>NC_045793.1:17677791-20321643 GCF_009873245.2 Balaenoptera musculus
TTCACATTTTGCCATGTTTCACTGAGGTGCTGTTCATTTATAAAATATTTTTTCTCTATTCTTCAGAATCACTAATTTCCACTGCTCTCTCTTCAAGTTCTCAGATTCCTCTTTTTTTTTTTTCTTTTTCTTTTGGTTAAGCCCATCCAGTGAATTTTTAAATTTTCAAATATTGTAATTTTCAATTCTAGAATTTCCATTTCATTCTTTGTTATTCTTTTTACTTCTCTGCTAAGATTTACTTTTTAAAAACTCACTGTGAGCATATATTCTTCATGACCTTGAGCATCAATATAATAACTACTTTAAAATCCTTGACTGCTAATTCCAACATCTGGCTCATCTTGGAGTTGGCCTTCATTTACTCTCTTTTCTCTTGAGAATGAATCAGATTTTTCTGATTCTTTGTATATTAAGTAATTTTAGATTGTGGATTGATAGATTATGTTTTATGCCTCTAAAGAGTGTTTTGTTGTTGAGTTTGTTTCTGTTAGCAGGCAATTAGCTTGACAGGCCTCAAACTTCAAGCTCTTTTTCTTGGGTAACAGTTTCTATCTAATCCTTAACTAAGCTGCTTGGAACCTACCCCAAACATTTATGTTTCAGGGCCAGTCAGGCAGTCGGGATATATCTTTAGTCTCCTTCTCTCTGATTCCATCACTTTCCAGAAGCTTTGTTGTCCAGATCTGTGTTATTTGATTTTTTTAGACCAAAAAGACTTCAGGTGTTCTATCATAGTTTTAGCTTCCTACATCTATAGCGCAAGCTGAGGCCTTTACTCAGTTTATAAGCCATACAGATAGGAACTCACCCAGAGCCTTCCCTTTTGTCTAAGTGTTGATTTCCCTCCAGAAACTACCTGCATTTTGTTGCTCTCCAGCACTTTCTAGCCATTGGTTTTGCTTTTTAGTTTTGTCTTATTTTTGTCTAGACTTTATAGTTGTTATCTGCAGAAGGGTCAGTCAGATAGAATCTTATTCAGACATTATTAGAAACAAGCCTCAACAATTCATAAATATTTATTGAATTAAACCTTAGTCTGGCACCTCAAGGACAGAGATCTTTATCTATTTATTTATTGATATATCACAAATGCCAAGAATCGTGCATGGTATATTTTAAGTACTCAATAAACTTTTGTTGAATAAATGAACAGATGAATGGTTATTACTGTAATGACTTATACACAACTGACATTTACATTTCCTGTGCACCTTAACTGACTTTCTCAGAAACTGAACACATACTAAAAAGGAGCATAACCGAAAATCTCTTTTCAAAAATAAGAACTGTTAACATTTTGTCATATTTGCTTTGTGTATCTTTTTAAATGACAGACTCACAAAATTAGATATAAAGCAGAAGATCCCTTAATATATTAACTTTTTGCTCTAACTTTGGGCTCCAGTGTATATGTCTTTTAATCTCAATTATAGAGAATTCATTAATCTTTCAATTTTCCAAAGGAAGAAAGGAACATAAAACTCAGGTGGTATAAGTGATTCTTCTAAAAAGAGTTCAGTAGGCAAATACATTAAAAAAAATGCTATATTCAACAAAATAAAATTTTACATCAAGTCTTCTCAGAGCTAATACATGTTGTAAACCACTGAGGATCATGTGTAGTACCTGACCTTGGAGCACTAGCCTTGGAACACTAGCCTCATGGGACTACTGTTCCCTGAAACTCACTTTGGGGAAAGCTAAAGTGGAATAGTTCCATATTCCTGATGCAGAAACTTGGGCACGAAAAGTCATCCTTTGATTGAGTGGATCAGCTTCCTATCTCTTTTATTCCCCAAACGGTATATTCTCTCCTTCCTCCATTGAGCCTGGATTTCATTTCTACCTTTCCATTACATTTACCTTAAGTAAAGTCAGCCATCATCCTCAGTTATTTACATGTTGATCCAAACATAAAAGAGAATAAAACAGCTGAGCAGGCTGAAGGAGCGATTAAGAACCTGGAGGTATAAAAGGCAATTGCTTTCAAGAGGATTCACCCAGCACACAGAGCTTTCTTTCATGATTAAATTCTTTTTGAAATCCTAAATCAAAGGTACAGCCTATCAGAGAGCTAGGAAATCCATAATAAAAAAAATGTCATTGATGACAGCCATTTTGTTATTATACTGAGTGCTTTTGACAGCATTCGCTGCCTAAGCACATGCGGGAAACTGCAATACATGCTGAACACTCCCTTTATATACAAAATTCTACAATGAAGTGCCCAGTGAGAGAGAAAAAAAGAAATCAAACACAGTTGGCAAAGTCAAAGCAAGCAGAATTAATGCCTCCGAACCACGGCCCAGACATCTCCAGCTCCCCAGGGGGATTGGCTGGAAACTACAGCTTTCATTCAGTCCTTTCAGAACTCTATTTTTTTCTGCTTGGCTGAGTCAGGACTGTATAGGGGACAGGCAAGGGGCAGGACAATCCAATTTTAAAACTCTTCAAACAAATCCTGAATAGGTGGGCTTACTTGGTTGTGCAGTGGTTAAGAATCCGCCTGCCAATGCAGGGGACACGGGTTCGATCCCTGGTCTGGGAAGATCCCACATGGCGCGGAGCAACTAAGCCCTTGCGCCACAACTACTGAGCCTGCGCTCTAGAGCCCGCGAGCCACAACTACTGAAGCCCACGTGCCACAACTACTGAAGCCCATGCGCCTAGAGCCCGTGCTCTGCAACAAGAGAAGCCACCACAATGAGAAGCCTGCGCACCGCAACGAAGAGTAGCCCCCGCTCGCTGCAACTAGAGAAAAGCCCACGCATGGCAACAAAGACCCAATGCAGCCAAAAATAAAATAAACAAAAATAAAATAAATATTAAAAAAAAAAAGAATCCTGAATAGGCATCAGTAGTATTCAAGAAGTAACAACCACGAGTAATAAGTGTCCTTGGGGACCCAGAAACATTTTCTAATCAAGGACCAAAAAGTCCCAAACTGGGCACAGAACATATAACCCGAGTTATTCAGTTATGCATCTTCACCTGATAAATATGGTTCCCATTTTGTGGTATTTTCATCTCTCATTTTCACTTTGGAGATATTGATATCAAAAGTAATTTAGGGAAGGGTAGAAGGAAGTAAGAGTCAGAGTGATGGGTTCTTAGATCTGCCCTAGTTGGGCAGACAAGAAAGTAAATTGATAAAACCAAGTAAGCCTTTATATGTGGGAACCCAGAAGTCCACCCCATGTGATCAGGGGGATCAGGTGAAAAGCAGTACACTTGCTGGCCACAGGGTTTATTATGGACTAAGCATTTATCATTTTCTTTCCTTTTTAAAAACTGAAAACAATAATTTTCTGATTGCCATAGAAATGGCTTCCCATTGATTTAATCACACCAAACAGAGAGGTATAATGAAGAAAGTAAAAATCCCCCCAAGTTCCAATATGTGTATATTAGTACGACTAACAGCTTGGTTCATATTCATCTAGATTTCCATGATATATAAATCACACACTTTTAATATGTTATAAAAATGGATTCCTCCTTTGCATGCTGTTTTATAACTTTATTCCACTTAACTGTATATCATGATAATCTTTCTGTATCAATAGCTACATCATCATTTTGAATAACTATAAAATATTTCCTTAACTGGATGTATCACAATTCACTTGCCTAAGCTCACTGCTGAATATTTAATTTTTCACTATTATAAACAATTCATTATAAACATACTTGCTTATACATCTTTTTTTTTTTTTTTTTTTTAATTTTATTTATTTATTTATTTTGACTGTGTTGGGTCTTCGTCTCTGTGCGAGGGCATTCTCTAGTTGCGGCAAGCGGGGTCTGCTCTTATTCGCCGTGCGCGGGCCTCTCACTATCGCGGCCTCTCCTGTTGCGGCCTCTCCTGTTGCGGAGCACAGGCTCCAGACGTGCTGGCTCAGCGGTTGTGGCTCACGGGCCCAGTCGCTCCGCGGCACGCGGGATCTTCCCAGACCAGGGCTCGAACCCGTGTCCCCTGCACTGGCAGGCAGACTCTCAACCACTGCGCCACCAGGGAAGCCCCGCTTATACATCTTTGTATACTTCGTATTTACTTAGGGAAAAAACCTAGATGTGCAACTGCCACGTCTAGAGCATACATATTTGAAATTTGTGTACATTTTGCCAGATTGAACTATGGTGGGGGAGGGGGAAGTATATTAGTTTACACTCACACCAACAGTAAATGAGTCAGCACTAAGCTTCTGTACTTGGGATCTGAGATGCTTCTCACCCAAACTGGGGCTTTCCCCACATTATGGAGTCCGAACTCACTGAGGGCAGAGTCTGAGCCTTCACCTTTATATCCTCCAAAGCACTGAAAGGGCATTGGTTCTACACTGGATACCCAAACAAGGTTCCAATAAATAGGCCAAGTTCATATCTTGACCTCCAGACCCTATAGTCTCTGTTCACCCTCATCACCTTTCCAGCTCCCTCCCCCACGACTCTCCCACTTTGCCTGCTCCAACCACACTGATAGCCTTTCTGTGCCTCCAATACACTTATCATGCTCCCATCAGAGCCTTGGCATCTGCTGTTCCCTCTTCCTGGAACTTTCTTCCCCTGATAGCCACGGGGTTCATTCCCTCAGGATGCTGCTCAAAGGCCACATTATCATCGGGCTTTTCCTATTTTAAATTGCACCTCCCTCAACGCTCTCTATCCTCCTTCCTTTAGATCTACTTTCTCCAATATCTTTATTACCATGTGACCCTCTATATGTTACTTATGTTGTCTTCTTTCTGCCCCCACCCACTAGGGCCGGAATTTTGTCTGTTTTATTCACTGCTGTGTCCTTAGCCCCTCGAAGAGGTGCTTGGTAAATATATATTGAACAAAGACATTAATTTATGAAAATAAAGAATGAATGAAGACATCTGCAAGCAGAAAGTTAATTGCTGGAATCATACATGAGGGCAAAATGAAAGTATACATGTAGGTGGACAGAATAAGGCTAAAATACAGACCTGAGTTACATCATTTGAGTCATACAGCCATTCAATGGCTACTTGAAGTTGGAAGTGGGAGAATATAGTCGTCTTGAAAAGTTTACAGTCCATTTGGGAATATAAAACTCATACGAGGTTTTTATAAAATACATATTACAAAGTAAAAATATTAAATCGGTAAGTGGAAATCAAAATGATGTCAATATTGAGGGGTATGGCTGGAGCCACAATTTGCCAGTTGAGAAGGTGGTTTAGAAAAGAAGAGAAAGAGATCTAAAAGAATGTAAAGTTGTGAACATGTGAACGAGTGTGTTCAGTGTTGGAAAGAACAAGAAAAGAGTGTCTTCATTTACCCATAAAACATTAGTGAAGCATTTTTGGTAGACCAGGCATTAAGCTGGGAACTGGAAAACAAAACACAGACTCTGCCCTCAAGGACTCTAGGAGCCAGCTGGGGAGAAGTGCATGCAGATTACCATTGTTAGACCATGTAAGGGATGCTGTTTGTAGCAGACATGAGGGGACTTCAACCCGGAAGAGTATATGAGGGAGGACGGTGGGAGGGGGGCACTGCCAGGAAAGGCGGTCTCCAAGCCAAGTTGTGAAGGACAATATCAAATAGGCCTTAGCCAGACAGCACAAAGGAAGTGCTTGCGAGGAGGAATAGAGCCACCCGTGCAAAAGCTCAAAGTCAAAGAGAAAGGCTGGTGTTTGTGGAACTGCAGTGAGGGGAGTGCCCAGGCAGAGAGTCAGAAACAAAAGCAGGACTTGGGCCTGGAGAGATGAGCAAGCCCAGGGGGTGGGGGGTGTTTCTCTCCTGGGTTTGGGCTCCATGGAAAAGAATTAAGAAGGGAAGTCAGGGCTTCCCTGGTGGCGCAGTGGTTGAGAATCTGCCTGCTAATGCAGGGGACACGGGTTCGAGCCCTGGTCTGGGAAGATCCCACATGCCGCGGAGCGGCTGGGCCCGTGAGCCACACCTACTGAGCCTGCGCGTCTGGAGCCTGTGCCCCGCAACGGGAGGGGCCGCGATAGTGAAAGGCCCGCGCACCGCGATGAAGAGCGGTCCCCGCACCGCGATGAAGAGTGGCCCCCGCTTGCCGCAACTAGAGAAAGCCCTCGCACGAACCGAAGACCCAACACAGCCAAAAATAAATAAATAAATAAATAAAGCAGCTATAAAAAAACGAATCCTTTAAAGAAGGGAAGTCAGCCTTAATCTTTAATGAACTTGTTTCACAACATCAGGCATATAGAACAGGCTAAAAGAGCAAGAATCCACTTAATAGGACCGGAAGTCTCTGCCAGAACCAAGGGACTAAAGTGAAAAGATAAAAGGAAAAATTCAGACCTCAGCCCTCAACAGTGCTGCAAAAACAGGTGCCGCAGGCGACAGAGGGGGCAGTTGCAGAGGGCCCTGCATTCCCGCGGTGGTCCTGGCTGCGGCCTCTAGAAAAGTGGAAGCACTGTGGACAGAAATCAGAGATATACAGGGGGGCGTTGGCTTACTTTCCGGTCATTTCCTTCCCTCTTGTAGCTCCATCTGTTCTCCCATCACTAGTAATTCATAGGATGCTTGTCTGATCAAAATTGACTTTCATTTAATAAAGAACTGAATCTATGACAAACTACAAAAGCCTTTCTACTTTGTGTCATTTATCATCATTTTTTCTCCATTGTGACAAATAATTGACGAAATGAAAACAATTGGCCTCTAGCCTGAGCATATGTACTAAAAGAAAAAAAAAGAATGTTTCATTACAATAGCATTTCTGCATACCAGAATCACAGCATCATCTGGAAAACTTAAAACTGATGCCTGAGTCTCACCCCCAGAGATTCCCATTAAATAGGTTTGGGGTGGTTCCTGGGAATCAGTGATTATAATATACCTATTAAAGGTTCTAAGAAATCCAATTATAAAGATCAAGTCTGACAGTGTATCATCTCAAATTTCCTAAATTTATTTCAACTATTTTTTGGCAGAACCATTATTAATATCTAACAAAACACTAATCTTCAGCAAAAAATAGTTTGAGAAGTGCTAGTCTTTCTTTTTAAAGAAATAAATCCCCAGGAATAATTCTGTATATTTATCACTGTTTCTTATTTATTATCAATCATACTTGAATAAAACCCTAGAGAGAAGCAGGGACTTTCATTAATCCTCCTCATTTAGGTATAATTATTGTGAGACAAATGATAAGCAAATAAACAAGCATGAAGATTTCCCTCTTCTGTTAAAGACCACCTTTTAAACAGAATAAGAAGCCCACTACCCCATGACTCTGTCTTTTGCTTATCCAGTTGAGCTATAATAAACCCTGCTCCAGGATAGCAAATAATATTTCCTCAAAGCAAATGTCTTAAAAATTTACATCTCCCCCTCATTTTTCTTATGACCTCTGGGCATAGGTTTGTGATCCACAAAATAACAAGTCTATGTAAGTAACTTAATAAATATTAAATAAACCCTTTGGAGACAGTACATGACAGTGAAAATAGCACACCCTCTTGAAGCAGCCAGACCTGAGTTTAAATCACATCTCCACTACTTATTAGCTTTGTGTCCTATGGCAAACTTACCTCTCTGATCCCAAGTTTGACTGCTAAAGTGAAGATGCCTGAAATATCTAATTTTCAGGACTCTTGGAGGACTAATTTATATGTGTAAACTGCGTGACTTAAATTTGGTGCCCAATAAATATTCGTTGATTAATCAAATAATTTCTAAAGTAATGACATAGTTATTTTTATCAAAAAATTCTTCAAATTTTTTTCTGGGTATAATATGAGGCAAGGTTTAAAATACAGGTATTTTTCTCTGTTCACAAGTATTTTTGAAAAAGTGAGCTGGAAACTCAAACATCTATAGCCCTCTGATATAGTTGAGGTCACAGCCATACTCTTAAATCCTCAATTTTCTGATCCTGAACATATATTAACAATGAATTCCTTTACATTTCTGTCTGCACAAGCATCTTAATGCCAAAGGACAGGTTAAGGACCAGCCAAATTTGGAGTTATTGATGAAAACAAACATACTTTATGTCTGCTCTCAGGCTATATATATATTTTTTTGAATTTTTATTTATTTTTTTATACAGCAGGTTCTTATTAGTTATCCATTTTACGCATATTAGTGTATACATGTAAATCTCAATCTCCCAATTCATCACAGCACCACCACCACCCCCTGCCGCTTTCCCCCCTTGGTGTCCATACGTTTGTTCTCTGCATCTGTGTCTCAGTTTCTGCCCTGCAAACTGGTTCATCTGTACCATTTTTCTAGGTTCCACATATATACGTTAATATACGATATTTGTTTTTCTCTTTCTGACTTACTTCACTCTGTATGACGGTCTCTAGATTCATCCACATCTCTACAAATGACCCAGTTTCGTTCCTTCTTATGGCTGAGTAATACTCCATTGTATATATGTACCTCATCTTCTTTATCCATTCGTCTGTTGATGGGCATTTAGGTTGCTTCCATGACCTGGCTATTGTAAATAGTGCTGCAATGAACACTGGGGTGCATGTGTCTTTTTGAATTGTGGTTTTCTCTGGGTATATGCCCAGTCGTGGGATTGCTGGGTCATAGGGTAATTCTATTTTTCGTTTTTTAAGGAACCTCCATACTGTTCTGAATAGTGGCTGTATCAATTTGCATTCTCACCATCAGTGCAAGAGGGTTCCCTTTTCTCCACACCCTCTCCAGCATTTGTTGTTTGTAGATTTTCTGATGATGCCCATTCTAACTGGTGTGAGGTGATAGCTCACTGTGGTTTTGATTTGCATTTCTCTAATAGTGATGTTGAGCAGCTTTTCATGTGCTTCTTGGCCATCTGTATGTCTTCTTTGGAGAAATGTCTATTTACGTCTTCTGCCCATTTTTGGATTGGGTTAGTGTTTTTTTAATATTGAGCTGCATGAGCTGTTATATATTTTGGAGATTAATCCTTTGTCCATTGATTTGTTTGCAAATATTTTCTCCCATTCTGAGGGTTGTCTTTTCGTCTTGTTTGTAGTTTCCTTTGCTATGCAAAAGCTTTTAAGTTTCAGTAGGTCCCATTTGTTTATTTTTGTTTTTATTTCCATTACTCTAGGAGGTGGATCAAAAAAGATCTTGCTTGATTTATGTCAAAGAGTGTTCTTCCTATGTTTTCCTCTAAGAGTTTTATAGTGTCCAGTCTTACATGTAGGTCTCTAATCCATTTTGAGTTTATTTTTGTGTATGGTGTTAGGGAGTGTTCTAATTTCATGTAGCTGTCCAGTTTTCCCAGCACCACTTATTGAAGAGACTGTCTTTTCTCCATTGTATATCCTTGCCTCCTTTGTCATAGATTCGTTGACCATAGGTGTGTGGGTTTATCTCTGGGCTTTCTATCCTGTTCCATTGATCTATATTTCTGTTTTTGTGCCAGTACCATATTTTCTTCGTTGCTCTAGCTTTGTAGTATAATCTTAAGTCAGGGAGTCTGATTCCTCCAGCTCCGTTTTTTCCCCTCAAGACCGCTTTGGCTATTCGGGGTCTTTTGTGTCTCCATACAAATTTTGAGATTTTTTGTTCTAGTTCTGTAAAAAAATGCCATTGGTAATTTGATAGGGATTGCATTGAATCTGTAGATTGCTTTGGGTAGTATAGTCATTTTCACAATATTGATTCTTCCAATCCAAGAACATGGTATATCTCTCCATCTGTTGGTATCATCTTTAATTTCTTTCATCAATGTCTTATAGTTTTCTGCGTACAGGTCTTTTGTCTCCCTAGGTAGGTTTATCCCTAGGTATTTTATTCTTTTTGTTGCAATGGTAAATGGGAGTGTTTCCTTAATTTCTCTTTCAGATTTTTCATCATTAGTGTATAAGAATGCAAGAGATTTCTGTGCATTAATTTTGTATCCTGCAACTTTACCATATTCATTAATTAGCTCTAGCAGTTTTCTGGTGGCAGTTTTAGGATTCTCTATGTATAATATCATGCCATCCGCAAACAGTGACAGTTTTACTTCTTCTTTTCCAATTTGTATTCCTTTTATTTCTTTTTCTTCTGTGATTGCCATGGCTAGGACTTCCAAAACTATGTTGAATAATAATGACACGAGTGGATACCCTTGTCTTGTTCCTGATCTTAGAGGAAATGCTTTCAGTTTTTCACCATTGAGAATGATGTTTGCTGTGGGTTTGTCATTTATGGCCTTTATTATGTTGAGGTAGGTTCCCTCTATGCCCACTTTCTGGAGAGTTTTTATCGTAAATGGGTGCTGAATTTTGTCAAAAGCTTTTTCTGCATCTATTGAGATGATCATATGGTTTTTATTCTTCAGTTTGTTAATATGGTGTATCACATTTATTGATTTGTGAGTATTGAAGAATCCTTGCATCCCTGGGATAAATCCCACTTGATCATGGTGTATGATCCTTTTAATGTGTTGTTGGATTCTGTTTGCTGGTATTTTGTTGAGGATTTTTGCATCTATATTCATCACTGATATTCACCTGTAATTTTCTTTGTTTGTAGTATCTGTGTGTGGTTTTGGTATCAGGGTGATGGTGGCCTCATAGAATGAGTTTGGGAGTGTTCCTTCCTTTACAATTTTTGGGAACAGTTTGAGAAGGATGGGTGTTAGCTCTTCTCTAAATGTTTGATAGAATTCACCTGTGAAGCCATCTGTTCCTGGACTTTTGTTTGTTGCAAGATTTTTAATCACAGTTTCAATTTCAGTGCTTGTGATTGGTCTGTTCATATTTTCTATTTCTTCCTGGTTCAGTCTGGAAGGTTATACCTTTCTAAGAATTTGTCCATTTCTTCCACGTTGTCCATTTTATTAGCATAGAGTTGCTTGTAGCAGTCTCTTAGGAGGCTTTGTATTTCTGTGGTGTCTGTTGTAACTTCTCCTTTTTCATTTCAATTTTATTGGTTTGAGTCCTCTCCCTCCTTTTCTTGATGAGGCTGGCTAATGGTTTATCAATTTTGTTTATCTTCTCAAAGAATCAGCTTTTAGTTTTATTGATCTTTGCTGTTTTCTTTGTTTCTATTTCACTTATTTCTGATCTCATCTTTATGATTTCTTTCCTTCTACTAACTTTGGGTTTTGTTTGTTCTTCTTTCTCTAGTTCCTTTAGGTGTAAGGTTAGATTGTTTATTTGAGATTTTTCTTGTTTCTTGATGTAGGCTTGTATTGCTATAAACTTCCCTCTTAGAACTGCTTTTGCTGCATCCCATAGGTTTTGGGTCGTCGTGTTTTCATTGTCATTTGTTTCTGGCTATTTTTTGATTTCCTCTTTTATTTCTTCAGTGAGCTCTTGGTTATTTAGTAACGTATTGTTTAGCCTCCATGTGTTTGTGGTTTTTACATTTTTTCCCTGTAATTGATTTCTAATCTCATAGCATTGTGGTCTGACAAGATGCTTGATATGATTTCAATTTTCTTAAATTTACTGTGGCTTGATTTGTGACCCAAGATGTGATCTGTCCTGGAGAATGTTCCATGTGCACTTGAGAAGAAAGTGTAATTGGCTGTTTTTGGATGCAATGTCCTATAAATATCAATTAAACCTATCTGGTCTATTGTGTCATTTAAAGCTTGTGTTTCCTTAGTAATTTTCTCTTTGGATGATCTGTCCATTGGTTTAAGTGTGGTGTTAAAGTCCCCCACTATTATTGTGTTACTCTCAATTTCCTCTTTAATAGCTGTTAGCAGTTGCCTTATGTATTGAGGTGCCCCTATGTTGGGAGCAAATATATTTATAATTGTTATATCCTCTTCTTGGATTGATCCCTTGATCATTATGTAGTGTCCTTCCTTATCTCTTGTAACATTCTTTATTTTAAAGTCTATTTTATCCAATATGAGTATTGCTACTCCAGGTTTCTTTTGATTTCCATTTACATGGAATATCTTTTTCCACCCCCTCACTTTCAGTCTGTATGTGTCCCAGGTCTTAAGTGGGTCTCTTTTAGACAGCATATATACGGGTCTTGTTTATGTATCCATTCAGCGAGACTGTGTCTTTTGGTTGTAGAATTTAATCCATTCACGTTTAAGGTAATTATCGACATGTATGTTCCTTTGACCATTTTCTTAATTGTTTTGGGTTTGTTTTCGTAGGTCCTTTTCTTCTCTTGTGTTTCCCACTTAGAGAAGCTCCTTTAGCATTTGTCTCAGAGTTGGTTTGGTGGTGCTGAATTCTCTTAGCTTTTGCTTGTCTGTAAAACTTTTGATTTCTCCATTGAATCTGAATGAGATCCTTGCCGGGTAGAGTAATCTTGGTTGTAGGTTCTTCCCTTTCATCACTTTAAATATGTCATGCCACTCCCTTCTGGCTTGTAGAGTTTCTGCTGAGAAATCAGCTGTTAACCTTATGGGATTTCCCTTTTATGTTATTTGTCGTTTTTCCCTTGCTGCTTTCAATAGTTTTTCTTTGTCTTTATTTTTTGCCAATTTGACTACTATGTGTCTCGGCGTGTTTCTCCTTGGGGTTATCCTGTATGGGACTCTCTGCACTTCCTGGACTTGGGTGGCTATTTCCTTTCCCACTTTAGGGAAATTTTTGCCTATAATCTCTTCAAATACTTTCTCGGGTCCTTTCTCTCTCTCTTCTCCTTCTGGGACCCCTGTAATGTGAATGTTGTTGCCTTTAATGTTTTCCTAGAGGTCTCTTAGGCTATCTTCATTTCTTTTCATTCTTTTTTCTTTATTCTGTTCTGCAGCAGTGAATTCCACTATTCTGTCTTCCACGTCACTTATCCGTTCTTCTGCCTCAGGTATTCTGTTATTGATTCCTTCTAGTGTATTTTTCATTTCAATTATTGTATTGTTCATCTCTGGTTTTTTGTTCTTTACTCCTTCTAGGTCTTTGTTAAACATTTCTTGCATCTTCTCGATCTTTGCCTCCATTGTTTTTCCGAGGTCCTGGATCATCTTCACTATCATTATTCTGAATTCTTTTTCTGGAAGGTTGCCTATCTCCACTTCATTTAGTTGTTTATCGAGGGTTTTATCTTGTTCCTTCATCTGGTACATAGCCCTCTGCCTTTTCATCTTGTCTATCTTTCTGTGAATGTGGTTTTTGTTCCACAGGCTGCAGGACTGTAGTTCTTCTTGCTTCTGCTGTCTGCCCTCTGGTGGATGAGTCTATCTCTCAGGCTATACTTTTGAGCAAGAATATTTAAAGACCAAAGAAATTGGAGGGAAAAAAACCCTGCAAATATCTGTTCCAAATCAGATCTAATACCCAGGACACTCCAATCCCAGAAGCTCACTTCTTTGAGTGTATGACAAGGCTGTTTTATTCATGTTCTTAGAGACCAAATGTAAAGTAACTTGAGGTGTAAATATAATGAGTAAGGTATTCCATCTCACGAGGTAATTTACATTGCTATTGATTAAAGATTTCTTCAACTGTGACCACTCACATGTTTCCTGATGGATTTCTGTTCTAGGCCACTTTACAAAGGAATTGAGAAAAAATAGTTGTCTTCTGTGATTCAAACTCCCTGACACTAAAGAACACTTTAACTGGGCATATACGCAGAGAAAACCATAATTCAAAAAGACACATGCACCCCAATGTTCATTGCAGCACTATTTAAAATAGCCAGGTCATGGAAGCAACATAAATGTCCATCAACAGACTAACGGAGAAAAAAGATATGGTACATATATACAATGGAGTATTACTCAGCCGTAAAAAGGAACGAAATTGGGTCATTTGTAGAGACATGGATGGACCTAGAGACTGTCATGCAGAGTGAAGTAAGTCAGAAAGAGAAAAACAAATATCGTATATTAACACATATATGTGGAATCTAGAAAAATGGTACAGATAAACCGGTTTGCAAGGCAGAAATAGAGACACAGATGTAGAGAACAAATGCATGGACACCAAGGGGGGAAAGTGGTGGGGGGGGTGGGATGAATAGGGAGATTGGGATTGACATATATACACTAATATGTACAAAATAGATAACTAATAAAAGCCTGCTATATGAAAAATAAATAAATAAATAAAATTTAAAAAAATTTTTTTAAATAAAGAATCCTTCAATTTCTTTCCTTTGGATTAGAGTTTAAAGTTGAAAAAAATTTATAATTCTTTTTTTTAACAGCTTTATTGAGGAATAATTGACATACAAAAATCTATAGATAGTTAACATATACAACTTGTGAGTCTGGAGATAAGTATACACCCCTGAAACCATCATTATTATCAATACCATAAACTTAACCATCATCTCCAAAAGTTTTCACCCACCCCTTTTTATTTTTTGTTTTTTGAGGTTCATTTTTTTTTCCTTTTGTGATAAGAGCACTTAACATAAGATCTACTCACTTAGCAAATTTTTAAGTATTCAATATGGAATTATTAATCATAAGCCCTATTTTGTACAGTAGATCTCCAGAAATTATTTTGTAAAGTGGAAACTTTGTACCTTTAGACCAACATTTCCCCATTTCCCCATTCCCTGCCCTCCTCCCTGGCAATCACCATTTTACCCTCTGCTTCTATATGTTTGACTATTTTAGATGCCACATATAAGTGAAATTATGCAGTATCTGTCCTTCTGTCTGGCTTATTTCACTTAGCATCATGTCCTTCAGATCTATCCCTACTGTTGCAACTGGCAGGATTTCCATCTTTTTTAAGGATAAGTAATATTCCATTATATGTATATGCCACATTTTTTTAATGTGTTCACGTGTCAGTGGACACTTAGGTCACTTCCTTGTCTTGGTTATTGTCAATAATGCTGCAGTGAACATGGGAGTGCAGATATCTCTTTGAGATTCAGATTTCAATTCTTTTGGATATATGACCCAAAGTCAGATTGCCGAAAATTCTTCACATGACCTAGAGAACCAACTTGCCAATCTTACAAACTCTTGCCACTCACCCTCCACTCATTTCTACGTCTTCATGCTCCAGTCATATTACACTATCCTTTCCTCGAATTTTCCAGCTCACCTTAGGCCCTCCTAACCTCTGCCAGGAATATATTCTAACTACCTCTCCCTGAATTAACTAGCACTTATTCAGTCCCCTTTGATCTTCTCTTTGCCATATCCCTGCTGGGTTGTGTGTCCTTGTTAGTCATTCTGATGATGTCCTTTATGACACTCACCATTTCTTACTCCAAATCTACTTTCTTTATAAACTGTAAGCTCCTTGAGGGCTCGGGCTTTTCCTGTCTTATTCAACACTATAACCAGCATTAATAGAATATATTTTGATAAATACATGAGTATGATGAATAAAGAATAAGTTAGGGAAGAAGTTGCACTTTTCACCTGCTTTAAGCTTTTTCTGATCTTGCTATTTACCTCACAGAAGGGAAAGGAAAAGAAAAAATGTGCTATTTGTAGCACATATTTTTTTGTGTGAGCTATATCTTAATGTACAAGTAATTTCACAGGCATCAGTCAAAGATTTTTACTCCAAGAGGCTGCTTCAAGAAAGCCTTTAATTTTTGATATTCTACTTCTTCAAATAATAAGAAATGTAATTAGCATCCCATGTTTGTTCAATAAAATGTATGTAGTATGTAATTATTAGCCATGGTAGTAGACACTGAAAATAATTTATTAAGTAAACACAGTTAAGTGTCTTACTGTGCATATTTTTCAATAAAGAGCCTGATTTTATGAATCAGCTGTCAGTCAATGCTCTTATTAATTTTCTTCTGCAAGTGTGCTTTATCCACTTTTTAAATTTTAAATGAATCAAATGTACAAAATAGAATAGACTTTATTACATTTCTGTTCATCCTTTACTTATGTTTAATGGGGAAAGCCTGCTGGTGAGGATGGACCTGTGTCAGCAGTCATCCTTAGTTATAGCCATAAAAACCCACAATTCAAAATCATCATAAAAGAGCAACCTAGTTTCCTGTGAAAGAATAGTCAACCATTATTTTAAATTAAGTGCTATATTTTAAATTTAAATTAAGCCCATTAACCTTAATTTTTATGAGCATCACTGTTTTTAATTTATTTTATTTATTTATTTATGGCTGTGTTGGGTCTTCGTTTCTGTGCAAGGGCTTTCTCTAGTTGTGGCAAGCGGGGGCCACTCTTCATCGCGGTGCGCGGGCCTCTCACCACCGCGGCCTCACTTTGTTGCAGAGCACAGGCTCCAGACGCGCAGGCTCAGTAACTGTGGCTCACGGGCCCAGCTGCTCTGCGGCATGTTGGATCTTCCCAGACCAGGGCTCGAACCCATGTCCCCTGCATTGGCAGGCAGACTCTCAACCACTGTGCCACCAGGGAAGCCCAGCATCACTGTTTATATGTCAGCAGATCTATAAAATGGTAAGTTAGATGCAGCTACTATGAAATCAAAGCTATAAAGTCTCACCTTGGTGGTGCCAACTAATAAGTAGCTGGTTTATGTAGATAGAAAACTATGTGCATCCTAGGGAGACAAATTATGTCTCGTTAAACTGAACTGAAGCCACTTGCTCATGATTGCTTGTTATAACCGCTTTAGAGCATTCATCCTAGATTCTTAAGGGCCTTATCACCCCTTGACTCTCCATGTCAATCATGGGATCCACTCTTTTTCTTTTTCTTTCTTTTAGCTTTGTAAACTTAATTACCTATGTTTTTTCATGCCTATTTGTTTCAACTAAAATAATGTTAATTATGTTAGGCCCCAGGTTGACAATAAAGGGTAGAATGGGGTTTCACAGACTCCACCATGCAGAAATAATTTTATATCTGCCAAAAATACATGTATGCAATATAGTATGATGGAGAGTCCCCAGACTCATAGTCACAGGAAAACTTTGATTTAAATCTCAGGTTTGTAGTATAGTCTGAAGTCAGGGAGCCTGATTCCCCCAGCTCCATTTTTCGTTCTCAAGATTGCTTTGGCTATTCGGGGTCTTTTGTGTTTCCATACAAATTGTGAAATTTTTTGTTCTAGTTCTGTGAAAAATGCCAGTGGTAGTTTGATAGGGATTGCATTGAATCTTTAGATTGCTTTGGGTAGTAGAGTCATTTATCAAGACAGTATGGTACTGGCACAAAACCAGAAATATAGATCAATGGAACAGGATAGAAAGCCCAGAGATAAACCCACGCACATATGGTCACCTTATCTTTGATAAAGGAGGCAAGCATATACAGTGGAGAAAAGACAGCCTCTTCAATAAGTGGTGCTGGGAAAACTGGACAGGTACATATAAAAGTATGAAATTAGAACACTCCCTAACACCATACACAAAAATAAACTCAAAATGGATAAAAGACCTAAATGTAAGGCCAGAAACTATCAAACTCTTAGAGGAGAACATAGGCAGAACACTCTATGACATAAATCACAGCAAGATCCTTTTTGACCCAGCTCCTAGAGAAATGGAAATAAAAACAAAAATACAGAAATGGGACCTAATGAAACTTCAAAGCTTTTGCACAGCAAAGGAAACCATAAACAAGACCAAAAGACAACCCTCAGAATGGGAGAAAATATTTGCAAATGAAGCAACTGACAAAGGATTAATCTCCAAAATTTACAAGCAGCTCATGCAGCTCAATAACAAAAAAAACAAACAACCCAATCCAAAAATGGGCAGAAGACCTAAATAGACATTTCTCCAAAGAAGATATACAGATTGCCAACAAACACATGAAAGAATGCTCAACATCATTAATCATTAGAGAAATGCAAATCAAAACTACGATGAGATATCATATCACACCGGTCAGAATGGCCATCATCAAAAAATCTAGAAACAATAAATGCTGGAGAGGGTGTGGAGAAAAGGGAAACCTCCTACACTGTTGGTGGGAATGTAAATGGATACAGCCACTATGGAGAACAGTATGGAGGTTTCTTAAAAAACTAAAACTAGAACTACCATACGACACAGCAATCCCACTACTGGGCATATACCCTGAGAAAACCATAATTCAAAAAGAGTCATGTATCAAAATGTTCATTGCAGCTCTATTTACAATAGCCAGGACATGGAAGCAACCTTAGTGTCCATCATCAGATGAATGGATAAAGAAGATGTGGCACATATACACAATGGAATATGACTCAGCAATAAAACGAAACAAAATTGAGTTATTTGTAGTGAGGTGGATGGAGTTAGAGTCTGTCATACAGAGTGAAGTAAGTCAGAAAGAGAAAAACAAATACAGTATGCTAACACATATATATGGAATCTAAGGAAAAAAAAAAAAAAAAGGTCATGAAGAACCTAGTGGCAAGATGGGAATAAAGACACAGTCCTACTAGAGAATGGACTTGAGGATATGGGGAGGGGGAAGGGTAAGCTGTGACAAAGTGAGAGAGTGGCATGGACATATATACACTACCAAATGTAAAATAGATAGCTAGTGGGAAGCAACCGCATAGCACAGGGAGATCAGCTCGGTGCTTTGTGACCACCTAGAGGGGTGGGATAGGGAGGGTGGGAAGGAGGGAGATGCAAGAGGGAAGAGATATGGGAACATATGTATATGTATAACTGATTCACTTTGTTATAAAGCAGAAACTAACACACCATTGTAAAGCAGTTATACTCCAATAAAGATGTTAAAAATACATAAATAAATAAATAAATAAATAAATCGCAGGTTTGCTATTAAGTGACTCTGTTTTGTGTCCTTAAATAAGTAATTTAAACCTGCAGGTCTATTTCTTTTTCTCAGTATTCATATGAGGGCTAAATAAGGTTTTATATATAATATGATTATTGTGATACCCAGCAAATGGTAAACGCTCAAGATATTTTAGTTATACATTATTATTTGTAAAGTAATGAAATTATCTGCTAGAATATTCAAGACCCCTTGCAGATTTTAACATACTTAATTCTATAAGTACTATTTATAAATGTGTGTCACCAAAGCAAATGATATGCTACAATACATAATTAAGGTGATAGTCATAGTTATTAGCAGTGCATGAATATGAGTTAACAATTTTATATTAAGAACTCAATAAATAATGTGTGATATTTTGGTATCATATAAATAAAACTAGCTTTTATCATAAATTTGATCATTTAATTCATGATTTTTAATACTTGTATTGAAGGTCCATCAAAATGCTAATTTTGACCTAACAGTTTGGGTGAATTTATGGAAGGGATATAGTCTTATAGTTCAATTCCATATTCATTATTTAGAATTTTTAAAATCATCCAACAAATATTGAGTTTCAAGCACTGTGCTAATTCAAAGTAAAGAATGTTAATTATGTTTATTATATTTTTTGATAATTAGATTCTCAGGCGAGTCCACAAGATCCTGTGTAGTGGAAGTGGAAATTTTCAGTAAAAAACGTAAAATGCAACTCTTTTATAATGCTAGTAAGTGTGTATATGTCTCAGGAATTACCCAACATGCAAACAGCAGCTGTGAGTGATAATCAAGAGGATAAAAAAAATATGGGTACAACCCCTCCAAAGAATCAACAGTAGATATTAGACCGCAGAGATCAAATGTCTCAGCAACAAGCTCTCAGCCCCACCCACCAAGTAGACTTATTAACTGGGGACAGTCTGGTTGCTCTCTGGAAAAAAAACAGTTGTCATAGAGGTAAGTGAGGGAGCACCTTATACACTTTTCACTTCTTGAATTCATCCCAGACAGAATTTGGGATTGGCTGATTCATTATGTCTTCAGAAAAAGAAACATCCTCCAAATTAAAAGGAAATCTATCTTCCTTAGTCCATCTCTTCCTTGGGACTTGAATCTTAATGGAAAACACTGGTAAATTATCTCTTTCTCCATGGCCAGTCCTTTATGTAAGATTTTTCTCAGAATTTGCGTTTTTAATTGTGGCTCATTTTTAAACTGAATTTTGCACAAATATCAACTGCTCCATCAACTGAGGAAAAATGTCTTATGAAGTATTATTATGAAGTATGAAGTATTATTTATCTTAGGCAGTGGATGTAATGCTATTGTTTGAGACAATAGTTCTCTTTTTGAACCCATTTAAGCCAGCTCAGCTGTGAGATGTTCATTACTCTAGTGAAAGAAAGGAAGAAAAGATGGAAAGGAGGAAAAGAGAGAGAGAGAGGAGGGAGAGAAGGGAGAGAGAGGTGAGAGGGAGGGAGAGAAGAACAGATAAACTCAACTTCAGTCACTACTGTCAAAAAACTGGAGTGTTCCTGTGTATCCACAGATCAGATATTTATTCCCAATACACACCAATTTTTTTCTTTCCCCAGATTATAGAATAATCATGCTTTAGTTCAAATCCTCAACAAGACCACAGGAAAACTAGAGGAGGCTGTGTATTTGGAAGTCAGTATCTTCAGAGAATGCACCTCTTCCTACATTTTATCAGTCTGTTGCTAGAATAAAGAAACTTAAAGCTGCTTACAAGTGGCTAACAAGTTCTATAATCAAGGTTTATTAAGGAAATATGAAGTATACTACTGAAAGAATAGGGAAGTTCATTCTAACAGAAAACGTGCTACTTGGTGAGCTATAAGATTGTGAATCCTTAGGGAGAATTTAGAGAGGAGTCACTTGGCCTAATGCATCCACATTTAAGCAGAAGTGCAAATAAAGGTTCACATAGCAACTAAATCTGTTAATTATGCTGATATGTAGAGAAGAGGTTGAGACAAGAAAATTATTTTTTCAGGTGTGGAGACCACTGGATACCCACTACAAAGTTGTAGAATGAAGTTTGGTGTGAACATGAATCCCATTACATCAAAGCCCACTAACCAAGGCTTTTAGAAAAATAAGTAAATCATTCCGAACACTAGAAAGAGGTAATGCGTTTTATTTCCTTTGATCTCAGCTTATATTTATTTATGCACGAGAGAGTACACATTTAATGTAGTCTAAACACATGACTCAAAATGTCAGATAACATGGAAGGTAATGGAAAGCAGATCTAAAAGAAAAGAAAATACTGAAAAAGGCCACCTCATCTCTTCAGTGAATCTTATTGGCATTTAGAACTGCCCTGTAATGACCACTTGTTGGGTTTGCTCAGAACCCCTTCCTTTTCTTTTTCTAAGTGTACCCCACTTTTCCTTATTACACCACCCCTCTTCCACCCCATGTGCTCACTGTGGGACATTGTCAGTCTTGATGTCCAGCCCCACCTGCCAAAGGAGTGAAGTTATCACTTAGGTCCACCAGTTGGAGAACATTATTTTCCTTACTATAATAATTTGTTCAGGGATGGACATAAGATGCCAACATCGCCAACTAAGTCACTCTTGAGACTGGATGCTGAGGCAGACAGGCTCTCTCTTAGCGGAGGGGAGTCACAAGTGAAGAGTGTATACTTTGGGTTACCACTGTCCGTATTTCCTAACATGTGGCTAGAGCCTGTATGAAAAAGAAGCCACACACCAAAAGAGCAGAACCATGAAACAGAGGTTAAAATAGAAATGTGATGATATTATTCCAGCCCCTGGATCCACGTGTGCCCAAAACTATTGAGACTTCCCTGTAACACGAACCAGTACATTCCTCTTTTTAACTTGTTTGTGATGAATTTCTGTCACCTGCACCCGAACAGTATTGTTATATTGTTTGTGTTATATTGTTAACACAAACAGTATAACAATATATTGTTAAATTGTTGACCAATATAACACAAACATGTGTCCGTGGTTATGAGCACATAACACAAAGTGTCAAATCAGAAGACTACCAACTGGAAAGCTAGAAAGACTCAGACTTCACTCCAATAAAAAAAATTTTTAATTAAAAATTAAAAAAAGAAAGACTCAGACGATGATTTCCCAGTTTCTATAATAAATGCTATAGAAAAAAAAGTGATTGAAAACCTGAACTCAAACTCCATCCGATTTGACCTATCTAGTTCATAACATCACACTGTGTTTTGAGACTGTAAGATTTAGTATTATGACAATTGTAATGAAGGTTAGCAAACAGCACTTTCTGAGTGCTTATGACCATGATGACACCCTCTAGAGATAGTTTTCTTTTGCTTTCCCATAACCGCAGATGGCGTCTGTGGCCCCTGTCAGTCTTCTCCCAAAAAGAAGCTTAATGTTTTTTGTAACTGGGAGTAGAGAGAGAACGTGGATAAAACGGAACTATTTATTGAAAAACAAGGATTTCGGAGCATAAGATTTACTTAGGGTAGGTCAACAGATAGGTGGACAGTGCTACCCTCCCTCATGCAGAACACAGCCCATGTGAGAACTGCATGAGTTGTAATGCCTGCTTCCTTTCCTTCAGGACCCTGGAAACATACCTCTGTCACTTAAGTTACCGACTTTCTCTATGCAGGGAAGAGGATATGGTAGAAGCCCAGATACGACCGAAAGCGTTGTGAAAAAATCCTCAAATGGCACATATCCCAATGAGGCACATGTTTCTGTCCTAAATTCAGCTCCATGTCTCTCACACATAGCCTTAACTTAGCTGATGTTTTTATAGCCTGGTACTAGTTATCTTGAATCCAACAAAATGGACATCAGCATTTTGACCCTCTGAATCAGACTAATTCCATAGAGTAAGTATGCAAATTACTTTAAAACCAAGCCACCCTTCTTAAACAAAGTTTACCTTTTCTATCCAATTCTGAAGGATTCAAAAGGAAATTTGCTCCACGTCCTACCTAATAATGCCTGATTTCCCTTAACTCAGAGCCCATTAGAGCCTTCTATCCAGTTGTGCAGAGCTGAGAAAGCTGGAAAAGCAGAGGGAAGAACTGAACCACGGCTTCCAAGTTGTAAGAAAGCTGGGGAGCACCTCGTAACTAAGCCAGAGCAATGCATTTCATCTGTTTGTCCCTCTCTTTTTAAGCCAAGCCTCCAATGACATACACATCCCAGAAAATGGAGAAGACAAACATTGCAAAGTGGTTAAAACAATCCCCTGTCTTACAGAATCTTCAAGGAGAAATTGTCACTGAAATTTTATTGTCACCTTTCTTGTGGCATTTTTATATCAAAGGCTATAAAAATATATCATTCCCTTAGACCCAAAAATTCCACTCCTGAGAATTTTTCCTAAGGAAATAATTCAACAGAAGGAAAAACTAAGTACACAATAATGTTATTTGCAGCTCCATCTAAAATAGTAAAACATCAGAAGCAATCTTAATGTATAATAATAAGGAATGTTTAAATAAATTATTGTGTATAAATCAATGGAATATTACACAGCCATAAAATTATAATTATACTGTCTTCATATAATATTCAGTGAAAACCTATAAAATGATACGTTTGTTATTATGATTACAATTATGAAAACTAAGAATGCATATAGATGAACATTAGGATGGAGTACAAAAAAATGAAAGTAATCATGTTAGGATTGTGAGGTCATTGGTGACCTTTCTTTTTTCATAATTAATTTCCATTGTTATTATAAGTCAACAGCAGGAATGACAAGAACCTGCTTTCTCCTTTAGGGGAGAAAAGTCAACCATAGTCATCCATTCATTCCCTAAAGAGACTCATCCTCAGCAGCTCCCGTGTGCCAGAGTTCATTCAGAATTAGGGATACATTCACCTAAAGTCAAGTATGCTCTGGCCAACATTCCTCCCCTTGTTCCATGGGGTTAGAAAGTATTATAGGGCTTTCTCACTTTCTATTTCTGTAATTACCATATTTCATCCAAATGGTATACCCATTTCCCCTCACATATTCAGTATCTCTGAAATTGAGATGCATTTTCTAATTGATGGCATCTTAAAATTGCTGTCCCCCAGGTGGCAGTTGTGATGAAGTTGTAACTACCTGCCCATGTGCAAACTTGGTCATAGATCTTCATAACTCACTTTAGTTATTTGCATTGTAGGTAGTAGAAATAATGAGTTTCATTACTGTCTTTTAAAATTTGGACTATTATTTGGCATTAAATTAAAAGTGATTATACATGTGGAAAGCCATGGATACTGAGCAACAGGGTATAAATGGAGCAAAGATCTTTGTTACAGGAGTGACTATAATTCCACATCTTCCTGCAATAACAGTCAATTTATTGTACTTATATTTTCCTTATTATACATGCACAAAGATGGTAAATAATAAAAGTAAGTTCTAACTCTATATAAGTCTAAAATAGTCTCTTGATAATATAAAATAAAAGGTGTGATAGTTTAATTGAGAAGCATTATTTTCAGTATTATATTAAATGATGACACCACTTAAAAAGTCAATTGCTAGCACAGATTCAATAAATTCAGTAACAGACAGCACTACCCACTGATGCTGACTTCCTTTTGTCTTTAACTACTTCTCCTTTCTCCTAGGCGATATACAGGATTTCCACAATTTTCCATACTTCTGATCCATGCTGGAGAACTTAAGTACTAAATATGGTATGAAGAAATCAAGATTCTGAAGAAAGTTCCATACCTAACCTATACTGAGGTTAGTGCTCCTAATTGTTCAAAGGAAGGCAAGGGGAGACAACAACAGCTCGAGGATTGCTGTCCAAGCTGGAGAGTATTGAGTCTGTCAGTAAGGGGCTTTCTGTTTGGTTTTTGGTTGGTTTCCTTTTGGAGCACTCCCAGTCAACAGCGCACTTTTCCATTGGTAACCTGAGTACCTTATTCACATTTATGACCTTAATGCTTGAGGGGGAAGAAGCGAACATGCTCTCCTCCTCACCTTGTCTTTAAAATTCCCCTGTTGTTGACAGTTAACTCCCACACTGAGAGGGCAAAGAATGAGGGTTGGGGGGTCTTTGTCACTTCATTCCAACAAATGCCCTCTCTCAACTGTTTCTGCTGTTAGGGATTTTTAAATTTTGATGCCACTGCCTCCATGAAAATACGCTCTAGAACCTAAGCCCTGTTCTCCTTTTACTTTTCTTTAACGTTCATAAAGATGACATTTCTGCAGAAGATAAAGCAGTCTCAAGTACCCTCACATTAACTCACACTCATATGTGTCAAAAAATTGGAACAAGAGAATGTGAAAACAAGAAGCATTTCCTTTTAGTCTTTTTGGTTAATGCCCTAATACTACATTACCTACCGGCAAAGGGTTCACACAACCTACTGGAAATTATCATGAGCCAGAAGCAGAAAGGTGCACTGTGTCACCTTTCCTCCAAAATGTACTTACTGTTTCCTCACCTCATCTTCAAACACTCTTCCAAATCTAACCTGTCCTTGAGAGGGTTGGGCAGGCTGATCTGGACAGGGGTCATCCTTGAGGTGTTACTTTGCCTTCACACAAGCAAACCTGGTACTGGCATCCATCATGTCTCTATTTAAATGTCCCCTTCTCAAAGAGTTCTCCCCTGAAAAAGAGTGTCCACACACACACACACACACACACAAACACACACACACAATAACCCATGCATGTTATTGTGTTCCTGTTCCTCTTTATCCTTACTCTGCTTTATTTTTAACATAGCACATGTCACCACCTGATATTTTATTTGTTTGTTTACTGTCTGCTTCCTTCAACTAGAATAGAAACCCTAAAAGAGCACGGATTCTGTCTGTTCTGTACACCTGCTCCCTTCCACCCTCACACACATGCTCATTGACTCTTACTCCTCACTCAGCTCCCTCGTCCCTTTGAAACTCACCTTTACACCTGCCTTCAAGCCCTTATGGGGCATCTTGAGTGCAGCAGGGACAAATATTGAAGAGTTCTGCCAGGGTGTATAATCCACAATTCAGATGAATTTAAAAGATGATCACTTTGCATATTGAGTTGCTTAAATTTATTTAAACCTTGCTCTGAATATAACTACTTAAAAATCTATGTCAATGTTAGTAATCACAGACTCATGAACACTTATGAATTTATTAGGAACAGGTTTTTACTGAAAACTTTATTGTCATTGAACAATAAGTGCTTATTTTATGTGCACTCTTGGTTGGTTCAAGCAGGAATACCAGTCTTAACTCCTCACCTGGGGGGTAGCTAATGGAAAATGGAAATACAAGCATTGTGTTTTTCCACAAGTTCAGTTCTACAGGAGACATGGCAGATTAAAAAAAGATTCTTGATGAAATAAATGTAGGAAATGTTGCATACCCTCATCCTTTCTTGAAGCATCTTTGATGTTCACATTACCATCTCAAAGGCTCTGGGAAGTCCCACATTAAATAAACTATTTAACAGGGCATTTCCCAAACGCTGCAGCCATTAAAGCACCATATAAACTGGGGAAATCGATTTAGTCTGACTGTGCTTCACTGCCTCTCTGTGGTGGTAGAAGTATTGGGCCTTACTTCCTACAGAAAATGCTAGAAAGAACTGATGAGCACAATTAAGAGTCACTTAGCAAATGGAAAGTTGCTGCCCCCTGAAAACATGGGGAGTGTCAAGTTTGTGCCAAATATAGACCATTGTTCCATTGTTCCATGGCCCTCCTTTCCCAAAACATGCCAGTGTCGCCTCTTGCATTGAAAGGATGAAAGCACACTCTGGCCATTGCAGAGTAAACTTAAGAGGGAAAAAGGAAACAGAGAGAGAGAGAGAGATGGAGACAGAGACAGAGACAGATCTCCCCCAGAATGAGCTTTCCTGTGAGACTAATGGGGCTTTCAGCTTACAGGGCCCTGAGAGAAGACCTAGCCACATATCATCACATATTTTCATAAAATTTGCAAATGAGAGATCTTTAAACTGCAATGGTTTAGATGACAGTCTCTTTCCACTCTGATTTCCCATCTGTTACATTTTCCCCTGCGTTGGATGATTTTGGTGTAATTGTGAATCACTTTGGGTTTTGGCTAAGAAGTTGAGTTAGGGACACACCGAGTTGAGTTTAATAGTACATGTTTATATCACTTCCAGTCATTTCTGTCAAGTTGTGACCAGCCATCCCAGTGTGGAAATGACCTCCAAAAGTACTCCTACAGTCCACTACACCAACCTACCGGGCATCATGATCTGAAATGCATGACGAGAAGTTAAGCCATGATGTTAGCATGTCCTATGGTAGACCCAGCACCAGAACTGTTGGGTTGTGAAAGGGAAACAAGGGTTGAAATGTAGGAAGTCAAAAGCTAATTTGTATGATATTTTACACAAAAGATTCCATTCTTATTATTGCATGATCAAAACTGAAGTCTTCTCCTGTCAAAGGTATACTTGGTTATGCAGCACACGCAAATATAAACGCACCATATATTTTTCCCTTTTTTGATGAGAATCTGTTTTTAATGGAATTTACCAGAATGTCTGTGTTTGCAGGGCACAAACCTGCAGCTGTTACATGTTTTATGCATCCCAAGATATTAGATTATATCTTAGAATCTCTCTCACATATTGTCCTGATAAACTCTAGTGGTTCTAGATGAAATAGTATAAATATTGTCTCTAACACAGTGAAATAGAATAAAGAAACAAGTGCAAATATTCACTAATAAGTCATGGTATGTGATATAAGATTCATTTAACTACAACACTTTTAGCTCAGTACAATAGAGCAGCAATTTAAAATGTATTGAACTACTCTTGTTTGTACTTTAATTTCAGATTCATTTTATATTTTTTTCAGAATTATAGATAATACCAAAATTCAAGAGTGATTTTAATAAAGAAGCCAAATGTAAACTAAAAGAGAATACTGGCTGAAGTTTCAATATCACCAAAATTCTTATTATATCATGATGGAAACTATAACTTGTGGATCAATATCACTAACATGAAGAAAAAAATTCCACAAGGACAGTCTCAAACCAGAAATAAAAAAGCAAAAGGCAGATGAATGTTATAGAACAGAAAAACACAATCTGCATTGCTTAATGAATGTTGTCAGATCAAATAATATTTCAGATTAGAAACCTTCTGCCTAATAAAACTTCAAATGTCTAAAATCATAAAGTTCGTATACAAAGCAAAGTTTAAAGGGGATTTCCCTAATTTGACAAAAATCCTAACCATTTGCATAACAGCATCAATAAAGAGTTTAAACTGACATAAATGTTTCTAAACTACCAGTAATACAAAGCAATTTTGAGTCAGTCATGCTAAGGGAAAAACTATTATCTTCCTACTCTCTACAAAAAATGATATTTAAAAATTTATTATCATTTGAAGAGACAAAGAGAATGCAACCAAAAAATGTAACAATTATAAAAGTGCATCCGGAAGTTAATTAATAAAAATAGTGTTCTTTTTTAGGATTTTGTGATGATTTGGGATTTTGTGATGCATTTTAAAATGCATAACTTGTGATTTCTCAGTCTAAATAAATATTTATTTTCATACCTAATTTAAAGTTGCATTTGTAACTTTGTATTCTTTTTCTTAAAGAAAGCTCTCCAAATCATTAAAGCCTCAGACCCCGTACAACCTGGACTTGCCTCTGATCCATCCTTTCATAGACTTTAGTGTGCGGATTCATTCAAACAGATTGACACGAGGATTATTTGATAAAATTTCATGTTGACTCAACTCATATTGAATTTAATCAAAATGTATCCCACACCTAGACCTCCTAAGATAAGCTTCTCTGAGTCCAAATCATATCTTGATGTTGAAACAATTTCCTAATGTGAAAAAATAAACAACAGTAGGAGGAAATACTGCTCTCTATTCTGGAAGTTTCAAGTTCGGTCCATTGGGAATGATTCCATAGCATGATTTAGACATCAGATTTTTGAAGATATATTTTAAAAGTGAAGTGCATCTAAATATGATCTATCGGTTATAGAAGCCAGTTTCACGAAGAAAGACTCAAGTACTTATTCATGATGACGTTCCTAAGCAAGGTGATGTAAAACTAATGCTTGCCCTGTGTCCTGTCGCTATGGTGCCACAAATGGACCAACAAAGGAGGTTGAAGACATGACAATTCATCATGGGTCTTTCCCTGCTTAGAGGAACACTGCAGACTGAGAGAAATCCCTGGAATATACTTCCCTCCCTCACTACCACCCTCTCCATACAGAGATCAATAACCCACTTTCTGTGCAACATTAAATAAAGTATGTGGAGTTCGGGGGATATAGAAAATCTTTCCTAGGGACTCCAATAAGTTCTAAACAGTCTTGGATGTGACTCAGAAAAATTTAATTGCTTGCTTTCTTAGCTCTCCCCAATCTCTTCTCCACCATAACAAAGAAAATTAAGGAAAAAGGGGGGGGAAAAAAGAAGTAGCAAACTAAATACCCAGCAGTTCAATAGGGATAAAAGAGTAGATAGGGTAAAATATATCAAACTAAGATTAAGACTCTTATGTTTCCAAACAGGCATCCTCCTTGAGTGCTTAACAATTCATTAAAAATAGGTACACACATCCCATCTGCAAGAGTTAGTCTTCATAATTAGCTTGTGGTACAGGCCACACTCAGAGAGCTATTAAAAGAGATGACGACTCAGCAACACCTTGGTAACACTTCTGTATTTTATTGTTATGTTGATAAGCAATTGAAATGGCTGTAATTAAAGTGACCTGTAACGCTTTTAGTGATCTCTTCACTGTCAAAATTAAATATATATGGCAAGAAAAAGGAACCTGGCGTGGTAAATAGCATAAAAGGAAAACAAATGTCGCTCTTATGATGCCATTCTACAGTCACAGAGGAAGAGAATCACTGAAAAGCGTATGATATGGTCCATTTTCCAACAAAGCGGTTTACATTTCTTACTCTTTATACTATAAACTATTTTTGAACTGCTATGCATTCCTCAGATGACAAGTGTATCATTAGCCCTGTAAGAAGTCCTCCTTGACTTGGCTGTAAAATCAGGTTACTCCTGTGCTAGCAGGCTTGAACTTCTGTGATAATGTAGGCTGTGAAAACCCTACTATTCTGAGGGATGGTGACGGGAGAAGTGGAGAGCGGGGCCATTTGGAGAGTACTGATCAGGTCATCCTCTTTCCCCAGTTAGCCGGAAATGACTGAGAGCCCAGCAGGGCCATAGCTGCTGTCCAAAATATGCAGAAGGAATGACCTGGGCATCGCAGAGCTTATCAGTCATTCAGGCAGTCTTCCTGGACTCTGGGCAGGAGAGTCATCATCTATGCTCCGGGCCCTCCCTCCTTTGAGGCAGGTGAACCTCGAAGCCACCCAACACACATGGCCATCTCCTTCTTGCCTCCGTCTACCACTTGAGACAGCTGCAACAGAGTCACACAACAATACAGCATCAAGAGGAAGAAAAGAGTCCCGCAGTAGAAGCCAAGTGCCTGCCTGCTACAGGAAAGACTGTGCAAGAACACATCCCAATCATGGCAATGATCAGTATGATACTGTGCCAACTCACATCACAGCACATATCCATCAGTGTCAGCCTGGCCTTTCTATTCTGCTTCCCACAGAGCAAGAGAAAATCACAGCTCCAACAGCTATCTATCATGTCCGTCATTTTCCTGTTTCAGCAAGACAGGGGAGAAATGATGACCTTGGAGCCTTTGTGAGGTGTAATCTATCTCTCCTTTATTTTCTCTCTGAAGAAGTGGGACTTCACATTACTCATCACTTTTTATATCTATTTCATCAAGTCCAAAGATCTGCATAAATGTAGGATATTGTTATACTCATGAACATTAATATTAACTCCCAATCTAAATCTTTAGATTTCCTTTAGATAGACAAAACTTGATAAAATTCCTGAGGGCCTAACAACCTAAGTTATCTCCACTGACTTAATCTTAGGAAATCCCAGTTTCTTCTCTTTTAACCTATGTTTACTTGGATGGAAAGCTAATACACCAGACCAGAGCTTGCATAGATTCTACCCTTAAAGGATTCCCAAGTCAGAAAATTATTACAGTAATATGATGGTTTTATATGCTCAAGATGCTATGTGAGTTGAGAAAGGGAAATTTCCTCCTTCCTCAGGGTCTTCAAATATATTGTTGCCTTTGTCTAGAGAGCATTTAGCGCACTCTCTTCCTGGAAAACTCCTGCACATCCTTTATGTCTTGACTTAAATGACACTTCTCCAGAGACTCTTTCTACTTCCACCATTTCAGGTTTGGTCTACATGTTAGATGCTCCCTTTCACAGTGCTTATAATTATGCAAATAATTTATGATTATTCGTTGGATGTATATATCCCCAACTAGACTGTGACTGCCTCACTGTTTATATGCCCAGCATGTAAAAAAAAAAAAAGGGAAACAGCATATTTGGGATGTCTTAAAGGATAAATGGACTTCAGAAAACAGGCATAGCAATCAAAGAAGGAATGGTTTCCCTGAAAAAGGAAAAAGCAAGTGGAACTTCACATCCATGTGAAAAAGCATGATACCTTCAGGAAACTAATTAGTTGATAGTTCCTTATGGTTTAGAGTTCAAAAGGGGATAGATGATAAAATTGGAAAAATGGGCAGGAACCAAATAACGAAGCTGTGACATGCCAAGGAATTTAAACATCATCCTGTATGTTTTGGGTAGCTACTGAAGACTTACGTAAGAAAGTGATATGACACATATTTTAGAAATATGACTCTGGCAATAGCAAGGAAAGGAAGAGATTTGATGCAAAAAAAACACTGAGAAAGTTGTCTGAAATTACGAGTGTCTGAATTAGGGTAGGACCTGAAAATGTAGAGGAAGGGATGGATTTGAGGGACCTGAGAGAAGCAGAAGGAACAGTTATTTGTAATCGTTTGGATGTGGTTGAAAAAGGAATGGGAGGGGTTATGGATGACACCAGGGATCCTGGATCGAGTGACCTGGGATATGAGTTCATGCCAGTAAACAGTACAATAAGTTCCCTATATATGAACGAGTTCCATACCAAGAGTGTGTTCGTAAGTCCGATTTGTTCGCAAGCCCAACAAAATTAGCCTAGGTACCCAACTAACACAATAGGCTATATAGTACTGTACTGTAATAGGTTTATAATATTTTTCACACAAATAATACTTAAAAAACAAACACAAAAAATAAAGAAACATTTTTTAATATTACAGTACAGTACCTTGAAAAGTATAGTAGTACCAGCTACATCACTGCTGCTTTCATGCTTGTTTCTGGACATCCTGGGCTTGAAATAAAGATACTGTATTACTGTACTCTATACAGTACTGTACTGTGAAGTATATAAAAGCGCAACCACTTGTAGAGGATGCACTCACATGACAATGTACGCCAAACACGTGAACTAACTTATGTGATTGGACATGCGAACTCAAGTCCACACCTTTGAAAGTTCGCAACTTGAAGGCTCGTATGTAGGGGACTTACTGTATTGCCAGTAGGAAGTGTAGGTTTGGATTAAAGATAATAGAGTTAATTTTTGCATTTACTGAGTCTTAAGTGCCTGTGGGTCTTCCAGTAAGGAGGTCAATCATCAGTTGAATACATGGACCTCACACAGGGAGAATGGCATGTGAACATGGAAGCAGAGATCTTGTGACTACAAGCTAAGGAACACCAAACACAGCCACCAACCACTGGAAGCCAGAGGAGAAGCATAGAACAGGTTCTCTCTGACAGTTCGCAGAAGGAGCCAACCCTTCCGACACCTTGATCTTGGACTTCTAGCCTCCAGAAATAAGACAATTTCTGTAGTTTAAGCCACTTGGTGTGTGGTACTTTGCTGTGGCAGTGCTAGCTGACCAGTACAGCAATCATCAACATATCCACATTACTCATGATTGTGCCACAGTTACAACCTTTTTTTCTTTTTCCCACTTTTCTCCAGAGGCATTTGAAATTTCTTTAATACAAGGTATGAGTGCTGGGTTGTTGGTAGCAAGAGGAAGGCCTGGGAGAGAAAGGCAGGCTGAGGGCTGTTGCAGATGAGGAGGGCTGAGCCAGCAGGGGATAGTGAGTGGTACGCTGGAGGGAAGTGGCCAGAAGTTAAGGGCTTGTGTTCGTTAAGGCTGCACACTCAGACCCTTTTTCTTTTCATCCTATGCCTTCTCCCTATCGCTCTCATCTGCCCTCATGGCATCAATCTCTATTCATTGTTTGATAGCTCCCAAATCTCCACCTCTGCTTCCATGTTCACATGCCATTCTCCCTGTGTGAGCTTGTGTTCAAACCTCCCCTTTTTATAAGGACACCAATCATATTAAATTAGGCCCCACCCTAATGACCTCATCTTAAATTAACTAATGACATTGGCAAAACCCCTATTTCCAAATAAGGTCACATTCTGAGGTACTGGGAGTTAGGACTTCAAAATATGAATTTTAGTGGGATACAATTCAACCCATAACAACAGTGGAACACCATTTATATGTCTTTCATTTTACAAAAAAGTTACTTCATAATAGCTTCCAAAATAACTTTCGTAAAATAACATATAAGGAAGTACTCTATGAACTGGAAATTGTTAAAGATACTATAGTTATTACTTTTGATAAAACATTAGTAAATCATACAAATACTATCTCAGAATTACTAAGGGTGAAGCAAAGGGCCCTTCATAATCCAAATGCCAAGTGTATGGACACCATAAGATGACATGATCATCATGCCAAATTTATAGTGCTTTCTATGCCGCAGAAACATGGGATCAGGGACTTCCCTGGTGGTGCAGTGGTTAAGACTCCGCACTCCCAATGAAGGAGGCCAGGGTTCAATCCCTGGTCAGGGAACTAGATCCTACATGCATGGCACAACTAAGAGTTCACATGCCACAACTAAGGAGCTGGCGAGCCACAACTAAAGGACCCCTCAAGCCGCAACTAAGAAGCCCACCTGCCACAATGAAGGAGCCCATGTGCTGCAGCTAAGAAGCCCACCTGCAGTAACTGAGACCCAGCACAACAAAAGAAAGAAAACGAAAGGAAGGAAGGAAGGGAGGGAGGGAGAGAAAGAAAGAAACATGGGATCAGATTTTTTGTAGATGTTCCTATCCCTATTTTAGGCTTTATAACTATCTACATTGTCACCCCCATGGATTTTGTAATGGCTTTGTGTGAAATGAGCTCATTCATCTCTGATGATGTAAGACTCAACTGTTAAGATTGCAGCCATCAGTCCCTGACTAGTCACTGAAGCATCAGATGGGGCCAGTGCTCCCAAGATCATGAAGTCATGGCTTGGCACCCCTCAGCAACCAAGTTTCCATGGTGGTCATTTCAGAGCTTGTGGCATGGCTGGGTGCAGGGCCAGCTCAGGGTGCATGCCCAGTCCCATGCTCCAGCGCCAGCCTGAAGTTCCACACCAGCACTCCATGTTCCTGGATAACTTCTTAATGAAATCCTGCTTTATGCTTTTCACTGGCTTCAAAGCTTCTTTCCACCATCTTAGAACTGAATTTATAGATACTGATATACCTCTAAATCCCACCTGAGAAAAGGGATCAAAAGCTTAGACTTCTTTTTGATACGGCCCAATTCTATACTCAGAGACCTCAGGCTGATGATGTGTTGCTCTAGTTTCTTTGAGTGCATTTTCATTCAGAACAGGTTTTGCCAAACAGAGTCACAGCAAACAAACCTTTACTCTTCCTTTGCCTCTGCACTTTCTCCTGCTTCAAAACCTATACTCACATCTAATTTCCTTCTCACAATACAATTATAAAGATCTGCATAGTGCGTCACATACTCCTGTGAGAGACTATAACCTCCTAATCCCATGAGGTAGCTACAGCTCCTGTGAGCCTCCATAAAACACACTGGAGGGCCACAAAGAGGGCCTTCAAATACTGAGAAGTCTTCATTGATTGCTTATTATATCTGGAGAGCCACACAAATCAGTTTACCTGTTAACTTCAGTGTAACTGGGCTGGGAAACAGAAGGTTCTCTTGCTTTAATTTAAAATTCCTTCCCTGTCTTCCTCCTCAAGCTAATTCTAAAGTTCATTCAGACTCTCCCAATAGTCTGTATAAAATAGCCCTAGGAGAGCTTCAAGATGGCGGAAGAGTAAGACGCAGAGATCACCTTCCTCCCACAGATACATCAGAAATACAACTACATGTGGAACAACTCCTACAGAACACCTCCTGAACGCTGGCAGAAGACCTCAGACCTCCCAAAAGGCAAGAAAATCCCCACGTACCTGGGAAGGGCAAAAGAAAAAAGAAATAACAGAGACAAAAGAATAGGGACGGAGCCTGCACCTCTGGGAGGGAGCTGTGAAGGAGGAAAGGTTTCCACACACTAGGAGCCCCTTCGCGGGCGGAGACTGCAGGTGGCGGAGGGGGGAAGCTTCGGAGCCACGGAGGAGAGCGCAGCCACAGGGGTGCGGAGGGCAAAGCGGAGAGACTCCCGCACAGAGGCTCGGCGCCGAGCAGCACTCACCAGCCCGAGAGGCTTGTCTGCTCACCCGCCGGGGCGGGCGGGGGCTGGGAGCTGAGGCTCGGGCTTCGGTCAGATCGCAGGGAGGGGACTGGGGTTGGCGGAGTGAACACAGCCTAAAGGGGCTAGTGCGCCACAGCTAGCCGGGAGGGAGTCCGGGAAAAGGTCTGGAGCTGCCGAAGAGGCAAGAGACTTTTTCTTGCCTCTTTGTTTCGCGGCGCGCAAGGAGAGGGGATTTAGAGCGCCGCCTAAACGAGCTCCAGAGACGGGCGCGAGCCGCGGCTATCAGCGCGGACCCCAGAGACGGGCATGGGATGCTAAGGCTGCTGCTGCCGCCTCCAAAAAGCCTGTGTGCGAGCACAGGTCACTCTCCACACCGCCCCTCCCGGGAGCCGGTGCAGCCCGCCACTGCCAGGGTCCCGTGAACCACGGACAACTTACCTGGGAGAACAAACAGTGCGCCTCAGGCTGGTGCAACGTCACGCCGGCCTCTGCCGCCACAGGCTCGCCCCGCATCCATACCCCTCCCTCCCCCCGCCTGAGTGAGCCAGAGCCCCCGAGGCAGCTGCTCCTTTAACCCCGTCCTGTCTGAGCGAAGAACAGATGCCCTCAGGTGACCTACACGCAGAGGCGGGGCCAAATCCAAAGCTGAACCCCGGCAGCTGTGCGAACAAGGAAGAGAAAGGGAAATCTCTCCCAGCAGCCTCAGGAGCAGTGGATTAAATCTCCACAATCAACTTGATATATGCTGCATCTGTGGAATACCTGAATAAACAGTGAATCATCCCAAATTGAGGAGGTGGACTTTGGGAGCAACAATATATATATATTTTTCCCTTTTTCTCTTTTTTGTGAGTGTGTATGTGTATGCTTCTATGTGTGATTTTGTCTGTATAGCTTTGCTTTTACCATTTGTCCTAGGGTCCTGTCTGTCCGTTAATTTTTGTTTGTTTGTTTGTTTTATTACTTAAAAAATTTATTTTCTTAATTATTTTTTATTTTTTATTTTAATAACTTTATTTTATTTTATTTTATCTTCTTTCTTTCTTTATTTCTTCCCTTTTGTTCTGAGCCGTGTGGAGGACAGGCTCTTGGTGCTCCAGCCAGGCATCAGGGCTGTGCCACTGAGGTGGGAGAGCCAACTTCAGGACACTGGTCCACAAGAGACCTCCCAGCTCCACATAATACCAAACGGCAAAAAACTCCCAGAGATCTCCATCTCAACACCAAGACCCAGCTCCACTCAACGACCAGCAAGCTACAGTGCTGGACACCCTATGCCAAACAACTAGCAAGACAGGGACACAACCCCATCCATTAGCACAGAGGCTGCCTAAAATCATAATAAGGTCACAGACACCCCAAAATACACCACCAGATGTGGACCTGCCCAACAGAAACACAAGATCCAGCCTCATCTGCCAGAGCACAGGCACTAGTCCCCTCCACCAGGAAGCCCACAGAACCCACTGAACCAACCTTAGTCACTGGGGACAGACACCAAAAACAACGGGAACTACAAACCTGCAGCCTGCAAAAAGGAAACCCCAAACACAGTAAGTTAAGCAAAATGAGAAGACAGAGAAACACACAGCAGATGAAGGAGCAAGGCAAAAACCCACCAGACCTAACAAATGAAGAGGAAACAGGCAGTCTACTGGAAAAAGAATTCAGAATAATGAGAGTGAAGATGATCCAAAATCTTGGAAATAGAATGGAGAAAATACAAGAAATGTTTAACAAGGACCTAGAAGAACTAAAGAGCAAACAAACAGTGATGAACAACACAATAAATGAAATTAAAAATTCTCTAGAAGGGATCAATAGCAGAATAACTGAGGCAGAAGAATGGATAAGTGACCTGGAAGATAAAATATTGGAAATAATTACTGCAGAGCAGAATAAAGACAAAAGAATGAAAAGAATTGAGGACAGTCTCAGAGACCTCTAGGACAACATTAAAAGCACCAACATTCGAATTATAGGGGTCCCAGAAGAAGAAGAGAAAAAGAAAGGGACTGAGAAAATATTTGAAGAGATTATAGTTGAAAACTTCCCTAATATGGGAAAGGAAATAGTCAATCAAGTCCAGGAAGCACAGAGAGTCCCGTACAGGATAAATCCAAGGAGAAACATGCCAAGACACATATTAATCAAACTATAAAAATTAAATGCAAAAAACAAATATTAAAAGCAGCAAGGGAAAAATAACACATAAGGGAATCCCCATAAGGTTAAGAGCTGATCTTTCAGCAGAAACTCTGAAAGCCAGAAGGGTGTGGCAGGACATATTTAAAGTGATGAAGGAGAAAAACCTGCAACCAAGATTACTCTACCCAGCAAGAATCTCATTCAGATTTGACGGAGAAATTAAAACCTTTACAGACAAGCAAAAGCTAAGAGAATTCATCACCACCAAACCAGCTTTACAACAAATGCTAAAGGAACTTCTCTAGGCAGGAAACACAAGAGAAGGAAAAGACTTACAATAATAAACCGAAAACAATTAAGAAAATAGTAATAGGAACATACATATCGATAATTACCTTAAATGTAAATGGATTAAATGCTCCAACCAAAAGACATAGATTGGCTGAATGGATACAAAAACAAGAGCCATATATATGCTGTCTACAAGAGACCCACTTCAGACCTAGGGACACATACAGACTGAAAGTGAGGGGATGGAAAAAGATATTCCATGCAAATGGAAATCGAAAGAAAGCTGGAGTAGCAATTCTCATATCAGACAAAATAGACTTTAAAACAAAGACTATTACAAGAGACAAAGAAGGACACTACATAATGATCAAGGTATCAATCCAAGAAGAAGATATAACAATTGTAAATATTTATGCACCCAACATAGGAGCACCTCAAAACATAAGGCAAACACTAACAGCCATAAAAGGGGAAATCAACAGTAACACAATCATAGTAGGGGACTTTAACACCCCACTTTCACCAATGGACAGATCATCCAAAATGAAAATAAATAAGGAAATACAAGCTTTCATTGATACATTAAACAAGATGGACTAACTGATATTTATAGGACATTCCATCCAAAAACAACAGAATACACATTCTTCTCAAGTGCTCATGGAACATTCTCCAGGATAGATCATATCTTGGGTCACAAATCAAGCCTTGGTAAGTTTAAGAAAATTGAAATCGTATCAAGTATCTTTTCCGACCACAATGCTATGAGACTAGCTTTCAATTACAGGAAAAAATCTGTAAGAAATACAAACACATGGACGCTAAACAACACACTACTTAATAACCAACAGCTCACTGAAGAAATCAAAGAGGAAATCAAAAAATACCTAGAAATAAATGACAAGGAAAACACGACGACCCGAAACCTATGGGATGCAGCAAAAGTAGTTCTAAGAGGGAAGTTTATAGCAATACAATCCTACCTTAAGAAACAAGAAACATCTCAAATAAACAACCTAACTTTTCACCTAAAGCAATTAGAGAAAGAAGAGCAAAAAACCCCCAAAGTTAGCAGAAGGAAACAAATCATAAAGATCAGATCAGAAATAAATGAAAAAGAAATGAAGGAAATGATAGCAAAGATCAATAACACTAAAGGCTGGTTCTTTGAGAAGATAAACAAAACTGATAAACCATTAGCCAGACTTATCAAGAAAAAAAGGGAGAAGACTCAAATCAATAGAATTAGAAATGAAAAAGGAGAAATAACAACTGACACTGCAGAAATATTAAATGGGAGTGAAAACACTCCCATTTACCATTGCAACAAAAAGAATAAAATATCTAGGAATAAACCTACCTACGGAGACAAAAGATCTGTATGCAGAAAATTGTAAGACAGTGATGAAAGAAATTAAAGATGATACAGATAGATGGAGAGATATACCATGTTCTTGGATTGGAAGAATCAACATTGTGAAAATGACTCTACTACCCAAAGCAATCTACAGATTCAATGCAATCCCTATCAAACTACCAGTGCATTTTTCACAGAACTAGAATAAAAAATTTCACAATTTGTATGGAAACACAAAAGACCCCGAATAGCCAAAGCAATCTTGAGAAAGAAAAATGGAGCCAGAGGAATCAGGCTCCCTGACTTCAGACTATACTACAAAGCTACAGTAATCAAGACAGTATGGTACTGGCACAGAAACAAAAATATAGATGAATGGAACAGGATAGAAAGCCCAGAGATAAACCCATGCACATATGGTCACCTTATCTTTGATAAAGGAGGCAAGAATACACAGTGGAGAAAAGACAGCCTCTTCAATAAGTGGTGCTGGGAAAACTGAACAGCTACACGTAAAAGAACGAAATTAGAACACTCCCTAACACCATACACAAAAATAAACTCAAAATGGATTAAAGACCTAAATGTAAGGCCAGACACCATTAAACTCTTAGAGGAAAACATAGGCAGAACACTCTATGACATAAATCACAGCTAGATCCTTTTTGACCCACCTCCTAGAGAAAGGGAAATAAAAGCAAAAATAAACAAATGGGACCTAATGAAACTTAAAAGCTTTTGCACAGCAAAGGAAACCATAAACAAGACCAAAAGACAATCCTCAGAATGGGAGAAAATATTTGCAAATGAAGCAACTGACAAAGGATTAATCTCCAAAACTTACAAGCAGCTCATGCAGCTCAATAACAAAAAAACAAACAACCCAATCCAAAAATGGGCAGGAGACCTAAATAGACATTTCTCCAAAGAAGATAGACAGATTGCCAGCAAACACATGAAAGAATGCTCAACATCATTAATCATTAGAGAAATGCAAATCAAAAGCACAATGAGATATCATCTCACACTGGTCAGAATGGCCATCATCAAAAAGTCTAGAAACAATAAATGTTGGAGAGGGTGTGGAGAAAAGGGAACCCTCCTACACTGTTGTTAGGAATGTACATTGATACAGCCACTATGGGGAACAGTATGGACGTTCCTTAAAAAACTAAAAATAGAACTACCATACGACCCAGCAATCCCACTACTGGGCATGTACCCTGAGAAAACCATAATCCAAAAAGAGTCATGTACCAAAATGTTCATTGCAGCTCTATTTACAATAGCCAGGACATGGAAGCAACCGAAGTGTCCATCAACAGATGAATGGATAAAGAAGATGTGGCACATGTATACAATGGAATATTACTCAGCCATAAAAAGGAAGGAAACTGAGTTATTTATAGTGAGGTGGATGGACCTAGAGACTGTCATACAGAGTGAAGTAAGTCAGAAAGAGAAAAAAAAATACCGTATGCTAACACATATATATGGTATCTAAAAAAAAAAAAAAAATGGTCATGAAGAACCTAGGGGCAAGATGGTAATAAAGATGCAGACTTACTAGAGAATGGACTTGAGGACATGGGGAGGGGGAAGGGTAAGCTGTGACAAAGTGAGAGAGTGGCATGGACATATATACACTACCAAACGTAAAATAGATAGCTAGTGGGAAGCAACCACATAGCACAGGGAGATCAGCTCTGTGCTTTGTGACCACCTAGAGGGGTGGGATAGGGAGGGTGGGAGAGAGGGAGATGCAAGAAGGAAGAGATATGGGGACATATGTATATGTATAACTGATTCACTTTGTTATAAAGCAGAAACTAACACACCATTGTAAAGCAACTATACTCCAATAAAGATGTTAAAAAAAAAATTTGCCCTATCCTAACCAGTAAATAAATAAATAAATAAAATAGCCCTATATCAGAAGTCCCACCTTCCCAGTCACAAAATAGGAACCACACGTATTTTGTCATAACACCCACTTCCCAACTCAGAGCCAATGATGCTATATAAAATTTTAAGTTCAGAATTCTTAAAATTAAGTTGCTGCCAAACCAGAGAGGACATATATTGTGACTCACTGAAGAGAAAAATTACAAAGGGTTTGGGTTGGCTTCATTCAGCTGGGTTGATAGCTAAGGGGCAGAGGAATAAAAGCAAGGAAGCGGAGTTATAGAAAATGAAAATCTACTTTTATTGAAGATTAGTCAGAACATGGTTGTGGGGTGGCAGAAGACCTCACAGTGTCCAGGATGACCTAATGGAGTGGGCCAGGTCGGTGGGGTGAGAGGGGCACAGTCAAAGACCTAGGCAGTAGAACAAAAAGGTTGCTAGGAGCATGGTGGCCAATTTGTGGGAACCCTCTGTGAGGTCATCATGTCCTCGGACCAAAAGCCAATGGAAATAGCTAAGTTATGAAGGCTGCCTGGAGGCAAGAAGGCCAATGCCACAAAAAAAGGGGCTAAGGAAAGACATAGCAATGATGACAGGGAGATGTTGAGAGGGACCGTTTAGTATCTCAAAACCAGACACGATTTGAAGAAATTCAAATTTTCTTTGAATTTTTTGAGTTTGATGGAACTCCATCCTTCTCACCAGGGAGGCACCTCACTCACAAGACTCTTTCCTCTTCCTGCCGTCATGGCTGCCCACCTCACCTCCTATACCTGGAGTGACATCCACGGTCACTCATGCGATGGAGCATCTTTCTGTCTGTGTATCTAGTTTTTGTACCATCCTAATAGAAAACCAGATTTTTCTATGGATGAGGCCAACAGGATGATAATAGACTTTTACTCCTCGAGAGCCTTGCAATAGGCTCCATTTAACTCCTGAAATCTTCTCATCCCTTCACTCTTGCTGGAAGCATTTGAAACCTATTTTCAATCACTGTGGGAGAGCAATCAGTAGCCTTAGCTACTCCTCACTTGAACCTTCGCAGAAAACGAATCAAACCGGCAAATGAGGAGGAGCATTTAGCAATGTGAACATCTGCTTCTTACCAACTCCACTCTCTATAGTATATATCCTCAATCCAGCAGTGAGAGTCTATACTTTAGACTCTAAAGCAATGCCTAGATTTGCATGTGGCTCATTTAAATGTGCTTATCTGTACAGGAAGGGGTCAGGTTGGGGCTGTTCCCAAAAGCATCAAGAACCCAGAGGTAAACATGTTGACACTGCAAGATCCTGTCACAGCAACTCCTTTTACCCTTTTTTATTCATGGGGTAATAGCAGCAGAACATCAATCCAAGATCTACTAGATATGGGACAAGATGTTGCATTTTATTTGGTCTTGGATAGATTAAATAAAGTTGAAATGAATCAGAAAATAACAGGCAGTAAAAGCATCCCAACAGAGTTTTCCTTTTTTCTAAATAAAAAAGTGCAAAAGGGTTGAATGTTTGAGCTATATGGTGCATTATAGATGTTATTGACCAATAAATCAAAAAGGTAAAGGACATCTAGAAAATGCAAACATAAGCAATTTGACCAGGTCCAGATGAAATACAGCCAAAAGTGCTGTCGGAACTGCCTGGCTCCCTGCTCAGTCTGCTTGTTCCCCTATTTCCTCTGTCTGTGGGCTCACTACCGCCCACGTGCTGACCTCATCCCGGTCCAGGGCAGAGAGCGTGTAATAAAGAGTCCTTATAAGGCTCACAATATATATCAGCAAGGTCATTTTCTTGCCATGTATTTCCTAATTGAATCTTCGGTCCAGACACTGGGTCTGGGCACTGATAACTTCTATCTGACCCTCTGGGCCAGTTTTCTGGCCTTTGTCACTCAACATGACTATGTTCGTGTTTCCCAAGCTCCAGCGTTCTTGCTGTTGCTCCTCCAGACTCTGATGTGGCTGGTCTCCTTTGGCCTTTATTCCTTCCTTGCTACTCCGTGTCCCTGCTAAGGCCCTAAACTTGATGAGCTGTCCTGATACATGAACTTCCTGACTTCTGTAGACTTCAATGCTGTCAGAGCCCACCTTCTGGACCATTTTCAGGCCCTACTCTACTGCTATCCCAGTCCCTGTACTAAGAGCATAAAGAAGAAGATTTAGGAGTCACAGGGGGACTATTTACTACTATGGGTTTATGGATATTTGCTAAGAGCTAGAGATAGATATAAACATAAATCCATATGGATGTTCTCTACTATATTAGGGGAGAAAATGATTACCCTTAGGCAAATCTGAATAATAACCGAAGTAAGTTACGATACAAAGTAGGAAATGGGTTGTAAGCAATCTGAGGACAAAGAATTAATGAGTATTGAGCAGGAGCCGCAATTTTTAAAAAATTTACTCTGAACAATGAATTATTCCACAAAATAAGGACTTCAATAGTGCCTTGCAAAAAAAAGAAACAAAAATAAATTGAGTAAATATATAAATGCAAGATACAAATCTTTGGGGCAATGACTCTAGAATAAAATCCATTTAAAGGATACACAACAGCTTCCCCCGTGGCAGTATGGCAAGTCACAGCTGGGATCATTGGAAGCTGTGGTTGTTCCTTCTCTAACGGGCCACCCAATCCCACTGTCATAAGGCCACTGATGGTTAAGAGGTTTGATTCTGTTGCACCTCATCACTGACCTCATACCCTTTTTCTTCCTATTTTCAGTCTCTACTGGGTCCTCCCAGGAACTCAGGGCTTAGAGGAATGGGCAGCTATTACTCATTAACAAATTTGAAGCCAAGGACCCATCAGCTCAGAAGTTTTTGCCAGACTGATGGAAATCCTGTTTCTGTCACAAACTGACATAAGGGTGCGATTATGTAACTATGCTCAAAAAGCTATCAGGAGGGGCTTCCCTGGTGGCGCAGTGGTTAAGAATCCGCCTGTCAATGCAGGGGACACGGGTTCGAGCCCTGGTCCAGGAAAATCCCACATGCTGTGGAGCAACAAAGCCCGTGCGCCACAACTACGGAGCCTGTGCTCTAGGGGCCATGTGCCACAACTACTGAGCCCACATGCCACAGCTACTGAAGCCCGTGTGCCTAGAGCCCGTGCTCCGCAACAAGAGAAGCCACCTCAGTGAGAAGCCCACTCACCACAACGAAGAGTAGCCCCCGCTCGCCGCAACTAGAGAAAGCCCGTGCACAGCAACAAAGACCCAACACAGTCAAAATAAATAAATAGATAAATAGATAAAATAAATTTATTAAAAAAAAAAAAAGCTATCAGGAGATCTGGAAGCTGCATCAGAATATGCTTCCTGTCATCAGTAAACTCTTCCAGGCAGGAAACTCTAAACATTATCAAAAGTCCTAATGATAACCATGGTCATCTAGAGGTGGGTATGCACTGGAAGTTGTGTTCTTGAACCTGACCCTGGAAAAACACCTACATTCAAGTGGTTATAAAATACTTTGTAAATTGACTAATGCAACAGACTTAAAAAAAAAAAAAGAAAGTGTGAGAAAGCAAATGCAAAAATATTTGCCAGCTTTCAGGAGAGAAACCCTAAAAACAACAAATGACTTAACACCTATAATTCAGACCTGAAAAGAGTCTCTGATATAGACTGCCCATGTTTTTAAAAAAAAGGCACTGGAGTTTTTGTTAATAGAAAAGTGGAAAAATGAGATGACAGACAGAAGGTGATGTTGAGAGTTGATCACATACCAAACCAACTATTAATGGTAAGAGGGGAGAAGCATCAGCCTGAGGCCTAGCTACAGTAATCAGGCTAATTCAGAGCTCTGCTCACTGTTATCCAGAGAACATTTTACATAGTGATAGTTTTTTTGGCTGGGGTCCACTACTAGCTAACCTCTTAAATTTTTAATTAAAAAATTTTTTTTCAGAAAAACAATCCCTTTGAGAATCTGAATTCTTGGACTTCTCCCTGGAGGAGAAAAATGCAGATAAAGTACAAATTTTACAAACAAATTGTAGAGGATTTGTGGGCCAGTGTCCAACTCATGAATCCACAAGTCATATGTTTAAAAACCCCTGCATTAGACTAATTTTTTTTAAGATGGATATAAAGGAAATAATCTGCTCATGAACACTTCAAAGGATATAAAGAATAGGGAATGATGTCCTAAAATCCACAGTCCAAATTTGCAAAAGGCAGGTAAACTCAAGTGCTATCACACATCAGATATAATCTTTGAAATGCTCTCAGTGAGTTATCCCATCACAGCAACACCACTAAGAGAACCACCCTAGGTTACTATGTGTTACTATTTTTTTTAGCCTCTCCATCTCTTCTTTACCCTCTTATGTATTCCTCTGTCTCCTCTTTGTTGTTTCTCTCCCTTGTCCTCCACCAGCCGATTTCTGTCACTTTTTATTTTCAGTGACTCTACTCCTGCCCTAGGAAGTATAAGCCAGAAACACATTTCTCTACAGCTTCAGGAACCTAAATACACCAAACAACCAACAAGTTAAGTTCCTTGAAAAGTTTCCTCAATGTCACAAACAATGCTTATTAAACTTTAAATTGCAAGACAAGGTCACCCCCCCCAAAAAATATAGGAATGAGTCTGAACTACTTGATGCTGAAGCAAGTCATTCATTCAGCAGACAATTGCAGAGCTTTCTGTCACAGTTTCACTAGATCGGCCACGAATTGAGAATGGATAACTGCTATATGACGATCTGAAAAAGGGCAATCAGAAAGAGAAGTGATCGGAAAGCCGGACAGCAGAGAGAGTAATCAGAGACTAGATGGCTTTCTGGAACAAATACATCATTTGGATCATGTTTAAAACAGCAGAAGACTCTGAAAATAACAGCAGCAGCCAAGATCTGAAGGACAGTGTTTTAATATATACACAATATGCAGCAGACATTTGTCACACATCCATCTTCCCATATCCAACACTTCTGACTGGTGACCATAGTCAACAGGGTCATCTTCTGTCACAAAGGACTAATGCAGATTTTACAAAGCACTATTAGATTTGTCAAGTAGTTTTGAAAGGGCAATGAAAAGTGTTGGCTATTATTATGATTACGCACAAAAACAAAAAGAATGCATCGAATAAGGTTTTGTTAGGTAGTTGGTGAGGCATGGTAAAGCACAGAAAAGAGGAAAAAATGAAGTAAGCAAGCTGGACCCAGTTCATGTCACTTTCCTGAGTGATTCAGGCTTTGAAATAAGCAAAGAAACATTGTGAGTACTTACTAAATGCAAGGCAGTGTTCCATGCTGTAAGCCAGTGATTTTCAAATCTAACTGTCCATAAAAATTATCTGGGTGAGCTTTCAAAAATCAGATTCTAGCGACTCTCCTTAAAACTTCTAAATCAGAATCTCTGAGCTGGGGCCCTAGACTCTGAGTTTTTAAAGGGCACCTCAGGTGATTCAGATACAGCTAGTTTTGAAACTGCTGCTACAGGACATATAAAATTAATAAAACATAGTCCCTGCCCTCATGTACTTGACAGTATAATTTTTGAGAAAATGTATAAGTGTAGATAAAATGTGAAAGTATCAAGTGTTACGTAACAGTACAGCAATGCAAAGGATATCACAATGCAATAGATAATAACGTCCATTTTTCTTTGTCCTTTGACCAAGCCCTGAGAAATGAAGGTTCTGATACAAAGATTGGCCCGGACAAAAGAAAACTCTCCAGTTTACTAAATTATTTCAGGTTCAAATCAAAATTTATGTGGTTATAAAAGGCAAACACTGTGTGAGGAAAAAATTCAAGTAAATAAAAAGATTTATCTGTAGCCAAAATGATTTCTACCACAATTATAAACATGTAAATCATTCCCCAAACTAACAGTTAGCACAGAGCTAATGATTAAGCAACATTTATAATAATAATGAAAGCACATTTGAAGAACATGTTAACTTTTTTCAAATTTTAACAGCCCCTAAAAAATAATTTTTATTTTGTCTAACTAAATTGACTACATTTGCTTGTCACTAATCTAAAAATCTGACTACAAATTACAAACACATCATTGTATGAAAATAAAAGAGAAGAAGAAATATAAGAGCATAAAATTTACAACAAATTAACCAAGGTCTTGATAAATTACATAGGTTTCACGGTCAAAACCCTAGTTCTGGTCATAAGTCTTCTGTGTTTGTCCTGAACATTCTTTGGGTAGCCTTCAGGTGTGACGCAGGCCCTGCTTACCAACCAGCAGTTCCCTGAAGTCATCTGCAAACAAGCCTTGACTTCTGAGTACTGGCTGCCCTAGAATTCCCAGGACCCCTGTTTGAACACCCTCCCTCTTTACCTTGGACCCCTAAAGGTGACTATTTCTCTGGACTATGATTTGTTGATGCTGCACCCTCTTTCTTGCCCACAGCCCTTGTTCACCTTTAATCAACATGAATTTCACAGTATGAACAGTATTTCTAACAAGAATTTCATTTGCACTAGAAATGTTGTACCTAATGGCATCTTATCACACCAAATAAATTATTTGGAAATATTAATAAAATAATCATTGACTATTTTTGCCACCTTAGCTCATCATTGGGCTAGTTACCTTCAGAAATACAAAAGAATTTGAAGATATGTCATCTGTTCTTTGTAAATTTAAAATATAAAAAAAATACCACATTTATGCACAAGAAACCATGAGAAGCAATGTAAAACAATGTAGAACAAGGGTAAAAGTTGTGTGAGCCCTCCAAATATTGGAGAATTTTTTTAAAAAAGAAGAAGAAAAAGTAGAAGCTGCATATAAACTTCTGGCATATAAACTAATAGAAAGAACACTGTACACGGAGTTTTTGAAAATTAAGTCCTAACCTTACTCTGCTCCCCAAATAAATAGGAGACCTTACCCAAACTTCTCTGTGTCTCAGAGACCCTGTTTGTTAAAAGAGAGATTGAATTAAATCAGTGTTCTTGACTGGAGGAGGGGAGATGAGAACCACCATGAAGAATTTCCAAACTCACACCATCCATCTTATTGTCTAGAAAATTCAGACATCACCTGCCCTATACCTTCACATGAAAGCACAACAGAATATGGGATAGATGGGAAAACATCATCTGAAAAATCACCCCATGTAATTCTGTCATCCCTCCCTTCCTTCCATGGCCACTGAACTGATGGTCTCCAAGAACTTTTCCATTTCTCACATTCTCCGTTCTCAGAAAAACCAGCCCCATATTGGAAAATCTTGATCTGTACTCTTGGTATATAAGAAGACATTAAATAGGCAGAGGCAGTGATTCTCAAGTCTTTGTGGACATAAAAATTCAATTTAGTGAGTATTTGTTAAGCACATACTTTGCACCAAGGCAGTCCTAGGGAATCAGTGGTAAGCAAATAAACACAAATGCACATGACTCAAAGCCAAAGTCCCTGATCCCACGAAGCTTGCCTTCTCTAGCTCTGTCCCAAGAGATTGCAATTCAGGAGAGCTTAGGTGTAGACCAGAAAGTGGCATCTGAAGATGTAGCCCAGGCAATCCTGATATAGATGATCCAAGGACCACACTGAGGAACATTAGATTAAGGAATCATGTTGTCAGGTCGCTGGAACTCAAAATTTGTATAAATTCAGTGGGCTCTCTTTCGGAATATTCTGAGTCCACGCACAATAACTTAACTGTACAGAGTGACTGTGGAACACATGAGTGTATCTGACTGAGCTCATTAAACGTGTCCTCATTTCAACTTCCCCTCAACTGAGTCCCCACAATACCCATGTCAGCACTGCCGGACACCAGAGGAAGCATGACAGAGAGAAGTCAGGATGGAGAGATAATCATCGCAACTGCTGTTAAATATCTTACTTTTACCAACTTTGCAAACACACGTGCCTGTGAAACACATTGCTAGGGTTCTCCCCAGAGATGTGGAAGGGACCCCGTTGAATGAAAGGCCCTGGAACTTAAGCTCCATTGGCCTCACTGTAAACCTCCTCTGGATGGGGTCAGGAGCGGTGGCCAACATTGTAAAGACAGAGGCAAACATGAACACGTGTGAAGGAGATCGTGTGGAATCCGAGCTTGATGCTAGCTCCATTTTAGGAGTTAAATAAATACTTTTGATAGCTTATCATTAAAACCTGTTTGATGTTACCCAACAGTAGTGACTCATAAGGAAGGAGGAAATATGGATTGTATTAGATTGTTCTTTGTACATGGGTGTGTTTTAGTCTGAAAACTCATATCTAATACTTCTATTGTTTTTTTAAATACAAACTACAGAAGATTAGATTGACAAAATCTTCTTGACACAGACTATAGAGAGAGAAAGCATTATAGCAGTTATGGAGTTGAAAGACATAAATTTCTTTAAGGTTCAAGAAGGTGTGGGTGAGGGACAGGTAGGATGGAGAGAGAGAAGAGCTTGATTTAGTCTCCGTTCCAGTTCCCTGCCTTTGTCTTTCCCAGATCCCTACAGGCTAATGAGCAGCCAATCCAGATGGGAGACAGGACTTTCACAAGACCCAGCCTCCCCTTGGTGACAGGAAGATTGAAGTCAGGGTCTAAGGGATTTCGATGCTATGCTGGAGAGGTTAGATTGATCCTAGAGCCCATCGGGCTGATTGTGATCAGCTTGGGGTTTGGCAAGACAGCTCTGGTCATGGTGGGGAGGTTGGGCTGGCACAAGGAAGGTCAAGTTGAGCCTACAGAAGAGTCAGGAGTCTGTGGCACTTGTCCATGCGAGAGATGGTGAGGCACGATCAACGGCAGTGGCAGTGATGATGAAGATCACAGGACCTGGAGCTGCAAGGAGGGAGGGGAGTGCCAGTACCGTTCCCCTCTGGCCCCAGCTCCAGCCCCCCAGGAAAGCACTCGGTCACTATTCTCCTACCACCTTCCTGAGATTATCACTTCTCACCAGTCCTCAGGGGCCACGGTTCTACTCCAGCTTTATACCCACACCTGCCTAACAAGTTCTGTTCAGCTTAGAGAGAAGACTGAGAACGTAAAGGACTCTACAAGAGGGGTAGGGCCAAACTGGGGACCTTCCAGTGCCCAGCTACTTCATTATCTACAGTATGACTGATACCGTGTGCCAAACGGATCGCATCTTCCAGGATTGAATTTTTCTAGGTTGTAACAATATAAAACAGTCTAAGCAATGTCAAACTTTAATGCCAGCTTGTCTGGATTTCTTCCTCCATCTCAGACTCCCCCAGGCAATTTCCTTTTAAGTTAGACAAGCTTCAGAACCCTCCTTAATATGCCTACCTTTTAGAGAATTGCCTCCTCCGCCCAGTGGATTTCCCAGGGAGACTAAGCCGCTTGGTTCAGAGCCATCCCACTCCATGTCAAGAGCTAAAAAGACCCATCTAGATCACCAGGGATCAGGAGCCAGCTGGGGCATCCTCTGCAGGACACAGGTTAGTCCTTATCTCTTATACCCAAACCAGTTTTTCTCCCAACTACGGCAAGCTTCTCCCTTACACAACGGAGCAAGGTAGGATAGGGAATGGTTAGCACTCAGACAGACTGAACTTAGGCTATGTGGGACCCCAGACAACTTATTTAACCTCTCTGTGCCTCACATCCTCATCTAGGTAATAGGAATAATCAGTTACCTACTTTATAGGACTATTATGGGAATAAAATAATATATGTTAAGTATCAGCATATGTAGGTATGCTATAAATATAAATTATATCAAATATAATGATAATGATATTATCATTATTAAAATTTAATTGAAGCAGTCATGAATATATCAGCCCCGAATGGCCTATTTTCACTGAATTTCTGGTAAAAAATAACAATTGAAAAACCCTAAATGGGTTTTTAGGGTAGTACAACATGACAACAATATTTCCATAATTTTAAGGTTGGTGCCTGAATGTATGCACTTCCTCTGCCTTTTCAGATGAACTTCTCTGGTTTCTCCTCAAATACTTTTAGATGCAAGCTTCCCCAAGACTTTTATGAAGCAGGCAGATACAAAATATATATAAGGATCCCTACTGGAAAGTTGCTTCAACAAATACTCCATGCCTTGCTGCTTATGCTATTTTCCTGGATTGTACTATATTAGATTCTAATATGCTCTTGTATTTGAACCTGGCCCAATATAACCACTGATCTCTACTACGTAACCATATCCTTCTTTCCCTTTTCCTCCAGCCCTCTCAGAATACAGTTAACAGAGTCTCCAAATTGTAATATGGTCCCTCTTATTTTTGAATTTCTGAATTCTTATTTTAGAACAGTGGTTTTCAAACTTGGATGCATGTTGGAATCACGTGAAGAACTTTACAAGGTACATATGCCTGGGTCCCACCCCGAGAAAGTGTAAGTTACCCGGCCTGGGCTACAGCCTGAATATTGGGATTTTTTTTAAAAGCTTTCCAGATGACTCTAAAGTGCAGCCAAGGTTCATCACCTCTGATAGAGGGATTTCGTGCGGCCGCAGAGATTTGAAGGCTGGGACCGAAGATTCCCTCCTCTGGGAGGCCTCCTAGAGTTCCCCAAAGTCATGTTGTCCAAATCTCCCTCTATTCCTTAAAAGCACCTCCTTTATAGCACCTCTCATGCTGATTTGCACTGATTTGCTTCTATGTTCCTCCTTAATTCTTCACTGTGAGCCCCTGAAAGCAGGGAGCATTTTTCTCTCATTCCCAGCACCTCACAGAAGCTGGTGCATCACAGGAGCTCTGTGAACATTTGTCACATCAGACTGAAAGGGTTTATCCCTTCTACCTCCATGACCAAAGTAACCAGGCGAGAGCAACTCTTTCCAGAAAGCCAGGACTGTGGTGCTGCCCAGAGCACTTGAAGGATCCCCCAAGGCACCCCCCCCACTGAACCTGCCCCCCAGCAATAAGTCAGAGACATATGTGCACGGCTCCGCAGCTAACAGTTTATAACTTGCAAAGTGTTCTTTCTTTCCTCAAGTGTGAATATAATTAAAGCCTCTGCATATTACCGCTTCCAATGTCCCTGGTGCTGGTCCCCGCTCACTGTTCAGATAAGACAAGACTGCTGAATGTGAATACGTCTGAAGTTAAAGCAGCCAGGAGATAATGAAAAAGGCTGATTGGAAAGTCCTTATCAACTAAAGAGAGTTCTGAGATATGCAGAGCATGAGGGCTACACATAGTTCTCAGTCCAAAGTCAAGAATTGGAACTGCTGTTGCTACAAACTCTGCAGGCTTCTCTCCACTGACACAGAAGAGTCCCCCCAACCCCAGGGGGAATAATACTCCACAGAAAGGCGCCCTCTGGAGTTGTATGACTCAGCAGCCCCAAACTGCCTGTGATTGGAAGACTCCCAATACCTGTAACACAAGGCTACTTTCATTGTAAATAGGCTTCAAAACCATCAGAATCACTTACGGTAATGATTACTACTTTCACACCATAGTCCTGGCTCTTACTCCCAGACCTCACCTCTCCATTCAGACAATATTGTCAATTTCTGAGAATCTCTAACTCTGAAGTCCTGTTCCAAGCTCCCCTCTCCTCAAGCTCTAACCCCAAGCTCTAACCTAGCATCACGGACATTGTTAAAACCACTGGAAAATCTGGTGGAGTTCTACATTGTAAATATTGATTGCTGTCTTCATTCTTTTGCGTGGTTGTTACCTTGCTGTGATGAAATAAGGTTTGAGCCTCAGCCCTCATCCCATTGCTGCCATGAGAGAGGATGGCTCAGTCTTTAATGCACCCATCCATGCTTAGGACAAACTATCATTACTCCCATCGTTCAAAGGCTCTTCTCAAGTCAATATGGTGTAGCAATAGAGGATACTACCTTGGCACTGGGTGGTCTGGGTTCCAAATTCAGATTCACTACTTATAAGCATTGATACCTTTGGCAAGTAGTCATGCTTCAATATTCTCACCTATAATATGTGGGTGATAGTAATAGTATCCACCTCATAAGATTGTTATGAGGATTAGCTATTGACTTTGTAGACCACTGCCTAACATGGATATATCAGTATTATTCCTAGACCTGAGTTTTGGGGTGAGATTGACTTAGCCAGAATTATACTCATAGCACAAGTGAGTATCTGGTCACACCTCTTTAGCTCCCAAGATGGGTAAAGTCCTTCCCCACCTCTTTTCTTTTCCAGAATGCCAAGTTCCCCCCCCCCAACTTGTTGATTAAATATACTTAAAATTGAGATATTATCTTTCTATTGTAAAAATGGTATCCCTCTGTGGACCTAGGACTGTGAAAATTTTCTCTTCTGTCAGATTTCTAGTTCACCCTCTCAGCTTCCATTATTTTTTCATTGGCTACTTGCTTCAGTTACAACCTGTCCACGTCTACTCCAGCCACAAGTTCTCAGGTCCTACCACAATCAGGAAATCATTATTTCCCTTTATAATATTTTATTCATGCTTTTGAAATAGAAAACTGACTTTTAAAAAACCATCATTACCATACTTTAGAAAACCATAATTCAAAAAGAGTCATGTACCACAATGTTCATTGCAGCACTGTTTACAATAGCCAGGACATGGAAGCAACCTAAGTGTCCATCGACAGATAAATGGATAAAGAAGATGTGGGGAAGAGTAAGACGCGGAGATCACCTTCCTTCCCACAGATACAGTAGAAATACATCTACACGTGGAAATGCTCCTACAGAACACCCACTGAACGCTGGCAGAAAACGTCCGACCTCCCAAAAGGCAAGAAACTCCCCCCGTACTTGGGTAGGGCAAAAGAAAAAAGAAATAACAGAGACAAAAGAATAGGGACGGCACCTGCACCAGTGGGAGGGAGCTGTGAAGGAGGAAAGATTTCCACGCACTAGGAAGCCCCTTCGCAGGCAGAGACTGCGGGTGGCAGAGGGGGGGAAGCTTCGGAGCCACGGAGGAGAGCGCAGCCACAGGGGTGCGGAGGGCAAAGCGGAGAGGTTCCCGCACGGAGGAGCGGTGCCGGCCAGCACTCACCAGCCCGAGAGGCTTGTCTGCTCCCCCGCCGGGGCGGGCGCGGCTGGGAGCTGAGGCTCGGGCTTCGGTTGGATCCCAGGGAGAGGACTGGGGTTGGCGGCGTGAACACAACCTGAAGGGGTTAGCGCACCACAGCTGGCTGGGAGGGAGACCGGGAAAAAGTCTGCAGCTGCCGAAGAGGCAAGAGACTTTTTCTTGCCTCTTTGTTTCGAGGCGCGCAAGGAGAGGGGATTCAGAGCACCGCCTAAACGAGCTCCAGAGACGGGCGCGAGCCGCGGCTATCAGCATGGACCCCAGAGACGGGCGTGAGACGCTGGGGCTGCTGCTGCCGCCTCCAAAACTCCTGTGTGCGAGCACAGGTCACTCTCCACACCGCCCCTCCCAGGAGCGTATGCCGCCCGCCACTGCCAGGGTCCCGTGATCCAGGGACAACTTCCCCAGGAGAACGCACTGCGCGCCTCAGGCTGGTGCAACGTCACGACGCCTCTGACGCCGCAGGCTCGCCCCGCCTCCTCCGTACTGCTCCCTCCCCGCGGCCTGGGTGAGCCAGAGCCCCCGAAGCAGCTGCTCCTTTAACCCCGTCCTGTCTGGGCGGGGAACAGACGCCCTCAGGCGACCTACATGCAGAGGCGGGTCCAAATCCAAAGCTGAACCTCAGGAGCTGTACAAAGAAGAGAAGGGAAACCTCTCCCAGCAGCCTCAGAAGCAGCGGATTAAAACTCCACAAACAACTCGATGTGATGCATCTGTTGAATACCTGAATAGACAACGAATCATCCCAAATTCAGGAGGTGGACTTTGGGAGCAGGATATATTAATTTTTCCCCTTTTCCTTTTTTTGTGAGTGTATATGTATATGCTTCTGGGTGAGATTTTGTCTGTATAGCTTTGCTTTATAATAGCTTTATTTTACTGCACTATATTATAGCCTCTTTCTTTCTTTCTTTCTATTTTTTCTCCCTTTTACTCTGAGCCGTGTGGACGAAAGGCTCTTGGTGCTCCAGCCAGGCATCAGGGCCGTACCTCTGAGGTGGGAGAGCTAACTTCAGGGCACTGGTCCACAAGAGACCTCCCAGCTCCATGTAATACCAAACGGCAAAAATCTCTCAGAGATCTCCATCTCAACATCAAGACCCAGCATCACTCAATGACCAGCAAGCTACAGTGCTGAACACCCTATGCCAAACAACTAGCAAGACAGGAACACAGCCCCATCCATTAGAAGAGAGGCTGCCTAAAATCATAATAAGGCCACAGACACCCCAAAATACACCACCAGACGTGGACGTGCCCACCAGAAAGACAAGATCCAACCTCATCCACCAGAACTCAGGCACTAGTTCCCTCCACCAGGAAGCCTACACAACCCACTGAACCAACCTTAGCCACTGGGGACAGATACCAAAAACAACGGGAACTACGAACCTGCAGCCTGTGAAAAGGAGACCCCAAACACAGTAAGATAAGCAAAATGAGACGACAGAAAAATTCACAGCAGATGAAGGAGCAGGGTCAAAACACACCAGACTTAACAAATGAAGAGGAAATAGGTAGTCTACCTGAAAAAGAATTCAGAATAATGATAGTAAGGATGATCCAAAATCTGGGAAATAGAATAGACAAAATGCAAGAAACATTTAACAAGGACGTAGAAGAACTAAAGAGGAACCAAGCAACGATGAAAAACACAATAAATGAAATTAAAAATACTCTAGATGGGATCAATAGCAGAATAACTGAGGCAGAAGAAAGGATAAGTGACCTGGAAGATAAAATGGTGGAAATAACTACTGCAGAGCAGGATAAAGAAAAAAGAATGAAAAGAATTGAGGACAGTCTCAGAGACCTCTGGGACAACACTAAACGCACCAACATTCAAATTATAGGGGTCCCAGAAGAAGAAGAGAAAAAGAAAGGGACTGAGAAAATATTTGAAGAGATTATAGTTGAAAACTTCCCTAATATGGGAAAGGAAATAGTTAATCAAGTCCTGGAAGCACAGAGAGTCCCATACAGGATAAACCCAAGGAGAAACACGCCAAGACACATATTAATCAAACTGTCAAAAATTAAATATAAGGAAAACATATTAAAAGCAGCAAGGGAAAAACAACAAATAACACACAAGGGAATCCCCATAAGGTTAACAGCTGATCTTTCAGCAGAAACTCTGTAAGCCAGAAGGGAGTGGCAGGATATACTTAAAGCGATGAAGGAGAAAAACCTACAACCAAGATTACTCTACCCAGCAAGGATCTCATTCAGATTCGATGGAGAAATTAAAACCTTTACAGATAAGCAAAAGCTGAGAGAGTTCAGCACCACCAAACCAGCTTTACAACAAATGCTAAAGGAACTTCTCTAGGCAAGAAACACAAGAGAAGGAAAACACCTACAATAACAAACCCAAAACATTTAAGAAAATGGGAATAGGAACATACATATCGATAATTACCTTGAATGTAAATGGATTAAATGCTCCCACCAAAAGACACAGGCTGGCTGATGGATACAAAAACAAGACCCATATATATGCTGTCTACAAGAGACCCACTTCAGACCTAGAGACACATACAGACTGAAAGTCAGGGGATGGAAAAAGATATTCCATGCAAATGGAAATCAAAAGAAAGCTGGAGTAGCAATTCTCATATCAGACAAAATAGACTTTAAAATAAAGACTATTACAAGAGACAAAGAAGGACACTATATAATGATCAAGGGATCGATCCAAGAGGAAGATATAACAATTGTAAATATTTATGCACCCAACATAGGAGCACCTCAATACATAAGGCAAATACTAACAGCCATAAAAGGGGAAATCGACAGCAACACAATCATAGTAGGGGACTTTAACACCCCACTTTCAGCAATGGACAGATCATCCAAAATGAAAATAAATAAGGAAACACAAGCTTTAAATGATACATTAAACAATATGGACTTAATTGATATTTATAGGACATTCCACCCAAAAACAACAGAATACACATTTTTCTCAAGTGCTCATGGAACATTCTCCAGGATAGATCATATCTTGGGTCACAAATCAAGCCTTGGTAAATTTAAGAAAATTGAAGTCGTATCAAGTATCTTTTCCGACCACAACGCTATGAGACTAGATATCAATTACAGGAAAAGATCTGTAAAAAATACAAACACATGGAGTCTACACAATACATTACTTAATAACGAAGTGATCACTGAAGAAATCAAAGGGGAAATCAAAAAATACCTAGAAACAAATGACAATGGAGATACGACGACCCAAAACCTATGGGACGCAGCAAAAGCAGTGCTAAGAGGGAAGTTTATAGCAATACAAGCCTACCTCAAGAAACAGGAAACATCTCGAATAAACAACCTAACCTTGCACCTAAAGCAATTAGAGAAAGAAGAACAAAAAAACCCCAAAGCCAGCAGAAGGAAAGAAATTATAAAGATCAGGTCAGAAATAAATGAAAAAGAAATGAAGGAAACAATAGCAAAAATCAATGAAACAAAAAGCTGGTTCTTTGAGAAGATAAACAAAATTGATAAACCATTAGCCAGACTCATCAAGGAAAAAAGGGAGAAGACGCAGATCAATAGAATTAGAAATGAAAAAGGAGAAGTAACCACTGACACTGCAGAAATACAAAAGATCATGAGAGATTACTACAAGCAACTCTATGCCAATAAAATGGACAACCTGGAAGAAATGGACAGATTCTTAGAAATGCACAACCTGCCGAGACTGAACCAGGAAGAAATAGAAAATATGAACAGACCAATCACAAGCACTGAAATTGAAACTGTGATTAAAAACCTTCCAACAAACAAAAGCCCAGGACCAGATGGCTTCACAGGTGAATTCTATCAAACATTTAGAGAAGAGCTAACACCTATCCTTCTCAAACTCTTCCAAAATATTGCAGAGGGAGGAACACTCCCAAACTCATTCTACGAGGCCACCATCACCCTGATACCAAAACCAGACAAAGATGTCACAAAGAAAGAAAACTACAGGCCAATATCACTGATGAACATAGATGCAAAAATCCTCAACAAAATACTAGTAAACAGAATCCAACAGCACATTAAAAGGATCATACACCATGATCAAGTGGGGTTTATTCCAGGAATGCAAGGATTCTTCAATATACGCAAATCAATCAATGTGATACACCATATTAACAAATTGAAGGAGAAAAACCATATGATCATCTCAATAGATGCAGAGAAAGCTTTCGACAAAATTCAACACCCATTTATGATAAAAGCCCTGCAGAAAGTAGGCATAGAGGGAACTTTCCTCAACATAATAAAGGCCATATATGACAAACCCACAGCCAACATTGTCCTCAATGGTGAAAAACTGAAACCATTTCCACTAAGATCAGGAACAAGACAAGGTTGCCCACTCTCACCACTATTATTCAACATAGTTTTGGAAGTGTTAGCCACAGCAATCAGAGAAGACAAAGAAATAAAAGGAATCCAAATCGGAAAAGAAGAAGTAAAGCTGTCACTATTTGCAGATGACATGATACTATACATAGAGAATCCTAAAGATGCTACCAGAAAACTCCTAGAGCTAATCAATGAATTTGGTAAAGTAGCAGGATACAAAATTAATGCACAGAAATCGCTTGCATTTCTATACACTAATGACGAAAAATCTGAAAGTGAAATTAAGAAAACACTCCCATTTACCATTGCAACAAAAAGAATAAAATATCTAGGAATAAACCTACCTAAGGAGACAAAAGACCTGTATGCAGAAAATTATAAGACACTGCTGAAAGAAATTAAAGATGATACAAATAGATGGAGAGATATACCATATTCTTGGATTGGAAGAATCAACATTGTGAAAATGACTCTACTACCCAAAGCAATCTACAGATTCAATGCAATCCCTATCAAACTACCACTGGCATTTTTCACAGAACTAGAACAAAAAATTTCACAATTTGTATGGAAACACAAAAGACCCCGAATAGCCAAAGCAATCTTGAGAACGAAAAATGGAGCTGGGGGAATCAGGCTCCCTGACTTCAGACTATATTACAAAGCTTCAGTAATCAAGACAGTTTGGTACTGGCACAAAACAGAAATATAGATCAATGGAACAGGATAGAAAGCCCAGAGATAAACCCACACACATATGGTCACCTTATCTTTGATAAAGGAGGCAAGCATATACAGTGGAGAAAAGACAGCCTCTTCAATAATGGGAAAATTGGACAGGTACATGTAAAAGTATGAAATTAGAACACTCCCTAACACCATGCACAAAATAAACTCAAAATGGATTAAAGACCTAAGTGTAAGGGCAGACACTATCAAACTCTTAGAGGAAAACATAGGCAGAACACTCTATGATATACATCACAGCAAGATTCTTTTTGACCCAGCTCCCAGAGAAATGGAAATAAGAACACAAATAAACAAATGGGACCTAATGAAACTTAAAAGCTTTTGCACAGCAAAGGAAACCATAAACAAGACCAAAAGACAACCATCAGAATGGGAGAAAATATTTGCAAATGAAGCAACTGACAAAGGATTAATCTCCAAGATTTACAAGCAGCTCATGCAGCTCAATAACAAAAAAACGAACAACCCAATCCAAAAATGGGCAGAAGACTTAAATAGACATTTCTCCAAAGAAGATATACAGATGGCCTACAGACACATGAAAGAATGCTCAACATCATTAATCATTAGAGAAATGCAAATCAGAACTACAATGAGATATCATCTCACACCGGTCAGAATGGCCATCATCAAAAAATCTAGAAACAATAAATGCTGGAGAGGGTGTGGAGGAAAGGGAACACTCTTGCACTGCTGGTGGGAATGTAAATTGATACAGCCACTATGGAGAACAGTATGGAGGTTCCTTAAAAAACTACAAATAGAACTACCATACGACCCAGCAATCCCAATACTGGGCATATACCCTGAGAAAACCATAATTCAAAAAGAGTCATGTACCAAAATGTTCATTGCAGCTCTATTTACAATAGCCAGGACATGGAAGCAACCTAAATGTCCATCGACAGATGAATGGATAAAGAAGATGTGGCACATATATACAATGGAATATTACTCAGCCATAAAAAGAAATGAAATGGAGGTATTTGTAATGAGGTGGATGGAGTTAGAGTCTGTCATACAGAGTGAAGTAAGTCAGAAAGAGAAAAACAAATACAGTATGCTAACACATATATACGGAATCTAAGGGAAAAAAAAAAAGGCCATGAAGAACCTAGTGGCAAGACGGGAATAAAGACACAGACCTACTAGAGAATGGACTTGAGGATATGGGGAGGGGGTGGGGTGAGATGTGACAGGGTAAGAGAGTGTCATGGACATATATACACTACCAAATGTAAAATAGATAGCTAGTGGGAAGCAGCCGCATAACACAGGGAGATCAGCTCTGTGCTTTGTGACCACCTAGAGGGGTGGGATGGGGAGGGTGGGAGGGAGGGAGATGCAAGAGGGAAGAGAAATGGGAACATATTGTATATGTATAACTGATTCACTTTGTTATAAAGCAGAAGCTAACACACCATTGTAAGGCAATTATACTTCAATAAAGATGTTTAAAAAAAAAAAAAAAGATGTGGCACGTATATACAATGGAATATTATTCAGCCATAAAAAGAAACAAAATTGAGTTATTTGTAGTGAGGTGGATGGGCCTAGAGTCTGTCATACAGAGTGAAGTAAGTCAGAAAGAGAAAAACAAATACCATATGCTAATACATATATATGGAATCTAAAGTGAGGGATGGTTCTGATGAACCTAGGGGCAGGAAAGGAATAAAGATGCAGATGTAGAGAATGGACTTAAGGACATGGGGAGGGGGAAGGGTAAGCTGGGATGAAGTAAGAGAGTAGCACTGACATGTACACACTACCAAGTGTGAAATAGATAGCTAGTGGGAAGCAGCTGCATAGCACAGGGAGAGCAGCTCAGTGCTTTGTGACTACCTAGTGGGGTAGGATGGTGGCAGGAGGGAGATGCAAGAGGGAGGGGATATGGGGATATATGTATGCATGTAGCTGATTCACTGTGTTATACAGCAGAAACTAACACAACATTGTAAAGCAATTATACTACAATAAAGATGTTAAAAAAAAGGAAATATTAAATAATTAATTAATTAATAAAAAACCATTACCATACTTTAAAAAAATTCTTGGAACTATGCATCTATATTTTAACAGAGGACTCCAGGTCCTTCCCACATTTAAAATCACTTCTTAGGACATGAGAGATTTTCCTAAATTGGAAATAACAAGATAAATCTTAGGTGAAATACTGAAATAAAGAAACTGAACAGGCTACTGCAAGATCAGGACAGGAAAGAGGGGACTGTACTTTAGAGTCCCTCTAAGATATGGCAACAGAAAGGTGGCACAGACTACAGTAAGTTAAAAATGTCGAAGAATGCTACCTCCAAGGCCCACTCTGACTCAGATTCTGTGTTTTTCCTGCCTGCGTGTTCTTAGAAGTTATTTCCTGCTTCATAGTAACTTGAAGTAACTTGTGGAGAAGATGTAAGTTGGAGAAAGCACATTCCTTTGGGTGGAGAAGATGTAAGTTGGACAAAACACATTATTTCTAACAGCTCTTCAAAGCAATGAGCTACCCACAAATGACTTATCAGAAAAGCTTTTAGATCCCAGAATGGCCAAGTTTATGGTCTAAAAAATGCCCCCAAAGAACTTTTTTTCTCCTTCAGCTTCCTGTCATTTGAAATTTTACCCACTGGTCTCCCAGCAGTGTTTCTCAGGGTCTCACAATGAGTCGGGCACACATCTCCCAATGAGCACATCCCTCCCACCGTGCCTTGGTGTCCCACAGCACGATGGGCCACTACGGGGGAATGACGGAAACTGTCGGTAGAATGGCAATCTGGCCATGTGCACCAAAACAGATAACCATGCCCTTTTATTCAGTTTGGAAGTATGTTTATACTTGACCAATACTTGCCCTGGCCCACTCTCCCCAACCTCTACCACTATTTTATAAGGAACTTTTTCATTTTTCAGTAGACTAGGAGTAATTTTGGACCCTGAATTAATCACCCAGCTCTAACAACAAAGGCTTCCAATGTATCCCCTTATATTTCAGCTAGTAGAGCCTTTTTAAGAAGAATGGGATTTGGGTAGGTAGTAAAAAAAGGTTAGTGATTTTGAGGGGAGAGGGAGATTGGCAAGAGCCATGGTATAGAAAAATTGGAGATTGAGGTCTCATGTCAAACTTGGAACTAAATATCAAAAGATATAAATGTGAAATGTTGAATATTGTTTTGTGTTGAAACAGCACTAAATAGAAATTAGGCAAAGGTTCCTTAATTAACAAATGAATCTGGAGAGCTGGATTAACAGACTGGATGCCCTGACTGGATAGTCAAATCTATGAAGTAGGAAAGCTCTTTGAAATCAGGGGACGAAATAGAGTGTGAATACTGTGTAAATGAGAGTAATTGAGGATAAACTTTAGCAGCTGCATTTGTTTCCTAGGGCTCCCATAACACATTACCACGAAATGGATTGTGGTAACACAAATAAATACAGATTTATTTTCTTACAGTCCTGGAGGTCTGAAGGTCAAAATGGGTCTCACTGGGCTAAAATCAAGGTGTGGGTAGTGCTGCATTCTTCCTGGAGGTTCTACGGAAGAACTCATTTCCTTGTCCTTTCCAGCTTCTAGAGACCACCAGCATTCTTTGACCTGTGGTCCCTTCCTCTATCTTCAAGGCCAGAAACAGCCAGTTGAGGCTTTGTCACATGCTATCACTTGGACAGCCTCCCTCTTCCACATTTAAGCACCCTTGTGAGTACGCTGGGCCCACCCAGGTAATTCAGGACAGTTTTCTTAAGGTCAGATCATTAGCAACCCTAATTCCATCTACTAAACTCCTCTTTTCCATGTAAGGTAACATATTCATAGGATCCGGGAATTAGGACGTGGACGTCTTTGGAGGGCCATTATTCTGTCTACCACAAGAACCCTTTTAAAAAGCATTAAGAGGGCTTCCCTGGTGGTGCAGTGGTTGAGAATCTGCCTGCCAATGCACGGGACACGGGTTCGAGCCCTGGTCTGGGAAGATCCCACATGCCGCGGAGCAACTAGGCCCGTGAGCCACAACTACTGAGCCTGCGCGTCTGGAGCCTGTGCTCCGCAACAAGAGAGGCCGCGACAGTGAGAGGCCCACGCACCGCGATGAAGAGTGGCCCCCGCTTGCCGCAACTAGAGAGAGCCCTCGCACAGAAACGAAGCCCCAACACAGCCAAAAATAAATATAAATAAATAAGTAAGTAAATATTAAAAAAAAGAGCATTAAGAGAATGACGATCACTGAGAGAAGAAAACCCATATGTGGAGAGTGCGGAAATGGGAACCCACAAGTGTAGCTCAAGATTTAAATTAGGTATAACAAATTAAAATGAGTTTAGGGACTAGGTCTCCTGAGGAACTGTATTAGACCACACTTTGTGTTCTAACTCAGGATCATTTGCAATGTTCCCCACTGAAGAACTGGAACAAGATTCTTGAACGGAGATTACTAATCCACTCATCACTCAAGGAAAAATTCAAGCACTGCTGTTCCATGAAGCTCTCCCTACCCCATGGGCAGAATTAATTTCTCTTTCTTGGATCACTGTCCCTTGCGCTTTCCTTTCCAACAGCACTTATCATTCTGTAATGTAATTTCCTGTTTTCGTGCCTGTCTCCCTGCTGGATGATGAGGTCCTTTTGAGGACAGGGACTAAGACTTAGACATCTTTGTATTCTAAGCACCCGGCAAGTGGCTATAGCATGAGGAAGGCATTCAACGTGTAAACTGAATGAAAACCTGTGGGATGAATTGAGAGGATTCTGAACTACTTCCAGTCTTAGGGGAACGTGAGTGGCTGGTATTTGGGGATTGGAAACTAGATGATAGCTTTAAAAATAAGAATAATGCACACTGAATCTTTAAGTCCTGAGGATGCGTCTGAGAGAGGGAGACAGGAAACTGATAGGAATTAAGAAATGAAGACATTTTCCTCTGACAGACTGCAGACTGAAAAAGCAAGGTCAAAACTCAGACAAGAAAATTTACCTGCTGTGACTTCATACATTCTGGACTACACTTAGCATACAAATGAATGTTGAAAAAAATACCCCAAACACCAAAACGACAGCTCCAGGAAGAGCAGTAGGAAATTACATAATTTTTAAGCAGTCAGAATTTTTGGTGAATTAATGTTATATGTTAAGAAAATGTTCTTCGTACACATTTTTTTTCCATAATTGTTATGGAAAATGTTAACACTAACTACCTAGGAAGATGAGCAAATTTCTGAACTGCTTCCATTCTTTCTGGAAATAGAAGGTTGATTTTGAATTTTCATGAATTCCATGTTGAATTTGGGAGAAAGGAGAAACTAAAACCCTGACCCAGCTCTCTGCAAGAAGAAGAAATAGAGGAGAGGAGTCAAGTTGTCACTAAACCGGGTTTGTCTTGCCCGATGCACAGCGAACAAAAACGCTGAGACTCAGATGTCTGAGGCAAAAAGAGGGTTTACTCAAAAGGCAGCCAAGCAAGGAGATGGGAGAACAAATCTCAAACCCACCTCCGCAAAGGCGAGGGCTCAGAGTATTCACAGGATGAGGACTAAAGAAGCGGGGTGGTATGAGGCATGGGGCCCGTGGGACCCGTGGAACACCTGGGGGCACATGGGGCACGTGGGGCAGATGGGGCAAGGTGATTGGGAAAAGGTGCGGGAATGTCGTTCTGCGCAGGCGTAACTAAGATGCGGCTCTCTGCAGGTTGGAAAAGTCACCCAGTGGACACCCGCACATGCCCAGCTGGAGGGTCAGTGGTCCTATCCAGCCTTAACCAGCTCAGCTGCACTAGATTAGATGCAGCTGAGACTCCAAGTTCCTAGAAACAACTCCAGCCAACATCTTATAGTTCAGGCTACATGTGGCTTGGAGGACATGCAAGTCTTAAAATGACCTTGATTAGTAAAAACAGGTGAAATGGATTTGACTAATCATTACAGACGGTTTTAAAGTGAAAAAAGATGGATTATAACAGAATGCATTTACAAAGTACTTTCCTTCACACCACCCTTCACCAAAATCCTTCTCCTTCCACACCATGGTTATTTTATTTTACATGTCCTAGTCATTAGAAAAGAGAAAAAACAAGTTAGGGAGCAATTAAGTACACCTAAAGCTCAGCCATGATAAAGACATTTGGGAATACCTTTCTTTCTTAGTGAAGTTTGTTTTAATTTTTGTTAAAGGTAGTTTCATTCTTTTTTTTTAATATAAATTTATTTATTTATTTTTGGCTGCGTTGGGTCTTCATTGCTGTGCACGGGCTTTCTCTAGTTGCAGCAATCAGGGGCTACTCTTCGTTGTGGTACATGGGCTTCTCATTGCAGTGGCCTCTCTTGTGGAGCACGGGCTCTAGGCATGCAGGCTTCAGTAGTTGTGGCTCGCGGGCTCCAGAGCGCAGGCTCAGTAGTTGTGGCGCACAGGCTTAGTTGTTCCGTGGCATGTGGGATCTTCCCAGACCAGGGCTTGAACCCGTGTACCCTGCATTGGCAGGCGGATTCTTAACCACTGCACCACAAGGGAAGTCCCAAGGTAGTTTCATTTCTAATTTTTAATTATGGACCAAAGAAGTTACAGTAGAGAACTAGTAGGTCTCCATTATTTATCTACTACCTAATGAGCAACAACCAATTAGAAAGAGTAAGTGAACAGGGGCACTTGGAAAATCAGGTTGGGTTCCATGAGCATGAGAATAGTGTGGATGAGAATAGTACGCCGAATAGGGAGGGAAAAAACAGGTGAAGAATAGTGTCCAAAAAAAAAAAGAATAGTGTCCAAGAAACTCCAATATTTTCAGGGCAGGCAAAGAAAGAGGAGTCCATTAAAGTACTTGATAAGGATAAACTGAAGAAGTGGGAGGAAAATTATGAGAACAATGTCTGGTAAACCATAGAGAGGAGTGTTTCAAGCAGCCAGTCAACCATAGCACCAAATACTGCAAAATAAAAAACATACAGTAAATATGATGAGATAGGTCTAAATATTTCCATTGAGCATAGCACAAAAGAATTTGTTTCTAGAAATATTAGAATTTCCCTCCATAAAGTTTATTTTTTTAGCATAAAACCCTGTCTAATACCCCATCTTCACCCCAAACACATAAATTCAAACACACACACACACACACACACACACACATTCCTGTTGATACCTCACTGAAAATGACAAATACTCAAATAGGTAAGAGGAAAAAACAATAACGCAGTTTTCATTTTCATAAAGATCAGTGGACCAACTGGCTCCATTGATTTGAAAAGAAAAGCAACTAAAGCATTCAGCCACAAAACTAAAGGTTAGGGCATTGTTAACTGACAGCAACCTGGCCATTTTTAGAATTAGACAGAAGGTTTTCCAGCTAATCAAAAGTGAGTTGTCTTCATCAGGTAAATCTCATTAAATCTAAATTATCTCACAATATTACTTTCACTAAATTTGAAGACCTAAGGCTACTGATTAGAAGTATTATGCCAAAGGAAAAAAGAGAATAATAAGTCTGAGCAATTAATCATTATTTGTAAAGCATATTATATTCACTACATCATGAAGTAGGAAAGGTAGGTATTATTAGTCCAGTTTCCACAAAAGGAATGGAGCTGAAGGTGGCAACATAATGACAATAGCAACACAAACAAGAATCTTAGAGGAAGAGCTCTAAATCGCAGTTAGGTTTTCTACACATATAAACAAATCTGAATTGTTGATGAAATTGTAGAGATGGACATGCATAAAAACAAACCACTTAGGGAAAATACTAAGTGTTGGGCTAAAGCTGGCTCACACTTGCCAGTCAGAGCCTATTGTGTAGATTTCTTTCCAGTACTGTGTTCAGTGACATCATGCTGGTATTTTGAAATCAGGCTTAAGGGGAGTATTTTTTCCAGCTTTATTAAGGTATGACTGACAAATAAAAATTGTATACATTTAAGGTGTACAATATGATGTTTTGTAGAATTGTAGAATGATTACCACAATCAAGCTAATTAAAATATCCATCACCTCCCATGGTTACCTTTGTGTGTGTATGTGTGTGGGGGGTGTATATGTGTGTGTGTGTGTGTGTGTGTGTGTGTGGTGAGAATACCTGAGATTTGAGATCTCCTCTCTCAGCAAATTTCAAGTATAGAATACACTGTTATTAACTATGGTCACCATGCTGTGTGTTAGGTCTCCAGACTTATTTAACTTATAACTAAAAATTTGTACCATTTAACCATCTTAATCCTGTATTCTAAATGAACCCACATCTAAAATTCCCTCTGATTTATTTACTCTCCCTTTGAGAATTTTACAGGTAAACTTTATCATAATCCTATTATGGAAATAGATGCTGTAGGACCAATTCACTGAGGAACTCAGGCCTCTGGGGAGCTTAATTGCACACACACTATGATTGCCAGGGGTAGTTCCCTTGTTCACAGGGTAGTTTATGTGAAGGGATATATATATATATATATATATATGTATATATATATACATATATACATATGTGTATATATATATATATATATATACACATATATATACATATGTATATATATAAAACCACTGACACTATCTGTTCACTATACTCATTGGTTTTTTGCTCCCAAAATTCAGAAGTATCTCAGGGGTATATAGTGCCCAGAAAAAATTGTAACACTAACATGTAAAATTTACTTGAATTACCCCGAATATATTATTTAACTTTGCTAATTATTTTGCATTCTTTACCTTCATTTGTTCCCAAATGCTTTGCTGTTGCTCATTTTCCCCACTCTCTTTTAAATTTTCTTTTCTACCATACCTCCACTGCCCTGCAATTTGCTTTCCGTGCCCCAAACGATCATCTCTGTTTTAAACACTATTAAGATCAGTTTTAAAGTATTAAAATATTCATGGAAATAGAAACATAATCTCTTTAATACCAAGTAAGTCCTCTGACAATGGCCAGACTTGGGGAAAACATAATTAAGAAGTCAGCTAGAGGAGTTTCCAAGGAAATTAGTTTTAAATAGATGGAAGTAATTAATCAGAAAAAAAACAAATACCTGATGGAAGGAGAGAGGTTTCCCTAGTGATTAGAAAAGAACAATTAAGGCGGGATTCGGGATAGTGACCAGTGTGCAAGCTGTGTGGTAATCTCTCCTTTCCGGCCTTTGAGGGGCTAAATGGAGCATAAAGCAATCTTCCCATGATTCAGATAAATACGGAGTACGCATGCTGAATAGAGGACAGCACGACTGAATGGCCTGTAGAGACTTTCAGTTACAGGAAAACTGTAGGATCTTTAACATTGAGAATGGGTTGCTAGGGGTCTCAGAGCCATGAATAAGCCTCAAACAACAAGGAAATATTGAGGGTACATTGTTAAACTCAAACACAGGTACAGCGTCAGTGATGGATTAGGTACGTTTTAGAAAAAATAAAATATTAGTAAAATAACTACTAACTTGTGCCAGGTGTATGTGTTAATTTAAAAACTGGCTTAAGCTACATCATATTCATGTAAATAAATATGTTAATATTAAGCAAGATTGCGGGTACAAATCCAATTATCCATGCCTCTGAGAAGCCCAACGGTTCAATTTGCCATTCAAATAATAGAGGCAATCAACTTTGGCTGGGAGCAATTTATCTGAACTGCAGCTGTACCCATTCTCTTAGTTATGTTCTTACCATTTTACTTTCTAGCATGTGATATGACATTATGTATCCTTGCCTTTCTACCACCCACCCTCCTCAAATGTTAACTTCTTGAGGGTAGGATTTTACCTACTTTATTCACTGTTATACTTCCAGCACTTGGAATGGGCACTTGCATGAAAAAGGTTTTCAATAAATATTAGTTGAATGAATGAGCTGTAGGCATAGTAATAGGATATTAAAAACATTCTTATATATCCCATCTTTTGCAATCCCAAACACTTAAAGCAATGGCACCATTCAACCTCAGCTTCACAATTCCCCATTGCTGCTGCACCTTACCTGTTCTCCATTTCCATCTTGAGTTTCCTCATACCCTTTCTCAGACTTACTCTCACTCCAAATTCAAATCGTTTTTTTCTACTACTTCTCTCACAATCAAAAATCATTTGGATAACCTGGAAAGTCATTGGTTAAGGAGTACATAGGTAAAATTTCCCTATAATTACAATAAAGAACATCTTCCTAATTCCTGTCTTCCATCAATCAATCTAGAAGTTGTGTGAAATATCAACTAAATGTGAGTATTATGTAAGGTACTGGGGATACAGGGAGAAATGGATATCTGCGTTTATCAAGATCAAAGTAATATGAGCAGTGAGGTTTACCTGACAAAGTGCTATAAACTCATATTCTAAGAGCAATCTTGAATTCTAACCTTGAAAATTTCTTGTTTTGTGACTTTGAGTTATTTTGCCTTCTTTCTCTTATGTTTTTCATTTAAGAATTGTATTGCATAATGTTAACTTGCCTCTTCATACTATTTTTTATGACTACCAACCGCAAACATTCTGATCATGGAAACAGGATAGTAGACTGATTCATTCTCACCAAACTTCCAATTTACATACCTTTAATGATATAGACTGAATGTGTCTTCACAAAATGCATATGTTGCAACCTATTTCCCCAAAGTGATGGTACTAGGAGGTGGGGCCTTTGGGAGGTGATTAGGACAAGAAGGTGGAATCCTCATGAATGGGACGAGTGCCCTTATAAACACGATCTCAGTAAGCTCCCTTCCCCCTTCTATCATGCGAGGGCACACAGACAGCCATCTATGAACTAGGACAGCACTCACCAGACACTGAAACTGCCAGCAACTTGATCTTGGACTTTCCAGCCTCCATAACTGTAAGAAACAAACTTCTGTCATTTATAAGCCACCTGGTCTACGGTATTTTTGTTATAACAGTCTGAACAAACTAATACATATAACGATGCAAAAAAAGACAAAATCTGGCATGAATCATACAGACAATATCTGAAATAACAGAGTAATATATCTAATTACAATTTTCATAATTTAAAACTACTTCCTGAGGCTTAGGACTCAAAGATTGCCTTAAAAGCACACTAAACTAACTGCTCTGACCTTCTGGGATCTATGTTCTGAACCAGAAAGAGTCCTATTAGCTTTTCTCCCTTCAGACTCTTGGACTATGTAATGCAGAATATAAAATGCTGATATAAAAGATAAGTGTTGAGAACACAGTAGCCCTGGGTCTAATGACACAAGACAAGAATAGAAGAAATAAAAGGAAAATTAATAGCCTTTTGAGGAGCATCTGGTAGAAGGGGAAGGAAGAAGGTTGACACAGAATATGTGAAGAAAAGTGACACATACCACCTGACCACTGCACAGCGAACTTGAGAGACACTGCAAAGAGCCCAGGTGAGTTCAGTAGCCTTGAAACCAATGAATGCCTTTTGGGCCTTAGAAACTGGGGTACATTTCAAGTAGATAACTGGGAAAGAATAAATTCAAGAACCAATATGGACAGTGAGAGGGGCTAAAGTATTCCAGAAACACTATTTATTATCAAGCTCCTCTTTTTAAAATTAATAAAATAGAAGGGGTATCAAATTTGGAAAAGTGCTTAGCACAAGCAAAGTACTTATTTCACAAAAATAAGTTTTTATTATCAACTCTGATAAGAGAAAAACAAGACAAAAGACAAGGGCATGTTGTGAAAAAAATAAGTGAACTGAAAAAGGAGCTAGCTTTAATGAGGAAACACCGTAAGGTCATTTAAAATATAATCATAGAATTGGAATCTACAAAGGGGGCTTCACAGACAGAACAAATCCTACTGAAAAGAAAATTAGTATATGGAGTACAAACTTGAGAAGTATTTCAAGGATACAGACCATTATATTTAAGGTACAAATTATTAGATAATGAAGATTATTATTATAAAATTGAATATGTTATATGAACGTGAAAATGCACATAATCCCACAAGGAAAACAAAGCCAAAAATATGGACTTAAAACCACAATTTATATTAGAAGCAAATGCCCTTAGCTTAAAGAAGATGGGCCTCTGCAAATTGAAAGAGGCTACCCTGTACCAGGTAAAACAAGAAAATCCATATCAGAGCATAACCTGGTAGAATCTTAAAGAGTTGATGAAAATAATCATGTAAGCACTTCAGCAGGAAAGATACAGTCGTCTTCAAAGGAAAAAATAATTTTCAGGCTAAACTCAGACTTCTCCACACCCCAACCAGATGAAATAGAATAATTTTTAAACTTTAGATGAGAATAACTGTGAATCAGAATAAGCTGTTTTCACTTGTTTAAGCAAAAGGAAGGCATTCATGAATATGTAAGGATTCAGAGAAATCTTTAAAAAGGATGAATAAAACTGGTATAAAAGAATTCGTAGTGATCATACGGACTTAAATATCAGTCTTAAGCATGGGAAAACAACAGATATATACAAAATAATTGTTAATAGGGAATATATATATTATTAAAATAATGAGTGAATCTACCATAATCTCACTTAAGCTAGCCATTATTGGAAACCAGGAAGAAGTAAGAGAAGGACAAATTATTTAACCTATATGCATAAGGAAAATCCAAAATTTATTGTTTATTGTTTATTAATTGTTTTATATTTTGCAAAAAGAAATATTTTTGAGGTTTTAAAAAGTAAAGGCATCCACTAGTAAAATTTAAAACAGGATGTATAAGAAAGAATGCTTAACTTCATATAAATAAGTCAAAAACAAGTTGTAAAAATAAATGTTAATAATTTATATTATTAGGAATCAAACTCTCCTTAATTGACTTAAAAATAAATCTTAACTACATTTCCTCTCTTAATTTTGTTTCTTTGTCCAAAATTAATGGGTCATATTTGTGTGGGTCTGTTTTTGGTTTCTCAGTTTTTTTCCATTGGTCTATCTTCTACCCCTCCACCCATGCCAGACTGTGTTAATAACTATAGCTGTATAGTAGACCTTAATAATAAGAAGAGTGATTTCTCTTACTTTACCTTCTTTTTCAAAACTGTTTTGGCTATTTTAGGGCCTTTTCCTTACACTATAAATTTTAGAATAAGCTTGTTTATCTCAACAAGAAAACCTACTGAGATTTTGGTAGAAATTGTTAAACCTATATGTCAATTTAGGGAGAATTTGACACCTTTCCTATGTTCCATCTGAATGCATGCACTTTTAAAGCATCAATTCAAGAATTCATTAATAAAATTCAAAGGTACGTAATATAACTAACAAAATGACAGATAAATTAATATACTTATAGATGAAACATTCATATAAATCAACACTATTTTTCTCAATATACTAAAAAACAAAAAGAAACAAACAATACACCTGAATAGGACAATCCACAGAAGAAGATTTAAAAACCCAACTACACTAATAATCAAAAAAACTCAAATTAAAACTAAACTAAACTAAAATAATAGTTCATATCTACCAAATCGACAAATATTTTAAAGAAAAGTATTCAGGGCTGAGTTATGAAAATGAAGAGAGGCAAGCTCTTAATCACTTTTAATATGAGTATCATTGGTATAAGTTTTCTACAAAGGCATTTGGGAATATCTACCTGGAATCTTAAAAAAGGTTTGTCCTTTATCCCAGTATTTACATTTATATTTAGAAAACAGTCTTCATAAAAGTAATCAGAAATACAGTCAACATTTTATATACAAAAATGTACATCGCAACACTGATTATAATAGTAAAAAGGAGGAAAAACTAAATGTCCATGGATAGAAAATCTTTAAATAAATGATGGTACAGCCATATGATACAGTATTATGCAGCTGTTAATAAATTATGTATTTAAAGAATTCAGTGGCATGATTATTTACCATATGGTATTGCATTTAAAAAGTTATATACAAATATGTGATTGTAATATGATTCAAAAAATATTTGTAAAGTATATTTTTATATAGAAAAATAAACAGTGGGGAAATATACAAAAATATTTGTCAATGGCAAAAAATTCGAATCATTTTTCTTTTTCTGCTTCTCTCTATGGCTGTCTCTGCAATAAGCATGTATTCATTTTATAATCAGAAAAGTATTTCTTGATAAAGTGCCAAGTAATTTTAGCCATAGGCCTCATTTTCCTAACTCAGATGATGAGCTGATGTTGCAGTGACCTACTCGTGAAGTCCTTCTGAGGGTGGCTGTGTGATTCCCTCAATATGTAGAAATATTTTTCCTCATGAACAGTTTTAGGAATGAACTGCTGACCACAACCGAAAAGAAAGACTAGAATAAATCATAGAAATAGCACTAATATTAAGTTTTCCCAGTGGAGAGTAATGCCCCTTTTTAGGGTACTTGGTGCCTGTATCCTCTGGATCCTCTGTACTGTTTCCAGAATGGAGTTCCTGAACGTTCCCACTGCTGGAGAGGGCTGGAAATAAGGTGAGGCACACACCAAGCCACATGTGCACTCTAATAGGAAATTGAATCATAAATGTCTTAAAACTCTGGCTGAGAGGGATAGTGGGCTCACGGATTTTTAAAATCATTCACATGCAAATTATACCAAGAGCAAAACTTGAAGCACATTTCAAAGTATTAAAATTTCAAGCCTCATAAACATCATAACCACACTCAGCAATTACTTAGCAATTGTGGCCTTTGAATGATACGTATCAGGTTGACCATCAGGACCATCAGGACACTTTTGAATGTGAAATGGATGTCATTAATAGTTAAGCTGCAATAATAAGTGTAAACCAGAACTGGTTGGGCAAATTGGGATATATGATCAACTGCTCTATGGTATGATGACATTTTCATCCAACCACATTCCATGCATGATTCAACATCATATAGAAGTTGGGTCTGGGACCTCTCTGGTGGGGCAGTGGTTAAGAATCCACCTGCCAATGCAGGAGACACGGTTTGAGCCCTGGTCCAGGAAGATCCCACATGCCATGGAGCAACTAAGCCCATGCGCCACAACTACTGAGCCTGCATTCTAGAGCCTGCGTGCCACAACTACTGAATCCCGCGTGCGTAGAGCCTGTGCTCCACAACAAGAGAAGCCACTGCAGTGAGAAGCCAGCGCACCAGAACAAAGAGTAGCCCTCACTCACTGCAACTAGAGAAAGCCCATGCACAGAAACAAAGACCCAACACGAAAGAAAGGAAGGAAGGAAGGAAGGAAGGAAGAAAGAAAGAAAAAAAGAAAGAAAGAAAGAAAGAAGCTGGGTCTGTATTAAATTAATAAATAACTACCTACTAGTAAACCTATAGAATTGACAGAAACGTCCTTAACATAATAACAGGGTACTCCATTACCATATAAACATTACTATTTAAAGTTTTTGTGTTGTTCTGACAAGTATTTTAGAGGGAAATGCTATGATTCTGAACTGATAATTTTGGGTCTATGGCACACGCAAACATAGGTCAGCATGTTCACATTAAGTTTAAGGTAATATGTAAAATTATCTATCTAAAAACATATAGCACCCCCTGCATGGTTCCATATGGATGATTTACCCTTCATGGGCCTTCTCAATTATCATGACCTTTTCCACATTTTCCCCCCAACACTCAATTCTATAGCCAGACCCCGAAATCTGACTCCAAAATATTGCATTTGAATGCCTCCTGACAATAAACACTTGTACTCCAGGCCTCTTATTCCCTCAAAACCTATCCTTCTGCCTCATGGAAACCTTCACTGCTTTGAGCATGCTCTTTCCTTCAAGTCATTAGCTCTTGATTTCTCATCCAATCCTGGGCCCTATGGTACATATGCTAGGTGGGGTAACTAATGCTAGCTATTATAACAGACAATTCTAAAATCTCAGCAACTTAATAGAATAAAAGGTTTTTTCTTGCTTACTCAAAGTCAAATGAATGTTGGACAGCTCTCCTTGGCAGAAATTCTAGGATCCAGAGGACTTCCATTCTAAGTACATGACCCCTGATACTTCACAGCAGAAAATGGAAAACCAAAGTTTTGCTGGAGATATTTTTAAGGGCCAGGTCAAAAGTAAATTATACCACCCATGTTTCATTGACCAAAACTGAGTTATATGACCCTTACCTAATTTCAAGTGAGGCTGAGAAATGTAGGCTTCCTGTGTGTCCAGGAAGAGGAAATGAGATTGGTGAGTATGTAGACAAGTCTCTGTCATTGTATAACTTTAACTTTCAATACAGTTAACCCTCTCAGCAGGTGTCTTTCTCCTACAACTATTCAGAACATATCTTTTGGGGGGACATGATTCCTCCCACATCGCCAAGAGATTAGGAACTTAGGATAAGGGTGTGTTGCAAACCCTTGTCACCAACCTATAAACACACTTGCAAAGCTATACACACAAGTAAACAATTCACAAGAGAATTGGGTCAAATGAGAAGATGGAAGTATAGGGAGCCTCAATAGCATTCAAAGAAATATAAATTTTAAAAATAAGACATGGGACTTCCCTGGTGGCCCAGTGGTTAAGACTCTGCGCTCCCAATACAGGGGGCCCAGGTTTGATCCCTGGTTGGGGAGCTAGATCACACAGGCATGCCACAGCTAAGAGTTCACATGCCACAACTAAGGAGCCCGCCAGCCACACTAAGGAGCCCGCCTCCCACAGCTAAGACCTGGTGCAACCAAATAAATAAATAAATATTTTTTAAAAATAAAACGATTTTCACCTATAAAATTAACAAAGACTAAAAGATAATACTAAATATGAAAGGGGATGCAATGACATTTGGCCCCTGAAGGACACAGTGGCAGTGCTGGAGGGAAATGCCAAGTTGTACAATCTTCCTGAAGGACAGTTCAGAAATAAGTATCAAAAATCATCACTCAAATCATGCAAGAAATATTTATTGAATATTTACTAAGCACTGGGCACTGTTCTAAATCCTCTAATCTAGTAATTCCACCTTTGGAAATATATCCAAAGAAAATTAGTGGACATGCAGACAAATATTAATGTACAGGGAATCCATGGCAGCGTAAAAACAGCCTAAACTGGCTAACAATAGTGAGGTGATTAAATAATTTCTGCTATGTCTATATTTTAAATTATAGGAAATGATAAAAGAAAAATTTGAAGACTAAAGTCTAAAGAAATTCTACTTGCGTAATTTTATGGAAAAAAAGGATAATAAAAATCTGCATTTATAGTATGATACCAGCTTCTGCTGTATATCTATATTCAGTCAACATATATTTACTTACTATCGAATATGTGCTAGGACTTATAAAGAGAGAATCTGTAAGACCTCCAGGTGAATAAAACTAAAGGTCAACTTATTTTTTTTTCCATTATTGTTTCTCCATTTCACAGAAATTGCAGAAGAACAGGCATATAGTAGAGTGTTTTGTGCTTTGGTCATGAATAAAAATTTGTCCTAAGATATAATGGAAGAATAGAAGTCAGAAAAAAAAGTGTAATTTCAGCCTCAAGTACTTTCTGTTTAACAAGAGGTGGAAATTTGAATTTGAATTCACATTTGAACTCACCTGTGACGGCAGGCAGGTCCTTTGGAGGAAAAGAAAGGCTATAGTGAGTCTTTTAAATTATGCATGGGTAAATAGAAGACTCCACACAAGTGAAGAAGTTTGGAAAATCTGTGGCTCAAAATCTGAAAAGACTAAATGGAAAAGAGAGGAGAGGGAAGCATTGTGGGGAGAAGAGGAGATTGCTTTAAGAGGTGTGAAGGAGGAAGAAATTTTCCTCTCCCCTTCTACATTCTTCTGGCTGGTCTAAGGATTAAACTGATATAAAACAGCTTAACAGGAGAAAATCACACAAAAGCTTAAAAACATGTATACCTGAGAGAAACCCAAGCCCTTTGTCTAAATTCTTTTAAGCAGTTAAGGGGGAAGTAACAAGAAAAACTTCCTGAGTCTTCCATTTCTTAAAAAAATAATAATAATAATAACCAGCCTAAATTAATCCTCACGCCAACAAAACACATTTGGGGTGGCAAATTTTTCTCCCCTACAGAGGAAAGGGTTGAAACTCAGGGGACTGGAAAACAATGAAGTGAATATTTATTAGTTCCTGAGGTTGTGTTGCACCCTTAAGGTGACAGGTTTTCACTAACACAGGAAGGGATTCTGGGCCAGGCTGAGCTCCCTAGAGGCCCAGGTGGCCATATATACATGGCTCAGAGTCAGAGCAGGGCCCGCCTCTGGATAGAGCCTGGTAATTTCTGAACCATGCCCTGGGGCATACCAATGTTCTTACAAGTGGTGGCAGTAGAGGCTTTCCAAGTACCTTGTGGCCGATAGGCATGGGTAGTTGGGACCTGAAGCAGGAAAGGTAAAAACAGAGGGGACATCATCTGGTACCTGTAACAAAATAATGGATGAGGGCACTCTGAGGTGAGCCTGAGACTTTGTTATCGAACAAGGAGAGGCTTGAGGCTTTGTGATCAAAACATGAATTTTTTTTTTAACTTTTCACTTAATATTGGAGTATAGACGATTAACAATGTTGTGATAGTTTCAGGTGCACAGCAAAGCGACTCAGCCATACATATATACAAAACATGAATATTTTATAGCCAAAGGCTAATAAAGCCAAGGAACATGGTTTACAGTTCCTTTAATGATCAAGTTTACCCCGTTTTCCACAACGAACATGTATTTCTTTTAGAATCCAGAAAGATAGTTTAACACTCTCTCTACCTCGTCTTATTTTCCCTACTGAGAGCAAAGAGTATTTAAAGAACTTCACCTCTGTCCTCAACTCGGATGTCCCTCACCACAGACATGTTCCCAGGAAGGAAGGTCACCCATCACTTTCTAAGGCTCAAAGACAACGTGAACTTCCCAGCCATTTTTCTTTCTTTTATTTTTTGGTCTTCTTAGTCATTTTGGATGCTGCTGACCACCCCCCTCTTTGCTGAAACTTCTCCCCTGATGTCCCTGACTCTACTCTCTCTTAGCCTTCCTCCTTCTACTTGGTCCTTGTCCCGCTTTTGGGCGCCTCCTCTTCTGAAGTCTGTTTCTCAGAAGCTGGCGTTTTCCAGAGATCAACACTGAGTACTCTTCACCTCTCTTACACATTCTCCCTGGGCCATTTCATCCACACCAACCTCTAAATTCTCATGGCTTCATTTACTACTAAGTCTACAGAGCCTAGAACAGTTCCTTAGACGCTGGAGGTATGGTCCTACCTTATTTGACACTCAGATCAGATTTCTTTTTTATTATTTATTTTTGGCCGCACTGCACGCCTTGTGGGATTTTAGTTCCCCAACCAGGGATCAAACCCGGGCCCTCAGCAGGGAGGGCTCAGAGTCCTAACCACTGGGACGCCAGGGAAATCCCCCAGATCAGATCATTTTTTTAACACTCTCCTCCTCGATGCAACAAAATTATTTTCAGTAATCATCTCAAGATAATTAGTAGTAATCATTATTTTCTTGATTTGCTTTTAATTTTAATACAATGCACAATGAAGAATAAATTTGCATTTTAAAACATTATTCAGGGTCAGGGAGTGGGGAAAAGAGGGAGACATTGGTAAAAGCATACAAACTTTCAGCTATAAGATGAATAAGGTCTGAGGATCTAATGTATAACATGGTGACTGTAGTTGATAACACTGTATTGTGTGATTGAGGTTTGCTGGCAGGGTGGAACTCAGATGTTCTCACCAAAAAAAAGAGGAGAAGGGAAAGATAGATATATGAAGTGATGTATGTGTTAATTAATGAGATAGAGTAATCCTTTCATAATGTATATGTGTGTCAGGTCACTGTGATGTACAGTTTAAATATCTTACAATTTTGTCAAATATACCTCAATAAAGCTGAAAGTTTTTAAAAATTTAAAAATTTTTAAAAATTGTTCAAACGGAGTAAAATATTACAGATATGAGCTGAAATTCAGACTTAACAATTTCACACTGTTTTAAATTGAAACACAAATGTAAAAATTCCAAGTGTCAAATGCTATGGCAGAATTGGTATAACCCAAGTTCTGTTCTTCACCTTCACAATTCACTGTGCTAGCATTGTTTACATCTAATCTACTGTTTAAATGCAAAAATATGTAGCATCAAAGAGGACGAAGACAAGAACCCATACACAAGTATAGCTCAAGTGATTCCAAACAAATAACTTATTCCTGAAACAAAAGCATATAGCTGAGTTCCCATGTGTCGGGGGACGAATGTATAACAAGGAGGTCTCTGAATTAATTCCCCCATGTAGAAGACAATGTTTGTGAAAGATAAGAATTAAAATGTGCTAATTCGAAGCTGGCAGATATATTGCTAAAATCAATAGTAACTGCAGCAATTGTTTAGAATTGAGATTAACAAAGATTTTTTCAGGGAGGAGTATTTCATTACTGGCATTGTGGTACTTGAGGATAATAAAAAAGAAGGTCAACTCTTAATTCAGTTTTATTCTGTGCAGAGAATGCACCGTCTGATTGCCTACACCCTGAGCTGGCCGTTGTTAGGCTGGTATTGGCAATAGGTATTTGCTAATGGCTGAATACATTTATCACATGATTCTAAGACTGCTTCTTCAGCTGAGACTTCTCTCCTAAATTCTAGGCCTGTATTTCTGTCACCTGACTTCACCTGACCATCCCATAGGAACCTCAGTTCTGTGGCCCAAAAAGTACTCCTTTTTCTGCTCCTCATTAGTGAATGGCACCAAATTCTACTGTCTTGAACCAGAAACTTGAGATTCCTGTCTCCTTATTCCTCCCAAACAAACACAAAAGCTGCTTATTTTACTTCGTAAACATTTCTAGAATCTATTCTCCACCTCCCCATTCTCACTAACCTGGGCTAATTCTTCGTTTGATCATTCTGCCCAAGACCATCACAACACAAACTATTCAGTCTCTCTACTTCAGCTTTTCTTCATGCTAATCTCCCTGAACTTCCCTAAGCCCCTCATCTTGAAAGGGGATATTAATCCCTAGTGCAGAAGATTACTGTGAGGATTAAATAACATGTGTAGCATCTGGCCCACAGAAGATTTCAAAAGTAATGTGAGTTTTCCTTCCTAAAATATTGCTTGGCACTCTACTGCCTCCCATTTCTGAATATTTTCTCAAAGCAATTATATTTTGAGTCTGAATTGATGAAGCACCATTTTATATGCATAAAAAGCCAAATTACGCAGATAATTTTAGTTGTATAAATGCAACCTAATTCAAAGTATTCCCAAACTCATTTATTCATTTTTATCATAGCAACAAACACTTACTGCTCATTACAAACAGACCAAAGTAAGGTCTGATATTGACATAGACACGTATAGACACAAGAAAACATCTACATTCTCAAGGACTTTATCATTCTATACACACATATAACTCATAGTGATGTATTCATGAGAAGTGCTAAATGAATGCCACAGCCATGCTTGAGAGCGAGAGAAAGACAACTCACCAAACTGGGGCAATCAGAATGCTGTTTGAGGAGGAAGAGAACTAAGATGTGATGTAAGGAAAGGTATACAGTAGTCCCCCCTTAACCTCAGATTCTCTTTCCACAGTTTCAGTTTCCCACTATCAACCACGGTCAGAAAATATTAAATGGAAAACTGCAGAAATAAACAACTCACAAGTTTTAAATTGCCCAGCATTCCTAGTACTGTGATGAAATCTCACGATGTCAGTGCCACCCCTCCTGGGATGTGAATGATCCCCCAGCATAATCTCTCATCATCAACAACACAGCCCATCCCTGGACCTTGTAGTCCAGGAGGACAGTTGAGTTGCCACTCTTCTGAGCTCCCAAAGGGTTCTGTGCATGCTCATAAAATATCTCTGACTGATTTTTATTTCAATTTTGGCCAGTTTGTGTGTTTTCTTCAACAGAATATAAGCCACTAGAAGACAAGAACTATTGCTTCTTGATGTCTGCATCCCCGGAACTAGCATAGAACTTGCCACTTAGGAGGTATTCAATAGTGTTTCTGAAGCAAAATGGAACTATTAAACTTAATGATGAAGGGGCTTTAACAAAGCTGTGAGGATGAGGTGGTGTATTAGTTTCCCATTGCTGCTGTAACAAATTACCACAAGCTGGGTGGCTCTAAGCAACACAGATTTATTCTTTTATAGTTCTAGAAATCAGAAGTATGAAGTCAGTTACACTGGGCTGAAACCAAGGTGCCAGCAAGGTCATGCTCCCACCAGAGGCTCTAGAGGAGAACTGTTTCCTTCCTTTTCCAGCTTCTGGAGCTTCTTTCCTAACATTCCTTGGCTCAGGGTCCTTTTCTCCATCTTCAAAACCTGCAGGGTAGCATCTTCAAATATCTCTCTCTCCTGAGATCGGCACACTGCCTGCTCTCTTCTGTGTGTGGTAAAATCTCCCTCTGCCTCCCTCTTATAAGGACCCTTGTGATTACATTGAGCCCACCTGCATAATCCAAGATGATCTCTCCCTTCCAAGATCCTCAACTTGATCTGCCAAATCCCTATTACCGTATAAGATCACATTCACAGGTTCCAGGGATTAGGACCTGGCTATCTTGGGGGCGGGGGAGGGGGCATTATTCAGCCTACTACACATGGGTAGAGTGGCAACAGATTAGTTAGGAAGCTACTAATAACATCTGCTACATGCTTCCCACTTAGCTGGACTTCTAGTCCTGGATTTTATAGATAAATTTGTATCTATCACAGGACTCCCATATCCCAATATAACACCATAAGCTCTCTGACAATATTTGGCCTAACCATCTGTGCTAAGTGAATTAAGGCATTGATCAATGACCCAGTGAATTTATTTCACAAAGCTAATCTGTTTCAATTAAATCAAATATTATAAAAATTAAACTACTTTTCTTAAATAAAACTTTTTCAGTTGAATTGTTTGGGCATTTATTTCAACTCATTATTCAGCTCCACGATAGATCATAAGAGTTCATCATTTTAAACCAGATGGGAACCAAGGCAATTTCCATTTTGTTCAAGCCTTGCACATAATTGGCACACCACGAACCATAAGTGATAGTAAGGGTAAAGCTGGGTATTAAAGCAGGCAGAAAACTAATAACCAAGCGGCTTTAGACATTTATCTGGAGGTGATAACAGATGGTTTCTGTCCCTGGGATACCTCCAGGGTAGAAGGGTTTATCTGCAGAGTTGACAAATAAACAGATCATATAGGACTCATATAAAACCGAGTTTCTTAATTACAGACTAGTAAAACGTCTGCTGGCACGGTAGGGCAAGTGTAACTGCTCATGAGAGGATGCCATCTGGAGGACGACAGCCTCAAACAGACCACAATACAAGAGCGAGAAGGGACTTTGAAGGGTCCATCCCCAAAAACAGCAAATACTGTCAGGCACACAAATCCGCCTGCCGAGAAAGAACTGTCCCCAGTGTGAACTGGGATCCTCACATACCATGCTGAGATACATTCACTCTTTCAAGTTTTCTGCCTTTCAAACAAAAGGCGGAATTAAATCTTCTGAGGTTGCCACATGTTATCTGTGATTAGCCTCACTTGGTGCTGAATAGCCTATTTATCTACAGCTTTTAATCAGCTACACAAATGACAAAAAGATGAACTCAAAACACACACACACCCACACACACACTTGCCTCTTATCTGAATGGACAGATGCAGAAACATACAGCCCAGAATAAATTACAGCAAAATGAGCTCAAGATGAAACAAGCCTGGGGGAAAACATTCCAGACACAGTAAAGAATGTGTTGTCATCAAAAATGCCAGAACTCTGCCCTGATCCCCTTTGGAAGGAGAGAGATACTTGCAACCTCTATTCAGGCTCAGCCTGGGACACAGGGTGTATGAGAGTCTCCCCAGGCAAAAAGCTGCCTGGGTCCCCTGGAAAAGACAGGTTCTCTTTGGTTCTTGACCCCAGGAGCCTACTGAGGCCATAGAGGGAAGGAACAGCTAAGGAAGAGAAACCTCTGGAACCAGTTTCATCTTAAAAAAAAAATGGCTCTCATTTTTTGAAAATAAACATTAAAGGCAATTGATTTTCTTTCATTGTTTTTCTAGCAGTCTCATTTGCTGTTGAAATGTGATTTCCTATCAACTATTTCTGCCAGTTAATATCCATCAATATCAGGCCAACACAAACAGTCGGGGAAAGAGGGAACAAGCACAGCAGTGCAGGGCCTCAGGGTCACTGGGTAAGAGGTGTCTAAAAATGTTCCATGCTCCCCAGCCAGAGAGGAGGAGAGGTTCATCAGACAACACCTATGTGTTAAATCACCCAGGCCACAGAGAACCACTGTGTCTTTGATCTGGTGTTAATACTATCTCAGAAAGGAGGAATAGTTCTCAGACTTGAGTAAATAATAAGGACTGTGCTTGGTGATGGTGATTCTTAATTCCAACTCTGCCAGCAGATGCCAATGGCAATACACCACTCAGCATCTTCCACAGTCTCTACAGTAATAGCCTCAAATAGATTTTCATAAGACATTTTACTTTCTAATGTTAGTTTTATTATGTTAATGAGTAGAGTATTGCTGTTGACAATACTTCAACTTTTGTTAAAAATAAAAACTATGCACTATGTGGAAGCTGAATGACTGGAGACTAGACACTTTTCTTATTCACTCTTTTTAAAAATTCTCTGCTTCATGTCATCACTAAGATGGCATAAACCCCTTGAGGAGGAATATTTTTATGCTTTTTTTTTTGTGGTGTAGCTCATTGAGTCTAACACAAAGCAGATGCTCAATTAAAAAGAAACATTGTTAGTGAAATTAAACAAGAGCTCTACCATCTAAGAAATATAATATCCATGCATATGAATTGAAATGTGTAACTCTGAGTAAGAAGCAATCCTACGTGTTGTTTAGTTCCAACAACTCATTTTATAAATGAGAAAACTGAGGCTCTCTAAGATTTGAAGTGAAAACATTTTCTAACTAAGGTGGCTCAGTTTGCCAATGATAGACTATCTATTCTGAGCTCGTATCAATTCCAGAATATTGAACCCTGTTTTAGATTCCACACTGAAAAGAGAAATTGATATTCTAAATTGTGTCTAGAAGGATAAATGGTCTTGAGATAATATCTTGCAGTAATAGTTCAATGAACTGGACTGTAAAATCTAGAGGAGAAGAGATGCAATGTCTGTCCTCAAACATTTGGAAGCTCATCCTATCTAAGAGAAATTAAGCTTGTTATTGCTGGGAATGCAAACCAGGACCAATCATTGATCTGGATGAGAACTGAGCTACAGTGTAACAGATCTTCTCACAAAGTGATGACCTCCATTTTCCTAAACATTTTCCAGTACAAGCTCGATGTAAAATGTCAGAACCAAATGGCTAACCACTGCAGCCAGACACTGTGCTACAGGCTTTAAACACACCATATCCAGCTCTTACAAAGGTAGATATCATCCTCACTTTATGGCTAAGCATCTGAGACTCAGAGGTTAAGAAGTTTAGCCAAGTTACACAAGTCATAAAGCGCAAGAACCATAAGGAAAGTCTGCAGAATTTCAGAGATCATCAAACCGTTGAGAAATATGAGGACCATAAACAGCTCCTGGCTCTTCTGAACCAGTCTTACCAGGATCGAGTATCTGAGATTAAACTACAGCAGGAGGTAAATTCTAGTCAATGCCAAATATTGACATTGAATCAATAGTCAGTAAATCCATAAAAGAACATGGAAAAAAAAAGTGGCAAGACCAGCATTCAAACCTAGATCTTTGAGACTCTAAAATCCTAAGTCTTCCCACTATTTCAGATGGCTGCAAGGATGTCCTTTGCATTCCTGTCGGCTCTAAAATTCTTCAATTTTGAGATTAGGTACCCAAGATAAAAAATACAACACTTCTTCAAAAAAGTAGAAAAAAAAACTTGCCCCCCCCCCCAAAAAAAACCTACAACATAAAAATCTCTAACTACAATTACAGGGATTACTGCAACTCAATGTGTATAATGAACAGATAACTCTGATTCCAGTATGAGTCCAATGCAACGAGTTTATTTTATTGTACTCCCATCAGTCCAGCATTCTTATCTATTTATAAAGCTTTCAAATTAAACAAAAAAGAATACTTAAGGATGTACTCTTGACTGCGCTTACAAACTTAAGCTTAATCCGCCTATTAATAATATGTTTTTATTAATCATATTACCAGATTTCCCTTCCCTGAACTGACAGATGACATAAAATAAACTTTGGTTGTATCAGATCTCAACCAGTGTCTGTTGTTGACTCATCTTGGGGTAGCTCATGGGACAGAAAGGCTCCAATAGCAATTACTTTTTTTTCACTCATTCTGCTTTTTCTGGATAAAAGGATTTATTTTGATACTAAAAAGAAGTCATTTACAGATTAACATTTGATTTTATCATTATAACCTGAGCAACTTCACTTTCCTAAGGACTTTCCTATTGCATGGAAAATGCCTTGTCTGTTTCTGGTTATACTCAAATCTTTCCATACAGTTTTCAAGTAATCCTTGTGTAGGAAATAGGATGGCATCACCTTATTTCTCCTTTTCAAACACCACAGACACCAGGAAATTAACTTTATCTAAGCCATGGCCTTCTGTGAAAATTAGTGAAAGCTATGGCTCTTGTTCCCACAAAAATTGACATAACACATATATATACACAAAATCTTGAAAACAGTTCCTTATAGTGCATCAGAAAATTTTCTTCTCATAAAATGAGGGAAAAATCTTGAGCTGAGTTTCTCTTTTCTGACAGCTAGCATGGGCTGCTGTCTCCACCCTCTCCCCAAAAACCTAACATGAAGAAACTATAAAAATAGAATATATAACATCATCTCTGATGGTCTGGACCACTGTTGGTTCACAACCTGGCCCTATAGTCAGAGGGCAAGGAGACACTGAAGAAAGAGGTAAAGCATTCCAGATTGGTAGGAGGCAGGTTGCATAAAAAAGGGAACTTACCTATGAGGCTTGTCTTAGGTGCCACAAGAAGAGTAATCTCTGGGCCACCCGCCAGAATCTCAAAAGTTTACAAAGAGGCCCTAACGGGGTTCAGCCACCTATTCAGCCCAGATGGTCTCAACAACATCTTACTCTCTCAAGTCTGCTTGAAAATGGCTCCCACTTCAGGAACGGTGGGCAATGTACATTCCAAGGACAGGGGAGGGGGTGAGGAGCCTCGCATTGCCCGGATCCAGCTCAGGGTTCATCTTTTGGTCACGTCCTCTGCATGACCTCCTCCCAACAACCAGGCGCTACCTATAGTATCTTTACAAGCAAACAGTAAATAGCATGACTTTTCTTCCTATTGTGAGGATGATCAATTGCATATGTTTAAATTGTTCGTTTCAGTGACTCAACATCTTTCTACCAGCCAACTGCATGATCAAGGGTAAACAATGGCAGTAGGTTTTTTTCAATATATATTTAATCACACTGCATTTTCACAGAATCTTTGTTGTCACAAAAAGAAGATTCTTACCTTTCTAAGAGCAATTCTCTTAAATAGCAATAATTATTATATCCCTATATAGAATTCCTACTGTGATTTCTAGATAGGGCAGCATATCTGGTTGTGAACTCCTGGGTACCACTCTGAAGCTAGTATAATACCTGTTTCCTTATAAGTGGTTTTAAGGAAGGAACTTATTCAATTTGTTTGTCCTTGTTCTGGTTCAAAGTGTCATAAGATCCTCATTTGGTGTCTATTCTCTCAAATCCTCTGGTTTGTCTCATGAGATCTGTAACAATTTAGTATCTGCCATATAAACTATACCAAAAAAAAAAAAAAAACCTTTAAATATTCTTCAGACCAAGATTCATGATCATTGACCATGTGACAAAACTCTCTGTATCTGGGAAGGGATGGGATTTGATAAACTGTCAAATACCTCCCTTTTCCACAGGACTACAAGGTCAGCCCCTTCCTTGCAAAGATAACACAATACATTCAAATTACAGCAGAGAAAGGGAATAAAAACATGAAAGTTCTATAAACTCTTAAACATTGCTCTTGTCCTGATTGACTAATCATACTTACTACTTTGTAATGGTCTATTAGAATATAAACCTTGTCTTACAGGAGAAGGAAACATTGTAACTAGACATGATAATAGACAATCATCTCCGGTTTTTAAAAAAAGTAAAGGGTGACCCCGGCCATAGATGAGCAGTGGTCAAGACAAAAACAAAGATCTGGACCCTGAGAAACCACTTTTGACCTTTTAAAACTAAGACAAGAGGATTTGACACTGCTCAAACTTTAAAAGAAGAGACCTAACCAGCAGAGGACTGAGCAACCAATGGGACTATCTGATTGTTAGTTAATGTAATTTTAAGTATAAAATAAAAGGGACTTCCTTGGAAAACACTTCTGCCTGGAACTTCATATTTTATAAGGCTTATTGCTTTAAACAAAAACAAAAAAAAAAAGGACCAAGTAATTAACCGTGTCCTGGCAAAGAGAAGGAAGTCTGCCCAACCTTGATGTAATATCCTAAAATTCCTAGAGTAGAAGTTTAGCCATAAATAAAAAATATTTAATCTTATTATCAAATGGGTAAACAAACCATCAAGAAAAAAGTGTATATTTTGTAATAAAAGTCCTAAAGTTTACAACTTAAATATGAATCTTTTAAAGTCAAAGAAAAGTATTTAAAGCAATTTTATTAGGTGAAACTTTTTTCTACAATATATATTAAAGGAAATATCCAATACAAGGACACCTCATTCTAAAGGAACTCAATTCCTGTATTTTTTAAAACATTTAATATATTTTGACAGTAATTCAATCTAAACATATCAATACATTACAGATGTACATTTTCCCACCTCAGAAGCAGTTTGTTTCATAGGCTAAATTTCTAAGAAACAAACAAATGATAAACAGACACTTTAAAAATATTTTTAGAGGGGCTTCCCTGGTGGCGCAGTGGTTGAGAATCTGCCTGCTAATGCAGGGGACACGGGTTCGCGCCCTGGTCTGGGAAGATCCCACATGCCGCGGAGCAACTAGGCCCGTGAGCCACAACTACTGAGCCTGCGCGTCTGGAGCCTGTGCTCCGCAACAAAAAGAGGCCACAATAGTGAGAGGCCCGCGCACCGCGATGAAGAGTGGCCCCCGCTTGCCGCAACTACAAGAAGCCCTAGCACAGAAACGAGGACCCAACATGGTAATCAATCAATCAATAAATAAATCTTTAAAAAAAATATATATATATATTTTTAGAGAATCCCCAAATCAATTAACATATTCTTACTTCAGGTACTTATAAAGTGCTTAACCTGATAAGCTGATAATAAAAATAATTAAGAAGCAAAATAGTAGAAATGAAAAAAGCAGAGATGTTTTAAAGAAGAAAATATTTTAGAAACATGCTATAGCAGCTTTTGTGTTAGAATATTTCCAATAACGTTATAGAACTGGTTCAAAGGCCACTTCTCAAAAAGTTCATTATATTTTCTTAGCAATTTTGACTATAATTAAGATAAGATGTTTCAGGGAGTATGGTAGTGTGACAGCCTCATTGTCCAAATTGCTAACCTCCTCCTGACACAGTTCCCTGGGTGTTAATCTACTTCTCCACTCACTGTGCTTTTAGAAATATAAAATGAGCACACTGTTAATTAACATTTCTATTCATTATAGAAGCAACAACATACCATTAGAGCAACTTTTAAAGAATTTCAAATAATCTGTTTTCTCAAGTTTCTGGGAGATTGGAAGGGTTAAATTTTGTCTCTCTGTATACAAAAATAAAATAAAATGAAGCATGTTTTAATAACTAACTGGAATCCTTAAGAAAGCTGTTTTCTAAATTGTTCTGCAGAGATAACTAATTTTAGGGGAAATAGTTTTTTACAGCCACTAAATTGTATTTGTTATTTTTGTACATGCATTACTAGGGTGGTAAGGGCACTAGTCTTGTGAGGAAAACTTAACTTTTGTTTTATCTGAACTTTCCCTATACATTATTACTAAAAATTATCTAGGAACAGCATCATGAAATCTAGGTTGAGAGAGAATACAATAAACATGAGAATACTTAAAGTTTTAATAGAATCATTTCTGAGGACAAAACCAGAATACCGCCAGTGCCATAAATGGAAGCATGAGACAGCATTCACACTGTGCAAGCGTTGTAGAGAATGAGTAAGACAGGATCCTGCTCTAATGGAGATGGACAATTTCTCTCTATTAAAGTAGCTGAATCTAAAACATGAAATGCAACAGGCACTATATTGTAAACTGTGCCAAGATTACTCAAATTATAGTTACTATTGATCAAACTTTAACTGCTTCATCGTTTTTGTTTTAAAAGGGGATACTGAGGGAATTCCCTGGCAGTCCAGTGGTTAAGACTTGGTGATTTCACTGCCGTAGGCCTAAGTTCCATCCCTGGTTGGGGAACTAAGATCCCACAAGCCATGTGGTGCGGCAAAAAAATAAAATAATAATAAAATAAAATAAAAGGGGATACTGAATGTCAAAATCTGTAATATGTTTTAACTGAGAGATGTAAATAATGTATACAGACTTGTATGTGATGGGATTGGAAATATTTAAATTCTAGGGTTTTTTTTCTTTAAGGGAAGAAACAATGTTTATTTAAAAAAATAATAAATAGTTATGTTTGGCCACGAAAAAAAAAAAAAGAAAGGTGTTTTCAAACTGTGATGATCAGAGTCCCAGATTTCTAAGGAGGTAAGGAAGGGACCATCCCAGGTGAGGGAGGTGCAGACACTGAGGGCTAAGGCTCCCTTCTTGCTTCACTCCATCCCACAGTTATGTTTGATGCATTGGGATCCTTCACAACACTTTACCTGAAAATGGAGTTCTGTTTTAGAACAAAGGCACTTTTCAAAGGAGGCACTAAAGTCACAGATGGCCAGGTGACAATTTTCTAGGATGAAGAGAATTAAATAAACGATGATAAAAGGAGAAACAAGAAGAGAAATGGAAAGGTCTAGTATAAATATGTAAACCTGAAAAAGGGACAGAGGGAATCTGGGCAAGCATGCAATAGCCAATCACTTTCAGACCTTCATTCGCTTAAATCTTTTAAAAATTTACTAGTTGAGTTATGTGATCCCTTGTTTCCATTACTCTCAGTCTGGAAAACACATATAGTCATATGCTAGTATGTACATAAGCCACAGGATAAAAAAAGTCAGTTATTATTATTATTATTTCTAGAGCACCAGCGTTTGAAACTAATTATATTAAAACAAATTTGGATATTTTATTGAATGAATCTACAGTTCAAGTAAATTTTAAAATCAAGCACTAGTCTTCTTGGAAATTTTATGCTTGCAGAGAGCCACTGGGGTCTATACTCCCAAGCCCCCAAAGGTGTGCATTTGCTCTTCACTACCATTTGGAATACTTTTCATTGAAAAGTGCTAAATTACAGTAAAATCCTGTCATAACGTGCCCATGACAATGCTAACTAGAATACAAAGTGATTGACTATTGGCTTCCAACCCCTATTCTCAAAAGAAGCAGGCTAATGTTCTTATCTTCCACAGTAGGAAGGGGACAGAAAGAAATGAATGTTCAGTATATATTTATTTGTAATAACCAGTCTATATCTATATAGCTGATAGATGAAAAAAAAGGTTTTTGTCCTTTTTTTTATATAGCAACTAGAAAGCTGACCAAAAAGTATTGTTTTTCATTATTCTTGCAATAATGAGGTTCTGCACGTTATGCATTTGAAAATTTTTAGACCTTACTTATAGCATTATGGCAGGGTTTACTGTGCCTATTCTCCCTGGAGCCATTATTGGTCAAGACAGAAATCTATCTAGATTGTAGTTATCTCATCTATAAAATTAAAACTTGAATATATTAGGGATGACAATTATGAGACATAAATGCTTCCCTCTCCCTCATGACCATGGCAAACATGAGCCTGCAAATAGTCTCAGATCCATTCTCTCTGTTTTCCAGGAAACCACATCCAATCAGCTGGGGACAGGTTATACGATATTTGCTATACCTGGACCAGATGATCTTCAAGTATTCTACAAACTAAATTTTATAAGTAATATACTGAAGAGGAGTCACAAACAAATAGCCCTTCTAAGAACAGCCGTTCAAACTGTATTTGTTTTTTTCTTTAATTGAATACACTTGACATATAACATTGCATAAACTTAAGGTGTACAATATGTTAGTTTGAAATTTTATGTATGGTAATGTGATTGCTGTTGTATCAATATTTATTTAGTACCTCTTTTATTCTTTATATAGACTTTCTTTGACTCATGTCATGTTCAGGGAGTGATGTCAACCAGTCACCCTGGTCACAACTGATCATCAGGATAGAGTGCAGAAATCAAAAGTAATTACATAAAAGTTGGTCACAAGGAAGAAAACCACCTCTGAGACTTCTCTCTTGGGAACTGGATCTTCTCTCTTGGGAAATATGAATGAGATACATGCAGTAAAATATTGACAACTAGATCAGGCTAGATCCCATATGACATAAAACTAACCTATCATTCCACTTCTCCGTAGGGCTCCTGTATATCCTAGTCAAAAAAAGAACTAAGCCCCAAGGTAACAGGGACATTGAGGTCAGAAAGTTTAAGTAACTTTCCCAAAGTTACACAGCATAGGAGTTAAGCAATGGCATCCAGCTGTTTCTCATTTCATGACATGTTCAAAGAGTGCAAAGTTTAGATTCAAAGACTGGAGTTTAAAGTTTCCCTCTATAAATAATAAATGCTGAAGAAGGTATGGAGAAAAGGGAACCCTCCTACGCTGTTGGTGGGAATGTAGATTGGTGCAGCCACTATGGGGAACAGTTCCTTAAAACTATGGGGATGTTCCTTAAAAAACTAAAAATAGAATTACCCTATGATCCAGCAATCCCACTCCTGGGCACATATCTGGAGACAACTCTAATTTGAAAAGATACATGCACCCCAATGTTCATAGCAGCACTATTACAATAGCCAAGACATGGAAGCAACCTAAATGTACATCAACAAATGAATGGATAAAGAAGATGTGGTATGTATATATATATATATATATATATATATATATATATATATATATACAATGGAATATTACCCAGCCATAAAAAAGAATGAAATAATGCCATTTGCAGCAACATGGATGGACCTAGAGATAATCATATTAAGTGAAGTAAGTCAAAGAAAGACAAAATGATATATGACTTACATGTGGAATCTTAAAAAATGATACAAGTGAACTTACTTACAAAACAAAAATAGACTCACAGACATGGAAAACAAACTTACCGTTACCAAAGGGGAAAGGAGGGGAGAGGGATAAATTCAGAGTTTGGAATTAACATATACACACTACTACATATAAAATAAACAACAAGGACCGACTGTATAGCACAGGGAACTATATTCAATATCTTGTAATAACCTATAATGGAAAAGAATCTAACAAAGAATATATATCTATTCTTTTTCAGATTTTGAAAACTGAATCGCTTTGCTGTACACCTGAAACTAACATAACATTGTAAATCAACTATACTTCAATTTTTTTAAAAAAGGAGAAAAATTGTTTCCCTCTATAATTAGCTTAAGCAAATCTCTTAGTTCCTATTTCTTCATTTATACTTTATCTAGCAGAAGATTGATATTGGCTCTCTTAAGAGTTTTTTGTGAGGATTAGAATGTAGCTGTGTAAAGCAGCACCTGGCATAGTACCTGACACTTGCCCAGCATTTAAATGCTGTAGCCATTTGCAATGGGTCAGTCTGAGGACAGACGTGGGCGTGTAAGAGGAAAGGAGTGAAAGACTGACCTTGAGATTTGTCAAGTGGAGGACTGTGGGGATGGGAATGCTGCTAATCAAGATAGGAAACATTTATTTCCTTTGCATAACATATCTCAAAAGAAAAACAACATTAAAGGAACTATCAGAGAATAGAAATTTTTAAGCTTTAAGAGACTTCCAGAAACCATCCACCTGTGTCTCTACCTTTATGCAGGCAAACGATTTGAAACAAAAATTGTCTCTTTTCTTCTTTAAAGTCACTGGGGAAAGAAAATAAGAAGTCTTCCTGAACATTCCATTTCAGTATTTGATCCCTTCGCAGTCCTGAAGAGCTTCATTAGATCCAACTGGAATCTCTCCTGCTTTAGTGTAAGCCCTTTTCATCTTATTCTGTCCTTTGCTGATAGAAAACTTTGTTTTTTGTTTTTTGTGTGTGACTAAAACTCTTCCTCGATGGTAGTTACCTCTGTCTTCTCTTCCAAAAGCAAACGTATCTCCACTGTTTCCATTTTTCCCATAGCATCACTTTCCCGCTCATTATTCATCATTCTCATTCTTTCCTGAAGTTTTTTCCCTTTTGCTACAGCTATTTTTTTACAAAAGATGATAACGATGAAAATTATTTTATTACCTTGAAAAACTGACTTTCTTACCATTGAACTGGTTGAATTTTTCCTCTACCTTATCCAAACAGAGCAAAACAATTATTTAACCCTGAGGTTTCACTCCCTGGGAAGCTTGAATTTTGAATAATTAGCTGTTAAATTACTTATGTGCAGAAAGATGGAGAATGTTTGGCAATATCTTTTTAAATGTTTCCCTCAGGCTATTCACATGCTAATCATAATAAAACGTTGAGACACTGAAGCAATGCGGAAGGTATAACAGGTGCATAAAGATTAAGTGCTAAAATAAAATTCTTGTTTTAAATCTGGGAACTTTGTAATAACACCTCATTTTTACTGTTCCTTAAGAAATAACACTGACTTGAATACAAAACAAAACAATTGAAGCTGAAAATATTAAACCGCCGGTTGGCAGCTACCACCTCTGGAAAAGAGAGAAAGAGAGCTGGCCTGCAGGTTCGCCCTGGGTGAGGGCAGAGGTACTTAGCACTGTCACCTTGACAAGAGGTCGGGACCCTGGGGCAAGGTTGAACGGCCTTCAGTTAAAGAGGAACTCTGAGTGGACGGATAAAATCTTTTTTAGGTACAGTTAGACATCAAAAGGAATATACAGTACTCAATAACTGTGCTACCCAAAGGCCCACTAAAAGAAAATGGAATAAAGTCAGATGTTTCTCAGAACAAGCTTAATTAAACTTTTTCTCAAAGGCTAATCTGATTTTTTTTTTTTGGCGGGGGTGGGGCGGGCAGCAGAGTGAAGGAAAGAAGAGCGCAGTTTTCATAAAATCTGAAAGCTGTTTCTTTTCTCAATCTCTCAATCTTTCACCTGGGGCTAAAAAAAAAAAGTTGTTCTTATATATCCTCTCCTCTCTTTGTTTCTAGCACGCATAGTTCTCATTAAATTTTTTTTTCCCAAAAAAGCTCTTCCTTTGACTGATGGCTTTTGTTTAATGCTTAATCTGGGTTTTTTTCTTGTAATTGAATAGCATTGCATCCAATACACCCTTCGCTGTTAAAGTAAATCACCATTTCCTGCATCTCTTTAAGGCAGTTAAGGGATGTCAGAATTATCTCAGAGGTAGCAGGTTTCCCTTATCTTAGGATGATAGCAATGTCTCCAGTGAAGAAAACACCTCATATCTGTTTTTAAAGACTCCTCTGCAATATTCAAGTAATTCTGAATAATAAAAAAAAGGAACTTAGGCCTTTTAAAGAAAAAGAAATGGCTAGAAATCTTCAGTGGAGTCAGGCTCTAAAATTGCAGAATTTAGTCATTAGGTGACCCACGGCTGTGTCCTGCCGAGAACTCTCTCTGAGATTCTAAGGCACAAGACAGTCTGTGGAGCCGACTGATACATCCAAGGTGCTCTCCTGACTGGAAGCCAGATTTGTGACAGGAGAAATGGCACCTCAGGGAAAGTTGACTCTTTGTTGCTTGCCTTTTCACTAAGAAAGTCAAAAACTTGAAGCGGAAGCTTTCTGAGGACCATGCCTACCTAAGCTGCACCCCCCACACACATACCGTGACCGAGCTTACCTTCTCGCAAGCCTCCACGGGCCTTGAAACAATGAAAACCACCACACAGAGCCCTCTCTGGGCAAAGAGGGAGGCCATCAGGATTCAGGGCTTTTGCTTTTTGATTCCTCCCCCTCTCTTCTTAAGCTCTTTGGGGTATCCAGTGAACATCCTGCTTATCCTCTCTGCAATCAAATTCAAAATGAACTAGACATCAATCATCCTTTACTTTGACTCACTAAACGGATTTTACTTTAGAAGGAAATGAATATCCTAGGTGACCTCTTCTAGGCATTTCTAATTTTTTAAGTCTTTGATACATAAATACACATTGAAAACTTTTGGTTTGAGGGGCCCAAGAGCTTTCCCTGAAATCTTACTGTATGTTCTGATACTAGATTCTGTCCCGGATAAGAAGCCAGAAGAGACACTTCTCTAAATGGTATACGGTGCTCTCCTAATAAGGTGAAGTTGCCCAATAGCCCAGCTGGGGCTCATGAGGGCCTCCTCCCACCCCAGGCATTCCTTAAAGGCCAGGGCAGTGTCTGGTACTTCACCTTGTATTTCCGACTGTAAGAAGTAAGTCCCTGAACCTTATAAAAAGAATTTCCCCTGTAAAATTAATTCTATTGAGAGATGGCAACTATCACTTATCTTAAGCTCACTACTAAGCTGACCTTTCATGTATTTATTTAGCTCAGATGTATCTCTGCTCAGAAAGCTCAAGAAATGTTTGTCTTTATTATTTAACTCAGATGTATCTCTACTCAGAAAGCTCAAGAAATATTTGTCTTGTAACTAGAATAAAGACTAAATATATATAATCACTGAGCATTCCCAAGGCCCCAAGGTACAGCAGAAACTCATCAAATCCACCAGACAGAGTCTCCTTTAGGGTAGTAATTATCAACTATTTCACCACCAAGGCTCCTCTGATCATTTCCTCCTGTAGACCTCATGATTTGAAAAATTTTGTCTACAAACAGGCACATATTAAGGAATAATTTATTTTCCCTTTTCATTAATCTAACAAATGCAGCTGTCAACAGTCAGAACTCTGGATAGATTGAGATAAACATATTACAACGATGGATTTATATAATCCCAGCCCAAAGCAAAGAATCTTAACATTTTAATTAGTCTGTACAATGTTATTATGAATAAATGTATAATTCCTATTAGATTTTTACAAACATCAAAAATCACTCATAGATCCTCATTACCATCTTGTGGGCCTCTAGACAAGGACAGAGCGCCAAGGCTCTCCATCCCTCTCTGATTCCCTTTATCCCTCAGTATTTCTCTCTTTCCTAGTGCTAGATTCTGAAATACCAAGAAAATATTCTGGCCCATCAACCTATTAATGCCTTATCCACATCATTCCCTATTTTATGTCTTGATTCCTGATTCCCAATAAAGTATTCATATGGGCTCCTAAGGTAGTAACACCCCTCACCCCTAGCTTGGCCCTGATGCTCCCATACTTCTAAAGTACCCTCACAGATAGTGATGTCTGTGAACCAGCCTTGCAGGTACATAGTTTGCCAAGAACGTCCAAGCCCTTCAGTTTGGCTGGAATGCATCTTTGAATAATAAAGCTTTGTTAATTCAGTGGGGGAAATCTGATTGCTTCCAAGAATAAAATAGTTGGCTTGGGGCTTCCTTGGTGGCGCAGTGGTTAAGGATCCGCCTGCCAATGCAGGGGACACGGGCTCAAGCCCTGTCCGGGAAGATCCCACATGCCGCGGAGCAACTAACCCCGTGCGCCACAACTACTGACCCTGCGCTCTAGAGCCTGTGAGCCACAACTATGGAGCCCATGAGCCACAACTACTGAAGCCTGAGCACCTAGAGCCCGTGCTCCGCAACAAGCCACTGCAATGAGAAGCCCACCCACCGCAACGAAGAGTAGCCCCCGCTCGCCGCAACTAGAGAAAGCCTACGCAGCAACGAAGACCCAATGCGGCCAAAAATAATTAATTAATTAATTAATTTTAAAAAAATAGTTGGCTTAAGGATTTTTTCTTTCCTTTTATTTAAGTAATTTGTTTATTTGGGGGCAGTGGAGGGGAGCATCATATAAGCAAAACATCACTTAATTAACTGCACCCTCTACATTTCAAGTGGTTTGACTTGGGGTTGTGGACTCACGATCTGACAAAGCCATGAGACAAAGGGGGAGTAATGCCCAATGCCCTCCTATAAACTCCAAATATTCTACTTAAAAACAAAAAAGACTCTGTCCTATCCCTAGAGAAATATTTATAGTACAGATATAGCCTGTGCATGGTATTTTCTTTAAAATACTGTTGTTTGTCATAAAATACAGTGGGGATTAGAATGTCTGACCACATTGGAGTGACAACAACATATCCACTGCCTGGCAACCACTCCTAGAATTGCCTCACTCTTTAACCAGGAATGGCGTTTTGGAGAGAATCCAATTTGCTGCTTTAAGTAAAAAGGATTATAAGTGACATGCCCATAATTATCTGCATTCTATCCATTACCATTTTCTCTTTAAAATATGTGAGTGGATGGAGCTAGACCTTAGTGTCTCTTCCTGGCCTCACTCTCACCTGCCTGGCCTCAGTAAGAGGAAGATCTCACCCTCCACCTGGTCACTAGGTATCCTCCCTGATCCTTGTCAGGTTGCTGGAATAGTCCTTCACCATCAAGCCAAAGAGACTGGGGCTGTGACTGTGCATCGTGCATGTCCCTAACCAGGACTAGACACGTCTCATAGAAATAGGAAATGAAAGACAAGACAAATGAATTACTGACACTTATATGATGCAGAGGAAAAGAAAAGCTCTGTTGAGGCTTTAGGGAAAAAAACATCCTGCATCAGCACATCCTCACCAAGACAAGTATCTTTTCCAATGTCCAATATCTGTTACCTTAGTTCTCTAAAGCCTATAAATCTAAGGAAGATATCATTTGTAGTGAAACTCTAGCCAATACTTTAAAGTAATTGTATGGAGGTTTGATGACACTGAATCTCCCTCTAAGACTTTTACACGGATTCATGACAGCAGGCCATGGCAGGCAGATTTGTTTTCTCTCCTGACAGAATAACATGGCTCCAAGAGGCCATTTTTCTTGAGCTACTGCTGAGCTAAGCAATTATTGGTGGGATGTCCAGTCCTCTGTGCTGGTCTGCAGAGTGCAGGACCCGACTCCACCATCAGCTGCTGCTGCTTATTCACCCTTGTTGGTCAAATGTCATCACATTGCTGTTTTGCCTGTAACATTAAACTGTTCATTCCCTGGAATGTGGGGAAACCGAAGCAAGTCAGAGGCTCCTGTGCTATGACCAGGACACTGACTCCAAGTCAAAACTTCCTGCCCATGTCATGATGTAGCTCCTCCTGGAGGTCTGTCTGTCAGGCTCTGTCAGAGTGCTGAGCCACCAATGACCTCTAACCACCTTCCAAGGAACGTTTTCTTACATTGAGTCTTATATGCAGTGTCATTAAGTTCTAATCTGCTTATCCAATCCCAGCCCCCTGTGACCTCAGGGGACCTGCAGTGATATCTTGTCTTTCTTCCAGGTCTGGGTCTCTATGATCAACCACCCCACAGGAGCCCAGACAAACACAGAGGACACCACTCTCCCTCCTGGAGAGTTAATGCCACATCTCCTGTATGCTAAAGACTTGCCTAAAGGAACATTAATTCCTCACCCCCAAAGTTAACGGAAATGACTACAGTTTTTTGCCAGGCTGTACAATTATGTATATATCTGTTCCTCTTCAAATTAGAGTTTCCTCAGGGCAGACACCTTATCTTTTCAGCCATAGTTATCGGGAAGTGCCCTTCTTGTAGTAAGAATTCAAGAAATGTTGGTTGAATTTAACTGAAACAAACACTTCAGATTTTAAGTGTTAAAAAAAAAAAAGCTTTAACCTGGTCCAGTTGGAGCTGCTGCTGTGTGAAGAAGTTGGGTGATTTAGCGCTTGATTCCCAGCGTGCTTTAGGTCGGGGGTGGGAGGAGCAGGAATGGAGTTGTCAATCTCCTGCAGTCCACAAGGCCACAGGCCTCCCTCCACGTCCCACGTCTCCTCCTAAAGCCCCTTTGAGAACTACTGCATGAGAGATGTTACTGAAGGTGGCATGCTCCCTGTGCACATTAAAGAGAGAGAAAACCGAAGGGGTTTGGGAATCTCCCATTTAGTGATGGATGATCTTAAAGAGCTGCAGCAACAACCGTGTACCAGGAGACATGATGCTGAGTGACAATGGCATTTATCATCAGCCTGTGAATGTTGACTTGAAATGGAGCAAAATGGGGCAGGTAGTGAAGAACCGAGAAGGACAATGTAACCCACCATGAAAACAAGGAGCCCTGGAAGCCACGGGTCACAGCAGCCAGCAGCTGGCTGTAGACAGAGGTGCAGCGCTAGGTGCTGCTTAAGGAATCATAACTAAGCAGGCAGATCTCTGCAGGGTGATGATGGTGTTATCTGCCTTAACTGTGCACAATCACAAATGAAATACTAGGACCTGCTCCCTGATGCAGAGGGAGAAACACTCAAGGAAGGAGAGGGCCCCATACCACTCTTGGGGGACATGGAAAGACCAGCCCAGTGTATGTGACCCTGCCTTCCAATATGCATCCTAAAGACCTGAAGAATAAACCAGGCTTCTCTGCTCACCCTAACTCCCCAAAACACTGAAAACCTCAGGCGACAGGGCTCAGCTCCTCCAGAAATCTTTCTAACATGTACATGAATATAACAGCACGTACACACACACACACTCACACACACACACACACACACACACACACACTCACAGGCCTCTGCACACATAGTCTGGACCAGATGTTCCCCTTCTGTGCTCTCATTACTTTCTACCAACACCTATAATTGTCTAGAGGTTACCGCAATGAACTCTCCCTGCACACCTGACAGAATGGCTACAATAAAAACTAGTGACACTAAATGCTGGTGAGGATGCAGAAAAACTGGATTATTCATACATTGCTGATGGGAATACAGTCATTCTGGAAGAGAGTTCAGCAATTTCTGAAAAAAGTAAACATGCAATCATAAGACGTTATCATAAGACCCAACAATTGCACTCCTAGACATTTATCCCGGAAAAATGAAAACTTGTATTCGCACAAAAGCTCACACACAAATGTTCATAGCAGCTTCATAGTAGCCAAAAAACTAGAATCAGCCCAGACATCCTTCAACAGGTGAAGGGTCAAACAAATCAAGGAAACATGCCATAGAATACTACTCAGCAATAAAAAGGAACAAATCCTTGATAAATACAACTTGGATAAATCACCAGGGAATTATGCTGAGTGAGAAAAGCAACCCCCAAAGATGACATTCTGTATGATTACATTATATAACTCTTTTGAAATGACAAAATTTCAAAAATTATGGATTAGTGGTTGCCAAGGGTTACAGATGGGGCAGAGGTGAGGAACAGGAGAGAAGCAGGTGTGATTATCAAAGAGCCACAAGAAGGATCCTATGGTGTAGAACAGTTCAGGATCTTGACTGTAGTGGTGGATAAATGAATCTACACAGGTGGTAAAAATTATATACAACTTAATACACATACTTACACACACACATGAATACAAGTACAAGTAAAACTGATAAAAGATCAGTGGGTTGTATCGATGTCAGCATTCTAGTTATGATATTATACTGTGGTATTGCAAAATGTTATAATTGGGGGAAAATGAACAAAGTGTACAAGGGATCTCTATTTTATCCTTTACAACTGCACATGAATCTTCAGCTACATCAATGAGAGAGAAAAATTGAGAAAGAGACTGACTAAAAAGATATAACAACAAATTGCAACACATCCCCTTGTTTGAGTTTATTTTAGACTACAAAAGAAACTTTGGAGAAATTGGAAAAATGTGAATATGGACAAGATGTTAGTTGAGATTAGGTAATGATTGTTAAATTCTTTTAGGTGATAATGGCACTGTAGTTCTTAGAAGGCAGATACTCAGTATTTTGAGATGAAGTGGCATGAGCCTGAAATTTCCTTTCAGATGTGTGTGTATGCATATACATGTATACACATATATGCATCAATATAGCATTATTCACTTAACACTTTTATATTTTTAATTGTTCACTTTAAAAAGTTAGATAAAATTTGAAAATATTGTAGAAATAATTATGGCCAAAGAAATAATCAGAAATGGGGTCCAAGATTGATGTGGCAAGGATTATCTGTGTTCAGCATTATTTATAATGACAAAAAGAAAATGAAAACAATTGGAATATCAATTAACTAGAACATGAGCTCTAGGAAGGCAGGGACTTTGTCTTGGTCACTGAAGTATCTCCAGCACCCAGAACAGTGCCTGGCACAAAATAGATGCTCAATAAATATTAACTGAATGAATAAATGTGTAACATTAAGATAAATCATTTTGTTGCTCTATAATAAAATATTAGCAAACTCTTTAAATCTGCCTTTAGACAATATGTAATGACATGGGGAAATGCCCAACTTAAAACAGTTTATTAAATTCTGTCTAACCCCAAATGCTAAAGATAAATGAATGGACAGGTAGACAAATGGACAGACAGTATATAGTAAGTCATTAAAAGCAACTATGCCTTGGTGTAAGGTAGTGAGGGATTTTGATTTCTTGTGATACTTTGTTGCATCTTCCAAGTTACCTGAAAAAAGCTTTATATTACTTTTTTAAATCAGAAAAAAAAAAAAAAAAATTAGGGGGAATTCCCTGGTGGTCCAGTGTTTAGGACTCTGCACTCTAACTGCTGAGGGCCTGGGTTCGATCCCTGGTCAGGGAACTAAGATCCCACAAGCCGTATGGTGCGGCCAAAAAAGAAAAAGAAAATTAGTAGAAACGTTTTAAAACCTTGAAATCTAATAGGTGGGGCTCGGATCCTTGATGCTCCTTTACCATCAATTGTGGGACGCTCTCGTAACTGTGTAGCCCTTTCTTTCCCCCATACCACTTAGGGCTGGATCTAAAATCCAGGCTTCCACATTAATTCCCTACCTAACACTCCGGTTCTGACAGCCCTGTCTCAGGAACTAAACCACAGGTAACTGAAAGCCCTAATACCCTGCTTGGTTCCTCTTAGCCACTCCTCTCTTGAAAAATGACCTTGCTCTCCACACCTCCCATCCACCACCTCCACAGATGGGAATAAATGAATGTTCTGACACTGACCAGTTTCTGGATCTCCTCCCTACTATGCCCTGACTGACTGGATTAGTCCTCTTAGACACAATGGTTGCTTCAACCAGCCTGAGCTCCTGTATCCTTTTAACCCCAGTACTGGACAGACTGGCTTCCCTCTCAGGGCCATCCTTTGTGGCTAGTTCTTTTCCAGCCTGATTTCCTCATTAACACCCTCTGTTAAGGTTCCCAAATGGTTCCTGCCAATATACACCCCCCCGTACGACACGAGAGCTATATGGGCAGAGCCATATCAGCAAGACCAAAATAGTTCATCTGTCTCTTCATCATAAGTCCTCTATCCTAATTTTTTTTACCTGGCAACAATAAGATGGCTCTGAGGATAATATAGGTGGTGATTCTCATTCATCTCATGTATGTCAAAGAGACAGGACTTAGGTCTAATGTCAAGTCAGCAGGTCCCTAAGAGAAATGGGGTATCGTCAATTATGTGGAGAATTCAAACGATCCTTTATTGGGCTCTTAGAGCAACACAAGTCAAGAGAAAGTTTTAGGAGATAATTAAACTCATGTGAGCTAAAGGAAGATGATTTACATGTGAAAGTAAAAGTCTTACTTAATAATTACTTTGCATGATAAGAAATAGGGTCAGAGTAAAAGTGTTCTAAAATGAATATATGGATAGAGAAATTGTTGTTAATGTGGAGGCAAGATGACGCTGTTCTTTAAAAGTTTACAGAAATGGATAAATGTTAGCTTATAATGAGTTTCAGTGATAAAGTGTTCACTTAAGTTATATCTACTTGCCTTTCAGACATTATCAGAAAGCCTTTTCCTCAGAGTAAGGGGAAATCAAAAGTGACAAGCCGTTATCTGTTATGTAAAGTTTCAGGGCCATTTTGGAAGAGAGACGAAGGGAAGAGTATTAGTAGAACAGATTAAATATAATTAGATATTAAATTGCCACCAATATATACAAGATTGTGTGATAAACCTTAAGTCACAAACGAATGTTATTTTTTTCTAGAACATCATTTGATATCAGAGACAGGCAAAAAAATAAGCTTCTTATCCTTGCAAACCCATGCCAAGAAACAACTATTCACTCACCTGAGACGGCCCATTTAAAATAAGGAGCTAGTTCATCCTTGCTTGTCTGAAATGTGGTGCTGCTGAGGGCCAATGGGAGCAATCTGGTCCAAACCCTTTCTCAGAGCCTCTGGTGCTGAGTTCTCCATCCTGTAGCAGCCACTTCTGGTGGAGTCTGAGGAAGTCGAGTCAAACAAACTGTAGCTCCAGCTCTTGATCCTGTTTCCAGAGCCACAGTATTAGGAAGAGTACACTTCACCTACATCCCTGACCAGCGTCTCTTTTGACAAAATCGTAATTGTATACGATCTTGCACTTCTAATCAACACAGGAAGCGTTAATTATATTTAAGAAGCAAGTTGTTTATTTACTCCAGCTGCCAAGGTATTGTTTGCAGATAGAGGGATGAGTGGCATTCTTGTTACTGACAGGGTAAGAAAATGAAGGACTAGTTCTGTGCAGGTGAATGAGCCCAACTCAGCACTCTGTCTTCACTTATGTCAACTGCCTCCATGATGATATTTACCAGTAGGAGGGCTCCATAGGAGCAATGAGGTAGGACAATTTTTCATTATGGGGGACTGTACATTTCAGGACATTTAACATCTGTGGACCCACCAACTAAATGCTAGTATATTTCTCAGGCACAGTGACAACCCAAAAGCCCTGGACATTTCTGAATGCCCCAGAGAGATCAGGGGGCAAGATGGCGGAAGAGTAAGACGTGGAGATCACCTTCCTTCCCACAGATACAGGAGAAATACATCTACACGTGGAACTGCTCCTACAGAACACCCACTGAACGCTGGCAGAAGACGTCAGACCTCCCAAAAGGCAAGAAACTCCCCACGTACTTGGGTAGGGCAAAAGAAAAGAGAAATAACAGGGACAAAAGAATAGGGATGGGACCTGCACCAGTGGGAGGGAGCTGTGACGGAGGAAAGGGTTCCACACACTAGGAGCCCCTTCGCGGGCGGAGACTGCGGGTGGCGGAGGGGGGAAGCTTCGGAGCCACGGAGGAGAGCGCAGCCACAGGGGTGCGGAGGGCAAAGCGGAGAGATTCCTGCACAGAGGCTCGGGGCCGAGCAGCACTCACCAGCCCGAGAGGCTTGTCTGCTCAGCCGCGGGGCAGGCGGGGGTTGGGAGCTGAGGCTTGGGCTTCGGTGCTAGCCAGGAGAGAGTCCGGGAAAAAGTCTGCAGCTGCCGAAGAGGCAAGAGACTTTTTCTTGCCTCTTTGTTTTGCGGCGCACAAAGAGAGGGGATTCAGAGCGCCGCCTAAACGAACTCCAGAGACAGGCGCGAGCCGCAGCTATCAGCGCGGACCCCAGAGACGGGCAGGAGACGCTAAGGCTGCTGCTGCCGCCACCAAGAAGCCTGTGTGCGAGCACAGGTCACTCTCCACACCACCCCTCCTGGGAGCCTGTGCAGCTCGCCACTGCCAGGCTCCCGTGATCCGGGGACAACTTCCCCGGAAGAACGCTTGGCGCGCCTCAGGCTGCTGCAACGTCACGCCGGCCTCTGCCGCCACAGGCTCGCCCCGCCTCCTCCGTACTGCTCCCTTCCCCCGTCCTGAGTGAGCCAGAGCCCGCGAAGCAGCTGCTCCTTTAACCCCGTCCTGTCTGGGAGGGAACAGATGCCCTCAGGCGACCTATATGCAGAGGCGGGTCCAAATCCAAAGCTGAACCTCAGGAGCTGTACAAAGAAGAGAAGGGAAATCTCTCCCAGCAGCCTCAGAAGCAGCGGATTAAAGCTCCACAAACAACTTGATGTGCCTGTATCTGTTGAATACCTGAATAGACAATGAATCATCCCAAATTCAAGAGGTGGACTTTGGGAGCAGGATATATTAATTTTCCACCCCCCTTTTTTTTGTGAGTGTATATGTGTATGCTTCTGGGTGAGATTTTGTCTTTATAGCTTTGCTTTCACCATTAGTCCTAGGGTTAGGGCCGTTCTTTTTTTTCTTTGTTTGTTTTTGTTTTTTTTTTTTTACTTAAAAAAAATTTGTTTTCCTAATAAATGTTTTCTTAATAATTTGTTCCTTATTTTCTATTTTTAGAAATTAAAAAAATTTTTACTAAGTTTTTTCATATTTTTTATTTTAAAAAATTTAAAAAAATTTTTTTCTTAATAAATTTTTTCTTAATTTTTTCTTATTTTTTATTATAAAAAATTAATAAATCTATTTTTAAAAATTAAAAAAAAATTTTTTCTGAATACATTTATTCTTAATAATTTTTTTTCTTATTTTTTATTATAATAGCTTTATTTTCTTTTATTTTATCCTCTTTCTTTCTTTCTTTCTATTTTTTTCTCCCTTTTATTCTGAGCCGTGTGGATGAAAGGCTCTTGATGCTCCAGCCAGGCATCAGGTCTGTGCCTCTGAGGTGGGAGAGCCAACTTCAGGACACTGGTCCACAAGAGACCTCCCAGCTCCACGTAATACCAAACGGTGAAAATCTCTCAGAGATCTCCATCTCAACATCAAGACCCAGCTTCACTCAACGACCAGCAAGCTACAGTGCTGAACACCCTATGCCAAACAACTAGCAAGACAGGAACACAGCCCCATCCATTAGCAGAGAGGCTGCCTAAAATCATAATAAGGCCACAGACACCCCAAAATACACCACCAGACATGGACGTGCCCACCAGAAAGACAAGATCCAACCTCATCCACCAGAACACAGGCACTACTCCCCTCCACCAGGAAGCCTACACAACCCACTGAACCAACCTTAGCCACTAGGGACAGACACCAAAAACAACGGGAACTACGAACCTGCAGCCTGTGAAAAGGAGACCCCAAACACAGTAAGATAAGCAAAATGAGAAGACAAAAAAACACACAGCAGATGAAGGAGCAGGGTCAAAACACACCAGACCTAACAAATGAAAAGGAAATAGGCAGTCTACCTGAAAAAGAATTCAGAATAATGATAGTAAAGATGATCCAAAATATTGGAAATAGAATAGACAAACGCAAGAAACATTTAACAAGGATGTAGAAGAACTAAAGAGGAACCAAGCAACGATGAAAAACACAATAAATGAAATTAAAAATACTCTAGACGGGATCAATAGCAGAATAACTGAGGCAGAAGAATGGATAAGTGACCTGGAAGATAAAATAGTGGAAATAACTACTGCAGAGCAGAATAAAGAAAAAAGAATGAAAAGAACTGAGGACAGTCTCAGAGACCTCTGGGACAACATTAAATGCACCAACATTCGAATTATAGGGGTCCCAGAAGAAGATGAGAAAAAGAAAGGGACTGAGAAAATATTTGAAGAGATTATAGTTGAAAACTTCCCTAATATGGGAAAGGAAATAGTTAATCAAGTCCTGGAAGCACAGGGAGTCCCATACAGGATAAATCCAAGGAGAAACACGCCAAGACACATATTAATCAAACTGTCAAAAATTAAATATAAAGAAAACATATTAAAAGCAGCAAGGGAAAAACAACAAATAACACACAAGGGAATCCCCATAAGGTTAACAGCTGATCTTTCAGCAGAAACTCTGCAAGCCAGAAGGGAGTGGCAGGATATACTTAAAGTCATGAAGGAGAAAAACCTACAACCAAGGTTACTCTACCCAGCAAGGATCTCATTCAGATGTGATGGAGAAATTAAAAACTTTAGAGACAAGCAAAAGCTGAGAGAGTTCAGCACCACCAAACCAGCTTTACAACAAATGCTAAAGGAACTTCTCTAGGCAAGAAACACAAGAGAAGGAAAACACCTACAATAACAAACACAAAATATTTAAGAAAATGGGAATAGGAACATACATATCGATAATTACCTTGAATGTAAATGGATTAAATGCTCCCACCAAAAGACACAGACTGGCTGAATGGATACAAAAACAAGACCCATATATATGCTGTCTACAAGAGACCCACTTCAGACCTAGAGACACATACAGACTGAAAGTGAGGGGATGGAAAGATATTCCATGCAAATGGAAATCAAAAGAAACTGGAGTAGCAATTCTTATATCAGACAAAATAGACTTTAAAATAAAGACTATTACAAGAGACAAAGAAGGACACTATATATAATGATCAAGGGATCGATCCAAGAGGAAGGTATAACAATTGTAAACATTTATGCACCCAACATAGGAGCACCTCAATACATAAGGCAAATACTAACAGCCATAAAAGGGGAAATCGACAGCAACACAATCATAGTAGGGGACTTTAACACCCCACTTTCACCAATGGACAGATCATCCAAAATGAAAATAAATAAGGAAACACAAGCTTTCAATGATACGTTAAACAAGATGGACTTAATTGATATTTATAGGACATTCCACCCAAAAACAACAGAATACACATTTTTCTCAAGTGCTCATGGAACATTCTCCAGGATAGATCATATCTTGGGTCACAAATCAAGCCTTGGTAAATTTAAGAAAATTGAAATCGTATCAAGTATCTTTTCTGACCACAACGCTATGAGACTAGATATCAATTACAGGAAAAGATCTGTAAAAAATACAAACACATGGAGGCTACACAATATACTACTTAATAACGAAGTGATCACTGAAGAAATCAAAGGGGAAATCAAAAAATACCTAGAACAAATGACAATGGAGACAGGACGACTGAATGCCCCAGAGGGCATTCTGACCCCAGTTGAGAACCACTGGTGAATAACAGGGCTCATTTAGAGTATCCTAGACCAAGCAGTTTGGTCTCCTTGCTTGATTTTTTAAACAAATATAAACTTCTTTGTTTCAAAATACAATGAGAAACTAGACCAAGTAAAAATGCAAAGCAAATTTGAAATATACATGAGTACTTTGTTTCAAATGAGTTAAAATTCAACAATCTAAATTTGTTGACTTCTTTTCCTCCTTCTAGGAGAAAGCTGCAATTAGTCACCCAAAGATTGATTTTATCACTCAATCATTATCTCAGACTTAATTTTTTTAATTTTTCAGCTTTATTGAAGTATAAGTGACAAAAGAAATTGTATGTATTTGAGGTGTGCAACTTGATGTTTTGATACATATATGCATTGTGAAATGATCACCACAATCAAGCTAGTTAATATATTCATCTCCCCATATAATTACCATTTTTTGTGTGTTCTGTGAGAACACTTAAGATCTCACAAATTTCAAGTATACAACACAGTATTATTAACTATAATCACATTACTGTACATTGGGTCTCCAGAACTTATCTGTCTTACAACTGAAACTTTGTGCCCTTTGACCAACATCTCCCACTTTCTCCACCCCTCCAGCCCCTAGCAACCACCATCCTACTCTCTGCTTCCATGAGTTTGACTATTTTATCTTCCTCATATAAGTGCGATCATACAGTATCTGTCTTTCTCTGACTTATTTTGCTTAACATAATGTCCTCCAGGTTCATCTATGTTGCTGCAAATGGCAGAACTTCCTTTTTTTAAAGGCTGATTAATATTCCATTGCACATATATACCACATTTTCTTTATCCACTCATCTGTCAATGGTCATTTAGCTTGTTTCCATGTTTTGGCTACTGTGAATAATGCTGCCATGAACTTGGGAGTGCAGATATCTCTTCAAGATACTGATTTCACTTCCTTTGGATATATATGCAGAAAAGACCCCTATCCAAGGTGACAGATGGCTGTAGTTGGATGGCTAAACCAGGAAGATCAGAAATGTCTGCTGATACTTGGCTTACTTATAAGGGAGAATCAAGCACTAACTAAAAGCAAAAACAAGAAGGTGATGGGCTACAGAACTGCAAGAGGAAACCCAGTACATGTCTACAGCTTGCTACCTAGAACATTCTGCCCCCAGAATGCATTGCTGGCATTTACTGACCATTCAGGTCTCAGATCAATGAGGGTTAGATGGATAGGCTTTCCCAGCTTAAAAGACTGTGTGTGTGTCATGAGCTTGAAGTACACGTTCATATTACTAAATCCACAACAGAATTTCATTCCTGTAAATGTTTTCAATATGTAGATTTACCCAAAATGTCTCTTACAATTGGCCCTTTGCATTTGAGTTTGCAGAATTCCTTTCTTTAATGGAACTGCTCATTGTGAAGGACTATGCTTCCAAGGCCTACAGGCAAGATAATTTGCTAGAACCAAATCAAAAGTCCAGGGACATAGAAATTTAAGACTTCATGTAAAAATATAGACTCTATTTACATTTTTATATATGAAATAGGAAGCCTGTAATTTTCTACCTCAATAATCATCTAGGATTTACAGCTATGTAATTTTCAAGAATATGTGAGACATATGCTCAGAAGACAAAAGAGAAGCAAAGAAGCACTTGTGTAAATTTTAGTATAGGTGATGACATCAGAGCTACCACTATTCATTCATTTATTCAACACATATTTATTGAATACATACTATGTGCCAGGCAGAGTTCTAGGAGTTTGGGATTAATCAGTGAAAGAAAAAAAAAAAAAAAGATCCCTGCCCTCATGGAATTTTATTGGGGTTGGGGCGAGACATACAATAAACAACAAACCTGATAAATGGGTTATATATCATACGTGAGAAGATGGTACGTTATCAAAAAGGGAGAGTCAAGCAGGATAAGTGGCATCAGGAGTGTAGGGGGACAGAGTAGTTTGCAGTATTGGAGAGTGGTCAGATAGGCTTATTGAGAAAGGTAGATATACAGGCAAAGATTTGAAGGAGTTGTGCAATGGAAACAAGAGCACATCTGGGGGAAGAGCATTCCAGGAAGAGCTCATAAGTGAGAGAGTACAGAATACACTTGAGGAGCAGTTAGGTGGCAGGTGTGTCTCAGGGGAGTGACACAGTGGGGGAGTATTAAGAGGAGTCTGGGGGATAACGGCAACCAGATCATGTTGGATCTTGGCTATTGCTCTTAGTGAGATGGGGTTTTGAGTAGGGAGGGTCATGAACTGATTTGCATTTAACAGAATCACTCTCTGCCACTGGGTTGAAAATAGTCTGTACGAGAATAAGAAAAGTAGAGGAGAGATCACCCAGGAGGCTCCCTCTACAACCCAGGTAAGAGAAGATGATGGCTCAGGTGAGACTAATTACAGCGGATTGGTAAGAAATGCTTTGATTCTGCATATAATTCGAAGGTTTTCCAATAGGTTGAATATGGAGTGTGAGAAAAAGAGATAAAGCCCAAGATGACTGCAAGGGTGATTGGAGTCATCAATTGCCATCAACTGAGTTTGGGAAGGCTACAGATGAGTAGGTAGAGAGATCAGTTGCCTAACAATCAAGAGTTTGGTTTCACACAAGCTGAGACCGAGATACCTATTAGGCCCCCAAATAGAAATGCCAAGTAGGTGAGTAAGCAGTTGGGTAGATAAATGTAGAATTTAGGAAAGAATTCTGGACTAGAAGTACAAATTTAAGGGTCATCAGCAAATAGATGTTATGTAGAACTATATGGATGTTACACGGTTCTAAATAAAATGGATCTAAATAAAATCACCAAAGGAGTAAGCGAACATAGAGAAAAGAAGAGGACCAAGGTCTGAGCCCTAGGGTTCTCCAACATCAAAGGCTGGGGAGAAGCGGAGAAAGCAACAAAGGAAACTAAGAATGAGCAGCCAGTGAGGTAAGAGTCAAACAAAGATTTGTCTAGTGAATGATGTGTATCAAGGAGGAGGAAGGGGCCAAATGCTGCCAGTGGGAGGAGGTCCTGGACTGACCATTAGAACTGACCAGGTGTAGGTCACTGGTGGCCTTAATGAGGGCAGTTTGGGTGGAATTTGTAAAATGAAAGCTTGATTGAAGTGGTTTAAGAATGAATGGAAAATGAGAAATTATAAGCAATGAGCTTTATACAAAAGTGATTAAAGAAAGGTTGTAGCCGATGGAGGGAGTGGAGAGAGAGAAGATTTTGTCTCATTTGAGAGGAAAGTATGTTTAAATGCTGATGAGGGTAGTCTAGCAAAGGAAGGAGGAAATGATGCATAAGGGAAAGAATAAAGAATTGCTAGAGCAATATCCTTGCGTGGCAAAAGGGGACGAGATCTTCCAAACAAATGAAGCAACTAGCTTTGGATAGAAGCAAAGATGCTTTATACAGGAACAAGCGAGAAAGCCAAGTGTATGGATGCAGGTGTTGGTGGGGAGGTAAATAGGATGTGGGCTTTTAAACATTCTCTTCTGATTGCTTCAATCTTCTCAGTAAAATAAATGTTTATCCCCGAGAATGAGAACAGGGAAGCAAAGCAGAGAAGGTGGGAAAGAGTTCCTCTAGATGAGTAGGGGAGGGAGGGTACAGGGGATGGATAATTCAATGGGCTAACCACTTCAAGAACCCACTGAGGTTTACGGTCATGAATTTAAAGTGAGACAAGACAACGTGATTGTGTGTTTTTCTCCAGAGATGTTCAGTTGCATGGCAGAGAGATTCTATTTATCCAGCGTTGTGGCTTTGCCAAGCAAGAAGCCAGAGGAGGCAAGGGAATTTATGGAGAATGCACAAGAGTAGCGATGATGGACCATGAAATTGAAGCCTAAGAACTAGAAGCAATCTAAAGCCATGTACTCTGCCTGCCCTTCTGTTATTGTCTTCCCTTACATTTTGAAGGGCAAGACCATATTTTCTACATTTCCTATAACTCTTTACAGCAACTAGACTTGTATCCATGATGACTACTCAATTAATATGTATTGATTGTCTAGTTACTTCTGGGTGTGAAAATGTAGCAGGTTCTCCAATCTTCAGTGATCCTTCCAGAGTAAAGCCCCACTAGATTTGACAGATGGTCTATAAGTTTTATATTTGAAACACCATATGTCATGTACCAATGCTCTGTACATACTTAGCTTCAAGTTTTCAGGTTTGAGTGATAATGTAGTTGGTAGCACCTGTGCTTCAAAACCTGCCATCCAGAAGCTTCATTTTCTCTTCCCCACACATTTATCACTTCAACCAGATGCTCCCAGTTTCCTGGTTCCTCAGAATACAGTCTGGCCATCCTGGGATTTGAATCCTGTTTCACCAGGTCTTATGTAAGAACCCTGGTCCAGGAGCATAGAGCTGCCACCTGTCTATTCCCTTTCTTCATTTCTTATAGATCCCTTGACTCAGAAATATTTGAAGGATGAATTAATTTTCTACAGTCCCACAGAGTGCTTCATTTCTGCCCCACAGCTGTCTCTGACCCTTCCTATTTTTGTCACACATGATTCAGGTTACCTACCTATGCACAATTGCTGGAACTGGTAACGTATTATCTTATTTGTGTTTAAATCCTAAGTGCAGACACTACTAATCCTGGTTAAAAGATGGGAAACTAAAGCACTGGGACATTCTTATCCCAGGTCACTCAATATTGAAGTAATGACACGAAAACTAACATTCTTCAGATTCCCATTTCAATTCATTTGAGAAAATATTTTTAACGTATGTATCGCTGTAGGATATGGGTGTTCAAGTTGCTAACTTGAGAACAAGTCATGTTGCCAATGATTCAAATAAGAATTTACCCCATCAGAGATGCCCCATCACTCAAATCCACTCAGTGTACAGAATCAAAATGTTCCAGCAAGAATGTTTACCTTATTTCCCACTGAATTCTACTTTAAAAGCTGAAATAATTTTTATTATGAACAAAAAGTTGGACATGGATACAATGCAATCACATCATAAAAATGCAGCAAATAATTTCATTTAAAGGCAAATGCTCTATTTTGTATAGGACTATTCATAATTAATGATACAGTAACATTAACAGGTGTGCACAATTTTTTTAATGCTATCAAATATACTGTGCTCAGCGCTGAGGATACAGAGGCAAAGGAAATAGACACGGTTCTCGCCTTCAAAGATATACAGTCTAGTGGGGGGAGGCAAACAAATATGTAATTACGATGGAGTTATATTACGAAAGCATTTTTCGGCCAGGACTAGGCAAAGATCCCCTGGACTTTATTGGACATTGTCAACAAAACTTTTTTTAATTAAAAAAAAATGCTTCCAAGTAGAAGGTTGAAAGTAACAATTTAGTCTAGAACCAGGAGTCCTGGTAATGAAGTCATTGGTCCATTGCTCTGCCTGTGCAGATACACATCCCTGTAATTAGCATAAGACTTGTCTCAAACACCTTAATTCTTCCAGCTTTATATCCAAGGTTACTACTCCTTTACAATACTGGTCTAATTTTTACATTTTTAATTGCTTCTTTCCAGGGATATTTACTTGTCAATGTCTGTTACTGCATCCTTAGCAAAAGTCATGTTCATATCTAAATGAAACAACGGGTTTTTACACATAACAATTAACAGGCATTCAGAAAAGTCATTCTCACACAGGAATGTGGAAATACACTGAGTTTATGCATAGATTTTAAACAGGGTTTACTTTATACAGTGAGTGAGTGGCTACATACTTGTCAATTTGTAGGTTTCATTGAGGCTCCTCCTTTTCTATCATCAATCAATTTTGACATTTCTTAAATTGAGAAGGAAGCCATTTCGTTCCATTGTCAGAGATAAGGCTTTAAATGCAAATACAGGACCCTCCTCTTTTAGTCTTCAGTCACAGTTTTGTTTAGAGATTCCTGAAACAATTGACTTCCATTTTTTTAAACATCTGTTGAATGCTTACTGTCCATAAAACATAGGGATTAATTATGAACCACCGAAGAAACCAATTTGGGACACCTAATGAACATTCAGTTCCTCATAATATGGTCACCAGTCCCACAAGAGAATTAAGCTGAGGGCAACAAAAGTTGCTGCTCTAATGCCATCTGTGATTTGCATAGCAAAAACAATCTCACTGCTCCAGAACCCAATTCATATCTGTCATGGAAATGGATGAAAAAAGTACCCCAAAATTAGAATTTGCTATCTTTTTGTGATCATGTGTACTTTTTCAGATGGATATTTTGTGCTCAAAAAAAGATTAAAGTTTTCATCTAGATTAAGTCCTCGGGTGGGTAGAAATTTAGATACCGTATGAGTGGGCACAGGAAAAGAGAAACTTGGGAAAACATGCTAAGACATACCAAGTTATAAATATTTGCAGCTTGTTAGTCCTCTGGTTTTAAACATGAGAACTCTGGCATTTTGTTGCCAGTAGCCAGATTCCTAGTCTACAGATGATGAAACACCACAGGAATGTTAGAAAATCAAGATCTGTGCAATTGTTTCTGCCACCCAATACATTCCAGGAGAGGGCAATTTGTGATCGCAGAATACACTAGGAGAAGAAATGTGTTCTTTACCGCTGTTGACAAATGGATCTTCTAAGTAGCCTCTCTTCTTTTGAAGCCAGCATCTAGTAATTAACCCTTCCATCTGGCAGCATCTTTTCCACACTTCTAGGCAACAGACATTTCACGTTCCTAATAGCTGTGACTTCAGCAGTCCTCCCGCTAATGATACTTTTTGTTTCCTTTCCCATTTGCTAAAATACTTTCCTCTAATTTAGTGACCTGAGCAGGGATATTAGGAAAAGTGGGAAACAATCATTCAGAAACTCATTAAAATATCTCAGCACAAAATGAGAGTGGCGTGCATGAGGGGAATGAGAACACTGGAACAGAATAATAAAGATCTCAGAGTCACTACTGCTGCTGTCAGTCTGGTTTTAGTCAACCATAGACTTTGGGAAAAGAAAAAAGTCAGCGTGGAGTTTAAAAACAGTAGGAGCTGCTAAAAGAAAATGTGAAAATAACCTTGTACCATCCTGACTATAGGCTCTATTTACCCAGAAAGTCTTTAAAAAGAAATCTATCCTCATCTTTTAATTTTTTTTTGAATTTTATTTTATTTATTTTTTATGCAGCAGGTTCTTATCCTCATCTTTATAAATTCAAATGCTACTGATATGAAAATTAAAATCCACTTCTGTTTTTTTGCGGGAAAACATTCTGATGTAGACTTACAACATTCCCAGAAATGTGTCTACCTGGGGTTTTACTGAAACCAAGCTATTACTATGTATTGAGACAGTCTGTTTTCTCTGGTGAGATAAATGAGACTGTGAATCAAGAAAGTGGGATTTTCACATCACATAAGCCACTTACTTGTTGTTAGCTCTTAACTCATTCAGTTATCCTATGGGTACTTCAATGTTCCCAACCATAAAGGAGGCACTTGACCTCTTAGATTGCTGGGAGGATTTTAGGAGGTAATAAATTCTCTTTTTTTTAACCAAGAAAATCAAGGTTTTTTCCAACTTTATTGAGGTATAATGGACCAATAAAAATGTAAGATATTTAAGGTGTACATTGTGTTGATTTTATATACATATAATTGTGAAAATTCCCAACATCTAGTCAATTAACACATACAACACCTCACATATTTATCTTTTTTTTTGGAGGGGGGGGGGTTAGGCTAGAACATTTAAGTTCTACTCTCTCAGCAAATTTCTATTATATTATAGTGTTATCAACTATAGTCATTGTGATTTACGTTAGAGCCTCAGACCTTACTCATCTTATAGCTGAAAGTTTGTGCCATTTTACCAACCTCTCCCTATCCCCACCGCCCACCCCACCCCTGGCAAACACTTTTCTACTCTCGGTTTCAAATAGTTTGACTTCTTTTTTTTTAGATTCCACATATAAATGAAATCATACAGTATTTTTCTTTCTCTGTCTGGCTTATCTTACTTAGCATAAGCACTCAAGGTCCATCCATGTTGTTGAAAATGGCAGGATTACCTTCTTTCTCATGGCTGAATAATATTCATACATACCACATCTTCTTTATCCACTCATCCATTGACGGGCACTTAGGTCATTTCCATTTCTTGACTATTGTAAAAAATGCTGCAGTGAACATAATAGTACAGATAGCTCTTTGATATCCTGATTTCATTTCCTTTGGGTATATCTCCCGAAGTAGGATTGCTGGATCATACGGTAAATTCTTTAAAATAAAGGCAATTGTCCTTAAGATCTCAGGTCAGTAGTCATGTTTTCAAAAAAGACTTCCCTGACTATCATTTTTTATCCACACCTCATCCCACACCAACCCCAGCTTCCCCCCACAATACATTCATAGAACATCACACAGTTTCCTTCCTAGCACACAACATAGTTTGTAGTCGTGCATTTATGTATGGATTGCATCCCTCTAGTCTAAACTTTATGAGGACAGATACTATACACTTTGTTTACTGTTATATACCACATACTTTTCCATCACAATGTCTGGCATATAGTAGGTTGACAATAGTGAATTAAATAGAAGTTTTAACCTTAAATCTGGAGAGAAGGCTATTTAGAGCCTCGATAAATGTTATAATCAAAGAACCAATTCTTTCTTTTATTCTTCCCTAGGCTTATACCATGGAGACAATGGCCAAAACCCATCGAAACACTGCCCAAAGTCCCACAGGTGAGCCCACTCTGTCATTATGGCCTTCCTTCCAATCAGTGTTGCAATTGGGGCTCCTGAGCTGGCACTGCCTGTCCTGTATCTTATTTATCATTTTCATTAAAAAACCCAACATTCATGAGTTTTAATTCTAACAAGCCCCTCCTTTGCTTCTTCTAACATGAAAAAAAGCAGCTCTAGTTCACCTGTACAATTCTGTCTTCGAATTTTTTATATGTACATTATACTTATTCTTCCTAGTCCTTCTCTTTTGTTCCAATAATAAATAGACACATACATAAATAATTTTTTAAACCATGAGGATTCGATAGATAATGTGTTTATAAGAACTATGTTCTTGTAAAATGAGTAAATTGTATTTATTCAGTCATACATACTAAAGCAGACAACTCATTTTCTCAGCCAATTCAAAAATGAGATGATAATATAAGTTTTAAAAATCCTGTTTACTTGGTATAAAGAAACATATTCATAAAAAATTCAATGATTCAATTGATCATTTTTCTAGATAGCATAACCAGCTTGTTATATTTTCCTAATCTTGAAATGGGATGATTATTATCCTATTTGGATCATTATCTGGAAAAATGATTTTTTTTTTTACCTAAACAACTTGTCTAACGGCACAATTGTCTAAATATTTCATTTTTTCAGTAAGTTACTTTGACTTTGACAAAACCTCTTTTACTCATTATCTTTAAATAGTGAACCTCATGTTCTTGGTTGCTGGTCGTTTATTTGTTTAATCATTCATTCAGCCCACCTTTATTGATCATCTGCAATATATCAAGAACAGTACTAACATTCTGTGGGCTCAGACAACCCCTTCCTGAAAGCCAAGAGTCCCCCTTTGACAAAAGCATCACCACTTTTATCCATTTCATATAGCATCTGAGTGCTTCCAAATTATCCAGGCTTTTAAATGCGCCCATTTCTTAATATCCAAATAAAATAGGCCAAACTTATAAACAGAAAATCTAGTCACTTTCTAAATATTTCTGGGGATTCTCTGAGAGTGCTTACATGTCTTAATTGATTCTTGTCTTCTTGGAATCCAGAGGGCTGTTCCTCTTCCTCCCGGATCGCTCCTGGATGTACGTCTTCTGCTTTTCCATGAGTTACCCTCTCCACAGCTGGAGGAGGGGACGCAGCCAGCGGCCTGCATTCCCCAAGGCAGTTGCACACAAGACAGGCATTTTAGCTTTACTGAAATCTGAGAATATCCGAAGAGAATGATAAAGCAGAAAAGGAAAACAAAACTCAAAAGCCATATTACTGCTCTTAGGGTCCACCAGAAGGAGCTTTTTGGGGTTCTGAGCCTCAAAGCCCATTCCCAGGCCTCAGCCTGTCCCACTCCACATCTGCCACCAGAGGAGGCTGAAAAATCAGTTAGTTAATATCTTGGGAACCCCTCAGACGAAGAAAACTACCCTTTTGCTTTATTATGGTTCTCTTTTCCCTTACTCCTTCCTTTCAGGTCATGCTTAGGCCTTGCCATCACATAACCTATTAACTGTTTTCCCAAACAAAAGGATATTCCTTCTTCTAAGATGAATGCTGACACAATTCTTAGAATGTAAAAACACTTGCAGTCAACATTTTGCTACAATATTTGGATTTTCTGTGTACCTTCTACATCTATCATATGCTACTATGATATTTTTAAATAAAATATTCTTCGTCCTGAAAAAAAATGTGAATAATTTAACAGGAGTCCTTGAAGGTTTCAGAACAAAAGGAAGTGACGAGAACTAGGAAGAGTAACCTGCCTGAGGGACCTTGCCCTGAAAGAGTTTACTTTTGAGTCAACATAACATTTTCATTTCCGGATGCTTTTAATTGATCTCCTACTAGTCTTCGTTGTTTCTAAAAGACTCGTCGGACAAACTCTTACTAGGTTTATTTTAATACCGTGTTTCTTTAAAGACTTAGATGCAATAAACACTTAGTACTAAGCAAGGGAACTCTATTTTTTTTAAATAAATAAATAAATTTATTAAAAAACAAAGGCCCTTTGTAGGAATGTATCTGGCCCCAGCACTGTTCTTTTCAGAGTGTAAGGTATTTAATACCTCATATCTTGTATCTCGGCTTTGGGCCTCTATGTTCATGCTTGCCTGTGTGCTCCAATCTAGGGTGACTCACTTGTAACCACATTGCATAATTCAGGCTGTTTGTGGGCTGGATGCTGTCTTAATACATTCCTTCCATACACTACTGTGAGGGAGAGTGAGGGCAGTATGGGCTCTCAGCAGGTGGAGTCTACTGTGCGGTGCCCCCTAAGGAAATGGAAACAAGATCATCTGCTGAGGAATAAGCCTTAAGAACTTGACACATACTGGAGCAGAGGTAGAAAAAGTTACTTGAAAGAAACCAAATGTCACGCAGGCAATCAAGACTAGACATTAACCTGACTGATTATACTGACTTGTTTAGAGAATTGAGCCCTGGAAGTGGAGATGGTGAGCCACGGACTCATGAAAAGGGGATTCATAGATACAAATGCAAACAGTGTCCAATTAAGCACGGTCCACAGAAGAAGAGAGCTTAGGAGTAAATTTCAAGTATCCTAGTCTCATTAGCAAAGCCGGTGTTAAAGGGGCCTGGGTGAAGGCAATCGATGGCTTATGCCTTTGGCATATCTCCACTCCTATTGGGAAGACCACCCTACTGAGAAATGGATACATCATGTTATCTTAACGCAATAGCGTGAAAGAGCTGTCTTTCCAATGTCTTCCCAATTCCATGTTTACCAATCAATGTTTTGAGGATGACTTGATTTCCTGTGTAGTTAATCTAGAGGTTGAGTCATGTAGACTTTGAGGGTTGTGGTCCCTTTTGTATTATAAATAGTAGGCTGGCATTCTGATTTTATGCATCATAAACTTGATTAATGTATTGCACCCCTCAGAGATGGACTTGCTACTAGCAAGCTGATAAAAGAGGTCTGCTGAGCCCATGAGCCAAGCACCAAACCTGTTCTACGGTAAGATTCCTCAAGGGTAATAAGTGCTATCCTCTGAGGCTTCTTGGGAGAAGCTACCTACCTTAAGGGAACTCTATTTTAGTTGAACATCTTTGGCCTAAATTAAGACTTTATTTCCTCAACAGAATTCTATGAGAAAGAGAATATTTGTTCCTTTTTCTTTCCTAAAGATCTCCCTCCTGATAGCCCCTTGGCCCTATTTAATAAAGGGGGAAAAAGAAGATGGAATTTTGTTCCTATGCCAGATTATTTCCTGTAAACTCCTCTCATTATCACTCTACCTATACAATGTCAAAGCACCTGAACAAAAAGCCAAAACTGAAATCACCTAGCTATGACTGACCACTTTTCACCTTTTGCCTAGATGTTTTGAGGCCTTGAAAATACCAGACCCAACCTGAATTCATCTAAAGAGATTAAAACATAACTGTTCTTATTGGGCCCACTAAGCTGCCTTGGTTTTCTCAGTGTGACTGAGAACAGATCAAGGAACTAATATGAAAGTATTCAGGAATTTGGGATGTGCTCTTTGTATTACATCATCATCATTATCTGTCAGTTCCACCTCTATCGTTTGCCAGCTAGCCTTAAATTGCTGATATTTATTCTCTTGAAAAAGAAAGTTAATATTTTTCTGATGATTAAAAGTATGTACAATAATTGTAAAACAAAAGTGAAAATATAACATAAAAAAGGAAAAAAAATCAGCTCTGATTCCACAACCCCAGAGATAATCAGTTATAAATTAGTACATTTCCTTTCTATCATTAAATGCGTATACTAGAGTCTAACACTGGTGATCCATTGACATTGTAATTTAAATTTCATTGTCTGCTGGTGTTTCATGATATTTTAAAGTCTTGATCTTTCCCCAACTCACAACCATCCTGATGAGCAAGAAGCTCTATTGAGTTTCATCAAAGTTCTCGGAGCTTAAGTCCAGCCTGAGCCTAGACAGTACCTTCCCTTGGACACATCTGGATGCTGATGGACAACCCATCAGAAGTCAGAGGAAAACTCTTCCCAAGATGTCAGACACAGAGACGTGGTCCAATAGTAGAGCCTCAGCCTTTGGAGGGGAGACGCTGACTTCAGCATGGTGTCTGTGGCTCAGGTTTGCCTTCTCGATCATTTCTTGTTGATTTGTGCTCAGCAAACCAGGAAGCAGATAGGGCTACAGGTCAAAGTAAATAAAAGTACTGTTCACCAATATTTCTAGAAAACATTGGGTTTAAAGTAGCTCTGCTTTGGTAGCCATGTGAAAAACCTAAGAGAAAAGGAGGCAAGATTCACTTCTGTACAGAATCCAGCACAGCTTTGGTTCATTGAGGCCCCAGAAAACATTCCTGCACTTTGGCCCCTGGTGACCTCCCAAGCACCCCTAGTGGAGTCACCTTAAATTAATGACAGCTCAGATGGGGGCACTGAAGGCAGTAGCTATTCACTAAAGGCAGTTTTAAAGACAGTGAAAACCCTGTCAATAGTTTCCACCCACAGGGCCAGATTGGGAGAGGTGAAAAAAAAATCACAGTCAATGCATAGTAGCTTATTAATTAGCAAATGTGAGATAAGCCAAGGATGGGTATTAACAGTGAGGGTAGTGAGTAGGGAAGGCTTTTTAGATAGAGGTCCTGCATTAACAGGTGGAAATAAGAAACATGGACCACACCCACAAAAGGGAAAATTCCTTGGCCCAAGAAAACCCTTTTGTAGAATTTGCTTACCTTATACCACCTACATAAAATTTTATTCCTGAAAAGCCAACAAATATCTTTTTCTGTCTTTAGTAGATAAATTAAATGGTTACAGCATTCTCTACATATTCATTATGTGTATACTTGAAGGCTATGAATGGTCTTTAATCCCTATTAAATTAATCCAATTATTTTTGCCTTTTCTGAAGCCAACCCCAAAGCCATTTCTTCTGGAATGAATTTAAACATCCCTAGCTCTGGAGCCTGGCTAAGGATAGGCACTGGATGAGAGTCAGAGTGAGGCCTCCTTCTGTCCCACCCACTAGGGAGTTTATTTGTTTTACCCTGCAAAAACAGGAAGCAAGAACAGAGCAGAATGCATCTAAAATAAACCCATTTGCCAATTTCTCTTCTCAAAAGACAAAAATACTCCTTGCTTCAACCTTGAGCAAATAAGAAGACAGAAGGACTAATGTCCTTTCAGTCATCTGAGTCATCTGTGAATTAAATGGTTGTGAAATAGTAAGGAGAACCCAGAAAATGACAAGCAGCATGAGTTGAACATTTGTACAATGATTATAACCACGGGCTGCAGTTTTATCATCACAGACAATTTTGGTTGAACTTCTCTGAAAGATAAATAATGCAAATTCACTCTTCATCATCAAAAAAAAAAAATGTTTGATGCTGAGTCAATCAACCTGCCAGGATATGATGATGATGATGATGATGATGATGATGAGATGATGGGAATTAAAACACACTTACAGAGGATACTCCATGCCAGGTACTCTTCTAAATGCTTTATTTGAGGAACTCATTTAATCCTCACAACAACCCTATTAATTAAGTGCTATTATTAGCCCCTAAAATAAGGCATGGGGAGATTGAAAAACCTGTTGGGGTAATGTAGTAAGTGGAGGAGCCAGATTTCAAACCCAGACACCCCCGACATTACAATTAGCAACATGCCAACATCTAAATCAAACGTTTAAAAGTTTAATCTACCACCTTGATACTGTTGATTCTTCAGAATTTTGAAGTTGCTTCAAGTGACTAAATTGTTTTCTTTTCATCTAAGCAACTTAATCATAATGAATAAAGTCATTACATAAAAGGCAAAACATAAAAATTAAATAGATTTTGAAAACTGAATAATTTTTCATTTCTAGATAACTGAAGTTCAATTAAATAACACTGTGAAACTATGAGATTCGACCATTTGCATTTTGTATAACAGAGCTCAATATTTATTGGAATGAGATTCATGTTGTAAATAACCCCATTTTCCAGAACAAGGGAAAAATGACATAGGCTTGAATTAACCACAGATCAAGTCTTTGGGACAAAATTCATTTTTTATTTCCTTGTTGAGAATTAAAATCACGTAGGGTAAAGCATCATTTTTTTCCCCTTCCTTCTTGTTTCCCATTAGCACTTGGGGGTCTTTCAGGGAAGAGTCTGGGTTTTTAAGCAGCCACACTTCTCACAAGCACCATACCATCCCGACAGCAGCTCACTGACCCTCCTGATTTCCACCCTTCCTGCACTCAGCTCCTTTGAGACTTACTTTTCTATAGCCAGTTTTCTATGAGCAAAAAAGTAATTGAAATATTCAATTGGTCTTTTACTGTTTCTCGATAAATTTTACTAAGCAACAATTATCATCAATGATATTATTAAACGTGGATTCAATTTATCCAACAAGCCGAAGTACACCCAGAAGTCAGTCTATTCAGAGGACTTGGCAATAGTAATAGGAATGGCCCCAAAGCACAACCAGCTGTGTACCATGTCTTTTGTCTTGCTATTCCCCATATCTACATATCCTGAGTTCTCAAAAATGTTGGTTGGATTTAATTAACTTGAAATGTGAACACCAAAGCTAATAAACAAATGAGGTTCTTCATGCTGCCAAACTTGAATCTGGTTACAAGATATGTCCAGTCATGACTGCTAGTTCTGGAGAAGCTTGACATGTATAACTAGAGAAAGAGAGAGAGAGAGAAGGAGAGGGAGAGAGAGTGATAAGGGTGGGGTGAGATGGTTGTGGAATCCCAGATGGGTGATAAACATGAGAAGAGCTGAAGCAGGGCAGAGAAAAATCAGAATATGGGGAGATTCAAGGACACTGGAAGAAGTGCCACCAAGAATAAACTTGTGCCAGATGTGACTCTCCTCCATTCTGTCTCAGTTCATTTGGATTGCTATAACAAAAATACCATAGACAGGGTGGATTAAACAACAAGCATTGATTTCTCACAATTCTGGAGGCTGGGGAGCCCAGGACCAAGGCACTACAGATCTGGTGTCTGGTAAGAGCCCCCTTCTCGGTTCACAAATGGCTATTTTCTCTTTGTGTCCTCACATGAATGAGGGGGTAAGGGAACTCTCCGGGATCTCTTTTATAAGGGCGTTAATCCCACTCATGATGGCTACACTCTGGTGCATTAAGCAAAGACCCCACCTCCTAATACCATCACTTTGTGGATTAGGATTTCAACACGTGAATATGGGAGGGACACAAACATTCAGTCCATAACACATCCATATTCAGGTTGAAGTCGTGGGTTAAAGCAGAAGATAGTCTTACTGGCTGTTTCCTCAGGACTTCCATACCCTCCTCTCCTCTGTACTCTGCCTCCAGTTTGGTATCTCTGTTAGATTACTATCAGTTGGCCTTTAAAAGCACAGGCTTAAAATTTCCAGTTCAACCCTTTTTCATTAAGATATACCCATGGAGCAGGTTTCTCGAGAAAGTAGCTATTCATTCCTTATGTAAGCAACACAATGAGTGCACATCTTAAAAGAGAATCATAAAGCAGTTAGGAGAAAGGAGCAGTGCATGTGTGTGAATGTGGATTTGACCCATAAACTTAAAGCCCATCATCAGCAAGATGTTTCATCCATCTTAACACTGGAACCACTTTACCCTTTGATGTACTCCAAATTGCTCCTCACCAGTGTTTGATGGAAGTTCATTAGTGTCATATACTACAAAAACTATCATTACATGAACAGAATCTTGGAGCATGCTTCAGTGGAACAATTCCCAGAACTTGCCGTTCTTGAACTTCTTTACTGCTTCCTATCTGTTCCTCCCCCATCTGACACTAAGCCTAAAACGTATAACTGACCCAAATGAGAATGAGTTGAGAGTTGAAAGATACTGACTTTGTTTTCCTTTCCAGCCTTAAATTCAATATTTCTCCTTCTTTCTCTCTCTTTATTTTGACATTTTTATTGTGGAATATATCATGCATAAAGAAATGTATATAAAGTTTACACACATACCTACAGTTTAAAGAATAATATGACACACATCTGTGTGATTTAGCTCTCTTTCTCTCTTAACGGAATTTTTTAAACACTTACTGGACTACTCAGGAAATAAGAATGAAAACGATAAGTTTGAAGGAAGAAAATACACATTAAAGCCTCCTGAAAAATAAGAAAAAATCTTAAGACTGGGGAAAGTTTCCTTTTAAGTTGAAAAAGAATTAAAACAGATCCAGTTGCCTGCTTTGACTTTGTCCACTTCCCTTTTTTATTTTCTTTCTTCTTTTCCTCTCTCCCTCTTTTTTCTCCCTTATCTCCCCTTCCCCTGAACCTTAAGTGACATGAGACAGTTAAGAGACAAGCCACAAGGCAGAGAGCTCTCCAAAGAACAGTTCTGACAGCAGCAAACATGAGACTTAAGCCAACGATTCCAAGAAAGAGGTGTGAGGACATGTAATCCTCTCCCAACGTTCCAACTACACGTTTTATAGCAGTTTCAGTGGAAGAAAAACTGCTCCCTGAGTCAAGACCAGGATCACATACCCAACGCTTCTCCTGTCTCTGTTGAAACTCCAGCCCTCTTTCTGATGAGGAAGTTTTCTAACCCTGAGATGCTCCCCCGATATACATCAGCTAACAGAGCCTTTAAACTCTATATGAGTTGCCTGAACCATTTTTTCCCTTTTTTTAAATTAACCGTCACAATGCTTTACCGCACTGTCTTTACTTTTCACCCGAAAGAGTACGCCCAGCTTTCCTTCAAGGATGGACTTGCCCTCTCAGACAAGCAGGATACCCAAGATTTCCTCACCACTCACTAGGCTTTGCCAGTAGAGGGCAGTGGAGTGGTTGGAAGTAGTAACCTGTCATCCCTAAATCTGTTGCCCACCGCGGCTGGCATCATTGGGATTTTCCCAACGTCATCTTTGGAAACTTCCTACCCTGAATCCCTCCTCCACTCACTCCTCCATCAGATTTTTTCTCTCCCATGTCTCCCCGTTCATCCAGAGAGAAAAGCAGCCATCTGCTGACAGGAACACTGTGGGGCAGGATGAATGATTCATCTCCCCTCTGGGGAGCCAATGTGGTCCCGCGTGAGCGTTGAGTGACCAGCCATGGTGGCTCACTCCCCCGTGAGAGGAGACGAATCCGAGAAAGGGCGTGGTTTCCTGCATTAGATATCTGCATTCTTCTGAAATGCAGAAGAATAAACCCTCTGAAACCCAGACAGCTGAACTGACCTGCCCAAGGTCACAGAATTAGTGTCAAGGCTGAAATTAGAATCTGATATCTGTCCCAGAGACTTACACTGAGTGTTGATAAGTAATGGTAATAATAATGTTTATTGAGTACTAACCATGTGCCAGGCACTGTTCTAAAAACTTTACATGCATTCACTCCTTTCATCCTTACCAGAAGCTCTTTACTTTGATGTAATCCCACTTGTTTATTTTTGTTGTTGCTGCGCTCTTCCAAAATCTTATGAGTCAGAGATCAGTATTATTTCTATTTTAGGGATGAGGAAACTGAAACTCAGAATAATTAAGGAACAGCTAGTGAGGATTTGATTCTAGGATGTCTTATTTCAGACCTAGAACTTATAAAACCACTGACATTTTCGCTGCTCTGTGGTAAATGAAAGAAGTAAGGATGGCACAGTGTGTTCTTCTTAAAGCTAGATTTATTCTATTTTAAATACTATCCTTTATTATATTCCGTACTTTTTATTTTAGAATATTAAAAATGCCCTTTCTTTTATGAGAAAATAGTGAGATTACATGGTAGTTGTTGGTGTTTTATGAATTTTAATTTTTAATAGAATATATTTTTTTAATAGAATATGTTTATGTATATGAAATTGCAGAGTCTGGAAAGCACTTCCTTGCATTTTTTGCCTCCTGTTAGGAATTCTGGGAGAACTTTAATGCTTTTATGCTTCCTCTGCAGGGTTCTGGCTCCTGAAATAGGGGGATGGGGAGGTGCAGAATGACAAAACTTTATTATGTTCCTTATATCAGTCAGGACTCTTGATTGCAAGTAAATAACTTAAGTAAAAAATTAGTATATATTAATTAATTTAGCTGAAGCATTCGGGGATCAGTGGCTCAAATTATGTCTTAAATTATATCTCTCAGCTCTGCTCTCTACCGTATATATCGGCTTAATTCTGAGGCTCTGTGGGGGCAAAATGGCTGCCAACGGCTTCAGTCTTTCTCTATGTTCAAGTTCAGAGGGGGAAAAGGTATCTCTCCCTAGTAGCTCCCACATAGGATTGTCTTTTGAATGGCCTGATTTATGTTGATCCCTGAAGGAGTCATCTAGCCAAGGGTACATTGATGCTACCTGACCGGTTCTGAGTTACACATTATACTCCTGAAGCTGGTAGTAGAATCAGCTCCACTGGCAGCACTTCCTCAGACAACAGGAAGAAGTTGGTTCTCAAAAGGGAAAATTAGATACTGTCGCCAAAAGAATGGATGCTTGGTGGTCAAGTGGGCAAATGTTCATTATTCACCTACCGTATGTCATTCGCTGGGCTGGGTGCTACTCACGGATCACTTCATTTAACTCTCATAACAATTCTGTCAGGCAAATGATAACTTACCAATGAAGACACTGAGGCTCAGAGAAGACAAAAAACACACAAAACGTCAAAGACTAGTTGCTGGGAGATCCAGGAATCAAATTCTATTCTGACTAACTTCACTTCCCAAGCTCTTGATTTTTATTTTCTAATTTGCCTATCCTACCCATCCCTTTACCATTAAAACTGAGGATAAAGTAAGTCACGCTGTGTATTTCAATTATGGCTTGGTCCAGGGGCTCAATGACCACCTTTCCCAGGCCCACTCCTACGGAGGGGTGAAGCGTTAGTGACCTCTGACTACTCCCTTCTCCCACTTCACCAAGGACTAAGAATTCTTTAAATATGTATTTCTGCTGTCCTCACCGCAGTTGAAAAGCCAACAATCAGAAACACTGATTACCTCTCACTGCTGGGTTGAAAAGAAAATATAATCTGGAGCAATTTTAGATGGATGTTAATCAAATAAGAGAACAATGTTTCTTCGAAGTTTGATTTAGAATTTTCCAACATGTTAATCATGTGACATCCACACCTCACAGAATAGGTCCTTTAGCCTTAAAAAAGAAGTGCATTGGAAGAGAAGGATTTCATCACTAATATATTCAAGAACAGTTTCTCTATTCACTCTGTAGCAAACATCATAATCACCCCACGACAGTTCCAGGAAACTATTCTCTCAAACAGTAAATCTGTCCAATCAAAATTAAGTGTTCAGAGTTGTAAACAGTATTCAACGCTTCATGAAAAATCTAAAACAAGACCACTGTTTGCAGCTCCAGATATCATTAGGCATCCAGACTTGGGTCATAAATAAAATTCCTTTAATCAAATACAAAGCCAAGACTGAGATCATTAATCTCCAGATTCACTCAATGTGAAAAATAAGTCGCATTATTTTCCAAGGAAAGTGTTCACATTTGGAAAAAAATAATAGTCCTAAAATAAAAATAATTCGAGATTTTAATATTATTGTAAAAGCAAAGTAGTCGTGTTAAATCTTGGCTGTCACCTAATATCAGGCAGGACGGTCCACGGCCGCACGTGGACAAAATTTCATTTGGAGGGTTCCCTGCTCAGCTGTCGGTCCACACGCCATCTCCCTGTGGCTCCAGAAAGCTGACTTGGATCTACTTCTTCCTCCTTCTCACTCCTTCTCTCCACCCCCAGCTCCTCTAGGTGTCGATAATGATCATGCTTACTGGACATTTTTGTTCCAGTCACACACATCATGAGGCTCCAGGGTAAGTTATTTTCTTGTCTATTCAATTTCCATTTCTTCATGGTTTGAAGAAGGGCATTCCGCTTAAGCCTAAACTATGTTCATCACTGAAGTTCAGATATGTGGGGACACGTCCAGTAAACTAATGGGGGACTTGCCAAAAAATAATTGAGGAAAGAAAGACTAAGCACTTCTGGGGAGAGAGTACGTCCCAAGAGAATGAGGCAGCCAAACACAACAACCTTGATCCAGTTTTTTAAAAGTCTTGGCTCTTCAAAGGGTCATGAGCTTGGGCAGCAGTGGCCATGTCTGCTCTGAGAAGTGATGCCCTAGCAGCAGGGGCAAAGGTGCCTGGTGAGAGAGTGGGGTGTGGTACTCAGCAGACTTTCAAGGCACCTCAAGGTACCTCTAAGCAATGGGGCTGGAGCAGTGTACCAGGGGTGGAATAGCAAGAACCCTGTGGCAACCAACAAGGAGCTTGATCAGACGCTTGTTTTTCAGTGTACAGGGACTCCCCAAACGCCTGTAGAGGGAGGGGAGAGAGCAGGGGTCTGTGATCCTATACTAGGTACTAGCAAAACAAGGATTATATAAAAAAAGGGGATCGAATGTCCTTCCTTAATACCTTCCAGCTCTGAGTTTGAACAATTTTATAATTCTAACTAGCTAATGGTGGGGAAAAGAAACATGGCCCTCTGCGCCCTGCCCCAAACCTCTGCCTTCAGTCCTCACCAACAGCAAGTTAAGCCTCCAGAAGACAGGAACAAAAGCAACCACTGCTGAATAGGATACCCCTCCCTCCTCCTTGGGAGGGTCAGTGTGTGACTCCAGCTCAGCCTGCCTTCCTGCCCATGCTCCTCCCTCTTATAAAGGGGCCTCTTCCCCAGACTGGCTCCTCCTCCGCTACCCCTCATCTCCCAGCCCTGGGCGTCCCAGAGCATAGCGTTCCAAGAAAAGGCTATGGTCATCTTTTGTGACTCCAAACCTCACTCCAGCTACTTTCACTGAAAAAGAGATATAGGAAACTCCTGATCTCCCTTTGTCCTGGTCCCTGGAAATCCCAGACTCAGGTTCAATATTACTAAGAACATTCCAACATTTCAAATGTAGACAGTCTATGAAGGAGTTTCAACTCAATGGTTAGTAACACGAAATTGTTATTTTTTTCAAATCTTTCTCTCAACCACGTTTTTTCCAATAACCCTGTCCTACTTTCTAGCAATGACCTCTTGGCACTGTCCATAACTTAGCAGTCCCTTCTGATTATTAACACTACTTATATTAAAAACTCTAATACCTTAGCTAATTAAAAATTGTTCATCTCCCCTTCTTCAAAATAGCTAGATCCATAGGTCCTGGGTTCTTGGCGTAAAGGATGAACACGGTTTGACTCTGAAATAACTTCTCTCCTCTTCTCCTTTCAAGATCTGGCTCTTCTAGCCCCTTAGGGGCAAGGAGGAGAAATAGGTGAAGGCAGTGGTGATCATGTCCATGAGGGCAGATGTCCTGGCCTCCCGGTCTCTGCCTAAACACATGGTCTTCTTGGGGCAATGCTAATTTCACTTTGCCCCTCCCCAAGCCCGGAGGAGTCCCCCAGAAAAGAGGCCTCCCCGTCTCTCACCTGCTCCACCTACAGTGCACCCCTCCAGCCCTTTCTCGGGTTGGGTGGCCCCTCGCTTGACCCAGCAGCCACTGGGCATCCCTGTGCTCCCGCCCTTCCCCTCACCTCTGGGTGGTCCCTTCTGTGCCCTCAGAAGGACTAGGGTGGGTGTGGCCCCATCCTGTTCTCCTCCAGCACCTTCTCCTCACACCCGGGCCGCTCCTTACCCAGTTGGGCACAGCTCTTCCGACAAGCCTCCTGCTCAGGAATCTCCAGACTAGTAGCGGCCGGGTCCCCAGGCCTCACACACGGACAGAGGCGTGTGTCAGACTCACCTAAAACTTTCCCGCCCTGCTCTGTACCATGCCCAGGTCAGCACAGAATGAGCCTGCAACTTCTGGAGCCCAGCACCCCTCCATCAGGGAGAAGATACGATGCCCTCAAACCCTACGACAGATGCCCCTTGAAAGCCCTTCCCTTGGCTTCTTGGAGAAGAAAGAAACTCCCATGGGGAAGGAGGCTGGAAACCTCTTACCTGGGCCCTAGTGACACCATCCAGACAGGGATGGGACAGGGGATTATGGTCATGAGGCAGATTTAACCATCTCTTAGTAAACAAACCCAAAGGGCCCCGAAGGTGGTGACCCTTTGATAACTATCTTTAGGGTATAGGGTACTTAGCTGTTTTGTCCTCAGTTTTATACTTTTGCTGTAATTTCAGCACAAAAAGACAAAATCATTCTCTGGCATGATCCCAGTCCTCTCTACACCATCAAATAGCCACATCCCAACCCTCCACCTATAAGGACCTTCCCACTTAGGGATAAACCTCATCCATAGTCACTTGGCACAAATACAGTGAGACCTCCAGCTGTTTAGGAATATAATGATACTTTTATGCAATAACCTAACATCTGGAGACAATAAGAATAACATGGAAACAAACCACAACATGACTTACGATACCACCCCTTATTCTTTTTTTTTTTAAATAAATTTATTTATTTTTTATTTTTGGCTGCGTTGGGTCTTCGTTGCTGAACGCGGGATTTCTTTTTAGTTGCAGCGAGCAGGGGCTACTCTACATTGCGGTGCGCAGGCCTCTCATTAAGGTGGCTTCTCTTGTTGTGGAGCATGGGCTCTAGGTGCACAGCCTCAGCAGTTGTGACTCGCGGGTTCTAGAGCTCAGGCTCACCAGTTGTGGCACACGGGCCCAGTTGCTCTGCAGCATGTGGTATCCTCCCGGGCTAGGGCTCGAACCCGTGTCCCCTGCATTGGCAGGTGGATTCTTAACCACTGAGCCGCCAGGGAAACCCAATATTCTTATGACTTTATTTCACAGATTGAAAAATTGAGACCCATAAACTCCCAAATTGCATAGAACAGTCAAAATCATCACTTGAGACCTCCAATAACTTCAAACTACTCCACAGCTCAGTGAAGGACAACGCTTTTGTATTCCCAAATGAAAGTCCTAAAATACCTTCCCAATGACATTTCTTGCTAATTTTACCTAAAGGTTATTGGAGGAATTCTGATCTTCAGAATCTACAAACCAGAATGAAATTTCATGTAATTTTATGTAAGCCTGATACATTTTGGACATGAGTCTAACTGTCCATTTGTAAAGTTGAAGTTCATCACACAGGATATATCATTCTTCCCTGGAATGTTCTTTCATTTTAAATATATCATTTTAGGGAATATTATAGTCTGGCATAATCTGACACATAGAAAAGTGTGTGAGTGCTTAAAATATTCCAGGCACCAAGTCAGTTTCAAACACAAAATAGGCTTCTTGTTTATCTAAAAATAAACATAAAAGATCAGAAGACTTTGCCTGTAGCAAATAATTTTCTTAGCTTTTCTGACACACTGTAGCTATTCTGTTGACAATCTGCACTTAGAACATGATTCATTTGCCCATGGCGGTAATGTGAGAGCCCATTTTTGTTTTTCTTAGCGACCTCCTATGGAGATGGAAAAATGTAGCATCCAAATTAGAGTGTAAGCCCACCCCCTCGAAGAATGCTTTTAGAAGCCTAGATTTTTTTTTCTTCAAGTTGTGTGTTAATGAGGGCAGTTATCAGTAAGATTCCCCGGCCCATACCAGAGTGACCCAATACCAGGTCTCTCCCTAAATTGCAGTGCACAGTGGCCGACAAATATGTCATCATCTTGTTTTGCTGCTGTTGTTGTTATTGTTGTGGTTTGTCCTATAGCATCGGCAAAGCTTGGCTCACAGCGGCCTTTCCAGGAAGCCATGTTCTCAGTCTAGGTAGCACATTAGAGTCACCTGAGACCTTTTACAATCCTGATGCCCAGACCACGTAATTCAGAATCTCTGGGAGGTGGATCCAAGTGTGGGTAGTCTTTAAAGGCCCCAGATGATTTCAGTGTGCACCATAGATAGGGATCCATGGCTGTAAGGTAACTATGCTGAATATGTGCAGAGAAATGTGAGGCAAAAGCAAAAAATGTTGACTACTAAATGAGAACAAAGTGGTAATCAAATAAAATTTGCAAAGAAGTCTAGTTTCCACTTCCTATGCTTAAAAGTATCAATAGTAGCACTGAGTTTACCTGAAAGTGAGGTTCAAGAAAGTGAATATACAGAAGTAAGTTTGGAAAGGTAGATCGGGGCCCTAGAATGAAGGACAGTGGATGCAGGAATAGAACAATGGGCTTCATGCCAGTCACTAGGGAATCACTGAAAGTTTGGGTGCAGAGATGTGACATGATTAAGGGGTATTTTAGGAACACCAGTCTGCCAACAATAGTAGAATGGATCAGAGAGGGAGAAAATAGAGTCAGGGAGACCAATGAAGAGGCGATTAGGGTAGTCCAGAATTGAGGTGGCCAGAGCCTGAGTACCAAGCGTGGCAGCCCCGGAAATGGAAAATAACTGTAACCATTGAAGGAATGATGGTGGAGGACTGAAGGTTGAGGCTTCAAGCCAGGTCAGAGACAAACAGGATGCCAGGAAGAGAAAGAGTTTGAAAATAAGAGAAAACAATTTTCACCTTTTATTTGCGGTTACCATGAAACACCTAGAGAAAAGGTTTACCGGGCAGCCAGAAATCTGAGCTTGGGCCTCAGCAGACAAGGCAAGATGAATCAAAACCAGATCTTTCCTGTTCTCAAAACAGGAAAGGTCATTAGAGAGGTCATTAGTCACCAGACTCAAGTCTTGAAGGCAAGAGTTATATCTTAATTATCTTTTTTACCGCCAGGAGCTGGCAAAGTTCCTGGCACATAACAGACGTTCAATAAATGTTTGTTAAGCTGAAATGAACAGTCTGAAGTGATTAACAGGGAACAGTCGGAGACTCTGAAAATAATTTTTGCCAAAGTCATAGTTTGGGCTAACATCTGCCCTCTGTTGCCTCTGATGGTGTGAAGACCAGTAGAAGTGTGTGAACAGACAGGAACATCCTGCCTCAGAGGCCCAGTGGGAGCCACAGGCCCACAGGTGAGAGCTGAGGCCCATGGTGGCAGGGAGGAGTGAGGAAGGAGCAGGTGGGATCCAATAACTGACATTTCTCAGGGCTTGATTCCTAAAGTCACTGAAGGGGAATCTCTACGCAGAGAACGAATTAGAATAAACTGAGTAGAAGATTTATATTTTGAATAGAACTCCAAATGTGTCCAACTTAGGAAAAACATGGATACATAGAGAAAAAGCTAAATAGTTGACATCTCTAGGACAAATGGCTCCTAATTTAACATCATTCATTGCTCAGAAATGGAAGAAGTATTACTTTACACCACAGTGCCACTGTTATTCAAATATGCAGGGGTACTGGTATAATTAATAAGAAGTGCAACTTTATGTTAAAAATCATCCTCATACTAAAATATTTAGGAACTAATGTTTATGGCTTTTGACAACATCCAGCCATTATTTTTTCTAAAATTTTTAATTTAATTGTGAATAATTTCAAAAGCTCTATAAAATCCTCTTTAAATTGTCAAGATTAAATTAATATTAAATTTAAATGTATTAATTTGTTAAATATTAATCACATTATATTATTACTGTATTAAATTTAAATTAAATAATTAAATATTTTGTCTTTGTTTTAAAATATCTTTCTGTCTTCATTAAAGGGTATGATTTTTGTTACCTACTTTTTTCTCCCCTCTCCTTTCCTGGAGATTGATATGCAATATTTTTATGTTTGTAATTAATATTTTTATATGTGTGTATTCAAAACCACCATATAGTTTTCTGTGGGGTTTCTAATAAATGATCTTATACTGTATAGATCCAACTTGCTTTTTGAACTCATTTTTATTCATATTTATCCATTCATTTTAACTGCTATATAGTCTTCCATTGTTTGAATAACTAGAGTTTACCAGCCCTTTCCTTTATTTAGGGTTATTTAGATTGTTTTCTTCTCATTTTTCTTTCTATTTTAAACAGTGTTGTAGTGAAGCTCCTTGCACGTCATCTTATATATATGTGAAAATCTCTCTAAGCTGACTTGCTAGATTTGAGATTATGCACATTTTATAGAATATTAAAATCAGAAGCTTCGCCTGAAATCCTAAGATGATAGATATCAGTTATCAAAGTGAGATGCCAGACCAAGACAAAACATACCATGGCTTCACTACTCTTACACCCTCCATCCGTACTGAATGTAAAAAGGGCCAGCTTGTTGCAGATGAAGGAGAGAGAATTTGTGATGAGAATGACTTGGAGAGAATGGCGCTATATGTCCTAGCCTGCCCTGTGAACACCCACCAAGGAGAGAGTTGGGTGTGGAACTACTTGCTTCTCACCTCAATCCAATGAGTAGAACCTGAAAGGCATAATCTGTGACTCATGCAGTATACAGGCCAGCTCCTATCCAGATCATATGAAGGGCTAAAAAGAGCTTGTTGATAAGGGGCAAGTGAAAGAACAGGAGGCTGCATTAGCCCAGCCTACAGCAGCCTCTTCTAACCACAGCCCCTGCTGAAGGCCCAGCGCTCAGCAAGAGAGACTAAAGTGGCCTATTATAAACCATCATTCCTTGAGGAGGTCAGGCAGCCACCTGGTGGTGGGTCAGTTTTACAACATCTCTTCTGACTCCCAGGGGCAGCAATTTCTTTACTTCGCATTATGTGTTTGCCCTTCTTGACCACAGTGCCTCTGCCAGCACCCTGCTCTCTACCAATATGGAACCCCACAGAACCTCACCTCAGAATAAGGAACTCATTTTATAGCAATAGTGGTCACACTATTGGCTTGTGGCCTGAGGCTTGTGGCCACAGGATTCTTTGGTCTTACAATGTACCCATCAACCAGAAGCTGCCCATCTGGTGGAATGGTGGGACAGCTTGTCGAAGGCCGGCTAAGCTGCCAACTGGGGTTCAACACATGTGAAGTTAGGGAGCATGAATGTAGCATATGCATTGAATTAACAAATTATATTCTCTAGTTTCCAATGGCTGGAAGTGAACCAACAGCCAATGTATTTTAGTCTCTGATCACAAGAAATCCAGTCCACTCCAGTAACCAAGGAGTGAAATTAAAAGCAACCCCTCTCATAATCATACCCAATGGCCCACTTGTGGAATTCATACTCCAAATTTGGACTCTGAAGGGTTAGAGGTACTGGCTTTCTTGGAGGAGGGGACATCAGTAAGACATACACTAAACTGAAGGGTGCAGTACCGCTTAGCCAGCAGGCAAAGAAATAACTGTAAGCTTGGTGGCTTACTGGTACCCTTGAAGAAGTAGGATTGCTACTCCACAATGGGAGCAGGAATGAGCATGTCTGAACACTGGGGTATCTCATAGTACTACCAAGCCTAGTATTAACTATCAATGAGCAGTTACAGCAAATGTATCTCACTGTGAGATTCCCAGAAACAAACCCTGAAAAGGATCGGAGTATGAGTAGTTTATTTGGGACTAAGCCCAGAAAACACCAGTAGGGAAATGGGAAGCAGGGCAGGAAGAGAAAAATCAGTATTATCAACCAATTTACAGCTGCGGGCAACAGGCATGCAGCCCCGCTGGGCAACTCTAAGTCAGTGTGGAACACACAAAGCTACACAGTGGGGAGCGTGCTGTTATCCATCTCCAGGTCCGTCTGTGGTTGAGGACTGATTCCAGGGGATTCTCTTTATGATGCTGCTGGTCTTCTCATGGAGTATGGGCTCCTTCAGTCGTGGAGTTTGCAGGTGTTCTCGGCAAGCAGCTTTCTGTTTGTAAAGGTGACTGCTGAGGGTACATAAGCAGGACACAAAACCATCTGCTATACACCACCACCCAGCAAGGGCAGAACAGCAAAAAGTTCGGGGGAAGGTCTGAGCCACTACACCAGGCAAGCAATCCAACCCAGCTTAATTGCTGACCAAGCAGAGAGGAATCCAAGATGGTGGTGGTGAAAGGAGACAGAATATAAAGTACAGCGTCAAGACCAACTACAGGAGCAGGACCGTCAGACACGAAACACTAACCTGTTGCCATATATCCTCCAAGACATCACAACTGGCTACCACTTTGAAGAGGACTTATACTTCTCTTTTCTGAGAAGAAATTAGAATAGCCCAAAAATAACAATGGAGACTCTGTATTACAAAAAAGGAGCCTAAAATAAGGGGAGAGCATGATTAGATCTGAGAGGCCACAAGGAAGACACTGCATCTGACCCTAATCATTCACAGCATCTCAGATTCCCTTGCTTCCTGGACCATGCTGCCACACCCAGGGGTTGACACGAACTTGTCCTGTGTGTGCCTGGACCTCCCCTTCATCACTGTCATGCGACCCAGAACAGCAGTCACACAGGTAGTTTCTGCTTCTCCCACCACTTCTGGCCCCAAATGAAACACCCCATGTAGAGCATGGATCTGGCATCCTGAACCGTGCTGAGCGGGCAGATGACTCAACCCGGAAGTGTGCTGGAGTGGCCTTCCCAGAGGAGAACTTTGACAATTAGGAGGCCGGAGACAGAAGGCACCAGGTGGGTAAATCTTTGTTCCTCCTTCCTCCCCTCAACCCACCTTCTCTGCTCTGAGGCATTTTCTCTGCACAACCTCATTTCTGAGCACCCGCTCCACAGACTTCTTCACTGAGGATGGCCAGGGCAGGAGGACCTCATGACATCACCTCCCATCTCCTCATCTCCTCTGCCTTGGTTCCCTCTCCTTCATTCTAGCTGCCCTGGATTTGCACTTCCCAAATAAAGCCTCAGCACTTTAAATCCTTGCTCCAGGATCAGTAGTTTAGAAAACCTGGCTAACTGCGTAACACTTAACCAGGGTCACTCTAAACTCCACACACCTGTGGGCGGGGAGGGGGTGGTGGTGGTTCAGATACCACAGATTCAGATTACACAGGTGTTTCAGATTACACAGGTAATGTGAACTCCAGCACCAACCCCATGGAATGCACACTTATGATTGAGAATTCTCAGAAGATTTTTAAAATTACCATGCCACGCTATGCTTTGCCAAGACTGATGAGACAGGTAAGTCTCGTTCTGCAGGGAACATTTCTTTCACCCTCAGCAGGTTCAAGTTGTTAACCAGAGGTCTCTCCTTTCTCGGACACTGAGCTATCTTTATTTTCTTTCCTGCTCCTGACCAAATAAAGCTCAGGCTCCAGGTACAGTGCGATCTGGGGGAAACTAGAGGTCCAGAGCTCACTCACTCCTGGGGAATCATGCCTTTCTGCATCTCTGGTCTCTGAGTGTTTTTCTCTTTTGCTTCATGCTTTTAAGAAGTTGTTTCTTTTTGTTTCGAATTCGACATTTTAAGTACCCAGTCCTGGAAGGGTTTTCTTGAGACATCTAGGCCACAATGTTGCCAGAAAAAAAATTTTTTTTGGAGAACATTCTTTTTTTGAAACTATCTTGAAGGTACAGAGAAGTTGCAAGTACAATATGATTTTTCCAGAAACATTTAAGATAAGTTGCCAGCATGAGCCTGTCATCCACCAATCCCCAAATACTTTAGTATGTGTTTCCTGCAAAACATATATATATATATATAACAATAATAGTAATTCTCCTGAAACGTCATTTAACCATCAAAATGAAGAAATTAACACCAATATCCTAATCCCCAGACCTTGCTCAAATTTTGCCATTTGTCCTAATAATGTCCTGCTCAGCAAAAGGATCCAATTCAGAATCAAGTTCTCCATGTACTTGTCGTGTCTCTTTACTCTCTTTTAATATGGAACAGTTCTTCCTTCTTGCCCTGACTTACACAACCTTGACACCTCGATGAAAAAGGCTAGTAATTCTGTCAAAGTCCCCTGAATCGCGGTTTGTCTGATGATTATGCATCTCTGGCAGAAACATCTTGGAAGTGAGGCTGTTTTATTATTATTGCATTTTTTTCAGTTGGCACATGATTTTGATTTGTCTCAGTACTGATGACATTCACTTGATTGAGCTTGTGTCTACCAGCCCACTCTATTGGAAAGTACCTCTTTTTTGTTTTATAAGTAATCAGTATTTTGTGGGGATTTTGAAATTATGTAAATTTTCCATTGCTCATCAAAATTTCCCTGTACTCATTTGGTAACCTCTATTGGTTTACACACGTTGTGTTATAAACTGTTACCATAGCTATTTGATGTGACAGTGACTTTCAGTGTGATGCTCCAGGTGTCCCTTATTTCGATCCCAGGCCATCCCACTGGAGTGAGCTTAGAAATATATGTATGCATGTAATACATACGTACATTTAAATCTGTGTTTGTTCCTACATCTACCTATACCGAGAACCTCAGCTCCACACAGATGCCTCCAATTCCAATCCAACAACTACAGGATTGTAGTTTTGTCCCTTTCTACTTAGTAATTCTCTCCCTCTCTCTGATAGTGGGGTATCTGGCTCCCAGTTATTTTAATATATTTATTTATTTGAACAACACCCCATATGTAACTAATCTCCGCTCCCATGTGGACACCCTTGTCACCCTACTCAGCTTCACCACCTCCCACACAGGGAGACTCCCTTCTTCCCTGTCCCGGGCTCTGACACACGGGGCCGGGTAGCCCCTGTGCAGATGCCTTTCTCAGGCTGCTGCAGGGACACCCCCCTCACCCCACTCAAGCTTCCACACCATGCACCAGGCCACCCATGGTGTAGATGCTCACCTTACATGCTGTCTCATGCTGACAGAGCTTGGGCTCTGTCACCCCACTCTGGGCCACTGGCACTAGTACCTGCCTGCCCCAGCGTGGATGCCTGTCTTGCCCTGATAGCTTTAAAACTCGATTGTTCAGGAAGAAAAGGGGAAGGAGAAGAGGTACCAGAGATTTTTAATGTGCATACTTAACAAAGAGTAAAGTTAGCCAATAATCCTATCTTGTCCCTAATCAATTCAAGGACTCTAGGAAGTTTAACTTCTGTCCTCACTATACTCCCCACCTCAGCTTCTTACATGTTATTGTTGTCAGAGTTTTTTTCTCCTTTTTTATATCTCCAAAATTGATAGTCACCTTAATTATTATTTTGTTTAGTCAATGTTTATTTATGTTCATCGATATTTTACTTATTTGTCCCCCATTGCTTCTTATAGTCCACTCCCTCTATCTGGATTCAGTTTTCTTCTTTGCCAAACTCTATCCTTCATTGGCTATCCTTCAATGATCCTATCAGACCATTGGTCTGCAAGAGGTGAATTTTGTCAGATGTTGTTTTTTCACTCGTACTCTCTAATGACAGTTTAATTGCATAGAGCAGTGTAGGGTGACCAAGTGTCCTAGCTTGCCTTAGGCTGGGGGATTTCCCAAAACAGGAATTCAATGCTAAAACCAGGACAGTCCTGGACAAACTGGAATGATTGGTCACTCTACTTCTATATTCTATTTTTTTTTTCCCTTGGCAGTATTAAAACTATTATTCTATTGTCTTCTGATGTCTAATCAGTACTTCTGAGAAAACTTCTGTGTGATAAATTTTATTTCTTTGAGAATAACTTATTTCTCTCCGGCTGCTTCTGTGATTTCCTCTTTCCTTTGATAGTCTACCAGAGTATTGTTAAATAGCTTTATTTCTTATTCATCCTATTCAGGATTAGTTACACTTACTGAATATGAAGATTCATATCTTTCATCAATTCTAAAATATATTTAGCCTTTATCTCTTCAAATATTTCTATTTCTTCTTTTCTGTTTATTCTTTCCTCTGGAACTCCTGTTAGATACATTCTGTGTTCTCATTATATACATTGTGCTTCTTAACCTCTCTTTCAGATTTTTCCATCTCTGCAATTCTCAGTGCTATATTCTGAATAATTTCTTCGGCTCTGCCTTCTGGGTGAGTAGTTATCATTTCAGGAGTGTCTAATCTGATGTTTAACCCATTCACTGAGTTTTTAATTTCACTGGCTAAAATTTCATTTCTAGAAATTCTACTTGGTTCTTTTTCAAATGTTTTTATAATTTTTCCAGAGTGTTATGCTACTTACTTATATAGACTTTTTTTCTTTTATCTCTTTAAACCCTTACAAACATTTATTTTGTGTTTTCATTCAGATTATTCCATTGAGTTCAAGGACTTTACCTCCCTGTGTATTTTGTTGACTTACTCTCTCCCTTTCTCTGTCTCCCTCTCTCTCATGATGGATTATTTTCTCACATGAATTAATATTTTGATTATGAGATAATAATTAGAGTGATTTGACTTTTCTACGAAAAACCTGCAGGCCCAGTTATGGGAGTATATTTTCAAAGTGTCTTTATCCTTGCTACAGCCAGTTGCCCCAGGATATCAATACATAGTGATTAACTCTAATTATTTTTCAGTTTAGGGATTTGGGGGACACCTAAATGGTTTTTAGGAAGCACACTTGTGAGATACATGCCTGAGTTATAAGTTCTTCTTGGGAGAATTTTTTTTTTAATTAATTTATTTATTTATTTATGGCTGTGTTGGGTCTTTGTTTCTGTGCGAGGGCTTTCTCCAGTTGCGGCGAGCGGGGGCCACTCTTCATCGCGGTGTGCGGGCCTCTCACTATCGCGGCCTCTCTTGTTGCGGAGCACAGGCTCCAGACGCGCAGGCTCAGTAATTGTAGCTCACGGGCCCAGTTGCTCCGCGGCATATGGGATCTTCCCAGACCAGGGCTCGAACCCGTGTCCCCTGCATTGGCAGGCAGATTCTCAACCACTGCGCCACCAGGGAAGCCCCTTGGGAGAATTTTTTTTATCCAGAGCTCAGACCAAGAGAGAGAATATCCTCTTTATCTACCTACAATGGTGGACTGTTTTCTAGACACTGTTTACATCGAGGGTACAGTTTTTGAGGATTTTTCCTTTATGCAAGGGTTGCATTTACAAAACATCTTTTCACTTTGGCTTAAGGTCACCAAGACAGAAATTCTCACCCCAACCTATACCCATATCAGGACAGATACATCAATATCCATAACACTCCGGTTTCATTTCTTTATTTCTGACATGTGGTATTTTCTTTCTTGTGACCAGAACTATGTATTCAAAATTGTTTTATCTAGTATTTCTACGTATTTGCAGTGGGAGATTTTGGACACTGCCTTAGTCCACCTCTTGCCAAAACTGCAATTCACCAACGTAGCCCACACCTCTTATGTACCACGTAACATCATCTCCACGGCACTTGTCTCTTCTGGCCTCTGCTGTACTTATAACTCTGCTTGGATTCTGACCAACTTCATTAGGCACAACTTGGCAGATTTTCTAAAAGTTCCCATTTTCTTCTAAACAAGGAAAAGAGACTGAGAAGTTGCTCTTCGATAATGACAATAGTATAAATAACAGTCTCTAGAGTTTTTCACTCATTTCCATGTTCTTCCACATGTGCATCTCATTCAGTGTCCATAACAACACTGGTGCCAGCTCAGATCAGAGTTCTCAACACCAATGCTGATTACACATTCTTGCCACACAGCTTGAACACCACCCCACTTTCCTGTTTGGATACCAGACTTTCTCGTTGTTTCCAGCTTTAGTCTGCACCCCAGCAACTAAATTGATCTTCTTCTAAGTAATTATACCATTCTCATTCATTCTACCTGTGGATCTGAAAGGAAAGATGTTTCCTGCCTTTGAAGAAAACTTGACAAAAGCCAGGACCATTTACATTAGTTGCAGAATCAATGGGAATTTTAAAAAAATGTATCTTGACTAAAACAAATTTAGATCTCTGAAACACAACCCCCAGGACAACATCAAATAAATTAGGAAAAAATTTTACTCACTCTTAAGGTCTGTCCCAATGCCAGCGTGCAGTAGCTACAATGACCAGAACTTGTGCAGTCAACTACCCCCACCCATACACACACACACACACACACACACACACACACACACACACACACAGTGCCAATATTGTCTGACCTGGCTTCATGACTTTCATACTTCTCCACCTCTAAACAATCACTTTTCTTTCACTCATACTGAGAAACTACAGATCTCAGTTCCCAGCACAGGTGGAGGGTCTGGCTGCAGCATATTTTATTCTGGATGTGTATATATCTTCAGAAATGCTTGTAAACAGAAGTAAAGTTAGAATTTCTGGGAGCATTTTACGAAAAGTGTGTAATCTCTCACATACAGTCATCTCTTGGTATCCAGAGGGCATTGATTGGTTCCAGGACCTGCTATGGCTACCAAAATCAGCAGACACTCAAGTCCCTTATATTAAATGGTGTAGTATTTGCATATAGCCTACTCACAACCTCCCAAATATTTTAAATCATCTCTAGATAACTTATAATGTAAATGCTATGTAGATAGTTGTAAATACAATGTAAATGCTATATAAACAGTTTTCTGCACACAGCGAATTCAAGTTTTATTTTTTGAAAGTTTCTGGAATTTTTTTTAATATTTTTGACTTGAGGGTGATTGAATCTGTGGATGCAGAGCCTGTGGATAATGAGGGATGACTATATAAATAATTCCATACATACAAAAGAATTAAATACTATCTCTTATGTTTTACAAAATTTTAAATTTAAATTAAAAAAAAAAGAGCTGGAAGAATAGAAGATCCCAGTCAATTCCTATCAAAAATTAGAATTGGTACTGGGGATTCTGAACATGTAAACCACTCCAGGTCTAGATCAGAGAAGAAGAGTCATTTTTACTCAAAAAGATACTGGGGACTCTGCATGAACCCTGACTTTTGACTTTGACAAAACTAAACCTGGATAAATCCTGACAATGTTGGAGATAAGTTAACAGAAAAACAAGCAAATAAACAACACATATGGTATAATAAAATATTTTCTTGCAAGGAAAAGAAAATATTACTCTGAATACACATAGGGAGAATACACACTGAAAATTATTTTCTGTAGGAAACATAATATATTTTTATTGTGGTAGAATATACATAACAAAATTTATCATTTTAATCATTTTTAAGTGTACAGTTCAGTGGCATTAAGTACATTCACATTGTTACACAGAACATATTTTTTATATTCCTTTACAGTATCTGCTTCCAAAAAAAAGTACAAAGAGATAGCTTCTGAGTTAAAAAAAAAAAAAAAGTACAGGAAGCCAATAGAAGAGAACAGATTGAAATAAAGACAGAAATAAAAAGGAGGTGACTAAAAAGTAGGGTACAAGTTTTGATGAAACTGCATTAAAATTCACGTTGAAGGCTGTAAAAAGCAAAACTGATTAAAGAAGAAAACCCATTCAGAGGTGTGGAGGACAAACCTCGGAAAGTCTCCCAGAACAAAAAAGGAAGATGTAAGAAATTTAAACATTGAGAGAGGTGATAACAGAAATGAAAGAAAGAAGGTGACTGGTCTAAGGCAATCAAGGCATCTCTATCCACCCCCCCCATCATAGTGATTGGTTCAGAACAGACATGTGACCTATGATTATCCAATCAGAGTCAAACACAGAACTTTTATTCAGCAAATGTGAGAACAGATGCCCTCTCTCCTCCTAGACGTGAATAAGGAAGCCGGTAGCTCTAGAAGCTGCTGGCAACATGTCACTTAAATGTGAGACTGTTTGCTGAGAATGCAGCTTACAAAGGATTAGGGAAGGGCAGAGCCAAGAGAACTGACAACCTAAAAACAACATGAATCCAGGATATATGTTGCTTGTACACTTTTCTATCTCTGGATTGTTTAGTTTTTGATCTAATAAACACTTTATTAGTTAAGCAAGTTTGAGATGAAGTTTTCTTTATTTAGATTAAAAAATATTTCAATGAATACTATTAGTAAAATTTCTCAATTAGTAAAATTCCTTCAAATCAGAATGCCCAATCTGAAAACTGAAAAAACTAAGAATATTTCTAAGAAAATTAATTTTAAAAAGACCTACACTTAAGTCTAACCTGGTGAAAATCTTAAATGTCAGTGGAAAAGAAAAAATACTAGACGTTTTCAGACAGAAAGATACAATTAAATATCAAGCTGACCTTAGACTTCTTGGAAATACTAATACTGGTGTACAGTTAAACAATGACTATAAAATGTTATGGGAATTCTTGTCTTGACTGAAGAATTCAAAAATAGGAAAAACCTTATTTAGATGTGAAAAAAAAAGAAAAGACCTCGCAAGCTATACAAAGATTGTGGAAGTATACCAGTAGCCTTCCTAAAAACTTGCTCAAAAACACAATATAAGTAAACAGTTGATGACTCAAGATTATAAATGCAAGAAAGGAAAAACTATAATATAAATAGACTGTCAGTAAGCACAAAGATTAATCAGCTGTTCTTAAAATACTTGAAAAATTCAATTCAAAGTCCAAGTTACCAGTATGTCTCAAAAGATAATTTCCATGGTTAAAACAATAATTGAGCTCTTTTGTCTTTAGCTTATGATGGCATTTAAGGTGAGGGCTTCAGCCATTTTGGTAAGTTATTTGATTTTTCTGGGTCTCTCCCATGTATACATCTTATTAAATTTTTATTTGATTTCTCTTGTTAAAAAAACAATAGGGCTTCCCTGGTGGCGTGGTGGTTAAGAATCTGCCTGCCAATGCAGGGGACATGGGCTCGAGCCCTGGTCTGGGAAGATCCCACATGGCGCGGAGCAACTAAGCCTATGTGCCACAACTACTGAGCCTGTGCTCTAGAGCCCGCAAGCCACAACTACTGAGCCTGTGTGCCACAACTACTGAAGCCTGCGCACCTAGAGCCCGTGCTCCACAACAAGAGAGGCCACCACAATGAGAAGCCTGTGCACCACAACAAAGAGTAGCCCCTGCTCGCCACAACTGAAAGCCTGTGCACTGCAACAAAAACCTAACACAGCCAAAAATAAATAAAATTTTTTTAAAAACCAATAATTGATATTTAATAAAAATATGGCTCCTTTATAACAATTTAAATTAACAAGCATTGATAGTGGAGAACAGAGGACTTCCCTGATGGTCCAGAGGCTAGGACTTTTACGTTCCCAATGCAGGGGGCCCAGGCTCGATCCCTGGTCAGGGAACTGGATCCCACATGCTGCAACTAAAGATCCCGCATGTCACAACTAAAAGATCCCACATGCTGCAACTAAGACATGGTGCAGCCAAATAAATAAATAATTTTTTTTAAAAAAAGAAAGTGGAGAACAGAAAGGGTGGGACTTACAGGTATAGACATACAAAATCCCTCACTGGGCATAAGGAGTCAAAGTTATCATTCTGTTCTTGACTTCTGTAAAGAGAGAAATATAAATTAATTAGATATTTGGTAATATCGAAGTCAATCACTACTACAAATAAAAGGCAAATGTTTAATTTCAAAAGCACAACAGAAGACAAACTACATAGTACATGTAGTCAAAGGCAAAAAACAATGGAAAGCATGAGGAGACACAAAAATAGGAAAAATAAAATAAGCGTCAAGGAAAACCAAACATAGGTAGATGAAAAAAGTATAAAGGTAATTTGCTATGTTTTTAAAAGAAATTTTTGTCATTAGAATTTTTTTTTTTTTCCTTTGGCTGCCTCAGGTCTTAGTTGCAGCATGCGGGATCTTTCATTGTGGCGCACGGGCTTCTCTCTAGTTGCAGCATGTGGGTTTTCTCTCTCTAATTGAGGCACATGGGCTCAGTAGTTGTGGCATGTGGGCTTAGTTGCCCTGCAGCATGTGGGATCTTAGCTCCCCAATCAGGGATTGAACCCGTGTCCCCTGCACTGGAAGGTGGATTCTTTACCACTCGACCACTGGCGAAGTCCCATCATTAGAATATTTTAAAACACAAATCTACGTTAATAAAAATTATAGTGAAACAAAAACAACAAAGAAAGATTAAAAATACAAAAAATAGCAATGATAAATTTTTGAGGTTGAAGAAGACATTTCCTGTTATTTCAGAATTTGTTTAGAGCCACAAGGCTGAGTATATTAGAAACCAAGTATCACCAAATTCTAAAGAAAGCACTAAGTAGCTCTCATACGCCTCCAAGGCTCATAAGACGCCCACGTCACCATGCCCCACCCTGCTGACATAAAGAAAAATGAACAATTCAAAGGAAGCTTGGTTGAATTGGGAGAGGTTTTAGAGTAGGCTTCATTAGGAAAATGTGCTGAGGCTTTTCTCTCCCCTTGTGGAGGAGGGTAGGGAGTACGATCCCCCAGATTCATGAAAACAATCTAGTAAGATTGGGGGTGCCTTTAAGAAGAGGAGACCTGCATCTCAGTCTCCTGTCAAGTACACAACATGCTAAACTATGGAAACTTGTAAACCCTCCCTGGTGTTGCCATCAGAGCAGAGGAGCAACAGGTAAGAAAATTCTTTGAAGTTTGACATGCATCCCAGGGAGACTGGGGCCTTAAAGAACAGAGAGACAAGTGTCTGGTACTCCTCTGAACAATTCTGAAAGCTGGAGCCTGGCTGGAGGGGCATGGAAGGGAAAAGAAGAAAAGAGGCAATAGTGTGGTGGAACAAGGGTGAGAGAGTTTTCTCTGGCCAGGAGGACCCCGGGAAGGCAGGCAGGCTTGAGCATGGTTGAAGATAGTCCTCCAGGGAGAGTGGCTTTCTAGGGTGAGGAAACCCAACAGGAAGAAGAGTGCTGCTGGGGTAAGAGTCATGGGCAGGGGTCATGAGATGAATTATGCAGTGGGTCTCTGACCGTTAATGTTATGCGTCAACTTGGAGAGGCCACAGTACCCAGATATTTGGCCAAACATTATTCTGGATGTTTCTGCGAAGTCTTTTTTAACAAAATTAACATTTAATTTAGTAAACTTTGAGTAAAGCAGATGAGCCTCCATAATGTAGGTGGGCATCATCCAATCAGTTGAAGGCCTTAAGAGAAAAAAGACTGGCCTCCCCCCAGGAAGAAGGAATTCTGCCATCAGACTGCTATGGCACTCGAGCTGCAGCACCAGCTCTCCCCTGGGTCACTAGACTGTTGGTCTACCCTGCAGATTCTGGACTTGCCCTCTCCCACAATCATGTGAGCCAATTCTTTAAAATCAATCAATCAATCCCTCATATTTTCTCCCTCTCTCTCTCCCTCCCTACACACGCGTGCCTGCGCACGCACACACACACACATCTTATTGATCTGTTTCTCTGGAGAACCCTGACTAATACAGGGTGCTACCACACAGAAAGTATCTAAGGCCAGATGGTGTTACCCAAGAGATTACCATGACGCAAGGTCAGTTTTTTTTTTTTTTTAATTTTTAAGATTTTTGCTTTCTTCTCTTATTACTTCTCCTATATACACACCCATTGCCCCGACTCCAGAAGAGCTTCAAAAGGAAGGGAAAAGAGGAGAAAATAATGGGGGAAAAAATAGACCCTGCCTGTCCCATCAGTGTCCTGAGCTTAGGGTTCTTGGGCAGGGGGAGCTGGGGAAAGCTGCAAATGGTTGAAAAATTAGACTTTTGCATTAGATTGAAATTAACATTGTGGTCATATCATCAGAGAGGAAGGAAGAGAAATAGGCAGGGCACATTTAAAGACAGAGACCTGAGAGAAATAAAGTGGTTCTTAATTGTGTACCACACATTTCACAGATTTCAATAAGCCAGTTACTGCTAGATCAGAAAAATAACAAAATGTAGGGGAAGGAAAGAGGAAGAAAACAAGGAAGAAAAGGGGGGAGAGAGAAGGAAGGAACAAAGACATAAGTAAGCAGCCGAAGCAATATAATTACCAAAGTAGGAAGAAGTCAAGGCAAAAAGTCATGAAACTGGACTATGGATCACTATACATTAATTAAAGTATAACTCACAATAACATTAGAACAGACAGGAACCTAATAAATTAAATAGTACAACATAGATATGAGGAAGAAAACGGAGGTAGGGGAAGTCTAATCTTCTAAAACTAATTCTAAAAATATTAGCCTGAAGAGGTCAATAACCACAGGAGAAATTGAAAAAGTTATCAAATAATCATTTTCCATAACAGGTCTAAGTTAAAATATTTTACAGCTACATATCCAAATACTTGAAGGAATAGATAATTCCCAGGCTACCTAATTTTTTCAGGGCAAAGAAAAAGATGAAAAGTGACCCAATTCATTTTGTGAACCTAGCATAACCAACTCTGACCCTAAAACCTGACAAAAATGTTTTAAACAAGAAAGCTATATGTTAGTCTCATTTTTTTAGCATGCTAATTCTAAATTAAAAACTAGCAAATTCAATCCAGTTGAACTTTAAAAGCATAACCCACTATGATCAAGTAAAATGTATCCCCAAAATGCAAAAGTGGTTCAATATTAAGAAATTAAAAATAACAAATCAATAAGCCAGTAATAGATAAACCATACGATCATGATAGCATATGCAGAATAGGCACTTAATAAAATTCCAAGCTTGTCCCTAACAATCTATCTTAAGCCGAGAACTAATACATTTAACAATGAAATATTAGAGATATCCCCATTAAAATAAGAAGCAAAGTATATGACACTCCATATCACCACCATTATTTAATATTCTGGAGGCTTTAGCCTGTATAAGACTCAGAACAGGAAATAAGAGAAATAAAAAAGGAATCTTTCTTTGCAAACAAGAAATAATAATATATCTAAAATTTCCAAGAGGATCAATTGAAAATTTATTGGAACATAAACCTATAAAAATCTATCACCTTTATGTATGGCAGTAATAACTAGTTAGAAAATATAATTTAAAATTCCCTTTGTATTACAGCACCAAAACCAAAAATTGTAATATCTTGGAATAAACTTTTAAAAAGTAGGACTTCCCTGAAAAAGAACTAAACTTTACTAAAAGACTTTGTTGTATAAAAATCACATAAAAAAATAAGAAAGAAAATAGCACCCCTCAACCAAACACATGATCGTTACAGAGAAAAGGTAAACTCCTGAACACATATTTTTAAAAGTAAACCTCATTAGTAATCAAAGAAACACAGATTAAAGCAAAAACGACACCATTTTTCACCTAGAAAATTAAAGGAGGTCTTTATTTGATTGTCTCTGTTTTTAATGGTACCACCCAATACCGGCAAGAGTGAGGTAAGGTAGATACTTTGGTGTTTTCACATACTGCTGGTGCCATATAATTGCAACAATCTCTCTGAAAAAAAATTTGTCCATGTATATCATTAATATTAGTTATAATATACATTTGCACCTAGTAATTCTCCTTCTAGGAATCCTTAGGGAAATTTTTGGATATATCAACAAAGATTTGTTCTAAGATGTTCACAGCAACATTATAGCAAATAAAAGGGAGGTGGGGGACTTCCCTGGAGGCCCATAAGACTCCAAGCACTTCCACTGCAGGGGGCTCAGTTTTGATTCCTGGTTGGAAAACTAAGATCCCAAATGCCAAATGGTGCAGCCAAAAGAAAAAAAAAAGGGAGGTGGGGAAGTAAATTTAAAACATTAGAAAAACGCTTAAGCACATTATATTTTTACACATAATTTTTAATGGTTATATAATATTTCAGTTTATATACTATTTATAAATATATGTATATATTTACCATTAAAAATGATGTCTACAAAGAGTTTTTCATTTCATTGGGAACTGCTTATTATACTGTTAAGCCAAAAAATCAATATATAAAATCATATCAATAACGTAAGCCCAACACATTTTAAAAAACGAAAATACAAGGTTCAAAAATAAATATGTCCAAATACTGTGAAAAATAGCTGTCTTGGTGCTGAAGTTAAAGGTAGTTCTGCTTTTTGATATTAAAATTTTAAGAACATATAGTATTACTTAAAAAGAAAAATATTATAAGCATTCAGACCCTGGGGTTGGTGAATAGATGGACTTCAGCATGTCCATGACTCAGCTAAGACTGCATATTATTATTTGTGTTACTGAATTTGCCTGGAGAGAGAGTGATAATTTTCAAAGGGCTTCATCATGCCAGAATTATTAGAACCCACTGATTTAAAACTTTTAAAAAGTGGTTTAGAAGGGTCATTATTACATATGGACCATGTTCCAGATTTGCTCCCACGCATTTATATTAAAGTTTTATATTTTAAATATCATATTTTAAATATCATTATTTTAAAAACTGAGCCAGAAAAATTGTACTTGTCTTTTATTCAAATGGAAAAATTCTCAAGATATTCATGAATATCTTTCTCATTTAAATTGTAACTGCTACTAAAATTGTAATTCCATAAATATTTATTGAGCACCTATATAAGCAAGGTCCCATGAAGCTTGAAAAGCTTTTTCAAGTAAGAACTGCAGGTACAGTGAAATAAGGAAGATGGATGACAACTTCACATGGTGATTTGTTTACTTATGTATGCTTATGTGTGTGTGCACATAAGTATTGGGGTATTATTTTTATTCATGCCTTTGTTCAAAAAAAATATTTAAGGAAGCTTACCAGAATAAATATAACATAGAATAAAATGTAAAATAAGTAGGCGAGTCAACTGGGACAAAGGCTAAAATGAGGTAGAAAAGGTAAGACGAAGCCAAGAGCAAGGTCAGTACTCCCAGTTCATGCCAAAGTTTCAAGTTTCCTTGTAGTCTAAACAAAAGGTAAACATGATCTGTTACATGATTCTTGGTGCCCAGAAGATAAAAAGAAACCAGTTACTCAGGAGAAGTCCAACTATTCCAAGTTCTACCACCAAAGGGAAAATTCTCCCACGGGGCCTCATAAAGAGGACACCGTGTAATGTAATGAGCAACATCTTCACAGGGTTAAGTAATGAACAACATCCTGATGTAAAATACTCAGCAAAATATGTGGATCATACCGGGCATCAGTGAAGAGTCCTTCAGTGACCACCTATTTAAAATCACAACTCCCCATCCCCCTTCCTAGCTTTTTTTGTTCCCATAGCACTTATCATCAACTCAGACTTTATCTTTTTTTAATCTGTCTCTCCCTCCACTAACTTAAATATAAATTCAATGAGGGCAGATATTTTTGTCTATCTCATTCATCTGCATTCCCAGGGTTCAAAAGAATTTCTGACACATAGAAGTTGCTCAGTATATATTTATTGAATGAGTGAATTCATGAATTATCATCATATAATTAATAATGAGTATTATTATTATCAATATATCAGTGTTATTAGCAGGATTCATAGGACTCTTTTGTATTATATTCTTTAAGGTAAACAGGATAAAATTAAAACACAATTTTGTGAAAGCAATTCTATGAAAGTCAAAATGATGTGGCATAAGAATGTAGCTTTCAGCAGTCAAGATACGAATTTCAAAACATCTAAAGGAATCGATGAACTGCATATTTTTGGACAATCCTTCTTAAATAAAGATTTGATAATTATGGTGAAGCTACAAGTTAGGGTTATATTTCCTGAAAGCAGTTGGAAAACAGCTATTCCATGTTCCCATGAAGAGCACAGCTATATGGTTTGGTTCAGCTAAGCTGGGTTAGGAATAGAAAAAGTGATCTAGGGCTTCCCTGGTGGCGCAGTGGTTGAGAGTCTGCCTGCCAGTGCAGGGGACACGGGTTCGAGCCCTGGTCTGGGAGGATCCCACATGTCGCGGAGCGACTAGGCCCGTGAGCCACAATTGGCTGAGCCTGCGCGTCTGGAGCCTGTGCTCCGCAACAAGAGAGGCCACGATAATGAGAGGCCCGCGCACCACGATGAAGAGTGGCCCCCACTTGCCGCAACTAGAGAAAGCCCTCGCACAGAAACGAAGACCCAACACAGCCATAAATAAGTAAATAAATAAACACAAAGTTTAAAAAAAAAAAAGAAAAAGTGGTCTAAAAATGAGGCATTCCTGAAAATAAGTTTTAATACCTGCAGAGACAGGCCAAGAAATAAACCCCAGCCAGAGCCAAGTTTTTTCTCAGAAAGAGATTAGGTGTCCATGTTAATATAAAGACAGTTAGATGATATGGGCCCCAAATGTTTATGCTATAGATTAATAGCCCTAAAGATTTTAGCCTAGAAAAAATTTAAAGCAGGATTCCCAAACGTTCATCTGAGCCACACGACATCTTAGTAAGACTCCCATAAAGTGACATCCTTTCAGTATATCTTGATTGCAAAACATAAACTTAAATAAGCAAATAAGTTAACTTGCTGAATAGGGATGTTTTCCACAAGGGATTTAACTATGGAGAGTCATTTACATATCTGAGAACATTAGTTTGATAACCAATGCTCTGTAGCTATTCTTCCTGAAGCTATTATATAACAGAATCAGTTGTCAATTCAAGTCAGTCCTGGTTGCTGATAATAAAACCACATATTGGGCATCCAGGAGAATATCTTTTTTTTCTCTTGGGGATTGGAGATGGGGAGGTCATTCATCCAGCTCAACTTGAACAGTTTCCTTTTTTTTTTAAAAGTGAGTGAGAGGAATCATAAAGCCTCCCTGTTTTATTCCTACCAAATATTATTATTTGATTCATAAAAGCCCATGCACACCAACCTCTCAGTGACAGCTGAGTCTCAGTGATGCACAATGGGAAGTGATGAGTGTCTACAGTGGATGCTGAGGTGCACCCCCAGGTCCCCCTTTAGGATTTATGCCCCCAACTGCCAGGAGTGCTGCCCACATTCCTGCCTCACCTGTCAGCCTCTTTGGGAATCTGCTGAGGCAGTCTGTGCCTGGCCCAAATGCATAGTGACCCCCATGCACCCCTGGTGTGCTCTCCTGGGCTGTCCATCTCTGTGTGTCCAAATCCAGCCCGCCCATCAGGGTCCTGCTCAAATACCACCCTCTTCCAGAGGCCTTGCCAGATTCTTTCCTTTTCTGAATGTTCTTTCCTTTTCTGAATGACCATGCTCCCTTCCCAGGTAGCGTTGCCAGATAAAATACAGGACACCAGTTAAATTTGAATGTCAGATCAATAGCAAATAATTTTTAGTGTAGTTATGTATCAAATATTGTATGGGATACACTTGTACTAAAAAACTAATCAGTGTTGATCTGACATTCAAATTTAACTGAGCATTGTGTATTTTTATTTGCTAAATCTAGCACCCTTTTATTCCCAGGCAGCCAGAATCCCATAACTATTCTACACAGAAGGATGAAGGCTCAGCCCCTTACCCAAACTTGGTATGATTCTGAGGAGTCATCCCAGTTTAAGAGCTCCGCCTGGGGTCAACTGAGGTCTTTCATTGAGGCTGTATCTCAGCCCAGCTTCTCCCTCTGCCCAATCCTACTTCTTTGTCTACATCAGTCATTAATCCCAAAGAGCACTCCATACTAGACTTCATGCACACTAATCTCCCTCCTAGAGTCTGCTTCCCTGAAAACTCAACTTGGGACAGGGCCTAAGAATGGATAAAAAGCCTTTTGACTGAATCACAAGGTGAATGACTATGAGAGGTGGGAGGTGGTCTGGAGAGAAAGATTCAGGTCAAGTTATGAAGAGTATACACACTGTAGTTAAATGTTGCAAGACGGACTAGTTCATAAAACACACTTAGTGTTATAATTTAGAAGTTAGTATCTGGAAAATCCCAGTAGTTTGTCACTCCCCGTGGAGAGGCTGAAGAAGAGGAGGTAGAATGGTGAAGAGTTATTTACTTGTCTCTGATCAGTGCTTCCCACACCTTTCCACCAGGACAGGGTAAACCTCCATGGTCTGTGGTGGCATGAAATTTCTTTGAGGTCTTTACTTCAAATACTGGTATAAATCATGACTTTGGTTTCATAATTTATTACTTTGCATTTAAAAAAATGTTTTTCCCAAAATTATTCCATTAATTGACTTCCAGGAAGATGTTCCCCTGTGTCCTGTAGCTTCACACACTTCACAGAATCAGCCACTCACCCCCAAGGGCATTTGTATCCCAGATTGTGTGGCACAGCCTTTACAGGATTTGTTTCTCTTCTTTCCTTCAGGGTTTAATCTAAGGAAAGTCATGTCAGCTTCTTTTTTTTTTTTTCTTTAAACAGCAGACATTTATTTTCTCAGAGCTCTGGAGGCTAGTAGTCCAAGATCAAGGTTTTAGGAGGGTTGGTTTGTGGTGACAGCTCACTTCCGAGCTTGCAGAGGGCCACCTTTTCTCTGTATCCTCACACAGTCTTTCCTCAGTGCACATGCATGTCTGTGTCCGAATCCCCTCTTCTTATAAGGACACCAATCATATTGGTTTAGTGCCTACATGTCAGCCTCTCTTGAGTGCAGGATCTCTTTCTCCCTCTAGCTTTCTCCTGGCTAAAAGTTTCTGTTCATGTGAAGAAAAAACTGTACCATGGCAGGGCATCCTAACTCACCATTGCTTTTCTACTCCAACTCCAGACTTGTTTAATGGGCACACAATGCCTGAGGTTAATGTACGTCTTTTGTCTAGGTTGCCCTAGCAACACTTGATAACTAGATTCAAAAATTATGTTTAAAGATATCAGAAGCTGAAACAGCCCATAAAACATATAATTGGGTGGTATTATTACCCCGTAACTTGGGTCAATTTCCCCTCAATGTACTATCTGCCACTTGCCCACACAGAAGTTTGTGAAGTTTGACATTTCACTACGAAGAAAAGAGCACAATTATGTGGAAACCTGGAGTTTCACTGTACAATCCTAATTCCAAATTACCAATAAAAATCTTCATTTAAAATTCCAGATTCATTACTAACGCTCTCAGGTCCCAAATGTTACCACTTCTCCATCTAAAGAAAAGCTCATTCATCCCTGTCCCGCATTTCCTCTTGTGAAATCAAATCTCTATTGCATCATTTTTCTTTGGCTGCTGTAACAAATTACCACAAATGTAGTGACTTTAAAACAACACACATGGATTACTTTGCAGTTCTGGAGGTCAGGACTGCCACATGGGTCTCACTGGGCTAGAATCAAGGTGTCAGCAGGACTGTGACGTTCCCTTCCGGGGGCTCTAATTGATAACCCATTTCCTTGCCTCTTCCAGATCGAGAGGATGCCCGCGTCTCTTGGTTAGTGACCCATTTCCTCCATAGCATATCTCTGACTTGTTCCATCATCACATCTCTTTCTGATCACAGCCCAGGAAGGTTCTTTTAAGGACCTGTGTGATTAGATTGCATCCCCCACCCCAGAGAACCCAGAATAATATCTTCATCTCAAGGTCATTAACATAATGACATCCACAAAAATCCTGTTTGCCAAGTATGGTAATATATTCACAGGCTCTGGGAATTGGGGGCAGGGGAGGGAGGAGGAATTTTTCTATATATCACATCTGCCCATAACAAAATATACTTGCTCATTCTCATCCTCATCCTACGGTAAGTCATTAAAACAGACTCAAAAATATTTGGAGATTTTAAAAAATAAATTAAATACAAGTATATCAGATAGGAAAAAATAAAGTTACAGTGAGCCACACCAAGCTTCCCCTTCTCTACAGGATTCCCCGTGAAAAGATGTTGGTTAGCTGTCCAAGATATAATCTCTCCTTGCAGAAACCCATCCCCCAAATTCTGTGTCGGTTAATGCAACTTCTAACAATGCAACAGCTAATTCTGCATCCTAACAGTTCTTCTATGAAGGCTAAGTCTATGTCGAATTAACAAATTATTTTAATACTTGTAGAATTTTCCTGAAGGTGAAAAATAAAGAGTGTTCATGGACTGTGAAATGAGTCCTGTGTTGATCTGAATGGTAGGTAATTGTCTCATATATAGGAAAATTCTTGAGATAATTATAATTTCAAACTCGGAGCTATGGAAGTGACTTATTTCTATATGAAATAAATTTCTGTCATAGTCCTATCAATGCAATATTTATATTCCTCATTAAGTGGAAGTATTAGAGGTACATCCTTCTCCTGCAGCAAAATAGAAACAAAGAATGCTTACCTCTGATTATTTGCATATTGTTAAGATAATCTTCCACTTGGGATATCATGAGAGTCCTAGAAAAATAAATAGCGTCATATTTACTTTATGGGGGAAAATAATCATCTATCTACTTTTCATGATATAAAAGATATTGTTCTAAGCTCACTTCCAAACTCTTTGCCTTTTTCAAATTTCTTGAGAAATCTATATGCAAATTCTTATGCAGGAGGCAGCTTTTGAAACTAAATACAACCAAGATTTATTGGTTCTCCTTCCTCTGTGAAAATCTATTGTGCCCATCTGATTTTCTAAAAGACCTAAGAAAACAAACCTTTGTGGGCCTTTTAGACATTTTTAATATAAAGTTATGAATAATCACTTCCAATAGACATCAGACACCCTCTCCCCTGAAACTGTCAGTGGCACTGCTACCACCACCACGCCTTCAAGAACTAACTGGAAGCTAATGTAAACAGTGAAAATGAGTCTCAGAGAGGTGCTGATAAAAGAGAAGAAAGGAAAGTCACAGGGAAAAATGAAGAACACGAATAGGTTGCTCTAAAGACAGCAGTGCCTAGGGCAGGGCCTGGCAGGCAGTCCACACTCAGTAGATATTTGTTGAATGGGGGGCTCTTTGTTATCTACTGAACAGTTTTTCACTAGAGCCATGAGCAACCTGCCACGCAAAGACAGCATCCGGGGATGAGAATATCAGTGGGAAAGGGGTTGGCAAATGGGTGGCTGGAGACCTCTGTTCTGGTCACAGCTCTGCAACAACTAGTTGTCTGATTTGGGGAAAGTCACTTAAATGTCTGGATCTCAGATTCCTCAGCTGAAAAGTGAGGGGATTAGACTCTGATCTGTAAGATTCCTTCAAACCCAAATTCTACGATTCCTACAACACAAGAAGGGATGCAGTTGTTATGACACTGTGCCCTGGCCTTGGCCTTGGCCAGGAGTCAGGTTTTGCCTGTCTTCCCTCACGCTCTCTGTGGCTGTGACCTCTGACCCTATCCTACTGCTAGCTCCAGGCCTACCTTCCTCAGATCATAAGGTCAGCCAGTGGTGGAACCACCAGCAGCAATAAGATTAGTGACCAGCCTGCACAGGGACCTATAGAAAACCGTTCTCACCTCAGTTTATATTCTCAGAGGTTTTTGTTTTGTTTTGTTTTTTGATATTCTCAAAGGTTGTATATTATGGACCCATGCTTTTTTTTTGTCTTTCTTTTGTTTTTGTTCAATTTTGTTTTCGGTGTGGAAATTACCCTGCCAATAGATACATAAGCTGGGTTTTGGGCATGTTAATAATGAAGTTAAGAGTACCAGGCAGATTTACCTTCTCTCTGTTCTATGAACAGGCACTGAACTCTAGTTATAGCTACCTATCTCATTGACTGTGAGAAAGAATTTAGGCATGAACCAAAGTCAGTCCTGGAAAAACCTTCCCAAGAGCACTCTCCATTGCTGATCATGAGTTCTATCAGCTGTACACAAAAGGAAAAGCTGTACATATTTCTCTCATCTCTTCTCTTTCACTTAACCCTGGCATCAAAATAGCAGGTTCCTTATAAACAGACTGAAAAAAAAAATCATATTCCATTTAGAGCAGGGGTCCCCAACTCCCAGGAGGTGAGCGGCGGGCAAGTGAGCAAAGCTTCATCTGCCGCTGCCCATCGCTCCCCATTGCTTGCATTACCACCTGAACCATCCCCCTCCTGCTCCCGTGGAAAAATTGTCTTCCACAAAACCAGTCCCTGGTGCCAAAAAGGTTGGGGAGCACTGATTTATAGGGCCAGATTCAAGAAAAGAAAACGTTTATGTAAGCCACTTCCCAAATATTCAGCTTTTAATAGCAGCTAGAAAACCTCTTTAATGTTGTACCCCAAGGCTCCCTGAGGATCCCAAAACACAAATGAATGTAAATAATGTTCAGGAATTCTTACTACGTTGATCAACCTCCTTTCATTCTGACCTGTCCCTGAGATACGATCAAGTGAGCTCATTAGTAAAATCCCTTTTTAAATAAAGAATGCTTTTAATGCCAACCAGACAAGCAGATGGGTGGCAGCACTCAGACCCACCATTCCACCTCATTTTTACTGATCAGCCAGTAAACATTACAAACACTCAATGAATTATATGGTTTCCTTAGGGTGGAAATGCAGGGGAGGAACACAAGCTCTTATTCTATGGACATGACTCTTTTTAAATAAATTCCAGAAGAAGAGGCTTTGGTTCATTAAGTTTTAAATCTGCTGAAAAGTTCAATTAGTGGCAAAGCACAAGTTCCAAGTCTAATTTGTCAACACAGAATCTGAGTATGCAAATTTAAGGAGACATAAATCAATAAGGTTGACTCCTCTAAATTAGTAATCAATGAATTCTTCCAGTGTGAAAAGTGACTAAAGTCAAGATATTGTCAATAAAATATCATGACAGATATCAAATAATAATTATTTTGCCCCTTGGGTTCTACTTTCTGCCTGAGCAGAAAGCTCATCTACCTCTTTCCTATACACAACTTTGCACAGGGTCATGAAGCCAAAGCCTTCCCATAAATGAAGGTACTAAGTCCCACTGGCTGCAGTGATTCTCCAAAAAGATTGAGGGATTTAAATCAGTGGTCCAGATATCCTTGGACGTTGTTTCCTGGACTAAAACAGAAGTAAGATTTTGAAACCAAATAGCTTTGATGTTATAAAATGATCTCTTTCAGATCCTAATTATATTTTAAGGGGAATCATTAACTGAGAGAATGAAATAAATTCCATCTCATTAGGTAACGAAGGACATTTTGCAGCAAGCAACAAAATTGAAACTTACATAACAAGTCAAAACAATGAGGATAACTTCAAATCAATTTATAAAATAAACCAATGTGAGAGGGAGAAGTCCTTGAAGTAGTGTCAGACCAAACTGATATTTAGAATCCACAAATTTTATACAGGGCATATATCAGCAGAGACACTGGGTATTTTCCTGTGTCCAGTCTCAATTTACATTTGAGTTTATTACAATGGAATGGATAGAGAAGGTCTTAATATCCTGCATAGATTATTAGACCAAATGTAAGGTGACCTCAAATTAATTTCATCAGGTTACTTTATTCCTTCCCAAAACCAACCTGAAATAAGGCACAGTAGAAATGGGATTTGACAGGGGTGATTCTAAGTGTTGAAAGGGAGGTCAGTCAAAATGGGGAAGGGGGAGGAAAGGAAGGACTTGGCAGCCAGACGGCATCATGGGAACAGTGGGTGCAGAGGGTCAGGAAGAAGGTAGGTAGTAAAGATTAGCTTTCCCAAAACCCTTCCTGGGGCTGGTTCCACATGGAATGTTCCCAGATCTTCCTTCTGTTCCACACCCACCTGCCTCCCTTTCCTGAAGTTTAACTTGAGAGTTATTTCCTAGCAGTGCTTATATGAAGAATAAGAGAAGAGCCCCACCACCACTTACCAAACTTCATCCTCAAGGTTAAACAGTTGGTTGTACTTGGTTTTATTTCCATTTTTCAAACTGAATTATAATTGATGCAAATTCTCCTCCATGTAGCAGGGAATGAAAGAAACAGCTATCAAATATCTACTTCTAGCCCCTTTTCAACCCTGGCACTTGTTCAACCTATACCTTCCTAAGGTGACAAGGCCTGGAACTTAGTAAAACTAGCCACAAAAATCAGCGATCCCTTTCTTTCAATACCATCATTTCTAGAAACTACTGGAAATGGCAAACACAAGTACAGATTTTTTTTCTCTCAGCTGGAAAACATACTAATAGATTTTAGATTTCCCAACCACTGCAAATAGGTGTGCCTACCCACAGTTTACACCAAAAAAGATTCGGAATAGATATGTCCTTTGAGCAACCTTTGTCAAGGAATGACTCTCAACATTGAACCCCTAACTTTTTCTTCCAAACACAAAGAATCCCATGTAGATTCTCAGCTCAATGCTTTTAATGGCCTGGGACTAGTTTCTGCTCTAAGAATCTGCTTGGTCCTGTTGAGTCATGGTCTATCCCTAGATAGACCACAGGGGTATGTATACAGGTGCACTCTTGTTTTGCTTAGAGAAGGAGGAGTTATAAGTTGGGAGTAGTCCATAAGTGTCTGCCTCAGTCTTTGAGATTTCTCAGTGCATCTAGCTGTTCTGGCACTGACACTCACCTGATGGCCTCTTAGGTATGCCTAGTGCAGTCCTGGTACCCCAAACACTACAGTGTTATGAAGTGACAAGCCAGAAAACTCAAAAATGGCTACAGCTTTTTTATCAACAAGAGATTGTCAGTGGGTTGATGGAAAGGGATCTCCTTAAAAATAATTCTTTACATATACAGAGCACTTGACAATCCACAAATTATTTTCATGGGTTATATGACAGGATCCTCACAATAATCTTATGAGATGGGAAGATAATTTTATCTCCATTTTAAAAGGAGATAGAGACTCAGAAAAGCTAAATGGCCTTTTTACAATTGTAGGATTAATATGTAACAGAGCCAGAACTTGAACCCAAGACTCCAGATTCCAAGGTTGAGTATGTTTTCAAGGTGCCACAGTGCCTGTCATATCAGAAATGAAGAAAACCAAATCTGGAAGCCCAGCACATACCACCAGGGATGCTTGCAGACCAGATATGACACAGCACTGCAGACCAGGAAGAACTCAATGAAGCTAGAATACCACCATTAGCTCATTGTCTAGATGTGGCTACTGAAGGATCACCTTTGGTTTATCAGTCTCCTTGGCATCCTAAGTGGTATGTCAGGGTTATCCAATGAGGTCTAAAACAGCAAATCTCTGCCCTGGCAGTTTATAGAATCTTTTGTTGAGTGTTATTAAAATTCAGATTCACAGACCTATTAAAACTCAGATTCCCAGACCTGGTCCTAGACCTACTAAATTAGAACCTCTAGATATGCAGCCTGGGTAAATGTACTTTTTATAAAGCTCCAAAGGGACTGCTGATGCAAACTTAAGGCTGCAAACCCCTTTTCTTGAGCACAGTGAACTCAACATATCAATTACTTTCATAAAGCAACCATCAAATGAAGGGGGCTCGAGATTTACTGGATACGGTAGTAATAGGCTTAGTTATATGTTTTAATAAATGTTTTTCAGTTTTCATAGCCATAATTCTTCACATTTTTAAGAACTATGATTTTTCCTCTCTCTGAAAAGCCAGGTTGGGAGAGAGGACCATCCTCTTCCACCTTCTGTCATGCTTATCGTTGAGGCAAGGCTCATTAAAAAACAAACAAATTCACTGGCTTAGAAATAATGATAATAGGAATTTCTGCAACTGCAAGGAGGCAGAGTTGCCCTGAATGCCAGCCTGAAGCCCTGCAACTTGGTGTAGACAGCTTGTGGTGGGGGACACTGAACAGGAGTCCAGTCCAGAGGCAGCTTGGGAGAATGTGCCTCTACAGTAACTGATCATGTCACCCTCTCTGAGTTGGCTGCTAAAAATTTTAAATCTAAATTGAGTGTACGCCTAGCGAAATTTTAAAAGTCCTTAAAACATTTGTCAGTTGATTCTGTTTACTAACCTCACTTCTAGCATCATCTTATCATTTCACCTTTTAAAAATAATTTATTTATTTATTTATTTATTTATTTACTTATTTATTTTGGCTGCATTGGGTCTTCGTTGCCGCATACAGGTTTTCTCTAGTTGCGGCGAGCAGGGGCTACTCTTCATTGTGGTGCGTGGGCTTCTCATTGCGGTGGCTTCTCTTGTTGCAGAGCGTGTGCTCTAGGCGCACAGGCTCAGTAGTTGTGGCGCACGGGCTTAGTTGCTCTGCAGCATGTGGGATCTTCCCGGACCAGGGCTCAAACCCATTACCCTTGCATTGGCAGCCAGATTCTTAACCACTGTACCACCAGGGAAGTCCCCCAACTTTTCTTTTAATCCACGTGCTTGACTCTCTTATATTTAATTGTATTTTATTTTGTTACATGATATATATTTTTATAAGTTGCCCCACATCCTTTGGGGGAACAAAGAAAGAGAAAGAAAAAAACTAGAAGAGAAAGAGGAAAAGAAGGGAAGGGGAGAAAGTGGGAGAGAGTACTCTAGAGCAGCTGGAGCCCAAATTCTCCCTCTTCACTAAGCGTTTTGTATTATTTACTTGTTACAGATGATATTCTTAAGAATATGGGTATCATATTACTTCAAGATATTCATAGCTCATTGCTGTGGTTTTCTAAAAATGTGTTTATCTGTTCTAGTAAATAAGACAAATAAGACTATTCTTACATTTCTCAATTTAGAACTGTAAAATAAGTGAAGCAAGGGATAAAATTCATTTATTTCTGTAGCAAGTTCCCTACTAAGCACTTACCACACTACATTGTAATTACATATTAGTCTATCTCCCCTAAAAGACACGTCACGCCTGCCAATCACAGTATCCTGGCACATGATAGTTGTACAATAAATTTTTGTTAAATGAGTGAATATGATCAAAGCAAAGTCTTATATATTTGAGGGTACAATCATGCCTAAAACTGGCCCTCAGCTCTCTGGGGTCTAGTGTCTAGACTGTGATAAACATATATTAATAAAACATATAAACACATATATGCAAATGATGGTCCTATAAGGTAAGGTGTGATAAGTCTTATTTAAGTGGCAGAGAAAATAAGTGTTATAGGAATTCCAAGAGGAGAGAACTTCCTTTTAGGGGAGCACTCAGGGAAAGACTGATGGAAAAGGTGATTGTCACTAGCTAGAGGCAGGAGAGGACATGCATTTCAAGTAGAGAAAACCCCACAGAAGCAAAGGAAAAGTGGGAAAAAACAAATGTGTTCAGGAGACGAGTTGACTAAAAAAGTGAGTTGAAACTGAAGGATTATGGGAAACAGTGATTGGTGTGAAAGAAATAGTTCAATATTTCCCAATATCTATCAACCCCTTCTACCTTAACAACAGAACTCTGATTTTAGCTGGTCCCCTCTTGCTGCCTCACTAAGAGATTCCATTCCCATCCTTTCTAGAAGTTAGGTGTCTCCATACAACTATGTTTTGACCAATGGAGTGTTACCTGAAGTGTCATGTGGGACTTCCAACATGGCTCTATAAAACCTACAGGGGTACACCTTTCTCTTCTTCATTACGTACCTAACATTCTTTTGTGTAGACTGAAGCCTTAGCAGTCATCTTGGACCATGAGGATGAAATACATAACCTAAGGTTGGTGAGTCCTTGAAGAAGCCTTGGTCCCTGAGGACTTCATAGGGCCACATACCAGGCCTGCACTACCTACTACTTGTTTTGTTTTAAAAAAGAAATAATTTCTATAATGTTCAAGACTTTCATATCAGATTTTAATGTTATGTGAAGCAAAACCTAATCCAAACGGATACATTAAAAGAAATATATGTTAAGCACAGCATACACACACGCAACCACACAAAACAAAAAATATAACCCTACTCCCTTTAATTGTTCAGCCACTTTTTCCACTTGTAACATTTTGACTTTCCTAAACCCGGATGGCACAGCTCTGCTACCTTTAAGTAATGTTTACCACCAACATAGCCCCTGAGAAATCATCTTCAACAGCAACGTCGAAAGCAATTTTCCAGCATCTGATTTTGGTGTAAATCATTAAGATTTTTGCTTTGGCATGCCGCCGTTACAACTAGGCAGGGCTGCAGCATGGAATTAATCAAGGCATTGTAACCAAGTCAGCTTCAAAGGACTTCTTAGTTTCCGCAGGAGATGACGGCAAGGACAGGGGAAGGAGCGCCACTAAAACTTAACTGACAAGGCAAAGAACTGCTTGTTATCCCTAAGCAGGTATAATAAATACCAAAATCATGTGACTCCTGGATTAATGGGGACAGTTGTGCAGCAAGATGAAATTTATATATTTATTTGTAAAGCAAAATCTGGAGTCTTCTGAATAAGTACAGGAAGGAAGGTTCTGTGTATGGAGTATTAAAAAGGGACACAGGGTGCACAGGAGTAGACAGAACGGAGTTTGGGAAAGGGTGGTGCTGATGAGGAACAGGAGCCACGTGATGACAGTAATTAACCAGAAAGAGAGGAGACTGGCTGATCCTGTGTGATTAATCTTCCAGCTGCCCCCTTCCCCAGAGACCTGAGTGGCCCCAGAAGTTATGTCAACATTTGCCAGTGACTTAGAAAGTCCCCCTCCTACTGACTGAGCACATTGCCAACTCAGTCCATGCGGAATGTGGAGGTTTCTTATCTGCTACCTCCATCATCAGAAAGCTCAAGACAAAACCCATACATTTATTACAGTTTATTTATTTATTTATTTGGCTGCATTGGGTCTTCGTTGCTGCGTGTGGGCTTTCTCTAGTTGCGGCGAGCAAGGGCTACTCTCCGTTGCGGTGCACAGGCTTCTTTTGTTGCGGAGCACGGGCTCTAGGCTTCAGTAGTTGTGGCACACAGGCTCAGCAGTTGTGGTGCACGGGCCTAGTTGATCCACGGTATGTGGGATCTTCCCGGACCAGGGCTCGAACTTGTGTCCCCTGTATTGGCAGGCGAATTCTTAACCCCTGCACCACCAGGGAAGTCCCTACAGTTTAAAAGCATTTCCACATATAACTTTTGATGCTAATAACAATTCCAGCAAGGAACTGAGTCCCGAAGAGTTTCACTTCATTCACAACCACTATTGAGTGATTCGTTTTTTGCAGGTCTACTCCAGGTAGTGTTGGAGGTGCCGATGGAAAGGAAGAGGGAAGGAAGGGAGGAAGAGAGGGAGAGAGGAGCCTTCGTGAGCAGTGGCAGAAACCAAAGAGTACAAGGTACACTTGAGAAGAGGTGTTTGGTTTGGATGTGGATCCATTACCTAGAGAAGGAGGAGGTCAGGATGGAAAGGTATTGAGGTCCAGATTGTGGAGGACTGCCTCAAAGGCCAGGCAGAGACCTGTGTTTTGATTCCATGGTCAATGTGAAGTCAGTGATGAGTATATCTGTGCAGGCTAATCGCATGCCTTCAGAACTGGCTTTAGGGAAACTAATCGGAACATGGTGTGTGAGTTGTACACAAGTGGAAAAGCCTGAGACCAGGAAGACACTTTGGGGAAAAGTTTATGGGGTAACAAATAAAAGTTTCTCTGTTACACATTCTATACCCATGATTTCCTTTATGACCAAAGCAATTCCTAAGTTAAGGTTTCCTTTACTTTTGGATGCTCCTACATGCAGAGGCTAAGCAAAGCCTGAGCGTTTGAGAAGCCCATGTGTACATCTCTTAAGGGACCCTACTCTTTCTCCAGCAGCTGCCCGGCGTCACCACAAAACAAATAAGTGTGACTGTTGACAGAAAGCAATAACCCTTCCTACAGCTGTTGAATAAATTGCCTATTAGCAGTCCCACACCATAATTCATGTCAGATTATGCAGATTCAGCCCTTATGAATGAGTGGAAAAATCTTATCATTAAATGAAGTTCTATACCAAATCCCTAAGCATTTTCTTGTTATTTCCTAAAGCTGTTCCTCCTTCCGGCTGATCCCTGAACTTTCTGAGAGCTGACAGAATCAAAAATAAGCAAAAAGTCCATACTCTCTGTATATCTTCCTCTGGGGAAGAGCCTCTTGGGTCCTTGGGATTTATATTTTAGAACCATAATTTAAATGCAGATTTTTAACTCCCATGTTGGGCAGCCAAGAAGGAGGTTTCTGACTTGATTAAAATACCGATGCATAAATTTTATACTTAATGGTTTTCTTTCTACAGTGGGGTGGTATTGAAGAGATGGTTTTAATGAACTTGTGGGACATGATTGAGGTCTCCAAGAAAGTTTATTTTCATAGATCAGTTTTCTAAGTCTTAAAGGAACAACGGTCTGCTACTTTTTAAACACTATTTTTAACCAAATCTCTTACCAGTGTAAGCCCATAAACTGATGGGACATATTACTACTTGGTCTAGTTGGGGGGACAAGGGAAAAAGCTAAGAGACGGGAGATGAAATGTGGAATGAGCAGTCAGGCTGACTGGCATTCTATAGTTTGGGGTGGGAAGATGTCTTAAGTATCTTGAGCCTCAATTTCATCATATATAAAGGTGGGAGTGGTTACCATGATGAAATGAGATAGCAATTGGACAACACCGGAAACGCAGATGTCACACAGTAGACATTAGTGCCTCACTCCTGCACCGAGGGCATCTAGTTTGCCATTTACTTTATGAACTTGTATAAATCACTTCATCACTCTGGTCCTCAACTTCCTCTCTTATAAAAATAAGGAAGTTTAGATTAGGTGATCTCCTAGGCCGCTTCTAGTTCTAAAAAGAATGACTTTGACTCTACTCTAAGCATCACAACAACTAGCCAATAAGGATACAAACACTGTAGGTGGTAGGCAAGCAGTGATAAGTGGTTCAGTATACAAGAAAATATGTATATAACAAATAGTATGGAAAGTGTGAAAGAAGGGGGGAAAGAAAGCAGAAATGATCTATTCCTTATTTTCTTCTCCTAGCTGCACATAGGCCATCACTTCAAGGAAAAGAAAGGAGGATGTCATGGGGGAGATGATGATAACAGAAAAAGTCAAGGAGGAATTAAAACAGAAGATATACAATATATAACTTAAATACCATAAAAGATATACCATATAAAGCAGAAAATATACAAAAATTCTATATTAGAGACAGCAGACCCTCTTTTTTTTCAAAGGAAAATTTTTTTTAAAAAAATTTATTTATTTATTTATTTTTGGCTTTGTTGGGTCTTCGTTTCTGTGCGAGGGCTTTCTCTAGTTGCAGTGAGTGGGGGCCACTCTTCATCGCGGTGTGCGGGCCTCTCACTATCGCGGCCTCTCTTGTTGCGGAGCACAAGCTCCAGACGCGCAGGCTCAGTAGTTGTGGCTCACGGGCCCAGTTGCTCTGCGGCATGTGGGATCTTCCCAGACCAGGGCTCGAACCCGTGTCCCTTGCATTGGCAGGCAGACTCTCAACCACTGCGCCACCAAGACAGCAGACCCTCTTAATAGCCATCCCAAAAGGTCAACATCTTTCCTTCTCTTTCACACTTAAAGCTCTTATAGTCATGAAGACCACCCCGGGATTTGAGTACAAACAACTCTCAAATGCCGTTCTAATTCTCTTAGATCTTGTTGACAATGACTAGGCAATCTAATAGACAAAGAGAATGAATGTCAGTTGTGTTCCCCAGCTGCCAAAAGGAGACTGTTAGTGAAAAATGTTTTAAATCACAAGGACCATCCATCCCCACTCCTTAGGAAGCAGTAGGTCTTACTTCATTATGCACAGCAGTGTTCTTGGGAATTCAGCAAGAGTCAAGCTTCAACCACCGGCAGCAAAAGACATTGGGTTATTCCTCAAGAAAGTTCACCAGACATTCCTGGCATTTCATCACTCTGTTACAGACAACTAATAAAGGAACATGTTGTTTATACTGAACTCAAGTGTAACAATCATACTAATGCCAGTTAACCAGAGGAAGCAGAAGGTACTCTTACCTTTAACCCCACTAGGAAAAACCATGTTGATAATGGGCTTTGAGATCTTAAGCCAAAAAACGATACGAACTTGGTTGCTTGAAAAAAATCCCTAAAAATTACATTTCTGGCAATACTACTTGCTAGATACTTTGTAATAATCTTTCTCTGCCTCCTGCCGATATATTCATACCTCTCTTTACTAAGTGGATTTGTAAATGGTGCTTTGTTTTGTTTTAGTTTTATGTATGATTCGCACGCCGCCTGCTGCTTCTTTTTTTGCCTTTTGCCATTTGTGAGCTTGAATTCTTTGCAGTGAAACTCACGTGTGCAATCCCGCCTCTGACCTCAAGGTGATCCTGCTATGGTCCTCCCCCTGCAGAACCAGGCTTTCCACAGTTCCCTATCTGGTAGGACTGGAGCCGAAGGATTTTCAGCAGACTGCACTTCACTACATGGAGAGGCTTGGCATTAACATATTAGGGCACTGTTTCAGAGAGTCGGCAAGGTCAAAGCTAGATTCTTAATAATATTAAGGACTTTTTCACTGTTGATATTTGCAAAAGCAATAGTGGATGAAACTGCTGCTTAGTATAATACAAACCAAGGCCATGGTGCCAAGTACACACAAAGCCCTTCTGTTACATCCAGGAGTGCCATGTTGTCTCAAGGAAAAAGCACTCGTGTGAATGATTGAGTTGTGAGCTGAAATAGCTGCTTTTTCCATGGAACATCATTTTGACTTGGAACAACTGAGAGATAAACTATAGTTACTCAGACGTGGCAGATATTTCTTAAAAATGAACAAAGGGAATCTATCACTTCAAGGAAAACGATTGACAGTGTTTGTTGCCAATAATAACATTTGAGCTCTCAGGCAAAAATTAGAATTTCAGAAGACTTGACTCCACTACCTGAGCTGGACATGTCCCAATTCTTAAAGATTATTTTGGTAAGATCAGTGGTGATATTAATGAATATGATTTTTTTATATTATATAATTAAATGTCCAGATATTTGGAAGATCAATATAATTCTGTGAATCAGTTTTTTCCAAATCACGAATGCACAGTGTTATAAAATCATGCATGTGTAAAAGATCCATTCAAAGTGCAAGACAGACCAATAGATTTTAATGTAATAGAGTAGGAAAGTTTATTAATGTGGTTTCAGATTCCACATAGCAAATAACCTTTAAGGAAGTACAACTTGTCAAGTTTTGGCATTGTATCAGAGAAAAATATCCACAATCATCTGAAAAAACTCTGAACATACTTCTCTTGTTTTCAATGACATATCAGTGTGAGGCCAGATTTTCTTCCTGTACATTGATTAAAACACAATCTCAGCAGATTGAATGTACATGCTGTGCCCTGTCCAGTGCAGTCTCAACAGCTGGTTAGATCCCTAGCTTGTGGGTCTCCCAGTCTCCCCCTAGGGAGAGACTCGTGTTTGCTGTAAAGGCTCTCTGTATCCCTTACTTTCCATTGACCGTTTAATCATCCAGCAACACTGGGTGTTAAATACCATCACTATTGCCATTAACCTGAAACAAGGTGATTCCCATTAATCTGGATGTTAAGTGGCAGCACAGAGGCTGAAACCAAGGTGGGCCAGCTCCAGAATCCAGCCTCCCACCTACCACACTTCACTGCTTCTGTGCCAGAACCCTCTCCAGGTGAGGGATATGCTGTATCTTCAATTCAGATCTTAAACCATCGTCTCCAAACCAGCTGAAAAGACCTCTTGCCTCTTTATCGATTTCTTGAAACTAAGACTTTTCCTTCTAATTTTGCCTCTAAACGAAAATACGAGCTGCTATGGGTTGAATTGTGTTCCCCAAAATTCATATGTTGAAGCCCAAACCCCCAATTTGGAGGCTGGGAGATAATTAGGTTCAGATGAGGTCGTGAGGGTGGAGATCTCACGATGGGATTAGTGCCTTTATAAAAGACAGCAGAGAGCGTGCTTCCTCTCTCTCCCCTCATTCCTCACTCGCATGCAGTGAAGAAAGACCATCTGCAACCCAAAGGGGTAGCCTCACCAGACTCTGACACTGCTGGCTCCCTGACCTTGGACTTCTAATCTCCAGAACAGTAAGATATAATTTCTTGTTGTTTAAGCCACCTAGTCTGTGACATTTTGTTATGGCAGCCTGAGCAGCCTAACACATGAGCACATAACTTTTTAAAAAATTAATTCTCATTTCACTTGACCTGCAATTAAGGTGCCTCCTGGTTCAGTTATTCTCAGTAACACATGACTAACCAGTTCTGTCCTGAAAATGAATAAGCTGATAGAGGACTATGTCGTGGTAGAGTGGCAATCCTTCCCCAGTAGGTCTCCAGGCTCTGGAAGATCCACATCCTTGTTTCCAATCACAGAAAGCCAGAAGAGATTTGCCCTTGGAGTTCTTACCCACATATTACATTCCTGCTACCTTTAACCTTTCTGTTTTTTTAAACTTCACATTCTCCTAAACTTCTTGTGAAACATGTAATGATATTTAATTTTAATTCCACGCTACAATGGATTTTGCTGATTAGAAATGGAGGCTTTTTGATGCAGTACCTTAATCCTCTTTAAAAACAGTGCCTGGGGCTCTCTGCAGCTGTAAGTTATAAAAACAAAAGCAGGATTAAAAAATATACATGTGTGGTGAATAATTATTTAAAATGCAACACATCAGGTTTAAAAAGTATGTAATAAGAATGTATCCTTGGGATAAATGAGGCATTAGAGGTATAACTCTTGATTATTGGTTGCTCTTCTCTGGTTTTATAATGTAGTAATAATAAAAATCACTCCAATGGGAAAAATTAACCCAATCTTTCTCTTCTTGGGCCCAGAGATAGAGACAGATAACAAACATGAGGAACCCTTCTGCTTCTGTTACAATAGTCGCCATCTTCATTATTCCCATGGTTCCTCCATTACCTGCACTCAGAGAATATTGTCTTTTCTTTCAGACACATCTAAATTTATAACCACACGTGTAATTATTTGCCACTAGACTGTAAGCTTTATGAGGGCACGTCCTATGTTTATTTTTATCACATCATACTCCTAGCTTAGGGTGATGTATAATTCCAGGTTGCTTGGGACTGTCCCAGTTTTAGCACTAAAGGTCCTGCATCCCAGGAAATGCCTAGGGTGCAGGCAAACCAGGATAGTTGATCCCCACCCTCTAGCACCCACTTCAATAAACAGTTTTTGAATGAAGGAACAGCCATAGGTGTAGCAAATGTCATGCCTAAAAGAAATAACATGTATGAAAGATAGAATGGGGTGTTTGTTAAGAACATGACAGTGGAGCTAGATAGCCTGGGTTCAGCTCCAAGCTCTGCCACTTAGCATCTATGTGAACTTGACCTTGGGTTACTTCTCTGTGCTGCAGTCTCCTCATCTGTAAAATGGGAAACTAATAGTACCAACCACAAAGGGCTGTTTGAAAATCACGTTTGTTAATACATGTAAAGCATTTAGAACAGTGCCCACTGCGTGTTATTAAAAATCATGAAAACTTCTAACATTGTACTTGGTCCAGTAGATGTCAGAGCTTATTTAAATTAGTATGGGCAGGAACAACCCTAAGCCAAACTGTGAACTAAGTGAGATTGTTCTTCAATTTCTTTGACATTTTTCTAGGCTTGTCAAAACACAGATCGGATGCCTCCCACCTGAGTATTCCATATAAGCACTAGCTAACTGGGCCCCCACTGTGGTGCACTCTCCCTTTCCTCTCTAACAGTGCACCACATGCTCTCGACTCATCCCTTCTTTGCTCATCAACCTGCACTCTGTATCCCTCACTGCCTTTGTCCTTTTATGGAACTGAGTTGTTGGTGGCTGATGAATTGATTTGTGCTGAAATGCCACCTCCCCATCTTACCTCATGTCCTACCCACAGGGATTTAATTTTCAAAAAGAATTCCTAGAAACCTCATCTTTAATCTACGGGAACTAATCTCTAATGACTGGGATTTGAGGCTATGTGGGAGGGGAAGGGAGAGTTTGGGTACAGGGTCGTTTCAATGGCAACTTGAAAATCACTGTGAGGACAACTGCCTGCTCCAAGGAAAACTAATTTGGCTGGATGCTCTCTCTGAAAATTCTTACTTTGAGACACATATTCATCACTGGCTATCTAATATGTCCTGATGCTGATTATGTTGGAAAGTTGCAAACAGATGAAGACTTATATCTTACACTTGAGTAGAGATGCAAGGAAAAGTCTGAAGAGATAATTTGGACAGAATAGAAGCTGTCACCAACCACCCATTTATTAGGGTGAATTTCTGGAGGCAGGCACTGCCTTGAGATGCTTGAGGATGAAGCTCAGGATGAGTGAAGAACACCTCCACTTTGACCTTCACCTTTACCTGGGAAAGGAGTCTTAGACATGCCCAGCCAAACACAATTGTGAAGTGACCAGAGATTAATTTATAATTTCCTTCCATTGCTAACTCCCTCTCCTGTTATGACCTGGTCTCAGACATTAGATGCCAGCTAAACCCACCCTGATGATCCTTGTAAGTCTGTCTTCCTATATAGTATCCCATTCTTCCGACTCCCCTCTCATCAAAACTTACCTGTTCCATGTCTCATTTCCTCAGAACTTCATTCCAAAGCAAATCTAATAGAGTAAGTTGCACCAAGAGCTGATGGATTTTGGTTACCATGTGACCCCTCCCATTCGTATCCCTGTAGTGCCTTAACCTGAAGGCGTATCTCAAGCATAACAGATTTCAGGTAGAATAACAGGCACATAGAGGAAATCCTTAATTAAGAGTGTGCATGTTGTACCCCAAAACACACCCTGAAGTTTTCCATTGATAATTAGATAAGGTAGAATTGAGGGCAATAGTCTCTTTCTATGACAAGATTTTCACAAATTCTGATCTTATTTTGCATTTAATGACTGCTTAAAGATAAGGCATCTTTAGTTTGGAATTTCAATTTTACAAAAAAGAAACATGTTTAACAGCTCAAGTTGACACTTGGTGACTGCCTACTGCCCTTCTAATGCTCTTTGTTTAAGAAAATCAATGCAAACAGTAACAGCCCTGAGTACTCCAGGGACAAGACTCCTACCTCCTTCCTCAATAAGCCTGGACAGGCCCTGACCAAGACTATGAAAACCAAAGGTTAATGAATAAGGAATTGTCTAGAAACTCTGAAGTTCAAGGTTAACCATGGGAACTTCAACAATAACATCGTTGGTTAACACACAGCACTCAGTAATCAACAAACTTTAATCAGAAAATGCCTCTGGAATACAGCTGGTTACTTGGGTTGTAATATAAGCTCCTTTTCCTTTATTCAGTTTTCCAGAGTATGGAAAACCAAGGTGTGGTGTCTGGTCCAGACGAGTGGAGTGAATTCTCTCATAGATGATGTCATCTGGGAGGCTTTGACTTATTCTCCCAACAAAATATTTTCCTTTCCCAACTGTCACAGAAGCTGAAATTTTTATTCACTTTTCCCCCCAAGGCTGAATCTCTCTAAAATTCTCTGAAGACCACAGAAGTGGTAACACGTTAATACAATATCTATCATTAGCACTTTTTTATTGCTATGGAGGATGGAATGAAAAGAGGAGCATAGTATTCTGATATGGAAGATCTATTGAATAAATGAGTAAATGAAGTAAGTACTTAAACTGATGTATTGGAGACTTCCCAATAAAAGTGGATTTATGTACAAGTAGGATGGGCTGAATTGTGTCCCCCACAATATGCATATATTGGAGTCCCAACCCCTATTAACTTAGAATGTAACTGTATTTGGAAATAGGATCTTTAAACAGGTCATTAAGTGAGGTCATATGGGTGGCTTCTAATCCACGTGACTGTATTTGGAGAGAGGGCCTTTCAAAGTGATAAAGGTACAGTGAGGCCAATCGAGTTGGGCCCTTTCAGGAAGAGGAAGAAACACCAGGGATAAATGCAAATAAGAGAAAAGGCCGTGTAAGGACACAGCAAGAAGGCTGCTGTCAGCAAGGCAAGGAGAGAGGCCTCGGGAGAAACCAAACCTGCCAACACATTGATCGTGGACTGCCAGCCTCCAGAAATGTGAGACAATAAATCTCTGTCGTTTAAGCTACCCAGTGTGGTATCTTGTTATGGCAGCCCGAGCAGACTAATCCAACAAGGATCCCACTTATATGTGAGATGATACTGCATTTGCCTTCTTCCGAAATTACCGATAACCATGCATGTTGGGTTCAGGGGAGTAACTCAGTACCCGGTAGTGCTAGCTCATAGTGAGCATCTAGTTGCCTAAATGATATGATAGAGGAACAAATAAGTAAACAAGCTACTGGTATCAAGTGTATTTAAAGTGTTGCCTGCCTGAAAGTTAAGTAGTGAAGGGGAGCAGGAAATATAAGTTTTTCTTTTGCTGGTTGTTTGCTATTCCTCATTATTAATGTTATAAATGTAGGGGAGGAAACATAATTTTCCCTCTGCCTTCTAGGTTCTTGGCTGAGACCCCCCTGTAAAACAGAATAACAGGAGGAAAAAGTTTAATATGTATTCCTCCTGTACACATAGGAGAGACCCAGCAAAACTGAGTAACTCCCTGAAATGGCCCAAGCTACCATCTTAAATACCATGTCCAGCTAAAGACAAAGATGCTGTAGGGAGAGGCACAGTTATGGCAGGTGACCAGGAAAAGCACAGGAAATAAGGGTAAGGTTGTCATGCAGATTTGTCTTCAGTAGGTACCTTCTCCATTGAAAAGTTTCATGTTGTTTTAGTCATCCTTCTCTTTCTGTACAAAGAGGACACCCTTACAAATGGAAGTTTCCCTTATAATGTAAATGTCTTTTACAAAAGGGTAACTTTTACTCGGGTTTTCAGAATTTCTCCTGTGTCTGAAGTTTCTTGAAATAATCAGCTCAAGATAATCCTTATGCCAAGGAGACATATTTTGGGGTCTCATACTCTGCTCCCCTTCACATGGTTGACTAGCTTTCAGCCACCTTGCTCAGAGCACAAAGATTCCAACTTTTGCCAAAAAGCAATTTGCTGACCTTAAACCAGTAGATATTTTAGGTAGCAATTATCTTTCTCTGTGTCTCCCTCTGTCCCCCTTTTCTTTATCTGTCTCTACTCTTATAGCAGAATAATTTTATGGCAAATGAAGAAATGGTAACAAGTGAAACAAAAAGAGGCTAATCTTGGGAGGCTGTAGCAGATCCTTTCAGTGACCAGTCCATATACCTTTGGGTCCAGCACTTCAGCACACATCAAGAATTCCAGCTAGCAGCATGTGTAACTCACGGCTAAGGTGATTCTTATGACTGCCACAACCAGGTCCCTATGTCTATGCAGTGCTGGATAACTAATGCCCCACACAGGCACACCACCCCCTGGCTACCTTCAACCAATGACTACAGGAGTTGGTGCATAAATACTCCAGCTCCCTTGCCCCTTCGTTGGGAATAGCTGAGACATGGACTACACAGAATGAAGAAAGGCCAGTTGCCCACACTAGTAACTTACTAATTAAGTTCCCTGCATTGTCTGTCTTCCTCTCATTTTCTCACTTGTTCTTCACATCCCAAATAAACTAATTGTACTTGAATCCTTAATTCAAGGTCTGTTTCTAGGCAAAGCCAAATTAGACAGGACAAACAGACCTGGTTTGGAATCCTTGTTCTACCACTTACAAGGTTAGGCACGTTAATCATCTCCCTCAGTCACAGTTTACCTCTTTTTAAATGGAAATTGTTAATACCTACTTTGTAGGTTTAAATGAAATACTGTATATGAAGCATTGAGTCTGACACATAGCATTTGCCTAATAAGTGAGCTTCTCCCTCTTTAGTTTGGCTCTCCCTGCAAGAGATTTCAAACCAGCTAAGAGCTGTATCACTTGGATTTGCTGTGTAACAAACCACCCACAACTTAGTGCCCTAGAAAACCAATGTTATTTAGCTCACAATCCTGAGGGTCAGCAATAGGGGTTGGGCTCAGTTGGACAGTTCTTCTGCTGATCTGAGTGGGGTTCACTCACACAAACATGAGCAACAGCCAGTCAACTGGGTGCTTATGCTCCTGGGAGTCAACTAGCTGCTGGGGTGACCAGATTGACTGAGCTATATGTCTCCTATCTCCTAGAAGGGTAGCCCAGGCTTCACATGGCATCTCAAATCCCCAAGAGCAGCAAGATGGCAAGGCCTAATGCTCAGGTGTCTTGCAAGTCTCTGCTTGTGTCATTTTTGCTATGCTACTGTCTCTTTGGCCAAAGCAAGTCCCATAGTCTAGCCCAGATGCTAGGAGTAGGGAAAGATTCTAGTTCTTAATGGGAGGAGCTATGAAGTGATACTGTAAGCTTGTGGATATAGGCAGTGCAGGAATTTGTGGCCATTTTTGCAATCTACCAGAGACTCTGCCTTAAATAAATGAGAGGCTTCCATAAGATGTCTGGGGGAGTGGAGTGGAGCTGCCATTCGATACTGCCTCTTCCCTCCTCCCCATGGTCCAGGCAGCTGGTCAACTAGGCCGTTGGCCCTTAAGCTGAGCCTTGTCCCTTATTTAGTTCTGGGGAGTGTCTGGACAACGTGGGGGTTGTAGAGAAGGACTTGGAGGGCAGAGATGGTTGAGAACTCAGAGGCCTGAGATGTGAGTCATGAGAGAGTCGAGAATGGGCTTTCTGCTGAGATGGAAGTAGGCTCTGTGCAGCAGTCCCAGAAGACTTGCACAAAAAGAGTTTCAGACAAGAGAAAATAATCCTAAGCAACTGTGCAGTAGGTTTCCACTGAAAGTGACTTTTGCTGGATTTGGAGGATGTAAAGTTGTAAGCAATGAATCTTTGAATGAGATTCATCCATCTGAAGATGGCGGAGGAGTAAGACGTGGATATCACCTTCCTCCCCACAAATACATGAAAAATACATCTACATGTGGAACAACTCCTACAGAACACCTACTGAATACTGGCAGAAGACCTCAGACTTCCCAAAAGGCAAGAAACTCCCCACATACCTGGCCGTGTGGCTGACAGGGTCTTGGTGATCTGGCCAGGTGTCAGGCCTGAGCCTCTGAGGTGGGAGAGCTGAGTTCAGGACATTGGTCCACCAGAGACCTCCCGGCCCCTCATAATGTTAGTTGGCGAGAGCTCTCCCAGAGATCGCCATCTCAATGCTAAGACCAAGCTCCACTCAATGACCAGCAAGCTCCAGTGCTGGACACTCCATGCCAAACAACTAGCAAGACAGGAACACAACCACACCCATTAGCAGAGAAGCTGCCTAAAATCATAATAAGTTCACAGACACCCCAAAACACACCACCAGACGCAGTGCTGCCCACCGGAAAGACAAGATCCAGACTCATCCATCAGACCACACGCACCAGCCCCCTCCACCAGGAAGCCTACACAAACACTGCACCAACCTTACCCACTGGCGGCAGACACCAAAAACAATGGAAGCTATGAACCTGCAGCCCGTGAAATGAGACCAGAAACACAGTAAGTTAAGCAAAATGAGAAGACAGAGAAATACACAGCAGATGAAGGAGCAAAGTAAAAACCCACCAGACCTAACAAATGAAGAGGAAATAGTCAGTCTACCTGAAAAAGAATTCAGAATAATGATAGTAAAGATGATCCAAAATCTTGGAAATAGAATGGAGAAAATACAAGAAACATTTAACAAGGACCTAGAAGAACTAAAGAGCAAACAAACAGTGATGAACAACACAATAACTGAAATTAAAAATTCTCTAGAAGGAATCAATAGCAGAATAACTGAGGCAGGAGAAAGGATAAGTGATCTGAAAGATAAAACAGTGGAAATAGGGGCTTCCCTGGTGGCACAGTGGTTGAGAATCTGCCTGCCAATGCAGGGGACACGGGTTCGAGCCCTGGTCTGGGAAGATCCCACATGCTGCGGAGCAGCTGGGCCCGTGAGCCACAATTACTGAGCCTGCGCATCTGGAGCCTGTGCTCCACAGCAAGAGAGGCCGCAATAGTGAGAGGCTCGCGCACGGCGATGAAGAGTGGCCCCTGCTTGCCACAACTAGGGAAAGCCCTCACACAGAAACGAAGACCCAACACAGCCATAAAAAAAAAAAAAAAAAAAAATGGTGGAAATAACTACCACAGAGCAGAATAAAGAAAAAAGAATGGAAAGAATTGAAGACAGTCTCAGAGACCTCTAGGACAACACTAAATGCACCAACATTCGAATTATAAGGGTCCCAGAAGAAGAAGAGAAAAAGAGAGGGACTGAGAAAATATTTGAAGAGATTATAGTTGAAAACTTCCTTAATATGGTAAAGGAAATAGTCAATCAAGTCGAGGAAGCACAGAGAGTCCCATACAGGATAAATCCAAGGAGAAACACACCAAGAAACCTATTAATCAAACTATCAAAAATTAAATACAAAGAAAAAAATATTAAAAGCAGCAAGGGAAAAGCAACAAATAACATACAAGGGAATCCCCATAAGGTTAACAGCTAATCGTTCAGCAGAAACTCTGCAAGCCAGAAGGGTGTGGCAGGACATATTTAAAGTGATGAAAGGGAAAAACTTACAACCAAGATTACTGTACCGAGTAAGGATCTCATTCAGATTTGACAGAGAAATTAAAACCTTTACAGACAAGCAAAGGCTAAAAGAATTCAGCACCACCAAACCAGCTTTACGACAAATGCTAAAGGAACTTCTCTAGGCAGGAAACACAAGAGAAGGAAAAGACCTACAGTAACAAACCCAAAACAATTAAGAAAATGGTAATAGGAACATATATATCAATAATTACCTTAAATGTAAGTGGATTAAATGCTCCAACCAAAAGACATAGACTGGCTGAATGTATACAAAAACAAGACCCATATATATTGCTGCCTACAAGGGACCCACTTCAGACCTAGGGACACGTACAAACTGAAAGTGAGGGGATGGAAAAAGATATTCCATGCAAATGGAAATCAAAAGAAAGCTGGAGCAGCAATTGTCATATCAGACAGAATAGACTTTAAAATAATGTTACAAGAGACAAAGGACACTACATAATGATCAAGGGATCAATCCAAGAAGAAGATATAACAATTGTAAATATTTATGCACCCAACATAGGAGCATCTCAATACATAAGGCAAATGCTAACAGCCATAAAAGGGGAAATCAACAGTAACACAGTAATAGTAGGGAACTTTAACACCCCACTTTCACCAATGGACAGATCATCCAAAATGAAAATAAGGAAACACAATCTTTAAATAACACATTAAACAAGATGGACTTAATTGATATTTATAGGACATTCCATCCAAAAACAACAGAACACACTTTCTTCTCAAGTGCTCATGGAACATTCTCCAGGATAGATCATATCTTGGGTCACAAATCAAGCCTTGGTAAATTTAAGAAAACTGAAGTTGTATCAAGTATCTTTTCTGACCACAACGCTATAAAACTAGATATCAATTACAGGAAAAAAACTGTAAAAAAATACACACATGGAGATTAAACAATACACTACTAAATAATCAAGAGATCACTGAAGAAATCAAAGAGGAAATCAAAAAATACCTAGAAACAAATGACAATGAAAACACAACAACCCAAAACCTATTGGATGCAGCAAAAGCAGTTCTAAGAGAGAAGTTTATAGCAATACAATCCTACCTCAAGAAACAAGAAACATCTCAAATAAACAACCTAACCTAACACTTAAAGCAATAAGAGAAAGAAGAACAATAAAACCCCCAAAGTTAGCAGAAGGAATGAAATCATAAAGATCAGATCAGAAATAAATGAAAAAGAAATGAAGGAAATGATAGCAGAGATCAATAAAACTAAAAGCTGGTTCTTTGAAAAGGCAAACAAAATTGATAAACCATTAGCCAGACTCATCAAGGAAAAAAGGGAGAAGACTCAAATCAATAGAATTAGAAATGAAAAAGGAGAAGTAACCACTGACACTGCAGAAATACAAAAGATCATGAGAGATTACTACAAGCAACTCTATGCCAATAAAATGGACAACCTGGAAGAAATGGACAAACTCTTAGAAAAGCACAACTTTCCAAGACTGAACCAGGAAGAAATAGAAAATAAAAAGAGATCAATCACAAGCACTGAAATTGAAACTGTGATTTAAAATCTTCCAACAAACAAAAGTCCAGGACCAGATGGCTTCACAGGCAAATTCTATCAAACATTTAGAGAAGAGCTAAAGCCTATCCTTCTCAAACTCTTCCAAAATATAGCAGAGGAAGGAACACTCCCAAAGTCATTCTACGAGGCTACCATCACCCTGATACCAAAACCAGACAAAGATGTCGCAAAGAAAGAAAACTACAGGCCAATATCACTGATGAACATAGATGAAAAAATCCTCAATAAAATACTAGCAAACAGAATCCAACAGCACATTAAAAGGATCATACACCATGATCAAGTGGGGTTTATCTCAGGAATGCAAGGATTCTTCAATACACGCAAATCAGTCAACGTGATACACCATATTAACGAATTGAAGGATAAAAACCATATGATCATCTCAATAGATGCAGAAAAAGCTTTTGACAAAATTCAACACCCATTTATGATTAAAAAAACCCTCCAGAAAGTAGACATAGAGGGAACTTACCTCAACATAATAAAGGCCATATATGACAAAGCCACAGCCAACATCATTCTCAATGGTGAAAAACTGAAACCGTTTCCACTAAGACCAAGAACAAGACAAGGTTGCTCACTCTCACCACTCTTATTAAACATAGTTTTGGAAGTTTTAGCCACAGCAATCAGAGAAGAAAAAGAAATAAAAGGAATCCAAATCAGAAAAGAAGAAGTAAAGCTGTCACTGTTTGCAGATGACATGATACTATACACAGAGAATCCTAAAGATGCTACCAGAAAACTACTAGAGCTAATCAATGAATTTGGTAAAGTAGCAGGATACAAAATTAATGCACAGAAATCTCTTGCATTCCTATATTCTAATGATGAAAAATCTGAAAGAGAAATTAAGGAAACACTCCCATTTACCATTGCAACAAAAATAATAAAATACCTAGGAATAAACCTACCTAAGGAGACAAAAGACCTGTATGCAGAAAACTATAAGACACTGATGAAAGAAATTAAAGATGATACAAACAGATGGAGAAATATACCATGTTCCTGGACTGGAAGAATCAACATTGTGAAAATGACTATACTACCCAAAGCAATCATCACTAGAACAAAAAATTTCACAATTTGTATGGAAACACAAAAGACCCCGAATAGCCAAAGCAATCTGGAGAAAGAAAAACGGAGCTAGAGGAATCAGGCTCCTGGACTTCAGACTATACTACAAAGCTACAGTAATCAAGACAGTATGGTACTGGCACAAAAACAGAAATAGTGATCAATGGAACAGGAGAGAAAGCCCAGAGATAAACCCAACCACATATGGTCACCTTATCTTTGATAAAGGAGGCAAGAATATACAGTGGAGAAAAGACAGACTCTTCAATAAGTGGTGCTGGGAAAACTGGACAGCTACATGTAAAAGAATGAAATTAGAACACTCCCTAACACCACACACAAAAATAAACTCAAAATGGATTAAAGACCTAAATGTAAGGCCAGACACTATAAAACTCTTAGAGGAAAAGATAGGAAGAACACTCTATGACATAAATCACAGCAAGACCCTTTTTGATCCACCTCCTAGAGAAAGGGAAATAAAAACAAAAATAAGCAAATGGGACCTAATGAAACTTCAAAGCTTTTGCACAGCAAAGGGAACCATAAACAAGATGAAAAGACAACCCTCAGAATGGGAGAAAATATTTGTAAACGAATCAACGGACAAAGGATTAATCTCCAAAATATACAAGCAGCTCATGCAGCTCAGTATCAAAGAAACAAACAACCCAATCCAAAAATGGGCAGAAGACTTAAATAGACATTTCTCCAAAGAAGATATACAGATTGCCAACAAACACATGAAAGGATGCTCAACATCACTAATCATTAGAGAAATGCAAATCAAAACTACAATGAGGTATCACCTCACACCGGTCAGAGTGGCCATCATGAAAAAGTCTACAAACAGTAAATGCTGGAGAGTGTGTGGAGAAAAGGGAACCCTCTTGCACTGTTGGTGGGAATGTAAATTGTTACAGCCACTATGGAGAACAGTATGGAGGTTCCTTAAAAACCTAAAAATAGAACTACCATATGACCCAGCAATCCCACTACTGGGCATATACCCTGAGAAAACCATAATTCAAAAAGAGATGTACTGCAATGTTCAATGCAGCTCTATTTACAATAGCCAGGACATGGAAGCCACCTAAGTGTCCATCGACAGATGAATGGATAAAGAAGATGTGGCACATCTATGCAATGGAATATTACTCAGCCATAAAGAGAAACGAAATTGAGTTATTTGTAGTGGGGTGGATGGACCTAGAGTCTGTCATACAGAGTGAAGTAAGTCAGAAAGAGAAAAACAAATACTGTATGCTAATGCATATATATGGAATCTAAAAAAAAAATGGTTCTGAAGAACCTAGGATCAGGACAGGAATAAAAACGCAGACATAGAGAATGGACTTTAGGACATGGGAAGGGGGAAGAGTAAGCTGGGACAAAGTGAGAGAGTAACATTGACATATATACACTACCAAATGTAAAATAGTTAGTGGGAAGCTGCCGCATAGCACAGGGAGGTAAGCTTGGTGCTTTGTGACCACCTAGAGGGGTGGGATAGGGAGGGTGGGAGGGAGATGCCAGAGGGAGGGGATATGGGGATATGTGTATACATATAGCTGAGTCACTTTGTGACACAGCAGAAATTAACACACCATTGTAAAGAAATTATACTCCAATAAAGATGTTTAAAAAAAAGATGTCTGCGGACCACCAAAGTGAGTGGCGGGATTTGCCTGTGCTGGGTAGCTTGCTAGATAATTGAAAGACAGGCTGACTCTCACAGGACACAAGGTAATCCCTAAGTTTCACTTACTAAGTAAGCTGAGGAGGCAAAAAGTATAGCTTTTATCTTTGATCAAAGCTAGAAAGTTTTGTTGGAAGAAGATAAAAAGAGGTTTTTAAAAATCCAAAAATATGTTTGTTATACTAAATTGTTTAGGTGTGTTAACACCATTTTTTACCATTGTTGTTGTAGTCATATTGATCACTGAAATGGATGTCTATACTCCTAAATACAGATATTCACACAAACACATATTCAAGATTCTGTCTAGAAATGTAAGTATAATCCAGGGAACTGTTTTAAGCTAAGCTGCCGCTTCCTTCCTCCAAAGACCAATTAATTGCAAGCCTGAAGACTAGAGAAGGAAGATAGCAATAACTGCTGCTTCCTCATGAAAGCAAACCATTTTTCTAAGTTGATTATAGGTCATAATTACTCATCTTAATTTTGGTAATCATTACCTTTATAAAGTTCCTTATAAACATGCCTTTATAATACTCTGCTTTATTAAAAAAAACTTTCCTCATAAGGGAAGAAAAAAATTATAAATAACCTCAGAGGGGAAAACAGTGCCTTGGATTTGGTAAATTGCAAGCAGCATTTCTGGCTGCTGAACAAAATTTGGTCTGCTCAATAAAATCCAGAAAGGCTTGGGGCATAGCTGCGAGATTGAAATAATTCTTAGGCTCTTGTAATTGCATTTATTTCTTATTCACCTGCTACATACTTCTGATATCTTGTTAGACTCTGTGTATAATTAGGATGGAAGAATCAAGGCTTGAGGGTCAGCCTTCTAGGAGGCTCCTGAGAGGACTAGGATGGTGGGAACAGGCCTCTCCCCAGCACACATAAAAGCAACCGCAATCAGCTTCAGCAAGACTCACACACTTCCTCTAAGTAATGCGACCAGGCCCTCAGGGCTCAGGGCAACAGCTGAGACAAGTGAATAAGTCTCACTCTCCTGCATGTATAAACAGAAGAACGAGTCAGTTTCTTGCCAGTCAGGGTGCAGCTCCCTCTGGGCCCCTCTGGAGGAACACCTCTCCAAGGCAGGACTGAGGCTTGAGTCATCCTCTCTAAATATCGAATCCATGAGGATGGCTCTTTTGCAGGCAGAGCAAAAGGGAAGTTCCGGGCATAAGGGAACTCTGGGTTCAGCTAAACAGATTAACTGCACAGTGAGATAGGACGGCAGGCACTGGAGGGTGACTGTATCATTTATCACCCAAACCAGGATATGTTTAATTAGGTCAGGAAACAGGCATAAACCAGAGCTGCCCCCAGTTTGAGCAATGTCTATATGAGAGAGCTAATAATTTATCTGATGACTTAGGGGGAATTTTTTTTCTGGCCTTGTGAGACATGCTGATCAGACCAAGCAATTACAGAGCAGGAGACAGCTCTGTCACAGGGCCTTTTTCAGCACCCGGCATCCCAGCAGGACTGTCTTAAGCCACACAAAGTATAGACTCGGCTTCAAGTAGGTGACTGCAGCCCCCGGGGCCACCCGGGGACCATCCTTGTGACTTTGAGGAGAGTCAGGAAAATATATGGGAGGTTCTTCTAGCCGTGGTCCTTCTACTCTACTCACAACGTCAGCCACTAGGAGAGAAAGAAGGATCCGTATTCACGTTTAACACAAATGCTCAGTGGGGCCAAACTGGTGGTTTGGCAAAAGTGCTCAAACACTAAAACGTCCTCTGTGAATTCTCAAGAATCCTGACCACCCTCCCCATGTCAGACCTGGGGGTCTTTCCAGTATATCATCTTCCTGTTCATACCAGGGATTCCTTCCATGCACCTTTGGAATGATCTGGCCACATTCATCTGTGTCTTCCTGGGGTCAGATCTTGACGTCACAGGCCCAGAAGTAGCTCTGTTAATTATCCCCATAGCCTACCCTCAGCCCTTGTGCGTTGGCCTCAGGGGTTCAGACAACAGAGAAGGCTGCACTGTGGTTTTACACCTCTCTCCTTTTCAAGACAAGAGAGGGATTTGAATTTTAGTCTTCCTTTTGATTATTTTTATTTCTATTTTTATTTTTTATTTTTTTTATAAATTTATTTATTTATTTACTTTTGGCTGCGTTGGGTCTTTATTGCTGCGCGCAGGCTCTCTCTAATTGCGGCATGCAGGGGCTACTCTTTTGTTGCAGTGCGCAGGCTTCTCATTGCGTGGCTTCTCTTGTTGCGGAGCTCGGGCTCTAGGCGCGCGGGCTTCAGTAGTTGTGGCACGCAGGCTCAGTAGTTGTGGCGCACGGGCTTAGTTGCTCCGAGGCATGTGGGAGCTTCACAGACCAGGGCTTGAACCCGTGTCCCCTGAATTGGCAGGCGGATTCTTAACCACTGTGCCACCAGGGAAGCCCCCTTTTGATTATTATAGAACTTCATCTAGGCACTTCATGGGAGGAGAAAATGCCCTCTCCTGCCCTAAGTGAACGCTTACACCACAGATGACAGTGGGAAGATCTTAGAGGGGCTCAATAAGTATTAAAGTATTAGAGTTTTATCTCATTTGAAAGAACCGACTCATGCCGTCTACATGCCAAGTTTCTTTTCTATTGCAAAGTTACCAAATATTACTGTATGAAAACAGGTTTGCTGACATAATGCAAATTGCCATGAAATCTTTACAGCTAACACTCACTCCATCACTGCCAAGCACCAAGTGTTGGATCTTGCCCCTCATATTAACACCTGCCATCTGAAACAATGCCTTCCTTAATCCTTCCTCTCTCTCTCTCCACCACGCACATCCAGTCACTGTCAATTCTCAAGGATCAGCCCCTTCCTGTTATGTCCACTTCCCTCACCCCAGCTACTGATCTGCTGACCTCACGCCAGCACTAGAGCAACAGCCTTCCAACTGAACTCCCAGTTCTCAGTCTCATCCACCTTTATTATCAGTCCTGCCCTTTAGTCAAATTAACCTTCTCAAAACACTATCTCTTGAAACATGCCATCAATCTGTTTCAAGTCTGTATTGGTTCTTTCTTACCTTGGAGAAAATGTCCAAATGCTTCAGATCTGCCAAAATCTAATGTCAATCCAATCACCATTGTATCCCTTACTATTCACTCCCCAAACGAGCCAGAGACCCCTACATATCCACTGTAGGTCTGGACTGCTTCCCTCCAGGAGTGCTCCCCAACTTTCCCAATGCTTCTCCCATTGTCCAGGTTAGAGTCAAAGTGGTGTAATTGCTGGTTTTGAAGATGAAAGGGGTCCACAAGCCAGGGAATCCAGGCAGCCTCTAGGAGCTGGAAAGGCAAGGAGATGGAATCTCCCCCAGAGCCTCCAGAAGGAAGCTCTGCTGACACCTTGACCCATTTCAGACTCTGGCCTCCAGAACATGGATAATAATGTAGTGTTTTAATCCCCCAGTTTGTGGTAATTTGTTATAGTAGCACATCCTAATCACTTACGATGAGGCAGATGCTACACTAAAAGCTGAACTCTCATTACTTCACTCTGTCACCCCACAGCTCTATGGGGCAGTTACTACTATTAACCCATTTTATTTTTTTATTTATGAGGCAAGATATTTAAACTACAAAAAGTAGATAAACGATTAATGAGCCCATGAAAAGATATTCAACATCATCAGTCATCATAGAAATGCAATTAAAACTGCAATAAATATCACAATAAATATCATTAGAATGGCTAACATAAAAAGTACTGACAATACGAAGTCAGTATGTGGTGCAGTTGGAGCGCTCATACTTTGCTGATGGGAGCATAAATTGGTAAAATGGCTTTGGAAAACCAATGCAAAGAATCTACTAAAACGGAACCTATGTAGGTCCTATGACCCAGGATGCATACTCCACAGAAAGGCACAAACGTGGTCACCAAAAGCCAAAAGCCAAAAGCTGTGTGTTGGAAGCATTATTTGTAACTGGAACCAAGCCAAACGCCCACTGACAAAAGAATAAAGAAAGAAATTGTGATGAATTCATACAAAGGAATGAATAAACCACAGCTCCATGTACCATAAAGTTGAATGAAAGAAGCCGGACACAGAGTCCATTTTTATGAGGTTCTAGAACAAGCAGCACTAGACAATGGTGTTAGAAGTCAGGATGTTGATCACTCCAGGGACCAGGGGCGGGGGAACACCAGCTGGTATTAACCCCATTTTATAGGTAAAGAAACTGAGCCCTGGGAAAGTTACCTAAGGTCACGTACACACAGCTGCTAAGTGGTGGCACCAGGTATCGAACTCAGGATCATCACGCCAAATCCCATGCAATAATCACCTCAAACCTTTCTCAGCTGTGGGTGAAGGCAGGCTCACAAGGTAATAATGATAGGAAGAGAAAAAGAAATGGCATTGCCACCCCCGGGCTGGCAGACTCCTGGGAAAGAAAGGCTGTTGCTCTTTTTAGTGGACCTTCTAACCAATAAAAAGTACAGCCTCTTTGCTGGAGCCTGGCAAGCAGGCAACTTCTGGGAACTCTCTCACACACAGTTTTTCCCTTTTCTTCTTGCATCTTCTTAAAAACAAAACAAAATCTTTGTGTAGGCTGTGGGAATAAGGGGAGGGGAGTATGGGAGTGAGGTTGCTCTGGGTACAAGTTTGACTCTTTCCTTTGCTAAACAGCCTCCCCCAGATAAGGGAGAGGATCCCGGGCTGGAGGAAATAGGATGTTTCCTCTGAGTATCACTTCACATTTAGATTTTTAGTCCAAACAGGCCTTCCCAGATCTCCCTCCCCCAATCACACCTGTCTTTCAACCATCTCACAGCACTGAAAGTCCCTCCTTTGAAGCATTGTCACTGTTACACTTTTCATTGTATTTTGGGGGTTATTTAATCTAAATGTCTCCCCAGCCTCCATGAAGTTAGGGATCATGTCTATCTTGGTTCACATTCTATCCTCGAGGAGTCATCCTTGAGTTCTGTCTCTCCTAAACCCCCCACAGAGGACCTTAATCAGCAAATGCAATCAACTCTACCTACTAATTTATATCCTGAATCCCTCTGCTACACCATTTTACTGCTATCATCAGTGGCCAACCCTTCATCACCTCTCATCTGGGTTATTGCCACAGCACCCTGCTGCTACTTCTGCAAGCCAAAGTGCTTCTCTGCCCAACAGCAACTGATCACAATTACAATTAAACCCAGACGCTTTAACCTGATTTCCAAAGTGCTGCAAAACCTGACCCATGCCTTCTTTTCCTACCTCATGCCATGCCAACCTCATTTTAAGGCCTTTCTGCTCACGCAATAGGTCAAGTTCATCCCAGCCTTAGGGCCTTTGCCCTCATGTTCTCTGCCTCAAGTGCACTGCCCCCAATCTTCCTTCACATGGCTGATTCCTTCTCAGCATTCAAATATCAGCAAAGTCACCTCCTCTGATGTTCCAATCTACAGCAACCACCTAATTACCCCTGCTATATGATATTTATTTGCTTCTTTGTTGATTGACTACTTTTTTTATTTAAATTAAGCTTCATGAGAGCAGTGACATTGTTTTTCTTGTCTCCACTGTTTCCCAATGACAAGAACAAGGTGTTCACTAAATGTTCATTAAATAAACGTATGAATGAGTGACTTCCTGGCACTTTGCCTGGTGTGCTTTCAGCAAATATTTGTTGAATGAATGCACAGTAATTTGTTTTTAAATTACAACTTTCTGCATTTTCTATTCAGTTTGATGACACAGTTATCTTCAGTATTTGAACATTCTGATTTCAAAGCATTAATTTGACATACATAAATGAAAACCTAGCAAAACTTTAAGATACAAATCTAAGATCCAAGAGTATGCAATGCAGCGTCACTTTGAGCAATAAAATAAAAGCTTGCTGTCTCTGGGTTCCCTGCTTTCTACACATTCTGAGGTCTACCTAGCAGATAGAAGCACAAAGAAACTTGTAAAATGCCTTCAAAATGATCCCTTACATTTGCATAGCTACCTAACAAGTAACACTCAAGTTTCTGGTCATTCCTGCTGGGGTGAAATTAGGATTCACAGTAAAAGCCATAAAATGGTAAACATTCGGAGGGCTCTGCTCCCAATTCCTCTGAGAGGGCTGTCTGACCAAACTTCCCACCCACGTTCAAATCTGTCACAGAACTTATCCCCTGGGGTTGTCCTCCACATGCTACATGAACTAACCTCCTTTCCAGTCACATGGAAACATTTCCCTCCTTGCCCACTTTTATTCACTCTGGTAAAATCTCCAGTTGCTGCTGCTAACACGAGCCCACCAAAGCCACCGCTGGTGAGGCCCCAGGGGGTGGCCCCTTCTCAGTAGCTCTCATCTCCTCTATGATGCAGCTGCCAGATCTCACATGCTGAAGGGGGCGTTAAAGGGCTCTGAATGACACCAAAGGTCATTTCCCATCACTGCTGAAACTGCTGCCACCAACCTGCTGAGGACTTCTTTGTGGTCTCAACATTTGCCAGACATTTAAGAGAAGCTATGGTTTTTAGTATTGGCTTGCTTATTTATTGGAAACTACCCTCAACCCATCCCTCCCCAGAATAGACAAGTTATATTTTGCTCTGAATCAGGTTACCCTCCCTGTGGCCATTGCTCTTGAACCAAACTTATGTATTTTAGCTTTCTCTTTTTTTAAATAAGCCATTTTTCAGGGTGCTGGGTGGCCAAGCGTACAAATAGATCATTGATAGATATGCCCTACTAGTCCTTGGTTACTCTGAGATGAACACAGCTTATGCTTATGTTGACATGGCAGCTTTCAAATTACTCACGTATATTTCATTTGCTTCTCATAGCAATAGTGAAGTGGAAGCAAGATGGCAATTTCTACAACTATTCTGCATATAAGGAAATAGAAAAATGATCAAATGAATTGCCTAAGATCACACAGTGAAGTTACTGCTGGAGCTGGATTTCAATTCAGGCCTCTAGACAACAGCTCTAGAGCTCTTTCTAATATATCAAGGTCCCTCTACCATCTCTGAATCTAGCTGCTTCCCCAACTCTTCCACAACCTCAACCACACCTGAAACATCTTGAACCTCTTGAAGTTCTACTGATTTCTAAATGAAGGTTTTAGTTTTCACTTTGGTTTTTACTGAACCAATTGTCAAGCCCCCAGTTCTGCCCCTCATAACAGTCACTGATGCTCCAAGGCTGAATTCTTACAGCTTCTAAAATGGGATCTACCAGCCCAAATCCCACAATATCCACCAGGGTCATCAGCTATGCTTATTCAGAATAAAGGCACAGAGCTGAGCAAGTTGAGTCCCTGTTAAACTGAGTCCCTTTGCCTTTATTCCATAAGTAAATAAATTTTCCCAAAAAGGATTTGCCTTTCTTTTATGAGTACATGGATTATTCCCATATTATTCAAAAGGATAATGGCACCTTTTTTCTTCTTCACATGGATAATGATCTTCTCTGACCCTCAGTTTTCTCATCTATGAAAAGGAGAAAGTAACACAATGTCATGGGTTATTGTAAGCATCAAAAAGATAACCAATAAAATTACCAACATGGGGTGTGGCACAGAGCAGACACCAGTAAATGTTCTCTTACTTCCTGGCCTACAGAAAATTTAACAATTAGAATTATACATACATTCTCTGTTCTCTTCAAGTTTACCTGACACGTTGTAAAGAATCTATGCAAAATTCTTCATAAATTATTTTTTAATCCTTTGCCTTGTTAGAAAATTTTGATTCTTTATATTATACAGAGTAAATTGATTTTGGCCAAAGTCAGAATAATGTAACTCCTCACTAGTGACTTAACTAAACATTGTAACTGTAGAGGGATTGGGAGTAGGGAGGGAGAAATGGAGAGGGAGGAGGGAATTCATCACTGTAACAGGAAATCAATCACTACTGACTAAAATCAACCAATCAAGAAGTAGTGGTAAAGGCATATGGTTAGCTATGTAGAGATAAATATGAAAAGAAACAGCTAAGTTTGTTGCAAGTGGCTGTCTCTGGGAAGCACCTAGAACATTGCCCAGCAGACTGTGTATTAATCAGAACTATTGCAGTTGCAAGTGACAGAAACTCAGATTAAACTAGCTTTAGCAAGAAGAGAGATGTGTTAGCTTATACAACTTAAAAATAATAAATCCATGGATCAAGGTAGCTGAAGTCAGATTTTCAAATAATCTCTATATAATGTCTACAAGAAATAGTCTCTGTTCTCCATCTCTCAGCCGTGCCTTCTTTCCCCTAGGTTGGCTTAATTTTCAAGCAGCTTTTCCCCATGTGGGAGCAAAGATGGCCCCTGCAGCTCTAAGCTTACTAGGCCTTAGCACCCAGACTCTGAGAACGAGACAATGACTCGTTCCTGGTGGTTCTAGCAGAAATCCTAGGAAGGGCTCTCATTGACCTGGGTTTGGTTGTTGGCCATCCTTGAAGCAGTCCCTTTGGCCAGGGTAATTTTATGCGATGATTGTATGAGCCTGTGTTGCACGCTCACCCTTGGAACCAAAAATGAAGGCAGCGCCATCTGAGGCACATGGACTAAGGGTCAGGAGAGCAGTTCTCCGAAAGTAAGGTGGGGTATGTGACAGTTAATTTTTTTTTTGAAAGAGGATGACCCAACTTGCCATGGGTTAATATATTTTTTAAAAATATTTATTTATTTATTTTATTTTTGGCTGCGGCAGGTCTTAGTTGAAGCATGCAGGGCTCTTCTTTGAGGCACACAGGCTTCTCTCTAGTTATGGCACATGGGCTCCAGAGCGCGTGGGCTCTGTAGTTATGGTGTGCAAGCTCCAGAGCGTGTGGGCTCTGTAACTGTGGCTCATGTGCTCAGTACTTGTGGCTCATGTGCTCAGTAGTTGTGGCACGTGGGCTTAGTTGCCCCACAGCATGTGGGATCTTAGTTCCTGGACTGGGGATTGAACCCTCATCCCCTGCATTGGAAGGCGGATTCTTAACCACTGGACCACCAGGGAAGTCCCGTGATGGTTAATTTTATGTGTCAACTTCACTAGGCCATGGTACCCAGATATTTGGTCAAACAGTAGTCTAGATGTTGCTATTAAGATATTTTTTAGATAAGATTAACATTTTAATCAGTATACTTTGAGTAAAGCAAATTATCCTCCATAATATGGGTGAGCCTCATCCAATCAGCTGAAGGCCTTAAGAGGAAAAAAAAACTGACATTGTCTCTACCCCCTCCTTTCACCACTCCTGAGAAAGAGGGAATTCTGCCTGCAGACCATATTCAGACTTGAGCTGAAACATCAATTTTTCCCAGGGTCTGCCTACCTTACAGTTTTTGGACTTGCCAGCCTCTAACTATTACAAGAGCTTACAACTATTACAGTTCCTTAAAATCTCTCTCAAGATAAAGATAGAGGTGATAGAGATAGACATATCCTATTGGTTCTGTTTCTCTGGAGAACCTAACATAGAAACTTTTACCTAAAGAAGGAAATAAAGATGCTGGGTAGACCAAAAAACAAACAAAAAAACACATCTACTCGTTGATAGGTTAATGATTGTTACAGAAGGCAGATTGGCAGATTTTTTAAGTAAGGCAATCATTTCTACCTTAAGTGGGAGGACAAAACACATGGATGTCCATAAATCCTCAGTAATAAATGCCCATGCAAAGCTAAAGACATGATTTATGCAAAGTGAATAAGTATTTGTCTTTAAAATCCAGCTTCCAATTTTTTTCAAATATGGAAGATAAAGTCAGTTTAGAGACTTTGCCAGACGAGGAAATGAACAGAAGTGGGTCCAAAAAGTGCTTTGTGGATGACCAGAGACCTGTAAGCAACAAAGGGCAGGAGCTGGCACTACAGAAGCCAACGTAGCTGATAGATTCCAACCAGGCCGAGGACCTTTCGGGAGCACCTAAGTACCCCGGACTTCCAGGGATGACTGTACAGAGACTTCATGGAACTTTCAACTGTTCTTGTCTCCCTACTATTTAAAGCCTAATTATTGTTTGGGTTTCTTTTGCTTGAAAACAGGATCCTTTTACTAAACCATGGCCAGCATCCTTGCAAGTGAGAGAATTGGTGTCAACATTTTAGGGATCGTGGAAACAGATTTTATTCTAGGTCTTTTAACACGGCCCCAAATTGTTCTATGGAAAACAACCTTAAAAATTAATCCAGGCCATTTCAGTCTGTGACACAAGGGTTGCACAATGAAGCTTGCTCTACAGCTTCCTCCAAAGGACAGTGAGGAAGTTAATAAACATTCCTCACCCACCATAAACAATAACAATAGTAATTTTTAATACTACATACAGCATGCCTTTTACTGAGGCGCCCAAGTTTTTTAAATAAAAATGACAATTTCAGGAATTTTAAGTTACTGGCCTCTGGTCACACCACCTTGCGGTCCAGTCTATACTGAAAATAGCTGGCATGCTGGCACCTTGCCAACACCCGCTAAAAGGACTAGCTTCTCATAAAATTTCCCTGAGGGCAGCACACGTTGAACAGTTTGAATTTCAAACAACTCTTGAGTGAAACATGCTTCTTATAAAGAAAGTATAAATAGGGAACTGAGATGATGACAAAGCAAGTCATAAAAACTGGTACAACAAATCTGTCTAACTTGAAATTAATTTCCTATACTAAACAAAAATGCAAAGAATTCACCCAAAATTCAATTTCACTGTTTACAAAAGTCATAGCAAAAAAAAAAGTCATAGCTATGAAATGATCAAATTGAATAGATAAAATTAAAACTTAAAAAGTGAATAAGAAAGAATGGTATAAACGAGGCATGATTAAATAGATAGATGTATTAAAAAGACAATGATAAAATGGTAAATTGTTTTAAAAACAACAACAATGTTAGGTAAAAGAGTATTCTAGAAGATGTAAGTAGCATAAGAATAGTTTAAAAATAAATATCAATGAAAAGAATAGCAGAAAACAAGAAACTAAAATTACAAACATTTCTAGACATTCAGAAGTCCTATGATTAATACCCTATTGAGAAGTAAATAGGGTCCCTTGACTACCATTAGATGACAAATGGTAGTTTTCCCTCAACTGGAAGTCACTGCTGCAGTTTCATGAGGCTTGATACCTCTGGGAAAACATCCCTAAATAGATGCAGGTGGTCCAGAGAGTGTCTCAAAGTAAGGTCTGTAGATCACATTTCCAACTACTAATCAAACCAAAAAAAAATCACATCATGATCAACACAACCACAGAAACCAACCAACTTCTTGGCAGACTGCCTAGAGAGGAATAACAAGGCTCTCACAGAGTCCCCTCTAAAATTCTAAGTTCTCAGAGGGGGACCCCATCATGAAGCACTGAGTCTGAGAGGATCTCTCAGCTGAACTGGACAGAGCTGACCCACTCCGTAAACTTCGAACCTTAGGGAAAGGGCATGCTAACAACATACTTAGGCTACCCCTTTAATCTCAAAACACTTCACCAACTTCATTCTCTTCCTCAAGGTACATCATGGAATGCACCTCATCTCAAGCTAGAGAAGCCCAGCCCCTTCAGGATTTCAGCACCTGAATGAGAGTCGTGAGGACGGGAGTTGGAGGTGGACCGAGGCCACGTCCTGGAGTAAGCATAAGCAGGGCACAGAGCGTCATACTTGGCAGGGTGTTCCAAGGTAAGGCCTGTGGACCCCCTGTCCCAGAATATCTGGGGATGCTAGTTCAAGGTGAGATTCCTGGGGCACATCACAGACCTAACACATCAGAATCTCTAAGGTACAGCCCAGGAGTTCTGCACTCTGAACAAGCACCAAGTGACAGGTATGTTCACTAACACTAGAGATTTACTGGCTTCAAGGGAAAGTGGGATCAGGGAAAAGTGGAGTCAATAAGCCAAAAATGCCTACTCTGGGTAGGAGCAAGGATGTAAAGCAGAGACTGTGGGCAAATCCAGCAGCAAAAGCAGGGTCACAGGAATCAAGGTCACAGAACCAGAAAGGTAATGTTAGGGTCTCAGTACATTTTCTGGATCCCAGCAGCACGTCTTTGGAAAACCACAGTCTGCCTTCCCCTCCAGGCATGCCTCTGCAGCTATTAAAGGCATGGTGCACTAACAGATTACAGCTCCTTACTAATTAAATTGTAAATCTTGTTTCAACTGTCTAAAAAAAACGAAGGACACTAACACGCAGACATCTTGAAGCTAGCGTAGAGTCACTGTCTTAATCTTGAAAGAACACAGCACCCCAACAAAATCTACATCAGAGGGAAAGCAATGAGTCTTTGAGAGCTGGAGAGGGGAGTTGTTAGCTTGATAGAGTGCAGTTAAATGTTACCAGGACAAAATGTCCTGGACAGGCCCTTGAAGTCTCGGCAACAACCTGAGAACCTTCTTTCCATATTTATAGCTTACACAAAAGGTCGCACTGCCACACACCCTCAATCTTTGCTCAATTCTAGATTTCTTCTAAAGACCTGGGTCTCTCACACTTTTTGAACCTTAATGGAGTGTTTCTCAAATCCACTGATTTTAATAGAACACAAAAGTCTAGAGTCCCAGATCTAGGAGATTCCCGGGAGGTCAACATGTTACCCCTCTACTCTAAAGAAGAAGGCAGCTACAAACATTGTTTACAAAAGATATCTCTGCTTGCCACACCAGTTCATGATAAGGATTCAAATACAAATAGTCACAGGACCACCTTTCACATACACTTCTCCCCCGTGTCAATTTCTTATGATGAAGAAGTGGGATGACAAATATGAGACTTGGACTTGGTAGGGACCATCTTCTGTTACCTGGCTTCAGGTTTCCATAGAACATCAATGTAGCTCATGACCTCTCCCCACACACTCACTCATTTTATGCCATGGTGGGTGGAATGATTTCTGGGACTGTTGAGGTCTTCAGCCTCATTTTCCCCTTCCTCTGCCGGCCTGCAAAGAATTCCGGTCTGATCCTCCCATCTCCTCAGGGTGGCAAGGAAGCCCGTGGTTTACAACTGAGTAGGTGAACCTTCCCAATTCTGGGGTAAGAAGCCAAGAAGTTCAGTATTGCCAGAGGTTTAAGCCACATTCTCCAAACTAGCCATTATTACTAACAAAGGGGATACTTGGAATTCCACCTGCCGTATTCTTTCTCTAGTTCTCAGTCGGCTCAAAATTCCATAGAAAGGAAAGTGGAATAGTGCCTTGGCTGCCTTCAAATCTCCAACATTTGGCTTCTACTTCCAGTTTGGGAAAGAGCATAAACCCCTCTGGTCAGAGCCATAGAGAGCTCCCCTCGGCCCGACACCACTGATTCAGACTGTGGGGCAGAACAGCTTCCCACTATGGCTCATTACATATGTCTCAGAGTGATTGTTGGGAGAAAACCAAAAACAAACCGAAAGCACCGGTTGCACAGGACTTACGTAGGTAGGCAGGTAAGGATTACTATTGGACTGTAGGTGTCATTGCTCTGTGATCTGCCCTCAGTTTCTGATTCTGAGTGGACTAAGTGTATGCCCCATTAGCCATTTCCACAATGTTTGATATTTTCTCACCTGCACACCTTTGCACATGCTATCCTGTCTGGAATGGCCTCTCTCCTACCCGCCCCCCACTTAAAAAACTCCTGCCTAAGCTTCAAGACTTAGTTCAAATTTCACTTCATCCTGACCTTTTCAGACAGAGTTAAACACTTCTTTGTGCTACTAAAACATCTCATTTCTATCTTTATAAATTGCTATCATTACTCTGTCCATGCCATTCCCCTCTTCTCAACCCCTACCCTGTTAGACTGAGAATTCTGGAAAGCCTAAACTGCCTTCTTTATAATCTTTATAATCTCCTACCCCTAAACCAGTGCCTGGCATGCGGTAACATTTAATGAATATGTGAAGAGAGGCAGATGGAAGAAAGAAGAGAGACAGGAGACAGAGAGAGAGACACACATACAGAGTCAGGAGAGAGAAGGAGAGAAATAGGAATAAAGACACAGAAAGAGAAACCAGAAAAGGGAGGAGAAGCCATGAAGAGGAAAAAAGGAAGAAAAGAAAAATTAAGTCATAAACATAACTACATAGCCCCCTACTCCTACAAAAATATTTGCTAAGTTCTTGCTGAATGCTGAAGATAGCTATCAACGGAAGAAAACTAGACAGCACAACCAGGTACAAGGGTACATGGAAACGGCTAAGAAGCAAAGTGGCTGCTTTGAAAAACTATCTGGAATCTAGGCAGACCTGCAGACTTTGTTCTTCTGCTAGTCAAAGTTTAGAGGGAAGAGAGAGTTTGCTTGCTGCAAGTATTCATGAATTCTCCCACGCATGGGAACTTTCTATTTCAACTGTGTTGTGAATAAATGACTTATCTGCTTGCTAAGAGCATTTCCCAATCCTTCTTTAACTTGTCTCATTATTTAAATGAAGAAGAAAAAGAGTTTAAATGGATTTGTGTTTAATTTTGACCTCTAAACCGCATGGCCTGGCTGTGGGACTTTCAGGAGATAACTTAAACTTTAATGTTTGCATCCTAAGGCACTTTTTCGGTAGGCATGCAATAAATCTGCAAGATGAGCTGTGATTCACTCCTGCAGGTGTTAGTATGTGATTATGTAAGCATTCCCAATAATTAAAAAAATTACTAGAAATTATGACAAAGGACAATTAAAAGCAGCAATATCTATCGAAGTGTTGTATCTCCCTATTATAATAAAAGATGATCTGGGTATAAAGTAGTTTATAACAGCTAGCAAGCAAATCAACATTTTTTAGATGACGATCAGCCAAATCATCATGTACCAAAGAAGAAAAACACAGAACAAAACATAGCCACATAAATAGAAATAATTAATTAGAGGTCCTCATTTTTACACTGTTTCCTCCAATGAGTTGGATTATTCCTTCAGAGTAAGGAGGCCCATGATATATACAAAGCATTTCCAATGCCTACCTTAGTCTGTCTATACTAGGTTGTCAAGTCCTAGTGGTCAAGGACCAAAGTAATTCCTTGGTTAGCATTTAGGACAAAAGCATGTAAATAGGCTTTTATGTTTTTATCTTGGTGGTAGCAGTGGTTTTGTCTTAGGGGTGCTGTTTTTCTATGTTTTATTTCCAACTCCATGCAACCAACATTTACTGAGCACATTCTCTTTGGCAAATACTGTGCTAAGACCTGAAAAAATGTTTTAAAAAACAAATAAGGCTCAGGCCCTATATTCAAGGATCTCAGGGACAGTGGATTGTTACAGACATTATGTCTTCTACCAGCATCGTCCCCAGAGTTTTCCCAGGGAACTTAACAGAGAGTGAGCTTAGAGGTCCAGTCTGCCACCCTCCATCTCTCACTTTCCCATCAAGCATGTCTTGTTGGGTTAATTCTACTCTTCCAACACCTATGTTGTTTGCCTCTGTGTCAATGCCATGTGTCTACTTGCAATATCCTCTAAGAAGATCATAGGTGTTTTGAGCACAAAAATAGGTCTTACTTGTTTTGTTGTGATCCAGAGCAAGGATCCCAGTGCCTAGACTAATAAACTGTTTTGACTTATCTTCCTAATGGAACCATGAGTTCTTTCTTTCTTTCTTTCTTTTTTTAAAGGCAGAGGGAAATAGATTTCTGTTTACTACATGGGGCATTCCTATTTTTTTATTTTATTTAATTTATTTATTTATTTATTTATGGCTGTGTTGGGTCTTCGTTTCTGTGCAAGGGCTTTCCCTAGTTGCGGCAAGTGGGGGCCACTCTTCATCGCGGTGCACGGGCCTCTCACTATCGCGGCCTCTCTTGTTGCGGAGCACAGGCTCCAGACGCGCAGGCTCAGTAGCTGTGGCTCACGGGCCTAGCTGCTCTGCGGCATGTGGGATCTTCCCAGACCAGGGCTCGAACCCGTGTGCCCTGCATTGGCAGGCAGCTTCTCAACCACTGCGCCACCAGGGAAGCCCCCGTGAGTTCTTTGAAGGCGGAACTATGTCTGATTTTTTTGATGATAGCCAAATACTCCAGCATAGCACAAATTCCATTGAACACTCTTAGGAAATATTTGTTGAATGAACTAATAGGAAAACGAACTACCCAGAGCAGAGGGACTTCTGTCTGCTAGCCTCATCCCGTTCTCTTCTGGTTCTGGAGTTTTGTTCTGCTATTTTGTTTATTCCTCTAAGAATGGTTTTATGTATCTCAAAGTGTATTATAAAAATGAAATACTTTGAAATGCTCTATCAGTTCTTGGCACTCAGAGAGTGCCCCAGTAATGGTAGATGTTGTATAATGTAACTCTCAAGACTAGAGGATTAATCTCAGGATGAAGGAAGACCCCTAACTCTTACTTTGAGGGGTGAGAGAAATTGAAACCCCCATGCTCTGGCCTTAAATGTGTCTTCACCCTCAAAAATGCTTGATTTGTCAGATTTATAGATGGAAACTAAAGGAATTTCCCAGGGTCTGTATAAGAGTATGGCAAACAGTGGTTTTTAGCTTAGGGGTCATGAATGGGCTTCAGCCAGTTCATTAATTCATAAATGCATCCAAAACATATGTGTAGGCATGTAGATGCATTTTTCTATGCAATGATTACACAACTTTGATTAGATGTTCAAAAGAATCAGGGGCTCATAATAGAATTAAGAACTCCTGTTATTGAATAAACTTAGGGTAAGTTCTGCTTTTCCCTAAAAATCATTGAAGAGAATTTTCTTCAGGAATTGAAGTGTCCAGGAAGATCCTTGCACCTAGGGTGAATATCATACTTCATAAAGTCAAAGAATTAATAATTTTAAAAAACAGAGAACTGAGAAAGAAGAGGAAGATCTGATACCCAGAGGAACAAAACAGAAATATACCCTATGAAGAAACAAGTACCAATGATTAAAACCTGACACATGCTCACTTCAACACCTGGGCTTGAAATACGTTAGAAAGAAATGTCATAGCAATTAATAAGCTTCTACTTCCTCTCCATATTCATTGGGAAAAAAGAAGTTGAGCAATTGCAAAAATCAAAGAGTGGAGTTTTTTGTTAGTTCCACAAGAAATTCCAAGGAAAACTTTTTTTTTTTTTAATGAAATAAGCCACCAGCAGCCAAAAGATAATATAAGGGAAATTTTGTGGCAATATAAAAAATTGTTTCATTGGGCCAGCTCCGTAAGTTTGATTTTAACCATCTCAGACTTGAGAGGCCCCTAAAACCCCACATTTACAGATATTCTTCTGTTAGCTTTACTACTTAAAATTATCCAATTATTTCCTTAACTAAAATTTTACCACTGCTTTTTTTTAAGTGCTTTTTTTCCCCTAGTTTGCTGTTTGTTATCATTAATGAGTGTTGATTTTATTGAATGCTTTTTTTTCTGCATCTGTTGAATTGTTCATATTTCTTTATTAAAGCATAGTTGATTTACAATGTTTCAGGTGTACAGCAAATGATTCGTGTATATATACATGTATATATATATATTCTTTTTTAGATTCTTTGCCATTATAGGTTATAGGTTATTACAAGATATTGAATATTGTTCCCTGTGCCATACAGTAGGTCCTTGTCGTTTATTTACTTTATATATAGTAGTGTGTATATGTTAATCCCAAACTCCTAATTTATCCCTCCTTCCCCCACTTTCCCCTTTGGTAACCATAAGTTTTAATTTTTTTTCTATGTCTGTGGGTCTATTTCTGTTTTGTAAATTAGTTCATTTGTATCATTTTTTTAGATTCCACATATAAGTGATATCATATGATATTTGTCTTTCTCTGTCTGACTTACTTCATTTAGTATGATAATCTCTAGGTCCATCCATGTTGCCACAAATAGCATTATTTCCTTCTTTTTTATGGCTTAGTAGTATTCCATTGCATATATTTACCACATCTTCTTTATACATTTATCTGTCAATGACCATTTAGGTTGCTTCCATGTCTTGGCTATTGTAAATAGTGCTGCTGTGAACATTGGGATGCATGTATCTTTTTGAATTAGAGTTTTCTCCATGTATATGCCCAGGAGTGGGATTGCTGGATCACATGGTAACTCTATTTTTAGTTTTTTAAGGAAACTTCATACTGTTTTCCATAGTGGCTGTACCAATTTACATTCCCACCAACAGTGTAGGGCATGCTGTCATCCCTCCCAAGTTCAGAGACTCCTGTTCTATGTCCCAATTCCAGATTCCTGGGGAAGGGACGCTGGCTAAACTTGAACCAGGGGTTCATGCCTCGTCTGATCAACCGAGGCCAGAGGAATGATGTCCCCTTGTGTAAAACAGCTGCCAGGGAAGTGCTCTGAGCTGGGCACACACTCTAAAAAGATATTGCCGTATCCAACATGAAGCTTTTACTCACCTTGATTATATTATAGTCCCTTGATTCTAAGACATCAGCCATTGTAAAAAGCATCAATTACTGACAACTTTTCCAGAAAAATCAAATACCATATTAAATATATATACACATATATATATTTTAAGAGTCTGTAAATTTTGTATTTGTTCATATCATCACATTCCACTTTCTTCTCCAGAATCAGTATGACCATTATACTGATTTGACTCTAAGCTTCACTTACAAAATATAAAAATAATTCTGAGTCACATTGGAGTCATAAAGATATTCTAATTTTCATTACCCAAGTCCATTATCTTGACAGCTGTAAAGTTTTTGGATTGGTAATATAATTTAAAAGCATATCGAAGAATCTGGAATTTTGTCAACATTTCTGCTTTGATTATACTTATAGGATTTTTTTTTTTTTTTTTGGCCATGCGGCATGTGGGATCTTAGCTCCCGAAGAGGGATCGAACCCGGGCCCCCTGTATGGGAAGCACGGAGTCTTAACCCCTGGACCGCCAGGGAGGTCCCCTTATAGGATTTTTTAATGGACTTACATGTCACTGGAATTTAAACTGCTTTCCTTGAAAGTCAGCTAAATGCTTTTATCTGATGTTCTGTGCTTGAGTGATAGACCTTCACAAAATTGGTTATACACACCTTTTTCCTAGCTTTGAAAATTCCATGATGTATTCTGAAAAACTTGGCCTTCTCTGATGCCTTTAATTGCATTGCCTGACATGTAAAAGGCAGTCTTCTATTGAAACAATAACTTTTTGTTTCTATGCTGCACTATGGTACAAGCTTGTTTAAAAATATTTTTGTTGAGTCTTAAAATTACACTTCTAAATTTGATTTAAATGATATAGCACCCGTGGGACTACCAATGTTTCTAACTCAACTGAGGCCAACACCTACCTTCTGTATCTGGTAAAGTTGGTACATGAACACAGGCAAGCAATGGTAACTTGTCGGGAACTGGAGAGTCTCCTTGGAAAGGTTTTAAGACACGTCCCAATTTCAGAAATGTCAAAATGTGGAAAATGTACGTCTTGCTATCAAGCAAATATCTAGTATTCTTTTATTGAGACTTAATACATGATAGACCTTTTTAAGTAAGTGCTTCACATGGTTTAATTCATTTAATCCGCACAACAATCTAGGAAGCTACAGCTCTTATGCCCATTTTACACATGAGGAAACTGAGGTTATAAGGTTAATTAATTTCCCAAAGACCACTGAGCTAGATAATAATCAAGCTGGAATTTGAGGCCAGCCTATCAACTTAATCAGTGTATCAAAATGTTGCCTAATTAATTGCATAGTAGCCAGCAAAAGTCATTAAGATAAGATTAATTAATAATAAGAATCAATCTATCTTGATATTATTCAATTAACTGAGCTATTGCTGTTTTTCTGAGAAATGTGGACACAGCTCCTAAGCAGCTATGGTAGATGTAAATATCAGTTCTGGTACCAAGTTGGATAAATCACAAGTCACATGTACTTAGTTCTCTCATCTAAAATTCGTGTAACCATTTCAAATGACAATAATAATAAGTGGAAAATAACTTGCAGTTAAGGTTTTGTGAGGCGCTCAGCTCTTTCCTCACCTCCTCTGGTCCAGGTGGCCAAAGCAGGACAGCACCATCCTCATCATCACTTTCACAGGAAGGGAGACAGCGCAGATGAGTGTGAAAAGGCTCCTTCCCCTTTCACGTAAGGATTCTGCCTCTGGGAATGGTACCAAGGGGTGGAGTGTGGGACAGCAAGATGTCATTCACCTCAACGTGTCAGAGGACAACTCAAGCACAACAGCCTTTTTTAGGAACATTAATATCATCTAGGGGCCTATATCCTTTATCAGGAAACTGTGATTCTTCCTCATCCTGACCTGCCAGGGTTGGGTGAGGAGGGCCTTATTCTAGCCACAGCCAATAGCAAACATCTTGCCTAGTGAGTAAAAGTGAGTCAATAAAGCTTACAATTAATGTTATAATTACAGCACAAGGAACATTCGCGGTCCAAGAATGGTAACTCATTCAGGGCACCAGAGGGTTCATAAGATTTCCTTCCCCATCCTGGAAAGCCTCACTGACTTTCCAAAGATTGTGCAAAGGCTGTGATTTTTCTTTTTTTAATAGATTATCTAATGAACTGAAGAAATACATTATTATTGTTTACAGAACTAAATAGGAGACACAGAAACCCTTATGTGCGGGCTTTAAATGTGTTTGCCTTGTTTTTCATTTCCTTCTATTACTTTCAGGCTCAGGGTTTGCTCTCTTCCCCATCTTTCTGGTTTCTTCCCCTTTGACGTTTCCATTTCCCTGCTGCTAGCCATGCTCATCTGTCTGGCTTTTAGGTTAAAACTGGCCACCTTCTGGTTGATTTATCCTTTTCTTTCTTTCATTTATATTTTCATTTATTTGTGCTACAAACATTTATCGTGTCCCTACCACATCTCACGTCCTGCTAAGTATGTTTATCTATGGTACTAATTCACTGGGAACATTGCAATCAGTTCAAACAAACACTTTGTTTAATAACAAACAGAAAATTCAGTTCTACTCTTCCCTAGAACTGCAACTAGCTTCTAAGTTGCCTTGGGGCACCTTTAGAATAGAACCTAGATCTGCCCGTCCTTACGGCGTCATCCCTGCTGTGCTAGGGGAACCTCGGCAGTTGGAGGATTGTGGATCTGGGCATTGGTCAAATCTCGTCCAAATTCTATACCGCTTACCAGGTGTGAAACCAGAAATAAGTTTTCTAAATTCTCCAAGTCTCCATTTCCTCATTTACTAAACATCATTCACATCCATCTCCAAGGTAGTTCAAAGAATCAAACATGTTACTGTTAAGTAAAGTAATGCAGATGAGACAGTCAGTAAATGTTACTTCTCCAAGCTCCTCTCCCTTTCTTATTTACTTATTCCTCCTATTTACATTGTGTTAAGTGTTCATTCTTTATCTATTTAATGAGCACCTGTCATGTGCCAGGCACTTGGCCCGGCTTTGAGGACTCAGTGGGAAACAAAACTGACAGGAAGCACATCCCATGGAGCTTACTGTCTGGTGAAAAAGATAAACTCTAAATAAATATAAAGAGAGTTAGACATTTGTCTTCTAAAACAGGGCAGAAAAGAACGACAGCTCCAGAAATTCTAAATAGGAAGGGCTTACAGGCGCTCTGGATGGAACGGAGACTTGCCTTAAGGCTTTTTGTGCAGAACAAGCTAGCTTCTTCCTAAGATCTCTGCACGTGGGGCTGGGACTGGGAATGCTGATGGAAGGGATCGCCCCACCCTCACTGCACCAGCCAACCTCCCCACAGGGAATACCTCCTTCTGCTTAGACCTGAATGGTCTCAGCTACTGCAGGCCTGACCCGTGCACAGCGGTGTTTCAGGCTGCCCTCAGTTACAAACCAGGTGAAAAGAAGGTTCCACTGCTTCCCACATCCTTGTCCAGAGTCCCCAGCTCTCCTTCCAAACTGGCTTCCAGGAAGGTAACTAACTTCTCTGCTGGTTAAGCTATTCTGCCCTGGCTCTGGATGATGAGACCTCTTAAGCCAGCTTCCTTCAACGAGCTTAGTCACTGGATTCTTTTTCTTCTACTCACAAGCCCATCACTTATAAGCCACCCATTCTTCATTTATTATTGGTGATAAAACCTTTTTTATTTTTTATTAAAAATAAAATTTAATGGAAATTTTTTATTTCCTTTGTGCTTGTATTTTCTGATTTGGAAGTGAAATAATTTTATGCGTATATAACATTTGTTTAGTGGTTTTTTAGGCCATATTTCACATACATTATCTCATTTAACTCTTAGGACAACCCTGAGATGTAGGTGTTATTACTCCTCCTATTTTGAAGATTTAAAAAATCAAATCTTAGAGTAGCAGGTAGGAGTCTTCAACTCCATATTTTCTTCCCATTACCCCAATATTGAAGAATTACTACAAATATTCTGCAAACAAATTCACAAGAATAATAGGATACAAAAACAATACGTGCAATTGCCAACTGATGCATACACTGAAATTGCCTTTATTTTTTCATTTGTTAGATATTTGGTCCTAAGCACTCAGGCATCTTCTATTCTGAAGAGAGCACCTGAGTCTAAATTTTGCGAAGCAATATCTCAACTAATTCATCCCTTTTAAGGGGCTATTCAGTAGTATATTTTCTTAAGCATCTGTAGGCCAGAGGACTTTATGAAAGTAATAGAGTACAATTATTACCATACACATCAATTATTTGTGTCTGTATTGTATTTATTTACTGACAAAGCCTTTTTTCCTAGTGTGAGCACTATATCTTTAATATAGCTTTAGAAGAGAGTTGTGTTCTCCTCTGGCTCATACATCACTAACAAAATTACTAGCAAAGATCCAATTCTCAATTACAAGCACAAAAGAGTCCTACATTTTATCATATATCAAGCCCGTCTAGTTCTACAACTGTTCTCTGACATTGATGTATTTCATCAGTACGGGACAAGTCATTAGAAGACCTTGCAAGTTCCCCTAATATCATATTATTAGGTTGTATTTTTCTTTTAGATCTTCAGCTTTTGCCTTCACATCATAAAATCAACAGTGACCAGTTTTAAAGCAGATTTTTCAAGGCATGTATAACTCTGACACTTCACTATCAAGGTGGGAAAACTTTAGCAAATTTGGCCAAGAAAATTCCTCTAATTTTATCAGTCAAGTTTCCTGGAGCAACCAGCCTACTGCTTTATTCTCACCCACCCTAGTAAATGTCCAACAATAGAGCATATCCTAAATGTTACAATATAAAAGCCTGCCTTAGTCTGCTCGGGCTGCTATAATGAAATACTATAGACTGGGTAGCTGAAACAACAGACTTTGGGAAGTCCAAGATCAGGTGCTGGCATGGTCAGGTTCTGGTGAGAGCTCTCTTCTTGGCTTACAGATGGCTACCTTCTTGCCGTGTCCTCACATGGCAGAGAGAGAGCATGCAAGCTCCTTGGTCTCGTCTTATAGGGCATTAATTCCATCACGAAGGATCTACCCTCATAACGTCATCTAAACCTAATCACTTCCCAAAGTCCCTACCTCCAGATACCATCACATGGGGGGTTAGGGCTTTAACATAGGAATTTTCAGAGGACATAAGCATTCAGTCCACAAAAATGCCCTAATCATCTGTGATGTGATCTATCTAAAAGGCTTTAAATTGCTAGTCGTATCACTGGCTTGTGTTCAACACTAACCATCCCTAAAGTATCATTTTGCTAATCATGATAGCAACAAAAAGCCAAGGTACGACTAGGGAGGGAGAGTAGAAGAAGGGAATAAGTTAGGATAATAATAAGAAGAGACAATGAAGAGTCCAGGGACCTGGATCTTGTACAAGCTCTGCCACTAATTCTGTTTACTTAAATTGCATCATTTCCTTGGGCTGTACTTTGCTTACCAGAAAAATGAGTGAAGCAGGATGATCTCTTAAGTATCACCAGCTTTAATAAATAAGTAAAGATTCTATGATTGTATATCCTGAGATTGTTGAGAATGTACTGTAGACATCACTGAGAAAAACTTTGCAACGGATGCATGTAAACAAAGCAGCTTACTAAAATAGTCTTCCTGCTAGCTTCTCTCTTTATTTCTAAAGGAAATGAACTTAAGCGAGATCAAGAAAACTTTTCCTTTTAGAACAGATTAACTCTTCACATTGTAAAGTATGAATTTATAATCTATAGTACAAATAATATTTGCCATTTGTTGGTTTGATACTCTGTGCTGGGCACTTTATGTCTTTAGCTCATGTAATCCTTAAAGAACCTGCAGAGTAGACGCCATCATTTCCTTCTTCTCTGTGCTCCAATCACGCTAGTTTTCTGAGTCCTTCAGATACAACGAGCTCACTCCCACATCTCCTGGCTCATCACATGCCTAATTTCTTCTCATCATTTGGGTGTCTGCTCAAATGCCACATATCATCTGAGAGTTTTCCCTGGCTAAAGTACCAACTCTGCCTTTCACCCACAGTCCCTTTCTATCCCATTGCCCTGTATTCTTCATACCACTTATCACTACGTGAAATTACTTTATGTGTATTTTTTCTCCCTCCACTCTCCACCCTGACTCCACTGTGAGCTCTATAAAGGCAGGTACTTAGTTTGCTCACAGCTACTTCCTCAGCACTTAGGACAGTGCCAGCTTAGTTACTATATGTTGAATGAGTGAAGGTCATCCACTTTACAATTACAGAACTTGAGGTCCAGAGAGGTCTGATGACTTCCCCAAGGCCACATGCTAATGTGCTAGAGCTAAGACTCAAGTCCAAGGTTGCCAAGCCCCAACATCCGTGATCTTTCCAGTGTTTCCCAAATTCACGGGGGTCGGAATCCTCTGTACAGTAGCCTGTTTTTTTAGTTTTGTGGTTATGTTTTTCTGATAATCTAAAAGAAACCATGTTCAGAATGATATAGCATGTCATCTTATCACTTTATAAATGAATACTGCTCCAAAATTTTACAGCCTGCTTTCGGATTTGCCATGAAGTTAATACCATCTAAGCAAATACATAATGGAGGCTTTTTTCCACGTGAATATTAAGTGATGTCATGACATAATATAGGAAATAAAATTTTACAATAGTTCAAATGGAAAGAATGGTGGGAGAATTGAATCATCACTTGACTTATGATGATTTAAATATACCAAATTCAAGTGAGCCTGTATCATAGCATCTAGCACTAAGACACAATGAGCAGAATTTTCTGAAAATTGTCCTAAGAACTCACTCTGGGTCACCTGAATTACAAGACAGGTGGCTACCTTCCCCCAGCAGGAAAGTCTGTACCCAAACCCGACTCCACGTGGGACCCTAATGCCTCCAAGTAGCTGGTTTTCCCAGACAACTTTTTTAACACTGGAATCCAAAATTCAGATATCCCAAGGGGTTGAGTAGTCTATTTGTCTCACTTCTAACATGGCTACTTTGTTGTATTCATAAAAAGGTAAAGCAGTAGGGGGCAAAGAACCTTCACTCAAACGTACATCCACAGCGTGTCCAGCAAGGCCATGGACAACCATATGTCTTTCTTCTCACACTCTTACCTTGGAAGTTACCCCTAATAAGACCTATTCCCTGTTCATTCTGTCTGGCATTGTGAGATTATTTTTGAGCCCATCCGCAAGACAGATAGTGATCATGAAAGGACCTATCTTCAATAAAAGGTGAGAGCTACAAAGTACCCATTCACGTAATGAAAGGTAATTTAGTTTTTAACAAACCATCATTAAATCAGTGTTGTAGATTTGGGTTCTATTGGTCTTATAGGTTGTATATAACTAGTTTGTAAATTTGATTTTTATTATAGTTATATAAGAGCTATAAGCATAAAGTGTTGTATCTGGTTCTAGATTTATTCATATGGGCATACCTCATTTTATTGTGCTTTGCAGCTACTGCATTTTTTTGTTATGTTTTGTTTACAAATTAAAGGTTTGTGACAACTCTGTGTCGACAGAGTCTATCAGCACCATTTTTCCAACAGCATTTGCTCTCTTCATGTCTCTGTGTCACATTTTGGAATTCTCAAAATTCCAACATTTTCATTATTATTGTATTTCTTATAGTGATCTGTGATCAGTGATCTCTGATGTTACTATTGTAATTGATTGGGGTCATTGCAAATTGTGCCCATATAAGTAGGCAGGTTGGCCCAAGAAACTTGACTGATAAAATTAGAGGAATTTTCTTGGCCAAATTTGCTAGTTTTCCCATCTTGATGGTGAGGTGTCAATTTCAAAGTTACACATGTCTTATTTTAAGAAATTGCTGCAGCTAACCCCAACCTTCAGCGACCACCGCCCTCACCAGTCAGTAGCCGTCAACATGGAGGCAAGAGACCCCACCAGCAAAAAGGTTACACTCACTGAAGTCTCAGATGATAGCATAGTAATAATGTGTTTTTTATTAAGGTATATACATTTTTTAGACATAATGCTATTGCACACCTAATAGACTACAGTATAGTGTAAACATAACCTTTGTATGCACTGGGAAACCCCCAAATTCATGTGACTCTCTTTATTGTGATATTCGCTTTATTGCAGTAGTCTGGAACCAAACCTGAAATATCTCTGAGGTATGCCTGTATTTAATCAATATTTTAACAAAATAATTTAAATCACACTTGAGGTTGGAAGACATTGTTATGTTTGTGAGTTCTGGGCTCTGCTCAGGCTCAGTTCAGTAACTCCAAGACTTTGACAAGCACATTTTTTTAAATGTATTTTTTATTGAAGTATAGTTGATTTACAATGTTGTGTTAGTTTCTGGTGTATAGCAAAGTGATTCAGTTATACATATATATATTATTTTTCATATTCTTTTCCATTATGGTTTATCACAGGTTATTGAATATAGTTCCCTGTGCTATACCGTAGGACCTTGCTGTTTATCCATTCTGTATATATCCATTCTATATATACAAACAACCTCATTGTTTATCCATTCTATATACACTAGCTTGCATCTGCTAATCCCACTTTCCCAACACACCCTTCCCCCCACCCCCTCCCCCTTGGCAACCACAAGTCTGTTCTTTATGTCTGTGTGTCTGTTTCTGTTTCATAAGTTCACTTGCGTCATAGTTTAGATTCCACATATAACATATCATATGGTATTTGTCTTTCTATGTCTGACTTACTTCACTTAGTATGATAATCTCTAGGCCCATCCATGTTGCTACAAATGGCATTATTTCATTCCTTTTTATGGCTGAGTAGTATTGCATTGTATGTATATGTGTATATACATATATATACATATACCACATCTTCTTTATTCATTCATCTGTCAATGAACATTTAGGTTGCTTCCATGTCTTGGCTACTGTGAATAGTGCTGCTATGAACATAAGGGTGCATGTATCTTTTTGAATTGTAGTTTTGTCTGAATATATGCCCAGGAGTGGGATTGCTGGATCGTATGGCAACACTATGTTTGGTTTTTTGAGGAACCTGCATATTGTTTTCCATAGTGGCTGTACCAATCTACATTCCCACCAACAGTGTAGGAGGGTTCCCTTTTCTCCACGCCCTCTCCAGCGTTTGTTATTTGTAGACTTTTTAATGATGACCATTCTGACCTGAGTGAGGTGGTACCTCATTGTAGTTTTGATGTGCATTTCTCTAATAATTAGCGATGCTGAGCAGCTTTTCATGTGCCTGTTGGCCATCTGTATGTCTTCTTTGTAGAAATGCGTATCTAGGTCTTCTGCCCATTTTTTGATTGGGTTGTTTTTTTGTTGTTATTGAGTTGTATGAGCTGTGACTAGCACATTTTTGTTTTCCCATGGAAAGGACTACCTAAGAGGGTGCATCCTGGTAAAAATAAGTTTCTGTAGTACTACAGTGACTATTACCTAAGTAGCATCCTGAACATTTGGGTATGAGGAAGCCTGAATGAGGAGGATGTTACTCACTCCTCAATATTAGAAAATGTACTTTGGGCTGACTTTCCCTCTGCAGTCATGAGTTGTACTGAGTCACACTTTCTCACTTGGTTCTCCTAGAGGTTGATGGGAGAATCCCTTGGTATAGAATTTTTCTTGGCCTTAAACTACTTGCGCAAAATCTGACCTTATCAAAATTTAAGATTCACCTGGAATATAGGAAGGGAATATTCTAAAATACTCCATCCTTACTGGAGGACTGAAACTATTCCCTTGAGTTTCCTTATGGAATCAAGCAGTCTCAGTCCCCCTTTATGACACCAACATTGAATTTGCCTAAGAAACTTGATGAGAATTACATCAGACACAAGAACCAAACCAAGTAGTACAAAGGTGAAGGATAAAGTCTCTGGACACATTCATTTTGCTCTCCCTCATTGAAGTTTATCAAATCTACAACCCCTAGTCCCATTTCTACTTCTCCCTCTTCCTTTAGGGAACTCTTGACAAGCATGTGATCACTTGGAAATTAAGCCCTAGTGACTGCATCTCAAGTTAAGCTGGGTTCTTCTCTCATTTGTTTTTCCATAAATCATTTGAACTTTTGAGTCTTCCAACAAGCATAATTCATAAATTTATTTGCTATTGAGTTTCTCAATATAATTTTAATCCTGTAGTTTAACAAACTGGCTTGTAGCAATATTCTGAAGACATCAAATCTCACTATTGATCCTGTTTTGGTATACTGTGTTCACCCTGCCTCCTATCTACGTGTTTATTCTTTCAGAGAATTAACTTATTAAGTCAAATTTCCAGAAGAGGACAATATTTAATCCCACCACTGTTTGTAACTCAAAACACATGCAGTAATTGGTTTTGTACAGAAAAGAAGCAGCCAACTATATTAATATATAACACTATCAAAATGTATATGTCAAATGCTATTTTAATATGTTGACTATTGTTTAATAAATTATCCAAATATTATCAAATATGTTAATGTTTACCTGTACTTTAAATCAAGCATCTGTTTTATACTTTTTTAGGAAAGGGTTTATATAATTGATTTCCTGTTTTGTATTGAATTAGACTAAGCAGAGCAGTAGAAAGCTCATAGGAACTGTTCAGACACCTGAGGTAAAAGCTTAAAAATAGAACAATACTTTTTAGTATGTATTAAAAACATTCCCCACAAGGCTTTTGAAGGGAATCATTTGAAGGGCTATAGCAGTTTAGTTGTTCTGGAAATGAGGTTTTATTAAAGAGAGAGGAGAAAACAAGATGTTACTGAAGAAATGGAATTTCAAAGGAACTTTGAGTTAAGATTAAAATGTAATTTAATGTCTCAGTTCATAAGATTCTTAAGACTTCAGCTCAAGTTTTAGTCATGACTGAAAATATGATAGGAGTATTCTGATGACCACAGTCTTCTCCCCTCGGCGACCCATCGCAAGCTTCCCTCCTGCTCAGGCCCTTCATTTGGAGAGACTATGAGAGAAGACTGTCTTCACCCCTTCTTTAAGAGTGTGGGCATCTCAAGAAATTAAGATATAACATGTTACAGTTAGGAAAGGGAAAAAGACAAAGATTCTAGCACCAGACAGAGAAAAAAAACTCACCCAGAGATAGGTTTAAATATTGCCCAGAGAGGCTGTGTGTGTGTGTGTGTGTGTGTGTGTGTGTGTGTGTAGATATATATATACACATATATAGTATGTATATGTATATGCATATATATACCATAAGCCATATATCTATATGCATGTATATGGATGATTATACCTTATATATACATGTGGAGACAGAGAGCATGTGCTTTCTTCAGGAAGATTCTGCTCATTTCTAGTTTAGCCTTTTTGTGCATAATCTTTTAAATATATATTATATATTTTAAAGATGATCTGTATATCGATATCAATATAGATATCGATAAATATATAGATACAGATATATTAACAGTAGAAACAGAAAGATTTTTTAAAATACTTTGGGATTGACATGTACACACTGCTATATTTAAAATAGATAACAAACAAGGACCTACTGTATAGCACAGGGAACTCTGCTCAGTATTCTGTAATAACCTAAATGGGAAAAGAATTTGAAAAAGAACAGATACATGCATATGTATAACTGAATCACTTTGCTCTACACCTGAAACTAACACAACTCTACTCCAATACAAAATAAAAATTTTAAAAATACCTTGGAATAAATTTAACTAGAAATGAGCAGAACATTCCTGAGGAAAATGTTATATCTCTACTGAGATCCATAAAAGAAGATTTAAATAAATCACATACCTTGTTCTTGGGATAAAAAGCTTAAACTTGTAAAGATTTCAATTCCATTTAGATTAGTCTATAAATTTAATAAGATCCAAGTAAAAATACTGGAAAGGCTTTTAACCTTGTGTAATTGCAATTTTTTTCCGTTTGTATAATTTTATCGGCTAATTCTTTCAGAAAAAAATTAAATAATAATGGTGAGGTTTCATCATTGTCTCCTTTTTTATTTTTACTTGAAATACTTTTCATCATTAGGAGTTAGGCCAGCATTGGTTGATACAACACACACATACTGTAATTTTTTAGTTACATGAAATAAACTTAACACTTCTATATTCTCATTTTACTGAACTTATTAAATGCAGTCAACGCAGCTTATCTCTCTTTCCACTTTTTTCCTGTGGCTTCTAATACTACCATACACTCCTGCCTCTCCTTCACTATAGTCCTTTGCTGTCTATACCTCTTTAATCTGGCATCTACAAATTGGAGATGCCTCAGAGTTTCTCTTTATCTAAACCCTTGTTCATGTAATCTCATCTGGTCCATCTATAAAATCCTAAATTAAAAGAGCCAACCTGGGCCTCTTTCCCAAGCTCCTTCCTCATATCCAACTACCTTAATGACATCTCCACTTGCTTGTCAAATAGGCATCTCAAAACTACCGTGTCCAAAATAGAACTCTTTATTCTCTCTGCCCCCAAACCTGTTACTCACCTCACACTTTGTCTCAGTAAATACCACCAACAACCCACTCAGTTGCTTAAGTCAAAAGCTGAATTATTCTTGATTCTTCCCTTTCTCTCATCTAGTGCTTTTGATTGTACCCCCAAAATATCTTTGAAATTTATTCCTTCCTATCTCTACTCCCACCATCCTAGTGCAAGCCACCATCATTTCTAACCTGGACCATTGTAGCTGCCTCCTGGCAGGCCTCCCTGCTTTCACTCTACTTGTATCCCCCACTCCACAGCCCATTCTCCACTCAGCAGCCAGAATGATTATTTTAAGCATTAACCATGTCTTGTCACTCCTCTACTTAAAGTCCTCCAATGGCTTCCCTTTGAAAGTAGCATAAAGTCTAAGCCCTTCTCTTCACCACAGCCAACAAACCCCTCCCTGGTAGGACTCCCACTCAATCATCTAACCTCAACTCACACCAGACTCTTCTTTCCATCACAGGTTTCCAGTCCTCTGGCCCTAAGGCCTTTGCCTTTGTTGCTCCCTTGGACTAGGATATCCTCCCTCCCCTTTCCATTCCCCATTTACATGAAAAAACTGCTATAAAATCAACAAGGTCCTACTGTATAGCACAAGGAACTCAATACTCTGTAACAACCTATATGGGAAAGGAATCTGAAAAAGAATAGATATATGTATATGTATAACTAAATCACTTTGCTGTACATCTGAAACTTATACAACATTGTAAATCAACTATGGTCCAATATAAAATCTAAAAATTTTTAAAAGTCAAAAGAAACTGAAAATAACCATTTGGAACACACAGAAGTCTCATTACCTTAATATATAAAAAGGTCTTTAAAAATATTTTCATGGAGTAAAATTTTTTAAAAATACAAGACAATTATCTTGCTGTGGAATACTGAAAATAATAATAATAACTCATCTCTAGTTTCTGTAGAAATCCCAAAGGAATGGGGGGTGTGAAAGGGTGGTAATGAGTTAGAACAGCTAAGATAATTTTGAAACTAGAGTAATTGAAAGAAAACAGCTTTATTAGATGTTAAAACATATTACAGAGCTACAATAACTAAAAACATTAAATAAAAGCTATAAATTTAGAAAAGTAAGGGACAAATATTTGCAAATGATATGATTGTATACTTACAGAGCCCCCAAAAATGAGATAAAAAGCTTTTTAAAAATGGGTATTTAGTTGGAGGACTGACACTAAATCCAGCTTCAAGACTTACTATAAAGATACAGTAAACATGACAATGTGGTAAGAGTGAACGATTAGGTAAATAGATCATTGGAACAGAATAAAGAGCCCAGAAATAGACCAATACAAAATAGTCAACTGATCTTTGACAAAGGAGCCAGGGCAATACAATGGAGAAAAGACAGTTTTCTCAACAAATGGTACTGTAATAACTGGACATCCATATGTGAGGAAGAAAAGAATTTAAATACAGACCTTACACCCTTCACAAAAATTAACTCAAAATGGATTGTAGACCGTAATGCAAAATACAAAACTGTAAAACTCCTAGAAAATAATATAGGAGAAAATTTAGATGACATCGGGTTTGGTGATGACTCCAAAAGCACGATGTATGAAAGAAATAATTGATAAGCTAGACTTCATTAAAATTTAAAACTTCTGCTCAGCAAAAGACACTGTCAAGAGAATGAGAAGACAAGCCACAGACTGGGAGACAATATATGCAAAAGACACATCTGACAAAGGACTGTTATCTGAAATATACAGAGAACTCAAAACTCACCAATAAGAAAATGAACAACCCCATTTAAAAATGGGCCAGAGACCTGAACAGACACCTCACTAAAGAAGATATACTGATGACAAATAAGCATATGAAAAGATGCTCTACATCACAGGTCATTAGGGAAATGCAAATTGAAACAACAATGAGATACCACTACACACCTATTAGAACAGCCAAAATCCAGAACACGGACAACACGAAATGCTGGCGAGGATGTGGAGCAACAGGAACTCTCATTCACTGCTGGTGGGAATGCAAAATGCTACAGCCACTTTGGAAGACAGTTTGGCAGTTCCTTACAAAACTAAACATACTCTTACCTTACAATCCAGCCATTGCACTCCTTGGTATTTATCCAAATGAGTTGAAAATTTATGTCCATGCAAAACTCTGCACATAGATGTTTATAGCAGCTTTATTCATAATTACCAAACCTTGGAAGCAACCAAGATGTCCTTCAGTAGGTGAATGGATAAATAAATTATAGCACATCCAGACAATGAAATATTATTCACTGCTAAAAAGAGATGATTAAGCCATGAAACGACATGGAAGAAACCTAAATGCATATTGCTAACTGGGACAAGCCAATTTGAAAAGGCTACATACTATAAGATCCCAACTATATGACATTCCAGAAAAGATGAAACTATGGAGAGAATAAAAATTCCGTGGTTTCTGGGAGTTAGGGGAGAGGGAATAATGAATAGAACATGGGGGAATTTTAGGGCAGTAAAACTATTTACATTTGTCAAAACTCATAGAATGTACAACACCAAGAGTGAATCCTAATGTAAAGTATGAACTTCGGCTGACAGTGATGTGTCAATGTAGGTTCATCAGTTGTAACAAATGTACCATTCTGGTGGGGATGTTGATAATGGGGGAGGCTATGGTGGGAGCAGAGAAGTAAATAGAAAATCTGTACCTTCCACTCAATTTTGCTGTGAACCTAAAACTGCTCTAAAAAGTAAAGTCTATTTTTTAAAATGAGGGTTTAGTAAAATTACAAAATAAATACGGAAAATAAACATAAGAATCTATATTTTAAAAATTGATTCTAAATAGTAACATATAAAAACAACATATGTAGAAACATAACATTAAATAAATAAAGAGACATACTTAGATTTTTGGTAGGGAGACAACACTGGAGAAATATAAATTCTTCCCAATTTTTCCTCTAAGTTCTAAGTAATCTCATTTAAAATGGAACTTGACAAAATTATTTTAAAGCTAACCCGGAAGAATAAACAGTCAGTAAATTTCTTAAAGAAGAACGTAATGAGCAGAGTTCTAATAAACCAGCTATTAAAATGCATCACAAAATATTGGGAAAAACAGGTCAGTGGAGGGAAAACAGAGTTCAAAATATACAAAGGAATTTATTGTCTGATGAAAAGGCATTGCAAATCCCTCAGTAAAAGAAGAACCAGGGTATTGAGTCAATAGACTAGTCATTTAAAAATAAGCACACACACACACACACACACACACACACACACACACAAATGTAAGCAATACTGGGGAAATCTGATTAAGACTGATGGATTGTATGAGTATCAATATCCTGGTTGTAGTATCATACTGTAGGCTTTCAAAATGTTACCATTGGGGAGAAATGGGTGAAGTGTGCAAGGAATGTCTATATTATTTATTACAACTGCCTGTGAATCTACAGTAGTGTCAATAAAAATTTCAATGAGAGAGAGAGGGTTCCAAGACTATATAACTCATTACACCAAAACTTTTTCAGATGGCTATTGTATTTACATTTATTAAAAGAAAGAAAGGGCAGAGAGGGACAGGGATCTGATTAACTTTTAATTTCGTTCTTTTAAATTTTATTTATTTATTTTAGTTTTGGCTGCGTTGGGTCTTCGTTGCTGTGTGCGTGTTTGCTCTAGCTGTGGCGAGCGGGGGCTACTCTTCGTTGCAGTACGTGGGCTTCTCATTGCGGTGGCTTCTCTTGTTGTGGAGCATGGGCTCTAGGCACATGGGCTTCAGTAGTTGTGGTGCATGGGCTCAGTAGTTGTGGCTCACAGGCTCTAGGGTGCAGGTTCAGTAGTTGTGGCGCACGGGCTTAGTTGCTCTGCCGCATGTGGGATCTTCCCGGACCAGGGCTTGAACCTGTGTCCCCTGCATTGGCAGGCGGATTCTTAACTACTGCGTCACCAGAGAAGTCCCTAACTTTTAATTTCTAAATCAGTAATCTTCTTTTGATTCTGGTGTTTATATATACAATTTTTTCAATGTAAAGAAATGACATTTTAAAGGAGTCCTCTAGTTTACCCAACCTATTGTCACTTATTGATTTATAGCTAGTATTATATTTAAACAATTCTTGTCCTTTGCACTAAATCTAAACTCTCTTCTACCACATATAGTCAACAATTTCCCACCCCATTAAGTGCACAAACAATTTTTATTGAAATGATCTTATATTTAGTGAAATAGGCAGACCAAAGAAAAATGAAATGTTGAATAGGAGGGTAATTATGCTGTACAAATCAATATTCATGCTAAATTCTGTGCATGTGCAGCTGTGCTCGGGGGAAGACTTTTGGACACAGCTTCTGATTATGGAACTGCATCTTTATCTTCAGCAACCAACTGAAGATAGTTAACTGTGAAGGAGTGGAAGTTTGTTTGGGGGTTCCCTGGCCCCCTTTTCTTATTCCTTTTCTTACTCCCTGCCTTACAGCCCTTCATGCTTCCTCTGTCCCACTCCCTTCGCCCCAAACCAGAAGTCACTCAGCATCATTCACTCACACCTGTCTGGTACACATTAGTAAAAATGATCCAAGGCTCATTGCAAGCATTTGTCATTTAAACTTTTATAAAAATAAAGAAGAGAAGGGCTTTGTTTCCTATTAAGGGCTTTGGGAAGCTTAGGGAAACCCTCCATAGTCACACTAGGTTGTTCCCTTTAGGTAAAATGTATACGTTCTTTAAGGACACATGCGTATCCAAGCATATATCGTAAACTCCTTACAAGCGCTTGCTTAAGGTGGTAGAAGTAAGTACAGAAAAATGGGATTGGTGATTGTATTCGTTTCCTATTGCTGCTGCAACAAATTACCAAAAATTTAGTAGCTTAAAACAGCACAAGTTTATTTTCTTCTAGTTCTGGAGGTCAGAAGGCCAAAATGGGTCTCACTTGGCTGAAATCCTGGTGTTGGCCAGGCTGTGTTCTTTCTGGAGGTTCTAGGGAGAAATCGTTCATTGTCTTTTCCTGCTTCTAGAATCGGTCAGCGTTCCTTGGCTCATGTTCACCTTCCATCTTCAAAGCCAGCAATTTCATTACCCCTGACCTCTGCTTCTGTCATGACATCTCCTTCTCTGATTCTGGCTCTCCTCCCTCCTCCTTTTATTTATAAGGACCCTCGAGATTACACTTGGGGCTACCTGGATAATCCAGGATAACCTCTTCATCTCAAAACCTTTAATCATACCTGCAAAATCCCTTTTGCCATATAAGGTAACATATTCTCTGGTTCCAAGGATTAGGGCATGGACATCTTTGAGGGGGAAGGTGCGATTAGATTGCCTACCATAGTGACGAGGGGGGAAAGAATAAAATAGAGCAAAAGAAAGATAAATTAACAATAGAGATAACAATGTGTCTGTTAACTCCATGCATCTGAGGTTAGAAACTCCTTGTTTCACCAGAGGACAAACCAGTGATTCTCAGCCTTAGCTACACATTACAATCACCTAAGAAGTTTTAAAACCTCCCAATAACCAGGTCACACCCTATGCCAATTAAATCAGAATCTCTGAACATGGGAAACATCAGGAGTCTTTAATGTTCCTCAGGTGACTCCAATATGCAGCCAAGTTTGAAAACCCATGGTGTAGGTACTTGGTGATTAGTGAAGGCCTCTTCCTATTGGTTTTTGATTAAAGACATGTTCCTAATAGGTTAAGGGACCTGCAGCTCTCCCAGTTGGCTGCCACCTACTTCCAGATCCTTTTCAACCCTGACTGTTTCCTCCATTCTCGGGTGAAAGCCACCCTGTCCTAGTCACTATCTCCAAGGGCTTCTGTGTCCTCCTTTGGACCCTAGCCTCCAAGCTACCAGGATCCAGTCCACCATCTCACTGAGCTCTCCCGCTGCTTCATGATAGAAGCTGCTGCCTAAATCTCTTCTACCCCATCCTAGCCCGCTCCCAAAGTGTGGCGACAGTGCTTTGCTTTCTGGAAAGGTCATTCCCACTTCCTCGGCCCAGTCTCTCTTTTAGGCTTCTAACATCCAAGACACCCAGAGCAGAGCAGCACCAGAAACACTCAGAGGGTGGAAGTGAGGACATGGAATGAAACACAGGAAGAAGACAGCTGCCTAAGCCCCAAAAGAATCGAGAGGTTAGTTCCAGATGGAGTGTGTGTGTGTGTGTGTGTGTTTTAAACTGCATGTGTAAAAAGTACTAGCGGTTTTCCTTTTGAATAACTAACGGGAAGAAAAACTGTAACATCTCGTCTTGATTCCATAAAAAGTAATACCAAGTGATTTTCATGAATTATTATTTGCATAATCATTATGCAGCATGAATATTTTGTATATATTATATATAATTTTGTGCTGCATAAATATATGTGTGTATATATCACATTATAAATTTCATTTGACAATGCTGCTTACAGCTCCTTGTATTATGCATATTACAGGTTATAGGTTTGTAACATCATATCAGAAGTTTTGGTATATGAGGTTCAGTTTTGAAATCCATTGTTTGACCTACAACATATCCAGTTAGTGCAAACTGAGTCCTATTCTATCTAGTGATTCTTCACAGAGCTTTTTACAATATTCTGTCTGATAAGGTGCCACCCTTTCTCTGTGACCTGGTCTAGAAACAGGACTGATTAACTGAAATATTTTCAGTACACTGCACATAGCTATAGATAGTGTATAGAATATCCATTCTTCCAGCAGGGGGCTCTCTCATCATTAGAAGTATAGATGGGAAAAGTTATTTAAAATTATTCACTCCATTGTTCATTCATTCATTCATTCATTTGCTCATTCACCAAAATATCATTGAGTTCCTACTAACTGCCAAATTATGTTACTTTCCAGGAATAAGGTAGGGAGGCCTTTGTTCTCAGGGAACTTAGAATCTGATTTCTAATTTTTAGCTACCTCTACTGGAAATAATCACTGTTTCCTATGTAAAAGCTGTTATTACTAGGACATTCATTTGGGGAAGGGATGATTCTGGTTGCTGAGAAAGTAAGTACTTTGAAAAGACTTGGAGTACACATTCAATTTGATTTCGTTCTCCTCTGTACTCTGAGAGATGTATTCCCTCCTGCAACTAGAAGAGAAATTGCCTCTGTTCCTTCGATAGCCTCTCCTGAGATCCAGCCAATGCTGGATTCTGAGAGGAAATGACTGATCTAGAGGTAGAAGCTTCCTGTGCCAACAATTTCAAGTTTCTAGTCTTAGAATCTATTATTCTAAGAGCGATGGGGGAATTAGAAACAATATTCAAGATGCAGAGATCATAAACATCATCTAGTACAACAGTCGTCAAATGGTTTTATACAAGGAACAAATCAAGAAAAACCAAGATTTTTGAGATTACATTTCTGTCTTCCTTCCAAATGATAATGACATCATTGCTTCTTACGGGAGGAAACCATTCCTACAACTTGGATTATCCACTTTAATACATTTATTACATGTGAATGAGAAGATTGGTACTGTTTTATGAACCAGTAAAACATTAACATGAGAACATATGTGAAGGGTAAAACATGGTGGCAGCTTCTAATCTTTCTACTTAACATTTCAGGCTGGGCACAGCTTCAGGGCCACGGAATGTACCTTGATCCTGTGTCCAACCATCTCATTTTGCAGATTAGGGATCTAGGGGCCAGCGAGGAGTCAGGACTTGTCCACATCACGCAGTGAGTTCTCAGGGCATCTTTTTTCAGGATTAGTTCTTAAAGATTGTGAAATCAGAGATTCTGCGAGTTAAAACACATCTTAAAACCAATCCATCCTGCCCAAAGCGAAAGCCAGTTCAGCAGCCCCTCTGAAAAGACATCGTTTAAGCAGTGACAGAATGCTAACTGTCCAGATTCCACCCCTCAGAGGGACCCACTCCATCCTGAGAATTCCCATCGTATAAAATCACACATTGGGCCCAAAGACAACTTCTCATTGTTTCTAGTTCTGTTTTCTACTTCTGTATAAAGGGTTGCACTGCAATTATTTAAGAACAAAGATCATAACTTCAGTTCTCTTTTCCAAGTTAAACACCCTCAATTTTTCAGCCATTTTCCATATGTCATAGTTTCTCCTCAAATCCCACCCAGATCCTAAAATGCGGTGTCTAATGTGAAGTTATTTCAGATGAATCTGACAAGCAGTGAGTGGGATGTATGCAGATACAAAATATGTCCATTTCCCAGAAAGCATTTTTTTTTACATCTTTACTGGAGTATAATTGCTTTACAATGGTGTGTTAGTTTCTGCTTTATAACAAAGTGAATCAGTTATACATATACATATGTTCCCATATCTCTTCCCTCTTGCATCTCCCTCCCTCCCACCCTCCCTATCCCAGCCCTCTAGGTGGTCACAAAGCACCGAGCTGATCTCCCTGTGCTATGCGGCTGCTTCCCACTAGCTATCTATTTTACGTTTGGTAGTGTATATATATCCATGCCACTCTCTCACTTTGTCACATCTTACCCTTCCCCCTCCCCATATCCTCAAGTCTTCTCTAGTAGGTCTGTGTCTTTATTCCCGTCTTGCCACTAGGTTCTTCATGACCTTTTTTTTTTTTCCCTTAGATTCCATATATATGTGTTAGCATACTGTATTTGTTTTTCTCTTTCTGACTTACTTCACTCTGTATGACAGACTCTAACTCTATCCACCTCACTACAAATAACTCCATTTCGTTTCTTTTTATGGCTGAGTAATATTCCATTGTATATATGTGCCACATCTTCTTTATCCATTCATCCGATGATGGACACTTAGGTTGCTTCCATGTCCTGGCTATTGTAAATAGAGCTGCAATGAACATTTTGGTACATGACTCTTTTTGAATTATGGTTTTCTCAGGGTATATGCCCAGTAGTGGGATTGCTGGGTCATATGGTACTTCTATTTTTATTTTTTTAAGGAACCTCCATACTGTTCTCCATAGTGGCTGTATCAATTTACATTCCCACCAACAGTGCAAGAGTGTTCCCTTTTCTCCACACCCTCTCCAGCATTTATTGTTTCTAGATTTTTTGATGATGGCTATTCTGACCAGTGTGAGATGATATCTCATTGTAGTTTTGATTTGCATTTCTCTAATGATTAATGATGTTGAGCATTCTTTCATGTGTTTGTTGGCAATCTGTATATCTTCTTTGGATAAATGTCTATTTAGGTCTTCTGCCCGTTTTTGGATTGGGTTGTTTGTTTTTTTGTTATTGAGCTGCATGAGCTGCTTGTAAATCTTGGAGATTAATCCTTTGCCAGTTGCTTCATTTGCAAATATTTTCTCCCATTCTGAGGGTTGTCTTTCCGTCTTGTTTATGGTTTCCTTTGCTGTGCAAAAGCTTTTAAGCTCCCCAGAAAGCATTTTATCTATAGATGAGAGAATAAAGAATAATCACTCTGAACAACTAAAAGAAAAACTGCCTTTCATGCCATTTCAATCTATGGAAGGCTTTTTCAGTTTAGCCAGTTCTCCAATCTAAAGAATGAGTTTATTTGGGAAAGAAAAATCAAGACATTTCATCAATATGATAGCAATACAAATCAACCCAGAAATTCCAAACGCCGCTCTCTCCACCCCAAAATCCCAGGGCCTGAGCTCAGGGTTAACTGTGTCCAAATGGATCAATGAGTGCCTAGAGATTCAGTGCTCTCTTGGGGATATATTTCATTGTCCTGAAACACATATTCTCCAGTATCTAGGGATATAACTATAAGGGGTCTTTTGATTCAAATAATAAGCATACTAAAAAAAAAAAAAACCACCAAGGAGTCAACAGTGCAAATTGCTTCTGTTAATAAATAATATATTGATATGTATATGCAAATCAGTGAGTAAAAAATACCCATTGCAACATTTTCCAAATAATATCCACTTCCTAAAACTTGTTTTAGCTAATTAACCATAGTAAAAACAAATCCATTGTCCTCAATCTTGCTGAAACTCCTTATGATACTTGGAGCGAATCAGCAGTTATCAAAATAGTCCCAGCTTAAGGCCAGAAAGTCAATATTGGAAGTTGCTCAAATTTCACACTAGCCCCCAACAACTTATATGTTTTGTCCTCTGCACCTTTTCAGGCAGAAGCCAGCCACGTGTTCACCTTCTTGTCTGTGTGTCAGGGGAGAGTTTCCTTTCAGAGACTTATAGTGACCATATCCACTGAGTCAAAAAAAAAGTTGACTTATGGGAACAATGGGACAAAATATTTGAATTAGTATCCTCAGAAAATTTAGAAGTCACATGACTAATGCTCATCCACATTTGGACTTGGACTTGTTCAATTTGCTGAGATCATGTCTTAATGGGTAAACTATCAAAATATTGCATGCACTCAATTTACTTTCTTTGGGAGCATTTTAACCCCCAAACGTGGGACATTAAGATAGTAGCTAATAATATACCTAATGTGATTTGTTGGGTCCCTTACTTAAACTATTTCATTTTTCCTTCATAAAAAATATTTTCAGGAGGCTTCCCTGGTGGCGCAGTGGTTGAGAATCTGCCTGCTAATGCAGGGGACACGGGTTCAAGCCCTGGTCTGGGAAGATCCCACATGCCGCGGAGCCCGTGAGCCACAACTACTGAGCCTGAGCGTCTGGAGCCTGTGCTCTGCAAGAAGAGCAGCCGCGACAGTGAGAGGCCCGCGCACCACGATGAAGAGTGGCCCCCGCTCGCCGAAGACCCAACACAGCCAAAAAAAATAAACAAATTAATTAATTAATTAAAAAAAAAAAAAGTAAGGCTAGTTTCAAAATATATTTTAAAAAAAAAATTTTCATTTAGGTACTTTATTCATCCACATTCTGCAGATGAGAAAACTGAGTTTTAGAAGAGTGAATTCACTTGTCCAAGGTCGCTTAGCTAGGAGGTGACAGAACTGAGAATTGGATCCCAGGTCTGCCTCCAGAGTTTATGCAAAGTACCACACTTCACAAAGTATGCTTCTCATTAAGGAAGAGAGCATCTGCCTGTGGCTCTGTGTCTTCTACCTGGGAAGAGTAAAAAGTACCTGGGCTGGGAAGGACTCACTTCCACTTTTGACAGTTTCCCTAGACAGCAAACCAAATATCTATACCCGCTTACAAAACACTTATTTTTGAAAATCCTAAAATCACCTTAAACTCATTGTTGCGATCCAAATCTGTTTGCTCTTCCACACAGAGGCAGCTTCGTGGAATGAAAATTATACAGAATTGGAAGTCAGAAAACTGCATTCTAATTCCACCTTCCCCATCTACTACTGTGGGTAAGTTATTCCTTGGAATCTATTCCCTCAAACCTAAAATGAAAATAATAATGTTATCAACTTTCTAGAGTTGTTATAAGTATTCAATAAGAATAATATATGTGAAAAATATTTCTCAAAATCCTACACAAACATTATTATTATGCTTTGCGTTTATATGATTTTCTCCTTTATTCGTAAGCTATAACCATCTGGAATATTTTCATATTTCCACCTTTATTATGGCTAAACAATAACAAAATGTCAACATAGTGAAGTAATTTTCAAATGTTAATTTTCATAGTTTGCCAAGCATACAAAAAAAATGCTCCAACTTTAATGTTCCTACCATTTTATTTTACATGTTCTAACAAGTACAGAGAACAATGAATTTAGCTAAGAATGATTTCAGATTAACTTCTCTAACATAAAGCACTCAACTTTTATAATATATGTGGAGCAAGTAATAAGCACAGATATATGCAATTGCTTTTTAAGAAACAATTGTTTTCATTTTATTTGGTTTCAGAGTAATGTGGAAGACTAAATTATATTATTTTAAATGGTTGTTTGTCAGGTAAAACTTTCAGGATCAGTAATAGATTAGGAAATAGAAGCATAGTCATAGAAAAAAGAAAAATAAACTTTAAAAGCATTGGACCTTAAGCTCTACCATTATTCCATAAACCACAAGAAGACCACACAGTGATTATATAATATTCCTACCTACAGTTAGTTGTACTCTGTTATTATAACATTTTTAAGTGTAGATTTTAATCCAAGGTTTTCTTTTTTATAACCAAGAAATAAATGTGTATGTGTTCATCTTGATGCTAACTTATAATTTCTTTCATCCTGTATCTTCATGCTTTTAAAAAAAATCATATTTAGGAAATGCTGTTCAATGTATACCTGCAGGGTCCTTCTGACCCACATGTTTGGGTGACCCACCCCGATTTCCTCTGACTTCACACTATTCCTGAACTAAATTCTCAGAATTTCCTTACTCAACGTCTGCTGTTATTTGCAGCATGCCCCTCCTGCCAGGCCTTACCCTATTCTAGCTGCATCCAGCTGTTTGCTTTGTGCATCTGGTTATCTGCAGGCCAAACTCCTCCCTTCATGGAACTAATGAAAGACCAGGTAGACAGGATATCTTCATCCTCAAAAGAAAAATCCGACTTCAAAAATAGCCTTAGCATGCTCCCTGTCCAAAAGTAGAGATGCCAGGTGGTCCTTAGAACAATCATTTGTGCATAAGTTCATTCCTTTAGAGATGATGTAACAAAGTGGCAAAAGCACCATCTCTAGAACAACTTCCATTCCCAACTCTGCCACTTATTAGCTGTGACCTTGGGTGACTTAACCTCTCTGTGACTCAGTTTCCTCACCTATAAAATGTGGGAAATAATTGTACCTATCTCATAGAGTTGTTGCGAGATGTAATTGAGTTAATACGCGTGAAATACTTGAAGAGTGCCTGCATAGCATATGCCCAATGTGTTCCTATTAGTATTACTATCATTTTTTGTTACTATTCACTCATTAAATATTTACTGGTCTCTGCTAGTGCTGTTACTCTAGGCATTATAATACAACCCTGAGCAAAGCAAACAAGAAACAGCCCTCATGGAACCTACAGAGAGACAAACACAAATCAAATAATCTCACAAATATATAATAATAAACATGATATAAATGCATGAGGGATGACTGCCCCCCTAAAAATCATGAGTCTATCTACCACAGTTCTTAGTACCTGCAGTTCCTCTATTTTTACCAGGTGACAGGAGGAGTCTGCTTGGTTACTGACTAAAGAACTAGTAATGGCTTGCTTATCTGATTCCTTTGTGCCTTATTTCCAAGAAAAGGCCTGGTTCCCACTCCTCCCCATCTTGTTTTGGAACAGCCCTATTCAGCAGTAGAACCCGTAGCTCATGCTTCCTCCATCTCAGAGCTGCCCCTTTGAAACTCAGCCCAGGCCCTGATTCTATTTAAGCCAGCAGCCCTCCTGGGTTCTGCCACTCAGATGGCAGTGCGGCCTCACTGTTTGCGTACTGCTCCATGTTGCCCATCTTCCTGCAACCTTCTACTGCACACGTTTTAGGATACCTGGATCTGGCTTCAAATGCTGCCTCTGCCATTTGTTACCGTGTGAGTTTTACCAAGTTACTCAGCTTTTCTCAGCTTTTGTAGTCTCATCTGTAAAACAAGAATAAAAATATCTACACCGGGGCTTCTCTGGTGGCGCAGTGGTTGAGAATCTGCCTGCCAATGCAGGGGACACGGGTTCGAGCCCTGGTCTGGGAAGATCCCACATGCCGCGGAGCAACTAGGCCTGTGAGCCACAATTACTGAGCCTGCGCGTCTGGAGCCTGTGCTCCGCAACAAGAGAGGCCGTGATAGTGAGAGGCCTGCGCACCACGATGAAGAGTGGCCCCCGCTCGCCGCAACTAGAGAAAGCCCTCGCACAGAAACGAAGACCCAACACAGCCATAAATAAATAAATAAATAAATAAATAATTTAAAAAAAAACTACACTGTAGACATGAGCAGCTTTATCTCTTAAACAACTTTTAGGGTCTAACATTCAATAACTAAATTCGTTCGTACAAATATTTATCCCCAGGCACTGAGGATATTTATCCAACAAGTACTTATCCCCAAGCACTGAGGATACAAAGGTAAAAAAAAAGACATAAATTGGTCTCTTCGTTTGTGAAGATTATATTCTATCAGGAGAGGCAATTAAAAAGTAAAATAATGTCAACTGTAATAAGTACTATTGGTGAGATAGAAAAACATAGGGACCTTACTATAGGTAGGGTGGTCAAGAAACCAGAGGCAGCCAGAGGAAGGAGGAAGGAGCAAATATCCCAGAGGTGGGAAAGATTAGCAAGTTTGAGGGTCTGAAAGACCACAGCGGCTAGAGCTTGGTGAGCCACGGGTGGTGTGGCACAAAATGAGATTGGAGAGTAGACCTTCTAGACCTACATGAGAAATGGTTTGGCTCTTTCTTGTAAGTTAATTTCTTTCCCTCCTACTACCACTTCTAGGCCCCAGTTTTGTCCCCTAAATAACAGCTAGGTATTGTTACACAAAAGCCTAGTTGATCTCCATTTTAGGAATTAATCTTTAGGAATTAATCTTGTTACTACTAATCCAGTTCCTTATGGAATAAAGAAGGGAAAAGGAGAGCTGGACAGTGTGATATACATAATGTTCTTCTGTTTTCTTCCTTCTCTTCAAATGGTGGTGTGCCCTGAGGGTTCAGTCCTACATCCATGCTTTCCCTCGTAATCTCCTTCAGTTCCGTGACTTTCTGTAGCATTGATATGGCAGTGACTCCAGTTTATATAGCCAGCTCTGACCTCCCAGAGCTCCAGAAGCATATCTAACAAAGGGTCCACTCTACCTCACTACTTGGGTGTTCAATAGGCATCTCAAATTTAATGTGACCAGAAGAGAGACTTTCATCTTTGCCCTCCAAACCTGTTCTTCCCCATCTTTCTTATCTTTACCACCATCCAACCTTTTATTCAAATAAAAATTGCAGATAAAGTCCTTGACCCTTTCTCATGCCCTCCCCCATCTAATCCATCAAGTCCTATCAACAGTACATCTAGGGACTGCCCTGGTGACACAGTAGTTGGGAATCTGCATGCCAATGCAGGGGACCCGGGTTCAGGGTCTGGTCCTTAGAAGATCCCACATGCCACGGAGCAGCTAAGCCCGTGCGCCACAACTACTGAGCTTGCGCTCTAGAGACCATGAGCCACAACTACTGAGCCTGCATGCCACAACTACTGAAGCCCACGTGCCACAACTACTGAAGCCCATGCACCTAGAGCCCGTGCTCCGCAACAAGAGAAGCCACCACAATGAGAAGCCTGTGCACCACAACGAAGAGTAGCCCCCACTCACTGCAACTAGAGAAAGCCTGCGCACAGCAACAAAGACCCAATGCAGCCAAAAAATAAATTTTATTTATTAAATTTATTTAAGTTATTTATTTAAATTTATTTATTTATTTATTAAATTTATTTTTTAAAAAAACAACAGTACTTCTAAAGTAGATCCCTTATCTATTTCTCTATCTCAACAGCCATCCCTCTCCCCTGGTCAGTCTGTAATCACTTGGACTACCTGGGCTACTGCAATAGTCTCCTAAATGACCTACCTATTTCCCCCATCAGTCATTTGTTGATTGTTATCCCTGACAATCAATTCTCCACGCACCAGCCAAAGTGATCTATTGAGAACATTAACACAAATCACACCATATTACTCCCCTACTTAAGACTTCCGGTGCTTCCAACTGCACTTAGAATACAATCCAAGCTCCTGACTCTGGACATGAGGCCTTACTGGTCCCTTAGCTTCCCTCTTCTGCCTTACCTACGACTCCTACTACTCCTCTCCTCCTGTATTGCTAAGCTCCCACCACACTGTCTTCAAACACACCTGTATGGTCAGGCCACTCAAGATGGCTGTTCTTTTGCTCTCTATACATCCTCAGGTCATGCCTAAATACTTCTCTCTCAGAGCAGCCTTCTCTAGCTTCTCATTTTAAAGAAGTCCCTCATTCTCCCAGTCATTTTCTACAATAGCACTGCCTAACAGGACTTCCTGGGATGGAAATGTTGGAAATGTCCTAAAACCAGTGCTGATCAATATGGTAGCCAAGAGCCAAGCCACATATGGCTATTGAGCTAAGGAACTGAATTTTTCATTTTATTTAATTTTAATGTATGTTAATATGAACCGTCCCATGTACAGCTCTATAACATCACCATATTTTCTTTTTCTCAGCGCACTAATAACTACCTGAAGTTATGTTCATTTCTTTCATAAGTTCCATGAGGGCAGGGATCCGGTCTACCTAGAAAAAGTGCTGGACCCAAAAAAGGTATGGTATTGGTTATCTATTTCTGCATAACAAATTACCACAATCTCAGCAGCTTAAAACAACTCTCATTTATGTCACAGCTTCTGTGAGTCAGGGACCCTGGGCATGGCTTAACCAGGATGCTCTGCTCCAGTGTCTCTCACAGGTCTGCAGTCAAGGTGTTGACCAGGGCTGGGGTCTCACCTGAAAGCTTGACCGGGGAAGGATCTGCTTCCAAGCTCATATCGTTGTTGGCAGAGTTCAGTTCTTTAAGGGCTGTTAGAAGGAGAGTCTTCTTCTAGCTGGCTGTTGCCTGGAAGCTGCCTTCAGTCCCTGGCTATGTAGGCCTCCCCAACATGGCAGCTTATTCCATCCCAGCTTACTTTATCAAATATTCAAGCCAAGAAGGAAATGAAGAGATTGTGCTAGCAAGAGAGAAGTTGCAATCTTACGTGAATTGATCATGGAAGTGACATCTCATGACGTTTGCTGCATTCTGTTGGTTAGAAGCAAGTCACTAGGCCAGCCTACAATCAATGAGAGAGGATTACTCAAGTGTGTGAATACCAGGAGGCAGAGATCATTAGGGGCCACTTGAGGGGGTCTGCCTGCCACAGGTGGTTATTAAATGTTCTTTGGATGAATGAGTGAATAAATGAAGACTCTATTCTGGCTGAGTGGTTTTGCCAGGTGTAGCACCTTTATTTCTCACTGTGCAGGGTAAAGTCTCTTGAAGTGATCAAAGAAAAGATAAGGGGATCCTTCCCTGAAGAAATATGAAAAATTAAAAGAGCAATGGAAAAGTAAACTTCTTACCAAATTAGGCAGGTCTCTACTTGATAACCGTTAAGAGCATGGGCCCTCACATCAAATTGCTCAGGTTCAAAGCCCAACTCTGCATTTTCCCAGTTGTGTCCATAAGTTCTCTGTGATTCAGTTTGCTCATAGAATGGTTGTCAGGATTCAATGAGTTAATAGATATGGTGAATTTAGAACAGTACCTGGCAGAGAATAAGCACTCAAGAAGTTATTACTGTTATTAATACTGCTACTACTACTGAATTTTTTGTTGAAAATAAATTTTCTGCTTTTATTGCTGTTAATGAGGTTCTTATAAGTTAATAATCATATCACTCGGGTTCTTAGTTGCAGGCAAAAAAAGCCAACTCCAGCTGACTTAAGCAGGAAGTGTGATTTATTAAAGACATAGGGAGCGACTCCCAGAATCCCTGGGAGAACTAAAGAACTGGCGTGGGGCTGTGCAGTCGATAACAACACCCCAAATTATGAGGCAGAACCTGTCAGGTGAGACCCCCTTTTCCCTTTTTTCTCACTACACCACTGTCACCGCTGAACCTCAGACATTATGGCTTGCACCACTGGCAGCCCCAGTTCCAGATGCTGCACACAGCTAACTGCCCTGAGGAACTTGGTCTTCCTTCAGCTGTCACCACCACAGAATTCAAGTCTCATAGCCCCCACGTGGCTGGCTTGGGTTCTCAGCTGGCACCATGTGACTGACGGAGGCTAGGTCTCAGAGAGATGCCAGAATAGCAAGGATATAGCATCTTCTTCTTCTATGGTTGTGGCTAACCCTTCCTCCTTCCAAGATTCATTAGAAGGGGAATTTCTAAAACATAAGATGAGCATTCCATTGCTGGACTGCCAAAATAATTTTTAAAGGAGAATGTCCATTAAAGTGGTCATTAATGATTTCTCCATGATGAGCATGATTTTTTAATCCATGTATTAAAAATTCAGGAAGTTCCTGCCTGGAAGTTCTCTCAAGGATTTACATCCCTCATTATATTCCTTTCAAAGTCATAATGGTAGTCTTGGTGCTCAAATGAAAGGTTGATCAAAATACTAATTGTTTGACTGATGTATTTGCGTTACCATTTTTTCACCAGTGGATTTTCCTTCACCAGGAAATCATTAATTGCATATTATATTTCTCCAGCAATCCTTGTGTTCTTTCTGCACTCAGATGCTGTGATATTACAAGCCTCTTGCCCTTTAAAAATTAAGTGGTTTCTATCCATGACCTCCTTGGAAGAAGTTCAAAATCTTATTGCTTATGGTATTTTAATTTTATTTTTCTAGGAGACAGTCATGAGACTTTGTCTCATTGGAAACTTCAGAATGTATGGCTCTGGGCCCTTGTGATTCAGCACCAGTGAGCCTGATATGTAGTAGAGGCTCTCCAAACATTAAAGAAGGAGCCCCTGACTCCAAGGTCAAGGTCATTTTATATACCTACCAACAGCTTACATTTGATGTAAAAGAAGAAGACAGAATATTTCTGTTCCAGGTAATATTCTACTGCCATTATCTCAAGAATCTGGACTTTTTCTCTAGTCTTTTACCTTGAGACCATAATTTCCCCTTCTATTTTTACCTGATCCTACCCATCTATAGAGGGTTACCCAGAAAGCACACATTTTGCAAGTTGATTACGTTGCTTTAAAAAGTGCTTTACAAGACTTCCCTCGTGGCGCAGTGGTTAAGAATCGGCCTGCCAATGCAGGGGACACGGGTTCAAGCCCTGGTCCAGGAAGATCCGACATGCCACGGAGCAACTAAGCCCGTGTGCCACAACTACTGAGCCTGTGCTCTAGAGCCCGTGCTCTGCAACAAAGACAAGCCACCACAATGAGAAGACCATGCACCACAATGAAAAGTAGCTCCCGCTCGCTGCAACTAGAAAAGCCCGCGCATAGCAACAAAGACCCAACATAGCCAAAAATAAAAATAAATAAATAGATTTATTAAAAAAGAAAAACAACTTTACAATAGTATGAAAAAAATGCTGAGATACGATTCATGTGCAGGTTGGTAAAATTGAAGTTTAAATCTTCATTATCTAATTCAGCTTGACTCATCTTTTTGTTTTAAATAAATCTATTTATTTATTTATTTTTATTTTTGGCTGTGTTGGGTCTTCATTGCTGCTCACGGGCTTTCTCTAGTTGCGGTGAGCTGGGGCTACTCTTTGTTGCAGTGCACAGGCTTCTCACTGCAGTGGCTTCTCTTGTAATGGAGCACGGGCTCTAGGCGCACAGGCTTGAGTAGTTGTGGCACACGGGCTCAGTAGTTGTGGCTCAAGGGCTCTAGAGCGCAGGCTCAGTAGCTGTGGCGCACGAGCTTAGTTGCTCCGTGGCATGTGGGATCCTCCCAGACCAGGGCTCGAACCTGTGTCCCCTGCATTGACAGGCAGATTCTTAACCACTGCACCACCAGGGAAGTCCCAGCTTTACTCATCTTAAATAATGGTTCAATCAGGGCGACTTTGCCCCTTGGGGGACATTTGGTAATGTCTGGAGATATTCTGTTTGTCACAGCTGGGGATAGGGAGGGGCAATGCTACTGACATCTAGTGGGTAGGGACCAGGGATGTTGCTTAACACCCTACAATGAACAAGACAGCTCCCTACGACAGACAAAAAATCATTCCACCCAAGATGTCAATAATGCCCAGGTTGAGAAATCCTAATGTGAACACAGTGACTTTCATAGGCATTTCCAATTATCCTTCTTCACTCCCTAGTCCTTTCTCTTCCTGGCTAGAGATCTCTTCCGTCTCTCAGGTCTTTGAAGAAGCAAGATTCTTTCTGAGTGGTCACCCCAGAGCTCATCCTCAAGCTTGAACTGTAGTAAATGATGCTACACCCTGCTCTTCCATTCTGAAAATTCTTTGAACAAATTTACCTCAGTAAATACTCCTTGGTTTTGAGCCTTTTCTGAAACACTCAGTTATGTGTATTTGAACCTGAGATTTAACACACTTAACTCCTGTTCTCACCAGAGGTGCACAACTGCCCCCCTGTTTCTCTGAACAGTATAGTCCTCTATGGGCATCCTGCTTCTCCACCTAAAGCTCATGTGGCCTTGGAAAGTCATACAAGCTCTCCCTACTTCATTTCCACACGTACAAGATAATTTAATAAAAGTAACTTCACAAGGTAATTTGATGCTCAGATAAAGTAAAAGCATTTAATAATCTATGAAACAGTAGAATGTTTTTGCCATTATTATTCTTTTCCTCGCCAGCTCTTTTCCATACCCTACTCCCCTGTGGTTAATCTGTGTAGGCCTCCTTGATAAGGATGTCACACAGCATGCCAGTTAAACATTTGCTTTTAGCAACAAAATCAGCATATCTGTAACATGCTTTTTTGTTACCCTTGTTCCTACCCGCATCGGCAGTGAATCTACATAGTTATGTTTTGAAGAGCAGAGAATGGATGACACTGCAATTGCACCCTCCCCAAACCTAGTAGAAAAAAAAATTATAGATGGTTCAGGATTTTTACTATAAGATACCTGGGTATAGAAAATAAAATGAATCACCACAAAATACTATATTTTCTCTTAGGAACAATCTTATGATTTGTGGTTTGGGGGGGGAAATGGCATCAAATAAATCTAAGAAAGAACAAACAATAAACAAAATTCTATAATCTTTGAAACAGAAATTTACCCCAACAAATAGAAAGTAAACATAAATGTGTCATTCAGATTGATGCGTAATATTTGTGTTAGTCTTAACGTTCATAAAACTTTTTTATTGATGACTTGGATAGTTTATGTTATGAAAACACAGTTCATGAAAGTTTGAATTACCGTCTTCCTTTTCCCTTAGTAAGTTTCTCTAAACTTAGCAGAAATAATCCATTTACCTTGGAGGGCCTTGAGTCACTGCAGTATCTAAGCATTTGAAGCTTTCCCAAAGAACTTGAGTTCCCCATTGCCTCTGTCCTCCACTATTGGATGGGAAAACCAGCCACATAAGGAGAGCTATAAAGAAATGAGTGGCATAAAGGACAATCCCAGTCCTTTGGCTGTAAACATTGGAAGGTATTAATGAGTCAACTGTTGATGACAGAGCCTTTTGAGCAGCGGGTCATGGAGACCCATCCTCTCCCCTCATCATGTTGCTCTCCCGAGTTACTGCCCAGAGACAGCAGCATGAAACAGTACTCCAGAGACGGAGTGAGTCTATTCACAACAAAGTGAATCATGCGGGTCAACTATCCAGTTACATACCTTAGTATCTATTTGTCTGTATCTCCTAGTAAACCAACTTTCAATTTTATAAAATTTGATTCCTTCTCCCCTATATGTATTCTTTAGTAAGTATATACGAAGAAGATATTTCAGGATTATTAGTCAGGAACGTTATAAATGCAGATATTTTGATGTGTGTGTCTTGAATGCAAAATCCACTTCCCTGCAGCTACAAGCCTGTTTCTGGAAATCATTCTTGATGCATATGATCAGACTTTATACTGTGTCTCCATATTGTTACCGAAATCGGCACTGGCCATTTACTGATGCTGTTCTTGAAGGCAGATTGTTGTTTAATAGTCCAGTGAGATTTCAGCTCTTCCTTTAAGAGGTCGTTAGTTGTGTCATGAACTCAACTCAATGTGGCAGACTTTGCAAGCTAAATCTCTGTTTCTTAATCCATCCTGTCTCATCTAGTTCCCTAAGGGTCCATTTCAGCAATTGCTGTCACTTGTGGCAGCATGACATTTGCCTTTTCTATCTTAGGTTCAGGATTGCAAAATTAACACCTCAGAGACTATTCATCTCAACCCAGGGATGTGCCTGAAAATTCAAGTACTGCCAAAGGCGAGTAGTAGTGCCTGGCACTAGGATCCACGTAAGTATGAATTAATAAAAGGAAAAACAGCATACTTTCCAACTGATTATATTTTCTTTATAACAATATATTTGTTTCTATAAACCAAGGCAGTAACAATAAATTATCCTTTAATAATTAAATACAAAGTGAAACATAATTCAGAACAAAGAAACATTTTAAATATCTCAGTAAATTCTCACAAATAAACATCTGCAGTAAGTCAGGATCTTCCCTTGTCTCTAAACTAAACATCTCTGTTTGGTCAAGTTAACTCACCATCTTCCTAAAATGGTTGAGGCTGTTTAAGTTCAGATGACTCCCATTCTAAAAATGAATCTAGATCCTTTGAAGTGGAGACACCTAGACAGCTCTAGCACCATACTGATAACTCGAGTTGTGTGCCCAGCCCAAACGTTATGACCTCCCAGATTCATGGCCATCCCGTTCACCCACACATAAGCACACACAACATGGTCGGTATGCTGCCCCCCCGCCCAACTTTGGTCTTGGACTATCAGTCATCAGCACCTGCTGCCTGGAACTCAGTGCTGATACCATGTGTTAATCTTAGAGCACTTGATCAGGGCATGGGGAAGAACGGGGCTCCTTGAATCCTCATCTTGAAACTGTTTAACTATAAGGATCTTAACTCTTCATGACGTGGAATCTACCTGAGGCATATAACCTAAATAAGAACTTGAGGGAAGCAAGAGAAATAGGAAACTGAATTTTATACTCATTAGACTTTCTAGGTGATGTTAGTGGCATTTCAGCACTGCACTGTCCTTACCACAGTGGAAAGGTTTGTCAGTAATATTCTGTAGGTCAGACTTTCTTCTCCTCCAAGAAAATCCCTACAACACATTCAGCAAGTCCACATTACTGTTAGGACTTGCCCTGACTGTTCACTTACATGTACCTACTAGCTGAGCACACCCAATCCCTGATTCTGCCAAGCCTATACCTGTCTTGGCCTTTGCAATTGCTGTTCCTTCTGCCTAGAATGCTCCCCCTGCAGAAGCTTGAGTGGTTCACTCCTTCTCATCCAAGTCTCAGCTCAAATATTCTGCTCTCAAAGAAACTACCTTTCACCACCTTATCTAGCTAACGTCGCCCCCCTCCAACAGCATTCACTATTATAACACTTTTCTCTAGTTTCTTCATAGCACTAAGTACTACCTAAATTATCTTACTAATTTACTTGTTTATTATCCTCCACTAGACTATTTATCTCCCTGAGAACAGATATCTTATCTGTTTTAGTCACCACTTTCTTCTCAATTCGACAAACAGTGTCAGGCATATTTATTGAATTAATTATTAGTTGTAAATTCATATTATGTTTGAATATCTGATAAAGCTATGTCCACCTCATTACTCTTTCTTGTCACCTCACTTTATACACTTTTGTTTTATCACAATGACTGCAACTCATTTAATTGAATTGGACATAAGTTCTGCTCTACCTAGATATATGACTTAATAAAAGTAATTTTACTTTTCTGATTCTTAAATTAATATTTGCTGATAGAAAACTTAGAAAATACAGGAAAGTATAGGGAAGAAAGCAAGAAATCAACCAAACTCCCATAACTCAGAGAATGGCATAATTAACACACACACAATTAAGGGTTCTGTATCCAATTCCATTGTATATGGGGAGGAGGTGGGGGGAGGGTGAGAGAGGGGTTCTCCACACCAACAAGAAATGTTCAGATACCAGCTGGGTGTCCTACAGTTCAACCTAATTATGACACTATCTACCAGGAGATAGCATCAGATTCCAGAGGTTAAGGGTTCAGTCCTACAAGACTGCCCGGCCCCCCTCAGTTTCAGAAGTCAGTAGAAAGCCCAGGTTGTTATCTGTGCTTCTGACTGACTGGCTATAAATTAGGGGTGCCTTGACCCTCTCCTTAGGTTCAGTTACTTTGCCAGAGCAGCTCACAGAGCTCAGAGAAACATTTTACTTACCTTATTACCAGGTTATTATAAAAAGATATAACTCAGGAACAGCCAGATGGAAGATATGCATATGGCAAGGTATAGGGAAAGGGCATGGAGCTTCAAAGCCCACTCCAGGTAGGTTACTCTCCCAGTACCTCCATACATTCACCAGCCCAGAAGCTCTCTGAACCTAATCCTTTTGGTTCTTATGGAGGCTTCATTATAGAGTCATGATTGATTAAATCATTGGCCATTGGCAATTGATTCAACCCCCAGCTCCCACTTTCCTCCTCTGAGGTCAAGGAGTGGGGTTGAAAGTTCCAACCCTCTAATCACATGGTTGGTTCTCCTGGCAACCAGCCCCCATCCTTAGGTGGGGTCCCAAAGTCATCTCATTAACATAATATAATTCACCTTTATAGCTCTCACCACTCAGGAAATTCCAAAGGTTTCAGGAGCTCTGTGTCAGAGACAAAGACCAAATATATATTTCTAATTATAAATCACAGTATCACAATAATCTTATAAATCCATTTTTATATGCTTTACTATCTCAAATTTAAAGTGCATACCATAGTTCACCAGTTCTGCTGAACTCTGTCAGTGCTTACCTATGGGAAAGTACGTGGAATGATGTAAGAGGGAGATCAGAGACTGCAAGAAGGGGTATTTTCACTTTTTTACTCTAGGTACAGTGATGTTTTCTTAAAATTTAAAAAATAAGCATGCATTCATGTAGTGCTTTTTAAATGGAAATTAAAGAACATGGCCTTAGGTAAAATTGTCATGGCCCTACTTAAGATTATTCTTACTGTGTGTATTTTGAAGCAACCTCAAAATTTGTTTTGAAAACTCTTTAGGCCCTGTTTGCTGGCATTATCTTGGCTCATCATCATGCAAAAGTGAGGTGACTCTTCAGGCACAAATCTTGGTTAATTAAAATTAAGGTCCCTAATTATGCTAAGAGAATTCACCCATGTATTAATTCAAGAAATATTTATTGAGCACCTACTATGAGCCAGTGTAGTGATAAATATCTGGTATATAACTTACAGCAAGATAGACAAGATTCTTGTCCTCATTAGGCCTACTTTATAATGCAAATGGCAGACAATAAATAGATATTATTCAGGATAGGCTAGATTATTCTGCAGTAATATACAACCACCAAAATTGTAGTGACTTAAAACAAAAGACTTATTTCTCATTGATACTACATGTCTATCACAGGTTGGCAGGGGAATCTGCTTCTCATAGTTATTCAGGAACTCAGGCTGAGGGTTGCCACCCTATTGAAAAAGTATATTGGAGGAACTCACAATGCCAATTAAATGTTTAAATGTTCTGGGGAATTCCCTGGCTGTCCAGTGGTTAGGACTCAGCGCACTTTCCCTGCTGTTGCCTGGGTTCAATCCCTGGTTGGGGAACTAAGATCCCGCAAGCCGCACTGCACTGCATGGTGAAAAAAAAAAAAAAAAAAGTTCTGGCCCAGAAGTGATATATCACTTATGTTCATGACTCATTTGCCAGAACTAGTCACATAGCCCTACCCAATCACTAGGGGGCCAGAAAGTGCTCCAAAAGGGGGAGCATGAGCAGGCAAGACTAGTGACCACCACAATCCGCCCTGATCATCAGATATTAGGGTTACTTTTCTCCCCACATGCAAAATATATGCATATTCTCTTCTAGAGAAATAACACAAAAAGTTTTATCCTATCACAGTATCAAGCTCAAAGTCCAGGATGTCACAGTAGTCAGGCCTAGTTGTATCGTCTCTTGATCTGGAGACGTATGAGGTAAAAAAAAATCTGTGCCACACCCCATACCTAATAGATAATGGCAGAGTAGGAACAGGATAACTGACATAAATGCTCCCATTTGAAATGGTGAAGAATGGGATAGAGATAGCAATCACTAGTCTATGGCAATTGTGGAATCCTACCAGGCAGACGTTGCAAGGATCCTCTCCACTAATGTGGGGAATGTTCCTTGATTAGGTCCCAGTCCTGATCCATGGTAGGCTCCCCTCCGCCCTTGCATTGTTTTTCTGTGATCCTTAGGCTGACCTTCCACCTTCTAGGGAAGTTCTTTTCCATCATCCCCCCATGTCCTTATACTAAGTGAGCAGAAAGAATAAGTCCTCCTTAGATTTTGAGCAGCTTTCTCAGACTGCTTCCTGACCACAGAAAGCTGAGGCCCAAGGGTCATTTTAAGTCTCATTCACAGTTGCCTGTAGCACTTACTGGTAGATATTTTGGCACTACCCTAAAAATTTAGTCATCTTCTATATTTGATTCAAGTCAGTTCCATGTGCCATAGTCACAGCCACTATATTTTCTGAGACACAAATTTTTTCTTTTATTTCTTTCTGTGGGTAACTTGAGCCCATCAGGCTTTGTTAATGGGAAGACCTGGACCATTTTATCCAACTTACTGGGAACTGGCCCTGAACCAAGATGACGGAGTAGAAGGACGTGCTCTCACTCCCTCTTGTGAGAACACCAGAATCACAACAAGCTGCTGGACAATAATCGACAGGAAGACACTGGAACTCACCAAAAAAGACACCCCACATCCAAAGACAAAGCAGAAGCCACAATGAGACGGTAGGAGGAGCGCAATCACAGTAAAATAAAATCCCATAACTGCTGGGTGGGTGACTAACAGAGTGGAGAACACTTATACCACAGAAGCCCACCCACTGGAGTGAAGGTTCTGAGCCCCATGTCAGGCTTCCCAACCTGGGGGTCCGACAATGGAAGGAGGAATTCCTAGAGAATCAGACTTTGAAGCCTGGTGGGATTTGATTGCAGGACTTCAACAGGACTGGGGGAAACAGAGATTCCACTCTTGGAGGGCACAAACAAAGTAGTGTGCACGTTGGGACCCAGGGGAAGGAGCAGTGACCCCAGGGGAGACTGAACCAAACCTACTGCTAGTGTTGGAGGGTCTCCTGCAGAGGCAGGGGGTGCCTGTGGCTCACCGTGGGGACAAGGACACTGGCAGCAGAAGTTCTGGGAAGTACTCCTTGGTGTGAGTCCTCCCAGAGTCTGCCAGTAGCTCCACCAAAGAGCCCAAGTAGGCTCCAGTGTTGGTTTGCCTCAGGCCAAACAACCAACAGGGAGGGAACACAGCCCCACCCATCAGCAGTCAAGCAGATTAAAGTTTTACTGAGCTCTGCCCACCAGAGCAACACCCAGCTCTACCCACCACCAGTCCCTCCCATCAGGAAACTTGCACAAGTGTCTAAGATAGCCTCATCCGCCAGAAGGCAGACAGCAGAAGCAAGAACTACAATCTGGCAGCCTGTGGAACAAAAAGCACATTCACAGAAAGATAGACAAGATGAAAAGGCAGAGTGCTATGTACCAGATGAAGGAACAAGATAAAACCCCCAATAAACAACTAAATGAAGTGGAGATAGGCAACCTTCCAGAAAAAGAATTCAGAATAATGATAGTGAAGATGATCCAGGACCTTGGAAAAAGAATGGAGGCAAACATTGAGAAGATGCAAGAAATGTTTAACAAAGACCTAGAAGAATTAAAGAACAAACAGATATGAACAATACAATCACTGAAATGAAAACTGCACTAGAAGGAATCAATAGCAGAATACCTGAGGCAGAAGAATGGATAAGTGACCTGGAAGACAGAATGGTGGAATTCACTGCTGCGGAACAGACTAAAGAAAAAAGAATGAAAAGAAATGAAGACAGCCTAAGAGACCTCTGGGACAACATTAAACACAACAACATTCGCATTATGGGGTCGCAGAAGGAGAAGAGGGAGAGAAAGGGCCCGAGAAAATACTTGAAAAGATTATAGTCGAAAACTTCCCTAACATGGGAAAGAAAATAGCCACCCACATCCAGGAAGTGCAGCGAGTCCCATACAGGATAAACCCAAGGAGAAACATGTCAAGACACATAGTAATCAAATTGGCAAAAATTAAAGACAAAGAAAAATTATTGAAAGCAGCAAGGGTAAAATGACAAATAACATACAAGGGAACTCCCATAAGGTTAACAGCTGATTTCTCAGCAGAAACTCTACAAGCCAGAAGGGAGTGGCATGATATACTTCAAGTGATGAAAGGGAAGAACCTACAACCAAGATTACTCTACCCGGCAAGGATCTCATTTAGATTTGATGGAGAAATCAAAAGCTTTACAGACAAGCAAAAGCTAAGAGAATTCAGCACCACCAAACCAGCGCTACAACAAATGCTAAAGGAACTTCTCTAAATGGGAAACACAAGAGAAGAGAAGGACCTACAAAAACAAACCCAAAACAATTAATAAAATGGTCATTGGAACATACATATCGATAATTACCTTAAATGTGAATGGATTAAATGCTCCAACCAAAAGACACAGGCTTGCTGAATGGATACAAAAACAAGACCCATATATATGCTGTCTACAAGAGACCCACTTCAGACCTAGGAACACATACAGACTGAAAGTGAGGGGATGGAAAAAGATATTCCATGCAAATGGAAGTCAAAAGAAAGCTGGAGTAGCAATACTCATATCAGATATAATAGACTTTAAAATAAAGAATGTTACAAGAAACAAGGGAGGACACTACATAATGATCAAGGGATCAATCCAAGAAGAAAATATAACAATTATAAATATATATGCACCCAACATAGGAGCACCTCTATACATAACGCAACTGCTAACAAAAGGGGAAATCGACAGTAACACAATAATAGTGGGGGACTTTAACACCTCACTTACACCAATGGACAGATCATCCAAAATGAAAATAAATAAGGAAACAGAAGCTTTAAATGACACAATAGACCAGACAGATTTAATTGATATTTATAGGACATTCCATCCAAAAACAGCCGATTACACTTTCTTCTCAAGTGCACACAGAACATTCTCCAGGACAGATCACATCTTGGGTCACAAATCAAGCCTCAGTAAATTTAAGAAAATTGAAATCATATCAAGCATCTTTTCTGACCACAATGCTATGAGATTAGAAATGAATTACAGGGAAAAAACATAAAAAACACAAACACATGGAGGCTAAACAATATGTTACTAAATAACTAAGAGATCACTGAAGAAATCAAAGAGGAAATCAAAAAATACCTAGAGACAAATGACAATGAAAACACGATGATCCAAAACCTATGGGATGCAGCAAAAGTAGTTCTAAGAGGGAAGTTTATAGCTATAAAAGCCTACCTCAAGAAACAAGAAAAATCTCAAATAAACAATCTAACCTTACACCAAAATGAACTAGAGAAAGAAGAACAATCAAAACCCAAAGTTAGCAGAAGGAAAGAAATCATAAAGATCAGAGCAGAAATAAATGAAATAGAAACAAAGAAAACAATAGCAAAGATCAATAAAACTAAAAGCTGGTTCTTTGAGAAGATAAACAAAATTGATAAACCATTAGCCAGACTCATCAAGAAAAAAAGAGAGAGGACTCTCAAATCAATAAAATTAGAAACGAAAAAGAAGTTACAACAGACACTGCAGAAATACAAAGCATCCTAAGAAACTGCTACAAGCAACTCCATGCCAATAAAATGGACAACCTGGAAGAAATGGACAAATTCTTAGAAAGGTATAACCTTCCAAGACAGAAGCAGGAAGAAATAGAAAACATGAACAGACCAATCACAAGCACTGAAATTGAAACTGTGATTAAAAATCTTCCAACAAACAAAAGTCCAGGACCAGATGGCTTCACAGGTGAATTCTATCAAACATTTAGAGAAGAGCTAACACCCATCCTTCTCAAACTCTTCCAAAAAATTGCAGAGGAAGGAACACTCCCAAACTCATTCTATGAGGCCACCATCACCCTGATACCAAAACCAGACAAAGATAGTACAAAAAAAGAAAATTACAGACCAATATCACTGATGAATATAGATGCAAAAATCCTCAACAAAATGCTAGCAAACAGAATCCAACAACACATTAAAAGGATCATACACCATGATCAAGTGCGGTTTATCCCAGGAATGCAAGGATTCTTCAGTTTTCGCAAATCAATCAATGTGATACACCATATTAACAATTTGAAGAAGAAAACCCATATGATCATCTCAATAGATGCAGAAAAAGCTTTTGACAAAATTCAACACCCATTTATGATAAAAACTCTCCAGAAAGTGGGCATAGAGGGAACCTACCTCACCATAATAAAGGCCATATATGACAAACCCACAGGCAACATCATTCTCAATGGTGAAAAACTGAAAGCATTTCCTCTAAGATCAGGAACAAGACAAGGATGTCCACTGTCACCACTATTATTCAACACAATTTTGGAAGTTCTAGGCATGGCACTCAGAGAAGAAAAAGAAATAAAAGGAATACAAATTGGAAAAGAAGAAGTAAAACTGTCACTGTTTGCAGATGACATGATACTATACATAGAGAATCCTAAAGATGCCACCAGAAAACTACTAGAGCTAATCAATGAATTTGGTAAAGTTGCAGGATACAAAATTAATGCACAGAAATCTATTGCATTTCTATACACTAATGATGAAAAATCTGAAAGAGAAATTAAGGAAACACTCCGATTTACCATTGCAACAAAAAGAATAAAATACCTAGGAATAAAGCTACCTAGGGAGACAAAAGACCTGTATGCAGAAAGCTATAAGACACTGATGAAAGAAATTAAAGATGATACCAACAGATGGAGAGATATATCATGTTCTTGGATTGAAAGAATCAATATTGTGAAAATGACTATACTACCCAAAGCAATCTACAGATTCAATGCAATCCCTATCAAATTACCAATGGCATTTTTTATGGAACTAGAACAAAAAATCTTAAAATTTGTATGGAGACACAAAAGACCCCGAATAGCCAAAGCAGTCTTGAGGGAAAAAAAAACGGAGCTGGAGGAATCAGACTCCCTGACTTCAGACTACATTACAAAGCTACAGTAATCAAGACAATATGGTACTGGCACAAAAACGGAAACATAGGTCAATGGAACAAGATAGAAAGCCCAGAGATAAACCCACGCACCTATGGTCAACTAATCTATGACAAAGGAGGTAAGGATATACAATGGAGAAAAGACGGTCTCTTCAATAAGTGGTGCTGGGAAAACTGGACAGCTACATGTAAAAGAATGAAATTAGAACACTCCCTAATACCATACACAAAAATAAACTCAAAATGGATTAGAGACCTAAATGTAAGACTGGACACTATAAAACTCTTGGAGGAAAACATAGGAAGAACACTCTTTGACATAAATCACAGCAAGATCTTTTTTGATCCACCTCCTAGAGTAATGGAAATAAAAACAAAAATAAACAAATGGGACCTAATGAAACTTCAAAGCTTTTGCACAGCAAAGGAAACCATAAACAAGACGAAAAGACAACCCTCAGAATGGGAGAAAATATTTGCAAATGAATCAACGGACAAAGGATTACTCTCCAAAATATATATACAGCTCATTCAGCTCAATATTAATGTAACAAACAACCCAATCCAAAAATGTGCAGAAGACCTAAATAGACATTTCTCCAAAGAAGACAGACAGATGGACAAGAAGCACATTAAAAGCTGCTCAACATCACTAATTATTATAGAAATGGAAATCAAAACTACAGTGAGGTATCACCTCACACCAGTTAGAATGGGCATCATCAGAAAATCTATAAACAACAAATGCTAGAGAGGGTGTGGAGAAAAGGGAATCGTCTTGCACTGTTGGTGGGAATGTCAACTGATACAGCCACTATGGAGAACAGTATGGAGGTTCCTTAAAAAACTAAAAATAGAACTACCATATGATCCAGCAATCCCACTTCTGGGCATATACCTAGAGAAAACCATAATTCAAAAAGACACATTCACCGCAATGTTCACTGCAGCACTATTTACAATAGCCAGGTCACGGAAGCAATCTAAATGCCCATCGACAGATGAATGGTAAAGAAGATGTGGTACATATATACAATGGAATGTTACTCAGCCATAAAAAGGAACAAAATTGGGTCATTTGTTGAGACATGGATGGATCTAGAGACTGTCATACAGGGTGAAGTAAGTCAGAAAGAGAAAAACAAATATTGTATATTAATGCATATATGTGGAACCTAGAAAAATGGTACAGATGAACCGGTTTGCAGGGCAGCAAATGAGACACAAATGTAGAGAACAAACGTATGGACACCAAGGGGGGAAAGCCACGGGGGGGTAGGGGTGGTGGTGTGATGAATTGGGTGATAGGGATTGACATGTATACACGGATGTGTATAAAATTGATGACTAATAAGAACCTGCTGTGTAAAAAAATAAATAAAATAAATGAAAAAAATTTTTTAAAAACCCAACTTACTGGGAACCACTTTAATCCACTCAGAGGTTTTAGTCATGAGTATGACAGTCATATCCTTGATTTGATCCTTGACACATGGATGAGTTCTAATCAGCCTTTGTTGCTCATCTCAGTTAAAGATGAGAATCATTTGTATCTTCCAACAGTGCAAGTCTCCAAACCTCTGGACTCTCTGTAATCTCCTCCATTTCTAGTTGCAAGATCAACAACTATTTTCTGATTCATCTTTTCCTATAATAGCTTATGTAATCAATAATTACCAACATCCAAATGTACCTAACAAACATATACAGAACTTTCCATTCAATAGCAGCAGAATATGTATTCTTCTCAAGTATGCATGGAACATTTTTTAGGATAGATCATATGTTAGGCAGTAAAACAAACCTCAACAAATTCATGAAGATATAAATTATATCAAGTATCTTTTCCAACCGCAGTGGCATGAAACTAGTAACAGGAGGAAAGCTGGAAAATTCACAAATATGTGGAAATTAAACAAAACAATCTGAACAACCAATGGGTCAAAGAAGAAATCAAAAGGGAAATTTAAAAATATCTTGAGACAAATGAAAGTGGAAGACAACATACCACAACTTATGGGATATATCAAAAAGCAGTTATAGTGGGAATGTTTACAGATATAAACCCATACCTCATGAAAAAAGGAAGATCTCAAACAAACTAGCATTATACCTCAAGGAACTAGAAAAGAACAAAATAAGCCCAAAGTTAGCAGAAGGAAAGAAATAATAAAGATTAGAGCATAAATAAACTTAGAGAATAGGAAAACAATAGAAAAGATTAACAAAATAAGAGTTGGATATTTGAAAAGATAAACAATATTGACAAACCTTAGCTAGACTCAACAAGCAAAAAAAGAAAGAGGACTCAAATAAAATAGAAATGAATGAGGAGACATTACAGTAGATGCCATGGAAATATAAAGGATCATAAGAGACTGCTATGAGCAATTATATGCCTAGGTTGTTCTAGACAACCTAAAAGAAATAGATACGTTCCTAGAAACATATAACCTACCAAGACCAAATCATGAAGAAATAAAAAATCTAAGTAGACCAATAACAAGTAAGGAAGTAAGGAAATTGAATCAGTAATCAAAAATCTCCCAAAAAAGAAAAGTCTAGGACCAGATGGTTTCAATGGCAAATTCCACCAAACATTTAAAGAAGAATTAATACCAATCCTTTCAAACTCTTACCAAAAATTGAAAAAGAGGGAACACAACGGAGGAAAGTGGTGGCAGTGGGGGTGGGTGGTGTGATGAATTGGGAGATTGGGATTGACATATATACACTAATATGTATAAAATGGATAGCTAATTAGAATCTGCTGTATAAAAAAATAAAATAAAATTCAAAAATTCAAAAAAAAAAAGAAAGTTCACCAAATCATCAGGCTAGAAATGCATAAATGCCAGCTGGTAAAATGGCCATGCTGTAGCCAAGAAAAATGGGAAAGAACATTTGTTTTTCCCACAGATCCCCATCATTCAATAGCACCACCCTGTCACAGACCTCATAAACCTCCCAACACTCACTCTCACCCAATACTGACTCCAGAGACCCGCCCCCCATCACACACCCACAGACCCTCCCCTCACTCCAAATATCCCCATCATTCACCCTACAGATTCCCCCATCACTGACTCTAGAGACCTCCCATCACAGACCCCACAAATGTGCCATCACATACACACCCCCCAAAAAAAAGAATAAAAAAGAGGGAACACTCCCAAACTCATTTTACAAGGCCAGCATTACCCAGATCCCAAAGCCAGATAACGGCACTACAAGAAAAGAAAACTACAGGCCAATATCCCTGATGAATATAGATGCAAAAATTCTCAACAAAATATTAGCAAACTGATTCAACAACACATTGAAAGGATCATACACTATGGTCAAGTGGTATTTATCCCTGGGATGCAAGGGTGGCTCAACATACACAAATCAATAAATGTGAAAAATCACATTAATAGAATGAAAGATAAAAATCATACGATCATCTCAATAGACACAGATGAAGCATTTGAAAAAATTTAACATCCTTTCATGATAAAATTCAAACAGGATATCAGAGATGTCTGCATTCCCATGTTCATTGCCACATTATTTACAATAGCCAAGACATAGAATCAACCTAAGTGTCCACCAACAGATGAATGGATTAAGAAAATGTGACATACGTATACAGTGGACCATAAAAAAAAGAAGGAAATCCTGTCATTTGTGATAACATGGATGAACCTTGAGGGCATTATGCTAAGTGAAATAAGTCAGACAAAGACAAACACTGTATGATCTCATTTACATGTGGAATCTAAAAAAACCCAAACTCACAGAAACAGAGAATAGATTGGTGGTTACTAGGGGCTGCGAGGTGGGGGAAATGGGTGAAGGTGGTCAAAGGGTACAAAATTCCATTTACAAGATGAATAAGTTCTGGGGAATCTAATGTACAGCATGGTGACTATACTTAACAACACTGCATTGTATACTTGAAAGATGCTAAAAGAGTAAATCTTAAAAGTTCTCACCAAAAGAAAAAAAAAAGTAACTATGAGGGGATGGATGTGATAACTATCCTTGTTGAGGTAATAATTTTGCAATACATACACATATCAAATCACCATGTGGTATATCTTACACTCATACAATGTTATATGTCAATTATATCACAGTAAAACTGGAAAGAAAGTAAATAAAAACATGCCTGCCCTCCCCCTCCCCTTCCCCTCCACCCCAGGCAACACACAAAAATAGCTCCCAACACATGCCACCAGCTTTCCATTTCCCAGCCTCTTCCACTAGAACTACAAGTTTACAGGGTACATTATCTGTCTTCCATGCATCACCATGCTATCACAGGAGACTGTTTTGCCAAATGTTTCCCTCCTGTGAACATGACTCACTAACCATATGGCTTCCAATATCACTTCCTTTGTTGTGTACTACCTAGCCCCTAAACCAATGCCATCTATTTAAGGTTTTTGTTCGAGTAACAGCTCACTTCTGACAATAATTTCTTTGTCAGTCAAGATTGACTCAGTGTTGCTGCAGTAATAAACACCACAATCTCAGTGGCTTGAAACAACAAAAGTTTAATTATTATTTTACTGGATATCCACTGTGGGATGGAAGAGGAGTTCTGCTCATTGTAAGTTGCTCAGGAACCCAGGCTGACCGCAGCCACTGTTTTGAATATTACTGGCTGCTGTGGGAGAGGGAATAAAGCACTCTGAAGGGTCTTGCTTTGGCAAGCCTGGAAGTGACTCATGTTACTTCTGCTCATAACTAATAGGACAAAATTAGTTACATGACATTATCCAACCACAAGGAAGCCAGGAAGAGCAATTCTCTCTTATGCCTAGGATGGCAGACAAAGGGAAATATTTGTTGGATACCTGCCAAAATAGGTAACAACAACAAAAAACAATAGTGAAAATATTTATGATAAGTGAACTTAAAGAGGTTAAAAACAAAAAAAGTGGAGTATATGGTAGACATGATTGAGGGACCTGTTTAAAGTGGATGGTCTGAGAGGCCTCTCTGAAGAGGTAACATTTGCACTGAGACCTCAGGAGTGAGCAAGAATTAAAAGAACATTCCAGACAAGAAGCAACAAGCATAACAGCCCTAGGGTGGAATAAGCTTATTTTTTTCTGTAACTGACAGAAGATGAGATCTATGGGAAACAAAGAAGCAATGGGGTGGAAGGGGAGTGTCATGAGATGGGAGAGACCATCGGGGTCAGATCACAGAGGGCCCTGAAGGCCATAGCAAATAATTTAGAATTTTATCCTAAAATGCAATAGGAAGCCATTGAAAGGTCTTAAGATAAGAAATGCATGTTTGATTTACGTTTTAAAAAGGTAACTGGCTATGTGGTGAATTAATTGGAAAAGGATGAGAGTGAAAATGGGGAGACCAGTTGGAGGCAACTGTATCAGTGCAGAGATGACAGGGCTGGGAAGGGTCTTGGGGGGCTAGCAAGCCGGGAAGATGGTGAGAAGTGAACAATTTAAGACATATTTTGAAGGATTTACTGATGGATGGAATAAGAGAAAGGTTGGGAGCAGCAGGGGTTATATATGACTCCCATTGTCAAGGATGAACAAAGCAGGACACTAGTTAAAGTGATAAGGACAGATTTTTATCAGTAAGAAATATTGCTATAGGGAAAAAGAGTCCAACGTGAACTGAACAAAACTTCCATTTGTATAGAGATGAATATGTGTTTTAAAGGGAGAATGAGGGAGGGGTGGTGGAGTGGGGGCTCTGTAGAGTCAGGGAAGTAAAAAATTACAAAAGATTAGTCAGTGTAAATGCAATTAGGCCAGCTGTGTCTGCTAGTGGCAATCATTGAAGTTAGGGTTCTACCCTCCTACACAGACTGGGAGAGAGAGGTCCCACCCTCAGGTGTTGACTGGAACAAACAGGGGCCTTGGCAGCCTTGAATTTTCTCATGCAGGCACTTTAAGGGGGACTGGCGTTATTGTAGGATGTGGCCTTGAGCTGATAGGGCCTATGTTCATGTTTGTTCAAGTCGTTATAGACGAAGGTTGAGGCCTAGTCAAGAGGGCTCACAGAGGCCTGGCTAGAATTTGGTTTTAGTGACAGGGTAGTTGGTGATGTCATTCACAGAGAAGGGGTGGTCCAGGGAACAACTAGGTTTAGAATCTAGAAGAGACCAAATCCTATTTTGGACATGTTAAGTTTGAGACATTCAAATGGGTAAGAAGTTAAATATCAGAATGGATCACGTTAGAGAAGTCTGGGCTAGAGACATAAACCAAGAGCTGTCAGCAGGATGTAACTCAAATATCACACAGGTGGGAATTAGAAAAGAGATAGGAACTCCAGTATTTACCTAGCAAATTCATCCTTGAGATTTGTTCCCAGAAATGTATCATCGTTAGGTATGTGAAGTTGTATTTCTGTCAGAAAGTAAAATTAACAGAATAACAATCAAGGTAGCTATTAAATATTTGGAGATTTTTCTTTTGATTTGAATCCGATCTCTATTTGCTAGTTCTAAATCACAGGCATATATATATATATATGCGTTTATTGAACACTACTGTCATATCCCCTTAACAGATATGGAAAACTGAACAGGGCAGGGTTAAATAACTTGCTTGAGGTGACACAAATTAATAAAGGTTGGGTCCTGTATTCAAAACTAAGTATTCTGGTTCCAGTCTGTGTTCTGAACCCCTATTCTATATGGCAAGCCTAGTAGTTTGGTTTATCATTTATCCATTTAGTGGGTCATAAATAATGGACTATACATATATATATAATAGTTCCAATAAGAATTTATATTGGCTCTATGTTCATGTGTGCACGCCTGGGTCACTAGGGTTGAGGCACAATTCACTTGGTGGCTGTGCCCCAGGGTATTACAGCCAAACTCTAGGAAGAGTAGAACCGGTTTCACTAGAACGGTCCTGAAGCTTCAAAGCATTAAAAACAAACGAACAAAAAAATTTAAAAAACACAAATTGTACCAGTCAGTTAAGTTTGCTCTGCCCTATGGCATCAAACTGAATTCCTAGTCTCTGGACATCATTTGCTGGTCGGGGAGATGAGTAGAGCTTTTCCCTCCACAGAACATTACACGTAGTGTTGGCACACTGAATTCACATTGTTGTCATGAGTATGGAAGCGTTCCTTGAGGACAAGAATTGGTTTACGCCATCTTTTTTACTATAGCCTCTGTGCCTAGCAGAGTCTGACATGCAGTAGGAACCTAAAGGATGCTTGATAGTACAGGAAGTAAGGGAAGGAGCAAGAAAGCGAGGGAAGGAGAAAGAAAAGGAGGGAAGGAGAGAAAAAAAAGAGAAGGCAAGGAATTCAAATCAAACATTCCTACTGAACACTACGAAGGTGAGCAACATGCCCTCCAAGGTTGTGGGGTTTTTTAAAGTTTTTCCCATTTATGGGGCGCAGAAACGTCCTGATCCCCTCTGGAATACCCTAAATCTTCCGCCACACGGTTTCTGCCCTTCCTGACCTCCGACCCCCTTGTTTGGCCTCCCAGACCCGCCTACTCCTCCCCCAGCAATCTTCGCCAGCCGTCCCAGCCACTGCGCCTGCGCACGCGCGGCGCTCAGCCGCGGGCCTTCGGGGCGGGGTCCCGAGCGGGGCGTTCCGCCGAGGGGAAGAGGAAGAGGAAGTTGGGGGAGGGCCCTAGCGGGGAGTGAACCGGAAGTGCAAGCGCTCCAGCTTCTCTTCGGCCAGGCGGAACCTGCTCTGCCGGGCCCGGTGGCCGCAGAAAACTTTCTTACTCCCGCCCCAACAGTCGCCGCGGCCAACTGCCTCGCTCGCCTGCCAGCCCACCCCGCCTTCTCTTCGCTCCGGCTCCGCGCGGCCCTGTCTCCCGCTCGCCCGGCGGTATCCGCTTGCTGCTGCCACCGCCTCCTCGTTTTCTGCCCGGCTAGCCGGCCCGCCCCGCTGCAGTGATGTGCGACAAGGAGTTCATGTGGGCCCTGAAAAACGGAGACCTGGATGAGGTGAAAGACTATGTGGCCAAGGTACGTGGGGATGAGTGGAGTCGGCGAGAGCACGGAGGTGGGGTGGAGGAGAGGCTGAGGAAGCTGCTGGGAGCTGGGCTGGCGGGGGCGGGGGTGGGGGAGACCTCCCGGTTGGAGGCGGCACCGAGAGAGCCGGGAGGCAAGGAGCGTCCAAACTGAAAGATGGGTCCACGCAGCGCGGTCGCGTTCTGTGTCAGGTAACTGCCGTGGTGACACAGTCAGGCTCTTGCCTTCCCGACCTCTTGGGGGAGGGGAGAGTGGTGACCCGCTCTTTTAGAGTAACTTATGAGCCCTGATGACTTGAGTTCGGCCTTCTTCTACGCCAGAGTTACACTTAAATATTTTTCTGGACGAGGTAATTCTCCATCTTGGACCTGCCCACAACTGAATGAAGTAACAAGTGATTAGGATCAGAGGAACGTTTTCTTTAACTTTGGGCCTGTTATGAATTTAAAGTATTCATTGACCGTGAAAAAGAGTACCGAAAATAGCAACAGTTAAAATTCTGAAACTTGGTATCACTTCACTGTGAAGTCTTAACTTTGGGTGTGGCCTTTTCCCTCTCCCCCGCTAAAACAAATAACTTCTTTGCTTCCAGTGGTAAGGTTGTCATTTAGCATCTGGGCGTCTTTAAGTTATCTGAGCAGTTTTCAAACAAGCGTGTGAACTTTGGTTACTCTGTCTTTCTCCTTGATTCCATCAGAAATGCTTACATGTGTGATAAATAGTAAGGTAGTTTAGTCACAGTACTCTGGGGGGTAAAACCATGATGAAGAAAGCTAATCTCAAACCTAAACCCAGATGTGAATCCACATTGTGATCAAGTGGTAAACTTAAAATTCCAAGCTGGCATGCCTTTGGACCCTGAAATTGTGCATTGTGTAATTAGGAGAGAGCTTACATGTGATTTTAATATGGTGATGATCTAAAAAGAAATCTTCCAAAACAAAAGTATGACTTTATTACCTAAGCATGGAGCACATCTTGCTTCTAAAGAGTATAGCACTATGACATGATCAGGGAGGGCATCTTGCTCACCTTCTAAAAGTGTAAGAAGCCAATCCAGATTTTAGTTCTTCAGAGGATATGACCACTGGTATGTTGCTGTGTTTTTGCTTCAGAGTTCTGTTAGAAACAAGTAACCAGAAGCAGAGTTTCTTAAAACTTACAGGATTGTGCAAGGCAAACTACTGATAGTTTTTACTCTGTTTAGTACCATTACAATTTAGACTTTTCGCATAGTCTGAAATCGGACTTTTTCGATGTTTCCCTTAAGATTAAAGGAAGGAAATTACTTGTAACACTTCAATCCATGGTATGGTTCCAGTGGTGGGACACTGAAGTACTCTGGAAGTGAGTGGGCTTTTGTTTTTCTGTTAATGGTGGAACCTAGGTTATTTGATATTCTTGAGATATGAAAAGTTCTTAAGTACTGAGCTTGCAGCTACAAAAATAACAGTTTATGTAGTGTCTTCCTGTTATATTATTTAGTATCATCCTGTGAGTCTTGTAAAGTAAGTCCTTTTATTAGTCCCATTTTACAGATAAGATTACTGAGATGCAGGGTACTTAAGAGAAAAAAAAAATCCAAAGTTATAGAGAGAACAAACAAAGGCAGAACGAAACTGCTGACTCCCAAACTTAGACTCCTTAACTGCTCCATGCAGTCTCTCACAATCTAAACTGTAATTGTGAAAATTTATGATATCAAGATTTCTAGCAGGACATTCCCAAGGCCCACATCCAGGCAGATTATGCATAGTTTTCAATCACACAAAAACATTTTTGTAAAAATATGTGCCAATACCAATGGATTAATTTATTTTCAGTTAGTTTTTAAATTAGGCCATTCTATTCAGTTTGATTTTGATTTTTTCCCTATTACTACCATACTGCTTACTCTCGTTAACAAAAAAGATGTGCATGAGAGGGAAGGAGAGACAGTCAAAGCAAAGTAAAAGAAAGTGTTATGAACTAGTTTATCCAAAAAGGTTTGACTCTAAAGTAATTCTATGAACAGACCATTGAGCTTTTTCCTTTCTTAGTTTTTATTGGGTAACGTGAGTCTCTTCAAATATCTTTTGCTTTGTTAATGAAAAATAATAAAAAACAGAACAACCAAAAACTAGCACTGCATTTTTTTCTGACTGAGCTCCCTTATTGTGCCTTTTCACATTTCAAGCCCTCATAACATGGTTTCTTCTGCTCAGACTCTATCTTCCCTGCTTATTCACTGATTTACCTTTTTCATCCACCAATTTATGCACACATTATTATTCTCTAAGTTTATGTAATGTGCATTTATCTGAGTGTGTACAAAGAAAGTACGTAAAGAAACATTTGGACTTGTCTAGTTTTCCTTCTAAGGGGTGAAATCTTTAAAATACTCTTCTGAGTACTCCTGTGAATATCTCTCACATTGCTAACATTTAAGAATGGACCTGTGGGTGAAGCATTTTAGTATTTCCCTTTTTTAAAATTAATATTTTAAAAAACAATAATTGTATTTTTCTATCTGCTTCTGACTTCTCTACAGAAATCTGGAGTATGGATAGGCATAAATTGTTGGTTTGGGGTAACTTCTTGAATTCTGAAAAATAAGTTGAGTTCCAAAACCATTGAAAATTGTATGTTCCTAAATGGAAAAAGCAGCATATAAAGAAAAACTTAGATTACTCCATATTAAGTATTCATCTGTGTCGTTAAAACAGTATCTGAAACAAATTGATTTCTTGACTGATCAAAAGACCATAGTTACTTAATTCATCCATTTTTCTTGGGCACCTTTCAGGCCCCCAGCACTTTTCTAAGCCTGGCATAATAGTGAAGAAGTTGGACACAATGCTCAGAAAACTCAAATGTCTATATTCAGCAGACCTATGTGGAAAAGCGTTCATGCTTTTAAAGTAGCATGCAAAGTAAAAGTAACATCTCACTTACGTAAGCAGTTTCTCCAATTGGAAAACAAGAGAGAGTCGCAAAGTAAGATATTCATGAGCAGTAACAGTAGATATTCACCCATTTTCAATCTGTATGATTCCTCTTGGTGCCTTATTTTTGCCTTCCATTTCTGCCTTTATGTTAATTTCTCCCATTGGAGTTAATTCGGCCCTCACTTGAGCTCCAGACTGCCTAATTGATAGCGCCATTCAGATAAATTCCAAATTGAGCTCACATTTTCTTCTCAAAAATTGTTTCTATTTCTCTTGTCCCCATTTTGACTAATGACATCATGACCCAATCATTTGCCCAAACTAGAAATTGGGGAATTTTCCCAAATTTCTGAGTGTTCTCAAGACTCCCTTTCTTAGTCTCTCTCATCCATTCCTTACGCTACATTCTTATCATCACTACTTTAGATTAGTTGCTGCTGCTTAACTGACTGGACTGTATTTTCCTTGACTGTAGTTTCCCCCCCTCTCCTGGTCAACTTGAACATCTCAGCTGGAGGGATCTCTCTCTGATACGAATCTGAGCATCTTACCTTTTTCAGCCAACATTCTTCACTGCCCTTATACTTTTGTGATTCCCCATTATTTATTTTAAAAAGGGCCAACTCCTCCTTGGCTTGGCATACTAAATCGTGAAAGAATGGCTTATGCTTGCCCTTTGAGACCCTCTCTACACGCTCTCTGCTCCAGACCCTGCTAGACTCTTTCTTACTTGTGTATCTTCACATGTGCTCTTTCATCCTCCTTGACCAAGTCAGCTCACCTCAGTCCCTAACTCCCAACCTGGTGAGCTATTTTTCCTCTTAGCTTAAATAATATCTCTTCCAGAGAAGCATTTTGACTTCAAATGGAGTGCTGCTTCTTTTACTGTTTCACTTATCAAATTGCTGTGATTTTGTTTATATGTCTGTCTTTAATTAAAGGCTGTGAGCCTCTGGAGGATAGATAATATATCCTTTTTCATCTTTGTATCTCTAGTATAGTGCCAAGGAATTTCACACATTAAAAGCATATGTTCCAAGTAAGAAATTCTTTTTATTCTTAACTTCACTATAGTTTCAACATCTTGCATTAGTTACATAATAATAATTACCATTGACAGGATGACTTATATTGCCAGGTACTAGAAAGCACTCTGTAAGATTTTTATGTAAATTTTCATTTGCCTTTTACCACAGCCTTTCAATATAGGTAATAGTATTCCCATTTTAAAGATGAGGAAATTGAAGCTTAGAGAAGTTAAGTAATTTAACAAGGTCACAAAATAAGTAGCACAACTGGGATTTAAACCCAGAGCTGTCTGAATCTACAGCCCATATATTTTTCACCAGATCAGTCTGCCTTGAAATGGTTATCTGGCTTCTTAGCTCCCAGTTGCTTAGTATGAGCACATTAAGAAAATGAGAATGGGGCTTGCAAGAGGCAAGCACAAGTTATCTCTGTGAATAAGGACATAGTAAAAGGGCTACAGTTTTTAAAATTTTTAACTGTTTAATTGTAAAATTGTTACATTTGGAAATAATTAGCATGGAGACATCTCTATAAACTTTAAGTCTTGTCAGGTGCTGTCTTTCTCAAAGTGTAAAAAAACTGATTGATTGAAAGCTTGTGGAAATTTTTTGTATGTGTAGTCATGCGTAATCTTATAATTTGTATTAATAATTACGATCCTGTACAGTACAGGAAAAGTTAAATTGTGTCTGTTTGCCTTAAGAAGAAACAAAAGTTAACTGAAGTATTGAGACTTCTATTCAGAATGGTTTAAATTAAACAAACAGCACTTTTTTCAAAAGGTATGTTCTTAAAACTTTATATATTTGAGTATTGTGATGCCATGTGCAGGTATAATTTATTTATCACATCAACCCATGAACATAGTTAATATTGTTAACCCAATTTTAGAGATTTTAGAGATGAAGAAACAGAGGCAAAGATTAAATAACTTGCCCAAGGTCATAAAGCTCTTGAGTAATGAAGCTGAGATTTGAACTTGGTCTCTGACTTCAAAGTTCCTTGCTATTTATGTCAGCATACCATTGACTTTCATTTCTCAATAATGCTAGATAACTCAGGGAGTACTGTATTATTGAGTATTTAAGTATTAAAAATAATCACAGCAGGATGGTAATTATCCATTGAGACTACTTAGAGGTGAGCTTTGTGATTAGTTTTGAAGATCCAACTCTCTTAGAGGTGAATGCTTGTGAGTTATATTGATAAGTAGTACCTTAGAATCTCCAGTAGGTCTGATATATATACTCTGTTTACATGTGCTTCTGTTTCACTTGCTGTGAAATACTATACATCAGGCCTCTAACTTCCCTTTCTCGGTGGTTTCCTTTCCCTCTCCAGCCCCCAATCTAATTACACCTGCCTTTGACACTCTGGTACATTTGAAAAGCAACAGTTGTTCACCTTGTGAGAGAAAATTGAACCTGAGAGAAAAGTATCAACTCTAATATTTAGAAATTGCATGACTTATTGGGATCACTTTTCACTTTCCTAGTAAAATAGGCAATTGAAAAGAGGTCCTGATTCACACTACCTTACATGTATCAGTTTTATGCAGTTTCCTTTTTTGTTGTTTCTTTTTGTTTGCTTCTTTTTTAAATTATCAGTTTCTTTCTTATAAAAATTTGTCACTGTGTTATGCCCTTTCTGCAGCAGGGCTTGTGACCCAGTCAGAAAGCCAGTAGGTCAGCTTGTATAAAAAGGTGCCCTCAGTAGATACAGAAAGTTTAGTATAGATGCTTTGCTATTAGTCTTTTACTTTGAATTTAAAATAATGCAAGATCTTTTTAACATTGGAAGACAAGTTTTCACTCAGATGTCCATATGTAGTGTTTTGCTTTGAGATTTTAAACATTATCAAACTAGGGCAAACAATTTAAAGTGTAATAAATTAAAGCTGATTTAAATTTTAAAATGATATATGCTTATTATTTAAGAGATAAAGCTGTATTGATAGAATAAAGTGCAACAAAGTGTCCCATTGCCCATTATCCCTACCCAGGTGGTTTTTTAAATTTAAAATATAGATTTTATTAGGTATTTTTAAGACAGAAATGTATAAAAAAAGGCAAAAATTGGCCCACAATTCTACTCTGTAGATAATTCCTATTAACTTTAAAAAGTGACATTAACTCGGGAACAGATTAGAAAATGCGAGACCTGTGGCTCTCTGCCCCAGTCCCTGTGAACAAAGTTAGCCATTCTTAACAGGTTCACATAATTAATTCCAGAGAAACATTGGAAAACCCGCTTACTCATCCATTTCCCCACTTAAAAAAAATTCTATACACACTTCTGCACTTTGCTTTTTTTAATTCCTTAATAGTTTATTTTAGATTCTACATTGAAGTTTATTCATCCCCCCCCCCCGCCTTTTTAAATGGTGCTTACCTCCATTTTATGGATATACCATAATTTATTTAACTAATGCTCCATGATAAACATCTTTTTCCAGCGTATGTTATCATGATTACCTTTGTACATATCCTTGACAGCTTCTCAGGCTATATCTGGATGATGCTCCTGATGAATTTTATCAACTTAGACACACATCAGTAGCACTTGAGACTGATCATTCCCTAACGACATTGCATTTTTGCCATTTGAATAGGTGATTTGCATTTCTTTAATGAGGGAATCAAACATCAGAACTTTATTAGTATTTGTATTCATTTCCTCAGATTTCTTGTTTATATCTTTTGTTCATTTTTCTAGTAGGCAATTGGTCTGTTTTTTATTGATTTGTATGAGCCCTTTATATAAATTAAGGAAGTTAGTTTTTTGGGTTTGTTTATTTATTTATGGCTGTGTTGGGTCTTCGTTGCTGCGTGTGGGCTTTCTCTAGTTACGGGAAGCGGGGGCTACTCTTCATTGCGGTGTGCATGCTTCTCATTGCAGTGGGTTCTCTTGCTGCGGAGCACGGGCTCTAGGCGCGCGGGCTTCAGTAGTTGCGGCATGTAGGCTCAGTAGTTGTGGCTCGTGGGCTCTAGAGCGCAGGCTCAGTAGTTGTGGCACACAGGCTTAGTTGCTCCGCGGCATGTGGGATCTTCCCCGACCAGAGCTCAAGTCTGTGTCCACTGCATTGGCAGGCGGATTCTTAACCACTGCGCCACCAGGGAAGTCCAGGAAGTTAGTTTTTTTATCATATGTTTTGCAAATATTTTTTCCAGTTTGTCTCTTGGCTTCATTTTTTTGGTTGTTGTTTTACAACAGTCTTTACTTTTTATGTGGTTAAATATATCCCTTTTTCCCCCTTTTGTGACTTGGATTTTGTGTCCTATTTAAAGAGACCTGTTTCTTCTCCTCTATCAGATTGTGAATAAATTTGGTCTATCTTCCAGAACTTCTGTTTTTCATTTTTTTGCATTTTAGGCATTTGATCCTTCTGTTACTTATTTTGAAGTAAGGCATGAAATAATATAGTTTGTATATTTTTTTTAACAGTTTCTACATTTATTGTAATTCCTCTTTACCTACTAATCTGAACTATTTATCATAAAGAAAATTCCAATATGTGTTTGGATTTCTTGCTCTTTTTCTATCCATGCTAAACTGTTTTAATGGTAGTTTCATAATATGTTTTAGTATGGGATAGAGCCACTTTCTCTCTTATATTCTCTTTAGAATTTTTGCAGGAGGATTTTTCCTTTTTTCTATCATTTCAAGGAAACAATGAGCATTTTTGGAACCTACCTCACATTTAACCCATATGACTTCATAAACATTAAACTTTTTTTTTTTTTCTGGCTCGCTGGCAGCATGTGAAGACATGCTTTAGATTTTAATTCCTTATGAAGTATCTTAAGATAGGAGGATATGGTACAGTACGGCAATATTCTGTGTCAAAGTATTTGAAACAGTAAAGTTGTGCTTAAGTCATCAAATCACAGCTGAATTGATAATTAAGAATTACTTTATGGTACTACATCAAAAGCCACCTTGTAATGAGAAATATGGCTGAAAGTAATTTTTTTGCAACTTGATTTATTTTTTTAGTCCAGAAACCATTATAAGGGTGTAGAGGACCTGTGACTAATGAAAGCAGTGAGAGAAGAAACAAAAACATAAGCTGACCCAAGAAAATGAAGAGAAAAAGAGTCACATTACCTTAAAGTTCCACAGACCCGTACAATAATTAATATGTGTAAATGTAACCTTGAGCTTCAAGAAAAGTAAAAATCTGATCTATTTTTCTGTTATTTAAACAGAGACGTGTATGGTATATTTTGGAAAGATTTCTATTTGACCATATAAAGTAATGAATATTTTGATACTTGGGTCTAAATTCTTGGCCCTCTGAAAAATTTAGATATCAGAAAAAGGTAGATAATAAACATATTACCCATAGCATAATAAAAGCCATAGTAGCAAATTCCTTGTCCTTAGGGAATTTGGAATTTTGTTATTGGTTTAACTATGATTGAACGTACTGCCTTTGCAATTAAATCCTCCACCTCTGGCTCTCTTACTAACTGGATCACTTTGAATGAGTTAGTTAACTGCTCAGAACTTGAGTTTCCTCAATGGGGGAAAATGGGGATAATGATACCTGCTTAATATATGTAAACTGTATACTGTTTTCCCTGCCATATGGTGAGTGCCAATAAATGTTAACCATTGTGATTAATAATAATAACCAGAAATTTGTTTAGAAGCAAAACTATTTAAAGATCATCTAGTCCACCTCCCTTATTTTGTAGATGAGGAAAAATTAGATGTTAAAGGGCTTGACCCAGATTATACTGCTAATTAGGATTAAGAGTTTAATTCACTTTTCCTGACCTGAACAGGTGCCTTTTTCACTACACTACAGTGTTTTCTAATGAAGTGCTTTATACTGGCTGTTACCTCTATTGGAGTATTCTTTTTTTGCCCCACCCCATTTGCTTGGTAAATTTCTGGTTATTTTAAAGTTTTTGTTCTGCATAGCATTCCGTGACTGTAGTTAATCCTTCGTTTGTGCCAACATGGTATCTAATATAGAGCTTTCTTACTATATTATGTTTTAGTGTAGAGTTTCTTAAACTTGAGAGCTATGGGCTCCTGACTTGACTGACAAGTCCCTGGACTTGAGTTTGAAAAACTGAGTGGCTTAAGAAACTCAAATCTTACTCTGTGAAATATGTCTTTAAGTTTTGAATGTTCAAAAAGAGTTTTGTCTTAACGACTGGTTAAAAAAACAAAGGTGAAGTATAGGAGTATATCACTTGTTATTATTTAAGTATTTGAATAGGTATTTGAGCACACAGAGACTCCCCCTCAAAATATTTCTGCAAATCTTGATTTAAGATACAGTGTTTGTAGAGGGGGGGTTGTTTTCTTGGGGGTGGGGCTTCCCAGCCTTTGAAGCCCCTTCCTGTGTTTGAGGAGTTCCCTGCTATATAGTGTGAATCTTGGTGAAGTGCAAGCCCTGGCTCCCACTACACAAAAGCAAAAAAGGACAAATAAATTGCTTTCTCGTGCCCAAACTTTAGGAAATTGGCCCATAACCCAAACATGGCTAATTGGATGCTTTTATCTGGAACCTGTGTGGGCACAGTAAAGGATGTAGTGGCAGCAATAAAGCATCCAGTTTCCAAAAGGAGAAGTAGTGATGTGCCCATCGTGACATCTCTTCTGTACCCAGGTGGTTCACGTCACAGATTTTGATTTTTATTTCTTGCCTTTAAGCCTTCTCGCTCAGTTCCTGCCCATTTACTGAGTGTGGTTCTTCAAACTTCCCAGCAATTCTGAGAGCTACTTTTAATACCTGTTTAACGCATTACATTTCTGTTGATCAGTATGAATTGGTTTCTGTTGCTTGCAATTAAGAACCCCATATTAATTTTTACCTGCCTGTCCCCTGTTGAGCTATGAATTTTTTGGAAGGTATCTTTGTATTCCCAATCTTTATCACATTGTCTCTTATCCACCTATAGTTTAGTTAAATTTGAGTTGAAGCCATATCTCTAGGAATTAACCCTTCCTTGCTTTGTTGTTTTCAAAGTTGTTTTACCACATACCTCTTTAAAACAGATGTTCTTAGTGTAAATGATATTCCTTCATTTCCTCACTTAAAAATAGCTCAGTTTTCAAACTTACTCTGTTCACTTTTTCCGCACTACTGTAATAGTTGTGAAATACAGTAATAGTGATAGCAGTTGTATAAATATAACACAAACTTCCACTTGTAACCTCTCGTGGCCATCATTTTAGAATTTCAGTTAAGAATTTTTAAATTCTTAATTTCATTGCAGCAGTATTTACAGTAGCCAAGATATGGAAGCAACCTAAATGTCCATCAGTAGATGAATGGATAAAGATGTGGTATATGTATATACAGTAGAATATTACTCAGCCATAAAAGAGAATGAAATCTTGTCATTTGCTACATGGATGGGCATCAAGGATATTATGATAAGTGAAATAAGTCAGAGAAAGACAAATACTGTATGATTTTCACGTAGATGTGGAATCTAAAAACCAAAATAAGTGAACAAACATAACAAAACAAGTGGATGCATAGATGCAGAGAACAAACAGGTGGTTGCCAGAGGGGAGGAGAATGGGAGGAGTGAGTGAAATAGGACATTAAGAGTTATAAACTTCCAGTTACAAAATAAATGAGTCACAGGAATGAAATGTACAGTGTGGGGAATATAGTTAATAATATTGTAATAACTTTGTATGGTGACAGATGGTAACTATTATGGTGATCATTTTGAAATGTATAGAAATATCAAATCACTACGATGTGTACCTGGAACTAACATAGTGTTGTAGGTTATTTATACTTCAATTAAAAAAAAATAAGATTACATATATGAAAAGTGCTTTGAATAAAGACATGTGAAAATACTGTTACTCATTGAGGAAAATACTAAAATCTATAAATGTCTTCAATGTAAGTATTTCTGTTTTTTTAAATGTGAGACATAGTTATGTTTTTTTTTTTTAATTAATTAATTTATTTATTTTTGGCTGTGTTGGGTCTTTGTTTCTGTGCAAGGGCTTTCTCTAGTTGTGGCGAGCGGGGGCCACTCCTCATCGCGGTGCGCGGGCCTCTCACTGTCGCAGCCTCTCTTGTTGCGGAGCACAGGCTCCAGATGCGCAGGCTCAGTAGTTGTGGCTCACGGGCCTAGTTGCTCCGTGGCACGTGGGATCTTCCCAGACCAGGGCTCGAACCCGTGTCCCCTGCATTGGCAAGCAGATTCTCAACCACTGCGCCACCAGGGAAGCCCCAGTATTTCTGTTTTATTTACTATATATATTAATAATTGCCTTAAATTGTCATTTAATCCCAATATAACTTAAATTGTTAAAAAAAAAAGAGGACTTCCCTGGGGATGCAGTAGTTAAGAATCCACCTGCCAATGCAGGGGACATGGGTTTGATCCCTGGTCCAGGAAGATCCCACATGCCACAGAGCAGCTAAGCCTGCGAGCCACAACTACTGAGCCTGCGCTCTTGAGCCCGTGAGCCACAACTACTGAAGCCCGCGCGCCTAGAGCCCATGCTCCGCAACAAGAGAAGCCACCGCAATGAGAAGCCTGCGCACCACAACGAAGAGGAGCCCCCGCTCGCCGCAACTAGAGAAAGCCCGCGCACAGCAATGAAGACCCAACGCAGCCAAAAATAAATAAATTTAAAAAAAAAAACTTCAGCTTTCTCATCTGAAAATAGGGCTTACAATAGTACCCAATTCACCATGTTTTAGCCATAAATTTTATGCAAAAATTTTACCCGATTTTTTTTTTTTTAATATTTATTTATTTATTTATTTATGGCTGTGTTGGGTCCTTGTTTCTGTGTGAGGGCTTTCTCTAGTTGCGGCAAGCGGGGGCCACTCATCGCGGTGCGCGGGCCTCTCACTATCGCGGCCTCTCTTGTTGCGGAGCACAGGCTCCAGACGCGCAGGCTCAGTATTTACCCGATTTTTAAAAGAGATAGTTAATGTAAAATTTAACAAAGCAGTGCCTAAGATATTGTAACTGTTTAGTAAATATTTGCTATTTGTGTTGTTTTATTTAGACCCTTTCCTAAGAGGAGGCTTAGAGACATCAAGGCTCTCTTACAGCTTGGACTTTGTAAGCCATACAGTCTCTATCACATCTAACAACATCTCTGCTGTTGTTAAAAGCAGCCACAGATGATATGTAAACAAATGAGCATGTCTGTGTTCCAGTAAAACTTTATTTACAAAAATAGGCAGCAGACGAGGTTTGGCCCCACTGGTCATAGTTTGCTCACTCCTGCATAACATTGAAGTTACAAAAACCAGGTTGTCCGATAAACTAAATTTCATTTCTTTCCCCTTGAGTTTTTGAAATCTAAAATAATTAAAATATATGATCAAATATAAAACTTATTTTCGGGGCTTCCCTGGTGGTGCAGTGGTTGGGAATCTGCCTGCCAATGCAGGGGACACGGGTTCGAGCCCTGGTCTGGGAAGACCCCACATGCCACGAAGCAACTAAGCCCGTGAGCCACAACTACTGAGCCTGCGCGTCTGGAGCCTGTGCTCCGCAACGGGAGAGGCTGTGACAGTGAGAGGCCCGCGCACCGCGATGAGGAGTGGCCCCCCTCGCCGCAACTGGAGAAAGCCCTCTTACAGAAACGAAGACCCAACACAGCCAAAAATAAATAAATAAATTTATTTAAAAAAAAATTTATTTTGGGGATCAGCCTTTCCAAAAATATGATCTTTATGGTTTAAAGGTATTGAACTGTAAGGAAAAGCAAGGCATGGAAAGCCATGTACAGATAGGAGGAAGAGAGAAGAGAGGCTGAATGAAATTCTTTAAAAGGAAAAAGTATAGTGTTTCTACAGTAAATTTGAACTTTAGGCAAGAGGCCTAAAATTATTCTGAAAATTAGGAATCATTACTTATAAACATGCAAAGAGAAACTAATTTAGATCTTTAAACTGTGACAGGGAATTTTACAAAATCTTCTCAGCTATCAAAGGTCATCCATCACAAAAAACGTGCCGCGATTCTTCTCTTTCCGGCCCTAGTGCCAGTCGCGTGACCTGGCTTGATTTCCAACTCTAGGAGTGAAAGAGAAGGCTAGTTAGCACAGTTCTCACTGGTTCATTCACAGTTGATTCATCAAATATCATTTGAGACCTACAGTGTATTCAGTAAGTCTTCTGAGAATGAGTTTTCTTTGGTAGGTTCAGATAAAAGGGTGTACAGGACAAACAACAAATAAGATAGATAGTTGTATGGGTTCTCAATAAATTATTTCTCTATTTAATACGTGACATATGAAAAGAACTTAGAAAGCAACTATACAAACGTGTTAAGAAAACATACAACTGTATAAAAAGAATAGACTGCTATAAGAGCCAAGAAGTCATATTTGGTTGCAATATAGAGGAGAGTGAATGCTATAGAACATCACATTCAAAATGGAAGATAATGAGAACAGAATGCTTTCTCTGAGTACTCACTCTATGCCAGGTATGGTCCCACGTAATAAATAAATATACATACAGATATGTATGAAATTTAATCCTCACATCTACCCAGGTAGGCCTTATCTCCGTTTTATAGTTAGGGAAATGGAAATTAAGTAACTTGCCTGCAATCCTGCAACTAATGAGTGGAAGGATTGGATTTGATCTGACTCGTTCTAGAAGAGTATTCTTTTCGCATCATTTGCAATGAAATGTTTCAGAACTACATGTGAAATACTAGATGGAAAAAAATGAAGATTAAGTATTACAGTAGGTAAAACAGTGAGATCAAACCAGCAGAAGATAGGGAAGAACATACAAGTTTGAACAGATAAATAGAAATACAGGTTTTCAGAAAAAAGACCCCAGATTGGAAATAGACGGTCCCTACACTTCTATTCAAAATTAATAAACCCAAATGAAGAGCAAGATACATGCTGGCTAAAATGATTAACTATGAATTTTTTTTTTTTTGTCTATAAGCTTCTGAGCAAAATAACAATTTCCAAGGGGTTAAAAAAAAATCATCTTACCGTAGGTTATTTTCTATGATGGTACTGGAAAACAGTGAAATAAGCAGTTATGTCAGGAATAAAAGATATGAAGAAATATATTTAAGTTGTCATTCATGTATGATGGCGACAAAAAAACAATCTTAAGAAAATATATAACCCCCTTCCCACTCAGCAGATTTCTACAGAGGTCATGCCTGAAATTTTAGGGACTGAATTTTTCTTTCTCTTCCCTTCTCTCTTGCCCCCTCCTTTCCTCCCTTTCTCCCTCTCTCTCCTTATCATGGGATTATTTACAGATACAGTCTTTAAGAATATAAACCATTGGAACAGAATACAAGGGATTTCCCAGGCTACATAATATTTTTAGGAATTTATTCCAATTATGGAGCCATGAATTAGTTTCTTGAAATTGAAGCTACTTTTTGATCATACTAATCTTTTTTCCACATTGAGATACTGCTATAATGTTTTGGATGGATTTTCTTAATTTTGGTAGTTTTCATATAGAAATATGTATTTTGTTAAAATTGTAATTTTATACCACCAGTAAAAATTTTAATGCTTCACTATTTTCAATTAGAAAATGTCTAAGTCTAATTGCTTTTAAACCTTTCAAAGAAGAAAAGTGTGCTTTTAATAAGTAAATCAACTATATAAAACTAATTTAAATGCCTGAAGTAGTCATTTTGAAAGAAAAAAAACAACTTGAAAGTTCCATATAGATGTATAGATGGTATATATGGTAACATACCATAAGATTTGGGACGTTAATTATTGCAGGATTCCACTTTAAACGGTTTTTTTGTTAGTAAGAAAGATAGATGCTTAACACTTTAATGGATTAAAAATACTTATAAAGACTTACACATTTGTACTTAACATGTTTTCTTGTGCACATTTTATTTCTTTGCCTTCTGTTAGTTCTGTGTGATGCTGCTAATAAGTAAATTAATGAAAATGAACCTATAATTTGAATACATACTTTCAGAACCTTTAATAGTCCTAGGTTAAGAGTCCCAGAGACAGAGATAGATAATTATTTGTAAAATGGTGTTAAAAACACAGGACTTCATTTTATTTTGTAGCTCTCATCCTTAAACAAGGTATATGTGTTGTGTTTGTTTTTTACTGCAAACAATTTTTTTCTTTTTGGCCAGATTCTCAGCCATCACAACCATTGAAGTGTGTCAGAATTACTATCACTCATAGTAATTTTGTCAGTGAAAATAACCCTCATTTGGGAACATATCTGAGGTGACTGATCTGTTGGATATTAGAAGGTGATCACTTTGGTCAGGATCAGCCTAGTATGGATTTTTAACTAGTAATAAGAAACTATTGTTTAAAACATTTTAAAGTGTTTTATGAAGCTGTATCTTCATATATTACATTTATTAAACAGATGCTCATTAAATGATTATTTGTTATGGGTATCATTGTTCATTACTTTGAAATGAGTTCATATTTATAACATTGAGAGTTTGATGCATTTGGTGTGACAGAACTTTACTGTTAACTTTGTAGAAACTATGTAGACTAAGAGCAAGCTGATTTTATTTTACACTCTTCTCAGACTTTCTACCTTTCTGTTGTGCCATCTATCTTTTTTCTGTATCGTAAAGTTTCATATAATATTATATGCAACTCTGGTACTGGTATTTATAACTCTGGTACTGGTTTTACCCACTAATGTCACCAATGCAGTAATATATGATTTTTCTTGGCAAAGTAATATCCTAAGGTAAGGACTTTTAACCTTGAGTGGCAGCGGGGGGAGGAGGACAGAGGGAGGGTCGTAGGAAAGGAAGGTCCATAGCATTCATCCAGTTCCCAAAAGGATCTGTCATCATAAAAATACTAAACACCCCAGTCTTACAGTCTTCTAAATTCTAAGTGGGGACAGTTAATACTTAGCTGTAACTGAATTATTGGGGACATTGACTCAACTGTATAGAATTTGTTAAATTTAATAGTTTTGCTGCATTCTACAATCAGTCAGGTGTCCAGTATTAATTTACATGCTGCACTACAAAATGGTCACATGTATGCTAATTTAATCTACTCTTTGTTAAGTAGCTTTTGAGGACACTGGTTTCTTGTGACAGTAGAGTATGTACTTATGCCTTAGAGCTCAGTTGCAGCAACGTGTTCATATCTTAGGGATCAAAGGAAGAGAATTGTTTGTTTCTTTTCACCTGAAGAAAAGCCTAAAAAAGTAGGAAAAGCCTAAAATAGTAGTTCTCTGCAGGAGCCAGATAACCATTTCATTTAGAAATATTTTAAAGAACAGTATCCCATTTGAATGTTTATTATTCAAATGAACCTCATCCTGTGTAGTAGAGGCCTATAAGAAGTACTGGATCTATAGTAACTATCTCCACCAAACTACACTTTTGAGATGCATTTTAAAAACGTTGCTATTAAGGATAGGAAATCTGAAACTATTAAAGATATGTTTTTATTCCATATTAAAGCCATGTAGAAGAGTGGGGAAGGCAACGATTGAGAAAAACTAGGGGAAATCTAGTGAAAGGAAGAGTTAGACATCTAAAAAAATAGGAATACTAAGTAAACTATACTCTTCCTGATTTACTCTGTATTTGGATTGTGGGTGTTAGCGATAGAACACTTCCTATCATAAAGCCCCTTGAAATTTCTTTACTGGTGTACCTAACCGATTACCCTTTGTTTGCCTTAAACTTCTAGTAGCTGCGCTTGCAATGAAGTAGTAACAGCAGCCTACCAGAAGAAAATTTACTCTCTGGACCATATAAGTAATTCGACTAGTAATATCCCTAGAACACGGATAAAGCAAACCAGAGACCTAATTTTTTTTTCTTTTTTATTGAAGTATAGTTGATTTACAATGTTGTTTTAGCTTCAGGTGTACAGCAAAGTGATTCTTTTTTTTATATATATATATAAATTTTTTTTCAATTCTTTTCCATTATAGGTTATTATAAGATATTGAATATAGTTCCTTGTGCTATACAGTAAATCCTTGTTGTTTATTTTATATATGGTAGTGTGAATATGTTAATCCCATACTCTTAATTTATCCCTAACCCCCCTTCCCCTTTGGTAACCGTAAGTTTGTTTTCTATGACTAGAGACCTAATTTTTGCACTGTGCTATGAAATAACAATAATCACAATATCCCAATGGCCACTGTTTAATGTGAGGTTGTTTACTGAGTGCTTGGTCTACATTTTTTTGTTTAATTGTCAGAAAATTTTGTTTTAAAAAAGACCATAAAAGACTCTTTTTGCAGATGAGGTAAATGAGACTTGAAGAAATTCAAGTAACGTGCCCAGGGTAACCAAGCTAGTAAATGGCAGAGCCAGAATTTATTTCTGGATCTGTTAGATTCCAGAAAGCACTCTTGTTCCATTACAGGAACATGAGTATTATTATTATTTTTAATTAAGGAGGGAGAGGAGGAATGGAGTTTGAATTTTTGTTTGACTTAGCACAAACTGCTGTCAAAAGAGAAACTTTTAGAACCACAGTGACCATAGTCCAGCTCATGCTGAGCAGGTTACAGGCCATTACTTGACCTGATGAACTTTGCCTTTTTTGTTCACTTCTGTATTTCTACCACTTAGAATAATGTATAGCTCATAGTGGGAGCTCATAAATATTTGTTGAATGAATGAATGAATGACTAAATAAATGACTAGTGAATGAAAAACTCTTTAAAGCTTCAGGGTCTGATGAAAGATCTAGAGCTGTGTATACCAGGGTAAGAGGAGTTTATGTAGAAAGAGCTTGCCGCTATTCTCTATCCAGAAGGCAAAATCAAGATCAGATTAAGGAGTATCAGGTCAAGGTGAAAGTCATTGGTAAAATTTAGAGTCTAAATGACAGGAAAAGAAGAGCATCCAAAGTCTGAATAGGAAAGAGGGCATTAGCAGAGTCCAAGTGAACCAATTCACCTCCTTCTTGACGTTAGCAAACTGGCAGATAGGGTGTCTGAATAGGGAGGGGGCGGGGGGAGTAACATCCTTACAGGATTTAACTCTTGTCACCCAGTGCATTAGGGGGATTCTGTGTTCTCTGATACTTTTAACTACTTCTAAGGTGTAAGTAAGACAAAGGACAAGGAGATCAAATAAAAAAGATGCCAGGCCGCTTTGACTTAATCATGTAAAAAAGTGGTTCAGCATTTCAAACTTCATAATTAAATAATAACTTAAGTCCTTGTAAGACTTCTTTACCTTTGGCACAGAATGTTGCTCATTTTTTCCCCCTAATTTGTTATTCAAGAGGAAACAGTCAAATTGCTACACAAGACCACCAAAGCCAGGTATTAGTTTGCCAGTTTTGTTTAAAATGAAAGATGAATTCATCAAGTACTTTGGCTCCTAGACTGATTCAAAATATTAAGACTTTTTTTTTTTTAATTAGCTTGGAGATTTTCTGCAGTTAGTGCTGTAATTGCTGTATATTGTTCTTAATTCTTTTCTTGCTTCTGTTCTGAATGTTCATTTTTATAAGGATATATATATTTTGAACAGTGTCAGGTTTGGGAACAATTATTCTAAAGGAAATATTGATGGATATATAATATATGTATATGTATATATATATTTATAAATATATATAAATATTGGGGGGTTTCTCAAGCATTAGGAACTCTAATGAACTCTTATTAACACTGATTTTTACAAAACTAGAAGGATAGATCTTTTTTTTTTTTTTAATTTATTTAATTTGTTTATTTTTGGCTGCACTGTGTCTTCGTGGCTGTGCGTGGGCTTTTTCTAGGTGCGGCGAGCGGGGACTACTCTTGGTTGCAGTGTGTGGGCTTCTCATTGTGGTGGCTTCTCTCATTGCGGAGCACGGGCTTTAGGCGTGCGGGCTTCAGTAGTTGTGGCACATGGACTCAATAGTTGTGGCTCGCGGGCTCTAGAGCACAGGCTCAGTAGTTGTGGCACACGGGCTTAGTTGCTCCACAGCATGTGGGATCTTCCCGGACCAGGGCTCGAGCCCATGTCCCCTGCATTGACAGGCGGATTCTTAACCACTGCGCCACCAGGGAAGCCCAGAAGGATAGATCTATGAAGTCAGATGTTCTGAGGTTAATTTTCTTAGGAAGCAAGATGGATTGAATGGTGTTTCTATACAGACTTTTTTATGGACTTTTAAATTTGTAAAGATTGCCATTACCTTTCAGCTAATATGAAAAGTTATCACAATTAGTGTACTTAAAATTTTTGTTGTTGTTTCAAGACTTAAGCAGAATTATAAATGTTTTCAAAATCTAATGTGAAGGAAAAGAATTGTGGCAGACTTTAAAAATCCATACTTTTAATTTAACTAACCATCTCACAAAAGCTCACTTGGTTTTTCACAGTTTTGGTTCTGTCTATAAGTAATATTCTTTAATATAATTAACATTTTTACCTTATTTTCAAAATAGTCTGTAATTCTAGTATTGAGTTCCTCTTTACTCCATCAGTAATTTAGGACATTAAGTGTTGGTTTGGTTGTGTGTGTGTGTTTGTGTGTTGTTTTGTGTGTTATTTTTGTTGTTTGTTCCCTTGGTTTTTTTGTTCTGTTTTGTGTTTGTGCTAAAGCTTTTGGTACTAATTTTTAGTTTTAGTGCATTGGGATTAGAGAATGGGTTCTATAAGCTCCTAAACTTGGGAATGTATTGAGGTTTTCTTCGGTCTATTATAAATGAGTTTTGTTAATATTCAGTGGAAATAGAATTGTAGTTTCCATAGAGTCGAGAGTTTGATATATATTAATTCAATCTCATTAATTATTAATCAAGCCTGGCTATATTCTTACCTGCCAAAGACTGAGATTATTATGATAGTCCCTCACTCCAGTGCTGTTTTTTTAATGTATACTTCATTTTGTTGATTCTTTCTTCCTCTTTCCTCAGCAATGGTTATAGGAGATTGATAGACTTTTTTTTTGAAGTATAGTTGCTGTACAATGTTATGTAAGTTACAGATGTACAATATAGTGAGTCACAATTTTAAAGGTTATACTCTATTTATAGTTATTATAAAATATTGGCTATATTCCCCATGTTGTACAGTTATCCTTGTAGCTTATTTTATACATAATAGTTTGTACCTCTTAATTCCCTACCCCTGTATTGCCCCTCCCCTCTTCCCTCTTCCCACTGGTAACCATTAGTTTGTTCTCTATGTCTGTGAGTGTGCTTCTCTTTTGTTATATTCACTAGTTTGTTGTATTTTTTAGATTCCACATATAAGTGATATCATAGAGTATTTGTCTTTTTCTGTCTGGCTTATTTTACTTAGCATAATGCCCTGCAAGTCTATCCATGATGCTGCAGATGGCAAAATTTCAGTCTTTTTTATGGCTGTGTAGTATTCTATTGTGTGTCTGTGTGTGTGTGTGTGTGTGTGTGTGTGTGTGTGTGTGTGTGTGTGTATACACATATACATACACGCCACATCTTCTTTATCCATTCATCTGTCATTGGACATTTAGGTTGTTTACATGTCTTGGCTATTGTAAATAGTGCTGCTATGAACACTGGGGTACATGTGTCCTTTCAAATTAGTGTACTTGGTTTTTTTTGGATATATACCCAGGAGTGGAATTGCTGGGTTATATGGTAGTTCTGTTTTTATTGAGAAGCCTCCATACTGTTTTCCATGGTGGCTACACCAATTTACATTCCCACCAACAGTGTACGAGGGTTCCCTTTTTTCCACATCCTCACCAACATTTGTTATTTACATTCTTTTTGATGATAGCCATTCTGACAGGTGTGAGGTGCAATCTCGTAGTGGTTTTGATTTGCATTTCCCTGATGATTAGTGATGTGTTTAGAATCTTTTCATGTGCCTGTTGGCCATCTGCATTTCCTCTTTGGAAAAATGTCTGTTTGGTTCTTCTGCCCCGTTTTTAATTGGGTTGGGGTTTTTCTTTGTTTTTTTTTTTTTTTAATGTTGAGTTGTGTACAACACTATTTTTGTCAGTCGTTTTCTTGATATTCTTCAGATAAAAATTCATGACTAACGTCTACATTTTTAAAAATGTAAAATGAACATCTTTTTCCCATTTACTTTTCTTTGCCTTTAATTCTACTCTGTCATATATTAATATTACTCTTCTTAGTTTTTTAGATATATGTGCCTGATATATTTTTGCCCATTCTTTTATATTTTTCACATTTTCTCATATTACTTTGTTTCTTAGGTGTGTTGCTCAATAACAGCTTCTAGTTGGATTTTTTGTTTGCTTTTCTTTTTTTTGTCATTTAACAAAATCCAAGATTCATTCTTTATCTTTGATAGATAAACCTATTCACATTTATTGATATAACTGATCAGTTTAAATTTTCTGCTTTTTAGACTTTGAATTCACTTTGTTTAAACTTGCTTTCATTTTGCCTTTTTTAGCTGTCAGAATTTATTTTCTTCTTTTTCTTCCAAAAAGTTACTAGAACTTAAATTTCATCGGAAACAAAAAAATGTTTAGGTCTAGATTTTGCTAAGCAGTAGCCTTTGATTTTAGTTTTTCAAAACAAAAATATCTATCTTGCTTTAATCTATTATAAAAGTAATGCATGCTCATTTTTAAAAAATGTAATACTACTAAAATAAGAAAGTCTGAATATTCTCATAATCCTCTTCTCTAAAGGTAACTACTAATAAATTTGTTGTACGTATTCTCTGAAATTTTATGATTATGTATAAGCATATTTTTCTAAGTTTTGAAATAAATAGGATCGTACCTGCTTTACTGACTCAATAGCATGGTCATCTTGCATTTCAACAATACAGAACTTGTGTGAGTTACCTTCTCTGTGCCTTAGTTTCCTTGTACAAGAACAGTAGTACTAGCTTCCTAAGGCTTTTGAGATAATTAAGTGAATTAATACCTGAAAAGTACTTGTAACAGTGCATGCCACATGGTAAGCATTCAAGGAGTATAAGCCACTCTTCATTTTCATTTTGAATGATTCCGCATAGTATTTCATGGAGGTTATGCCATCATTTATTTAAAAGCCTCCCATGTACAGCATTTAGTTGTCAGTGTGTCACTTAATAAGACCTTGTGTCTGACAATCTAGTAGGCTTTTTATTTCCTCACCTACTTTCTACTTTATATAATTGTGTGATTGTTTATACTTGTTAAATTGTATATCTGCTCTCTCAAGACTTATTTTTTAATCATATATGCTTAAGTAAAGGCTCACTTAATTTTACTTTTCATTATTAATTCTTTTATGCCAGAACTCCCCATTCTTGTGTTCTAATTTTGAATTCCTCTCTTTTGTTTCACTGGAGCAACAGTTCTCAGAGTATTGTAGATCTCCAGGGGCCCCAGAGACCTTTTCAATGAGGTCAAAACTCTTTTCATAATACTATTAAGACTTTATTTTTTCTTTTGATTGTGATCATACTTTTACTGATGGTGCAAAAGCAAAGGCGAGTAAAACTGCTGTGTGAATCAAGGCAGTGGCACCAAACTGTATAACTGCTAGTCATTGTGAACTTTACCTACACATTTGTAGTTTAAAAATATCCCCTTGATGAAGATTAATAATAATTCACTTCTACTAAATCTTGATTGTGGAGTACACTTCTTTAGTATTCTGTGTGAAGAAATGGAAAGTGTTCATAAAGTACTTCTACATTCGTTGGAGTTACAGCTTGCACTAGCTGCTTTTTTTATGAAACACCATTTTAAAAAAAAAAACCCACTGACACATTATAAATTCAGTTATTCAGACTTGGGTATTTGGCAGATATTGTCTTGAAAATGAATTTAGTGAGACTGTCAGTTCAAGGAAAACAGCTGATAATTTTTATTGCCAAAGACAAAATTCAAGCTTTAAGAGAAAATTCAAATTTGGAACATTTATATCTGCCATTTTGAGTTTGACAGCTTCCCAGTATTTAAAGACTTTTCCAGTGAGATCTGAAATGATATCAATGAATGTGATGTTTTGATATTGTATAAAGAAATTTGTCAACATTTGGAAGATCTGCATAACTCAGTAAACCAATATATTCTAAATTACCAATGCATGAGATTACAGAATCATGCTGCATGGATAAAAGAGCTATTCAGAGTGTAAGTAGATGGATGGATTTTAATGTAACGAGTATGTTACATTAAATACATTTAATGTATTTATGAGTATGAATAAATACATTAAATAAATAAATACAGAGTATGTTACATTTTAATGTAACAGAGTATGAAGTTCGTTGATACAATTTCAGATTCCACATTGTAAATAACCTTTAACAAACTACCACTTGTTGAGTTTTTAATATAGTGTCAAAGAAGAATATCCATAATTGACTGAAAAGACTTAAAATTTTTTTTAACTTGTTCAACTACATATCTGTGGGAGGCCAAATTTTCTTCATATATTTCAGCCAAAACAGTATGTCAAAACAAATTGAATGTGGAAGCAGATATTAGAATTCAGTTGTCTTCTATTGAAGCGAACATTTTAAAAATTTACCAAAAAAATTGGGTCGGCCAAAAAGTTCATTCAGTTTTAAGTAAAAATAAAAGGCATATTTTTCATTTTCTCAGAGAACTTTATAGAACAACGTGTTCGCTAACCAAACGAACTTTTTGGCCAACCCAATATAATACAGTGCCATCCTCCTCAATTTTGGGATGGGGGAAGTATAGTTATTTGTTATTAAAATTTCATTTGTTAACATGTAATGTCTTTTATTTCTAAATGAATTAATAAACACTTAAAAGGCTTTCTAATTTCAAATTGGATCAGTACCTATAGGTATAACCCATATTTTTAAAAAAAGAAAACCCTGGGATCCTGAGACTATAATGTTGGAGAATTAACTGCACTAGAAGTCTAAGGTTCGCCTCACGTTTGCCTCCCTCTCTCAAGGGAGCACGGGTGACATACCTGCTGATTTGCTAATACCCAAGACTGCCTTTACACATGAATATTGATTTGCATAATTTATTCTTTCCAAACTGCAAGTCAGAAATTCTCAACCTTCTGCCTAGTCCAACACCTCACACATTTCCCATTAGTGTAAGTGTCAGTAACTCTCCTCAGGGGATTATACCTGATACCCAAGCCTCCTCCAGATATTATTGTAGATAGTTTCTCCCTCTTCTTTAGAATTCAGTGTTGTAGGGAGGTCAAAAATAAGAGATCAGGCTAATTTAATTTTCTTTCCTGTGAATGTATTTTTTACTTTTTGTTAGTTTTTGTTTTATTCTTATAAAAGAGAAATTGTAAAGCTGTATTAATGGAGGGGATCTATTCAATTTTGTCTGTAATCTAATGAGCTTTTATGATCTGTAGGCTCAGGTCTTTCTTGAGCTCAAAAAAAATTTACTTTTATAACTAGTTCAGTTCCCTTTGTTCTGGTTCTGTATTATTTATAGGTTTGGACTTTAGTTACATCATTCATCTTCTTTTTTAAATTATTTTTATTTCTTTGTTTATCAGCTCCGTATTCTGGGAAATTTTCTTAGGCTTGTTCTCAATTCTTTATTTAATTAAATTTTCTTAATTTGAGTAGTGCTGCCCAACTCTACTGACTTTGGTACAGATTTTAATTTTGCAATTGCAATTTTAATTCCCTTGCTATATTTTACTCTCTCAGCCAGCTTCCTTTTCCTATCAGCTGGCATCTCAGTTGTTCACTTTGTATGTTTGCCTGTTTTCTTCTTAAAATACCTTTTTCATAGAAACCATGTCTTTTGGAATCCATTTTGGTAACTCTGTAAGTGCTTTCTAAAATTGTTTCTTGAGTTTTCAGTATGATATTCCTTTTCTTTTGCTATATGATTAGCTTTCATACAACCCCATATTGTTTTTCTTCTGGTACTTACTTTTTTTTTTTGGCCACGCCATGCGGCATGTGGAATCTTAGTTCCTCAACCAGGGATTGAACCCTTCCCCCCGCCCGCCGCAGTGGAAGCGCAGAGTATTAACCACTGGACTGCCAGGAAAGTCCCAGTTACTCACCTATTAAAGAGGGAAAGCTATCCAGATTCAGGGTTGTGAACAGATAGGATGTGAGGATTGCTTCTGACCATACTTATCACCTGCGTATGTGCTAGAAGAATTCTAGTTTGGGGTGTCTTTGTTGGCCTGATGTGAGATCTTCTATACTCTCTATTGCCTGCTTCTAATACACTATGTAAAAAATTCTGTCTTAAGGCAGGAATGTGCCTGTGTCTCTCTGACTCTGTCTCTGCTTAAGATGATCCTTTGTGGGTAGAGAAATAGTGGGTCACTTTTTTTCCCTCTGACCAGAGCAGACCCTGCAGGTAAGAATGAATATGCAAGTAGTTGGCCAATATGCTTGGTTTTCTGAGCTTTTTAGGGTAGTCTTTTTCTGTCTGTTTTCACAGAAGTTAGGACAGGCGTATCAGGGAATGTTTCCCTGAGAATATATTACTTATACTAGAGTTCAGTTTGCTTTCCTTTTAAGTCTGTGAACATAAAATTCAGATGATGTCAGAACTTCCAAACATTTAGTATTAGCATTAGGGTTTAACTTATTTAATATTTCATTATATAAAAATCATATAAAATAACATTTAAAGTATGAAAATTCTATTTAATTTTTGAACTAAAATTAATTGATGGCACACTCACCCAAATTTCATAAGAATAATATCAACAGGTCCTACTTTCCATGAATTTCACCATTTTATGTTCTCCAAATCCAGCATAATTTAATTCTGTACTTCACATTTTAGCATCTTGATCCAGTCGTTTATTAGTTTCTGTAGCAAAGCCAGGCATAGGCAATGACTGTTAGTGTTTTTACAAAGCATATAATCAACCCATAACCCCTTTCCCCACTCACCAAGGCAAAGTAGTAAGACTTTATTTTCTATTTTGTGACCTGATTTCAGACATGTTAAAAATACAGGAAAATATGTGCTTTGGAATTTATGAAATATGATATTGTTATGTTCTGTAAAATAAGAACGTTAATATTATAGGGTATTTGGTATTAACCTACATGTCCAGAATTAGGAGAATATTTAAGTAAACTGGCACATCTATTTGACAGAATATTATGTGGCTTTCAAGAATGATAGCAAGATATTTCATATATTAAATAATAGTGTGATTATAACTTTTTCAAGCAACTACTTTCATAGAAAAAAATTAAACAGAAGTACAGCAAGGTAGTAATAATGGTCATATTTTGGATTGCAGGATTCACTAGAAGAAACATCTCTTATTTTTCAAATTTTATTTATTGTTCATGTTACTTTTCAAGTGTGTGTGTATGTTAGCAGTAGGGTTGTTTGTAACACTTACAAAGAGATCATTTAGACCTAAGTCCTGCCATACTAATTTCCATTTTTGCAGTTCCTAGACTGTTAGATAAAGGAACTCTCAAGCATTTCATTGAAATTTGGATGTTTTAATGATATGCTTGGGGGCATATGGGAAAGGATAGTTAGATGAGAGTGTGATGAACTAGATTTAAGACTGCTTGAACAGTAGTACCCAAACAAATACACTACCTATCTCTTTATGTAGCAAACTGAAGGAAGTTTCCTGACACTGGTGGGGCTCATTCCCTAGTCTTATTTAATTTTAATGTCTTTAGGTGACCATAATGAAGATAGGTGAGATGCAACTGGAGGGAGGGGCAGATGAGGACTAACAAATTCCTTTTAATAAGACTCTAGAAAGAACTTGGCAGCCTGGAAAAATAAGATGACCATTTTAAGATGCAATTTAGTAGCAGTTAATGTAATGGCCCTCCATGTATACTCAAAAAGTCAGTAATTCAAGTTCAGGATAACAGCAAGTCGTATAGAAAAGATTTCATTTTAGTTACCATGTCATCTGACTGCTAAACAATTAATAATCTAACATGAAAATAGGGACTGCTTGTTCCATGTGTCCCCAGAGGATAGGATCAGAACCTGTAAACAGTGAATTTTCCAGCATTTAAATAAGGAATAGACTGATTTGTAAGGTCTTTAATTGCCTTTCATTAGAGAGATTCAGTTATGTGTTGGGCATACACAAGCAGGGATTCAAACGCAATATGGGTGGTTGAATTAGATGACAGAATCCTTTCCAACAATGAGATTATGTGGCTTTCAGACACTCTTAACAATGTTTTTTAAATACCTCTTTATATTTGTTTTATATATATGTTTTGGTAAACAACAGGTTACATAATATGACAAAGATGGTATAAATGATTACACTAATTCTTTAAATTGGACTTTTATGCACAAGTCACCCACAGACATTGTAGACAATATATATAAATAAGTAAGGCATTGTCCTTTCTTTAATGGAGTTATATCATTGAAATACATAAATAACAAATACCTAATTAAATAAATGTAAATGTAGTAAGAGACATATAAATAAGAACTATGAGGATTAAAAGGAGGGAATTATATATCAAGAGTATAGTGGGCAGGGGGCAGGGAGAGTATCAGGTAAAAGTTTTAGAGAGAAAATAGATCTTGAAGGGTAAGTGGAATTTCAGTACACCAAGACATGAGTGGAAGTGGGGTGACCATGGCAAAGAAAGGCGACATCATGAAGTTTTCCAGATGTGGGAAAGCGCTGGTGTGTTGGGAGCGCAATGTTTGAGAGTAAAAAAGCCAGAGTAGTAAGTTGGTGTTGAATTGAAGATGAGTTGAGTATCATGGTGAGGATTTTCTATTCAACAGAAGGGAGCAGTTGAAATTTTTTTGCATGAGGAAGAGTTGTGATCAGTGTTACTCTTTAGGAACTTTAATTTACTTGATTTACATTTGTTGAATTGTTGAAGGTCAAAAAATTGGAAAACTATTCAAATGAAAACTGTTGAGGCCTCTAATGATAACAATATTGGTTGACATTTATTGAGTGCTTACTGTACAGGTACATTATGTTATTTCAGTGAAGCCTCAAAACAGCACTGTATAGTAGATGCTTTCCAAATGAGCACCTCTTGGATTTCCAGTTGGCCTATGAGAATTCCAGGCACCATTCTCGCATATGCATACCTCCACACTCTTCAAATCAGTAGACACCCTGTTGAATACAGTTATTTCTTAATTTAGCATTTTATACTATGCTATTATAATCAGCAATCAAAACAAATTTTTATTGAGGTTTAAAAATACCATATTTGGAATTATGGTAGAAATGAAAAAGTGTAAGATGTAGTTTCTGACCCCTAAGGACCTGTAAAATCTAATTAACAACACAAGATATAAATACATGAAAAACTAAATGGCAGTAAAAGACGAATTGCCCACACACTAACACTAAGTTATTGAAAATTCTCTTCATTAAGGCCCTTCTGTATTTTGTAGTACTCAACTAAATGGCATTCATTTATTTGCATGCTAGCTTCCCAAGGCAGCAAATTCTTTGAGTCAGAGCTGGGCCTTTCTATTTTATCCCAAGCAAGTAGCAGCACAGTGCCTAACTTATGGTAGGCTCGGTAAGTATTTGTTGAATTAAATTAATTGTAAATAGTATATCTTTTTCAAATACCGTATTTCATCTTTTTTAGATCCATGCCTACTTTTGTTAGTAAAACAACTTAAAGTAATAATAGATTTGAAAGAAAAAATTTTTAACTTTGAAATGTATGTATATATTTTTTACATTGTTCATGTTGTTGTATTAAATCTTCTTTCTTGATCCAACTTTTGTGGAAAGTTAAATGTACCTACTGTAGCAACCATTTTCAGCATCCAGTCTCTTGAACTACTTTGTTTTCATGGCCAGAAGTACAGAAACACCTATTTCTCTGGTCTAGAATATAAGAGGGGGCGGGGGGAACAATTATTCCCAGATGCATTTAACCATAAAAGTAAGCTAACTATAAAAGACTTTAGAGGTCATCTCCTCCAGCCACAGATTTTTCAGTGAGGAAACTAAGGTCTTCCAAGCTTCTTACTTCCCCATTGTGGGCAGTAGCAGAGGTAACTTAGAGCCGAGGGCTTCTCTCTGGTGTTCTTTCCACCGTTTAATACTACTTCTCTTCATAAAGTAGAAAACTAGGCAGTGAACATTAGAGGAAGGGGTTCCTAACCTCTCAAGGGTCATGGCCCCCTTTGAGAATCTGATGAAAAGTGGCATGGACTCTTTACCTAGAAAATTTATGCACACACGAAGAATTAGTAAGCTTTTTGAAAGTCTGTTCACTGATTGCCTAGTGGTCTGTAGATCTCAAGAGGAAAGGTACACAAATTAGCATACTATATTCATGGCATCAGAAATAGATGAGACTGAATTAAATTGTACTGTGCTCTTCAATAGTCAGCTTATGGTCTTCCAAGGAGTTACTCTAAGCCATAGAGTACACATGGCCCAAATTCCTGAAGCATCCTTGGGCAAAACCCATAGCAGTAGCTATGGGTTTTGAGCTGTGGCTTTTATATTAAAACAAACAAAACATACATATGTATATATGATACATGCATATTTGTGCAGATATATTTGAATGAATTTTTAATTTGTTTAGGATTCTGCTTTCAGACTCAGAGAAGCATATATTTTCTATCCTTTGCTATTTGGAGTACTTCAATGAAAAAGTTTGAAAAGTACTGGGTAGAGAGTTAGTAGGGCAGGTTATTTTATATTTTTGTGAGTGTATTAGATAGATAGATCATAGATAGGAATTCATACATATTTTGTCAAATTAGTTAATCAGTGAAGAGTAAAGTTCTTGTGGGCAGAGACCCACAATTCCACTTTCTTGTACCCTTAGCATGCCTAGCACAAGGCTAGGAACATGGTTTCTCAGTAAATGCTAGTTGATTTATTGATATTAAAATAGAACTAGATCACTGTACCAATACATTTCTAGTCAGATAAGAGAATTTATCAGTATAGCTGAGGCTCATGGTTATTTAGAGCAATGGTACTTGAGAAGTAAAAAAAACATGACCAGCTTTCTCAAATGCCAATAATGTCATTATTGAGGAGCATCAGGAATCAACACATCCTAAAGCATTCATTCATGGTCACTATAGTGGTTCTGGATAGAGTATATTAATTTAAACTACTCACCAGAAAATATCATGAAACAGTATTATTTCATATCTCCAATATTACATATATATGTTATATATACATATATAACATATCTGGAATATATCATACTTAGAAAAAATTAAAATAGCGTCAAAACAACTTTCTTGGTACAAGAAAAATATGGTAAAAAGTACAATTTTAATGTAATAAAAATCTGTTGTATATTTAACAACCAACAGGCTTCATATTGCAATGACAGGAAGGAGAGTAAAATGAAACTGGTTAAATTATTCTTGCTAAAAAGGGAAAGGTGAAGCTAGACAAGCCTGGATGTGATGACAAGTTAGATTTGTCAGCCTGCTTTACTTGAACTGTATATGGCAAATGGAAGCTGTGTGCAGAGTTATTTGTCACCTGCCTGGTTATTTACACCCATATCATGGTGAGAATTTATTGCTGCCCAGCTCTGTGACACGTGATATTACTGCATGATGATGTCTTTAAAAACACATAAACTTTGTCACTAAGGAAATCCCCCCAAATTCTGTAATCAAGGTATTCCTATAAAGATACTATTACAAGACTATAAGGCTAAACCATTTTTAGCAACTGTTTGAATTATAAATATATGATGATAATCTGAATTCAAAACCAGGATCTCAAAAATTTGTTTTAAACATCTAGTAGAAGTGGACAAGTCAGAAGAGGAAACAACGAAGGAATAGTCAGAGAGTAGGAGGAAAACTACAATAATGTGGTGTCCCTGCAGTCAAGGGAAGAGAGAGTGTTTAAAAAAGGAAGGAGTGATCAACTTTGCCACTGCTGGGAGGTCAGTTAAGGTGAGGACTAAGAGATAACCTTTGCATTTTGCAACGTGGAGGTCTTTGACCTCAGCAAAAATGGCTGTGGTATAGTATTGAGGGTGGAAGCCAGATTACAACAAGAAGTGAGGAACTGGAGATAGCAAATATAGACAATGCTTTTGGCAAGTTCAACCATGAAAGGGAGGAAAGAGAATAGTAACTAAAAGGTGAATATCAGGTCTAAGGATAGGTTTTTGTGTTGCTGTTCGCGTTTTTAGCCGAAGAGTTGCAAATGGCATATTCTGATGAGAAGGAGCCAGTACAGCAGGAGAGGTTGAAAACACAGGCAAGAAAAGGGATAAATAAAGAAATAAGTTTAAGAAAACAAGAAAGGATGATATCCAAAACTTAGGTGAGGGATTGGCTTTCGATAGGAAAGGATTTGTCAGTTGCAGGAAGGTGTGGTAGAGAGAAGCTCGGGAGGAAGTTCACGTCCCAAGACAGTTTTCTGTTTGAAGAAGGATATGAGGTTATCTGCTGAGAATGAAAAGGAAGCAGGAGGCTTATGAAAAATGAAAGAGATTTAAAATAGTCGCTGTGGAAGGTAGAAAAGCAAGATAAAAAGGAACATGGTAAGATTGCCAGGTAATGCTAAGGGACCTGTTGAAATTGTGCATCTCTCTTCTATCCCCAGAATCTGGGAGACAAAATTAGGGTTAAATTTTTCTCTGTAGCTGGTAATGTTTCATGAAGTTAGAATGAAGATTACAGAATAGGTGTCCAACGTCCTCTCTTCTGATGTAACTCACTAGTGCCAAGGGTGAGGAGAAATGAACTAGATAGAGAACTATCTTCCTTCCCTATTTCACCACCACTACTGAAGTTACCACCTATCCAGACTGCTGGAAAGCTGGTGAAATTGTCATTCAAACCCCTACATCCGTAAACATACCACTGATCTCAAGTAACTGCTGCTGTTACTGGATAACTAATGCATTATCAGTATTTGCTTTGAAATAGAAGATGACTTACTTCCAAGTCTGTTGCTTGAGCAATTTCACCATTTGTTCAGTCTGAAAGCTTCTATTATGTAAAATTTAGTATGTGTCAAAAAGTATACTAGGCACTGGAGCTGCAAAAGTAAATAATAGTGACATGATACCTGACCTGTGTTCATAGAGGATACAGACAGAGGCAGATTAAGTAGAATGTGACAGGGAAATACAAGGTGCTTTGGGTACCCCTGTGAAGGTAGTATGACTCAAAGTTGCAGTAGTTAAAAGATGACTTTCCCGAAGAAGTTTGATTATAGCTTGATTCTAAAGAATTAGTAGGAATTAACTGAACAAAGGACAGTGGGGAGGAATGCTTGTGAGAATTGAAGCTGGAAAGGTAATCACTGGACATAGATCACTCCAAGTCTTGTAAACTGTGTTTAGTTGTTTAGACCTATTCTCTAGGAGCAATGGGTGGTCATCAGGGTACTTTAAAAGGGAAATAATGTGACCACATTGTGTGTTTAGCAAGATTCCTGTAGCCGCAGAGTAAAGGATGGAGTAGGCATAATGGGGCTGGAAGTTGGGGGTGCCGAGTAAGAGGTTTTTTTCAGCGATCCAGACAATTGTTTTGATCTCTGAAGCCCACCCAGCTAGTAGGAGTCATATCGATCTGCTCTTATCCCACTTTAAAACTTCTTGTTCCATGTAGTTTGTTGAGTTACAGAGGTCAGGAGCTTTTCATTCAGCACTAACAATGAAGGAACCTGACCTCAAATAGCTTTTGCTCTTTAAGTCTCCCATGAAGGGACTGTTAGTCATTCCTACCCCTATTCTTCTTCAAATATTGATTTGTTAGCATCTCATTTTACAAGAATTAGAGCCACAGAGACTTGATTTAGGAAAATCTATGTTACTGAGGTGTAATTGAAATGCAGGAAACTGCAGATACTTAAAGAGTGCAATTTGATAAGTTTTGACACGTATACAATCATGAAACCATCACCACAGTCAAGATAATGACTGGTAGATTTCATTACCCTCAAGTGCCCCTTCGTAGTCCCTCCCTTCTGTTACCCCCAAATAAGCAACCACTAATCTGCTGTCTATCAGTATATATGTTTGCATATTTTATAATTTTATGTCAATACCATGCTTTCTTGATTACTGCAGTTTTTAATAATTCTTGAAATCAGGTAGTGTTAGCCCTCCAAATTGTTCTTTCTTTTCAAAGTTGTTTTGGTTGTTATAGATTGTTTGTATTTCCATATGAATTTAGGGTCAGTTTGTCAATTTCTTTTTAAAAAGCCTGCTAAGGTTTTAACTGGTATTGCATTGAATCTATACATCAATCTGTGGAAAATTGACATCTTTACAGTATTGAGTCTCCCAACCCGTGAACATGCTGTGTATCTCTCCATTTATTTATTTAGATCCTCTAATTTCTCTCAACAGCGTTTGGTAGTTTTCAGTATATAGATATTGTACATTTTTTGTTAGACTTATTATTTCATAAATTTGTATGCTATTGTAAATAATATTGGTTTTAGTTTTGATTTGTAATTATTAATTGCTAGTGCTATATAAAAATGCAGTTGATTTGGTATATTGATCTCTTGTCCTTCAGCATTGCTAAAATTACTTATTAGTTCTAGTAGCTTTTTCGTAGATTCCATTGGACTTTCTACATAGACAGTCACACCATCTGCAAATAAAGACAATTATACTGCTTCCTTTTCAAAAGAGATGGGGTTTGTTTGTTTGTTCCCTAGTTGCACTGGTTAGAACTTCCAGTACAGTGTGGAATAGAAGGTAGAAACAGACATCTTGTCTCGTTCCTGATTTTAGGAGAAGAGCATTCAATCTGTCACAAATTAAGTATGATGTTAATTGTACCTTTTTTGTAGAAGCCCCTTATTAGGCCAGGGAAATGTCCTTCTTTTCCTAGTTTACTGAGTTTTTATCAGTAAAGGATGTTGGATTTTGTCAGATACTTTTTGAGATGATTATATGATTTTTCTTTGTTTAGATGTTAAAATAATGAATTATGTTGACTGACTTTTTCAAATATTCTACCAACCTTGTATTCCTGGGGTAAACACTACTTGGTCATGGTCTGTTATACTTTTTATATATTGTTGGATTCAGTTTGCTCAAATTTTGTTTAGAATTGGTGTTCGTGAGGGACATTAATTAGCCTGTGGTGTTCTTTTCTTGTAAGTCTTTGTCTCGTTTTAGAATCAGAGTAATGGTCACCCCATAGAATGAGTTTGGGTGCTTTCTGTTTTCTGGAAGAGTATGTAGAATTGGTATTACTCTTTTTTTCGTAAATGTTTGGTAAAAACTTACCAGTGTAGCCATCTGGGGCATGGGAGTTTCCTTGTGGGAAGATAGTCTGTTAAGTCTGATATTAGCACTTTCTGTCTCCATTTTTTTTCTGATCTTTCTGGCTAGAGATTTATCAGTTGTATTGATCTCAGAGAATCAGCTTTTGATTTCTATTATTTTTCTGTTTTCATTTCATTGATTTCTGCTTATTTTAAATTTAATTTTTTAATAGACTTTATTTTTTAGAGCATTTTTTAGGTTCACAGCAAAACTGAGCAAGGTACAGAGATTTCCATATGTCATTTCTCCCCCTAGTTTCTTAAGGTAGAAGTACAAAGATTGTTAATTTGAGACCTTTCTACTTTTCCAATACAGGCATTTAGTACTATAAATTTCTCAGTAAGTACTGCTTCTGCAAAGGCCTGCAGAAGAAAATCCTTTCTTTCCTGTCATTCACACAAAGCCTTTCCAGTATTATCATTTTTGTCTGCTAAAATAAGAATTGTAAGGCAGCGTCTGCAGGGATAAAGGAGAAAGTTTAAACTCACAACATTTCCTTTTCATATGCATTTTGCATGCTTGTACTAAGTAAGGAAGGAAGATATTGCATATTTTGACTCAGGAGAATATCTTTTTGACAAAGCTATCTTATTGAATACTTGCTGCAGTTATTTCTTTACTTTGTTTCACTGAAAAGACCTATCCAGTTAATCCTCTCCAGTTAATGTAACTAATGGAAAGGAAATAATAATGAAAGGAAAACTAGTTTTATCCAAATCATTTGAAGCAGTACCTCTTTGCCTCAAAGCCTCACATTTCTGCGGTTGTGAATAAAGACTAAGGTGGTACACCAAGTCTCCCTTACGTTTCAATTTGTTTCTGAATATAAAGTATATTATAATAAATCGTATCTTTGTATTTCAACCATTATGCAGAAAGCTGCGTTAACCTAATTTTGGATAATCTTTTAGAACCAGTATAAACCAACATTAGGAATCCACAGCAATAATACTTAACCTCTATTAAACATATTACCCTGTGAGGTACTGTGTTAGATACTTTACATGGATTATCTCATTTGATGATACACTAAAACCCAGTGAGGTTTATTTTTAGTCCCATTTTACAGATAAGAAAACAAAGATTTAGAAGGTAACTAGTCTAAGGTCCTACAACTGACTGGTAGAATTGGAGCTCTAACCCAGCCTTCGTTGATCTTAAGCATGTTATACACCTTCCTTCTATATTCATATACTTTATAAGAGGCCCTATTTTACTGTAAATATCACATGTTGACTTGAATAAACAACCCATTAGAAGTTACTGCTGTGAATTACTCAAGTACTCTTAACAGAAAAGGGTTGTTTTATCATTGAGTAATTCAAAAGAGGACAATTATTTTTGATGAAATTCTTGATCCTCCACAGAGACAATATATTTGAAATATACATCTGGCCTGGAACTCGGGAACACTCTGTGTAATTTCGTTTCCTGACTTAAAGCTCTGATGCCTCCACTGATTGTTGTGACAGGCAGGTGATCTCACCTCTTGGAATGCTCTTTTTTTAAGTACCAGCCTTTGAATAATAAGTAAGATGATATAGCTCACTCTGATACTTACTGAAGGATATAAAACCCTGGAGTTAAACATTTTCCTTAACGGAAAAAAAAAATACCTCTATATATTTAAAGATTTCAAATTGTTTGAATTTAATAACTTCATTGTTTGAAAAACTGATGCATTATCTTTGTAGTGACCCTTAACATTAAAAAGACTGAGTAATGGATTTCATTCACTATTTGAGTATATCTCATATGTACATAGATAACATAATAATAGCTAATCATATTTCTATTAATATTAGCTATAATATCTTAAGTGCTCTACATGGATCATCTAGTTTAACCCTCACCACAACTCCATTCGATGTAGGTATTGTTATCTCCATTATGTTTAGTCATGTGATTATTGATTAAAATCTGCCTCCCACACTGGATGGTAAGCTCCATGCCGTCAGCAGCCGTTTCTGATTTTGCTCACTATTGTCCCCTCTGTGCACAGAGCCGGCCATACAGTAGTGCTTCAATGCTGAATGAACGAAATGAATTCTTAATGCTAATACTCATTACCTTGTGATGATGATGTCTGCCTCCACCAAAGTAGTGATGCTTTCTCTGAAGTATTAAAATACATGTCATATGATCTGTGTAAAATCTAAGTATTTGAGCTCATCAGTCTTTGGTGGCCACATCTTGACATCGTGCTGATTGAACTCCTTAGAAATAGAGCACAATAATAGATTTCATTACATTTAGCATTTTTTTATTGTTTTCAGCTTGACTAATCATGATTTGAATTGCTGTCATGCTGTGTGCTATTTGTGCAGAATTTAAAGTTCTTGGTTACTTATTTCACTTTGCAAGAAATGTAATTCTTTCATGAAACCCTTGCAGCTTTAAGAAAGTAAAAATAGCAGTTGCCTCATTTCCCTTCTTCAGTCTACCATCCTTATGAATATTGTTTTCATTTGGCTTCTTTTATAAGGGAGAAGATGTCAACCGGACACTAGAAGGTGGAAGGAAGCCTCTTCATTATGCAGCAGATTGTGGGCAGCTTGAAATACTGGAATTTCTGCTGCTGAAAGGAGCAGATATTAATGTATGTAAAGAACATTGTCATTCTAGAAAAAATTCTTGTTGTATGCTTTTGGGTAATTGTTTTCTGTAGATTTGTAAAATAGTTACTGGTGGAAACCTCATATGAAGTAAGAATATAGTCTGAAATTATACCAAATTTCTGTAACTTAGAAATACATAGTTGTGATTTTTTTTTTTAATCAGAACAAATTGTTTTTTTTTTTAACTGATAAAACTGGGGGGTAGATGTTTCCTTTTCAAGTTCTAAAGCAATATGAGAGTTAGCACTATCTGTAGGTGGCAAATAGCTATCACCCAATGGAGCATAGGACTCTGCAGTCATATGAGAAATCTAAACTGGATTTTTGGACAAAAGTCAGACAGCAGTCATCTCTTGACTCTTGCCTTTTGTAGCTACTGCATTTCAGAGTTTTAGAAAAATGTTTAAGTAACCATGACAGCAAGTGAGATGAACTTTTCACATCTCAGGGAATACCATGTCACGTGGCCCAATTGTGGCAATCTTTTACCTCTTCATTGGCTATGTTCCACCCCTCTCGAGATTCCCTTCCTGCACCTCATTGGCACGTCTACAGTAATGCGGAGTTGAGGCTCAGAGAGGTTAAGTAATTAGTCATGCAGTAAGTGGCAGAGCCCAGATTTGAGATGGGGTCAAAGCCCTGCTCCATCTGTTTCACTAGGCTGACTCCCAGTGAGAAACTTCTTGTGGCCTCGGGCCTCTAGCAGCTCCTAAGAGGCTAAAAATGGGTAAACATTGATTTTGAAATATTTATGAGTATTCCCTAATTAGATCTAGAAAGAAGGAATAAATGAAAAATGGATGAGGTGATCTATCTCTCTATTATTTCATAGGCTCCAGATAAACATCATATTACACCTCTTCTGTCTGCCGTCTATGAAGGTCATGTTTCCTGTGTGAAATTGCTTCTGTCAAAGGTGAGGTCAATTGCTGATTTTTATTACTTTTTCCATTACTATGTAACTGTTTAAGCTAAGTATTTGGTTGTTAATTTACTTAAATTTTGTGTGGCATCAGGGACAGAAAAACTAGAGGTAATACCAAAATTGAGGTCTAGAGCAATGTTGCTCAAAACAGCTGGTCCACAAGCTGTTTGTTACCAGTTCATGGTGGGTAAAGAGGTTGGGCTAGAAAATAAGTCAACACAGTCTCCTTCATCAAGAATATCTTGCTATTTAAAAAAAGTTAGCCAATCTAGGCATTGTAGTTAATAATTAGTAATATAGAAAATGCTGTCCCATGCTAGTAACAGTTTGCAGACTGGTACCATATTCACATACCACGCTTTGAGTAACGCTGGTTTGAAATTTGTATAAACTTCATTTTCTGTAGTACGTACTGAGCAAGATTATTAGAGGCAGATTGCTGTAAGGGCTTTCCAAGTCATCTGGTTTCTTGATGTGATTGAGATCATGGTAAATTTGGAGTTTTCCAATGTTTTGCCTTTGCTATTACAAGCTCTTAGATGAAGTTCAACGTCCAGCCTCAGAAATTAACCAATCAGTTGCAGCCATTCTAGGTGTATGAGATGGGACCTGCAAATCTTGGAAGACAAGAAATCTTCATAAAATAAGGCACCAGTATCAATCCCAAGGTTATCATCTCATTGCCATACTCTGGAAAGTGCTGTTGGTAACATTTCATTTGGAATTTTAAAAATAAGCCCTGCTAAAAGAAGCAAGAAAGAATTAGAAATTAAATGAGTAAATGTATATGAAGCGTTTTGCCACAGTATCTGACACATAATAAGTACTCAATAAATAGTAGCTTTTATTACCTCTAAGACTAAAGAGGATTTTATGCTTCATAGATTCAACTTCAGTAAGATTTGGAGAACATTGAGAAAGAAAGTAGCACATTTGTCTCAACACTTTATTGACAACTTTTCAAAGATACTGTTTGAAAGCAGTTAATTCAGGTCCTCTAAAACGAGGGGTTTTACCCATACCTTCATGTTAAACACAACTACCGGATTCCTTTAAATGTGTGGTTGTGGTGGGTTTTGAAAGTTTGGGGAGGGGGAGGGGTTGGGAAGTTCTGGCATGTAGCAACAGGAGTTTTTCCATACTATACACCATACTGATATGAAAAGCCAAAATAAAGGGGGATATTATTCTTTGCCACTGTAATGGATCCAGAATCTGTGGTAAGGATGTACTCACAAAGATTTCCAGCCACTGTCTTTCTCCTTACTGTCTATTCCTCCCCAACACCCATGAAAAGATTAAAAAGTACCTTTGAAAACTACTGGATAATTTCATCCCTGGGGGAATATCTTTGCATACTATGTTAAAATCTGGTTGTCGCAGGCTACAGATATTAATTTACATTTCATGAAAAATTTTTATAATTTCAATATTTTATTGGTTAGGACTCTGTATTGCAAGTAACTAAACCCAGCTCAGACAGGCTTAAGCATTAAAGAGATCGTGTTGACTCACATAGGTCTACGGCCGAGGCACAGCTTGTCCATTGGCATAGGCCACGTGACCAGCATCTGATTTCTTTTTGTATATTTCTCAGCTGTCTTCCTCAGTGTTGACTTAATTCCCCTGGCCTCAATCTATCTGCTAAGTGTAGAGCAAAAGAAACAGTTAATACTGTATTACTGATATATTTGAAAGTTGCTAAGAGGGTAGATCTTTAAAGTTCTCATTGAAGGAAAAAAAATTTGAAACTATGTGAGGTGATATTAATTAAACTTATTGTGGTAATCATTTCACAGTATATAAACATACCAAATCATTATGTTGTATACCTTAAACTAATAGTATTATATGTCAGCTATATCTCAGTTACAAATTAATAAATTCATAAGTCAGAATAAAAACAAACAAGAAATGGATGGCTCCTTCCTTCCCCTTCTTTCTCCCTCTTTCCCTGACGTTTTCTATCTAGCCAAGGGTTTTCTTCTCTGAAAATAAAAACCTCCATGGGATCCTTTTTAGCTTAGGGCTCTGGTCATTTACTAAGTGAGATGCCCCTCAGCAAGCTCCTCCCTCCTAGCCAGATCTCAGACTATAGATCAGAACGGTATTTCTTTCTGATAAGCCTCTCTTTCCTCCTAGGACAAACAAAACAAGATGTAATTATTTTTATGATAGAGAGAGCCAGAACTATTGTTCCATATTTCTTACTCCCAAAACATGATGCTCTAGGTCACCGAGACCTTGTGGCTATAAGATTCCATTGTTAAAGAAAGGATCTTCTACATTAAATAAGTTCCTGAAAAGCTGGCTTGAGTTGAATGTACATTAGGCCCCTGATATGTTATCCCAGAAGGGTCTTTATAAATATGTGCTGTGTTGCTGAATTACTGCTTATAAGTTGAGTTTCCTGACTTTTAAGTAGTTTGTAAATTTTACTTGTGCCCATAATATTCTTTCATTTGTGTCTGATCCTTAATTTTTGTAGCTAAACAAGTGACATTCAGAGATGGCTATATTGATGGCAGATCATTTGTAACCATGTAGAGCTGTTATTTATTTTAGATGAAAGTTTTTTTTTAACCTTTTTGAAAGCAACGTAAAATTTAGTTCTTTTTTCAAAATTAATTCCTTCGATTTTATTTTTGCATAAGCTCCTTTAATGTGTACCCTGTAGTTCTGTTAACCAAATTTTTGAGGGGGGAAATTGTGCTCTTTAAAAAATCCTTAATTGCTAAAATAAGGCTATTCCAGTGCACTTTTTTAAAGTGCAGTCAATGTTTGTATTATGAAATCTGGTTTATTCTGTCTTTTATCAAAAGTAGAATCTTTATCAATTACTATTAATTCATTTTAAAAGTATGTAGTTTAGAAGTTTTCCAGATTCGTTGACATCTCTAATATACAACTGATCCGTGAACAACAAAGGTTTGTATTGAACCAGTCCACTTACACACAGATTTTATTCAGTAGTAAATGCTGCATATACTGCACGATGCATGGTTGGTTGAATCCACAAATGTGGAGGAACTGCAGATATGAAAGGCCGACTATAAGTTACAAGTGGATTTTCAACTGCACAGAGGGTCAGCGCCCTTAACCCGCCCCCACGCTGTTCAAGGGTCGACTGCATTATTCCACTGGTATATCATTAGCATAGGAAAAAAGCCAAAATAATAAATTTTAAAACTCAGTATGATCACAACTAATAGAAAACAAAAGAATGGTAGAATGTATAAAATCAAACTATGGTATATGCTGTATCACTTACTGGACTTTTTTTTTTAATTTTAATGCAATGGAAGATGAAGTTTATGACACAAGTAAAAATTTAAAACATTTAATTCTTTATTGTCCATATAGCAAAAGAGGAAAGTAACATCTGTGGGAAATCTAATATAATCTTTGTTTATATAATCTCCAAATACATAAGTATAATCATCTCCATTTAATGGATGAGGTGACCATCTGTCTTGAGGAGGTTAAATAACTACCTGAAGTCTAACAGAATATAATGAAATCAAGATTTGCTCCAAGTTATAAGACTCAAAAACCCATGTTCTTTCTACTACTTGAGAGTGGCTTTCAGACTTGTTGTCAGGGACAGCTATGAGAAATGATTATGTATATTTCTGCAGGTAAAAGATATTTGGCCTGATTTTTAATTGATACATTCGTGAATGAAAAAAAATGTAGCTAACAACACTTGTGGGACTTCCACTTGAAGATTGAGGTCTGAGCACATGCCATGGTATCCCCTTTTTGCCCTCTGATGACAGAAAAGATGTTTTTAAAATGAATGAATCAACATCTGTTTTAGACCATAAGACGGCAGAGTTCGTTAGACAAGAAATTATAATGAAGCCTTGAGAGACAGAAAGCAGGTGGGATGAAGTTGAAGAAGAAAACGTTCCCAAACACGAGCAAGAGAGGACTGTTGCGAAAGGTAGGAGTTGATCCAAGGCAGCTTGAAGCCCAGAAGTGGTCAGTAACCTTGAGCAACAGACGAGTGAAGAGTTGGATGTGCTTTCAGGAAGAAACAAATGAGACCCAGAGGTGCAGACTGAGATGCAAGAAGGAGGTAAGCAAGAAGTCAGTATGTGAATAAATCTAAACAAATAATTGAAATACAAAACAAACAACGTTTAAAATAAGCTAAAACAGGCTTCCCTGGTGGCGCAGTAGTTAAGAATCCACCTGCCAATGCAAGGGATACAGGTTCAAGCCCTGGTCCGGGAGGATCCCACATGCCGCAGAGCAACTAAGCCCGTGCGCCACAACTACTGAGCCTGCGCTCTAGAGCCCGCGAGCCACAACTACTGAAGCCCGCATGCCACAACTACTGAAGCCCATGCTCTGCAACAAGAGAAACCACCACAATGAGAAGCCCGCACACTGCAACAGAGTAGCACCCGCTCGCCGCAACTAGAGAAAAGCTCACGCGCAGCAATGAAGCCCCAATGCAGCCAATAAATAGATTAATTAATTAATTAAGCTAAAACTATAGAACTGTTAAATAATAACAAGAAGCAAGGGAAATGAACAAAGCTGCTGGTATTCTCACCAAATCCAGAGTACATGAGAAACATCAGTAAAACTGGTGAAAGGAAACTGATGAAGCAGGTAAAAAATGCAGGCTCGAGAAGCATCCTGGGGAATTGAGTGGTCCCAGGGAGTAAGAAGCCCAAGTGAGAGTATGAAACAGAAGAAGTGGCAGCTGCACAGCAGTCATTAAAAAGGCCAAGCCTAACAGACTTCAGCCTGATGTTATGAAAGCAAAAACAGTCAGACTGTGTAAGCACCTGTCATTTTGAATCGTAATTATCTCACAGTTGAATAAGGTTCCTCCTTCTTTGCCCTAAAAAAATCTTAACAGGAAATTTTTGGAATAAAAGAGATATTTAAAAGATATATAAAAATATTACTGAACTGATCTTCCTGATTAGAATCTCAAATGCCCGAATAATAGCAGTGTTGCATGAACACATTATTTAGAAGAGAGTTAATCTTGAAGTGGTACTCTTGAACTATAATATTACAGCCAATGGATGTTCATAAGTCCAAAATTCATTTATTTTTCACAGTTACATATAATTTGACATCATCTAGTTTCTGTGTAGTTAAAGAAACAATTCTCTAAGAGAATAGTTTACCTGTAGCATTAATACACTATCATGTTAGACATTTCCTTTAACAGTATAGTATATAGTATTTAATATATACTAAATTTCTATAATATTTATTAAAATTCTTTAAATCTATGTAATTCCTTTGATAATAAAGGCTTTTAAGAAGTCAAGTATCCTTATTTTCTAAGGAAAACTGTTTCTAAATAATCCGCTAAAGGATATTGTGGGGAAAGGGGAAATACTTAACATCTTTAAAAGATAATACAAGTTAACCTTTAAGTTTGCTATCATTTAGAATTTAGACAGGTAAGCTTTCAGTCATTTACTCTAGTGCATTGTATACTCTGTCCCTTATATACTATATATTGCTATTAAAAATGACCAGTCAGGGGCTTCCCTGGTGGCGCAGTGGTTGAGAGTCTGCCTGCCAATGCAGGGGACGCGGGTTCGGGCCCTGGTCTGGGAGGATCCCACGTGCCGCGGAGCAGCTGGGCCCATGAGCCGCAACTGCTGAGCCTGCGCGTCTGGAGCCTGTGCTCCGCAGCGGGAGAGGCCGCGATAGTGAGAGGCCCGCGCACCGCGATGAAGAGTGGCCCCCGCTCTCCGCAACTGGGGAAGGCCCTCGCACAGAAGCGGGGACCCAACACAGCCAAAAATAAATAAATAAATTAATTAATTAATTAATTAAAAAAAAAAATGACCAGTCAACCACCTATTAAAACAAGAATTCTTTTAAACAAATAAATAGAAAAATTACCCCAGCATGAGAATCACAAATCTCATGAACTGAAAATTTAATGAAAGTTTTTAAAACATTTTATAATTACTGTTTTATTCTTAGATTACAGAAACAAACTGACAATATACTTGTTATTATAAACCCATTTGTTATTATAAACCCATTTGTGGTTAGTGATATACTAAGCTATATCTGAGAGAGGAAAGTCCAAAAGAAACTTTGTTTTTTTGTTTTCCATCATTTCTCTGCTTCATACTGTGTCAAAGAATTTACCTCCTTAGGATATCTGCTGTAACCTTACGACGGAAATATGTAACCACTGATGCTTGTGCAACTCTGATGTTAGTGACGCACAGCTGTTTCAGACCACTCTGTACATTCATTGTGTGGGATAAATGAGTGAGAAACAAAGATTTACTCAACAACCTTCCTTTTATAAAAAGAAAGTCAAAATGATTAACGTCTTATGTACAATTGCTGTAGAGAATAAAAAGTACTAAAAATCAGTCTGTTAAGAAAATACAGAAAACCACCTTATCTGATAACATTGATGATTTTGCCCAATGTATTTTCTGTGCTGTATTTTAAAAAATCAAGCAGCCTGGGCTTCCCTGGTGGCGCAGTGGTTGAGAATCTGCCTGCCAATGCAGGGAACATGGGTTCGAGCCCTGGTCTGGGAAGATCCCACATGCCGCGGAGCAGCTAGGCCCGTGAGCCACAACTACTGAGCCTGCGCGTCTGGAGCCTGTGCTCCACAACAAGAGAGGCCGTGACAGTGAAAGGCCCGCACACCGCAATGAAGAGTGACCCCCGCTTGCCGCAACTAGAGAAAACCCTCACACAGAAACGAAGACCCAACACAACCAAAATTAAATTAATTAATTAATTAATTTTTTAAAAAAGAGTTCTTTAAAAAAAAAATCAAGCGGCCAGTTAATAATAAAATTTGAATACCCCTCTCAAATACCAGCATTGTCAAATCCTCAGGAAGTATCTACGGTACAGATTTTGCTGCTTGAATTGAGAATCAAGTGTGTAAGATATAAGGGCTTAGAAGTCAACCCTTTTCAGCCTAAATAAGTAGGTGTGCTGGTAGGTAGAAACTTTTTTTTACTCAAATTACTCACTATTCCACTCCCAGTAAAATCTAAACAGTTTTAGACATTCTCAAGCACACATTTTATGATTACTTGGAATCCCCAGAGTTCTGTTCCATATAACATGGGCAGGTTTGGTTTCAAAAAAATTTTAGGACAGATGACCTGCAAAGAACTGAGCAATGCCTTTCTGAATTGCCTTAGTTTAAGAAACTGCGTTAGAAAAGGACTAGCAGAATTGATACAGCTAGAAAACTTACCCCCCTAAATAACTGAAGAAACCAGTTGTTACACTGTTTTGATATATCTCACAAATCTCATCCACAAGTATGCCCATTGTAATCTCATTGTTTTTTTTATCTATTTAGCTCTTTTAGACTGGAGTGCATCATTATTTTAGATAGTTTCTGTTGGTGACATAAACTGTGTGTTGTGGCATCACACACCCCCAAGTTTGGTTCTGAGTTCTCCTTCCTAATAGCTTTGTGGCTTTGAATAAATTCCTTATCATCTCAGTCTAAGCATCCTCTTCTGCAACATGGGGCCAGTACTTATCACATAGAGTTGATGAGCAGGTAAATTAGCTCATAGTTAAAATAGTACTTATACATAGGAAATGTCATTTAAGTGCTTTACATATATTAATTCACTTAATCATCACAGTAATCCTATGAAGTAGGTACGATTTTTATCCCCCATTTTACCATTGGGGAAACTGAGGCCCAGGGCATTAGGAAGCTTTCCCAGGATCACACAGCTCGATAGGAGGAGAGTTAGGATTCAAACCCCATCACTTTGGCTCCAGAGCTTGTTTCTGTAACCACTACATTACACTGCCTCTCAGTGTAGCCAAGTAGTTAGAAGAGATACTGTATGCAAGTCATTGGCGGCAATACTGAGCTCATCATAAATTCTCAGTAAATACTAAGACCAGTTAGGATTGACGCAGATAACTTTGATGTATTTCTCAGAAAAGGGAATACTTGCTGCAAGAATGAGGGTTCCCTGAAAAACAAGTTTTATGAAAATGACTGTTTCAAATACAAACAAACTTTTTCATCCAAAACTTACAATGTACCACATCACAGGTAATATATTGGCTCACTATCTGAATGTCTTCAGAGAGAAGTAATTTGAAGGCTCATTTATACTTTCTCCCATCCCTATATTTCCATGATGAATTTCTCTCTGAAACCTTGAAATGATCTTTCTATTTTTGCTAGCTATGACTGCCATGGAGATGTTAAAAAGTCATATTTTCACAAGGGGTAACATAAGAACAAATCTAAGACCATTATATATGCAACTGAAAATGAACTGTAGTCGCTGTCTCCAAATGAGGAATAAAATGAAGAGAAATGTAGAATACATGTCATTCCCTGTTGCATGGTTAGCACGTTGTTTAGAGAGGCAGAGGGGGTGCAGATGAGGAGCGTGGCACTGAAGTTAGAAAAGCAAGATTTAACACCTGGTCCTATGGTTTCATAGCCAATGAAGCACAGTTAACAGATAATTAAGGACTATGACAAGTGCTGTAAGAGAAGTAGGGTTCAACTAACAAAAACTCCTACTACAGAGATTTAAACAAGAAAGTGGCTCTTCTTTTTCATGGCTGAATAATATTCCATTGTATAATTAGTTCTTATTTTTAAGAAAGATTAAGAGAATTTTTGATCCAGGAGTTTCTGCCGAAATCATGTTAGGTTTACCATTTTATTTGTAGAAAGTAGCACAGAGAGGTTAAGGAACTTGCCTAAAGTTACACAGCTAATTTGTGGTAAAATTGGGTGGCCAGGTTCAGTATGTCCTTGAACCACACCACCTGCTTTTTCTTTTTTTGAAGTGTAGTTGATGTACAGTATTATATAAGTTACAGGTGTACAATATAGTGATTCACAAGTTTTTTAAATTGAAGTATAGTTGATTTACAATATTGTGTTAGTTTCAGGTGTACAGCAAAGTGATCTGGTTATACATATATATGTGTGTGTATATCTATATACTTTTTAAAATTCTTTTCCCTTACAAGATATTGAATATAGTTCCCTGTGCTATACATACATCCTTGTTATTTATCTATTTTATATATGGTAGGTGCATCTGTTAATCCCATACTCCCAATTTATCCCTCCTCACCCTTCCCCTTTGGTAACCATAAGTTTGTTTTCTATGTCTGTGAGTCTGTTTCTGTTTTGTAAATAAATTCATTTCTACTATTTTTTAGATTCCACATAAAAGTGAAACCATAAATTTGTCTTTGACTTCACTTAGTATGATAATCTCCAGGTGACAACATGGATGGACCTTGAAGGCATTACGCTAAATGAAATAAGTCAGAGAAAAATACCGTATGATCTCACTTATATATGGAATCTACAACAAAAACAAAACAAACTCAGATACAGAGAACAGATTAGATTGATGGTTGCCAGAGGCAGGCGGGTAGGTGGAGGGTGTGTGGGGTCAAAAGGTAGAGACTTAGAATTATCAGGTGAGTCAGTCCTGGGGATGCAACAACAGCACGGTAGCTATCCTTAGTACTGTATTATATATCTGAAAGCTGTGAAGACAGGAAGGCTTAAAAGCTCTCACATAAGGAAAAAAACTTTGTAACTCTACAGTGATGGATGTTAACTAACCTTATTGTGGTAAATTTTGCAATATATACATATATCAAAATCATCATGTTGTACACCTAAAACTAATATAATGGTCTATGTCAATTATATCTCAACTTAGGAAAGAAACAAGTGGCTTTTAATGAAATGCCTGCAGGTACGCAGTCCCGGGCTGAGCAGCTGGCTCCGCTTGTCCTCAGCGCCCCGCACTCTCTTCTCCCCTGTCTTCCCCACTCCTTACGGTTGCAGGATGACTGTGGAACCTCCAGGCATTGTGTCTCTTCTGGGCAGGGAGAAGGGAAAGAGCTAAGGACACTCTCCTCCCTGAGGCTCTATTGGAAAAGGAAAGCTATCCACGAGAGGTGCCAATTTTGTGCCAGATGGCCACCTGTAGCTTTAAGGGAGTCTGGGGATTCAGTGTCTTTTCAGCCTCTATAGGAGAGGAAAGCACAAAAAAAAGGGGGTTGTGCTAGACTTTGGATGAGCCAAGCTGTAGTATTGGGTTGGCCAAAAAGTTCATTTGGTTAATGAATCCATTCAAAAAAGTTCTTGGTGAAAATGAAAAATGTGTGTTTTATTTTTACTTAAAACCGAACGAAGTTTTTGACCAACCCAATATACACCTTGAAGTATGATCAGCAACGTGCCAGGGGGCATACAGGAAGAGGGGGAGCCAACTGTCCTGGAAATTCCAGAAGGGCTTCACGGAAACAACTGAATAAGAGTTAATCAAATGGTTAAAGGGAGAGCACAAAGAATTGCTTTGTTCCTTTACATTTTAAGAGTCCTTGTGGGACATTTAATATCAGGTATATTTATTCAGGCATTCCTTTTGTACTTGATTCTAACCCACTTTCTTTCCAAAAGTGAGTTGAATATACCAAACCATGGTTGCTAAATTTTTATTTCTGAGATAGTGGTTATATTCTAAGGTTGTGAAACAGTATCTAGCAACATATACAGAAATGTCCACCAAGATGTCATGTGTGTATCTAAATGCTAATTTTTTAATTGATTTGATAAATTTTGCATTGAAACAAAGTTGCTTAGTGTTCTAACAATTGATTAGTATAATTATAATCATCATCTTTGCCACAAAAGCCTTTTGTCAAGATAATGTCAGATAACCTCAGTACAAGTTTAACAGTTTCATTCTTAAAATGTTACTAATCCAGTTTTCTGGCCTATTTGTCCAGATTAAGAACTGGTGGTAATTTAAAAAAACCACACACACGCAAAACTGGTGGTATAAAGCAGAATTGGGCTATCTGAAGTAAGAAGTAGATAAAGATACACTCTTGTTTCATGCCAGTATAGCTTATCTTTCTAGCTACATTGTAAACTATTCTATTCAAGGGCAGAGATAGTATGATGAATTTTTTTAAACATTCCCCATATTCTGCAACTTACTATCAAATAATACTTGATTGTCTAAAACTGTAACCTTTGAAAATGAAGAAATTACTGGTGAGGCCTTAAAGCTTTTTTACTCTCTAGAATGACAAATGGCCTGTCTCTCTACTTGGGCCACTTAACTTGGCTGTAGCAACCTTTTCCTCCTCCAGGAAACTATCACAGCCTGAACCATGCTGTAACTATAAGCAGGTGAGCCTAGTCCTGACCTAGTCCTTTATTGTATGTGTACAGTCCCTGTCTATATCAATTAATTTTAAAAAACATTTAATTTTTGTAATATCATTTGATAGCCTGTTACTGACACTGTGCAAGGCCTTGTGATTTGAGAGACTGATAAACTTGGTTACTGCTATCACCATATTTAGTAAAATGTAAAACAAGTGCACAGAGTGTTGTGATTGCTGTGACAGGAGTTTATATGTAACAGCAGAGATCTAAAGGAAGAAGAGGTCACGTGTGGTCCTGGGAGTCAAGGGCATAGTGTGTTATAAACAAGGATGTCATTACAACTTTAGGTACCACAAATGTAACTTCAAAAAGCAGTTGACACTTGAGTTGAATCTTAGCAACTTAGTGTCCAAGAATCTAACACAGAACTGGAGTACCTTTCCAAGCAGAAGCAGCAATGTGAGGTCGCAGAGGCAAGAAAGAACCAGCTTTCAAAGAACCAGCTTTTAGTTTTATTGATCTTTGCTATTGTTGTCTTCGTTTCTATTTCATTTATTTCTGCTCTGATCTTTATGATTTCTTTCCTTGTACTGACTGGGTTTTCTTTGTTCTTCTTTCTCTAGTTGCTTTAGGTGTAGTAGGGTTAGATTGTTTGAGATTTTTCTTGTTTCTTGAGGTGAGATTGTATTGCTATAAACTTCCTTCTTAGAACTGCTTTTGCTGCGTCCCAGAGGTTTTGGGTTGTTGTGTTTTTGTTGTCATTTGTTTCTATGTATTTTTTTATTTCTTCTTTGATTTCTTCAGTGATCCCTTGGTTATTTAGTAGTGCACCATTTAGCCTCCATGTATTTGTGTTTTTTACAGTTTTTTTTCCTGTAATTGCTTTCCAGTCTCATAGCATTGTGGTCAGAAAGGATGCTTGATACGATTGCAATTTTCTTAAATTTTCCGAGGCTTGATTTGTGCCCCAAGATGTGATCTATCCTAGAGAATGTTCCATGTGCACTTGAAAAGAAAGTGTAATCTGCTGTTTTCAAATGGAATGTCCTATAAATATCAGTTAAATCTATCTGGTCTATTGTGTCACTTAAAGCTCTGTCTCCTTAATAATTTTGTGTTTGGATGATCTGTCCATTGGTGTAAGTGAGGTGTTAAAGCCCCCCACTATTATTGTGTTGCTGTCGATTTCCTCTTTTATAGCTGTTAGCATTTGCCTTATGTATTGAGGTGCTCCTATGTTGGGTACATATATATTTATAATTGTTACATCTTCTTCTTGGATTGATCCCTTGATCATTATGTAGTGTCCTTCCTTGTCTCTTGTAACATTATTTTAAAGTCTATTTTATCTGATATGAGTATTGGCTACTCCAGCTTTCTTTCGATTTCCATTTGCATGGAATATCTTTTTCCATCCCCTCACTTTCAGTCTGTATGTGTCCCTAGGTCTGAAGTGGGTCTCTTGTAGACAGCATATATATGGGTCTTGATTTTGTATCCGTTCAGCTAGCCTGTCTTTTGGTTGGAGCATTTAATCCATTCACATTTAAGATAATTATTGATATGTATGTTGCTATTACCATTTTCTTAATTGTTTTGGGTTTGTTTTGGTAGGTCCTTTTCTTCTCTTGTGTTTCCCACTTAGAGAAGTTCCTTTAGCATTTGTTGTAGAGCTGGTTTGGTGGTGCTGAATTCTCTTAGCTTTTGCTTGTCTGTAAAGCTTTTGATTTCTCCATCGAATCTGAATGAGATCCTTGCTTGGTAGAGTAATCTTTGTTGTAGGTTCTTCCCTTTCATCACTTTAAATATATCGTGCCATTCCCTTCTGGCTTGTAGAGTTTCTGCTGAGAAATCAGCTGTTAACCTTATGGGTGTTCCCTTGTATGTTATTTGTCGTTTTCCCCTTGTTGCTTTTAATAATTTTTCTTTGTCTTTAATTTTCGTCAGTTTGATTACTCTGTGTCTCAGTGTGTTTCTCCTTCGGTTTATCCTGACTGGGACTCTGTGCTTCCTAGACTTGGGTGGCTATTTCCTTTCCCATGTTAGGGAAGTTTTCAACTATAATCTCTTCAGATATTTTCTCTGGTCCTTTCTCTCTTCTCCTTCTGGGACCCCTATAATGCGAATGTTGGTGCATTTAATGTTGTCCCAGAGGTCTCTTAGGCTGTCTTCATTTCTTTTCACTATTTTTTCTTTATTCTGCTCTGTGGCAGTGAATTCCTCCATTCTGTCTTCCAGGTCACTTATCCGTTCTTCTGCCTCAGTTATTCTGCTATTGATTCTTTCTGTGTATTTTTCATTTCAGTTATTGTATTGGTCATCTCTGTTTGTTTGTTCTTTAGTTCTTCTAGGTGTTTGTTCTTTAATTCTTCTAAGTCTTTGTTAAACATTTCTTGCATCTTCTCAATCTTTGCCTCCATTCTTTTTCCGAGGTCCTGGATCATATTCACTACCATTATTCTGAATTCTTTTTCTGGAAGGTTGCCTATCATCTATCTCCACTTCTTTTAGTTGTTTTTTCTGGGGTTTTATCTTGTTCCTTCATCTGGTACATAGTCCTCTGCCTTTTCATTTTGTCTGTCTGTCTTTCTTTTAATGTGGTTTTCGTTCTACAGGCTGCAGAATTGTAGTTCTTCTTGCTTCTACTCTCTGCCCTCTGGTGGATGAGGCTAGCTTGCATTAGAATTTTCATATGAAAATCTTGAACTAAGAAAGTAGTGGTAGCAAGGACAGGTGGAAAATGTTAGGAACATTATGGTCTAAAGATTTGGTGACTGATAACATGTGAAGTAAACAAGAACTGCATAGTGTCTCCACAGTTCCTGGAAGGTGGTTCTTACCATGATAGTGAATACTCCAGGAAAAGAAACAAGTTTGTAGGAAAAGGTCATGGATTCACTTTAGGAATCGTAGAGTTTGTGGTATTTCTGGGACTTAAAGTAGATAAGTCTCAGTGGCATGTATATATGTTTATATATATATATGGGTTTAAAGATCAGGGTAGATGTTAAAAATGAGTATAAAGGTTGGAACTTAAATCATAACATGGATGAGATCAGGCAAAAAGCATATTGAGCCAGTGGTGAAGAGTGCCAAAGCCCAGAACCATGGAGAATCCAGCATTTAAACAGAGAGAAAGTAAAGTGGAGGAGGGTGGAGTGGAAGTAGTGGGTGCAGGAAGGAGAGGCAGGCTAGACAGACAGAATTTGGAGATAATATTCTAAAGCATGTTCAGGACAGCATAGATTAGGCTATAAATTGCCTTCTGTATCCATTTTTTACTCTTTCTTTTAGAAGGGGAACCCCAGGTTTTAACTGGGTGCATACATCGCAGCCTAGCTAGTCCTTGTATCTCAGTTTGCCTTGCAGTGGATGTGACTTTGTGTCTAAGTTTGGGCTGATGGGATGTGCACAAATGATGTGTGCCACTTCTAGATCATCACCTAAAATGTGAAGCCACTTGCTGGGGACTTTCACCCCCACATCCAGCAGGCTGGAAGCACATGTGGAGGTGAGCACACTTAGCAGTAGACTGTTTTATGAGGGAGAAATAAATTAACTTAGTTTAATACCTTGTGTTTTAGCCTCTCTTTGTTATAGCAGTTTAGCCAAACCGCAACAAATAGGGTCAAAAGTTGTTATTTGTAAATGAATGAACAGGACTGGGGAAAACTTGGGTGTGGATCTCCCGATCCTATCACTTGGGAGAGTTGCACAGGGTTTTGATATTGGAACAATAGAAATAAAACTGATCATAGTTGTCTGCTAGGTGCCACAGTGAGCAGTGTTTACCCAGAAGTAATTTAAGCATTGTTTATATATTTTAACTGTAAAAATCTATCAATATCCAGGACCAGATCGCTTTACTGGTGAGTTCTACCAAACATTTAATGAAGAATTAATACCAATCCTTCTCAAAGTCTTCCCGAAAACATCAGTACAGATGGGACCACTTCCAAACTCATTTTACAAGGCCAGCATTACCCCTATACCAAAACCAGACAAGGATGCCACAAGAAAATTGCAGACCAGTATCCCTGATGAACATAGATGCAAAAGTCCTCAACAAAATGTTAGCAAACCAAATTCAGCACTACATTAAAAGGATCATACTCCATGATCAACCGGGATTTATTCTGGGGACACAAGGATGATTCAGCATCTGCAGATCAATCAGTGTGAACACCACAATAACAAAATGAAGGATAAAAATCATATGATCATCTCAGTAGATGCAGAAAAAGCATTTGACATAATTTAATGTTCATTCATAATAAAAACACTCAACAAAGTGGGTGTAGAGGGAACATGCCTCAGCATAATGAAGGCCATATTATGGCCACAAGCTATACATCATAATCAGCGGTGAAAAACTGAAAGTTTTTCCTCTAACATAATGAACAAGATGAGGTTGCCCACTCTCACCACTTATTTAACATAGTACTGGAAATCCCTAGCCAGAGCAGTTAGGCAAGAAAAGAAATAAAAGACATCCAAGCTGGAAGGGAAGAAGTAAAATGTTCTCTGTTTGCAGATGACAGGATACTCCACATAGAAAACCCTCAAGACTCCACTAAAAAACTGTTAGAACTGTTCAACTAATTCAGTAAACTTGCAGGATACAAAATCAATATACAAAAATCAGTTGCGTTCCTATACACTAATAACAAATTAGAAGAGAATTTTTTTAAATTCTACTTAAAATTGCATCAAAAAGAATAAAATACCTAGAAAGAAATTTAACCAAGGAGGCAAAAGACTCTTATGCTGACAACCGTACGACACTGATGAAATACATTAAAGACACTAATAAATGGAAAGATATTCTGTGCTCATGGATTGGCAGAATTAATATTGTTAAAATGTCCATACTGCCCAAAGCAAGCTTTAATGCAGTTTCCATCAAAATTCCAGTGGCATTTTTCACAGAACTAGATTAAACAATGCTAAAATTTTTATGGAACCACAGCAGATCCTGAATAGCCAAAGGGATCCTGAGAAAAGAGAACAAAGCTAGCAGCATCACATTTCCTGATTCCAAACGATATTACAAATATGTAGGAATCAAAACAGTATTGACATGAAAACAGGTACATAGATCAATGGAACAGAGTAGAGAACCCAGAAATAAACCCATACACACACACACACACACACACACACACACAGTCAATTAATTTACCACAAAGCAGCCAAGAATATACAGTAGGGAAATGGTGTTGAGAAAAGTGGACAGGCACATGCAAAAGAATGAAACTGGACCACTATCTTACACCATACACAAAAATCGACTCAAAATGAATTAAAGACTTTAAAATAAGACCTGAAACCATGGAACTCCTAGAAAAAAACATAGATAGTAAGCTCTTTGACATTCGTCTTGGTGATGAGTTTTTGAATTTGACACTAAAGGTAAAGGAAACCATCAACAAAATGAAAAGCCCACCTATAGAATGGGAGAAAAATATTTGCAAATCATGTATCTGATAAGGGGATAATACCCAAAATATATAATGAATTCATATAACTCAATAGAAAAAAAAATCTGATTTTAAAATGGGCAGAGGATCTGAATAGACATTTATTTATACAAAGAAGATATACAGATGGCCAACAGATACATAAAAAGGTTCCTCAACATCACTAATCATCAGGCAAATACAAATCAAAATCACAATGAATTGTCACCTCTTACCTATTAGAATGGCTGCTATCAAAGATACAAGAAATAATAAGTGTTGGCAAGGATATGGAATAAAAGGAACCCTTGTGCACTATTGGAGGGGATGTAAATTGGTGCAGTCTCTGTGGAAGACAGTATGGAGGTTCCTCAAGAACTTAAAAATAGGACTGCCATGTGATCCAGCAATTTTACTTCTGGGGGTTTATCTGAAGGAAACAAAAATCCTAACTCAGAAAGATATCTACACCTTGTGTTCATTGCAGCATTATTTACTGTAGCCAAGACAGGAAAATAACCTAAGTGTCTATCAACAGATGCATGGATAAAGAAAATGGGGTGGGTGTGTGGGTGTGTATATACACACACACACATGCACACATAATGCAATGGATTATTATTCAGCTATTAAAAAAAGAAGAAAATCCTACCATTTGCAACAACATGGATGACCTTGAGGGCATTATGCTAAGTGAGATAAATCAGAGAAAGACAAATACTGTATTATCTCACTTATATGAAGAGTCTCAAAATTCACAGGTAACAGAAAACAGATGGGGGGGGGGGCAAGGAATGGGTAAAGGTGGTCAAAAGGTAGAAACTTCCATTTATAAGATAAGTAAGTCCTGGGGATATAATGTACAGTATGGTGACTATAGGGGGGAAAAATCAACCAATAAACAAAACAGTTTTTACAGAACCGAATATAAAAGTTAATCTTGACAAAATAGAAAAGCTGGCAATTTAAGAGGTAGAGGGAGTAATGGGAAGGTAGAGAAAGTATCTTATAAAGTAGAGGAATAAAATACTGTCAAAATTGATGGAACAAGAAACACAGGTTTTAAATACAAAAAAATTTACAAAGACACAGAAGCTGCTATTTGAAGTGTGAGACATTGGGAGGATGTGGGGAAGGGGTGTGCTCCCTGCTAGAGCAGCCCCCACCCAGCAGGGAGTCAGAAGGTGACCTCTGACGTTAACAACTCAAATAGTGGCATGAGTATAGTACTTAGAGCCATGGAAAGAACCACCAGAACTAATAACGACTGAAAATGGTTTCCTCAGGAAAGGGGTGAGGCCAGATATACTTAAGTTCTCCAATAACTGCATCAAGTATCAAAAAATCATTTTCTTTTAATATCCTTTTCCACGTTGACAAAATTGGTTTATCTTTTTTAGAAGAACTGGTTTGAGTTCATTAAATTTATTCCTAACGTTTTATTCTTTTTGATGCTATTATCAATGGAATTCTTTTCTTGGCTTTATTTTTAAATTTTGAATATTAAGCCTTTTATTATTATGAAATGTCCCTCTTTGTCTCTAGTAATATTTCTTAAAGTTTATTTTGTCTGATACAGAGTCACTCTATTTCTCTTACGGTTACTCATTTATTTTTAAAAGAGATACGTACACATACATATTTAGGACAAGAGAATATAGATAGAAACACTAAAATGTTAACATTAGTTGTATTTGGCTTATAGAATTATGAGTTTTACAGGGAGTTTTTTGGTGTGTATTCTGAGTTCTGTGATTAGTTTGTATTACAATTAGAAAAAAAAGATGATTTATATAAAAATTTTAATACTTTTATCAGATTTTGGGGGTTGCAAATAGCAGAAATTGACTCTAACAAGTAGAAAAGGAATTTTTGAAGGTGTCGGACTAGTCATAGAATCAATAGGAAAGCTGAAGGACCAGGCTCAGAAGAGGCCAGAGCTATGGTAGCTGTAAGACTCTAGGTAGCAGGAACTTCTCAACTGTCTCTTCTGGGTGATAACACAGAAATAAATGAGCTCTGACTTGTTGTCTTTCTTTTGTTCTCTCTAATCAAGATTCAGAATCCAGAAGTGAGTGTCCTGCTTTGATACCTGGCAAGGAAAGTACATGGCACCTTAAGTTACAGTTCTAGGAGTCCACACAATGGGGACAAATGATTCCCCAGAATGAAATTAGGGTGCTGTTATCAAAAGAAGGGAAGTGAAGTCTGGCAGCTAAAAAGCAACAGATATTCACTACGATATTTAACTTTTTGTTGATGCAGAATTACAGTTTACAATGCTAGTCATAAAAACAGTTATCAATATTGAATAAGAAATAATTTGTTTTGCTAAAAATAGAATTACCATATGATCCAGCAGTCCCACTCCTGGGCATATATCCAGACAAAACTATAATTCAAAAAGATACACGCCACCCCTATGCTCATAGTAGCACTGTTCACAATAGCCAAGACATGGAAACACCCTAAATGTCCATCAACAGATGAATGAATAAAGAAGTTGTGGTACCTATATACAATGGAATACTACTCGGCCATAAAAAAAGAACGAAATAATGCCATTTGCAGCAACATGGATGGACCTAGAGATTTTCTGACTTACTTCACTTAGTATGATGGAGAAGGACAAATACCATATGATTTATATGTGGAATCTAAAATATGATACAAATGAACCTATCTATGAAGCAGAATCAGGGACATAGAGAATAGACTGGTGGTTGCCCCGGGGCAGGAGGGTGGGGGGCAGCAGTGGGAGAGGGTAGGAGTGGGAATGTGGGATTAGCAGATGTAAACTATTATGTATAGAATGGGTAAACAACAAGGTCCTACTGTAGAGCACAGGGAACTATATTCAGTATCCTGTGATAAACCATAATGGAAAAGAATATGAAAAAGAATATATACTGTATATGTGTATAACTGAGTCACCTTTGCTGTACAGCAATAATTAACACAACATTGTAATTCAATAAAAAATAAATTTTAAAATTTGTTTTGGATACAATGGTCCCAATTATTGTCACTTAACCTATGTTGGAGTGCTCACCACACTGAAGTTCTCACTCACAGATTTCTCTCTCACTTAACTGTAAGTTCCATGTGTTCCATAATGCAGTTAAATTCAATTAGAAAAAGAGAAAACAGACTTATATAGTCATATTGAGGAGGACTTTGTGATAATTTAACACTTGCTAGAATGTCTGTCATCTCCTTCCTGGTTTACCTAATCAACTTGTGCTTACTCAAGGCTCAGCTCAAGCATTGCCTCATCCAGAAGGACTTTCTTACACTCTCCTACCACATCCCATTCTGGTTTACAGACCACTCATCACTGTGCATAACGCTATTCTCATCCCACTGTGTCATACTGGTTGATTTGTCTGTCTCTCACACCAGCCAAACTGGCAGGCTCTATCTTGTTTTTCTTTGATTCTCCAGCCCCTTACACACAGTGTCTATGCATCAAACATTCAGTAAATATTTGTTGAATGAGTGAATGGATTTGCCAGCAGAAAGGGGGTAAGGCATTCCATATTCCAGCAAGTGTAAAAGTCATGGCACCTGGTACATTGAGGAATGGTGACATTCTAGAGGATTAGAGCATTGAAAGATGAATGGGAAAAGAGACTGGTGAATTTGACTAGAGTTTGTCTCTACAGGACCATGTATGCCAAGTTTAGACAGTTCTGTAGGCCTCAGGAACAGAAGAATGAGTGAGACTTGGCAATGGGAGGAGAACAGGACACAAGAGGTTATTTGGTGAATAAATACAGGTTGGGCTGGAGCTAGCAGAGAACCTTTCCATGGTGGAGTGTTGCTATCTGTGGAAGTTAGAGAGGTTCAGACTTGGTTTGGGAGCAAATACACCCACCATGCACTAGGTACTTTTTTAGATACTGGGGACACAACAGTGGATAATATGAACAAGATTTCTGCTCCCATTGAGTTTTTACTCTAGTAAGGGAAGACAGATAAAAACAATAGACACAAACGTATGCGTACAGATTCTCAAAACTAAAGTGCCATGTTGCAAGTAAAATGTTCCATGACAGCACTCTCTGCATGAAGCATTGAGAGCAAGCTGGAGAGAATTTCCCTAGAGTATAGCAGGGACCCTCCTTTCCTAGCCCACATCCCAGCCATTTACGGCTAAGTTTTTGTAAGTATAATGACCAATATTGTACATGTTCTTTAGGAATTTGTCTAAAATAAAAGGTTTGTAAGTTCTAGATTTTACAAATATGTGTGTATTACTTATGCACTCCCCAAAAAGTGTTGCAAAGAAGAAAAAAAGATAATTTTGTCACAGTAATACTTTCTTCTTTAGCAAAAGTGATTTCCTTCCCAACCCTCCCTGTTTTATACTACATAGGGATCTTCTTTTTTAAAGCTTAATTGAGTAAATATATGATGATAGTATAAATAAAAGTCAGTCATTGCCTATGTTATTGGCAAGTTGTGTTTCTAGTTTACATTTCTAGTGCCTGAAAAATAATCTGGTGTTTTTACAGCTTAATCTCTAACCTTGCCAGCTGTTTGGGGCTTTTCCTTCAATAGAATGGACTCTGGTAGTAAAGGAGTTTTGCCTTTGCCAAGCAACCTGGCTTTCATTCTCTTCTCTTGGTTATGGGCCTCGTTTAATGATAAAGGCTCTTTCCTCTTTTCCAGGGTGCTGATAAGACTGTGAAAGGTCCAGACGGACTGACTGCCTTTGAAGCCACTGACAACCAGGCAATCAAAGCCCTTCTTCAGTGATGGACGGATGGGCTAACAGCTCTGGAAGAATGACTCTCCTGTGGCCTCACACTGCTGCCTGTCTGTCTGTCACTCTCTATCTGCCAGCTTCTTCAGCTAAAATACTTCTAGAGGGGTGAGGGGAGAGAGAAATTCATAACAAATCAGACTACCAGAAAAAAAACAATGTTTGGGAGGAGAGGAGAAAAACAAGATCAGGCTTTTTACTAGGATTCCTGATCAGGTCAGCCTCTTTTCCATTTCCAGTAAAAAAAAAAAAAACACAGCTTATACCCATGGGAGAGCAAAGACAAAATATACCATTAACGTTTGACCTTTTCAGCTCCCTAGCTAATTTATTAATTAGATTGCATTGAGGGTCTGTCTGTACCAAGACCAACTATACATTTGGTAGCCCCATCTGTGCGAGCAGTAGCGGCTGCTGTGACGTAACTTAGGGTGCTGAGATAAGCAATTAGCTCTAGCCTTCTGCCTTAAGATTCACTCTCGTGGGGATCTCCCGGCATAGTTAAGAGCGCTGCCTGTGGTTGGTGACCAAATCTTCCCTCGGTGACTTCCAGCTTTATGTGAAAGCTCAGTTAAGGCGAGGAGGGGCACACTCCTAAACTGCTGGGCGGCTGAACTTTGGATTTCCTCTCCCCCTTCACATGGATTTCATGTATCTTTAGATAAAACTGACTAGTTTTATTTATAAAAAGTCTCAAATTTTGGAAGTCTAAAGGAGAAATCATTCCAGTATGCATATTTTTTTTTCCTCTAGATTCAGACATTTATAGAACATTGAAAACACTTCCAAACTCCTGCTGGTAGTAAAAGGGGATTTAAAAATAGAATCATAGCCATAAGCCTGTTAGTATCATAAAGAGAGAACAGTTGTTGTCTTAGTACCTATGGATTTTCTTCATTTGCTATTTGAATGGATTGGCCTCAGTTACGTTTGGAGAATCAAGGAACATTCTTTGGAATGCCTCTCTCAGACCCGTCTTGGATGCTGATTACTTATTGCACCAAAGCTATCACTGGGGTGAGATTTACTGTTTGGACAAATTTAACCCCATCCCTTAAAAATAGGCGTGTTACCAAGTTTCCCTGAGGTGTTGATAGGCTTCTGCTGAATGTATGCCAACCCACCTGCGTAATATTTTTTTTTTCTTTTCTATATTATGCATTGCATAAAATGTGAGAACTTCAAATTGTATTCTGTGTTCTTAAAATACAGTGCCCTAAAATGGTGTTCTTAGGACCTGCAGAAAATATTTAGACACATTTTCTAATGTTTATTTCATGAGCAGTACAGCTAATTAAAACACATACCCTTAAATTTGCTGTCCTGCATATAAAATATTAAGATTCCTTTGACTTGCCATCCATATAAGCTTACTAAAAATATAAGGGTTTTTCCTTAGCCATGTCATGCAATAATTGAATGTACCTCAAATTTTTAAAAGGGGGGAGGGTGGGTGAGGGACTTCTATTCAGATTGTGGATAACAAAGAATTAATGATGATTTTTTCAGGCAATGTAGCATTCTACAGCAGGGTTAAACTAGTACCAAGAACAGTCAGCCTGGCCAACAAGTCTTATTGACCACTTGCTGATTGGTTGGTTGGTGTGTGGGTTTGTGTGTGTGTATTTTTCCCCATGAACCCTTTTTTTATCCTGTGGCTTTTTCACTTAAAACTAGCCTAACCCTGTAATTTTCCTGCATCCAAGAAAACAATCACAAAATGCTGGTTTAAATACTTTGATACATTTGGCTAATTCTGCTGTCTTAATGCAGCCTATTAGAGTTGGATTAAGAGTCAGTAATCAGTACTTCATAACATCACTGAACTGAAACACAGAGCTATCCTCATTGAAGATGGAGGGCACTCTATCAGACTGTAACTGTCAGCGTAGTGGCAAGATGTTTTGATACCTTTGTTTCCACTTCTTGGCATACTGCTGTTTAAAAGGCTTGGATTTTACTCTCGACGCAGTTTTACCTTTACTCTCAAAGTGTTTTTTGTAGTTGGCTGCTGCAGAGAGTGCATTGTCCTGTCATTCCTAAACCTGGTCTGCTTTCACAGTCACCTGGTCTAGAGACCACGTGATTCTTTGTACAGTTTATCCTCATGTTCCTTGTAATGCAGTAGAGGCTACTTTGCCTTCCCTCTTCTTTCTCAGCCATTTTGTAAACCCCATAATTATGAAGCAGTTGCTTGAGAAAATAACAGATAAACATAGAATAGACTGACCAAGATGGTTTACAGTTTCTTTTTTTTAACTAGGTTATTTATAATGTACTTCTGAACCACTTGGCAGAGAAATTCACAACACTTAATGTTCATATTTTGACTAAAGGAAGCTAAAACATTGTCTGCTTTTTGGTACTACATGCATTAGTAAAAGGTTAAGTAAGTTCTGTTCTCCACTGAAGTAATATTTAACATCTCAGAAAAAATCTTGCATGTTCTGTAGTTTCGTATTAAGTCAGTCATATCGTATGCACTGTATCAGGTGAAAACAGGTGGTTTACCTGTCTACGTTAGTGTACTAACAGCTTCCCCCTTGCGGCTTCAGGCTGGTACCTGTAGAGTTACAGTTGAGCTACGGCACCAGAATCGATGCAGTAGTTCACAGCTCACCTTCTGAACCCAGTGGGGCGTGAAGGAGAGGTAGGTGGGTGCGCTCAGCGGGAGCTGCCAGCAAGCAGGCCCTGCGTTCACTGACTTCTTTCCCCCAGATAATGGATTGCAAGTCTGTGTGTACCTGTTTGATTTCTTTTCCCTAAATCTTCAACTGAGCTGCTGTTTTCTTCCATGCAATACTGTATACTCGATTGTGTATAGAAGAAGCTGGTGAGAGTGCCCTCCTGCATAAGCAACTGCAGTGTTTTGCATGCAAAATTTTAAAAAATTTAAATTGTCCTGATTCTATTTTGTAAATGGAGAAACAATCATATCTTTCTAAGCAGTAATGGAGGAAGACTAGTGCTTTGTGCATTTTGATATATTTGCGTTCATTTTTTCCACAATGTAATGCATTTGACACAATTGAGTTTCTCATATTATCCTAGTTCATGTACATCAGAATGCTAAATAATACTGTGTTGAAGTTTTGTGTTGCAAGAACAAATGGAATAAACTTGAATTGTGCTACAGCCAACGTGTCAGCGTTTTCCTCACTCCGTTACTATCGCCTTCCTCCTCCAGTCTTCTCTACAACTGTATCGGTGCTTTGACTCAAACTTTTAATTAATCTGAATTTTCCTCCTCTATCCCACTTCTGGAAAAAAATAAGTGGAAAGAAAATAGGACATAGGAAAGATTTAATAGAAATAAACTATATTACTTATCTCATCTAGAGGTTTTGCTCTTCTCACAGTTTCCTGATACAAATTGTTTGCCTGTAATAAATGTTGAGTAGTTAGTTACTAGGAGCAAGCTGTAGCTAGGAAATGCTAGATTGTCAGGTTCTTAATAGGTGTTAAAGAAAACAGGGTCACAGTAAACCTCTTTAATCCTTTCATATGCTCATTTAAGCTATCGCAGAACTTTCACGTAGCACAGTACATCAGACTGTTAGATTTTTTTTTTCCTCTTCCTGTTAAGACCAGTGATTCTCAAAATGTGGTCTCTAGACAAGCAACCATGACCAGGGAACTTGATAGAAATGCCCAGCCCAGGCCGGGCCCAGCAATCCGTGTTGTAATAAGCCCTCCAGGTGATTCTGATGCACACAAATTTGTACGAGACAATTAAGAGAAAAAGAAATAGTCAAAAAGCTTCTAAATAGGATGTCATCAAGGGTGGCTTTCTAGAGAGTAAATGGAAGCCGTAACACATGAGACAACAAAACTCTGGACACCCAAGAAAATCTTAAGATGAGCTTCAAAGCTACGTTCTGGGTAAAAGAAGTCGGGTTAAGATATAACAGTGGCTTCAAAAATGTAACACTGGTAAGAATGACCCTTTGTTATTAGGGATTTTTCCCTGAAGGATGTCCCATCAATTGCCATGGACAGTACTTCCATAGTCCCCAGCTATGGGATTACAGTCCCCACAGCTGAATTGCTGAGGCTTGAGCCTTGCCCAAGTCCTTTCTTTGAATTCCAAAGTGGAGTGAGGGGAGCATGCGAGGACGTTGGGGAATGTCCTTATTTCATGCTGAGCACATTGTGGGTCACTGGCAGGGCTCTAATCACTTAGCTGTGCCCCTGTTGTCTTCTGCCTAGCTAGTCCTACAGCAGGAGAGCCCTCTGGGAGACCAGTTGCTGCTTTCACCTCTGCTCCCGTGGGCTGGCATTAGTGCCATGGATTCTCCACTGCAGTGGGTGCACCACCGGCTCAGAAACAGCCACCTTTGTGCCAGCGAACCATTTCCTGTTTTAAATTTACCATCTTCCCCAGACACTAACCGGATCATCACACATCAGCCATAGGATATCTTTCTTCAAGGCTTTTACTTCATTGAAATATAATTACTGATTGAAAATAGAATTTACCAGCAGCTTTAATGGCACCTGATACATGGCAGACATTCACTGTATTTGTTCTGAACTAATGTCAAACCATTATACAGTCAAATGGGAGGTAAGCTTTGTTTTAGTAAATCCTGGCTAAAGGATTACTGGCTTTTGGGACCATGGGGCTACACCTAAGTGTCACTGTACTCAAATATTGGCCAAGCAGCCTCAAAAGTACTACTGAAATTGCAAACCCAAATCAATGAAGTAGGGACAAATATCACAGTCACAAAGATTGACTGAGGAAACGCTGACCATGGGGTCAAATGCAGGTCACTGAGCTATTTGTGGCATATACTAAAGCACAGCTGTAAATAGAGTAGCAACACAAAGGACTGTCTGGTCACCCCAGCAACTTCTATGCATTCAGCAGCTGCAGCAGCAAGGGTAGTCTTATTCACACCATTTGGATAGAATGATGGGTCACATGTCTGGCAACATTGACAGGCCACAGCATCTTATCACACAAAGGAAAATAATGCATAGACAATTCCTAGCAACTGGATGCTGATACTGAAGATACTACTAGATAATTTTTTTTTTTTTTTAAGAAACTGTGTTTTACTAAAGTTTTACTAACAAATCTGAGAATGTATCTGTACATCCTTCTCCGGATATCTAGTAATGTCCCATGTGTTTATGCACACCCCCTGTGGCAGGCCACCAAGTCTAGCTATGTGCCACTGCTGGTGATTTGCTAGTCAAATTTCAGTAGGCTTGAAAGTACTCAGATCTAAGTTAATTTATATTAATTTTACTACTAAAATTTTTTTAAATAGTTATTGTATTACAGTTAATTGTGCTGAGAACTTTTTACCACATTACGTTATTCAATTTTTACAATAATCATATGTTAAAAAAAAAAAAAACAGACTAAGGTGAAAAAACTTGCAGTAAACAGCTCATGAATGGTACAATTTAGTTCTGTCCGATTTTAGAGCCCACATTCCTTCAAATTAAATGAAGAGTAAAAGCTGTTCTCACCCATATATCCAAAACCAATGCTCATACCTACTCCCTTGCAGAAAGCTCAAACAGGCTCTGCAGCCCTGGTGCCCTTTTTTTTTTTTTCTCTTAGCAATAGATCTCCAGAACTTATTTGGCATAACTGAAACTTGGTAACCTTTAACCAACACCTCCCCATGTTCCCCTCCCCCAGCCCTTGGCAATCCCCATTCTGTCTCTGCTTCTATGAGTTTGACTATTCTAGATTCCACACATAACTTCTTTTTCTGGCTTATTTCACTTAGCATAATGCCCTCAAGGTCCATCTATGTTGTTGGAAATGGCAGAATTCCCTTCTTTTTCCAAGGCTAAATAATATTACACCTTATGTACATACTACATTTTCTTTATCCATTTGTATATCAACAGACATTTGTTTCCATGCCTTGGTGATCATGAATAATGCTGCAAGGAACGTGGGAGTGCGTTCAACTATCAACTATCTCTTTGAGATCTAGATTTCACTTCTATTGGCTATATACCCAGAAAAGGGATCGCTGGATCAAATGGTAATTCTTTTTTTAACATATTGAGGAACCTCCATATTGTTTTCCATAGTAGCTGCACCAATTTACATTCCCACAAACAAAGTACAAGTGTTCCCTTTTCTCCACATCCTTGCCAACATTTGTCCTTTGTGAGTTTTTGTTTTGATGATAGCCATCCTAACAGGCGTGAGGTGGTATCTCATGCTTTTTTTTTTTTTTTTTTTTTTTTTAAATTTATTTATTTATTTATTTATGGCTGTGTTGGGTCTTCGTTTCTGTGCGAGGGCTTCCCTCAATTGCGGCGAGCGGGGGCCACTCTTCATCCCCGTGCGTGGGCCTCTCACCATCGCGGCCTCTCCTGTGGCAGAGCACAGGCTCCAGACGCGCAGGCTCAGCAGTTGTGGCTCACGGGCCCAGTTGCTCCACGGCACGTGGGATCTTCCCAGACCAGGGCTCAAACCCGTGTCCCCTGCATTGGCAGGCAGATTCTCAACCACTGCGCCACCAGGGAAGCCCGTATCTCATGCTTTTGATTTGCATTTTCCTGATGATTAGTGACACTGAGCTCCTTTTCATACATCTGTTGGCCATTTGTATGTCTTCTTTGGAGAAACGTCTATTCAGGTCCTTTGCCCATCTTTTAATCAGATTATTTTGGGATTTTTTTTTTGCTATTGAGTCATAGGTGTTCCTTATATATTTGAATATTAACCCCTTGTCAGATATATGGTCTGCAAATATTTTCTCCTATTGCGTAGGTTGCCTTTTCATTTTGTTGATGGTTTCTTTGGCTGTGCAGGAGCTTTTTAGTTTGATGTAGTCCCACTTGTCTTGTTTTGCTTTTGTTGCCTGTGCTTTTGATGCCATATCAAAGAAATCATTGTACAGTTCAATGTCAGAAGCTTTTTCCCTAAGTTTTCTAAGAGTCTTATTGTTTCAGGGTTTGTGTTTAAGTTTTTAATCCATTTTGAGTTGATTTTTGTATATGGTGTGAGATAAGAATCCAATTTTATTATTTTACATGTGGATATCCAGTTTTCCCAACACCATTTATTGAAGAGACTATCTTTTCCCCATTGAGGCTTCTTGGCTCCCTTGTCAAATATTAGTTGACCATACGTATATGCCAGGGTTTATTTCTGGTCTCTTTTATTCTGTTTCATAGTCTGTGTTTTTATGCTAGTACTATACTGTTTTTGATTACAGTAGCTTTGTAATACGTTTTAAAATGAGGGAGCATTTCAGCTTTGTTCTTCTTGCTCAGAATTGCTTTGGCTATTCAGGGTCTTTTATGATTCCAAATGAATTTTTAAGATTTTCTATTCCTGTAAAAATGTCGTTGGGATTTTGATAAGGATTACACTGAATCTATAGATCACTTTGGTAAATACGGACGTTTTAACAATATTAATTCTTCCTATCCATGAACACGGGACATCGTTCCATCTGTCTTTATTTCTTTTGTCAGTGTTTTGTAGGTTTTAGTGTACAAGTCTTTCACCATTTTGGTTAATTTTATTCCTAACCACCGGACCGCCATGGAATTCCCCTTAATTTCCTTTTTGGATAGTTGTTTTTATATAGAAATGCAACTCATTTTTGTAGGTTGATTTTCGTGTCCTTTGACTTTACTGAAATTGCCTATTAGTTCTAACAAATTAAAATTAAGTTCTTGAAATTAAACTGTAACACTGTGAACCTGGAAACCCTATCATATACCCAGGCTTATCAAAAATTACTATTTAAGGGAGTTAGAATTTTATGACTTTTTGATGTTTGTTTCACCATTTTAATTGATCATCTATTGTGGTCTGGGCATCATGCTAAGTATTTCATGTGAACTGACTCATTTAATCTTCATAAAAACCCTATGAGGTAGGACTATTGTTATCTATTTTCCAATGAGAAAACTAAAGCTCAGAGAAGTCAGGTAACTTGCATATGGTCACACAGCCAGTTAATGGTAGTCTGGATTTAAACTCAGTCTGACTCTAAAGTTTGTGCTCTCTGCACCTTATATTGCCTCTCCAACTCTCACTGAACCAACCTATGACATTTTATTCAGTAAACACAGTGTTTTCCAAGTTCTTAAAAAGATACTTAGCAAAAATTTTATGAGTTTGTTTATGATTTTAAGCAATTAGATGAAAAATACCATGTAACATGCCTTGATCAATCACTTCTTATGATGAAATCAAATTCTGCAGAGATGAAATTTAGTTTTCAGTTTGAGAAATAACAATACTTGAATGTAATATACTTTTTTGACAGTCTAGAATTATTATGATATAGATCAAGAATCAGCAAACTATGGCCCACAGCTCTAACCTGCCCTACCACCTGTTTTTTATAAATAAAGTTTTATTGGAACACAGCTTATACCCATTCTCTTACATATGATCTATGGCTTCTACACTTCATTAGCAGAGGTGAGTAGTTGCAACAGAGACTTTATGGCTCACAAAGCCTAAAATATTTACTCTCTGGCCCTTCACAGAAAAAGCTTGCCAACTCCTGATATAGATGTTTAGTTGGGATAGGTTGAGGAAAACTCTGTAGGATTGGCCAGGACCTAAATAGAGAGTGATTAGCAAGTCATGGGAGAATGTAACCTGTTAATTGAAGCAAATTAAAAGCCAAGCCTATAAATAATGCACCTCTCTTCATACCCAGGGTAGATTGTTACAGTAATGATCCCCAGTGAATCATGCCTGGGTATCCAGGCCCTTATGCAACCCCTTCCCAAACTGACTCTTGGGCTTGGCCATGTGACCTACCAGGGCCAAATGGGACAGCAAACATGAAGCCAGCAGAAGCATGAACAGGTGCTTCCTTGTTGGGGCATGCCCCCTTAGGTCTCAGCATGGAAAGAAGTCCAGAGTTATACCTCAGGAGAGACCACATTAGGAACTGAGGTGTCCCAGTCCACAGCCCCAGCTACCCGCTAGACAGGTGCGCGAAGCCATCTTGGACTATCCAACACCAGCTTAGCCCCCAGATAACTGCAGCCACAAGTGACTCCAGGTGAGATCCGAAGAACCACCAGCTGAACCCAGCTCAAACTGCAGAATCATGGACAAATATACAGTGGTTGTTTTAAGCCACTAGCTTGTGGGGTGTTTTTATGCAGCAAGAGACAACTGATACAACACCCTAGATGAAGGAAATCTACTGATGAGGGATCAGGAGCATTACCTGGGGGCAAGAAGACATGTCTAATTAAAAAGAAAGTGAATTTTTAAAATACACACACCTGCGAGATACAAACAAATACAATTAAGGGCCCAAGATTTCCTTTTCTTTCAGACTCTTGAAGAAAAATAGGTTAAAAGCAAAAACCTTTGGCTTTCTGTCTAGGAAAGGTTAAGTGCTATAAATAACAAACTCTTGTGTTTCTACAGAATCCTTTTTATCCCTTTCTATCTGCCCAGACAGAAAAAGTCTCTCACATCCTGGTAGGTTTTTCCTTTTGCCCCTTGGAGGAGTCAAAGGCTAATGGGGATTTGCTGGTATGAGCCAAACACCCATGCCAAGCTAGTGGCTTTATGGCAAAGTAACAGCTTAAACAGTATAGGGAGGGGGTGGAAAAAGGGGGCAGCACGGCATGGAATAAAGAAGAGCCACAAGGGCTAAGACTCTCGTCTGTGATTCCCACGCTAACTGCCAGGTGAGCCAGTGCTGGCCTTCCTGCCAGACATGAAGGCAAGGGGGCCCTCAACCATGGCCATCAGGGTGTGGGCGTGAGAGCTGCATCCAGAATGGCAACAGCAGCAAAACGTCCCTCACCCTTAATTGTTTATCACTTCCCAGCACTCTCTCTCTCAGTCAAGACCTGTGGAATCGTTTCAAAGCAGCCTTCTTGAGACCCAAACCAGCCACAGTGGCTCCAGAAGCTAAAAATGCCTCGGGTTACAGGGGCAAAAAGGGAGGTAGTGAGGATAGTCATTTCTCTAAATTGTGAGCTCATTGGCTCATTCCACAAATATTTATTGCGGATCTATATATGTCAGGCCCCGTGGTGGGCACTATAGCCATAACAGTCAACACTACGGACATGACTCCTACCCAGATAGGGCTTACGTCCTAGGAGGAGAGAAAAGACAACGGCTACTCCCTAAATAAAACCAGTACACACCATAGGGTGCTGGAGGACCTCCTGGCTCGCCTACGTCTTACTGGTTTCTGACGTTCAAGGTGTTTATACCTTCGAGGGAAATGTTTGGGCCTCAGGTAAGTAAAGCTCCACGTGGTTAGATTTTTTCCACATTTCGGTTTATTGTGTCGGGTAACATTGATGCAGGCTAAGACATGGGAGGGAGGTGGCGGATGGCAGCAGCGCTGAGACCAGACAAGACGTTGAGCAGGCCCTCCGGGGGGGGATCGCCTGGCACCCCACTAATGACCCTGCCTGCAGGGCAGGCAGGGCAGCAGTTCTCCAAGGCCATCTCTCTGTGCTGTGTGTGCTCACTGATCAAACAGCATCAGCAGCAGGGCCCTGCCCAAGCTCTCTAACTCGATTGTCCTAATGGGACCACGCGGGAGACAGAAGCTCAGCGCTCTCTGTAGGGAGCTACTAATGCTTCCAAGTCCAGGGAGAGGTCGACCAGCGCTTGGCTTGCTTTACAAAACAGGAACGAGGTCCCCAGGCTTTGTCGCCTCAAGGAGGATGTGCTTTCGAATATCTACTCCTCACACTAAGCACAAAATGCTAGAGAGTTGCTTGTCATCTTTTTCTTACCCCCTTTTCATTTTGAATGAACCATTACATAAATCCTGTGTTCATCTCATTTCGGTAGCTATGAGCTTAAATCTTGTTTCATGTCATTATCAGCAGTTCTTTTCATGATGATAAGAATCAATACAAACCCCAGTTAAAACCTGGATATATGCCACCCAGTTGCCACAGACAACCGAACCACTCACCCAGGAGGTATGGCTGAGGTTTGACGACGTGGAAGAAAAAAGGGAATTCTTCCTGAGGATAAGCAAACCAACTGCGTATATTTTGGTTGTGTGACCCAGTGGATTCTATCTTAAAAATTTAAACTCCCTCATTTAAGATTAAAGGTGTGTGTTTTAAAAGGAGGTCTTATAGAGAACAGACTTGTAGTTGCCAAGGGGGAGGGGGTTGGGGGAGGGGTGGCGTGGGAGGTTGGCATTAGCAGTTGTAAGCTTTTATATACAGAATAAACAACAAGGTCCTACCGCATAGCACAGAGAACGATATTCAGTGTCCTACCATCAACCATAATTGAAAAGAATATAAAAAAAGAATGTAGGTATAACTGAATCATTTTGCTATACAAGAGTGACTTCACATGCCTCCTAAATTGTGGAGTGTTGAACAAAGAGAAAATATCTTTATTATGATTTTTCTCCTGCCACAGTTATTTGAGTTATACTACCTTGTGCTTCCTGACATATTTTAGGAAAGAATTATGTTCGGAGCTTTGCCATGTCATGAATTAACTTGACAATCTTTTTTGCCAAAAATCACATCCATACTTTTGGCCCCAGTCTTTCTCTTTGATGTTGTTTTCTTCTTGTTAAGAAGGAAAAAATATGCTTTCACAAGCCTATTGGCTGACATGTCAAAGTGAAGCAGATTCCAGGTATAGGATGAGGGGCTGCCTGAGGATGAACTCAAGCAGACCCCCGTGGAGAAGCACTTCCTTTGCTCACACTGTGTTTTGTCCTTTCCTGCACAGGTTGAGACTTAACATACAGATGAACTTGCATCCTAGATAAACTTGTCCAGGAGCTGAACACCCAGCTGAGCTGAAATGTGATTCCCAGGAACTCAGACACAGTTCTCACACCAATGACAAACCAAGTTCCTTGTGTCCATAAGTAAATCCATCCAACCAAAATTGAATTAAGAGGTCCTCATTGCCCAATCCTGCTTCCTCCCTTGATGATGCTTAATGGGTCTAACAAGGATCCATTAAGACCACCCAGGCTGGGGCTTCCCTGGTGGCACAGTGGTTAAGAATCCGCCTGCCAATGCAGGGGACACGGGTTCTAGCCCTGGTCTGGGAAGATCCCACATGCCGCAGAGCAACTAAGCCCGTGCACCACAATTACTGAGCCTGCACTCTAGAGCCTGCAAGCCACAACTACTGAAGCCCGCACGCCTAGAGCCCGTGCTCCGCAACAAAAGAAGCCACTGCAATGAGAAGCCCGTGCACCGCAACGAAGAGTAGCCCCCACTCGCCGCAACTAGAGAAAGCCCGTGCACAGCAACGAAGACCCAACGCAGCCAAAAATAAATAAATTAAATAAATTTTTTTTTAATTTAAAAAAGAAAAAAAAAAAGACCCCCAGGCCTCCAAGGACTAACGTAAACAGCTGATGAGCAGTACCGCCAGATTTAAACTGGATTGACTAATGAAGTCAAACGTGTGGGTGATCAAGCAAGAAGAAGGCACTGAGAGCTCTGATAGAATGCCAGTTTTGCAGCACAAGATGGTTATGAAATGATTCAAGACGTTTAAAGACAGACAATGTATTCTGAGAAAGCAGTTGTGTGAGGTTTTAGGAGATCTGAAAACATCCTGTTTCCAATCCCAACAGGGAGGGTTCCAGGAGCATGGAGGCATGAACAAGAATACCCTGGAAACAAGAGTTTCAGGCCAACTTGATAGAGCCCTTCTGCGTCCTAACTCCTAACATCTCATCTCATTCTCAAGGAGACATCTCCACAAAAAGCCCAGCACACCATCAACCCAAGATACCTAGCGTTCATTTGTTATGCCAGGACTCTCCACCCTGTTGCAGAGAGAAGTTGTACACAACTAGAAGAGTTCCTTACACAGATGTTTAATATCAAAACAAGAAACAGCAACCCCAAAGCCAGCTCAGGGGTACAGACAATAACTCAAGAGCTCCAGGAGTGCCCTCACCAGGAGAATGACTCCCAAATCCACATCTTTCTTGAAATCTCACCCAAGCTCTGGGCCCTGACCTCCAACTACTTTCTACATCCACAACTAAACCTATGATCCTCACTGCCCACCCACTCACAAAAAGAAAACATTTCATTCCTGCTAAATACGTTTATGAAAATCAATTAATATATATCACAATATCATTTTTTTAATCATGTAGATTCAAAACCTCATCAAAAGTGCTTGATTACACACCCTAAGTTTCAGCTTCTCTTGTAGTCATTTCTTCCCTAAAAACCCTCCATGGCCAAGCTTAACTCTCCATTCACATTAGTGCCCCTGCCCCCTCCCCTTGAAGGTCCGGATACTGTCACAACCCCCAGCAGAAAGGCCCTCCCTCTCCAATCAATTAACACACTACATTTAGACTAACTTTTTCATTATCCCACTTCTACCAATTCATCCCTCTTATGGGTTGAATTGTGTTCCCCAAAAAGGTAAATGCTGAAGTCCTAAGCCCCAGTACCTCAGAATATGACTTTTTTGGGCAAAAGGGTTGCAGATGTAATTAACTAAGATGAGGTCATACTGGAGTGGGATGGTCCCTTAATCCAATATGACTGGTGCCCTTACAAGATGCTTAGCTATGAGGGGAGGACACCACTTGAAGATGGAGGCAGAGATTGGAGTGAGGCAGCCTCAAGGATGGATGGCCGCCACCGAAGCTAGGAAGGGACGAGGAAGGATTCTACCCAGAGTCTCAGAGGGAGTATGGCCCTGCTGACACCTTGATTCCTAGCCGCCAGAACTATGAGACAATAAGTTTCTGTTGTGTTAAGTGAACCAGTTTGTTCTGCTTTGTGACAGCAGCCCCAGGAGACTAATACCACCCCCTTCCCTTCTAAAACCCTCAGTGGCTTCCTATTCCTTCATTACATCAAGTGCGATTCTTTGGCCTGGCTCCTGAGGCCCTTTCCCACGTCATCCTCCCTTTACAAATGTATCTCCCACTATTTCTTCCTCACCTTTTCTAAACTCCAATCTACACTGACTTCTCCCTTCTTCAAAGTCCTGCTGCCCGTGATTCCACTAAAGTATCCTTTTACTCTACCAAGTAGATTTCATTCTGTTTTCCCTAGCAATTCAGAAGCACCTGGAGAAATGGGCTATGAAACTTTCTTTACCTCCCCTGAGCATACAGATACTCTAAAAGTACTCATAGATTCATTGATCTAGTAGCCTTTACACATGCTTTGCCCTTGACCTGGGATACCCAGGTAGGCTGTGAGCAACATGCCGGGGACCATTGTGTTCATCTTTGTGTCCCAATGCCTCACACCATGTCCAGCATTTCATAAACTTTCAATAAATATTTTACTTAATTCATTTTAAAAATCCAGCCTCCAGGTATATCTGTTCTGGGTCCATCCTAAGTAAAGCAGTATCTGCCTCCTTTTAAAGAAATTACTAATGAAATACCTTAAAGTTCTTCAGACAAAAGTGGCTGAAGAGGGGGAAATGCCATTCTCTTTCTCCAGTAGCCTAAGAAGTCATTAGAAGGGCCCCAGCCCGGAGCCTCAGGGAGCCTTATTAGTCCCCCATGACCCATCCAAGAGGGGAGTCTTCCTAACTGTTATCAGGCTTCGTGTTTAATAATACATGATAGGGCTTGTTCTTCTACCCCATTGTTACCTGTGTTTCCAGAGCCCTTTGAAAGCATAAATAAATGATAGTTGACTGATCTCCTTTCCCCAGGATTTTGCCAGTGCTGAGAATCTTGAAAGCTTTCCGAGACATGATTTGCCACTACAAATGCCAAGTGGGGGAGTTCCTGTCCTCTCCTATTCATAGGGGTGCTTGATAATTCAAAGTGCCAACTCCTTCCAACAGAGTCAGGCAGACTAACGTGTGTCACAAATCTTCAGGTGATAGAGCTGTGCAGTGGGCTTTTCAAACAGCCCAATGCTTTGCAGGTGGGAGACCTTTGCTTAGCCAGGAAGTTGTCCAGACCTCCAAGATGCTACACGCAGAGAGCCTGCAGGGTCCACCATGTGACTCTGAGGGTCAGAGCAAGGGAAGGCGCCCAGAGGAACATTACTGCTGTTCCAACTCTATCAGCCTATCATTGCCCCTCTTCCACCACCTCTTCTACCCACATTCTCCAAAGCATGTGAATTAGCCTCCCTGACGGCAAGACAGCTATTTCCTGGGCCGTACCCTCAGGATACAAATCCTCCGATCATCCACTGGATGTTTAGAGGGTTAGGATGGGGGAGGAGAGGTGCAGTGTGGCGAATCCAACCTTGGAAAGTAATTAGGAGCCAAAGAAGAAAGAGGGGAACTTCCAGTTTCCAGGTCCATATGTAAGGAGCTCAGAAGTCACCACTCCATCCTGAGAAATGGAATATTACCTGCCATATCAGTAAACAAAGGATGTCATGGTCATCAGTGATTGCTGCCCTCCAACGTGAGCCAGTGAGCCCTGAGGAAACTCAGGATGTGAAAACACAGGGATACTGGCCCCAGAGAGCTGAGGTGCATGTCAAAGGTATGATTTCAGTGAGCCCAGACTCTTGCATCTTCCCATACATAGAAAAGCGCTAAATTCCTTAACTTGAGATATCTGGTTTTCTTTAATTAACAATCATCTTTTGACGGTCAGACTACCTGCCCTTTGTTGCAAAACTTCTCTATAACCTGGCTCCCCCCTCGCCTCCTCGGGAGCAGTTCTCTCAGGGTTACTGAGATGCTGCCTCCCAGGCTTGAAGTCCGAAAAATTCCCGCCGAATAAAACGTAACTCTCAACATTTAGGTTGTGAATATTTTTTAAGTCAGCACTCCTAACAGCAAGTAAAACGCTGAACAGACTGAAAAAAATCAACAATACTTATTGAATCGGTACAAGAGCGGGGGACACAGGGCAAACCACTGCCCTTATTAGAGAGACGGGTGAGTCACAACTTACCAGAGCAGAGACTCAGGAGAAGAAACAGCAGGAACCAGTGCGCAGGTAGGAAGTGTGCAATGAACGAGTTGCTGGAGGCTCAGTGTGGACAACTCTTGACAGTTAAAAACTTCAGGGTGACCAAGTCACGGTGGGCCCACAACATACGGGGAGACTTCCCGCCAGGAGCTCCACCACTTCCCGCAGCAAATATATGAGAAAAATTCCCGCGAGCTTCCCGCAGAGGGAGGGGCAAAGGAACCATTTTTAAATTGACCGCAGCTGCTGTTCTTCTCAACAAGGCCTGCCCTCAGGTGAAGCCAGTTAACCAGAGCCTGACCCGCTGGGGTATTATGATCAGAGCCTAACTGACCTGGGGAAGGGAAACACCCAGCTCCAGCTGGCTCTAGCTTCGACGTGGAAGAACAGAAATGCCCAACTCCGGCCCACTCTAGCCTTCATGTCCCACCTAAGAAGGGAGGATAAAACTGAGAAACACTTGTGAAGTTCGCAGTCCAGAGGCACAGGCTCCCTAAAACACGGAGACCTACTTATAGGACTAGAGAATGCTTCCCCTCCCCCACACCTCACCACCACATTACTGAAGGCCTATTTCCAGTACTTCCTTTTACCTGGTATATCATGTCCAGCTATCAAGAAAGAATTACAAGACATACCAAAAGGCAAAAAACACAATTTGAAGGGACAGAGCAAGCAACAGAACCAGATATGGCAGGAGTGTTGGAATTATCAGGCAGTGTTTTAATTAGCAATTAAAACAACTCTAATTATTACACTAAGGGCCCTAATGGATCAAGCAGACAGCATGTAAGAACAGATGGTCAGTGTAAGCAGAGAGATGGAAATCCTAAGGAAGAACCAGAAGAGAAATGCAAGAGATAAAAAACCACTGTAACAGAAATGAAGAATGCTTTTGATAGGCTCATTAATAGATTGGACACAGCTGAGAAAATAATCTTGGCGCTAGTGCCTATATCAACCGAATCTTCAAACCAGAAAGGAAAAAAACAGACTGAAAGTAAAAAAAAAAAAACAACAGAATATCCAAGGACTAGGGGACAACTACAGAAGGTGTAATACACACGTAATGGGAATATCAGAAGAAGAAGAAAGAGAAAGGAACAGAAGACATATTTGAAAAAATAATGACTGAGAATTCCCCAAATTAATATCAGACATCAAACCACTAATTCAGGAAGCACAGAGGATGAACACCAAGCAGGATAAATGCAAAAAAAAAAAAAAAAAAGACTGCACCTAGGCATATCATTTTCAAATTGCAGAAATTCAAAGATAAAGAAAAAATTCTGAAAGAAGCCAGAGGAACAAAATACCTATAGAGGAACAAAGATAAGTGCAAAGCATTATCGAAGCGTTCCCTAGATATTTTTGCTAGTTCTCAGCAACTTTCTGACCACAAATACTCAAAATAATTTGCACATTCCCAATAAAGAGTGAAGGAGAACTACTCTCTGTTTTGGGAACGTGAAAAGCTGGGATGAAGAGTAGATTTGGCCTTCCGGAAGTGCATAATCTGTAATGGCTCAAGGTGAACACACACTTCCTCTTCAACATCCATCTCCTGCTCCTGGTGTCACAGGTGCCCTCAGCCATGGGCTACTCCTGGGCCTCCTTCACAAGGAATCTGCTTTCACCTAGTGTTACATCATCATACCATCTTGTAATCCAGGGATGTTTGCATTTTAACTGGGGACTGAAGAACCTTCCAGACTCAATAGTTCATCCCTAAGGTAGCTGGAATATAGCAGGATACCTTATTTTCAATCACACAGGTTTCTAGAAGACTCAGAATCCTAGGCACTATGGCAAATGGGAACAAAGACAAACATTTTTAGAAGACAAAAAATGTCTCTTTATCATTGACACGCCAGTAGCAGCAAGCATACCCAGCACCCAGATCTTGGTTTCTAAATACGATTCTCCAACAAAAGGGACCAGGGCTCCTTGAAGAAGTAGTTGATTCCAGGTCTAGGCAAGAAAAACACGAGATGATCCTGGAGCATCTTGTGGTGCCAGAAGGTAAGAATGTGCTCAGAAAGGATGAAAGAGCATAGAAACCAACATGAAAGTATTCCCAATGGCCAAAGCTGGCACATTCTGAACAATAAAATAAATAACAATATTTAATTGTAATCCATAGACTAAAGTAAACATACATGAGTCTATTCTCATATTTTAAAATAATTGAACAAATAAGTAAATTGGCAATAAGGTATAGCTCTTACAAAAAAAATTCTAATTAATAAACGTAGAAGGAAATATAAAATCACCGTTAGTAATAATTACTGCAGGCAAAAAATCACCAATGGATGCTAAAATTATTGGGCAAAAGCTTAAGATAAGCAATATTTGCAGAGTCTAAAAGTATCCCCCGAAGACATTAATTAATTACAAAAGGAAATACAGTAACCTTACAGTGGAAACACCCTTCAGACATGCCTTAAATCAGGGATTGAGGAAAAAGCACTAGTCATAAAATTTATTGAGGTCATGTCACCCTGGCATCAGATCAGGGCCCCACCCTTCTGACTTCATTTAACCTTAATTACCTCCTAAAAGCCCTATCTACAAACACAGTCACAGTGGGTATGGCTTCAACATATGAATTTGGAGGGGAGACAATTCCATCCACAGCATTTTCCAAAAACATATAACCACAAACTATCCATGAAAAAACATTAGACAAACGCACATTGTCTGTGAAACAACACATCTTCAAACACAGTACTCTTCAAACGCATCAAGGTCATGAAAGACAAAGACTGAGGAACTGTCATAGGTTGAAGGATTTGAGGACCTTTCAGTGCAACATGGGATCTGGGATTGAATCCCGTAACAGGAAAAAGACAGTAACAGAGAAACGGGTTAAATCTGAATAAAGTCTATATTTATGTTATTTGTGTTGTATCAATGTTAATTTCTTGGTTTTGGTCATTGTCCTATGGTTGGATAAGATGTCAACATTAGGGCAGCTGGGTAAAGCATATCTGAAATGCTCTGTGCTCTTTTTGCAACTTTTCTCTAAGTCTAATACGATTTCAAAATAAAAAGTTTCTCTAAATGTCCCTTCACATCCCATACCTTGCAATAGCGGTAGGAATAGAGAACTAAATCATCGACCATGTTTCCTTTGGGGAGTGGGGTGGGGCGATGGTGCAGAAGGGAGTAACTGCACAGTTCTTCCACCCAACAGGAGGAGAGAGGGAACCAAGAAACGGAAAGATCCAAAGCAAAAGACAGATTTAAAAGCTAATTTCATGGAGACTGATGTGGAACACAGAATCCGCAATAAGGGAGCTGAGCGCTGGCCTATTTCCAGGTGTCCAGCTCAGAGGCGGGCCAGGCGCCTTTATTTGAAGACTGTCAGCTGTTTGTGTCCACAAAAGAGAAAGAGGGGACGCTGCTTCCACGTGAACAGCCCTGTGGTTGCTTTCCCTCCCAGCTGGTTGATTCTGTGGCTCTGAGGGCTTCGAGCCTGATTATCGTGGGGATTAGCACCTGACGGTCTGGGAGGCCCAGATAATTCTGCTTATTTAGGACAATCCGCCGTAAAGTGGGTGGCCAACCCCCTCCCCCATCCCCAACTCTCCCCGCCATCTTTCAACTCTGTGCTTCTAAGCATTTCTGTCGTTGCTGTTGTTCATTTTACAAAGCCTTTTTCGAGTACCTACCTTGATTAAGGCATAAAGAAGTCCCAGAAGATAGAAAATACCTCTCGGCTAGGAATGGAGCACCAACACATAGTAGGCTCTCAAAAAAGGACTTGCGTGCCCTCAGTGCAAAACGTCCAGAAAGCTTTTCTACTGACATTGTGGTACTTCTGTCCATAATCTCTGAGGCACTGTGGCCAGACTATAAAATAAATTGCTGCACTGAGGAGTAGCTGTAAACATTTCTAAAGATGTGATCCTTAATGGAATGACTCCTCTGTACAAGATGCACCATGAACCCTAGATAAAAAGTAAAAAATAGTAATAATAATAATAGCTTTTATTGAGTGTTTACTGTGTGCCATGTATGTAAACCTCCCAAGAACCCTGTGAAGCGAGAACAATTATAATCCCCAGTTGGCAGATGGCTAGTAACTAGCAGAGCCTGGATTGCAACCCAGGTAAATGGAATGGAGTCCATGTGCTTAACCGTTAGGCTCCCCTTCCTTCACATTCCTCAGTTCTGCTCCAACCTGACTGAGGAACTTTGCGCAAGTCTTTAAAATTCTCTGGGCCCTGATTACCTGCTTATAAGAAGGGGATAATAATTCCATCTTGCCTACATCAAAGGGTCTATTAACTAAGAGAACATTTATAAAAGGTGAACACATAGTAGATCACAAAGAAATTCCCTGAAATTTCAGGGACTCTTATAAAGAGATCACATCTTTGACCATAACTCAATTAAATCCGAAATCATCCCAAAAAACATAAAAAGATAGTTGAAACTTATTTTAAACTAATGTGCTCATAAATAAGTCATGGGTTAAAGAAAGTTAAGTCTCATTAAAACAACAAACTGATTATATATTTATCCACAAAATCTAATTCCTAAGCTGCAATGGGGAAAAAGTGAGAAGCAGCCTATTTTTGACTTCAGGACTCCCAAAAGATCTAGACATTATGGGAACCAGGAAGCAAGGATGGAGAAAGGTCTGCAAATAGGAGAATTGACTGAAAGTGGGTTTAGGAAGCATGTAGCCCTCAGGCTACCTTCCCTCTGCTCAGCCAGTGACCGCCCCTCCCATCTCCTCCCGTCCAACAGCCCGGATGGACGTGCATTTGCTGGAGACAGTAAGGCAGGGGGTCTCTGGCCCAGGGCACACTAGGCATGGCTGAAGGTTTTAATACCAAAAACAGCAGATTCAGTCAAACTTATACTGAATATTGACACTGTCTCCTCTCAGCCCTAGCGGTCTTCCTGGACTCTCAGAATGCCAGTAGCCAGGTTTGTATGCTTCAGGCAAGACCTTGAAAGAGGCTTCACTGGCAAATCTCAACCTAAGGATTCTGAAATTCAGGGTCCCCCAGGAACTGGCCCAGCCAGAACCCGTTACAGTGACCCTGACAGTCAATAAACCCTACTAATGGGCTCAGGGCTGCCAATCACCTTTTTTTTTCTTATCATGGTAAATTATATATTACATAAAATATGCCATTTTAACCAGTTTTAAGTTTACAGTTCAGTAAACTTTAAGTTTACAGGCATTAAGTACATTCACAAGGTTACGCAATCACCACCATCTATTTCCACAATTTTCATCACCCCAAACAGAAACACTGTACTCATTAAGCAACAATTCCCACTCCCCACTCCCCCTCAGCCCCTCGTAACCTCTATTCTACTTTCCGTCTCTATGAATTTGCCTAGTCTCAATATTTCATATAAGTGGAGTCATACAATATTTGTCCTTTTGTTTCTGGCTTACTTCCCTTAGTATAATGTTTTCAAGTTTCATCCATGTTGTAGCATGTATCAGAATTTCATTCCTTTTATGGCTGAATAATATTCCATTGTATGTACATACCCCATTTTGTTTATCCATTCATCTGTTGATGGACACTTAGGCTGTTTCCACTTTTTGGCTATTATGAATAATGCTGCAGTGAACACTGGTATACAAGCATCTGAGTCCCTCTTTTCAATTCTTTTGGGTATTCCAATCACTTTTTAATTCTTCATAGTCATGAAGTGACAACCAAGGATCACCAGACATTTGAGGAAAGCATTTATAATGAGGGACAAAACACAAACAGAAAAAAAAGAAACTTGGAGGAAACAAAGACTATCCAGAGAGAAGAAAACAAAGCAAAAAACTTGTGAATATCCTAAGAAAGATGAAAAGAAGGCACTGCGTCTATAAAATATGAATAGTATGCTCTAAAAATGGAATTTTCAGAGAGAACACAAAAGTAGTTCTTAGGAAATAAATGTTTAAGGACAGAAATAAAATGCTCAATGAATAAACATTTTAAAAGTTGAGGAAATCACCCAGAAAATAGAAAGACAAAGAGATGAAAATAGGGGAAAAAGAGAATAAAAATAGAAACCCTAAAGAGGAGAGGTAGCATCTGAGCAAACAGAAGCTCTATAGATGAGAGAGGAAACAGAAAATAAAATAACAAAAATATTAATAAAATAACATGAATAATAACAGAAAATAAATTTTTATTGCAATCAAGAAAATTTCCCAGAACCCTTGCACACTGTGGGTGAGATTATAAACTGGGTCAGCCACCATGAAGCACCATATGGAGGTTCCTCAAAAACTTAAAAATAAAATTGCCATATGATCCAGCAATCCCACCTCTGGGTATATATCCAAAGGAAATGAAAACAGGTTACCCAAGAGACAGGTATGCACTCCCATGTTGTTGCAGCATTATTCCCAACAGCCAAGATATGGAAACAACCTAAGTGTCTATCAGTGGATGAATGGATAAAGATGACATGGTATATATATATATATATATATACAATGGAATATTATTCAGCCATAAGAAAGAAGAAAATCCTGCCATTTGCAAGAACATCTATGGACCTAGAGGACATTAGGCTAAGTGAGATAAGTCAGAGAAAGACAACTACTCTATGATATTTTTTATACGTGAAATCTAAAAAAAACCTAAAATTGTAAAAGCAGAGAGTAAAATGGTGGTTACCAGGGGCTGGAGGGTGAGGGGGGTACCTGGAAATGGGAGAGCTGTTGTTTAGGGTATGTACTTGCAACTAATAGATAAATAAATCCCGGAGAACTTATACAGATAGTCCCCAACTTACGATGATTTGACTTACAATTTTTTGACTTAATGATGGTGCAAAAGCAATATGCATTCAGTAGCCGCAGCTCCCAGTCAGCCATGTGAACACAAAGGTAAACAATCAATACAATTACAACCATTCTGTACCCAGACAACCATTCTGCTTTTCACTTTCAGCCCAGTATTTGATAAATTACCTGAGATTTTCAACACCTTATTATAAAATAGGCTTTGTGTTGGATCATTTTGCCCAACTGTCAGCTTACGTAAGTGTTCTGAGTACGTCTAAGGTAGGCTGGGCTAAACTATGCTGTTTAGTAGGTTAGATATATTAAAGTAATTTTCGACTAATGATATTTTCAATTTACCATGGGTTTATCAGGAGGCAACCCCATCGTAAGTCAAGGAATATCTGTACACAGTACAGTGATTAGAGAGAATAAAACTGTACTATAATCATTAAACTTGCTAAGAGGCTAGATCTGAATTGTTCCCAGCACTAGAAGAAATGATAATTATGTGATGCAACAGAGGTGTTAGCTAACGTTACAATGGCAATCACATTGCAATATAAATGTGTCAAATCAGTAAGTCGTATGTCTTAAACTTACACAATGTTGTATGGCAAATAAATCTCAAATTTTAAAAAAGTAAAGAAAATATCCCAGAGCCGACACAGGTGAGCTGGGCTCATACCAAGGCACATGATCATGGAAACTTCAGAGCACTGTGGACTGACAGAGATCCTACAAGCTTCCAAAGAGAGGAACACAAAATCACATACAAAGGGTCTGGAGTCCGGGTGACTTCTGACTTTTCCCCAGCAACTCTGGAAGCCGGTGGACAATGGAGTAATGTCTTCAGAGTAGTTCGGAACAACGGTTTCTGCCCTAGAAATCTTTTCTGTTATTAAAGGCACTTGTGCCGCACGCACCCAGATGTGAGATTTTACTGCGGCGCTGTTCTCCTCCACCCGGGTTCAGTCACCCACCTTCTACCGCCACGGGTTTGCCACAACCACAAACAGCTTGTACTGTTTTTTATCCATTTCTTCCTTAAATTAAGTCACTTTTTCTTACTTTTATCTTTTGTGATAAAATAAAAGGCAAATATGAAAATAAAATAATTTTAAAAAACAAAAGTGATGATTTCAAGTTCTGAATGGCTCCTGTTGGCTTCCCAAGGCTCTGATCCTGGAGCCTTCCTCTGCATGAAGAAGGAAGACTAGCAAAGATAGAGAGGTGTTAAAGACCAGCGCCCTGATAACTCTTTTGATGTAACCAAGAAGACTGAAAGAGATCTGCAGGGACTAATTGTCTCCATGAGTTAAGGTTATATGATGCCACCTCAGTGCACCCCCTCCACCCCACGCCCAACCATTCTACCAGCTTCCTCTTTAAAATGTTACACCGAAAGGACACAGAGGCCGCATCCCTCTCGCCAGCAAGTCTTCGGCACAACCAGGTGGCCCGTGTCTATGTAAAGAAAAGCACTAAGCGCCTTTAGACCCCACCAGGCCTAAGACTGGACAAGAACGCTAAACCCTGTTTTGGTTTCAAACTGTTTATTTCTGTTCTTCAAAGCTCTGAAACCAAAGGAGGCCCTTCCTGCAAAAGGGCAGGTTTCCTCTTGGGGACCAAAACCAGAGCTTGCTCCAGCCAACCCCCGCCCGCATCTCCAAGGTGACTTCAGTCATCTCAGTTTGCCACTTCACAGAGTGGCCTCTGCAGGCCTCTCCCCACGGGTTTGGGCCACGTGTAAACGGTGGCTTCAGGGGCCTCTTGGGGCCTCTAGTAACACTTGTAGTTTCCCTCTGCGTTCACACAACCACTGAGGCTGGTCTCCAGAGACTTGAAGACTCACTGGGCCCTGACGGAGACAGGCGGCTTCATAACTACGTGTGTTCAGTACACTCTCTGGCAAAGCTAAGCCAGGTCTCAGACTGCAAGACTCTATGTGGCCTGCATTGTCTGACCCCATGACCCACTCCAGCCATGAGACAGGTACGAGCAGAGTCTGGTAGTCAAGACACCAAGCAGAGGTTCTAGGAGTTGTGGCTATGTTAAGTCAACAAGAAACTTTTTAAAAATTACTCTTGGCCTGACTAACAACAATAACTGCTCAGCTAAAGCATGTAACTTGGAGGCCCCAAAGGAGCGTGGCCCCTAAAGGCCTCTTTCATCTGGATTTTTTCTATAAATGTTGGTGAACCCTGCAATTCACCCTTAGACAATCTTTCATCTTTTCCATTCACCCTCTCTCCCTTGTCAGATCATCCAGTCTCATGGTTTAAATGGTTAAGTAGCTTGTTCAAGGTCCCATACCTAGGAAATGGCCAAGTATTCAACTGGAGTCCATTTGGTATCAAAGCCTGTGTTTTAACCACTATTCCTGAAAGATGACTATTTTGGGGTCTTACATCAATCTGGGATAGTCAGCCTCTTAGGCTGTCCTTACCTATTCTGCTCTGATGGACTCATTTGTCCTTCCCAGCCAAACAAAGAGAAGATCCAGGTGAGCTTCAGCTTCAGAAATGCGGCCTTCCATTCTCTCCCACTCACCGGCGTCCATACCCTGGGCTCCTGGGCAGGGTTAAGCAGCATTGAGGCTGCCGTTCCTCATCCGCCAGCACGCAAGGGCTGGCGAGCTCTGGCCCGGAAAGTCTAAAATAGCCATCTTGTCCCAAGGGTGTGCCAAGCACTCAGAGCCAACACCGGGCCCTGGTGGAGACTGACCAGGAACAGATGCATTCACAGGATTTCACAGGGGCTCTTGGGGAGGAGGCCCCACAGTGAATTTGAAACAGACTTTGGTGATATCTGTGGTTAAACCCAAGGGTCATGGTGAAGGGTGTCAGTCACCCAAAACATGTGTTACTTTCTAGAGCTGGTGAGGTCTGTTGTTTGACACCTTCTGGATATTCAGAATGAGTCATGATTGAGTACAGGAAGCAGTGCAGGGGCACCAAATGTGTATCTCCTCTCTGTTGACGCTTACAGCATTCAAGAAACTAACATTTAGTGAGAGCCTATTACATGCCAGGCACTTTATTCGCACACTTCACCTCCATAACCCTGTGTGGTAGGTACTGATATCCTTACTTTGCAAATGAGAAAACTGAGGCTCTGAGAGACTGCAAGTGGTGAGGCTCAGCTTCAAATCGAGTCTGACATATCCGAAGCTCAGACATGAACTTCTGTTACACAAATGTGCCTTATGGGAAGACAAGTGCCCTTTAACTCCAAGGGAACTTTATATCTCAGGAAAGTAAGATGTTTCTAACCAGATATGTCCATAGTACTATCCAAGTTACCAAAACAACAACAACAAAACAACTTTCCTATCTGGGAAAAAAAGGAGTTTATTTATACTGGGGAGCGCTGAACTTGGAGCAGATGAATGGCCTGAGTGGGAGGGTACAGAGGCGGTAGCCCCCTCCCCCTGTGATGGAAAAAAAAAACTTTCCCACTCTAGAAAGCTGCTCCTAATGTCTTTCCCTGCACCCAAGAGGTTTCCCTTTAGGTTGTTTAAAATATTTATAACTGCAAGAGTCTCTGCAAATTTCTCATGTTAGACTGACCTAGTGGGGAGGGATTGCTTAATCTGGTTCCTCACTGCTGTGGCTGCTGGGAGGATCTAGATCATTTACAGGAATGGGGGCTGCAGCTTGAGCAACTCTAAAGCAGTTATCAGAGTCGGTCTTTCCTTAGCTCATAAATTTGCTTGTTAATAGCTCTGTCATCAATTCACCAAGTCACATCTGCATCTCAGTTAACGCTACATATCAGGACCCCCATCTGTGAAATGGGAATAATGTAAGACTCTCCAGATGGGAGAATCCTCCAGCAGCAATCTGGTTTATCCCCCACGCCAGGGACCACCACGGTCTCCACAAGGTGAAGGAGGAATTCCATTCTTGAAGGTGTTTCTCAGCTCTCCTATAAGTACTTCCCAGGGTCTAAACATCCCACAAAGAAATTTTTTCTTACATCTGATTTCAAATTCTCCAGGGAAATTCCAGCTCATTTTTTCTCTCTGAAGATAGAAAATCCTTCTCACAAAAGATTTAAATATATTCAAATAACATGACAAAATCAGGAAAGAAAAGGTTGTAAAATATTCAATCTTACCAGTCCACCTTCACTTTCATTTCTCTGCATCCTCTTCCAAATTTTATCCATGTGTGTAAATATTTGCAATTATTATAATCCTAACACAGGCACCATTTTGTAAACTCCCCTTCTCATTGAAACACTTCTTCACACACAAGCTAATTTTCATCTCTATCTTTCAGGCAAATCTTCAGTAGTGTACTGTCCTTCCTACACAGATTATTCCTGGAGTCCTCATCCATAGTCTGGAAAAGAGAGAAAGAGTACTTTTGTTTGAGGGGTGTGTTTGTCTGTCCAGTAAGAAGATGGGATTCATTGAGCCAGTTTACCTCATCTTGCCATATCTTCCTTGAAACCAACAACATTTATGTATAAGATGGATGGTCAAGGTTATTTCAAAGCTTTCTTGTTTTCAGATTAGGGTCCCTGTTCCTTGCCTCCTAATCAACCTAGATATGGACTCATAATTCACCTGCTCAGTTTTCAGTATGCCTTGACCATGAACCTTAATGGTTGCTCCATGTTACCCTGGGAAGGGAACAAAGAACTGCAGGGCTCTGCATTAAACAAGACGTCCTCCCCAGTTGTCACAAAAACATTCACGTCAGTGTTTAGCATCTGCAAACTGAGCTCTTTCTTGACATTACAGGTCTGCTAAGCTCTGGTTTGCTGAGGACAGGGCCCCACCTGACACTGGTGTCCCCATTAGGAGACAGAGTATGTATGGAACACCCTTTCTACTTCAAGTTCTTTCAGTTAAACATCACATCCATGGCCAGGGGACAAGTTTGTTCTCAGTATAACTCACTGGCTGCTGAATTGGAAATAAGACCTCCATTATGCTTCTGGTTACAGTTAAATAAGAGGGAAATATGAGGCCTTCCCTGAGCATATCCTGGAAACTAATTTTTTTTTTAACAAAGACAGTAAAATTAGAGCACCAGCCCTCAGAAATAGCAACAAGAAAGGAATGCATATATATAGGAAAATAAATGCCAGCCCAGAATAAAAAGTTGATTTCAGTTTATGAGTATAAGACTAAATAAGTGAGACTCCACGGAGCATAATATCGAGCCCCACCTGACTCCCAATCTTTCTTCCACCCGGCACTTGGGAAAAGATGCCATCTCTCAACTTGGAACAATTCTTATTGGCAATCCAATTTCTGAGTGTCATTGTATGCCCTTCTACAAGCATAAAGACACAATGACTTTCTGGCAGAAGGCCCCAGGAGAATTGTCAGACATCCTGATAAATAGGAATCATTCCCATTTTCAGTGTTTGACCACACATTTCAATGTCAATCTTCTATAATTTTCTGATGTCCACACTGACTTTTCCCAGTAGCCAGGCATACAGCCAAGATTGAGTGAGGATCTCTGCCCCTTACTGTGTAAGTCCTGCTCCCCTCAGAATAATGGACAAGGAGGCTTGTTCACAATGGTGTGCAGCTCATAAGAGCTGACTGTTAAATTTTCAAGAATTTTGTGAGCAGGTTGATATCACCGTGATAGCTGGAAATCAGCCATGGTGAGATGATTTCCACCACAGAAATTGGCAGATACGACAGATCAGTGCCAGTTTTTAAACATTCACCGGCACATCACGCTTGTTACTGAATTCTTGGGATTTTATAGACATTCAGAAAGGGTCAAAGCTTGAGCTATTTTATTTTTAAATTCTCTCCAGAAAAGACCAGCAAAGATAGAAACAAAGAGTCCTAAAATGTTGGGATTGGAAGGGATGTTAGAGGTCACCTAGTGAAAATATTGTGGCCAAGAGAAGTGACAGGAATGTCACACTGCCAGTTACAGACAAAGAGGACAAGACCCAGATCCCTCATCTCCAGGTCACCATTCTTTGCAAAGTCCCAAACAGACTCCAAAAAAACAACCAAAGACAGTCATTGCTTTCACTCCATTGTTAAGGAAGTAAATTTTCCCATCTTAAAAATGAACACTTGATTTTCACCATGACTTTCCTCAAGCTAAGCAGTAGGTGGGTCAAGAATTTCCCAAGCATTTCATGGAAAAGAGCCACTTCCTGCTTCACTTGAGATTTTCAGATGGGGAGAGAGAGCTGTTCTGAGCAGGTGAAGCATTGGCCTCTAGGCAATGGTCTTAGTCAGTCGGGCTGCTGTGACACAGCACCATAGACTTGGTGGCTTATAAACAGCAGACATTTGTTTGTTATGGTTCTGGAGGTTGGAAATCTGAGATCAGGGTGCCAGCACAATCAGGCTCTGGAGAGGACCCTCTTCCATATTGCAGACTGCTGACTTCCCATTGTGTCCTCACATGGTGGAAATGGGACAAGAGGGCTCTCTGGGGTCCTTTTTATAAGGGCACTAATCCCATTCAAGAGGGCTCCACCCTCATTACCTTATTACCTCCCAAAGGCCCCACCTCTAAATACATCACACTGGGGGTTGGGATTTCAACATATGAACGTTTTATGAAGCATAAGCATTCAGTCCACTGCAGGGCTAGTTCAGGTTGCTGGAGTCTTAAAAGTTAATATCTAAGAGACACCTCTGAGTTCAAGCAGTACTAAATTCCCTGAGCCCCTATAATGCTGAGGAGATAAGGTCCCTGCCTCTTCTTCTACTACAAGCTAACCTGGCACAACTATCCTCAGGCCACCCACGTTGGCAGCCTGGGAAGCACATCAGAATCCCTGCCTGTAAGGGCCCTAAATCTTCATCACCCTGAGGGCTTGGGGAGCTGGGTAGGGAATGGACTGAGTCCCATTTTGTGGTTTGTGGCAGAGGAGGTTCAACAACTTTTCCAAGTTTACAAGAAAGACAAGGCAAAACTGGGAACTTCTGACCTTCTGGATTTATTTAGGCTGGAAAATAACTGAGAGCATCTCAAAGAATAACAGTGAAGTGTTAACGAGCTAATTAGCACTTGTGGATTGTTTGTTCATAGTTCATATGGGACCAGAGTACCTGCCTTTGGTACTTAGAAGTTTGTTCTCAACACTTAATTAAATAGAGTATTAACTATTCAAAGGAAAAAGTTAGGTGTTAGATTATATGGGTGACTTTACAAAAAATTACAGAATATTTTATAAGAAAAGTACATTTAAGTCAATGCAGTCTAAAATGGCTGATACTCTAGTTCCTCTGCTTGAAGTAAATGTAACCACGGGTCCCATGCTACTTTAAACAGATGTTATCTGCCATGTGATGACAGACATTTTCAATACATCCATAGCACCTAGTAGGACTTAATCCACCTCGTTGATGTTAACTGTGTGACTTGGATCTACTTCAGTGAAAGGAAGTCATTGCCGTACTCTGAGGAGTCTGCGTTGCATCACTGGTTCCATTAATTTCAACATTCAGTGAGTGCCTACTGTTTCCAGGAAACAGCCAGCTTCTCAAACTGTAAGGTACATATGAGTCCCCTGGGCATCTCCTTGCTAAAATGCAGATTCAAACAAGCTCCCAGATGATGTCAATGCTACTGGTCCAAGGACCAAACTTCAAGCAGCAAAGAGCTGACAACAGAAATAAAAAGATCAACAAAGACAAAGTCTTTGCACCTTAGGATTATAAACAGGCACATAGGAAATTTCAATACAATGTTGGTGCTACAATAGAGACACCAAATACCCAGACTCTGGGGCACCAAAAAGAGACATCTAATAGCTAGGGAGGGAGGGATGCCAAGGAAGTCTTCTGGAGAGAAAAGGAGGAAAAAACCAGGGATGGCTTTGTATCAATATCTCTGGTTACAGTGTTTAGAATTATTTTGATAAGCGGCAAGGAAACCCTAAGGGTTATTGCATTGTGGGAGCCATATGGCTTAAGCTGTGTTTAGAAAATCACTCTGGAGCCACTGATGGAGGTTGGAGGAGACATCCTTGATTCTTTCCGTTTCAAGTCCTATTGATTCTGCATCCGAATTATATTTCAATTCCATCCACTTCTTTCCATCTCCTCTGCTAGTCCCTTAGGGCAGCCATCATTTCTTACCTAGAATAATGCAATCACCTCCTAACTACTTCTAACTGTGCTCCTATAACCTATTTCCATGCAGCAGCTAGAGTAATCTGCTTTGAAGGTAAATCAGATCAGGCTACTCTCCTGATGAAAATCCTCCAATGGATCCCCCTTGCATCCTAAATCCCCAAACCTATCCATGGCCTATATGGCCCAACACGATCCTACCTCATCTGAGACTATTCTTCCCTTCACCTGACATCCTCCAGCCACACCAAACATGGACCTGCCTCAGAGCCCTTCTACTTGCTGTTCTTTCTACCCAGAATCCTCATTCTTCAGGTATTCCAGAGACAGGTTCTTTTTCACCATTCAGGTCTCTGCTCAGATGTTACCCACCCAGACAAGGCTACTCTGAATATCCAAATTTCATTCAACCCATCAGTTAGCTTCTATTCTATTATTTTGTCTTTGGAGCACTTACTAGTATCTGGAATTATCTTATTTAATGTAGATTTATTTAATGTATAATAGATTTAATTATATAGTAACTTACATATCACTCCAACACATGCTCTATTCTGTTTACCAGTAAATCCCCAACCCCAGTAGTACATATGGTAGGTGCTCTATAAATGTTTTGACTGAATGGATTTGCTGGAGGTAAGATGGGTGCCAAGGAGACCTATTAGAAAGCTTTTGGAATCATCCAGACAAGAATAGAGGAAGCCTAAACTAAGGTATTGGTAACAGAGATGAAGAGATAATAGGTTGAGAAACATTTAGGAAGCAGAATCAATAGGACTTGGTTGGTGATTGAAGAGAGATGGAACATGTGAATAAAGGAAAAAATAAAGATGACTTGATGACTTCTATCTTATGCATTAGTGAGTGGCAGTGCCACTAAATGAGGTAGAGAATCCCAGAACTAGAGAATGATGAGTTCAGTTATGGATAAGATGAATTTGAGGTTCTTCTGGAATATCCAGATGGAGATGAATATATGGGTCTGGAGCTTGGGAGAGATGTCTGTACTGAGGATATAAATTGGGGATTTGTCAGTATCCAGATAGTGGTTAGACTGCTCAGAGAGAATACATATAAGAAGAAGATGAATGCACAACAGATAAAATCTTGGGGTACACCAATTAGATGGTAGGTAAAGAAAGTGGAGCCCACAATGGGATAGTCAAATAGAGATGATGAGAACCAGGACATTTTTCTCTATGTCAGGGAAGCCAAGGGAACATAAAAGTTTCCAGGAAGCAGGAGTGATTAATAGTGTTAGATTTAGCAGAGAGGTCAAGGAAGATAATGAGTGGAAAGTACCCGTTGGATTTAGCAATTAGGTGCTCATAGGCTCCTAACATTCAATAGAACTGTGTAGGTAGAAGTCAAATTGTGGTATAATGAAGATAGAATTGGGGAGGAGATGATTAAAAAATGGTATAATGAGGAGGAGATGATTAAAGAATAAGTCTTTCAAGAAGTTTGAATGAGAATGGAAGGAGAAAGAACAGCAGCTAAAGAGGTCACAGGAAGGTTTTGTTTGAGCATGTTTTTAATGATGGGAAAGACTTAAATACAGTATGTTGGTGTGCTAAGGGTAAAAAAAACAGTAAAGAAGGGGAGGTTGAATATAGGAGAGGGGAGCTAAGTGATGGAGCAAGAGCCTAGAGAGGAGGGGAGGGTTAGATGATGGGATCTAGGACACAGGCAGTGGCATCGACCTTCCACAGAAAGAGGGATGCTATATTCTGAGTCAAGAGAGATGAAAGGAATGGTGGAGTGAGATAAGTAAATGAGATTAAGAAAATAACATGGCCTTGACCTTCTCAGTAAAATAGGAAGTAGACAGATAGTTTAGATTTTTTAATACCAGCAGCAACATAAGAACAACAGCAGCCTAGAAGTCACGTCCGGGTAGCCTGTGCTTCTAACATACCTCTGAACATGGGAGACTTGGGGACCCCTGACACATGGTCTATACTTGCCTCACATTTTGGTGTCACCTCCCATTTACTCTGCTACCAAACGCAACCCAGCTTCCATCCATACCACTCCACTGAAACAGTGCTTACCGTGGATATCTGTATCAAACAACACACATGAGTTGTGGGAGTTGGGTATCATAAGTATGTCCTGAGTATCAGTGTGGTCAGTCCCAGCATGGCTTTCCAACCACCTGGATCATGTACTTTCATGTATGATTCAAGATATGTCTCAAGAAATTTCTTCAGAAAACCAGATGGCCTTTACTGAATATCAGTTCTATTACCTAAAGGCTAAAGTGTAGCTTCCATGACTTCAACAAATGCTGGCTAATAGATTCAAACCCTAGAGCAGAAGTCAGCAAGCTATGGTTCGTAGGCCAAATTCAGCCCAATGCTAGTTCTTATAAATAGAGTTTACTGGCACACAGACATGTTCCTTTGTTTCTGTAGTGTCAATGGCTGCTTTGGCACTATAGCAGCAGGGCGGAGTAGTTTCAAAGGAGACCCAATTGCCCAGAAAGTCTAATTTATTTACTACCTAACGGTTTACAGAAAATACTTGCTGACTCTCGCCTTAGATGAATAAAGTTCTTCAGGATAAGACACAGAAAAGGAGAATGGAAGTTAAGGAAATTTCCCCATTTACATGCTTGCCTGGATTCTGAGCCTTATTCCCAAATTTTCTGGATTATTTGACTCACAAAATATAACCTTAAGCCAGTGAGGGAATCACAAAAGATTGGGAGAAGGTTTTTCCTTTACTTGAGAAAGAGGTCTTGGTCAAACAGTAGGAACTGCCATATTTTAGATGTATTCATTCAATAAATGTCAACAGAGCAGCGATGCTGTGTGAGGCTCTGTGCTGAGGCTCTATCGAGGCACAGAGATAAACCAGGTGCAACACCTGCCTTCCAGGGGCTCCCTGTGCAGGATGTGAACTCTTTAAGGGCAACAGCCATGGCCTATTCACCTTTGTGTCTCTGGTACATAATTCTCAGTGCACCCACGATGAGTAGGTGCATAGTAGCTGGGTGCTGCTCCACTGATGGAATGGGGCAAAGACCGTAGTGGCTCCCAGCATCTGGGCCTGACTTAGGTCCAAGGAGTTATTCAAAATCCATTTGTGCACCAAACAATATCTTTAGATGGAATAAGTTGTCTTATACACAGGTCTTCCTAAAGGTATGTTTAGTCTGTTTTGATTACTCAGTAATGAGGACTATTAGGAAAATAGTCCTCATTAGAACCCAACTATGCTGACACCCTGATACTGGACGTCTAGGCTCCAGATCTGTGAGAAAATAAAAAAGAATGAAATGAATGAAATAATGAAAAGACTGAAATAACGCCATGTGCAGCAAAATGGATGGACCTAGAGATTATCATACTAAGTGAAGTAAGTCAAAAAGAGAAAGACAAATACCAAAGGATATCACTTATATGTGGAATCTAAAAGATGACACAAATGAAACTATCTATGAAACAGAAACAGAATCAGGGACATAGAGAACAGACTGGTGGTTGCCAAGGGGGAGGGGATTGGGGGCGGGATGGAGTGGGAGGTTGAGGTTAACAGATGTAAGCTTTTATATATAGAAGGGATAAACAACAAGGTCCTACTGTATAGCACAAAGAACTATATTCAATATCCTATGATGAACCATAATGGAAAATAATATAAAAAAAGAATGTATATATATATATGTAAAACTGAGTCACTTTGCTGTACAGCAGTAATTAACATGTAAATCAACTATACTTCAATTAAAAAAACAAATAAAGCTATTATGAACATTTGTGTACAAGTCTTTGGGTGGACATATGCCTTCATTTCTCTTGAATAAATATCTAGGAGTAAAAAGAAATATATAGCTATGTATTTTGGTAGACATGTTTAACTTTTTAAGAAACTGCTAAACTGTTTTCCAAAGTAGCTATACTATTTTCCATTGCCTCCAGCAATGTACGAGAGTTTCAGTTGTTCCATATCCTCACCAGCACAAGGCATATTCAATCTTAATTTTAACCATGCTAGTGGGTATATAAGGGAATCTCCTTGTGATTTTAATTTGCACTTCCATAGCAACTAATGATGTTGTCTTTTCTTGTGCTTATTTGCCATCTGTACATCTTCTTTCGTGAAGAGTCTGTTTAAACTTTCTATTTTTAAATTGGGTCACTTGCCTCTTTATAACTGATTTATAAGATATATATTCTTTGTATATGTTTTGCAAATATCTCCCTATATATGATGAGCCTTTTTATTTTTACAACAGTGTCTTTTGAAAAATAAGCATATCTTGAGTATGTCCAATTAATTGATTTTTTTAATGTGTGTCCTATTTGAGAAATCGTTGCCAAACTTAAAGTCACTAAGATTTTCACATATGTTTTCTTCTGGAAATGTTATAGTTTCAGTTCTTATATTAGGGTTTATGATGACTGTCAAGTTACTTTTTGCAGATTGTATAAGGTAGGGGTTAAGGTGTCTTTTTGATTGTTTGGTTTGGTTTTCTGCATATGGCTATCCAATTTTTCCAGCACCATTTGTTGAAAAAATTATTGTTTCCCAATTGAATTGTCTTGGCATTTTTGTTGAAAATCAATTGACCATATGGTATTGACAAATGTGTGGGTCTATTTCTGGACTCAATTCTGTTGCATTGATCTACGTGTCTATTTTATGCCAATTCCATACTGTCTTTATTATTATACTTTATAAGTCTTGAAATCAGGTAGTGTTAGTCCTCCAACTTTGTTCTTCCTTGTGAAAGTTGTTTTGGCTATTCTATATTCTTTGAATTTCCTTATAATTTTTAGAATTGCCTTGTCAATTTCTACCCAAAAAAGAAGCCTGCTGGGATTTTAATTAGGTTTGCTTTGGATCTATAAGTCAATTTGGGAGAATCGACATCTTAACTATGTTGGTACTACTAATTCATAAACATGACATCTCTCTCCATTTACTTAGGGGTTCTTTAATTTTTCACAGCAATGTTTTATAGTTTTCAGCGTGTCCGTCTTTTACATCTTGTGTCAAATTTGCTCCTAAATATTTTATACTTCTGATGCTATTATTGACATTTTAAAAAATTTCAGTGTCCAATTGCTAGAATATAGAAATACAATTACCTTTTTTATCAGTCTTCTATCCTGCAAATACAAGATATTAGTTCTAGTAGCTTTTTTGGGGGATTCTTGGGGTTTCCTACATAAAAGATGACTTTACCTGTGAGTAAAGACTATTTTACTTCTTCATCTAATCTGTCTGCCTTTTATTTCTTTTACTTTCCATACTGCACCAACTAGAACCTCTAGTACGTTGTTAAATAGGAATGGTGAGAGCAGATATCAGCCTGGTTCCCTATCTTAAGGAGAAAGCGTTCAGTCTTTCATCACTAAGTATGATGTTAGCTATAGGTTTTTTGATAGATGTATATACAGGTTTTTAATAGGTTGAAGAAGTTCCTTTCTGTTCCTGGTTTGCTAAGAGTTTTCATTATGATGGATATTGATTTCATGCATCTATTGTTTTATCCTTATATATTCTTAATTTCCATCAGTAAATAATAAAAAATTTTTATTAGGAAGAACTTCTGTTACTCATAAAAGATATTTAATTTTCAGTATTGTCAGTATTATTTATAGGACTTAGGGATAGTAGAAAAGTCAAGTAGGAATTTTAAATTGTAGCGACATCTATATGTTTGATTTTATGTGATTTTAAGTGATGTATTGTCTGGTTAATTTGAGTCATAAGCACTTCAGAAAGCTTCATTCTGATAAATAATGGTTTATTAAATACCAATTTAAATTCTTGAAAGAAAGAACTCTAATAAGAGAGAAAAAATGAAAAGAACACAATTGTATATACAGAGCTTGAGATATTGCCCATAAAACAACACTGGCTTTAAGTTTCTGGACTGTGAGAGTCCCAAGTGCATATCAAGTACTGCTTCCTCTCATTTCTTGCTAATTCACAGAAAATGTAATTCTCAAAGTTCTACTATACCTACAAACTCACCTGGGTAAGACTGACTCAGGCTTGCATAAGATCCAAAGAACCTTGAATACCTTATATAAATCTTTCAGATTAATTTTCTTTGGAAGAGAGAGTTTGTCTGGGGTCAAAAGTAAAAATAACTCGATCCTCAAAAAATTTAAATTTATTCCATCACCTAAACAGCACATCTAGATTTGTCAAGATGTCTTCTTATCTTGCTAGGGACTCAGTCCACAGAGATGAAATAAAAATGATTCATACTCATAAACATTCAGCAGCCTACAGAGAGTTGCCACCAACGCAAATAAATGAAATGTCCTTTTCCCACAGCTGGGTTGTTATATGAATGCAGGAAATAAAATCCTTGCCCCTGGCAGTCACTTCTTTCCTCTCTTCTAGATAACACCAGCCCTGTTCAAGGCTCAGCCTTGCACTTGCCTGGAGAAAATGACATATATCCCTGGGAAGGAATCTTCCCCAGTCCAAAACTTTACGCCATCCACAGGCTGATCTCCAGGATCTCACTCAAAGAGAGCCTTGATGATTTGGGTTGGAAGAGCCGGGAATGAATGGGTCAGATCACTCATCTGGGCTGGGACCTCCCTGACCCTTCTCACAGCCCATTGCCTCTTCGGGCAGTTCTGATGCAAAAATCAGCCATCTTCACACTGGGGGGCGGGGGAACACATCTCCCTGTATGTTTCACCCAATGGTCCTTGTTCCACCTCTTGGCAACATGCTGTTGAACAGGTCCATCCTTCATGAGAGTGGAAGGCAGTTCTCCAGGCCATGCTGAATCTCTCTACTCTTCACTGATCCAAACATATCCCATTATGTCTACGTGTTTCTTACAGCAAGGAATCCAAGACCATATGTAACAACTCCAAGAGAAGTCTGATCCCCATGGAGTTAGATTGGGATTTACTCCTCTTTCCTGCTTCACATTGTGTTTATATTAATGCAGACTTCTTAAGGTAAATCACATCATACTATTAATTCCTTTCACAATTAGTATGGAATAGCCCAGTGAACTATAACATTCCATTAAGAAGCAGTTCTTTAAATATGTAAATGCCTCTGGAAGAGTTTATAAATAACACTATAGAGAGGAACCTAGTTGGGAATTGATTTCTCAGATCTCCTTCCTCTGTGGGAAGCCTGACAATTGGGTACTGAGAGAATACTTAATTTGAGGGAAGAAGAGGTAAATTTTGTGAGAACTGAGGAAGCCAGGCCTATTGGGGTACCACAGAGTACAGAATGAAGGGGAGGGGAGGAAGGACACAAAACGAGGAGGGGGCATTGTGTCAAGGACAGAATCCAACTTTTCTGTAGTTTTCCCAGGGTTTATACCTGGGAAAACGTGCCAGCATAGCAAGCCGGCTCTCCCGCCCGTCCTCCCAGCCAGTTCTCCAAGAGCAGAGGTTCACTTGCTCAGTCAGCCTTCTAGCGTGGAGAAGGGATGTCCTCATTGCTGTGTTCAGCAATTTCAAGTTTCACACCCTCTGCTGACAGGTTCTAACCCAACCCCCTTTTCCCTTCAAGCCTTTTTAAAATGATGTCTTCTTTTCTCCTAATCAGTATAGTCATAAACAACTGCATGGCTCCTTAGCTCCCCCGGGAGGAGGGGGACAAACCAGACAGACCGCCTACATAGCCTGATCAACAGCTGTCGGATGGCAGCCGCAGCATTATGGAAACAGAAGGACATCATTGTAGTCAAGCTGCTGGGTTCACATGTCTTACATTGACGCCTAGAAAGACGAGGTGCGGGGGATGGGATGACTGCTGAGGGCTGACATCTAGCTATTGAGAGACCAGGGGAGGGAGGAAAGAAAAGTAATACACCTTGAGCATCTCCAGGCACAGGCTGGGTGCTTGACATACATTTAACGCTCGCACTAACCTTGTGGGGTATGCAGTATAAGGGCCCTGTTACAAGCGAACTCACAGAGGTTAAGCTCACAGACCTTGTCCAAGGCCACACAGCTAATGGATGGATGAATAAGATTTGAGCAACACAAAAGTCCATCATATTTCCACCTTCTTACATAGCCCCCCGGGACTCAAAAGAATCACATCTGAAGCCATTTGTTCCATTTGATTCTTGGTTGTCAAACTTTTAACACCACACGCTGAAAACCACAGACACATCTATGTAATCCTGCAGCGCTGAGAAAGAAGGTAATGTTAAGAAAAGGTTCCAGTTCTGCTTTAAGTCTGAAAGGCAGAATCACAAATGACTACAGGGCCTGCAGGTAACAGTTTGTATCTACAAGCTAAGAAGCCACCAATGGGTGAGCAGAGGGAGGGGACCAACAGTTACATATCCTGTCCAGGTGCATCTGCCCTACATGGGCAGAATCCATAACATCCCCTCACACTTCAAAAGCAGTGATGTTAAGAAAACACACATGTACACACAGACATTCATCACAAACAATATTTCACTGTAGTTTTGTTTCCCAAATTGCATCTCATTTAGGTACGTAAAGATGCAACTCTGCCACTTTTGCTTGGGAGGGTGGAGCTTGGAGTTGGTGGTAACGTGGGAAGTGAAACACAAAGAGCTGGAGTGAGCTGTGGTTGGAGAGATGCCGGGATCAGCGGACTGGGAGGTGAGGCGAGGGGAAGGAATGGCTGACAGCCCTCCCCCCCAGAATGATCTGGAAAACACTGGTTTATAGTGAACCTCAGACTATTTAGTCACTATGGAGGAGTAACTGGTTGATTCCAAACACTTGTGCCCATAAGAGGAAAAAAGTAATGTAGTAAGGCCCTTGACTCTTACTAATTTTTAGGGCAAAATTAAATGGCACACCTGTCTCCTTGTGATCCTTTCTTATTACAATACACGAAGGATCTTAAACAGTATGCCCACACTTTGTGAACTCACCTCACAGCAGATAAAATATGTGAAACAAACAAACGAAAAAACTGAATGTCATAGTTGGACTCAAAAAGAAGATAAACACCTCTGTGGAGCAGTTGCAAAGCAAAGCTCTCAGGCCTAAAGAGCGGATACAGACTACTGAGCCTCAACGCAGGCAGGGGCCGCAGACGGTTCAGTCACTCTGAAGGAAGGTGTGGCCGCCTGCTCGGGCTGCCACTACAAAGTACCACAGACCGGGTGGCTTGAACAACAGAAGGCTATTTCCCCACAGCTCTAGAGGCTGAAAGTCCCACATCAAAGTCCAACAGGGTTCAGTTTCTGGTGAGAAGTCTCAGCCACCTTTTCTCTGAGTCCTCACAGGGTCCTTCCTCTGTGCATGAAGAGACAGGGACAGAGACGAGAGAGAGCTCTCTAGCATCTCTTCTTATAAGGATTCCACCATTACGGCCTCATTTAACCTGCTACTTGGAGGCCCCGTCACCAGGTAAGCCACACTGGGGGCTAAGCTTCAACATAGGACTTTGGAGGGGGACACAAACATTCAGGCCATAGCAGAGGGGATTGGCCTCACATTCACATTCATTCCAGCCAGAGCACATGTCTGAAGCCAGTTTGGAGAAGGGACTTGGGGAAGGAGGAGATGAGAATTTCCTGCTTTGTGAAAAGAAGCTGAGAAAAAAGGCCATGGACCTGCTGCCTGGGACAAAGCCAGAACCTCATGATCAGGAATTAAGCTGTATCATCTGTATCATCCCCAATATTTCCATGGAGCGGGAACCCCAAAATACCATCTTGAGGCTTGATTCTGGACTGAGAGCCTGAAAGGCCAGGTGGAAGCATCAACAATAATTATAAAACTCTAGATAAGAAGACAGCAAGAAAATAAACAAACACAAAATCTTCATTGAAGATGACCCTACAGGTATCTTTAGAGAATATTTGTGTTTGTTGCTGCCGCTGCTGCTTCCAACGTCTTGAGGTGGGTGCTCAGCTTATTGCTTTTTAGGCTTCTTTTTTAAAATGTACATTTTAGTGCTATAAATTTTCCTTTAAGCAAGGCTTCAACTGCATCCACAAGGTTTGATCTGTTGTATTTTCATTATGATCCAGTTCAAAATATTTTTAAAATTTTATTGTGATTTTTCTTCTTTGATGCATGAATTATTTAGGAGAATATTCTCGATTTCCAAATATAAAGGATTTTGAGTGCTTTTTTGCTGTTGTTTTTGTTGTTGATTTTTAGATTCAAAATTGACAGCTGAAAACTGTTTCCTTTTAGTTACATAAGTTGTGGTACGTCCATACAGTGGAATACCACATCGCCATTACACACAAACATTTGACTCTATATTTATAGACATGGGAAAATGCCCAAAACACATTATTAAGTGGAAAAGGTTAGAAAGCAGTAAATATAATATTGTATTAATTAAGTTTCTTCAGGTTGTAAGCAAGAGGAACTGATTCTGACCAGCATAAGCAGAGAGACAGAAGAAGGAAGAGGAGGAAAGGAAGGGAAGGGAAGAGGATGGGAGGAGGGGAGGAGGGGAGAGGAGGAAGGGGGGAATTTACTGGAAATATGCTGGGCTATTTCATGGATGAAGAAAGCCTAAAACAACTAAAAACAAAGAAAGGATATGAACCAGCATAGTTTCAGGGACCTCAGCAGAAAAAAAATTTACAAAATTTTTAGGTTGGTCTAGATTGGCTCAGATGTCTGCACTAAAACCAATCAGCTTTGGTTCATCAAATAACATAAACATGTTATTTTATGTTTATATAAGACCCACCCAACTCTGATTATTGGGATGTTCCCAGAGTAAGAAAAATTATTGTGCATGTACCCAAGTGGTACCTATTACCAGTGTGATCTCATTTTTGTAATATAATATGTGTGGGTACATGTATAAGTGCATCTCATGGTGAGAGAAAAATGAATGATGTTCATCTTTTATACTTTTCTGTGTCTTTTTTTTTTTTTTCAAGGAACATGGATTATTTTTATAATTTAAAAAAAGCAATTTTCCTTTGGGGGGAAAAACTGTCACTTCAGAATATGCTAACCTATTTTATGATTCCCTAGACAGACCTGACAGCCAGAGGGTGCAAAGCTTTTATCAAATACTCTTAAGAAAGGAAAGGAACCACCAGCTCTTTTCCTCTTCTCTCCGCTGTCTGCCCACCTCTGCTTCCCTGTCACTCACCCAAATACAAGTCCTTGATACAAAACAAACACGAGGAGATTATCCTGTACAGTATAGGCTAAAAATAAGGACAATAGATCCAAATCATCCCAAAAGAAGGAAACAGCTTTCAGCTGTCAGTTCTGAAATCATCATCTGGTAATCTAATCCTCTGAGAAATCTGGAGTCTTTGAGTCTATGTCTTTCTCTGCTCCTGATTCACAGAAGATGGTTTTTCGTTGCTGTTTCCACTCCTTTTTCTTTATATGTACACATTGCGGGAGGGAAAAAAATTCAGATATTCTTTTAAAATCTTTTAAGCACCTCTTGTGCCCTCTGCTCTGCCTGTGTTGGGAGTTTTCACATACATCACATGAATGGATATTCATTTGACAAACATTGACCAACATCTCCATAAGATAGACCAGCACAGTCTTTGGCATCAGAATGTCCTGGGTTTGACCTACCTAAGGAGACAAAAGACCTGTATGCAGAAAATTATAAGACACTGATGAAAGAAATTAAAGATGATACAAACAGATGGAGAGATATACCATGTTCTTGGATTGGAAGAATCAACATTGTGAAAAGGACTATACTACCCAAAGCAATCTACAGATTCAATGCAATCCCTATCAAACTACCACTGGCATTTTTCACAGAACTAGAACAAAAAATTTCACAATTTATATGGAAACACAAAAGACCCCGAATAGCCAAAGCAATCTTGAGAAAGAAAAATGGGACTGGAGGAATCAGGCTCCCTGACTTCAGACTATACTACAAAGCTACAGTAATCAAGACAGTATGGTACTGGCACAAAAACAGAAATATAGATCAATGGAACAGGAGAGAAAGCCCAGAGATAAACCCACACACCTATGGTCACCTTATCTTTGATAAAGGAGGCAAGAATATACAATAGAGAAAAGACAGCCTCTTCAATAAGTGGTGCTGGGAAAACTGGACAGCTACATGTAAAAGAATGAAATTAGAACACTCCCTAACACCATACACAAAAATAAACTCAAAATGGATTAAAGACTTAAATGTAAGGCCAGACACTATAAAACTCTTAGAGGAAAACATAGGCAGAACACTCGATGACATAAATCACAGCAAGATCCTTTTTGACCCACCTCCTAGAGAAATGGAAATAAAAACAAAAATAAACAAATGAGACCTAATGAAACTTAAAAGCTTTTGCACAGCAAAGGAAACCATAAACAAGATGAAAAGACAACCCTCAGAATGGGAGAAAATATTTGCAAACGAAGCAACTGACAAAGGATTAATCTCCAAAATATACAAGCAGCTCATGCAGCTCAATATCAAAGAAACAAACAACCCAATCCAAAAATGGGCAGAAGACCTAAATAGACATTTCTCCAAAGATATACAGATTGCCAACAAACACATGAAAGGATGCTCAACATCACTAATCGTTAGAGAAGTGCAAATAGAAACTACAATGAGGTATCACTCACACCAGTCAGAATGGCCATCATCAAAAAATCTACAAACAATAAATGCTGGAGAGGGTGTAGAGAAAAGGGAACCCTCTTGCACTGTTGGTGGGAATGTAAATTGATACCGCCACTATGGAGAATATTATAGAGGTTCCTCAAAAAACTAAAAATAGAACTACCATATGACCCAGCAATCCCACTATTGGGCATATACCTGGAGAAAACCATAATTCAAAGAGTCATGTACCACAATGTTCATTGCAGCTCTATTTACAATAGCCAGGACATGGAAGCCACCTAAGTGTCCATCGACACAGATGAATGGATAAAGAAGATATGGCACACATATACAATGGAATATTACTCAGCCATAAAAAGAAATGAAACTGAGTTATTTGTAGCGAGGTGGATGGACCTAGAGACTGTCATACAGAGTGAAGTAAGTCAGAAAGAGAAAAACAAATACAGTATGCTAACACATATATATGGAATCTTAAAAAAAAAAAAATTGTTCTGAAGAACCTAGGGGCAGGACAGGAATAAAGACGCAGACGTAGAGAATGGACTTGAGGACACAGGGAGAGGGAAGGGTAAGCTGGGACGAAGTGAGAGAGTGGCATGGACATATATACACTACCAAATGTCAAATAGATAGCTAGTGGGAAGCAGCTGCATAGCACAGAGAGATCAGCTCAGTGCTTTGTATCCACCTAGAGGGGTGGGATAGGGAGGGTGGGAGGGAGACACAAGAGGGAGGAGATATGGGGATGTATGTATATGTACAGCTGATTCAGTTTGTTATACAGCAGAAACTAACACATCATCATTGTAAAGCAATTATACTCCAATAAAGATGTTAAAAAAGAAAAAAAGAATGTCCTGGGTTTGAAGTTTGGCTTTGCTTTTCCTATTTGCATGTTTGAAAGAAATCACATGACTGTTCTGAGCTTTTGTTTTCCAATCTGTAAAAGGGTTATTGTAACTGAGGAGGCACATGGGTAAGACGGCTTTAATCTCATACATACATAAATTGTAGTTCACTTGTCTACCTTGCCCTCTAGATCATTAGCAAATTAAGGGAAGGAATTAAGGCTTTTTCATCTTTATATCCCCAAAGCCTAGCATGGTGATGATGGTGGGGCGGGGTGGGGGGGGGGGGAAATATAGAAATAGGGACCACCATTTGTTGAGCTGTACTAGCCACTGTTCTAAACATATAGTCTCATTAAATCCCTTTACTTGTCTACATCCCCAACTGTACCCTAGCCACATTTAAGCAATCCTCTACCTTTTGTGCCTAGAAGGGTGCCAGGTACAAAGTGGGACTCCCATAATTATTTGTAGAATTAATACATGCAACCAGCCAGCCATACACCCTTATATTTAATCACCATCTCCTCCTCTCATATCAAAGGTACTCTTCCCAGTAGAGACAAAAGGTCATGGGAAGTCAGATGTTAATGTTGAACCATTGGAGAAACTGAGGCACGAAGCTATTGAGTGGCTCATAGTCACTGCCCCTCAAGTCAATGGGGAAATGTCATTCTGTGCACCCATAACCATTCCCTACCCAGTTTCCAAGCAAGTGAGAGAAGAGAAAGCCCCAGGGTGTGAGATGAAGAGTAAACACACCCTGGGATGAGCGTAAAGACAAAGGAGACCATCCACCAAACTTCATGGAGCGCAGAGCCTCATCCAGAGGATAAGAGACCTTCCAAAATGGGGATGGAAATTACTACCTGGAAACCCCATATTTAACCAAAAAAGCCAGAGAGTGAGTTGCCCTGTTGGGGAGAATTCCCAAGAAGCAAACGGTGAGCACATGTCTGGAGCCTCCTCCCAAGGCACTATCTGCTCCCAGAGGACCTGGGGACCATGGCATCAGTGAGCACTTCCACTTTCCTCTCAGGAAAAACAAATAGAAAAGAGCCATTTTGCTTCTCAGATGAACTTTTGTTTCTGTAATTCCAGAATGTGCTCGGGCTGTCCAAGGGTGTTGTGGCAGAACACAGGTCATGTTTTATTCCAGTGGGGAGGTCGCTCTTCTTTTTACCAATTACAAGAAAAAAAAGATTGGAGAAAGGATCAAAATATTGTTGGCTTGTTTAATGGAAGAAAAACGCACTTAAAAACTCACGGTTTTTAAGAAAACCGTGGGGACAATGCAGAATTAATTGCTGCTAATGAAATTTAGGATCAAGAGTGCCAGCAGGTACAATTCCTGCTCAGAACAATTAACATCCCATCTACCAGAATAGTATCAGTCACAGACTGTCACAGACTCCACAGATCTATGCCAGTGTCACAAGGTAGCAGGTGGGTCTATGTTACCTGGTCTCACAACCAGAAAAACAACCCAAAGCATCATCTTCCCAAATAAGGGCAAAGCACTAAATCACAGGCCAGCCCAGAGGTCCTTCCATGGTTCTGGAAAAGAGCTTTGTGGCTCCATTCAGTGCCGCGGATGAATCACCAGGCATTAAGGATTGTATTTCCAGGGCCAGGACTAGGCTGAAGCAAGTCCTGAAAAATTCAGTACTTCAGATAAATAAAATTCTAATGCAATATTTTTAAAAATCAAAATTAATGCAAAAGCCTCTATAGAAAACGGTTTGGTGGTCCTTCAAAAAATTAAACATAAAATTACCGTATGATTCAGTAATTCTGCTTCTGGGTATATACCCAAAAGGAATTGAAACAGAGATTCGAACAGTTATTTGTATCCCCATATTCATCACAGCATTGTTCACAACAGCCAAGGTAGAAACAACCCAAACGTCCATCTCTGGATGAATGAATAAGCAAAATGTGGTATGTAAACAAAATGGAATATTATTGAGCCTTAAAAAGGAAGGAAATTCTGACACCTGCTGCAACATGGATGAAGCTTGAGGACATTATGTGAAATGAAGTGAGCTAGTCATAAAAGACAAATACTGTGTGATTCCACTTGTAGAAGGAGCCCAGGAGCGGTCCAATGCATAAAGACAGAAAGCACAACTGTGGTTTCCAGGAGAGGAAAGAGTGGGGAATTAGTGTTTAATGATACAGAATTTCAGTTTGGGAAAATGAAGAAAGTTCTGGAGATGGATGTTGGTGGTGGTTGCATAACAGTGTGAATGCATTCAATACCACTGAACTGTGCACTTGAAAATGGTTAAAATGGTACATTTTGTGTTATATGTACTTCACCGAATGCAAAAAATTCATGTTGAACAAAATGCCAAAATTTTAAGTAAAGACAGGATCAATATTATTGATTTTTCCCTTTGCCTAAGGCTCCAATATGCTCCATACAGCCCTGCTGCTGTCCAGTCTTCCTTTAAAATCCTGGTATTTTGTCATCACAGATGGTTTTTGCATTAATTTTGATTTTTGTAAATACGGCCTTGAAACATTATTCATCTTGATTTCTGAGATTTGGGGCTCCCCCTTAAATTTTGTGACCAAGGGAAGTGCCTCGCTCTCCTCTCTTGCCTCTTCCTGGTCTCCTCTATATTTCTACTGCTCTCCTGGGAGAGTCCAAACTCCTCCTGTCTCTCCTTTGCTGCTTCTGGACAGAGAGAAGGGACCCAGAAGCTGGTGCCTCTGAATCGTCAGGCATGCTTCTGTTTGTGAACCTTCCTGCCGTGCCCTGGGTTCATCATTTACTATATTTTGGGCTTGTTTCACGTGCCAGTCCCCTCTCGCCCTAACCCCGTCATCAACTGGAACCTTCCAGCCTGTGACCCCACGTTACCCTTAGCAGAAAGCCCTGCAGAGCTCCCATGCCAGCTGTTTTTTTCCTCTTCTGGAGGAATTGATTCCTCGTGATCCTCCGAGCTGTAATCTCATCAGGCTGGAATAACTTGACACTCCCATTTGTCTGAAACAGAAGTCGTTTGTCTTCCAAACCTCAGGGTTGGGATTGTTGAGAATTCCACCCACTGGCCTCCTCTTAGAGGGCTGTGGCCACTGCATCAGCTGCTTTTGGCTTGCCTCTGAGAGGGTTCACGACTAGTGGGGAAGGAGAAAAATCCTGGGTAGAGAGTGAGTGAGAGCTACAGGCCAAGTGGGGCTGGAAATCGATCCAGGACTCTTCTTACTGAGAGCTCCTTGCCACTTTCAGGGGAGCCTAGATCACCGGATCTGGCCCAAAAGGCAAGACAGAGCTCAGCAGGGGTCTGCAAACTCCACGGAGGCAGGACTGTCCAGCAAGGACACTGATTCTTGGGTCATTGCTTCATCATAGCAGTACATGCCATTGTCATCACATATGACCACAACACTATGAAACTGTCCACAGAGCAGCAAGTGAGGTGTAAGGAAAACTGGGGTCAAGTTCAACCTTGTCCCTTAGCAGCTGTGCAACCTTGGGCCCTTTGGGCCTCAGAGGCTTGACTCCATGATGGGAATAATAACAGATATTGATATTTCACGGGGGAGCCCAGCCAATAAAAGGAGTTCATCGTCATGAAAATGTTTGAAAACTCTGCAGCACTAAACAAATGTAATATATTGTTTTGATAGTTATCTAACCAAAAGTAAGGATGAGGCACTTTTCAAAATGAAACACCAAGACAAGGGATTGTCCCCTTGTGATACACAAGGCAATGTGGGCCATGGGTTTTGAGAGGACTACTGCGGGGCAGTGGGGACTCCCCAGGAAGCACGAGGGTGTCAGGATCCAACCCCTTGTTTCTCACACCCTTTTGCTTCATGAGACTACAGACGCGTTATAGGCTGAGGAGGGAGAGACCTGGCCGATGGGGCAGGGGAAGCGTCATGACCCAGGACATCATGGAGGAACAGGTTGTGCTGTCCTGAGATGGACAAGAGAGCACACAGCAGGATAGCGTTGCACCAGCATCTCTTCCAGACCCACCCCTGAGCCTACAGAAGGGGAGAAGGGGTCCCAGTGTATCCTTCTTAGAGAAGAGGAGGCACAGTGCGTAGTGGTCCCATGAAGCAGAAGATGAGCACATTCCAGATGGCAAATGAGAGCATATAAATCTGCAGAGCATGTGGCTGAGTGTCATGGACATCTGATTTTCCTTTGTTGGCTACCCAGCAGCCAATCCCTGCCCTTTGTGTGTAGCACATCCCCCTTGTGCTTTTCAGCAGAAAGCAGAGCCGTCTTCCCACTAGAGATCCTGAAAAAAGCCAAATAGCCTTTTTCCCAGGCTCCCTTGCAGTTCAGCAAAGGCAAGGGGCCTAGACTCACACATGCTGAACTTTGAGTCAGGCCTTAGTACAACACAACAAAAAGAGTTTCTGGGGGCAAGAACATCCAGTGCCCTGGGCCAGCAGCAGAGCTGGTCTAAGCAGAGGTGCCTGGTGTTCAATGATGGCAAAAAGCAGTTGCAGGGTCTTCACCAGGCTGTTGTTTAGAATGTGACTGCGGCTGTGGTCCTAGCTGATACCTAGCCTCTTGTTCAAGCCTGCTCTCCAAACCTGGTTCTATAGCCTTCTGAAGGGACTTGACCTATCTAATATCCCTTTAGTAAGTCTCTTTACCCCTTTCATAAGCAGAAGTAGTATCTCTTGATTGCCTTGATGAATTCTGGATAATACACCAAGTAAAAGAACTATCACAGGCCCCCACCCCTAACCCCTGATACATTTCCAGGAGCAACCCTGGCACCGACCCATTCACCCTGGCCCTTGAGTTGCCAACACGGCTTCTCAGGGGCCCTGAAGCATTGACTGGGGGCGTGAGTGCAAGGAATGTGCCCTACTGCTCAAGTCACGTGGGGCAAGATGAAACTCTCCCTCAGGTGAGGAACAAAATGATAACTATTCAGTTCATGTCAAAAGTTTAAAGAAATGGTGTATTTTGGATCTTATGTTTCAGTGGGTTTTCTCATAATAAAAGAATTCTTCCATATAGTGACTTTGGCCAGAACCTGGATTAACAGAGAGAACTTTTAAAAGTTAGAATGTATTCCTGACACACGCCACCTTAGAGTGAATAAATGAGGACTTGGCTTGCTAATTCAGAAGGGTTGCCAACCCCTGAGTTAGGAAAATGCCGAAAACTTCTGGCCACTGAACAGAAAGAAGGTTCAGCCAAAAGGGCCTGGCTCCAAGCCAGGCAAGCTCCCCAGCTCCAGGCCTAATCCCCATCTTAGCCGTTAGCAGCACATTGAGGTCCGGGTGAAGATGCTCTTCAGGCCCAGCTTTACTCCTTAGGAAAGGAGCCAAATGGTGTCTTATCCCCACTGCACAGAATGCAGACTAATGAAAATGGCAAGATTCCTTCTGAGATAATAGCATAAACTCAAGATATAGTCACAGAATTCTGAAGCTGGAGGTGGTGGTATGCAGGGAAATACTTAACAACCAGCTCTCAAAAAACCAAAAAAGTGAATGTCTGTATATATAGACATAAGGCTATTGTAAGTTTCACTGATATAAATCATGTATATTTATAATACACAATTTACAGATAGTAATAAAATACACAATTGTCTTCACTGCAGATCCCATACAGTTGATTTTCCTCCCAGGATGCTCTTGAATCCGTAGTCAAACCATGCTTGCAATTCAACCATGATTTGACATATAGAGTTGCATCTCAGTCTGCTCTTTTCCCAATAAATTTATTGTCATTACATATGATAAGATCTACCGAAAAATTCACTCTTGTACAAACTATGTTCATTGAACTAAATCCTCTTTCACCTTCGGCTCTAGTCATTTCAGACCTTTAAGTTTAATCTGCATTATTAATACTTTCTCCTTAACTTTCTTAAATCTAGACAAGCAACAAAGCAATAAATCAAGCCCTGATTTATAGCATTTGCCAATTTCCTTGGTGTACATATTGCTGTTGTGGACAATTTCAAGCTACCAACATGACATCACCAACCACCAAGTAGAGAAGAGACACACAGCACTAGTACATAGTATTTCCAGTGTATAGATTGAAATAAAATTCATATTTTATGGCAAGACAAGAATAACATAAAATTTTAGGGCCTCCTCCTTCCCATTTAGTGTGTGTTGTACAATGCATTAACCAGACCTCTTTAGGAGATAACTTTCTTTCTTAACCTCATAAAGGGTCACAACTACTTAGGAGATAGTCTTCCTTCTTAATCTTGTAAAGAGCCACGATGACCCACGACCCACTACTTGCTTTGTCCCGTAGATCTGGATTGTGTAAACTGTCAATATGTCACTTAATTTAGAGACCTCTGTCTCAAAAAATTACATAGCTGTGCTTTAGTCCTCTAACGGGTGAAACTGTTCCCGGAGCTTTCTGAGAAGCTGTTCCCGGTTATAATCCTCAGTCTGGCTTGAATAAAATTTTTCATTTCTTTCTTAGATCAACTGTTGATTAGTTTTTCATCGACAGATACAGTCGATGTAAAAAACTCAAAAGCGTAAATAAAATGTGTGCAATAATTAGGCAGTGATATGTTTGAGCATTACCTTTGTTTTTAATAAATACATTTACTTGTACACTTATGTAATTTTTAATAATGGCTGTACTTAACAAGCAGCCCACAAAATCCCTAAAAACTTACCAACCGGCTCTCAAATGCTGATATGATCTGATCCCTCTCCCCGCCCCCCCTCCCCACACACTACTGGCTGGAGGAGATCTGGAGAAGGTTACATCTAGTTCTCCACCCGTACAAAATATGTGGAGATGGGAGGTAGGGATGGTAGGTATTGGGGTCAGGAAATCCAGCTGTCCCACAAACATGTCCTGTGCGTTCACACATACTTCTAGATGTTAAAAGGAAGCCTAAACTCTGGTCTGGCTGCCCTGGCATGAAGCTCTCCAGCTCCTCACTGCCTTTGTCGATGTGACCTATTTTCAGAGCAAAAAATGCTGATTTACTCTCCAGTTGCCAACTTTGGCTACTGGTTGCACAGACCTCGCTCTACCCCTACAGACACACCCTAGCTTTGACAGCATTTCCCAAAACTCTGCAGGTCTGGAAAGAATGACACAGCTGGAGATCATTTGGAAGACAATTAAAGCTAATGAGCTGACACAGCAAAAGCAGCAAAAAAGGCAGGAAATGGCTCTGGCTAGAGGATAGTTTTGCCTTGGTAGCCGGAAAGAGACCAGTCAGGAAGTAAAATGGGAGAGGATCTGACTTACTAGCAAAAATTAGTATTTGCTTACCCAGGCCTTGACCATAGCTGAATGGGAGGGTGTACTTCTGGCAGGGCTGCGGGAACCAGGCGCTTTTCTGTACAGAGGGGAGCAGTGTAAACTGGTGCAGCCTCTATGGAAGCCAATTTGACACTGGCTTTCACTGTTTTAAATGCACATTCCCTTTTACCCGGATACTCGAGGATATTCATTGCAGCATTATTTGTATTAATGATGGCACTGAGGGACTTCCTTAGTGGCGCAGTGGTTAAGAATCTGCCTGCCAATGCAGGGGACACAGGTTCAAGCCCTGGTCCGGGAAGATCCCACATGCCCCAGAGCAACTAAGCCTGGGCGCCACAACTATTGAGCCTGTGCTCTAGAGCCCGCGAGCCACAACTACTGAGCCCGCGTGCCACAACTACTGAAGCCCATGTGTCTAGAGCCCGTGCTCCACAATAAAGACGGGCCACTGCAACAAGAAGCCCGCCCACCACAACAAAGAGTAGCCCCCGCTCGCCACAACTAGAGAAAGCCCGTGCGCAGCAACGAAGACCCGACGCAGCCAAAAATAAATACATTTTTAAAAAATAATAATAAATTTAAAAAAATAATAATGGCACTGAATTAGAAGCAAACTGAAAGCCTATTAATAGGTGGCTTGATACGTTTATAAAAGACAATAAATACAGAAGAAGGAACACTATACAACCACTAAAAAGAATATGGCAGCTATTACCTATGGTAGAACACTCTCAAATCTGTTAAGTGAAAAAAGCAAGGTAATGAACACTGTATGCTACCATTTGGATGCTTTGAATGATATATTTTTACACTTTAATGTGCATAAAATACCTTTGGAAGGATACACAAAGAAACTTGGCCACAGTTGCCGCTGAAGAAGAAAGCTGACAGAGGCCAAAAGTGGGAAGGACTTACTTAGCAATATACCCCTTTAAAACGTTTTAATTTTCTATCACAAACTCCCATTTTTTTAATCAAAAAATAATAAAGTATGTGGCTATTTTTTAAATGGCAACAACAACTACACTTCCATGATTATTAACCACAGTCCTGAGCCTGCTCAAACTTTTCTCTAGTCAAATTTTAAAGGCGTTCGTCCACTCCCATTCACCTGGAACTGTCTGGGTTTTAGCACTGGAAGTCCCTTGTCCTGGGAAACCCTTCAGTCCGGACAGACTAGGAGGGTTGGACAGGCTACTCTCCTCTCCAGATTGAAGTGGTGCCCTCAGGCCACCCATGGGCTCCTTCTCCCTGTCTCCCAAACCCAGCAAGAAGACGGAGGGCAGGCCGCTTGGGCTGCAAGCTAAGCAGGTCAGCCTCCCGGGTACCGAGCTGGGCGAAAGGCTAGGGCGGGGTCCCGGAGGGGCCTGGCCTCTTACAGAGGCCTCACTTCATTGACCCGGGAACGAGAGCAATGGGCAGGGACCCTGATCCTGGGTTCTAGCCTCGGCTCGCCACTGAGTGACCTTCAGTCGGTCCTTATACTTTTCCGGGCCTCAGTTTTCTCATTTGTAAAGTGAAGGGGGAAAGTGGGCGCCTATCACGGTCCTAAGGGCACATCTCCTCACCTCTCAGACTCTTGAGCACAGGGGCCCAACCCCCAGCTCACGCGCATGTTCCGTACTCTCCCAGGGAACAGCCAAAACCTCTCAGCTCTAGTTCAGGTGCATTTCACAGGTAGGAACCAGAAGGTTCTACCCAGAAAACTCCTATTCAGGATCCAATTGAAAGGTGCCTTCTCTTAAAGCAGCATTTCTCAACAAAGCGAATGAGTTCAGAATGTCAATCCTGGGCCCCGCTACAGAGATTCAGATGCAGTAGGTCTAGGAAATCAAGGTAGGTCCCCTGCCCTCCAGCCCCACCCGGTACCAGTCCCACACTTTGAAACCCACTGTCTTAAAGACCAAGGCCACATCAGAGGGTAAGCATTTTACAGTTCATTTCCTCTTTAATGAAAACAAGCTATTATTCTGTAACGGTTATTTTTTAAAACCAACAATAAGAGTTTTGAGGCATCAAATCCACTTAATGCACTGCAGCCTGGAACTACACACCAAACAGTAAGATTGCATTTCAAAACATGATCAAACATCAGCCTAATCAGCCAGGTGTTAAGACTCTCAATCACAAGCCTCAAAACACATAATCGAGCATCAGTAAGCAGGTGTTTGAAAGGAAGATTGAGATCAACAGTTGCTTTTGTGGGTATTTAAGAGGTTTTGAAACATTAAAATGGAGTACCTCATGCTGAAGCCAGTAGACTTCCGGGGCTTCGAGGCTGAATGAATCCAGGCAATAATTAGCACTGGAGAGTTTAACAGGATTGCAATCAAAAAGCTTTGATCCTTATTGAGAAAATCTGTGTCCTTTCCTTTATTTCCACTACCTTTAAGGAGTTGCCCTCATGGGTGGCAATGCTTTTAAGAACCCCTAGAACATACTGCACCGTGTTCAGATTGAAGATTTTGATCCCTTTAGAGAAAATCACATGCAGATCACAGACATACATTCAGTGCAACAGTGCCAGGGACCCATCCCAACTTTCTCCCCTGTGTGACGAGTCTAGAATGGGGAGTTCCAAAGAAAAAGCAAAGTTCCACTTTAGAAATTAATTTTTGGTTTTGTACACATTTCAAATGGCTTCTTGGTGACCTAACTGCCCCATGAAAATCCCTGAAAGGTTTCAGGACAATTTAAAGTGACCATCCTCAGTAGATGCACCCTTTTTTTTTTTTTTTTTTTAATAAATTTATTTATTTATTTATTTATTTATTTATTTATTTATTTATTTATTTATTTTTGGCTGTGTTGGGTCTTCGTTTCTGTGCGAGGGCTTTCTCTAGTTGTGGCGAGCGGGGGCTACTCTTCATCGCGGTGCGCGGGCTTCTCATTGTCGTGGCTTCCCTCGTTGCGGAGCACGGGCTCTACACGCGCAGGCTCAGTAGTTGTGGGTCATGGGCTCTACACGCGCAGGCTCAGTAGTTGTGGCTCACGGGCTTGGTTGCTCCGCGGCATGTGGGATCTTCCCAGACCAGGGCTCAAACCCGTGTCCCCTGCATTGGCAGGCAGATTCTTAACCACAGCGCCACCAGGGAAGCCCGATGCACCCTTTTTAAGACCCACTATTAATAAGACTAGCCCATCACTTAGGCTTAATAGCACTTGCCCATGTGATTATTTATTTTAGGGAGTGCAGCAAAGGGGTCCCTACTTAAAATTGTAGCTTGTTAATTTCTATTAATTCCCCTTGATTGTGAGTAGCCATTTAGCTTTGAGAAAATATGCTTCACTTTCTATTTTTCTTCCCTCTTCCCCTGGCCTTGGATTACCACCAAAATATTAGTTTCAGTTCTTATAATTGTATCTCCTACAGTTAAAGGCGCTGTTAGAGCATTTGGTCATATGTGATACCAACTTAATAATAAAGCCCCAATCACCCTTACTTCCATGAGATAAAGGTGTTTGAGACATCAGAAAATTTCACTGTCAATCGTGGATATCCACATACTCCTCTGAAACAAAATCAAGAGAGTCTACCAGGTCTGAACAAATCAGGGGTTCTGAGACTGGGTTCTAAGGTTGAATAAGCCCAAAGGACTTCATCCTTCCCTCCCACCAGTCAGTAATTGCAGACCACATCACGACTTCTCTTTCATACCACCTTCCTCTTTTGAGCTGTAGGATTCAGCGGGGGAGCTGATTAGTGTATAGTTGGGGCTTTTGTGACTCAGGACATTCAAACCTGAACTCTGAGTCTATTTGCAAAGATAAAAGTTTCCTCTCTAATCCAGGGATGCTGGCTATCTTTGGGCTTTTCTGGTCTTCCTTCGTCATGTAATACCCTTCTTTCTTTAGTATTTGTACTCTCATCGTTCCTGTCCTGGTAGCCACAACCACAGCCCAGCCGGGGAAGTGTTAACCTTAACTCCTCCTTATGCAGGAGGAATTCAGCAGCCCTTTCAGCAGCCCACACCATTGTAGCGGGTTTCACAACTTTAAGTTGGACTGGAAATTCCCTCGGAATTCCATCATGCAAATTATTCAGACTGATTCCATCAGGATTTTTCCTCTTTGTTGTGCTCCAGTAAACCTCTGACCTCCTGTTTCATGGAGAAAATAGAAATCATCACATCATCAGATGGAAGCTCCATCAATTCCTTGCTTGCCTCCGCTAATCTAAGACTTGCCTTCTCCCTTCCCTCCTGTCGCAACGGGAAAGAGGCCCTCTTCCCTCTAGGCCAGTTCCCCACCAAGGCTTGGGACCCCAGCTCCATTGGCCCCTCTCCTGCATCTTCAGAGTCTCCCTCTCTATTGGCTGTGGCTCATCGCCATTTGTATATAACAAAATGTCATGTTAGAAGTTGGGACTGTGAAACACCAACATATAATAAAAGCTACATTTCAAAGGATGGGCTAGACCATACGCGCAATTTCAAAGTAGAATAACCAAGAACCAGTATTATGACTTTTAAATTTCCTCATTCAGCAGGAGGATAAAGAGTCAAAGGAGTGGGGTTTCGAGAGGACTCTTGAGTAGAGCCATTAGAATGCTGTGGGTCTCAGACCCCAAGGATGGAAGGATGAAAGGGATCTCTGCCTTCTTCTCAAGCCTAGTGAGGATGCTTTAATGGGACAGCTTGGAGAGATGAATGCATGTCCCCTGCAGTTGGGTGCTAGAAAGACTGGGACCTACTCATGCCTGAGAAGGTCAAGGCAGGCAGCAGGGTAGAAGGCTGGGTCTGGGAAGTAACTTCACTCCTGGGGATCAAATTGTAAGAATTTTGCTCAGGGAGAGGCTCCCAGAAAAGAGGCCTCCAGGAGCAAGAAACCGTGAGCAGTACTGGGAGGCAGGCGTGGGTTTGGGCCAAGAACTGAGGGTGGATAGGACAAGGCCAGCTAAAGAGTTGCAGTTGGAAGACCCCACCAGGTGAACTTTCAAGGAACCCATGGAAATGCCCAGCGAGAGTCTGCTGTACACACCTGCTGCCCCAGAGAAGGCGACACCATCCTACCAGAGAGCCAGCCTCACCACTTATCCCTCCTCCTAGCTCTGACCCTGGGGGTAGAAGCACAGCTGGCAAGCAGAGAACGAGGAGAAAGTGTGGATGGGGGGAGAGAGGAGGGCCATGCCAGCCCCCACCATCACAGCAAGGGGCCATCTGGGGCGGGGCAGGGGGCGGGGAGTGGGGTGGTGTGCATGTGAGAAGATTGAACATTAAACCAGCTGCAGAGTGTTGACTGTTATCTTGGAGCAGACATTCTAAATGAACTAACTGAGACTGAGATTGTAACCTAACATGATTCAGAACTTTAAGAAAAAGGAACCAAAGAAATGACCAGAACCTGAACAGATTTAAAGGGACAATGGAAAACGAGAGTAAGACTGCTTTTAAGAAAACTTCAGCATGAGCACTGATGTTCCATGGACAGACAGATGGACATGCCTAGACAGAGGAAGCGGAAACCTCCCCTTGAATCTACATCAACTTCCAGCCTCTCTCCTGTATCTTCAGCTTCTCCCTCTTGACCTTATCTTCTTTCCCTCACTCGAGATTATTAAAGGAGTTTTTCACACTCCCTGCCTCTACTTCATCATCTCCCATAGCCATCTAGCTTCTGCCCTGTCATTACAGTAAGTCCCCTACATACAAATGAGTTCCGTTCCTAGAGTGCTTCGTAAGTCCAACTTGTTCATAAGTCCAACAAAGTTAGCCTAGGTACCCAACTAACACAGTCAGCTATATAGTACTGTACTGTAATAGGTTTATATACTTTCACACAAATAACACATTAAAAAACACAAAAAAATAAAGGAAACATTTTTAATTTTACAGTACAGTACCTTGAAAGTACAGTAGTCAGTACAACAGCTGGCATACAGGGGCTGGCATCGAGTGAACAGGCAAGAAGAGCTACTGACTGGAGGAGGGAGAGGAGGGGGGAGATGGCAGAGCTGAAGGATCGTCAGCAACAGGAGATGGAGGGCAAGCTGCACGTGACAATGTACACCAGACACGTGAACTAACTCATGTGATTGGACATGAGAACGCACGTTCGCATCTTTGAAAGTTCTCAGCTTGAAGGTTCGTATGTAGGGGACTTACTGTACTGCCCAGAAACATCTCTGGACAAGGTCACCGCTGACATCTTTTTATTTTTTTCCTCCTTTTTTCTCAAAATAATTTTTCTTATTATAAAGCAGATATGCTCATTACAGAAAAATTAGAAACCTCAAGCAACTAAAATGAACATTAAAAAATAAAATCCATAAACCCACCCACACCAAGCCAACCACTGTTAGTAGGTTAATGTAGATCCTAGATTACCTTCTGTGTGTATATTCATGTGTAGATTTAGAGATATATGCACAGAGAATATACATACACAAACATTTGAGTTATTTCAAGTTTTTCATTATTACAACAATGCTAATTTAAAACTTGAATTCATATTATACATATACTACTTAATACGTACATATATGTACAAATTACATGTGTATTTTCACAAGTACTTTGCAGGTGTAAGTAGAATGCTCACAAAACAAACAAACAAAAACAAGATAATAGGAGATGGCAATAGCTTATGTTTCCTGCTGCTTCTGCATTATCCAAAGATTTATGAAAGTGTTAGCTTCTGTTATTAAAAAAAGGCACTCTGTGACAACTTGGCACATCTATTTACATGTTAGAAAACAGTGGTGGCCAAAGGACGTGATATTTACTTAACACTTTATCAAACATTAAGCCGTTATTTCCTTTATTTTCTAAGTACATATATTGTGATGTTAAGATAGGAAGAGACAATGGTGGAAATTTTAAGAAGATGATTTTGACATAGGGAACATATTTTACCCTCATAATTGTGTTAAGTCCATCTTTACCAATATGCCAATATATAATTTTTACTACAGAGCATTTTTAGACACATGCCACTATGTTAAAAATAAACAAACAATAGAGAAAAGTAAAAAAATAGGAACTAAAAATTTGACTCCCTGGAAAAAGACAACACTGAATAAATTTGTGTAAGCCTTTCAGACCTTTTCCTAAACATTTAGAACCATATCTATCAATACATAATTTTATTTAGTTATTTTTACAAAATGAGACCATATCACGCTGACTGCTCTGGAACTTGCTTTTTTCATTTAACAGTGTCATGAGCGATTTTCCAAATCAGGACGTACAGATCGATCTCCCTCCTTTGAACAGATGAATACTGCTTTATCACTTATTATGGTCCAAAATTTGTTTAAGCATCTCCTTGCTGAGAAACATTTGAGTTATTTCAAAGTTTTTATTATCACTAGTGAGATCTACACATCTTATACCTATATCTTTTAATAGTTGTCTATTCATGTAGGCTAATAACAAAAAAGTAGATTTGCTTGGTCAAAGACTAAAGCACATTTACATTTGATGGTACCAGATTATACTCTAAAAGATTGTATTGGGTACTCTCCCTCACCCTCTCCAAAAATGAATATTATCAATCTTTTAATTTTTGCCAATTTTATAGGTAAAAAATGAACTCATTGTTTCAGTTAGCATTCTTTCATAGGGAGACTGAGCTCCTCATATGCTGATTGGCCATTTATTCTTCTAGAATTGCCTACCCATCTTGTCCATCTTGTGGCTGAGCCATTTGTCTTTTCTATCATTTATAAAATTTCGTTAGCTAATAGAGATATAACTCTAATGCTTATCACAAATAAATTTCCTAGTTTTTCTTTCTTTTCTTTTTTTTTTACTTAAGTCTATGGTTTTCCCCCCACAAGAGTTTTAACTTTCATATAGTCAGTATATCCATCTTTCCTCATGGTTTCTGGTTTTAATAATATATTATACAAGGTTTCACCACTCCATGGTTATAAAAATATTCATCCTTATTTTCTTCTATTATTTTTATAATTTTACCTCTATACTTAAATTGTGACCTCATGGAGTACATATTCTGGTATAAAAAGTGAAATGAGAATCCAATAGTATCATACTCTACATACTATTTTACAATAATTTATTGCATTGTGACCATATTTTCATGTTAATTGATATACTCTGTAATATTAATTTTTAATGGTTCCATAATTTATTTAATTAATCTCCTATAATTGGATAATTAGGTTGATTGCAACTATTTCAAACAGCTGTGTGATAAACATGATGAGTGTTAAACCCTCATCCATTACCTTGACAATCCCCTTAGCATGCATTTCAAACTGTTTTTCTCTTCTCTATATAAACCTTGCCCCGTCTTCTCATCACAGTGAGCTGTACATATACCCATCCTATTGTCCAAACCAAAATCTTAGAAGTAATTTTTGATTCCTCACTTTCCCTCAACCTTCAAACTGTCCATCAGAAACATTCCATCAGCTCTACCTAGTTGTCCACTTACATCCCACTCTTCTCCTCACATGGATGGCTGCTTGGCCTCTCTGTTCCCACTCTTGCCCACTGCAATCCTGTCTCTACAGCAGCCAGAGTATCATTTCAGAATGTAAATCAGATCAAATCATTTCCCTGCTGGCAACCCTCAAATGGTTTTCCATTGCACTTCCAGAAGTGAAATAGTAAATATCCTTTACCAAGCCCTCCTTCCAAGGCCTCTGTCATCTGGCCCTACCCACCCCTCTAACACAAGTCCCCTGTTTCCCAGATGTTGACCTCTTTTCTACTCCTTAAATGAACCAAACTTGTTCCTAATTTAAGGCAGGATTTCTCATCCTTGGCACTAACGACATTTGGGGCTGGATAATTCTCTGCTGTGGGGCCTGTCCTGTGCGCTGTAGGATGTTTACCAGCATCCCTGGCCTCTACCCCTTAGATGTCTGTAACACTCCCCCCACCACCAGTTGTGTTTTGTCTCCAGACATAGCCCAATGTCCCCTAGGGGACAAAATTTTGCCTAGGGGCAAAATTACACCTGCTTGAGAACCACTGATTTAGGGCCTTTGCATAAGCTGTTCCATCTACCTGGAATATTCTGCCTCCTGGATCTTTATGCAAATGTTTCTTATTCAGGATTCAGATCAAATGTCATCTCCTCAAACAGTCTTCCCTGCCCATCCAATCTAAATAAGCTCCCTACTCATCACCAATCACCCACCGCCACTATCAATCACCCTGTTTTGTTTTCTCAATAGCTCTTATCATTGTCTGAAATAACCTTGCCTGGTTATTGGTTTACTTCTTGGTTGCTTGTCTCTCCTACCAGAATGTAAGTTTCAAGCCAAGAGCAGTGCCTGGTGTGAGTGAGCAGATGCTCAGGAAATATTCGTTGATTGAAAAAAATAAACTCCCATATGTGGAGACTAAAGATCTGTTTGTTCCAAATCGAATAGATAAAGTTATATGAATTCTCTCCAACATTTGACACTCATGGTGACCTGCTCTTTCTTTAAGTCATCACTTCCCTTGGTGTTGGTGACCCTGTGTTGAGACCCTAGTCTCAGGGACTCTCTCTTCTAGTTTCCCTCAAGAGCTCCTCTTCCTCGGCCCATCCCTGACATACTGCTCTTCAGGGAGTCCCATCCTAGTGCCTCTTCTCCTCCAATTCCGTATCATCTAGCGAGGTGACCTCAGCCACTCCTATACTTCATCAATGACCATCTATTTTCTTGTGACTCCCAAATCTACACCTCTACCCCAGATGCAAGCAGACACTGGGAAGTCCCACAGGCCCCTCAATTTCAATATTTCCAAACTAAACTTATCACTCCCGCCAACCCCAAGCCACACTCAACAGCCCCTCTCGTGAGACACAGCTAAGCCTCCTGCTGCTGAGGCTCCTAGTTCCTATGGTGGAATTATTCTTCTCGATTATTGTAGCACTGGATCACTACACCCTCCAACGGGCTCCGTGACCCTGGCCCCGCTCCCAAATAACACGCCCTCCTCAGTCTTCTGCTTGAAGCTCTCAATGGCTCCCCGCTGCCCTAAGTCCAAGATCCAAATGCCTCTCCATGCCTTCCAAGACCTTCATGACCCGTCTCTTTCACCAAATCAACCATCCAAACGATGCCTCCCCCTCACCTGTGGGACCACAGATGCGCTTCTGTGTCGTAACCACACTTGCCTCCCCCTCTCTGTGCCAGGATTCAAACAATATTTATAAAATCAACAGATGGATGGAGGAACTTTCTTGGTGTTTCCATTACCCCTGTTCTTTTTTGTTTGTTTGTTTGGCTGCTTCGGGTCTTAGTTGCGGCACACGGGATCTTCTTTGCAGTACACGGGATCTTAAGTTGTGCTGCGTGGGGTCCTCTCTAGTTGTGGCGCACGGGCTTCTCTCTAGTTGTGGTGTGCTGGTTTTTCTCTTCTCTAGTTGTGGTGTGTGGGCTCCAGAGCGCGTGGGCTCTGTAGTTTGCGACACATGGGCTCTCTTGTTGAGGCGCGTGGGCTCAGTAGTTGTGGCGCTTGGGCTTAGTTGCCCCATGGCATGTGGGATCTTAGTTCCCCGACCAGGGATCGAACCTGTGTCCCCCGCACTGGAAGGCGGATTCTTTACCACTGGACCACCAGGGAAGTCCCTCCATTATCCTTGCTCTTGAGTCACTGTTTCTTTGGTCTGAGTCTCATAAGGCTTTGAACCTTCTTTTAAAATAGTCCATCACCAGTCCTCAAACAGTCTTTGCTTCCAATGCAACTCGAGATTCCTCTTTGAAACCGTCAGTGGGGTTTTTATATCCTACCCATCTTACTTCCCAGGCCCTAATCCTAATTTTTATATCCCTCCCTCAATGCTGCACCACAAGCCAACATCCTAACAACTTTTGGAGGACTTGGGTTAATTAGTAACTAGAATTTGCATCTCCAGACTAAGAATTTAGCTCAATATTTACATTTTGCTGCCACTGGGTACATTCAGTAACAGTGACTAAGCGTCTTGGCAGCTCTCAAATTGTATAAAAGAAATTCAGAGATAACGTAATAGATCATCAAGAAAAACTAATGAGCAAGCAATTTATTATAAATAAGATGTGAAATAATAAGTTTCATATCAAAACAAGCATCCAAAAGGAACCACAAAACTGCTGTCTGCTCCAGAGCTGTCACTGTTCAGCCTCTGTAATCTGTCCCCAGCTCCACCGTCCCCGTCCTGTCAGTTCCTCGGCATCAGCTGGACAGCTTACGTGAACACACTCCCAGCTGAACCAACATAGGAACAGAGCTGAGAAAACCGACCCCCAGCTGTCGTTCCCCCCAGCTTCCCAGTCAGGCAGCCCCAGGGGCACCTTCAAATGACACATCCCTCCAAGGATCATGCCCCTGTTACCTCCCCCCAAATGTTACTACTGGGGTGGACGGTGACCCTGGGAGCCTACAGGTACTGGTGGATGTTGCCTGTGGTATGTGCTGTTTTCCCCAACTGAATGGATCTAGGGAAGAGCAGCAGCGTGTGACAATTGTGCGACAATCCCAGACAGTGTCCTTGCCAGGCCACCTCAGCTCAGAGGGAGGGAGCGGGAAATCCATCTTGTAGGTGACTGGCAGCTGCCCCTCACAGGGAGTACGTGGGGGTGAAGCTCGGCCCCCCACAGGGAGCTTCCACGTGACTCTGAATTGCAGTTTTGAGGACACAGGGCCAGGCACCTCCTCATCACCTCATTCCTCTGGCCTGGGTGACAATGGACTCCATCAGTGGTGGCAGCCTATTGTGGCCAATTTCTCAAGGCCGTGCCACAGAAAGGCCTGGAGAGGCTCATCTGAGTCTGAAAATGACCGTGGAAGCTGCAGAGCAACTGGTTCCCAAGGCTTGGGAAGGAGCCTCCTAACAATTATCGGCAGCAAAATGTATTCATGTTGCAACGCGTTTAAAATAAGCAAACCGGCCCTAGTGCTCGGCTCTGCTCTCAGCGCTGGGAGGGAATTTAACAAGGAAAATCCCTGCTCTGGAGGTAGCTGTGACCTATTTAAGAAGAAAGAACTTTGCATGTAAAATGATACCTTACGCTGGGGCTCTTGGCCCTCCTGCCCCCTGAGCCGTGTGTGCTCAGCTGCTGAGAGGGTCAGCACAGGCAGGCCTGACGGACCATCTGGGGGCCAGAGTGGGCATAGTGCCCAGAGCCTGTGATAGGTTAGGGGCCCATGAATATGTTTTAACTTGTAAAATCAGGAGAAAAAAATGAATATAATCCAATCTGAATTGCATTCACATTTGTATCAATGCAATCGCAAAATATGTTTTAATTTTTTTTATACAAAAGGAGGCCCAAGAAAGGCAAAAATTTCCAAGAACTCCAGAAATTATAATGCAGCCCTGACTGAACAAAAGGGAAACCAAATGAGCAGCTGCAGAAATGCCCAGTTACCATTCTGCCCTTGCACGTGCAGCTGAGCAAGAAACATGGAAACCTCAAGAGCCCTGGAGCACGTCCTGAGTAACCATTCTGCTCACAGGCATGTGGACACTGCCCTGGCCCTAGAAATGAAGCGTTGATAGAGGTGATTATGGTGATAATCACTGCAACCGTTTAATGAGTACTTCCACTATGCATCAGATTCAGTGCTAGAGGCTTTACATGCTTGATCTCATTTAATCACCTCTACGACCTTGGAAGGTAGGTATTATTACCTACATTTTAGAGATGAAGAAACCACAGCTCAAAGAATTTAAGTAACAAGCCCTGGCCACAGGCTCTATATTGGCAAATGCAGGGGGTGCCGTCCGTGTTATATTCCCTGATGCTGATGCCCCCAGGAATAACGTGGTATGACAGTACTGGCCAGGCTCACCCATGTGTGTTGCATCTTCACTCCACTGTCTCTAAAATTACAGATTTTTCCCAAGCGAAAGCACACCCCAGCCCAAACAAGAGAGAGTGCACAGAAATGGGCCCGAGATTCCCTAAACCTAAAAGCCCAAGTTTTCCTTAAAGTACCCCGTACCTCAGATCACAGGACAAAAGGGCTCCTCGTGGCTGCGCCCCGTCACTGCTACATGGGGTGCCTGTGTCTGCAGCTGCCGGGGGGAGGGGAGTGCAGGTGGACTTCCTGCTTATTCCAGGCTTTCTCCTCTCTCTAGCATTCACTGTTTGGCATGTCTTTGCCAGTTTCTCTTAGATGCTCTCCAAGGACCTTTGTAAGCATGTCTGGATGAAGGAAATAAAATTAACTGCCAATTTTTGTATATGTGTTTCCCGTAAACCATCTTAAATCTTCTGTGAGCCCAGCTGAGTACAAACACAGAGTTATAAGCTGTGTACTACTTCACCGTTCAAAGTATGGTCCCTGAACCAGCAGCGCTGGCACCATCTGGGAGCTTTTTGCTAGAAAGGCAGAGCTCAGGCCCTGCAGATGCCTTGTGAACTTGCGTGTATATCGAGGTTGGAGAGGTGCCAGGGTGATTCGGAAGGGGAAGTCACTAAGATTGTCAAATTTGGCTCTACAGTGAATCACCAAGAGCTTTAAAAACTACTGACGCGGGCTTCCCTGGTGGCGCAGTGGTTGAGAGTCTGCCTGCTAATGCAGGGGACACGGGTTCGAGCCCTGGTCTGGGAAGATCCCACATGCCGCGGAGCAACTGGGCCCGTGAGCCACAACTACTGAGCCTGCGCGTCTGGAGCCTGTGCTCCGCAACAAGAGAGGCCGCGATAGTGAGAGGCCCGCACACCGCGATGAAGAGTGGCCCCCACTCACCGCAACTAGAGAAAGCCCTCGCACAGAAACGAAGACCCAACACAGCCAAAAATAAATAAATAAATTAATTAATTTTTAAAAAAAAAAGCAAAACTACTGACGCATGGATCCCATGCCAGAGACTCTTAGATAACTGGTATAGGGAGCGGCCTGTGAGTTTGGGGTGTTTCAAAGCTCCCAAAGTGATTCTAACATGCAGCAAAGTTTGAGAACCCCTTGACTAAGTGCCGCAGGGCTTCTGAAGAACTTGGGAAGGAGGGCACAGCAGTTGTACGCAGGTGGATGTGACATATATTCATGGGGTAGTGAGAAGGCCCATCTGAAGAGAGAGCAGAGGCCGTGTAGGGGGTGGGGGTGAGGATAAGAGTTTGGGGAGCAGGCTATGGTCACAGGATTCAGACTTGAAGTAGTAAGAATAGAGTGCTGGAGGAGATGAAAACTGCTCTTAGAAAAGCTTGCTCTGACGAAGATTTGCTGGACAGGATAGAGTGTGGGGAGCCTGAGTCAGGGAGATCAGCTGTTCACAGGAGCCCATGTCAGAGCTGATGAGATCGGAAAGGCAGGATGCCTCTGAGAAGAAAAGGAAAAGATGGCAGGCATGTTGGATTCATTTGCCAGGGCTGCTGTAAAAGCATCACAAACTGGGCAACTGAACAGAAATTTATCTTCACATCGTTCTGTCGACCAGAAGTCCAAGATCAAGGTGTCGGCAGGGCTGATTCCTTCGGAGAGCTGTGAGGGAGACTCTGGCCCATGCCTCTCCCCTCGCTTCGGGTGGTTTGTTGGCAATCTTTGGGGTTCCTTGACTTATAGAAGCATCACCCCGATCTCCACCTGCATGTTCCATGGCGTTCTCCCTGCACACATGTCTGTGTCCAGATCTCCCCTTTTCATAAGGACATTGGATTAGGGCCCACCCTAATCACCTCAATTTAACTTCATTACTTCTGTAAGACCCTATCTCCAAATACAGCCACATTCTGAGGTACTGGCGTTTAGGACTTCAACAGATGAACTGGGGGGGGGCACAAATTCAACCAATAAGACGCATCAAAGGAAAAAATCTATGCAAGATCGGTTTTGCTACGTCACAATAAAGGCAACTGAAGTCAGCTGGATGGGATCTCCACTCATATTCTGAGGTTGGTGAGGATCTCATTTTACTGGAGGCAGATGCAATAAATATGAAACTAAAGGGGACTTTCCTTGGCAGGGAAAGCTGGCCAAAATCCTTTTTTAATTCAGTTTTTCTTGCATCACAGCAATGACAGTTGATTTAAATGTATCCATGTACAGAGTTGGGATTTGTAGTCCGTGGTGTAATATGAAAAAACAAAAATGCCATCCTTTGCATGCAGAAATAACTGTCACAGCCTAGCAGAGGTATCAGCAGGCCCCACATGGTTGAACAGAAAAGGAAATAGAAGATTCCATAGGTAGGCGCTGGGCTCCATCACTGGTCAGTGGACTGCGGCTCATGGGCTCAAGCTTGCGCTGAAGGAGGCAGGGGGTTTCCAGGGTCAAGATCAAAGGCCACAGAAGTTAAGAAGCCAAAAGATGATGTCATGAAGATGAGGTTATCAGCAAGACACACCCTAAGCTGCTGGACACCTCTGGTGACTCTGGTCTGACAGCAGGGGCAGTGCATGCAGAGGGAGAGACTGTGATCCGGGTTCGAAGATCCTAAGGGCCAAATCGTCCAGAAAAAGGAAGGTTCCACCTGCAGCAGCTTCATATGTGCCCGACATGGATCTGCTGCTCCTCACCCAAAAACAGGGGGACGGAGCTCTATGACTTTTGTGTTTTCTTCTCCTAGTACTAGAGATGGGCTTTGAAGGGCAGCCGTTCTCAGACCTTATATGCATTGGAACCACTGGAGGGACCCGTTAAAACATTGATTTTCTGGACCCACCCCCAGCATGTCTGATTCAGTAGCTCTGAGGCAGGACCCAAGCATTTGCCTTTCTAATAAGTTTCTGGGTAGCGCTGGGCTGTGGGCCACCCCGTGAGAACCACTCTGTAGAGTTAGGCACTCTCTCTCCCCTTCACGATCAACGATAAACGTTTGAGGAGCAGCTAGCCAAGGTTCGGGCTGCAGTCTGTGACCATGGGGTGTAATGGTCCTCCTCATTATTTATTGAGGATCAAGTTCAGTATCTCCCAAGCTCATTGGCTTCATGCTCCGACCAACTGAATCAAGTGACCTCCACTTTTAAATTTTTCCAGGATCTAAAGGATCCTGACAAGAAGGGAGTTATCTGATTTTTGTGGGTGATCATTTAACCCAAAAGTACAACCTCAAGGTATTTGTTATTGAGAAATAGCCTCACATGTACACAAAGAATCATGTTCATTGCAATTACTGACTATAATAACCAAAGTTGGAAAAATCTAAAGGTCCAGCAAAAGGGGAATAAATTATGGCATATCCATACTATAATAAATAATGCTACACAGGGATTTAAAAGAATGTACAAACATGAAAAATCTACAAGGTATAATTAGAGGGAAAAAAGGAAATTGCAAAACGATACATACTAAATTATCTAGTTCATGTTTTTTAAAACCCATGAAGACATGTGTACAAATGCATAAAAAAGGGCCTGGAATGATATAGGCTAAGCTCTTAAGAGTAGTTGTTTTGAAGAGAGGAGGGCAAATGGGAGAAGGATTATCTCAGTTTCCCATACCAACAAGATTCTGCCTTTGGCTCCTGCCGTAGTGGAAAGTGCTGGGCTCGGCCCAGCCCATAGAGGTTCTGGGCCTCTACAGCAGCCCGAGGAATATAACCAGGGTACAACCTTTGACAAATGAAAGACAGGAAATAACAGGAGGCTTCCTTGGATGTAACTGGCTCCTTGGTGATGTCCCGCACAGCCAAGACCATCTGAGTTCTCTTGTTTTCTTGTGAACCTGTGGCCTACTTGGTAACTCCCACCTTACCTTCTTCCTTCCCTGGCTTCACGTCTCCGTTTCTCTCAATCTCGCTTCCCTGGGATTCCCCACCTCCATCCCAAGTATTAGCACAGTAAACTTTGCCTCCGGCCCATTTTTCTAGGGAATTTGAACTCAGACAATCTATTTCTATGTTCTCTGAACTTTGAAAAATGATAATGTATTCAGCTAATACTTGTAGAAGGATAAAATAGGATTAAGAGGGGAAGGGTGATCGGTTTATTATGAAGAGCAATGTGAATGTCCTGATAATTCAAGGCGTTTTGCTGGCAGGAGAGCGAGGTACAGGAGCCGCTTGCTTCAGCATTTTCCAGGTGCTCCCCGAGGAGCCTGGGGGCCAAAACCTTCTCTAACAACGTAATGTTTTCATTATCTTCCATGGAGTCCCCTTACCCCGCCCCAGTCAGGTCCGCTGCGTCAGACCCTCCAGGAATTATCACCCTCTTCAAAACCTCAGAACCGGCTCCCTTTGCCTCTCTCTTCCTTCCCTGCTTGTGTGGGTGTGTGAACGTGTGTTACTTAGGTCATTTCAGATTGATTGAACTGGGGGCTCAGAGAAACAGGCCAGAGGAGAGCCGCCTACCCCATCCTTCTTTTCTTCGCATTCAAGAGAAACCTGAGCTCCTCCTCAGAGGAGACAAAGGATGGGAACAGGAGAAGTGGCAAGCTTGACTTGAAGTTTAGCTGGGCCTAAGGTCTCACCCACCTCCTCCCACAGCAAATGCCCCAGAAGCAAAAGCCACTGAAGGTACAGGTCTCCAGATTATAAAAGAGTGGGAGATAGGGAAAACTACTGGGGAAAAAAAAAATCAGTAAATGAGCAAGTTCATAGATGCAGTAGCCAAAAGAAATTGTGTTTCATAAACTCAACTTTTTAAGTCCAAAAAGGAGCCGCAATACAAAGTCCCGCCCGTTCCCTGCACTTTTGCTCCAGAGGATAATGGCTCGGTGCTGACCTAGAAGGGCGGGGCTGTCTGGATCCAGAGTTTGCCTTGGCTAAGTGTGCTGGGCACAATTAAAGGAGAAGTTTTACCTTCAGGGAAGTGTCTGTGGATGCTTTGTAAGCAATACAAAAGAGAAGGGAGTCTTTCTCAGGCACTGTTTGTTTTGTCCCAGAAAATTTCCCTTTATTCTGACTCAGGGATTGTTTGAAAAGACAGAACAAACAAGAGGCTGTGGGTAACAGAGTCCAGGCTTTTAGGTGAGAGAGGATTTGGTCTCTCTTAGACAAGAATCCTGAGAGTCAAATACCCTATAATTGGACAGGCTTGCTGTAGGAATTTCATCGCAGGATTAGTCGAGAAAGGGAAGGTTTAACCAAAAGAAGTTTAAACAAGAAAAAGTCTGGGGTTTTTGATGTAAAATGATAGCGATCTGAAACTGAGCATCTTTTCTTAAAGCCGGGCCTGATTTCAGATTAAGAATGGAGTAAAGGGCTGAGAGATGCCTCCTTCCAACCAATTATCAGGAAAAGAAGCCCACTGGACCCCTCCTCTGTCTGACATGACCCTGCTCTTGTCGGCAACTCTAGCAACAGTCAAGTTTGCCTGGACATGGTCAGGCCTACTAGGAAATCCTGCACTTATGGACTCCCTTTTCCACCAAGCAGGTGCAAGGAAGAACATTATGTCCTGTTAAACAACATTTCTGTCTCAACATTTGAGAGTTTTCCTGCTTTTCTGTGGGTTTGTTTAGGAACTTAGGTGCTCCACCAGAAAGCTTTTCCTTAAAATCTCTAGTCTTCAATTCCAAGGTCACCCTTGTCCTGCTGACCTGGGCTCCCCGCTTCTGCCCCCGCTGCTCAGTCCTACCTGCGGGTGCCCCTCACCTGCAGGTCTAGCCTTACCCAGCCCTGGAGCCAGTCCCGCCCAAGGCCGGAAAGAGATTCAGAGCCTCAGGCCCACCAGCAGATGGGATGTGGAAACGTGTACCTACCCTGGGAGGCCCAAACCTTCTCACGCCCCCCAGGTTATGACCTTCGGCCAAGCCCTGCCCACAGCTGGGGTTTCCCCCAGGGCACCAAGGCCCCAGTCCCTGGTCTGCTTTTGTCAGTTCCCCTCTCTGGGGGATGGAGTGGGCCCTGTATCTGCCGTCAGGGGCGGGGCTTGCTTTTTCATTGGACAGATCATCCAGAGTCTAAAACCATGGCCTGCTGCCAGGGTTGCCTACTGTCATGCCTGCCCTCCACAAGCCTGTGGACCGCCACCCCTAATACACCTAAACACCCTATGGCTTAAAGCTTCTCAGACTTCAGTGTGCACAAGAATTCCTGCAAGCTTGTTAAGAGCGAAGTGCCGTGCCCACCACTGGAGATTCTGTGCCAGGTGCCCAGTTCATCCACTCATCCCCGTCCTGGGCAACTCTAGTGGACGAGCTCGTGAACCCCATCTTGTTCAACCCGACTCCGGGTGAACCATCCCCCAGACCAAGTCCTGGACAGCTCTGGGTGCCTTCCCTGTTCCCCACTGACCCTACCTCTTCATATCCCAGGCTGCTCTGCAGTCACGTCACTCAAGGCATGACATCTATAACATTTTAACATGTGTTCTATTGCATGTCAAGCAGGCTGCGGTTATGGGACACAAGTTCTCTCTCAACCCAACATGACTGTAAATTGCACCCTGGCTTCCCAGCCCAGTGTATACACAGGCTTCTACATACATTGGGCATTCAATACCCTCTATATCTGGCAGTGACAAGAAGCTCATCTAAGGGATGTACATTGTTAAAGAGGAATATGGTGTTGATAATTTCAAGCATGATGAATTTTTAATGAACAGTAGTCACACAGAAATGGACAGATTAACCTAAGAAGGTTAAATAAAATAATTTTATATTTGTTCCACTTGGTCTACCTTCCTCCTTTTTATGCTGTAGCAGAATACATTTTGATCTGACACCAGAAGGCACTTTCCATCATGGCTTTATTTCAGAAGACCCAGCGCCCCATCTGGTGGACCGAGAGCTGTTTGCACCGCCACCCTCTTTACCATGCCACCCTGAGGAGTCAGCCAACCCCGCAACTGTCCAATCCCATTTACTCCCTCGCTGGGAGGGGGTCCAGGCCTCAGGCTTGCCTCCCTCCTTCCCTCACCCACTGCTGTGCTCCCTTTCCTGGTCTGTCATCTTGATTCACAGAACACAACATCGGGGCCTGTATTAGCATGGAGAATGGCAGAGAAATGCAGGATGTGGGAGAAGCCTTCCGCTTTCTCCTTTCTCTGCAATCATCACTCAGCTGCTTCAGTAAACAACAAAACTGTTCCCCGCACACATCATTACCGTTCACAAGATTAAAATAGTCTGGAGGTCGGGAAGGGGAGCATAGGTTAGCTTGAGTTTTTGAAATGAATTGCTTTCCCTGGCTAAGCCTCCCCTAACCCTTTCTTTCCTGAGGAAAATTGAGGATAAGAGGCCTGGGAGAAGTTAAGGTGCATCTCTCCACTCACACAGGAAAAGATTTGAAAGAGAGACAAAATGAGGAAAAGACAGAGCTCAGCACAGGCCCTCGCTCAGTGTGGGCGAGGCGGGCAGTGGTCTGGGCTTAGGACTGAGGCTCTCCTGGCACTCTGAACCCATTCTGGGCCGCGGCCAGCTCGGTCCCTCCTCCCCAGGCACGAGGCGCCTGTCCTACCTTCCACAGCCCAAGTCCAAAATGAGTCCTGGGTGAGTGGCTTCATGCTCATCTGTTCAGGTTATAGTTTTGAGTGTGGGTGCCCACTCCCCTAAGGGGGCAGAAGCCTCTGACATAACTGGGCAGAGTAACAGCGGCCCGACAGACTAGAGCTGAAAGCATCCTAACAGAGCACCAGGGCCTCCAGGCGCGTCACGCTCTATGTGAGTGGTGCCCTGGAGTTGGGTCACACCACGAAAGCCCTAAATGTCAGGGAAGCCCCTCCAGATGAAGAGATGTTTTCTATGATCTTAACATGTGTCCTGAAAAGGTTCGTGAGGATCAGTCATAAAGGAACAAATTTAGTGAGGCAGATGTTTCCACACTGGCATAAAGTTTACAGGACAAAATCATGTGATAAAGGCCAGGGAGGTAACATTATGTGAGTCAGGGCCTAACTAGAGACACATACCACCTGCAGGCCTTCAAATGCAAGTTTAAAAAATGTGCTGGCCAAACAAAACCATCTGAAGACCAGGGTCAACATCCTGGCCTCCAGTTTGCAATCCCTGATCTAGGGGAAAAAACAAAGTCAAGAGATCAGAATAAACAGGGCAAAGTGTTTTGTTCTCCTGCTAGTTAGCAGCCCACATTCTCTCTCTGCTGTGAAGTATCATCCAGACTATGGAAAATGATCACCACCAAAAGAACACGCTTCCCAGGATGTTTTTCTGGGTATCAGGACGAGTTCCACCAACCAGCACCCCCTCTCTATTCTAATCTCCTTTGGGACCAGGGAACATCTGTGACATTAGAAGTGCATCTGTGTCCACAAGATGGAGGGTTTTCTTCTATTGAAACTAATTAGCACTGGCCATAATAGAACCCCCATGTCCTTGATATTATTAGTTTGGTATTGTGACAACAGCACTGGCCAGCCCAGTCCTCTGGTACTGGTGAAGACAGGGATAAGCAGGCACGTGCTGACTGTGGCCCGACTGGTCATCTGTGTCTGTGCCAGCCCCTTGCCTAACAGCCTCACTACCATTCCCCATCTGAGAAGACTACAAATTGGGGCTCGATCACATCAGCCTAGATTGGAAATGGGTGGAGCTCCAAGCTCAGGGAGCATCTGGACACAATGATTCCTGCAGCTTGCTCCCAACAAAGATATCACTGGTCCGTGGAGACTCTCAACAGGCTTGTTGGGAGCAGACGGGAGAAGGGCTGCCATGGCAGGGTTGGAAGCCAGAGAAGGAAGGGAAACAAGTGTCAGGCTTTGGGGTCCTGGATCAGTATGCGTCCCATGTGGCCTCGTCCCATTAAGATCAGTGCCGGGGATGGTTGTGAGGATTTGGGATCTAACTAAATAGCTTATAGTTAGTTGGTTAAAAACATTTTCTTCCCCAAATATGATGTCAATCAAAGGCAACTGGTCAGTTCCTTGTCCTCGTGTTTTCCATACGCAGGAAAACTCCAAGGATATGGGAACAGGAATGAGGGTAGCTCTCTAGTACCTGCATTTTGAGGTTCAGTTAGAGAATCTGTTCAATAACAGCTGGGAAAGGGAATGCTACAATGAGGGAAGGAAAAGGATGGATGTCACCCTTTGGTAAATAACCACTGCCATGAGCCTCTCTAGCACCTCCCACATCACCACCTCGGCTGCCCTGGGTCCCTGGAACCCTCACTGTGTGCTGTTGAGGCCACCCTGGCACCGGTCAGCTCACCAGCCATCCCAGCATGGTTCCTACGCTCCTGCCCCATCCCCGCAGGTCCCTGCAGCCAAAGCAGGCCCGGGCTCCACAGAGACCCAGTGCGCATCTGATCCCCTGAGTTGGTGGCCGCCTGACTGACAGCCCCACCCCCCCCAAGGGCACCCTGGTGTGGCAGCGATGGGCACTGCAACCTCTGCAGTAAGATTCAGTTTAGACCAAGTGAGCTACCCTAGCCAAGAAACGCCTATCATCCGCCCAGGGAGAAAAAGCCCAGGGACGTGTGCACGTGCGAAGGTAAAGCCTGAGATGTCACAACCAAGACGAGAAAAAGAAATGCCAGCCGGTTCCGGAAAGTTCCGTATAAACCCCGAGCATTATCGACTCTCTGCCTTTCTCAGGTGGCCATTGACTGCCGAGTCAGACAGATAGGGTCCCAGCAGGTGTAGATGTTTTCTTGACCTGTGCATTTTCCAGATTCTCACTCAGTGCTGAGCATGTGCTAGAAGCTCTGTAAGTACAGGCTAATTTCCTCTCCAGAACACTTGGACTTAACTGAAATAACTTACTGGACTGAAGAGAATCTCTAGGTGGGAACTTAGGTCTGCCTAAAAGGTAAGAGGAACACAGGGCACCGGTCAGGTGTCCTGCTCTTCAGAGATTGAAGCAGACCTGAGAAAAATTACGTTCAGGCAGGGCCTGAACAGGATTAGGGGAATAGGTCTGAGGCCAAGAAGGAGCTCTCTGCCCTCCTTCACTGGGGCTGGGGCCTTGAGCATCCCTCCACACCTTAACTAAAAAGCAGCGAGCTTCTTTTTTAATGAAGAGTCTATATGTGATAGCTTATCCAGCCTTGTTCCATTTAAGCCTACAAATAGCAAGAGTGAAGCTTCCATTCTTGGCAGACTGAATAACTGAATGGTCCTTGTGGGAGAGGGAGACCCCATGCCTCTACCCCAGGAGATGTCACAGCAACCGAGGTTTTCTCCTTTTGTTCATCACGTCTGTGGCCATCACTGAACTGTGGGTATAACGTGGCAGCCAGAACGGGTGAGCCAGCCAAGGTATTGTCTAGATTTGGGGAGATGATGGAAGCAAAAGTCAGAAGCCAGGCAAGTATTCAAGAGGCAGAAGAGGAAGTGGTGCCAGAGGACAGTGCAGGGGGAAGGGAGGTCAGAAACCTGGAAAGCAGACACAAGATGCCAGAGCAAAGCCTCCTTGAACAACAGGCAGCTTTTGGGAGAAAGTGATTACTGCTCTCTTGCAGGGTTGGAGCTAACCCTCCTGTTAAAGTCCTCTCAGTGAATGAATGAATTGCACCACCATCTACTCTGAGGGTCAAAGCAGTAACCAAGAGGGAAGGCTTCTCTCCTAACCTCCCACAAATCCAGCTTATTCTGCCTCCTAAATCTCTCTCTCCTCTTCAGCCCCACTGCTACCTTCCTGATTCAGGCTGCCATTTGGTAGCACGTGGATCAATGGTTCTCAATCTTGGCTGCACCCTGGGATCACCTGGGAACTCCACCCCCAAAGATTCTGATGTCATTGGTCCCGGCTGGGGCCAGGGCAGGGCCAGGTGCTTCTCTTGTTTCTCAAGATTGAGAGCCACCCAGCCCAGTGACAGCAGGTCTCTTAGCTGGGCTCCTTCCCTCTGGTCTTGCCCTCACTCTCTCCAATCTGTTCTCCACGTGCTAATTGAAGGAAACCAATCAGATAATGCTAAAGCCCTACCTGTAAACCTACAAATGGCCTCCCATTGCTCTCAAGGTAAAGTTCAGATTCTATTACATGGCTTGCAAGTAGCTTCATGACCTGGTCCCGGTGAATTTATTAATACTCCCTTCATACCAATAGGTGTCCGTCCATTTCTATTCCAGTTCCTCAGAGAAACCATGTCTCCCTACCACCACGCCTTTCCCCTTCCAAAAGCATTATCCCAGGATTTTCTTACTTTACAAAGAGCAATAACTTCATTTTATTCAGCACCCCAAAGGAAATCTCTCCAGTGACATGGTAATATAAAACTCACCAGTCAAATGCATTAGGGTAAGTCAGACTTCTTCGCTTTACTGACAAATTTCTACCATCTACAAGAGGAAAAGGAATTTCTGACCCAAGTCTGGGCCAATTTAAAATCAGCGATCAATGGGCTGGTCTTTGTGCTTGAGGATGAAAAGTAACTTTTTCTTGTTTGGCAGTACATGGGGACAACAAAAAAGTCCCAAGGATATAAGGTTGTCCTGTTGAACCATAAGTTCTATGCAAGAAGGACCACAGTGGAGTGATAGAATGACTCCCAAACCTATAAGCCTGGACTGAAGGCATAACAGAGTTGAAACAAGAACATGCCGTCAGAAATGGAGTTGGCAGCCCCGACCCAAGGTGTGTTCAAGAGTGATGCTCTGCCCATTTCAAATTCATCAGAGCCAGTGACCATATATTTCACATATAACTATGATTGAGCAGGCTCTCACAATTTAAGGCTATTAAGTAGCAAAACCACCTAACTAAATCCCTTTGTTCTGATTTCAGACTCACCAAACAATCTACTGTTGACAATCGGCTTGAAGATGGTTCTATAGAAAGAGACAAATACAGACCATCACAATGTATTTTACCTGCATGACAGTTGTGTTTTTCAGTATAAATCAAGAAGCTGACATTCTGATTTGATTCACAAGCCTATGTGTTTGGTTAGAGCAAATCTTTCCCAGGCATTGGATCTGCTCTCATGGTGCTGACTGAATCAGGTTTTGAGAGCATAAGGCTAGGGGCAGACCCTACACCCTGAGGAGGTCATAAATATCAATACCATTTGGGGAGACCTCTTTCAGTCCTCCAGCTTCCCTGGATATGCCACACTCTAGACCTTCAGTTCACTTCTATAACTTGCACTCGAGTTGTTTGTTTTCCTGGAGTGTGTAGGGCTACTTGAGTCCAGAACCAAGGACATAATCTGCAAGATGCCTGCCTGTGAATGGTTTTCCCTCTTTGATCAGTAACCTGTTATCTCTGGGAATTAAACTCACAACCCCAGTTTCTGGGCACCTAGCTCTGGTCAACTGAGTGAAAAAACTCTGGTGGAAGCACCTTGAACACTCCTAACTTCCAGGCATCTTATGTGGGGTGGAGTCCCCAGAGAGCTAGCGACAAATTCCAAAGTTAACAAAGGGGTTGTCGGCCTCTTTTTCTCTCCAACCAGGTTCTTACAGGCTCACCTTGATGGCAAGCTTCCCAAGGATGCCAGCACGTACTTCCTCTCAGCCTACTCTTCATGTGAATATTCCATTGCCCAAGAGAGTGCCAGACACCTAGCAAGGGCTCAATGAGTGTTCTGGAGGTGAATGAATGAAAGAACGCAGGCAGCGTTTCTCTCCCTTTCCTGCAGCCCCACGTCATTCACAAGCACGTCACACCCCCGTTAGGAACATCTCTTTACACAAAGTGATTCTCAGTACCGTGGGTTGGGGAGGGGGACTCAGCTCTGTGTCAAAATATCTGAGGCCTTAGGTTCGATAGTGCCCCCCACGCCCCCCAGGAGGTCCTCAAATGTCCATGCTGACCTCTCGGAAAGAAGACTAAAGAAAGCACTTTCTGACTTCCTCTGGCTGGGCATCTGGCCAACCTTGGACAAAGCCAGGCAGAGCCCTGAGGGGCAGTAGAGACTTGGCTCTCCAAGGCTCTGGTCCTCCTTCACGTCTGCCCACACACACCGGCTGGGAGACTCACTCCCAGGGCTGGTGTTGCCATTCCCTGCACAGAAAATGATTAAGGCAATTTTGGTTTCAGAGAAACAAGTCTCCCATCAAATAGGTGATACCCAGAGAGAAGCCAGGCAGCATGAGAGCTCCCCGTTGGGCTTCAGTGTGGAGTGGCATTTCCTTCTTGACAGAGATGGTCACAGTCTGTTCCTCCACCTTTGCCTTGCCTTACACCTCCATGCTGTGGGCAGCCAGGCCAAGCCCCCAGGCCACTGCCATCTGGGCCTGAGGCACATGGCACACCAAGAGCCACAGACCCACTTTGTCACTACCACCTATGTGCCTGGCAGGCCCAACACTTAGGTCCTGGTTTCATTCATCACACAGGCTGATCAGCAGGCTGTTGCCCAGAGAGGAAGCACTCAGTAATTACTGCTGAATGAATGAAGGAATGAATGGATGGATGGATGGATGGATGGATAGATTGATGAATGGGTGGATGAATGAATGAAGGAATGAATCGATGGATGGATGAAGGAATGAATGAATGGATGGATGGATGAAGGAATGAATGAATGGATGGATGGATGAAGGAATGGATGGATGGATGGATAGATGAAGGAATGGATGGATGGATGGATGGATGAAGGAATGGATGGATGGATGGATGGATGAATGGATGAAGGAATGAAGGAATGAAGGAGTGAGTGAATTTATGAAAAGACTGTGGAATAGGACCTGAAGGACTGAGACAAAAGAGGGCCCATTTTGAAATGAAGCTCATTGACATGGAATCTGAGAGAAGGACCAGAGTGCAGAGTGGTGGCCTGAGAAGGGGCCACCTGAGACAGGGAATACCTAGAGCAGAAAGTTGTCAAAGGGCAAATCAGGACCGCAGCACCCACCGGCCTCTGAGATCTCCAGGGCCCCTCAGTTCTTCACTGGGTGCCAGGAGGAGGATATGTGTAGTGGCTGGCGTGCCCGGTTGGAGATGGTCCGTCACGACCTCACACGGTCCTTTCTCCAACCTGCCACCAGGGAAAAACCAACAGAGTTGTGGGCGCTCGCCCCCAAGGCATTGCACAGCCTGAGGTGAGGCAGGAGGGGAAGGGGAGGAGTGGGCGTGGCTTCAGATTCCCACCACAACTCGGGGCTCCGTGAAGGCCTGGCCGGGTTTTTCCAGAGGGCCCGGCGGTGACTTGCACAGAGACTTCAGACTCAAGCCTCACTTGGAGTCTTGGCAGCCCAGTGTGGCTGCTCTGGTTCCAGTTAATAATCAAAACCTTCTGCTGCCGCCGCATCTGCCCCGGTCGTGTTCAGAGTTGAGAACAGCAAGACCCCGTTCCCAAGTGCATCTGACCCCCAATGGAAGAAGCCTATTTAGAGCCATAAATCCACAAGCAGAGCCGCCACTAGTCATGACGCGCTGGCCTCGTACGGGGCCTGGCGCTAAATATTCAAGGGGTCCCCTCCCTTCCAAGTAGGGGCTTTCATTATGCCCTGTTTATAAAGGAGACTTGGAAGGGTGGAGCTCATGCCCTTAACCGTGACCTTCACGCCTCTGTCCAGTAGGGTCAATTTGTGAAACTAGGACTTGGAAATAAGTTTGTTGCTATAGATGAGAGTTTCCCCCCAGACATGAGAATAGGAGACCAACCCACACACACACACACACACACACACACACACACACACACACAAAATCCCGCTGCATCCCTTAGTCCTTCTATTAAATAAACGTTTGCCAAGAGCCTCCTGGAGTCTGGCACTGACCTTCATTAGCCTCTCCCTGGGTGCTGATGTAGAACATTTGGTATCAGGATAACAGTGGCCAGGGGGCCCAGTGCTCCTGACACGGGGGCTCCTGGCCTGACCTCTGGGAGTGGAGTGACTGTTCACTGGCCCCCCTGCCAGACACGTAAGAGGCCAGGCTCCTGAAGATGTTTGCTTTCTCGGCAGCTAAAAGCCCCCCCAAAGCAAAGCTCAAAGGACATCTGTCTTCAAGGACCCCAGGATCCTTTTCATTTTAACAGAAGACATAAAAAGGCTTTGCAAAGTGCTGAGAGGATTGAATTCTAAAACATCAGAAAGAGAAGATTATCCACTGTTGCCCCTGCCCTCGGCAGTCTGTTCAGTAAAAAGGGACAGTCGAGGGGGAGTGGCGGGGGAGGGCGGCCTGAAGGACTCCACCGTCCAGCTCCGGCAAGGAGCAACCCCTCCCCGGAACGCCCGGCCCTTTGCAAGCATTGAGCCGGGCCTCCTTCTCGCGGGTGCTCCGGAGCGGAGGCTCTGCGTGCGGTCCCTGGACCGGCGGTGGCAGCCTCACCTGGGAGCTTGTTAGAAAGGCAGATTCTCAGCCCCACCCCCAGCCCTACTGACCAGAAACTTGGGGTGCTGGGCCCGGCCATCAGTGGCTCTGACACCGGCTAGCCTGAGAACCGCTGCTCTGGAGGAAGAGGAACACCGGGTGTCTTTCCTCCCCCTGGAGCTGCAGCCCAGCTGCGGAGCCCGTGATCCCAAGCCAAGGAGAGCCCGTGTGACTGGTGAGCGGAGCGTTATGGCCAAGTTGGCGCTTGGAATTCTGACTTCTGGAGTCATCCCGGAGCTAGTGTGTTGCTTCCCCAATCGCTGACACTCCAAACATCTTAAAAGTCATTTTCTGGTCAGATTCTGCCTCCTGCTCCCGTGCCGGGTGGATGGAGGCTGGGCTTCCAAAAGGATCAAGGACGACCACAGACTAAATGGAGCCAATCTTCATAAAGTGCTCGGACGATGTCTGGACCTTCACAGGCCTCAAAACCGTCGGCTCCCGTTCCTTCTTGCTTCTCACATCTCTGCTGAGCTCAGTACATCCTGATCCAATTCTTCTGCTATACATATGAACCACAGACCCTCCGTAAGTGCCTAATTCAGCCCTGACGGGGTACAGCCTACCCCCGTGAGAAAACATCCCAAATCATCGTTCTGTCTAATCATCCGTCCCCACTGAGGGTTCAGAAACCACATGAGTGCCTCATTACTCCTAAAATGTACAGTTTGACACTTTTAGCAGAAAGCCAAAGCCACGCTGGAAAAGCACCAGTTTGGTGAATCGCTTGTCAGCACAGACATCGCGATCCCCAGGGATCCCTGCGTAAGAGCAGGAGGAGGGCGTGTTCCACGGGTGACTGGCCTGTTTTCTATCTAAGGCATGAGAGGGAAGTTTTGGCTTAAGGGCCTCAAATTTAAACTTATTCCACCGTTAGATGGGCCTTCAGCGAGCACCTCCGACGGCGCTAGATGACATTCTTTGGCACGAGTGGCCTAGAAATGGTGGCCCATGATGCCAGGCAGCCAACGAGGCCGAGAGAGCCCTTCGGGGAACAGCAAAGAGCGAGGTGCCCACAGCAGGGCCTGTGGGCACCGCTAACGACTGAGGTCTATTTGTGGCCGGGATTCAAGGAGGTCGGTGAGACGGCTTCCGCCTCCTGCCTGGCGGAGGAGGGTTTCACTGGCAGGTTAACTGGGAGGGCGAGTGGCACAGATGTCACCTCTGCCCTCCTCACTCCTTCCCCCGCAGCGCAGAGCCTCTGCTCATCTGCTTAAGTCGCAGGCCTCTGAATTCTCCAGATGTTAGTCTGCCACGTTTCTCCTTCGGAAGGGACAGCCGCAAGGCCTGGGAGCAAACTATCTTTAAGGAGCCTGGAAGGATCCCGTCGGGACCAACCTGCTCTCCACATGCCAAAGCCCCGCCACAGAGAGTTCCCCTCCTTCTCAGTCTCCAGAGCCACCTCCTATTGTATCTCATTTAAAAGGACTGAAAGGCAAACAGCTTCCAGACTCTTCTATCTCATATTCTAAGCTCCTTAACGGAGACCAAAAGGGACTGAAAAAACATCACCGGGTACAATACGTACTCTCTAAAAGTAAAATAGGTATTCTTCAGTCTTCTGCTTAATATTCACTCACACCTGGGCACAAGCGTTCAGCAAGCTCTGCCAGCCTCCCCAGCAGAACCTCATGGGAAAGAACAGTTATTTATTCAGTAAATGTTTAAACCCCACATACATTAAGCCAGGCATCGTGCTAGGTGCTGGAGTTACAATGCTGAGCAAAACTGCTGTAGTCCTTCTCTCACTGGACTTCAGTGTAGAAAGCAGACAGGCATTCAGCAAATAAATTGACAAACATACATCTAATTAGAATCGGTGTTAGGTGCCGAGATGAGACACTCCCAGGGAGCTGCTGGGCCCGTGGAGTTCTTTAGGCAGGTTTTGCAGGATGTGGTGAAATGGAGTGACACAGGAAAACTTGGAAATGTATGAGCGGTGCTTTGCAGAGGCCATCTAACCACAGCTGAAGCGTGAGTGGGCCCAAAAGATAACACATAGCACAGAGCTGGAGTAATCCCCACTGTTTCCTTCTGCCCTTGATGCCAGAAACAAATGTGGCCCTGAAGCCCCGTTCCTCTGCTGGTGCCCACAGCCTGTCTCCCATCCTCCATGAATGCCCCCCACCCCACGCCTGGTCTTAGACTCCAGTATATCCATGTACAGAAGAAGGCTTTTAGATGCTTCTCCTGTATTTCTCAAGATAATGAGAAAATGCCTAATTACATATAAACCAGCCAAAACCAAAACACACACACTAATTAGACTACCAGGCCACTAATACACCTGGTGTGAGAATGCAGACCCCAGGGGCTTTCCCAGAGCCCATTTCTCAGAGGAAAGAGAAGAGGGGCTGGTGTGCAGTCTCTGGGCCGGTGCAGAATCCAGGCTGCAGTGTTCTCCTATCTTCTTCCAGGGGACACAATAGCTGTGTGGTGGGCACGCTCAGGGCTGCCTGTCTCACTTGTCCCTGTCCCAGTCTCTGGCTACTGCACTGGTCCTATCTCACCCACTGTTAGGCCCCTGGGAGACTCCTGATTCCTTGCATTGCTTAAACCCCCTTCATTAGCCGTTGGGAGATCAGAGAAGGAACAGTGCGTGAGTTTATTCGCTTCAGTCCCTCTCTGCAGACATGGCAGTGGCTTGGTCCCCCCCCAACAAAAGCCCTTTGGCAGAACTGGATGTCATTCTCCTGTCAAAACCCTCTTGCCGTCTGCCAGTTTTTTCTAGACAACTCCAGATAGGGAAGGAGGGAGAAGGAACCTTTCCAAGTGGCCTTCTGTCTAGGCAACTCCGACGCAAATGTTTGATGAGCGATCGCTGATACCACCGCCAAGTTGAGGGTGCAAGTGCCAGCCAAACACAGGGAGTGGCTGTCAGTCACCTGTTCCCTGTCCCACCCAAGATCTGACAAGGAGACGTGCCCCCCTGGCACTGGCTGACTGCTGCCGTAAGACATCCCGACTCAAGGAGCAACCCCAGCCAGAAAGTGTCAACTTCATTCATCAGCAATTGGTATTGATAGAATGAACCTCATAAGCAAGGGAATCCATGACACCTGCCAGAAACTGCTTCTTGGTTTACCATGCTCTGCCCCTCCACACACAAACACACACACACACCCCTACATGTACACACACACACCTCCACACACCCCATACACACCCCTACACACACTCACACACATCTACACCCCTCCCCCCTCAATCACACATACACACACCTATCACAGACCCAGACACACACACACAAGCACATACACGTTGACTTTCTTCTGTGCAAGTGATGTCAAGGACTCAGCATTAGAAAAGCCTGTGTTTTTGCTACTTCCCAGTAGAACCAGGAGGTTGAGGGTATTTTCTACAGGTGGTGCAAATTCAATTACATGCACTGTGGGTAGGAGGATGGAGAGAGAAAGAGAAGGAATTGCAGGCTGATTTGTTGTCTGGCCTACCAGGGACACCCAAAGCCCACCGCCGGCTTCAGTTCCCACCTCTTACAATGTGAGTGGCTCCCGGTGCTGACGTAGGGTGACCAACTGTTTGCCAGGGATTTGGGGGGTTTCCTGAGACACAGAACTTACAGCACGAAAACCAGGACAGTTCTAGGCAACCGGGAGAGCTGGTCTCCCTAACAGCGTGATTCCTGTGTTGAAAAATCATTCTCTTTGTGGGGAGGCTATATGTAAAATACCATGAAATTAAATTCATGATATGAATTTAATTTCATATATATTAAATTCATTATACTCATATGTGGTGCAAATTATACTCATTCCTATATTCATTATACTCATTCCTATATTCTATATGCTGGACATTACTTTCTCCATTAGACATTCTTACCAAATAATTTGGCCCAGGATTTTACACACATAATAGTTTCATGGTAACATCAGAGATTTTTCAAAGACAGTTTTGAATCTGAGACTCTTACCTTATCTGATGACTTTGAAGCACATGTAAGGTGCAAGCCCACTGCAGAGGAACTGGGCCACCGAGAGCCCACAGTAAAATCTACAGGCACGGAAGAATGTCATTTTGTGGGACACCCACTGGGCTGTGCACAGCCAAAGCCATTCGTGGCCCAGGCTCGCCTCAGACACGGCTCTTCCCAACCAGGCTAACTGCGGCCCAGCTGCCCACCCCTGTGAGGCTTGGGTAAGGTACTGACCCCTCTGCGTTCTCGGCGGCTCCTACGTTTAAGACAGTTGCGAACACCTGACTTCACACACTGAGACATTTGATACGAAAGGCTTTTTACAATGTTAAAATGATGCCATTTCAAGGAAGCAAAGCCCCGTCCCTCTGCCCGCCCCTCCCCCCAAGCACCCCACACCCAAGTGCTCACCAGTGTGAAGGTCAATGACCTATGAAGGACAGGGAAGAATCAGAGTGTAAAGTATAAGACCCAGGTGGGCAAGCTGGGTCTGTTCACGACTCGGAGCTCCTGCCGCTCTTGGGAGAGGGAGACTGATGAGAAGCAAGCTGGTGCAGAGCAAGTCCAAGGTGAGCTACTCTGTGGCTCTGAGAAATCCATGCCGCCGATGCTGTGTGTGGAGATGGTGTATCTGAGCTGCATTTTGAAGACTGGGTAGCATTAGCACCTGGGACCTGAGAGGGGAAGCACATTGGAGGCAGGGCAGCAGGGTGACTCACAGCCAGGACAGCACACATTTATTAAGCGCCTGCTTTGCGCAAGGTGACTGTGCCAGATGCTGGGGTGACAAACCGGCACAGGGCTGGGCTGGACCTACGCTGCTAACAACCTCCCTGTCCTTGTCATCAGTGTCCTGGCCACTGGCCCCTCCCCCTCCATTTCATCCCAACTGCCAGCATCACCTTCGTTAACTTCAGGCTTCAACCCAGCACAACCGCCTTGAGAATTTCCTGCAACTACTTTGGCTTTTGGGGACCATATGCAATGTCCTCAGCACAGCACAGCCCCTGCTCGGCTGCCCCCTCCACACCTCCTCACATGTTTTGCTCACACCCCTCAAATATCACCGACATCACTCATTGGTGCCTTTATTCCATTTGATGGACAAGGATGAGGTAGAGAAGTGGTGGGGAAAGGGGTGGGAGGAAGGGGGACACTGAGCTGGGCATCTGGGAAATTGCTTTTAGGACTCAGCTCTGCAGCTGCTGAGCACTGGGGCCTTGGCAGGTCACCTCACCTCTCAGGCCCCAAACGTCCTCACCCAGAGTGGGAGGGGTGTGGCTTTCCCTGAAGGCTCACTCAGTTCAAACACTGGACATACTGCTCCTGTCTCTTCACTTAATTCTCACAAATGCCCGGTGAAGTAAACATGACTGTGTCTGTCTTACTGCAGACACGAGTGGGTTGAACTACTTGATCTCCAAAGGTGCTTTCAGTTCTAATATCTGTGACTCATGAAAGAGTTTAATTCTGAGGCTCCACAGCAGAGAGAGGATAAGCATGCTCCCTCTGTTTATCTCTAGCTGCATAACAAGTGACTCCAAAACTTTGCAGCTTAAAGCAATAAACATTAATTATCTCATAGTTTCCATGGGTCAGGAATCTGGGAGCAGCTTAGCTGGCGGTTCTGGCCCAGCATGTCTCTTGGGAGGTTGCTGCCACTGCAGACTGAGGCTACACAATCTGGAGCTGCAGGAACCCCTCCAAGCTCAGTCACATGGTTGTTGGCTGGCCTTGGTTTCCCCCTGGCTGTTGGCTGGAGGCCTCAGTTCCTCACCACGTGGAGCTCTCCAGACAGAGGCTCACAACCCAGCAGCCTGCTTCCCTCAGAGTGAGTGAGCGATCCAAGAAAAGAGAGAAGGCGAGACGCCCCAGTGTCTTTTATGACCTAGTTGCTGAGTCACACATGATCACTTGCACCTTATTCTGTTCATTACAAGCAAGTCACCAGGCCCAGCCCCAAGCAGAAGGAGGGAAATTAAGCTTCACCTCTTCAAGGAAGGAGATCAAAAAAATTGTGGTCATCTGTTTAAAAACAGAACACTCCCCTTTCCAAAAAGAAGACAATGCACAAAGGTAAATCCAAGGGACAAAACATTCCTAACTATGAGAGGAAGTAGATCTAGTGGTTAATAACATAGGCCTTGAATCAAACAACCTTGGGTTTGAATCCCAGTTCCCAGTTACTTTAACAAACGTACAACCTGGGGCAAGTCCCGTAACCTCTCTGAGCTTTAATGTCAGTGTCCTCATCTGTAAAGTGATGACAATAACAACTCCCTCATGTGGTTGTTGTGTATAGAAAATGAAGCGATGGTTGTAAAGCTAATGGACCATAATAAGCACTCATGACATAGTCGTTATTATCACAGGAGGTTCACTCACAGTAATCCTTGCCCATCTTTAACAATAGAAAGTTACTGGGTTAGAAGAACATGAGGCACTAGGAGAAATATTGATACATTTGGGAGGGGGTGATGAACCCAGAAAATTGGGAATTTGATTAGTAAGATTGGGCTCACCTGGATCCAATTATCCACATTTAAAAGACTGTATTTTAAAATCTGTAATCTTTCATTACATCTGTGAAGTTCCCTTTGCCATGCAATTCAACCTATTCATTCAGAAGTGCAGGGATGAGGCCATGGGCATCTTTGGGGGCCATTATGCAGCCTACCGCAGATGCTACATGGCTTCCCTGAACCATGATAGAACCACCTAGATCATCAACAGGGTATAAAAGCCAAGAGAACTAGCCAGAGGGTTTGGGTTCAGGCACAGGACCCTGGACCCTGAGAAGCACTGACAAGAACTCCTCAGAGTCCCTGAGACAGGACTAGCAGGTAAGTGAACTGGGCAGAAATTCTAGACTGAGACAACGAGACAGAAACCAGCTCCCAGAAGGGGCACTGAGTGGACACATAGTTCCTGGTATAAGGCAGAAACCCAGTTACTCTACCCACAAAGTCAAAGCAGTCTGGAGCAAGGTTGGCTAGATGTTGAGTCTTCTGGGCTCCTGAATTGGGGTCCTTAGCATTTCTTGACTGAGAATTGGGTGTGTTCCAGTGTCTCCAGCTGGAAAATTTTTGATTTGAAGAGAAAGAGCTAGGTAAGTCCTCACAGACCTCTTTCTGCAAGCTCAAGGCAGAAAATTTGGCAGGAAGAGGGGGGCATAATTCACAGATGGCCTTGTCTTAGCAATATTTCCCCTCTGCATACATTCAAATACCAAAAGGTGGAAGAATCCTCTAATTAATTCATGGAGATGCCCATCTGCTTTCTTTGTCTTTGATTTGTGTGTGTCTATGTGTGTCCTTGATTTTTACAGCTAGACCAGTTCCTTTTATCTCCTGGACCTGATGAGATGTTAATTACAGTACTATATGTTACAAAGGTGAAAAATGTAAAGTCCACAATCCAATGGAAATATAAGGGGCAGCAGAGCCCTCCCTAGAGTATATCGCCTCGGTGTAATTGTTTTGGGTCGCATCACTCAGACCACAGCAGGTTGGTGGAGAAGGTTATGAAGGGAACCCCCAGCCTACATAGAAAAAGCCCATCTCCTAGCACTATCTCCCCTGTCACCAAAGACAGAAGGGCGACAGTGGTTTTGGCTTCCAGAAACAACTGGGCTTGTTCTTTTCCATACTCTCCACTCCCACTCCCTTCCTCATTCTTGAGACTGCTTTTCCTTCTAGCTTCTCTCTTGTCCCCCCGAAATTCTACTGATGGCTGATCCGAATATGGGCTCTCTCTGTTTCGATGTCGCTGTGAGTATTTAACTAGATTTTCCCAGAACAGGAGGACTACAGGTCAGAGCAGGATACCCTTCCAGTCTGGTAGGTCCTGGACCTACCAGTGCCCTTGGGATGGCTCTAGAACCCCAGTGTGAGATGTACTTAGCAATCACTGCAGGTGGCAAATCTGGCTCTAACTGCCCAAATCCAAAAGCCCTTCCTGTGAATTTCCTCAACTCTGACAGCTACACGAGGCAGAGGTGGACAGAAATGAAGCCCCAAGTATGGGAATGCTGTGGAACCCATTGATCAGAGTTGGTGAGATTTTCAGAAGTGGGTTCTGTGACAAAGCTCTCTACTCTGCTCCTTCCCGAGAGGAAGTTGCTTGTGGTGGGTGGCACTTGTCTCTCCCTAGACACCGGATGCTGTGAATCTAGCTTAAGCCCAAGGTTCTCCTCCAGATCTGCCAGGAGCTCACTGTGTGACCTCTGGCAGGTCATGTCATCTCTCTGGAATTCAGTGTATTTGACTGTAAACCCAGGGATTTGGATTAGATAAGTCTCCTAGCTCAATGAACTTCCAAGCCTGCGTGCTTACCTCCAATCCTCAACAAAACAATGGACTGATTAAGGTGCAGGAAAATAAGTGAAATTCGCAGCTAAACACACACACGCACACACACACACACACACACACAGTAGAAAGACCCACCTAGATCCTACTCCCTCCATCTTTTTTCCAACATGGGCTCTACATAATTCTTATTAACTTGATAGAACGTAATGCTGCAGAATGACTAAAATGCCCATCCCCAACTGGACCGTAAGCTCCTCAAAGGCAATAGTGGGGTCATAATCCTTTTGTATCCCCACTGCACTTACCGTGGTGTAGGGTTGTGGTTCCCAAACTCATCACAATGAAAAATGCAGATACCAGGACCCCATCCCAAACTGACTGAACTGGAGCCTCAACCAGGAAGAAACTATCCTTCATTAAAGCTCCCCGGATGATCCTAATCACTGAATGAAGCCAGCATTAGAAACCACTGGCAGGGCACAGTACGCAGTAGGTACTCAATTTGTTGAAAGCACAATGAAATCCAGCTGCCTAGTAGACCCGATCAGAAAAAGAAATAGTGTGCTAAAAGTAAGACACATCTAGCTGTCTGGGTCCGTGCGAGGAAAGCCTCATCTGGCTGATTCCTGTCTTCCTCATTATCCGGTTAGTTTTTTCTGGAATGGCTATATTTGCCCTTCAGGATAATAATTATTATTTATGGAGTGTCAAGCATACTAAATTAAGAACCCGATAGTGACAAATCCCTCCACCAGCTTTAAGGTACAGGGAAGGGGGCTTGGCTCTTAAGGGTACAAGACCAGCCTAGGAATAGGAAGATAAAGCTATCTGTGTCCTTGACCAGTGGAACTTTTATCTTACATGCGTTCTAGATTCACGTCGGGTCCAGAATGCAGTGATGTGACGGGGAGGGGAGGATCAGACGGAAGGCAGAGGCGGGAAGGAAAGAGGACAGGACAGAGAGAATTCTCAGGTTCCTTTTTCTAATCTCCTTCTTCCTGAGCCCATACTGGAGAAGGGAGTCATGCTTGGCACTTGGCCCTTGGCCCTCGGCCTACTAATATTGATAATAGAGCCCTTGATCTAGACGAGACTCACAGCTCAAGACACGGGCAAGAGATATGATATCGTGACCACTTTCACCCTTGTCTCTCTCCGCGACAGGCATGTGATGGCTGCAAAAGAAAAGGGATATGCAGCCGCCAGCTGTAGAGGCAGGGAGGCAGCCAGGAGGGAAGGGCGAGGTTCCAGTGGTGATTAAGACATTTTAGATCAGGAGAGTGCGATACAAATGTCAGAGCAGCTCCCATCTTGATGACCACAGCAGCAGCAGCAGCAGCTGGCAGGAATTGGTTTAGTGGTAAAGGGAGCTTAGCGGGCGACTGCTCGATTCCCAGCCCACTAGGGTGGCCCTGGGCCATCTCGGGGCGGCCCTTCGCCAGTGGAGGGGAGAAACTCTGCACTTCAGCCAGGCGGGAAGGGCCAACAGAATGGATGGCCTTAACACACTCGGTAGTTCTCCAACTTGAGAGCACTTCAGAATCACCAGGGGATCTTGTTTAAACTTTAGATTCCTGGCTCCCAGCCTCTGAGGGTTTTGCCTTAACCACCAGTCTTGACCCAAAGCCCTGGAGTTCCAGTGGGTGGAAGCTGGACTCTCCCTTTTACTCTGTTTACACATCCTAGAAAATGGCCCTGAGCCCACTTCTTGGGACCCTAACAGGCACACCCACCAGGGCTCGCTTGGTTCCCTAACTAACAGTGATGTAGCGGACCCCCGGCAGGGCCCAGCTCACCCAGCTGCCCACCATGTATTCAATAGGTTGCAGTCAAGCCCCACCCACAGGAGCTCCATTCTGGCTCTGAAATGGTCAGCCAGACTGGGCTAGCCCGTGGGGAAAGTCAGCCCTGGGTGTGTATCAGGAAGGCTGCTGATACTTGAGAACTCACTGAAACTGTGACCAGGATTAGATTACCCCCTTTGAGCTGGTCAGGTCAGATTTCCAGATGCAGGGAAGGTCTTCTGGGGACAAGGCTTCAGATGGCCTCCCCCATCATAGTGTTCTACTTCGGACCATCACACTGCCCTGCAAAAAAAGAAAGAGTGCGTGTGTGTGTCTCTGCGTGTGAATGTGTATACTTAGGAGTAGAGGCGTATACTAGGACGTACAGCAGCTGTGGACTCCCTGGATGTACATGGACAGGACTCTTGGAGATCATTGTTTATTTTTTTCTTCCTTTTGTCAAGTTTAAGACCTTTGTACTTCAGAAGTATTGACTGAGCACCTCCTCTGTATTAAGCACCATGGGAGATACAGAGGTCCTTGTACTATCAGAACTTACAGCCTAGCTAAAGAATTTTCCCAGAACATTAACTGTTTAATAAGAAATGGAGGAGAAATTATGTCCTTTTGAATTTTATACCTCTGATGCTGCCATACAATCTATGGGATTTCGAGCTCTTTGAGGGACAATGATTTCTATTATCTTGGTCCCCACAAACATCTAAGATGTCAGTAATGTCATTAAGTAATGTTTGCTGACAAAAGGGAAATTGAAAAAAATTCAAATATATTTACTCTGAATATGTGAACTTCAGAGGATACTAATTTTTCAGTGATGTCTTGCATAATTTTTAATCTCTTTCATAGCAACCTCAGTTTGCTTTTCTTTATGTGGCAAAACCCTCTTTAATGTTTAATGAAAAAAACACTCCACTCATGGAGCCCAGGCCACTCTTATGCAGCCAGTATTTACCCACCCCTGTTACGTGCCCAGTATTGGGCCTAGTGCTGTGGGGTAAACAAAGAAGCATAATAAAGTAACTGGGGAGCCAAGTTTATCGTGCAAAAGACTAATTGGAGAAGAATATGAGACAAATCTATAATGCCAGTAGCGCATACATAACCCAGAGATCTTTCTTCCAAATCACAGTTTTTCTCAAACTAGAGGAATGAATAGTCCCCTAAAAGGAAAACCTTTTCAGGGACCTTCCAATTTGACCTAAACATTTTTATAATGTTACTTCAATATGTATAAACATAAAACTTGGCGTAAATTTTTAAAATTTATAAGTACCAAAGCAAATTTAAAATGACACCCCCACAAAAAAAAAATTCCTGAAAACCCAATAATATTCAAATTAACACCAATTTAATGATACTGTTTTGCTGAAACCAAATTAGTGGTGTTGGGTTTAATAATAGAAAGAGAGAGCCTCGGGTCTGGTTCTTTATTTAATCGGCTTGGCTTTGTAGTCTAACTTCCATAATACTAATTCAGAGAGGGCCTGTTTACACAAGAGTGCTAGTCAAAACTATATTCATGGCTTCAAGGCTTTGTCTGCTCATTCAGAATAATCAGACCTCATACTTAAGCCAAAACTTGCTGCATGCAATTCTCAAATGCCTGTTTTAATGATATCTCATCTGATAACACTGTGAAGTTAAAATTCAGTTGAAGATAAGATTAACATTGTGACACTCTTGAGTCTACATTAAATTTCCTCCGATTATTGACTGTATTAGAAGAAGAATTCTGTATTGTAAATTTACTACTATACTTACTTATAATAAACTACAAGTTGCAAAGTACTCAACCCAACTGAGCCACACGATATATCTGCTTATATGCTGTGGTGGTCAATTTTATGTGTCAGTTTGACTGGGCTAAGGGATGCCCAGATACCTGGTAAAACATTGTTTCTGGGCGTGTCTGTGAGGATGTTTCCAGAAGAGATTAGCATTTGAATCAATAGACTGAGTAAAAATAATCACTCTCACTATTGCAGGCAGGCATTATCCCATCCATTAAGGGCCTGAATAGACCAAAAATGTGGAGGAAGGATGAATTTGCTCTCTGCCTGAGCTGGGACATCTATCTTCTCCTGCCCTCCAGTATCTGTGCTCCTGGCTCTCAGGCACTGGGACTCATGTTGGGACCTACACATTGGCTCCCATGGTTCTCAGGCCTTTGGGTTTGGACTGGAACAACAGCACCAGTTTCCTTGGGCCACGAGCTTGCAGTTGGCAGGTCATGGGACTCCTCAGCCGCCATCATCCATGAGCCACTCCCTCATAATAAATCTCTTTCTGTGCATCTGCACATACATCCTAGTGGTTCTGTTTCTCTGGAGAAGCCTGGTTAATGCGCCCGTGAAGCTGCAACGGCGCAGGCGCGATTCTCTGGCATTGGAAACGCCTGCACCACTGTGAGCCAGGAGATGATTCAGGCCTCCCACCTCCCTTCCTTATTTGAAGCTACAAAGCTTCATTCCTACCACCGCTGCAATTTCATTTGGCTTTCGCTTGGTGCAAATGGAGATTGGGTATAAAAGTGTAAATGCAAGCATGAAAATATTATGACAGTTTGGGTTTAAAAAATGGTCATTCAGAAGATCTTAGATTAGCATTTTCAGATTTTCACTGAATTAAAATCCTAAAGTTAAAAAATGATTGTAAAGAAGCCATAGACCCTTGAGAGGGCTGAGGTGTACTCGTAACCCTCCATTCTGACCTTCCCTCTCCCCTACGACTTCATGCAGGGCTGCACAGGGTGTGCTCAGAAGAATTAGGTCAATTAAAAAGATGAACCCAATGTTGGAGGGGAAGGGATAAAGCCCATCACTAAGTAAGTGGGACTTTCCCAGACTCCAAAGGGACAGCATCTAAAGTGTTAATGCCTCCACATAGGTGCCCCTCAGGGGTGCACCCTTAGTCCCTAACCTGGCTCCCAGACATAGAATTCCCATATCTCTCCTCAAAACATCTTCTTTCATCAAACCTCCCGAGCTGGAATCTCCAATGACCTTTGGGGTAAACCAGATCCTTGTACACCAAAAGGGACCATGATGCCACCACCATCTCCTTTCTCCCCCGTAGTACATTTCCCAGGTCTAAATCACTTAGTCTGAAGGAGGGTACTGACACTTCTAATTATCACTGATGTCCACTAACACCCCAGATCGCACAGAGCATCCAGTGGTTACAGCTTTGGAATGCCTGCTTTCCTTGTGGGGCCAGAAGGGTCTTCTGGGTCAGATTGCCTTTGCATCTCTCACCTGAACGGGTTACAGGCATGACTGTTTCTTTAACTGTTGCACCTGTTGAAACAGGTCCACTGGCGCATACACACACACACACACACACACACACACACACGGCACAAACATTAATTCTCAGAGACAGTAGCTTCTACTAGGAAGGAAATATTTCCTGTTTCATAATCTCCACGGTGCTGTCTCCATCCATAAGTTTAGAACATCCTATGATTATACTTCCAGCATGTGTTCCTCTGCAGGCTTACAGAATGGGAAACAGATTACATGTTCCTTAGCACCTGTTCCCTCAGGTACAGGAGAAGCTTTGAACTGACCATTCTAATGAGGACTCATCTAAATTCTCTGCTACTGGCTTTGTCCTCTGGAGACTGGTCACTGAGGGAAGGGAAGGTTGTGAGACTCACTTCCACTTATAAGTATTACAGGTTCTCACGACAGTCAAACATCCACATTTTCTAGAGATGCCCAGGAGGCTTCATGGTGAGCTGAGGGCTGAGCGGAACCTTGCAGGGTAGCCTACTAGGCTCAGCATAGGTGGAGTGGAGATGAGGAGTGGGGCGAGTGGGTCGGGAAGCAGGAGTGAGGGGCAGGAATCGGGAAAGGCCTGGAGCCTGGCAGGGGCCAGAGCGTATGTGGGGACATGGGAGCAGGAGGAAACAGTGGGAGATGGGAGTAAATAACTAGGATGGGGCAGGTTATGGAGAGCCACTGTATTTCCTTGAGTAGAGAATAGAAAATTCAGAAGTGAAATGGTGTTTGGGACGGATAAATCTGGCAATGGTGGGCAGGATGTGTCGGTCTGGACACAAGTTAAGAAGTTATTGCAGGGGCTTCCCTGGTGGCGCAGTGGTTGAGAATCTGCCTGCTAATGCAGAGGACACAGGTTCGAGCCCTGGTCTGGGAAGATCCCACATGCCGCGGAGCAACTAAGCCCGTGAGCCACAACTACTGAGCCTGCGCGTCCGGAGCCTGTGCTCCGCAACAAGAGAGGCCACGATAGTGAGAGGTCAGCGCAACGTGATGAAGAGTGGCCCCCCGCTTGCTGCAACTAGAGAAAGCCCTCGCACAGAAACGAAGACCCAACACAGCCAAAAATAAATTAAATTAATTAATTAATTAAAAAAAAAAAGAAGTTATTGCAATAATCCAGGTGATGAAGCGTGATTGTTAGACTTTAGTTCCATGTGGACAAAGTGCTGCATCACATGTGATAAACCCAAAGTCTACGAGTGCACTTCACATGCAGGAGTTGCTCACTTCTTCAACTAAAGAGGCTAAATAAAGTCTAGTTACCAGGAGGTGTCAATAATGGAGTGCAGGGGAGGATTACAAAAGTCCCTCCCTGTATTCAGATAGATGCCACTCCTACATGCATCTGGCTCAAAGAGCCATGATCTTCTGTGCTCTTTTTTATGAAAATATGTCACCAGAATCTCTCAGCACTTTCCCAATCTACTCCCAGTAGCCGAGAGTGACAGAGAGATGAGGGAAGAGGCAGGCCCCGTTGCTCGCAGAATCTCCGGGTAAGAATACCTTTGATGATACGCTCCACGCCAGTACAGCTCTCTATTGCCACAGTGTTGTTGCATAAAAACAACCACAAAACCTCAGTGGAGTACAAAAACAGACTTTTCTCTTTGCTCATGAGCCAATGGATTGCCGGGCCATCCTGCAGATCTGAGCAGGCTCGCTCGCGTCTGGCAGGTCAGCTGAGGGCCAGCTGGTTTAAGGGGGCCTCTGCTGGCATGACTCAGCGCCATAGCCTCTCACCCCCCAGGAGGCTAGTCCAGGTTTGTTCACAGAAGGTAGCAGGAGCTGAAGATGGAGAAGAAAGCAGACAAGTGTTCTGCAAGTCTGTACTTTCGTCTAGTTTGTTCCTGTGCCGTTGGCCACAGCAAGCTCTGTGTCCCAGAATCAGAGTGGGTGGAGACTGCACAGCTACACAGCAAAGGGCATAGATACAGAGAGATCACTCATGGGGGCTAGTAATGACATCAGTCTGTCACAGGCCCTGAAAGAGAAAAGGCCGAAAGGGATCGGAATCAAGGGCAGACTGAGATCTGGATTGAGGAAGGCAATCTCCACAGTAATGTTAGGAAGGAAATGACAGGACTGGTCACCAGGAGACAGGAGCCTTTCATGTTAGGAAGGCCAATGATCCTCAAACTGACCCCATAGCTCATTCTTGCCTTCTCTACACCTGCGAACAGTGAGAGCTTGGGTGAAGGATGGCTATTCTGCTCTTCTCTGCAGGCAATCACAAATACTTTTGCTTTCCCTACCAACTGGCTCCTTCCCTTCAGCCTTCAAATATGATCTCTCCACCTTAAACAAACTCTCACTTGACTTCCTATGCCTCTCCAGCTACTGGCAGTCTTGAAATGGAAGGAATAGAAGGAATAGATGGGAAGCAAGGAATACTGGCGACCTTACATGGTGGTTCCCTTCAAACCAGCACAGTGAGACTTAACTTGGGAGCAGAAGTACTTGGTCATGACCAGGCAGGGAGAGGCAAGGTGGGATCTTGGTCTACCTATGTCATTGGCAAAGGCTGCAAGGGTTGACATATGAGGCCGTTGTGTATTTTTCACTCTTGACTCTGACATGTGGCATAATCCGACATGCACAGGATGTCTGCAGCCTCCTCAAAACTTAACATGAAGATGAGAGATTCATTTCATGAAATTCCCAAGACTCTGCTTCCGCAGGATGATTCCTGCTGAAAGGGCGATGCTGAGAGCAGAGCGTGACGTTTCGGAAGGCTCTTGGTTTCCTGGTGAGGCAGAGGAACAACTTGAGAGGAGTTGATCTGAAGCAAAGGGCTTGGGGAACAGGACAAGGCATGCCCAATGGGCAGACGAGGAAAGTGGGAGCCAAGAGATGGACACAGCCTCTGGGAAGGACAGCAGGAGCAGGGCTCGACTCAGAGAAGTGAGGAAGAGACTGAGGGGCCATAGTCGGCAGACGGTGCTGTAGGTGACGGCTGGAGGGAACACAGCCAGGCCAGCGGGACAAGTGGCCTCCAGCACAGCTGGTGCAGCCTGGGTCAGGGAGCGAGAGGGGGCGTCTGTGAGCAGAATGGGCCAAAGGTAACAGCCTGGCCTCAGGCTGGGGGTTCAGGCACAGTGGGCTGCCAGAAAGAGGGGGAATCCCAGGGCCTGCAAGTTAGTTACAGCGAGGAAACCACTGACGGGAGACCTCAGGTGGACGGGTCAGTGCCCACATCTGCGCCGAGCTAGAGCTGCGCCTATAATTTATCTCATCTGAGCAGCATTGCTTCCTGCGAATCCCTGCAACTTACAGCAGGATTTCACTGTGGCTGTGAATTGGTGATGTGCAAAGGGTGGGAGAATAGGCAGCAGAGACCAGAGGAACAGGAGGGAACCATGAATTCAGAAGCACAGTCTACAGAGAGATCTCTGACACCTTCTTTACCTTCCATTTGGAGACAGAGGAACCCTTTGGTTACTTATGGGAAGTAAAGGATCAGTTATAATTTCCTCTCCTTCGTCTATGAACGTAAGACTCACAAGCTACCGGGCCTGCAGCAGGGCTGGGGGTTTTCTACGTCCCTTCCCCCAGGAGCAGAAATAATTAATGCTGACTCACACGATCACAGAGATGGATTTGTAAGGCAGCAGGCCAGTGACTTTGACCTTAATGTTGCTCAGCTCAAGCCAATCGCCCTAATGTGATAAATGACAACGCGTAGATGAGCCCAATTCCCCTGACTGCTCAGCAGTCAGCATTTTTCCGACAGTCCCCTTCTCCTAAGAAGAGAGCGCCATCTTGTGTAGAAACACTGAAGTTCAGGATGTGCCAACCCATTCTTTTCTTCTACTTCACTAACTTTCTACTAGGTCTGCGCCCTCCTGTTTCATTTCCAGAGTACACTGAGAGGTCGCGTTATAAGAAATGAAAGGTGTCCCTGAGCATGTGAAGCTGTTTCCAGGTACAAAAGGCTAAACACTAAAACACTAAAGATGTACCTGGGCTTCCCTGGTGGCGCAGTGGGTAAAGAATCCACCTGCCGGTGCAGGTCACACGGGTTTGGGCCCTGATCCGGGAGGATCCCACGTGCCGCGGAGCGACTGGGCCCGTGCGCCACAACTGCTGAGCCTGCACTCTGGAGCCCGCGAGCCACAACTGCTGGGCCCGCGTGCTACAGCTGCTGAAGCCCGTGCGCCTGGAGCCCGTGCTCCACAACAAGAGAGGCCACCGCAACGAGAGGCCTGCGCACCGCGACGAAGAGTGGCTCCCGCTCGCTGCACCTAGAGAGGGCCCGCGTGCAGCAACAAAGACCCAATGCAGCCCAAAAATAAATAAATAAATAAATAAATAAATAAAAGATGTACCTGGTCCCCGGAGGGTACCTTTCAAGTGTAGTTTTGAAGACCTGTTACTTGTCTTCCTCAATTTGGAGCTTAATAGAAGTGGAAAATCTGCCTACCTGAAATTCTCCATTTAGCACATGTCTGTGAATTAAAGGTTTCCTACGAGCACCTCCATTCAAGTCTGGAACATTCTGTTGAGTTTTCTCCAGCCACAGTGCTGCTGTGAGCAAGCCAGTGGTGGGGTGGTCAACCAGCTCTCAGGCAGGGAGGGGCTGGTCCCGATTTATAGCATCTGCTGTTTTCCCTGCTGCAAATACTTCTGCGACGGCTGATCTCAAGGACCAGACTGACATCACTGGTGCCCAGCTGGGAGGAGATGCAGACCATGGGCTCCAGCAGGGGGCACAAGCTGGCTCCAGCACACCACTGGCTCGCAGACCTGGGTCTTGTGCTCACCTATGGAGTCCCATTCACCGCTCAAATGTGATTAACTGTCAAAAGGGACAGAAGGGCCGATGTAAAAAGACCAGGTTTGGGGACCCAAAGATCTGCAAAAGTACCAGGCAAGGCCAGAAGGGGGTTGAGAAGCAAAGAAAAGTTTTTTCTCACCCTTTTACAAAGACACAGAATTCTGGGGGCAGGGTCTGGGATGCTGTGTCCCAGAAGAGTTGATTTTCACCAGAGCAATAATCCGTGGAGGTGCTTCAAAGAGTACCTAACATACGGGATGTGCTCAATAAGTTGTCGTGTCTGTTGTTAAGATTGCAACTTTCTGGAATGTCCCAATAGCCCACATATCTTAATTTCTTATTTTCTTCAATTGAGCTCCAAGGGGAATAAGTGTATCTTTTTCAGCCTCCAACAGATATACCCCCAGCATCTCTGGAAGGCCCTATTTATTTTCACTTGAAAAGGGCCAGTAGTGAGGCTGGCAAACACTCCTTCAACCAGACAACCCTCCTGAGGAAATAGCATCTATTGAGCACCTAATACATGCCATCTGATTAATATCAGGTCTCATTTCTTTCTCGCAGCAACTCTGTAAAGGAGGTGCGATCATTTTCCTTTCACAAATAAGGAAACTGGAGTCTGATGTTATGAGAGGTGTCCAGGGCCATTGAATGAGGCGGTGACAGAAATGGGGTGATTCAAATTGGGATCTTTTGGGCTCAAAGCACATCACCCTCTCCATGCATCCCTACTGCCATGAGAGAAGGCAGAGCTCAAAGAAAGCATTTTCATAAGGTTGCAAACCCCATTTTGCATATCATGTCACAGTCCGTATGAGTGGGACCCTGGATTTGTGCAGTGCACAGCCTGTGCACCCTGATGTGGCTGTGTGTGTATTTCCCTTTCCTCCTCTTTTTCACTTGTACCACAGGGCCATTTTCTCTTCCCCAGGTTACACCAAAGCGGAAACAAAAGTCCAAAGAAAACGGACTTCCACTTAAGTGAAAGACAATGATTTCCTCCTCAGAGGCCCGAGGAAGGGGAGAGAATAGACGGTGGCCACTGAAAACAGGAGTGGAGGGTGGTCTGGACTCCAGAGGGCTGAGGAGCACTCCAAAGGGGAGAAAGGAGGCCTTTCTGTGAAAGAGGTCCAGAGAGGAAGGCGAGCGACCCCAAGCAGAAGGACGCAGCTAAGTTCTCCTGGAATAACATCCTAGACATAGGTAAGTCCCCCTGATCTGCAGGTGGGGAACTGAGGTAAGGGACCCTTTCTATGGGGTCAGAGAGGGACAACTGGGTCCCTGACCAAGGGCTCTCGGAACAGAATCAGTCGGGGCATTTCCCTGTGAGCAGGGGCTGCACGGAACCCCCAGCTACCTCCTGAAGGGCCACAGACCCCACCACTGTGGACAGGAGATACACCACACAAACAGTATAATCGATGCTGGGGGTAAAGTTATCATCTGAAAGAGCTGTCACCACATCTCTCTTCAAGCAGAAACTCCTTCTGGAAGAGTAAGCTGGTGAGGACTAGGGCTGCAAGGTGAGCCCTTGAGGGCTGTGGTTATAGTAGGTACAAGGGCTTCCAAGGAGGGGAGCCGGGGCGTCTGCTGGGGAGGAGGCAGGTGGGGTGTGGGGAGGGAGGGGAGGAGGGAGAGGTCAAAAGAAAGACAAGAAAGGAGACAGCGAGAAGTCAGAAGATGACGGAAGGCTGCGTGGAGAGGGGCGACGCCCCCTCTCTGCGAGCACCCAGCTCTAGGAACCATATTCAACTGGTCTGAATGGGCCTTTCTGGCCGCTAAAGCAGCAGCTGTTGTCACATCTGGGCAGCTGAGCACATCCAAAGACTTGGGGCCCTGGAGGCTGCAGTGACCCCGACTACACCAGCCTCTCTCCACCCTGGAATTTGAACAGGGGATTCCAGCCAAGTGTAGCTCTATGGTGTGACACCAGGGGGCGGAGGGGGGTCCAGCTGGCATCCGGCTTATAGAGGGTTCTGTGATGGAAGGAGAAATGTAAATTCCACGTGGGAAGCTCCGAGGTCGTGTCCTGGAGCAAGCACTGACACAGCATTTGACCTTCGTTAGCCAAGAAGCCACTTCGGGACATATGCTCAGAGGCCCTTCTCCCCACCTCACCAGCTGGATGTCACCCTGCCCCATTCCTGTGGAGAAGGTCAGGTGCGAGAGGGAGAGAAAGGCAGGTTCCTCCCTGGTCCTTCAGAAAGTGTGGAAGAGCTCAGGGAGAAACGTGGGGTGGACAGTTGAGAGAGATTGTCCCCGCTCTAAAAGGAAGCCTGGCTGGGTATGTTTGCCTTTAATCAAATGACTTCTACATATGCAGAGGGCTAGAGGGCTGTTTATTTTACTATTTACAAATAATTGGAAATTTTCTTTATTTAAATTTTGAAGGCTCGGGTATTGAGAATTTACCCCCATGCTATTGGAAATCTGACTATTTTGGCAATGTCCACATGTAAGTACTTTAAGACACCCCTCTGCCTAAGGCTAATAAAATCATTGTGGTATAACTAACACTGGATCCATTCATTCGGAAATGCAACTCCAACCAGTTGGCTGTTTGCAAGGATAGCACATGGTTGGCACACACCAAATATTTGTGGAAAGAAGGAGGGAGTCCCCATGAGCTGAGATAGACAGCAATCACGAACTTGGAACCGTGAAAGAAAAGTCAAGGGTTTGGAATGCAGAGGTCACTGCACCCTAGATGGAAGATGGCACTTGAACAGAGAGCATCTCTACTTGGCTGAAACTGCCAAAGCAGGACTAAAGGGCTCAGACCCAAGCATTCCTAGGCAACCCAGATCTTCCCAGCCCGCACAATGGGTTTCTCTGGGTCGCTTGTTTGCTTTCTTTTGATTCTGCTCTTCAAAGGAAATAGGATGTGTTGATGTTTTGGATAAAGAATGTGCCTTCTGGGTGATCTAATTCATCTTGCAGAAGAATGAAAAGGAAACGAAAGGGCAGAAGGAAGCAAGACTCATGGAATATCTCAATAGAATGAAAACATTCTATGGAGATGAATGAATTTTTTATATACTGTTCTGGGAACAGGGACAGGTCATGCTGCTGTGCTGTGTTCTCCATCTTTTAACCCTAAACCATGGACAACTAGATACAACTGGTGTGAAGAATAACTTTTACATGGGGTCGGGATGAGTGGTGGGCGCATGGGAAACTAACGTGCTTGACACAGAAAAGAACTAACTACACACGCTATCTCATTTAATCCTCACAACAGCCCAATGGTAACTGGTATATAAGCAAATAAAAACAAAACATACCAAAACAGGCTCATGAAGAAAAGTCACACAACTGGGAAGTGTTAAGCTCAAGACTTGGGGGTCCAATTTGGTCTAATGCCAAAGTCCCTTCTCTTTCCACTGCCTCCCAAAGGCAATGAGGACTCTGAAAATTACAAAGAGCACTGCTGCGTGTGGAAGCCCCTTGTCTATTCCAAAAGCACTTACTCCAGGAAATCACCAGCTTAACAGAGGTCTCAGTTTTTTAGAAGATGCGGTATGGATGAGATATTTTCAGCTAGCTACTTCTATCAATCTCTCAGGCTATATTCTTAACAGTTTAGTGATGGATGGGGTGAGTCACGGGATTTTGTTTTTAAGAAGTTAAATTTCCACATCTAAGTAGCTGTGGTATGTCGGGATAAGGGAATTATTTTGCCCTCTTACGCCAGAGCCGAGAAAGCCGGTTACTGAGGCTGTGCAAGTCAGTACATGCCCCTGAGTCCAGAAGCTGGGAGCAGCGGCCAGAGAGGTGCGCCCGACAAGCAGGTGTTAGACTCTGCCCCATTCCCCACCCACCCCTATTCTCATTTCATTCCACTTGGCTTGGTCGTTAGTCAGAGTCTGCATTGATACAAGAAATACGGACGCTCTGTACTCTACACAAGCCTAAAACAGCTTGAAGAACAGTCAGCCAGGCCACTTTCTCTCTGCAGATGCCTGTGGTCTCTGTATTTGCTGAGTTTTTCATCTTCATCTAACTGTCTGCGCCTCTGTATGTTTAATGCACGCAGGTGCTAGGGTTCCCTTAGAGCCAAACATTTGGATTGTAAACCATGGAGGGCATACACACAGTTGGCTTTTCATTCAGATATTTGGCATCGTGGAAAGACAGTTAAGCGTGTTCCGTTCTTCTTAGTGTAAGAAGGGAACTGCTCCACTCAAAAGTGCTAGAAGGTTCCTCAAAAAGCTAAACATAGAATTACCATGTGACCCAGCAATTCCATACCTACATATATACCCAAAAGAATTGAAAATTGGTATACAAACAAATACGTGTACACAAACGTCCATAGCAGCACTATTCACAACAGCCAAGTAGCCACTAGCAAAGGAATGCATAAAGAAAATATGGTGTCTTCACACAATGCAATATGATTCAGCCATAAAAAGGAAGGAAGTGCTGATATGTGCTACAACATAGATGGGCTTTGAAAACAGGCTAAGTGACAGAAACCAGACACAAAAGACCATGTATTGTATGATCTGATTTATATGAGATGTCCAAAATAGGAAAATCTATAGAGACAGAAAGCAGATCAGTGGTTGCCAGGGACTGGCGGGCCAGGGAAAGGGAAGTGATTGCTTAATGAGTACAGGGTGTCCTTTGGGGGTGATGAAAATGTTCTGGGACTAAATAGAGGTGATGGTTGCACAACACTGTGAATATACTAAGTGCCGCTGAATTGTACACGTTAAAATGGTTATTTATTTATTTTTGGCTGAGTCTGGTATTAGTTGCCGCACCTGGGATCTTTCGTTGCGGCGCACAGGCTCCAGAGCGCATGGGCTTTGTAGTTGCAGCACTCAGTCTCTCTAGTTGTGGCGCACAGGCTCAGTAGTTGCAGCACGTGGGTTTAGTTGCCCCGTGGCATGTGGGATCTTAGTTCCCCGACCAGGGACCAAACCTGCGTCCCCTGCATTGGAAGGCGGATTCTTAACCACTGGACCACCAGGAAAGTCCCATTAAAATGGTTAATTTTATGTTATGTGCATTTTGCCTCAATTTTTCTTCTAAGTGCTGGGAGCATGGAGTAGGGAATAAAGAATAAATGGGCAGAAGGCATCTGAGGAAGCAGCACAGTGGTGAGAGGAGCAAGAGACCAAGATACAGAGGACGTAACTCTGCTACGAGCTGTGTGACAGCAGGTGAATCACTCACCCTCTCAGGGCCTCCATTCTCTCCTCTGTGAGACGCAAGAGACTCAGAACAGCCAGCTCTGAGAACATATTGTGTCGATGTCAGCTATGGTTGCAAATGTATTGTTGTTAATTTTATAGATATGTACGTTCTTCTCTAACGACCTTCTCCTAGATGCATCCTGGTTTTTCAATCAGTTCACTAGTTCAATCTTCGCCAACTTCCAAGAGAAAACTCAGTATTCAGGAAGCCAGAAGAGCCTGCTGTTCTGATGAATATTCTGTGTTGAACAAGGGGAAGTGAAAGGCAGAGCAGAGCCCGCAATTAGCGAGTTAAGAGAGCAGATGACATCAATGCTTCTGGCCAAGGTTGTCAAAGAAATATGTGTTTTCACTTCGTCACCCTGCAAAGCTAATAAACAGCCCACTGTGTATGATTTAACATGACACTGTATGTCAACTCGAAGGCTGTCTACTCCAAGGGAAGATCTGATGTGTAACCAGGGGAGCATCACGGCTGAGCACATTGGCCGTGATGAAGCCAGTGCCCCACCCCTGCTGGGTGCACCCAAGGTGAGGGCCACGCTGGCCAGGAGGCTGTGGGGCTGTTTTCTCCATGACTGCCGTCCAGACAAGAAGGGCTGCAGGCAGTGGGGGACCCCACAGGACGCAGCCCCAGACACGTCCCCAAGGCTGTAATCTCCAGGGCATCTAGAGTGGTGGCGTTACACCCTGCTCCACCTTCCAGAGAACAAAGCACCAGTCTCCCCTCCTGCTTCTCTGGACCACCCAACAAGGAAGGACTCCAGCTCCCCTGAGCAACGCTGACATCAGCAGTCCTGCAGGGCAGGACAGACCATCACTGAACGGGAGGCTCCCCTGGAACGACGGACTCTGCCCCAGGGTATCGCCCTCTCTTGCCTGCCAACAGCTGACTAGCTCTGGGACCTCTGTGCACAGGGAAGAGAAATGCACAGATTCATCTAGGTGTATTCTCCTAGACGCCCTGCATTCTGATGCTGCCTACACAGGCTTTTGCCTTGACCAAAAAACTCTCCTATAAGGAAAGAAACCCAAGCGTTGTCACCTGGGGTCCACACTGCATTCAGCCTTCTCAATATGCCAACTCCTATACTAGCAAAAATGATCCACGCATGTCTATTTCACACTCAAACACTTACTAGTATCAACTGTGTTAGCACACTTCTGCTTGGCACAGTGAGAGGTTCATAGTAAACAGAAGGCCTGTTCTCTGCCTTAGGGACTTAATTTGTTCATTCCTTGATTTATTCTGTTTTTGAGCCATCTATCATGTGCCAGGCACTGATGCCAGCAGTTCAAAGTCAACAGGGAGGAAAAGTTCTCACACCTAAAACAGCTAGAGAATAATCTCAAACAGACATAGCATGGAGGCAAACCATACAACTGCTGACACTATAAGTTTAGCCATTTGAATTTATCGTTATATATGTATTCAGGCACTTTCGAGCTAGAAGGAGCCCAAGTCATCCCTGAGTCCATTGGAATGGTGCCTACCCAGGGACTGACTACAAAAGTACCTCCTGAACAGCTTCTTAAGCATACAGAGTGTCACACCCTCAGGATTGTCAAGGATGTGGAGAATCTGGGACCCTAAGGCACTGCTGGTGGGAATGTAAAACACTGCAGCTGCTGGAGAAAACTGTATGATGGTTCTTCAAAAAATTAAAATAAATTACATATGATCCAGCAATTTCACTTCTGAGTGTATGTCCACAAGAATTGAAAGTAGGGTCTCAGAGATATGTGTACACCCATCTTCATAGCAGCACTATTCACAATAACCAAAAGGTAGAAGCAACCCAAGTACCCACCAACAGGTGAATGAATAAACAAAATGTGTTCTATACACATAGAGGAATATTATTGAGCCTTAAAAAGGAAGGAAATTCTGACAACTGCTACAACATGGAAAAACCTTGAAGACATTATGCTAAGTGAAATAAGCCCATCACAAAAAGACAAATACTGTATGATTCCAGTTATTATGAGAGTAGTCAAATTCACAGAGACAGAAAGCAGAATGGTGGTTGCCAGGCGCTGGGGGAGGAAAGAATGGGGAATTGTTGTTTAACAGATACAAAGTTTCAGTTTTGCAAGATGAAAAAGTTCTGGGGATTGGTTGCACAACAATATGAATATACTTAACACCACTGAACTGAACTATTAAAAATAGTCAAGATGGTAAAATGTGTCATGTGTATTTTACCACAATTTTTTTTTAACCTCTCTATTAGAGTATAATTGCTTTACAGTGGTGTGTTAGTTTCTGCTTTATAACAAAGTGAATCAGCTATACATATACACATATCCCCATATCTCGTCCCTCTTGCGTCTCCCTCCCACCCTCCCTAACCCACCCCTCCAGGTGGTCACAAAGCACCGAGCTGATCTCCCTGTGCTATGCAGCTGCTTCCCACTAGCTATCTATTTGACATTTGGTAGTGTATATAAGTCCATGCCACTCTCTTACTTTGTCCTAGCTTACCCTTCCCCCTCCCTGTGTCCTCAAGTCCATTCTCTACGTTTACGTCTTTATCCCTGTCCTGCCCTTAGGTTCTTCAGCACCATTTTTTTTTAGATTCCATGTATAAGTGTTAGCATACAGTACTTGTTTTTCTCTTTCTGACTTACTTCACTGTGTATGACAGAGTCTAGGTCCATCCACCTCACTACAAATAAATCAATTTCGTTTCTTTTTATGGCTGAGTAATATTCCATTGTGTATATGTGCCACATCTTCTTTATCCATTCATCTGTTGATGGACACTTAGGTGGCTTCCATGTCCTGGCTATTGTAAATAGAGCTGCAATGAACGTTGTGGTACATGACTCTTTTTGAATTATGGTTTTCTCAGGGTATATGCCCAGTAGTGGCATTGCTGGGTTGTACAGTAGTTCTACTTTTAGTTTTTTAAGGAAACTCCATACTGTTCTCCATAGTGGCTGTATCCATTTACATTCCAACCAACAGTGCAAGAGGGTTCCCTTTTCTCCACACCCTCTCCAGCATTTATTGTTTGTAGATTTTTTGATGATGGCCATTCTGACTGGCCTGAGGTGATGCCTCATTGTAGTTTTGATTTGCATTTCTCCGATGATTAGTGATGTTGGGCATCCTTTCATGTGTTTGTTGGCAATCTGTATATCTTCTTTGGAGAAATGTCTATTTAGGTCTTCTGCCCATTTTTGCATTGGGTTGTTTGTTTTTTTGATATTGAGTTGCATGAGCTGCTTGTAAATTTTGGAGATTAATCCTTTGTCAGTTGCTTCATTTGCAAATATTTTCTCCCATTCTGAGGGTTGTCTTTTTGTCTTGTTTATGTTTTCCTTTGCTGTGCAAAAGCTTTTAAGTTTCAGTAGGTCCTATTTGTTTATTTTTGTTTTTATTTCCATTTCTCTAGGAGGTGGTTTACCACAATTTTTAAAAATACAGGTTCCTGGGCCCTGGTCCCAAAGATTCAGACTCAGTAGGTCTGGTGCAGGACTCTAGAATCTGTGTTTCTAAAGCTTCCTGGGAGTTGCTGATTTGCAGCCAGTTTGGACACTTCCAATCCCAGTACTTATTTTAGAGAGAAGGAAACTGAAGTCCAGGGAAGTAAAGTGATTTGCCAAAGGTCACTCAGCTCCCTAGTGACTGCATTTGGACAAGCCTAGACTGGAGGTTTCTAACCCTGGCTAGACATCTGAGTCACTCACTGGGCCCCAACCCAGACCCACTGAATGCGGATTTCTGGGAGAAGAGGCTTGAGCAACCTGAATTTGTAAACACTCCTTGAACTCTTAGAAGTCTGATGTGCGGCCAGAATTGAAGACTCCTAACCAAGTCTTGTGGTTCTTTTCACCCTTAAATGCTGGATACCAGATTTCGGCTAGGAAGTAGGGATCATGTGTCTGCTGTTTGAGTGGGCTGCTACCAGCAGAGCTTCTGGCCAAATTTGGTGGTTTAGCAACAGTGGTTCCTCACTACTGCATATTTTGCATATTTCAGGGTCTAGTACACTGCCTCTGTTTCCTCAGTGCAAAGGAGAAAACAGCCCCCAGAGAAATACACATTGAAGAAAAGGCACAATGTAACCACTATGTTCCACTTCACTAGCCAGGGATGCAAAAGAAAATCACATTTCTTTTTTTTTTTTTAAGGAAACAGTAAAATTGTATTTCTTCTCAAAGAGTATAGAAATGCAGCCAGGCAGTATATATATATATTTTAATAGATCTTTACTGGAGTATAATTGCTTCACAATACTGTGTTAGTTTCTGTTGCACACCAAAGCAAATCAGCCATATGCATACATATGTCCCCATATCCCCTCCCTCTTGAGCCTCCCTCCCATCCTCCCTATCCCACCCCTCTAGGTCATCCTAAGCACCAAGCCGATCTCCCTGTGCTATGCTGCTGCTTCCCACTAGCTAACTGTTTTACATTCGGTAGTGTATATATGTTGATGCTACTCTCACTTCGCCCCAGCTGCTCCCTCCCACCCCATGTCCTCAAGTCCATTCTCTATGTCTACCTCTTTATTCCTACCCTGCAACTAGGTTCATCAGTACCATTTTTAAATTTTTTTAGGTTCCATATATATGCATTAGCATATGGTATTTGTTTTTCTCTTTCTGACTTACTTCACTCTGTATGACAGACTCTAGGTCCATCCACCTCACTACAAATAACTCAATTTCGTTTCTTTTTATGGCTGAGTAATATTCCATTGTGCCACATCTTCTTTATCCATTCATCTGTCGATAGACATTTAGGTTGCTTCTATGTCCTGGCTATTGTAAATAGAGCTGCAATTGAACACTGTGGCACATGTCTCTTTTTGAACTATGGTTTTCTCAGGTATATGCCCAGTAGTGGGATTGCTGGGTCATATGGTAGTTCTATTTTTAGTTTTTTAAGGAAACTCCATACTGTTTTCCATAGCGGTTGTATCAATTTACATTCCCACCAACAGTACAGGAGGGTTCCCTTTTCACTACACCCTTTTCAGCATTTATTGTTTCTAGATTTTTTTGATAATGGCCATTCTGACCAGCATGAGGTGATAATTCATTGTAGTTTTGATTTGCATTTCTCTAATAATTAGTGATGTTGAGCATCTTTTCATGTGCCTCTTTGCCATCTGTATGTCTTCCTTGGTGAAATGTCTGTTTAGATCTTCCACCCATTTTTTAACTGGATTGTTTGTTTTTTTGATATTGAGCTGCATGAGCTGTTTGTATATTTTGGAGATTAATCCTTTGTCTGTTGTTTCATTTGAAAATATTTTCTCATTCTGAAGGTTGTCTTTTTGTCTTTTTAATGATTTCCTTTGCTCTGCAAAAGATTTTAAGTTTAATTAAGTCCCATTTGTTTATTTTTGTTTTTATTTCCGTTACTCTAGGAGGTGGGTCAAATAAAATCTTGCTGTGGTTTATGTCAAAGTGTGTTTTTCCTATGTTTTCCTCTAAGAGTTTTATAGTGTCTGGTCTTACATTTAAATCTTTAATCCATTTTGAGTTTATTTTTGTGTATGGTGTTATGTAGTGTTCTAATTTCATTCTTTTACATGTAGCTGTCCAGTTTTCCCAGCATCACTTATTGAAGAGGCTGTCTTTTCTCCATTGTATACTCTTGCCTCCTTTATCAAAAATAAGGTGACCATATGTGTGGGGGTTTATTGCTGGGCATTCTATCTTGTACCATTGATCTATATTTCTGTTTTTGTGCCAGTACCATACTGTCTTGATTACTGTAGCTTTGTGGTATAGTTTGAAGTCGGGGAGGCTGATTCCTCCAACTCCGTTTTTCTTTCTCAAGATTGCTTTGGCTATTTGGGGTCTTCTGTGTTTCCATATGAATTGTATAATTTTTGGTTCTAATTCTGTGAAGAATGCCATTGGTAGTTTGATAGGGATTGCACTGAATCTGTAGATTGCTTTGGGTAATATAGTCATTTTCACAATATTGATTCTTCCAATCCAAGAACATGGTATATTTCTCCAACTGTTTATGTCATCTTTGATTTCTTTCATCAATGTTTTATAGTTTTCTGAGTACAAGTCTTTTGCTTCCTTAGGCAGGTTTATTCCTAGGCATTTTATTCTTTTTGTTGCAATGGTAAATGGGAGTGTTTCCTTAATTTCTCTTTGTGATTTTTCATTGCTGGTGTATAGGAATGCCAGATATTTCTGCACATTAATTTTGTATCCTGCAACCTTACCAAATTCATTGATTAGTTCTAGTAGTTTTCTGGTGGTGTCTTTAGGATTTTCTATGTATAGTATCATGTCATCAGCAAACAGTGACAGTTTTACTTCTTCTTTTCCAATTTGTATTCCTTTTATTTCTTTTTCTTCTCTGATTGCCGTGGCTAGGACTTCCAAAACTACGTTGAATAAGAGTGGTGAGAGTGGGCATCCTTGTGTTGTTCCTGATCTTAGTGGAAATGCTTTCAGGTTTTCACCATTCAGTATGATGCTTTCTGTGGTTTTGTCATATATGGTGTTTATTACATTGAGGTAGTTTCCCTCTTTGACCATTTTCTGGAGAGTTTTTTATCATAAATGGGTGTTGAATTTTGTCAAAAGATTTTTCTGCATCTATTGAGATGATCATGTGGTTTTTGTTCCTTAATTTGTTAATGTGGTGTATCACACTGATTGATTTGCGTATATTGAAGAATCCTTCCATCTCTGGGATAAACCCCACTTGATCATGCTATATGATCCTTTTAATGTGCTGTTGGATTCTGTTTGCTAGTATTTTGTTGAGGATTTTTGCTTCTATGTTCTTCAGTGATATTGGTCTATAATTTTCTTTGTGATATCTTTTTCTGGTTTTGGTATCAGGGTGATGGTGGCTTTGTAGAATGAATTTGGGGGTGTTTCTCCCTCTGTAATTTTTTGGAAGAGTTTGAGAAGGATCAGTGTTACCTCTTCTCTAAATGTTTGATAGAATTCACCTGTGAAGCCAGCTGGTCTTGGACTTTTGTTTGTTGGAAGATTTTTTATTACGGTTTCAATTTCATTATTTGTGATAGGTCTGTTTATATTTTCTAATTCTTCATAGTTCAGTCTTGGAAAATTGTACCTTTCCAAGAATTTGTCCATTTCTTCATGGTTGTCCATGTTATTGGCATATAGTTGTTTGTAGTAGTCTCTTATAACCCTTTGTATTTCTGCAGTGTCAGTTGTGATTTCTCCTTTTTCATTTCTAATTTTATTGATTTGCGTCTTCTCCCTTTTTTTCTTGATGAGTCTGGCTAAGGGTTTATCAATTTTGTTTATCTTCTCAAAGAACCGGCTTTTAGTTTTATTGATCTTTGCTATTGTTTTCTTCGTTTCTATTTCATTTATTTCTGCTCTGATCTTTATGATTTCTTTCCTTCTACTGACTTTGGGTTTTCTTTGTTCTTCTTTCCCTAGCTGTTTTAAGTGTAGGGTTAGATTTTTCATTTGAGATTTTTCTTGTTTCTTGAGGTAGGATTGTATTGCTATAAACTTCCCTCTTAGAACTGTTTTTGCTGCCTCCCATAGGTTTTGGGTCATCGTGTTTTCGTTGTCATTTGTTTCTATGTATTTTTTTATTTCTTCTTTGATTTCTTCAGTGGTCTCTTGGTTATTTAGTCACGCACTGTTTAGCCTCCATGTATTTGTGTTTTTACAGGTTTTTCCTGTAACTGATTTCCAATCTCATAACATTGTGGTCAGAAAAGATGCTTGATACAATTTCAATTTTCTTAAATTTTCCAAGCCTTGATTTGTGACCCAAAATGTGATCTATCCTGGAAAATGTTCCATGTGCACTTGAGAAGAAAGTGTATTCTGCCACTTTTGGGTGGAATGTTCTATAAATATAAATTAGATCTATCTGGGCTATTTTGTCATTTAAAGCTTGTGTTTCCTTATTTATTTTCTGTTTGGATGATCTGTCCATTGGTGTAACTGGGGTGTTAAAGTCCCCTATTATTATTGTGTTACTGTCAATTTCTCCTTTCATGGTTGTTAGCATTTGCCTTATGTTTTGAGTTGCTCCTATATTGGGTGCATAAACATTTATAATTGTTATATCTTCTTCTTGGATTGATCCTTTGATCATCATGTAGTGTCCCACCTTATCTCTTGTAACAGCCTTTATTTTAAAGTCTATTTTATCTGACATGAGTATTGCTACTCCAGCTTTCTTTTGATTTCCATTTCCATGGAATATCTTTTTCCATCCCTTCACTTTCAGTCTGTACATGTCCCTAGGTCTGAAGTGGGTCTCTTGTAGACAGCATATATATGGGTCCTGTTTTTGTATCCATTCAGCCAGTCTGTGTCTTTTGGTTGGGGCATTTAATCTGTTTACATTCAAGTTATTATCGATATATATGTTCCTATTACCATTTTCTTAATTGTTTTGGGTTTGTTTTTGTGGGTCTTTTTCTTCTCTTGTGTTTCCCGCTTAGAGAAGTTTCCTTGGCATTTGTTGTGAAGCTGGTTTGGTAGTGCTGAATTCTCTTAGCTTTTGCTTGTCTGAAAAGCTTTTGACTTCTCCATCAAATCTGAATGAGATCCTTGCTGAGTAGAGTAATCTTGGTTGTAGGTTTTTCTCTTTCATCACTTTAAGTATATCCTGCCACTCCCTTCTGGCCTGCAGAGTTTCTGCTGAAAAATCAGCTGATAACCTTATGGGGATTTCTTTGTATGCTATTTTTTGTTTTTCCCTTGCTGCTTTTAATATTTTTTCTTTGAATTTAATTTTTGTTAGTTTGATTAATATGTGTCTTGGTGTGTTCTTCCTAGCGTTTATCCTGTATGGGACTCTCTGTGCTTCCTGGACTTGGGTGACTATTTCCTTTCCCATGTTAGGGAAGTTTTCAACTATAATATCTTCAAATACTTTCTCAGACCCTTTCTTTTTCTCTTCTTCTTCTGGGACCCCTATAATTTGAATGTTGGTGCATTTAGTGTTGTCCCAGAGGTCTCTGAGATTGCATTCAATTATTTTCATTCTTTTTTCTTAATTCTGCTCCTCAGCAGTTATTTCCACCATTTTGTCTTCCAGCTCACTTATTAGTTCTTCTGCCTCAGTTATTCTCTTATTGATTCCTTCCAGTGTATTTTTCATTTCAGTTATTGTGTTGTTCATCTCTGTTTGTTTGTTCTTTGGTTCTTCTAGATCTTTGTTAAACATTTCTTGTATTTTCTCAATCCGTGCCTCCATTCTATTTCCGAGATTCTGGATCATCTTTACTATCATTACTCTGAATTCTTTTTCAGGTAGATTGCCTACTTCCTCTTCATTTATTTGGTCTTGTGGGTTTTTACCTTGCTCCTTCATCTGTGACATATTTTTTTGCCATCTCATTTTTTTTTTTTTTTTTTAATGAATGGGATTGTGTTCCTGTTTTACTGGTTGTTTGGCTGGAGGCTTCTAACACTGGGGTTTGTAGGCTATTGGGTAGAGTTGGGTCTTGGTGCTGAGATGAGGAACTCTATGATCCCTCACTCCGATGAATATTCCCTGGGGTCTGCCAGGGCTTGTGAACCAAGATCCCGTAAGCCACCTGGAGTGGCAAAACAAAACAAAATACAACAATAACAAAGTAAAAAATAAAATTAGACTAGGAAACTAACAGATATGTTAGGAAGAATATAAAAATAAAAATATAGATGAGTCAACAGCCAGAAGGTACATCAGTACCACAATACTAAAAAGAGGGGGAGGGAAAAGAAAAAAAAAAAGGGTGGGAAAAGACCTTGGCTGTGGAGGGTGGGGCCTAAGCAAGGGTGAGGTTTGGGTGGTGGGCAGGGCCAATGCTCAGGACCCACAGGGCTGGAAAAGGCCCTGGGGGCTGTGGGGGGTGGAGCTTAGGCTCAAGGAACAGAAGGGGCCCTGGCGTGCCCCCCACCCCTGGTCTCAGAGGGCAGGGGACCTCACCTGGGAGCCCAGCAGCCTTCCTGGACTCAAGTGGGCAGGCCAAATGCCCTCCTGTCCTCTCCTGCTCCTCTGGTCTGGGAGGGCCCCTCCCTGGAGGGCCACTCCTGCCCTTCTCTCCTGATCTCCCAGCCTCCCTCCTATGCCCCCAAGGACCCACGTGGCCTGGAGGGGGCTTTGGAGGGCAGGGGATTGGCCTGGGAGATCAGCAGGCTCCCCAGGCCAGAGTGGGCGGGGCAATCACCCTCCACTCCTCTCCCGCTCCTCCTGGAGAGTCCCTCCCACCTGCCTCTCCTGATCTCCCCAGCCTCAGGGGCACCGATCCTGTCTGACCTCCACTTCTCCTGCCCCCTCAGCCCCACTACGTCCTACTGGTTCACTTTGGGGTTCCTCCCGTCTCCTTGGGCATCAGAGTCCTCCACCAGCTGCTGGCAGACGCCCTAGTTGTGGGGACATGCTAACTCTACACGGCCATCTTGACCCCCAACTCCCACATTTCTTATAAAGTCTCTAAGCCCCTAGCTGCCTAAGTTAGTAAGAAATCAAGACGTACTTCCAGAACTTCCTTCCAAAAACCATTCCAAAACATCCCAGGCTTGCCTATGCACACCAAAGGGCAGTCCCACCTACTCTCAGCACATAGCAGCTAAGCACACAGCTTTCCTACTTAAAGCAGATCCGGTTCCAAAGGGCCATTAGTCTAAAGTTAAGAAGCCACCTCTGGATTCACTGCCATCAATAGGACTGTGATTCAACCACGTGAAGCTTTCACACCACTTGTGGATAATATGTGTCCTTTGGGGCAGTCTTCTCCAGAAGAAGCCAATGTGGTCATCATCAAAAAGACAAGAGGTAACAAGTGTTGGGGAGACTGTGGAGAAAAGGGAACCCTCGTGCACCTCTGGTGGGAATGTAAATGGTGCAGCCACCATGGAAAACAGTATGGAGTTTCCTCAAAAAATTAAAAATAGAACTACTGTACAATCCAGCAATCTCACTTCTGGGTATATATCCAAAGGAAGTGAAAATAGGATCTCAAAGAGATCTGTACTCACATGTTCACTACAGCATTATGTACAATAACCAATACATGAAATCAACCTAAATGTCCATCAACAGATGAACAGATAAAGAAGATGTGGTACATATACACGATGGAATATTGTTAGGCCATGGAAACAAAGAAATCCTGCTGTATGCTACAACTTGGATGAAACTTGAGGGCATTATGCTAAGTGAAATAAGTCAGGCAGAGAAAGACAAATACTATATGATCTCACTTATCTGTGGAATCTACAAAAGCTGAACTTAGAGAAACAGAAAGAGGAATGGTGGTTACCAGAGGGTGGGGTATTGGGGGAAATGGGAAGGTATTGTTCAAAGAGCACAAACTTCCAGTTATATAAGTAACAAATTCTAGGGATCTAATGCACAGCATGGTGATTATAGCTAATAATACTGTAACATATATTGAATATTGCTGAGAGAGTAGATTTAACTTATTATTATTATTATTATTTTGGCTGCGTTGGGTCTTCGTTGCTGCGCGAGGGCTTTCTCTAGTTGCGGCGAGCAGGGGCTACTCTTCTTTGCGGTGCACGGGCTTCTCATTGCAGTGGTTTCTCTTGTTGCAGAGCACAGGCTCTAGGCACGTGGGGTTCAGTAGTTGTGGCATGTGGGCTCAGTAGTTGTGGCTCACGGGCTCTAGAGCGCAGGCTCAGTAGTTGTGGTGCATGGGCTTAGTTGCTCTGCAGCATGTGGGATCTTCCCAGACCTGGGCTCGAACCTGTGTCCCCTGCATTGGCAGGCAGATTCTTAACCACTGCACCACCAGGTAAGCCCGAGAGTAGATTTAAATGTTCTCATCACCAAAAAGAAATATTAATTTTGTGGGATGGAAGTGTTAGGTAATACTATCATGGTAATGATTTTGCAATATCTAAGTATATCAAATGAATACGTTGTGCATTTTATTTTTTTAAACTTTGAAAAAAACAAAGTTTATTACTTACAGGTCCTGGAAATTACACGGCACACAGGGGGGCCACACAGTGAGGTTGCAGGTAGAGAGAGAAAGAGCCTTTGTGCATGTTAAACTTACACAATGTTATATGTCAATTACATCTCAATAAATCTAGAAAATAAATAAATAAATAGGCCAATATCACCTACACTGAACGCCTGTTGCGGCAGGTAATCCCCCACCCCCACCCCGCTCCCTGCCGCCCCCGGATGATCTCTGCAAGTATCCTAAGAAAATCCTTAATATCTGTGATCTCCAGGCCAGTGTGTCTGATGTCAGCCCCTCAAATTCACTCTTCGATGCGGAGCAGATTTGAACAGGCCTTGAACCTATGGGCCACGTGTGGCTTGTGATGGTTCAGGAGAAGCATTTTACCACCTATAGGCTTTAAGGTCCTGAAGAAACTCCTAGCTCTCATCTGAACCAACATTAAGCCAAGACTTCCGACAATGGTGTTCATCCTCTCATCACAGAGGCAAATGTCTCTGATTTCACCAGTTGCTCTTCTTGCTCTCCTGTGACTTGACAAATACCTCACGTGTTGCTTGATCTACACTTTGCTCTTCTAACCGCCCCTACTGTCTCGTAAAAATTCACTATACATATGCAAAACACACTAAACTAAAAAACAGTATGGCTGCTATGAAAGGACATTGTGTGACCTCCCCTCCTGCCATCTGTTGTGGGCAGGCAGAGCTGGTGCACTTCAGCTCTGAAGCAGGGTTCTGCACGTGGAGATTTGAAGGTGGAGAAGCTTCTGTGCTCTACTCAGTACCCCGATAGTTCCATTCTCCATCCTTGATGCCTCTGCTCCTAAAACATGATATCACCTCCAATGCAAGAGACCCAACAGCCCAGGACCGGCCCATTCACCTAAGGAGTCATCAGGACAACGTAGCGGAGACTGCAATCCACAGGGATAAAGCTGCCCCAAGGCACAGTGCTCCCTTCAGCTGCAAACATGCAGGGGCTCCTCATCCCCCAGCATTGCACCCAGCATCCCATGGTGCATCCTATGAAAGGGGGTGGGAACCTGGACTTCAAATGTTACAGGTCCAATAACCCACTCTTCCCATCTGTCCATGCAGGAAGATACACACACACACACACACACACACACACAGAGTTATTTTCTCCCTAAAATCATATTCATGGCTCCAAGATAGTTGGATCTAAAGTAGTTCCTGAAAAGGCCAAATACTGTGGCCAAAATTAGCCCTCTCTGAGTCCTAGGCCAGACTCCCCAACCCTCTGGTGAGCTTTCTCTCAGAGTCTTCTGTTATCCTTTCTTGCCATCTAACCTGCTGGGCAATTCAATTTATAACATATGTTATAACAACATTAAATTTCCTAAAGAGGGAATAAGGGTCTCAAACCATTCCCTCTCTGGAGATACCTGTGCTCCATATGTAAATATCCCCAAACTCTCTCCATTACAGTGAACTTGCTCTGCACATGTATTACTGAAGAACCATTCCATTAACTTTCCTAGCACAAGACAAAAGAAAGTAGAGATATAAAAAAATTGGAAAGGAAGAAGTAAAACATCACTATTTACAGATTCTATGATGATACACCAAACAACCCAAAAAAAATTGACAGAAAAACTATCCAAACAATAAGAATATTTAGTAAGGTAGCAGGCTCCAGGACTAATAAACAAACAATAACCCTCTGAAGATATAATGGGGGAAACAGGTGCCATTTACAAGAGGAACTAGAGAGAAAAAACATAAAGTTAACCAAAAAAGTTCAAGGCCTATAGGAAAAAAATTTGAAAACAGTTCTGAAAAGAAACAGAAGACGATTTGAACAAACAGAAAGGCATACTATGTCGTGATATGTCAATATTTTGTAAAGAAATTAATAAATTTAATATACCAATATAAATACCAACAAAGTTTTTTTTCCTGGAGCTAGACAAGATGATGCTAAAGTCCTCAGAGACAAATAAAGTAGGAAAATTCTGAAAAGAACAATGAGTAGTATTCATATTAGTATTATTAATGATCACAGTAGTATTACCAAAATTTTAATTTAGTATTACTAGTGTATAAATAAGCAGACAGACTAATGTAACAGTAGAAAATCCAGAAATAGTCTCAAATACATGAAGGAATTTGGTATATAATAAATCTGGAAAATCTGTGGGGAAAACAAGGACTTTTCAATAAAAGATATTATTACAACTAGTTAGGCCATCTGGAAATAGTTTGTAAGCCATACCTTATGCCATAAACGAAGAAAATTTTCAAATGGATCAAGAATTTAAATATAATGATAAAAAAATCTGAAAACAAGAGAATTCTTTTAAGGTTATAACCTTAGAATGGTTAAGACGTTTCTAAAATGATTCAAAATCCAGATGTCATGAAAGAAAAGATTAAAATTTTTTACTATATAAAAATTGAAACTTCTGCATGAATAAAAACAAATAGCCAAATGAACTATTATAGACAAAGACCAATGACAAACAGAAAAATATTTGCAACTCACATTCCATATATACAAAAGGCTCTCTCACAAAATGACAAGTAAAAAGATCAATGGCCTAGAGTCACATGGGTGAAGGATACCCCATAAAAAGGAAATACAAATGCTCTACCTCACTCATAATAAAAGATGTAAATTAAAGCCACTGAGATACCATTTTCTTAATTAACAAATTGGCAAGAATCCAAATGTTTAATAAGGCAGAAGCCTGCAGAGGAAACAGGTCCTCTCACTTATGGCTGGTGGGAGTATAAATTGATACAGTCCGTTTGGAAGCAATTTGGCAATATCTATTAAATCACAAAGGCATGTTCCCTCTGACCCAACAATTCCACCTGCAGGGATTCATCCCACAGTCATTCTTTTACACATGCAAAATGACCTGTGTACAAAGTGACTCACTGAGGCATTGTATGCAATAGCAAAAGATTAGAATCAACTTAGATGTACATCAATAAGAACCTGATTAAATAAATTATGGCGCAGCTTAGATAGGCTGGGACCTGGGACCCTTTACCGGAATGCTTGCACTTGTGCCTGTCTCCATGGGCAACAGAATACAAAGAAACTATAGGAACTAAAAATAAACACATGCGCAGTTGGGGCAGTCATGAACAATAAGAGACAAAAAGGCCACAAACCAATTGCCATTTCAGAGGTGCTGGGAGCAAAAGTAGGGTACTACCCAAGATCCCTGCACACAGCACCACCAAGGCGGCGGGCAGACCACCTATGCCACCCCTCCGGCCTGACCCACCCCTACCCTCACCGCATTTAAGGAACGAGGCTGCCCTCCTCCTCAGAGAGCGAGCAAGGGCACGTGTTACTTGTTTTCACTCCTTTGTGCTAGAGCATGAGTCCCAGTAAAGCTTTGCCTGAATTTCTCACTTTGCCTCTTATCAATTTCTATTGATTAAAGAGTCCAAGGACCCGAGTCAGTAACACAGCCACAAAATGGAATATTATGCAACTCTAAAAAGGAATAGGAAAACTCTTAAGGAACTGATATGGAAAAGTCTCCAAGATAAGATGGTAAGAGGAAAAAGTAAGGTACAAAATGTAAGGAACACTGTTAGTTGATTTTTAAAAGTTGGGAGAGGAAAGGCTGTATATTCCTATTTGTTTGTACCTGCTTTAATAATACCTCTTAAAGGATGCACCAAGAAACAAATAATATGGGATAGCTGCTGGAGGAAGAGAAGCTGGCAGGACAAGGGAGAGAATTGTGAAGGAGCCATTTAACTATATCTATTTATAGTTTTCATTTTTGAACTATGCAAATGTATCACCTATTTTAAAAAAGAAAATGGTAATTTTTTAAAGAATATGCTGAACAAGGGAGATTAAATGGTATTTCCTTTGATTAACACAGGTTGTTAAAGCCACTCTCACAAACATAAAATTAGGCTACTCTCTGCATATTGCCTAGGGGGCCACTGTGCTGGCATTCCACTCCGAACCAGTGGGTCTCAGCCCCCAAGGTGGGGACAGTGAACTGTCAGCTCACATTCCCTGTTTTGGAGCCAAACCCTAACCATCCCTGGATTAGTGGGGGAAAAAATGCAAAAATAGGTAGCCTGGCCCAAGAAAGTCTTTCTTTGAGAAACTAAAGCTTATTTCCCAAACCATACAGTAAATTTTTAATGAGTTTATGCAAACTCAATACTCATTATGGAGCTACAACTAAATAATCTGCAATTATATTTTAAGATAGAAATTGCTTTTAGGCAAGAATACAAAAGAATAAAAAGCCTAAATGCACCTGATACCTCCCACTGTTTCTCCATAATTGTACTTTTACACATGACGGTGGTGGTCTGGTCTACAATTCTCTCAGAAGCAACATTTCATGCTCTACCACTTGTGCACTTACTATTTGATGTGTTAAGGTCAGTTCTTTTTTTTTTTCTTTTTTTAATTAATTTATTTATTTTTGGCTGTGTTGGGTCTTCGTTGCTGCGTGCGCACTTTCTCTAGTTGCGGCGAGCAGGGGCTACTCTTTGTTGTGGTGCGCAGGCTTCTCATTGCGGTGGCTTCTCTTATTACTTCTCTTGTTGCAACAAGAGAAGAGAAGAGTAGCGTGAGCTTCTCATTGCGTTTCTTGTTGCGGAGCACAGGCTCTAGGCTCGCGGGCTTCAGTAGTTGTGGCATGCGGGCTCAGTAGTTATGGCTCACAGGCTCTAGAGCACAGGCTCAGTAGTTGTGGCACACAGGCTTAGTTACTCCGTGGCACGTGGGATCTTCCTGGACCAGGGCTCAAACCCATGTCCCCTGCATTGGTAAGCGGATTCTTAACCACTGTGCCACCAGGGAAGTCCCAAAGGTCAGTTCTTATCTCTTAGATACCACAACATAGGCAGATTTTTGAATACTTTCTTTCCATTAGAACTGTGGCTATTTAAGCAACAATGTCACTCTCTGAGTTAAAATGGAGGAAGTGGAGGCCCTTCATGACAGCCCATTGTTGACATATCTATTCCCTTGACTTGTGCGCAAAGCAAGAACATGTTTGGAAGTTCTCTGGGGCCAGAAGCTGTGCCTTCTTCTTCTGAATCCTCAAAGACTGAAATGTATCACCTGGCACACAGTAGTGCTCAGCAAAGGTTTGATAAATGAATGATGAGGTGAGAGAGAGGAAATTGACCTACCAATGCTTAGGAGACAGCAGAGTCCAATTTTTCTTCTACCATCAGATAGCAAATACAGGAGGATTATTTAGGAAGCCTGAGAATTGCCCAGGGATGTGGGTGGTCCATACAATTCAATCTCTGGTGGCAAATCTTTAAGTGGATCATTAACTTTCCATGGACAGTGGACATGACCAGTAGGAGAACAACGGCACCAGCATGTTTCCCCATAGAGCTCCTGAGTCATAGAAGCTGTACCCACAGGGGTTGAAGAAGATCAGAAGACTGGGGAGGAAGGTGTTACTAATAGCAAAGGCCCCGATGGGAAGCTGAGTCTCAAAGAAAGGAAGTTCAAGACCTGGATTGTTGGAGAAGACGGGGAAAGAGTGGACAGAGGCAAACGGCAGGGTGGGTAGGACGGCCAGTCACAGAGGTGGACATGAGCCTCTCTTTCCCTGCCACCTTCCTTCTCTTTCCCCTACTCCTCCCTTTAAAAGCTGGGCTATGGCCTAGAGGGGGAAACTAAAGTTGAAGAATAAAGCCCACACAACGCGTAACCACAAAAAAATTAATTTGAACAGAGTCAGCCAAGGAAAAACAGGTGGAGGTGGCAATCGGGAGCTATTGTGAGTTCTTGAGTAAGGAGATGCAAAAGCAATGTGTTGATAAGATCAATTTGACAGAGACGTGCAAGACCTATTGGGAAGATGCTAGACTGATCAAGGGTGCCCAGTGAAGTGCTGTTAGAATGATGGGAGTTGGAGTGAGAGTCAAGGCAAATATTTCATTTCTAAGGAAGAAAATAATTGCTGCCTGGCGGACCGATTAAGGACCAGGTGTGAAGTGCAGGGAAGTTATCATAGAAGATTCTGAGACATCTGAAAAACAGGCAATGAGTTCCCCTGGTAGGAAGTGGGTAATTGGGAAAGGAAGCTCGGATTTGGGATGCAAAGATGATTAATGACGTTAACTAATGAGATGAGTATGATTGTGGGCAGTAGCCCACTGAGGTGATGGCAGAATCATCTGTACTAAATACCCTCATGTGGATCTTCACCTGGAGGAAAGACCCCGGCCTGTCTTTATGGTCCACAGTACTGGACTTTCCCACATCAGAACGTGTTTTCATATTTCAACTCAGTGACAACTTCTATGATATATGATTTTTAAGTCCATTGCCTATAAGCTCAGAAAAGGCGTAAAGGCTGTCATTTGGGGGCTCACTCCTTTTGCACTCAGTGTCATCAAGTTCAATGAACATCAGATTTACAAGCCCTGAATGAGCTGCTCTTCAGGGGCTCTGCTCGCCAATCTGCTGATGGGCCCATTTTACCTTTTGGCTTTCCCATAATTACGTGTGTGTGTTGGCCTGGCTCACTTCACACCACTGACAGGACCCTGACCTTTGATTGAGTTTGTGAGCTCAAACTTGGTAGAACTCACAAATCTTTTCCTACTGAATGTCTCATTGAAGATAAGTGTTTTCAGGTTGCCTTACTTGGAAGGAAAAAGCAGCTCAGAATAGAAATCTCCTTCTTGCAGAGAAATATACTCCCCTCCCAAACGAAGTCAATATAGAGAGGGAGTCCCTGGAAAGAGTAGGGCCCAGAGTGGGAGTGGGTGAGGCGGAGGCTATTTTTAGGCCCTGATGTCGCCGCCGGATGGCCATTGGCATCAATGGACAAAGGAGGTCCGGCCCATTGGACTGTGTTCCTTGGCCGACATTCCAGGAGCTGCTGGCTGAGGAAGGTTATTTTCTGCAAGGAAAAACACACTGTCCAGATGAATGGTGGGTCTGTCTGAGGACTTGCTGAAAGGTCTTGGTGTATTTCAAAAGCAATCCTGGCTTCAGTGAAGCAAAACTGAAGAGCTTCACTTCCAGGCCCACCTGGGTCTCCTCCCCCCACATTCCCCTCTCCTCCCTTCTTCCCTGTCCTCCTTTGCCTTCCATTTTCACCTGCCCTCCTCCCTTCCTCATCTCACCAGACAGCTGCCTTGGCAAGGAGGGAAGGGCGGACAGACGCAGGAGCCCTTCAACAGGAGGCAGGAGCAGCTGCAGCCCACAAGTCACAGGATCCCTGCCCGGACACGTGGCCGGAAAATGGGTCTTTCAGGACAGGCAGGACCAAGTTTACTGCCTTTCACGCTGCTTGAACCCAGTGTGACCTGGTGCACCTCTCAGATCACGTCCTAGTTTTTGGAATAAAAAGTAGTGTGTTGGTATGACGTAGTTGCAAAATTACAAAAAAAACCCAAAACAAACCTGGAAACAGGGGGATTGATTGGAACAAGACTAAATTCATGTCAAGCCATCTAATTTGAGATTTTGGAGTCCCACGTTTCCTTGCCTCAAATAGGGTCTGGCTCAACTCCAGAGCCCAGCAGTGGACTCAGAATGGAAATGGAACCTATCAACTGGCCCCCTCTGTTGGGATGGCAGCTCATTCAGGGCTTGTAAATCTGATGTTCATTGAACTTGATGACACTGAGTTCAAAGAGTGAGCAGAATTCGGAGGGTCAGGAGTTCTTTGTGATGACTATCCAGGACGTGGGCAGGCCTGAGGATACCTGCGCTCCTGACTCAGGGTCCCCTCATCTCTCAGAAAAGCAGGTAAGAGTCCTCTTGCCAAAAATGGTAGGCAGCCAGGAGCCTAGCCAATAGAATGTGTCTATTGTGAGGCTCGCCTGCCAAATATCTCAGCACATATATGTATCCCTGAATGAGTCTTTGTTTGGTTTTCGCATTTTTGGAAACGTTATAGAAATGGAGTCATGTGTTCATTCATGAATGGCTCCTTTCACTCAACATTGTTGCTGAGATTTTTTTCCCCAAGTTAATGCATGAGCTGTCATGCATTCATTTTTCAGTGTATATAGCACAATTTATGCATTCATTTTCTCCTGTTTCTCCTGTTGTGGATATTTGTGTTGTTTCCAGTTTTCTTCTTTTGTTTTTAACAACAGTTCTGTTACAAAGATTCTTGTGCTCCTCTCCTGGAGTTCATACGGAAGAATTTCTCTAAGGGGTACATAGTGGAATTTCTGGGCCATGTGGCATCTTTAGCTTTTCTAGATAAAGCCAATTTTTTCCCCAAAGTACTAATTTACACATCCACCAGTAGTGCTTTGCTCACATCCATGGTATTGTCTGAATTATTAATTTTTGCCAGTCTGGTGGCATAAAATAGTATTTCCTCCTTGTTTTAATTTACAGTCCATGTTTAATCATGAAATTGAGCGTTTTTTCATATGTTGTTATCCGTGTTTCCTTTCCTATAATGTTCCTGCTCTTATATTTTCTCTATTTGTATAGTGTGGTTTACTTGTTTCTTAGTGGTTTTTAGGAGTTATTTATATATTCTGGATAATAATCTCTTTTGTTTATATGTGTTACAAATACTTTCCCCCTGCTTGGAGCTTTTATTTTCACTCTTTTTATAGTCTTATAGTAGTTCTTAAGGTGGTAGAATTATCAGTCTTTTCCTTGCTGCCTTGCACTTTTGTGTAACATTTAAGAAATCCTTCCCTACCCTGAAGTCTTAGAGATGTTCTGTGTTTTTTCTAAAAGGGCTTAGAATTTTGTCTTTTACCTTTGAGCCCTTAATCATTCTGAATTGAGTTTTGTACGTGGAGTGATACAGAGTTCCAATTTCATTTATTTTCCATATGAATAATTATTGAATAGTGTAGCACTTCCCCACTTTTCTGTAATGCCACTTTTTCCATTTATCAAATTTCCAAATATGCTAAGGTCTGTGTCTAGGCTGTTTTGTGCCAGTGGTCTTTCTGTCTATCCCTGCACTAATACCTCACCTTTATTATTATTTTATAATGAGGCTTGATAGCTAAGAAGGCAAATCCCTCCTCTCTGTTCTTTTTTCTTGTAGACTGTGTTGGCTAGTCTCGGACTTTTGCCCTGCCACATAAATATTAGAGCCAGCTTGCCAACTTCCATGAAAAACCATGTTGGTATTTTTACTGGAAATGCATTAAATCTCGAGCTCAAATTTGGAAAAATGGACATACTTTCCTTACATTTTTATTGCTATTGTAAATGATAACTTTATCAAATTAAATTGTCCAAATGTTACTGGTGTGTAAAAATGCAATTGCCTTGTTTATATCATGTTTATAATTGGCAACCTTGCCAAACTCTTATTATTCTAACAAATTGTCTGTGACTCTATGCAAACAATCATATCATCTGTGAATAATGATAGTGTGGTGTCTTCCTTTCTAATCCTTATACCTTATAAATCTTTCTTTTTTTCCTTACTGTACTGGCTAGGAAGTGGTAAAAGCAGGGATTCTTGTCTTGTTCCTGCTTGCTAAAGGATCTGCTTTTTCAATTTCATCATTAAGTGTGGCATTTGCTGTAAGTTTTCTTTGTACACCGATGGTCTTTATCTGGTTTAAAAAATTCCATTCTATTCCTGATTTGTTAAGAGTCTTTATCATTAAGTTAACGTTGGATTTTATCAAACAGTTTTTCTGCTTTTACTGAGAGAATGCCATGCGAATTTTCTCACTGGATCTGTGAACATGGTAAATTATATCAGTCCATTTCAAATGTTGAACCAGTCTTGGATTTCTGGGTTAAGCCCTTATTCCAATTTAGTCATGATTTGTTGTCGCCCTATATATTGTTCATTCAGTTTGCTGATATTTTGTTTAGGATATTTGTATCTATGTTCATTGAGTAAAATCAGCCTACAATTTTCCTTTCTCATATTGTCCTCATCTGCTTTGGGTATGAAGGATTTTTACTAGCATCATAAACAGAGTGTTCTTTCTTTTTCTATTCTAAGAGTTTGTGTAATATTTTAATACTCTGTTTCTTTAAGTCTAGTGAAACCTACTTATAGGGCTGGCATTTTCCTAATGGGAAGAGTCCGTATTAATAATTCAGTTTATTTTATTCAATGATTATAGAACTATTTAATTTTTCTATTACTTTTAAGTCAGTTTCAATACTGACTTATAATACTGACTTCAATACTGAGTTATATTTTCCCCACTAATTTGTCCATTTCACCTAAGTTCTACTGGTATAAATTTGTTCATAACAATCTCTTATTATGTTTAATCTCTGCTGTATCTGCTGCATGGTCCCTTTTTTTTTTTTTAATAGTTTTAAATGTATTTATTTATTTATTTTTGGCTGTGTTGGGTCTTCGTTTCTGTACAAGGGCTTTCTCCAGTTGCAGGGGCCACTCTTCATTGCGTTGCGCGGGCCTCTCACTATCGCGGCCTCTCTTGTTGCGGAGCACAGGCTCCAGACGCGCAGGCTCAGTAATTGTGGCTCACGGGCCTAGTTGCACCGCGGCATGTGGGATCTTCCCAGACCAGGGCTCGAACCCGTGTCCCCTGCATTGAGCAGGCAGATTCTCAACCACTGCGCCACCAGGGAAGCCCTGCATGGTCCCTTTTTTATTCCTCATATCTGTTTATGTCTTCCTTCTTTGTCTCATCAATTTTTCTGGAAGTTTGTCAATTTAATTAGTCATATCAAAGAACAAACTCTTTGTATTGATCATCATTTTATTCTATATTTTACTCTGTTTACTACTTCATTAATTTCTTCTCAAATATTTATTATTTTCTTTATTCTACTTTCTTTTAACTATTTTAATGTCCTTTTACTAACTTCTTAGATTGAATGCTCAATTCCCTGATTTTTAGCCATTCTTATTTTGTAACATAAGCATTTAAAGCTATAAATTTCCCTCCAAATACCACCTTAGCTGCATCTCACAAATTTAGATATATAATATTTTCATTATTTACAAGTCAAAGTGTGTATTTTATTTTTCACAAAGTAGCATATAGTTCAATGATTTTTTACCAAATGAACACTCAACTAACCACCAACTAGGTCAAAAAATAGAATATTACATGTACCCCAGAAAACCCCTGAGCATCCCTTCCCATCTCTATACTATCCCCCCCTCCCCAAAGCTAACCATTATCCTGACTTTTATGGTTATCTTTTCCTTTTCTCATAGTTTTAACTCCAAAGTGTTTGCCCCTAAATACAACAGTTTAGTTTTGCCAAACTGTTTTGGTTTTCTGTTTGTTTTCTGTTTGTTTATAAATGGGTTCATACGGAGTATATTCTTTTGAATTTAGTTTCTTTCACTCAACATTAGGCTTGTGAAATGCATCCACATTATTGTTTATAACTAGAGTTTGTTATAATTGCTTATAATTCTCCATTGTATAAATATATCATGATTAATTATCATCCTACTCTTAATGGACATCTGAGTTATCGCCAGTTTCAGGCCATTATGAATAATGTTGCTATGAATAATCTTGTAAGTCTCTTAGTGAATATGTGCCTCTATTTCTGTTAATTATACACTTATCAGTAGAATTACTAGCTCAAAGGGTATGAGGAGCGTCAACATGAGTAAATAATGACAATTGTTTTCTAAAAGGGTTGTACCCAATCACACTCCACCAGCAGTGTAACTACTGTTCTACATTCTTATCAACATTTGGAACTGTTTTTCTTTTCAATTTTAGCCATTCTGATGAGAAGGTAATAATTCCAATTTGCGTTTTCCTGCTTATAATGCTGTTGAATACATTTTCATGTGTTATTCTCAAGAAGAAGAGAATATTAGCCACTGTTAAAGAAAGAATTAGTAAACTGGAAGATAGATTTGGAGAAACTATCCAGAATACAGCACAGAATGGGGGGGAAAGATGATTAAATAGAAGTTAAATGACATGAAAGATAAAGTAAGAATATTTAACATATAATTACTTGGAATTCTGAAATAAAACAATATAAATAATGGGAAGAAGTAACATTTGAGGAGATATTAACTGAATTTTTCAAAGAATTGATGAAAACCACAAATCCTCAGAATCAGGAAGCCCTATGAATTTCAAGAGATGTAAAGTTTAAAAATCCACACTTTTTTTAGTCAAAGAATACCAAAGAAAAAAAGAAGATCTTAAAAGCAACCAGAGAGAAAAGAAAAATTACCTATGATAGAATAACAATTAGATTTACTTCTGACTTCTCAAAGCAACAAATAAAGCCAGAAGACAGTAGAATAATATTTTCAAAAACCTAAGAGAGGGCTTCCCTGGTGGCGCAGTGGTTGAGAATCTGCCTGCCAATGCAGGGGACACGGGTTCGAGCCCTGGTCTGGGAAGATCCCACATGCCGCAGAGCAACTGGGCCCGTGAGCCACAATTACTGAGCCTGCGCGTCTGGAACCTGTGCTCCGCAACAAGAGAGGCCGCGATAGTGAGAGGCCCACGCACCGCGATGAAGAGTGGCCCCCGCTTGCCACAACTGGAGAAAGCCCTTGCACAGAAACGAAGACCCAACACAGCCAAAAATAAATAGTAAATAAATAATTATTTAAAAAAAAAAAAAAACAAACCTAAGAGAGAGTCTTAGAATGTCGACTTAGAATGTATATCCAATGATAGTTCCTTTTAGGAACAAGGATGAAATAAATATATTTCAGACCAGCAAAGAGTGAAAAAGTATACTAACAGCAGACTCTCACTAAAGCAAAAGACCAGATCATTGGCTAAATGTTGTGGAAGCCAATAAAAAACAGGAAATTCATAGGAACCAAAATAGAAGCTATAGTAGATAACTTTGAGGTATCAACTCAATCCTCCTACCCTTTTTTTCTGAAAACTAAAAAAATATATAATGTTCAAAAAGTTAACAACATGCCTCTCATACAAATACAAAATAAACATATGTCAAGATTTGCCCACTTCATTACTGAGGAAATCAGCAGTATAGTGAGGCTGGTTCAAAGGAGAAGTATAGTTAAAGGAATATACAGTCATTAAAGAAAGAAAATGTTGGAATAAGATTGCTAGGTTAGGTACAAAACTAGTTAACATGCTTATGGGCAATAAAACCAAAAACTTTGGTTATATTTTCTACCAGATAGAAATCATTTGAATATCTACTGGACAAAATCTATAAGTTATCATGTAATTTCAGAGTCTGGGCCTTTAATCAGTAGGAGAAAGTGAGTCATATAAAGATACATTCCTCTAGATAATTAAAGAACCCTAAGGTGGTTAAGCAACACTCCAATATGACATTGAATGGACAAGCTGTCTTTCTTTTGCCTTATTTCCAAATTTGAGATAATTTTTCTTAACAGAATAAATCCCCACCTAATGAACTAAACAATGGCAGTAATGCTGGTATCACATGACTCACAGCCTAGGTCACAACTGACCCAACCTACACTGCTCAGCTTCTCTACCAGGTGTTGGGAGTTGGGACACCATCCTCAAGACTCCCCTTTGAACTAGGGAGCAAAGTGTGCCATTTTGTGGCAGCCATGTTTATCCATGCTCATGCCAAAGAAGTAAAAGCTGGTCTACAGACAAAAAGAAGCATGGATCATCCTTGAGAAAGAAGCAAAGAGTCCAGCTGGCCCCACGTGAGAGAGAGAAAAGTGAGAATGAAATAACTGCTAGGTTCTTGATGGCTTTCCACTCAGTTCCTAGTTCCAGGTTTTCATGAAGCTCAGGCTATAGTTCTTGGCCTTGATTCTTGAGATACTCCAGTATTCATCCAATAAATTCCCTTTTGTGCTTAAGGAGAGTTAAGTGACTTTAAAAACAAGAACAACAACAAAAGAGTAATCCATGATTTGAAAACCCAGAGAATCAAGACAGAGAGCAATGAGAGACTTTGTCCAATCAATGCAGATCCACAGATCCTGGGGCAAGACCCCCTTCCTGAGTCAGAAGACATCATTCTTGTGTGTTTCCTGTTAACCCAGGGTAAGGGTTCTCTGCTATGCAGCTAAGTACCACATAGCAGACAATTAGCTAGGACTTATCATGAGCCAAGAGCTGCAATGGGCTAAGCCCATGAACTCATTTACATGACGTATGTGGCAGATCAAGGAAGACAGTCACATCTCTGTTCTTTCCAGCTCCTTATTGGCCATTCAGATAGCTTACAGCTGACATCTCACAGCATGTGGCATGTCCTCTCTTGCTTATATTGGTATAAAGAAAAGCACAAGAAAATCTCTGTAGCTCTTTAGTTTGACTTATCAGGGAGGTGCAATCATGAAATTAAAATACCGACATCTCCAGTGGAAATTCTCGCTTTTATATTGAATTTTGTTTTTATATGTTCAAGCTTCCAAGCTAATACTAGACACTAGGACCTCTCTAGAAAGATGCAAAGAAAAAGGAAAGAGAGCCACAGGGAGGAGGGAGGGAAGGCAGTGATGAATGCATGGGAAGGTAGCTGGAGCAGGACAGGACCCTGTGAGAGAGAGAAAATAGGGCCGAAATGACATAAATTAAATCTGATAATCTATGGCAAACATGGGAAAACCAGATATCACTAATTGTTTGCCCTGTATAAATCTTTTTAAATTTACCCTGGTGTGTGTGACAGGAAATAAGAAACTGGAAAGGGACTTTTATGAAAAAGCTTTTCAGAATATGTTAAATAACAAAAGGTCCAGCTCTTTTGTGCAATCACATCAGATAGAAACTCAGCAGGCCCGAGGGCCACTGCTGCTTCTAATTAAGGCCTCAAGGTAAGGCAGCCCTTTAGGGGGTCTCATCCCAGCAAAACATAAATTCCACCTCTGTCTCTAGCAGCAGAAGGCTGGCTGGGGCTCAGTATACTGTGTTTGTTCTCAGCTTGCATGAAAAGTGGCAGGCCTCACCTGCCTTCCAGACACCCTGCAAGCAAGTTTATTCTAACTCCGATGCTCTTGTTCAAAGGACTCAAAGCATGGGTAACAGACGTTAAATAGAGGAGGAATGAGAAGCAAAGCATTTTTCCTTTTTATGTGTATTTTTGTGTGTCTGTGTGTGTGGAGGAGGGGTTTTATACGTGAAAGAATTACTACTGCTTTCCTCTGCAAAAAGATGCCGCATCTGTCACACAGGTGTCGGTGCTGAAATCGTAGGCTCGGGTAGAGGGTCTTATTTCAGCCATGGGTCTCAAGGAGAGGGGTTCTCAAAGTTTAGTGATCATTAGAATCACCTGGACAGCTTGTCAAACAACAGATCACCAGCCTCACCCCCAGAGTTTTTGATTCAGTCGGTCTGAGGTGGTGTCCAAGAATTTGCATTTCTAACAATTTACCAGGGAAGGCTGATGCTGCCACTTCAGGAACACCACTTGGAAAATCACTGTTCTAGGAGAGCAAAGAGAAAGTGAAAAGGCGAAGAATCACCCGCTGTGGAACCTCAGGCCCAGCCTGATTGATTTTTTGAGACACAGGTGGTAGACAAAGAAAAGACAGCTGTGTTTGGATCTGAGCAGCTATGTGAAAGGGCAAGCTGACAGCAGGCAGAAGAGAGTTCTTAAGTGATTGCCAAGTGTGGAACAGTTTGCATGAGGAGCGGGTACTTAGCCAGAGGGTGAGTGGGATTCACGTTTACGGCAGGAGGGGGTGTGGGTCTTCTTAACCCCTGCCCCAGCTTCCTAGGCCTCTGTCAAGGCCTTGGGTGGGACCTAGCTCTTCATTTCTTCCCCCTCTTAGACGCTGTGGGTGTCCGGGCCCCCCAGGCCCAGCCCTGCCCCAGTTATTGCCACGTCTCTTGCCCCTCACTGCCTGTGTCTCCCTCTGTAGGAAAACCGGGCTGGTGAGAAAGACCCTTCCTCCCCTTGGCTCCTAGTGAAGGAGGACTGAGAAAGCATCTAGGTTTTGGCCTGAGCTGCAGGGCACTGTCTGCCTCCAAACTCATTCCCCAGCCAAGCACCCCTCACACCCAGTCAGTCCTGCCCGGGGTGGGTCATTTTGTCAGCTGTGGGCGCAGGGAAGGGGCTCTGTCTTACAGAGGGTGTTAAAGTAATCAAACAAGGAGGCCATTTGACAAGGCTCTAATGCCATGGCAGCCTACTCAAACCAAAGTCTAATCCTGTAAGTGCCTCAAAGTCACAAAATCAAGATGCTAAGGACGACCAATCACAAACACCCAGCCAGGCTTTACGCTATAGCCAATCAAATAATTCCCTTACTTTGCTTCCCCACTTTCTCTCTGTAAGTCTCTCCCCAGCTCCTGCCTGTCAGGGAGCTCCTAACCATACTTTTGTCTCAAATAAACTCTCAAAATTTTTAATATGCCTCCGTTTATCTTTTAATATGGGGAACAGGAATACAGCATTCATTTTTCCACATGGTTTTCCCTTCCTCACTGACCACCCCTCCACCAGTTCTCAGTGAGGTAGTACAGGCTGTACTAAGGAAACAGCCATGGCTCCTGATCTCAACCACAGGTGGCATGAGTCATGGCAGGACTACCTACGTAATTTTCAGGGCCAGTGTAAAATGAAAGTGCAGGGCCCCTTTTTCAAAAGTATTAAGAATTTCAAGATGGCGCCCGCAGAGCATTAAAGCAAGCTTGTGGTTCCTCTCTGTATTGGGCTCTGAGCAACCATGCTGGTCGCATGTCCATGGGGCTGGACCTGGTCATGGGTCATCTGTGGAAGACTTAGCATTCAGGTAAGAAGCTCTAAGCTCTCCCTAAGCGTGGCCGCTGCCCCCACTGGGCTGTAGGGAGCCTATCCTGCGGAAGGAGTGGGAAGGAGAGTGAAGTCAGATAGACAGGAAATGCAGTCCCTGACCTCAGAGACTCTCTGGGGCCCTGGGAAGGCAGACACCAACTGCTGGAGAACAGATTCTTGGAACAACTTCCCATGGCCAAGATGATGTGGCTGACTCCATATATCTAACTCGGCTTGCTGGTGCTTTTCCAGCAAGTTTATCCAGGAAAGGTAAACACAGGAGACCCCTCTCTTTCAAGGGCAGGAAAGGTGAAGCTGAAATTAGGAGGCTCAGGCACTTCTGTATGATCATGGCATTTTGATGTCAGTTTCTGGAAGCCTCTGCCAGTATTCAGAATTCTCATGTGCACATCAGAGAGCTGAACTACCTGATCTCTAGTCTCTCCCAGCTCTACGAATACGTGCCCAGCCTTCTTTAAAACAAAGTTCCAGGTATCTATTATATACCAAACTGCCCCAAAAATTGGTGGCTTAAAACAACCACCACTTTACTATCTCACAATTTTGTGGGCTAGAAATTCAGAGAGGGCTCAGCCATTCAGTTTTTCTGTTCCACATGGTATCAACGAAGGAGACCCAGGACAGCTGCACTCACACGTCTTGTGGCTTCATGGGGATGCCTGGAAAGCTAAGCCCAGCTGGAACTGTCCTCTGGAGCACCCATATGTGGCCTTTCAAACCAGGGGAACACAAGGTAGTGAATTCTTAGATGGCAGCTCCCATGAGCTTCCCAAAGCTCAGGGCTCCCAGAAGAGCATTCCAAGGAGCCCAGCAGGGAGTTTAAAGTCTAGACATGGAATTCCCAGAATGTCACTTCCACTGCATTCTGTAGGTCAAGAAAATCACCAAGGTAAGCTCAAAGCAAGTAGAGGAGAATTGGATTCCACCCCTCAATGGAAGGAGTAGCAAAGGATTTGGGGCCATTATTGATTCATTAAGAACGCTGTTTATATAAGAAAGAAAATAGAGAACTCCAATCAGCATCCCCATGGTCAGAGAAAAAGCCTAGGCTGAATACCAAAATGTTAGGGAATGTACATTTTATGTTTTAAATTAAAATGCTTAAGATACATAGGTCCTATTTTTATATTGATTTGTCAACTTTTTTTTTTCTTTATTTTGACCAATTGTATGGGATAAGAATCTCTCTTATCCCTGTAAGTTTTTAAAAATGCAAGAACTTAGATCCATCAAAATTTCTTATTTGTCCTTAAGGATTGAAAGCACAAAGCATAGTGTGTGCTTGCTAATTCAGTACAAAAACAAAAAACTGGGTGCCCACTCTTTTTTGCCCCAGAGCTTCCTGCTACAGCCTCCGTGGTTCGTATTGTGAGGCTCCATTTCCTAGAGCTAAATTGCCTTCGTGGTCGGCCATCTGCACGCCTTTCCACTTCATCTTGGTTGAACTTCCCATTTTCCAGAGCACATCTCAGCCCCATTCCTCTCAAACACATAGACTCTCTTCCTCTGACTGCTTCTAACTTAAGCTGGGTAAAGCTCCTCCCTCCAGAATTCCAAGGAAAACCAATGTTTTCCTAACTCCGATTTTGAAATACCCACCACCTACCAACCCCTCTCTGAAGTCATTGCTGCTCAGTTTCACTAACAATCCAACCCCAGGGGCCATCACATCCTCAGCTCCTACAGACCCCATCAATGGCCCATCAGACCCTGCACACCTCAGAGTCCTCTCATCCTTTTTTTGCCCTCTCATCCTTTTAACGATCTCTGGGCTTCCCCGCACATTTCCCCACACCTAGGGTGCCTTCTCTGGCAAAACAGTCTCTGGCAAAACAGTACCTACACTTTCAGACTATCCTTCCCCATTAAGCCTTTTCCAGTGAACCTCACCCACAGCTGTCCTTGCCTCACTTTAAATCCCAACAATCCTGCCTGTGCTCCACACCACCTCTCTCCCTGTGGCCTGTGCATCACACGCAGACTGCTTCTAGCTTGTGACACATGTCTCTTGTCATTCCCTCCAAAATGCAAACACACTGAGAGCAGAGACTATGGTTTATGGGCGGGGGGTGGGTAGTTATTCAGTGTAGAGAACAGAGTTGGGTTTCACAATATATACTCTAAAGATGCATATTAAAATTAAATGTCTAAAAATGTACATATTTTGTTTTTTACTGAGGTATAGCTGATTTATACAATATTGTGTTAGTTTCTGCTGTAGAGCAGTGATTCAGTTTATATATATTTTAAATGTATATAAATTGTGCCAGGCACAGGACTAAGTACTATACGTTATTTAATTCATACATTTAATTCTCATCCTATACCACTATTACTCCCTCTCAGGTCTAATTTTAACAAAATTCCACCAAAAGGAAAGAATTTGGCTGCCCCACATAGTTCAGTAGCATGGGATTTGGCATCTGGGACAAGCACGGCTCAGGATGCCAGATAAAGGCATGAACAGCATCAGGTGGGGTCAACGGCAGTGATTTCCTGGCAGGTAAGCTGCAGCTGCGTTAGGAGGGACATGGCGCTGACTGCAGGCAGAGAAGGAAACAGATAAGCCTGAGCTACGGGAAGCAGGCATTTGTGAGCAGCGGGCAAGAAGTAGGTTTGCTGTTCTGGGAGACAGGAGCCATGTAGGAGTTGTGAAGAATGAAGTTGTGGAAGCGGTGGGTGGACCTCTAATCCCACACCCTCAAAAAGGTCAGACTTTGTTTTATTATATATTTTACCAAAATTGGAACCAGGGAGAAAAAGAACAAGCCACAGAAATTCATTCTTGGCTCCTCTCAGAAAATTGAGCCACAAACCACAATCCTAAAGTCTGTTTGCTATTGAACATGCAATTCAGGGACCAAAAGGCACTGGCACATCTAGTGGGCTTGCTGGCTCAGTTGCCAAGTTGGCCGGTTGGGGACATCTGCCAGCAGCCTGCTCTGGTACACTCTGTTCCTGCCCAAATCTACTGCAGTAATTAGCTTTACTCATTAGTTTCGAGTAAATAATCTCCTTGTCACAGCTGGGATCCTTTATCAGAACAGTGGACATTAGGGTTTGCAGAAGCAAATGATTTTTTTCCCCCTGGAGTTCCCTGGAACACTAAGTCATGACCCAGAGATCTGAATGAGGCAAAGAAACTCCCAAAGATGTCTAAAGTTCTGAGGAATAGCTCTGCCTAAAGGGTGGAAGCATCAGATATTAAAAACAAATGAAAGACAACAACAAAAGAAAACCTTTGAAATGGATGTTGATCTTTTCTTCAACTCAGTTTAGGTTCAGATCAACAAACATGCCAAAGAATCTACTACATGCCAGGAAATGTAGTCTGGCCCTCAAGGAGCCGAGGAGACTGATAAGGAAACTGGTAATGAATGCACTAATAGTGTTAATGCGCTAATAATGCACAATGATAGCAGAATGCACAGAGAGAGGGCGCCCTAACCCAGCCTGGGTCTTCAGGGAAGACTTCCTGGACGTGTGACTCCAGCACTGATTTAAGATGGGAAGTAGCAGCCAGGAGCACTTCTGCAAGACTTGCACAGGAGGGAGGCATGGGGTTGATTCTGGGCCTTTTAAAACAATTGGCAAAATACATGTTCTCAACCTTTTATCCCTTGGTATCCCATCATTATGCCCATTTCAAAGGAGAAAGTGAAAAGAGAGACTTCAGCTCTGTCCTTGGATTGCCTGTGGGGTTGGGGTTAGGAGGACAGTGCTGGCAGGACACCCACCTGCCTCAGGTAGTGCCCCATGGTGGCAGAATATCCTGTCCCTGAACCTTTAAGCCCTGCCCCCCCCCCCCACAAAGTATTGCCAGGGGCATCTGCAGCACCCTTAGTGCCAGGGGCATGGTCATTGCCAAAGAGGGGGCCAGACTGCTTATAGCTTCAAAGCCTGCCTGGGCCAGAGCTCAACACCAAAGCCCATTCTCCTTTCAGCAGAGGCTCACTGTGGAATTCAACCCAGAGCTGCCCGACAGAAGAAAGGAGACATGGGTAGTCAGAGGGCAAAAGGGATATGTCATCTCTTAGGTTGACTGGAAACCACAAGTTGGGGAGAAAAGGCAAAGAGGTAAATAACTGCATGGTGGTTAAGAGCATGGGCTTTGCAATCAGACAGTTCTGGGTTTAGGCCCCAGCCCTGCTACTTCCTAGCTGTATGGGTACATTCCCTGATCTCCCTGCACCTCAGTTTCCTCATCTGTAAAGTGGTACAATAGTAGTTACCCCAGTGGGTTGATGTGAGAATTAAATGTTTACATGTAAATAATACATGTAAACATGTCATGCAGTGTCTGGCGCATAGTAGCTACTCAATAAATATTAGCCATTGTTTCTTCTGTCCATTTGCATTCCCCATGTCCATGCACAGGATGCCTGGATCCACTAAGGTTTTTACCGGAATCATCTGGATCATTGCCTTCATTTAATCATTTTGGAGATAGCCAATGATTTTTTACACTAATGTATTTTTTGTAACCAGAAAATGAAAAAATACTTTCTAGTAGCAAAGAAGAGTTCCTGGGGAAGGCCAGAGCTAGAACAAACAAAGGTGTCCACCAGGAAGCAGTTCTCATGTCCTTTCAGGCAGAAGGGATTCATTCAATGGGACTTTGCCTTACTGGTGGTCAGCCCTGGCTCACGGGCACATTTAGTGATGTGTGGTGTCTCAGAATGGACAATCCCTTTGAATCCACAGTGACCCTAGTCCTGGGGTGAGATGAAACAGAGAAGAAAGGGCCTTTGACATTTGTTCATCTGAACTAATTCATGTCACTTTTACTTTGATTAGCAGCTACTTCAGTGAAGGCACTGCTTTAGAAATCACTGTCTTGGTCAGAGACAATCAGGGGCCAAGCAGACTGTCCCTTGATTATGAAATTAACACTCTCCATCCACAATTGTGATCACAATCACCAAACTGTACTTACTTAAAGCTGTGTACTAGCTCAGCATTTGAAATTCACATTCATATCCATGACCTTCCCATGAGAGCAGCAATCCAGGATTTTTATCCCTATTTTACAGAGGAGGAAACAATCTCTCTGAGAGCTTAAGTACTTGTACGGCTCCATTCAACTAGAGAGGGGAAGAAACCAGGGCTTACCTCCTGGCCTCCTGATTCCAAAGCTCTTACTGTCACTAAATCAGGCAGCTTTTGCCACATGGAGAGGACATGCTGCACATTTTTTTTCCTTTGGAACCTAGAGGACACATTTCTAGGACGGCTGGCTCCAGTCAGAGAGCAGGCTATGCTCCTGGAACCACTAACCCCCATTACGTCGTGATCTATCCATCCATGGAGAGAAGTTTGCAACCAGCTTCATCACACTCCAAATTCTGCTGTTATCAGAATTAGAAATAGTATTCAGTCAGCTGGCCAAGACTGGGCAGAGGGCAACCTCGGGGACTTACAGACATTTTAGGGGGAGGAGGAAAGTTCATTCTCAATGGAAAGTTGCAGGCGTTGCTCTAGCTAGCCCACCTCTCTGACCTTCAAGTCATCCACTGTATCTTTTCTCAGGCTTTAGTCTTCAGGAATAAGATGGTACTGAATTGACTGTGGCGGAAGAATTCTTTGGGTAGGGGAAGCAAGAGTTGTGACCACTGCTCTCCTGGAAAGTAGGTTTTGGATGGAAGGCTCATGAAAAAGTAATCCTGTGTCCAGAGAGTCTACTGAGATCCAGGCACCAACTGGACCCTGCAGTGTTTTTGGTACCCTCCCAAATAGAGGGGAAGACAGAAGTGTCACCTAGACGGGCTCAGATATCTGTGGAGGAAATGAAACATTCAACCACTTCAAGAGGAATGGTGCTGGAAAGCACAACATCAGGATGGTGGACTTTTCTCCAGGTGGCAAAGAGAAAGGCCCAGAATGCCAGAGCTATCTTGAATATGTTCCAGTGATTTTCTTCTGGGCCACTGCAGCTTACTGAACACCAAGCCCCTTGACCTCCTCTGCCGCAGGCTGACAGACGTTGCCCATATCCCAGATGACACGCTCAAGCACTAAGTCAGCCCATACTGACTACTCTGGACTTGCTGTCACATGAGGAAAAGAAACCTTCCCTGCAGCCTAATACACTCCTCCCAGCTATAGCCAGGCAGAGCCTTCCTTCTCTGTGCTCTCATTTGTCTCCTGGCACTTGGGAGGAGAGTCAAGAAAAGTAAGTGGAGCCGACTGGCTCCCCGACTCACACAGAGGAGCAGGCCAGGAACTCAGTGCCCTGACCTCAGCAATGCCCAGCCCAAATTTGTCTGGAAAGTAGAGGATGCTTCTGTCCACAGAGCCCCGGCAGAGATGGTAGCAAATAAGGTAGGTAGTTTCACCCCATCCCCTCCCCTCTGTCTCTCCTCACCTCTTGTTCCTCCCCTCTCCCCCTTCCCTTATCCTCCTGAACTGCCCAGACCCTTAATTTCTAGGCTTTTGTCATATTCTTCCTCTGTGGGTCAACCTCTCTATCTCTCCGTCCCCCAAAGAATTGTCTGGCCTAGGATCCAACAACCCTAAGACCCTGCTCTCAGCCAAATGTGTGGTTAGGAAGACTCTAAGGACTAATTCAATGAGAAATAAGTTTCCATTGCTTATAAGTTTATTTAAAAAAAAGAAAAAGGAACCAATTCATTCCAAAAGGATAATCACTTAATATGTTTTGGTTCTCAGGGAAATATGCATTTTTTAAGGTGACGGTCATTAACCTTAAGACTTATGGCAGACGTTTGGGCATTAAGACAGGCATTGGGGAAATATTTTGCAGCAGGAGCTGTATCACCATGTGGGGCTCCCTGGTGTGATAAATCTCCCCTCCCCCTCTGTCCAAAATGGTCAGCCCTAGGTCACCCAATTTCCTCTGAAATCAGAATCCCCTCATCCAGCTGCCGGGAAGAGAGAACAAAGCTGCCAAATGATTATTATTCAAGAACAAAGCAGACCATTTATTTTAGTAGGTTCAGAGCCATTATCTCCCCAGGACACATGCTCCAGTCAGTGTGTGCTAGCTTTATCCAGCCACGTTTCCTTCTGTCCCCAAATCCTTAAAGACCGAGTTGTTCCTCTTGCTAGAGCAAGACAAAAGGGAACTGGAGAAAGAAATTTGTGGTAGCAATGACCTACAAACACTGTTCTGTCCTTCCTTTACTGCCTGGACACCTCCAAGGCAATAGGATTTCCTGTCTCTTCTAGAAACCCCAGGTGAATGAGAGAAGTTTCGAGAGAAGAGGACCGGGGCAGCCATCTTCCATCTGATACAGGAGGAGCAGGATACCCTCAACATCACCACCATTATCAAGGATCCAGACTTCTTTGCTGCTGAGGGTCCCAAGAAAGGATGCCAGATAAAACACAGGAAGCCTAGTTAGATTTGAATTTCAAATAAACAGAGAATAATTTTTTTAGTATGTAAGTATATCCCATGCAATAAGGGGGACATACCAAAAAAAAAACCCATCATTCATTCTTCATCTAAAATTCAAATTTAACTGGGCGTCCTGGATTTTTGTGTGCTAAATCTGGCAAACTGATCACGTCATCCCTCCCCACCCCCACCTCCTGTACCCTCCCCCACAGCTGGCTCTGGTCACCATGCAGTCCTGGACCGGTCACCTGCAGATGAGGATTTATGTGCGTACACACCAGAAGCATATAAAATGATATGCATCCAGGTTCAGCATTGAGGAGCATCGGAGATAAATCTCACTGGGAGACATTTCATGTCTGGCTGCTTCAGACTTGCTTTCCTAAGGTCATCTAAAAAACCAATAAATATGTTCTATGCTCTCAGAGAAAACAGGGACCATTTCTCTAGAGGAAATGGTGAAATTTTTGAGGGAGGCCTCCTGCTTGCATATGTCAATCTCCCTGGGCCCAATCTAAAAATTGTGAGGTTTCAACTAGATTCCTAAGACCTTTCCAGTTCGAAATTCTGTGAGTCTGTGCACCCCTGGTGAGCTGGAAAGTCCTGTCTCCCCCCCTGATGTGCTGCCCAGACCTGCTCAAGTCCCAGGACACCCAGGGGGCCAGCTCCTGCCCCAAATCCTCTCTCAGTGGCAGTCCCAGAACAAATTGCTCCCCACCTCTTCCTGAAACCTCTGACACTTCTCCACCTTCCCAGCCTCTCCCTCCCATCTCAGATATGGGTCCTGTTCAGAGGTCCTCTTTTGAGTTGGGACCTCAAGCCTTCTGGCTCTCTCACTGGTCTATCTCATGGGTTTATCTCCTGCATCCCCAAGAGCAACTGGTCAAAAATAAGCAACGATCAATATCCCTTAAAGAAGATGTGGAACATATATACAATGGAATATTACTCAGCCATTAAAAAGAATGAAATAATGCCATTTGCAGCAACATGGATGGACCTAGAGATTATCATACTAAGCAAAGCAAGTCAGAAAGAGAAAGACAAGTACCATATGATATCACTTATATGTGGAATCTAAAATATGACACAAATGATCATACCTACAAAACAAAAACAGACTCACAGACATAGATAACAGACTTGTAATTGCCAAGGGGGAGGCAGATGGGGGAGGGAAGGATTGGGAGTTTGGGATTAGCAGATGCAAACTATTGCATATAGGATGGATAAACAATAAGGTCTTACTGTATAGCACAGGGAACTGTATTCTATATCCTATGATAAACCATAATGCAAAAGAAATACATACATATATAATATATATATATTAAAAAACTGAATCATTTTGCTGTACAGCAGAAATTAAACACAACATTGTAAATCAACTATACTTCAATAAACTTTTAAAAAAACAGTCATTATCCCTGATAGTGACCTACTAAAATTTAGGCTGAAAAGCAATCATATAGATTCCAACACTGTGAGGCCAGACATGAGGGGTCTATGGTAGGGTCCTGGATGCACTTCAGCAGCTTGGCAAAACTCACCTATAAAATCACATTAGGTTGGGCTTCCCTGGTGGCGCAGTGGTTGAGAATCTGCCTGCCAATGCAGGGGACACGGGTTCGAGCCCTGGTCTGGGAAGATCCCACATGCCACGGAGCAACTGGGCCCGTGAGCCACAACTACTGAGCCTGCGCGTCTGGAGCCTGTGCTCCGCAACAAGAGAGGCCGCGATAGTGAGAGGCCCGCGCACCGCGATGAAGAGTGGCCCCCACTCGCCGCAACTGGAGAAAGCCCTCGCACAGAAATGAAGACCCAACACAGCCAAAAACAAATAAATAAAATTTTTAAAAAAAGTTTAAAAATAAATAAATAAATAAAATAAAATCACATTAGGCCAATAGTACCCAATCATTCTTCTAACAAAATCATTCTTCCCTCTCACTGCCATTTCTTTATTCCCCTTTCTGTCCTTATTTCTGTTTGTGTCCTCTTTCACCATTTACATTCAAGTCAATTCGTCCATTTGAATTAATTGGCCAGTAAAGTCTTTGGAAAGGTCTGTCCATCTTTTCTTTTAATTAATTCCCCTATAAGATCCATGTAACCAACAGCTTATGTTTTCTCTCCGTTCCTTCCATTTTTATTCTGCCCAAAGTAAACCATAAAGTTCCAGTGAATTTCAAGAATCCAGAATCTTAAAATTCACTGGAACTTTTATTTTATAACTTTACATATAAGGTCCTCTGAAATCTTTTTTTTTTTCTTTTTTTGGGGCGTCTTACCAAAAAGAACTCTATCTTCTCATGCACTTAATTGTTTGGAAAACAGACACACAAGAGTCTAGTCACCTGCCCAAAGACATTTGTGAAATTTTCTGGGATTAAGAAAAACAGTAAGATAGGATTTTGTGGTAGAAATGTTTCCTTTTATACTTTACGTATGACTTTTCCCAATGCCAAAATTTTATGACTCCATCACAAAAATCCTCCCGTGGCTTTCATGGCTGCTAATGGCAGTATTTAGGGGCTTCTGGCTTCTGACTATGAGAATCTCAGGCTTAACATTCCAGGATACTGGCTTTACTCCTGGTGAGAAAAATCTCTTTGGTGTAGTGTCTATTTCTATTGTTTTGCAAGAAGGAAAAGAAGCCACATAATTAAGCCTGGAGCACGAGGAAAGGAGCTCAAGGAGAAGATGCCTATGCGGAGCCAGGACAGTGGATGACAAAGCAGATGAAGAGGAGACCCCCCCTTCCTCCGATAGAAGGTCATGACAGTCAGTCTCCTGCCCCTCCGCCAGCCACTGCCCAGCTGATGTTTAATATAATACAGGTTTCCAGGGAATGGAAGTTTAAATTTCAGTGTCTCCCAGGGAGTTGGTTCATTTGTTCACTCACAACCCTTTACTGCATATCTGTCACCTGCCAGATACTGTGCAAGACACAGGAAACATAAAGGGGAATCGGACCCTGTCTGTGCCCTCAAAAAACTCACAGACTAATACCTGAACAGCTCTACAAAGAGTAAGTGCATCACGGTGCATCTTTGCGTGTTGAACTGAAAGCACAGGCTCTGCATTGCAGTGGTTCTCAACCACGGACTATTCCATCCCCCAGGAGATATTTGGCAATGTCTGAGGGCATTTTTGGTTGTCACAACTGGGTTAAGGGGTGCTACTGGCATCTAGTGGGTAGAAGCCAGGAATGCTGCTAAACATCCTACAATGCGTAGAACAGTGCCCCCCAACAAGGAAGTATCCAGCCCAAAATGTGAGTAGCGCTGAGCTTGAGAAGCCTGGTCTAGTGGGACAAATATGCTGTGGTCAGTTCTATCCAGTTGGCTCAGGAATTTGAGTCCACACGGCCACTTGTGTTCTTTTCCTGGTTCAACCATTGATTGGCTTTTACCCCTAAGCAAGTTAATCCACCGCTTAAGTTTCCTCATCTATAAAATGGCACTGGAGTCTCTGATCTCCACATCCCTTCCTGCATAAGAATCTATGGTTTCACAGGGTCAGTATTTGTACTTTCACTGAACTCTGCTCCTGTGAGAAGAATGCCTTGACCAAGGTCTGTTGACTCTGCTCCAAGTCAAGGAGCTAAGCTGGCTTCCTGTGTGGATCCTGAGGGTAAATTGGGGAGGGCAAGTGTGACCTCTGCCCGAGGACTGCCATTAGGAGGTCTTTATCTCAGAGCCTAAGTTTTCCCATCAGCAAACAAGAGACACAACTTGTCTGCCTCCCTGTGTCAAGAAGAAAGGATGGAGTAAATGAAGCAAGATGGAAAACTACCCAGGTGCTGCTCTGGTGACCAGGTCCAAACCATACACCCCACTCTTCCCCCTTTTGGGGGGCTCTGAGGAAGTGAAGTGGTAGGAGGGACCATGCTTAGAGCCAGCTCAGCGGCCTGGGCTGCTGAGGGGAGGAGAGGCATCAGGACCTCTTTATAGGGCTTTGGAACTGCCTGAAGGAGGACCTTTGTCATTGTCTCCCTACACGGTAGTTAGACTTGGATTCTTAGCCACATATTTTAGGCACTGGGGCTGGGTGTGGGTCAAGTGCCCTCAGATTCATTCTCTCTCTCTCTCTCTCTCTCTCCCTCCCTCCCTGGCTTCAAACTCATTCACCAAACAGAAAGAGCCTTTCAGGGCTGTCGGGCTGGAGGAGCCCGAGAGCAGCTCTGGAGCAAAGGGGGAACCAGCCCCTTGGAGGAAGGAGAGAGGCTCGCATCTAGCCCTAAACACAGGCCTTTTCACAGCTCCCGCAGTGCTGGCTGTAACCAGAAAGGCAGGAAAGGGAGACAGGGCAGGGCTGTCTTTGGCAGCTACTCTGATTTCTGTGTTACTGGCCTCCCTGTACTGGCAGGACACAATCAGGTCTGCAATTGGAGTCTTTGTGTCCTCCCCTTGCTAGACCAGTGCCATCTGACGTGGCAGGTTCTGTGTGCAAGGAACAAATGAAACCTTTTTTTTTTTTTATTAAAAGAAAAACTAAAATTCAGCGATATTAAGTAACAGGCCCAAGTTACTTAAACTGCTAGGTCAGGGGACTTCTATTAGTGTTGCTTACTATTCAGTTTGCTTCCTTGAGCTTATTAACAGTAAATGTTCCTTAGTCAGTGAACCACATATTTCCCATTCTGTATTGTTCATTGTTTGGGTTTTGGTTTGGGTTTTTTTTTTTTTTCTGGTATAATTTACATTCAGTAAAATGTACGAACCTTAAGTATACAGCTCAATCACACACACATGCAGCATTCATCTGGATAAAAATATAAAACACTTCCATCATTCCAGAAAGTTCTTTCATGCCTGATTCCAGTCAATAGCCACCCTAACCCCAAGAAGTAAATGCCTTTTTTTTTTTTCTTCTGTCACCATAGTATAGTTTGTCTATTCTTGAACCTCTTATCAACCTCGTATTCTTTTGCTCAATATGGTAATGTTTTTTAGGTTCATCCATGATGTATCAGTAATTTGTTCTTTTTATTTCTGGATAGTATTCCATTGTATGAACATACCGCATTTTGTTTATCCATTCTCCTATTGATGGATAGTTGCACTGTTTTCAGTTTGGGGCTACTATGTTCATGTGATTTTTTTAATTAATTAGTCTCATGTGCCTGTTTTAATTCTCTATTCAAATGAACTTTAATGAGAGCCACCCTCCATGGGTCACAGCATGATGAGAGAGGAAGAGGTACCAGCTGACCTTGACAGTCCTTTCAGCCCTGAAGTCCTCTAACTCAGCCTCTTCTCTAAGAGCTGCTATGGACCACCTACTTTCACATGGGTTGTGACAGTGTTTTCTCTGAATTGCAGAGCAGAGAGTGGTTGTTTCCTCATAAACAGAGATATGACTCCTGCACCTACGAGTTCACCAACAAAGACAACAGGTCTTATTCACGTACAAGAAATACACCCATTTCTCTTCACCAGATGACATCTATTCACAAAGGAAAGATGCTCTCCTGTTCTACCCACTGGAGAGGGGCCAGCTGCCATGGTGAGATGTAAGTAGGTGTCTACTTCAGCCAGCTCTCCTGTCCTCCACGGAAAACTACAGCAGCTTCTCCCTTGAGGTATGTGGGAAAGAGCAAGGTTCACAGCGGGAATGTGAACTGGGTCTCCAAAGCACTTCTGGCAGATGGAGCTGCTGGACCCTTCAGTGAATTCCCACCACTCATTCTTCTTCCTTCTGCTGTTTATTTTGTCTAACACTAGCTTTAAACATGTCCATACTACACCTTGTAAGTCTAACTGCGGTGCACACTGAAATCCAGCACAAAGTCAGGCGTCCATTTAACCACAGAAAGGGTCTTTCTTGCCCATACAAAGAAAAGATTGGGTGGGGGGGGATTTCTCTGGCAGTCCAGTGGTTAGGACTTGGTGCTCTCACTACCATGGCCATGGGGTTTAATCCCTGGTCGGGAACTAAGATCCAGCAAGCCACGTAGGGTGGGAAAAAAAAAAAAAGAGAGAGAGAAAAAAAAGAAGATTGGGAACAATCATTTGGATGATGCACATAAGAAATAATCACTTTGCCTTAAGGTTTATTCAACAAATATTGATTGAACCACAAAGACGCAAACTCCTAATGGTCTGAATCATTATTACTGTGCTAACATCCAGCCTGGGTACCAACCAGCGAAGTCCTCCCCTCCTCACACATTCCTGGGACAGAACACACCACAGAAAGGGTGGTGGGAGGTGACAGGGCAGTGTGGGGGGGGGGTGGCAGGGGGAGGAGACACAAATTCCATCTCATTCCCTCTTGGGCTTCTCTCATCCCTCCTAGCTCAGCCCTTGATCTCTCCTTTCTTCCACACCTCTCCTCTTCTCTTCCTAATTAGTTCCATTTCTCTACTGATCGCCACTCTTTAGGGGTTCACAAGAAAAGGGAAGAGGACAACCAGGTGTAGATGTCACAACTAAATAGCCTTTACGCAAGCTTTCAGATCCCCCATCTCCCCTTTAAGCACGGCTTGTCCCTCAAATTACCCCGCGTGTACCCCAGGAATACTTCATCTGCACCAGCTGACCTAATACATCACTGTTTTCCCAGCTCCTTCAAATCAAGACACATACCTCTCATCTCCCACCCACTTTGCTTTTCTAAGATAGGAAGCAAAACAGTTCCCTGGGATCCTAATGATCGGGTCCAGGCCCCTGAGCTCACATGTCTCTCATCCTCAAAACAGGCAGGGGTGGTGCTTGTCTGTTACTTGACTCCTCCTTCCTTTCCCTAGACTGGCCTCCTCCTTTTCTTAAAGTGACAATACCGTGTATAATCGGCTGCCGACAGCCTCATCCCACCCCAATCAGCCTTATCCTAGCCCCTGGCCGGCCCTAGCTCTGACGGCGCCATCCAGAAACCAAGGTATTTTTCTAACCTCTCCCCGCCCTCCACCCACCTCTTGTTCTTTCAAGAACAAATTCTCCCCCCACCTCAGAATTTCCAAATAAAGAAGAAAAGATAAAAGAGTTTCTTCCATTTTGATAGCTGATGAAATAAACTAATTGTCAGGTTTGGGGTTTTTTGTTTTTTTTTTACCAAAATCTGATTCAGAAATGAACCAGTCCTGAACTGGGTTTGGATTTTAAGGACAAACCTAAAAGAGCTTCTGAGGTATTTTTTGAAAATTCCCAAAAGTAGCCAGGAGGTGAATTTGCTAAGCTGTGGTTATTGGCATAAAGGACTTCGAAGGCAGGAAATTCCGTGCATAACTAGCCTCTCTTCCTGAAGCCTGCCGGGATCAGGAAACTAGACTCCTCCCCGGCTATTTCTCCTGGCTTCCCGGCCACCCGCTGGCTCTGACGGGCTGGTCCGATGGGCCACTTACTGTAAGTTATAGCTTCATAGTGTATTTTCACATCCACTTCATCAAATCCCTTCCAGGCGAGAGTTTAGGGGAGAAGATGGGCTTTAACTTGCAGAGACACCGACCACTTCTTCCATAAAGTCTCAGCACTATCTTCTCCTTCTATGGAATCTAGTCAAGGAGCAGCCAAGATGACCACCCCAGAGAACTTTCCATTTTGAGAAATTCCTTCTGGATCTCTGACGTCTATTCCCACCTCCCCACAACACACACACACACACACACACACACACACACACACACATACACACACACTACATTAGTCATGTTACAGTCTAGCTATAACAAACATTCCCAACATCTCAGTGGATTAGCATACTAAGGCTTATTTGCCTCTCACATTTAATACCTGTTGTTCTTAGCAAATATTGCCTTGATTGTGAGTTTTTTTCTAAATTATATGTCTTGCCTTCTAGGTCATAATTCTTGGAGGAATTGTGACTTATACATTATGTAACTGAGATGTCCCTCTTTACAGTTTGTAGTACAAATAGCCTCAACCAGTTCCCAGAATTGGTAGTATCTAGAAATCCAGTCTGTATTTTTCAAAACCCCAACTCCTTTGCCTCTTTATATCCAAAGATATCTGACTTCTGATTAGTATGTAGGTAGGGGATAGAGGGAGAAAATGCAAAGGAAATGAGAAGCCTTGGGAAGGGGTCAAATCTTATTTAGTCTTCTCTAGCTGTGCCAACAGCAGTGGCAGGCTGGTGGATGGAGAAAAGTTTTACCTCCCTGGGTGTAGAGTCAGGATAAGCCAAGTGTCCCTTGGAAGCCACCCTCTGGCCTATGCTCAGTCAAGAAACTACACCAGGGAGAGGGAGAGTTGGAGGAAGGTGGTCAGAAGATACAAAGTATCAGTTATAAAATAAGTACGAGGGATGGAATGTACAACATGATGACTATGGTTAACACTGCTGTATGATACATAGAAAAGTTGGTAAGAGAGTAGATCCTAAGAGTTCTCACCACAAGGAGAATTCTTTTTCTTTTTCTTTTTTTTATTGTATCTATATGAGATGATGGATGTTAACTAAACCTGTTGTGGTCATCATTTCACAAAATATATAAGTCAAACAACCATGCTGTACACCTTAAACTTATACAGTGATATATGACAATTATTTCTCAATAAAACTGTGGGAAAAAAGAAAACTACACCAAAAATCTGAGCTCCTCTCGCAAGGATTCCTTCAGCTGTTTCTCAGGGTGAGCCAAACCCTGGAGAACTGGGTCAGGATGGGTTCCAGCAAGCACCTCGTGGACCCAGAACCATTACCCCCTTCTCTCCAGCCTCACTCAGGTGGACCCATCAGATTTTTTTTTTTCTGTCTCTCTCTCTCTCTAACTTCCTGGTAACTTCATTTTGGGAATCCACTTGCCCATCTCTGCAACTGGCCATGATGAGAGCTGCCTGATGCCAACAATAATCGATCTCCCTAATTCTGCAGTCAAATGCTCTGCCACTGAGCTATACCCCCATCTCCCTAATTATGAACCTCAGGAGGAAGGTGCAAATATATATGGCAGATTGTATTAATGTTCACCACATATTCCATTTTTCCATCCTATGGGAGAATTATACATCCCTGCCCTGCTGAACTCAGGAGTTGCCCCCTGACTTGTTTTAGCCATTTATTGATAAATGCGGGAGGAATTGAAATATGGGACGTGTGTCACTTTGGAGCAGAAACTGTAAGAACCAGAGTGTGGTTTACATGAATCTTTTTCCCTCTGCTATGAAGACCAAACAGTGCTTCATATAGAAGCTGCTCCACTATCCAGGATCCCAGGACAAAGACAACATGGAGTAAAGCCATGGCCAGCTCAGGATGCATGTGTCGCATGAGTGAGAAACAAACCTGTATTATTGTTGTTGTGAGCCACTGAAAGTTTGGGGCTATTTGTTAAAGCAGTGTAACCTTGCAAATCCTGACTAATAAAGTTAATATCCAGTCCTTCCCTGCCTGATTACCCTGGGACTCCTTGTGCAAATTACACCACCTTCTCCTCAGAGCATTTCACACCACAAGAGGCTTCTCAAAGAACTCATTTTGCCTCTCCTCTCAAGGTCTCCTGCCTGCCTTACATCTGTTTAGTAAATGAGGAGTCTCGACATCTGCCCTGAGGTGCCCTTCTGGTTCAGCTTCTACAGAAACTGTTTGGCAGTTCCACTTGCTAAAAAAGGAAAAAGTAGTAATCTCTCAGAGGGCAGAGCCACTGCTTATGTTTTCCCCAGAGTGGCTTGAACATGGTGGACACCAGTGAATGCTTGTCATCTGGGATAATTCTGAGAGGAATTCACAGCATTCTTAGCATAGTCAGAAAACCTGAGCAACGGATGGGGACACCGAGAACTTGTTCCATCCAAATCTCTACTTATGCCATGTCCCTGTTTTAGCAACCTCCCTCAAAAACAAACAAACAAACAAACAAAAAACCCTAGAAGCAAAGGGTATAATTGGTTATTTTTAATCTGAGAAAGAAAAAGATCCTGGGCTGGGCAAGTCAAGCTACCTAATGGAGAATGGAGACGAGGCAGTCATCGGGTCGATACAAAGCCAAGTAGCTGACCCGATCACACTGCAGATGTTTTAGTGACACGTAAACCCAGCTTCAGAGGCTGTGCCAGTACAGCCTGGTCTTGACGGTATTTCCACTGGAGGAGAGGTCTGGCCCATTTTGTTCAATTGGCCCATCAGTCGGTGGGCCACCTTGACTCCCCTGTATCACTGCTCCAGCTGGCAGAGCTGGCAGCACCTGGCTATTGAGGGCCCAGGTCAACACAGGAGCTGAATTACCCCAGTGTTCCTTTTGCTCAGTGCACGTTGCAGGGGAACGGCCTGGCCTGCCTGGCACAAGCCTGCACGTACGACTGAGCCAATCACGTTGGCAACCTTTGAGGGCCGACGACATTTCTGCTTTGGAGGCTGGCACTTCATAATTACAGCTATGTTTCTGTTGTCGTACCAAATTACCTCACTTAGAGCCTTAAAATAGAATCCAGCCTAAAGTTGCTGACTGAACAAACAAAGAGGGAGGCTTCTCAAGACTCAAAAGCTGGGTGCTGAGCCAGAGGGCAGGGCTGCAAGCTCGACCCAAAAAGTCCTAACTGTGAAAATCCTATGACTCCTCTCTTCTCGCCTAGTGATGGAGACTGGGCAGTGCCACAAAGTCATCTGCTCCCAAACTAGAAATGCGAATTAATTTGCAGTTCTGTCTCCATCATGCTCCCACTCATTCACTCACTCATTCATTCATTCATTCAATATTTTATTTACTTCCTCTATGAGACCTACTCTCCCTGCCCTCCAGATCACTCTCCCCAGCCTCTCTGCTCTGTGTCTAGGAGGCTGACTTCTACAGACCACATCATCAAGCTCCCTTGCCCTCTGGCTGCCAGATGGGTTAGGCTGAGGGGAGCAGGAGATGGAAATTAGAAAGTGGGAGAGGTGAGAGGTCAAGGCCTTTATTCCCCTGTTCCCTCCCTGCTCGGCCAGGGTTTGCAGTAGTTGCGTTCTTCTACCTGGGCCATAGCTCCTGGCAGGTTGCCCCTCTGCTGCAGATCATTGCAAATGGTTCATTTCTTCCCCTTGTCCCTTCAGGCCCAGAAGTGGTGTATGAATTTTCTAGAGCTGCGGTAACAAAGTACCACAAACTAGGTGGCTGAAAACAACAGAAATGTATCACTTCACAGTCCTGGAAGCTAGAGGTCTGAAATCAAGGTGTTAGCAAGCCCACGCTCCTTCTGAAACACGTAGGGGAAACTTCCTTGCCTCTTCTAGCTTCTGGTGATTGCCAACAATCTTTGGTGTTCCCTGGCTTATAGGTACATCACTCCAATCTCTGTCTCCATCACTATACAGCTGTCTTCTCCCTGTGTGTCTCTGCCTATGTCTCCTCTTATAATGACACCAGTCAGATTGGATGAGGACCCACCCTAATGACCTCATCTTACCTTGAATACATCTGCAAAGACCCTATTTCCAAATAAGATCACATTCACAAAAACAGAGTTAGGACTTCAAAACATCTCCTTGGGGACTTCCCTGGTGGTCCAGTGGGTAAGACTCCATGCTGCCAATGCCGGGGGGCCCAGGTTCGATCCCTGGTCAGGGAACTAGATCCCACATGCTGCAACTAAGAAGCCCGCATGCCGCAACTAAGGATCCCACATGCCACAACGAAGATCCCACGTGCCGCGACGAAGACCTGGTGCAGCCTAAATTAATTAATTAATTAAGAAATATAGGGACTTCCCTGGTGGTTCAGTGGTAAAGAATCCGCCTTCCAATGCAGGGACGTGGGTTCGATCCCTGGTCGGGGAGCTAAGATCCCACATGCCCCAGGGCAACTAAGCCCTTGTGCCACAACTACTGAGCTCGCTCGCTTCAGTGAGAGAGCCCACGTGCCACAAACTACAGAGCCCACGTGCCCTGGAGCCCATGAGCCACAACTAGAGAGAGAAAAAACCCACACGCCACAACTAGAGAGAAGCCTGAGCACCACAACGAAGAGACCACACGCTGCAACAAAAGATCCCGCATGCCTCAACAACTCGACGCAGCCAAAAAAAAAAAGAAATATATATATATCTCCTTGGAAGACATACTTCAATCCCTAACAAGTGGTAACAGCCTCCCACCATGGCTAGTCCCTGGACTGCTCCCTTAATCCTTTCACTCCTTTATAAATAGTTCCTTCATTAGAGTCTTTTCAATTCCTTTTTAGAAAGTGCCACCTGTTTCCTGCCAGGACCTTGACTGAGACCCCTATTGCCTGGCTGCCCTAGAGCACCTTGTAAGTTACTGGGAATACAATGGTGAGCAAACATTAGCACAGTCCCTGCCTTCATAGGGCTTACCGTCTGCCATTTCATTGGCTGAATCAAAATATCACAAAGTAAAATTGCAACTGGGATGCGATACAAAGGAGAGGTTCACAGAGCCCTGAACATGCTTAATCGGGGAGTCACTCTAGTCAGGGAGGGCTTCCCAGGGAGAGGACACCGGAGCCAGAATGTGGAGGATGAATGGAGTCCACCAGATAAAGAGGGGATCTTAAGGTACACCCGCCCCCGGCTAAGGGAGAAGACCCAGAAGAAGGAAGCCAGTGTCCCTATTTCCCCCCAAAGGCAGATCTACCTTCATTCATATCCTAATCCATCCACAGGTGGCTCTTCTCTCCAGGAAGAATTTACACTGTCTCCTGTCCTCACAGCTGCAGACCCCAGCAGAGAACCCCGGTGCAGAAGAGAGCCCCCACATCAGAGAGCAAGAGGCCATCCCCAGATCTACAGGTAAAGAGCAGCAGCACGTCGCAGAGGGCGTGGCAGGGAGCAAGCGCCCTGGAAACCCAGGGACAGAGACGGCCAGCGCACACGTCAGCCTCAACACACCCAACACCGAAACCGCCGTGTCTGTGAAAGCGGCGCCTCCCGCTCTGTGTTCCCAGACTCACTGGGGACACCCCAGCATGTCTCATCTGCTCCCCCTCTCCCTTGCTCAGCTCCTCCTCTGAGAAATCATTGTGTGTTTCTGATTTTACCTCCTCGATCTTCCTCAAACCCATGCTTTCCTCTCCTTCACCACTAGCTCCTGCCCTGTTTCAGGTCCTACGTCTCTCCCTAGAACTTTGCATCCGCTCCTTCCTTGACTGGTCTCTACCCTGGCAAATCCACCCTCAACAGCACAGCCACCAGAAAGCCAACCACCTCGCTCCCCTGCGGGCGACCCTCCCTGACCACTTCCTCCCAGGAGGGTATAGTCCAGGTGTGACCGGGCCCTGCCTTCCCGCCAGCCTGTCTCCCACTGCCCATCCCTGATCTTCCAACAAGGCCAAACCCCTTTAGCTCCTCGTACACATCAAGTCATCTCTCCGCTTCTGTGCCATTTTTCAGGTTGTCCCACCTTTCACTGTACCCTCTCCCACAATCTAGTTACATCCAGCTCATGCCTAAAATCTTGATTCAGGTGTCAACCCCTCCAAGAAGCCTTCCCTGACCCCCCTCCTCTCTCATTTCCCACCATAGGATCCTCCATTAAATCTAATATCACGTGCTCTAAATCTCTGTGGAGCTATTTCCCGCAGTAGAATGAAGATCCTTGATGGCAGGAACCATATCTTATTTGGTTTCCTATACCTATTGCTCCAAAAGTAGACGAATGAATGAGTGGAATGACAATCAAATGGGGGTTGACTGGGCCACTTCTGTGCTAAGGTCAGATGCCCTCAAAATGAACAGAATTGCCCCCCCCCCCACTCACACACAACTATCACTATTACATGGGTTCCCGCTCAGCTCTCCCTCTACTGATCATTCTTCCAACCTATAGAAGCTGCTTTATTGGTATTTGTTTCATCTCAGTCCCTAATAGGCAGTATATGGAAGTTTCTACCATACAGTAGTTGTGTGACCTTCATTCTTTATCCTTTCTAAGCTTCAGTTTTCTGTAAAATGGACTCTATTACAGCATCCACTGAACAGATTTGCTGTGAACATTGAATGAAATAAGGTGCATGGTCAGAACTCAGTAAACAGTAGATGTCACTAAGCTGGAAAATGGTGCTGACAAGAGATACACAGGTAGGTGCAGTGGGAGTTCAGAGGTGAAAATGGATTTGACAACTGTTGCCTTAAGTAGAACATCCCTCCCCCCAAAAAAGTATTTTACACATGATCAGTAGCTGTGGGAAACTCCACTGTTGTGGGTTTACTGTGCTGTTAGAAAAGGCAGTGCTTGCATTCACTTGCCAGTCTTAACCAGCGTGCATGGAATTGCAGCAAGACCAAGAAAAACATGGAGAGAGAAAAAAATCAGTGTGTTAGGCCAAGGTTTCCCAAGACTTCCATCAGGCTCCTAGAGAAACTGTACAGGTTCGCCTCCTGCTGCTGGGGTGAAGTGGTGGGAGAGAGGGCCTGCCTTATCAAATGAAATGAGTAGCAAACACATTTGTTCCCAGCCCAGATCCAAAAGCTAATCCTCATCCTAGCTTAGTAATTAGTAGGTGACAGTTTGATGATTGCATTTGAAGATGAGAAAGTCCAGGACTGGAGGTCAAGACTGTGCTTTCTGGTTCTGGTTTCCAGGACCAGTGGCCAGGCCAGTCATGTCCATCTTCCCTCCCCAGCAACCTCCTCGCTCATGGGAGTTCTCCTGGCAAGAGAACAGGGGGAGTGGAAGCTTTCTCAGTTTCAGCATCAATCAACAAACATTCAAGGGGCAACTGCAAAGCACCCAGTCCTGTGCCAGGTCCTTTGGGCAAGCTCTGCAGATTTAAAAAGGAAGTACACTGAACAGCAAAGGAAACCATCAACAAAATGAAAAGGCAACCTATGGAATGGGAGAAGGTATTTGCAAATAATGTATCTGACAAGTGGTTAATATCCACAACATATAAAGAATCCATACAACTCAATAGCAAAACACCAAACTGATTTTAAAATGGGCAGAGGAACTGAATAAACGTTTTTTCCAAAGAAGAAGTACAAATGACTAACAGTTACATGAAAAGATGCTCAACACCACTAATCATCAGGGAAATGCAAATCAAAACCACGAGATATCACTTCACACCTGTCAACAACGGCCATCATCAAAGAGACAAGTGATAACAATTATTGGTGAGGATGCCAAGAAAAGGGCAGCCTTAAGCGCTGTTAGTAGGAATACAAATTGGTGTAGCCACTATGGAAAACAACATGGAGGTTCCTCAAAATATTAAAAATAGAACTTGCGTATGATCCAGCAATCCCACTTCTGGGGATATATCCAAAGAAATGAAATCACTATCTCAAAAAGATATCTGCACCCCCATGCTCATTGCAGCATTATTTACAATAACCAAAACCTGGAAACAACCTAAGTGTCCATCAACAAATGGATAAAGAAAATGTGGTATGTAAAAATACAGTGGACTATTATTCACCCGTAAAAAAAAAGGAAATTATGCCATTTACAACAACATGGATGGACCTTGAGGGCATTATGCTAAGTGAAATAAGTCAAAGAAAGCCAAATACTATATGATCTCACTTATACATGGAATCTTTTTTTTTAAATTTATTTATTTTTGGCTGCGTTGGGTCTTCGCTGCAGTGCGCAGGCTTCTCATTGCGGTGGCTTCTCTTGTTGTGGAGCACGGGCTCTAGGCACACGGGCTTCAGTAGTCGTGGCACGTGGGCTCAGTAGTAGTGGCTCGCAGGCTCTAGAGCACAGGCTCGGTAGTTGTGGCGCACGGGCTTAGTTGCTCCGCGGCATGTGGGATCTTCCCAGACCAGGGCTGGAACCCGTGTCCTCTGCATTGGCAGGTGGATTCTTAACCACTGTGCCACCAGGGAAGTCCCTATACATGGAATCTTAAAAAACCAAACTCACAGAAACAGAAAACAGATTGGTGGTTGCCAGAGCTGGGGGAGGGGGGAGAAATGGGTGCAGGTGGTCAAAAGGTACAAACCTCCAGTTATAAGATAAATAAGTTCCGGGGGTGTAACGTATATCATGGTAACTATAGTTAATAACATTGTACTGTATATTTGAAAGTTGCTAAAAGAGTAGATCTTAAAAGTTCTCAACACAGGAGGAAAAAAATGTGTGACTATGTGAGGTGATGGACGTTAATTAAACCTACTGTGGTGGGCTTCCCTGGTGGTGCAGTGGTTGAGAATCCACCTGCCAATGCAGGGGACACGGGTTCGAGCCCTGGTCTGGGAAGATCCCACATGCCGCGGAGCAACTGGGCCCGTGAGCCACAACTACTGAGCCTTAGCGTCTGGAGCCTGTGCTCCGCAACAAGAGAGGCCGCGATAGTGAGAGGCCCGCGCACCGCGATGAAGAGTGGCCCCCGCTTGCCGCAACTAGAAAAAGCCCTCGTACAGAAACGAAGACCCAACACAGCCAAAAAATAAATAAGTAAATAAATAAATTTAAAAAAGAAAAGAAGACTACTGTCTTTAAAAAAAAAACAAAAAAAACCTACTGTGGTCCTCTGGCTGCAGAACCTGCCCTCTTACCTTCTAGCCCAGCGCTGCCCAATGCAGTAGCCACTGGCCACATGCGGCCATTACTTGAAGTGCGGCTGGTCTGAATTGAAATGTGCTAAATGTGTGAAATACACATTGGATTTCAAAGACTTGGTATGAAAAAGGAATAGAAAATATCTTCTCAAAGTTGTATTGATCACATGTAGAAATTATAATATTGTAGATATATTGGGTTAAATAAAATGTATTACTACAACTGATTTCCCTGTTCCTTTTTACTTTCTTGACATGGCTGCTAGAAAATTTTGAATTACATTTGTTTCTCGAATTATATTTCCATTGGAGAGGGCTGTTCTATATTGACCTCATAGTTTGCTTCAAGCATTAAATCAGTGAATACAATGAGAGCACCTAGCACAGTACCTGGAACAAAGTAAGCACCCAACCGCTATTCCTAATACTAGAAAGATCAGTGTTTTGCAAATGGTGTAGCCAAGTTTTCTTTTTCAAGCAACTTCCTCTAACAGATAAAAAAGCACTTCTGATTGAAGCAAAGGGGTGTCCCTTCCAGCAGCTCATTCACCCTGGCACCACCTCCACAGCTTGGAAACCCACAGAGTGAAATCAACTTTAAATATCCTGCAAGCTTTAGCATGGTACGTCTATAATTTCAGAGAAGGCGAGGAAGTGGTGTTGGACAAAATCAAGGTGTCTATGGCAGAACTTTAAAAATGGTCATGGATCTTAAAAGTTCTCACCACAAAAAAGAATAATTAAGTGATGCAATGAATTTGGTTGCTCAAGCCATGGTGGTAATCATCTCGCAACAGAGAAGTGTATCAAATCAACACGCTGTACACCTCAAACTTACACAATGTTATATGTCAAGTATATCTCAATAAAAATTAATTAAGGCCAAAAGAATGATCTTGGAAAAACACTACCATTTTGCTTGAGAGGATCAAAGTGATTTGCTACCAGATCTAGACAGTCCAGAAATCGGGGGGTCACGAATGTGAATGGGGTCACCTGTGGGCCCCTGGATCACCACCTGCCTGCGCAATCCCCACGCACCACGGCAGCTCTCTCCTGCTCCTCACTAGGGCTAGCTCCAGGGAAGGGAACAAGTGACACTCAGCCCAGACACCACAATGACTTTGCTGTCCTGAAGGCAACTCTGGGCTCAGTCAGCCCCGGCGTCTGCCAGGCAAGCCACCTGGCTCTTGCTGCAGCCCTCGCCCCTGGCGCTGGGGTGTGTGTGTGTGTGTGTGTGTGTGTGTGTGTGTACGGGGACAGCGGCCAGCTCTTTGCCGGGCTCTCTAACAAGTTCCGCAAGTCTGTTTGTTAAAGAAAAATTCCAGTGGGTGCATCCAACACATGGAACTCAAGTACAGAAATTATATTTATCCACCCCACTGCCAAGGAGATCACATGCCCCGTGAGTCACTCCAGATGTGCTCAAAAACAGAGTCTCTCTGTGGAAGCCCAGTCCCCCAATCCCAGAGAGAGTAGGATTAACAGAGGTCCCGCTCCTGTTCTCCCCAGGAGGCAGCCCTTGCCTCTACCCTTCTGAGGCAGGAGAGGGCATCTCTGCAGGTCTGAAAAGGAAGGGGAGGTAAGGACGATATCGTCACACTGGGAGGACCAGTACGGGCATACCTGTAGCTCCTGGGGTCCCACTGGGTCTGAGGGCGACTTTTCACCTTTTTGGAGGAAAAGATGTGTTGGAAGACGTTGCTGCTTCTGCTGTTGTATTATGATGCTCAGGCCACTCTGTCGCACAGGTGGAGCAGGGGTGAGTTGCTTTTAATTTATTTGTCTGCTTGATGCTCATTCTTCTTTCTTCAATACAATTAGGAATTTGGGGGGAAGAAAGGAGAGAGCAGGAGGAAATTAGAAGCCCTGCACCCTCCTTTTATCTCATCTCTGCCAATTGCTTTATGCTTCTCGACATGCTAGAAGGTATTAGAAGGTGATGGGGGAAATGACACCAAAAACTCAAAGTCGCTGAGGGAACTGGGTCGAGGGGGAGAATGCAGAGAGCATCCCTTTCTGACAGGCCAGAGGGAAGTCATCTTTGCTTCGTAGAATGTGCACAGACTCCCTTGAGTTCCCCCCAGGCTGCTGCAGCTGGGCAGGGCGTGCGGAGAGCAGGTGCTCAGGACTGATACTGACATGAAGGGACTGGGGGTGCTGACCGGCAAGAGGCCTGCTACCTGGAGGGAGCGGGGTGTCCACATGGAGGGCCCCACGCTGCTTCCTGAGCAGGAGTGGACACATCTTTACAGCTGGAGAGAGCTGGTCCAGCAGCAGGAGAGGACGAGTAGCCCCTCAGCATCCTCGTGTCTGCCTGGCAGCTACCGCCCTGGCCAGCCCCCTCGGAAAGGAAGGAGCCCAGCAAGGCTGCTCCCCACGGCTGACTTCCTTGCTCTCGGGACACAGCTCCTGAGAGCCGGCCTGGCATCTTTTATGGCTCCCGTGGGCAGACACTGGCAGCACCTCCAGTCAGTGAGGGTTTATCACTTAGGAAGCAAGGGACCAATAGTGCTGACTGCTCCACACCGATCTGAACTGAAATCTTTCCACTGCCTGAAGTCAACTGAGGTCTCTCTCCTGGAAAGAACTGGAAAAAGAAGTCAGGCTCACTGGTGTTTCCAGAGATCCAAAATCGGGTGACGACTGCACAGCAGCAAGAGGATGAGCCCCCTGGTTCTCAACGAGAGTGTCAAGGAAGGAAGGAACGGCCAGCTGGGGCACAGGGCAGATGTGAAACGGGGGAAAGCAAAAGCCAATGCACTTATTAGGGTTTTTATTCCCTCACTTGTAAGCATCTCCCTGCTCATCATGTGCACAAACTCTGGGGGCAACACTCGGAAGCACAGAGCAAAGAGACCTTGGCGCTGTGTTCTGCCACTTACCCCTGTGTGACACTGGGGGCCTTCCTTAATCTGCCTATTAAAAAAGGATGATAATATCCACTCTTTAACGCACAGGCTGTTAGAAAGCCAAATGAGATGATTTGATTTGTTACAAGGCTTGTAAACACAATAGCCGCATGATGAGCTATCCTGCAAGGAACTCCCAGATTTAAGTTCTGCCTCTAATTGGCTGTGTGATGTCTGGGAAGACTTAACCTCTCTGAGCTTTAGTTCATGAACAGGTAACATATTAACAGTAACAAAAACTGACCCTCACTGTGTTGCCATGTGAGGATCATATTGAAAAATGTAAATAAAACGCTTTGTAAGTGATGAGGAGCTATATAAATGTCAGCTATTACCTACTACTTAAAAAATGAAAAAATTTCATTAAAGAAAGTCTGAGGTTCTCAGCAGAAAACCTATCGGTTCTATAGCAACATCCTGAGAGCAACTGCTCCGGCTGCACCCCTCCTCACTGGGGAGGGTCTGCCCCCCAATAATGATAACAATCTGTATGAAGACACAAGGCCAACACAGCTGAAATAGAGGCCATGGTGAGGCAGCTGATGTTAAGTGCTGGATTAGCCGTTCATATCAGTGTTCAGGGCCAACACATGATGCAGAGCCCTTCCAGCCATCATCGAAAGTCTTCCACGTAGTTGATTTTTTTTTTTTTTTCGTTTTTAACATTTTTTTCTAATCATGAAAGGAATACACAGTTGCCCTTTTTTTATGACGGAATGGGAGTCACACCCAGAGAAAAACCAATTTTTCCAAATGTATTAACTGTTCCTTTCCCCTGCATCCTTACCCCAACCCTGCCCCCCTCCCCAGTGCTAGGCCTAATTTAGAAGAATTCCCTTTGGAAACAGTCAGAGGGCGACTTCTCCCTACAAAACCCTCCTCCTCCATCCCCCTCAGCACCACCCCCTGCCTCCACGGGTAGAAATGTGGAAATAAACCCAAAAGGAATACACCCTGCCATCAGGACATCTTTTTTTTCCTACCGTTCTCCCAGCCTCTCCCTTGGACGCGCTCTCTAGGATTCCGCCCTGGGAGGCAGCTCCCTGCGCCAGGACGGCTGCGCCAGCCCCACCGACTTGATTAAGACCAAGGGCCTCACCTGTGGTTAGCGAGGCCTCTGGGAAGCGGACACACCTGGCCCAAGTCCCAGCCCCACCCAGGTCCTGCCGGCACACCACCTGGGGGGCTGCCGGGAACTAGCCAGTCTTTAAAAAAAAACATACACGTATTATTTCCTATAAGTATCTGATTTTTATTAAATACATATGTTATTTCTTTGAAAAGCAGTTTCATAAGGTAGGGTGGCCCTTCAGTGGTGGAATGTATGTCATCTTCAGGTGTCCAGTTTAGTGCTGTGTATGTTTTCAGTCGTGAATATTCCGTGAAGGGAAGGTCCCCGGGTGGGTGTTTTCAGTAAGTGTCAAATGACTCACCGGTCCAGCATGACTAAGTAGCCACCTCATTCACTCCATGGTCACTGCCTTAGGAGGCGTTATTCTGACCACTAACAGGTAAGAAAGCTGGAGGATGGGGGAGAACTTAGCACTCCCCAGATCCCTCAGCTGGAAGCTTAGAGCTGGATCTCACTCCCCCAACCCAGTCTGCAGAGGCAGAGTCTCAATGTCCTCATCCACGCCCCCGCATCCCTTCCAGGTGCTCCCCCTGGGCGGTGGCACATTCTGGCCAAGGGGAGCCAACTCACAGCAGCCCTTTCAGAAGCACTCCAGAGGACCCCAACACACGGGGCCAAGATCCTGGCTCCCTCAGGACATCACTGTGTTTCCAAAGGGCTGGTCCAGGAGCAAAAAAGTAAATGACATCAGTAGGATCTGGCAAAAGACCTTTTATAAATGAGAGCTTTTCCTTTCCACACCCACGGTCATTTCCATAGAGTTGCTTCAACTGATTCATTAAAAATATGGTTGTATTTTGGTATAATATGGTCTACAGTGTGAATCCTTTCCAATAAGCTCTTTGGTACAGATGGTGTGCACAGTTACATGGAAACCATGGTCAGCCTTAATATTCTGGTTTTTTTAACCTATTTGGGAGATGGGAGGGAAGAAGAGATTTTTATCCCAGGTTATAAAAAGTCAAAGAGAAGATTAGGCTCAAAGCAAAAATAGGCTCTTCCATTTAGGGAGGCTTCTGCCTATACGTCTGGGCAAGAAAGCTTGAAGGAGGTAAGGCTTGGGGAGCAAGACAGGTGCAGGTGCAAGCCTTGACTGAGATCATTAAAAGTAGCTTCTCTGGGTATGAAGGGAACCCTTCTTTACTGTTGATGGGAATGTAAACTTGTGCAGGCACTATGGAGAACAGTATGGAGGTTCCTTAAAGAACTAAAAATAGAGTTACCATATGATCCAGCAATCCCACTCCTGGGTATATATCTGGAGAAAACCATAATTTGAAAAGTTACATGCACTTCAATGTTCATAGCAGCACTCTTCACAATAACCAAGACAGGGAAGCAACCTAAATGTCCATCGACAGATGAATGGATAAAGATGTGGTACATATATACACAGCAGAATACTACTCAGCCATAAAAGAGAATGAAATAACGCCATCTGCAGCAACATGGATGGACCTAGAGATTATCATACTAAGTGAAGTAAGTCAGAGAAAAACAAATATCATACGATATCATTTATATGTGGAATCAAAAATATGATTCAGATGAACTTATTTACAAAACAGAAACAGACTCACAGACAGCGAAAACAAACTTATGGTTACCAAAGGGGGAAAGGGGTGGGGGAAGGATAAATTAGGAGTTTGGGATTAGCAGATACAAACTACCATATATAAACTAGATAAACAACAAGGACCTACTATTCAGCACAGGGAACTATATTCAGTATCTTGTAATAGCCCATAATGAAAAAGAATATATATGTATAACTAAATATATATGTGTGTGTGTGTATATATTCATATGTCTGAATCACTTTACTGTACACCAGAAACTAACATAACATTGTAAATCAACTATACTTCAATTAAAAAAAAAAATCAGTTTCTCCTAGACCCAAACAGGGGTTCCTCATAGATAAAAGGAGGGTGTGATGGAGACAGGAGACAACATCTACTTTCTGATAATTATCCAGGACCTGTAACTGCAAATAAGTTCTAGAATCACCCTGTTAAAAAGAGAAGGATTTGATGAGGCACTCTGAAAACAATGGAGTTGAGTAACAAGGAGAGTGAATGTGTTTCTGTGGGATTGTTTATTCATTCAACAGTCATCGGCAGGATTTTAGGCACTGGGAATACAGCAGTGAACAAAACAGACAAAATCCCATGCCCTTGTGAGCTGACATCCTAGTGAAAGGAAACAGACAATAAGCACATATAGAAATAAAACATCTGGTTCATTGGATGGCAATAAAGTTGGGACAGATTAGAGGGTATAAAGGATCACAAGTTTAAATAGGAGAGTCAGGGAGGGCCTCACTGAGGAGGTGACTTGAGACCTGAAGGAAACACAGGAGTGAGCCATGCAGTCTCCAGGGAAAGAGTATTCCAGGCAGATGGAACAGAAATGCAAAGGCCCTGTGGCAGAGGCATGCTTGGTGAGCTCAAGCAACAGTGAGGAGGCCTGCAGCTAGAGGGGCACGAGCCAGAGGATAATAGCAGATGAGTGCAGAGAGGTAGTACGAAGTCAAGTCGCGTAGTACCTGGTGGCCATCTGAAGATCTTTGGCTTCTACTCTGAGGGAGACGGAAAGCCATAGAAGTTTCTGGGCAGAGAATTGACATCATCCAACCTATGTTTTCACAGAATCGCTTTACTTGCTGTGTTAAGAATACAATGAGGTGGACTTCCCTGGCAGGTCCAGTGGTTAAGACTCTGCGCTTCCACTGCCGGGGGCACGGGTTCGACCCCTGGCAGGGGAACTAAGATCCCGCATGCCGCGTGGCATGGCAAAAAAAAAAAAGAATACAATGAGGGGATGAAGATGGCAGCCAAGGATGGAAACAGAGACACCATTAGGAGAAATGTTCAAGGTTTGGACCAGGAGGCTAGCTGGGATGCGGTAAGAAGTAACCAGATTCCACATATATTCTGAAGGTAGAGCCAACAAGATTTGCTGATTAGTGTGGTGTGAGATGTGAAAGAAAGAGAAAAGGCAAGGATGACTGACAACTCCCAGGTTTTGACCTGAGCAACTACGAGAGATGGGAAGACAGCAGACAAAGCAGGAGATGCGGAGCAGGTGTGATGGATGGCGGGGGTTGGGACTGGGTTGGGGATCAGGAGAGACAACTATTACGAATCCAAAAGGAGACTCCCGCAGTTCAGTTGCATATCTAGAAGTCAGGCCCAGAAGTACACAGCAGAACATCCGTACAAAGCCAGTGTGGCTGGTGAGAGGGGAGAGACCCAGGCTGAGGCCAGGAGGCTGCAATGCGAAGAGATGGATGAGGAGGAAGAGTGGCCAGCAAGGGGGGATTTTTTTTAAAAGAAGCAGCAGCAACGTGTTTTCATGCTGGCTTGAAAGATCAGTAGAGAGGGGAAAATTAACGACGTGGGAGAGAAAGGTGGAAAGGTGAGCGACATCTTTATTGGAGACCTCGTGCACGCGGGGAAAAGTTGGCTCGAGATAAGAGCAGGGACACAATAACAGAAGGGAAGTCAGAGGATCTGGGCAAGAGGCCGGTAACTGGTTTAAGGAGAAAGGAGGAGGTGTGAAATCATCATCCATTTCATGCTGAAATAGAGTGAGAGGAATCAGGAAGTATGGGTAATGGTCAGGCAGCATTTCGGGACCCTCCTGAGAATAACGATCACGCATTTCAAGTGAGACCAATTAACCCAGGTGCAGCTGTGGAACAGGTAGAGAGATGGGTTGTGCTTTTGCCTAGTGACTGCAAAGGAACAAGGAGGGAGCAAAGGAGATGAGGATTTGTGCAAGAGAATGATCACAGGGCTGTAGAAATTTGACCTTGTATATCACATTATCAATCAAAGTTAGAGACTTGTTTAAATATGTGTGATTCATTTAAGAGTATGTTTTATACCGTATGCATTCATTCATTCCTAATTAACTACATGTATCCTTCCCGGGGTTACACACAACTGAAGAACGCCCAGTCTTGCGGCAGATGCACCTAAAAGAAGATAGCGTGGTTCACCCTATCGGTGAGATTGGGGGTTTTTTGTTTGTATGTTTGTTTGTTGTTTTGTTTTAATTTTTATTTTATATTGGAGTATAGTTGATTAACAATGTTGTGATAGTTTCAGGTATACAGGAAAGTGATTCAGTTATATACCTATACATGTATCTATTCTTTTTCAAATTCTTTCCCCATTTAGGTTATTACAGAGTATTGAGCAGTGTTCCCTGTGCTATACAGTAGGTCCTTGTTGGTTATCTATTTTAAATACAGCAGTTAGGTTTTGAAGCCCTTGAGACCTGGATTTTAATCTCAGTCCTATTACAAACAAGTTGGGTGGCCAAGGGCAAGTTTCTTAGCTTCCAAGTTTCTTCATCTATAAAATGAGATGTGAATGTTTACCTCACAAGTTACATAAGGAAAGCACCAAGCATGCTGACTGACCCACAGTGAGCTCATAAGCTGTTAGGATGTCTGGGCTCCACGTTTGAACAACTTTGGCCTGAGGTCCAAATGTGTCTCTCAATAGAAGACACGGACAGAACATCCTAAGACACATGAATCCCAGATCCAGTTCCTGAACTAACTTAGTGCATGTGGCGTGAACTTTAGCAAGTACATTTTTTGTTCCATGCGGGTTGGTCCAGTGTATCACAGATACTCAGTGTCCCCTGAAGGCTCATGAGTCCGGGGGGTCGGGGAGGAGGGGCTGGCTCCCCTGCCCGAGGCTGGCCAGTACAGCAGACCTTCATGCAAGGCCATGGGGGGGTCTCTGGAGTCCCCTGATCACACCGAGTGCTCCTTGTGGGCATATTCGCAACCTGAAGAAATAGCCGGAGTGTGGGCTGGGTGTGGAGCGTTAAGTGAAAAAGGAAGAAACAAATCGGCCTAGTTTTACACCAGACAGAAGACACGCAAAGTCAGTGATCTTAACAACACCGTCCCAGCAGCCTTCCTGCCCAAGGCTCCGCACTCAGGTGGTGCCCAAGAGGGAGTGGGATCTTTCTGCCAGTCTCTGCCTCCCCACCCCGTTCCCCTCTCTCCCTTCTCCCTCCGAGAGGGTGCAGCTGCTAACAGCCGTCCAGCGGGAACATTCAGGCCTCAGAACTATCAGCCTCACGAAGACTGGGCCGCTTATGATCGCTCCCAGCGAGGAGGGAGTCGAACTTAAAACGACCTCTTAAATTTGGGAGATGGGGCAGAAGGGAAAGGAAGGAAAACCAGCAAAGCCTGAATTGGAGAGTCTCCAGGGATGTTCTGTTTTGTTGTTGTTGTTGTTTTAATACCTAGTTTATTTTTAAAATCATTCCAAAATGTATATATTGAGACTGCACTCAGTACATATATTGAGCTCTATGCAGACACTGAGGTCAAGCAGAAGCATAAAATTCATTCCCTCCCAGGAGCCAGCAATAGACAGCAAGATGTGAAATGTGCAGAAAGGATGCAAGAAGAAGATTAAAAAGAGAATTAAGGAGATGGAGAAGGAACAAAACAGTGTACAGTGGGGTCCCAGGGAAAGGCTTCCTAGGGGCACGGGGCTGTTCTTCTAACCACGTGGGAGCCGGTCTGGTTTAAAGGTTTGCATGTGTACCTCTCGGAGTTGGTCAGCTCTCGGTCGGGCCATTTGCATTCTGGCAGGGTCCAGCCTCTGTCATTATGGACAAGGACATCTGATCTGGAGTGGCTGGTCGTTTAACTTCTTACCTGAATGTTTCGACGTGGGCCAGACACAGCTTATTTCTCGCCCACCACCAGCAGCATCTCCAGTGGAGATGAATTCAGGTCTCCAGACCTAGCCTCATGCACAGGAAGTCAGACACGGGCAGCTGCCGAGACGCCTGCCCCAGAGCTGGCTGCACGTCACAGCGCAGAGGGCCATAAAAGCCCCTGCCCCACACACACCGTCGAAGCAGCCACAGCAACGTGAGGGGTACCTGTGGAAGGTGGGAAGAAGGGGAAGGGGTCCATCTGTGGGACTCCGGTGCTCCCCACATATACTTTCTGAAGCAATAATCAGCCCTAGTCCAGAGGCTGAATTGTTTTCTAACAATCTTCCCCAAACTGTGTTATTATTTTAAAAATTATGAGAACAAGGGCTCTTGGAAGCAACATTTCCATTATTAAGCCCAGCTTTGCATCAGGAAGTATTTTCTTCCCAACTCTTGAGAACTAGGGGTCCACCAGGGGTGTGCATGTTAAAGGAAGTGGCTGTTCGCAGAGAAGCAATTGAGTGAAGCGCGTGTAGGTCTGGCCTTGAATAACTTCCCGGGAGGCAGTAGAAAGGGCCCTGTGCCAGGACCTTGTTCCCTCCTATCCCCTTCACCTGCTGCAGTGTGAGTTTTTTTAAAGGGAACAATACCTTTCATTTCACAATAACAGAGAAGACATAAAGGAGTTGCTCTCAGATCCTACCTTGAAAAGGGGGTTCATGGTAAGAAGGAATAGGCCACATCTTGGTCCAGGACCAGTTCTGGTCCTAGTGTCACCTCCCACCAAGGAGAAAGAAGGGTCAAAGTACACCCCTCCTTGTGCTGCCACTCTCTTGTCTCCGAGAACACGAGGGCCTTGGTCTCTTCAGATGCCCCTATAAGGCCTCATCGGATGGGAGTGAGCTCTGAACTCTAGCCGGGCACCAGCTGCTTGGCGGTGGGTCTGGGTAACCCAGTGGTTTTGGACACTGCCTGCCCGGGAGCTGTCAGAAGTCCCGATGCCTACATCCACCCCGTAGATGCCCATGAACTGGCCTGGGAGGCGGCCTTGGGCATGCAGGTTTATAAAGCTCCCAGGTGATTCTAACGCACAGTCAAGGTTGAGAAGCATTGGGCTAAATCGGGAGTGTCCACGCAGCAGGGACAGGTCCTTCTACACAGCCTTGGGTCAAGCACCTTCTCACTGTCAACCTAGGCTGCCATCAGAAGTACCTAGGAAGCTTTCAAAACGTTTACTGTCTCAATCACATCCTAGTCACTGAAATCCGAACTACTGGAGCTGGGACCCACACACCCTGGGTGACTCTAATGTACCGTCAAGGTCGTGAACCCGCGGAGTAGGAGATGCCTCGCCCTCCCGAGCTCCACCTGAGACCAGAGGCAGAGGCTGTGAGTGAGCAGAGGCTAAGGCCTTCTCACGTCCTAAAATCTATGATTCTGTGGGAAATGGGCACTTTTCTGGCAAAGAGAACAAATTCTGCTAAAATTCTGGGCCAGGAACTATCGCTCTGGAGTCTGTAGGCTCCATCCCCCGAGATGGTCTGCGGAAGCAGGTCTACCCCTCTGCCCGTCAAGGCCCCCGTCAATGCAGGGACGCGGTCTGCCAACAGCTGCACCTTGTGTGTGCACCCTGGAAACCTGCCAGGCTACGCTGCACAGGCCTAAACATGAAAGTACATTGATCCAAGCCCCTGAGGAACTTGTGGGCTAGACAATAAATGGATTACAGAGAAGGCAATATTACAGCAATACTACAGCCAACCAGCTTTTCCAGGAGGTGGGAGATTCCTACCAGTGAGCTTTTCAGGAAATGTCCTTTACGTTGAAGATGTTTCATTCTTATCACTTCTAATAGAAATCCTTGTTTATGCAGTTCCCTTCTTCAACACAGTACTCTGGACATCACTGGACACTATCTGGATGGCCCAAGGGCACCATTATCAAGAAGCAGAGCTGTCATGTATGGTTACGCAAATTGCGCTTTGCACAACTTCAGGGGGCCCTACTTACCTCGAGGTCTCACCAATTTTTACAGTTATTGCCCAGTTTTCTGGTAGATGACAACCAAGTGTCTTGAAGAAGCTGCCCCTTTTTCTCGCAGCTCCACCACCACTTGGATTCAGTCACTTTCAAGACTGGATGGCTAACCTTGGGGTTCACCCACGGGAGAAGCCAGTGCACGCAGCAGCCCCACGAGCTCACTCTTTTTTTCTTTCAGCCGTGCTCTTCCCTGCCGCCCATCGGCCAAAGAGATCCTCGTCGGTGCCCTTGAACCCCATCCTGCAGAGCTCCCTGGAGGAAGTAGAGCTGCTCTATGAGGTAGGCAGAGGGGAGAGTGGGCCACTCAAGTAACTCAAAAGGCATTGCTCCTTCTCTATGTTTTTTGGAGAAGTGACCTGAGTCCCTGAAAATGATGGACCTCTGCTGCCCGGGGACTGGCCTAGACTTGTGTGTGGAGGTTGTGGAATCCTGTGCATCCCAAAGGAAAGTGTTCCTCGTACCCTCTTCTCCTTTCCCGCATCCCGTCCCAGGGAAGGATAGCATTAGGGGTTTAGTCGAGGCAAAATTAGAGATTTAGGCTTGGCCCAGAGGTGCCTCTACCTGCACCCAAGCAACAGAGTGGGGCAATATTCCCCAGCCAGAGCTTTAAGACAGGACTCATCAGCAGTGCCCAGGCAACGCCAAACCTATTGTGTGAGTGGAGTCGTGTCTCAGTAACCTCATACTGTGACAGCCCCATTTTTGAATCTGGGGCTGCCCCAAAGGCTCTGTCCCTCTGCCTCTCACACCTCTGGCACCAAGACCCCACTCCTCCTCCAAACCACAGGTAAATTTCCCAAGGCCGCTTGGTTTGGTTCAGAGATAAAATTCCAGGCTCGAGACCTGAGCTTTAGTTCTGGTTCTGCCGCCCATCAGCTATGTAACCTTGCATAAGCCACCATTTCTCCCTGGGCCTGAATCTCCTCCGCTGTTAAATGAGGGACTCCAAGATCGCCAAAGTTCCCCTCCTGCCTTGACGTCCTCTGACATCCTGCATGTACTAGAACTGTCTGACCAAGAAGGAGACAGCCTGCCATAGTCAAGCAGCTGAGCCAGGCAGAAGATTTCAAATCCTGCCTCGGGGAACAAACTGGAAAATTCATAGCCTCTGCCAGGTCATGAACACGGGAGTCAGAGCAAGAGACCTGTTTTAGGAAGATAACAGACAGTAGCATGCAGGATGGATTAGAGCCGGGGGAAGCCAGAGACAGAGGGGAGAGTTAGGACTCTGAGTCTAAATTGTACTGATTAGGTTCCTGATATGAGCCTGGCACTGAGCAGGGGGTGCCTATGACAGACCTCACCCCTACTCTTAAAGAACAGTCAAGAAATGAGGACAAATCTCTGTAGCACACTTAATTCCTAGCACAATTCTCTGCATCCTTCTAATTCCCAGCTTCTGATTTTAAATTATCCAAAATAGTCAGTTGGTGCTTTAGAAGATCTTTGGTGGGTGGGAGGGAGGAAGGAGAGAAGGGGGTGATTCGGGACACTAGAAACAACAAAGAGTCACTTAATAGTGGCTTTGTGCCAGGCACAGTGATAGATGTCGCTCATATTTGTCTTATTTACTCCTCACAATATCCCAGTGAAGTATTGTTGTTATTAATCATTTCACAGAGGAAGAAAATGAGGCTGAGAGAAGTTAAGTGACTCATCCGAGGTTACACAGGTAGTGGGGAAAGTCAGAACTGGGACCCAGGTCTCTTGATTCCAAAGCTCTTTGCAAGCCGCCTCCCTACATGAACGCATGCGATCATGAATCCAGTGATGTCCTCAACAACGATGAGTGCCTCATGCTTTTCCACACCCCGTGTTTCTCCCCAGTTCCTGCTGGCTGAACTTGAGATCAGCCCTGACCTGAAGATCTCCATCAAGGACGAGGAGCTCGCCTCCCTGCGGAAGGCCTCGGACTTCCGCGCCATCTGCAACGATGTGATCCCCAAGAGCATCCCAGCCATCCGGCGGCTGAGCGCCAGCCTCTCCAGCCACCCCGGCATCCTCAAGAAAGAGGACTTCGAAAGGACAGCGCTGACCCTGGCCTACACAGCCTACCGCACAGCCTCGGCCCAAGGGCATCAGAAGGCTATCTGGGCCCAGTCCCTCCTTAGCCTCTTCCATGCCTTGAGGCACGACTTGATGCGGTCTCCATGTCCCAGAGCATCTCCCTGAGAGACCGGCTGGCACCAGGACCACGGAGCAGGGACCAGCACACAGTAATCCAGAAACTCTTCATTCTCTACTCCGTTTACAGAGACCAGCCACAAAACACATACCACCAACTCAGAGCAGCACAGATAAAATAAGAAACACCGATGCCCTTTGCCCCTTGTAACTTCTTGACAAGCATGAGATTGTGATTCGTATCATAATGTGACCTGGGCTGGAAAAAAGGGCTGGAATGGTAATTCAAGATGCCTCCAGAGGCTGAATGGTTTGCCTGGTGAATTGCCGGAGTCTAAGATATGCTTTAACATTGAGTGACTGTAACACAAACACCCAAGAGTGAGGACAGAGCCAGGAGAGACATAACAGAAGTTTGGGCATGGTGGGAAAGTGGGGGACAGACTTCTTTGGTCCTAAGAGATCAGGGTGCTGGATTGAATGAACATCTTTCCAAAGTTCTGTCGTAAGATATAAAGAAACTAGAGCTATAGCCAAATAAATACATTGTTAACCAAGGATATACTTCTCAACTTTTCCAAAAGTCCCCAAAAAGAATCAGTCAGAAAATCAGTTATGACCTATATATCTAGACTCTTCTTTCCTGAAGGCTGGTCTAATGTAGAGGAGAAACATGAAGGGGGCCAACAGAAATGCTACTGTCACGCCTTGCCTTTTGAACAGAGAAACCAAGCTAATGCAGAGAGGGTCATCCTAACGAAAGAGGTGGCACCAGTGCCACGGCCTGCCTATCCTAATGCTAAAATTATTTAGCATCATCAGAGAATTAAGTGCTCCAAATAAAAATGATTTTCAGATGACAGAATTTTACCCTTTCAAATGCCAAAACTTTCATTTTAGCAATATTGACTGGATATATATGAAAGCCAGTAAGCTTGAATTTAGTATCTTGGAAACATTCTAATGAAGGAGTTAGATGAGATCATCTCTAAGATTCTTCTACTTCTGAAATTTTCACAAGCATTTAACTAACTGTGAGATGTTACAGGGAGGACCCCTGGACCTGAGATGTCTCTGCTGGACTGTTTGTATCAACCCTGAAAGGTCCCAGGTTTTCTTAACTCTGAATCTGGTGTGAGTTTTTCTGTTGCCTTCCTCACTGTCAGGCGATAAAAGTAGCACTTTTCTTTGCTACCAACATAACTTGCCCTTTGCAATTTGTTCTTTCTTACTGGGCATCGCCTGAAAAATAAGATAGCAAGTCTTGTTATAATTCCACATTAAATGAGAGTTAATAGATGAAGGTCCCTGCTAGGAGTAAAGCACCTGGGTCCTAATAAAGATTCCTCACCAGCTCAGAGATCTTTCCAGTTTCTCCGAGGTTTACAGCTGGGTTCTGGAGGCTAAAGCTGCAAGAAGTCTTATCTTTGAATAAACAAGGATTCACTGGGCTAAATTTTTTATTCTGAAATGGGTATTTAACAATTGCCACTGAATGAAGACGAAAGCTGGTCTGGACTTCTTTAGAATCTTTGAATAAGTGAGCCTTGCCTACCAGGATGCAGGAACAAGGTGTTTATCATCAGAGAAAAATCCCACTTCGCATCCCGATGTTCTCAGGCTCAGAAGATTAATCAGTCTCTCTGGTTCTCATTCCCTGGTTATATTGCTCTTTTACCTCCCTCAAATACAGACTCTGATATATGCTTTTTTGTTCAATTTTTCTCTTTCTAAGATTGCATGTTCTCTGTGATGTAGTCACTCCACTTGCCTCTTTCTTTTCAGTGTAGTTGGTGTCTCTGCTGTTCTGTCTTTGGGTCCTGTTCTGATTATCTTTATATCCATTCCTCGAGGCATCTCCCAGTTTCTTCTGCTGCCTCTACTTGCCCGTACTCTGTTGCTCACTGTCTCCTTTGGGGATCACTGTTTGATTAAAACAAAGTCAAGACAGAGGTACAGACAAGTTTGGAATTGCCCAGAAAGCAGATTAGCCTCACGGCCTACCTTCAGTATTTGTGCTTTTCCTGGATGTGGGCTGGAGAGGGGGGTCAGCAGGGCCTCAATCCCTAGACACTGGGCAATACTCTAACAGTCAGAGTCTTGCATCCACCCTGGCACTCCACCCCTATCAGAATGGATCTGAGAGCTTTCTTCTAGTCACCAGGAGGAAAGACCCACCCTTGTCGTCCCTGCCTACCATGTTAGGATATGCATGGCTGCACCCAGGGGCAGGAGATCCGTGAATGGGAGGGTGGTTCCCAGGACCAGTGATAGCAATGGCAGTTCATTCACCCTGCCACAAAAAATTAAAGGCACTTTTGTACTGATAAATTGGGTCCATACTTATGTGGCAAGCAACTGAAAAAAAAAAAAAAGAATTAAGAAGGGCACAACCTTTTTAAAGACAAATGAAAATTTCATTTTTAGTAACTAGATACTTAAACACTATTTTAGGCTGAATACAAATGAATTGTTTACCACAAAAAGTTTTATAGCAATGACTTCATTTACAAGCAAAATCAAATATTCTCCTCACCGCCACCCCAAAACCCGACTCTTTGCCCAGTGAGCAGTGAGGGAGTAGCCTGGGTAGCAACGGACTCTCCCATTTTGCCTCATTAATGCCACACTGCACACACCACCATCACAACCCAGTCACATTTTGTCATATTTACTCAAAGAATAATTCAGAGCGTGACATTAGTAGTGGAAGCTTGCCTGTGACTCAGTGGAACCCTTCTGCCATTTCTGGACTGCTGGGAAATTTTAAGATCTAAAAATTCTGCAAGTTTCCTCTATAGCTGGCATTCTCATGGCTACCTCGGTGTCACTCAAGAGACATTGAAAAACATCTATATGCTGAAACCTTCATTGCTCTGTCATCTCACCTTGAATCTAACTAAAGGAGAATCACATAAGTGGTAAATCACATAAGTGGTAAAGGCCAGAGCACTGGCCTAAAATTAAATGCTTGTTAAATGACTTTACACGGTGCCCCTGACTTTCCTAACCCATTTTAATATCTTTCACTTTTTTATTGTGGTTAAAAAACACATCATATGAAATTTACCATCCGAACCATTTCTAAGTGTACGGTACAGTAATGTTAACTACATGTACGTTGTTGTGTGACAGAACTCCAGAACTTTTTCATCTTGCAAAAACGATACCTATGAAACCACAACTCCGCTTTTCCCTCTCCCTCCAGCCCCTGGCAACTACCATTCGACTTTCTGTTTCTAAGTGTTTGACTACTTTTGATACCTCATATAGGTGGAATTTGTCTTACATTTCTTAAGCAATGTATAAAATTTCCTTAGGAAAATGTTTTCTTTATCTAAAAAGTGGATAGAGTCCTGAAGGAGAACTACTGGTCTTACTATGTCACTCATATAATTTTATTTAACAAATATTCACTTATGGTGTAATAAAAATGTCATGATCGAGTTTCCAGGCTTAATGGAATCTTTATTATCTCATATTATCTCACCAAGGAATTTGAAGTGGCTCATGGGTTTAACAGAGAATGTTGACTTCCACAGCTGTTTATTTGTACCCAGTCTCTTTGATATTTGCCACCAAAACATCACACATGTGTTTTTGCTCATTCTGAGTTTCCAAATCATCACAAAATGAGGCCTGAATGTAGTAAATACAGTAGCCAGTCTTTAAAATGCATTTCAAGAGATGAGTCATCGTAGCGCATCCTACAATGGCAAGAAAATTTCAAACTGGGTCGGCCACAGTTGCTCCTGCGTTAGAGGTCAAGAAGAACTGGTTTTCTAAAGTCACCTTTCTGGAGTCACTTTGCCTTTAGCCTGGGGATTATTTCCAACTGGCATAGCTGCAAACCCTAGAATGCCATTCCTTGCGTTCTGTGAATTCAAGCGAACGTGAATTTCATAACCCTTGACTCTGCTCAGCATCTCTCAGATCAGGGCAATGCTGCCAAGGACCACCAAATATAAAAGTTTGGGGGCTTTCTCTCTCTCTCTCTCTCTCTCTCTCTCTTCTTTCTTTCTTCCTTGCCCCATATCCACATGACTTTTCAGAGAAAAGAGAATGCTTCTCCTGAACTGTAAACAGCAGAAATTCCAGCGTCCAAGGGCTGCAAAGGCCCTATTCCTGAACCCATCAATTTTTTTCCTGCCCTCCCACTTCCTCCTTGCACACCAGCCAAAGGAAGCCTCCTGCTTCTTTTTTGGTAAAGAGCCTCAGAGAGGGACATTGGAACACCTACTCCAGCCAGAAAGACCACAGATGTCTGGGCTCCAAGGGCCTCTGAAATGAGACTGGTATCTAGATTTTTCCAGAGAGGCAGTACCCTTCCCATTCTCCCTAAAAGGGTCTGTGGTCTTTCTGAGAGGCTAACATCCTCTGTTGACTCAGATGCTTTGTATTCACCCGGGTGCTGAAGCAAACAACCTTTGCCACCAGGGAAATCTAAAAGACTTAATATTCTATACGCTGGGGTAAATTTCTCCAGGATTAATATTTCATTTTCTCCCTGCCACCAGACATTTCATCTTCCTAAGGACTAGGTCAGCAAGTAGCCCTCCCAGAGAAAACTCAGGGTCCTATGCTTTGCGGCGTTAAAGCAGTGCTTGAGGAAGTGGGATTATGTTTACGGTGATGGTCATCACTCCAGCCCCTAGGATGTTTGAGAAACAAAAATAAGCTTTGCAAATTGCTTAGGTTCTGCAGAATCAGCAGGCCCCTGTTGGGACCAATCCCGAACTGCCTTTGGAAGAGATACTGACTCATTCTTTCCAACGTGCTGATTGGCTGTGAGGAATGGGCGTGGCTACTGCCTCCGTCCTGCGTCCCATAGGTGAAGGAAAGTTAAGGTGGGCCTCCAGCAGGAGTTTGTCCCGTGACAAAAAGGAATGTCTTGGGCACTTTTTTTTTCTGCTTTGGAGGCCCAGGCTCAAGGCAAATTATAATGGGAAACCAATTAGAAGGAAAGCAATTTGAACAGAGTTAAGGTGCCAGGTCCTGGGAGAAGAGACCAGCCCTATTTGAAGTCTCCATGGTCTGCTGACAAACTCGGGGGTTTGTTTTAAGGGAAGCGGGGGGACTAGATTTTTTTAAGGAAAGGGGGTACAGCCAGCACAGGTAGAAAGCGAAAGTGGTACTGCCCAAAACAGGCCATCAGAGAGAGGAAAAATGATGGAGGGCACAACAGACGGCAGCCAGACAGCTGCAGCAGAGGTGTAATCTTGATTGATTAAGGGGGCTTTTGCTGAGCTTTAGAATGAAGTTACTCCATTACTGATCAAGCAAAGAGAGAGCCATTATGCCCCCGTTTATCATCCTTTCCCGCTTCCTTTTTGCTGGGCATAAAACTATGCTCACCAATCCCACCTAAAACCGAAGGCGAGGAGGCCGGCCTTTGTTGCCAACAGGGGTTCTACCTGCCCTCCTGTTCTGCTCTTAAGACGAAAGAGGACTCTTGGAAGCCGAGAAAGGTTGAAGGAGTGTTTCTGGAGGGAGGCGGGCGTCGCCAGCAGCGCAGGCACTTGGCTGGCGCGGGCTCTGAGGGGAGGAGGTCCAGGATGGGCTTGCTGAAGGGCCTCCTCCGAGCCAGGAAGCTGCTGCTCGTCGTCTTCGTGCCTCTCCTGCTGCTGCCTCTGCCCATGCTCCACCCCAGCAGCGTGAGTACCAGCCGGTCCCCTCCTGGGGCCAGGGGGTCAGGGGGGAGGTCAGAGGGGAGGCCGGTGGAGGGAGCGCGGTGCTGGTGCAGCGCCTCAGCGTTCTTCTGTTGGTGTAAAGAAATGGAAATGCTCTCCTGGAGGAGGCTAACATACTTTCTGCCTAAAAACTGCCATTTTCATCCCTTCACCCCGTTCCCAGTCCCCCAGCCCCACGGCCCCCGGCCAGGAGTGAGATAAGAGGAAGGGCGATGGCTGGAGTGGCCGATCTGTGTGACACAGAGCAGTGGGCCAGCCTGCTCGGGGGCAGGGGCCAGGCGGACACCCGGTAAAGAGAAGGGCGCTCTGGAGAGCCGGTATTTGCCAGGAGTCAACATGTGACCATCCATATGGGAGAGCAACTGGACATGCAGGAAGACCTCCCAGTAGAGGAGGAGGATGGGGGAGGGAGGGGACTGTGGACCCCGGCCTGAGGTTCCCTGCGGTGGGGTCCCCAGCCAGGCTCTTGGGCATCTAGCCAGGGTCTGTGGGTGACCACGGTGGGCTCTGGTAACCAGGATTTGAAACTCTTAATCTCTCAAGCTCCTTCTGAACTTTGCGCAGCTTGGCAGCCTGCCCTGGTCCCATGCATATGGCCCTTTGATTATTTGTATCCTCTGTGTTTTCTTCTCTGTGCTCTTGAAGGAGAGACAGCAAATGACTTGATAAAAAAGAATAAGAGCCCCCAACTCTAGACTGTGGCCCAATTTTTTGTCCAGGTTTGTGTGAGCAGAAGAGCCTGAGCTCTGGCTCTGCTTCTGAGACCGTCATCTGCCTTCCTTGCCTTCCTCCGGCTCCTTTTCTCCTTCCTCCCCCTCCTCTCCCCCTCCCCCTTTCCCTCCTCCTCCCCTTCCTCTCCCTCCTCCCCTCCCTCCTCCTCCCGGTGGCTTTACCCCTTCCCCTAGCTGGCACTACCCTTGAGACTTTAGGAAAAATAAGCTAAGAAAGGTTAATCTTGTTTGTGGGAGGGGAAGGGTGTCTTCCACTCAGCTCCCAGAGTAACTTCGTAACCAAGATTAAATTATACAGTTAAAGGGGATTAGAATGGTTTCTTCAAAACAAACTGGTTTAAATCTTTAGTAGAATAAAAACTCAGAGCACCAGGGAGCTGCTGATGAAAACCGGGCTGGGATTAGCAGACAGCGATTGGTGCTGAAAGTTTGCCCGGCGTATACACTAGTCCATTTCCTTTGTCCCAATAGGTTGATTTTCTTTTCTTTTCATGTTTTTGTTTTGTTTTGTTTTACTCAATGTCAGACAGGTTAAGGGAATGCCAACCAAGTGGCACCTGCTCTTCTCACTAGCACCATCAGGCACCCCCCGTGTCCCCTGAGTCAGCCCCATCTCTGGGGACCATGACTCCAGGGGGTAGTGCTGCCATTTAATTCTGGGAGCCTGTCTTGGAGCTTCTCAGTTACCAATGACTAGTGAGAAGTATCCACGTGAAGAAGAAAACAAAATAACAAATTATTGAAGTAGGCAAAAAAAATCTATAAATGTGACAGAAGAGGGATGTTGTGGAAAAAAAAAAAAAAAGAGGAGAGACAAGGAAGGAAAGGTAAGCCTCTGCTCTGTTGGGGTCTATAAAAATTTTTGAATAGGTTTTTAAAGATGGACTCACTGAGACCAAGAGACATTGCCCTTCCTTGACCTAGCCCCTTCTGTCCAACTGAGTTTCACCTTAGGGCAGGGTTTCTCAACAGCCACACTAGTGACATTTGGGGGTGGGGGGGGGATAGTTCTCTGTGGTGAGGGGAGGGCCGTGCTGTGCTGTGCATTGTAGGATGTTTAGCTGCATCCCTGGTCTCTACCCATCAGGTGCCAGCAGCCCACAGTCACCCCCCACAATTGTGACAGCCAAAAATGCTTCCAGAGATTACCGAATACTCCCTGGGCGGCAAAATTGGCTCCAGTTGAGAACCAGTGCCTTAAGAGAAGAGAAATATGCTACCTCAGAGCTTCCCAGTCTGTGCTCGTGGGGAAGCCCTCGGGACAGCCAGCTCGATGGAGCCCGGGTGGCCAAAGCCCTCGGACCTGGCTGCAGCCTGCTCACCACTCGCCCCAGCGTGCCCTGCAAAGATGATTCCCCCGTGTGTCACCGTGTCAGTAAGACGCTGCCCTTCTTCCTCTGCAATGACGCAGAAGCACCTTGAGGTCACACTAGGCACAAACCACCACGCGGACTGGCTCTCATCTGTTCGGCCCCCTTGCGTCACACTTAGATTCTGATAGTTAATCCTTAAGATCCCTAAATAGCCTTGTTTGCTCTGGGCTGGAACTGAGAGAAGTGATCTGGGCAAGAGCTCCTGGTCTGCAGTTCTGATGGTTCTTCAAAGTGACAAGCTGCAGCTGCATTTTAGGAAGGATTAGTATGACCTCCCCTTTTTTCCTGCCCAGCTCTCTAAAGCCAGGGGCCCAGACTTGATTTCCCATATACAGAAGAGGAGGGTCAAGAGCGGGGGCATCTGTAACTAAGCCCGGCTTCAGCATCCCGGTGGGATAAAAGTTACACCCAACTCCCAGGATAAATTTTCAGAAGACCTTCCATTTATGACACCAAATTACGTGACCTCAAGCTCCTTCCAGTGGAGTCTGAATGGTATTTCATCGGGGTGGTCGGATTGTAGGGAAAGAAGCAGATGCAAACATCAGTTAGTAGCAGGGTCAGGAAGCATCCACTGTGGGGAAATGCCACTTTTGAACTCGCTCCTTTATTTGTCAACAGGAGCAAAAAAGAACTGACAACACTATCCCTTAAAGGCACTGCCCGAGTATGCACCAATCCCTACATTCCTGCTGACCAGTGCCAGTGATAAGAGGCTGTAGGTTTCTAGAATATTTTCTCCAGTAGATAAGAGAGACCTGTTAGCCAGCAGAGGAGCCCAGTTCAGTTCACCAACACTGATTGAGCTACCTGCCAGACCTCGGCCAGATGCAGGAACACAGGATCCTGTAAACAAACTTCACAGAGTATTCTGCATTATCTGAATATAAGCTTCCCTACTGAATTTTGAGACAGTTGAGAAGAGGCAAAAGGAAGTTTATGTAAATTCCATGGGTGTACTGAGTGCGAAATAGATGGAAAGGCCATCTGAAGGTGGTCTCTTGGCCATTCTTCTAATGAAAGTTAGAAAGCTCTAAGGAAAGTTCAGATAAAAATGATGGCAGTTTATCCTGTTCTTAATACTGCCGGATGAAGGTGGCTTGGTGACTTCCTCCAGTAACTTATTCTAATTCCTAACAATAAAAAAATTACAATCAAAAAGTTTACCTTGGCTTACCCAAATTCTCCTAATTCAAACCAAAACGATGCATGGTAGAAGGAAACAGCTCTTGCTCTCTCTCTCTCTCTCTCTCCTTTCTCTCCTTCCTTCACTCCTGGACCTGTAATGACCAAGCCAAGAAAGACTGAAGGTTCTTTGTAAGGAATAAGGGCTTCTCAGTGAGGGAAAGACATTCTATCTCCTTTTCTTCAACTAGAAACAACACCTGCCATTCTGTCCCTTTCCCAGGAAGGAGATGGGAATAAGTGAGCTCAAGTGTGCTGAAGGGCTTTGAACTCCTTTAGGTATTTTTATTTCTGCAGTAAAGGGAGCATTTCTCTAAATTGCATTCTTTTTCAAATGGAGCCCTTTTTTCCCCCCAGTATTGGTTCTGTTGTCTTATCAGCACTTCCAAAAGCTTTATCTTCTCTCTGATCTTTTGGCCCCAGAGGAAATCTCAGTGGGAGCTACAGTCAACAATTGTTGCGCCCAGTTCCCATTTCTCAACCCCCAACCCCCAACCCCATAATCCATGCATATCAGGAGGGAACAAGGTTCCAGCCAGCCAGGCTGGGTTAATCACTCCTGACGCCCCTCACTGATCGTGGCGACCTTTTGTAACTTTTGTGTAAGAGTTTGAGGACGCTTGTTCTGAACCCAAGGGAGAGATAAACAGAACAAGATTTGTCAGGTTCCTTGATCACCAGCCAGCCTCAGGGCAGGTCAGACCTGAGCCCAGTGGGTTTAGAACTAGGTATAAACGGAGGAGTCCACAGGCAGCTTGGATCTTCTATTCAGTGGCCCTCCGGAGTCCATTGTTAAAACCCTTGGACAGTGACCTCTCCCAAGAGTAAGCCCGTGACCTTTCTCACCACCATTAATCAGCACCATTCGGGGCAACCAGGATTACTGGAGCTAAGATTAAGGAGGACTGATTTTTTTTAATAAGAATGTTGTACTTATTTATTCTGTGCACCCCACGGTTGTACAACCAGCAAAGGGAGTGGGCTGGGGAAAACCCTGGTAAATTTCCAGGCCTTCCCTTCCAGATAGACAGCACTCTTACTCTCTTTGTCAGAAGGAAGCTTCCATGTGCATCAGGCAGTGGAGTGTCCCAGACACTGGTTAGGGCACTGGTTCTCAACAAGGGATGATTGCCCCCGCTCCCCCCGCCGCCAACGGACATTTGGCGACGTCTAGAGACGTTTTTGGTTGTCACAGTTGGGGAGGTGCTACAGACATCTAGTGGGTAGAGGCCAGGGATGCTGCTGAACATTTTACAGTGCACAGGACAGCTCTCCCCACCAACCCGGCAAGGAGTGATCCAGCCCCAAACGGGCCAGTTTCAGAACTCACATGTGAATCAATTACACAAATTAATCCCCGCCTTCAGCTACCCCAAGAACCTCTAGTATCTGATCAACTTGACACCAAAATATCCTGCCTAGACCAAGTTAAAACTGTGAACTCCACCTTTATAGTATATGGTCTGGACACCGCAGTTAATTTCAGTCCCTACCCTGCTCAGTTTCAGGAACCAACCGAGCTGTGATAGCATAACAGTCCGGTGGCCACCCTGTTGCAAACCAATGCAAGCCACGTGCCAGGCATCAGTTGCCCCAAGGAGCAGCCATAACTTCACCCACCAAAATACGATGGCATGTATCCACCAAACTTCTCTGCCAAGTCCACCTTTGCACCTCCCAGAGCTGTGTTCCAGTGCCCATGTTTGAGTCCGTGTGCCTCCTGCCTGAGCCCTGGGTCTCTTTTGGATCCTCAGTGGCAGTGGCTGTCCCTGTGACTAACCACCCACTTTCCTCCCCTTCCAGGAGGCTGCGTGTGCTTACGTGTTGATCGTGACTGCTGTGTACTGGGTGTCCGAGGCGGTGCCTCTTGGAGCTGCAGCCCTGGTGCCTGCCTTCCTCTACCCGTTCTTCGGAGTCCTGCGATCCAGCGAGGTTAGACCATTAGTCGCCCCCTGCTCGGTCCCTGCTGGGCCAGTGAAAGAGGGCTCAAGGTGAAGGGAGATTCACAAAGCAGTTGAGGAGGGGGCTTCTTTCACCCTCTGGAACAACCCATTAGCACTAAGCCTTTGCACCTGCTGTTCTGGACCCTGAGCTCCTTTCCTTCAACCCATGACCTTCATCTCCGTCAAACTGCCTCTTTCAGGAAGCCTTTTGGTTAATCACATCCAATTGTTCCTTCAGCCTGAAACCCTTTAGGAACTGTATGATTGGCACATTCAACCAGACTGCTGTTCCTCTTTCTCTGTCTTCTGATTGTCCATTTAGACTCTAAGCACTCAAAGGCAGGAATCAGGCCTCCCAGGTCCTTGGAATCTCATGATGAAGCTGAGCCCGTATGGAGTAGGTGCTCAATAAATGCTTGCCGACAGAGAGACTTACCATGTTTCCCTGAGTCCTGACAATGTCTTCACTTTCTCTAAAAAACATTTCTGTCCCTTCTTCCCCAACTCAAGATTACTGCATATTCTTTCCTTGACTGCTGTCTACCTAGAATCTGTCCTCTGTTCACTCTCTCTCTCTATGGCATTCTTAAAATTCTAACAGAAATTGTCAACAGGAAACCCAGGGTGGTGCCAGTGCAAACAGTTAAGCCTACCACAAATAGGAAAGAAGAAAATCACAGCCAGAAACCTGGAGCAAGATGAAGAATGGTCTTCATTCATTAACACCTGATTCCATTTGGATTATCTCCTTATAGCACCTGGTCTCCGCTTAGGGTTTCTGAAGGAGATTGAATGGTAGAGGTTAGTTAAGGACAGAGGCACAGAAGAAAGAGGAAAGGGAACTAATGTTTGAATTCCTACTAAAAATCAGGCACTACACCAGAAGTGCTGTATTAGTTAATACTCCCGAGATGTCTACAAGGTAGATATTAATATTTCCATTCCACGGATGAGGAAAGAGGTTCACAGAGTTAAGAAACTTACCCAAGATCACATAGTAGGAAATAGCAGAATTGGATTCAAACTCATACCTGTCAGATTTCAAAGTCTATGCACTTGCTTACTCTACCATAAGAAAAACACCCCATAATGTATCATGTAGCTTCATGGTGAGTTAATACTAAGAACTGTACATCTCTTCGCCTGTGTGATGTGAGGAAGGAATAATGAACCTGGGTCCATGGGATGCCTTAACCATGGATAACAGAATTATTTTTAAAGTCCAGAGATAAATATTAGGCCGTCCCCTAATTGCTGTACTTGACTACAAATTAACAAGTTGTCCTACTGCATGGACTCAACTGGCTGGTTTTTGTTTGTTTGTTTTGGTTTGGGGCAGTTTGCTTTGGAGGCTGTTGGTACGTCAGTTCGTTTGTTGGCACTTAGTAATCATAATAGCCTCAGACTCTCCAAAAAGGATAGCAACCCCCAAAACCCTCAGCAGTGCTTTTATTCCTGGAGATGGGTCCAACACCAGTATCCTGGGGACCCCCATGAAAGCTAGCCTGGCACCTGAAGCGCTAGGCAGTCACTCCAATTATCCCCCTTCCTCTGTGGAAAGAGAGCAGGTAGTTTGGGTCTGTGGGCATGCCTAAAAGAACAAGCACCAATATTACTTTTCTTAAGAGAAACATAAATGAACTTGTCCTGCAGATTTCTCTTTAGAATTGTGAAAGTGAAAGCCAATGAGTCGGGAGGTGAATGTAGAGAGCAGAGGAAGAAATGAAGTTATAGAAAGAATTGAAACTTAAGTAACATTTTTAAAGTGAGCTAACTATTCATTAAAAGACTAATATCTTTGTATTTCACTACAGACAGCCCAAAAGCCAACAGTATGCCTTAGTCTTAAAGTAGATGATGTCTCTATTTCCCCAAGGGCCTCCTGCAGCGGAATCTTATAGACAGGTGGGCCAATCAGCCCCTCCACACACTAGGGATGTTGCTAGGCAACAGTTCATCCTAGGGCCTGCCCATCTGCACAGCCAGGAAGGCTCAACCTATAAGGAGTCTAGGGAGGCAGTTGTTTTCAAAGGCAACAGGACTTTGTAAGGAGAAAAAGAAGACTTTCCGGGGAGAGATCAGGTGTTGCTATTGCTGGGGCTGGAGGTGGAAAACAGTGGAGAAGCCAGGGGCCAATTTTATCATTTGAGGTGAAAAACCCTACCCCATCTGTCTGATAAAGTGGCTTTGGCTGGTGATATTTAACAGCTGAGCTCCAGAGAGCAGTTTAAGGCCAAATATAATCTGTTTAGCTAGCCTTTTAAACTCAGATTAAAGGACATGCCGATCGGGTAGAGGACATGGGTTATAGCCCTTTGTGAGCCAGTTGACTTTGCAGACAGAGAAAATATCTATTCCACAGCCACCGACTTCTCCCCCACACCAGCATGTGCCATGGCTCCCTGGGAAAAGCTAGGCCGGGGGTCTACAGGAGCCCCCTACTCCAGACAAATCATCCACTTGTCACTCCCCAAACCCACCTTGTGCTTGCCCAGCCCCTTGCCAGGACTCAGGCCATTCTTCCACTTTGGAAAGTTCTCTCTAATTCCTTCAGCTTTTAAGATCCTACCCAATTACCCTGTTGGTTGAAGCCTTTCCAAAAACCTCAGCTAAAAGTGTTGTTCCCATCCCTTGGAGCCCCCTGATACCTTTGTCCTTTAAACGGTACATGAGATACATCAGATATACACTTGCTGTGGACACGTCCTCTCTCCACCCAGATTTCACACCCTCTAGGATTTACGATGTCTTACGCATACGGGCTATTCTTGCACTAGCCCTTAGTTCACGTTTCTTGATTGCAATGTTTCTTGATGGTGTGTCAGTAGTGTACTCTCCATATGAAGGAAAGCATGTGAATAGGATCAGTGTGACCCTGAATCTGTGGCTTTTGTCCCTCAGGTTATTCAGTCAACATTCAGAAAAATATTTTGAGTGCTGTACCTACCATGTGCAATACAATATGGGATGTTACAGATACCTTGCAGGTGACAAAAATGAAAAAAAATATCATTTCTGGGACTTCCCTGGTGGTCCAGTGGTTAAGACTCTGTGCTCCGAATGCAGGGGGCACGGGTTCAATTCCTGGTCTGGGAACTAAGATCCCACATGCTGTGTCGTGCAGCCAAAAAAAAGAAAAAATTTTTTTTTAAATATATCATTTCTGCACTCTTGAATCTCATAGCTAATGCTTTGGGTTCCCCCTGGGGCTGGATGTGTGCATATAAATGGTTAAATTTTACAGCGATGAATTGTCAGTCTGCAGGATTTTAAGAGTTCACTGTGTGCAAAGCTTAGACTGTCTTCTATCAGCCGAACTCAGGCGCTGAAAAGAGATAGAAAATGGTCAAAATGGCTCCTGACCTTGAGAAGTTTCTCCTCTAGCAGAGAGAAAGTATAAACCACATGGAATAACACAGTAGACCCTATGCAGTAATGCCTCTTTTTCTGGCCTTGCAGACCCCAATTTACACAATTTCACGTGAGGGAATGTTCTATATAAATGAAATTTACCCTGTCGAGTGCCCAAACTTTATATTGACCACTTTTCGACTGAGGTCTTTCCACAAAGCTCTATAATTTCCCTGGTCTTTTAAACAAATGTTGCTGAACATAAATTAACTTTTTCTTTGGAGCCTTTGATATTTCCAGGGATAACCATTTCTCAATCAGAGAAATGTGGGCTGGGTGATAGCACAGTTGAGTAACTTGAGCGCTGGTTGAAGAGCTGAACCGAAAGAATCTGAGTAACATGTTGGGGTCGCGCTGGAGAGAGAGCACAAATGAAAATAAGAAAGGCACGTTATCGGATTGCAGATGACTCAAAGCTAGATGGACCAGCTGCTGTACAGTGACAGAATCCATGCTGCCAGGAAGAGACAACGGACTGGAAGGGAAGTCCAGGCAAAAGGAAACTTAATAAGGATAAATGTTAGCAGTTTGTGTGAAAAAGATCTTTGGCTTTCAGCTGAGTATAGACTCAGTGCGAGTCGGCTGTCTGTCCAGGGTGGCCGCCAAAATGCCAAGCCTTTACCACATGTCAGGCGCAATGGGAGGTCCTTTACATGCACTGTATCTCTTAATCCTCTGGGAAGTGGCTATTATTTTTATCTTTGTTTTACAGAGGAGGAAACTGAAGTTAAGAGAGGTTAAGTAACTTACTCAAGGTGATACAGCTAGTAAGTAGTAGAGCCAGGACTTGAAGCCAGAATTGCCTGACCCCAGAACTTTCACCCTTAACTGCTAGCCAGTATGTACTGAAATCTGCTCAATTAATAAACGTATGTGTTCAGAGCAGGAAATTCTGGATAAGGAGCTCATTCAGAGGTGGGTAGCCAAGATGTCTGAAATCTAGAAGCTAAGTCACATGAGGAATGAAGAAAAGCCTCAAGAGGGGCATGATTTCTGGCTTGTACAGCTCAACATACCAGGCTCAAAGGGTCAAACCAGAACCAGAGTCAAAGCACCGTAAGGTAGATCCCCTCTCTGGGAGGGAAGACCCTGAAATGGGGGCCACACGTGGTCCTGGTGTTCCTGTCCCCAGAAACACAAGCCAGATGACCACGTCAAGGATACTAGAGGTAGACTCTGTGCCTTGGGAGAGGGGCTGGGCTCTAAGGCCCCCTTGACTTTAGGATTCGATTGGCTTGTAAGCATCCAGCTTCTGCTTCCCTCTGCTGGTGTACAGAGCTCAGTCCTGTATTTCCGATTTGTTTTTAGGTCTGTTTTTTTGTTTTGCCTCCATTGTGACTCTCGTTACTGTCATCATATATGCTTTGAAAGTCCTCTAAGCCTTTCTACCGTGTTGCCGTAGCTGGGGACAGTACCTGTGTCAATCAAGTGAGCTGAGATTCACTGTTTACAGGAGAATGGCATAGATGTGGGGACCACGTGGCTCTCTGGGGAACTAAAGGGCATGGTTTGAACACTGGGACTTGTAAAGAGCCTCAGAGATGCCCAGGGTCAGGAACTACTTCTGGTAGTGATTACACCTGCTCTCTATCTACCCCCCAACACATGCACCCACGCGCGCACGCGCATGCAGACACGCTTCTTCTGCTGTCTCAGTGGCCCTGCACTGCAGGCTTCTAGCAAGTCTAATTGAGATTCTAGCTCCTGCCAAGGCAAGAGAGGCAGCAAGGCAGCTCCAGCTGGAAAAACAAAACAGCCTCTACAGTCAAGTGATACTTGAGTCTGATGTCATGAAATCTGCTTCCCTGTTTGTTCCTCATCTTTCTGACCCACTGGATTCCTGACCAGCGCCTAGACCCTGACTTTCTGTGTGTAAACCTGGGGCCATTTCGTATAGCACTTTCCACCCTGCCTTTCTGGCCTCTACTCACTACAGAGGCTGACACCCCTACCTCCACCCCCCAGCCACACACACAGGCCTGTGAGGACACAGGCTGAGCATCTGTGCCCAGCTACCCACCCTCACCCACAGCCATCCAGACACAGCCCAGAGCTGAGCCCACACCCAGGCCATCCGTGGGCCCGATACCAGGAACCTACAGATCTTGCAGCCTTTTGAGGCCAAGCTAATGTTTCCACAGGAAGAGCTACAGGGGCAGATCCTTCAGTCCTGAAGAGACTCGGGACACCTTATGAGTCAGCATTTCCAGGCTCTGCGGGAGCTGGGCTGACTTCGGGTCAGGTCAGCACCCATCTGGGTCTCTCTGCTTTAGACGCCTCTAGGGCGGGGTTTACAAAGAATGTTTTTTAAGCAACAAAACCTTTCCTTTAAACTAAATCTTAGGAAAATCAATACATGAAACAGATGGAAGGGGAAGTCCTACTCTGATCAGGCAATGGGGGCCCAGAGCCCTGGCTCTTCCCTCCCAATACCTCACGGCCACCCTGTTCCCGCAGCTGCCGCTGAAGTTGCAGAGGCAGTGAGTGGTTTGAAAACCTCCGTCCTCAGGGAATACAGACAGGTGGTTAGGAGGGTGTCTGAGCCCGCAGAGACTTACCAGCAGAAACAGCATTCCTGCCCCCAGGGAAAGGCGGAGAGGCAACCACGCTGGACTTGGCTGCATTGCCAGGGTGGTGGTTGCAATGGTGTAGTGAGGGGCTTCAGCTCTGATGGGGGTTTAGCTCAGCCCGGAGGGGGCCCAGCCCACGCATCCCATCCTGGGGTCACAGCAAAATTGTTCAGATGAACCAAAAGAGCCTCAAAATAGGTCCGTTTCCAGAGACCACCACTGGCCTCCTGAGGGAATGCCACGTTCCTGCCACGTGAAGAGGCACACCCACGGCAACTCGCAAGGACAGCCTAGGTGTGTGCAGCCAGCAGCAGCGTGCCGATTGGCTGCGTGTCTGACGGGGCCGTACAACGCCGCCAATGCCCGTGTCAGGACACATTCAGATCCACGCGTTCTGCCCGTCTCTGGCTGCCACCGCCACGAGCAAGGACACTGGCAATGTGGAGAGGGTCAGGATCCAAGTTGGGAGTAGGGTAGAACTGAGTTTGAATCCAGTTTTCTCACTAACTAGTCTTGAGCAAGTTGTGCGTTGACTGAAATAAAAGTTGCAAGTTAAGTTTTATTTGGGGAACTTACTGAGGACTATGGCCTGGGAGATACCCTCTTAGGTAACTGAGGTACTGCTCCGAAGAGGTAAGGTAGGAGCCAGGAAATATATGAATTTTTTTTCTGGAAAAGCATGTAGTCAGACATCAAAAGACCACTGCTAATCACAACAGACATCTCAAGTTAATGATTTTAGTGCTTTTCTATCTATGGGAAGAAGTAAGAATCTGGGGGTCATTGAAATGATCCCTTAGATATGCATCTTAACTATTTAGGGCCAGTACCCAAAGTACAGAATGCTTCCTGTTTTTCTGCATCCTGAATTCCCCTCAGGGTGCACAACTGCAGTGGCTAATGGCTTGATCCTTATAGAAATGGAATGGAGGGCAACATTCTTTTCTTTACATTTGTAACCTCTCTAAACTGCCATTTTACTCATCTGGAAAATGAGAATAATAGGCACACCCACCTCATGGGGAGTTGTGAGGATGTTAGACCTACCTGAGGGACAGAGTGCCCATCACAGCACCCAGCTTATCTGCACGAATGATTCAATGGTCCATCTGTCTTCCTCCCTGACGATGGCCCTGTTCTTAGTGAGAAAAGCACTGAACTGAGATCAACATCCAGATTTCCATTCTCCTCAAACTTCTAGGATTAAAGCCACAACTCCCCTCACCTTCCCATTTAAAAAAAAAAAAAACTTTGTAAAAAAATTAAAACCTGACATATCCAGAGAGCAATAAAGAATTCCGTGACCAAAGAGAGCAATGTTTTTAAAAGCTCATCACTAACAGATGTTACCTGCAATTTACTAACAGTGAACTGGTCCGTTAAAAGACTACATTGGTCAACACTTCTGTCCTTGTGCCTCTCAATCCAGGCTGGGTTAGAAAACTCTTGAGATGTACTCACCCTTCACTTAAGAAAGTTTGGGGGAATCTTTGTCTTTTAGGTCCACCTTGCTCCTTCTTACTTCATTTCTTTCTCTTATTCCCCCACGTGGTCATGCTGGCATACCTGATTCCTAACCCTCAATCTCATCTTGAAGCGTTTCACCTTTTCACTTCTTTAACAATAATAATGGACCATTACTGAGCACTTCCTATGTGCCAGGCCTGTCTTGCATCATCTTACTTAAGGCCCATACAGATTCAATGTATTGTGTATTACTACTTAAAAGGTTGAGATGATGGGGGAACAGGGGTTCAGTATTTGGTCCAAGAACACACAACTCATCTGTGGGGAGCAAGCATTTGAACCCAGGTTGAGTTCTTACTTGCTATCCTCTGCTCCACCTTTTCAGAGTGGCCTCCTTGAGCCCATCTCTTCTTAAACACAGTCCAGAAACATCTCTGCTCTCCAAACTTGGGGTTTTGGCACACTGAGAAAAACCACAGAGCAGAAAAGCAGTAAAGGCGATAACACTGCCAACGCAAATGTCACAAAATCCAGGCACTCTAGCCATGGGAGGAGCACTCGTTTTAGAATCTAATTTCTCTTTGCAAATAGTTCTAACAATTTTCATTATCTAGTTTCCCAACTCACAGAATATTAGTCTTGGAAATTAGATAGTGGGGAAATGAATGCTCATGGCAAGTATGAGGACGCAACACATTTTAGAAAACGATTAAAATAATCCTCAAGAATCCTGGAACTCCCAGAGGGGTTGTAAATAACCAAGGTTTTATTGTAAAGAAAAAAAAAAAAATCAGTGGGCTAGAAAACTAACCAACAACACCATTGGACAAGATTTTATTTATTTTGCCTGGGCCCTCTCTGTATGCTAATGGCCTCAGACCAGGTCAGCCTTTGTGTGGAAAACGTAGTAACAGAAGAGCCACCAGGAACCCTGGCTGTCAACGTGGCGGGCCACGCTAGCTGGTTTGCATGTGTCATTTAATCTCCACAACAGCTTTACAGAAGATTGGGACTCATATAATCCTCATTTATTTTTTTAGATGAGAGAAATGAAGCCCAGAGAGGTTGAATAACTTGCCCAGCATACAGCTGAGTCACAAACTACACCCAGGCTACATCACCAAACACGTGGCATCGCTTACAAGGGGGCAGGAAGGACACATGAACAGACCTGAGCACACCAAACACCAAATAAGAAAACATCACAGGGCCAATATCCCACTAAACCTGGGCCTGGGGCTCTCACTGGACCGGGCCCAGGTATTTGGGGCCAGTGTCAGGGCTGTGATTATGAATAAAGATGAGGGATGTGGGCTGGCCCGTGCTGTCTGGGGTACCCAGAATTTCCCCTGGAGTTGAATTAGATGAGTGGTTTCTACTTGGCCACCCTGAGTGGCATGTCGAATAGTAACTTTAGATTCAGATGGACCTAGATTGATATCCCAACTCCACCCCTCACACTGTGACCCTGGAAAACTTCCTTAACCTCTCTGAGTCTGTTTCCTCACCTTAAGTGAGAAAGTGAATGCAAAATACATTTCTGGCATGTAAAAGGCACTCTACCACATGTTGGTTCCTTTCTCCTCGCCCTTGAGAGGAACCCTGAGAAAGTAGCCCCACCTCTTGTGCAGGCTCTGAGCCCCCTAAAAGGCCATCACCAACTGGGGTCTATTAGGATATGTGCCAAAGAGGCAGAAAACTAAAATGTTGTCAGTCAGTCCCCTGGGAAAGTAACCCTGGTAGCACTGAGTCTTTAAAAGCTTCACAGAGAGCCATGAGTCATGGGGCCAGTGGGGGACCATCACCAGGAGGACAGTGGTGTCTCAGGTCTTCTGTGGGTTCCTCTCCTTGGTAGACGGATGAAATTAAAACACCAATTCCACCACAAAGCTGCCTCTCAGCTGCCTAGGAACATGAGTCGGCAGTGAGGCAGGTCCTAGGCCCCCAGTTCAGCCAGCCCTCTCATCCCAGCAGTGCTTCCACCTCCCACTAGGGGGCAGCACCTCCACCCACCGTCAGGGCCCGAAGCTTTCCTGTCCCTCCCAGCGCGGACTCCGCCCCGGAGTCACAAGCCCAGCAGAGCTTCTCTGCCCTCCGGGAGCATTAGTGACAGTGTCCATGAGGACTGAGGTCGAGGACGAGGACTAGATTAACCACAAGCAGAGGGCTCTTACCCCAGGAGACGGTCTCAAGAGAGGAGAGATGATCCTTCTGTTGCACAGAACTCATCAACCAGACACAAGGAAATCTCTGTGGGCAAAAAGAGAGAAGGGAGAAATGGAGCAGGATACCTTTTGGGGGGCTCTTACCAAAGTGTTCCGTGCAGAGTTTAAAACTCAAATAATACTGAAAAGGTCACAATGAAAAAAAACAGCAGACTCCTTCCCCACCCCTCCCTCCACCAAATCCCACCTCCCCCGACCCAGAGTCAATAACTTAACTTTGTTAACTGCTTCTTCTGGTATTAAGCTCCACGGTCCGATATGATATTCTTATATTAATTCTTGAGTTATCAGTTTTAGACATTATCAGTTGACTTCTGATTATAGGAGGTGAGGATTTTGTACTCTTCCATCACCCAATTCTCCTCCCTCTACCTTCCTGGTACAGGCATATAATTCAATAATCAAAGTTTAACAGTATGATTATATAAATTCTGTCTACTTCCAACACCGCAGATTTTACTATATTTGTATTTCCTTCCCTGTTCAGTTTTTATTTTTCTTGCAGTTAAAAATGTTCTTGTTTTCTCACTTTAAGAGGATTTCTAAGTTAGGAGTTAAACTTTTCTCTATCTTTTCCTCCCAATTTATATCATGGTTGCATTGTTGGGAACAACTCTCTTGTATGTGACAAGTATTTATTGAGCATCAACTTTTCCATATTATCCTATTAGGTGCTAAGAGATACAGAAAGAAACATGGTCTTTGGCCTTTTGCAGCCTAGAATTCAGTTAAGAGACAAGAGAGATACGCATAAAAAAATAAACAGTACAAGCATGAAGCAACAGTTCAAGCATTGCCCTATGTGCTCTGTGATGTGTAGAGTTAATAGTACCCACAAGGAATGTTCTGGAGTCAGAGGCTAGAGTCACAAGGAAGGTTTCTGGATGCCACCAGGCCTGAACTGGGCTTTGAAGTCTCATCAAAGTGGAGATAAGGAGAGAATGTTCCAAGGGAGGGAATCAACGAAGAGTTGGTCCTGGAGCCCAAACATAGGAAACATGTTTGAGCAGGACTAGGTCTCAATTTCCTCGTCATTAAAAAGCAAGAAGAAGAAGCTGGTAACTGGTGCTATGGTTGTGTGAGAGAAAACCCCTAATCTTAGGAAATAAACACTGAAGTATTTAGGGATAAAGGACCAAAATGTACATGACTTACCCTCAAGTGGTTCAGGAAAAAAAAAAAAAAAAAACCTGTACAGACAGTGGATGGCTATTTCTTGCACTATTATCATTTTGGAACCCTTTGGAACTTCGGAATTATTTGGAGTTAAAGAGTTATTCAAATATAAAGTTTTTTTAAAGGTTTAAGGCAGGTTATAAAGACACCTTCAAGAACTCTGTCCTAAGGAAATAATCACATTTATATAAGGTTAACGATTTAAGCTGAAAATTATTCTTTGCTCCATTTACAGCAAAGAAAGAAAAAAAGAAATCAACTTAAATATTCAACAAAAGGAAAACGGCTAAGTAAATTCTATGGTACTTCATGCTGCCATTAGCATGAATTTTTCCAATAAATTTAAGTCTCATAAGAAAATGATCAGGGTACAATGTCAAATGAAAAAAAGAAGCAGGGTATAAACCAGTACAAACTGTATAAATCCAATTATGTATCTATATAGACATTAAAAAATTGAAGAAAATATACCACAGTACTAAGAGTAGTAGGATTAAGGGTAATTTTATCTTTAATTTTTCTATATTTTGAAGTTTTCCATAAGGAACATGTATTAACTTTCCAATAAAAAAAATGAACATAATTTTCTAAAAAGCTAAAGAAAATGAGATTAGTTGAAAAACCCAGGGTTATTTTCATAATTTTTAAGAATTAAGATAAAATTGTAAATATGTTTATTCTTTGAAATCGTATTCACATCGCAATTAGAATGGAGAAGAATATCTACCCTATAGAGTTGCTGGCAGGATTAAATGAAATCTTTGTAAAGTGCTTAGCAGAGTGCCTGCCCAAGGTAGTATGTATGTATGTACGTATACATAAAATTTTTTTAATTTAAAATTATATATATATGTAATATACATATATACAACAACTGGCTATTTTAATAACCCTCATCTCCCTGCTCTTTGCTTGCTAGCCTCTGGTTGAGCGTGAGTTTAGTCGGGCGGGGGCTGGGCCCCGGGTCGGGTAGGGGTGACCCGAGCTGGCCTCTGCAGGTGGCGGCCGAGTACTTCAAGAACACCACGCTGCTGCTGGTGGGTGTCATCTGCGTGGCGGCGGCTGTGGAGAAATGGAACCTGCACAAGCGCATCGCTCTGCGCATGGTCCTGATGGCCGGAGCCAAGCCGGGCATGTAAGTCACACTTAGTGCGTCCCCTCAGCTCCCAGTGGGCCCCCTGGACGGTCAGAGGGACGTCCACTTGAGGCTTTCTACCAGTGGGGATGGGAGGACACCAGGGCCTCAAGGCTCCCATCTCCCCCTCCAGTGAGAGGGCCTGTGACCATGGAATGGAGACCTGAGTGGGTGACTTTGGTGTCCTCTATTGGCACAATCTAAATAACCTGAGTAACCTAGACTGCCGGGGCAGCAGGTTACAAGATCTAAGGGGCTCATCTGGTAAAACAAGAGGGACCAACGTAAATTGTTTCCCAACCTTTTTCCCTTGTATCAGGGAAGAGGCTGGATGAGGAAGTGGTGTCTTCTCCTCTGTTATTTAAGGAGGCATGGAGGTTTCCTCCCATCTACCCTGAGTTCTTGTTGTCATTGGTTTAGACCAGAGGCCTGTCAAATGTGGCATCTGACCCGGCATCTGCAGGGCACTGCAGGCCCTCAGCTGCTTCCTCTTTTCTCTCTGCTGTCAAGAAGGCCGCTCGGGAATGTGTAGGAAGGTCAGGATTGAACGTTTTGTATGAACTCACTCCCACTCTGTTGGATAACCCTGCCCTTATCTTCCCTTTGGAATATCGTCCTCACCTCCTAGTTTACAACTCTCTTGCAACACTTTTTATGTAAGCTGCCCTGACTCTCCTGGGAGTCCAACAGAGCATAAATAAATAATATGTATTAGTTTTCATCCCTAGTCATTAGATGAAGACACGTTATACTTAAAAAGATGTTCCTGTCTCCCACTTAACCACAGCCTAACTCAGAGCATAATCACTCAGTAATAACCTGAGGTGTTGTACTCCACACTCGACCTCCTAGACACACAATGGCATTTCCCCACATCATGTTGAGGCTCTGCGGCTCTTTGAAACCCCCAGGTACTATCGTCAAGAATTTTTATCCCATTGCGTTTCTACTCGTCTCTATTTACCGCACCCTCCAGCAAGTTTCCACCCACCACGGGGCCCTCTGTTTGCCGGTGCATGTCCAGGGCAGACAAACTCATGTCTCCGTCAGCCTAAACAGAGACACCATCAGGGCTCTGGCACCTACCCGGTCATGATCCACAGGACAGCTGTGCTGGCCCCAAACTGTGCAAAGTCAATGATCCCACCTAGGGTGATCAACACGGGTAGTCTTTATGCTGGCTTCTCTTACGGAAATAAGAACTATATCTGTACAAACACACAGTGCATGTTTTCAAAGTCAAGGAGAACTTGAGAGTTATCTTTGTTAGTGTTTTCCTCCAAGTGTCAACTCATAGACACAGCCTTGAAAAAGTGCACACAGTGCAATGGGACACTGCTGGGCCGTTGGGGGCTATGCTTTCAGCGGTTGGTAGTGGGACAAGTAGTGGGCGGAACCGTAAGCTCTGTCCGTTAGTCTCTATTTGGTCGCTAATAACTGCGGTGACTTGGCTGCAAAGCAAGGAATGGGATGGTACTCGTAGGACTGCTGGCTGCAAGGGCCAAAAAGAGAATTCTTTTATACACAAAAAACACACATCATCACCAAGCTAATGTCCAGAGAGGAGAGCAATCAGGAAGTCCATGCCCTGTGACCCTACCACCAAAGCTATTCTTTGCTTAAGCAAGGGCTTTTCTTTTTTTTTTTTTTTTGGCTAAGGCCACTAGCCCACGAAGTGTGATGCATTCATTCAACACATCTTTATTTAATGTTTACTCTGTACCAAGCCCGGGGAGTACAAAGCTGAATGTATGACATAAACCCCCCATTTTCTGGATAAATGCCAGCACCAGCAGGCTTGCAGGAGGCCCCGAGGGAGCCGTGTGAGGGCGGAAGTTTCACCCGGGGAGGCGGGCATGCTGTGATGCGCCCCCCGCGCCTCCCTGCCTTCCAGGCTGCTGCTCTGCTTCATGTGCTGCACCACGCTGCTGTCCATGTGGCTCTCCAACACGTCCACCACCGCCATGGTCATGCCCATCGTGGAGGCCGTGCTGCAGGAGCTGGTCAGGGCCGAGGAGGAGCAGCTCGTGGCCGGCAGCTCCAGCGCCGAAGAGGCCGAGCCCATCAGTACAGTTTGCTGGAGTTCATCTCCCCTTTGCTCCTCCACCCGAGTGACACTGCACAGCTCTGCGCCCGCCCCCACCAACCCTCACCTGCCTCCTGCCTCTCGTCTCGCCTCTTCCCCTTCCTGGCCCTTTACCCCGTACCAGCCCTTGTAACCTGAAGCTTCCCTGTGACCCGCATTCCCAGCTCTTCCTGCCCTACTTAGAGCAGCCACCGCTGCTCCTTTCCCCCAAACGCTCAAGGATTACAACAAGACCCCAGGCCTGTCCGTGTCGCTGAGTCCCACTATGCCTTCCGAGCGGAGGGAAGGGGAGTCGTCAGGCACCAGGCCCAGCAGGAGCCTTGATGCCTTTGTTTCCTCATCCAGCCCCAGCCCAGAGCCCCTGCCCTTCAGGGTCAGGTCCAGACTCCACATCTCACATCTTGCTTTCCTTTGCTACCGTAGATCTCGATGTAAACAACAGCCAACCTTCCCTGGAACTCATCTTTGTCAATGAAGAGTGAGTATGACCGCCCTCTCCCAGACAGAGCCTCTTTCAGCTGCATGGGCCAAGCTCACATCTTACCACACCACCACCTCCCCCCGCCCCGATCTCCTCTCCATACCAGGGAGCCGCTTGCCAAGATCCTGAGGGCAACTCCCTTAACCACTGGGTATTGCAGGGCTGAGGGAAGAGGGGAAAAGACTACACTGACTTTGAGGGAGTATGTGGACTATCTATACATCTACCAAGTAGAATTTCAGCTAAATTGATGTCCCCCTTGGGAGAATAATATATTTAATCTACTAATGAAAAAAGGCTCACATTTTAGATGTCACTGGAGATTCTTAGAGAATCACAAAGTATTTTTTAGATATTAGATGTGGTCTTACTAGATTTGGTCTTATTAGATATGGCAAAGAAAAACTAGGTGGCAGGTAGGGGATTCGAGGACAGTTGGTGAGACAGCCACGTGCTGATGAAAAAAGAAGCTTTTAGAAAAGGAGAAATATCGTCTCAAACACCCATGTGAGGTAAATCCATTAACAGCTGATTTCTTTTGGAGATCTAGTATCAAAATGTGGTCTTCAAGGAATACTGGGATGAATAAGACATTTTGAAAGTCGGATTTGTACTAGAGCTCAGTTTTGCTATTTGCTCTTTTCATTAAAAAATGGAGAACTCACACTGAGTGAGACCAGCACGATGTGAAGGGACAGAGGCAGAAGGGTGCCATCAGCTTATCTTCCTCCCGTCACTGGCTCCAATCATAATATACTGGACTTTCCTCCCCAGCCTTGACCATATCTCAGGCAAATCCTATAGCTCTTCTGGTTCCTTTCAGACATTAGAATGATCTCGTCTTTAGATATTCGGCAGTCTAGTCCAGACTCATATCAAAACTTCAATCCCTCATCCGAAGCTTCTCCCCGCCTCCTCTCACGCTCTCACCCAACCCCCCTTCAGTCTGCAGGATAAGAGGTAGAAGTGAGCAGGGGAGACAGTTGACTTTTCTCTTACTCTTCCCCCACCCTCCTTCCTCTCCCCTCACCAACTCTCTGCATCTGAATTCTCCAGGGTCAGGGCAGAGGCTGTAGGGAGCAGGAAAGATAAAGGGGCAAAGAGGGTCTTGGCTGGAGGTATTCTAGAGTGCGGTCAGTGCCCTGAGATTCAGGCAGCGACTCTTTTACACGTCGGGCACCTACCTTCAGGGTCTTCGGAGTGCCCGCTTGAGGCCACCTCTGCACAGGCTGGGCCTCACGGCACGAGGTGCTCTTGGATGACCGCTTGGGCTCCCTCGGTTCTGTGCTCTGGTGGCCTTCTCCAGCCTCTTTATTCTGGGGACGCCTCTGGCCCCTTGGGCAGGGCCTTTTCAAGGTGGCAGTAGCCCAGCTACCGTCCCTGTGCCGCCCCCAGTAAAGGCCACCGGACACTGAGAGCACAGCCTGCTCCCAGTGCAGCGGGCCTTTTCTCCTCACTCTGGCCTCTTGGGCAGCGCGCACTGGCCTCTTGCCTTTGTTCTTTTCTGGATGAAAATACATGTCCCCAAACTCCAAAGCCAAAGCTCAAGTTGTCCCAGAATTCCTCAGCAGCGTGCAGGGAGGATCCAGGGCTGTCACGGTGTGAGGATGGCGGTCTTCTTTCACGCCAGCACCTCCCATGCTGTCTGAGGGGTTCCATGCCAGCCTCCTCACCCGATTTGGGAAGGAAGGTGAGGAAACATCACAATTCTCCTCCCAGCCTAACGACTCTCTCCGGTGAATGCTTCCTCTGAGCCCCATCAACGCCTTATCCTTCCCTGATAGAGCCTGGAGGTGGGTGATGACCCCAGGCCCCCACTTCCTGCACGTGTGTCCAGCCCCTCTCACTGGCCTTCCCAGTGGTTGAGCTCATAGCACCCACCGTCCTCAGAACTAGGACAGACCAGAAACATGCATTTAGTGCTCAGTGTAAGTCCGTAATGCTGGTAGTTAAATCCCCACCTTCCTCTCTCCTCAAGGCAAAGACTGGGGACCAGTAGGAGTGGGAGGGACTCAGCACACGCATTGCCTGCCACCCTCTGAGGTACAGCTGCTGATGAGAAATTCACCCCCATCTTCTTGCTCTCACATGCTTTTTACCATGTGTGGCCCTGGCCCTCCCTGCTCCTGTCGCCTTAGATAAGCATTTCATGTTTCTCCTCCTAGAAAGTGAGCCAGTGAGAACACGGTCAGGGGCCCAGGCTCTCCAGGCAGAGGCAGAGACAGCTTCCTCTCTGGCACCACCACTTAGCACCCACTGCCCTCGGGAAGTTAGTAACCTCTCTCTGCCTAGTTTCCTACTCTGTAAATGCAGGTGCTGACACCCGCCCCTTAGATCTGTCGTGAGGATTAAAGTCCGTATTTGAGTGCTCAGCACCTAATAAGCACTCCATGTTAGCTATTATTAGGAGTCTCGGTTTCCCTCCAAAGGAAACGCCCTGCCCCTGTTCCCACAAATCCTTACCACATCTCTGGAAGGTGAGATTCGTCTTCTTTGTAGCCTAGAACACCTGAGTCTAGAAGGGTCACTAATACCAAACACCAACATGGGGAGAATTCCCATCTCATCAAGTCTGGGCCACTGTCATTTTTCTCACTTCCTTTGCTTTCTTCCAGCACGTCGAATGCAGACTTCAGTTCTCTGATGCAGAACAAGGTATGGCCCTGGGTTTCTTCTGTGCTTTGAGATACTTGAAAGACCCTCAAGATAACTCAGGGCCAGAGAAGCCTGGCAGCTTGTCGAGGGCACAGAGGTGCTCCCCTGAGCCTGGACGCGTGAGGCTTTGGGCAGTTCTGAGCCCCAGCCCTGGGTACTGGGCTTAGCGCCACAAAGGACAGGTTAACCTTTCCTCGTGGAAACCCAATATTCAGCCATCCAGATATTCAAGAGCCACGTATTCAGCCTCAGGATCCCTTTCAGGAGGGATTCGTTTACAAAAATCTTATTACAAAAAGGGGACACCAAGTTTGCCTGCACCCTCTACGCGGCCTCACCCCCTCGCCCAGGGCTGGTTTTACATCTCTTCCTACCTCAGTCCCAATGGATGGGCTTTGATCCGTCCAAACTGTGGACTTGGTTGTGTGCGATTTTTTTTTTTCCATGTTCTTTGTGTTAAAGAAAAATGAAGGGTTCTTCGTTAGCTAATGAAGTTCTAGAAAGCCAAGCTCTCCTATAAGGTCAGAGCCATGTTTTTCCAAGTTTCAAAAGCCCCTTCAAATGGGGAACCTGCGAGAAGGAGGCAGGCCCGGTAGGGATGGCTCTCTACCACCTGCTCGCCCTGGTTCTGGTCTCCGAGTCCCACAGGGGGGAGGTGTGGGTGCCCCCAGGGTGATCAGGGGGCTCCTCCAGGCCCCACAGCCTCCTCGAGATAGTGTGACGGTCTGTGTCCCGACAGAACCTGAATGGCGTGCCCGCAATCACCAACTCGGCCAGAACAGCAAACCACCAGGACAAGAAGCAGCACCCATCTCAGGTACTGGAATTGCACCTCCTAACCCTGTTTCCTACATGAAGCGCCTTGAGCTTCCCAAGGGGCACTGCTCGTGAAGCTGTGAGGGTGTCAGGCTAGCGGGCTGTCGCCAGGCACACTTCAGCCATCTGTGTGTCTGGCCTGCGTGTGCCACGGAGATAAGACATCCCGCTCACTGTTGACTTTGGCAAGTCATTCCACTGTCTGAGCCCCAGTTTCTTCAGCTATAAAAACTGAGACTTGGTCTAGATCAGAGGTGTTCAAACCACTCCTCAAAGGTGCTTCAGGGGCATTGCAATATTTTATTCGAGTATCCTGAGATTTTAAGGCAACTGCTTTTCTGTTCCCTGATTTTCCTGGTACTTTATCACTGAAACAAAATGCAGAAGTAAAATGGACGTCGAAGGTGGTGTAAAATTGCAACCATCACTTATAACCCTTGATTTCAAATTTTTGTGTTCATCAAAATCATCTCAATTATGTAGCACCCATATCATCATGAATAAATGCCATTGTTTATTAAATACTAAACACTGGGCTGAGCATTTGCTCTCTACTCTTGGCTCAGTGAGGTAGCAACTTTGAACTCCATTTTGACAGAGACGCAGAGAGATGAAATCATGTACCCAAGGCCTCAGAGCTACTGAGAGGAGAACCTCGATTCAAATCCAAGTCTCCCTGACCCTATGTGTCTACTTTCAGTTAAAAAATAGATGTTTGCCCATTAAATGCTACATTTGTTTTCTCTATTGGAGGTCCATGTAAATTTTCATTAGGAGAAAGGATTGTGGAAAACCACTGGACCAGAGAATCTCTGAGGTCTCCTCCAGCTCTTATAATCAATGAATCTTTCAGGAAAATGTGGCGGGATCCAGCCTTTCCAGGGCCCTCCTAAGCAGATGGGGCAGTGGTTACGGGCTTTGAGAAATGTGGCAGGGTGGCCTCTTCCCCTTGGTTTTCCTATGACCTGGCCTGCTGACATTTGTACCAGGCTACTCCTAGTCTCACGATTTGGGGCCAGGCCTGGCAGGACAGAGGGGCACTTGCTTCTTTAGTCCACAGTTGAGACCAGAGGTCAGCAACCACGGACCCTGAAAGGCCGTCACATGGACCACGCAGGGCGTGAGAGGACCATGGCCAGGCTGAGGTTTATATGCAAGGGGGAGGGGAAAGTGGGAAGGAAAAGCCAATAGGCAAGAAGGGAAAAAGTGAGAAAGAAGGGAGGAGAGAATCACACACTTTGACTCTCCGCTCAGTGAAAGCTGGACTCTTTCTATAATGCAAAGCTTATTTTTTAGTCATCTCCCAACTAGGACTGTATTTTAATTCCACGTAGAATAACCACCTTCTATTTGGTATTTAGACACAAAGTGGAGAGCAGTCAGTTTTACTGGAATTCAAGTAAAAAACAGAACGTGCTGTTAATACTCATAACAACAAAAATAATAATAGCTTACCATTTGTTAAATGCCAGGAAGTGTTCCAAGTGCTTTCCATGTACTCTTCAAAACAATCTGGCAGAGAAAATAGGATTTTCCCCATTTTACAGAAACTGCAGCGGGGATGGGGCTGCCCAAGTTGGTAAAAGGTAGAACTGGGACTGGGATTTGTTTTTCTGACACCCAAGCTTTCCACTGCACAATGGTGCCCCTGTTTTTCACGCTTTGTGTGCCAGACAGCCCAAGCTGGGTTGGAGAAATTCACTGATTTTCCTTTGGTAGGAAAAGCCACCAGTCCTGACCCCCAGCCCCAGGAACCAGGAACTCAAAAGAAAGTACAAGTCCCAGCATGACCAAATGATCTGCAAGTGCCTCTCTCTGAGCATCTCTTACGCCGCCACCATCGGGGGCCTGACCACCATCATTGGCACCTCCACCAGCCTCATTTTCTTGGAACACTTCAATAAGTAAGTAATTCACTCGGTCAACAAATATTTACTAACCACCCACTGTGTGTCAGGGACAGAACCAGGTGCTGAGTATACCACAGAAAATCGAACCAGAACAGTTTCTGTACCAAGAGGGAAAAAAGATGATCAAGTCATTACAGTTAAATGTGACAAGAAGGGTGGGATTCTGCTGGGGGAGCCCTGCTGAGGGACCCCACCCAGTCTAGAGGGAGGAAATGACTCCCCCAAGAGGCGACGATGAAAGTGGAGACCTGGAGGCCAAGCTGGAGTTAACTAGATGAAGGGAGATCTTCCAGACAAAGAAAACAGTGTAGTAGGCTCAGAGGCAAGAGAGCAGAGCACATAAAAGAAAATGACAGAGGGCAAAAGGAGGCCAGGGAGGTGGACGCGCAGATCACAGAGGGCCTCGCAGGGCCCACTAAGGAACTTGGACTTCATCCGAAAGGCCGTGAGAAGCCTTTGAAGAATTTTAGGCAGGGAGTGAGGTTATCATATTTACAGTTTTGAAAACTCATTCTGGATTTTTAAAATGGACAATGGTTTGGAACAGAAAAGGCAGGCAGCAGGAAGATAATCCAGGACACAGCTACAGATGCCCAGGAGAGAGCTGATGGTGGCCTGGGCAGCAGTGGGAGGAGAAATGGCCAGATCTGAGCGAGATTCAGAGGGAGACTCGACCGGCCTGGGTAGGATTAGGAAGGGCCTGAGAAAGGGAAAGCCCAAATCTCATTGTCAGGCTTGGGGCTTCAGCAGCTGGGGAAGCAGAGTTGCCCTTGATGTAAATGAGGGGAAAGATGAGTAAATGTTGATACAGAGGTTGACATGTCCAGGTGGACACCTGGGCTGGGGCCACAGCTGTGCCCAATGATGAACAAGGAGTCCACCAGATAACCTTCTTGGCCCCCTAAGACCAAGGAGGCCCCCTAAGCAGTGGATGTTGATAACAGATTTGGAGATTCCAAGCCATGGTTCTCCTGTGGGCAAAGTTCACATCCAGAACCTTCACGAGGCTCTAGAGACCGAAGTTCTCCAGAACTGATGCCTTGTGTCCTCCAGTCAAAACACATTCCTTGGGGGCTTCCCTGGTGGCGCAGTGGTGAAGAATCTGCCTGCTGATGCAGGGGACACGGGTTCGAGCCCTGGTCCGGGAAGATCCCACAAGCTGCGGAGTAACTAAGCCCATGAGCCAAAACTACTGAGCCTGCGCTCTAGAGCCCCTGAGCCACAACTACTGAGCCCGTGTGCTACAACTACTGAAGCCCATATGCCTAGAGCCCGTGCTCCGCAACAAGAGAAGCCACCACAATGAGAAGCCCGCACACCGCAACGAAGAATAGCCCCCGCTCGCCACAACTAGAGAAAGCCCGTGCGCAGCAACGAAGACCCAACGCAGCCAAAAATAAATGAAATAAATAAATTTTTTTTAAAAAACCATTCCTTCAGTGACATTATAAACAGAGTACATCAGATTGCCTCCTCTATTCTGTTGTCTTGAAAACCAGATCAGAATCTTTACATAAATTAAGAGCAAACAGACCCAGAGTGATTCTCCTGAGTGCAAAGTATATACACTTCAGTGGTATCAATTTTGGTTGCTTCGATGCTTTTTTAGCTTATTTCATAATTCTTGGCAGGGCTCAGTACAGTTGCAGCTGCCAAGTGAGTCCTAGATAATCTTTTACCATATTTTTATCATTATCTCTACCATTAGCTCTGCTCTGTCTTCTTAAGGACCATTTAGCTTATTACCCCGAAATACCACATGGAAATCCATCCTTTTCTAATCACTGACCTGGTTCTTTCCCCTCCAGCCAGTATCCAGCAGCAGAAGTGGTCAACTTTGGCACCTGGTTCCTCTTCAGCTTCCCCATCTCCCTCATCATGCTGGTGGTCAGCTGGTTCTGGATGCACTGGCTGTTCCTGGGCTGCAAGTGAGTCCCAGGGCCCTGCCATCAAGGCTCTCCTGTCCATCCAGGGCCATGGCGCAAGCCCTGGAGGGTGCCACCCAGCGGGGAGCTGCCAAGTAACCACAGAGGATGCCCGGAGGAGGATGCGGTGGACTAGATGAGGAGTCAGGCATCACATGTTCTAGACACTCTAAACATACGTGGACTCTGCACTTCCCTATGAGCTCTGCAATGAAATGTTCTTAATTTCAGCCAACTGCTCAGGGGAAGTGCTGGATTCATAAAGAGTCTGAATCGGAGAGTGTTTAATGTAGTTCCATACAGAGTAATTTGAACTAATTTCTAAAGAAGTGATGCCAAGTAGAAGTTCCCTTAGGCTTAATTTTATAGACATGACTGATTTATACTTAGTAGCTGTATGAAATATGCTCATATCCCTCAAAATAATATTAGACATTCCCCATGCAATATTATTTCTAATATTAATTTGCTTAGCCAGCCTTTTACTCATTATGGATGCTTACTCCAAATTTGATCAGCTCCGAACACATAAAGGGAAGATGTATATGATATTTTGCTATTAGTCCGGGGACCCAACATTCCCATTGCTCAGGGAATGTTCTCTGAGTTGACTTTTTTTTTTAATACCTCAGAGACAATTATCAAATCAAAGATAACTGTATACTTCTAAGCCTCCAGTGTTGCTAATTGAAAAGTAACACCCACTTTCACCCCAGACAAGCCTTGTCTCTAGACAGATACACATACACACATCTATGTGTGTGTGCAACACACAAATATATAAGCATCTATACACATATGCCGCATCACATTGATTCTCACTTATGTAAAGGACGAGTGTGTAGAGACTTTCCCGGTGGCCCAGTGGTTAAGACGCTGCACTTCCAATGCAGGGGTGCGGATTCCATCCCTGGTTGGGGAAATAGGATCCCACATGCTGCGTGGCGTGGCCAAATTTAATTAATTAATTAATTGATTGATTAATTAATTTAAAAACCCAACTGGGCAAAAAAAAATAAAGAAGACAAGTGTGTAGAAACAACCCCACATAAGTACACTTGCACAAGTCCATGAGACATGACTTTACATTTATATACCAGAGACATACCCGAAAGGCTGGGGAGAAGGCTGATGAGAGGCTGTGTAACTTGGCAGATCAAGAGATCAAGTCGCATGATAGGTGGGGCGAGTGGAGAGAAGAGCCATCACAGCCAGCCAGCCAGTAGTTTAGTATTTGCTTAAGACCTCTTCTCCTCTGGGCCTCAGAAGTGTGCTTCCTTTATTCTTTTGCTCATTCTCCCATCTCAGTTTTAAAGAGACCTGCTCTCTGAGTAAGAAGAAGAAGACCAAAAGGGAAGAGTTATCAGAGAAGAGGATCCAAGAGGAATATGAAAAGCTGGGAGCCATTACGTAAGAATCAGCCCTTCACCCTCTCTCCTTCCCCAGGAGAAAGCGTGGCAGGTAAAGTGTGCACAGAGGCAGCCTTGTTCTCAGCGGTCCCTTGAGCTGGGGGAATTTTCCTCAGCTACGAATCCAGGCATTTAGAGGTGCTACTTAACGCCAAAGTCAAGCTGGCCCAGACTCTAAGGGCCACCCTTCCGCTCTGCTGTATTCCAAGTCCAAGTGGTTAAGCAGTAGCTGCGTTTTAGGTCCCCACTATTGGAGCTCTGCATACAGGAGCATCCCAAAGCAAAGTCTGAAAGCTAACAGATACTTCCCAATTCCTGGAGTGGGTCTGTTTTCTTTTATAGCTACCCGGAAATGGTGACTGGATTTTTCTTCATCCTGATGACGGTGCTGTGGTTTACCCGGGAGCCTGGCTTTGTTCCTGGTTGGGATTCCTTCTTTGAAAAGTAAAGGATATTGTCTCTGAGAACAACCCCCTAACCCAAACCCTTCAGGCAGTACCTGCCAGTGTCCCCTCCTAGATTCTGTGGGATAGTCGTGGACCCAGGAAGCACTTTGTTCCCTTGAAAGTCCCGCTTTTTCAGGGAAGCTACAGTGTGGAGTCAGGAAGAAAATAGTCTTTGGAGTCTGAGTCCAGGCTTGGGATCAAGAGCTGCCACTTACCATCCACATGACCTTGGTCTTGTTACTTAAGCTCTTGGAACCTCAATTGTTATGGGAGTTAAAGGAGAATATGTCTGTAGAGTAAAACACCACCTGTAAAGACCATGGCCATCGTGGCCGAGGCCTGTCCCACCCCTACATATTCCCGAGGGCCAGGGCCACAGGCCACAAGCTCTCAGTGGCAGCTTGTGACCCTCCCAGGAAAGAGAACTCATCCTTTTCTAGTCTCCTTTATCTAAATAACTCCTGACCACTCCTTTTAATAGGTCCATAAATTCACACTAAGACACCTACCCTAACCAGGCCCTGCCTCCAGACATTAACCGCTGCCCATTAAATCCACCACTGGACAGCATGGCAGCAACTGGCAAGAAGGAAGGTTGACGTCCCCTCTAGACTAGGTCCTCAAGAGAGGCGCTGTGTTCAGACAGGCTGTCCTGAGACACGGTGTTACCCCTGGGCTTCCTGACTCTCTCCCCAGCTCTTCTTGTCTCTTCGCCAGGAAGGGCTATCGCACCGACGCCACAGTCTCTGTCTTCCTTGGCTTCCTCCTCTTCCTGATTCCAGCGAAGAAGCCTTGCTTCGGGAAAAAGAACGATGGTGAGAGGAGTTCAAGAGAAGAAGTTGGGGCTGGCTCTAGTCAAATAATGGTCGAAGTCAGAATTTTGGGAGGAGCCTTACCAAAGCCCTTCCAACTCCTCCCAGAATAGCAGAATATCCTCTGGTTCATCAATTAGGCCCCTGTCTCCACAAATCACACCCATTAGGGTTCATCTGGCTCTGCCTCGCTGTCTACCTGTGATCCAGGGGAGGACCAGGAGCCCTCACTGGGGACGGAGCCCATCATCACGTGGAAGGACTTCCAGAAGACCATGCCCTGGGAGATTGTCATTCTGGTGGGAGGAGGCTATGCTCTGGCTTCTGGCAGCAAGGTAACCCTTGAATCTGTTCTTATTGGGTCCAATATTTCTCCAGCAGCTTTACCTAATGAGTCATTATGGTGCTGGGAAGGAAGATTCAAAGGCGCTGAGAGGTGAATGTTCACCCAAGTCACTGGGAAGGGAAGCAGTTCAGCCAGGAATGGACATCCTGTCCCACCTTCTAAGCTGGCACTACTGGGAACAGAGTTACAGATAGCTGTGCCACAGTCACGGCACACAGGCATTCACACCTCACTTATGGGCCCACACTGCTACAAGCAAAAGATGTATTTGACTTTGTAGGCATGTCCTTCTGGAGTTTTGACAGTGGTGATAGGTGTAAGGTGTAAGGGCCCAGAGATGCTGCAGATTGACTCACAGCAAATTGTGAGTCCATATGCATATGGACTCCATATGCTTATATTGAGACCCTTTGGAGAATGTATGCTAAAGCAGATGTAAATGCCCCCCGCTTCCTGACTGGGAGGATTCGGGATGAGATCTTTTAAAGGGGGCTGGTGGGAAATAGTTGATTTTCCTAGATTGTTAGCCCTTCCTGAAATAAACAGCCCTAAGAATCAAGCAGGTTAGGGGTCTCCCTGTTTTCTTCCTCTACCTCGTCTATCTACATTCACCCATTCTAAACTTGGCTCACTTTTGACTGCCCATTCATTGTGGGCCTAAATGCTCTCTGCATCAGTAACAAAGTCACAGAATCCTCCACTTGGAAGGAGCCATGGAGGACACTGAGTCCCATCTTCCCACCCAAATAGAGATTTCCCTCCAGGACACCTCCAGTGACAGGGCAAGCCCTGCACAGCCAACAAAGAATACTGTTCTTTACTTTCAGTTCAGGTCTTCTGGAGGTCTTACACTCTTTGTTCTGGCTTTCTTCTCAGGAAGCCTCTCCTCTCCTGTAATAATTATTAAAACAACAAAGACAATCAGGTCCCCTGAGATCATTTTTTTCTTCCAACTAAAACTCCCTAGTTCCTTTAACCATTCCTCATAGTAGTGACCCCTTACCATGCTGGTCTTTCTCCTTAGGACCACTTTGCCTTTGCTCAAACACAGTCCAGGGGTGGTCAGTCTAGTGCAGAGTAGAATAGTTAATTACCCAAGCCCCATCCTGTATTTTTATGGAAACTTTTATAAGGCTTCATTGTCATTCATGTCAATATTCATATTGAAACTGCAGTCAACTAAAACGCTTCATTCTTTTCATTGTTAGCCACTATTAAGCTTCATGTCCTTCAACCAATCCTGTATATATGCTGTCAATATTTTTGATTCCAAGTTCACAATATCATATTTATCTTTGTTGAATTTCAGTGGTTAGTTTTGGCCTCTGAGCCTAGCCTGGCAAGATCTCTTTTCTTTTTCTCTTTTAACCAAAATTGTGCATGTATAGTTGGTATAACTGTAGAACCTACTGACTACTACTTTAATAATATAATTCAGGTACAATATGTGTGATTCCTACTGAATTTCAAATAATTTCAGTCTTAACATTAGTGAGGAAAATCCAATAAAAAATGTTTTCATACCAAGGGTTTAAAAAATTAAGGTTTCCTTTGTTGTGTTTTTTTTCCTAACTTTGCAGTCTAATTTACCAGTTTATTTCATTATAGTATAAACTAGTTCTTCTGAAAAAAAAATTGCCATTAAGTTATTTCACTTTACGTACAAGTACTGTGTGGAAAACATGATAAATAAAAATCCATTTCTTTATAAAACATACTGTTTCCACTCAGCTAACTGCTCTCCCTCCCCTCTCTTTGTCCAGAGAGCAAAGTTTAATGTGTCACAAGAGATAACAATTACAGAGTTCCTGTAGGCCTTGAGGCTCTGCACCCACAATTAATTGAGGTAGTCCCCACATACTGGATTTATAGCTCTCGGTCAGTTGAGAAAAAAGAAAGGGAAGTGGTCCAAGGTAAAAATGGCTACATGACAGAATTCTGAAGCCCTTTGGTCATCAGTCATCTATGAGCATGCCATGAAGTGGCCAGGGTGCTGTGGAGATCAAATGAGGTTTCGATGAACTTGGAAAAGAGGAAAAAGGGTGGCCTGCGTACAGTGTAGTAAGGCAGTCTTTAACAGTAAAACATGAGTAGGGCTTACAGCTTGAGGAATCATAAAATGTCTCACCTTGCTTTCTGCCCTACTGCCCATTTCTTTATTGCATTTGCAGTCTAGAGGGTAAATAGGAAAAGTCAGAGCTTGTCAACCATAGAAGGGAGAGGAGGGAGGGTGGGGAGAGCTGGAGAATGCATATGGCAACCTGGGGTTTTTTAAGAACATAAACTCAATTGTGCCCTTCATTTTTAGGGGAGGGGGAGAGCCCTCATCATTGGCAGATGAACATCTTCCAACCTAATGAATTATTCCAAGTGGGAATATTCATTGATTTGAGTAGATGTGTATAGGTGTTGCTAATGGAAAATGTTCAAGCGTGGCAACATGCCTTTATATCGTGTTGCCAAAAAGCACGGGCAGATGGTAGATCCTGATGTCAGCCACGATGAGATTTGAACCTAACACAGGTCGAGACTGAATGACTGTTTCTAGGCCAGTGACGTGGCACCTTCCCCACTACATGGAGATAGACCTGTAACCCCTCTCTCCTTCATTACTCATGTAGAACTTCTAATGTTCAGTCTTGCCCATTCAAGGCCCCCAAAACCAGAGGAAAGGTTACTATCCAAACATGTTGATAATTTTTCCCATTTCACGGGTGATAAAATAAGAGAAATAGATTTCAAAAGCAGGATTAAGGATTACACTTGGCAATCTGTGTAAAGGGCATCGTTGAGTGAATGCACAGCATGAGACTGTCAGAGGCTGGAGAAAGAGTAACAAGTTTGAAGTTGAGGGGCTGATCACCCCAAAGATCTCCAACCCCTGCCAAGTCATATCAGTGCTAAGGAGGATCTCAGCAAGTAGAGGCTCTCCATGCCCTGTGATAATGACTGACCAGGAGGCCCTAATTAGACTGAATGGTGTACAATCATTTAAAAAAAAGCATTTGCTGGGCTACATAGTGATCTAATCATAAAAAATCAGGAATGCCTGTGGGTCGAGTCTGCCTGAAAACAGGGAAGCAAATTAGATGGCTCCTGGTGGTCCCTTTCAGCCCCTCACCATCCCTGACCTTCTGGAGGCTAAGAATTCCACTGGGAGTGGCCTTTCCCACTTTTTTCTCACTGCATCACCTTGTCTCCTGCAGAGCTCCGGCCTTTCCACGTGGATTGGGCACCAGATGTTGTCTCTGAGTAGCCTCCCACCGTGGGCCGTCACCCTGCTGGCGTGCATCCTGGTGTCCATTGTCACAGAGTTTGTGAGCAACCCAGCCACCATCACCATCTTCCTGCCTATCCTGTGCAGCCTGGTGAGTAGAGCAGGGTTCCCAGATATCCAGACCGGCTACCACAGGAACAGACAGGGGCAGGCCCGGGCCCAGGGGCAGTTCCACGGCTGGACTCTCTCTTCCGGTCATTGCCACAGCCTTCACTGATTGGTGTTCAAGCCATAGTTTGATAGATGAAGTCTATTTCAAATAGTAACTGATAAGTAAAGAGATAATTAATAACAGCAAGAGTTCTAGAAACCCTTTTCCAAAGGACTAGGCTTAGTTTAGGGGCAGCCCTGAATGGAAACAAGAGTGGACAAGATAACCTTAAAACCCTAGGATTCTAATTCCCCACAATCATCATCAACCTTTCTCTCCTAAGATGAGACCTAACAGGAGGGCGGGAGAAATAGCTACAGAAAATGGAGGCAAAATGCTCCCAGAAGTACTCTCGGCTGCAGAGACCAAAACCACAGCTCTGTCATCAGCGCCTCCACCCAGCTTCTCTGTCCAGGAGATTCTGAGAATTATGAGCAATGCCAGCCTCATTCCACGGTCTCAGAACAATTTGTTATTAATGGAATAGGGGAGGGAGCAACTGCCAGATCTCAGCCTGGCTAAGCAGCCCCAAAGGTAATGCACCAAACAAAATGCTGCCTCTGTCCCATTCTGTGAGGTGGAACCTATAAAATGAAGGCTCCTTCTCATTGCCAACAAAATAATATCCTCCTGTTCTTTCTAACCCCAAACTCCTCCCAGCCACTCTTTGCTCGTTGCTCAGATGACTCCCTCCAACTTCTCCCTTCCATCATCCTGCCTGTGTGAGCATGGGAATGCACTTAGTTAAAACTTGGCAACGTTGAGGGTAAGACCACGGGTTCAAGTCCCACGTAAGGCAATTATCTTACCTAGGAAAAAAAACCCTTAATTCTGCACCCCAAGAGCGAGAGATGCCTACTCCCATCAAAGCAGCTTATTCATGAGATTTGTGTTTGAAGAATTTCTCAGCTAAAGAATAAAATTTTAAAACCACTTCCTTAAACCAGCACCAAGAAATGAAACATCCCTTCTGGGAAGTAACTTGGAGCCCATGTTTCCATGGGAAGTGAGCGAGCAGCAACAGGAGCCCGTCCAAGGAGCCCAGCACTACATGCTTCTGAGGGCGTGATTTGACTGCCCCCAGCACATGGTGTCCAGCCAAGGCTAGCCAACACCAAGCCATCACCTAAAGCACATTCACGAGAGTAAGCACAGGAAATGCAAGTCTCATCTCAAGGCTAACGCTTCTGTGAATTCTCTCTTCTCCTAGTCCGAAACGCTGCACATAAATCCGCTCTACACCCTGATCCCAGTCACCATGTGCATCTCCTTTGCAGTGATGCTGCCAGTGGGCAACCCCCCTAACGCCATCGTCTTCAGCTATGGGCACTGCCAGATTAAGGATATGGTGAGTCGTGGGTGTCCTCTTCCTGCCAGGCCCACCTGCCATGAGAACAGGGATGACGGGCCCCACGGTCTTCTCCTAAAGTTTATTATTTTGTAAGCGGTGCCCTTGACCTGTCATAGCTCAATCTGCTGTGGCAGAAAGAATGGTCCTGGTAAAAGGTTTCTGTATGGTCCATGAGCACCAAGAATAGCAGAAATGTGCTCTTCCCAATCCTAATCTGGGAGAAAGTGGGAATGTGGACAGAAAAAGCTGGGACAGACATGGGATGTGACCCAGTTCCAGAAGGTAAGAGCTTGTTCTAGTCTTTGCCTCAGTTTCTTCATTGGACTCTGGGGATATTCACTCAAAGAGTTGCTGGTTTATTCACAGAAGGTTAAGTGTGAGACACTGTATGAACCTAGGGTGATAAGAACAGGATCCTTCTATTCAACTCTCTCCCCCAAGCAAGGAACCCCCGAAGCAACAACTACAAAATGAAGCACTCACAGCCCATTTCTTAGTTTTCAGCGAGGCTCACGGAAGACAGCTCTGAGGGTACATTTTGCCGCTGATTTTAGTGTGCAGCGCATCCACTCTCCACCCCTCAACCTGTGCTCACTGCTATGCTTTTTAATACCCAGGGCTGACGGGGTTGGGAAAGGAGGAAGAAACTAATACAGATGACTGGGCCGGGCTGACTGAAAGCCGGCCCCTTCACCCTTGCTGAGGGCCTATTTACTTTTCACTCAAATCCAAACTTGATCTCAGCAGCCCTGTAAATACCAAATGGAGAAAAGGAAGAGCTTCAGGCTGGGAGCAGATATTCAGATCCTTTCTACTTTCAAACTGCTCATCTGAGTCATCTGAATTACTTCAGGGAAGGGAGGTCACAGCCACCCCTCTGTCCTCCTCAGATCTTACTACACAACCCCGTCTGCTCCTACTGAGCTCTGCCCCAACTCTCCTGTCCCCACGAACCACCCCCCGCCGCTTCCCCCACTCCCGCTCCCTCTGCCATGAGCTTTCGCTGCTCACCCCCAGCCTTCTACCCTGGAATCAAGTGATCAGAGACAGTCTTTTGTTTTTTTTAACATCCTTATTGGAGTATTATTGCTTTACGGTGATGTGTTAGTTTCTGCTGTATAACAAAGTGAATCAGCTATACATATACATATATTCCCATATGTCCTCCCTCTTGCGTCTCCCTCCCTCCCACCCTCCCTATCCCACCCCTCTAGGTGGTCACAGAGCACCGAGCTGATCTCCCTGTGCTATGCGGCTGCTTCCCACTAGCTATCTATTTTACATTTGGTAGTGTATATAAGTCCATGCCACTCTCTCACTTAGTCCCAGCTTACCCTTCCCCCTCCCCGTGTCCTCAAGTCCATTCTCTACGTCTGCGTCTTTATTCCTGTCCTGCCCCTAGGTTCATCAGAACCTTTTTTTTTTTTTAGATTCCATATATATGTGTCAGCATACGGTATTTGTTTTTCTCTTTCTGACTTACTTTACTCTGTATGACAGACTCTAGGTCCATCCACCTCACTACAAATAACTCAGTTTCGTTTCTCTTTATGGCTGCGTAATATTCCATCGTATATATGTGCCACATCTTCTTTATCCATTCATCTGTCAATGGGCACTTAGGTTGCTTCCATGTCCTGGCTATTGTAAATAGTGCTTCAGTGAACATTGCAGTACATCTCTTTTTGAATTATGGTTTTCTCAGGGTATATGCCCAGTAGTGGGATTGCTGGGTCATATAGTTCTATTTTTAGTTTTTTAAGGAACCTCCATACTGTTCCCCATAGCGGCTGTATCAATTTACATTCCCACTAACAGTGCAAGAGGGTTCCTTTTTCTCCACACCCTCTCCAGCGTTTATTGTTTGTAGATTTTTTGATGATGGCCATTCTGACTGGTGTGAGGTGATACCTCATTGTAGTTTTGATTTGCATTTATCTAATGATTAGTGATGTTGAGCATCCTTTCATGTGTTTGTTGGCAATCTGTATATCGTCTTTGGAGAAATGTCTATTTAGGTCTTCTGCCCATTTTTGGATTGGGTTGTTTGTTTTTTTGATATTGAGCTGCAAGAGCTGCTTGTATATTTTGGAGATTAATCCTTTGTCAGTTGCTTCGTTTGCAAATATTTTCTCCCATTCTGAGGGTTGTCTTTTTGTCTTGTTTATGGTTTCCTTTGCTGTGCAAAAGCTTTTAAGTTTCAGTAGGTCCCATCTGTTTATGTTTTTATTTCCATTTCTCTAGGAGGTGGGTCAAAAAGGATCTTGCTGTAATTTATGTCATAGAGTGTTCTGCCTATGTTTTCCTCTAAGAAGACACAGTCATTTTTAAAGGCACTGGATGACGAGCAGGGAGCCGGTCCTGGGTTCTATTCCCAGCCTGGGCACCAACTCAAGGCTTCACTTTCCTCACCTGCTAAGTGAGGAGGTTCAAACTAGATGCTCTGTGTGGCCCCTTTCAGCTCTGAAATGGCCTTAATTTAGCTCCTTTAGGACCTGCCTCCTCTCATCTGCTAGGAAACATGGGCAGTTCTCCAGGCCAAAAGGCCCAGGAGGCCAGGGTGATTAATAAGTCCAGGGCTTGGGCCAGAAGGCAGAAAGGCACATCTAGTCATTTGCTTAGAACAATTTCCTAGCATTCATTTTTCCCTCGCAACTTTCCCAACTTAGTCCCAGCTAGTGGACTTGTGGTGACATGCTGTATACTTGGTCATCACCTGGTAGGATGCCAGCCATACTTACTGCACACTTTTCCAAATGGCCCTGGCTCTGCCATCCCTCACGTCCCCCTTCCACCTGGGAGTGTCAATGCCATGACAGAAATGGAAGGGGTCAGAGCTGTGGAGGTGACATTCCCTCAGGAGAAAGCAGCAAAGGCCCCATGCCAGCCAGGGTGCCTGTGTCACCTTCCTGTGGAAGGGCTGGTGCGGAGGCAGCTGACCTGTTGCCCCAGGTGAACCTAAGGTACACTACTTCCATGAGCTGTTCCTTGGGGGAAAAAAGGTAACAGTCATAGAATACAGGCTCTCCTACGAGTCTTATGTGTCAGCACATTAAAGGCTCTGAGAGGTTCCTGCTTTACAAGCTCTGTTTAATCTTGATGAACACAGTTCCCTATTACGTAGCTACAGAACTCTTTTTTAGCGTAACTTAACATCCCAAGATCTGGTGTTCCAAGTACATAGCTTCTAGGCCTCCATGTAATAGCGAGAGTGCTACAAACATAGAGAAGGTTCTAACGGCCGTCTCCCAGCCCCAAGTCCTCCCTGCTCTCCTGTCCTCAACAGTCCTGTGCCCCCTACAAGGCACCACTAGGGCACCCCAGTCAGTGACTGGAACAAATCAGGGCCACGCAGGTGGGCTGTGATCACATCAGGGGTGAGGCTCAGGCAGGGGACACAGGTGGGAAGCATCTGGGGATCTGCGCTGCTGCCTGCTCACGGTGACTAGAGTCTGTGTGTCCTGCTGCTTTGTCTCCTGCAGGTGAAAGCTGGCCTGGGGGTCAATGTCATTGGCCTGGTGATAGTGATGGTGGCCATCAATACATGGGGAATTAGCCTCTTCCACCTGGACACTTTTCCCGCCTGGGCTAAGGTCAGTAACATCACTGATCAGGCCTAACACAAGTGGGCAAACGGCCCAACCAGAGGAGCTGCCAGCACCCGGCAGGATCTGACCAACAGGCCAAGCAAACCACCAGGAGTGCACAACCCCCAGCAGAGGAGTCCGCCAGCTACCACCTTGAGTGAAGCGCAGGGAGCCCGCAACGACCAAATGCACAGGCTTGGATGTTAGTGTCTTCTGCTCTGCCCTCCTTCCTTAGCACCACAGCTCAAGGAAACCTAAAACCGTTCTCACTTCCTTGTACCTAGTCTCTCCAATCAGCTCTTTCTGAAGACAGGACGAGACAAAAGCCTGTCTTTGTTGCCCCTCAGAGGCTAAGCCTCACAAACTGACTAGTCTCACTGGGTTTGATGTTACTCTTAATTTCTCAATCCCTTGTAGGAGTAGAAGGAGAAATCCAAATCATCCTACCTATGCGCAGAGAGTGAAACCAGTGACTTCTCCTCTTTGGGGGGAAATCTCACCTAGAACTTGAGACCTAACGTTGGCTCCTTTCTCTCAAGTGTTTCTATCATAAGTTCTCTCCACAAAAAGGCAGTTCTTAGTAAGTCCTCTTTGTGGCAATCAGTACTCTTTTATCACTACTCTGATTCCTTTTTAAGCGTCTCTCTTCAATGGCTTCTCTATACCTTGGCACCAAATTCCTGTAAAGAAATAGTGTCCCCTTCAGGAAGAGGCTGGTGCTGTTCTCTCTGTCAAAGGAAAAGGAAGTTGAGAAAGAAGACACAGATTAGTGTCTCTCTCTTCACTCATCACTAACCATCAATACCACCGTGCTGGTTAAGTGTCGGGAGGGAGAAAAAACGTTCATACTTGTCTTATTAAGGAGGCCGAAACTGTGATTAAGACCATAGCACTATTAACGATATTGGAAGGACTTTCTTCTGGAGGTAATGAGTAGTTCGTCCCTGAGAAGACAAGCACAGAAAGGTCCAAACACATCAGTCACTTTCTACAAGTTAATGAGCCTCTTGAGGGGAGGGGAGATGTCTTACGTCTCCTAAAGTCCCCAACAACTTATACAATATAGTAAACTGTACCTGCTCAATAAATGTTTCCTTTGAGAAAAATCACTTTGGAAATCCAGGCCTCCTCCTTCCTCCTGTACTACACCCTTTCCCCCAAGACAGAGGTCCTTGCTATAGGACTGGATGAAGCTCCCAGGCCCTCCGGTCTTCAGGCATTACACATTTCTGATTCCTACCATCAGTTACTCGCTAAATACACCCTATGGGAAAAGGAGGACCCCATAGTTGCTGCACTTCTTGAACTGATTTTAAGTTACTATTGATAGCACATGCAGTTTTCCCACAATAATTAACCAATAAGTCACTCCCTTAGTTTATCAAGTATCTGTGAGTTATAAAATTCTTCTGTGCCAAACTTGCACCAGGTTTAATCAGGAATATTACTGCTTCTGCCAATTAGCTTAAGCTAAATTATCTGGCCACTTATAAAAGTGAATGAGCCCATATGAAATACCAGTATCAGGTACACTATGTCTGGTTTGACGAAGCCAGATCACTACAGTCACGTTGCTTTAAAATGTTCAGAAGAGTCAGGATGTCACTCCTAATGTCAGGGTAGCCAAATCCTCCAGTGTCTGACCTATTACAGAACTTAGACTCCAAGCCTTAAAGTCAGACAATAAGACAAAGGCACAGATAAGATGATTCTGGGAGTATAAAAAAGTAAAAGGAGAAAGAAAAGTTGACTTAGAATTAAGTTGACTTAGAAAGATTGGTCCCTGTTCAGCTATTTGAGACCCTGACTCACTCCGAAAGGGAAAGCAGTGGAGCCCCCCCTGCAGCTGCTGCCAGGTCCCCCAATCAGCTAAGCAGCCAGTTCAGAAAGGGTGTTTATTTCGGTCTGGGCAGTAGACTGAACAGCACTGTTCTCTCCCCAGACCAGAGATTCAGGCCAAAGAAGATTGCTCATTCCAGATATGACTAACAAATGTCAGCTATGACTAACAATTCTTTGTCTTCTAAAATCACTCTGCTGTTGGACAGGAACTACAATAATAGCTGTACTAGTCTTGTCACTTGCAAATATATTAAATTTGATTTTATCTTCTCGTATCACAACTCTACAGGGGCAGAAAAGCTATAAATGATCATCTTATACCAGCTCATTTCATAGATGATGAAACGGAGAAACACTAAGTAGAGCTGCATCTTATTCTCGACTATACATCAAATTTGCTTAAAGTTGTCTCTCAAATTCCTTTAAGTCACCCATGAAGTACAGGGTATACTATCTTTTATGTTAGTATTTACATGAAAAAGACTCACGTGCCATCTTAGTAAGTAAAAAATAGCTAGTTTTTCCTCCATTGCCAAAATAGATCCCTGTTTATTTAGCTGAACCCAAATAAAGTAGGTGGCTTTAGGACCCTGTTTGAAAAATACATCTGAACACTAGAATCACCCTCGCGGCACTAGCACTAGCGAGACATCCAAACCGTTAAAAGACAAAGGGAGGAATTCCCTGGTGGCGCAGTGGTTAAGAATCCGCCTGCCAATGCAGGGGACACAGGTTCGATCCCTGGCCCGGGAAGATCCCACATGCCGCGGAGCAACTAAGCCCGTGCGCCACAACTACTCAGCCTGCGCTCTAGAGCCCGCGAGCCACAACTACTGAAGCCCGCGTGCCACAACTACTGAAGCCTGTGCGCCTAGAGCCCATGCTCCGCAACAAGAGAAGCCACAGCAATGAGAAGCCCACGCACCGCAACGAAGAGTAGCCCCCGCTCACCGCAACTAGAGAAAGCCCACACGCAGCAACAAAGACCCAGCGCAGCCAAAAATAAATAAAATTTAAAAAAAAAAAAAAAAGACAAAGGGAACTGACAGCACCCGAGGGCACAGGGAGCTGTCCTGGGGCTGTGCTCACAGAATGAACGCCCAGCACACCGCCCGCACTATTTACAGGGCACCTTCTGCTTGGCCCAATCCTGTACAGCTGTACAGGTAAGAACCAGGCGACCACACTGCACTTTCCATAAGCAGGCGCAGGACTCAGATTTTGCAATGTCCCACCCTGCCCCACGCACTTTCCAAGACACTTCACCGTTGGGTTCTTTTGTTTCTCTCCCAGTGCCTCAAAACATGCCATCCGCTAGGTCTTCAGTACTTGACTACGTTGCACCCAGATTTAGGAAAGGTATAAACTGAACATTGGAAAATCCAAGTCTCACAGACTCCCTATTAAGACCAGGAAAGGTCTCAAAATATTTCCCCTTCACCGCCCTGTTCCTTTCCATAAGGCAAGGCCCTAACAGTCAGTAGGGAAAGAACTCATTCATCTGTGTAAGGCATGGAAATGCTATGTGCAAAGTCCGAGCCGGGAAGCTGAAGAAAAGCCTCATATGCTCCAGTACGGTATATAGTGTTCCTTCAGGAGGAATAACAGAAAAAGCATTTAAAATGTGGGAGAGCTCCGCAGAAAAACAAACATCAGCATAGCACCAAGGGAGTGAACTGCCCAGTGGAAGTGAAAACATGATGCATGTTACATATGCTCCATGAACCCGTTAAGTACAGAAGACTGGAAAACCCACACATTCTAACTTTTCTCTAGAGTCACACAAATGAAAATTGAGTAAATGAGTTAGAAAGAAGGGGCTTCCCTGGTAGCATAGTGGTTAAGAATCCGCCTGCCAATGCAGGGGACACAGGTTCGAGCCCTAGTCCGGGAAGATTTCACATGCCATGGAGCAACTAAGCCCGTGTGCCACAACTACTGAGCCCGCATGCCACAACTACTGAAGCCCATGTGCCCTAGAGCCCATGCTCCACAACAAGAGTAGCCACTGCAATGAGAAGCCCACGCACCGCAACGAAGGGTAGCCCCTGCTCGCCGCAGCTAGAGAAGGCCTGCGCAGCAATGAAGACCCAATGCAGCCATAAATCAATTTTTTTTTTTTAGACTTTTTTTTTTTTAAAGAATTTCACTTATTTATTTATTTATTTTTGGCTGTGTTGGGTCTTTGTTTCTGTGCGAGGGCTTTCCCCAGTTGCAGCAAGCGGGGGCCACTCTTCATCGCGATGCGCGGGGCTCCCACCGTCGCGGCCTCTCCCGTTGCGGAGCACAGGCTCCAGACGCCCAGGCTCAGTAATTGTGGCTCACGGGCCCAGTCGCTCCGCGGCATGTGGGATCTTCCCAGACCAGGGCTAGAACCCGTGTCCCCTGCATTGGCAGGCAGACTCCCAACCACTGCTCCACCAGGGAAGCCCCCAATTTTTTTTTAAAAGTTCATTATGAGTTAGAAAGAAGGAAATAAAATTGTCCCTTTAAATCAAAACTGCTTAATTGTATAAAACACTAAATCAGAAGAGACATCTAAAGACATCAACTGGTAACTTCAACTTATAAAATACAGCACCTTTTAACAATTTTAAGTAAGGTTCTTTTGGTTTTTTCTCTCCCTTTGGTTTTTGTTTGGGAGGGTTACAGTTTAAGAATAAGCTTTCCAGTTCAATGTATTTTTTAGGTTCCCAACATAAACCCTGAAGTCTTATTTTTCACACGTGAGTAACCTTCAGTAGAATTTTATGTAACCTTCTTAAGGTCAGGTGTAGCAAAAAGTTTCCTTAAGTCACATCAGCAGTAGTTTTCAAACTTTTTTAAAAGAAAAAAAGGCATGTCTTGCAGTGGTTCTTCCCATCCCTCCGCTGCTTTGTAAGGCAAGGGCCTCTACAAAACACCCAGGGAACGTACCTTTCAGTGCCACAATCACAATCACCACACCCCTTAAAATCCATGATGGTTCTGGGTTCCTCCAACACTATATCTCAGTGAAGATAATCCTGCCTGAGAACTCCGAGCTCCTTTTCACTCCTGCAAGAACCTAAAACTAGGAGAGGGGCTCTGAATGGTGACCAGGAAGTCAGCCTGCGTTCACTGTGTAGCAGTTTACATGGTGAAGGTGATTTGCTGGGTGGCTCCCACTGGCAGAAATGATCCTGTCATCGAGGTAAGTGTCACTCCTGAGGGAAGCTCCAAGTCCAAACAAGCTTTGTTTACAATATATACTTACAGAGACCTAATTTTCCAACATCCAAGTGACCCTCAAAGAAGCCACTCTGGGGGTGCAGTGGTTGAGAATCTGCCTGCCAATGCAGGGGACACGGGTTCGAGCCCTGGTCTGGGAAGATCCCACAGGCCGCGGAGCAACTGGGCCCGTGAGCCACAACTACTGAGCCTGAGCGTCTGGAGCCTCTGCTCCGCAACAAGAGAGGCCGCGATAGTGAGAGGCCTGCACGCCGCGATGAAGAGTGGCCCCCACTTGCCGCAACTGGAGAAAGCCCTTGCACAAAAACGAAGACCCAACACAGCCAAAAATAAAAATAATAAATAAATAAATAAAAATTAAAAAAAAAAAAAAAAGCCACTCTGGGAGGAACACACGCACAAATAACAATGCTCCATGGCTGATAACAAGGGATTCCTCTTTGGAAAGAGTTTTCCAAGCTTGTGGCTTGAAAAACCCTTTTGAATACCCTCAAGGATGGTAAACGTCTAGCCTTCGAGGCTGTAGTTCATTCTGCTAACAATTCAGTCATTCAAGATCAAACCTTGTAAGCCAGGTGGTATGATCAAGGTGCATACTATAGATTTTCATCAACAAAGAGAGTGACCATAGAATAATGACAAATTTTGCAGTTCATAAACTGGCTCCAAAAGTGAGTGCGGAAAAACAAAAGTATTCTGACCAAAAGCAACATGTTTGGACTAATATCTACTATTTATTGGACATTGCAAAGCACTGTGCTACACATCACATACATTATTTCAACTGTTTCTCATGGAAGCCCTATGAGGTAGGTATTGTATCCACATCTTACAGAGAACACAACAGTTTCAGAAAAATAAGCTGCTTGCCCCTGATCACACTGCAAGGGAGAAGCCAACCATAATATGATCCTAAGCAGTACAACCTGACAGGGACAAAACTTATCTCCATGTATGAAAGATCCATGTTTCCAAAGAGAAGCAGATCACTTCATTTTATAATCACATTTAGTATCAGTGGCATCACTGCCTGAAAAAAAAGGTCTCTAAACCATTCTTCCAGTTTACTAATTCTGCTAAAATGTCTTCAGAAATGGCGACATCAGTGAAGCTGTCTAACAAGCCCTCTGGAACAAAACACCCAGTGAAATGGGCCTTTATTTATATTTAGTGCAAAATACACTTCCAGGACTTGAGCTTGGAGCTATCCCCCTGCACAGATATGTATAATATTAGGTTCAAGGTTATCACTGTAATAGCAACAGATAGGAAACAACCTAAATGTTCCTCAGGGGCAGATTAAATAAATTATGGTATATTCATTCAGTAGAACCTTATGTAGCCAAAAAAAGAAAAGAGGTTCTTTGTTCCTTACCTACTGATATGGAATGACCTCCACTGGGGAAAACACTGTATATAGTTTGTTATCATTTGTATAAAAACCCCCATGTACATGTGTTTGTTCAGGCACAAAATCTTTCGCAAAAGGATACAGGAAACTAGTGAGTGCCTGACTCCAGGGTGAGGAACTAGGAGATGAGGGACAATGCAAATCACTTTGTATTGACCCAGGGGGAAAGTTAGGTATTTAAACTTCTTTTTTAATTAAAAAAAAATTAATTGATTATATACTTGAAAAATTAATGGACTGATTATACACTTGAAAAATTACAAGGGTAATTTATGGTTGCAGAAAGAAAAACACAAAAAGTCTTCTTATGAGAATCTCTATAAAGTTATAATTTAAATACATTTTTTTAAATGTAAAAAGGCATAAAATTTCCTTTCTACACAACTTCTCATTTATCTACCATGTAATGTCAAATGTGCCTGTAATCCCATAAAATAAGTATGATTCTTATGAGAGAACAGAGCCAGATCAAATGCATCATTAGGAAAAAACATGCATACCAGACTATGAATTCTACTGAGGACAAAGGCCATTACTTTAAATACTTTTGAATTCCCCAGTTCCTGATAGGGTTCTCAGAACAGGGTTTCTTGGTTAATGAACAGCAAATTGATTTATTGGTTAAATTAGCAACTATGGAGCTTCCTGACAACAACATAAAATTAGTGGATAATTCACCAGAAACTGGCTTCTAGATTTTCATTTTAATTACTACTTTGAAACAACATAATTTAGTACCAAAGGTTTAAACACCCAATATAATTGCTAGACTGTGAAATCAGCATTATTTATATCTCATCAGCTATACAAAACTCATCAATTTTTCTTTTGAAAACGGTAGTAGAAATCCCAAAGAATAAGGGAGAGACTACTAATTAAAGGTCATGTTTACTAATCTAGCACCATAATTCCATTCTCAGGACCTCCCAAGTGGCTGGAAGGAGGAAGGGAAGAAGTGAGGATGTTGGAAAAGTAAGGGCTGTTCTTAACTTGTGGCCCCATTTGTGCTGTAAGGCAATGCAGGGTCTAGCAAAGAAGAAAATTGCTGAGGCTGGAGATGAAAACAAAAGCTTTTGGTTCAGATGGTAAACGAGGCCCTCAAGAACAGTAGAATCAGTTTATCCAGGAGGCAGTGCTGGAGTCGGCCTCATGAACTAGGGGGTTTCTTCTTGGCGTCCACGTCCTTTTTAATTTCTTCAAGTTTTTTAGCCAGGTTTGGTATCTTTAAAGAGAAAAGAGATTATTATCATTTCGCATCTACCTAATCAATATTTTTTCATTTCTCTTCCTCTAAATATAAATGGTTTTTTTACTTTTCCTCTAAAAGAAACCTGCTCAACAGTGGTCTTTCTTAGCCTCGTAACTGCCTAAGAAGGATACCAAAAGATGTAAGTTAAAGTAGGCTCCCTCCCCAAAAGCCAGACCCTGACTTCTACTTTTGTATACCCACTTAGCCCCTCAATCCAGTGCCAAGTAAAAGTTGTACATATAAACAATAAATGTGACATAAATTAACAAGCACCTGCCTAGAAAACCACATGACTCAAGTGAAGGTTGACAAAGGGAATTCCCTTTATCACACTAAAAGCTTCACTATAAAACAAATCAAAAGTTAATATCATGTTTCCCTTCCTTATCTCTTTAAAGTAAGCATTACCTTTTAGGATCCCCATTAATGGGCATTTGTGCCACCTGATTTTCAACTTCCCCATCTGTAAAGTGAAGCTAATACAACTCCCTACTTCACAAAATGCTGTCCTCCTTATATGTGCTGCACTGTATGAATCCACCTCCAAATTACTCAGTCATCTCTACTACTGGGTAGGGTGCTGAAAAGATTGTCCAATTAAAGTATCACTTCACATGATTTTCCACAGAACTGTAAGAATCTAACAGTGTTACTCTGTGCTAACAAACCCAGCTCAGGATCACCATGAGACCACCTAAACTGATGGGATTTTGCACTCTTATGGTGACAGGCGCTTCTGTGAGTTCTGTTATTTTTTCAAACAATGGAAAATCTTTCTACAAAATTCAGGACTTTTTCCTCAGACCTATGGACCTTGTTTATGCTGGAAGGCATACCTTACTTCAGCAAACACAAGTCACTATGTATTAGTTACGTGAAATCAAGGAAGACGTGAATATGGTCACTTACGTCATAGTTCTGAGCCAGGTACATTCCCACCACGTTGCCAAGAGTAAATCCAAGCTGTAAGGATAGAACAGGAAGAGTCACACTGGAGACGGAGCTCTGTGCCATCCGATACCACACCAGATTACATGGATAATATTCTCCTAAGGAGCGCAGGACAGTTATAAGACCCCGGTGTCCAGGCTAGGGCCGTGCATAGCATGAAATTCACATCTTTCTTCTATAAAATAAACACAGAAATATCCTCCCAAAAGGTTAAAGAGTATACGAAAGAATATATGGTAGCACTGAACACACTGACCTTATAAATATTTGGCTGTAAGTTCTAGAAACTCAAGCCAAAATTCTGATTTTTGTTAAAAGCCCGTTTATTTATTTTTATTTCTTTGGTTATGAGATTTGTTATTTCTTGCTACATCAAGTAAAAAGTATTCAATTTTAAAAAGTATTCAGCTAAATCGTAGGATCTTAGAAAATGAAGGGACCTTCACAGTTCAATCTCTTCATATTGCAAGAGGCACCTGAGGCCTAGGACAGGGTCATTCATAACAGGAGCACAGGACAACCTAAATTAGATTCACACTCAAACACTAAAATATACAAGACATGAAGCAGGAAGCTGACATGCAACTGAGACAGCACATGGTTTAGCACTCTGCCGTGGGTGGAGTCTAACGGGCAGGGCACTTAAGACCTGCAGAGAACACAGGTACCCTAACCATCTCTTAATCAGTGACAAGAGAGACGGGCACGATTTTTAGAGAACTGTAAGTGTTTATCCCACTGGGTGACTTTTCCTGAACAAAAACTGTTTCATGAAAATTTAAAGCACTGCCTTCACACCAAAAGAGTTTCAAAGTTCCTTAAGGTTGGAGTTTTAATGATGATCTATAATTTCCTGGGTTTTTTCCCCCAATAATTAAAAATCTCCAACTGAACGCCTAACTTCTAATTTTATAAATTTGAACTGGCATCTGATTTTTTTTATCATTTTCTTTAATCAGTGTCGCTCCTATGCAATACACAGCAGAGGTTAACAGAGAAAAACTAAGCGCAGCACTTAACGCTAATGGTCATATGTGGTGTGGTCGAATTGTCTTCAAGCTGGAGAACTTCAGAACACAGCTGGATCCTTAATAAGTTTTAAGCTTACTAAGCTTTAAACACCAAAAGCATAATTTAAATAGGTTTGTTGTAAGTTAAGAAGCATAAAAGAGGCTATCAAGTCTAATCATAGACCATTTTCTGATCATTTGATTAATCAAACATATCTTGTGAATATTTTTACCAATGTGCACCAAGAAGCAAAATGATTTTTTTCACTCCTATGGGTTGAAACCAGGCAGTTAGAAGTTTTCCAAATCCAGAAAGAGTATTAAATTTGCTTAAAAAAAGAGGGGGAAAAAATCATCTAAGAATGTTAGCTCTAACACCAAACAGAAAGAACAGAGGGTTGAAATATTTCAAGAAAAATAAATTAGAGTTCTGGTTCTACCACTGTCTAGCTGTGTACCTTTAGGCATGACACTTAACCTCCTTGGCGCTTTGCTGATCTGAGTTTCCTGATTTATAAAACATTATACTAACAATGTTCCTTCTAGCTCCAACATTCTAGGATTCTTGGTTCTTACCACGCGTGTCTCAAAATAAATATGGCATATCTAATGTGTCTTCATTTTGGCAATTTCACGAGGCATCAGGGCACATGAAAAAAACAGCAGTTATTTTAAAACACAAAACAAAAACCATGGGTCTCTAGACAAGTCATATCCAATTCCAGTTTCAGAATACTGCTAGGTCTACCAATGGGATATTGTAAAATTACATACACAACATGAGAGAAATGGGCACATGAAGAGAAATTTGAGGAAAATGCATGACACCAGAAAAGCATTCATATGTTGTTCATGGGATACTCAATAGACAAGTTTAGACAGGTAAAAAATTTTAATCTGAATAAATAAAGGATCTCAAAAAATAAAATCTAAATCTGAGGAACAGGGACTCATTAGTCTGAGAAGTTAGACTGGAGCCAGAGTACAAAACGTCTCGAATGAGTCTGAAGCCTCTCTGCAGGCCAAGAATGCTTAACCTCCTCCAGGCCAAGACCTGGAAGCCTCCTAAGTGGTCCATCCGGATGGCTGGATGCTATCACCATGGTCTTCCTCCACATCACACGGTCCCCCCATAGTACTCCCTGCACAGAAGATAGTGCAGAAGGAAGGCAAATGCGTTCTTCCCAAGCTCAACACTAAATACATCACTATTATGTCCTCTCTGCCATCATTTTGAGACTTTAGGAATATGCAGCTTCTTCTCACAAACATATTGGGGACAATAAATGGTGAAACACCAGAAGTCTGGGGACTGAGGAGTGACATGAGCGAAGTAATGTAGAGGACAAACAAGTGAGAAGAAATCTGAAAAAAATCCTCCCAAATACATCTGGCCTCCAAAGGTTTTGATTAAAGGATTACAGTCCCTTATACCCTGAAAATCAATTTCATATCCAGCCCTGTGAAAAGATTATAAAACGGTCTCTATCTTAAAGAATTTATATGATGTATAGAAAGAAAAGCTACATATAAGTAAAATAGTTATGTAACAACAGAAAGCAGCACCCAGCACAGGACTTTGAATGTAATAGATGCATGAAAAACCAGAACTGGGTCGTGCATTAAGTAACAAAATGGGTGATACAGAAGTGATTCTTTTAAGAAACCATACCTGAAAGAGATCGGTGTACCTCAACTTGTTATTAAAGGTTCTAAAGATGCTGAGGAAGTGTTAAAATTTAAACTGGAAAGGGACGTGACTGTGGAGAATCAAGGTACAAGATAGGAATGACATGTGATGACCTGAATAAAAGAAACAGGCCCAGTTAGAAAAGTGGATTTGAACTAAAAAATGGAGAGACATACTAGTACAGAGAGCTGGGTAGGGGTAGCTGATGGACTTCAAAAAACAAGCAATGGAGTTTAGTTCATTTACAAAATGGTGGGGAGCCACTGACTGCTCTTTACCAGCAGCAACATGATGAAAGCACTGCTTTGTAAGCATTCACCTGACAGCTGTTCCCAAAAAAGGCTGAAAAAATACAGATTAGAGAAGGCACACGGGATAGCAAGCAAACAGGAATGAATTGTTTTTCTTCTTTAAAATCAATGAAGATCAATGGAGTAGAATAAAGGGTCCAGGAATAAACCCTTACATTTATGGTCATGTGATTTTCAACAAGGGTGCTAAGACATCCCGTGGGGAAAGAATGCTGGGACAACTGGATATCCACATGCAAAAGAATGAAGTTGGACCCCTACTTTACATCATAAACAAAACTTAACTCAAAATGGATCAAAGACCTAAATGTAAGACTTAAAACTGTAAATCTCTTAGGAGAAAACATACGAGTAAATCTTCATGATCTTGGGGTAGGCGATGGTTTCTTAGATATGACACCAAAAGCACAAGTAACAAAAGAAAAAAATAGATAAATTTGATTTTATCAAAATTTAAAACATTTGTGTTTCAAAGAATACCAACAAGAAAGTGAAGAGAACCCACAGAATGAAATAAATATGTGCAAATCATGTATCTGATAAGGGACTTGTACCCAGAATACATAAGGAATTCTTATGACTGAATGATAAAAAGACAACCCAATTTTAAAAGCAAAGGATTTGAATAGACACTTCTCCAAACGAGATATACAAATAAACGGCCAACAAACACATGAAAACATCATTAGTCATGAGTCATTAAGGAAATGCAGATCAAAACCACAATGAGGTGTCTCATCGCACCCACTAGGACGACTTAAATCCAAAAGATGTATAAGTGTTGGCAAGGATATGGAGAACCTTCATACGTTGCTGGTGGGAATGCAAAATGATGTAGCCACTTTGGAAAAGTCTTGCAAATCCTCAAAAAGCTGAGCACAGAATTACCATCTGACGCAGCAATTCCACTTTAGGGTATACAACCAAGAAAACTGAAACATGCACCTACACAAAAACTACATGAATGTTCACAGCAAGATTACTCATAACAGCCAAAAGGTGGAAACAACCCAAATGTCCATCAACTGGTGAATGAATTAACAAAATGTGGCATATTCACACAATGTAATAATAATCAACCATAAAAAGGAATGAACTCCTGATTCATGCTACAACATGGATAAACCTTGAAAACATTACGCCAAGTGAGAGGCAGTCAGAAAAGACCACGTATCGTATGATTTAACTTATAGGAAATGTCCAGAACTGGCAAATCCAGAGAGACACAAAATAAATTAGTGGTTGTCCAGGGTTAGGTGTGAGGGGAATGAGAAATGAATGCTAATGGTATGGAGTTTCTTTGTGGGGGGCAATAAAATATTAGATATAAAAATTAGATAGTGGTGACACTTGCACAACTCTGTGAACATATTAAAAAACCACTAAATCCTACACTTTAAATGGGTGAATTGTATGATATGTGAACTAACTGTATCTCAAAACTATTAAAAAAAAAAAAACAGGGGCTTCCCTGGTGGCGCAGTGGTTGGGAGTCCGCCTGCCAGTGCAGGGCACACGGGTTCGGGCCCTGCTCCGGGAGGATCCCACATGCCGCGGAGCGGCTAGGCCCGTGCGCCATAACTACTGAGCCTGTGCTCTAGAGCCCGCGAGCCACAGCTACTGAAGCCCGTGCGCCAAGAGCCCGTGCTCTGCAACAAGAGAAGCCACTGCAATGAGAAGCCCGCGCACCGCAACGAAGAGTAGCCCCCGCTCGCTGCAACTAGAGAAAAGCCCACGCGCAGCAACAAAGACTCAACTCAGCCAAAAATAAAATAAATAAATAAATTTATTAAAAAAAAAAAAAAAAACAGTAAGATTTGGGACTTCCAGGGCTTCCCTGGTGGTGCAGTGGTTGAGAATCTGCCTGCCAATGCAGGGGACATGGGTTCGAGCCTTGGTCTGGGAAGATCCCACATGCCGCGGAGCAACTAAGCCCGTGCGCCACAACTACTAAGCCTGTGCTCTAGAGCCCGCGTGCCACATCTACTGAGCCCACGTGCCACAACTACTGAAGCCCTCACGCTTAGAGCCCGTGCTCTGCAACAAGAGAAGCCACCTCAATGAGAAGCCTGCGCACCGCAACGAAGAGTAGCCCCCGCTCGCGGCAACTAGAGAAAGCCCCCGCGCAGCAACAAAGACCCAATGCAGCCAAAAATAAAATTATAAATTTATTAAAAAAAAAATAAGCCCATGTGTGTTACAATGTGTAAGAATATTGGAAAGCACTGAGATGCAGTATGCAAAAGCCGAGGGAGGAGGGATTAAAGAGGTGATTAAGAGTACCAGGTACTGCTGCTCTGAGAGATAAGAAAAAGCAATGCATTACCCCAGTAACAGTACAACAGGCAGTGTACACAAGCCACAAGCAGTGCCCATCATATCAGGTTTCCCTTTAAAAGCTTCAAAAGTTTCCTTACACCAAACTGGCTAAACCATGCTGCAATTAAGGAAGCTACTGCAGTAAAAGCAAGGGGGAAGAGGCAGCAGGACCACAGCAGCAAGTTTCAATATAGGGATGATGGGCAAATATTTTAATCCAAGGAGAAATGAACAATGAAAAGAAGATATAAGGAACACAATCAGGTGCAGTGGTTTTCAAATACTGTTCCAGGAAATGACAACCACAGAAAACATCTTGGAGGGTTCCAAAATGGGTGATGACAGAGCACCCTCCAAGATATTTAACTTGTGACTATCCTGTCACTTCCAAAACCTGTTGCATCACTACCCTTCTGAGGAAAACTGATCCCCATTCCTGAGCAGAAACTCAGAGTACAACTGATACCTTGCCAAGAGAAACTGAGCAATATCTGAGTCCTTACTGTCATTGTTTCAAGTACTTTAATGTATTAACTCATTTTTAATCCTCACAATAAAATCATGAAGTAGGCTCCCATTTTCAGATGTGGAAACTGAAGCATAAAGAATTTAAATAACTTGCCCAAGTTCCCACTGCTTAAAAATGATGATTCAAAGGCAGGAGTCTGATTCTGGAATCTGACCTCTTAAGCACTAGGACATGATGGCTGGTCACAGGTTAAAAGCTCGAGGAGATCTTAGGGATCATCTACATCAACCCCATTGTTTTATAGATGAAATGGCTGAAAGCAAGGAGAAAGATTCGCCCAAGTTCAAATGAGCTAGTGAATCATTTGACAGAGGTAGAATCAAGGTAAAGTAATGCTATCACTTCTTTCAACAAATGTAATGAGGAGGTGGGAGAACATCCGTGTTACTTCTGAGCTAGGAATTTAATGAATGGCTTTGGCATCTCTCCTTAAATGCTGAGAATTCTGAATTTGCATTATCAGTCACATCCATATTCATACACAGCAAAAGTTTATTTCAAAATCAAATAAAGGGCTTCCCTGGTGGCGCAGTGGTTGAGAATCTGCCTGCCAATGCAGGGGACACGGGTTCGAGCCCTGGTCTGGGAAGATCCCACATGCCGCGGAGCGACTAGGCCCGTGAGCCACAATTGCTGAGCCTGCGCGTCTGGAGCCTGTGCTCCGCAGCAAGAGAGGCCGCAATAGTGAGAGGCCCGCGCACCGCGATGAAGAGTGGCCCCCGCTTGCCGCAACTAGAGAAAGCCCACGCACAGAAACGAAGACCCAACACAGCCAAAAATAAATAAATAAATAAATAAAATTAAAAAAAAAACCAAATAAAGTCACTCTGCAAAGGTACTTACAAAGTTAAGTGTAAATGAATCCATGTCCTTCCTCCCAGTTATCAATGAGCTACGGCTGTATAGAAGACTCAATTACATCGTCTTACACTTTGGGGCTGACACTGTCTTTAACCTGAGTGTTTCCTACAACCATATGGCAGTAATTATTTCTATTGACTCCTAAGCTAATACCCAGTTAGGACACTGGAGAAACTTCCAGAAGCAGAGGTGTAGCCATGTCTTGTTTGGGTAGTTTACGTCAAGGATACTCTCTTTCGGCCTAGAGATTGAAAAATTAATTACCATCTCAAAAAGGACAGAGGGGCACCTTTTCTTCTTTAATCTCTTTCATAAAGAACGTAACATTTGGGAAAGTATCTCATCCCAAGAGCACTCAATTTCCATCGGCCACCTGGAAGGTATTAGAATACCTGCCTCTTATCAGAATCAGAATTTAAACATCCAGTTTTGAAGGCACGAAAACCTGGAAGAAAGACTTTCACCTGGAAGTTTGGCAGGTCCTCCTGAAACCTTCAACCAGGCAATCTTTGAAACACACTGGGGCTTTGCCAGAAAACCCGCTTTCAACTGAAGTAAAGACCCATGAAAAATAATTTGTTTACTCATGGAAACAGTCGTTTTACCCTACAGTGAGCATTTTGGAAAAATTATTTGTACACCAGGGCCTGACTCAGGCCAGCAACCAGCCGTCCTCCGTCTGGAAGCTATAAAAGGTCTGACGAGGGCTTCCCAGGCCTCTAACTCTAGCGGTTTACTCCTTTAGAGTTTATTCCTGGCCCTCCTACGTTCTCAAAGACGCCAACCAGCAGGGCTCTCAGTCGGGGACGGGGTATGTGTCTACGTCAGGGGGTGGCAGGGCAGAAAAGTCATTAAGGCCCCCGGGAGCCTTAACTCGAGGAATACACAAAGCACGCGGACACGTCACAGAAGAGCTTTGAAAACGCACGCTCTGACCCCTCAAAAGTTTTAGGGACTTGAAGGGCGGCAGAAAAATGCCGGCAAAAGGATTTGGGTGAGGCAGAAACAAAACCCCGAGGCCCACCCCGACAGGCGACTAGCAGGCGCGGGGGCAGTGGGACCCGAGGGACCCACGCCCAGGGCCCCCAGCTCGCTCCTCGGCAGCTCCACTCACCAGGAACTGGAGCATAGTGTCAGCAAGGAGGACTCGTAGGTCGGCTGCAGCTCCGTGGGCCGTCCGAAAGTGCCTCCCCCGGCGCGACGGGCGGAGCCCGCGGCCGACTTCCGGTTCACGCCCCGCTCCGCCCCTCGGCACCTCCCGCCTCCCCTCACCCGGAAGCGGCTCCGGGCGCCCCCTGGCGGAGCTCCTCGGGATCACCTCCTGAACTGACCGCCCGGCGCGAGCGTGCGGGGCCGGCTAGGAGCAAGTCCCAAGCCCCAAGCCGGGCTTGCATTAGCTTTGAACATTCAGATTCCAAGGCCCAGTCCTCAAATCCCGCTTCTGTAAAGCCGGGTCGGGGCCCAGGAATCTGTATTATTAACCGGCATCGCCACACTTATGATGCACAGCCAGTCTTAGAACTCCCGGACCTAGAAGGATCACAGCAGGCGGTGGTTCCCATCCCCACGTGCAAAGCGGAATCACCTGTGGAGCTTTTGCGATATACTCCACTGGGGCCCCAAGCAGAGTTGTATTTTTCAAAAGCTCCACAGATATGCTGTGTAACCTGCGTTGAGGATCTGTGATAGAGGTTAAGTAGTAAGATGGAGGCCTTTGGAGTCTGGCACAGCTGGGTGCAATTCATGACTGCCGTGCACTTCCTGGGGCAGCCAGAAACGAGTTACTTAACCTCCCTGAAGTTTGCTTTTCTTCAGTGTAAATGGGGCTAGCACCAGCTCCCTTGCTGAACTGTAGGGGGATCAAATGAGACAAGGTAAGGGATCCATAAATGCTTGTCATGTGTCGGGTGTGGACAGTGAGATCTGGAAGACCTCTTCCTGGCCTCTCTGCACACAGAGCTGCCACCTCCTACTCCTGGTCTTCGAATCCCTCCACAACCTCCATCAACACACACACTTACAAAGCAAGACCACCGTCTTCTCTTTGCTCTCAGCCTTTTGAATTCACCCTTATCTGCTATATTAAGTAGAACTCTGGTTTCCAATAATAAAAACAAAATCATATTAGCTTAAACCAAATGAGAGTGTATTATACAGTAGACAACAAGGAGGAATAGGAAAGCTATTAGGAACTAAGCAGCATTTTCTCTCCATTTCTGCCCTTCTCCATACATCTGTCTCATTGTTCTCTCTCTTTGCTTTACGTTTTTTTTTCTGCTTTCCAGAATATGGCCACTGTTACTTAAATTTACTCATTAAATGGTCCATCCAATAGAAAGCCTGGATCACTCTTTCATTACCATTTTCAAATACCTGGGAAAGGAACGATGATTGGTGTCAGTTGCTTTCCAATCAATTGTAACTAGAAGGGACAGGGTCTCTTTGAACTAAAGTGGCTGCCAAGAGGAAGGAGATGCTGGTAGATGGCTGTAACACACTCTACTTTCCAATATGTTTAGGTTAAAACTTGAGTCAGTCAAGTCTTGACCAGGGCTTCTCAAAATTAATGTGCATTCAGATAACCTGGGGATCTTGTTAAACTGCAGATTCTAATTCAACATATCTGAGTTGGGTCCTGAGAGTCGGTATTTCTACTAAGCTCCTAAGAGATGCTGCTACTAGTGGTCTGTGAACCATGCTTTGAGTTACAAGACACCAGACTATAAGCTACATGAGGGTGAGGACTTTATCTATTTGGTTCACAACTCCATTCCTAGTGCCCAGAAAGTGAACACAATATTTATTGAAATTCCTTGTATAAAACCTTGTCTCCTTCTTACAGATAAAGCCTTAAATGAAGTCTGGCTTTTTCCCCTAAGGCCTTTTCAAAGGCTCTCTCTCCATAACCCCAAATAACCATGAGGCATGGAAAAGAAAGGCAGGATTCTTTGACTACTTTCAGGTTATTATTTAAATGTTCTCATATTTTAAAAACCTCCTTTAAAATTCATGTCTTCCCTCTACCCCTTCACAATGCCTTAACTTACTGACTTCCTAGGCAGTCCCCTCATTCACTGAAGGTTTGGCATCTAACAGCCTTCCATTCAGTCCCAAGCTATCATCATCATGGGTGACTCCAAAGGCCATGAACACTTGTATGTTCAAAGAATCCTTACCTCTAATGACTTTGATCCCCACACCACTTCAGCAATCCACCATCATGTTCATAACCCACACTTTGTCACCTCCTGGACCTGCTCCACCTGTGAAGTATTACATTCCAAAATCCTACCTTCTATCCTATCAACTCTTTGACCTTAGCCAGATGTCCAGTCTCTCAGCTGTTCCACATTCTCACAAGCTATGAGCTTCCTCCTGGCTTCACCCTTTTCTATCTGGTCTAAACCCCCAAGAGATCAGAACTCCAATCAAGGACCATTAGCCTCAAATTTCATATCCATTGCCATTCTATGATACTTGCCTTTCAAAATTTTAATTCTTGATCAGTCTGCCTTTTTCAGTTCCATACCAGTGATTCTGAGCATCAAATGCGTATAACATGGATCATTCAACAAATGATATTGATCTAATGAGGTTCACTGTTATTTTTCCACCTGGAAAAAATAATGTTGGGTTCCTACTTCACACTTTACACATAAATAAGTTACAGATAAATAACAACCTAAACAAAACAAAGCAAAACAAAAAGAAATATTAAAATCACTAAAAAGGGAGAAATTCTTTTATAATTTCCAAATTTGAAGGTTTTTCACATGACCCACATGGTACAAAACCCAGAAGCCATAAAAGACTGATAAAATCAACTACATACAAATAAAAAATTTTCTGTATGGCAGAAAGGAAGAGAGAAAGAGAAAGAAAGAAAAACATTATTTGTAAAATAAGTGACAAGGCCTAATTTTCTTTATGTAAAAGAGCTCCCACAATTCATTGAGACCAACAATCCAATAAAATGTGGTCAAAGGATATGAACAGCTCATAGAAAAGGAAATACAAATGGCTCAAACATATGGAAAGATACTCAGTGACATTCACACTAAGAGAAATGTAAATTACTACCATAATGAGGTGTCATTTTTCTCCTGATTAGCAAAAATCAAAAAGCTTGATTATACACTGTATTGGAAAAAGTAGGGAAACAGGCATAGCTATACAGTACTAACGGGGATACAAATTTTTGTTGTTGTTGTTTTTTTGGCTGCGTTGGGTCTTTGTTGCTGCGCGTGAGCTTTCTCTAGTTGCGGCGAGCGGGGGCTACCCTTCGTTGCGGTGCGTGGGCTTCTCATTGAGGTGGCTTCTCTTGTTGCAGAGCACGGGCTCTAGGGGCGTGGGCTTCAGTAGTTGTGGCTCGCAGGCTCCAGAGCACAGGCTCAGTAGTTGTGGTGCACGGGCTTAGCTGTCCTGCAGCCTGTGGGATCTTACCGGACCAGGGCTCGAACCCGTGTCCCCTTCATTGTAGGCGGATTCTTAACCACTGCAGCACCAGGGAAGTCCGGAAACATATTGCTAAAAACTTCTGTGGAGGGCAATTTGGCCCAAACTATCAGAAGTGTAAATGAGCATATCCTTTATCTCAGCAATCGCATGAACTTGTGTATATTCAAAAACATTCATCGTGGCAAAAAAAAAAAAATAGAAATGTTAATAAGTGAGTAAATCATGCTATATACATACATTGAAATACTGTGTGTACATGTGTGTTTGTGAGAGAGACAGAAAGAGAGGGAGAGGTTTTATATGTGTTGATATAGAAAGATCTTCAGTATAAGCGGAAAAAAGCAAAGTGTTGGTATGGCAAATAGAAAAAGAAGAAAGAAAGAAAGAAAAACATCATTTGTACCTATGACAAGGGACTAATTTCCTTTATATAAAGAACTCCTACATATTTGAGGCATATGACAGAGGCAGTATTACCGATCGGTGAGAAAGCATGGGCTATTCAATGAATCATAAAAAGAAAATTGATTATCCACATGGGAAAAAAGTAAGTAAAGTAAAACTAGATCATGGACATTCACATGCAAAAAAATGAATCTAGACACAGACCCTTCACAAAAATTAATCAAAATGGATCATAGACCTAAATATATAACACAAAACTATAAAACTCCTAGAAGATAACATAGGAGAAAACCTAGATAACCTTGGGTATAGTGGTGCCTTTTTAGATACAACACCAAACACACAATCCATGAATGAAATAAATGATAAGCTAGATTTTAATAAAATTAAAAACTTCTGCTCTGCAAAAGACATTATCAACAGAAATAGAAGACAAGCCATCAACTGGGAGAAAACATTTGCAGAAGATGAATCTGATACAGGGCTGTTATCCAAAATACACAAGGAACTTTAAAACTCAACAGTAAGAAAACAAACAACCTGATTTTAAAATGGACCAAAGACCTTAACAGACACCTCACCAAAGAAGATATACAGATGGCAAATAAACATATGAAAAGATGCTTCACATCATGTCATCAGGGAAATGCAAATTAAAACAACAGTGAGATACCACTACACATCAATTAGAATGGCCAAAATCCAGATCACTGATAGCAGCACCAAATGCTGGAGAGGATGTGGAACAATAGGAACTCTCATACACTGTTGGTGGAAATGCAAAATGGTACAGCCACTTTGGAACAGTTTAGTGGTTTCTTACAAAACTAAACATACTCTTACCATATGATCCAGCAATCATGCTCCTTGGTATTTACCCAAAGGAGTTGAAAACTTATGTCCACACAAAAACCTGCACATGGATGTTTACAGCAGCTTGGAACATAATTGCCAAAACTTGGAAACAACCAGGATGTCCTTCAGTAAGTAGGTGAATGCATAAGTAAACTGGTATATCCAGATAACGGAATACTATTCAGTGCTTAAAAGAAAAAAAAAAAGAGCTATCAAGCCACGAAAAGACATGGAGGAAGCTTAAATGCACATTACTAAGTGAAAGAAGCTAATCTGAAAAGGCTACTTACTATATGATTCCAACTATACGACATTCTGCAAAAGGTAACTATATGACATTATGGAGACAATAAAAAGGTCGTTGGTTGCCAGGGCGGGTGGAGAAATGATTAGGCATAGGCAAATCGCAGAGGATTTTTAGAGCAGTGAAAATATGATGTACGATGTTACAATGAAGGACATACGTCATTATTCATTTGTCCAAACCCATAGAATGTACAACACCAAGAGTGAACCCTAAGATAAAAACCATGGACTTCAGCTGATTATGATGTGTCAGTATAGGATGTAGGAACATCCTTGGTAAAAATGTACCTGGTGAGTGATGTTGATAACAGGGGAGACTATGCAGGTGTAGCTATAGGGAGTATTTGGAAAATCTCTGTATCTTCCTCTTAATTTTGTTGTAAAACAAAAATTGCTCTTAAAAAAAGTATGACAATTGGAAGTGTTATCAATGGTGTGGACGAACAGGAGCTCTCACCCTATGGGTAGGAGAAAATTGGTACAATCCCTAAGAAAAATATTGCAATGTCTAGTGAAATTGAAGCATTTAATCTCCAACTCAGGATTTCCATTTTTGGTTGCATCATCCAGAGAAGCCCTCTTATATGTATGATAATCATTATTGCAGCACTGCTGGTAATAGCAAAATATTGGGAACTTAAATGTCTACCAGCTCACCAATAGTAGAATGAATAAATTAGGGTATTTGTAAAATGCAATACTATAATTCAATAAGTATAATAAATGAGCATGAGGGATTATCAAAAACACCATGTTAAACAAAACAAACAAAAAAACCAACCTGCAAATTGCTTCATAATATGACGACATACTATGATGACACAGACGGTCCAGTTGTCCAGACTCCACGCTTCCGATGCAGGGGGCACGGGTTCCATCCCTGGTAAGGGAACTAAGATCCCACATGCAGTGCAGCCAAAGAAAAGAAAAAAAAAATAAACTGATGATACACATATATAAATTAACAACCTGTAAAACAATACTTTGTAGTGCCTATGAATACACATATGTAGTGGAAGTATAAAGCATAAATGGGAAAGAACAACAACGAATTCTTGGTGTTTATCTCTGAGAAGGAGGGAGGGCAATGGGATCAGAGAATTCACAGGAGCCTCAACTGTATCTATATATTTTTTAAATTGAAGTATAGCTGACTTACAATACTGTCTTAGTTTCAGGTGTACAGCACAGTGATGTGATTCAGTAGTTTTGCAGATTACATTCCATTATAGGTCATTATAAGATAATGGGTATGATTTTCTGTGCTAAACCGTATATCCTTGTTGCTTATCTATTTTATATACAGTAGTTTGTACAATATCTGTTAATCCCATACCCCTAATTTGTCCCTCCCCCTTCTCTCTCCCCTTTGGTAATCACAGGCTTTCTGTATCTGAGTCTGTTTCTGTCTCGCATATACATTCATTTGTATTATTTTTTAGATTCCATGTATAAGTGATAGCATATAATATTTGTCTTTCATTGTCTGACATTTCACTAAGCATAATATTCTCTAGGTCCACCTATGTGGCTGCAAGTGGCAGTATTTCATTTTTTATGGTTAATATTCCATTGTATATATACCACATCTTCTTAATCCAATTGCCTGTTGATGGGCACTTGGGTTGCATCCATGTCTTGGCTATTGTAAATGGTGCTTCTATGACCATTGGGGTGCATGTACCTTTTTGAATTAGTGTTATCATTTTTTCTGGATATATACCCAGGAGTGGAACTGCTGGATCATATGATAGTTCTATTTTTAGTTTTTTAAGGAAATTCCACACTGTTTTCCATAGTGGCTGCACCAATTTACATTCCCCATATTTCTTTCTTTAGAAAGATATACAGCAAATATAATTAATTTTAAGATTTGATAAAATTAGCTGTATGAAGTGATAGAGTGAACAGAACACCCAGATGGGCATTTATTACCTTGACTATATTATTTGTATGATTGAAACAGTATGCAATTCAATAAAAATATTTAATTGGAATGAATGATAAAAGGTATGGTTGAAACATTTTTTAGAAACAAGATATTCATGGTCTCAGCGTATCAAGCCACAGATTACTCATTGCAATGGGAAAGAGAACCTTTACAACAGAGATGGTTTGTCAAATACTACCATAACCAAATGATCAAACAATATAATGGGACAAACTGATACACACCTCTGATATGACACGCTGAGGCATATCACCTGAATAATTGCAGTATTCTTGCCAAAAATGTTTAACCTGAATCTAATAAAGAAAAACCAAAAACCCTTTTCAAAACAGCTAAAAAAAGTCAATGTTGTAAAAGACCCTCTCCTCCCCCAAAAGACAGAGGAACTGTTTCAGAATGAAGGAAGCTAAAGAGATAATTAAATGTAATGTGTGATAATTAAATCCTGGGTTTTAAAAAAAGTTCTAAAAGTACATTTTTGGGGCAACTGAGAAAATGTGAATATGGACTAAACATTAGAAAATATTGTTGGGAATCCCCTGGTGGTCCAGTGGTTAGGACTCCTCGCTCTCACTGCCAAAGGCCCAGGTTCAATCCCTGGTCAGGGAACTAAGATCCCACAAGCTGTGAGATACAGCCAAAAAAATTTAAAAAGGCAAATGTCTTTAAGTGTGATAATTGTATTGTGGTTAGGAAGGAAATATCCTTGTTCTTACCTGCTGAAATATTTAGTGATAAAGTGTCATGATGTCTATGACCTACTTTCAAATAGTTAAGGAAGCAAACCAGTATATATACACATAAAAAAAAGAGATAAAGCAAATGTGCAAAATGTTGATAACTGATGAAGCTAGGTGAAAGGCATATGGGTTCATTACTTTTCTTTCAACTCTTATGAAGATTCAAAGTTTGTCAAAATAAGTTGGGAAAACAATAGACAAATACTTAGAAAAGACTAGATTGTGTATGACTGCTTTTATAAATAGCTCAGCTAAAGCTCAGACAGCTATATTTAAACATCACTAATTTATCAAAACTAAAACACTAATAACTAGGAAGAAGGTACTCACCTCTTTTTGATTTTCTAATTCCACCAAACTAATTAACTCAGTAAAAACAACATATTAAGATCCTATATTTATTTAGTATTGTTGAGGAATAGATGAATCTACCTTTAAATGCTAAAACTTTTTTAAACAAGCCATCTAAAATCTCCTTCAATCTTCTTTGCTTTGCTGAAGAGCACATGCTGCATCCAGTAGCCTCTCTCCACGCCCCAGGGAACAGTGCTGAGTCAGGCGGCGTGTGCCTCGAGTGCTAGCCTCTCCCCGTCGTATTTATTACACAAACAGCATTTCTGGTCAGTCTTTTAAGTAGCATACGTGCAGCTGCAATCCTTCCTTCTTCTCCCTCCCACACACTTCTCCACTGCCCTAACTTTTGACCCCCAGTCTGCTGTAATTTTGGAAGAAATGATGGGAAAACAAAATAAAGAAGCTTAGTAAACCCCAAATCTTAACTAATTCCAAATTAGCTAATATCTCTGTCCTGCAGAAGGCTTCACACTTCAGAGGTTTATAAGATGCTTTGAATCTGTGCCCCAGGCTCTTTTTGATTATTTCTGTGTTCATGCCTGTGTTCCACATGATAAAGTTTACCATATGCCTCACCAGTGGAGCAACAGTCAGTATTACTATATCTGGGACCAGTTAATTATTCATTCACATCCCTCTAAGAATGCTATTTATTAACAGGATGCTTTCCAGCTAAGGCTTGATATTTATAAGTGGTAGGCAGTAGATTAATTTCAAAATACAATAACAATGACAAAGCCTTTTATAAATGCTTAAAAAGCCATGGAAATTTTATTATAAGATTAAGGGAAAAAAACCCGTAACACCATAGAACTAAGTGTTAATTTTCTGCCACTACCTGAGAGTCAAGACTCTTTTCTCTCTCAGCAGTCTCTTCTATATATCAGGCTGAAATAATTTTTGGCTGGAAACGGGAAAACGGACTTTCAGATGAGGTAGTCACGTGCACATAAATACTATCGGGCAAGAAATAGAGTGGTGATTGGGTAAATTCTTTTTCTCTAACTGCAGCCATCCTATTAACTATATGAGAAATACAGGCAGATGATTTATTTGAAAAGTTCCACAAATATTTTAAGGAACAAATGCAAGTGATTATTTTGTCATTTACATGCAGAAAGGAAAAAATAATTTTAGTAAAGAGATGGCTTGACTTTAAAGAGCATTATCATAAAAAGTGTAATGTAGCTACAAAGAGAGAAAAAATTAGAATTTTCAGACTATGCCTTTAATTTAGCATTCCGAATAATACCCCTGGGGGAAAACCATCACTGTGGAAGGATTATTTGTTGAATTCCAGATAATATTGACCATTTTATCTAGAAGATAAAATTTCAAGAGACTGACCACATATTTGTTTTTTTAAAAAGTATTTATTTATTTATTTATTTTTACCAGTGAGGACGAAACCAGGCAAAGAAGTTTACAGAAAAGAAGTCCATATATAAAGAAAGAAATAGCAAAATATCTTTTGGTCATAATTTAGAAAGAAACTATAAAAAGGAGACAGTTTTCCCCAATTCCTCTCTTCCTCAGAAGAGCATACACACAGGCTCTCAGTTCCGTGATATCCTCAGCAAGCCTCGGATACGTCTGACAAGAGCTTGTATGAAACTATAGCGAGATCGAACTTTTGAATACAATCCTTCAATGTCCAGAAGTTTCTTTTGTAGTGATTCTCCAAAAGCACTGATGGCATCAGCCTGAAGCTACAGGTAACACAGGTGACATTTCATTATTAAGTAGTCTCAAATACTTCTTTTATTCTATGTCTTCCTATTTAAAATACCTTTGAATTTTTGTAATGTGGTCCTTTCCCATGTGCCAGATTAACTCAACATTCACATTTTCCACCCTAGAATTTATTGGTATGATACTAATGTTTTTCCTTCTTTCCCTTGTTGTATAAATGTGTAAAACTTAAAATTTGCTTTAGATAGCAATAACTGTTGATATACGGAGTTTCCAGATCATGATGCCTACCCTTACTGAACCCTTACTATGTTCTAGGCTCTACCCTACGAGTCTCACACATGAAGCCTCATTTAATTCTGACAAAATGCTTACAGGTTGAATTATCATTCCCATTTCTGAGCTGAGGAAATGGAGGCTCAGAAGCTAAGTAAATTGCTCTGAGTCATGTAGCTAATAGGTGGCTACACTAGAATTCAAACTTGAAAACTATTATCTTACTAATATACCAGTCTTTCCCTTTTTACTTTCAAAAAAAAAAAAAGAGTATGAGAATAGAACCTTACCTGGTCTATATCATGTTGGCTCACTACTGTCAGCCCACTTCTAAAATCCAGATTGCTTTCTGAAGCGAAGGAATCTAGAGATAAAGACACAGTCAAACCAGCTTTGCAGGTGTGTGTCTACTACACAATGGAAGAACCTGATGGCAATGAACCACAGTGCCGTGAAAAGCATGGGTCAAGACTGAGAACTCTATTTCAGCTTTCAGTAAATGGAAGCCCCTAGGAAGCATTTCGCTGTTCTAGGCCAGGGTTCTCTCCCTTATTGGGTCCTAAGGGATCCAATACACGCTCATCAGTCACAGAAGGTCCCTCGAGCAACAAGGATCTTGGCCTAGGCTGACCCATTTCCATTCTTCTGGAAAATTATCTGTGACCAGAGGACTCTGGACCGGGGTCAGCCATTAACTGCAAGAAGCTGAGGAGCAGCTGAAGGCAGCCTCTACAATGCTCTTGCGCTCCACACAACTTCCCATGGACAGAAGGGAAAATACAAAACACAGCTATGCCTAGCAACTAAGCAGCTCTTGATTACCTAGTCCACCCTTAGTAACCTGAACAGTAAAAAGTAGATTAAATGTAACTAGTTTTTTAAGGTGCTAAAATCTATAGGCGTTTATGGTTCACTAATTTTCAGAATAAAGTTTACCTTGCAGTCTTCTGCTTTTAAGTAAGGTCCTGGAGGCAAATAAGGAATCTTGAGAATCCGTGGGTGTGCAATGTAACAAGTAGTACTCCAGATGGCGCCAGAGAATAAACAGGCAGGTCTCTATGATAACTATAGAGGAGAGCTCAGATTAAAGGAAAACAATCTCGTCACATGATTTTGCAAAACAGTTTCTGAGGGCTTCCCTGGTGGCGCAGTGGTTGAGAGTCGGCCTGCCGATGCAGGGGACACGGGTTCGAGCCCTGGTCCGGGAAGATCCCACATGCCGTGGAGCAGCTAAGTCTGTGCGCCACAACTACTGAGCCTGCGCGTCTGGAGCCTGTGCTCCGCAACAAGAGAGGCCGTGACAGTGAGAAGCCCACGCACCGCGATGAAGAGTGGCCCCCGCTCGCCACAACTGGAGAAAGCCCTCGCAAAGAAACGAAGAACCAACACAGCCATAAATAAATAAATAAATAAATATTAAAAAAAAAAAAAAAAAACGTTTCTGAGCAGGCGGGAAAAGAAGAGACTGCACCATTCAGTGATGTACCACAGCCTCAGTCTAATAAACTGGACGTAAGGTCCCTCCAGAAAGCAGCAAGATGTGCTGAGAGGAAGCGGGTGGAAACCGTGGGATGCTGTGCCAGCATAGCCTTCAGTGTCCTTGTCTCCTGTCCGGACAGAAAGTGTCTGTGTATATTATGAGGATTACTAGTTACTCTAAAAGGTAGGAAAAATATTTTCAATTTAGAAATATATCACACATTTAACTAGAAAAAAACTAACAGTAATTATGTCCCCTTCCATATGATTCTGATACACAAATAATGTGAAAATAAGTAAACAGTTCCCACATTTGAAAATTCTCTTAAAGGTCACCCTTCAAGCCCCACTATGATTCCATTAAGGATACAAGAACAAAGGGAGAGCAGTTTAGCTCGATTGTTGATCAGCTTCACCAAACGCCGCCTTGCTAGAACATATTTCTGGGTAGTGGAGATTTTATCAACACCAGCAGGCATCACAGACTGACACAACTAAGAAAAAAAACAAACACAGTATTAAGAATGACATATATTGTAACAAAAATTTAATGAAAATCTATATACTATAAGTAGTCACTTGTGATACGTACTGTGAAAAACATTCAAATAAATTTAAACATCCTTGCAGACAAGAGTTAATTATCTAATTAGGAAGCTAGTAATTTTAAAAAACGAGAGCCGAAGAAGCAGTTGAATTCACAAATGAACGTTCATCTGCTGCTTTTTGAAAGTCCAGTCCCTGAAACAGACATTTCCAACCTGCTGATGGGCCAACCAATCCTGAATTTCTTGTCAAATTAAAACAAAACAAAACAGTGGGATTTCCAAGCAGTTAGTGTCACAATGTCGCGTGGAGAATTTCTATAACAGCTGTCAGGTATCTTCTGAAGAAAATGTGAATTAGACTTGTAGAGCGTAGTAAATACATGATCATCAACCAGAACCTCCCCTGATCCCTTCTCCATCTGGCATACTTGCAAGCACAATGGGTCAATTTAACGTGCAGACACTGGGTTTGGCAGCAGGTGTTCTGCAGTGGGACTGGTGGAGTGCCACACGCTTTACTGTGATGCTGCAGCTCCTTCTGCGCCTACTAGCATCACCCAGGAGCTGTGCACGAAGGGGAAGGACTGCCGGGTGTAAACCACACAATTTCAGGGATTACCTGAACCCAGTCAATAACACCTGCCTCAACCTGTACTTGCTAACTGTGTGGCTTTGGATAAGTTAGTCAATCTTTCAGTGCCTCTGCTTCCTCATCTGAGAAATGGGAGACACAACAATATCTGCCTAAGGTATTCAGGTAGAATATGTAACTCATGGCTTGGCACATCATAAACTCTCAATAAACGTCCCCTAGAATTATAAGAATGGTAAAAGGGAGTAGGCTCTGACTACTCTTAAGAGTGACACGGTGTTTTTCAGAAAACCTGGTGTGAACCAGGAATGGCTCAACATGCAGGCTGCCACAAAAGACACCACGAAGCTTCAGCACTGGCCAAGGGAAGCCTTATAGCTCAGCTGTGCCAAATGGAAAGAAAGGCAGGCTACTTAGAGAGCGGGCCCAGTAACTCAGCATCTTTAGCTACAAATAAGTGCCAGGGTATGATACTGGATCATTGAGAGAAGGCAGTCAAGTCTGATACACCATCTCATTTGTCTGAAAAATTCACTTAACAGATACTGAAAATGCTGAAGGAACAGAGACATCTTACCTAAGGAATCACTTCTAACTGAAAAAACATCTGCACCTAAGTATCTCAGCACAGATTTTTAGAGTATAAATTACCAAACTCTTTATTCAAAGGCCAGCTGCTGAAATTTCTACTGAATAGCAGGTGGTTTTCTTGAACAGGTACAACTTCCTGTCACTCAGTCAAGAGTTTCTATGCTCATGAGGTGTGGTGCTTAGGTGAGGAACTCTTCTTCAAGCCACACAGAGCTCTGAGTCATTGTAATTCCTTTCATCTCACTGCATGCATCATCTTTACCTACAAGTCTGACACCAGACCCCTGGTCCTTACCAGTAAAAACAATGGCTTCTCAAAAGTCTCCATCGCTTGGGACTTCCCTGGTGGTCCAGTGGTAAAGAATCTGCCTTACAATGCAGGGGGCACAGGTTCCATCCCTGGTCAGGGAACTAGGATCCCACATGCCGCGGGGCAGCTGTGCCCGCACGCCACAACTGCTGAGCTCGTGCGCCTCAACTGGAGAGCCTGCATGCCACAAACTGCAGAGCCCAGGTGCTCTGGAGCCCACAAGCCACAACTAGAGAGAGAAGGCCTGCACGCCACAATGAGAGAGGCCTGCACACCACAACGAAGAGCCTAAGTGCCGCAACTAAGACCCGACACAGCCAAAAATAAATAAAATAAATAAATAATAAATCTTTTAAAAATATCTACCGCTCATTATAAGATTTATACCTCTTTTATCTCATCTGGAGGAAGTTGCTCCACGTTCTGTAGCTTGTTGACACTCCGTCGATGACTGTCGTAATAGCTGAAGAAATCATTAGCGCTCTGTTTCAGCAGGTAGACAATAATGCCCAAACCAGGTAGGCGCCAGTATGGAACCACTGGAGCTTGGGTATCTAATAGAGTTGATAAAAAACAATGTTCTACTTATAGCCGTTTTATATGAATCTCAAATGACCTGTTTTTTTAAAAAAAGGAAAGCCCAGGAATTTAAGGGCATGTAAACTATTATTAAAACCAATCCAAGACTACTTTTAAATACCATTGACAGTTCAAAGGAGTGGTTAGGAGCTACTGTAATGAGGTGGGTACATAAGGCTGGAGCCTTGAGACAATAAGGAAATCTGGCTGACGGACACTGAGACAGCTTACCCTTTACTGGGTGAAGACCTCTTTGAGAACTCTATGGAAGTTATAAACCTTTACACCCATCTCTCCACCAACCCCCACCCCGTGCACACAAATACAGTTTATAGTTTCCTGACCCCAGGTGAATAACTCCTGCCTCGCCCTGTGGCTCTACTTATATGGACTCATTTCCAGTCTGCATCTTTCTGGTTGCTGAGTTCCCAGATCAAAGTTATTCTTCCAAAGAGACAAGGAGAATACTAACAAATAGTTAAAAAATAGATAATTAAATTTAAAGTTTAATAAGTCTTCTACCACAATAACTCCATTTGGATAGCAAAACAAAATAATCTGCCTTTTACTTGACGACTTTCTGATGAAGGTATAAAAGAAAAATGTGATGTTGGAAAAGTTGTTTGTAGAGGGAAGAAAAACTAGGCGAGCAATAATGTTACTATTCTATTGATAGAGATGGTTTGTGTGGTACAAGTAAAGCAATTTCCTCTTGTGACTGAGGGATTTCTTTGAGAAACACCTTGGCAATTTCAGGTTTAATATGGAGATAAACTTTGTTTAATGGCCCCAACTGCCATGAATACTGAAGGAGAGATCTACATTTGCTTTCTTCACTGTCACCCCCTTGAACTTTGCTCCAAAGTCCGATCTCATAGACCTTCATGTGGAGGGGAGAAGAGAGAAGAGTCCCTTGTCAGTGGATTCTGCCACCAAAAAAATATCCTATACTCAGCTGATCTGCCAATTCTCCTTCACCAGTCTCAGTGAAGATGCGACAATCTTTATGATACAGGTCATCACAGAGAGCCTTCTTCTAGTGAAATTAGGTATGCTGGTCCCCAGACAACATTTGTGTGACCTCAACTTGGTAGGAAGCTATCCATAAGTACGATGGTCTAATGCTGAGAGTATTCCAAATCACTTCAGGAGTTCTTATATACTAACTTGCTTAAGCCTAGAAAATATTAGAGCACTCAGAGGCACCAGAATTAGACATCAGATGAGGATGGCTCATGAGATATTTAACTACAGAAACAGATTCTGCATAAAAGACCATGAAGTCAAAGAAGTAGAAGTTCTACAGGAAAGGGTCCCTTGATCACAAGTAATAGTAAATACACTAGAGGATAACAATAATACAAGAGCAATAATAAGAATAATAATAGCTAACATTGATGTCATGCCAAGCACCAGGCACTGTTCTAAAGCACTTTACACATATTAACACATTTAATCCTTACAATAATTCATCAGACGGAGCTTGTTATTACTTCCACTTTATAGACAAGGAAACTGAGGCACAAAGAGATAAGTCATTTTTCTTAAGTCACTTGTAGCACTGGGATTTAAATCCAGGCAGTTCATCATCAGTCTGTGCTCTTAACCACAAGGTTAAACTATCTCTCTATAACTAAATATTCTAGAACCTGCCAGATACCTACCCATTCATATGTCTAGAATTGGCAGAGAAGAATATGCTTATTAACCCTTAAAAAAGTCTGAAGAAAAATAAAGACCAATTTATAAGGTTTCATAAAGTTCATCTTTAAGTATTAAAGACCAAAAATTGACATGGTATGCAAAAGACTGGCTCAAAATGAAAAGAAACTAACGAAATTTTAATAATTATTAGTGATATTAATGTTTTGAAGAATAAATGACAAAATTACAATTTTGTTTGAAAAAATCTTATGCTCAGGTTAAATTTGTTTTAAAAAGTTAGATTCAAAGGGGAAGAAAAGGATTGCCCTCTTGAGGCAGAGCTAGAGGTCTACATCAAGCTACAGACCTACAGGGATTAGTAAACAGATTCATGCTCATTTACAAACTCCCAGACAGAAAGGGGACACGGCAGGTTAAATGTCACTGCTGCGTGGTAGGAAAACCACTCTTCTGAATGAAAAGGGGTCTTTGAGTAGGATTCCCAATCATTCCATGCCCCTCCAAGTGAAGAAGACCTCCTTTTTCCTATTTGCTGAGCCACCTGAACTAGCACTTTTCCCTCATGCTGGTGAGGCTGCACCTTTGTAGTCAGTGATCTTCCTGGCAGCAAACTTTTTGAATATAGGAGAAAGCTAGAACTATGTAGAATTAATTTGCTTAACTAGAACTATGTAGAATTAATTTGCTTAACTAAGTCAAAGAAATTGTTTTATATATCCAGTTTGAATGATTTAAGCACTTTACTCCATAAAATATTACTATAAATCTTTATAGTTACTTCCTCAATTTCTTTAAGACATACTCTCACCCAAGGCTACTCCAAATGAATCACTGAATGACAGGTATTTTTAAGTAAAGGTATCTTATTAGGTTTTAAGAACTTCTGCTTCCAAATATGTCAAACTAAGACCGTACCAGACAACGGCCCACTCCCTGCTCACGGCAGAAAATAAAAAACCTAGACATAACACAAAAAATAACTACCTAAAGTTACCAAAGTAAACAGGAGCAGACAGACGCTGGTAGGGAGTGCAGGCACACTGGAAAGAGGGCAGATGGAACCTGTACAACTCTAAGCTCCCAGCTCATGGCCTTCGGCCTGGGGCTAAGTACACCCAGCAGTAGCACAAGCAACACAATGCAGAAGCAGGAGTGCTGATGGAAAAAGCACAGTCATTCACGCCTGACAAACCAAAAAAGGAGCAGCTGAGAAGCCGGGAAACCATGACCAGTGAAGAGAGTTTTAGGGGACTGCCAGAAGAGCAGAGAGGGGATCCCTATGGCCACCCACATCGCTAACTGACCCCTGAACCATGCAGGCAACACACTCAAAACATCTCAGCTAAAGGCAAAGGACATAAACTGGCGCAGCAGCTGTCACCCAAGAATCAGTGTTCACGGGTCAAAATAGCCAAGGTAACTGAGCCAAAACAAAAGAAAAACACCATACAGGGAAAAAATAATGGCATCTAGAACCTTCAAACCTTTGTAACGTCAAGTATACAATTTTAAATACCCAACATATAAACAACTAAGAAAATGGAACACATTCTCAAGAGACAAGGATACCAAGCAAGTCTAATCCCTGATAAACCAGATGTTGGTAACTAATGAATGAGCGTTTTAAAGTAGCTCTTATAACTATCCTAATTGAGGGAAAACAAACAATGAAAACATAGTTAATCTCAGTAGAGAAAATAGAAATGAGATAAGAGAATCAAACAAAAATTATAAAACTGAAAAATACAATTTCTGAAATAAAAAAAATTCACTGGATATATTTTGCCAAATAGAGCTTATTGAGGAAAGAATAAGTGAACTTGAAGATAGAGCAACTGAAGTGGTCAAAAGGCACAAACGTCCAGTTTTTAGATAAATAAGCACTAGGGATGTAATGTACCATGCAATAAATATAATTCACACTGCTCTATGTCATGCATAAAAGTTGTTAGGAGAATAAATCCTAAGGGTCCTCATCACAAGGAAAAGAATTTTTCCCCTTTTATTTTGTATCTGTATGAGATGATGGATGTTCACTAAACTTACTGTGAAATCATTTCATGATGTGTGTAAGTCAGATCATTATGCTGCACACCTTAAACTTATACAGTGCTGTGTGTCAACTATATCTCAATAAAACTGGAAGAAAAAAATTCCAGTCTTCAATTATCTGTAAATGGGCTTCCCTGGTGGCGCAGTGGTTGAGAGTCTGCCTGCCAATGCAGGGGACACGGGTTCGAGCCCTGGTCTGGGAAGATCCCACATGCCGCAGAGCAACTGGGCCCGTGAGCCGCAATTACTGAGCCTGCGCGTCTGGAGCCTGTGCTCCGCAACAAAGAGAGGCCGCGATAGCGAGAGGCCCGCGCACCGCAATGAAGAGTGGCCCCACTTGCCACAACTAGAGAAAGCCCTCGCACAGAAACGAAGACCCAACACAGCCATAAATAAATAAATAAAATAAATTTAAAAAAAAAACAAAAAAACAACAATGCAATTATCTGTAAATATAGTTGCTAACGTAAAATTTACATATTCATATGATACCAAAATATAAACAAAAAATTACAAGGAGGAATGGTTGCAAAAAATAAATGATCTGCCCATTACATTTACCTTCAGGGCCTTGAAATCATGCTAACATACATAAACTGTAATGCAACTTTACATGAGATAGTAAATCAAATAATAAAAAAGTATAGCAAATGTTCTCATCCTATTTCTTATAAATAAAGAGCATTACAAAAAAAACCCCATAGTATCAAATCATCTAATATATGTTTGAAGAGAATGGGGCTGAAAATATTTGAAGAAAAAAGTCAAAATTTCCCCCAAATTGATAAAACAAAGAAATGTATAGATAAAAAATTCTCAACGACACTAAACGGAATAAAAACAAAGATGCCCACACCAAGGCACGTAACAGTCAAACTGTTTAAAGAGGAAGAGCACATCTCAAGAGCAGCAACAGAAAAACAACACTTTACATATAGAGGAACAATATTCCCATCAATGACTGACTTCTCATGAGAAATCATGGAAGACAAAAGAAAGTGAAACCATATCTTTAAAGTACAGAAAGCACAAAACTACCAGCTCAGAATTCTATATCCAGCAGAATTATCCTGCAAGAATGAAGGCAAAATCAAGACATTTTCAATAAAAGAAAATTAAGAGAATTCATCACTAACAGACCCGTACTTATGTTAAGAAATTTTTCGGCCTGAAGGGAAATGACACCACGTGGAAACTCTGATCATTGAGAAAGAATAAAGAGCATCAAATGTGTTTAATATCTAAATAAATGCAAAAGACTATTTTTTTCTTTTTTACCCTTTTGTTCTTTACTTATAAAGCATTAAATTGTTTGAGATAAAAATTATTGTCTAAGGGAATTTATAGTGTATGTAGATGTAATACATGTAACAATTACAACATAAAAGAAGGGGGGAATGTGGGCCTATACAGTTGTAAGAGTTGTAAATTTTGAATGAAGTGGTACTATATTAACAATAAACAGGCTGTGAAAAACTATGGCAACTCCTAAAAAAAAAATAATACAAAGAAGTGTAGGTAAAAACCCGATGGTAAAATTAAAATCAAATTCTATAAAACAGATTTTTTTTTAAAAGCAGGTAAGGAAAAACAAAAACAAAAAAACAGAGAAAGGAGGTAGAAAGCAAATAATAAGTAGAAAACAATTAAATGATAGACCCAAATCCAATCATATCAATAATTACATTAAATATTAAAGGACTAAACACACCACTAAAAGCAGAGATAGTCAAAATGGATTAAAGAAAAAAAGACTCAACTCTCTGCTGTGTACAAGAGATGCACTTTAAACATAAAAACATGGATAGGATGAAAATAAATGGACAGAAAGAAATAAACCATGTAAACCATAAGCATAAGATATTTTGAAAAAGAAGAACAAAGCTAGAGGATTTATACCACCTGATTTCAAGACTTACTGTTGATATAAAGCTATTGAAGAATAAGTATATAAAGACAGTGTGTATAAAGTATATAAAGACAGTGTGGTATTAAGAGAAAGAACATACAGATAAATGGAACAGAATCGAGAGTCCAAAAATAAACCCAAATTTATGTGGTCAATTGGTTTTTGAGAAAAGGTATCAAAGTAATCCAAACAGAAAAAGATAATCTTTTCAACAAATGGTACTAAAACTGGACACAGGCTCATCACTAGTCATCAAGGAAATGCAAATTAAAATCACAGTGAGATATAACGACACAACCACTAGAATGGCTGACAAACCAAGCATTGGCAAGGATGTGGATCAGCTAGAACTCTTATACATGGCTGGTGGGAATGCAAAATGATTGTACTTTGTAAAACAGAATGGCAGTATCTTATTTAGTTAAACATACCACAGAAGCCAGCAATTGCATTCTTAGGCATTTAATCAAAAGATATGAAAACATTACGTCCACATAAAGATTTATATCCAAATATTCATAGTAGCATTATTCACAATAGCTAAAAATCTGGAAATAACCCAAATGTCTATCAACTAGTGAAGAGATATATTATGGTATATTTTTAATATGGAATACCAGCCAGAAATAAAAAGGAACAAAATAGTAATACACACATGGATGGATTTCAAAAACACTGAGCTAAATGAAAGAAGTTGAAACACAAAAGACTACATATTGTATGATTCCATTTATATAAAATTCTGGAAAAGGCAAAATAATAGACACCTTGACCAGGGGCCAAAGGAAACAATCACATGCAAAGGGACAAGAAGAAACTTTTAAGGATGAGGGAATTATTCTATATTTTGGTTGTGGTAGTGGTTACACACTGCATAAAATTACAAAAAGTACTCAAACTGTACACCTAAGATGGGTGAATTTTGTTGTATGTAAATAAAAAACCTCAATAAAAAAATTTTTCTTAATCCCACTTGCTAGGACATTTTATAATGGAGTTAGACAAACAAGAGTTCTTAGCATAACATATTTTTTTCATAATATTATTCTATTAAATAGATATTTTATGTGATTAAGCAATTTTCAGAGAAAATAAGACCCTGAAGACGATGAAAATGTGACAAAATGATTCACAGAAATCTCAAACAAAAGGTTTCTTGAGATCACCACCAGTCCATCACAATACAACCACCAAGATCCAAACGGGCTTTGGCTTTTGGATGTCCCATGGGACAAAAGCTTTAACCAATCCATAATCTGGCCTCATATTCCTAATCTTCCCTACTGGGTCACTAGGGAATCATAGGCTACATCAGCTTACTAAGTATCGAAATTTTACTTTGCTATGTTACAGAAATTTGGAGCTGAATACAAAACCCAACTGACACACTAAATTCAGCTTAACATGATTTAACATACAAACTGTCTATTTTCATACTTTTCACCTGGCTAGTTTACTCTCCAATCCTAGAGCCTTTAGGCTCTCACACGCTACATAAAACTATACTCTCCCCACATGGCTCTTCCAGATTCATCCTCAGAAAATCGCAAATTTCTCTATTCTTTCCAGTTCTCCAGCTGTATCCACAGGTCCGACAACAGTACCTCCTCATCACTCCTTCTTAAAGAAGTCATTTTAAAAATTTCCCATTCATTACTGGTGGTAAAAAAAAAAAAAAAAAAAAAAAATTGCATCTTACTGGGGCCAACTAGAGCTTGTCATAACCCTGGCAACTTAATTCCTCAAATACAGAAAGAAAGAACTAGCTAGCTCACCTTGCCGGGGCCCATCTCTATTAATGGTTTCTGACAGGCTAGGGGTGAAGAGACACACAGCATGCTGAAAGGTAGGGGAACTCTGTAACATGAGTGACTGGCAATATTCCATGACATTGGCACAAATCTACAAAGGAAGAACAAGCAGTAACAAAAATATTAGCTCCCCAAATGCCTCATATCATGGAAATCCAGATTTGAAGGAGAACAAAGTTATAGATCAGTTTGTAAAATTACAACAAAGTTACAAATCAATTTGTAAAATTACCCACATCTATTATTTTTCTCAAATATCTCCAAAAACATAAAAAGCTTAAAGAATAGTTACACAACTCTCACTCCTCTTACCTGCTGCATAGCCAGTTCGATCTCATCTTTCTTGCTCACTCTATCCCCCTCCACATTATCATCTTGAAATTTAAACTGATGCAGTCTGTCAGAGCCACCAAAGCGACTTAGTAGTCCTAAGCACTGGCGCTAAGGAAAGAAAAGATACTTTTTTGTTCATATCTATTTGTATATGTTTAAAGTTAGTGACCTATCTTTCTTGAGGGAGATAAAAAAGAAAAACTCAGTGGGGAGTGAAATCACTTGTTAAAGCATCTAATTTCTTACTTCCAACTGACTCAACTAAAGTTAGCAATATTAAAATTTACCTTTCTGCAAATGTATTTACTTGGCAGACAACTCATTAAAAGAATATTAATTCTTTTAGCAGTTAACCCCCACTAAAATCTAAGTGCTTGCTGAAGATTTTTTGTATCACACCAAATAATTTCTTAGTAGATTCCCATTAAATAAATACTAATCAGTAAACAATGAGAAGCAAAATGAGATGGCAAACAGAAGCAGATTTGTGATAATTTTGTCTACTAAGGCTCAAATTTAAAGGCTCTTACTCCTGTGGCTGCTTCTGGGGACTTCAAAAAGGAGTTGGGAACACAGAAGTAACCTTGGCAGATAAATCACAAAGCTCATTTGTTTGAAATGTTGGTACTTTTCACTTGAGAATATAATTGTTCCTAAGGTTCTCAGTGGGAAAGGACAAGCTTTGCAAAATTGGCAGTAGGTCCAGAATCAGAGATGTCGGTTCCAATTACAGGTACATGACTTTTTGCTATATGTCCTGGGACAAGTTACTTAACTTCCTCAAGCCTCTGTGTTCATATTTCTAGAGTGATAATAGCAATTCCTACCTTATAAGATTATTGTTAGGATTACCTGAGACATTGAATTGTATTTAAAGTGCTTAGTACAGTGTTCTGCACATAGTAAGTGCACAATAAAAACACGTTTAAAACATTGGTATTACACATACACACACTCACCCCTACATATATACATCCATATATATTATATAATATCTAATTTAAGCTGATGTTAGTTTAAATAATAAGTATGGATGTATGGATAAGGCAAAACATACTAAGGAGATTATAATATAAACTTAATTTGTCAAAATACTCTTTTTAAAACTTAAAACTGGCTGTTTGCTATTCTTACAGACAAAAACAGATGCACTAACACATTTCCAGAGGCTACCTTATGAAAGATGCATCAAAAATATTTTTTTCTCCCCACCAATGAAAAAAGTTAGAAGGCTTAAAAAAAAAAACCAAAAAAAAAAAAAAACCAGAGTATTTTGGCTTGGTTAGAGAGAGTACAAGCCTTTCTGGAGTGCTATTTGACAATGACTCAAAATGTACTACTTGTATACCCATGCACCCAGTGATAACAATTATGCCGATGGTAGCATTTTTCTTTTGGAAACTTGAAAAACAGCTCATGAAAAGAGGACTGGTTAAGAAAATTACTGTATCTAAAACAATGGAATATAAATTCTACTATATAAATATAATTCTTCTGCAGCCAAAAAAAAGTGAAGGTGCTCAAATCAAAGCAGGCCAGAAGGCTCCCAGAAAGACTGTGATAAAATATCTAATTGATAAGCTATCTACTATGTTTGAATATATTGAAAAGAGATTACATAACTGGAGGAGAGTTTGGGAATAAATTAGAAATAAGTACATAAAACCAAGCAAATTAAAAAAAAGAAACAATTACTTACTCTAGGAAAAACATAATGTATAGAAAAGTAACATATGGTCCATCCATGGCTTATTCATAAATGACATTTCATAGTAATAATAATATAACACTAAATATTAATCTAATCGAAATTATGATACGATTAGAGTTGGGGGTGGGGACACGTTACGAGAGAGGTACGTATTGTATGACGGAAGAACAGGAGTAAAGAGATCTAAATTCTCATCCTTCTCGATGGAAGGTCAATAGATGACTCTTAAAATTGGAAAATCAAGTAGTAGTAACATAAGCATATTATTTAGAGATATGAAAGAATCAATTAAAACCGTTGCCGGGTTTACCCAAATTCAGGGAGCAGAGTGGGGAGGATCAGTGAGAGGACTGTTGTATTTTGTTACAAGTCTTACATCTGCTCTTTAAAGAAGTAAAAAAATTTTTTTTAATTTAAAAAATAAAAAAGAAGTAAGAAAGAATCAGTTACCTGGAATCTTCCAATATGTCCCTGTAGCTCCATTAGAGATCCTTCATTTACATCAACATCAAGTTCACTTAGTATACCTATAACATTTGGAATGCTTTTAAATGTAGTTTTATAATCAAAAAAATAAAAACATTAAAAAACCAGGAATGGTAGTTTTACTATTTTATATTTATATATGTATAAATATATATATTTATATATATATGCATAAATAGACACAGACTCTACCATGAAGGAGGTTTGAGAAATACGACTTTACAAAGATTGCGTACCACCACCACACAATATGTAAGTGTACCACACCACATATTCAGTCATATGCAAGCTAAATCTAGACTGAATCAGTAATTCAAAAAGGCACTTCAAAGTTTTTGAGAAAAATCTACTTTTTATTTATAAACATAAAAGTTAAAATTTTCTAAACTCAGCAGTAAATTACTTTCTCATGCAACACTTCAGAATATAAAACACTAAGAATGAAATGCATTTCTTTTTTCTTTTATCTCTTCTATGTATTGTACCATTTGATTTTTTTTCTTTTCCCTTAGGCAAAGTACAGTTTACACATACACAAAAAAGTTGCCATTCAATTTCTCAGTTTGGACCCATTACGAAATCCCTAAAGCTGATCAACCTTTTACAGTACCATGGACTCCCTTTATTTCTATTGAGCCCTCCAAGCAAAGCCATGGGTCATTCTCTCCACTGGTTTATTTCTTTGTTCCATGACTGTAGCCATGAGGAGAACCCAGCTGATCCTGTCCTAGCCACCCTAAACTAACTATCCATGTGTTTTCACAATCCCTTTAATCCATTTCTTACTTCCAAGCATACACTCCATAGCACATAACCCGGAACCTTATCCTTTGCTCCTTATAATGACAAGCCTTCCTCCTTTTAGATTTCTCAGCCCATCAACCTCTACACAAACCTACAGAAAATACTCATATCACTTGGCACATGCTGGCTTGTTACCTCACCTGCACCTCACTGCTCTACTAGCTCCTTTCCCTTTCCCACCTCCACCTCCACGGGGAGTAGGCTCCCAGAATCACTTTATTTAATTACTTTCTAAAATTTACCCTACCGCAGAGGATTTTTCCGCACTATCTAAAAATGTGTTCAGGTCTCCCTTGTACTCCAAAACAAAACAAAACCAAGTAAAAACCTGGTTAATATCAAATTCTTGAAATATTTTTTTCTCCATTTGTTGCTTGTGATTCTTATGCCCTCCTTTTCCATCTTAACCCCTCGAAAGCTGGAGTTTGCACTTAACACTATCATGGAACTTTGGCTTTTTCCTGTTTGTCTCTAACCTTTCTGATCTCTGCAACCTGTGTTGCTGTTCCCCAGTTCTTTCATTCCTCCTGCACACCAACTGCTGCCTCTATTTTAAAAACCTAGCAATTCTCAGATTCTTTTTTCTTTTGGCAGCACCGAGTGGCATGCGGAGCTTCCCCAACCAGGGATCGAACCCGTGTCCCCTGCAGTGGAAGCACAGTCTTAACCGCTGGACCACCAGGGAAGTCCAATTCTCAGATTCTTAAGACCTTTCCACTACATGCCACCTGAGTGCTGTGGACCATATATATCATCCTCAACTCCAACAGAGTTGGAGTTCTACAGAATATCTGTGGGTATATTCTACAGAGTATCTGTGGGTCACAGATAAAAAATTAACCTGATGATAAGTAGTTGAGGAGGTACAACATATCTGGCACTGGGCTAAGCATTTAAGACAAAACCATATAGTAAAATTACAGGATAATACAAAACCATATGTAATCAAGGGCTGAACTGGGCAGAGTAGGGTTAAGAGGAGTATAAATTATTTTTAAACGTTATTTTTAAAAATTAGGAGGGTATTTGGCATTATCTTTTAAAATTATTTTAAAGTGTGTGTGTGTGTATATATATACACACACATGTATGTAATGGTATATATGTATAAATATATATATATATATATAAGTATATTTATATCTGACCAAGCACTGCCAGGAACTTACCAAGCCTACCAGCTCAAATATACAAAAATGTATATGTATACGTACACACACACACACACACACACACACACAAAGTTATTAAATGCCACACTGTTTGAAATTTTTAAAAAGATCAGAAACAGTCAACGTGTCATAGGGGTCTGGGTAAACACCTCACAATTGGAAAACTATTCCACCAATTAAAGAGTGAGGTAGGAACTATACATGCCGATGAGAAAAAATCCCCAAGACATAATGTGGGGAAAAAATTACAGAGCAGTGTGTATGGTATTTCATTTGTGTAGGGAGGAAAAAATTTTTACACCACGTGCAGAGAAACTGCTGGAAAAACAAAGTATAAATTGATAATTGGTTCCTTTTAGGGAGCAGGAATTGCTGGTCAGGGTGCTTCTACTTTATTCTTTTATTTTGTTTGAATATATCATGAGCATGTTAAAATAAACTGTGCCTTTCTGAATATAACTTTAATACAGTGACAGGGTTAAATGCTGCTATTAGCAAAATACAGAATATTTCAAGTATTTTTAAAAAGTAACGAAAGGAAAATTCATCAATAAAATCACCTTGCCAGAGGATCTGATAAAAGGTAAATTCTCTCTGTACTAACTCAGGACTTCTGGATTAAGATGGCAGAATGAAGTAGTATCATAGAATGTCCCTTCTATAATCAACCTACAAATAAATGAAATTCACCAAAAAGGGAAAGGGGCCAACTAACGCCATAAATACTAAAGCATGGTGGTGGTTAAGGAAAAAAAAAAAGGGGGAGATGAAGAAAATTCCAGGGGAGTAAGTAGCATAATTCAACTCATGACCCTCATCCCACCCCTCAGAAGCAGTACAGAGAAAAGAAGATAAGCCAACAAACTCTTGCAAATTCTCATGGAGACCCCGCAATTTGCAAAGAAGCATATTCGGGTGATTAAGTAAATTAAGTAATTAGGAGAACTAGTAATTAGGAGAAATCAAGGTAAAAACCATTTGGAGAAGAAACACTACATTGCACTATGGGACCTTAGTAAAGGCAAGAAGGGTGGCCTGTCTTGGTATCATCTCAGGACACTGGAATGAAGTGGGGAAATGAACATAATAAGCACACAGGACTAAGACACTCCAAGGCTGGGTGGAGTTGACCCTGGGATCTCCTCAGAATGAGCACAGGCTCTAAGTACCTTAACATGCACTGCACTCCGCCCTGCCAAACTCTCTCCTTCTCCCAACACAAAGGGCTCAGGCACTGAGGCATGCCCAGAGAGGAAAAAATATTGCGGGTGTTGGGGCAGAATCAGAAGTTGGCCTCAGACTTCCCCACAGCAATATAAAGATGGAGGTAGTAGAGGCTAGTAGTTAAGCACACAGACTCAGAAGCCACACTGCATGAAAAACCCTACAGTATTATTTGTGTGACTTTGGACAAGTTAACCTCTCTGTGCCTCAGTTTCCTCATTTGTAAAACATATGACATTATTATTAATAGTAGGCCATGCTGTCATTCAAGAATAAAGGCAACCTTTAGATGTTTGTAAACATTAGAGAGTTCAGGGAAGATTATATACTTTTTCTTAGGGGAGGGGACCTCAACATGAATTAAAAATACCAAGAGATAAATCAAAAGAAAGAACTCAGAAATGGTGAAGCTATAGGAGGAAAAAAAAGAATTGGTGTTTTTCTGTGAATCCAGGCAAATATATAAGTAAAACTAAATAGCTGAAGTTATTATGGTTGCAGGACTGAATATAAATGATATTTACTTGACAAAGTAAAAATAATACAAGCAAACAACATGAGGGTGGAAGAAGTAGTGTAAAATAACTCATTGCTTCATCTTTCACATCAGGAGTTAGTTGATTCTGTCTAAAATTTATATGTAGTAAAAAAAAATTTTTTTAATGACCAAAATATCTTAGTAATTTATCATAATCTTTTTTTCTTCTTAATCATAGTGATCTTTTAAGAACTAATATCTCTTGTACACTTGTAGTAAAGAAACATTTGTCTGGAATTCATCAATGTCTTCAGTTTCTCTTCAATTAGTTTTTCATCTGTAAAGTTCACATAAAATTAAATAGTTGTTTTCTAAAACTGCATGTAAAAGGTATCCCATTCTCGTAAATTACCTCTGTATGTCTGTTTCTCTCCACCGCCCCTCCACCCCACTAATACATACATATACATAGAGCAATGTTTGAAAAGCTACTTACCAATGTTAACATTTGATAATTTCTAGATAGTGGGATTTGAGTGTTAATTATTTTCTTGAATTTTTTGAATTTTTTTTATACTTACCATATATCACTTTTATAAACATATTACTTCAAATAAAGGCAGTTGGGCTTCCCTGGTGGCGCAGTGGTTGAGAATCTGCCTGCTAATGCAGGGGACACGGGTTCGAGCCCTGGTCTGGGAAGATCCCACATGCCACGGAGCGGCTGGGCCCGTGAGCCACAACTACTGAGCCTGCGCGTCTGGAGCCTGTGCCCCGCAACGGGAGGGGCCGCGATAGTGAAAGGCCCGCGCACCGCGATGAAGAGCGGTCCCCGCACCGCGATGAAGAGTGGCCCCCACTTGCCTCAACTAGAGAAAGCCCTCGCATGAACCGAAGACCCAACACAGCCAAAAATAAAATAAAATAAATAAATAAAGTAGCTATAAAAAAGAAAAGTGCTTTAAAAAAAAAAAAAAAAAAAAAAAGCCAGCACCTTCATTAAAAAAAAATAAATAAATAAATAAAGGCAGTTAAGGGGACTTCCCTGGTGGTCCAGTGGTTAGAAATCCGCCTTCCGATGCAGGGGACGCAGCTTCAGTCCCTGGTCGGGGAACTAAGACCCCACATGCCACGGAGCAACTAAGCCCGCGTGCTGCAGCAGAGGATCCCACGTACCGCAACAAAGATCCTGCGTGCCGCGACTAAGACCCGACGCAGCCAAAAATAAAATAAATAAATAAATAGATTTTTTTTTTTTAAAAAAAGGCAGTTAACTCTGTTAGTTCCAATCTCAAATAAGTCATATATAGCTGCAAAGTAATAATAACCTCATTCTATTAAGTGTATGTCAGTCTGTAAAGCACTGGTAAAAATCCATTCAACATAATCAACTCACCAGGAAGTGCTGCTTTACTTATAATTCCTGTCAGCAGAGCCAATTCCTGCAAAGACCCAGCACTAACATCCTGACAGCGCAGGATTGCTTGTATGGTATCAGAATGAGAAATGAGAAACTGCAACACCTAAGACGAAGAAAAGGAGGGGAAATGGAAAAACAGAGGTGGAAGAGTAGGAAATTGTATTATAAATTTATATCCATCTGTTTAATAACATTGAAGCAAGTAATTTAATGTAATGAATATTAGATAAGCAGTTGTCTTTTGCATTTATGTAATTTATTTCTTCAAGAAGCAAATATCTAACTAAATTTCATAAGAAAGCTAAAGATAAGGATTATTTCGAAGTTTAGAGATTAATACACTTAGAAGCTACTATAGAAGAGTATAATATAACTTGGAACTACTGTATGAAAACTATTATTTGACCCCTATATTTTTTATTTTTGTCTAAATGGAACTAGAACATGAATTTAAAATGAGTGTGTACAAAAATGACTTACTGGGACTTCCCTGGTGACTCAGTACTTAAGAATCCACCTGCCAATGCAGGGGACACGGGTTCGAGCCCTGGTCCGGGAAGATCCCACATGCTGCAGAGCAACTAAGCCCGTGCACCACAACTACTGAGCCTGCGCTCTAGAGCCCACGAGCCACAACTACTGAGCCCACGTGCCACAATTGCTGAAGCCCGTGTGCCTAGAGACCGTGCTCTGCAACGAGAAGCCACTGCAATGAGAAGCCCACACACCGCAACAAAGAGTAGCCCCCGCTCGCCACAACTAGAGAAAGCCCATGCACAGCAACGAAGACCCAATGCAGCCAAAAATAAATAAATAAATTTATTTATTTATTTTTAAAAAATGACTTACTGAATTCAAGTTTGCTCTGTGAAAGTCTGACTAGTGTGACATGGGGACAGTCACATAAAAGCTTTTGTCTAGCTCTCTTTTGATATGATGAAAATAAATGAGATACAAATCTTGACCTCCAAACTCTGCCCTTTCAGCTTAGCATTTTACAGTGTACCATCATAGAAGACTCCACTCATTTTCACATTCAAACAGTTTCTTAACTAGATTATAGATGCCCTGAAGGCAGGGACTACACCACAACTGGCTGAACATTTGAATCTCTCAGGAACTGTGCCCCTTTTATTTTTTAATACAGATTCCTGGCCTCAGCCCATCATTGTTGGACATGAAACTCAGTAATCTTCATTTTTTAAAGAAGCTCTTCAGGTAATTCCGCTACGCTCAGTATAAGACTGGCCTTGTATCACAATGTCCCACTTCTACTAAAAAACCTTAATCTCGAGAAAGTAGAAGACAAAGTTTTTGAGTGTTAAAGAACTGACTCAAAGGCCGCATATGAAAGGGGTAGAATGTCACCTAGACTAATGCAATATAAAATCAGGTACCACACTAGAAACAGCAGCATTCTATCTTGGGAAGGTATGCCTGAAGACTGATGGCAGGGAAAGCAGATAAAATCACCATAAATTATTAGGATGTGTCCTAATTCCTGAGGGTATCATAATAATAGAGCAACACAATAAAAAACTGCAGATTCTTAGTGATAAGTCTAATTAATCAGTGAAAGGTTAAATTGTATATTGCATTATTAGTCTAAGAAACAAACATATTTTTGAAGATTTCACTGAAAAGCATTGAAAATAAAACTAATTTATAGTGTTTGAAGGAAAAATATTTTATTAGAAACTCACTTATTTAAATTACTCATTCTTTAAATATCACAACTAAAAGTGGCATTATCATCTATCTTTTGTATTTTCTGCAAGGTCTAATAAAGGAACAGCATTCTCTAATAAAAATACCTGGTTAAATTACATTTTAGAAGCCAGCTTATTTCTATCACAATAACTGCTTCCTTTTGCAGAACAACAAATTTAGATCTCTTGCCTTCCATCTCACTATTCTATTAATTAGCTGTGGTGTTTCATTCAAACAAGAGTACAAAAACAGACCAATGAAGTTCAGAGCAAAGTGCAAGGGGTCTATCTGCAATACCCAGCTCTGCCACAGACAGAACGATTAAGGTAAATTCACGTCAAGCGTTCTATGCCTAGGGCTTCTGCGTTTGTAAAATAAAGGTTTTGCACTTGATGATTTCTACACTAAGGATTCCTCTTACCTGCCCTGCTGCCTGCAAGTGCTGGGCCATACTAGACGTGAGGATGACCTGGCACAAGCGGAGAGCTGGAAGCAGAATCTGGCGGTACCGGTCCACTGGAGTAGGGATGAACACTGGGGCATCTCTCAGGACAAACATGCTTGATTCACATCCAGTGAACAAGGAGAGAGCAACAGTCCAACAGTTAAAACAGTCCCCGACCATCTCCATGGCAAACAATCACAGGTGGCTAATTAAGATGTGAAGCTACTAATGAGGACTCTGTATCCCAGAGGTACAGTTAGTGAAAACAGTTATCTGAATGTTTTAAAATCTTTGTAAAGAATATTTGCATAGATTTGAAAAGACAGTGCTAAAATTCCCCAAACATACTTATTCTACTCTAAATGTTCCCATGGGCCACAGAGACTATGTGTGAGAAACAGACAGAAACAAAAGTTACTCTCCCCAAATTTCCCTCTTGTACATCCATAGCCAAAAATGAATCTACATTGTCCATTATATAAAATAAAACAAGATTTTAAAAATTAAAATGAGATTGTAAAATCACTTAACCTTTAAGATTAGGTCTCAGAACATTGTATTAATAAACTATTATTTATTGTAAATATTTCTATTTAAATTTTTGAACAAAAAAAATGGTTGCCTGTTGAAGAGAAAAGAATGAAAGCAGAATATGGAAATAATAAGAAATAACAGAAAGGCTTTCCAAAGACAGGCAATAATAATGTGCCATGAACTGAGGAATACAATTTACTCAATCCTCTTCACCTAAGGTGAAAGTAATAACTCTCATGTTTAAAACCTCAGAAAGTGATATTAAAAAAATTTTCTTTTCTAGAAGTAAAATATTTCTATAGTTAAGCCTGAAAAACTCAAACATACAATTTGGCAATGGATCTTTTGAAGAAAATTACTCAAACTGACCTAAATGTTATTTAACAGTAGGAGGGTATGCTATAGGCCCTAACAATGCTGCAGCCATGTAGACAAAAAAGAAAAAATTCATATTCAAACTCAACTGAGAAATCTGCTAGAAAGTTTGAAACTTAAAATAGTTTCACTTGAAGCTTTCAAATTAGCAAGCAGTTGGTAAAATGTTAAAATGAGAAAAATATAAAATACTATTCAAGTCATCAAGAAAAGAAAATCCACAACGAATTATAATTTCATTACAATACTTTAAAAGACCAGTATAACTGAAAATATGTACTTCTACTAAACAGAACAATAAAGTTGGGAAGAAAAACGTCTAACAAAATGCTCTCCCATTTCCCTCTTATGTTACTGCTCTAAAATGGAAAGCACTAGGTCCCTACCCACTTTTACCCTTATTAACAACTTCCATTTATTAGTTAATGGCAGGGGTATATGACCAAACAAAACCATCAAGATGAGAGTACTGCTCCAACAGAATTATAAACGGCAAAATTATGTTTGAAATTTTTTTTTCTTTAATAATCCTTTACTGGTAACTTTAAAAAAAGCGGCAGGGTGGTGGGGATGGTGGTGTGATGAATTGGGCGATTGGGATTGACATGTATACACTGATGTGTATAAAATTGATGACTAATAAGAATCTGCTGTATAAAAAAATAAATAAAATAAAATTTAAAAATTTTAAAAAAAACCATTAAAAAAAAAAAGAAATTGATATGGATGCTTACCCCTGTGGGTCCATTTCTGGGCGCATGTCATAGACTTGGCATTGTGCCAGCCTCACAATCACCCCAGACCTCAGCAGCTCTAAAGCGCCCTGCTGTATCTTGGCCACTCTTGTGAGAAATGCCTAAGAAGTTATGAAACAAAAATCATCGGTACAGAGATCATAGCCAAGGGTCTCACATTAAAATGAGACTTTCTCATAGCACATTTCTGATGTGTAATCATTGGTGAAGAGAAATTCTGAGCTAGCTAGGAAGGGGCATATTATACCACCTTAACCATAGGATTTTTATGAGGAGTAAATGGCACAGCATATCTGAAGTGCTACATACGCCTTGCATGGATTAAGCATTCAACTAAATCATCGTGTGGGCTTATGGAGGGCAGGGAAGATTGTTTTGCTCACAGCTGTATCTCTACTACCTAGTGCCATACCTGGCATGTAACAGATATTTAATAAATACTTGTTGAATAAATGAAGGAAGGAGGGAAAACAGAATTAATGAAGAATCTAAGACTTTAGTGCTTCTCTTATTGTGACATTTGTGGTATTTTTAAGCAGGAGGAAACAAAACAGATTTGGAGGAAAGGAAATGAATTATATATACTGTATTGAAAAATCCTGTGTTTAAAGTAGAACCAGCACATCTACACTGGAATTTCAACAGGCAACTAACAGTCTGATTTTCGTTGCAGAAGGACATTTTTGCTCTCTCTTCTCCTCATAGGCCACTGGCTGTCATGTTGCTTTGCCACCACCAGCAATCGAAGTGAGTAAGCAGCAGTCTCAGTACCCAACTAACCCTCTCAGGACCATTTCAACACAACTTTGGCATGCTCAGAAGATACAGTTCTAGCACATGTCCCCAAATTTAAAACTCCTTAGAAATGATTACAGTTTGTATGATAGAAACATGCAAAATGTAGGCCACGTTAATTTTCTTTAATATATCCTTAACCCCAAGGGGAAATGACCTGTTGATCTAACTTCAAGTGAATATAAAGCCTTACCATTTTGGATTCGTAAGTATAAAGGGCTTTTAAAAGGGGAGGTTGTGGAGTGAGTAAGCTCTGCAAAGTATGGTCATCTTCTACCAAGCTGTCCACAAGCACCTTCAAATAGCCACTGTTAGAAAGATAGAGAAGCCACTGCTGCTGCTTATCTACGGAGACAATCCGATCAAGTAGAGCCAGTGCCAGCATCTGACGGAAGAACAGATCAAAGTCCAAAATGTGGAGATGGCTACCAAAATCAACAACAGTAACTCCCTTTATCTGGAAATGTTTAAAAGTTTTCTTACAAGGAGAATGGTTGCCTGCAATACAATTCTCTCTCTCTCATTTTTTTTTTTTGAGAAAAATGTATGTATGTATCCAGAATCTTGATTTATTAATAAAAGAAAAAATTTCAGGGTAAAGTTATATTTCTGAAACAAAACCTAACACATTAAAATAATGGCATTAAATATATTTTAGCAAAATCTAAACATTACTTGTTGGAGGAAAGGGATTTTTGGGGAAAAATAGCTTTTTCCCTTCCAATTGTAAAGTTTCACATGCTCCTTGTAGAAAACAGAAAGCTATACAGAAAATACATTATCTGATAAACACAGATTACTTTGTTCTATGTCTTCCCAAATTTTTTTTTAACATAATTGAGAGCGTACTACATGATTCAAATGCTATGTAATTTTCCACCAGCAGGAAATTATCTTCTCACTGTATTATCACCAGTATGACATAATATTTTAAAGATATATAAATGCAAATACTCCTTGAAAAAGCAGAGGAAGATACATTCAGTATAAAAGCTACGTATCCAGCATTCTCCTATGCCAAGATCTTGACTAACCAGCATCTCTGCTGGTTAATTTCTACCAGTGTAAGGCAAATCTCAAAGTTAGCAAAAAGATTATTCTGAGGGTACAGTCTGAACTAATAAAGGATTCTGAACATAAGTAAACAAAACATATGAATGAACAAAACAGAAATTCCAAATTGTAGTAAATAAGAAAATTCACTAAAATATATTACAGAAAATAATTCCCAATATATAACATACATTTGAAAAGCTGATCCAGTTTATGACTTAATAAGTCAAAATATCTATCCAATTATAATACTAAGCAGGAGTTACTGTACCCTTCCAATCTCATGACCATCACAGGCATCTCGACAGACCACTTCCATGAGGGCAGCACCATAGCTCTCAATGATTGCTATGTTTTCTCGCTGTAATTTACTAAACACATCTTCAGGGGCGGTCAGCCTTTCCCACATGGTTTTCTTGGCTAAAGGGTTACAATAGAAGACATATAAAACACTCCAGCAAAAAGCAGTTTGGTATCAGAGTAATTACACCTCATACATGACGACAACAGAAAAATCCTTCCATTATTACCTGCACACAAAGACCCATCAACCGATGAGTCTAGGCAGGTAAACTTTAAGAACACAATGCACTATTCCATGAATGTACACTGAGATAACAATGGTATTAGGAAAAGGATAAACTATCCTTAAAGAAATAAAAATGAATTATGAAACCCCAGGAGAAACATTCCTGTATTTATTTCACTAATCAATCTGGTTTTATCTTTTATTGAGATCTATGAGAATTTGGCTACAAAGGAGCAGGTACAAAGTAGACAAAGATCTGCTTCCAAAAAACAGATATTTTATTCTTTTATATTTTTTAATTGAAATATTCATTAAAAAGAAAAGGTATACTCATTATGAAGATAATTTAAATTAATTTAATTTAATTTAATTCAAGGAACACTGATTAAAGATAGGATCATATACTTTACATAGATTCCTGTAAACCTTTTAGAAAAGTTTCATAAATACACTACATAAAGCAATAATCTGTATTTGAAACTAATCTTATGACTCTTCCCCAACTAGTACATGGTAGCAGTTTGGTTTTTTTTTAACATCTTTATTAGAGTATAATTGCTTTACATTGGTGTGTTAGTTGCTGCCGTATAACAAAGTGAATCAGTTATACATATACATATGTTCCCATATCTCTTCCCTCTTGCGTCTCCCTCCCTCCCACCCTCCCTATCCCACCCCTCTAGGTGGTCACAAAGCACCGAGCTGATCTCCCTGTGCGATACAGCTGCTCCCCACAAGCTATTTATTTTACATTTGGTAGTGTATATATGTCAATGGTAGCAGTTTTTAAACTGAGGAAAGATTCTCAAGACAGGGTGATCAGAATGGAGGACAAAACAAAGCAGGTTTAACCATGAAAAATAAAAGTAACACACAATGTGGCCTACATTCCACTATAAAGTTTGCAGCAGTCAAACCTTCAGAGTTTTAATGATATTTTCTCCCTAAAATATCTTTACCACTACTTTGATTTTATTTTAGTCATATTTAATTTCCAATAGTGTCAAAGCAGGGTATGAGATTATTAATTTTCTCAACTGTGTCACTTCCTTCGGTCACCTGGTCCCATCTACTTCTCTATTTCACCTCCCTCCACTCTCCACCTGCACCCCGACGCTGCCGCCACACTAGCCCTCGAATTCAGCACTTCCTTCAGTCTCAGGATCTTCGCACTAGCTGTTCTTTATATTCTTCCCCAGATCTTAGCATGGCTGCCTCCTCTTCGTCATTCCAGCCTCTATCAAATATCACTTCCTCAGCTACATCCAGCTTCCCTCCTCCTCCCACCCCACACACAATATATCACAGTACTATTTTATCTTCTCCCCACAGTACTTATTTATCAGATTTACTCAAATTATGTTATTTTTTAGTTTCCATGCTTGTATCTCTGTCTCCTCACATCGAATGTAAGCTTATTAACAACGGGATTCTGTCTTGTCTACCACTGTTTCTCCAGAATTTAGCACAGTGTCTAGCACATAGTAGAAGCTCCAATATTAATTACTGATTGATTGACAGCTTAAAGGCAAGTTTAGAAACTTTGCTCCAGGGATGCCACCAGATGCTCTCAGGGTCGGGTACCACGGTGGGTGGGTTTTCAGGAACCCAGCCTGAGGAGCTACGGCATCTCCTCTTCTGTTTTACGCATAGGACTGCCACAAAATTATCTGAATAAAGGCTTTGGACAAAAGTCTGAAAGCCACTACTTTATAGGTTTAACATTTTTTAGCCATGAATTCCTTAGTTCAAACATTGTGGTTGAAATGAGGGTAGAGAGATGCTGGCACATCACTCTAGAGGCTCTTCCACATAACCCCTCAGGTACCCCTGCAAGAACCCTAGGGCTTCACAATGAAATCTGAAAAACAATGGCTTGCAGAAGACCAGTTAAGTATCAAAGAAATATTTGATTTCAGTTTTCAAACTATGAATAGATCACAAAGTTCCAATATTACTACTGACAGAACTACTTAGAAATAAGAAAAATCTAATTCTACAGTTTAATTAGACCTTTCTTTAAACCAGACTCATAGACAGAGAACAGACTTGTGATTGCCAAGGGGGGTGGGAGGTGGGGGAGCGATGGAGTGGGAGTTTGGGGTTAGCAGATGAAAACTATTACGTATATAGAATGGATAACAACAAAGTCCTACTGTATAGCACAGGGAACTCTATTCAATATCCTGGGATAAACCATAATGGAAAAGAATTTTTTTTAAAAAAAGTCCTTTCTTTAAAATCCTCATTTTTTTTTTTTTTGGCCGTACCACGTGGCATGCAGGATCTTACTTAGTTCCCCAACCAGGAATCGAACCCACGCCCCATGCAGTGGAAGCCCAGAGTCTTAACCACTGGACCACCAGGGAAGTCCCTAAAATCCTCATTTTTTTAGGGAATTCTCAGGCGGTCCAGCGGTTAGGACTCCGAGCTTTCAATGCCAGTAGTTAGGACTCCACGCTTTCACTGCTGAGGGTCCGGGTTCAGTCCCTGGTTGGGGAACTAAGATCCCACAAGCTGCATGGCACAGCCAAAAAAAAAAAAAAAATCCTAATTTTTTAGGGGATAAATTAATTCATTAGAAACCACCAAGATGATTTCTTCTACTTCAATCTTTCCCTTCTTCCAACATACCATATAAACCACTGCCACACAAACTTTCCTAAATACCAACTTCTTCATATCAAATTAATCCCCTGCTTATGGCTAAGACATCCTCCTGGTTCTTTACTCCCTCCTAGTTTGGGCCTTGCCTGAAAAGCCCTCCATTTATTCTTATGTAAATGCAACCCCACCAGAAAAGTCCAGCAAAACTCTCGATTTCCTTTCTCTTCTTAACTCTTATAAAACTTGTAATTTATACTTGGGGTTGGCAAACTAAGGCTCATGGGCAAAATGTGATCTCCCACTTGTTTGTTTTTTTTGTTTTTTTTTTTTAATTTTTTTAATTTATTTATTTTTGGCTGTGTTGGGTCTTCGTTTCTGCGCAAGGGCTTTCTCTAGTTGCGGCAAGCGGGGGCCACTCTTCATCGCGGTGTGCGGGCCTCTCACTATCGTGGCCTCTCTTATTGCGGAGCACAGGCTCCAGACGCGCAGGCTCAGTAGTTGTGGCTCACGGGCCCAGCTGCTCCGCGGCATGTGGGATCCTCCCAGACCAGGGCTCGAACCCGTGTCCCCTGCATTGGCAGGCAGATTCTCAACCACTGCGCCACCAGGGAAGCCCCTCCCACTTGTTTTTGTAAATAAAATTTTAATGCAATATAGCATACGTCTCTGGCTTCTTTTGCACAATAATGGCAGAGTTGAGTAGTTGCAACAGAGAACATATGGCTTGCAAAGTCTGAATTAGTTATTATCTGGCCCTGTACAGAAAAAGCTTGCTGGCATCTGGTCTATATCATCCAATTTAAGGCTTATTGTTTTATAAACACATATATTGCCATTTTTACTAGGATAAAAGATTTTATGAAAGCAAGAACCCAATTAATGTTTCCTGCTTCCTGGAACAACTAAAAATAATCAACCACCAAATGATTACTGATTTTTGTTTGTATTGTAAAAAGGGGAAATAATCTAAATGTCCAAAAATGGGTAGGCTAAATAAATTATGGTACATCCATAAGTGGCAAAATCTATACAGGTATTTAAAATGTTACTTAATGAGGCACGAAAAGCTGATAAAATACTAAATAGAAAAGGGAAGATTTAAATCAATAAAAAAAGATGGCTGGCTATAACCAAAATGTCGTGATAGTTATCTTAGAAGGGTAAAATGTGTGACTTTTCCTTTTGTTTATTAGTATGTTCTAAATTTCCTATAATCAATATTTATTTTTAAATAAAAAAATAAAAGCTAAAAGATATTTTTTAAATATCTGATTATGAATTTTTAGTCAGGTTCTAAGGTTCTAGGACATGACTCAGGTTGTAAAAAAAATAAAAGGAGTGGTGAGAAGTGTACATCTAAATTCACATCAAGCATAAAGCCTGCACCCACTATACACATATATATAGCTATAGCTGGTATTTTTATTTTTATTGTTTTATTTTTATTTTTTGGCCACACCATGCAGCATGCAGGATCTTAGTTCCCCGACCAGGGATGGAACCCACGTCCTCGGCAGTGAAAGTGCAGCGTCCTAACCACTGGACTGCCAGGGAATTCCTGTAGCTGGTACTGTATTTTTAAGTCACTTATTGGAGTCGGATTCACAAGAACAGAGTTAACAACAGGCAAGATGCTCTATGAAATCCTTTTAGTCCCACTACTTTATGACTAAAATCAGAGGTGTACTTGTACTATAATTCTAGATCATACTAACACCTAGACCATAAAAACTGAAAATCTCATGATAGGATTCTAAAAAATTTAATAATGGCAAGAGATTATCTTTTCTAATCTCTTTTAAAAAGATGATTGGATATTATGGTTTCATAAACAAAGAACAACAGGAATATTCTTGATCAAAAGTCGCAATAGCCCAGAAGAATTATGAGCAGATCAGAAAATTCCTCATTCTTATTATAATTCCTAATTCTTATTTATAAATAAAAGATACTACCGAATACCATTAACTTGTCAAACTTAAAAAGAAAAGCCAGTTTAGAAGAAAATAGAACATATGAGAAAAACTTATAATAAAAGTGCTTAAAATTACAATTTAAACAATTTTAAAATTAAGAATTCAAACTGACATCTTCCATACAGCTATATCAATCAACTATAAATTAAAGTTGAATGATATGCTCCTAGAAAATGGAAAGTTAAAAATGAATCTGTTTTAAAAGCAATATAATCCATTTTACTGAAATTACAACAAAACATTCAAACAGGGCTAATCTCACAGAAATAAAAGTAAGGAGGATGCACTATATCCTCTACACTGAGGTGTTAGCATAACTTTATAGGTTGGCTTTATAAGCTTTTATTGAAAACATCAATCTGATTAAAAATATGCTGAAAAGTGTATATCTTCGTCATTATCAATCTGTTTTTAAATGTGAAATATTTTTATAATACTAGAGCTTAAGGAACAGATCAATAGAGAAATTAAGAACATAATAATTGGGGTTCATATTAAACATTTAGGCTCTGGTCAAATTATCCACTTTTTCTTTCTAGTGGTCACTGGTAGAAAAGAGAGAGAAAAAAAAAGGTGAAAAAAATACAAAGAGATATATTCATGATGTCAATGGCTGTCAACTAAGCCCCAGGAATTACAAATGCAAAAGCAATGTCTGATTTGAACTACACTGTTCTTAATTAAGGAAACATATAAGATCCTCCAAATAATTTTATCAAAAAAATATTGGGTTGGCCAAAAGGTTCATTTGGGTTTTTCCATATCATCTTACAGAAAAACCCAACTGAACTTTTGGGCCAACCCAATATATGCTTTGGTTCCTCCCCAGATCTACTGCATTGCCAGCTCAAAGTGATAGGATCCACCCATATGGATTTTCAGAAAATTAACTATATGCTTAAGAGACGTCTGAATTTCCTTTTCCCTAAACTGCTCATATCCTTTGCCCATTTTTCTGTTGGGTTATTGATTTGTAGATGCTCTTTATTTATTAGAAATTAGTCATTTGTGATATGAGCTACAAATACATTGCTGATACTGAATTCTAATTCTCAGATCTGTCAAAAAGAAGCAAGTCACTTAGCCTCTCTAAGTCAGATTCCTTTTATACCAAACAGGGAAAATGGCTGCCCAGTATTCAGTACATATGTTTATATAAAAATAAAGAAAAATTGGTATGAAAAAATAAGTATATAGACATTAAAAATTCAGTTTTTGTTTTAAAACAACAGAAAGTAGGTACACTGGCACAAAAGTATGTGCTCAATAAATATTTATTAAATTTAATATTTCTAATTTGAAAATTAAAAACACTAGTATCTAGGGAATAAAGTACTTTGCTATCTATCTAAAACAAGTCAAAATAAGCAGTAATTATGACTAAGAAAAAAAAGCTACTTAAGGGATAAAATTGCTCTAAAAATAGATCATTTGAAAATTAAAAACAAAGGAGAGCAACTTCCCTGGTGGCACAGTGGTTAAGACTCCACGCTCCCAGTGCAGGGGGCCCGGGTTCGATCTCTGGTCAGGGAACCATATCCCACATGCATGCCACAACTAAGGAGCCGGCGAGCCACAACTAAGACCCGCAACAACCAAAATGAGAAAAATAAAAATAAATAATAATAATAATAATAATAAAAAGATAACAGATTTTTAAAAAAAGGAGAATCTTCTTTTATGGTCACACTGCTTTTACCACATCTTGATAATGACTTCTTATAAAGCACGTTGTAGAGCTCCACCTAGTGGTTAAGTGGTGATTTTTGCCAATTCAACTAAATACAATGTTAAAAAATTTTTTTAGTCAAGAGGAAAATGCGGGAGGTGTGTTGGCGGATTATCTCTCGTAAAAAAAAACTCCTATTTGTTTAAAAAGTTTCTCTGAACTATTCTTTTTAACGACCTTAAAAATATTTTTGTGCATTATTTATGCTGGTAGGAAATTCCTATAAATACATCATTTGGCTCTTATTACATTCTAAGGGAGATATTATACAAAAATATATAGCCAGTAATGAATAATATGAGATAATCTAAGTCTTACACACAGAGTGGTTTTTAAGAATCTGTGTACAGGACTTCCCTGGTGGCGCAGTGGTTAAGAATCCGCCTGCTAATGCAGGGGACACGGGTTCGAACCCTGGTCCAGGAAGATACCACATGCCACGGAGCAACTAAACCTGTGCGCCACAACTACTGAGCCTGTGCTCTAGAGCCCACATACCACAACTACTGAAGCCCATGTGCCTAGAGCCCGTGCTCCGCAACAAGAGAAGCCACCGCAATGAGAAGCCTGCGCACCGCAACAAAGAGTAGCCCCCGCTCGCCACAACTAGAGAAAGCCCGCGCGCAGCAACAAAGACCCAACGCAGCCAAAAACAGATAAATAAATTTATAAAAAAAAAAAGAATCTGTGTACAAAATAACAAATACTCGGGCTTCCCTGGTGGCGCAGTGGTTAAGAAACCGCCTGCCAATGCAGGGGACACGGGTTCGAGCCCTGGTCCGGGAAGATCCCACATGCCGCGGAGCAACTAAGCCCGTGAGCCACAACTACTGAGCCTGTGCGTCTGGAGCCTGTGCTCCGCAACGGGAGGGGCCGCGATTGTGAGAGGCCCGCGCACCGCGATGAAGAGTGGTCCCCGCTTGCCGCAACTGGAGAAAGCCCTCGTACAGAAACGAAGACCCAACACAACCAAAAATAAATTAAAAAAAAAAAAAAAAAAAAAAAAAAATAACAAATACTCATTAAGGTTCTCAGAAAGCACAAGGAGCCCATTATGAGAAGGTACTTAATGACAAGTTCTTAAATAGCAGAGTAACTCTGGCAAAGAGTATTATACGCTGGTCTCCTGAATAGTTAAAAACATTTTTCACATTTGGCGATGAAAGAATCCATATTATTAACTCTTATTTAAAAATGCTAACTATACGGGAATTCTTTGGCGGTCCAGTGGTTAGGACTCCGCGCTCTCACTGCCAAGGGCCTGGGTTCAATCCCTGGTTGGGTAACTAAGATCCCACAAGCTGAGCGGCGTAGCCAAAAAAAGAAAAAAAAAAGAAAAAAAGCTAACTATAGTTTACAAAGTTGATTTATCATTGTTTTAAATACACAGATCTTGGGCTTCCCTGGTGGTGCAGTGGTTAAGAATCTGCCTGCCGATGCAGAGGACACGGGTTCGAGCCCTGGTCTGGGAGGATTCCACATGCTGCGGAGCAACTAGGCCCGTGAGCCACAACTACTGAGCCTGCGTGTCTGGAGCCTGTGCTCCGCAACAGGAGAGGCCGCGACAGTGAGAGGCCCACGCACTGCGATGAAGAGTGGTGGCCCCCGCTCACCGCAACTGGAGAAAGCCCTCACACAGAAACGAAGACCCAACACAGCAAAAATAAATAAATAAATAAATTTATAAATACACAGATCTTTTGACCAAGAAATTCAACTCCTTGGAATTTATCCAAGAAAAAATTCACATTAGTACAAAAAGACATATGTATGCTACTGATGAGAATTTAAACTGGTAGAAGGCCATTTGGTAGAATCTATTAAAATAAAAATGTGCACCCTCTTTCACATGGAAATTCCACCATGAAGTATCCTTCTTGAGAAATATATAGGCATATAAAAGAATATTTGATGCAGCTTTTTTGTGATAGTAAAAAATTAGAAACAATTTAAACACTTATGAATAAGGCAAATGGTTAAACAAATGGTACTTCTATACTATGGAATAACAGAGCTATTTTAAAAGATATGTACTGTATGTATTGTTCAATGGGACCAGAGGTGAGTGGGAGTTACAAAAATATATAAGCTAAAGTAGTATTTGAGGGTCTGTGTTTACATTACTTTTGTACCATTGTCACAATTTTAGAAAAACTAAACATTCTTCCTTGACTTTAGAGGAAGCACTTTGATTCCGTGAAGACTCATTTATTATAGCTTTGCTGAGCCAAAAGATGAAAAGGTGATTTTTTTTTTTTAATTTAAAGTAACCAATCTCTAAAAACAGAAAAGACAGAAATCTAATTCTACCTGCTTCTAAGGTGTCTGGTTCATCCGGTCTCTGGGCAATCTGTAAGTAATAAAGCAGAGAGCCATACAGATGCGTCCTCACTCGCTGGAATCCGCCACCTAGGAAAATATAGCAGCATAAAAACCTTTTTTCAAATTAAGTTAAAACAAATACAGAAGTTGTAAGTTATAGGAAATTTAGATGAAAAAACCTGTCTTCAAAATGAAGTCTAACAGTTTCTTCAATATGATATGAAGCGAAGAATCTCCAATAGAGGCAAACCCCACCACTGCATTCTCTGCGGGCGGAGGTGAGGTGCAAGAGTTATCAAGCACAAAAGCATAATGAGCCTCTCCGGGTCCCAAGACTACTGGTTGCTTCTGTTCTGTGCGAACGGCTTGGCTTAGGTGAGCGGTCAGGGTGAACACAGCACCTGCTACCACCGGCATTAACTCCTGTGCTGCTTCATCATCCAGTATCTTAAAGCAGAAAGACAAATCAGAGTGAGCACCCTGCTTTCAGCTACAGTCATTAACATGTCTTATACATTTAGCTTTTCAATTACCATAAGAATATAAGAATGGGCTTCCCTGGTGGCGCAGTGGTTAAGAATCTGCCTGCCAATGCAGGGAACACGGGTTCGAGCCCTGGTCTGGGAAGATCCCACATGCCGCGGAGCAGCTGGGCCCGTGAGCCACAATTACTGAGCCTGCGCGTCTGGAGCCTGTGCTCCGCAACGAGAGGCCGCGATAGTGAGAGGCCCGCGCACTGCAATGAAGAGTGGCCCCCACCTGCCACAACTAGAGAAAGCCCTCGCACAGAAACGAAGACCCAACACAGCCATAAATAAAATAAATAAATAAAATTAAAAAAAAAAAAAGAATATAAGAATGGAATTGTATTGTTCAAACACAGTAGAAGCTAATACACAAAAAGAAATTTAAATAGAATGCTGGGTAATGTGTTGTTAACCAGAAGGGAGTCCTATCAGAATCCCCTAGAGGTTTTTTGTGGAAATTAACATAATGGCCTCACCACTAGAGTCTCCCATTCAGTAGGTCTAGGGTAAGATGTGTCATGTAGATTTTTAAAAAGCTTCCTAGAAAATTCTGATACACACTCTGGTTGAGAACCGTTACTGTACAGAGCTAATACCTTTCTCAAGGAAAGTCTTAACACTGGCATTGCACAACTCTATTTACTCCAAATGGAAAATGGGAAAAAAGGAGTGGCCAACTATATGTTTAAATGATATAAATATTCGTTTGGCAGTATAAAGTAACTTATGAAGCATGTCACCTTATCATGCACATCTTGTAAAATATCACGAATAATCAGTTGTCGATCCTCTGCCTGAATGAGGTCCTGAGGGCAAGCTGTCAGTATAATTTCTACCAGCTGCCTCCAAGACTCCAGAGCATGCCGTTTTGCATGAAGACACTGCAACAATTTGTTTCTTCCTACCACGTACTGAAGTATAGTGCTGATTTCCTAAAGCCACAGAAATTGAATTGCAAGGTTAACACACAGGCAAATAACGTCTTTCAACCAACAGGTTCCTATTTTTAACACTGTCAGTTAATCCGAAAACATTTATAGTATACTCCGGAAACCTTCCACATGCTTACAAGTCAGCAGATAACTTTTCACATTATACTGGTGGCCAAATTTTTAACACTGTCAGTTAATCCGAAAACATTTATAGTATACTCCGGAAACCTTCCACATGCTTACAAGTCAGCAGATAACTTTTCACATTATACTGGTGGCCAAAGCTATGAAAAATAATAAATAAGGCTGTGTGTGTGTGTGCACGCACGCATGTGTGTGTGTGTAAGGCAGGGGGCAGAGGTGACATGGGTGGAAATGAGTTTTTAACCCTATCTTCTCTTTTCTTGCAACTGTCTAGTTATATTTACTCCGGAACACTAGAGTTCCCTAAAACCCAAGTTCAATGGCATGTTTCCTTGATGTGTCTTTTATTTCTTTGCCTCTTGCTTTGGCCTCACCAACTGTGTTTCCATGAATGTGGTTCTTCCCACCTGCTCTCTTACCCGTATCTCCCCATTTGTGGTGACAAATGACTCCTTCCTCGCTGATAGGGAGCATGTGAACTCTATTACACAGTATGAAAAGGTTACAAAATCCTCAACTAGCTTAGCAGAAAAGATGTCATTTGTTCTGGCATCCAGACATTAACTCCAGTTCAGCTTTTAACAGTCACAAAGTCAAAAGTGAAAGATACCATTAAAATTTAACTTTTAAGTAGTTTACTAATAATGAACTAGAAGTCAATTCGCTGTTTTGCCTTCTAACTGGCAACTTAAGTAGTTAAATAGTTAAAAGGTTAAAACTAACATATACTCAACAGGGCTCACCTCCATTAGTAGAGGTCTCTGTCCTATGGCTGCCATACCCTGAAGGGCATTTACTTCGGCTACAAGAACTCTATGAAGAAGCTATATAATTGAGAAATGAGAGAAAAATAAGACCATTTCAGACACTGGTAGAACAATAACCTAGCAATTACTCTAAACTGCCCTAGAGGGAAAAGTTTCAGATACCTTTATATATAATCTAATAGTGGCACTGTCCAGTTTCTGTCAAAAACAGTATATATCCCTCACATGCCGGAGAGTGGTACCAAAGAGCGTCTGTGGCAGGAAAGTTAGTGGAACTGCACGGGATAGCTTCTTCCTACTAGTGAGGTGATTACCATTTACCTGGTAGAGAGTTAAATAGGTAAAACCACTCCATAGTTATAGCTGGGTAGCATGACTACTAAGAGGAAGGTGATAGGGAACCTTTTATAGAGGCAAAAATTAGTGTGGCCTATTCAGTTTTCTTTCCTGACTGTTTGAAAAGTGAAAACCAGTCCAATAAACCAATATCTCTATCAGAAAATAAAAAGTTATTTTTTCCTTAACGACTCAAAGTCTGAACCACTTGATACTGCACATGCTCTAAAGAAACGCTCACCTTGACATTGCAGACTGTCTGTCCCCGTAAATTCTTGTGTTCACAGTTAGCAATAACTTGTTCAATCTGGGCCCGATCAAAGAAATCCAATTGCAAAGGCTCGGGGATCTCCTGACTGAAGTCAATGGAGTCGAGAATACTGAGAATTTTTCGACGTACTAGAAATAATAAAAAGTAGTTCTATTTTACTTGGGACACTGAACAGAAGAGCTAACCACTGTACTCAGCTCACCCTCAAAGACAGCGCTATGTTCAGAAAGGACATCAGTCTGGAAATTGAAGACTGTGTTGAAATCTAAATTGGATTTTATTTCTAATACATTCATTTGCAAAAATATTGTTTTCCCATCCTATCATCTTAGTTATAAAAAAATTTTTTTTTGATGACAAGCAATCCTTTATATAGCTTTTCTACATCAGTTCAGAATTTGCAGATACAGGCATTAATTACCTCTTGAAATTTTATGCAATTTAATATAAACGTATCTACAAATTTATTACAAATTCAAAGGGCTTTTACCTTTTGTAGCAGTGTCAAAGTGCAGGAACCCAGAGACAGACCTATTTTCATCTTCTATTCCTCCTTCCCCATCTGTTGGAGCATCAGTAATAACAGATCAGAAAAAGAACAACACACTCATAAAATTTATTTGGAAATAACAAACACAAGGTATTTTATTTCTATGTCACTGTTTCTAGGTCAAAGAGCCCCTTGCAAATGGATAATTAAAATGCAAAGATGATGAGGACTTATCAACAACATTCATCTAATTCTTTCCGTCTCTATGAGATCCACTTCACAATTGTAGAGAGCATAATCAGAACCCCAAAAGAGGCAGGACCCAATCATGCCAGTGAGATGATTAGGAAAGCTTATGCTTAATTGGCATGCAAAATACGTATTAGAGTCATGCTGGCTCAGTGTGACAAACTCCACTGTGTATCTGTGTCTATGAATACAGCAAAATGTGAATGCTCCAAACAACAATAAAATGGCAATTATGGGTGATTTTGTGTTTTAAGGAAAAGAATTCTAAAGGCAGAAAGAACTTGTTTGGCCTACAATCACATACTAACCATAAGATTCAGATCTGAGCTTGCATTCACACAGACCAGTCAGCAGCATAACAATACAAATGCCAACACATGTTCACCTGAGTATGGTTTCACTGGCATGTCATCCAGTAGGAGGTGAAGGAGCCTCTGGGTGTGTGACCGTTGGCGATTCAGAGAAGTCACCCTTAGTTCTATCGAGGCAGTCTTCATCAGCCATGACATTTGGTTCAGCATAGATATTTCATATTCTGGAATTGAAATATGAATGTTTAGTTTCCCAGTATAATAACACAAGATCAGAACAGACCTAAAATCCGCAACTCACCAGCTATTTTCCCATGTAACATAGCCAATAACTTATGAAAATTGGCACCATAATAATTTATCACTCTAGAAAATTAAAAAAGAAAAAAAAAAGATGCCAAGGGAGAAAAAATAAACTAGTATATGTGTATGAAAGGTGAGCAAAAGCAATTGAAGATCAAAAGAGAATCAAGTTTCTGTCAACAGAATAATTTCACACAGACGTAGAGGATTCTGAGTCTACCATAACAGATGCAGGCCATCAAGTGTGTGGTGGTGGGAGACGGCGCTGTAGGTAAAACTTGCCTCCTCATCAGTTACACAACCAATGCCTTTCCTGGAGAGTATACCCCACTGTCTTTGACAACTATTCTGCCAATGTTATGGCGGATGGAAAACTGGTGAATCTGGGCTTGTGGGATACAGCTGGACAAGATGATTATGACCTATTACGCCCCCTACCCTATCCACAAACAGATGGATTCTTAATTTGCTTTTCTCTTGTGAGTCCTGCATCGTTTGAAAATGTTCGCGCAAAGTGGTACCCTGAAGTGTGACACCACTGTCCCAACACTCCTATCATCCTGGTGGGGATGAAACTTGATCTGAGGGATGATAAAGACACGATTGAGAAACTGAAGGAGAAGAAGCTGACACCCATCACCTACCCGCAGGGCTTGCCATGGCCAAGGAGATCGGTGCCATCAAATGCCAGGAGTGCTCGGCGCTCATGCAGCGAGGCCTCAAGACAGTTTTTGATGAAGCTACCTGGGCAGTTCTCTGCCCACCTCCCGTCAAGCAGAGAAAGAGAAAATGCCTGCTGTTGTGAATGTCTGGGGCCCTCCTGCCTGTCCCGTCCCCCAGGACCCTTTGTACGCTTTGCTCAAACGGTGAAGACTTTGCACTCAATGCCAAGTTTTTGTTACAGATTAGTTTTTCCATAAAACCATTTTGAACCAATCAGTAATTTCCAGGTTTTGTTGGTTTAAAGTGTAAGAGTTCAAACTTTCACATTCTATTAAAGTTTAGCCCTAGAACGACAAGCTTCCTTAAAGCTTTATTCTTCAAAGCCCCTATTCTTGCTCAGATTAAGAGTTGCCAAAATACCTTGTGAACTAAGTTGCACTGCGGGGCTAAGAACACTAACCACTAAACTGTTTAAAGACCTTTGCTTGGAAGAGACTGTAGCTTCTGAGGCAGGAGATGCAGACGCTCGCTAATGAGTTTCAGACGTGAAGAGCAGTACAGCCTCCTTCCTGAGACGCTGTCATTTAATGCATCCTGATTGACCAGCCCATGTTCACTACCTAACATTGTACTTTACATCATAATGAATGAATGTAACAGCTCGGCTCTTTGGATCAATCTTTTTGATTTCACAGTGAGATTTCTAGAACAAATTAGTGTGTTAGCCTTTGCGAGATTTTGAACAGAGCTCTTACTCCTGTGCTCCCTCCGATGAAGCATTCTGCTCTGGCCGTGGGTGCGCTGGGTGGCGTGTGTGGAACACTTGTGATCAGAGGATGAAGACAGTATTTTAACAAAATATGGAGATTAATTTACACTACATTGTATACGTAATAATAAAACTTTTAAAAGTGTCACAGGTAAAAGTTTTAAAAGGTTAATTTCTGTCAATTGCAGTAGATGATGAAGAAAGGTCAGTATCATCAGTAAGTGTTTTCTTAAGCTTTTCCTTTTCCTTAAACCTGCCTATCCCTCCTGAAATTGGGCATTTAATGCATCTTTGACCTGGTCATTCTCATAGTTTCAAACTTAGTAAGTGCTTTTCTTATAGAAACCGCCCCCCCCCTTTTTTTTTTTTTTTACAAATTTATTTATTTTATTTATTTATTTTTGGCTGCATTGGGTCTTCATTGCTGCTTGTGGGCTTTCTATAGTTGCGGCGAGCGGGAGCTACTCTTTGTTGCGGTGCACAGGCTTCTCATTGCAGTGGCTTCTCCCGTTGCGGAGCACGGGCTCTAGGCACGCGGGCCCAGCAGTTGTGGCTTGTGGGCTCTAGAGTGCAGGCTCAGTAGTCGTGGTGCACGGGCTTAGTTGCTCTGTGGCATGTGGGATCTTCCCAGACCAGGGCTTGAACCCATGTCCCCTGCATTGGCAGGTGGACTCTTAACCACTGCGCCACCAGGGAAGCCCCTAGAACCCCTTCTTAATGAGCAATATGCCTCCTTGTATTATAAAATCTTTCTGAATATGCATTAGAAAAATTTTTTTGTAGATTAGTAAAAGTGCATTCCTGTTTTCATGTTACTTTATTCAAAGCCAATAAGTGCTTTCCTTGGTCTTCTAGTAACTAGGTATAAAAATCATGTGTTGCAGCTTTACAGTTTTTAAAATACTTCAGATATTCTTAAACTGTAAACCTTGCCAGATCACCGACACTGCACCTGGACTAATAACACTGACCCCCCCACCGCTTGCCTCACTGAGTGCACACACGCTTCCTGTCCTTGCCCGAACAATGTTCCTTGGGATCTCTGAGGTTCTGTCAACCCTGTGCTCATGCTAACAAAGTTCTGCACAACTTACCCACTGGCAAGAATATGAGCTTGGACCTTTCAACCACTAGAACAAAATTTTTTAAGCTGACAGTTGCAGAATGGTGGAGTGTTTTTACATTGATCTTTTGCTAATGCGATTAGCAGTATGTTTTGCATGTATGACTTAATAAATCCTTGAATCACGAAAATAAAAAAGAAAACCCAAGTAATTCTCAAATATTTAACTTGTTTAAAAAAAACCACTATCATAAAATTTGATTCTTATTTCAGAAAACAAATACATTTTTAAAAACTAAAATAAATCTAAATTGCATAATTTTATGATGTCTTGAGATTATGAAGGACATTTGGTCTAATATATAATTAGGACTGGGAATGTCTTATACAATAGAAGTTTTTGAATCCAATATTATCTCAATATGCCTGGCTTTGAAGTCCTAAATTATGACAGTTTTATAAATATAAAATTCACCAAACACTACTACTACTGCTAGTAATAATGATTACAAGCAAAGCTAGATCAATTTTTTAAAAGTACAAAGCATAATAGGCAAGATATTAACTGTTTTTTTCTAATTAGGTATTAAAAAGGGTTTCTTAAAAACTTTCTTATAAACAAAATCTTAGGGCTAAAAATAAAATACACTTATTACGAAAATGAAGTGAAAATTTTTGCCACTAGGTAATTCCCAACAGTCTCTCACACCACACTCTAAAAAGTAAACAGAAGCTGATAATTACTAGTAATGGAAATTTATTATGAAATTTGTAAGCCTAGATTTCCTAAAACATAAAGATGATGCAAAATAAACTTTAAAAAAACTCAATAAAACCACTACCGTCTGGATATAATATGAACTCAGAAAACTTATAACTTGATCAAAAAGAAAATTATATAAAATAGAATCCTATAAAACATAGGTAGCCTGGGATAACTGTGTTGATCAGGCCAATAAACTAAAGTTATAAATAGTTTCCATCGTAATTAGTTTTCTATTTTTCATTTCAAGACCTGAATTGGTTTCAATATATACACAAGAAACAAAAGTAAAACAGATTTTTATGAAACAATTTCACTCAAAAAATCTAAATTTCCAAAATCTTTTTATATAAATATTTTCTTATCCCTTCAACACAATTTTAAAATTTTATTTGCTAGTAAAAGGATCAAATTCCATACTTAACAGGCTATTTTTAAATAATTTTATGCTGGCAGTTAAAACATCAGGTTTCTCAAGCACAAATTACAAAAGCAACCCAAAGGAACAAAGAAGCAAAGTAATAAAATGAGAACAGAATTCCACAAATTCTAAAACTGCTACCCCCAACTGTTATGAAATTAAAATCACTCAACACATATTTTACAGATTTGTTTTAATAATAAGGGAAAATAATGTCCTACCTTTGTTAGAAAATGGTAAATGTTGCAACTGAGAAAATAAGAAGTCCTGGCTGGTTCTCAAGTATCTCATAGTAGGACCAGATGTATCAGAGCATGCACATAACTGATATATCACCTAAAGAATTACAGTAAAATAAGAAAACTCCCAAATCAGCTTTTTATATTATACATTTTAAGATAAAAGGCGAACTTAAATCTACTAAGTGGAAACTAAGACCCATTAGCAACTAAAGCAAAATGGATAAACACATGTACATATAAAATAAAAGCTCAGAGTTACATGCAGTTCTTGGCACACTAACTCAAAATATACTGGAATACAATTGGAGAATGCTGACAACAGTACTATAGGACTAATCTTGAAATCACCCTAAATATATTAATATTGAGTTGGCCAAAAAGTTTGTTCGGGTTTTTCCGTAAGATGTTATGAAAAACCTGAATGACATTTTTGGCCAACTCCAATATATATACATGTAGTTAATTAACAAGTTTTAGTATTTTAACTATTATTAGTAGCAAATTACTCAGAAGTAACTTCTAAAAACCAAGGTTATGTATTAATCAGTTGATAAAAATGTTGGGATCAGAGAATCCCTTGCAGGTATCTAACCCTATGTATTCCCAAAGAGCAATGGTTCAGTATTCACCAATTCAGTGTCCGCTGTGACTATACAACTAGTAATGACAATGGACTGTAAATTCAATTTGTGTCTAGAAATACAGTCTTAAGAAAAATATAAAATAACAAAAGGTAACTAAAGATGTTGAGTAAAGCAGAGTAAAAAGACTAGAAACAACCTAAGTGTAATTTATATTGTAGCAGCATAGAAAGTTTATGGGGCGGGGGGGCACAAAACTGTGTGTCTACTGAACATACCTAAATAAATAACATGTATACCCAAGGTAAAGATAAGAAGGGAACACAAGGTAAAGCTTAAGTACTTGCAGATGTATGCTTGTCTTTCAAACAGCTTTGATATTGTTTTTGACACTCTATACTGAACTTCTCAAAACAAAACCAAGTTATTCATATTAGATGGTAAGTTAAGAAGATTCAAGAACAGATGCTCAAATATGCTCAGATATGGGAGAAGTAATACTATTAGAGGGAGAAGGACAAAATAGTGAGTTCCAAAAGCATGACAAGCCACTTTACAAGGGTTTGCGTGATACACTTCCTAGTTCCCAAGACCAGGTAGGAAAAATCTCCATCGTTAAAGTGAAGAGAGCAAAGGCACAAGATTCAGTGTCAACTCTTCAACCAGAAGACCTCATACTGCTGGATGATGAAAGTATCAACAAGGCCCAAATTATTTCCCTTCCATATGATCAAATTTATTTTTAAACTAACAAGCTCTTCTTAGAGGTTTAATTTTTTCCTGAAGCATAGTGAAGTATAAACCTAGAGGTTGGAACTTCCCTGGTGGCACCATGGTTAAGAATCTGCCTGCCAAAGCTGGGGACACAGGTTTGTCCCCTGGTCCGGGAAGATCCCACATGCCGCGGAGCAACTAAGCCCGTGCGCCACAACTACTGAGCCTGTGCTCTAGAGCCCGCGAGCCACAACTACTGAAGCCCGCGCACCTAGAGCCCGTGCTCCGCAACAAGAGAAGCCACCACAATGAGAAGCCCGCACACCACAAGAAAGAGTAGCTCCCGCTCGCCGCAAGTAGAGAAAGCCTGCGCGCAGCAACAAAGACCCAACACAGCCTAAATAAATAAACAAACAAGCAAACAAACAAATAAATAAACCTAGAGGTAAAGGAAGCCTCTTTCATAAAAAATGGAGCAGTGCTTCTTGTTAAAATGCAGATTCTGACTCAGCAGGTCTAGAGAGGGGCCTGAGATTCTGTGCTAACAAGCTCCCAAGAGGTGATGCTGATGATGCTGGTCCACATTTTGAGTAGCAAAGTCAGAGCACGTGTAATAAACTGGCGGACTGCTGGTTTAGACATGTTTTGTTTGGCCAGTACAGTGTTTCGAAAATCAGAGGTTCTGGCAAACCAGGGCCTGCATCCCAACAGGGTAAAAATGAGCAGGGGCTGAGTAGCAGGGCATGTGCTCTCCAGTCTGCCAGATTGTCCTCTCCCTCTCCTCCCCATCTATTTGTCTTAAATCTGGTTTCATTCACTTACTTCACCTGCCTAACTCCTTTAACCCAGATGATTAACCTTATCAATTGCTTCTACCTAAATATGTCAAAATCTGTAACACTGTGCTAAAATATACATCAAGTTTGTTCCCAAATTAAGGGATTCACAGGAAGACCTAGCTGTAGTACTTAGAAGTGAAGGGTTGTTTGGATAGCTAGAGGATAGAGGAAAACAGTAAAGAATTACAAAAAGAAAACCAGGAAAATAACAAAGAAAAATCTCCATGTTACTATAAGTTAATGACGCATTTCTTATCATGAAAATGAGAGTCAGGGTGTCACTTAAATTGAGAAATTAGTCGTATCTTATAAAGCCTAGTTCTTAAAACACTTATAAAATGAATAAAACAAGAAATAAACAAAAGAATAAAACAAGTAAGACAACAGTTCTCATTACAGTTTAAACTTACATTAATTTCACTGTCTACCACCTTACATATAGCTGTAGGGCTGCATAATTTACATGGTTCTTAAAAAGTACTTTCACTTACATTCTTGCATTCTCATGTAAGTCTCACAACAGCCCATTTCACAGATTAAAAACTCAGAGAAGTTTCATGGCACGCCCAAGGTGACGTAGCTAGTTAAGGGGCAGAGATAGGAACCAGAGGTCTTCTGACTCAAATCTACTACTCTCGTCACCAAAAGGAAACAACTTGAAACACAGCATCCTTGAAAAGTTCCCACATTATCTGGTCTAAATGCATCCAACTTCCCTTATTTTTCAAATGATCAACATATAGGATCATGTAGATCTACAGGATTTTTATCCATAAATGAAAGACTGGTCAAACTTCTAAATGAAACTCATTTCAATTCAGTCATACTGTTATACTTTCATATCTGCGATGGAATCAACCATCTAATTAAGCTTCTTCTCCTAAGTGCTACAAAGTGCAGCCCTCTGTATACCTGGTAACACAGCTCAGCGAGTTGAGGAGATTCTCTCACTGCCACCGGGCCTGTTCTCCCTTCAGTTCCCTTCTCCAAGATGTTTAAGATGGCATGAAGGCAGGTCCGAGGGCAACCTAACACTCCTGCATAAAACCAAAAGGAAATTCAGCTTCTCTTTTCAAATGTCTGCATTAGAAACCTTAAAATACCTTTATAAAACTTAAATTCCATACACATATACCCTACCATAAACATCCTTTCAAATATTGATACAGAAAATTTATTAAATACTAACTTTTCAAGGCTTAGTTTGTCCACACTTGATCTAAGTCCTAAAGATTGGCCCATCACATTACCTTTCATACATTATTTATTTCTTTCAGTGAATTATCCCATGAGCCTGGAATTCAATAAATGACCATTTAGCAACATAAATATGAAAAGAAATAAATGCCTATGTGTCTTAATGGCTATACCTGGGTCTTGTAGGTTTGTGGTACTGACAGGTTTCTTCAATTCAAAGCCCAATAGGTAGAGAGCAAGATTTGGTGGATTGCGTTCCAGAGAGGTGATGAGAAGATTCAAGATGTGGATTCTTGTTTCATGATGGATTCCAGCTAATTTCTTTTCAAGTTCTGATCCTTAATGTGGAAATCACAAAACAATAAAAAGTTAACATAAATCAAATGGAAAAATATAAAACTTGTGTCCCAAACCTCCATGTTTTCTTTAGTTTTAGTTTACTTGATTAGCCATTACATTAAGTTCAGATTTAAGAGGTTTCCTTGATTAGCCATTACATTAAGTTCAGATTTAAGAGGTTTCCCAAAAGCCTTATATACTTTTATGCTAGCAAATTCTCAAATTTCTCTTACATCACCACTAGACATTCAACAGTTTTCTTTACAGTAAGCATTTACATAAAATAAAAAATATACATGTTAATCTAAGACATACCCTCTTCTAGACGTACAAATTCTTCTGTATCTTCACTATCCAAACACTCCACAAATCCAGCCATCAGCTTCTGACTTACACTCTGAAGTCATATAAAGATTTTTAAATGACTAAATATTAGAGAAACTATGATAAATATGATATATATTTATAAACATTTTTCTATAAAGAAAAAAGGCAAATCTGCTCCAAGGAAAGTATTTAGGTTTTAGTTACATTTTTAATTAATATAAAACTGAGTTCCTTAACTGAGTGCCATTTAGCTTGCTATAGAAATAAAGAAACAAAAACTTTTAAAGTTTATTGGTTTTAAAACTTGCTTCACTAATTTTCTTTCCCAAAGAATCAAACTAGTTTTTTTTAAAAATAACATTAAATTGCTATTTCATAACTTCTTCATTATATACTCAATGCTATCAGATCTTAACTAAAATATAAAATAAAATTCTCATCTTCTCTCTTTAGAAATGTACACGTACACCAGTTTTATGTTTCTGGGCTGAGAGACTAGATACTACTTTACCTCCTTTAAGAACTCTAGTAGGATGCTATGGGGACTTCCCTGGTGGTCCAGTGGTAAAGAATCCATCTTCCAATGCAGGGGGGTTTGTTCCCTGGTCGGGGAACTAAGATCCCACATGCCACAGGGAAACTAAGCCCACACGCCTCAACTAGAGAGCCTGCATGCCGCAGACTACAGAGCCCACACGCTCTGGAGCCCGTGCACCACAACTAGAGAGAGAAAACCTGCAAGCCACAACTAGAGAGAAGCCAGCGTGCTGAAACAAAGAGCCCGCGCGACACAACTAAGACCCAACTCAGCCAAAAAAAATAAAAATAAATAGATACACTTAAAAAAAATAAAAAAAATAAAAAACAAGAACTCTAGCAGGACGCTAAAATTGGTAATAACAATTCATACTCAAATGAATGCCAGCAAACTGAAAATCTTCATTCAACATCGCCTAATTAATTATGTGGTTTCATGAACTTCATCCAAAAACCAGATTAGACATCTGTATTTTACTATAAATAATGGTTCTCAACCTGGGCAGTACTGCCACTCCAGAAGGCACTGAGAAATATGTGGGGGCATTGTGAGTCATCACAACTAGAGATTACTGCTGACAGACAGTGGCAGGGGACCAGGGATGCTAAGAGTTCTGCAATTTGAGGGACAGTTACACATAAAATGAAGATCTGTCCCACCCAGAATGCCAGAAGAGTCCCTGTTTCAAAACATGGAAAGACAATAATATTCTTCAACTAGCAAGAGAAGTGATTACCAGCATAAAATACAAAAGGACAAATGTCTATAAAGAGAAAGAAAAATAGCAGATTCCCCAGTTATAGCTATTCAGTGAATAGAAAGAGAACTATTATAAATTGGGCTAAAAGAGGAAAACATCTAAAAACATTCTCCAGTGTATCAAATGAAGTGACACAAATGTGGGTCACCAAAAAGCCATAGAAGTAGACAACTCACAACAGTGAAATCAGAATTGCAGAGGCTCACTCACCACAGAGGCAACTGAGGAAGGGTGAAACAAAGGATGCAAAAAACAAACAGAAGTTGCATTTACAAACCTAATAATCACTTTAATGTGCCTGGAGTAGCAACAGTCTCATTAGGCCATACAGTCACATACCATAATATAGAGTATAATCACATACTGTAGTATATGTAGCATCACTGCGAATGCTATTATCGTCAAACACAAATCACAGCCCAGCACATGGGTAGGCTTTCACCCATCATATACAAATATACTTACTCTCAGAATTTTTCCACATACAAGAATAAGATGTACTCAGGAAACACCAAAAAATAACAACAACAAAATCAGTTACCTGGTCATGTGTGAAATCTCCAACCAATTTTATCTGAATATTGGAATTGCAAGAGATACAGCAGAGGATCTTGGCACTTTCAAAAGCCAATTCTGGATTAGTATTGCCATGATATAGGTATCTTTAAAACAAGAGAACATTTGAGGAACTATGTGATGAAATTTTTGCTTCTTACTATTCTCGATACAGGACATTTAGAATCAGGGCTTCCCCTACCCATACAGCACTTTTGGGTAAATTAGACAAAGGTTTCCCCTTCTAACTAGATGTAACCTGTTACGGGTTGAATCATGTTTTCCCAAAATTCATATGTTGATAGCCAAACCCAGAATGACCTTATCTGGAAATAGAGTCTTTGAAGATATAATTAACCAAGCTAAGATGAGGTCATCAAGGAGAACCCTAATCCAATGACTGATATCCTTATAAAAAAAGGGAAATGTGGACACAGACACACACACAGGGAGAATGCCGTGTAAAGGTGAAGGCAGAGATTGCGAGATGCTTCCACAAGTCATGGAACACCAAGCACTGCCAGCAAACCACCAGAAGTTCAGATTATACAATGAAAAGTTTGCTCCCCAGCCCTATCCTCCAAACATCCAATTTCCCAAGAGGAGACAAACAATATTAAGATTATGTCATTTTGCACTTAGAAATTTTTAGGACATACAGTAAGTTAGAAAGGGACTTCCCTGGTGACACAGTGGTTAAGACTCCGTGCTCCCAATGCTGAGGGCCTGGGTTTGATCCCTGGTCAGGGAACTAGATCCCACATGCATGCTGCAACTAAGACTTTGCATGCCACAACTAAGGAGCCCATGAGCTGCAACTAAGGAGCATGCCTGCTGCAACTAAGACCCAGTAAACCAAATAAATAATTTTTTTTTAAATGCACTTTAGGGGCTTCCCTGGTGGCGCAGTGGTTGAGAATCTGCCTGCTAATGCAGGGGACACGGGTTCGAGCCCTGGTCTGGGAAGATCCCACATGCCACGGAGCAGCTGGGCCCGTGAGCCACAACTACTGAGCCTGCGCGTCTGGAGCCTGTGCCCCGCAACGGGAGGGGCCGCGATAGTGAAAGGCCCGCGCACCGCGATGAAGAGCGGTCCCCGCACTGCGATGAAGAGTGGCCCCCACTTGCCGTAACTAGAGAAAGCCCTCGCATGAACCGAAGACCCAGCACAGCCAAAAATAAATAAATAAATAAATAAAGCAGCTATAAAAAAAAAAAAAGAATCCTTTAAATGCACTTTAAAAAAAAAAAAGTTAAAAAGAAGAAAAAGAAATTATAAGGTTCAGAGTAATTAAAATCAGAGAAGCAAAAGAAGATAATAATAAAATGAGACAAAAAAAAATTTTAAGTGACGCATTAGGGAATCTGACCAGATTTGGAAATCAAAGCTAGAATGCCATCTCATTCATTTCATCATTTCTCTACCTACAAATGGAACTTACCTGGCAATGTTCACCACATTATCAGCCTTCTTGGTTCTGGGATTGATTCCCTGCAATAGCTGTTCTAAAGGACAGACTATTAGAGCCAGCTGACTCTCTCTTAGGAGATCCATAAAGAGGTTTTCCTTTTGCAGAGTAAGATTGAGAAGTGCAAGGCAATGTTGCACTGCTTTCTCCAGGTGTTTCTTCCCTACAGAGCAAAATCAAAGTTAGAAAGTTCTACATGAATCTTAGAAACTCATAATCAATTCTTAGGAAAACAAGATAAAGGACAAGTTCCAGATTCAAAAAGACCTCAAGTTTTCAAACCTTCAGCAGTAACTTCACAAAACTCCTCACCCAGACAAGTCATGGTAACTTTTGTGACTCAGATTACTTTAATGCAATGGCTTCTTAGTAATTTTTCCTGTATCCTTTCCCTGATTTTTTAGAGCAATGGTTCTCGGATGGGAGTGAGCTTGGCCCCAGAGGACATATAGCAATATCTGGAGACACTTTAGGTTGTCACAACAAGGGATGTGCTGCAGGCATCTAGTGGGTAGAGGACAACAGGACAGCCTCTACACTAAAGAATTATTCTGCCAAAGGTGCCAATGGTGCTGAGGTCAAGAAACTGATTTAAAATAATACATAACCATTGTGGAAAATCTGGAAAATAAAGAAGCAGAAAATATAAACAAGAGTCACCTATAATCCCACCATTCAAATTTAAAATACATGTGCTCTAGAGCCAAACTGCCTAAGTTCAAATCACAGCCCTGACCCTGGAGAAAGATGTGAAACCTCTTTATGCATCAATTTCCTTATTCATACATGGAAATAATATCATCTATCACATAGGGCTTTTGTACAGGTTAAATGTATTAATACATGTAAAGTGCTGTTAAAATTGCCAAATGCATAGTAAGCACTCAATAAATGATAATAACTAGTAGTAATAGTAAATGAAATTTATTGAACACTATGTACCACACTCTATAGTAAGGGCTTTTACAAATACTGTGAAGAAAACAAAACAAAACAAAGATTAAAATTTAATTAAATTAATTAAATTAAAAAATTTAAAGTTAGACATGTTAAAGATGTTAAAGTGATAAGAGATAATTATGATTACCTACCAAAGATCCTGCAATAAGACAGTTATAATGAGAGTCTCTGTACTTTAGTCTGCTTTCACTTTTAATATACTTTCATTGTATGACTCACTAAAACAACACTGTAGATACAGAGAGAGAATCTTACAGTGAAAAGGAAGTTCAGAGGTCATCTACATCAAACCTTCACTTTACAAAAGACAAAACCAGCAAAACTGTTTTCAATATATGAAGACATTCAGGCACATACCAGGGAAAGGAGCATAGGTATCAAGCTGCTTAACGCCTTCCTCCAGTAAACTAAGAGCAAGCTCCAACATTGGTGACTCATTCAGAAGATGATACATCAGGCTAAATCCTGGTGGCTTATAGGCTATGATTTCTTCTCCTAAATAGAACATAACATAGTGCAAAAGATGGTGAATTAGTATTTTTGTCACACCCTTGATTTCTCTGAAATATGTGAGACTTGTAAATTAAATGGTATCTAAACAGATGAAGGCAAGTTTCAATTTAGAGACAGTGACACCAACTATATACAGTGGTAATTTCCAAAAGAGCTGATCTGCACATAGCAGTTAGTTCACATGTTACATGTTAACTCACTAAAGAATCTGTAAGGCAATGTTCTTACTCCTCCATTCAGTGAAATTTTACTTTATTTTATCTTGCTCAGAACAATCAAAATGACTTAAACAATGCACCAAAAACCATAAAATTATAATTTAACTTAATTTATAATTTATAGCTTATGTATAATAATTTATAAATTATAAATAGGTTTATAAATAGCTGACACCTTGTTTGAAAGTGACAGAATTAAATTACCTTGTAGTTCCACAAACTGGTCTACAAAATCTTCAAGTTGAGGTTCATAATCTCTGAGCAATTTATAAAACACCGCCAAAACAACCTCAGCGACTTCCCACTATAGAAAAACATAAATATTTCAATAACAGTAACAGTTCAAGGTGATAACCTTGCTAAGTTTTTCATTCCTCCCACTTTTCTCTAGAAAATGAGTGAAGTCCCCTTTCTACTTTATTTATGCTAAGCAATATAGAAATCCCGGTTCATTTTGCTTTGTTTTGCTAAAGGACAATGGATTGGCTAATTTTTCAAGGTACAACATTTGTAAAAGCATTAGTCTAAAAGAAACATTTCTATAGCAGATATTTGGGCTTTGTTAATAATCTAAAGCACTCAGTAGCTAGCCATAGTCAATTTATAATTAAACAACACCAGATTTGAACACCTCTCCAAAGTGTCAAATATTTCAGTTTCTCTAAGAATCTCAGCTAGACAGGATCAGAGGAATCATCTCATTTAATCAACACTTATTTTGCAGGTGAAGCAAGTGAAGCTCAGAGCAGTGAATGATATCCCCAAGACCATAAAGCTTGGAAGCAAACGTGCTAGAGGTCCAGCCCTGCACTTCTAATTCCCAGACCAGTGTTCATGGCTCTAGCCAAAGTTAAGAATCAAAAAAAAGAACAAAAAAAAGTTAAGAATCACTGGTAGGCTTCCCCCAAACGACCTCATTATCACCTCTTCAAAATGTTTTTAAAAGCTATGTAACAACAAGGAAAAATATTTATGCCAAAGGGAAAATATATATAACTGTACAGACAATAAAATTAAACTGTTTAAAAAATCCACTGCATAGAATTTTAATAAGGCTGAGTTTGGTAACTGTACATGGTGGTTTTTTAAATATTACTTTAGTCATTATTTCCACTGTACATTATTTTATCACGGCTAATTTTGAGAATTGGGACAATCATTTTTTAATTATTTTTTAAAAATTATTTACTTTTCTCTATTTTCCAAATTTTTCAAAATAATCTGTTTAAATAAAAAATGCTTATCACCACATAATAATGGATTTTAGGATTAATAAATATACACACTGCCTCTAACACTCTGTTTATAGTTATTTATCTCAATCCAAAGCACTGTTTTTGAGAAGCTAGTGTTCTAAAATACAAAGATGTAAGTTGAACCTTAAGAAGACTTCCTAGTGAAATAAATTCACAAAATTGAGGGAAAATTTCTTAGGGTAATATGTGGGGAAATAAATGGTAGCTGGGAAGAGCAGCAGTGCTAGAAACATAGAAACGCATGGGTGAAAAATAATAAACACGGAAAGAAAGTTGCTGACTAAAGCTCTAAACCCTTAGGTCATAATGACCTTTTTAAGAAAAGGCAAATACGATATTTAAAAGAAATGCCAAAAAGTATCAGAACATTTTGTTGAAGAGATTGCAATGATCAGCATCCATTATCCATCTGAAATGACTTTTATTAATGAGACATGGCTGCTGTTATAGTTTTCATCCAATAAGGAAACATATGTTAAAAAGGTAATTCTGGGCTTCCCTGGTGGCGCAGTGGTTGAGAATCTGCCTGCCAACGCAGGGGACACGGGTTCGAGCCCTGGTCTGGGAAGATCCCACGTGCCGCGGAGCAACTGGGCCCGTGAGCCACAACTACTGAGCCTGCGCGTCTGGAGCCTGTGCTCCGCAACAAGAGAGGCCGCAGTGGTGAGAGGCCCGCACACCGTGATGAAGAGTGGCCCCCGCTTGCCGCAACTAGAGAAAGCCCTCACACAGAAACGAAGACCCAACACAGCCAAAAATAAAATAAATAATAAATAAATAAATTTTAAAAAAAAATAGAATCTAGGCAATAAAATAAAGTCTAACCTTTAAAAAAAATAAAAATAAAAATAAGGTAATTCTAGGGCTTCAATAAAATGTATACCCCTCTCAGTGTTTATTTCTACCACATGAGAAGCAAAACTTCTAAAGCAACTGACAAAAAATAAACTTCAGTTATTTGGGACTAAATATTAGAAACAAACTATGTCCAATGATACGGCAATGAAAAATAAACTATGCTAGATACAAGTAATGATTATGCAGTCATTAAAAAGACTGTTTTCAAAGAATCTTTAATAGCATGAAAAAAATCCTCATAATACTATGTTTAGTGGCCAAAAAGGGATACAAGCTAATGCAGCTCATTATCTCAGTTTAAGTAGATATGCATAAGAAAAATAATAGTTAACCTTCCCTTGGCAACAGGATTATGGGTGATATAATTTCTTCATATATTTTTCTATATTTTCCTAATTTCCCAAATTAGCATGAACTATATTATTTTATAATCATTAATACAACAAATAAACCCAACAGGTTCAAAAACAGCAAACTATAAAAATAAAGCAGAAATGTCCCTACAAGATATATCCAAGGGTAGTCTGTGAACCAATAAACAATATTATAGACTAAAGTGAATTACATCAGAACCTGGAATGGTTTCTTACATAGCTTAGTGGTTATGAGCTTGGATCTGGAATCAGAGTCCTAGGTTCAAATCCTGGTCCTGGACCTTAAGCAAGTTCCTTAACTTTGCTAAGCCTCCATCTGTAAAATGGGAATATTAATAGTACCTGCCTCGCAGTAATATTAGAATTACATAAGCTGATATATACATTTAGCTCAGTTGTGAGTGTATTGCAACCAGAGCAAATATGTACATAAATGTCAGTGCTCCCTCAGCCGCTATCCACGGCAAACATACCTAATGAATCACAATCTGCCTTCCCACTAAACCAGACTCCACAACCCAGAAGTGCTACTAATCATTAGAAATTAGTGTGCAAGTTTAAACTTATTTCAATCCCTAACCAAAATCATCCCAATAAAGGATAGTGTGTTTCCAACTGCCAAAGGTGTAACACTTTTGGTTCAATTTTGGTCAAAATTTGTTCAATTAAGGATCTAAATGACTATGACTTCATATCAATTAAATTACTGATCACTAAAAAGTCACTGCTTTGGTTTTAATGCCTTAATTTATTTTTTAATGCATATAAACCAATCAGACCACGGATATGTCAGTATAAGACCATGAATTTTACTAACTTTCAAAAGCTAAAATGAGCTTATAGCATCTTGTACCTCTAATAAAAGAAAAAGCAGCAATAAATGAGTAAGGAGACAAAAGTTTTTCTCTGAACATAACCTTTTCAGCTGCTCTCCGGTAAGCTCTTGTACGGAATCGGAGAAACACAGAATCTCTAAGGAACTGCAAATAAGGGTCAAAGCCGGGAGGCCGCAGTCCAGCACCCAAATTAGAAGGAAAGGAGCTCTCCACCAGGGTACTAATTAGCTGGCAAAAGGCACGAGTTAATGGGTATTCTTCACATCGGGATTCTATCTCATTTAGTTCCACCTTCCAAAGAAAAATAAAGGAAATTAGGTAACATAAAACCATCAGCTATAAAGTGCAAAGCATTTTTCAGACATTAACTCATTAATATCGGTATAATATCACACCCAAAGACCCACACAGATATTATCATTTTTTATTTAGAGGTAAAGACACAAAAGTTAAAAATGGAAACCTTAAATGTTTCTTTAAAAAAGAGGAAGGGGGCGTAGAGAGAAGAAAAGAAACGAAAACAAGTAAATTCTCACTTTAGGGTTGACCCAAGTAGCCTAATTAAATTGAGTTCAAACCAAACTTTCAGTTTGGATGGCTGCCATCTAACATGCCTTTCCAACTCCGAAACCAAAAGTATTTTGATTTCTTTCATAAAAAGTTTCATCTCCATTTCAACACAAAAAACCCTCAAATGAAAATACATTAAAGTTGAAAATTACAGAAACCTAATAGGGTAAGAATATTTTTTCTTAGTCTTTTTATCATGTGAATGTATGAATATAGCATTTAAACTAAAAGGAAAGCTTTACCTCAATACCAATAGCTTGCCTCTGGCTTGGAACTCTTACGGTTTGCAGTATCTTAAAATAATAAGAATTAGATGTTAGGAGCACTCATTTATCAATGAAAAGAAGCAGCTTTGCAATAATATTCATATACAACACCCACCACATCCTACATCTTACAATGTCTATCAGAAATGACAACTGAGAAGTCTCTGATGAACTTTCATTAGCAATTGCGTCCAGGTTCAGGGAGAACTTCCAATTACCTGGGATTCAGAAAACTGGTAATTTCTAAGTGCACACAAGATGTGTTTTCAGCAACTTTCCTCTCAGATATTCCAAGAATGAACCTTAAAAGGATTTATGAGATGAAATCTCACCCAAACACACTTCATCTTAGGTATAAAGAAGCACTTAGGACAATGATAAGTACTGACATGCTCATGAATGAAAAAATGAAGTATCAACACTAAACTAAAAGTGGCCAAGCCTCCAGCACACACCAACTCCCTTAATTTTTGTTTTTATAAAGTATCATTAACATCTTCAGGACACGTATGTCACAAAACAACTAGGATACTGCTTCAAAACAGTAGCTTTACCAATGTGTCAGAATCATAGGCTCCCTCATGTGGTATTATTTCTAAGACAAACATATATTCCTCCTAACCATTTTACTAGAAAAATCTCTATAGGACACATTCTTATTTTCCTTTTTTTACTTTACCACATATAGAATAACTCTATCTTGACATAAAAATTCCAATAGGGCTTATAACTAAAGAAATAAGAGTTGATAGAGACACTTCACTCGTCTGCTGTAAGACAGGAAGGGCACAGAAGGAAGCAGCAAAAAACATAGGCATCTCCCACATTTAATGAGTACAGATGGCTTCTGAAGGCTTGTATCAGCCTAGTATCAAAGACAGAGTTGAGGAATGTATTAATCTTACAAACACTGAAAAACAAAGAGAAGAACCAGTCTCCAGTAACCCAGTGAAGCTGTCAGCTGATCCAAGAGAAAAACCCAAGCCTGTTAGTTTCTGATGCTATGCTTAGGACCAAAATCATAACTTTCTATCTGTGAAGTTCGTGGTATACTATACGTTTCAGTTGGATGCACTTGCTTGTACAATATTATCAAATCTCACTTCCAAACTGTAATAATGTAAATAAGATAGCTCATAATACTACCTGAGTGTATTCCAACGACTGCCAGAGAGAAGCAGCAATTTCAGGAGATTTTCCAAACGCTGCAAGTGTCTTCAATAGTTCGGCCTTTAATACAGGAGGGATACTGCATTGCAGGAGTCCCAGAATCACCACCACGGGGGTCCACTGAGGATGTTCACAGAGTGCCAAACGAGCATTTTCACTCTGAGTATTGAATACAAAAAGAACAAGAGAGACTTTCCATTTTCAAAAGCTAAGAAAAATGACCAGTAATCATCTAAATTGCTAACACTTACACTGAGTATTCATAGGCTTAATACATACTAAAACAAAGATAAGCCTACAGCAAATGCTTGAACTCTACCAGTAGATCAAATCAGATCACTAGCTCAGTCAGTGTAAAAAATGGAGAAAAGATAGCCTTTGTAGAATTACTTTGACAGCTCTAAGAATGGAAAATAATACATACAAACAGAGAAAGTCTTCCAGGGTCACATAAATCTTACATAGGCATTTTACATCTTTTCTGGAACAATGTTAGATATGAATGAATAAAATACCTTGTCCTTTTCTGAGAAAAAAATGGAAATACACACACACGCACGCGCATACACACACTCCCACACACACGGTATCAAGTATCACTCCATTTTAATTCAACAAGAAATAATTAACAGGGCTTCCCTGGTGGCGCAGTGGTTGAGAATCTGCCTGTTAATGCAGGGGACACGGGTTCGAGCCCTGGTCTGGGAAGATCCCACATGCCGTGGAGCAACTGGGCCCGTGAGCGCGTCTGGAGCCTGTGCTCCGCAACAAGAGAGGCCGCGACAGTGAGAGGCCCGTGCACCGCGATGAAGAGTGGCCCCCACTTGCCGCAACTAGAGAAAGCCCTCGCACAAACGAAGACCCAACACAGCCATAAATAAATAAATAAAAAAAATTAAAAAAAAAAGAAAGAATTACAAACTTTATGTTTCGACCTTTAATACTATTTAGCATTACTTTAAAAACCAGTAGGTTAGAAGACACTCTTCCTATCCTTCGGAGAGAATGTCAGACTAAGGAACTTAGCTTTGCTCTAGTGAACAAAAGAAACAACTAGAAGAGCAAATGGGACCTAATTAAACTTAAAAGCTTTTGCACAGTAAAGGAAACCCTCGACAAAACGAAGACTACCTACTGAATGGTGGAAAATATTTGTAAATGATATGACCAATAAGGGGTTAATATCCAAAATATATAAACAGCTCACACAACTCAACATCACAAAAACAAACAACACGACTAAAAATGGGCAGAAGTCCTGAAAAGACACTTCTCCAAAAATGACATGCAGATGGCCAACAGGCACATGAAAAGATGCTCAACGTCACTAATCATCAGGGAATGCAAATCAAAACCACAGTGAGACACCACCTCACACCTGTCAGAATGACTATCATCAAAAATAACACAAAGGCGAGAATATGGAGAAAAGGAAACTCTCCTACACTGTTGGTGGGAATGTAAACTGTGCAGCCACCGTGGAAAACACTATGGAGGGTTCTCAAAAAACTAAAAACAGAACTACCATATGACCCCGCAATTCTACTCCTGGGTATATACCTGAAAAAAACAAAAACACTGATTTGAAAAGATACAAGCACCCCAACGTTCATAGCAGCATTACTTTTTTTTGCCAAGATACGGAAGCAACCTAACTGTCCATCAAAAGATAAATGGATTAAGAAGATACGATAGATATATAGATATATAGATATATGAGAAAAAATGTTCAGTAAATAAATTTTCTTTTTAATTAAAAATACTCTTTATGTGTATATATATATATATGTATATACACAAGAACCTATATATCCACACCTATGCTAGGAAACCTTCTAGAAGGATGTGTATCCAACAGCTCATTCTTAATTTGCCCTTCTGATTATTTTCTTTCAGGCTTAGGCTATTATTTTCATACACACTTATGGCAGTAAGCAGGGGCTACCAGAACTATACCCTCTAAAGGTGAAGAAACAAAGAACTTAGGAACAGAATAGCATAAAATACTAACCACAAAAAAAAAAAAACAACACAATGTCAAATATATATGCTAAATTTATCACTCATAAACTTTAAGCATTATAAGGAAACTTGGGGGCTCCTTACAATGCCACTGTGCTAGAACACAAATAAAGTTACATTCTCACATGCTGTGGGTGGGTTACCTACCCAAGTAATGATGGTAGATGTGAGCTGTAAAAAAGCAATCAACCCGTCCTGCTCCTTCTGGGTGATGCCACGTGAAGGAAGGTGACGGTACTGGACACTATCAGCACTCGGAAGATCCTTCCGGAGGTGTTCATGGTAAAGCATCAAGGAGTGAAAGAAATGTTCCCAGGAAACAGGACTGCCGCCTGCCCCCTGAATATTTTCAACTGTAAAGAAACACAACACAGCACAGAATTTCCTTTCAAAATTGTCTAAGCATTTGCTTGGAAATGGAGGAAGAAAATAAATTTAAAACAGTAAACTTTGTTTGCCTTTGTCCTAGATAAGCTGTGTGTTGAAAATGGGTTAGACACCCTCTGTAAACTAAACTCTGGATCAGTTTATCCCTGGGACTAAAACTGGGTGGTGCCCATGTAATGCAAACGTAAATTACTTTGGATGTCAGTTACCTACTTCGAATCCAGGACAGTACTCTGTGTTGTCATGTAACTATACAGGGCTGCTTTTCCCATGAGTAGTTCCCAAATGTTGAGCTTAAATTAAATTCCCAAAGAGAGAGAGAACTACAATCTAGATTTGCAAATTACAGTACTCTATTACATACCAAGCACTGAGAGCAAAAGCCTAGCAGATAAGACAAGGAAGCCTTGACAGAATAGTCAAAACAGAGGTCTTGGAGCCAGGCAGATCTCAGTTCCAATCATGGCTTCCCTGTGACACGTGACCTTCGGTAAATTACTTAACTTTGCTAAACCTCAGTTTCCTCACATGTAAAAACGAAAGTAATAATATCTACCTGACAGAGGTGTTTAATAAATATTTCTTTCTCTTCCCTTTTGCACTATTTTTGGTGTAACCAGACTCAATTCTGAAAATTAAGTGAGGAAATTGGGAGAGGGTTGAGAGAAAAACTGTAAGAACAGAAATTTAGAAAATAAGGACTTATGAAGATAAAGAAGTCAAACTTACGTAGCAAAGGTGTATATTTTGCTTTGAGCACCAGATGTGTTCTTAAAAATGTATATTAATTCTCATTTCTTAAACTGAACTGTATTTTATAAAGCAAATGGAAACTCTCCAGTCTGTGAGACCATAATCAAAGCATCGCCATACATAAAGCCAGCAGTGGGCTTCTCTCTGTTATAAAAATAACGTATATGCCCAGTAGAACATAGCACATATAACCAATGTGCTTTAATAGGTAGAAGGATACTGAATGTCACAACAAACTTAGACAACATCTAGATTTTTCTTACCATGACTGCTACCATTGACTTTGAGTAGACTAAAACAGTAGTGGGCACACTGGGGCCCATTGGCCAATCCCTGGAGCATTTTCAAATAAGGAATATAAATAGTTGGAGGCAACAGGTCACCCATTTGCCTAACAAACTTTGACAAGACAACCTGAAACAGGGAAAAACCAACAGTTTACATAAAGCATATCTTAACTTTAAGCCAACATGGACTAGCTAATAAAGACTACATATGAACTAAAATGAATTAAGTACTCTCATTTAACTCCCCACCCAAGACAAAATAATCTGGTACTCTATTTATGAAAAACTGCATTTTCAAGTTTGTCATTAGCAATTTAATGCAATTATAGAATATCTTTGTGAACATAAAATACATTTTTAAAAACATCTTAATATCACAAAACATAAGACTACTCACATTCTAAATATGTAAAACAATTGAAGAAATTTACTCATTTAAAATTAACTAGCAAATTCAAAGGTACACTTAGAACCCAGAGTTCCTAAATCCCAGTCAAATTTAGTATGAAGATCTAGGAACCCGAAAGAACTTTTTATAGTAACCTAAACATAGTCTGTTTTGTGTTCTGGCCAATACATGTTCCTACGTTCCTGTTCTCTAAGTCCACTTCTTAGATTTCTCTTTTCTCTTGCTTATACCTTAAATCTATTATCAACAACTAAACATATTATTCAGACTAATTAGTTGGAACTCAGAACCAAAAATGTTACAGATCTCTGGAAATTATTGTTAAATCTGTTAAGTATAACAATTTTATGATTATACAGAAAAATATCCTTATTTTTAAGAGATACTAACTTAACCAATGAGAGGTGAAAGGTCATGCTGCCTGTAATTTACTTTAAAATAACCCAGCAAAATAAAAGCAGTAGAAATAACAAGAGTGGAAGTGAACATGGCAAGATGTTAACAGCTATTAAATTAAGATGTTGGGGAATTCCCTGGTGGTCCAGTGGTTAAGACTCCATGCTCTCACTGCTGAGGGCCTGGGTTCAATCCCTGGTTGGGGAACCAAGGGACCACAAGTTGCAAGGCCAGAAAAAAAATAAAAAAAGAAATTCTTCTGGGGAAATTCCCTGGCAGTCCAGTGGTTAGGACTCCACCCTTCTACTGCAGGGGGCACAGGTTCGATCCCTGGGAACTAAGATCCCACATACCGCAACGCAGTCAATAAATAAATGATTAAATGGAAAGGGGCATTTGCTGTAAAAATAATAAAAATAAATTAAGATGTTGGGTGTTTATTATAATTATTCTCTCTTCCATATGTTTGAAAATTTTCATAATGGAAATTTTTTTTAATATTTAATTAGTTTTAATAAACCCTTCTCCAAAACTTTTTAAATGGAAAAAAGTGAAACAATAAATGTAAGAAATACAGTTAAAAAGAGGGGGGTCCTGGGGCTTCCCTGGTGGCGCAGTGGTTGAGAGTCTGCCTGCCAATGCAGGGGACACGGGTTCGAGCCCTGGTCTGGGAAGATCCCACATGCCGCTGAGCAGCTGGGCCCGTGAGCCACAACTACTGAGCCTGCGTGCCTGGAACCTGTGCTCCGCAATGGGAGAGGCCATGACAGTGAGAGGCCCGTGCACCGCGATGAAGAGTGGCCCCCACTTGCCGCAACTAGAGAAAGCCCTTGCACAGAAACGAAGACCCAACACAGCCAAAAATAAAAAATAATAAATAAATAAATAATTTTAAAAAAAAAAAAAAAAAGAGGGGGGTCCTGATCTTAGACTCTAGCATAAATGAAAATTGTATATGGCATGAAAACATCTAGAACAGAAAATCCCAAAGAGATGAAGACAGATATGGCAATCCATCTGATTTGCTGCTGCACAGCGTCCTTTAGTTACTACAGGATAGAAAATGGACTTTCTCCTACATTATCTACTGACTCATAGGCATTCTGTCATTAATTATAACTTCTAAGCCTTTTTCCTGCAGTATTTTTACCTCTCCTATCTTCCTCAACTTGCTAAGAATGATGTATATTCTTTGTCATGCCTATAGAGGACAGAGTAAGTTAATAAATACTAAGTAAATCCAAGTAAGTGACTCATAAAGAAACTAGACAATTTTCTGTGTCTAGTGCTCCGATGCATAGCTAGTATCTAATAAAAGGCTGACTATATAAACTCCAAAATGATCAGATCAATTTAAGAGTTTCAATTTCCTTAAATAAAAGGAAAAAGTATAAATGTCTAAAGGTTACAATAGTGTTCATTTGCATGAACAGCAATAACAGCAGGAAATACCATTTTTCATGTTTTTAAGATTTCCAGTTACCATCCCAGAGTACAAAAGTAGAAAAACTAGGAGCTCACCTGGCGCTGAGGGGGTCGCTGATGAGCTACCCCAAGGTAAGAACCCAGGATAGTGGAAGTCTGAAGAGGCTCTGAGGGACACCAGTATTCTAGTGCAAGCTCCAAATTAAAAGGATTCTTTTTATACAGCTCACCAATCTGCAAACAGTAAACAAAGACTGTGGGCAAATGCCTGTAACTCAAAAATTACTTTTAAATAAAAATTTACATTTTTATTGAATTCACTTGTATATTTAAGATATTAGATCTGAAATTTTCCAAAGGTAGGGAAAAAATAACGGAGAGAGGGAGATAATAGTCCATCCAATATAACAACTTACCAAGAGCATTAATTGTTCCAGATCCCTTCTAAGTGAAATGGGGGGTTCGTTGCCCATCTGCATACTCATGTGAATCATTCGAGCATCTTCATCTGCCCGATTCCTCAACTGCTTCACCTATTAAATTTATTATATAGTTTATATGTAAATTTATTATATGGGTTAATAATAATGAAATCAGAAAATCAGGCAACTGTCTAAAAGTGATTACATAAAAGAAAAATATTGTTTAAATATCTATTCCACTTTAATAATGTGAAGAAATATGCTAGGAATTTTACTGCAATATTATTAACCATAATTTATAATATCTTAAAACTTCAATGCATTTTCCACTACAGATAAGTTAATTTTAACTAAAGTGTTTCTCAATTACTGACATTTTGCGTAGGATACTTCTTCACTAGGTTGGATGATTCTAAACATTACAGGACATTTAGCATCCCTGGTACTACCTACTAACTACTAATACCACCACTATAGTCATGTAATGAGCAAAACTAGCTCCCCAAACATTCGCTAATTAAACAATGTACTTGTAAATAACTCAGCAATCAAAGAAGTCTCAAGGAAAATTACAAAATACATTAAATAGAATAAAAATGAAAACACAACATATCAAACTTTGTGTGACCCAGTTAAAACAGAAATCACAGATAAATTTATAACATTAAATGCCTATAGTAGAAAAAAATAAAGGTTTCAAATCAATAATCTAAGCTTCTGTGGTAAAAAACTGAAATGATTGGGGCAAATTAAAACCCAAGCAGAGAGGAAAAAAATAATAAAAGCAGAAATCAATAACAGTGAAAGAAAATATAAGAAAATCAACAAAGCCAAAGGCTGGTTCACTGGAGAGATCAATGAGATTGATAAATCTCTAGCCGGGTTAAGAAAAAAGGGAGAAGACACAAATTAACCAATATTAGGGATGAAAGAAGAAACATCACTACAGATCATACAGACATAAAAAGTATGATATTAGGAATATTAGGAATAACTTTATGCCAATCGATTTGATAACTGGAATGAAACAAATTCACTGACAGACACAAACCTTCAAAGCTCATTTAAGAAGACATAGATAACCTAAATAGTACTATATCTAGTAACAAAATTCTAGTGTCCCAAAATTGTGTGAATAAGTTCATTGTTTACCCTATCCAAACCATATATGACTTTGTTTATTCAAACTCCTCTCAGCCTTTATCTTTCCAGATGACCACTATCTTTCCATAGTAAAAGTCCCTTCTGGACTAATAACTAGGAAAAAGTTGAAGTCTTAACCCTTTCTAAGGCTTCATTTCCACAAACGTAAAATGAAAGGATTTCTTCCTATTCCAAAATTCTATGATGTTAATCTATCACATCCTTCAAGGCTGATGAGGTCTCAAGTTACCTGTTAAACACTCCTTGACTATTCCAGTCCTGAGTGAGCTATCCTTAGCCTAAGAAATCCACTGTAATTTACTGTCTATACCTGTCATTTACTTACTGTTACTACCTGTATTTTTCTGTGTATATCTCATTTCTCCAACTAGACACCAGGGGTCCCCAACCCCCAGGCCGTGGACCAACAGTGGTCCGTGCGTGGCCTGTTAGGAACCGGGCCGCATAGCAGGAGGTGAGCAGCGGGCAAGCAGCAAAGCTTCATCTGCCGCTCCCCATCGCTCGCATTACCGCCTGAACCATCCCCCCCAACCCCCTTCCCCGGCTCCCGTGGAAAAATTATCTTCCACGAAACCAGTCCCTGGTGCCAAAAAGGTTGGGGACCGCTGAACTAGACTATATATTCTTTGCTGTCAGGGAATCAATCCCCTACTTATTTGTTTTCTTCACAATTCCTAGCATGGTTACCTGGAATACAGGAGAAACTCAATGAACACTTGATTCATTATATCATGAGTAAGCACTTCATTCCTTGTTTGCTACCATTCTGGGTAGTTTTTCCATTTGCCTTATGTTTTTCAGTAGGTAAGATACCAGAACTGCACATCGGTATCACAAGTGTAGACCCTTCGGGTGCTTTTTTTATGCACACACACACAAAAAGCAGTTTTATAGGACTTTACCCCCTCCTTTACTTCCTGCCACCACTCTGATGGCTTCCTTGGCACAAAATGGCACACAGAACATATGCTATGTAGGAACTGTCTGAAATGGCTCTAAGAATTCCTTTCTGGATCAAAGTTATAGCTCGAGCACTTTATTCAAATGTAACCTCACTAAAGGTGGGCAGGGCCCCTGGGCCCTGTTATTAAGAAAAAAAAAAAAAAGAAAGGAAAAAAAGCAACCTTTGCATTAGTTTCTTAAACCCATTACTTTACCCGTATCTATGTGGAGGTCTATTTATACACTATAAGAGTCTAAAAAGTTATCTATGAAACTATAAAACTGGAGATTCTCCACTATACCTCTTCTAAATCATGTATAAAAGGCATTAAATAAGACAACCTTAGCACTGATTCTCCAGGGTAGCATGAAGTTAATAATTTTCTCCCCACAGAAGCATTTTCATTTGCCCATTATTTTCTCATTACAAACCATTCTCAACATCAAATATTTCTTCCTTTTAGCTTGTTCTCAGTTAATGGGTCTTACATTATTTCATGTTCATGAATCACAAACTAATTCACAAGCTGTAACATAACAACTACTGCCAAATATTAGTCTACAGTAAAAGATTCTATTAGTTTCCAAAACATAAAGTTAGTTAATTAGTCAATTTTAAATTATTTTATAAAATTCTTCTACTACTTTTTACTCATCTTACATTATTACACTTACCTTCATTGGCATAAGTGCCAGGAAATCTGTAATGAGATTATGGATTCTACGAATATAAAATTCCTCCTGATAGAAGTTTTCTGACACCACTACGGATTCAGTGAGGAACAGGAAAACACTGTCTGCAATTGCGAGCTCTGCCATTGCTTCATCTGCTTCTGTGAATTCAGCCAGAGCTAGGAACATATTTAGAAAAACAGCACATGGAGGAAAAATTACTAAACTAGATTATAGTATCTCAAAATATTCTGCTGATGGTTCAAAATTCAGATCTCTTCTCAACCTTCTAACATGTTCTGTACACAAAATAAGACAGTGTGTAACTGTAATTGACTCACAAACCCCAAAGAACTACAGAAAAAGTACATTAGAAAATCATCTACTCTTCACAATAACAGCGAGAGTGATAAAAAAAATTACTTAAGGGATTTCCCTGGTGGCTCAGTGGTTAAGAATCCGCCTGCCAATGCAGGGGACATAGGTTTGAGCCCTGGTCTGGGAAAATTCCACATGCCGCGGAGGGACTAAGCCCGTGCGCCACAACTACTGAGCCTGTGCTCTAGAGCCCGCAAGCCACAACTACTGAGCCCGCATGCCACAGCTACTGAAGCCTGCGTGCCTAGAGCCCGTGCTCCACAACAAGAGAAGCCACCGCAATGAGAAGCCCCTGCACCGCAATGAAGACTAGCCCCCGCTCGCCACAATTAGAGAAAGCTCGCGCAGAGCAACGAAGGCCCAACGCAGCCAAAAATGAATAAATAAATAAATATATATATTTTTTTTAATTACTAGGTAATTTTGTGATAATCTGTCTTTGAAAAAGAAATGTTAAATAGCTTATTCTGCTTCACTGTCATAGAGACCAAATACATTCTGTTACTTAAAGTACACTTTCAATGCCTTGAAAAGGGTCAGGAATAGATATAAACCAGGATAGTCTCAACCAGAGGAAAAGAGATTGGTTGTTTTTTTTGTTTGTTTATGTGTTGTTTTGCATTTTGAAATAAAGTCTGTATATCTACCCATATCATACAAACTCCTTGAGAACAAAACAGTTTCTTAATTCTTTATTACTACTAACAGTAATGATTACTAAAATTATTAATTATTAATATTAATTAAATATTAATAACAATAACTAGTTCCAAGCCTTCACTTGAATGCAGAAATACTGGAATTAAGAACTATTTTTTTTTTAAATAAATTTATTTATTTATTTTTGGCTGTGTTGGGTCTTCGTTTCTGTGCGAGGGCTTTCTCCATTTGCGGCGAGCGGGGGCTACTCTTCATCGCGGTGCACGGGCTTCTCACTGTCGCGGCCTCTCCCGTTGCGGAGCACAGGCTCCAGACGCGCAGGCTCAGTAGTTGTGGCTCACGGGCTTAGTTGCTCCGTGACATGTGGGATCTTCCCAGACCAGGGCTCGAACCCGTGCCCCCTGCATTGGCAGGCAGATTCTTAACCACTGCGCCACCAGGGAAGCCTACTTACTTGAAGACTACTTACTTAGGTAATAAAGCACACTAATATCTTAATGTAAATTGAATTTTGTCATCTCAAAACAGTATATAAAAATTTTAATCAGTTTAGTAAAATTCAAAACACATTTTTTATAAAATAATGTAATAAACATGTTTTATAAAATGTCCAGAAGTCTACAAAAAGAGCAGGAACTAATTTTTCAAAATTCACATCTTTGTTAAAACTCGTCTGGATTATTTCAAGAAATGACCATTTCTGCAATATAAGCTATTCATCTTTTCTAGTAATTTTTAAAATATAAATTAACAGATAAAAACGTATACTTTAAAATGTTCATTATAGCAAATTCTCTGGTGGTTCAGTAGTTAGGATTCCACGCTTTCACTGCCGAGGGCTTGGGTTCAATCCCTGGTCAGGGAACTAAGATACCACAAGCCATGCAGCACAGCCAAAAAAAAAAAAAAAATTCATTATAATACCCCTAATTTCAAAGATTATAAGAGGGTATGAGCATGTAAAACTAAAGAGATTAAGTAGCCAAAGATCTAGGACTTGAAACTAGGCCTGGATTCCTATTCTTATCTAGTGAAGTATATAGTATTTTCTACTGTGCCTCTCAAGATTAGGTCAATGGTACAGTAATTTGATTAACTATCACATAGCTACTTAAAAGTATACAGTAATTTTATGCCAGAAAAGTACTGAAATAAGACTTGTAAATGAATAAGAGGTGTAGTTGAGAAACAGAATTTGTACATGTCTGTAAATGTCTAATTCACCATCTACCAGCTTTAACATAAAAAAATACTAGGACACGGACTTCCCTGGTGGCTCAGTGGTTAAGAATCCACCTGCCAATGCAGGGGACATGGGTTCGAGCCCTGGTCCAGGAAGATCCCACATGCTGTGGAGCAACTAAGCCTGTGTACCACAACTACTGAGCCCGCGTGCCACAATTACTGGAGCCCATGCGCCTAGAGCCCATGTTCCACAAGAGAAGCCACTGCAATGAGAAGCCTGCGCAAAACAGCAAAGAGTAGCTCCCACTCCCCAAAACTAGAGAAAGCCCATGCACAGCAACGAAAACCCAATGCAGCCAAAAATAAATAAAGAAATAAATTTATTTATTAAAAAATAATAATAATACTTGGCCAAAGAAAAACTTGTAACACAAAAAGAGCTTTCCATAAGCAGTCTTGAGGGAAAAAAACGGAGCTGGAGGAATCAGACTCCCTGACTTCAGACTATACTACAAAGCTACAGTAATCAAGACAATATGGTACTGGCACAAAAAAAGAAATATAGATCAATGGAACAGGATAGAAAGCCCAGAGAGAAACCCATGCACCTATGATCAACTAATCTATGACAAAGGAGGCAAAGATATACAATGGAGAAAAGACAGTCTCTTCAATAAGTGGTGCTGGGAAAACTGGACAGCTACATGTAAAAGAATGAAATTAGAACACTCCCTAACACCATACACAAAAATAAACTCAAAATGGATTAGAGACCTAAATGTAAGACCAGACACTATAAAACTCTTAGAGGAAAACACAGGCAGAACACTCTATGACATAAATCACAGCAAGATCCTTTTTGACCCACCTCCTAGAGTAATGGAAATAAAAACAAAAATAAACAAATGGGACCTAATGAAACTTCAAACCTTTTGCAAAGCAAAGGAGGCTACAAACAAGATGAAAAGACAACCCTCAGAATGGGAGAAAATATTTGCAAACGAATCAACAGACAAAGGATTAATCTCCAAAATATATAAACAGCTCATGCAGCTCAATATTAAAGAAACAAACAACCCAATCCAAAAATGGGCAGAAGACCTAAACAGACATTTCTCCAAAGAAGACAGACAGATGGCCAAGAAGCACATGAAAAGCTGCTCAACATCACTAATCATTAGAGAAATGCAAATCAAAACTACAGTGAGGTACCACTTCACACCAGTTAGAACGGGCATAATCAAAAAATCTACAAACAACAAATGCTGGAGAGGGTGTGGAGAAAAGGGAACCTCTTGCACTGTTGGTGGGAATGTAAATTGATACAGCCACTATGGAGAACAGTATGGAGGTTCCTTAAAAAACTAAAAATAGAATTACCATATGACCCAGCAATCCCACTACTGGGCATATACCCAGAGAAAACCCTAATTCAAAAAGATACATGCACCCCAATGTTCATTGCAGCGCTATTTACAATAACCAGGTCATGGAAGCAATCTAAATGCCCATCGACAGACGAATGGATAAAGAAGATGTGGTACATATATACAATGGAGTATTACTCAGACATAAAAAGGAACAAAACTGGGTCATTTGTAGAGATGTGTATGGATCTAGAGACTGTCATACAAGGGAAGTAAGTCAGAAAGAGAAAAACAAATATCGTATATTAACGCATATATGTGGAACCTAGAAGAATGGTACAGATGAACCAGTTTGCAGGGCAGAAATAGAGACAGACGTAGAGGAGAAACGTATGGACACCAAAGGGGGAAACTGGCGGGGGGGTGGTGGTGGTGGGATGAATTGGGAGATATGGATTGACATATATACACTAATATGTATAAAATAGATAACTAATAAGAACCTGCTGTAGAAAAAATAAATAAATTTCAAAAATTAAAAAAAAAAATCTTTCCACAGCCCACTTGGGAACAGCATGAGACTAGAGAACAAAATGTTCTGGAATCATACAACTGATAAGATACTGGAATCTGCTGACACTCTAAGACTAGGAAACATTGACATGGACTGTAAACGTTAATAAAACCTTTCCAGATTTACCCTAAAAACCTACAGAAGTGACAATTTTGGGGGCTTCAAATTACAACAAAAGCATAGTTCTCACCCTGTTAGAGTAAACCACTATTAGTATGATAATTACATGAACGTAAACAGCAGAAGAGGATATGCTATAGTGGGTAACAGATTGTTAGAAGTCAGATTCCCCATCCATTATTGATTGAACCAAATATCACCTAATGTACTGTATTTTAAAATAATAGTAGTTTTTAATCTGACACAAAGTGAGAAAAATTAGTCTGTGAACAAAACCAAAAAGAAAAATGTAAAAAAAAATACTGTTACACTGTCATTTCAAATTTAAAACTCTTAAGGAAAAAAAGAAGCTAAAAGAGAATTGTCACTGGCTGCAAGAAAGGGAAAAAATTTTTCAAATAATTTCTTTTGGGAGACAAGAAAAAAGGAAAAGATCCGTATTTCACAATACAAAATTTCATTTACCGCAACTCTAGGTATCTTCCTAGGCTCATGCTTATACATGTTAAAGATAACACCTTTTTCTTACACGGCGCAGCCAAAAAAAAAAAAGAAAAGGATAACACCTTTTCTGAAATGCCGTTAAATGTTGATATGTCATTTCCTCATAACAAAACGACCTACAATCAGTTTACCTGTCACATCAGGGAGCTGAGATATCCCCCTCAACGCCAGTGCCCAGGCAAGTCTCACAGTGGCTTGCAGCCCCGGCAGTTTCCAAGGCTGTGAGTCTTGAAGACGAGAGTGAACTGTTGCAATATATTGTCTCTCTGTCAACAGTGGAAGTTGATGAATCATATCTGAAAACAAAAATAGACAACTATACCAAAGTAGAGAAATTTTCACTTTTGATATACAGGAATAATGTCTAAGAATCAGAAAGTCAGAGTATTCCCATCAAAAAATTATGACTAATTATAATTAATGTTTGAAATAATAAGTATACTATCATAAAAACAGACTACATCTACTTAATTCTGTGATTCATTTCATTCAATACAGGAAATCTGACCAATGCATTAACTGGCAGCATTCCTATATGAGAAGCACAGGTACTGCTTGTTATGTGACACACAATGTACTATGTGACAATTTGATTGGAGGTAAGGGGTAGTTGTATTTTAAATAAGCCTTTTGTAATGGCTAAGGATGATCACCAAAGAGGAGTGGGAAATGTCTGGTCTCCTCACATACCTAACGAAAGGAGACGGGGATGATACAGTCAAAAGCAGACAGCGGACAACTGTTGGAATAATTATAAATATTTATGACATTAAATGGCAATAAGCTTCCTTTGTGGGAATCATTTTTGAGATCCTCAGTTCTAAGCAGTAACTGTTTACAAGGTTACCAAGAGAAATTTTATCTACTTCACAGAAAAAAAAAGTCAAAGATAATATATTACTAAAAATTATAGTGATCCTCCCTTAGAATGAAAGGTTTAAAATGTGAATAGTAAAGAAACAAGCAAGTAGGGGGACTTCCCCGGTGGCGCAGTGGTTAAGACTCCACGCTCCCAATGCAGGGGGCCCAGGTTCAATCCTTGGCCAGGGAACTAGATCCCACATGCATGCCGCAACTAAGAGTTTGCATGCCGCACCTAAGGAACGGGTGAGCCACAACTAAGCAGCCCACCTGCCACAACTAAGGAGTCCACGTGCCACAACTAAGGAGCCCACCTGCCGCAACTAAGACCTGGCACAACCAAATAAATTAATTAAAAAAAAAAAAAAACAAGCAAGTAAATTAGGCATGCCTAACTCAACAAACATATATTGCAAATCCTTTAGCACTTTCCCATTCCAAAACCTCAAAAGATAACAGAAATATCTAACGGGGCTGCAATTACTTTAAAAATGTGATCTTATATCTAAATATTCAAATATGGATGAATTACACACAAAGGAATAAAATATACTATTTTTATCTTAGTTGTTAAAAAACCACCCTTCTTAAATGTTATCTCCACAATTAAATCTGATTTTTGAAATAAATGTATTAATAGGTACAAAATCCAATACCATCACGTTCCTCTGTGCTTTGTTCTATAAAACTGATATCAAAGCAGTACAGAAGTGCCATAAGAAGAGCCAGATTCACTGCATCCAATGAGCCATTAGCCTCAACAGTCACTCTTTCCAAATGTCCAATAAGGAGCAGAGTGTCATCTTTGCCTAAAGGTGATTGGCAAGCCCAGGCAAAAAGGCTTTCTGCCAGAGACTGCCTGCACTCCTTGATGAGATCAGAAACCTAGAAATAAAGATGAATGATTATCGGTATAAATAAATTACACTGAAGCCTGATCTTATTCCAAAATGTAAACTATCTATCATAAAGGCGAACTATATAAATGTATCTGAATCCATAAGTGACCCTAAAATCTCACCTCTGCAATTCTGAACAAACCCTACGGTTAATTACTCATTCTTAAGTCCCAACCTCCTCTATAGGACAATCAATTTCTTAAAGGCCTCAGGGCTTCCCTGGTGGCACAGTGGTTAAGAATCAGCCTGCCAATGCAGGGGACACGGGTTCAAGCCCTGGTCCGGGAAGATCCCACATGCCGCAGCACAACTAAGCCCGTGCGTCACAACTATTGAGCCTGTGCTCTAGAGCCCACGAGCCATAACTACTGAGCCTGCGTGCCACAACTACTGAAGCCCATGCACCTAGAGCCCGTGCTCTGCAACAAGAGAAGCCACCGCAATGAGAAGCCCACACACCGCAACAAAGAGTAGCCCCCGCTCGCCGCAACTAGAGGAAACCCGCGCGCAGCAATAAAGACCCAACACAGCCAAAAATAAATTTAAAAAAAAAAAAAAAAATTTCTTAAAGGGCTCATTCCAGAAAAAGTGCTAGCATGGCACATAGTGACTAGAAAGAGGCTGAAACAAGTGCAAGTCAATTTCATGGACACAACTGCCTACACACTTTCCTATGCATTGTTAATTTTCCTATGCCTGTATTAGAAGAATGTTCTAAGTGACATGACTTTTCTGCCTCCAAGATGTGACACAGACAACCCGTGAATTGATGTCATTGAACCCTTGCCTCTTTTCGATGTTTTTCACTGCCCAAACCTCTCTCACGCTGTAGTTTCTCAAACTCATTGTTAACATCAATCTGTGACACAAGAGTAAGAACTTTGTAAGTCAATCCTTGCTCCATCAGCTCATCAGTAAACCGTGTTGTCATGGAAACCAGCTCTGGACTGTAATGAAAAAAATCAATAAAGTTATAATGAACAGTAATGTTTATACTTTCTCATCACATGGATATAGCAAACACTCTTTTGATGATAATGTTGGGTTACTGGAAACAACCAGGATGAGCTATAACCTAGCTCTTGCCATTCTTTTTAAATCATTGTGTTTCAATAAACTTCTAACCATAAATAACTGAATTACATTTCATTTGTAAACAAAATAAAGCAGGTTTAAACTGTTGTGTCATTCTTGGCAGAATAAGGGAGTTATTTATTACTCAACTTAGGTTATACACTTAAATTCTACATACTAAAGAGAATTTTTGTTTCTAAAATTATAATTCTTCAAGCAATTTCTAATTAACCCCTTGAAATCCTAGCATGCAAACAGACCTGAGTTCGAGGGTCCATGTCTTTCCTCGTCGAGACTGTATCAAGGCTTTCAGGGAATTTGCAATGCACCGCTTTCCATCCCAGTATAAAAGAACAGCTACTAAGCCTCTGGTGAGGCCAGGAAAATGTGGCTGCTGGTGCTCTCCTAGGAAAGGAAGTTGAGAAATAATTTAGTAAATAAACACATATGTGTTTAGGCTGAGACAAAAATCACTATACCAATGTGCAGTTCAAAGAAATCACAGAAACCTTAGGGTTTAAAGGGTCTTAAGAGTCCTCTACTTCAAACATCTACCCACTGTTTTATCTCTTTCACAAAAAGTCTTTCAAATATTTGTACGTTTCTTCCCCTAGTAAATTAAATAACATTTTCTTATGTTTCAGCTTTTACTCACCCTTTTTAACTGCTCTCCTTTGAATAAGTTCTACTTTGTCTTTTCTGAACTACCTTGCCTATAGTTTCAGTTTCATTTCCTATGGTTTTTTTCGCCCCTTGGCCCAATCGCTCTTACACTCTACTCCCTTCTGTTCCCCAAATTCATCTCACTGCCTCACACCTCTTACAGGAGATTTCTTCTGTCTAGATGCCCTCTGTCTTCCTGAGTGCACACCTACTCCACCTGACATATGCCTACTCATTTTTCAACAACTACCGTAAGCCTCGTTATCTTTGTGGACTTCTCTGTACAACCTGAGGTCAATTTAAATGCCTCCCCTCTGGACCATCCCTGAACCATGCATTAATGCACATAATGGTGGCATAGTTATTGGTTTCCATGTCTTTCTCAATTACTAGACCATAAGCTCCTTTACACCAGTTGAAGTTTTATTCATCTTTATATCCCTGGAGTCTTAACACAGTGCCTGGCCCATAATATGCACAGAAAAAGTAATTGTTAAATGAAGTTTTGAGTTAAACTCAAAATTCAAGCATGTCCAGTTAACATCTGCATCACAGAATGGGAAAACGACCTTAGTCATTCTCAATATCATATTTCTTTTAATGCAGCCTTAGGTCAGAAAGGATTCTGGCAGCCACATTCTATCTTCAGACATATTAGACTTTCTTTCAATTAAAATGCCCACCTGGCTTCTTCACATGGTTCCCTTGCTATAATTAAAATGAACTGCTTACTATATGGAAATTTCAATCTTTTCTCTCTACAGCAGCCAGAGAAATAATTTCAGTTATTCTGGATTCTGCAACTCCTGCTTAAAGCCCCTGCCAACAACCTCCCACTGTAATTAGAATAAAATCCAAATAATCTTCATGGCCTGCAAGACTATGATCCAACTCCTGCTCTGTCCTCGTCTTCCTTCACTCTCCCTAGTTCCTGATGTTCCAGCCACAGTGGTCTTTGTATCCTTCAACAGGCCTTTGTTCACACCTTGAGCTGTCTACTCTCCCTGGAACACCCTTCCCCAACAACTCTGGTATCTTGTCATCAGGCAGGTCCCAGATCAAATGTCCCAATCTCAGAGAGGCCTTCCCTAAGTACCCAACTTACAGGTGCCCCCTATCACCCCCCATGTCTCTATATCCCATTGCCTTGTTTTATTTTCTTCGTAGAACTCAGTATTATCGAAATTATCTTATTCTTTACCTATTCATTATTTGAATCACCCCCTCAAAAAGAAACTCCAAAAAAGCAGTGACCTTACCTTCTTTCCCATTATATGACAATAAATGCTTTGTGCTACAAAACTTCTGAGATGCAGTCATTCTTTGCTAGTCAATTACCATGAAAAAGTCTATCTTAATACAGTTAAATTTCCTTTAACAACTCTGATCACTAAACTAAAGCCTTCTCATTAGTCACAGATAAACAAAAGGAAACACTGTGAATATCAAATAAGCTACATCTTTAGAAACTATTTTGGAATCTAAATGATATAATATTTTAAATTACAAGTGAATAATTTTACATTTATGTACTACCTTACCATAGATTCAGTTAAATGTCAACCTACCAGCAAGGAGAAGCTCAACAGCTGCCAATTCTCCAATATCAAAAAGGTCACTGAGGATAAAGGCTTCTTTAATGAGCTGTTCAGGAAGAAGTCGGGTTCCCTGTTGACCCTGGATAGCAACTCCCTCTGTACTGGCTTTCTGAACCTTCTCATGTTGTTGAACATTTTTTGGCTACAACAATAAAAATAAATAAATAGGATCATGTAATGAAAATAGCACATGGAGACAAGGTAAATTGTTACCTAGAGAAGTTTATTCACAGGCAGTCTGGTAAAGTGACAAACAGGAGCATTTCTTATCAGATAAAGGTCTAACTATCAGATATAGTTAGACCTTTATGAGGTAACATTTTACATCACTTTCAACTTTTTATACTGTTATTACCTTCTCAATAACTGCTTCTGCTAAACTCTGAACTACAAAATGTTGAGAAATCACACAAAATAGCATACTATTTTTCAAATGTCTAAGAAACTTTCTAATTATATCTTTAATAAATATAAAAACAATAAATCTTCAAGTGGGAAATAGCAAATCGAAAAGAATTATAGAATTAATTAGTAGGGCTAATGATAGCTTATTAGTATGTTATTTTAAAATGTAGTCTTATTTGCAAAAAGGCTTACTTGGTGCAAATATTTAACAAATAACATATAGTATAGAATTACTTGATAGATCATAAAATCTTAGGTATTTACACCTTGAAAAAGGCCATACAGTCATTTAATTCAACTTCTCTATTAACAGAATGGAAAAACTGATGCCCAGATAAGTCAGGTGACTTGCCTGTGGTCATACAACTCTTTAGTGGTAGAGCCAAGACTGGAACTCAGCTCAGTTGGCTCCCAGGCTAGGGCTCTTAAATAGTTCTTAGATGGTCTTGCTGGTCTATAAAAAAAAACTGTCAAGCAGCAGGGAAAGGAGCTTCCAAATATGAATCCCTGCCACTGAAGTACTCTACCCCTGGTTGAAAAGTACGTCAAGATGTAGTGATTAACAATACGTAAGAATTAACTGCTAACACAATTTACATAACATTATGAAGAGTTAAAATGTTGAAGTGTACCTGGGAATAAATAAAATAATCAATCTTACTACGCTTAGACAGATTAACTATAAGTCAGAAATTCCAAGGAGGCTCATATTTCTGAAATATATGGAACTTTCTAAATTGTATTCAAATACTATTAAGATATCTCCTAGCTAGAGATAAATACAATATTAACTTCTATGGAGAAGAGAAAAAAGATAATAATTGCTCCCAGGAAACTTCCAATTTTAGAAAAAACTTGAATCAATGGACTAGAACAAGTAACATTTCATTTACATGCATTAAGAATGTACTTGCTCCTTCAATCTTTAAAGGAAAAAGCAAATCCAAGAAGCAAAAAAAGAAAATTTCCTACTGGGTTTCTGAACAATGAGATGAAGTCAGGTTTGTGTTTCTTCAAAATCATGTCAAGAAGGTGGACAGCTTCAGGTTGTCTTCTCCAAAGAGCATTTCCCACAGTCTGCCAAATATCTTTGTAAGGACCCCACAGACTAGCAGCTTAAAGAAAAAAAATAAAAATCAGCATCAAATAAAACATATATTTGGAAAATAAGGTAAGGTTATCATCTATACATTTTAGTCATGCTCACAGCTACTTTTAAATAGAAGGAGTTATATATACAAACCAAACATTAATATAAAAGAATATTAGAATTCACAAGCAATAATATAAACGTCATTTTACCTAACTTAATATAAAGTAAATCCTGACTTTAAATTGGAATATCAGCTGAACCTGGTTTTGTCACTTAGTATTAGTTATGTGACATGGAGTGAGAAAATAACCTCTTTGAACTTCAGTTTCCTTTTATATAAAATAGGGACATCACCTGCTTCATAGGGTTGAATGAATTAAATGAGATAAACTAGGTAAAATATACAGTATAGTGTCTGGCATATCGTAGTCACTCAATAAATGTAACTGCCTTTCCTTCCCTCCCTATCATCCAGAGGAAAAGCAAGAATAGGGGGGAAAAAATCAGATTCTGTAAAACTTAGAAGCTGAAAAAACAAGTATTTTATTTTGGCTGGGACACTAGCTATTAAAAAACAGCATAGAAATATGGAATTCTTTTGTAAACTCATATAAAAAGGATCACATTTTGCTTTGTAAAGGTAATAACAATAATAAGTAATACTTAGAGAGCTTTTGCTACTAAGCATGGTTTGAAAAACACGACCTGGGAGCCCAAAGTTTCTGTTTGCAAACAATCAGATATGGCACCCCTATGTTTATAAAGACTCTGAAAGAGAAACTAATCAAAACCACTCACTCACTCAACAGATAAACTAACTATAGCTTAAACCGTAAAGGGTGGTCTGCAAACATGTTTAACTGCCATCTGAGAAAACACAAATCCCGCCAAAGTCACCAGAACAGTCAGAATGACATGCAAGATAACCTAACTAAATGCATTACAATCTTATGAACAATGTTGTCAGAAGGCGGCAATTTACTGGGCAGATTTTTTTTTTTTAAAAGGATGTGCAGGGAGAGGACAGACTAGACCAGTCAAGCTGGATCATCCATTCACTCAACAAACATTTACTGAGGGCCATGCATGTGCCAGGGACTACAGAGCAAGCAAGACAGACAGGATCCCAGGCCTCAGAGAACTTACAGATTGACAAGAAAGACAGGCATTAAATGCAGGATTCAAAACACAACTACCGGGGCTTCCCTGGTGGCGCAGTGGTTGAGAATCTGCCTGCCAATGCAGGGGACAAGGGTTCGAGCCCTGGTCCAGGAAGATCCCACATGCCACGGAGCAACTAAGCCCGTGCGCCACAACTGCTGAGCCTGCGCTCTAGAGCCCGTGAGCCACAACTACGGAAGCCCGTGCACCACAACTACTGAAGCCCGCGCGCCTAGAGCCCGTGCTCCGCAACAAGAGAAGCCACCGCAATGAGAAGCCCGCGCACTGCAACGAAGAGTAGCCCCTACTCGCCGCAACTACAGAAAGCCCACGCGCAGCAACTAAGACCCAACACAGCCAAAAATAAAAATAAAATTTAAAAAAAAAAAACAGAACTACCAGTCTAACGGAGAAGTACAGAGTGCTATGAGAACATATAAAAGGAAGACTCTAACCTAATCTGAAGGGCAGAGCAGGAAGTTATGCATCAGGTCTTTGGTGTGGGGATGTGGAGGAATGGGAATCACCATGTCTAGACCTTACATAGAGAGCAACCATCCAACTCCCTGCTTTGCTTCTCCTGTTTTGATCCTAAACTTGCCAATCTTCTAATGAAAAATATAGCTCGTCATATAAATTTCTAGAATTAAAAATGTGCTGATGAAATGAGCACCCATGCAGATGTACTTCCCACTAAAGATCAATTAATTGACATACTGGTTTATATATCTGTCTTCCCAATGTGATCAGAGAACATCAATTACCGGAATCTACTCAACACTGGATACACTAACAAACATCACAGTTCCAGGCCTGCCAAAATGAGGACCTGACCCTGGATCCTGGTGACTGCCTGTGAGGTGCTAGTTGGATGGTGACTAACTGACTTCCCTAGAGATCATTTTCTTGGCTCTTTCCAGCTGCAAAGGACAGAGTAGGTTTGAGCCTTGTATTCCTGGCCAAGATGGAATTTTTCCTGTTAGTAAATGGGAATGTTTCAAGTAGTAGATGACAAAATGAAATTGGACAATGGTGTGACCAATGGACTAACTAAAATATGAAGTGTCAGGACCCAAGGATGTTGGGTAGGTAAGCTACTCATGAGGTGACGCAACCTTAACCAGGATGAGGGCAGTAAAATAGAAAGGCAAGGTCTGTTGGTAGAGTCAGAATTGGTAACTGATTGGCACAGGGGATGAAGGAAAGTTATCAAAAATGACTTGTAGGCAAATGTGAAACTTGCCTTACCACAGGTATTTTTAAAACCTGACAAAAAGCTAACAAAAGTAAACTGTCTGTAAAAGCAATACTCAATAGAACCCCTGAAGAATACCTTTCTTTGCACTATACATACTTAGTTTGAATAAGCTCAGTGAATTCTAAAAAGAATTCCACTTCCCCCCTTTTGTGGGGAGGCATCCAATAACAGATCAAAAATCTACACTAAAAAACCCCACAGAGGGCTTCCCTGGTGGCACAGTGGTTGAGAGTCTGCCTGCCAATGCAGGGGACACGGGTTCGAGCCCTGGTCTGGGAAGATCCCACATGCCGCGGAGCAAATGGGCCTGTGAGCCACAACTGCTGAGCCTGTGCGTCTGGAGCCTGTGCTCCACAACAAGAGGCCGCGACAGTGAGAGGCCCGCACACCGCGATGAAGAGTGGCCCCCACTTGCCACAACTACAGAAAGCCCTCACACAGAAACGAAGACCCAACACACCCAAAAATAAATAAATAAATAAATAAATAAATTTAAAGTACGTGCAGAAAAAACCAAGAATTTAAAAAAAAAAAAAAAAAAAACCACAACTACCGGGGCTTCCCTGGTGGCACAGTGGTTAAGAATCCGCCTGCCAATGCAGGGGACACGGGTTCGAGCCCTGGTCTGGGAAGATCCCACATGCCGCGGAGCAACTGGGCCCGTGAGCCACAACTACTGAGCCTGCGCGTCTGGAGCCTGTGCTCCGCAACGGGAGAGGCCGCGATGGTGAGAGGCCCGCGCACCGCGATGAAGAGTGGCCCCCGCTTGCCACAACTAGAGAAAGCCCTCGCATAGAAACAAAGACCCAACACAGCCATAAATAAATAAATAAAATAAATTAAAAAAAAAAAATGCTGGTAAAAGTATTAAAAAAAAAAAAACCCAGATACCAGCCTCCTGAGTCCATCATTAACATCAACACATCACAGAAGGTAGTTGCAACAAAGATTTATATTCATTTTGTCTTTGGTTTGACTAATTTTGGTAAATATCTCCCTGTTATTGATTACAGATGAAAGGAGGCTATAATTTTTCCAAATTACTAAATATGTATTTTTAATATAAGTCATTTGCTTGTTTGAGGAATACATTTATTTTCCTAAATTTTAGGAATACCTCCAGCAAGTCACATTTATTCACTCATTCATCAGGTACTAGGTATGGGTAAGCTCACAGTGTAGTGAGGAAGCACATTTACCATACAGTCATACATAAGGGCAATATCCATTATGGTATGTGCTATGAAGGTGAAGTACCCAGGACAACGATCACATAATAGGGGAATGTGACCTAGCCAGGGAGATCAGGGAAGGGAAGGATTCACTGAGCAAGTGATAATTAGGCTGAAATGTGAAGGATAAAAGTAGGAGTGGGAGGTGGTGGATGTACACTCCAGGAAGAGAGGACAGCATGTGGGTTCCCGAGGCAAGAGGAAATGCTGCACTCTCAAACCCCTGAAAATGCCAAGAGAGCGAGAATACCAAGAAGGGATCAGCAAGGGAGGCAACTGCCATACCTTGCAGGGCTTACCTGCCCATGTTAAGGATTTGGGTCTTTACCCTAAAAGATCAAGTGAGATAGATTTCAAATGTCTGGTGGACTTAGTGAAACAGAAAAGCATGTAAATGTTGAGAGCTGTTCAGGAGGATGGGAACAGACTAGAGTGGCTAGAGGTGGAGAAGGTATGGCGACAGGGTCTGAACACTGAGCAATCTTTGAAAGGTTTGACTGTGAAGAGGAGCAAGAGGACAGTAAATGGAATGAGGCATGAGATCGAGGTAAAGATTTGGGCAATTGGTGGAAAGAAAAGGAACAAAAGAGAGAGGACGGAACAACGGGGAGAAGAGTGTAAAGGGCGGGATTTACCTCAGACAGGAAGACACAGCGAAACTGACGCGAAAGAGTGCACATATATCTAGGTTTGTAGGTTCAAGGGTGAAAAAAAGAGTTCATGCCTGTTGGCTTCTATTTTCTCTGTGACTAGGAGACTGAGGGATCAGTTGGAGCTTAAAGATCTGAGGAGTGTGGAAAAGGTCTGAAATAGACAATGCTATGAACAGGACAGGGGTGACCAGACAGCCACCCAAGGACTGTCAGTGTTAATGGGTGCTTACTCACAAGCCTGTAGGTCTACTCAGCCGGGCTGATACAGGTCACAATACTAGTAAATCATGCCGCTGAAACTCAGGCATAGGCCTTCAAACTCTACCTCTACTTTTTTCCCCTTCTACAACTCTAAGATGTTTAATTTTTTTTTTTTTGAATTATGGTAAAAAGCACATAACATAGAATTTGCCATCTTAAAAACATTTTGAAGTGTGCAGTTCAGTAGCGTTAAGGGCTTTCACATTGTTGTACAACAGATCTCCAGAACTCTTTCATCTTGCAAAACAAATTTTGTACCCTTAAACAACTCCCCATTTCCCCCTCCCACCAACCTCTGGCAACCAACATTCTTTGCTTCTATTACTTTCAATCCCTCATACAAGTAGAATCATAACAGTATTCGTCTTTTTGTTACTAGCTTACTTCACTTAGCAGAATGTCTTCAAGGTTCATTCATGCTGAGTATAGGACAGGATTTCCTTTTTAAAGCTAAATAACATTCCATTATATATCTATAGACCACATTGTTTACCCATTCATTCGTCAATGGGCATTTGGGTTGTTTCGCTGGACATTTACTTTTCTTAAAAAAATATTCTCCTGACTGGGCTCTTAAAAATGTTTCCTTTCTATGTTGCCAATTAAACACTCCTGCCACAAGGCCTTGTTATACAATGTATACTCTTTGCAGCTGTTGGCAACTCCTTTTCCTTCAATGATTTATGTTTAATGATAGTAACTTAAGACGAGTACATACTAAAGAAAAGTGTATAACCACACATACAAGGCACAAGCCTTGTTTTAAGTTTACATCTGTGTGGGAGGGCAGGACAGCAATACTAAGGAAGTAATTTCACTACTAACATTCAGATATATGGAAATACTATGTAATGAAACGAATTACGTTTTGCTTAAGTAGGAGCATGTAGACGTTTAAGTATCAAAGACTGGCTTCGAATCATTAGCTGTATAACCTTGGAGAAGTTACTTAACCACTCTAAGACTCTATTTCCAAACCTGTAAAATGGGGTGTTTAATAGCAGCTACCCCAGAGTTGTATAAAGGGGACTAAATAAGATGAAAGTACAACGCTTAGTCCAGTGGCTGCGAAAAAGGAGGTACTCAATAAGCATAATCATTCATTATTATAAAACAATGTATCATAGTGTTTCCGAAATGGTTTGATTTGCAAAAGTCAGGTTTAGACAAGTTTTCAAGAATATCAGTCGTGTGAAAAGAACAAACCAGCAACAAAAAGACTGTATAGGGACGGAAAGAAAAGGCGCCCAGAAAAGAGTCCTCTTGAGTGAGATCCTCTACAAGCATTTACCACACAGACGTGCTCTTAACCGCCCACGAAGTTTAGTACGGCTCAATCAAGGCATTCTGAGCAGGAAATTCTTCATTTTCAGGCCCGCTCCGGCCGCTGCAGCACTTTTGGCATCCTCGGCCCGCCCACTAGGAGCCAGCGGTGCATCCCAGGAATTGTGACAGTCAAAATGCACCCACTCTTTCAAACGCCCCGATGGGGGCGGGGGGATTCCGCCCCTGATTGAGAATTGCCCAGAGGACCCAATCCAAATGTTCCAGAGTTTCTTTACTCCCTTCTAGATTCTGCCCCTCCCGGAAGATCTAATGCTCCAAAGGTACAGGAGCATCCAGGGACGGGCCACACACGCAGAGCTGGGAGTCACGGCACTCCTGGGCCACCTTCCGGATTACAGGCTTCATAATCAAGGGACCTCTCTTCCTGTAGGACCCCACCCACCCACCCAACCTCCAAGAAGGGCCCCAGTGTCCATTTTGAGGTGCGAGTTTTCAGCCTGCGCTCCTGGCTGAAAAATATCTCACGTCTCCCGGCCTCATTGCCGGAGAACTGGAAATCCTGCAGGAATTCGGACCGCAGACACATAATGGGGTGGGGAATGGAAGGGACCAGACTCGGCCCTGGGCTGCGAGAACTGCACGCCAGGTTCCATGGGACCAAGCCTCCGTGCCTCGATCCTTAAGCCCCAACTCTAGGGCTAGAGCCGCAGCGCCGACGCGCGCCATTCAAACTGGGGAGGGGCGGGACTCTAGGCCCAGAGCTAGGGAGAAGCGGGCACTATGCACAAGTGCGGACCTGGACTCCGAGGAACCTCACTGCCCGCATCTCTGCCTGAAGAACGGACCAGCACCCTGCCCCACAGCTTGCCTTCTGCCCCGGCCGCACCTACCCGAATTTACCGCCAACAGCGTCGCCATCTTGCAGGCGAACTAACGGAGCCCTCCCGCCGCACGGAAGCCCCAGAAGAGGGTGAGGCTGCCCGGGGCCGCGCCTAATCAGAAAGGGACCCCGCTGGCCCTTCCGAAATCCACGCTCGACCGACCCAGGCGTACAAATACTCCAAAATCTGCTCTAAATCACAGACGTCAATTTTCCCCGGGATTGACGAAAATTCCCATTCAAGTCAGGCGAGGGTAACCAGTTCGAAGACCCGAGGTCCTCGAGTTGACGTTAGTCGTGCAGTGCGTCCTGGGACTTGTAGTTTGTTTCTAGTGATTAAAGTTGGTTAGCTGGAACAGAAAAAGACTGTTTATTGAAATGACGCCCACTTATGATATTATGAAAGCCGTAAATCCAAATAATTATCTCCATTTCAAATTAAATCTTCCTTGCGTTACTCCCTTACTTTGGGGAGTGGAGTGGGGTGTAAGGTATCTAAACCTCAAAAAGCCATTTGATGGGTTGCAAACTAAGTTCATTACATTTCATCTACTGTATATACCAGTGTATTGCGTCAATATAGTTGCATGCAGTTAAACAATCATAACTTTTTATTATGAAAATTTCAGATGTATACAAAATTAGAATAATGAATGACCAGCTTCAATAGCTGGTCAGTTCCTGTTCCTCACCCCCAACACAGGAGATTATTTTGAAGCAATTTGCAGACATATCATTTCATAAACACCAAATATTTTTCTACCTAAGCACCCCCAAATAACTGGACCTTCTTTTTTCACTTGCTAAAGTTTAGTTTGCTAATTTTCAAACTAAAATACAGTCATTACCATTTGCTATCATATGCCAGATAATTATTAAGAATTTATTAAGAATTTGCTATCAAACAACAAGGTCCTACGGTATAGCACAAGGAACTATATTCAATATCCTGTGATAACCATAACGGAAAAAAATAGGAAAAAGAATGTATGTATATGTGTGTATAACTGAGCCACTTTGTTGTACAGCAGTAATTAACACAACATTGTAACTCAACTATACTTCAATAAAAAATAAATTAAAAATGAATTTGCTATCATATACCAGACATTTATTAAGAATATTTATTAAGAATGTTGTTGTTGTTACATTATCTCATTTAATCCCTGAAACAATCCTACTAGGGAAATATAATTATAGCTGCTTACTTCATAGATGTTCCATGTACCTCACAACCTCACTTTATCAACTCCTCCAACATTCCACTGAGATTGGGAGAAAATAGAGTTTATAGTCTCATTTCACTACTGGAAATCAGAATTAAATAATTTAAACAAAATCACAGAGTACATTGTTAAGAATAGCAAGCATATTCATTCTTCTGAACAAATAATATTGAAGGACACAATGTACATTAGGTGGAACAAAAAAGTCACGGGTAATTTTTTTGAAAGTCATTGTTATATAGAGACAAATGCCAGATTACAATGAAAGTGGTCTTAAGGAGTGAAGGGGAAGAGAGAATGAAAAGGTAAAGGGATTTTTTCCGAAGTTTAGCATGAAAGTGAGAAAAATATTGAGCAGAAACTTGGCAGGAAGTGGCATTCAAAGAAGATTTTCTTTCTCAGCACATCTATTATGAGCCTTCCCCTCACACACTCTTTAAGCCCACACATTTCCCTCTTGGTAGATCACTTTCGATTAAGGAAATCTAACTTCCTGCAACTCCCCCGTCACCCATCATCTCACGTACAGGCATGCTCTCACTTGATTGAGGTTTCCTCAATCCATAGCAATTGGGTTATTAGCTCCTCTAAAACTGCTCTCAGCATGGTCACCAGTGATCGATTGTCAAGTCCCACAAGCACTTTTCCGAATACCTTAGAAATTCTTTTCTCCCTTGACTTACGGGGCACCACCCCTCCTAGTTTTCCTCCTGTCTTTATAGTTCTTCTTTTTAAGTTTCCTATATGGCCTTCTCTTTCTCTCTCTCTTTTTTTTAAAATAAATTTATTTATTTTATCTATTTATTTTTGGCTGTGTTGGGTCTTCGTTGCTGCGTGCGGGCTTCCTCTAGTGGGGCTACTCTTCATTGCAGTGCGTGGGCTTCTCATTGCAGTGGCTTCCCTTGTTGTGGAGCACCGGCTCTAGGCGCGTGGGCTTCAGTAGTTGCGGTATGCAGGCTCATGTAGTTGTGGCTCACGGGCTCTAGAGCACAGGCTCACTAGTTGTGGTGTGTGGGCTCAGTTGCTCTGCAGCATGTGGGATCTTCCCAGACCAGGGATCAAACCCATGTCCCCTGCATTGGCAAGTGGATTCTTAACCACTGCACCACCAGAGAAGCACCTTCTCTTTCTCTTCTCATCATTAAATGTTGTTCTTCCCTTTTGGTCATTCCCAGCCTCTATTCTACCATTCTACATGCTTCTGGGATCTATGGCTTCTTACCACCACCTGTTTGTTGATGAATTTTGTATCTGTATCTTTAATCCGGTCCTCTCTCCTAGGATTCAGATTTGTATATCCAACTTGTCTACCCCACACTTCTATTGACTGTCATACAGGCATCTCAAAATCAATTGATCCAAAGCTTAAATGAGCACTTTTCTCATAAAACTCAGTCCCCTGTATCTACTCGGTTGCCAAAGTTGGAAACTTGGGATTCACTCCATATTCTTCCTTCAATTGCCATATCTTATTCATCTTGCCTCATAAATATTTCTGGAGTCCTTTTTCTCTTCTCTGCTCCCTATGCCATTGTTCCATTGAGGTTTCATCTTCTTATACCTGGTATTTTGCAATAGCTTTCTCAAGGGTCTTCCTGATTTCCATCTCACCCCTTCTCTTGGTCTCCCAAAGTGATATTCAAATACACAAATCATATCATGTATGTGCCCTAATCAAAATTTCTCAGTGACCTAGTTCCTATGGGTAACATTTGAAACTTCTTAGGAAGGCACTCATGCCACTTCCTGATCTGGTTCCGCCTCCTTCTTCAACCTCCTCACGCTTATTCTCCCTCAAGTGCCCTTTACTCTAATCACTCTGAACTATTTGTTATTCCCCAGGTACGACATGCTTTCTGGTACCGTGTACTTGTACGTCTGCTTTCCTATCCGCCTGGAATACCTATCTTTCTTTCTATGTCCCTCTGTCAACCACCCACCAAGTTACCACCACCCACATCCCTGAATTCAAGCCATTATGTAATCATCTGCCACACTGAATCTGGGTGGGCCTTCTGACTTGCTTGGACCAAAACAGTAGAGTGGAAGTGACGCTGGGTGAGCTCCAAGCCTAGCATTTGAGAGGCCTTGCTGCTTCCACTTTTGCTTTTTACTGCCCTGAGACATCATGAAAGGAAACCCCAGCCAACCTCCTTGAGAATGAAAGACCAGGAGGAGAGAAGCCTAGCCAGCCTCCAGCTGTTCCAGCTAAACCAGCTGAGTTGCTAGACATGAGTAAGGCCATCTCGGATGCTCTAGTCCTAGTTGAGCCATCACTTGACTGCAAATGGGCAAGTGAGTCCAGCCCAGAGTTCGGAATTGTGAGCAAGTAAAAGGCTGCTGTTTTAGACCACAGTTTTGTGGTTTGTTATGTTCAATAAACAATCGATTTACTCCCAGAGAGTAACAGCTATGTCTTTTTACATTTGTACTCCCTGCTGCTGCCACATCCCTGGCTTACAGTCACAATTCAGGAAAAAACAATTTGCAGACCTTGGTGCTTCCAAGATGTACTGGCGGAGAGAGAGGCCATATGTACACAATTGTGGCTAAGAGCACAGACCCTAAAGCTAGGCTTCCTGGATTCAAATTCTGTGTCCCTTGCTTATTAGCTGTGAAACCCTCCTTAGTGGCTCAGTTTTCTCATCTCAAAATGCAGGTGATAATATTAGTATCTACACTGTAGAGTCGTTAAGAGGCTTATTCATAAAGTGCTTAGACTGTGCCTGACATTTAGTGCTCTGTGAGTGCTGTTTAAACAAAAATAAACTTTTTCTAAGGCAAAATAAGTGCTAAGTGGAGGTATAGTCAATTACTTAGGAGGAGTTTAACCAAGTTGTAAGAGTGCACTGCAAACATGGAAGTAATAGCAATTAACCAATTTGTGATTTATCTGGGGTAAGGGGTAGAACTGTGCCCTCCTCTAATTGATCCATTGTTTGTAACTTCCCTCATTGCTCCAATTAATTGTTTTAACTGTATACACAAAATTCTTTGAAATCTTAAAATAAGAACAGTTAATTCTTTTTTGAAAAAAATGAAGTATAATTACATACATTATATTAGTTTCAGGTGTACAACATACTGGCTCAACACTTGTATGTACTGCAAAATGATCACCATATAAGTCTAGTTAACATGGTCACCATACACAGTTACAGAATTCTTTTTCTTGTGATGAGAGCTTTTAAGATTTACTGTCTTAACTTTCAAATGTGCAATACAGTATTATTAACTATAGTGACCATGCTGTAATTCCATCCCAGTGGCTTATTGATTTTATAACTGGGAAGTTTGTATATTTTGACTCCCTTCACCCATTTCACTTATCCCCCAACTTCTGCCTCTGGTAACCACCAATCTGTTCTTTGTATCTATGACGTTTGGTTGTTTTGTGTGTGTGTTTTTTTGGCTGCACCACATGGCTTGCGGGATCTTAGTTCCCGGACTGGGGATTGAACCCCAGACTCCCGGCAGTGAAAGAGCTGAGTCTTAACCACTGAACCGCTAGGGAATTAATTCCCTGTTTGTTGGGGTTTTTTTAAGACTCCACATATAAGTGAGATCATATAGTACTTATCTTTGCCTGTCTGACTTATTTCACTTAGCATAATGCCCTCAAGGTCCATCCATGTTGTCACAAACGACAAGATTTCATTCTTTTTTTTTTTTGGCCGCATTCTTTCCATATCTTGGCTATTGTAAATAAGATTGTAATGAACATGGGGGTGTAGATATCTTTCCAGGACAGTTAATGCTTTTTTTTTTTTTTAATTTATTTATTTTTAATTTTTTGGCTGTGTTGGGTCTTCGTTTCTGTGCGAGGGCTTTCTCTAGTTGCGGCGAGCAGGGGCCACTCTTCATCGCAGTGCTTGGGCCTCTCACTGTTGCAGCCTCCCTTGTTGCGGAGCACAGGCTCCAGATGCGCAGGCTCAGTAGTTGTGGCTCATAGGCCTAGTTGCTCTGTGGCATGTGGGATCTTCCCAGACCAGGGCTCAAACCCATGTTCCCTGCACTGGCAGGCAGATTCTCAACCACTGCGCCACCAGGGAAGCCCCAGGACAGTTAACTCTTATTTGGAGTCCAGGAAATAAAAATTAGGGAAAATTACATGAAGGAAGTGGCACATGAATGGACAGATGCTAGAATTTTACATGGTCACTAGAGCGTATGGGGGCTGGGAGTGGCGGAACAGATCAGTGAAAAAGTGACAAAGTCCAAGGTTTCATATTTACAGAGCTGCTAGAATTCCTCTGGACAAGGCTTAGAAATTTAGGTGAGTTTCAAGTTCTGTGATTTTCCACATCCTGCCAGTGGAGGACTCCAGGCATGACAGATTCACCGTCATGTGTGCCCCCAGTCAGGGGCCAGCTGTGGGGTTGCAGTGGCAGAACTACTGGCCTTGGAACACTGGCATTCTCTGGTGGAGTAGGAAACAAATTTTCCCCAGATTTTCCCTGAGAGAGTCGCAACCACAATGCAGCAAATGACTGCGTAAAAGCCTCCCTTCAAAGGCAGGATTATTCCAACAGCCCCCTAACTGGTCTTCCTGCCTCCGGTCCCACTCATTTCCAGTTCACCTTCCACAGTGTGACCAGAGGGCCCACTTCTTCCCCTCCTAAAACCCTTCAAGTTCTTGTCACTATCCTGAGGGCAAGTCCACACTTCTTACAATGGAATACAAGGCAGTTCACGACCTGGTCCCTTCAGGCCTCTGCAATTATACTCACACCTACTCCCCTTAGGCTCTTTAGTGATTATTGCGGTTACTTAGATACACATTCTGAGCCTCTTCCGCTCCTGGAGCCCTTTACCAGGGCAGCTCCCTTCTTCAGGGGGTATTCCCTCTAGCTGCTGGTGTCACTTCTTCCCTCCAAATCTTTGTTGGCACTATCTTCTCGTTCAGGAATAACTTTAACCCCTTCATCTGGTTACTCTTCTCAGGCATCACTTCTGCCCCGCCCCTCCTACCTCAGCCTGGACTACACACCATCCTGTGCTCTCCAATAATGTACTGTAATTTCCCACAAGTTTGTCTGTCCTTCTGGACTGAAAGCTGCACACAGAAGAGTAGAGGCAGCTAGTAGCCAACAAACGTTTGTTGAATGAATAAAGGTATGGAAAGGTCAAGCTGCTGTCTTCTACCCATTGCCAGACTATACCATGGGCTCCTTGAAAACAGCTTCGTATACCACCATCTCTCTTGCAAGCGCCTGAAAACTCTAGGAAAAGAAGGCTGGTCCTTCTTTTCCTCATGCATGGATTGCCAATACGGACCTGAAGGGGATAGGGTATTCCATACTTCGTTATATGAAAAACACCAGGGCTCCAGCTAAGGAATTAGCTGGTTGAATCCTCTCGAGAGGTTTTCCTATACATACGTGTGAGAACTTGTGTCCTGACAGGAGGCATGTGCCACAGAGGTGCGTGACATAGAACAGGAAAATGAGCAGGGGTAAAGGAGTGTAAAAGTACTGGTGGCAAAGTCAATTTATCTGATCAAAAAAGAGTCTGGGTTGTATTCTGGGAATTAGCATGAATACTTGGCTCCAGTCTTGGGCAGCAGTGTGTGAAGGACAGTGGGGAGTTACTGAGGAAAGCAGAGCTCTGTCTGAGTGTGATGAAAAAGCAGAGCATTCATCCTATCAGAAGAATACTCAAAGTGAAACTATGTACAAGGAACAAGAAAGCATTAATTGAAATAAACTACCGTACTGTTCAGGACATGATGCAAACTCAGAAACAAAGGACAATAGGAAACATTCCCAAGTGCAAACAAATGCAAAATAAATAAATTAGAGAAAGAAGATTTTAAGACACCAGATTACCATGAAGCTGTTGTGTGTGTCATATCTCTGCTTCCATTTTGGCCTAGGGCCATTCTTCAGTGATGTGTATTGTGTATCTTCTCTTCCTGCTTCATGGAAGAGTTGAGATTTTAGGAAGGGACTAATCAGCAGTGTAAGGTTTACATGCTGGTGGAGTTGAGGAGAGACTTTTGAGACAGGTTGCCCTGAATCTAAATTTCTACCTTGGGCTTCCCTGATGGCGCAGTGGTTAAGAATCCCCCTGCCAATGCAGGGGACACAGGTTCGAGCCCTGGTCGGGGAAGATTCCACATGCCGCGGAGCAACTAACCCCGTGCACCACAACTACTGAGCCTGCGCGCCCCAACTACTGAAGCCCGCGCGCCTAGAGCCCGTGGTCTGCAACAAGAGAAGCCACCGCAATGAGAAGCCCACACACCACAACAAAGAGTAGCCCCCACTTGCTGCAACTAGAGAAAGTCCACGCACAGCAACAAAGACCCGATGCAGCCAATAAATAAATTAATTTATTTATTTATTTTAAAAAAATAAAATCTTAAATTTCTACCTTGCCAGTGACTCACTGTGTGATTGTAAGCAAGTTTTTCAACCTCTCTGAGTTTCCTCATCCATTAAAATAGAAATAATACTTTCCCTGAATTGCTGTGAGGATTCAGTAAAATAACATACGAATTTAATATAAAACACTTAGAAGATATTCTGCTGTAGTCATAGGACAATCAGTATAAAGAACAATGAGGGTAGAATATGGGGATTAAATAAAGAAAAAAGAAGCCATTGAATGAGTGTCTGATAAAGATACATTGTATTAATGCAGTCAGCCCTCTGTATCCGTGGGTTCCACAACTAAGGATCTAACCAACCACAGATCAAAAATACCGGGGGAAAAAAATTACAGAAAGTTCCAAAAAGCAAAACTTGTATTTGCCTTGTGCTGGCAACTATTTGCATAGTATTTACATTGTATTAAGTATTACAAGTAATTTAGAGATGATTTAAAGTATGGTTGGGGGGGAGGACATGTGTAGGTTATATGCAAATTCTACGCCATTTTATATAAGGGACTTGAGCATCCTCAGAATTTGGTATTGGTGGGGGGTCCTGGAACCAATCCCCTGTGAATACCCAGGGATGACTGTGTTAATAATAGCATAGCATCAACGAACTCTTTTAATGAGGCTCTCATGGCAGCGTTAACTCAGCCATGTTGCATAACCTTATACATTTTAATTTACACATTTCATTTAATAAGCATATAAGTAGTAATAAGACTAATTTAGATGCTTTTAAAATTAGACAGAAAATTAATGTGGCTGCTAGAACTGAGTTGAGTATATTGTGATTTTAAGATTCTTTAAAAATATATTTATTTATTTTATTTTTGGCTGTGTTGGGTCTTCCTTGCCGTGCTCCGGCTTTCTCTAGTTGCAGCAAGCGGGAGCTACTCTTCATTGCGGTGCGAAGGCTTCTCACTGCACTGGCTTCTCTTGTTTCGCAGCATGGGCTCTAGGCGCATGGGCTTCAGTAGTTGTGGCTCAGTAGTTGTCACTTGTGGGCTCTAGAGCGCAGGCTCATTAGTTGTGGCTCACGGGCTTAGTTGCTCTGCGGCATGTGGAATCTTCCCGGAGCAGGGCTCAAACCCATGTCGCCTGCATTGGCAGGTGGTTTCTTAACCACTGCACCACAAGGGAAGTCCTGATTTTAAGATTTTTAATCTCCAGTCATAAGCGTGACAATGCCAAAGCAAGGTAATCATTTTAAAAATGTAGTTAAAAAAAAAAGGTACTTTCTAACATTGAAATATTGTTGCTTCTTGGTTTCTAAAATTACACCTGCACAGTACCTAGACCAAGTCTGGGTATTCATTTTTTTTAATTGTGATAAAATAAACATGACCTAAAATTATGACCATGTTTAGGTGTACAGTTCTGTGGCATTAAGTGCATTCACACTGTTCTCAAAGCATCACCACCATCCATCTCCAGAACTTTTTCATCTTTCCCATCCAAACTTTGTACCCATGAAACAACTCCCTATTCTCCTCTCTTCCCAGCCCATGGGCAACCACCATTCTACTTTCTGATTCTATGAATTTGACTACTCTAGGTACCTCATATGAGACAAATCATACAATACTTGTCCTTTTGTGACTGGTTTATTTTCACTTATCATAATGTTAGTGTTCATCCATGTTGTAGCAGGTATCAGAATTTCCTTCTTTTTTAAGGTTCAATAATAGCCCATTGTATGTATAGACCACATTTTGTTTATCCATTCATCTGTTGGACACCTGGGTTGCTTCCACCTTTCGACTATTGTGAATAATGCTGCTATGAACATGGGTGTACAAACATTTCCAGTTCCTACATTCAATTATTCTGGAATTATACCCAGAAGTGGAATTGTTGGATCATATGGTAATTCTGTGTTTACTTTTTGAGGAATCACCATAACGTTTCCACAGCAGCTGCACCATTTTACATTCCCACCAAACAGTGCACAAGCTTTTCAATTTCCCCACGTTCTCATCAATACTCGTTATTTTCATTTTTTTGATAATAGCCATTCTAATGGGTATGAAGTCATATCTCATTTGGTTTTTATTTGCATTTCCATAGTGATTAATGATGTGGAACATCTTTTCATGTGCTTATTGGCCGTTTATATATTTTCTTTGGAAAAATGTCTATTCAAGTCCTTGGTCCATTTTTTTTAAATTAATTAATTTATTTATTTATTTTTGGCTGTGTTGGGTCTTCGTTTCTGCGCGAGGGCTTTCTCTAGTTGCGGCAAGCGGGGGCTACTCTTCGTTGCGGTGCGCGGGTCTCTCACTATCGCGGCCTCTCTTGCTGCGGAGCACAGGCTCAAGACGCGCAGGCTCAGCAGTTGTGGCTCACGGGCCCAGTTGCTCCGCAGCATGTGGGATCTTCCCAGACCAGGGCTCGAACCCGTATCCCCTGCATTGGCAGGCAGATTCTCAACCACTGCGCCACCAGGGAAGTCCCGGTCCATTTTTTAATTTGATTTTTTGTTGTTATTGGATTTTTAAAGTTCTTTATATATTGTGGATATGAATCCTTTCTCAGCTATTCATTTTTTGGTTTCATTTTATATGTATTTGGTTTTTTACTGCATTATTTTAGAAACTATGATCACTCCACAAGTGACCAGGAAAAGTTGTTAATTATGTTCACAGTCGGAGAGTCTCCTTACTTTGTTCATTTTTCAAACAGTGAAAGTATAAAAGAGAAAGTTTAAATCAGCATAATCCCAGAATTTTTTTTGTTGACAATGTTAGGAAACCTTGGTTATGATTCAATCCTAAAGCTAGCCAATGCTTATGAAAATTCAGTCCATTCTCCTGAGTTCAGACAGAACAAGGCATAAATATGACAGAGAAGAACACATTTCCCAATAAATACCATCTCTCTCAAAAAGATGATTATAAATTTAGGAAATATATGCAGACAGGAGGTTTGAATCTACTGTTTAATATAATATAAATAAGAGGCATTAAGTACTTTTTAAATGTAAAAGTCACTGGTATCATTGCATAGTTGTAAATAAGTTCTGTAAAGTCATAAGGAGATATAGGAAGGAAATAGTATGTCAAGACTTCAAAAGGAAGGTGACTCTTTGATAGGAATAAATACAGGCCAAATCATAAAATAGTAACTCCTACTAAAATATATGTTCTGTGTGGGCAGGGATACTTATTTTATTCACTCTTGTCTCTGAAGTACCTAGAACAGTACCTAGCACCTCATAGCGGGCGATCAATAAATATTTGTTGAATGAATGAATATACAGGAGAAAAATGTTGGTGCACAAGGCAGAGTGAGATTGAGAGAGAAAAAACTACTGAGAAGAACCCAAGGAGATAAAAATCACAAGCAAAATTAGAAGATATTTTAAACCGAATGAAAGTTAAGCATGTCTTACTCAATATTTTATGATAACCTACACTATTGGTGGGAATGTAAATTGCTGCAGCCACTATGGAGAGCAGTATGGAGGTTCCTCAGAAAACTGAAAATAGAGTTACCATATGATCCAGCAATCCCACTCTTGGGCATATATCCCAACAAAACTATAATTCAAAAAGATACATGCACCCCTATGTTCACAGCAGCACTATTCACAATAGCCAAGACATGGAAACAACCTAAATGTCCATCGACAGATGAATGGATAAAGAAGATGTGCTATATATATATACAATGAATACTACTCAGCCATAAAAAGAATGAAATAATGCCATTTGCAGCAACATGGATGGACCTAGAGATTATCATACTAAGTGAAGTAAGTCAGAAAAAGAAAGATGAATATCATATGATACGCTTATATGTGGCATCTAAAAATTTATACAAATGAACTTATATTTACAAAACAGAGATAGACTCACAGACACAGAAAACAAACTTATGGTTACCAAAGGGGGTAGTGGGAGGGTGGGGAGATAAATTAGGAGTTTGGGAGTAACATATACACACTTATATATAAAATAGATAAACAACAAGGTCCTACTGTATAGCACGGGGAACTATACTCAATATCTTGTAATAACCTATAATGAAAAAGAATCTGAAAATGAATATATACGTGTATAACTGAATCACATTGCTGTTCACTTGAAACTAACACATTGTAAATTAACTATACCTCAATAAAAAATAAAGAAAAAGAAAAGAAGAAAGAAAAAAAAGAAAAGGTACAAAATCCTTTCAACAACGAGAACCAGTCCAGGTCCTGAACATGGATGTGAGTGGCAGTACTACCTACAGTTACGCAGGGCAACATTTCTACTTAGGGCCAACCAAAAGAGGTTAGAGCGACAACACCTGCATCTGGGCCTCCCCAGAGGTCACTCCTGCAACAGGCCTTCTTGGCCTTCTTGACCTCTAACTCATCTCAGCATTATCGCCCCTACCCCTAAACTGCTCACTGGTGGGTGACCTAACGGAGCTCTGGAAAGCATTTCCCTTTTTGCTGTTCTGGTAGGAAACTTGGATCAGTAGCAAGCGGAAAAATCTCCAGGGAGAAACCTCACTTGCAGGGGCTGCTGCTGGCCTCCTGGCTCCTGGGTGTTTCGGATCATGACTCTAATTTGCAGAGTTCTCATTTCATCCGCGACCCAATCAGTCCTGGACCTCTGCTGGAGGTGGAACTGCGTCCTTATAGCTAACCTTAATTTGCTGAATCTGAAATATGGAGCTGAGTAGCGCAGTTAAACTTTGGGGCATAGGCCGTTAGCTGCGCAGGTGACATTCTCTCCTTCTGTCCTATCCAGAGTGAGAAAGGCCACTGTTGCTCAACAGGGTAAAGGCAAGGTGAGGTTGAGGGCAGAGGCAGTTCAAGCAAGGTGCTACCCATCACCTAGGGCCTGAGCAGAGACTGGGAAAAAACTGCGGCAAGGGAAGGCCCCCAGCAGGTTTTGGAGGATAATGGGAGACAGAGCCTGGGGCCGTTGCCAGGAAATGTGAAAGCCAGGAAGTTGTTGCAGAGGGCAGCTGGCAGCCTCACCCTGAATCTAGAGGTGCTACTGATGCATCATCCCAAACTGGACTGTCACAGTGTGATGCCAACTAGCATTAAGATGATTTGACTCAGTGATTTTGAAATTGCAAGCTGTGACACATTAGTAGATCTTGAAATCAGTTTATTGAGCTTATGCCTCAATATTTTTTTTACTGAAAAAAAATAGAATATAACAAAGTATCAGGGCTTCCCTGGTGGCTCAGTGGTTAAGAATCCGCCTGCCAATTCAGGGGACACGGGTTCGAGCCCTGGTCTGGGAAGATCCCACATGCCGCGGAGCAACTAGGCCCGTGAGCCACAACTACTGAGCCTGCGCGTCTGGAGCCTGTGCTCCGCAACTGGAGAGGCTGTGACAGTGAGAGGCCCGTGCACTGCGATGAAGAGCAGCCCCCGCTCGCCGCAACTGGAGAAAGCCCTCGCACAGAAACAAAGACCCAACACAGCCAAAAATAAATAAATAAATTAATTAATTAATTAAAACAACAACAACAACAACAACAAAATATCAGTGTCTCATGAGTAATAAGGGTATGTTCTGATTTGTAAAAATTTTGTTTCAGCTCTATTTTGTGTGGTGTAAACTAGGTCTCCACGTAAAGTGGACTTCCGACTAGGGGTCATGCCAACAAAGTTTGCTAGCAATGGCTAATTCCCCTCTCTCTGATTTTTTGCAATCCCATCAAATAATCTATTGACTTGAATTTAGCTACCCATGTAAAAAGATGGCATTAATCAATAAACACAAGAATTCAGTTGCCTGACAGTTTTATTTTTCATTGTGAATTAATAAATGGCATTTTGATTCTACTATTATCACTCTCTTGTGAATTTTTCTAGCATGAGTCAACTTCTTACTGCCCACATTCCACTGCTGTAACTAATAAAACGGATTTCTAAGTCAACCAATGCAAGGACTCTGTAACAGAACAGGGTTATTTCAAAGCAATCACATCCTTACTGATCTTTTCCCTGCCCTCTGACCTGCCTCCCATCTATCTTCCACCCAGAACCCAGGGTGATCTTTTTAAAACATAAATCCAGTCATTGCAGCCCCTTCTTAGAACGTTTAAAGGTGTTTAACTGCATTAAGTTGAACCAAGTGAAATAGAAATCGAGCAGGACCCTGTGCGGCTCCTGGGCTCAGAAGCCTTTCTGTGTCCCCTGTTACTTGTTTATAGGGAATAGAATCCAGCCTCCATGACCTTCCCTGAGTCCCAAAGGGCAGATTGGAAGAGTTGCTAATCAGGGAAGGGAGGGGATGCCGAGACACGGGAGGAGCAGCCAAGAAACAATAGTGCAGCCTTGGGGCAGGGTCCTGGTTCCTCCTCAAGGGATACACATAACAACATCTTTGAGTTCTTTACAGGACTAAAACCCCCAACAAATGGAAGATGTTATCATTCTTCATTCCAGAAGAAGACCACCTGAGGCCAGATTAAAGGAGTGCAGGCCCTGCACACACCCTACTCCTTATCAGCAATCCTGCCCTTGAACCATTGCTGTAAAACCCCTCACCAAATCTTCCCGGGTTGGGACACACAGTTTTGAGGGGCATGAGCCTGCTGTGTCCCCCTTTGCCTGGCAAAGCAATAAAGCTATTCTTTTCTACTTCATCCAAAACTCTGTCCCTAAGATTCAGTAGGCACTGGTGCACAGAGGCTATGTTTTCAGCATCAAAATCACTGGTCAAAAGTGAAAATCAGGGCTTCCCTGGTGGCGCAGCGGTTGAGAGTCTGCCTGCCAATGCAGGGGACACGGGTTCGAGCCCTGGTCTGGGAAGATCCCACATGCCGCAGAGCAACTGGGCCCGTGAGCCACAATTACTGAGCCTGCGCGTCTGGAGCCTGTGCTCCGCAACAAGAGAGGCCGCGACAGTGAGAGGCCTGCGCACCGCGATGAAGAGTGGCCCCCACTCGCCGCAACTGGAGAAAGCCCTCGCGCAGAAACGAAGACCCAACACAGCCAAAAATAAATAAATAAAGTAAAGAATTATAAAAAAAATGGTTAAGATGGAAAAAAAAAATTAAAAAAAAAAAAGAAGTGAAAATCAACAATTTTATGTTGATCAATCTAATAAAAATAAAACAGAAACTCCTCACCTATAAGGACTTGTATGATCTGGATCCAATCTCGTCTCTTTGTTTTAAGCATGTTCATATCTTCATCATGCGATGGTTTTCCTTTTTTCTTTTTTTCTTTTGACAACCCACAACAAGAAATACATTTACATCATCATCCAGGATCCACATGTATATAAGAAAATGTAATGTGCTTCTGGCCTTGATTGCAACATTACTTCCTAAGAGAAGCTTTCTTTAACCAACTTATGTAAATGGATCCCACCCCGTCCTTGATTCTCTATCATTGCATCCTATTAATTTTGTATAGCACTTAGCATAATCTGAAGTTCTACATTTACTTACTTACTTGTGAGAAAAAGTAGCCCCCTGATATCCAGGAGCTGGCCAGATATAATCACTTAGGCCTTGGTGTTGCTGTGAGTTGGCCCAGCACTCATAGCTAGGTCTTGATGTTTTCCCACTGAACATAAACGATGTGACACAATATCAACAGTAGATAAAGGCACTCTGTGACCATGATGAATCAAGACCAAAATAAGACCACTCTGTAATCACATCTGAATAGGAGAGAAAATGATAACATTTTCCAAGCTATAAAATGCCAAATATCCTCCCTCCAGCTAATATGAGTGACTGTCACTTCTTTCCCAACTACAGTTTTAGCCTTACTCCAGTCTGCCCTCCCTATAGATAAGATAGATTGATATGATGAATCATATAATTATTCCTGCTTCCTGAAAGCACCCAATCCAGACCAAACCTCTGTTTCCTTGAACCCTCCCCCAAATTACCCAAACAAAATCCAAATCTTTTAAGTCCTTTCTAAAACCTTCTTACTGAAACGCCCCTCGTTTCCCCATGGTGTTATTAACTCATTTGCAACAATGAGTTAATAAACTCAACTTGTTCAACTATACCTGTGTTCCTGGTATATTATTCACCAATATATTCCCTGGGCTTTTCACAGTGCCTGGTACTTATGAGGTGCTTAATAAATATCTTAAATAAATAAATAAATGAGAATAATTTGTTAGCTTCCACCTTCCTGGGCAGAGGTGGGGGACCTGTCTGGGTGACTGGCTGACCTTCCCAGGACACTGTTCTGCATTGCTGTGTGACTTCATAGCTGTTAGCTTTTCTTAAACTATTGGTGCTCTCTTCTCTGATCCTCTCTCCTACTAGACAGAGGGGTTTTCAATTCTTTTAAACGTGTTCAAACCAAATTCTTCCACGATCTTGGCTTTCTGAGTTCTCAGTGCTTAAATATTCTCTGGATGGCAACAGGCAAAGCCCAGCTCTCACCTCTGGGTCTGAAGAGTGGTCCACTGCGATGCTCTTTCCAGGCAAGAATTTCTTTGACAAACCTCTCCTGACTCCCTCACTCACCCTACCTGGCTTCTAGTATAATAGTTTATCTCTGTGTTGAGGTTCACTGTTAAGCATCCATAATTTTAAATTATTTTTTTCTGATTATAACAATAACACATGCTCATCACTGAGCATTTAGAAAACGCAAACTAGTTCAAGGAATAAAAACTGAAATTAGCTGTAATCCCATAGTTAGAGATCTTGCTTTAATTCCAGCTGGACATATTGATATTAATATAAATTATTAATACTATGTATTTACATTGTTCCTCTTTTTTGGGGGGGTTATAATGTCACCTTTAATTATTTATTTATTGAAGTATAGTTGATTTACAATGTTACATTAGTTTCAGGTGTACAAAAGAGTGATTTGATATTTTTATAGATTATACTCCATTTTAAGTTATAAGATATTGGTTATATTCCCTGTGCTGTACATTACATCATTGTATCTTATCTACATTGTTTCTTATGTGTAGTTTTTTTTTTTGGCCGAGCAGGATCCTAGTTCCCCAACCAGGGATCAAACCCAGGTCCCCTGCAATGGGAGTGTAGAGTCCTAACCACTGAACTGCCAGGGAAGTCCCTCTTATGTTCTTAATAAGAACATTATGAGCATTATCTTCATCATTAAATATTCTTTGAAATCACCATTTTCAACTTTGTCATTCTGCTCAGAGAACATTTATGTGCTAAGAATTCAAAAGCCAGCGTATTAATCCAGTGCATGGATATACAGTCCTAAATTTATGTAGCCGAGCTTCTAATACTGAATATTTAGATTTCTTCTAATTTTTCATTGTTATAAATACTTTGATGAACATCTTTATGTATGAATCTTTGTCCATATTCTTTAGAAAGTTTTCCTAGAAGTAACATTATTAGTTTAACATGCATGAGTTCTTTAATGCTCTCTATAGATATTGCAAAATTGTTTTAAAGAATTTACTTTCCTTCCATAGAATGAACCTGATTCTCCAACCTTCACCCACACTAAATATTACAACTTTTAAATATATGTTATTAGGTAGTTTTTTTTAAAGTGATATCTAATTTTAACTTGCATTTTTTATTGCTGGTCAAGTTCGGGAATTTGTTGAAATATATTTCTTTAGGAATCCAAATACTCTCCCTACCTTATGTTTAAAAACATAATTAAATAAATCATAATACCTTAAAAATAATGTCATTTAGTCATTTTCTCACATAAACTATTTATTATAGGACCCCCATAAATATGAAACAAAAAGGAAACAAGTCTGATACTGAGATAATATTTTAAATCAATACTGTGGTGGAAAAGTCAGGATATGCAGTTGCCATATTTATATTCCATGTTGAATTCAGAATTATTGGTGGGGGAAGAAATTGCCAGGTCATAATTTCAAGGGATGAGGATTTAGAAAAAGACTTCTATAAATTTTGCATATTTATTATGTGCTACTGGGTTAAGCCATGACTAAGATTAGAGACATGAGGGAAGAGAAGGAAGTGTATTCCAGACAGAAATACAACTCTGCCAAAGGTTCAAAAATATCCAGACATTTCCCCAGTGGTGTTTTGCAATTCTTCATATTTGCATTTTTCTCATTACAAAGACCCTAGCCTGCAGCCAGAGCTATTTTACCTCCTCAAAATTCTCTGAACAAAACTGCCTGGATCCAGATCTCTATTTTTAACCCCCCTGAAACTCTTTTTGAATAAATCACTTGATCTAAGTGTGTGAAATACGCTCTGAGCTCTGAATAGCTTCAATTATATTACACTCTATTCAGGTAAATTCAATCCAACAAACATTTATTGAGAACCCACCATGAAAAACAAACAAAAAAAGAGATCTGTAGGAATAACAGATATATCAACACATAACTGCAATACACCATGACTCTCTATGTGATACAGATGGAAATAAAGGACCATAGAAATACAGATAAAGGGGCTTCCCTGGTGGCGCAGTGGTTGAGAATCTGCCTGCCAATGCAGGGGACACGGGTTCGAGCCCTGGTCTGGGAAGATCCCACATGCTGCGGAGCAACTGGGCCCGTGAGCCACAATTACTGAGCCTGTGCGTCTGGAGCCTGTGCTCCTCAACAAGAGAGGCCGCGACAGTAAGAGGCCCACACACCACGATGAAGAGTGGCCCCCGCTCGCCACAACTAGAGAAAGCCCTCGCACAGAAACGAAGACCCAACACAGCCAAAAAAAAAAAATAATAATAATAATAATTAATAAATTAAATAAATAAATTAAAAAAAAAAAGAAATACAGATAAGGGACAGAAAGAAAAACTCCTCTTACCTCTTTTCCTTTTGTTGAATGGGTGGTTCAAAGGTTTTTCAGAAAGTAAAGGAGAGAGAGAAGAAAGAGAATGGGGTAAAAAAGAAGAAAACAATTTTAGTTTCTTTCCCATACCCACAAACCTACCCCTCTCGCAATTTAAGCCCTAGTTAGTACTCTGAGATTGATCCGGAATTGACGTAAGTAGCCAAAGCTTTGGGGCAGATGGCTGAGGATTTATTGGGCAACATGAATGGGCCACAGGAGTGACCAGCTATGTGGAAAACTAGATCAGATATTCTAAGAGGTATATGCATGCGGTTGTATTTCTAATTTTCTTACCACTTGGTTGAGATATGATTTATATGTAAAAAGCTGTACATATTTAATGTATATAACTTGATGAGTTTGGGTTAAGTATATACCTGTGAAACCACCACCATCAAAGCCACAAATATATCCCACATTTTCCTCCCACCTCCATCATTAGTATTATTATTGTTGTTTGTCTGTCTATGTGCGTATGTGATAAGAACACTGAAGAATTACCCTCTTAGAAAAAAACAGAGCTGGAGGAATCAGGCTCCCAGACTTCAGACTATCCTACAAAGCTACAGTAATCAAGACAATATGGTACTGACACAAAAACAGAAATATAGATCAATGGAACAGGATAGAAAGCCCAGAGAGAAACCCACGCAACTATGGTCAACTAATCTATGACAAAGGAGACAAGGATATACAATGGAGAAAAGACACTCTCTTCAGTAAGTGGTGCTGGGAAAACTGGACAGCTACATGTAAAAGAATGAAATTAGAATGCTCCCTAACACCATACACAAAAATAAACTCAAAATGGATTAAAGACCTAAATATAAGACCAGACACTATAAAAGTCTTAGAGGAAAACATAGGAAGAACACTCTATGACATAAATCACAGCAAGATCCTTTTTGATCCACCTCCTAGAGTAATGGAAATAAAAACAAAAATAAACAAATGGGACCTAATGAAACTTCAAAGCTTTTGCAAAGCAAAGGAAATCATAAACAAGACGAAAAGACAACCCTCAGAATGGGAGAAAATATTTGCAAACGAATCAACAAACAAAGGATTAATCTCCAAAATATATAAACAGCTCATGCAGCTCAATATTAAAAAAACAAACAACCCAATCCAAAAATGGGCAGAAGACCTAGATAGACATTTCTCCAAAGAAGACATACAGATGGCCAAGAAGCACATGAAAAGCTGCTCCACATCATTAATTATTAGAGAAATGCAAATCAAAACTACAATGAGGTGCCACCTCACACCAGTTAGAATGGGCATCATCAGAAAATCTACAAACAACAAATGCTGGAGAGGGTGTGGAGAAAAGGGAACCTCTTGCACTGTTGGTGGGAATGTAAATTGATACAGCCACTATGGAGAACAGTATGGAGGTTCCTTAAAAAACTGAAAATAGAATTACCATATGACCCAGCAATCCCACTACTGGGCATATACCCAGAGAAAACCCTAATTCAAAAAGACACATGCACCCCAATGTTCACTGCAGCACTATTTACAATAGCCAGGTCATGGAAGCAACCTAAATGCCCATCGACAGAAGAATGGATAAAGAAGGTGTGGTATGTATATACAATGGAATATTACTCAGCCATAAAAAGGAATGAAATTGGGTCATTTGTAGAGACGTGGATGAATCTAGAGACTGTCATACAGAGTGAAGTAAGTCAGAAAGAGAAAAACAAATATCGTATATTAACGCATATATGTGGAACCTAGAAAAATGGTACAGATGAACCGGTTTGCAGGGCAGCAATTGAGACACAGATGTAGAGAACAAACGTTTGGACACCGAGGGAGGAAAGTGGTGGGGGTGGTGGTGGTGATGGGATGAATTGGGAGATTGGGATTGACATATATACACTAATATGTATAAAATAGGTAACTAATAAGAACCTGCTGCAGAAAAAATAAATAAAATAAAATTCAAAAATTCAAAAAAAAAAATAAAAGAATTACTCTCTTAACAAATTTTAACTATACAGTAGTTACCTATAGGCACTATTCTGTATAGCAGATCTCCAGGACTTAATTATCTCACATAATCGAAACTTTGTACCCTTCAACCATTACCTCCTCATCCCCCTCTCCCCCCAGCTCCCGGCAATCACTTCTACTCTCTGCTTCTATGAGCTTGACTACTTTAGATTCCACATATAAGGGAGATCAGCTGTATTTCTAATTGAATGGATCTTTACAGGTTACAAAGTCCTCCTTCCTTCCTATGTATTCTCATCTGTCCTCGTAACAACTTGGTAAATGAGGAGTTTTTTTTTTAAATTTATTTATTTTATTTATTTATTTTTGGCTGTGTCGGGTCTTTGTTGCTGCGCGTGGGCTTTCTGTAGTTGCGGTGAGCGGGGGCTACTCTTCGTTGCAGTGCGTGGGCTTCTCATTGCAGTGGCTTCTCTCGTTGCAGAGCACGGGCTCTAGGCGCATGGGCTTCAGTAGTTGCCGCACGCGGGCTCAGTAGTTGTGACTCACGGTCTCTAGAGCGCAAGCTCAGTAGTTGTGGCGCATGGGCTTAGTTGCTCCGTGGCATGTGGGATCTTCCCAGACCAGGGCTCGAACCCGTGTCCCCTGCATTGGCAGGCAGATTCTCAACCACTGCACCACTAGGGAAGCCCAAATGAGGAGTTATTATTCTCCAGTTTTGCAGATGAGAAAACTGAAGATCAGACAAATTAGGTGACTTACCCAAGACCAGAAAGTCTTGCCATCCAGAAAGTGAAACAGCCAGGCATGAAACCTAAGTCTTCTGACTGCAAGTTGAGTGCTCTTTCGAGAAGCGGAAAGCCAAAATACATTAGAAGGCATGCTCGTATTATCCATGCATGCAATGGCTCCAGCTTCTAGAATTTTAAAGATCCCTTTTAAAACCTGTACTAAAAGCTGGACTTCAGGGACTTCCCTGGTAGTCCAGTGGTTAAGGCTTCACTTTCCAATGCAGGGGGTGCGGGTTCGATCCCTGGCTGGGGAGCTGAGATCCCACATGCCTCAGGCAAAAAAAAAAAAAAAAAAAAAAAAACTGAAAAATGAAACTAACAAACATAAAACAGAAGCAAAATTGTAACAAATTCAATAAAGACTTTAAAAATGGTCCACATCAAAAAAAAAAAAACTTAAAAAAAGAAGCTAGACTTCAAAGGGGAGGAAGTGAGGAGGAAGTTTTTAGTTATACCACGGATTTAGGCAAAAGATGCAGGAAAAACATAACGCTCTAAAATGCTCTAAAATTTTCACCTGTCTCATAAAAGGAGAGGTAAAGCTGAAGAAGAGAGCTAGATAAGATCAACTACAACAGGGACTTCCCTGGTGGCACAGTGGTTAAGAATCTGCCTGCCAATGCAAGAGACACAGGTTCAAGCCCTGGTCGGGGAAGATCCCACATGCCGCAGAGCAACTAAGCCCATGCTCTGCAACAAGAGGAGCCACTGCAATGAGAAGCCTGCCCACAACTAGAGAAAAGAAAGCCCACGCGCAGCAAGAAAGACCCAACGCAGCCAAAAATAAATAAATAAATGTATATTAAAAAAATAAAGATCAACTACTACAGTATTATCATCCTATTTTCATTTATTACTTATTATTAAGTAATAATACTAATACTCAAGTAATACTCATTATTAAGACACTTAAAATGTACTTACAATATTCCAGGTACTGTTTAAGTATCTTAGATGTGTAAACTCATTGAATCTGCACTACAACTCTAAGAGGCAGGTACAATTATGATTCCCATTTTGCAGATGAGGAACCTGAGGTACAGAGAGGTTAAGTAAGTTGCTCAAGGTCACTTAAGCAGTAAGTGACAGAGATCCATGATACAGACCCACAACACTGGGCTTCTCAGGGCCACTTAACCACTATACTGTACTACCCCTCTGGTCCCTGCAAAGCTCCTCCCAAGAACAGCCAGACTTCCGTTTGACATGGGCTAGGGATGTTCCTCCACACTGTGCTCCCATAATGCCTTATACATTCCTGGTCAAAATACTCCTCACATTTTCTGTTATCACGTGTTTAATTGCATCTTTCTCCGTCATCTCAAAGTTAAGGCGGCAGATTCTGTGACTCTCTTATTAACCACTGTAACCCAAGCATCAGGCTCAATGCTTGGACCATAGTAGTTGCTCAATGCATATTTGTTAAACTATTGAGTTAAATTAATCTAACAAGCACTTCTATAATGTTTACTATGGGCCAGTCACTGTTCAAAGAGCAAATATTAAACACCCTATGAAGCACTACGTACTATTTTACAGATAAAGAAACTGAGGCACAGAGAAGTTGAATGATTGGAACACGGTCACACACTAGTAATAAGTAACAAAGTCAAGATTAAAAGTCAGGCAGTCTGACTCCAGAGTCCACATTACTACTAAACTGAATAAATACATGAATGAATGAATGAAACATCTATCTGTATGCACTATGTAATCTGGGACTGCTGTTCCTTAGGCTTTTGTGGTCAATTAGCTTTCCTAGTGGCTTCTTGAGGGCTTCCTTTATGGCTCACTGTTATTTTTCACTGGCCTCCCCCAGTGGAAAGATGATGAACATTACAATTGCAACTTGGCTGAGTAAAGTACCAGATATTTCTGTCTCAGTTACGCTGCTTTTTATTTAGTCTCTACAAATGTCTCAAGGTGGAAATAGTTGTCTAAATCTTTGGAAAAGAACTAAAGAACTGGATTTTCATAGCATTGCTAGATGTCAGTAGAGTGCCAAATGGGAAAAAAAGGCTAAAAGAATGATTTTATTTCCAAACATGCAGCATTATTTTGCTGAAATCCCTCATGTCCCAAGTAAATTTTGTGATAAAACGTTGAAACAAAATTAAATATACATATTTAAAATATTCAAACAAACTTCTATGACATTTTCTGCAGTTTATTACTTACTTGATTTGTTCTACAAAAGCTTGCGCCATGAAAATAGGATCCTGGTTTCTTAAAAACTATTTGATACCTACTGGAATATTGGGAGGAAAAAAAGGCATAGTTTGGAAGTAAATGTGCCTGAACATAAAAAAAATTTTTTTAACTCTTGAGTCTCTTTACTGGTATTTCAAGGACTTGGAATGAGAAAATCACACAGAACTGTGCTCTCAGTGATGGAGCAAGAGTTATTATAGTCAAGTTTATATTTTCTCCCACTTTATTCTCATCAGAATATGAAACCTGTTTGCAGCATATGGGCCACTTCAGTGTGTAGCACTGGCCCTGGTATCCCCACAGGTGTTCAATAAATACTTGCTGAAGAGAGAGTAACATAGAAGGTTAGATATCCAACTCCTGTGTTCTAGAATGGCTCTTCCAAAATGCAGATCAGCTTCTCCAAAGAGATAAAAGTGAAACCCCAAATCCTGTTTTCCTCAAAGTTTTTGTGGCAGTCAAACCCAAATGAGAAATCAGAAACCATGAACCCAAAGTTTTTAAATGGAGTTGTTTCTCAAGGTCTTTCAGATGAATCATAAATTATGACGGTTTTTGTCTCTGTGTCTGAATTTTCCCCCAAGTAGAAATAATTTTTTATTTTGGTACCACATTGAGCATGAAATGAAAAGAATCTCTCCCTCTCACCTCTTTCCCCAGGCAACAGATTCCTTCTCCAGAGGGAGTTACTATTACTAGTTTCTTATATATCCTTCTGAAGACATTCTTTGCACATACATAAAATTTTTTTTCACATATGATAATATACCATACACATACTTCTGGTCTCTCTTTTTCACACACCAGGACGTGATGGACATGGCTCCACACCAGCGTATATGGATCTGTATCTTTCTTTACATGACTACACAGAGTTCCACTATATGAATATACTTAATTTCTTTAGCCAGTCTATCATTGGACATTTAGAATTTTTATAAGCAATTACCAGCTATTATAAACAATACTGAAAAGAATATACCTAAACATACAGACCACAGGTATTTCAGAGGGAAAATAATATTACGTAAACACAGAAAAAAAAAGGCTCTTTGAAACCCTTTTAGGGGTACTTATTTTCAAATTTTTAAAAAAAGGAAAAAAATTTAAATCTCTAGTAATTTAGTAGGACAATAAAGTATAATAGAAATTAGAGGTTTGTAACATACAAAAGAAAACTGGATTCTTTTTGGAATGAATGTTCTCCTTATGAATAGGTTGGTTTAAGAGTTAAGTGAAGTGTTTGGATAGCAGCACAAGACGGTTGAAGAGAAATAACTTCAGCTACACGTGTGCAGATTTTTCCGTTGCACAAAAGCCTTAAAGCTGGAAAAGGTATAAAACATGGGACTACAAGTTTGAAATGATTAAGGCTGGGAGAAGGGTCTTAGTCATGAAAACAAAGTAGAATGAACAGGTTCAAATAGTTTTGCAGAGAAGCATGGCAAAGGGAAAGGCAGAGAACAAGAGCAAGAGAGTTATAACGGAACTAAGGACAAGTCTTGAGCTGAAAAGAAAGGCTAACTATCCAAAGGATGGCTATACAATGATCAGTCCGAATAGGGTCAGCAATGAAATCCATGGAAGCCTCTTTGCCAACGTGATTTTGCATCTCCATGACCAATCCTGATTCTTTCAACTTGGGGGAGTATCAGCCAGGGGAAGCCGGTGGCAACAAAGCAAAAATACCAATCAATATGCCACCAAGTTTTGCCTGAGTATCTGGACAGCTAAAGACGATGCATGTGACCTAGGCTCTGCAATTAGATGCTCTTTCTAGGACTCTGAGTGATGCAAGGAGGAAGGGCTAGTCAGATTTACTTGTGGCAGTATGCAACAGAGGCAACAGGGCCATTTGAGACATGCAGAACAATGGCGATGGATGCGATGCCTGTGACATTTGTGCTCTTAACCAGACTGCTTCAGCTGCCAGCCCCCTGGTCCCTGCCTGTTTTCCAAGCCTGGTTCTCCATTTCCAAGCCAACTGAGTGAGTCATCCAATGTCCTTCTAATACATTTATTTTCCACTTTTGTTAGCCAGGACCCATCACTGTTCTTTGTCTTCAAGAACCCCGACTGATACAGTGAACGTGAAGTGATTGGGGCCAGCCTCTGACAGAAATAAGGACAAGGGCAGAGATCCCCACAACTGGGTCCTAAAAGGGAAAACCTCTGACACTGGGCTATAGACTTGGTCTCAACATGCAAGGCCAGAAAAGCAAAAAGCAGGGCAAAGGTACATAAGGGCTGCACTGGTCTCTGGGAATTAGATAACGCTCCTTCCTTCCGATGAGGTTATTAAGACTATTGGAGGATAAATGTCTGAATGCTCTTCTCTCCAGCAAATGGGAGCTGGTTGCATGCAGGAGAGGGGAAGGGCAGAGAGTGAAGAGGAAATTGATGAAGATATCCAGGGCAAAACTGCAGATTTCAAATCCAATTGTTCAAAGGGAGCTTGGTGGAAGGCGGCAAAGGATCTATAACTTGGAAACAGTAAGACACTATGAGCAGGCTGAGTGATTCTTTGTGATACTAGTACAGAGGGAGTTGAGCCCTTGAACTCATTTGCGTTCCTCGCTGCCATATCCTCAGTGGTGCCTGGTACACTGTAGGTCCTCAATAAGTATTTGTTGAATGAATGAAAGAAATCGTTAAAATTGGGACACCCACCGTTAGTTGGCACCTCATCAGGGCACCTCATGTAGGTAGGATGGGATAATATTTGGGGTTTCAATCTAGACCTGTCTGATTCCAAAGTCCAAATTCTTAATCATTGGTATATATTATTTACTTCTTGGACTCCAGCAGCAGTAATTGCTCAGGGTTTTGCCACCTGCCAAGCCACGTGAAGGCTCCCATCATGGCTGCTAGTGCTCACCAAGCTGTCACTTGCCCTAGTTGCCATCGCCTCCCTCTCTGTGCATCATCATGGAAGATATGCTGGATTTTTCAAGGTGCCAAAGCTCCTCTGCATTCTGGGCAAATATGCTTTGGATGTCGTGCTTTATGAATGAGTATTAGTGACATGATATGCTCGTATATCAATGTCACACAGAGATTTTAGGGACACTGCTCTTTCAGAGTTGACTCATAGCTCACATTTCCTCCTCTCCCTGGTACATACACCTGCACTTGGGTGCCCACATTACTCAGATATGAGTTTATGGAGGGGGCTGAACTAGGACACAAATCTGAGTAACACACATGAGTCAGTATCATCCCCTGGTCCTCCAATGACTAAGGCTCTGTTACAGTCCTGTATACCAGGTTCTTCCCTGGAGACTCATGTCTCTCAGGAGATTTTGGGGGATCTTCTACAGGTAGAATTCTGGTGGCCATCCCTCGGTCTCCCAGAGGCATCATACTTGTATGAATCCTAGCGTTAGATACAAATGAGATTCTCCCTGGGGTCCTTCTTGGACAAAATTAGCAGTTTCAATCACATATAATAAATTCTCTTTAAACTTCCATGCAATAAAATCAATAAGATGAAAAAAAATCTAAATCGTTTCCATTTTATATGAAATTATGTAAAAAGCAAAATGATAGTTATAGAAAGCAGGTCTGCAGTTGTTTGAGAGTTGCGTAGGAGGAGAGGATTGACTGCAAAGGGGTAAGAGGAAACTTATTAGGGTGAGGGCACTGTCCTATATCTTGATCCTGCTGGGGGTTATATGATTGTATACCTGTTGTATGAGTTTAGAGTCCTTCAGAAGCGGACCCAGAGGTAAGAACTTGGGTGAAAGTAGTCACGTGGGAGATGATTCCAAGAAGTGCAGAAGTACAGGAGAAGTATGGAAAGTAAGACAGGAAAGAGAGAAAAAGGGCACATTAATGATCAGTTTACCATAGTGGGCAACTGGTGCTCAATCCTGCTTTGTTTTGACTTGAGGTATATTCCATAATCTCTCAGTGTTTCTGAGACATTTTATTTTAAACATCACCTTTAGGATTAATATAATTAATGTAGGCTTTCTCCAGTGAATTTTTGTTTTCTTCTACCAAGTACCTGATGGTATGAGAAGTCAAGGGCAAGACTGGGTTACTGAGATGACCCACTGAAGGGTACCTACCCTTACTTTTTGAAGTAGGGCATTTCAGGGCCCCAGTCAAGGGCAGAGGATCTCCACCTTCAGATGTGCTGAATTCCAACCCCTGTTCCTTAAACCCCAGCTGTCCATGAAGCTACTCCACTTTTCAGCTGTTCCCCTCAGATTAGCAAATGGCACCAGGGTAAAAGCAGTAGCTCTTTAGCATATTTAACAAGAGGGAGATCTTTTTTAAAAATTTTATTTAATTTATTTTTTTGGCTGCATCAGGTCTTAGTTGCAGCACGCGGGATCTTTGTGGAGGCATGTGGGATCTTTCGTTGCGGTGTGTAGTGTGGGTCTTCTCTAGTTGTGGCGCATGGGCTCCAGGGCGCATGGGCTCTGTAGTTTGCGGCACGTGGGCTCTCTCATTGAGGCGCATGGGCTCAGTAGTTGTGGCTCGTGGGCTTAGTTGCCCCATGGCATGTGGGATCTTAGTTCCCCGACCAGGGATTGAACCCGCATCCCCTGATTTGGAAGGTGGATTCTTTACCACTGGACCACCAGTTATGTCTTTGATGCTTTTTAGTAAATGCTTCTGGTATTTATCCAACTTTTTTTCAGTTGCCTTTAGTGAAAGGATAAAGGGACTCATATCTAATGAGGCCTCAAAAGCCAGGAAGTGGAGTGAAGAGAGGCAAATCTGGACAGTCCTAGAGGTTCATTCCTGTCCCTCTTGCAGTATTGTGGTAGATTAGATTACTGTTCAGCAAATATTCATTCCACCCAATAAGAGGAGTCTACTTCCCAGCCCTTTTTTGTTTTTTGGGGGCTTTTTTAGCAGAGCAGCATGTAGGATCTTAGTTCCCAGACCAGGGATGCAACTTGCATCCCCTGTATTGGAAGGGTGGAGTCTTAACCACTGGACTGCCAGGGAAGTTCCTTTCCCAGCTCTTTTGATGTTGAACTTGGCTGTGTGACTTGCTTTGACTACCGAGATGTTGCCAAATGTGTTTGCACATTTGGACTTGCCCTCCTGCATCTATCTCCCCCATTGCCATGAGAACTTTCCTCAGGAAGCTGCTGCCCCTTCAGCCTGGGCCCAGAATGAACACACATGAAAGCAGTCTTGAGCCCAACCTACAGAAGAGCCAACCCCAACTGGACTTGCAGCTGAAAGCAGAGCCACCCAGATGAGCCCAGTTTAGATACATTGACCCCAAGCTGACCTACAGTTGTATGAGAGAAAACAAATGATAATTCTTTTAAGTCACTGCATTTGTGGGTGGGGTTTGTTACACAGCACTTTTGCTGCAATAGCTAGTCATACAAGTAGCCTAACTCGAAGCTGACTCAGCAGATGCAAGTTATCGCAACAGATTAAAAAAAAGGCTATTATCAGAATCTGAGCTCCAGAAGCTTCTCTTTTCTAACAGGTCATTCCCCAACCAGGAGGTTCTCATTGTTACATAATTGCCTAGATGCCCCCCATTTCCCATTCTGTATAAGTAGTTAAAACATCAGAGGAGTGTGGTCCATCACCTGGAAAACTCCTTCTGGGGGTATACCCACTCTATTTATGCCAGGCTTACGCATGTGCCTGTGTGGGATAATGAGGAATAATGCTCGTGCTGCATCTCCAGAATGTTTTCCCCACTAAATCTTATTTTGTATTTATACTACGCAGCACTAGGGGTGTGTGTGGGCCTCTGCTTGCTTTGCACAATAAGGGGAAAGGTTGGTCAGAATCATCTTGTATGCTGTTACCAAAAGCCAGAAATCCCAATCTCTCTGTTGAAAACCCATCACCCAAATTTAACAAATATTACTATTTTGTCATGTGCATTATTTGCAGTTTCATACTGATATTGCTGATATATAGGAATGCTACTGATTTTTGTATGTTGATATGGTATTCAATGACCTTGCTGAATCCTCTTTAGTCTTCATTGTTCATATATTCTCTTGAATTTTCTATGCTGACAATCATAATATTTGTATATAATAAGAGGGTTTTTTTTTTTCCTTTTTCTTCCTAGTTCTTATATCTCGTTTCCTTTTGACATCTTTTTGCGTTGGCTAGACCCCCCCAGTATGATGCTGGATGGTAATTATGATAGCATGACATCCTTGCCGTGTTTTAAAGAAAATGCTTTTAAAATTCCACTATTATGTGTAATGTTTGCTGTAGGTTTTTAGTGGATTAAGGAAGTTCCTTTTTATTCCTGTTTTGCTAAAGTATATATTTTAATAATTGAACATTGTCTTTTATTGAGAGCTTTTCCTGCAACTATTAGAATGATCATATGTATTTTCTATTTTAATCTGTTGATGCGGTAAATTATACTGCATTTATCTCCATAAGTGAAGGAGTTGAATAAGAGAGGCATTATCGATTTCTTGAATGATTGGCAAAATGAGCCTGTAAAATTATTCAGACTTGGTGCCTTTCAGCAAGGGAAACCTGATTACTATTCAATTTTTTCATGAGTATGTCCCTGAATAATATAATTGTTTTCACCGTGAAAGAAATCACACAAAGGAGAGTACAAAATGCATTTGCATCTCTTAAAAATAATAGTGGGGCTTCCCTGGTGGTGCAGTGGTTGAGAATCTGCCTGCTAATGCAGGGGACACGGGTTCGAGCCCTGGTCTGGGAGGATCCCACGTGCCGCGGAGCAGCTAGGCCCGTGAGCCACAATTACTGAGCCTGCGCATCTGGAGCCTGTACTCTGCAACAAGAGAGGCCGCGATAAGGAGAGGCCCACGCACTGCGATGAAGAGTGGCCCCCACTTGCCACAACTAGAGAAAGCCCTCGCACAGAAACGAAGACCCAACACAGCCATAAATAAATAAATAAATAAATTTAAAAAATAATAATAGTAACATGAACACCTGTAGGTCTACAAGATAGATTAAGAAATAGCATCAGTTCTTTAGAAGTTCCCTGTGTAACCCTCCAAGGTCATGTCCCTTTTTCTCTGTGTAGGGATAACCATGTCCTGAATTTTGTATAAAACATGTTCTTATTTTTCTTTGTAATTTTAACTCTACCTATGTATCCCCGGATAATATTATTTAGTTCTCCTATTTTTGAACTTCATATAAAATGTATCATACTGTTATCTATTCATCTGTGGTTTTCTTCCTTTGCCCTATATCTTGTTTTTGAAATTCATTCTTTGAAATTGAAATGTATACCTGTAGTTATTCCTTTTTTTTTTTTTTGCTGTATAGTAATACACTGTATTAAATTACTCAATTTATCCATTTTACTATTGATTTACATTTGGGTTATTTCCAGTGTTTTTTTTTTTAATTAATTAATTTTATTTTATTATTTATTTTTGGCTGTTCTTTTCAGCAAAGAACTTGCCAGCCAGCTACTTATCTTGGTAAAAAACTTTTATTGGAACCAAGGCCAGAATTAGTGGGAGGAAAGTGAGGCAGTGTTGTGTAAAACTCAGGGTCAGATTTTGTCTTTATTTTACATTTTAATATTTTGTTCATCATGGATTTTTTTTTGCATTAATGTTGATTTTAAAAAGTGTTCTATCAAAATATTATTTACCTTGATGACTGCATCTTTGAGTGCTTGCTTAAATTTTGTGCCCAAGGCAAGTGCCTCCCTCACCTCATCCTAGTTCCAGCCCTGCCATAATCTAAACTACTTATTATTTCCAGGCTGCACTTTTGCAATCGTTTCCTAACTGGTCTCTCCACTTCTATATTTGCCACCCATCTTTGATCCATTCTCCATGTGGCTGCCCCCCTTGATCTTTTGAAAAGACAAATTGATTATGTCACTTCTCTTTTTCAAACCATTCAATTGTCTCTTCTTTTTTTTAATTAATTAACTTATTTTTGGCGGCCTTGGGTCTTCGTTGCTGCCTGCGGGCTTTCTCTAGCGGCAGAGAGCCGGGGCTACTCTTTGTTGTGGTGCGCGGGCTTCTCATTGAGGTGGCTTCTCTTTGCTGAGGAGCATGGGCTCAGGCGCGCCGGCTTCAGTAGCTGTGGCGCATGGGCTTAGTTGCTCCGTGGCATGTGGGAGCTTCCTGCACCAGGGGTCGAACCCGTGTCCCCTGCATTGGCAGGCAGTTTCTTTAACCCCTGTGCCACCAGGGAAGTCCCCAATTGTCTCTTGATCTAGAACACAATCCAAATTCCATGTAAAACCTTTCTTAGTCTGGATTTTACCTTCTTCCCTAACCTCATCTCCTACCACTCTTTGAATGCCACAACTTCACTGGTTAACTTTCCATTCCTGGAATATGCTAAATTCATTCCTGCATTGGGGTCTTAGCACAGGCCATTCTTTAAATGGGTGATCCCTTCCAATTTCATATTAAGTCATCTCTTTAGAGAGGCTGTCTAATCTAAAGTAAATTCTTTCCTGATATATCTACTACTCTGTTCTTTTTCCTTCTTAAACCAACAAATAAGTAGAGTTTTACTTGCTTATTATTTAACTTATATTCTGTGTTTTCTTTTAAACCCTAAGGTCTCTGAGGGAGCTTAGTGCTTTGCTCACTTACATATACCCAATATTTAGCACTCAAATACTAAATAATTAAAACCAGAAAAGATAAATAATAACAATAAAACTCCAAGCAAATGGATTTTTGGAAAAAAAGCCTCACATATAAAGTGGCATTAATATTCATTAATATTAAAGCAACCTGGTCATAACAAGGATCATAAAACTGATCATTTCCTTTGGCCCAGTAGGTCTACATTTGAGACTATATCCTAAGAATATAACTTGAAATTTTTATTTATTTAAAATATCCATATATTAATAATTTGTGAAGGTTGGAAAAATGGGAAACAACCCCCAATGTTTCCTGTTTTCATTCTCCTTCTCCAGCCTAGATAAGCCAAACTGTAAGTTGTTTCTTTGGCAGAACCCAAGCAGAAAAGCATTATTAGAGAAAAACCACTAAGTTGGGCAAAATACAATCAGCATGACTTTTAAGTTCACCAGTCTCAGATGGGCAATCGTTATTTCCCTGAAATGCTGTTGTTTTTCTGATGAACCTGTTCTTCTCTCTACAGATGCTATTTTAATATTCACCATTCTCCTTGGACCAAAGAAGCCACCATCTACAAGGCCATTTAAGTCAGAAAACATGAGAGCTATTCATGGGAATGTTTCCTCCTTATCCATTACATCACCAAGTCCTATTGTTTCAATCTCAGGAAATATCTCTTGAACTCATCACCTCTCTTCTATCTTCACTGCCACCACAATCAGAACCAAGAATATTCTCTTAATTAGTTGCTCCATTTTCATTCTTGCTTTACTCCTATCCATTCTCCACACAGCAGAGTGACCTATTTTTTAAATGTATAAAACTAATTCATACACATAATAGATCAATATAGCAATTCATAAAGGCAAAGTTGTATACTCCCTCCACCCCTTTCCAACTGCAATCCCCCAAAGTAAGCAACCACACACTAAATATTTGATGTGTTCGTATTCTCCCATTCTTTTTTCTGTGCTATACATAAACATTGATTGATTCTTTTTTATTTCTAAAAAAATGGGTAACATTATACACAATATATCATGTTATAATTTACTTATTTATTCTTTACCTAATATCATGTCATGGACATTCTTTCAGGTCAATATATAGTTCTTTCTCTTTCTCTTTTTCATATAGCTATGTATTATTCCAGAGAATGGAAGTACAAAAACCAACTTAATAACTTCCTCAGTGATGAACATTCAGTAGCATGCTCTTCTAAACATGTAAATGAGATCATGCCTCTTTCCTTCAAAGGCTTTCCTCTTCCCATGGAAGAAGATCCACATTTCCTACCATGGCCTGCAAGGCTCTGGAATGATATGGCCCTTGCCTCTATTTAATCCACCTTACACCCCACCTCCGCTTGCTTACCATAACTCACACTAGCATTCTAGTAAGGTTTTTCCCACCTCATTCATAATCCCTGCATATTTTCTACTCTTAACCTGTAAAGATCTTCCCTGACTATCCTCCTCTTGCTCACCAATCTAAATTAGGTTCCCCTCAAAATAATTCCATTTGCAGCAACAAGGATGCAACTAGAGATTATCATACTAAGTAAGTCAGAAAGACAGGGACAAATACCATATGATATCACTTATATGTGGAATCTAGAATATGGCATGAACCTATCTACAGGGCAGAGACAGACTCACAGACATGGAGATTGGACTTGTGGTTGTTGGGGGGTAGGGAGAGGGATGGACTGGGAGTTTGGGGTTGGGAGAGGCAAACTATAAAAAAAGAAAAAAAGAAAACAAATTAGGTTCCCCTCTTAAACAGTCTCATAACATCTTGTAAACATCTTCACAGTACTCATCACCAGTTATAATAATCTATAAGAAATTATATGTATATACTTGTATTTATTTATTTATTTAAAATTTATTTATTTATTTATGGCTGCATTGAGTCTTCGTTGCCGCGAGCGGGCTTCCTCTAGTTGCGGGAGCTACTCTTCATTGCGGTGCGTGGGCTTCTCACTGTGGTGGCTTCTCCTGTTGTGGAGCTCAGGCTGTAGGTGCATGGGCTTCAGTAGTTGTGGCTCGTGGGCTCTAGAGCACAGGATCAGTAGTTGTGGCGCATGGGCTTAGTTGCTCCGCGGCACATGGGATCTTCCTGGACCAGGGCTTGAACCCATGTCCCCTGCATTGGCAGGCAGATTCTTAACCACTGCGCCACCAGGGAAGGCCCACTTGTATTTATTTAAATGTCTGATTATTTCATCTCTGCCTCCTGCAAGAGGCACCCTGCTCTATGAGGACAGAGACAATGTTTTGCTGTACCACCATCACCTAGCACAATACTCAAAGGTAAAAAACATTTATTGAGTGAGTAAATGGTATGTCCTACACTGAGGAATCATTAGGCAGCTAGGTAATAGAATTGCATATTAATTAACCTTTTAAATGATATGTGTTACATGGATGTCTATATGAAATTATACATACACACATAAATATATGAAAAATTTGTAAAATAGTGTAAAAGGAGCATTGGCCTGGGAGGATAGTGGCTCTGTCACTAATTAGGTGGTGACCTAGGAAATGTCACTTCCTGTTAGTCTCCAGGAATAAATGACTGTCAGTAGGTATGGGATTGCCCCCTAGTGTTGGATACTCTGGGAGGTACTACTGACCTTTAGAGGGTAGGGGCCAGGTAAGCTAGACTTTCTGCAAAACGTGGGACTGTTCCTTACATGAAAAATTATTTTGTGTCCCTCATGACTTTTAAAGAGGGCTCTTTTTTTAAATTTAATTTAATTTATTTATTTTTGGCTGCGTTGGGTCTTCATTGCTGTGCGCGGGCTTTCTCTAGTTGCGGTGAGAGGGCTCTACTCTTTGTTGCGGTGTGCGGGCTTCTCACTGGAGTGGCTTCTCTTGTCGCGGAGCACGGGCTATAGGCGCACAGGCTTCAGTAGTTGTGGCTCGCGGGCTCTAGAGCGCAGGATCAGTAGTTGTGGCGCACGGGCTTAGTTGCTCCGCAGCATGTGGGATCTTCCCGGACCAGGGCTCGAACCCATGTCCCCTGCATTGGCAGGCAGATTCTTAACCACTGCGCCACCAGGGAAGCCCGTCCCTCATGACTTTTAAATGCCCCCAGTGCAGGTGAGAAACCTGTATATATGATCAGTACCTAAAGCCTGACCTATTTTGCATATGAACACAAAGCTGTTTTAAATTATTACAGAATTCTAACAGTGAGTGTTTTAGGAATGCATCTACAGTGGACACTGAGGACAGATAAGCGTTGTCACCAGAGGTGGTCAATCACCATACTTGTGTCAATTGGTATTTGGAGCTTTCACATTCATGGGGATTTATAAGTGCCAGCAAATGAAGATATGATTATATTTTCTAGAATAGTCATGTCTGAGCATTTATATATTGAAATACAAATCACTGTATTATAAATTACTTTTATATCATATATAGGACATTATTTTGATTTAAAACAAGATCATGTATGTAGATGAAATTCATAAATTATCCAAGAATTTCATTTTAGGCTAATACCAGAGATAATGTAAAGATACTGTTCTTAAAAAAAGGTGTGTAGGATAAGATGATGGATTAGATGACGATTAAGATCCTTTCCAGTCTTAATGCGGTGGTTCTTATGTTTAATAATGGTAAGGATTCTGTTTATTTTGTTCTTTTCATTACTTGGTTTATATTTCACTATAAAATTGGTAATGTAAAAAACACACATTAAAATAATACATGTCTCCTATACTGAACGTTTAAATAGTTACCTAAAGGTGGTGAATCCAAATGATTTCCCAAGTTTCCTTGCAAGGTAATAATCTCATGATTCTACAATTTCAAATTTTTGGTAAATTGTGAGTTTATTACATATTTTAAGTTTTCACCAAATAATTGAATCTAGGCTTGATAGTAAAGAAACTGAAGCACAAAGAACTAATGTATTGTTAAAAAATGAAATGAAAGCTTCTCACTATGAGATTAGGTTCACAGATTTTATATTGCAACCTTCCCCTATTCTCCTTCTGTTTAGAATTTTTCATCAGTTACAATATACTGTGCATTTCAATCATATGTTTTATAAATTGCCTCCTCTCCCTTTTCTGTCACCCCAACACACACACTAGAATAGACACAGGAATTCCTAGAATAGGAACAGGGAATTTTGTCTATTTTGCTCACCGTCTCCTCCCCATGTATAGAACAGTGCCGGGCACACAGGAGGAGCTCAATGAGTATTTTTTGCATGAATGGGTTTAGAATACACGCAATAAGCAAAAACGACTGTGTCGAGCGCCACTTCCACCAGAATTCTAGGAGGCATGTGGGAGGCACCAGTAAATTGACTGATTTTTTGTGTGTATGTGTGTGACTGATTTTTGAGATTGAGGATTCCTCGGCGCTCGTAGAAATTGCGAATGCGTTCTTATATTCGTTGGGATGTATTGATGTGTGAAGGGTTTGTGAACTCCGCGCGCAGAGCTGTGCAGGCTGGAAATCGAACTAACAATTTGCAAAGTCCGCATACTGTTCTCAAATTTATATCATCAGAAACACATTTTTGTAAACGCGTTGGTCTTCCCTTTTCTTGTACTTCCGTAAAGGACAATTTCGGGTATCTCTTCACTGGAGATTAATGGTGAGAACTGGATCGAGGGTGGTGACTCCAAAACGCGCAAACAGAGGCAACGAGTTAACACTTTTCGCAAACAAACGCCAATTCAGTATCCAATTCCCACCCTAGATCAAATCCCGCGCTCCTCCTACCTCCAACCTGCCTGTACCCCGCCCTCTTTAATACCTATGGTGGGCAGAGCAGAAAACGGTCTCGGTTCCCCCCAAATTGGTTACGCCGGCCCCGAGTTTTGGTCTCCCATATTTGAGCAAACACCGAGGAAACGGAACCGCTAACGAAGGCCGCCGACCAAATGACAGCGGAGCAGCACACGCGGGTCAAGAAGGAAGCAAAACACGAAGAAAGGCAATAGTGTAACAGGCACGTGAGGTGGGCTATCCCATCCGCCCTCGGAGTGAGAACATCAACTCCCGGCTTGCCTCTGGGCTGTTACCCTCCGAGGACTACAACTCCCAGGATGCTGCGGGAGCAGTTCCCCCGCCGCTCCTCCCGCCCCTCCCCCGCCCCGCCCTGCCGGATCGGCGTGCGCCTGCGCACCGGAGGCCGGAGGAGTCTTACCCTAATGTAAGATGGTGGCCCGTCTGGCTGTGGAACCCACCGAAAGCTGAGAGTCTCTCTCTCTCAGCCGTAAAGGTCGGACTCGCTGAAGCAATCAGGCCCGTTTCTGAAGAGTTTTTTTCCCCGACACTCGTTCAGTGGTCTCTTGTGAGGACGCGGCAACGCGTGGAGTCGGATAAGGGAAAAGCGAGGCAAGGCAGGCGGGTGAGTCTGTGCGGGGCTGGGCTTAGGGGAAACCCGGGGCTTACCGGCTACGAGAGAGCGGAGGCTTCGCTGGGACTGTGCAGGCCGCACCCCCCTTTCTCCCCACCCCCCGCCTCATCTTCAGCCTCCTTCTCGGTCTTCCTCCTCCTCTTCTTCCTCCCTCTCCCCTCTACGCCACAGCAGTTACCGCCGGGAAAAGGGAGCGGGGCAGAAGGCTGCGCGGCGGCGAGCCTCGACTGCTTCGAAAATCTCTTCATTTGGGCAGCCGAGGCGGCTGCTCGTCTTCAGTGCTCTCCCCTACGTTTTTGTAGGGGCAGGAATCTTAGGTCTCAGGACTCCGTGTTTTCCCAGCCCCCTTGCCCCTCTCTGACGTCCTTCCCCAGTGGCTCCCGTCTCCCAAGACCGAAGCCATCACTTCCACTCTGACCCGTGGGGCTCATTAATCCCACTGCTCGTTGCCCACTCGTCCTGCTGCTTGTTCTTTGCTCCGCTGCTACCACTGTGGAGTTAGCCTTTGCTCCCCCCGGTGCTTGCCATTAGCCCCCAGCCTATCTGCTACCCTAGGGCTTCTTCCGATTTGCAGTCTTTCCTTTAACCACATCTGTCATTTTAAAGCTGCCCCTTAAGTATCTAGATTATGCTGCTGCTCGTTCTGACCCACCTGTTTCACAGCGTTCTTGGGTATTGTCCGTTCCTTCCCTCTTTCCTATACAGATTCTTTCAGCATACACTTCCAGAAAAAAAGGGATGCCCCGTGTTGGCCCCTGAAAAGTCAAGGAAGTTGGGAAGTGAATAAAGTGAGGTAGGATACTGTTACACGTTTTGAGTGAAGCTCGTTTATTCAGGCTACTCCGGAGAGGAGCGTCTTCGTTTTGCTTTCAGTGATCTATTTGTGGATTTTTCGCTCTGTTGGGACGTGGTTTTTTGTTTTTGTTTTTGTTTTTGTTTTCCATTTTGGACCGGTTTTTCCATGCTACCAAGCGTTCTTCTGAATTGAGTCTCCCCAGGATACTTAATGTGGGCTCTGATTATACCAACCAATATTAGCCTGGGCGTTTAAAAATAAGATAAATCTGGCACACAACCAAATTCATCTGTGAGCTCCACAAGCAAATATAAGTGGTGTTTTGATTATATGCAGGTTATATGTGGGTTACAGATTCCTTCCAAATTGAGAATTGATTATTGACTCAGTTTTATTGATGTTCAGCTTAATTGATGACATTTTATTTATAGTTTGAGTGGAAATTTCCTCTCCAGCTAATATCTGACTGACTTGATATTTTTGGATTTGGGAAGTTCTTTCTTTTAACATATCTAGAATGGTAGGTATCTGAATAACTTGTCTTCTCTTGAAAACCATTAGGTCTATAAGCAAAAGAAAAATCGATTTTTTTTGAAAACTAAATCTCATTTTTTCCATAGAAAAGAAGGGGGCTGGGAAAGAAATGACAAAGCTGTGCACATAAATGCATTTGGTAACACTCAGTGTCATTATTATTTATATTAAAAAGCAGAAAACTAGAAGCCAGTGGTGGCTTATGATGTCTGTTTTGTGAAGAAGGAGCTTTTGCTATAATCAGACTACTGTGAAGTAAAGAATTACCAGAAAAACAAACAGGATTACGTAGATCAGATACATACATCTCAAACTTAAACATAAATAAGACGTTTTGTTCTTAAGATGTATGTAAAAATATTAAGTCATAGTAGCAATCTCATGCAGCAATATACCTCTTATTTGCAAAAGTAATAATACCTCAAGTGTAAATATAAATACATATAGTTGCCCATTAAATCACTTTTGGATGTTACTGCATTATTGTGATTTTTTACAGATTTTATCTGTAATACTTGATGGAATCTTACATATGACATATTCACTTGATTGTGATAAATGGTCTGTTTCATCAAATGTAAACCGAGGTTAGGAAAGCTGTTTATAAAACTTCATTTTTCCTTTCAGCCACTTAAGCCACAATTTGGGGAAACTAAATAAATCCCGACTTTCCTGAGAATTGGAAGCAATTTATATAGCAAACCTTGTCCTAAGTTTGACCTGAGGTTTTTTAAAAAAAGTATTACTTACTTTTAGTTTATCAGTAGGAATATATTTAATACAATTGATCTTCAACTCTAAGCAAAAAATATATTTCATTTTTCTTTGTAATACACTGGTGGAGAAGCTTTCCACTTTGAACAAGCCTAACACACGGGTTTAGAAACCCTTGGCAGTCATACTTGGCTGAATTGTAAGCAGTGTGTTCTAGGAGAGGACTGTTTGTCTGGCAGAAGAGGGTAAATGATTTTAATACATTTTTTCTTTTGTAAAGATATTTTGCTTCAATAAAAACATTCTCAAGTAATTTTCTCCACTCTATAGTTTTTTTCCTGCCATCATCAAATTCTTAGTTTCAGCACTGTGAAGTCAAAATCAATTTACTTTGGGATCTTTAACACAGCTGAAGAAGATATCTAAAGTTCTTTGACATTTTGATAGGAAATAGAGAGCTGAGAGTTCAAAATATTTTTGTATGGTTTAACTTTTTTTTATTTTTATAAATTTATTTATTTTATTTATTTATTTTTGGCTGTGTTGGGTCTTCGTTGCTGCACGCAGGCTTTCTCTAGTTGCCGTGAGCGGGGACTACTCTTAGTTGCGGTGCGCGGGCTTCTCATTGCAGTGGCTTCTCTTGTTGCGGAGCACGGGGTCTAGGCGCACAGGCTTCAGTAGTTGTGGCTCGCGGGCTCTAGAGCAAAGGCTCAGTAGTTGCGGCACACGGGCTTTGTTGCTCCGCGGCATGTGGGATCTTCCCGGACCAGGGCTCGAACCCGTGTCCCCTGCACTGGCAGGCGGATTCTTAACCACTGCGCCACCAGGGAAGCCCCTGTGGTTTAACTTCTTAGATGTAACATTTTGAGTATTGTAGCTTCATAATTTCGTGGGGTTCTTTTTTTTGGATAGTTTGGAATACTTTCTGCCAGTTTCAGTAGTTGAATTCTTCAATTGAATAGATTATTTCTACAGGAGGGTTTTTGAACATGAGTTACTTAAGGTTGACTTGTTATGAAATTTGTTTTCATAAAGTTCCATAGACAAATCTTTAATTTTATTAGGATGAGACAGTTATAATCAAATGGCAAAATACAGAAAAACTGTTTTGTAATGCCCTTCAACTTCAGTCTGATTGGAGCACTAGCGATAACTTGCAGTTTATTACTTTGTAAAAGAAAGAGGGCATTGCTTAAGGATGAACTCCTTGCATTAGGGAAGTTTTATTTTTAAAATGATGTTATATGTATTAATATAATGAAAAAATATCTTCTCAGTTTAAGCACTATGATTTTAGAAATCTTCCCCTTCTCTCCTTTGCTACTTCTGCTTTAAGGTAAGCTACACTCTTCATTAAAAAAAAGTTTCTTTTTCTTTCTGGTGCCTGCAGATAGCACTTGATTTAATCTATTTCAACTCAATGTTATTATAATTTTTTTTAAAAAAATGTTTTTTTAAGTTATTTATTTGTTTGTTTATTTATTTATTTAGGCTGCATTGGGTCTCCGTTGCTGCATGCAGGCTTTCTCTAGTTGAGGCGAGCGGGGGCTACTCTTCGTTGCGGTGCACGGGCCTCTCGTTGCGGTGGCTTCTCTTGTCGTGAAGCACGGGCTCCAGGCACATGGGCTTCAGTAGTTGTGGCTCACAGGCTCTAGAGCGCAGGCTCAGTAGCTGTGGCGCACAGGCTTAGTTGTTCCCCAGCGTATGGGATCTTGCCGGACCAGGGCTCGAACCCGTGTCCCCTGCATTGGCAGGCAGATTCTTAACCACTGTGCCACCAGGGAAACCCAATGTTATTATTTTTATAGACCATTCAAGTGAAATAGAAAGTTTTTTTTTTTTAATTAATTAATTATTTTTGGCTGTGTTGGGTCTTCGTTTCTGTGCGAGGGCTTTCGCTAGTTGCGGCGAGCGGGGGCCACTCTTCATCGCGGTGCGCGGGCCTCTCACTATCGCGGCCTCTCTTGTTGCGGAGCACAGGCTCCAGACGCTAAGGCTCAGTAGTTGTGGCTCACGGGCCTAGTTGCTCCGCGGCATGTGGGATCTTCCCAGAACAGGGCTCGAACCCGTGTCCCCTGCATTGGCAGGCAGATTCTCAACCACTGCGCCACCGGGGAAGCCCGAAATAGAAAGTTTTAATTTGTGAAAACTTAAACCTCTGCTGAAAATTCAGTTAGCTTTCTGTCATTAAGTATACAACTGTCTTGACTTTTTGTGAAGTAAGTTACATTCATCTCAGTTAGTTCTAAAGAAAAACGGTAGGGAAATAGGTTATAGAGATTTTTAGTGCTCTAGAAATAGTGTAACTAGAATGTACTACATACTTTTCTCAAAGGATTTCTTAATCTAAGTGGAACTTGTAAATGGTTTTCATCCCACTGGAATAGCATGTATTGGATAAAACTTGTTAACACGTTTTGAGATTTAAAAAATTTTGTGTTACCTCAGAGATATTAGGAAAAATCTGCAAATGCCCATTCTTATATAAAATGTGGCAATACCACTGATATTTTAAAGAGAGTAATATTTTTTTCTCAAAAGTTGAGAGTACACAAATAATAAAGATGGCATAATTTACTCACTTATTTAGTGATGCAATGAAAGAAGATAGTGGGACTGTTAATCCTATATTTAGTGGTTTTCTGAAAAAACTTTTTTCAGAATTCTTTTTAATCTGATACTTATGTGACCTTTATTAGAAAAGATTGTGTAGTAAATGTCAACTTTTTCACGTGTAGTAATATTAATCCAATGGGTTTTGTCACATTTCTTTTTTGTAGCATGATTCTTTTATTTTTTAATCAGAAAGTAGTTTATAGAAGAGAAAATTTCAATACTATTTTGGCCCCTTAGATTAGCTTTCCCGTAACAGTTTTTCTTTTACTAGAAGAGAGAAATTACATGCTACTAAAAAGAAGATGATTACTTTTACTTGCTAGGAAAATGAAACTTTAAAGATAGGGCAAGTACAAGGCAATTTGAGTATGAGTTTATTTTTCTCCTAAGGAGTTTATTTGTGAGTATGGTTTCATTCTTTCTAAACTCTGTTTATACAAGAGAGTTGTCCTGTTTTAAACTTTAATTGCATTGGGTGATGGGCAGATGATGTATTGCTATTGGGATAAAACTTGCTATTTGTATATGTCGGATATCTGTTCACAATCAAATATGTTATTTAGTTATGGTATCTAAAACCTCCCCTCTTGAGTATTTAGAGAAAATATGGAGAAGGGGAAATCAAAATAATCAGATTGGTTTGTATATATGCCTAAAACCAGTTTGGGGGAAAAAAATGTCAAGGCAAAGAAGCAGTGTAATTAGAAGAATAAAATGCCAGCATTTAAAGATAGTAGATGTTTGTATCACTGCTTTTGGAAGGAATTAGTGAACGATGATGTAGGGAAATAATGGTTGAATTTTGAAGAGTAGTTATAGACTGAAATATCAAAGGGGTGGAGCTATATGTTGTCATTAAGCCAGATATCTGAAATTTCTTAAGCATATTTTTCAGTTCTCAGAATAAAGAGGAAGTGCTAATTTTCCTGATTATTTAAGAACCTTCTAATTCAATCCCTGTTAAGGGCAATTGGTGTCTTCAGATAGTGAATTTCTTGAAATAACATTGGCTGATTCGGGTTATTGAACATTGATTGTAGCAACTTTTTTTCTTTTTCTTTTCTGCCTTTCATATTTTGCTTTTTCTTTTTTTAACAATGTTTCGTGATTTTTCAGCTATTGTTTGGGTGGACCCTTTTGTGAATGCTGTAATTGAATGAAAATTTGAAATATAAGCAGTATTGCTTTTGGTAGTAAGATTAATTTTTCTTTTGATGGAGATCCTCTCCATTTCGATTAGATTTTTTCCTTTAATTTTTAAATTAATTATTAGTTGAGAATTAGCTCATACAAGTTCCCTGTCAAATTAGATCTTTCCAGAATTCTTTTTCGTACTTTAAATGGGGACTTAGATATTTGTTGGGTAAAGAAAAGTGTTATGATATGCCTTGGTTTTGTCATTTAAAATGAAGTAAAGACATTATTAGTGTTAAAAAAATTGACTTATTAACGTGAAAAATTTTAAACCAAAGTAGACACAAATCTCTATGTGTGTGTCACTTCAAAGATCATCAGCTCATAGTCAATCTGGGTTTACCTATGCCCCCACTTAGTTTACTCCTTGTCCCCCTACTCTTTGACCTGGATTATTTTGAAGCAAATCCTCGTCATCACAATTATTTCATTTGTACTAGAACTCTTTTTGACATATAATATCCTTGATTTTTTAAAAAAAAATCAGGATTATTCAATCAATTTGTCAAATAGTCTTTACGTACTTATTATAGACCTACTTCTTGGGAAATGGCCCAACCTCTTCTAAGAGTTTATTATCTTGTTGGGTATACTTTCGTAATAATATAACTAGCACTATCCAAAGCATTATACAACTAACGCTTTGATACATGGGTCTGAGTCCATTATGTTAGTATAGGGTTATCTAGGAGTAGGGCTTCCTTGAGAAAGTGGGACTTGAATAAAGAATATGTACTGTCTGCATAGGCAGATCATCTTCAGAAGGAGAACATTCCATACGTTCCATGTGGGGCTTGGAAGCAGGAGCAAACACTTGGTGGGGACCAGCATGATGTGAGAGAGGTGTAAGGAGTCTGATCTCAGTAGAATAAGGTGTTAATTTCTGAGAATGGTGTCAGAGAAATTAGTATGCTAGAGTAGGGCTAGATTATAAGGTATATTCAGTGTCAGGTTGAATCTGATCAGCTACGGTAAGGAGCCAGTAGTTGGTTGGGGGCAGGAGATGACAAGATGAAAGTACTCTTAAAAAGATTCCTTCTTCAGTAGTGTGCAGCATATTTTGGGGTTGACAGTTGAGTTGAGTGTGAAAAATTAATGAGTAGGCCACTGAGGTAAGGGGCCACCTGAGAGATTCTACACGATTTGGCACCTAATTGATTCTATCTTCTCTTCAGTCCTTATATCCAGAAATGACAACAAGGTTTTGGAGAATAGAGGACTGAAGAAATGTCTATTTGTCTTTGATAGTAAACTGCAATTTGTTAGCCAAGCCCAGCTTTTGAAAAGGAAGTGATGCATGATTACTCAAATAACAATCTCAAGAAAATTCAGCAGAAAATAGCTACCAGTGTTTTCAAATAATTTTAGATATGTATTCACTGGGAGTTTGGAAAATAAAGAAAATCTTTATTACATGATAATGAGATGGAACATATTTCATTTGTAAAAGGGAAATTGATGCCTCATCTGCTTCTTATGTGTGTAAGAGTTCAGAAGAAGTATTAGGAAATGTATATTTGAACAGCTTGTAACCAGTATATATTACTGGATAGCTTTAAAGTTTAATAATGACCTGATTAGCACAGAAGGAATGGCATAAAATTCTGATGAATAGGGCACTAATATTGTCAGCCCCAACCTCCCTTAAGGATGGATAAGGATAGGTCAGCAGGCCAAAGAAGAATGTAGGGACATTATTAAGTGAAAGCTTATTCTTTGATTTATTTTGATATACTTTGTTTTGCAAAGGTATTATTAAAAACAGATCTGGTTAAACAACAGCCATATTTATTTTATTTGAGAATTTTTTTAAGTTCTCAGACCCTTGAAGTTATTCTTTTCTTTGTTTTGGTTTGTTCACTCTTCATTAAACCAACTTACTTCATCTATTGTGTATTTTTGGATAGCATGCTTGCTTTGTTTTGTGAAGGATAATTTCATTTGTTATCTTAAAGCAGCAGGGGAAAAGTAGATTTCTTGTTTCTGGCTTTGTAAATAGTAGATGAATAATACTGTATTGCCATTGTTCTCTTCCTGCTTCCCTCAGTATCACATGTATTCCCTTTCTACAATATTTAGCATGTGGATCTCAAGAATTCTCATAGTTGAGTCTGAAAACATCTCAAGCTTAGGTGCTTACAGCTTCAAAATTAAATTTACCTTAATTTACCAATCATTTTCTTTCCTATTATTATAAAAGGTATAACCTACAATAATGCCATGGACCTTTCGGGTACTTGGGAAATATTAATAAGGATAAAGATAATGATGCAATATAGTGCATTGTTGGGAAATACGTGTTTTTCATTGATGTTCCCTCCATCCTAAACCTCCTTAATCCTGGTGATGTGACAGAACTATTTTTGACATTTTTTTCCTTCTTTATTTAGCGGGTTATGCGTACTATCTAATATGGTCACTGGAATAGAAAGCTATTGCCTTCTCCTTGGGTATGTTTTAACAGAGCCTTTAATATTTTAATTGTGGATTTAAGATTGAATTGCTATCGCCTTTGTGCAGGAGAATCTTGAGGAGGATTATGCTTCTTTCTCATTACTACCCAGTGTATGTGGGAAGGAAGTAAATATCAAATATGCAGTATAGGAGAACCTTAGTATTTGAGAATATTTTCAGTGGTAGCTGCCAATCCATTCTTTTCCCCAAGAACTTTTAATTTAATGCCTTGAGTGTGGAACCGCTTAAAAGTGTCACAGTGGGTGGTGGAGGGGAGAGGAGAAAATGGTTCCATGCTCCAAAAATCTCTCCCAGATTTTAACAACTTGAATTAATCTCAAATTATTAGTATTTTGCATAGTTTTATTCATGAAATTCCTGGGAGGGAGCCCTTTTTTGTGTGAGTGGCTTTGGGGGTGTCTTGGGTAGCTGGGAGGGCAGGTACATTGCAAACCTAGGAAAAGGGAGGAGAGGCAGAAAATACAGTGAAACACTTCAAATTCTAATAATGACCACGGTGCATTTTTGCCTAAGGCATTGATGGCACTGGCTCCTTTGCTGCCTTTGGCTACATACTTTAGGTTTTCTTTTCTAAGTTAGGCTTCTAGTTGGGAAGGCTACAGACTTTAGCCTTTTCTAAGTCAGACTAGCATCCCTGTCCAGGCTTGTGCATTTTAACCTCTCTAGCTCAAAACCTGACCATTTTTGTGTCTTTAATCTGCCAGAAGGAAGGGGGAAATGGGAAAGAGAAGAAAATACGTGTGATACTCCTCATTTTGCTCATGTATTGGCGTAAGGTTATTCTAAGATTGTTTTATAGAAGAACCTCTTCCTTTCATTTTTAATTTTATGTAATCAGTTATAAAGTAGTTTCATGAATTTACTAAATGAATACTTAGAAATCTTTTAAAATGTCCTTTAGCAATAGAGTTGGTGATAGGTCGAAGGGTACTGATGTTAGATGCTTCGTGGTACTTTCTTGGAATTTCTTGCTTCTACTAAAATCTTTTCTGTTGTCCTGGACCTAGTCCTAGATGTGAATTTTGCTTCTAAAAAGTAAAGCTAATAGTCTTTTTTAAGGTAGTTACCATCCCTGCACTGTATTCAAATCTGTTTGATCCTAATGAAAACAAGTATTAGAGTAAAATACTTTAATATAGCTGTGCTAACAAAAGAACATTTGTTAGTCGTGTGTTGCCCTCTATTTTTTTGTCATGCCTAGCAAATGTTTTCAGCAGCTTTGGAGAACTCTGAATAATATATGATGTGTTTGTGTTTACAGATTGTGCTTTTTATTATATACTACTGAATTCTGTAATTTTTAAAATGACGTTATATTAAAGGAAATATTGCTCTTGGAGTAACGGGCTAACTTAAATGATTTTTTTATAGTTGAACATAGTTTTCACTGGCCTGTAGATTTCCTTGCCAGCCCTTTCAGTTCCCCCTATTTTTATTTATGGCTTCTGCTGGGAGCATGCAGTTTAGTATGGAACCAGACTGCCTGAGCCTGAATCTTACTCCTACCACTTCTTGTCAGACCTAGGGCAAGTTACCTTATGCTGTCTGGACCTCAGCTTCCTCATTTGTAGAATGCAGCTATTAAGATTGTTGTGTGGAATAAATGAGTTAATGTATATAAAGTGCATGGAATAGCGTTTGGCATATAGTAAGCCCTGGATACGTGTTTGCTGTTTTTATACGTTTGAAAGAATTTTTTAAAAATCTATTTTTGAAGACTTATCTTTTTATTCAATGTACTTTTTTATGTCTGGGTAGTAGACATACGTTTTCAGTAGTTATTTGACCAGCTGGAAACACAGGTAATGTGTTTTAGAGGGTAATCAAAGGACTGACCTACCTGGAATTCTTTTGAATCAAGGAGTAATGGAAAATGAACCTGGACAGGTATGATAGAAAATAATTATAGAGTGTTTTGAACTAAGGCAGAGAAATTTAGATGTGGTTGATAAGAGGGGAATCATTGCAATCACTGCAAGTTTGTTTTAAGTCAGGGGAGTGATGTGTTTAAAATAGTATTTAGGGGAAGATGGTTTTGAGTGTCCTTGGTAGCATAGACTTATTTGATTTTATGTGGATAAGAGGATTTTTTTTTTTTTTTTTTGTCTATTCTGTTCACTGATGTATCCAAAGTGACCCAAATAGTGCCTGGTAGATAGTAGGTGCTCAATAAATACTTATTGGATGAATAAACCTTAAGGGGGACTGAGTTAACAGAGACAAGCACAAAGGAAAGTGAGCTTTTTGGATCCCTAGCTTTAAAGGGGTAGAAGTGAAACAGTTTTTTTTGTTTTTTTTTTTTAATTAATTAATTAATTTATGGCTGTGTTGGGTCTTCGTTTCTGTGTGAGGGCTTCTCTAGTTGTGGCAAGCGGGGGGCCACTCTTCATCGCGGTGCACGGGCCTCTCACTATCGCTGCCTCTCTTGTTGCGGAGCACAGGCTCCAGACGCGCAGGCTCAGTAATTGTGGCTCACGGGCCCAGTTGATCCGCGGCATGTGGGATCTTCCCAGACCAGGGCTCGAACCCGTGTCCCCCGCAATGGCAGGCGGATTCTCAACCACTGCGCCACCAGGGAAGCCCAACAGTTTGTTTTTTTAAGGTACTTATTTATTTATTTATTTGGCTGCGTCGGGTCTTTGTTGCGGCACGCGGGCTTTTCTCTAGTTGTGGCGCACAGGCTCCAGAGTGTTCAGGCTTAGTTGCTCCACGGCATGTGGGATCTTGCTTTCCTTACCAGGGGTCGAACCCATGTCCCCTGCATTGGAAGGCGGATTCTTAACCACTGGACCACCAGGGAAGTCCCTGAAAAAGGTATTATTAAAGGAACAATTAGAGGTAAAAGGAAGATGGAAAAGTTTGTCTCAGAAAACAAAGGAAGAGACTTTCTAGGAGAGAGAAGTCACAGGGATAGGAAGATCTAGTATGATACCACTTCAACTTCAGGAAGAAAAAAAGGAATTGACATAGTTCAATGCAACATTCAAGCAAAATGAGAATAGAGAAAGCCCTTTGGCTTGTGTGTGACAGTAACTAATCACATGAGAGCGATTTCAGTAGACTGAGAATGTAAATCAGATTGGCGGGAAGTTCAGAAAGATGGTAAGTACAGACTGTAGCTAAAGACTATTCAATAGTAGGTAATGACTATAAAAGTGGCAAGAAGACAAATTATAATAGCAGCTTTCACAGTTATTGAATGTGTAATATGAGAGATTCTATTTATTAGAAATGAGAAAACTTGAGGCAGTCTTTGTGCTGAATGTTCTTAAGTTTCACAGTACAGAAGACTTATTACACATGCTGCTTCAGGGCTCTGCTACTTGCTAACTCTGTAATCTTGAGGAAAGTTGCTTAATCTTTTGTGCCTCAGTTTCTTCCTTGTGAATGATGGAGATCTGTTTCATAGATCTGTTATGTTCATAGATCTATGTTATTTCATAGATCTGTTAAATTACTTAATCTTTTTAAAACTCTTACAACAATGCTTGGTATGTAGTAAATATTTGATAAATATTAGCTGTTATTATCATCCACTGCTGAAGTAACGTAGAGAGTAGGATTGGACGATAGAAGAGAAGAAATAGAAAAAAAAATTAATAAAATTATTGCCAAGTAGGGGTAAGAACTAAATGGAAAAGCCTTAGAATCTTTGCTCTGACTATCCCTCTGCCTGGAAAACACTTATCTAATTACTACATAGCTGTCTCAACTCTCTCAGACCTTTGTTCACATGATGTGCTTTTCACTAAGGCCTGCCCTATTTATTTCCAGTTAGCATCCAGGCCCCTCTCCCCTAATATTAATATTTGCATTTTAAAACTTTTTTTTGCTATAATACTTCTCTCCAAACATATCATATAATCCACTTACTCATTATATATGCTGTTTGTTGTTGATCTCCATCTACTAGGATGGGGATGTTTGTTCTTTGATGTATCCCAGGTTCTTGGAATAGCACTTGGTACATAGTAGGTGCTCAGTATATGCTCATTGAATGAGTAAATTATTTTGCCATTGAAGTGGGGTGGATGGGGCAATCAGTTTAAGTGGTGGTGGGGATACATTTTTGGAGGAGAGCCAATTTTCTGAGATTGATGGACACTACATAGAAGTTGATCTTCTCAGAGACTTTGTCTTCTCAAATGGGTTTTCTGAGTCCATTTTGGTACTGGTTTTCCTGGAAATCATGTGGGATACCCATTTAGCTGAGGGAAAAAAATGTAAGATGTATCTCTTTTTTTTTCCCTATAATAATTATATTTTATATTTGATTAGCTAATAAAAGCTTATATTTGTGTGCTTATTAGAATCTAGGAACTGTTCTAACTTCTTTATATTATTAATTTTTAAAACTCTACAGCCTTACAAGTACATTACAGTTTCCTTGTAAGCCGTCATTAGGGGTGAAGGAAAAGCCCTTTGCACTGAGACAAAGGGCAGTGCTTCCCCAGATTTTTGTGTTCCATTGACAGGGAGCTTCTGATACCTCCTTCTAGCAGTCACAGCCTAGACACTATTGCTTGCCTAAATAAAGTCCATCAGGACTAATCTCATTATATCTTTTATCCCTTTTTATGTCAGTTACTGCCATTCTCCCAGGTGACAGTTCATGTCACACACTTGAATCCTCACAATTTTCTGAATATTTCTTATCTTTTCACTCCTCTCCATCATCAGCAAAATTTCTTGTATCCTTGTTTTTTTTTCCTGTATACTTCCTCTGCTTTCTACTTTTCTGAAGACACTGCCTTGTACGTGTTGGCTATAATGTTTTTCATTTTTTTCTTATATACTATCATCAGGGGTCAGTGGGGAGTCCATGCACTGAGATTTAAGACTACATTTCCCATTCTGACCTCTTCCATGGAATAGGAGTCAAAAAGTGAGCCTGGTTATATTGTTCAAAAACCCTTATGTTTGCTGGCATTTCTTGCATTCTGAGTTACTCATCTTTTCTTCACTTTTAGCTCTTAGCTTACTGTCATTCTTGCTAATAACACTATCCCTTTTAAAATGCTTGGTAATTTCAACATATACCATCTGGGTTGCTTCTATTACTGTGGCCTCTTAAGTTCTAAAATTCTTTAATGATCTTGGTCTCCACCCTATCTCAGTCACCACTCCATGGTCATATCTTTCTTTTTTTGGCCACGCCACACGGCATGTGGGATCCTAGTTCCCCGACCAGGGATCGAACACATGCCCCCTGCAATGGTAGCACAGAGTCCTAACCACTGGCCCTCCAGGGAAGTCCCCATGGTCATACCTTACACCTTGTTATTACCAATAACATGAACCCCCACCCCACCATGACTTTCAGTTCATGCAGCCCCTCTCTGACCACCGTCTGTCTTTTCAGCTCCTTCCACATACTTCCCAACTCAACAAGCTTACTATCATTAGGACCTCCAGTCCAGTTTGTATTCCCTTTACACTGTCCTTTGCCACCCTTGATTTCCTTTCTTCCCTTCTTACCTAGTGTATTACATTCAGTACCTAGGTATCAATCATTATATTCATTCTCTTTCATTGGCCTCACCTCTCTTGCTCCTTTTTTGCTTCTTCATACTTACTTGGCGAAAACTTAACCCTAGTTAAATCAGATTCTCTGAGTTCTTCATGTCTGCACCTGTGCAGCTGACAAGGACTAAAGACTGAAAGTTACTGAAAAGCCCTTAATATTGTCTGGAAATCATAGTCTATTTCCTTAGTCCATTTGGTTTCCCCTCTCCTAGATGACCTAGTTTATACCTTTGCCTTTCTCCTCAAACTTCCAACCGTCCTCATACTCACTCTCAGTTGATGGACCTGCTTTCTACTTCATTGAGAAAATAGAAGCAGTCAGAAGAATATTTATAGACTCCACCACCTGTGTACCTACTGATAAGACATTGCCTGCCTTCTGTTACTATGGATGAATTGTCTTTGCTTCTGTCTAATCCCAGTTCCTCTGACTAATGCGTTAGATCCCATCCCCTTTCATTTACTTTAGACAGTACTCTAGCAATTCTCCTCCCTCTCTGTACATCCTCAGTTCTTCCTTCTCTTCTGGATCATTCCCATCAGTGTACAGACATACTGTTATTTTTCTCATCATAAAAATATCTTCTCTTGATCACTATTCCTTGCTCTTCTCTATTTCCATTGCTATAGAACCCCTTAAAACATTGTCTAAGTGCACTTGTTCTAATTGTTTTCTCATGTTCTTTCTTAAGCCTATTCCAATCAGGCTTTTGCCCCTACCACTGTACTAACATTTTTTTGTTCAGGTCTCCCAACAATGACATTATTAAATCTAGTAGTCAGTTCTTTGTCTTATGCGATCAGACTACATTTGACAAAGTTATTTTCTTCTTCCTCTTTGATACACTTGTTTCACATGCCTTTTAGGATATCACATTCTTTTGGTTTTCTTCAAAACTCATTGGCTGCTCCTTCTTAGTCTTTCTTGGTGGATCCCAGGCAGGGCTCACTCCTTGATTATCTTTATCTGCTCTCACTCCCTTGGTGATCTCTGCTAGTTTCATGGCTTTGAATTACTTCTAAATATGGATGAGACTCAAATTTATTTCTCTAGTCCAGACCACTCTCCTGAACTCCAGATTTGTATGCCCAGTTGCCTACTCACTATCTCCGTTTGAATAATTATTAAACATCTCAAACTCAACATACACAAAATGGAATTCTTGCTCTTCTCCCCACCAAGTCTGTCCTCTCATACCTGCATCACCCACAAAGCCTTCCTCATCTTAGCTGTTGGCAGCTTCAAGTTGCTCAGGATAGAAACCTTGGTAAAATCATTCTTGATTCTCTTGTTCTCACATCCCACATTCATTTCATAAGGAAGTTGTTGGCTCTACCTTTAAAACATACCCAGAATTAAACCAGTTTCTCCCATCTCCATAGCTATCATCATCTCTTGCTGGGTAATTGCAACAACCTTTTAACCAACTTCCCTGCTTTTACCCTTTTCTTTATAGTCTGTTAACTAACAGCTGTCAGAATGATCCTTTGAAAACATAAATGAGATGGCAAGATTTGCTCTGAGTTTAAGAAATTTCATGAATTGATAAGATTAGAGATTATTCTAGTCTATCTTATCTTACTAAATCTTGAAGGCATATTTAATGCAGTCTTTGATTTTGCCAATTTTTATGGATGGGGAAGTTGTCAGGGATGGCTCATGGCCTGCTTCTTTTCTCCTCACTAACCCTCCTCTCCTCCACCCTATACACAGAAAGACTTGACACCTATATCCCAGAGGAAATTGGAAAGAGAAGGTATGAGTTGGTTGCTATTGCAGAAAGTTGCTTTGAGTAGAAGACTGGACCACCCTTTTAAAATAGAGATCTGTGAGGACTTCCCTGGTGGTCCAGTGGTTAATTCTCCATGCTCCCATTGCAGGGGGCACGGGTTTGATCCCTGGTTGGGGAACTAAGATCCCACATGCCACGTAGTGTGGCCAAAAAAAAAAAAAAAAATAGAGATCTGTTGTTATTTCACTACTACCTCTAACCTCCTTTAGCAATACTTGCTTTCTCCCCAACCCCTGCCAAATTTAGTGTCCACCCTCTACTCCCGCCCTTTCTGTTTTTCCCTACTTCCAGATGGATATATTGTATTTCTTAAGACTTTTGGCTCTATTTGAATTAGTATTTTATACTCTAAACTCTTTTCAGATATCTTGATAACCCATTCTTAAGTCTCTGATGTGAGTTGGTTTTACTTTTGTTCATAAAGTTTCCAACAGAATGATGCTGAACGTGACAGTAAAAGGGAAATTGGTACAAATAGGTGAAGAAGAAATCATGTGTAAAATTGTGGGGAAAATGAAAGATATGTTTTTTGGGTACTCTGAATGTACTTGTCATAATGCTAATGATTTCTAGAGGAGTTACACTGTAATGCAACATATAAAGAAGCTTGGAGATTAGTTGAAAAAAGAACTTCACAGTTCATTTCCTTTATGTCTTTACTTCTGTTCTCTGAAGGCAAATGTTCTTTAATTAGTTTTCTTTTGATTCCCTTTCAGAGTGTTCTCTTATACTGGGATCAGCAATGATATTACAAGTTGTGATATTGTGTATACATTACTACTGATATCAGATCTTTTCATATTATGGTGCATAGTACCATAGATTGGTACCAAGAGATTGGTCTGAAGGTAGATATATGCCTGTTTTCTCAAGCTGTTTCATAGACTTGTGTTGTTCAGTATGGTACTCACAAGCTACATGTTGGCTATTGAGCACTTGAGATGTAGCTAGTCTGAATTAAGATGTGTACTCTGTAAAATAACGATTACATGTGGAGTTCATAATATTTTGGATATATTGGGTTAAATAAAATTAATTACTGGTTCTTTTTCTTAATGTGGCTGGTAGAAAATTTAAAATTCTGTGTATGGTTTGCATTATATTTCTCTTTGACAGTGCTGTCTTATACTTACCTTTCTCTTTGTCCTAACACTTTGAGTTATTTTAACTCAGTTAATAATCTGTTATGTATTCACTAAAAATGATTTTGGTATTATGTATTATAAAGGATTTTTTTCCTGAAGTTTAATACTTTTATGTTGTTATCCTTCTTAGTATTCACTTTCTCAAGCCCTGAGTTGTCTTTTTAAAAAATTTTTTTTTCCAACCTTTTGACTTTTGTCATACCCTTCTCATGGTACTACATAGGCATAGTGATTCTTTCTGTATATTGCCTGGAAGAATTTTGGAGGAATTTAAAAGTTGATCTTTTATTTACTTCTTAAGATAATATTAGGACTACTAATAGTGTATTTTACAAATCATTCTGATACTAATGTAAAATTTTAAAATTTAAAGTAAGGGCAGTTTGTATCTGGTAAAAAAGAAAATGGATTGAAAATTTCACATGTGAGGAAAGACTGATTGAACATAAAACCCAACAAACAAATAAACAAGCAAAAAATACCTGCACTGACTTAGTCTGTTGTTACAGGTTTTAAACTTTCATAATCTTGCACCGTAGCATCATTACTACTGTTTTTCCCTCCATGTTATAGTTCTTTAAGGATTTAAGCTTATGATTTGATTACTCTTACCTTTTTTGATCTGTTGAAAAAAAGATTCATACTGGGTTCAATGAATCCTTTTTTTAGGGTTAAGCCTTGAACTGTGTTTAAAACCAAGTGGCGTATAGCTCAGATCTGGGTAGTTTTTAAGTGAATAACTCATTTGGGTAGCTGTGGATTATTTAAAGGGAGATTTTGATTTCTGAGCTCCAAAATATATTTCAAAGTAATCCATGATATGTTGTTACCATCAAGGTATTAATAAAAATGGCTTTGTTAGGCATTTGAAAATAATTTATTTACTAGAGAGCTATTTTATTAGTTTCACCTACTCAGAGAGTCCACAGCAGCTAGGTATTGAAAGTTACGTAAAAGCACATTCAGAAGAAAGTGTATAAGAAAAAAGTTTGGGCCAAAAAGCTTGAATTTTTTTTTAAATTTAATTTTATTTTTTATACAGCAGGTTCTTTTTTTTATATAAATGTATTTATTTTATTTATTTTACTTTTGGCTGCATTGGGTCTTTGTTGCCATGTGTGGGCTTTCTCCAGTTGTGGTGAGAGCGGACTACTCTTCGTTGCGGTGTGCAGGCTTCTCATCGCGGTGGCTTCTCTTGTGGCGGAGCACGGGCTCTAGGAGCGCTGGCTTCAGTAGTTGTAGCATGTGGGCTCAGTAGTTGTGGCTCGCAGGCTCTAGAGCGCAGACTCAGTAGTTGTGGCGCACGGGCTTAGTTGCTCTGCGGCATGTGGGATCTTCCTGCACCAGGGATAGAACCCGTGTCCGCTGCATTTGCAGATTCCTAACTACACTGCACCACCAGGGAAGCCCCAGCAGGTTCTTATTAGTTATCTATTTTATACATATTAGTGCATATATGTCAATCCCAATCTCCCAATTCATCCCACCACCACAAACCCCGCCCCCCGCTTTTCCCCCTTGATGTCCATACGTTCGTTCTCTACATCTGTGTCTCTATTTCTGCCTTGCAAACTGGTTCATCTGTACCATTTTTCTAGATTTTACATATATGCGTTAATATATGATATTTGTTTTTCTCTTTCTGACTTACTTCACTCTGTATGACAGTCTCTAGGTCCTTTTTTTAATGACTGGAATTGATAAAAAGTAGGTTTGAAAATGACAATTAGGGGAGAAAAGATAAAAGATATCTAGGGAGAAAAGATAGAGAAATAGAGAAAATAGGGATTGTGGGAAAGAAGAAGAAAAGTGAGCTCACTAAAGTTCACATTCTTAGATGCTCAATGGAAGGATAATTTTGATAGACTCTTTGATAGACTGAAACAAAGATTTTGCTACCTGTCAACTTTCTGGATCTTAGAATACCCTATTTACCTGTTTGATTCCTCCTAAGTTTTGAGGATAAGCCTGATTTCTGTTGGCTGTGCAGACTTAGATTTGGGTTGATCTATAAGAATAATTTCTGAATCCATCAGTGTTGTTTATATCAAATGTTTGTACTTTTTTATTGCTGAGTAGTATTTCATGGTGTGGATATATCACAGTTTGTTCGGGTTTTCAGTGTTTTTGGCTTTTACTAATTGAGTTGTTATGAACGTTTGTGTACAGATTTTTGCGTTAATATACGTTTCCGTTTCTCTGGGATAAATGCCGAAGAGCACACTTAATGGATCATCAAGTAAATGCATATTTAGTTTTAAAAGAAACTGTAGGACTATCTTCTAGAGTTGCTGTATGATATTGCATTTCAGCAAGCATTGTATGAGTGATTCAGTTTCTCTGTGTTCTAATCAAAGTGGGTGTGTGTTAGCCCTGTTTTTTATTGTAGTCATTCAGATAGATGTGTAATGATATCTCATTGTAGTTTTAATTTGCATTTCCTTACGGTTAAAGATGTAGAACATCTTTTCATGTGCTTATTGGTCATTTGTAATCCTCTTTGGTGAAATGTCTATTGACGTCTTTTGCCCATTTTCTAATTTGAGGTTTTTTTTGGCCTTGAGTTGTGAGAGTTCTTTATATATTCTAGATACAAGTACTTTGTCAAGTATGTGGTTTGCAAATATTTTTTCTCAGTCTGTAGCTTGTCTTTTCATCTTCTTCATAGGGCTATTCATAGAGCAAAAGTTTTAAATTTTGATGGGGGCCAGTATGTTAGTTCTTTGTTTTATGTATAGTGCTTTTTGTGTCAAGTCTAAGAACTCTTTACCTAGTCCTAAGTCTTGAAGATTTTCTCTTAAGTTTTTTCCTAAAAGTTTTAGAGTTGTACATTTTATGTTTAAGTGTATGATCCATTTTGAGCTACTTTTTGTATAAGATATGAGGTTTAGGTTGAGGATTTTTTTTTTTTCTTTTTAGTCCATTTGTCCTAGCACCTTCTGTTGGAAAGGCTGTCTTTCCTCTATTGAATTGCTTGCATACTGTTGTCAACAATTAGTTGGGCATATTTGTGTGGACTTTTTTCTGGGTTTTCTGTTCTGTTCCATCCATCCATATGTCTATCTCTCCATCAGTACCACACTGTTTTGTTTTAATTTAATTTATTTTTTTTATACAGCAGGTTCTTATTAGTTATTTATTTTATACATATTAGGGTATATATGTCAATCCCAATCTCCCAATTCATCCCACCACCGCCCCCCAACCCCGAGTACCACACTGTTTTGATTACTGTAGCTATATAGTAAGCCTCAATATCAGGAAAAGCGATTCCTCTCCCTTAATTCCTATTTTTCAAAATTGCTTTAGGTCTTGTAGGATCTCCTCTCCATACAGATTTTAGAATAAGCTTATTTATACCTATAAAAAATCTTTCTGTGACTTTGCTAAGAATTACATTACATCTATATCAATTATGGAGTATTGTTCTTTACTATGTTGTGTATTCTAGTCAGTGAACATGCTAAGTCTCCAGTTCTTTAGGTCTTCTTTGATTTTGTTCATCAGCATTTTATAATTTTCAGTATACAGACCTTGCACATTTTGTTAGATTTATAGCTAAGTATTTCATTTTCTTTGGAGTGATTTTAAATGGCATTGTATTTGTAATTTAGGTTTTTACATGTTTATTATTAGTATATAGAAATGTGGTTGATTTTTATGTATTAATCTTGTATCCTCTGACCGTGCAGAACTCACTTATTAGTTCTAGAGCATTTTTTTGATAGATTCCTTGGTATTTTCTAGGTGGAAAGTCATGTCATCTGCAAACAGGGACATATTTTTTTCTTCTGTTCCAATCTGTTTGCCTTTCATTTCTTTTTCTTAACCTTATTTGCTAACTGGAGATTCCATTAACTATGTTGAAAGAGATTGGTGAGAACAGCCATTCTTGCCTTGAACTTGAGCTTATGGGAGAAATACATAATTTTCACCGTTAAGTTTTGATGTTAGCTACGGGGAAAGCATGGAAACTATTAAGTTGTGATGTTAGCTATGGGTTTTTTAATATATATTCTTTACCAAGTTGAGGAAGTTCTCCTCTATTCCTAGTTTACTGAGAATTTTTGTTTTGAATTTGGTTAAATGCTTTTCTCTCAGTTGATATGATCATATAATTTTTCTTCTTTAGCCCTTTTATCTCGTGGATTACAGTGATTGATTTTCAAATGTTGAACCAGCCTTGCACCTAGAATAAATCCCAGTAGTCTTTTTATACGTTTCTGGATTTTATTTGCTAACATATTGTTTAGGATTTTTGCATCTAAGTTCATGAGAAATAGTGGTCTGAAGTGTTTATGTTTTTTGGTACTGTGGTTTTAACGCCAGAGTAATATTGGCCTCATAAAATGAGTTGGGAAGTGTTCCTCCTCTTTTCTGGAAGATGGTATAAAAATAGAACTAATTCTTTAAAGTTTTGGTAAGATTCTCCAGTGAAGCCATCTGGGCCAGGGGATTTCTTTTTCCTGAGCTTCTGAGCTATGGATTCAATTTTTTTTTTTTTTTAATGCTTAAAGGACTATTCAGATTATCTGTTTCACGTGTATTGAGTTTTGGTGATGTGTGGTTTTTTAAAAAATTGTTTGTTTTTATCTTTTTTCTTTCCGTTTTATTGAGATATAATTGACATATAACACTGTGTAAGGTTAAGGTGTACAGCATAATTTCACTTACATCATGAAATGATTATCACAATAAATTTAGTGAACATCCATCATCTCATGTAGATACAAAATTAAAGAAATAGAAAAAATTTTTTCCCTGTGATGAGAACTGTTAGGATTTACTCTCTTAACAACTTTCATATATAACATACAGCAGTATTAATTTTATTCATCATGTTGTACCTTACAACCCTAGTATTTATTTACCTTAAAACTGGAAATTTGTACCTTTTGACCACCTTCATCCAATTTACCCTCCTCCCAACCCCTTGCCTCTAGTAACCACAAATCTCATCTCTTTTTTTATGAATTTGTTTGTTTTTGAAGTATAACTGACTTACAATACTACTTTAGTTCCTTTTATACAACATAGTGATTGTATATTTCTATACATTTCAAAATGATCACCATGATGTCTAGTTATGATATGTCACCATACAAAGATATTTACATGGTTGTTTATTATATTCCCCACATGATGTATGGTTTTTTAAGAATTTTTCTAAGTTGTTGAATTTATGAGTATGTAGTTGTTCTCAGTGTTTCTTTATTGTCCTTTTAGTGGCTGAGAGATCTGTAGTGATCCCCTGTTTCCTTCTGATGTGATTCCAGTCTTTCCTCTTTTTGTCTTTGCTAGTCTTGCTAGAGGTTTATCAATTTATCTTCTGTTTTCAATCTTATTGATCTCTGCTCTTTATTTTCTTCCTTCTGCTTGCTTTGAGTTTATTTTCCTCTTCTTTTTGTAGTTTATTGCAATAGGAACTAAGATTATCGACTTACGGCCTTTTCCCCTAGTGTAAGCATTTAGCGCTATAAATTTTCCTCTGGGCACTGCTTTAGCTGCGTTTCACACATTTTGATATGTTGTATTTTCATTTTCACTTAGCTCTGTGTATTTTTAAAATTTTCTTTGAGTCTTCCTCTTTGGCTCATGGATTATTCAGTAGTATCTTTGTTAAATTTCCAGGTGTATGGAGATTTATTGAATTCCAGTTGGATTCCATTATGGTCACATAACATAATCTGTATGATATCAGTTCTTTGAAATTTGTTGAAGTTTTATGGCCCAGGATATTATTTATCTAGATGAATGTTCTGTGGGTCCTTGAAAAGAATATATGTTCTCCTACTTCTTTTTTTTTAATAAATTTATTTATTTATTTTTTTGGCGTGGGGGGCTATGTTGGGTCTTCGTTGTGGCGAGTGCGGGCTACTCTTTGTTGTGGTGCGTGGGCTTCTCATTGCAGTGGCTTCTCTTGTTGCGGTGCATGGGCTTCAGTAGTTGTGGAGCGCAGGCTTCAGTAGTTGTGGCTCACGGGATCTAGAGCGCAGGCTCAGTAGTTGTGGTGCACGGACTTAGTTGCTCTGTGGCATGTGGGATTGTCCCGGACCAAGGATTGAACCTGTGTCCCCTGCATTGGCAGGTGGATTCTTAACCACTGTGCCACCAGGGAAGTCCCCTCCTACTTATTTTTGACTCTACGTAGTCTTACTGGAATACCACCTACCTCTCCCTATGCAACTCTCTTCTTACTCCCTGCCCCATCCATTCTGTTTGGTTCATGTTCCTTATTATTGGTTTGTATAGCATCATTAACATTTATTCTTATTTTCTCCCTTTATAATTTTTTATTTCTCATAAATTCTTTATTTTTATGTCCCATGTCTCATTTGATGTTTTCTGTAGTTTTAAACAAAATTTAATATTCTTTGTTCTAAATAGTCACTAGTTTTTATGTTGGCAATGTAATTTGTGCTTACACTAGTGGCAAATTGACCTTGAAATGTTACTACTCCAAGGTGAAATATGGTGTGTGTTTTTATTATTCTTTAAAAAGGCAACCACAAAGTATGATTCTCTGGATAAACTTAGACTGAATAGGAATTATGTGCTAGACATATTGCTCTGCATTAAATGGGAGGAAAATTTGTGTTCTCAAGGCACTTCATGGGGCACAAGATGAACACCTCTGCAATGTTTCTAATAGTATAAGACAGCAGACACCAGCTGCTTAATGGAGAAGTACTATAGAAATTCATAAAAGGAGTAATTAAAGAATGTGGGCAGGATTAATTTGTGTGGTCTTGTGAAAAAAATAATACGATTGACCTTTGAACAATGTGACAGTTAGGGACACTGACCTCCATGCAGTCAAAAATCCACATATAAAGAAAATTAAAAAAAAGAAAATCCGTGTATAATTTACAGTTGGCCCTCAATATATGCGGTTCTTCCATTTCTGAGATTCTCTTTATCTGAGGTTTTGCATTTGCGGATTCAACCAACAGCAGATCATGTAGTACTGTAGCATTTACTGTTGAAAAAATTTGCATGTAAGTGGACCTGTGCAATTCAAACCCATGTTGTTCAAGGGCCAACTGTATTTCAATGAGTGGTAGATGGAGTGGGAAAGGAAGTTGAAGTGAAACTGAGGAACATTATATAAGGGGACTGCTGAACAAAAATGAGCATGACCTGTGGGAGAGAGTGAGGGGGACATTCTGTGAGGCAGTGGGGTTATTCAGTAGTTGACCATTGAACAACTTGGGGGTTTGTGGTGCCTAACTTTACAGTTGGCCCTTCATATCCCCAGTTCCAAATCCGAGGATTCAACCAACTGCAGATTGTGTACTGTAGTATTTATTGGAAAAAAATCCATGTATAAGTGGATCCCCAGTTCAAACCCATGTTGATCAAGGGTCAACTCTACTAACAAGTAGAGGGAGGGTTCCAAATACAAGAAAGAGCTTCAATTTGAGCAGGAGGCAGTAGCAGATTTAAAGGTTCTCATTCTGAAGAGTGACTTGAAGAATGGAGTATAAAGCATTGGCATAACTTGAGAGCTTGTTAGAAAAGCAAATTTTAATACCTCACCTCAGACCTACAGAATCAGAATCTACATTTTTAAAAAAAATATTGATTTTGGCTGCGCAGGGTCTTAGTTGCAGCGTGCGGGATCCTTAGTTGCAGCATGCGGGATCTAGTTCTCTGAACAGGGATCAAACCCGGGCCCCCTGCATTGGGAGCACAGAGTCCCAACCACTAGACCACCAGGGAAGTCCCAGAATCTACATTTTTAATAAGATATTCAAGTGATTTGTATGCATGATCAAGTTTAATAAGCACTGCTCTGAAGGGAAGTTAATCAGACAGAACTGTGTGTGAATTGGATTCCAGAGGAGAGAGATTTCATGTAGATCCTATATTAGTTATCCAGTTGAAATGGCGACCAAAGGGCATATAAGAGAGTCTTATTAAAGGAATACAATCAGTAGGATTTAATGACCAGGGTTTAGAGAATGGAGACTGCTAAATTGAAGATTATGATCAAGTTTTGGCACTGGGCAACTGAAAACTGGGTGGGCCATTGACAGGAAATAAAAAGCCTGGGTGGCATAAAAAACTGTGATTATTCTTTAGTCTCAGGCTACTAGAACTTTTTGTTAATGGAAAATCAGCATAATAAGTAACACTGGAGAAAATCTTGAAGAACGAATGGAAAAAAACTTTTATAATTACAAAATCCTAAAATAAACAGCATTTTCATTATTTTTGCATGTTATCTTGATATTTTATTAATATGTGAACTTGTTTTTATATTGTTGTATACTTTATTTATTTATTTATTTTAACTTTTGGCTGCGTTGGGTCTCCGTTGCTGCACGGGGCTTTCTCTAGTTGCGGCGAGCAGGGTCTACTCTTTGTTGCGGTGCGCGGGCTTCTCATTGCAGTGGCTTCTCTTGTTGCAGAGCATGGGCTCTAGGGCACGTGGGCTTCAGTAGTTGTGGCGAACGGGCTTAGTTGCTCCACGGCATGTGGGATCTTCCCGGACCAGGGCTCGAACCCGTGTCCGCTGCATTGGCAGGCAGATTCTTAACCACTGCGCCACCAGGGAAGTCTCTGTTGTATACTTTAAATGTTTATTATATAAATGTTTTATATTTCTTCATAATTTAATTAAAGTACTTTTCCCATTATAAAATACATACACTCTCACCCAAATTTTTAAAAATGCAAATTAAAAATAACGATTCCAGTATTTACATTTTAGATTGGTAAGGATTAAAATGTTTGGTTCTAATAGACTTTAGTGAGAATATAGATTGGTGCAACTTTTATATACACACACACACACACACACACACACACACACACACTTATTTATTTATTTATTTTTGGCTGCATTGGGTCTTCATTGATGCGGTCAGTCTGTCTCTAGTTGCAGCGAGCTGGGGCTACTCTTTGATGCGGTGCACAGGCTTCTCATTGCGGTGGCTTCTCTTGTTGCGGAACACAGGCTCTAGGCGCACGGGCTTCCGTAGTTGTGGCACGTGGGCTCAGTAGTTATGGCTTGCGGGCTCTAGAGCGCAGGCTCAGTAGTTGTGGTGCACGAACTTAGTTGGTCCACGGCATGTGGGATCTTCCCGGACCAAGGCTCGAACCCATCCATGTCCCCTGCATTGGCAGGCGGATTCTTAACCACTGCGCCACCAGGGAAGTACCGGTGCAACTTTTTAAAGGACATTTTGCCAGTGTTCGTCAAAATTAAAAATTGCACATACCATTCTTGATCTAGCAATTTCACTTCTAGGAATGTGTTCTGCAAATATACTGGCTCTAGGTCAGTTAATCTACAAGGCTGATTTGTCACATACACCAATTCTTTGTATCTATGTATTCAGAAAAATATTTTTCTAATGAATATAGACAAAATAGCATTATTTCATAGGAGAATTTTTCAGTTTACTCTGATTTCTTTCCAATCCTTTGAAAAGTTATTTTATGTTTTTTTCCTAGCATTTTGATATTTTTAGGATTCTTTTGTCAGTTTCAAAAGGCATCTACCAGGCTTGGTTTTTTTAATGTATTTGACTAAAATTTACAGTTATTTATATTGGATGGAATGATTTTAATAGCTTTTGAAGATTTTTGATGGGATTTGGTTTACAATTTTCCCCCCCTCATTTTAAGGAATATTGGAAGCTAAGGGTCATAGGTTGGTTGATTTTTATGAATATATTTAATATTCAGAAAAACATTTCACAATCGGTAATTATTATTTCACTGTAAATCTTACATGTATTTACCATAGATATGTGCTGAAAAATATCTAGAACAACCACATCAGTAAGAAATGCTAATATTTTGGTTATTAATCGCTATAAAAATTAAGAATGTCTTCATTGAGGCCTTGGGGAATATTAATAAAATTACCTAAAGACTGGAATAATGAAATATTTCATTCAAACAAGAGTGTGAAAGAACTTGAAAAAAGTGGCCTAAATCTCGCCACGAAAGACAGATTAGTAAATTTATTGACTAGAAATACAAAACTAACAAACCTGTTTATTAATAAACATAAGATACTTATAGAAATATTTATAAATAAGTATGAGATATCTATATTTATTACCATATTAATAAATATAAATATTTTTACATATAGATAACTGTAAGTACAGATATATCTATTAAATTAAAAATAATTTATACATACAGATGATACTATAAATACATATATTATAACAATGTATTAGTCAACCAATATGGTATATATTAATATAAATATAATCAGGGTCATGTGTCTGATTTGTTCAGATCATTGAGATGAATATATAAATTTGGCAATTTCAGTGAATTTATTATTCAGCAGACTGAATTTTGGAGAATTGGTTGGTTTCTGATATACTAACATGCTGGAACATATGTTCAAGGGTGTGTATTGCAGTATTGTAATACCAAAAGACTGAAACTACTGAAATTAACGTCAATAGGGCTTGTTAAATTATGTGTGCATCTATATGATGGAATATGTTGTAGCCATGGAAAGGAAAGAAGTAGAGATATATGTATTAAGATAGAAGAATTTCTAGTGTACGTTAAGTGAAAAGGAGAAGGTTCAGAACAATGCACACAGTCCTTTTCATTTTCAGTTTAAAAAGGAGATGCATATGAGTATATGCTATATATACATTGAATATATCTGGAAGAATACGTAAGAATTATTTACAGTGGTTGCCACTAGGGCCCCAAAAGGTGGAAACAAAGTTAATAGGTACCCTTATTGTGTTTTAATTTTGATCAATTTTACTAACTAGTAAAAGTAAAATTAAACATTTACGGCATACGTTCACTGTAGAAAATGTGAAAATGACATGTAGAAGAAAAGTCTCCCAAAGCTGACGCTTGTTAAAATTTTGTTTTACTGTGTTTCCTTTCAATCTTTTTATTTTATATATATATATATATATATATATATATATTTGTATTAGTTTATTTACTGCACCATTAGTGTTCCTAACTGTCGTATACTCTTTACCATACTTTCTGAAATAAGATGGAGATGTAAAATAAACTTACAAGAGCCAGTATTAAACATAATATTCCATTATGTTTCTGATGGGAAGGCAGTGTGGTTGTGTATGTTACCACATTGATTTCCTGGGTTGATGGCTGATCTTGGTGGGTTGGGTGCATATGTCTTCCTCATGGTTGCATGTATGTCACTCTTAAAGCTCCCTAGTGGGTTGAAGAAGACAGAGCCTCCCTGGGTAGGAAAACTTTTCCCCCATTGGACATCTGGGTATTTCTCAGTTTTTGATGTTAGAGTGTACCCTTTTTTTTTTTTTTTTTTTTTAATACAGCAGGTTCTTATTAGTCATCACTTTTATACACATCAGTGTATACATGTCAATCCCAATCGCCCAATTCATCAAGAGTGTACCTTTTTAATTGAGTATCATTTTGACCCAGTAGACATACTAATCCTCCCAAGGATACTGCAAATGCAAGCATTTCAATCAGTCACACCAACATGAATGAATTTTAATTAGATTATTTTCTGTGGAAAACTATATTAAATCATTTAAATTTATTTGCCAGTTTCTTACATAGTGACATTAAAATTTGTTTAACTTTCTTTTTCTAGGTTTTTTTTTTACTCAAATCATTTTTACTGGGATTTATTCTTTTCCTTCTATACTTTAGAATGAACATACAATTTATTGATTAGATTTTTATTCTTAATTTTGAGGATTATAGCTTTGGTATTTGTTAGTTTTCATTTGAAGTTGCTTCTACCAAATTCACTTTTCCTACATATTGTACACTGAAATTTTGTCAAGAAGAGTTGACCCATCAGTTTTAGTAGGATGTTTTACCATGTGCAGTTTTTGTCATGGTCTGCTTAATTTTGTTTATTAACTCTGCCATTAATATTCTTTATGAATTGGGCAAAAAGCTGATGCTGTATTTCCTAGCTAATCAATGAAAAAGTTGTAAGCAACTTCTGTTTGATACTATAGGACTGCTAACTCTGTGATGTTCACTGAGTCTCAGAATTCTTTCAGTTCTTTTGTTATTTCAGCTCTTCTTCACTAAAAGCATTGGACATGATTTTGACCTTTTATTTTAGAGGCTTCCTGTTCCAATGATAAGATTTTAAAATGTAGAATTCTGTTTGCATGTTACTTATTCATATCTTTGATAAAGTTTTGTTCCGTAGTTGCTATTGGTTAATCTACCACAAAGATAAAGCCTTTGGAGTAGTGCAAGACAGTTTCGATCTTGGAAATACTGATCTTCACACTGACTGAAACCAGACTTCAGCTGGTTTAAATTGACTGCAAAATTATATTAACTGGACTCTCGAGTGCTAGGCAAGGTCGAAACAGCTTACATTTCTTTTTTTTTTTTTTTTTTTTAATTTTTTTTAACTTATTTATTATTTATTTATTATTTATTTTTGGCTGTGTTGGGTCTTCGTTTCTGTGCGAGGCCTTTCTCTAGTTGTGGCAAGCGGGGGCCACTCTTCATCGCGGTGCACGGGCCTCTCACTATCGCGGCCTCTCCTGTTGTGGAGCACAGGCTCCAGACGCGCAGGCTCAGTAGTTGTGGCTCACGGGCCTAGTTGCTCCGCGGCATGTGGGATCTTCCCAGACCAGGGCTCGAACCCGTGTCCCCTGCATTGGCAGGCAGATTCTCAACCACTGCGCCACCAGGGAAGCCCAGCTTACATTTCTTTTAGCTAAATTTTTTGCCTAGCTGTGTTTCCAGACATGAAAATACTGGAGCAGAGGACATCATTATATAAGGCTTTTGCATTGTGTTTGCATTGTATTCAATCCTATTTTCAAAAGGATTGAATCAATTTATAATTCCATCAGCAGTGTATAAACACCTCAATTTCAATGTATTTTCTTTAGAATTAGTTATCATTATTTGAAAATATTAACTAGGAATAAAACGGTCTTGTGGAGTTATATTTTCATTTGCTTTGTGTAGAAATTCAATAGGAACAACAAATTAGAAGCGGCTTGGGAAAATGTTAACTCCTAACTAGAGCATTTGGTTATGCTGCCTTCACTACATTATTGTTTTGAATCAAAACAGCTTTAAAAGTTAAGATTGGTTATTAACATAATGAAAGAGAGTGTCCCTGGAATGAAAGTCATGAAGAGTACTGTTGTACTCTTGGAACAGAGGAGTTCTTTTGTCTTATGTCCCTCTAGGCTCAGAATAGAATAATATGCTTCTTTTATCCAGGAGTTTGACAGTCACTGTGCTTAAATCTGTCTGTGTGTCTGCTTGGTTCAGTCAATTAAAAAATAACTGTTTGTTTCTTTGCCAAGTTAGTAATGCCATAATATAATTTGCAAGGAAGTGAATAAAAAACTATTTTTGTCATGTTTTAATAGCTTTTCTTGTTTATTCTTTTTTATTTAACAAGAAAATTAGTGTAGCCCCACTTTTATTGTTTTTGAATGTAGTTTTTAAAACTATAAGTAATTTAAGAGAAACTTAGAAATAATCTTTTAAATTCAGCACATCACTAGTTCAGTTGTTAGAAAATAAGGAATACTTAAATAGGTTAAGTGAATATTTTTATTTACTTTCCCATTTATGATACTTTTAAGACTCTTATTCATCCTCCAAGCCATCCAACAATTTTATTAAAACCTGATTCTAAGGCAGGTTAATCACTTTTTTTAATATTAGCAAGATAAGAAATTACAATTGCATCTTTTAAAAGATTTATTTTTAACTGTTGTTTAGAATTTCTTATAATTTGTGAGGTGCATACTTAAGTTTCTTTTTTTTTTCCGTCTGTTTAATGTCTTGTGGAGCCAATCATTATCTTTAGAGCTAGTTTGAAAGGGTTGCTTAAGTGCTATTAGATGCTTTCTGCCATCACTTACTTGTAGTGACAAACCTTTAATATACTATGTAACAAGATCTCATTGGGCTACTAAGTGTGCCTTCCAGCTCTGAGCTAGGTGTAGGGACACTGCCTTCAAGGCACTGGCATGTAGGCTAGCTGAATTACAAGATTCACATATATAACGTAAGACAGTTATGAGTAATACAAGTCATTGTGTACATAGGAGCTGAATAAAGAGAAGGAAAAGGATAATCAATAATTCACTTTCACGGCTATTTTCTACTTTTAACTTTGCTTATCTCTTGATGATTTTGCTTCCCCAAACATAATTTTATCAGATCTCTTTAAAATTAGTCTTAACGTGATTTTTTCATAAGTACTTAACTTATTTACAATTTTAGTACCAGTTGTGAAGGTGCAGCTTCTAGGCTTGTGTCACTACTCTCATAATAATTCATAATTGCAAAATATTCTATAGTTTAATAATTTTTTTGAGGAATCTCAAGTTTTATAAGATAGGTGTCTTATAAAGTCACTTATAATAGAAAAGTTTCTTTAAAATATCAAGTTTTTCCGGTAGTTTGAGTGGTCTCTGGTTTTGCATGCATAGTGACTTTTTATCATCTAGAATCCCCTGTCTCTATTCCAGTCCACAGACCAATGGTTTACTTGTAATTTAGGATAATTGTCTTGAATATTTCAGGATTCAGACTTCTAGGGGAGAGCTAAAAGACTTCCCTCTCTTCCTCCCCTCAACCCCTACCCCCCCGCCCCCCGCCGTCCCCTACTTTGCTCTGCTAGGAGTCTTTACCACCAGCTGAATAGTGGAACCAAATTCTAATAGTGGAGGCTTAACTGTAAGGACCCTGCAGGCATGGAGAGCTGATAAGTAGAGATTTTGTTTATGGCTTTTTTAAAAAAAATGATATTTAAGTAATTTGAGGTATAATTTACATGCAGTGAAATATGTAAGTTTTGACAAATGCATGCACCTGTCTAGCTTACACCTCTATCAAGATCTATAACATTCTGGGACTTCCCTGGTGGCGCACTGATTAAGAATCCGCCTGCCAATGCAGGGGACACGGGTTCGAGCCCTGGTCCAGGAAGATCCCACATGCCGCGGAGCAGCTAAGCCCGTGAGCCACAACTACTGAGCCTGCGCTCTAGAGCCCGCGAGACACAACTACTGAACCCTCGTGCCACAACTACTGAAGCCCAGGCACCTAGAGCCCCTGCTCCACAACGAGAAGCCACTGCAAGGAGAAGCCCGCTCACCGCAACGAAGAGTAGCCCCCGCTCACCACAACTAGAGAAAGCCTGCACGCAGCAACAAAGGCCGAACGCAGCCAAAAATAAATAAATAAATAAATTTAGGGGGAAAAAAAAGATCTATAACATCCCAATCACCCCAGAAATCCCTTATGCCCCTTACTACTCAGTATCTGTCCCGCAGAATCAATCTCTGTTCTGATTCTGTTACCAGAGCTTAGTTTTGGCTGTTAATGGAACTTTACATAAGTGGAATAATTTTGTGACTGGCTTCTTGTACTTAGCATAATGCTTCTGAGATTGTCCATGTCATATCTATCAGCAGTTCCTTTTTACTGCTGAGTAGTATTGTAGTATTCCATTGAATAAATACACCACAGTTTGTTTATCCATTCATATGTTGGTGGACATTTGGGTTGTTTTCAGTTTGGCTACTGTGAATAAAGCTGTTTATGAACATTCATGTATAAGCTCTTATGGACATGTGTTTTCATTTTTTCTTGGGTAAATATCTAGAATTGGAATTGCTAAGTTATATGGTAAGTGTCTGATTAAAAACTGTTTTCCCAAGGCCAGTGTTTAGAGGGGAATGGAAGTGAGAGACACCTTAAAAGGCTATATACCATGAATGACCTTCAAGGTCATATTAAAGAAGATTTATCCCAAGTACAGTATAAAGCCATGGAAGGGTTTAAGAGGAGAGAGTAAAATTATCAAGTGTATAATTTTACTCTGAGTGCTCTTTGAAGAGTGGATTAAAGGTGAGGCTAAAGAAGGAAGATCTTGTGAAGAGGACTCTTTTATTACAAATGACATAAAAACTTGACCCAAACTGGCTTAAACACAAGGAGAATATTTTGAGTCACATATACGAGAAAGCCCAGGTAGTATCATCAAAACCTTAAATATTAAATATGTGTCTGAATTAAAAATTTATATTTCAATATGAGTGATATGAGTATCACTGAACTCCAGATAGGGTTATTCAAGTGACCCCATGCTTAGGAAAGTACATTATGTATATTAGATGCTCAGTAAATATTTTAATGAATGAATGTATGTTCTTGGGCATCTCTGAGAGTCATATTGAGAGTCATTCTTAAAACCTCTTTCTCTTCCTTTCTCTAACATCTAGTCTATCCTCCTGCCAGAATATTTCTCAAACTTGTTCACTTTTCTCAGTCTCTACTGTAACTATGCCCTTTTTTCTCCTACCTCTCTCTCGAGTATCTTCATGGTCTTTATTTGCATCCCTTTCTCCACTGCAGTCTCTGCAAGGTTGGAATCACTCTGGTCTTGGTCCTGTGTCCTCATTTCTTTCTCTCTGCCCTTCCCTGGGTATAAGGTAGTTTTTTTAAAAAGGAAGGTTAAAGGTGTGATATTCGGAGTAAGGCATGGGGTTTTAAGTGATTGTGATATACAGTGAACTCCATACTGATTTGCTTTAAGGAGAAAGTAGAAAATATACCAGTGGTTATTATAAAACTTCAGGGAAGGAATAGATATGTAAAATTTGAAGGAAAATTTCTAGTAGAGTTCTTTCTGGTTTGCTTGAGAATTGGGAAAATATATTATTTCTTTGCTTTCAGTCTACAGATTAAATATCCAAAATATAATCTTAATGTACATATCAAGTAATCTGTAACCATTTTATTTTTCCAAGCCAATAAGTGACTTTAAAATCTGTAAAGGAGATGAAGAAAAAAATGTGTGCAGCATAAATCAGTTAAAGTACCAGCATTTATACTTTCTTTTTGCTCTTGACTTCATCCTTACCACTCCACCCTTTATTTTCCTCAGACATTCAGATTTTCTGGAAAGTTTACATCTTTACATCACAGACTGTTAACTAAAAAAGGTTGACTCATAGTGATGATGGGGAAAGTCACGGCAGCATGGAGTAGACAGAATTGCACAGTAGTTTGCACAGCTATGTTTAGAACATAGCTGATTTATTTTTAAATCTGGAAGAACCTGAAATTTGCCTGTGTAAATAGAGTAAAGGTCATTGAGTATATAATAAATTTATTAGTCATTAATTTTTCTCCCCCAAGCAACAACAACTTCATTATGATTATCAACATCATCATTATCTTCTTCAGTGCCTAGCACTGTATCTGACACATAGTAGGTACATAGGATTTGCTGCTTTAAAAGTGATGAACTTCAGTTCCCTGGAAAATTCACAGATGGTGAAAGATAAAGTAAACACTGCTAAAAATGCTCACTCCTAGAAATGGAAATGTATTTTAGACAGGAGTAAGAATTTGGTCTAAATATCTAGTCTATATAAAGTTCTTTTTTTAAAATGTGAATTTATTTCTTGTCATTTATCTTTTTTCTAGACATTTAAATATAGCATGTAAACCTGCCCCAACCAGTGATCATTGTATTGTAGTAATATAACTTTTTTCAAGTGTATTTTTCTGAAAAACTTTGTTCTTAAAAATTAAAAAATTTATCTTTAGTCACACAAGCTATGAAGTTTTAGAAAAATTCAAACTGTGCAAATAAAGCAAAGTCTTAATTGAACCCCACTGCCCTCTGCCCATCCAGATCACTTAGATAGCTAACTCCTCTGGTCAGTTTGGCATTTATACTTCTGAAATTTTATACATACACACAAATGTACACACTTAAAAGAAATAATGTTTAAAATTATAGTTTCCCTTAAGTGAGTTTTAGGAAGCTTTCTGCACTTTCTCATCTGGTTTTATTACATATATGATACAGCACTCTTGGTTTATGTAACCAAGTCCTATCCTTTTATTTAAAATTAATTTACTAAAACTAGAGAGCAGCAGCCTAGAAAATAAGCCAGACTTATCTAAGAGTCTGCTTTAGTAGCCAAGCTGTCTTCCATATCATCTTTGGTAATTTATGCCATCAATAGCAATCTAATGTATTAGATACAGTGTGTATACAAAGAAGTACTCTGCTAATTCAGACTCTCCTCCAGTCTAAATTAGGAAAACTGTGTTTGTATAGGAAAAACTTAGGAAAAACTTTTTTTATACAGTAACTTTTTAGATTTTTCTAGCTATTTAACACTAAAATTAAGAGCCATTTATTAACATTAAATATCAAAACATTGGGCTTTATTAAATAAATCTTACAATTTTCTTGAGAATGGTGACAATTTTGAATTTTAGAATCACAAGATGCTGGATTATCATTAAATGTTTCCTAACTAACATTTTATTTTATTCCTATTGTTGGCCATTATATAATCCCCTTAAAATACTTTGTGCTTAATTGTAGGAGGTTTAATCACTTTGCAATTTTAGAATTTTTAGAACCAGTAGAGACCTCAGTGATTTATCTAATACAATCCCTTTATAATACAGACAAAGAAGCCTCAGGCCCCTAGAAAGTCAATAACTTGATCAGTTTCCCAAAACTAGTTATTGTAAGAATCAGAACTGTAACCTAGATCTCCTGCTTTATATACCTTATTTTCTGACCCTTTCTAACCTTGAGTTTAATTGAAATAGAGAATGAGCTCAATATTTGCATGTTTGTTTCTTTAATTGGTAAGAAAATCTGCCAGAACCTATAACGGCCGAAAGTAGTTTGGGAAAGAGTGAAATTTCCTGTGAGAAAGAGTCTTAAGTCTTTGTCTTAGTGATATGTGGTTGATAATTATCCAATCTTTTATTATTCCATCTTTTTTCCTTCTCTCCCTTTTCCTTCCTCTCTTTGAGCACAGATAGCAAGACTGTAAAGTAGACCTATTATAGGGAGGTTGGACCTAGGGAGATAGGGTCAAACTGGAGTAGGTTAATTATGTTTTGTAACTTTCCATACTGGTTCTGATGTTCCAGCCCAGTCACTAGAAACCAAAGGAACCAAAACCAGATTTTTAGAAGCATCCCCGACTTAACCAAAGCTGGCAGTATTATAAACGTATTGAATTCTCTTTCCATTAGTTTTCCAGCCTACACCTGTAAAGTCTATCTTCTATGTTTTCTTTTTTAAAAAACTCCTTTTATCCTTCTTCAAACATTGTTTGCTTAGTAATTTTTTTTTTTTTACAAAGGAACATAAAATATGAAGTGAATATACTCATAAGGCAGATATTCTTTTAATTCTTTGAAAGGTCACTGGTAAACAACTTACTTTTTAATATTATCTTTATTGTATTTCTTCCACCTGTTTTTTTTTTTTTTTTTTTTTTTTTTTTTTTTATTTTTTTTTTTTTTTTTTTTTTTTTTTTTTTTTTTTTAATTTTTATTTATATATTTATGGCTGTGTTGGATCTTCGTTTCTGTGCGAGGGCTTTCTCTAGTTGTGGCAAGCGGGGGCCACTCTTCATCGCGGTGCGCGGGCCTCTTGCTATCGCGGCCTCTCTTGCTGCGGAGCACAGGCTCCAGACGCGCAGGCTCAGTAATTGTGGCTCACGGGCCTAGTCGCTCCGCGGCATGTGGGATCTTCCCAGACCAGGGCTCGAACCCGTGTCGCCTGCATTGGCAGGCAGATTCTCAACCACTGCGCCACCAGGGAAGCCCCCACCTGTTTTTTATAAAGATTTTATAGGTAAAGCGAGGACACACTATGGAATAAGATGGGTACAATTAGGTGACGATGTTTATTCTTATAGCTGTGAATCATTATGTAGCCACAGTTGGGAGTACAGTGTTTGTTGGCAGTAGCCTTTCAAAGAGTATCTTCTGAATATTTGATAAAAGTAGTTGAAGAGTTATGAACATTAGCAAAACCACTGATTCTGATAAGCACCTTTAAAATTGTTCATCTGTGAACAAACTGTGGCCTGCAGACCAAATCCTGTCCACGGACTGTTTTTGTAAGGTCCATGAGCTAAGAATGGTTTTTAACATTTTTAAAAGTTTGTAAAAACAAAACAAAACAAAAAAAGAATATGCAATAAAGATTGTACGTGGCCCTCAATGCCTAAAATATTTACTATCTGGCCTTTGAAGAAAACAATTGTCGATAGCTGAACAGAATCATAGAGAAGGCTCTAAATGGTCATAAAGAACCATTTTAAGCCATTCAGATTTACAGTAAAAATAATAGAAATGAAGAAAATCAACACAGATGGACTGTTTGTTACAATATTGTTCACAGTAATAAAAAATTGGAAACAAATTTTTAGTGACGGGACTGATTAAATAAATTACAGGACATCTGTGTAGAAAAATATTACACATTGAGTGACATCACCCATGACTTATGCAAGGGAAGATATGAATTGCATTAAGCAGGGGGCTAGATTCCAGAACAGTGTGCAGCATGATCCTCCCCCTTGCAAAACACACAAACATTTATAATATGTACTTGAGGTGTGTAGGTACAGAAAACTTTATATACTAGAATATTGGATTGTGAGTGACTTACACATTTTTTTTTGAATTGTTGCAGTTTTGTAATTGCTAATTATAGTGAAATTAAATAATTGACTTTTTGGCATAGAAAAAAATTAAACTTGAATAGAGTTTTAAGTCACAAAGAGAAGAGAGAATATATTAATATGTAACATAGTATTAGAAGTATGGATACTCTGTTGAAACTTAGAAGTCTTTGGACAAATGAAAGAAAATAGATCTGCTGTCAAAATCCTCTTAATATATTATCCTTGGACAGTCAGTAGGCTGAACATGTAATAATGGCATTTCAATGGGCTATTCAAAGAAAATAATACAATTTTGAGATATATTCCTAACAGTTTGAGGGACTGTGTATCATAGAGAACACTCCCTTCCACAAAAGATTTGTTGGTGTCCCTTTCAGAGATAAAATTTTGATTTAGACCTTGAAATTTAGATTAAAATGGCACTTCTTTCCTTCACCTCCCTTTTCTTCTTTTTCTTTGCAGAGTACATAATTGAGGGACAGTTTATATAAAAGTAAACATTTAACCTTTTACATATGTATGCACACTTGTCTTCCACACCCAGATCAAGATATGGAACATTTACAGTCACTTTAGATAGTTCACTTTTGCCTCTTTCCAGTCAGTATCACTGTTCCCACTAAGAAGCAAGCATTGTGACTTTTGATTAGCTTTGCCTATTCTCAGACTTTCTGTAATGAAACCTTGTACTCCTTTGTGCTTGGCTCCTTGCTCTCGACATAATATTTTTGAGATTTATCAAAGTAGTTATTTGTATTAGTAGTATCTTTTCTATTGTGAAGTAGTATTCCATTGTATGAATATAGCACAATTTATCCACTCTTCTCTTGATGGACATTTGAATCATTTCCTTTTTTCGTGGAGGAGGGAGGGGAAGCTATTATGAATAATGCTGCTATGAACATTCTTGTACAAATCTTTTTGTAGGCATGTGCACTCATTTCACTTGAATATATACCTAGGAGAGGATTTTCTGGGTTATAGGGTAGGTGTGTGTTTAACTTTATTAAAAACTGCTAGTTTCCAGAAATAGTTGTCCCATTTTACGCTCTAACCAAAATATGGCAGTTTTTTAAAAAATTAATTAATTAATTTAAAAAACTTTTTGGCTGTGTTGGGTCTTTGCTGCACACGGGGTTTTCTCTAGTTGCGGTGAGCAGGGGCTACTCTTCGTTGTGGTGCGCGGGCTTCTCGTTGCAGAGCACGGGCTCTAGGCGCGCGGGCTTCAGTAGTTGTGGCACTTGGGCTCAGTAGTTGTTGCTCGCAGGCTCTAGAGCACAGGCTCAGTAGTTGTGGTGCACGGGCTTAGTTGCTCTGCGGCATGTGGGATCTTCCCGGACCAGGGCTCGAACCCATGTCCCCTGCGTTGGCAGGCGGATTCTTAACCACTGCGACACCAGGGAAGCCCAAAATAGGCAGTTCTAGTTGCTTCATGTCCTCACTAACACTTGGAATTGATTATAGCTATTCTGGTGATTGTGTAGTGATGTCTCAATGTAGTTTTAATTTGCTTTTCTCTGATGACCAGTGGTGTTGAACATATTAAGTGCTTATTGACCATTTGTGTAAATTGTATTGTCTTTTATTATTGATTTGTAGGAGTTCTTTATGTATTTTGGATATGGATTCTTTGTTAGATGTGTTGTGAATGTATTCTTGCAATATTAGTTTGCCTTTTCACTTCATTATTGGCATCTTTTGATGTGCAGAAGGCTTTAATTTTGATGAAGTCTGTTTTATCAATTAAAAATTTGATGTTTATTGCCTTTTGTGTGCTGAGAAATCTTTCCCCTGCCCCAAAGTCATGAAGATATTCTCCTAAATATTCCTCTAAAAGCTTTATGTATATTCTTATTTACTTTTTAATTGAATTATTTGTTCCTTTATTTTTTGTAGGGATTTTTCATACAGTTGAGATACGAGTCTTTTGTCAGCAATATATATCAATAGCTTGGCACTCAAATTTAAATCTGTGATTCACCTGAAATTAATTATGTATATGATGTTAGGTAGAGGTTCACTTTTTTCCCACATTGATATTCAGTTTCTTCAATATCATATATGGAAAACACCTATCTTTCTCCATTGAATTTTATTGGTGTCTGTCCAAAAATTAATTATCACGAATGCCAGCACTGTTTTTACTTACTGTAACTTCACACTGAGTTTTGAAATCAGGTTGTGTAAGTTCTCCAACTTTGTTCTTCTTCAAGATTGCTTGGGTATTTTTCCTTTACATTTCCATGTAAATTTTAGAATCAGCTTGCCAATTTCTGTTTTTAAAAAGTCCATTTGGATTTTGATTTGGATTGCATTGAATATATACATTAATTTGAGGACAGTTGATATCTTAAAAATATCATGTCTTCCAATTCATAAACATTGTGTATCTCTCTGTTTATTGAGGTCTTTTTTCATTTCTCTCTGTAGTATTTTGTGATTTAATGTAGATGTCTTTCACATCTCTTGGTTTATTTATTCCTAAGTAATGTTTTATTTAATTCTATTATAAGTGGTGTTGTGGTTTTACTTTCTGTCTCTATTGTATGTTACTGGCATTTAGAAATACAATAGATGTTTGTGTATTCCTTTTGTATCCAGCGGTCTTGCTAAATTCACTTAGTAGTTAAGTAATTTTTCTATTCCTTTGGATCGTCTACGTATGAAGTTACATCATTTGCAAATAAAGACTGGTTTTAGTTTAACAATATTTGTTTATTTACTTTTCTTGTCTTGCTGTACTGGCTAGGACTTCTAGTAAAATGTTTGAATAGGTAAGTTGAGAGCAGACTGTCTTGACTTGTTTTTGACTTCAGGAAAAGTGTTCAGTGTTTCACCATTAGGTATGATGTTAGCTGTAGGCCTTTTATAGATACTCTATCACATTGAGGAAGTTTCCTTTTATTTCTGATTTGCTGAGAATTTTTATCATGAATAGATGTTAAATTTTCTTACTTTTCTACATCTTTTGAGGTGATCATGATTCTTTTTTATTTGGTTAATGTGGTGAATTCCACTGACTTTTTTTGGTGTGTGTGTGAACTCGTAATGTTTATTTCACAAGTATTGTTTGTAGTTTTTAAATACCTTTTTGTCTTATACTTTATAAGACATTTTAAATATACATATGAATGAATAAATGAGGATGAATGTAATGGGTCATTAGAGCCCACTGATAATTCAAGGTTTATATCCAGGCAGCTTTATTCTGATTCCGTGTTCATCAAGCAACTTCATCTTCACATGAACTTGCTCACTGAGGCCGTGGGTTGTGCAGGCCAATCTTCACACCTGGTCTGCTTGACATTATATTCTATTCTTCAGTGTCACTGGCATCCTGGTATACTCTCCTTGGCAGTTTGTACACTTATCCACTGACTAATTTTTGAACATTAAATTAATTTTGCATCCCTGGGATAATCACAGTTATGATATATTTCCTTTAATATATTTGGTATATTTTGTTTGTTAAGTTTTTTTTTTTTTTTTTTTAAATATTATTCCTCCCCATATTTATTTATTTATAAGCAGATATTCATTTTTATTTATTTATTTATTTATGGCTGTGTTGAGTCTTCATTTCTGTGCGAGGGCTTTCTCCAGTTGCGGCAAGCGGGGGCCACTCTTCATCACGGTGCGCGGGCCTCTCACCATCGCGGCCTCTCTCGTTGCGGAGCACAGGCTCCAGACGCGCAGGCTCAGTAGTTGTGGCTCACGGGCCCAGTTGCTCCGCGGCATGTGGGATCTTCCCAGACCAGGGCTCGAACCCGTGTCCCCTGCACCAGCAGGCAGATTCTCAACCACTGCGCCACCAGGGAAGCCCCTGTTTGTTAAGTTTTAAAGAAATTTTTTTGGTCTATGTTCATGAAGATTCTTGTTCAGTAATTTTCTTTTCTTGTCATGTTTTTGTCAGGTTATGATAACAGTGTGCTGCCTCATAAAATGCCTTGGGAAGTGTTTCCTATTCCACTCTTCTCTAAAAGAGTTTGTCTAAGTTTGGTATTACTTATTTTTAAAATATTTTGAGGATTCACCCATGAAGCCATCTGGGAAGGTTTTAAAATATATATTAAATTACATTAACCTTTAGAGGACAATCTAGATTTTCTATTTCCTCTTGGGTCAGTTTTATTTATTTATTTATTATTTTTTGGCCATGCCCCGCAGCTTGTGGGATCTTCATTCCCTGACCAGGGATCAAACCTGTGCCCCCTGCAGTGGAAGCGTGGGGTCTTAACCATTGGACTGCCAGGGAAGTCCCTTGGGTCAGTTTTAGAAACTTGTGTTTTTACAGAATCTAGGCATTTCCTTTTATGCTTTTACTTCTTCTTATGGTATCTGTAATAATGTTCCCATTTCATTATGATATTGGTAATGCATTTTAGTCTTCTACATTTTGTTTTTAATTGTTCTTTACATATAATAATATTGCTTAATTTAAAATTTTTATATAGCATTGACTACAACTTCTGGAATAATGTTAATAGTAATGATAGTCAGCATCCTACCTTATTCCTGATTTTAGTGAGAATCCCTTTAACATTTCATCATTAGAATGTCTTGGGGTAGATATCCATTATCACGTTATAGAATCATCTTTTTATTCCTATTAAGAGAGTTCATAAGGACAAGATAGTGGGTTTTATTAAGTGACTTTTTAGTATTTCTGGAGGTGGACAGTTTTTTTGTTTTGACCTTTTGAGGTGATAAATAATTCCCTATTATGAAGTCCTTGCACTGCTGGGAAAACTCTACTTAGTTTAATATTGTTGAATTTGGTTTTGCTAATATTGTACTTAGGATTTTTGTATTTATGTTTTCATGAGAATGATCTGTTGTTTTCTTTACTCAGATTTTGATACTAAGCTTATGATATAGTTCCCTCTTGTCTGTTTTTCCTCTCCTTTTCTCCTTCCCTCCCCATTTTATCGAACTTCATCCTTCTGTTCAATTATACCTACAGAGCACTTTATACTTGTTCCTTACTGTAAGGCTAATTTGCTTATTAGTCTTTGTTTAGGAGACATAATCTTATAAATCTAATTTTGCTACTTGAACAATTTTTTTTCACCTAGTAGGTTGTGGTCTAGGTTGCTACTCAGAAGCTTCAAGCTAGTTCTTCTCTGATTCTTAGTTTGATGTAGATTTCTGCTTGGTTAATGTATTCTTATACATTTCTATTGCTTTAAAGCAGAATTTTCTTTTTTAAAAGCAATTCTTATTTTGTGCGTTAAACCTTCTGGAAGCATTGTAGGTGTTCCAAACAGTTTACCGTAATTTGCCTCGTCCCCCCAAATTGGTGGATAAGTGCTGAAGTTCTAGCCATTATCAAAAGTTGACCCTTTCACAGGTTATAAATGTAGTAACGGAGTTTACAGTTATCTACAGCAGTTTATTATGCATGCATATTATTTGTATTACCAGCTTGATTCTTAAACTTTCCCCTTAATAGGTATACTGTGATTTTTACAATAATTGGAAGATAATGGTTGCATACTTCTATATAATGACTACAACTCTATTGCAAAAATGATTGGAGCTGGATTGTAACTAAATGGTGACTTAATTTTAATGTTCTATTTTGATTATTTGCTTTTTTATTCCCTCTTTCTCCTTGCATCCCTCACCACTGTTATTCATATAAACTGTTTTCTCTTCTCTTTAATAAAACCCAGCTGCTTCCTTTGTGATGCTAAACTCAGTAGTCTACCTTTGGCTATTCTCCTTTCTTGTTAAAACATAACTTAGACTCTAATAATTTTTTTATCTCACTTCCATACCTTTACTTTCTTTGCTCTTGCATTTTTCGGTATTCATATTTTATTTTCATTATTACTCCTTTTTGCATCCCCAACAGAATTTCTTCCTTCTATGAAATATGAAACTGCACCCAATTCTAAATTTCTAGATAATTTTCTCACTTTTTGTATTTTTATATACAGATAGTATGAGTTTTTAGAAGTTTACTGGGGCCCTCAACATCAGGAACATTTTGTAAATGTTTAGTAAGTGTTGGTTAACATCACTAGGGACAGTTTTACTTAATGCTTCAACATGTATTATTGAGAATGATCTTGGTTTCATTGTAGTTGTCATGTGGTAGGTAAGTATTTCATGTCAGTATTTCTCAGTTACTGTATTTATTCCCTGAATTTTGTCTAATTGGAAAACAAGGCTGTGTCCCCGAATTATTTCAAGTTTGTGAAATTTTACAGTTAAGAGTATGAAGATGCAGAAAGAATTTGTAATATCTTAAAAATAGGGCTAGTAGTTTCTTTCTCACAGCATGCTAGGGCCAACTCAGCAGGACGTGTACAAGTAAATGCTTAGAGTGGAGGGAAATCATTTGCCTAATAAAATACTAAAAAGATTTCCTCAGGGAGAAGGTTGAGAGAAATAGATTTGAAAGCAGTCCAAGACTTAAGACTCATGTTCAAATTTGTGAGGTTTCCATGTTAGTTTAGAGCAGGGGTCCATGCTGCTTATTTTTGTAAGGTCTAAGGGAATGGTTTTTAAATTTTCAGGGGGTTGAAAAAATAAAAGAAGAGTATTTTGTGATATGGGAAAATTAAATGAAATTCAGATTTTAGTGTCCATAAATAAAGTTTTATTGGAACACAGTCACACTCATTTATTTAGGTATTGTCTGTAACCACCTTTGCATTTCAGCATCAGAGTTGAGTAATTGCAAGTTTGTATGGCTCACAAAGCATAAAATATTTAGCATTTAGCCTTTGACAAAAAATATTTGCTGACCCCTAGTTTAGCACCTCTTCTCTTTTAGTGTTACATTTTTTAATGGGGCTTTTAGTTTCTAAGATAGCAATGGTATGGATGAGTTAATATGTTTTCCATTCCACAATTAAGTAAACAGTGTATCCTTCATCTCAGAATTTACATGCACATACATTTTAGTCATTTTTTTTAACCTATAGGTTTAAATTCCATGAAACCATCTGAGATGTATAATTATTTAAATAGACCATTTTGGCTGCAAAAAATGAGTATAACATTCTTTCTAAATTGCTTCACTTGTAGTCGATCATGAACTTTTAAAGTATGTGTATAGAGTATACTTATATGTGCAAATTAATTAATTAATTATATTTTATTTTTTGGCTGTGCTGCGCGGCTTGCGAGATCTTAGTTCCCCAACCAGGGATCGTACGCAGGCCCCAGCAGTGAAAGCGTCTTAACCACTGGACCGCCAGCGAATTCCCTTATATGTGCAATTTAAAGATTACTAAAACAAGCACATTGGAAACACAGCCTTTGAGTTGGTTGAATGAGTTTCCATTTCTATGCAGATTTGAAACCACTTTTTTTTTTTTACATAATTCTTTTCTTGGGGGGTAATGATGTGTGTTTTACTGTTGTATTGGATCTAATGTCGTGTAACAATGGTCCTTTATTGTTTATAAAATGTTTTATTATTTAAAACATTCCAACACACACATTCTCTTTGAGACTTTCTCCAGAAATACAGTTTGCTTAACATTTTCTGTTTGAAGTAGGAATGAACTAGTTGTACATGTACAGAGGATTCTGAACTGTGTGCTATTTTTACTTGGCTTTATAGTGTAAAACTGTTACCATTCTGGATTTTACTGCGTCAAAATAGAAGCAAGACACACGTCGAGATAAGGGAGGAAGAAAACAAATTGAAACATTAATTTTTGTCTTCTTTTTAAAGGAGAATTATTAGCTATTATTTCTGTATCTTAGGCTCCTTAAATACCCTTATTATTAATCTTTTAATTTTATCCTGGGTGGGGTGCATGGTAATATATCTAGAAGTCAAATACATAATACTGACAATTCCGGGAGTATTCATATATAAGCTTGATTCCTGTATTTGTTTAGCATTAATGTTTACAATTCATTTTTCCATTTAAAAGGCACTTTTAAACCAGATTATCTCATATCTTTCCTGTCTACTGTACCCTTCTATGTCTCACCCAGACAAAAAATTGAAAGGATGTACTTCCTTATTAGTCGGTGCTTGACATGAAGTGGGAACACCAAAGTGCTGGCAGGATAAAAGAACTTAGGGATGGTTGAATTGGAAATGATCTCATGGTGGAAGAGGAGCATTTGATTGGCACCATGTGATCTGGGATCAGAATTGAGGAGATGGTAGAATCTAGATTTGGGTAAAGAAAAGGTCACACTTAACCATGCTAATAAACATTATTATTATTATTATTTTTTTAATTCTGGGAGGATGATACTGGCCCTTGTACTTCAGTTTAGTATTTCTCCTTGGATTAATTTTTTTCTATCTTATCTGTTACTACTGGTATATTGTAAATTGATATACAGAAGCCTCTCTAAAAGAACTAATTTAATAGGTCCAGAGTGACTTGGAGAGTTTTAAGCTTTTGGTACCTGGATGCATTTGTTTCAGATAGTCTCTGGGTCAGTTCTTATAAACTCTATAAAATAGGCATGCACTTCTACCAGGCTCCTTCCCCCAAATAAATCTGTTCTTTGTCCTGAATTGAAAATACATTGATGTAGGCAACTACTTCTGTTGACAACCTGCCCAAGTATGGCAGAGAACTAATTGGCACATTAGTTAGTCTCTGCTTTGATTTTATACAGATTTGATTTTATCTTATTAATAAGACCTTCATTAGGCCTTTAATTTTTTATACTCCTAGCCTTCTGAGAGAGCATTAAGTTAATAGGAAACACATTAATGCTAATTCTCTAATTATACATTAAAAAGTTTTTTCATCTCATCACTTTGTTTCTTTTTATTTGTCAATTGTACCTAGTTTTTAACTAATTTAAAATAGCTTTTCCCATTGTAAATATAAATGTTTATTTTCTAAAAATTGGGAAATAGAAGAAAATAAAAGGAAGAAAAGAAGCTACTTATAACTGCTCTACTAAGTGATAAAAGTCTGCTACTTTGGTATATTTCTTTTGAGTCACTCTTCCATATCTCCCTCCACCTCTCCCAGTTGTGGGAACCTATTATTTGCTATACATTTGCCCGTGGTACGGTGTTGAACACAATAGACACAGTCTTTAAACGGAAAGAAGTCAAAGTTTAATGTCCTTAAAGTTATTTTTTAAAATTAATTTGCTGTTATAGAGAAATGCATAAATATAGCCTGTCTTTACAAAAATCATAGACAAGGCTCAAGTTTCCAATCCATCCCATTTTCATCCCATTGTTTCATAGGTGTAGCCACTATTACCACCTTGTGTTTAATTTTTTTCTGTGATTTTGCATATAAAATTATATATTTTCCTCGACTTATTATGGGATTATATTCCAGTAAGTTGAAAATCTTGTCAGTCAAAAGTTCATTTAGTACACCTAACATGCCGAACATTATAGCATAGCCTAGCCTACCTTAAATGTGCTCAGAACACTTACATTAGCATACAGTTGGGCAAAAACACCTAACAAAACCTTTTTTATAATAAAGTGTTGAATATCTCATGTAATTTATTGAATACTGTACTGAAAGCGAGAAACAGAATGGTTATCTGGGTACCAAATGGTTCAAGTGTATCAGTTGTTTACCCTTCTGATGGTGTGGCTAACTGGGACATGTGGCTGACTGGGAGTTGCGGCTCACTGCCGCTACCCAGCATCACAGGAGAGTATTATACTGCATATCGCTAGCCTGGGATAAGATCAGAATTCAGAATTCGAAGTACGTTTTGTCTTCTCCGAACACACATCGCTTTTGCATCATGATAAAGTTGCAAGTTGAACAATCATAAGTTGAAGACCACCTGTATGTTTGTATATAAAGAAAACATATGGTTTCTTTTTTAATGTAAAAACTGTCATATAGTACCTGCAGTTAGCTTTTTTCATTCAGTATGTTTGTATGTACAGATCTACCTTAGTCTTTTAAATTGCTGTAGTATTTCTTTTTGTTGATGTGCCATAAATTTGCCATTTCCTATTGATGGACTTCTTTTGTGCATGTGGCCTCACTGTGGCATGCCGGATAGTTCCCTGACAAGGGATCAAACCCGTGCCCCCTGCAGTGGAAGCGCAGAGTCCTAACCACTGGACCGCCAGGGAATTCCTTGATGGACATTTAGGTTTCCAGTTTTTTTGCTGTTACAAACAGTGCTGGAACTATTTGTACATGGTGCCTCATTAAAATGTGCACTGGTTTCTCTAAAAAAGATAAAAGGAAGTGCAATTAGTAAATCTTAGAGAATACGTGGTTATCCCTGAAATTTTACTGTTTGTATTGCTCTTAAAGTTGGATCTTACAGCAGTTTATCTTATATCAGTCCTCTCTCAACTGGCATGTTATTGTTGTTTAATGTTTTATTTTATCCTTGTTAAATCCAACAAGTTATATTATTTTATACAGAAATAGAATATTCTATAGAAATATGATTCAATTTACATATATTTTTACTATATTCTTTCCTCACCATCTTCTTTAATCTCTGACTGTTCTTCTGAGATCATTTTCCTTCTTCCTGAAGAATATCTTCACAAATTCCTTTAATGGATGTCTCTTACTGGTAAACTGTCTCTATTTTTGTTTATTTGTTTTAATTTTAATTTAGCCTTATTTTAAAATCAGTTATTTTTATCATGGAAAATTTTAAGCATATGTGAAAGTAGACCAAATAGTGTGGTGAAACCCAATTATTTCCATCCCTCAGTTTCCGTAGTTACGGACTTTTGCTATTCTAATTTCATCGCTTCCCCATTCTGTGCCTCCTTTCCTGCTAAAATATCATACCATGAAGTCTGTAAATACTTTAGAATGTATCTCCTGTAGAAGAGCTTTTTAACAAAATAAACACAATACTATTATCATATTTAACTAATGTCTTCTAATAGCCAGTCCATATGAAAAGCTCGATTATCTCAAAAAATGTTGTTTTATCATTTACTTTCATTCTTAAGGGTTATTGTTTTCAAGGAGCACAACTGTAGATTGACAGTAATTTTCTCTCAGAATCTTGAATATTGTCTTTCCCTTCTGGCTTCACTTGTTGCTATTGAGAAATCTGCTGTAAAGTCTAATTATCATTTCACTGGGTGAAGGGTGCTTTTTAAATGTTTGCTTTTGAGATTCTTGTTGCCTTTAATGTTCTGCAGTTTTACTGTCTTGTGTCTGGGTGTGGATTTATTGATCTCACTTGGCTATGTTGTGCTTTCTGGGGCAGGGGGTTATTTTTAACCATTCTTGGAAAATTGCAGCTATTATCTTTTTCTTTTAAGACTTTGAAAAAAGTAAGAACTGTATATTCAGAAACATAAAACATGCACATGTAGAACATGTAGACTTTAATTATATAGCAAACATCTTTGTAACCACTTCCCAGGTCTAAAATAGAATATTTCATTGAAGGTGAGTCAAAGAAGGTGAGCAAAGTCAAATCCCATGCTCTTGGATTGGAAGAATTAATATTGTTAAAATGGCCATACTACCCAAAGCAATCTACAAATTTAATGTGATCCCTATCAAAAATACCCATGATGTTTTCCACAGAACTAGAACAAATAGTCCTAAAATTGACATGCAGCCATAAAGGACTCAGAATTCCCAAAAGCAGGAGGCATTACCCTCCCAGACTTTGGACATTACTACAAAGCTACAGTAATCAAAACAATGTGGTATTAACACAAAAACAGACACATGGATCAGTGGAACAGAATAGAGAGCCCAGAATAAACCCACACACCTATGGTCAATTAGTCTTCGACAGAAGAGGCAAGAATATCCAATGGAAAAGGACAATCTCGTCAACAAGTTGTGTTGGAAAAGTTAGACAGCCACATGTAAATCAATGAAGTTAGAACACACTCACACCATACACAAAAAATAAACTCAAAATGGCCTAAAGACTTAAATATAAGGCATGACACCATAAAAATCTGAGAAGAAAACGTAGGCAAAACATTCTCTGACATAAATCATACCAATGTTTTCTTAGGTCAGTCTCCCAAGGCAATAGAAACAAAAGCAAAAATAAACAAATGGGACCTAATCAAACTTACAAGCTTCTGTACAGCAAAAGAAAACATAAACAAAATAAAAAGACAACCTACAGACTGGGAGAACATGTTTGCAAATGATGCGACTGACAGGGCTTAATTTCCAAAATATAAAAACAGCTCACATATCTCAAAAACAACAAAAAAACAACCCAATTGAAAAATGGGCACAAGACCTAAATAGACATTTTTCCAAAGGAGACATACAGATGACCAACAGGCACATGAAAGGATCCTCAACATCACTAATTATTAGAGAAATGCAAATCAGAACTACAATGAGGTACCACCTCACACTGGTCAGAATAGCCATCATTAAAAAGTCTACAAACAACAAGTGTTGGAGAGGGTTTAGAGAAAGGGAATCCTCCTACACTGTTGGTAGTAATGTAAGTTGGTGCAGCCACTATGGAAAACAGTATGGAGTTTCCTCAAGAAACTAAAAATAGAGTTGCCATATGGTCCAGCAGTCCCACTCCTGGGCATATATCTGGACAAAACTATAATTCAAAAAGATACATGCACCCCCCCTATGTTCACAACAGCACTATTTACAATAGCCAAGACATGGAAACAACCTAAATGTCCATCAACAGATGAATGGATAAAGAAGGTGTGGTACATATATATACACAATGGAATATACTCAGCCATAACAAAGAATGAAATAATGCCATTTGCAGCAACATGGATGCAGCTAGAGATTGTCATACTAAGTGAAGTAAGTCAGAAAGAGAAAGACAAATACCATATGATATCACTTGTATGTGGAATCTAAAATATGACACAAATGAGCCCATCTACAAAACAAATAGACTTGCAGACATAGAGAACAGCCTTGTGGTTGTCAAGGGGAAGGGGAGTAGGGGAGGGATGGATTGGGAGTTTGGGATTAGCAGATGCAAACTATTATATATAGAATGGATAAACAACAAGGTCCTTCTGTATAGCACAGGGAACTATATTCAATACCCTGTGATAAACCATAATGGGAAAGAATATAAAAAAGAATGTATACATATGTATAACTGAATCACTTTGCTGTACAGCAGAAACTAACAACACTGTAAATCAACTATACTTGAATAAAAAAAAATAGAATATTTCAAGTACTTCAGAACACACACCCCCCCCCCCCCCCGCCCCCTGCCAAGCATACACACGTCTTCCTGTTCACCTCTTCATAACCCTCTCCCTTTCACCCAGAGGCAATCGCTGTCCTGACTTTTTAATCACCTTATGTGCATCTCTAAAAGTTTTCTTTTATCTGTTGAAATTTGTATAAGCACAGTTATATTCTACTTCTTGCTTCCTTGTTCAATACTGTATTTCTGGGATTCATCTTTGTTGTGTAGCTATAGTTCTTCATTTTTATACCATTGTTTCTTCAAATATGTTTCTTCTTTTCCTTTTCTCTCCTTCTAGTATTCCCATGATGTGTATGTTGACGTGCTTAATGGTGTTTTATATTTCTCTGAAGCTCTGTTCATTTTTCTTCATTTTTTCCCCCTCTCTGTTCTTTGGATTGCTTAATCTCTATTGATCTATCTTCTCTTTCACCAATTCATTCTTCTGCCAGTCTACATGTACAGGCTTTGAGCCCCTCTAGTGACTTTTTTATTTCAGTCATTGTACTTCTAACTCCAGAATTTCCATTAAAAAAAAGAGCATCTATCTCTTTATTGAAATTCTCTATTTGATGTGACATTGTCATTATACATTACTTCTTTAATTATGGTTTCCTTTAGTTTTTTGAACATACTTAAAATGGCTCCTTTGAAGTCTTTGTCTGTTAAATCCAACATCTGGTGGCTCTCACATGCAGTTTCTGTTGCCTGTTTTTTTCCTGGCGTATGGGTTATACTTTCTTGTTTCTTTGCACAGTTGTAATTTCTGGTTGGAAACTGGACATTTTATATAATATTATAGCAACTCTGGGTACTAGTCTCCTCCTACCCTTCCCAGGGTTTGTTATTGTTATTTGCTTATTTGTTTAGTGACTGGGTGGATTAATTTAGTGAAGTCTGTTTCCCTCTTGCAGTGTTAAGCGTCTGTTGGTGTTCCTGGGGCGTGCAGATTTGGGTATGTCCACATGCATCCTGGGATGACAGTGTTTTGGGCAGGGCCCTCTTCCACTGTCTCTTTCATTGACCACACCCAGATGTTAAACTCCACAAATTGCCCGCTGACTGCTCAACAATGCCCTAGGACATAAATTGCTTCTCAGCCTGATTGAAAAAAAAATTGAGCTCACTTGAAGGCATAGTTCTTGAGGTCAGAGCTTGAAATTTGTTCTGACCCCAGGAGGGTTCATCCCAGCAGTTAAGAACCTGATTCTCCTTATTCTTTCCTGCAAAGTAGCTGGTTTACAGTTCAGCCTGTGTCTGACTCTCCTCCCAGTTGTCTTTTCACTACAGCCTTCATGGTTTTGAGATTGTGCTTAGGTTTGGACTTCAGACAACATTACAAATGAAGTCAGTTTTTTGGGAAGAGATTCAGAGCTATCTGTTTTAAGACTTGCTTTACCTTCCTGTTAAAATCTCTGGCTAAGCTCTGGCATTGAGTAGGGGGGGCAGTGGTGCACTTTTTTCTCCGTGTGACACTCCCAGTTTAGTAACTGAGCACTCATTGGAGGGGTATACAGTAACCTCAAGTCTTGTCTTGCCTTTCCTGGTGCAGGACCCCAGCTTTATGAAGTAGCTGGTTGGAGGGCAGTCTGGGTCGTAGTATTTTCAACATGCAGCAGCAACATAGGTCCTCTTTCCCATGAGTGGCAGTTGGGTGGAAGAGGGGAGCCTCCATCTATCGGCTGCACTTAATGTGGAACTTTAGCTTCAGCATCAGGTAGCTTTGGGCAGGATGAGAAATGCTAATGTCCTGTCCCTCCCAGGAAGATGGCTCTCTGAGTGGTAACCCTGTGTTCTTGGCAGCACCAGCCTGGAGTGAAGTTTGAGTCTCACTGAACTGAGAAGGGGGAGGGAAGGAGAGAGAGAACAGTTTTTAGTCAGATACCACATAGTATTGTTGTTTTTCCTGAGTTTTAGTAGATTTTCTTGAATAAGCGTTTCTTCATTTGCCTTATGCTCTTAGCATCGTTTCTGGATAGTTTAAATGGTTGGTTTTAAATAGTTTTCAGCAGTTTTGCTGGGGAATGAGCTCATGGAGCTCCTTACACTGTCACACTGGAAGTGGAACCCACAGAGATCTTTTGAAAATATAAGTCAAATCCACGCCATTCCTCTCTCTAAAACTCTTGGGTGCTCTTCATGTATTTCGCAAAAAAAACCAAAGCTATTGCAATGGCCGATGATGAACCCTTGCCAGTTCCTGGACCGCCACATAGCTCTGACCTTATCTCAAACACTGAATTTGCTGTTCTTCAAGCATTTCAGGCAGTCTCCCTTCTTGGGGTCTCTCTTCTGATTTTTTCCTTGCCTGGTCTGTTCTCAGTGTATGCATGGCTTACTCAGGTTCCTCTGTTAAATGTTACCTTTTCAATGAAATCTCCAACTGGCCCATTTAAATTGCAGCCTGACTCTGGTACCTTCTCTCACCTTTTATCATAATTTACTGACTTATTATGATTTTTGTTTAGATTTTGAATTAGAACAGGAAACAAAGGTGGAGATATTTGCCTCTTAGGGTCACTAAAGTATCCCAAAGACCTAGACTAGAATTTGAAACAAGGGCTTAATAACTATTTATTGAATCACTGAGTGAATGAAGGTAAAAACGAACTTTTAGATGGCAAAAACCTTCAGTGGCCAGCCATCTAAGTTTTCTAATAAAGTTAAAACTTTTTACCTAGAGAGAAGAATAAATAATGTTATTGGTATACTGGGTACAATTAGAATAACCAGTTAGCTTTCTTGATAAGAGAGCCTAAATGTGCTCTTTTTTTTTTTTTTTTAAACTCTCTCCCCCTTTAAAAGACTAATCATTGTTAAGTTCTGCCTACTATGCTTTTCATAGTAGAGATCTTTACCAAATTGGCTTGAATTAGATATTTTTACTTGAACCATTTTAAATGTGTTTGAAAACTTTTTTATTTAAAGGAAAGTTGTCACAAACCTTTTTTCTTTAAAATTGATTTTTCACAAAATGATCATCTTCAATTTTTTTTATACATTTATATTTTCATAGTGTTAGCTTTTTGAAAATACATTTGTATGCAGCAGTTGCGTTTCTTTATGGCTTTGATTTAAATGGTTTGTCATCTTGTTGTCTTTGTACAGCTGATAAATTGGTGGATTTTGTTGAACAGTTCTCCCAAATCAACATCACATTGCTCTAACTATGCAAATGAATACTACATGCAAATTAGAAATTACTTTTTTTAATAGTGTTACATCATAATAGAAAAACCTTTGCCTTTTCAGTGAGGTGTTCACAGAACTCTATTACTATGTCTAATGTGTATTTGCTACGTGTAGACTTGTAAAGATTAGCACAGTTTTGTTCAGTGACTCTTACAATATGTGCTTACGCATTTATGGATGAATGAATAGGTACTTCCCTTTCCTTCACTCCCTTCCTTCCTCCATCCCTTCTTTCTTGTTTTCCTTCCATTTGACACATATTTGTTAAGTGTTTGCTATCTGCCAAGAACTCTTCTAGGATTTTTGGATACGCTAACAAGTGAAACAGTCTCTGTCCTCATGGAGGTTGCTTTCTATTGGAAAAACATTGTTTGTCTCCTTCCACCCTTATCTACCCCTTCTCCTGCAGAAGACACTTAGGGGACATGATATATTATGTGAGATGACTTGTATGCTGATTTTTATTTACATCTTAAGAATATAAAGTACAGGGAATTCCCTGGAGGTCCAGCGGTTAGGACTTGGTGCTTTCACTGCCGGGGGCCGGGTTCAGTTCCTGGTTGGGGAACTAAGATCCCACAAGCCACGCAGTGCGGCCAAAAAAAAAAAAAGAATATAAAGTACAAATAAGTTACTGAATAAAGAACAAATTGGTGGGGAGGTAGAAAGCAGCCCCACATAATCAATTTTTTTGTATAACTGCAGCTTAACCTTTTATGAGAGAGACTTTAAATTCTTAGGTAGATTTTTTTTCTATGGGAAAATGTCTAAACGAGATGTTTATTTCTATGAGAAAATAAATAAGCTTTCCTGCCTTCCTAACTTGGGTATAGGCAGTCTTAAGTTCCATTGTAAATGTACATTCATGGTATATGTATATTGGTATTTTGGTATTTAATTTAAAAAGGTGAAGAGGTGTTGGTGCTGATATTTAGTCAGTTGACTTACCTTGCTCTTTCACTTGCAAACTCTTCATAGCTACTATTCAATCTGTTTTTGCCTTTGTGTAGTTTATATGAGTAACATGCTTTGTGAAGTATATGCCTAATTCAGAAACAGTGAACAACCTGGAGCATTGTTTCCTACTTTTGAAGAGTGTTGTCGTCAAAACTGACATATAACAAATAATTCATTCCTCCTTTTATTTATTATTCATTCATCAAATACATGAGTGCTTACTATGTACTCCCAGTCATGTTGTAGCTGCCTGGCATACCATCGTAAATGTGATGCACCAGTTAACTTCTCTCCTGGAGCTTCCATTCTATTGAGAATGGACTGATTGTTAAAGAAACAAGAATTTCTAGTTATAAAACATTGGCTAAGTAAAATATAAGCTGTGTGGTATTGTACGTAAATTTATTATAGGTTTTTTAAAAATGTTAGTTTATAGTTATGTATATATTGAATTTATGGTTTTTATGGAAACTTAAGATGCTATTCTAGTTACCATTCAAAGTGTGTGTGTGTATATTTCATATCTATAAATAGCTTTTCTCTTATGTGTAATTATAGTGTACATATAATTTGGGGTGTATAATGTGTTCAGGAATGTAATTTCTATGTAACTATTCAGTGGAATTGCATCATACACACATTTAACTTATCACAAATTCACTGCCACATTGGCAGAAAATTAAAGGATTAATTAAATAAAGCAACCAAATACTTAAGGTTTTTCGAAAGTGCTGTTTATTACATATTGCATTTAAGTGTGTATAGTTATATTTTCATTTTTAATTTTTATTGTAAAATATTTGTAACATAAAACTTGTCATTTTAAGTATTTTTAAGCGTACAATTCAGTGGCATTAAGTACATTCACAATGTTGCGTAACCATCACCACTTTCTATTTCTAAAATCCTTTTATCATCCCAAACAGAAACTCTGTACTTATTAAAGAAAAACTTCCCATTCTCCCTCCCCCTCCCAGCCTCTGTTCTGCTTTCTGTGTCAACGAATTGCCTATTCTAGTTACCTTGTATCAGTGGAATCATACAGTTTTTGTGTTTTGTGACTGGCTTATTTTACTTAGCATAATGTTTTTAAGGTTCATCCACATTGTACCATGTATCAGAATTTCATTCTTTTTATGGCTGAATAACATTTCATTGTATGTATACACTACATTTTGTTTATCCATTCATCTGTTGATGGACACGTGGGTTGTATCGTGAATAATTCTGCTATGAATATTTGTGTACAAGTATCTGTTCAAATCCTTCCTTTCAGTTCTTTTGGTATATCCCCAAAAGTGGAATTGCTGGATCAGATGCTAATTCCATGTTTAACTTTTTGAGGAACCACCAAACTGTTTTCCATAGCAGCTGCAGTTCTTGACATTTTATAGTGTTTTTTTTCTTTTCTTTTAATTTTTATTGGAGTTTAGTTGATTTACAATGTGTTAGTTTCAGGTGTATAGCAAAGTGAATCTGTTATACATATACATATACCCATTCTTTTTTAGATGCTTTTCCCATATAGGCCATTACAGACTAATGAGTAGAGTTTCCTATGCTATACAGTAGTGGCCCTATGTTTTGGGGTTTTTTTTAAACATCTTTATTGGAGTATAATTGCTTTACAATGTTGTGTTAGCTTCTGCTGTATAACAAAGTGAATCAGCTATATGTATACATATATCCCCATATCTCCTCCCTCTTGAGGCTCCCTCCCACCCTCCCTATCCCACTATAGTGTATTTTATACAAATCTTTTGAACAGGGTCCTAAGTACAAAACCATGTATACAGCACTTTATGAGTGATAAGGAACTTTTGAACATGATTTTGAGTGTATGATTTTTGTTTTGTACACTTACTACATGGGAGGTTTTTGATGATGCAGGAGCATTTTTATGTATGTCAGAATTTATACTGTGTTGTCTGTTTACAATAGCCAGGACATGGAACCAACCTAAATGTCCATCCACAGATGAATGGATAAAGAAGATATGGCACATATATACAGTGGAATGTTACTCAGCCATAAAAAGAAATGAAATTGAGTTATTTGTAGTGAGGTGGATGGACCTAGAGTCTGTCATACAGAGTGAAGTAAGTCAGAAAGAGGAAAACAAATACTGTATGCTAACGCATATATATGGAATCTTTAAAAAAAAAAATGGTACTGATGAACCTAGTTGCAGGGCAGGAATAAAGAGGTAGACATAGAGAATGGACTTGAGGACACGGGGTGGGAGGGGGAAGCTGGGGCGAAGTGAGAGTAGCATCGACATATATACACTACCGAATGTAAAACAGTTAGATGGTGCGAAGCAGCAGCATAGCACGGGGAGATCGGCTCGGTGCTTTGCAATGACCTAGAGGGTTGGGATAGGGAGGATGGGAGGGAGGCTCAAGTGGGAGGGGATATGGGGACATGTGTATGCATATGGCTGATTCGTTTTGTTGTGCAACAGAAACTAACACAGTATTGTAAAGCAATTATACTCCAATAGAGATCTATTAAAAAAAAAAAATGACCGCTTAGAGTTGAGCTCAAGAAAAGTCTGCCCCAACCAACACATGCTTGCTACCCTGCTCTCTGTCTCTGGCTCACTCTTAACCTGAAGTGGAGGACTGCCCTTCCCCCAGCTAATTGTGGTCCCCCCGCGCCCCTCCCCCATTTCTGGGATTTGTAAGTAATAAATCTTGTAACTTAAAAAAAAAAAAGAATTTATACTGTGTTGTGTTATTAGTTGCAGGTGATATAGAGAACAAGAACTTAGATAATGAAGTAGAGATTTCCTGTAGAATTTAAATTTTTGAAAAAGTAATGTCACTTTTAGTTTCAGGACATTTGCACTATATACCAAAGAATATGCGACTGAGCCTTCAGTAATCATAACTTCTGTCTTACCATATTGGAAAGGACATGGGCTTTGAAGTTGGCAGTCTTACTTTTGCATTGTCTTTAACACCCCTCATTTTATTTATTTGTTTGGTTGTTTATTTTTAAATTTTTATTGGAGTATAGTTGATTTACAGTGTTGTGTTTCTGCTGTACAGCAAAGTGAATCAGTTACTCAATTATACATATACATATATCCACTCTTTTTTAGATTCTTTTCCCATATAGGTCATTACAGAGTATTGAATAGAGTTCCCTGTGCTATACAGTAGGTCCTTATTAGTTATCTATTTTATACATAGTAGTGTGTATATGTCAATCCCAATCTCCCAGTTTATCCCTCTCCCCCTTTCCCCCTTGGTAACCATAAGATTAAACCCCTCATTTTATATATGAGGAAACTGATAGTGGCAAAACTGGGTCTGCAGACCAGGATTCCTGAATTGTTTATAAATACATATACCATTTTTTTCTTTTTAAAAAACTTATACTTTGAAATAATTATAGGTTCATAAGAAGATATTTCATTTTATTTTTCTTCTAATTATTAACAAAAGTCAGATTTAGTTTTCCTAAAAGATGAAAATAATTTCTTTTTTTAAGTTTAGCCATTTGAATTGCAAAAATGTTTGTTGTAGCAATACAGATAATACAGATTTTCAAAATAAAATTAGTACCTCCATTTTGTCTTTTGTGATATGGATAACATTTTGGTGTATAACCTTTAATGTGCTTTATTTTCTTCGAGAAACAAATCAAATATATACACATAGAGTTTTTATATTTACATGGAAGTATATATTTACGTTAGTCTCCAGTTTACTTTTACAAATTAAAAAATCCTGTATAATAGACATCTTCTGATTCAACACACATCAACCTTAAGGCTATATCATTATTTACTTAATGATTTGCCAACTGATGGATAGTTAACATTGTTTGCAGTTTTCTACGCTTATGAACAATGCTGCAAAACATACAGCAAAGTACTTGGTGCACATGTGTGAGTATTTATGTAGGATAGAGTCTAAGGTGGTTTAAGGGAGTGGTTAAAAGCACAGATGTGGGGCTAAGACTTCCTGGAATGAATTCAGGCTGCACCACTTAATAGCTGTGCAATTTAAGGCAAGGTACTCTTTGTGCTCCCATTTCCCTTTGTAAAGAGGAACTTAGATCAGTGATAATCTCTGCTTTTCGGGGAGACTAACTTTGACAGGCTGGTGGGGGAAAAATCCTACCTCACTGTTTACTAACTAAAGAGGTTGATCATCTTTTCATATGTTGTAATCATTTGTAATACTTTTGTGAACTACTCATCATATTCTGTTCTCATTTTTTCTTTTGACTTGTTTGCCTTTTAAAAATTGCTTGTAAGATTTCTTTATATATTCTGGATAGTGACTCTTGTATACAGTGAATATATCCTTTACTCTGTTGCTTGCTTTACTCTGTTGCTTTAATTTGTCTGTTTTTTTCTTTTCACATTGCTAAGTTGATCATATCTATCTTTTATGAATTTCTGTTTCTGCTTAGGAAGACTTTCTGTATCCCAAGATTTTTAAAAATTCTATTTTCTTCTAACACTTTAATAGTTTATTTCAATGTATAGCTCTTCAGACAGATCATATGGGATTTATTTTGATTGCAGTGTGAGACAGCTATATACTGTTTCTTTCTTAAAATGGATAGACCAGGATCCTGTTACTGCTTTTAAATTGGGCCCATCCTCGCCATATTGATTTGTTATGTACCCCCCTTTTTAAAATAAATTTATTTATTTATTTTTGGCTGCGTTGGGTCTTCGTTGCTGTGCATGGGCTTTCTCTAGTTGCAATGAGCAGGGGCTACTCTTCATTGCAGTGCATGGGCTTCTCATTGTGGTGGCTTCTCTTGTTGCAGAGCACAGTCTCTAGGCTCATGGGCTTCAGTGGTTGTGGCTCGCGGGCTCAGTAGTTGTGGCTCACGGGCTCTCGAGCGCAGGCTCAGTAGCTGTGGCACACGGGCTTAGTTGCTCTGCGGCATGTAGGATCTTCCCAGACCAGGGCTCGAACTCATGTCCCCTGCATTGGCAGGCGGATTCTTAACCACTGCGCCACCAGGGAAGCCCTTGTTATGTCCCTTTTATCAAATATTAAAATCTCATTAATTCGTGGTTCTGTTTATAGATTCTCTATTTAGTTTCTTTGATCTTTTGTCTGTTTTTGTACCAATATCAAATTATTTGTTACTGTAGCTTTGTAGTACAGTTCAGTATCTGATAGTGCAGATCCCCACGTTTCTTCCACAAAAGTTTCAAAGCATGTCTCATGCATTTACTCTTTCATGTAAACTTTAGAGTTAGTTTGTCAAATTATGTAAACAAACAAAAAATCTCCGTTATTTTGACATAGCGTTTTAATTTAACAATGACTTTAGCCTGAAAATTTTCAATTCTCCATAATCTAAAAAGATAAATTATTTAATTTTTAAAAAGACTTTGAGGCATGGAGGTCTATTTGTTCTCTTCCCCCTTTCTGTAGGCTTTTTGTAGCATTTCTATAATAAAAAGGAATATTTTAATTTTGTTTAATACGTGTGTATTTTCCCAGAAGTGAATTTTTCATTGGCATATTAATACATATTTAATTGTAAACAATTAGGTTCTATGGCATTTTTTTCAGGTCTTATGTTTTCTGTGGTAATGGTTTGATGTTAACATGTAATTACAGGTAACTGAAACTGCTCTTCATTAGTTTTATTTTGTAAATTAGGACACATTTTAGACTACTATAGTACTCTTTTAGTTATGTGGCAGTATTACTACTAGCTTTTAGGTGAAAGATAAGACAGTTTAGAGTATGTTTTAGGGTGAAGATGTTTCTGTATAGTATTTATTCCCCTAAAATATGCTATGATTAGTACTGGTTAGTATTAAATGTTTTAGCTAAAAAAAGGAAGTTCTTTTCTGTTTCTGTTGAATCAAAACATTTAACAACCTCACACCTTTTATCTTGACATGAAGAATATACAGAATTCCATCTTCTGAGATAGCAAAAATTGATCTGATTAATATCTTTCTAATTTTTTATGAAATTTGATTCTTGATCATTGAATATGCCATTTTTTTCAGTAGTAAGCAGTATATTTTGTTTTTTCTTATGCAGGTCTTCGAAGTTCTACAGTTTAGTTCCTAGCGCTGAACCTCCTTCTCCCTTAAATTATTATAAACTTTTGCTGCTGTTTAATAAACGTGAAGATGTCTCGCAGTCCTGATGTGAAGGAAGACCCTGTGGAATGTCCTCTTTGCATGGAGCCCTTGGAGATAGATGATATCAACTTTTTCCCTTGCACCTGTGGCTACCAGATTTGCCGATTTTGTTGGCATCGAATTCGCACTGATGAAAATGGGCTTTGTCCTGCATGCAGAAAGGTAAATACTCCAAAATAACTTTGTGTTTAGTTTTTTTCCCCATGCCTATGAGTAAGTAGATTTAAAAGAATCTACAAACCTCAGATGAGATAATGTGTAGCATTGTATTTTTAAGATTTAATGAAGTGGAAAGAACACTTGCCTTGGGAGTCAGAGTCTTGGCTTTATTGTTAACTAAGTATATGACCTTGGTGAAGTCACATAACCTCTCTGGTTGGCCTTAATTTTCTTATCTGAGGAGACTGACAAGGTTGGTGGTGCTGGCTGTTTAATAGGATTAAGGGTAGAGAGAGGCAGTAGATTTAGATAGGACGGTGTGAAATTGGAAAAACACAATCAGTATTACATCTGGGGGGAAATTTGCTTTAGTTTTCCAGTACAAAATAGTAGAGAAGTTTTGATGTGTACTAAAAAAGATCATGAGTTAAAATGAAAAGAGAAATCCTGGTTTAGAAGGTAATACTTACTCATTTGTTGGTCCTTATGACAATGCTAGGCTGATAATGCTATCCCTATTGTATGGTTAAGGAAACTAGGCCTTTTAAGTAACTTATCGAAGGCATCAACTAATGGGTAGTAGGTTTGGGGGTCAAATGCAAGTCCTTTGAATCCTTTCTAAATCTAAAAAATCTATGATTTTTAAAATAGTATTCTGGGTTTTGTTGTTTTTATAAGCAGATGCAGCAATTACAGTGTAGTAAGTGACCTATTAGGGGGAGTAGGATTGCTGCATCTCTGTTTTGAAGGACTTTGTTACCACCTTAGGGACTAATGCAAATAGCTATTTTTTGCCTTATCTTTAATATCTGTTTATATGATTTAAACTTTCTTTTGTTTACCCATTCAAAGAGCTCTTGGTTCATTATTACCAAATTTTGAGAATTGGAAATGTGTTTTAGATACCTAGATTATTAAAAAAATAATATCTCAGAAGGCAATGTGTTGTCCAGTTGTTGTTTTTTTTAAATCTAGTGGGCAGTTAACGTATATTATATGAATGAAAAAAGGTGAGCTCTACTTAAATGTTAATTAATGTAGTTTTTATATATATATATGTTATATAACAGTAGGTGTTTATAATGTATATATATATCTTTTTATATAGTTCATATACTTTAAGAATGTGAATGGAAAGGTAAATGAAAACGATAACATTAGCTTTTTAAATTTGTGTTAATGAATTTTAAAACATTCAGTTGTATTTTAAAAATCAGTTCCCCATCATTCCATTAGAGGACAATTGTATTGAACTATTATGTTGAAAGTGGTGACTTTCAGGATAACCTAAGACTATTTGAGGAAATAGCAAAGAAATTCATTTCAGTTTTAAGGGATTACCTAGAATCACCTCAAATCCTTAGAAAGTGCAGTAAAAAATAGAAAAAAATTTAAGATTAAAAACTAAACAGAGGGGCTTCCCTGGTGGCGCAGTGGTTGAGAATCTGCCTGCCAATGCAGAGGACGCGGGTTCGAGCCCTGGTCTGGGAAGATCCCACATGCCGCGGAGCAACTAGGCCCGTGAGCCACGGTTACTGAGCCTGCGCGTCTGGAGCCTGTGCTCCCGAGGCCGCGATAGTGAGAGGCCTGCGCACCGCGATGAAGAGTGGCCCCCACTTGCCACAACTAGAGAAAGCCCGTGCACAGAAACGAAGACCCAACAAAGCCAAAAATAAATTAATTAATTAATTTAAAAAAATATACAAAAACTAAACAGAGTAACTTCAGCAAAGCTGGTTGTTAGTAAAAGGGTTCCTTTCTGGGAGGACTAGTGTGAGGAATCTGGAGGGCAGAAGGCCATTGGGATCAATTTGAAGAAAAAGTGTTAACTCAAAACATATTCAGGAGAAGACTGTTGAAAAAAGGTAATAATAGTGGTGCTTCAAGACCCTAGGAGAACTGTCAGTGTGGTTGGTTGAGTACAGAGGCATTGGAGCAACAGTCCAACTTTTATGCCAGGTAGCAGAGACAGATGCCCTCTAGTTGGAACACTGATTATAAATTTAGGTCAGAGCCTTAAAGGGGATAGAAATACCCTGGAGGAACTAGGACCTCCTATGCTCAGAAGATGAACTATTAACATACCCTTTTGAGCTGTTTTTCCTCTCTGTGGTCACAAAAAAACATCCTACGGCAAACAGAAATAGCATTTTATAGACTGGTTGACAGAGTTCTTACATGTGCAACAACCAAGAATCAATAGGTATTTTAGGAAAGCCAACATTATGGAAGGGAAGCACAAAAATCAGTATATAGAAGAATCTAACATAAGTAAGCAAACAGAAAGAAACTTTTTTAAGTGTCATTGGTACCTCTTAAAGAGGTAAGAGAGAATGACATATTCATGTAGAAGGAACATTTTTTTTTTTAAAAAACAGAGATCTTCAAAATGAACAATCTTATAGATAGGTTGAAGAAAAGAATGAACACAGTTCAGGAGCAAATTAGCGAGTTGGAAGATTGTGCTGAGTATTTTTTTGCAGGATATAGTGCAGAAATATAAAAAATAGAAAGCTTGAAAGAAAAGTTAAGCAATGTAAAAGAGAGATCTTCTGGTTCTAATCTCTGCTAAGAGAAGTTTTAGAAGCAGTGAGCTAAGAATGGATCAGAAGAAATAATGAAAGAACTAATAGAAGAAAATTACTCACTATGAAAAGCAGTTGTCCTCAGATTAGAAGGGTTCTGTAAGTATGAAGCAAGATGACTGAAAAATATCAACATCTATTTACATAATTGTGAGATTTTAGAATATCTAGAATAAAGACAAAGTTCTGAAAGTCCATGAGAGAAAAATACATAGATCACAAAGGAACAAGAATAAAACTGATGCCCGTGTTTTTGTTTTACAACCATAGAAAAGAGAACACAAATGAAAAATTTGTTTTTCCAAATTTTTGAGTGAAAATAAGTTTTAATGAAGAATTCTCAATTTCATTCAGATTTGAAAGCATAATAAAACATTTTACAGACATACAAAGATTAACAGGTTTAATATCCACTCTACAATACAAGTAGAAGAGTTGAGGATGACTGCTAGATTTTGAACTGAGCAACTAGAAGTAGAGAATGGCCATTTAACTGAGATGGGGAAGACTGCATCTTCTAGGAATAGGGTTTTTGAGAAGATCAGGAACTCGGTTTTAAACATGTTAAGTTTGAGATTCCTATTAGAGACTTAAATGGAGATATTGACTAGACAGGTGAATATTCAGTTTTGGTTTGGGCATGGAGATATAAATTTGGAAGTTAATCAATATATAGAATATTTTTATAAATTAATGACACTGGATTAAATCACAGAGAGGGTCAGTGGAAAAAATGAGAGATTGTCTAAGGATGAACACCAAGGCTCTCCAACATTTATAGAAAGAAAAGAAAAAAAAAAATCCAGATTAAAGAAATATGAGACAACCTCCTTTTGGGTCTCCAAGTTAGAATCTTTAGCTGAGGCACTTATTGTTAATAGTCAGACCAGGAGTTTTTTTTGTTTTTGTCTTTGTTTTTTAATTTCTTGTTGACTTAATATCCACAACTCTTAGAACCTCTCCTTAGTCTCTTAGCTACCAGACTTTGCTCATACCTGTCTCATGGCATGTATCACGGAAGGCAGACAGTGCAGGACACACAAAGTCTTGGAATCTGGCTTAGCTTTGCTGGAGAGTGCTGAACACACATAATTATGAAGCTGCCCATCTCAGTCAGAGACCAGCAGAGCTTTACATCTCTGGAGCCCAGCCTCAGTGGTTGTGTTAACACAGAAGGAAACCACAAGTGTTTCTGGAGAGGACCATGAAGCTACAATTTAGATACAGCCCAGCCCTGCAGGGAGAAGCCTGTAGAAGGCGTTATGTGAGATGTCAAATTGAGATGATTTAAATAAACTTGGAGATGCAGGTGGCGCTAGTTGAAGCCAGCTCCTGATTTTGGCTCACAAGATGAAACCTGTCTGTTTGCAGAAAAGGCCTCTTTTGTTTTAATAGCTTTGAAAAGCAGAGAGAGAGGCAGGTTTTAAAAACATATGAAGTTGAATGTTTCTCTTTGGTCCTAGTTGCTGAGCCTAGTGGGGTCAAAAGGACCTTAGTGCTTCCCTAAACAGGTGCAGGTCATTCCTTAGACTGCCTTTGCATGTCCTTTTAGTGCAGCATGTCTGAGAAAAATATCTGGTGGAAACGGCAGATGTGGGAACATGGGTGGTTTACTGATGTAGCACCATACAACATTGGCTCACATGGAAATTAGAGACTGGCCAAGGAAATGAAAACTTCAACAAGGGTATTATTTTCACCTCAGAAATAATAGAAGATATTGAATCCATGAAACAAGGACAGTATGGTATAAAAAATTCAGTGAATAAGAAACAGTTATTGAAAATTTAAATATGATAGCAGAAATAACTCAAGCAAAGAGTTGGAAGATGAAGTTGAGATGATCTCTTAACAAGTAGTGCAAAAAAGGCAAAGGAGAATGTTTGAGAGAAGAGATAACTTTTATTTGAGGATCAGTCCAGGAGGTCACATAACAAATAAGTTAGTATTCTAGAAAGAGATCACAGTGATACAGAGGAAAATTGTCTTCAATAATATATGATTGAAGAATATTCCCAGGACCAAAGGACATATTTTCAGATTAAAAAGGCACCAAAGAATACGAAAACGTTAATTCAAAAAGATATATGCACTGTTATGTTCCTTGTGGTATTATTTACAGTAACAAGATATGAAAACAACCTGTGTCCATCAATGGATGAATGGATAAAGGAGATGTGTATTCCACACACTGGAATACTACTCAGCCATCAAAAAGGTGGAATCTTGCCATTTGTGACAGCATGGATGGACCTTGAAGGGTCCATGCTAAGTGACATAAGTCAGATGGAGAAAGACAAATACTGTGTCATTTCACTCATATGTGGAATATACAAACAAAATAAAATAAATGAACAAACCAAATAAAAACAAACACATAGATACAGAGAACAGAGTAGTGGTTACCAGAGGGGAAGGGGCGGAGGGGGAGGGTGAAATAGATAAAGGGCATCAACTGTTTGATGACAGATAGAAACTAAATTTTTGGTGGTGAGCACGCTGTAGGGTACACAGAAGTAGAAATATAATGTTGTACACATGAAACTTACAGAAGGTTATAAACCAGTGTTACCTCAAAAAAAACAAACCACCAAAAAAGCAAAAACGCCTGTCAAGTGCCAGGCACAAACTTTTATTTTTAAGTATCAAAATACCAAAGAGAAAGAAATTCTACAAGTTTCCAAAGAGGAAGAAGTAGGTTGCACATAAAAGATCAGGAATCAGTCATTTCAGACTTTTCTAAATCAAGTCTTAAAGCTAGAAGACACTTCTGAAGGAAATTTATTTTCATTTCAGAACTCTGTATCTGCTTGACTTAATTAAGTATGAGGGAGTTATGAAAAGACATTTTCAGACCTGAAAGTTCTCAAAAATATTTTACCTTCTGTGCATTCTTTCTCAGAAATTTACTAGAGGATATGCCCCATCAGTATAAAGGAATGAAGAAGAGAAAAAAAATACATGGGATAGAGGAAATAGGTAATCAAACATAGGCAAGAAGCAGTGGGATTTCTTGGATGATGGGGAAAGATGAAAGATGTGACCTGTAGAGGGCAGTTAATCCAGAATGTGGCAAATCAGAAAGCTCCAAGGGGAATCTCTACAAAAGATCAAAATGAAAGAATACTTGGTGTTTTTAAAGAGAAATGTCTTGTGAAGCCATTTCAACAATTGGAGGAAATTTGATGGTTGAATTAGTAATAAACACATAGAGATCTAATCAGACAAAACACAGTTATTAACTCTATGGGAAACAAAAACTTGTACAGAAAAGGAAAAGTAATCATATTATGCTGCAATGGCTCAGATATGACGTAGGGGTTGAGATTTATTTTTTTTTCCATACAGATATCCTGTTGTTACTGCATCTTTTGTAGAAAAGACTACCCCTTTACTTTTTTTTTTTTTTAATAAATTTATTTATTTATTTTTGGCTGTGTTGGGTCTTCGTCTCTTTGCGAGGGCTTTCTCTAGCTGCGGCAAGCGGGGGCCACTCTTCTTTGCAGTGCACGGGCCTTTCACTATCGTGGCCTCTCTTGTTGCAGAGCACAGGCTCCAGACGCGCAGACTCAGCAGTTGTGGCTCACAGGCCTAGTTGCTCCACGGCATGTGGGATCTTCCCATACCAGGGCTCGAACCCGTGTCCCCTGCATTGGCAGGCAGATTCTCAACCACTGCGCCACCAGGGAAGCCCCACCCCTTTACTTTTGAATGGTTTTGGACTCTCATGAAAATCAGTTGCTCATAAATGTGTCAGTCTATTTCTAGAGTCTGTATCTCTTCCACTGATGATTATGTCTATCTTTTTGTCAATGCCATACTGTCTTGACTACTCTAAATCTTCAAATCTGTTACAATAAAAACTTTCAAATTTGTTATTCTTTTTAGAATTTATTCTGTGTATCTGAACCTTAGCCTTTCCACATAAGTTTTTATTTTTTTTATTTTTTTTTATTTTTGGGTGTGTTGGGTCTTCGTTTCTGTGCGAGGGCTTTCTCCAGTTCCAGCGAGCGGGGTCCACTCTTCATCGCGGTGCGCAGGCCTCTCACTGTCGTGGCCTCTCTTGTTGCGGAGCACGGGCTCCAGACACGCAGGCTCAGTAGTCGTGGCTCACGGGCCTAGCCGCTCTGCGGCATGTGGGATCTTCCCAGACCAGGGCTCGAACCCGTGTCCCCTGCATTGGCAGGCAGACTCTCAACCACTGCACCACCAGGGAAGCCCTCCACATAAGTTTTTTAATTAGCTTGTCATTTTGTACAAAAAGCCTACTGGAATTTTGGTTGAGATTGCATTGAATAAGCAGGTCAATTTGAGGAAAGACGACATCTTGAAAATGTTGACTCATATAGGCCATGAATAAGTTTTATCTTTCCATTTTTCTAGGTTTTAAACATTTCAGAAACAATGTCTGTAGTTTTCATGTACAGAGTACAGCATGTTTTGTTATATTTGCCTATAACTATTTTTTTTGCGGGGGGGAATTTTTTTTGGATTTTTTTTTTTTTTTTTTTTGGCCACGCCACATGGCATGTGGGATCCCAGCTCCCTCACCAGGGATCAAACCTGTGCCCCCTGCAGTGGAAGGGTGGTGTCCCAACCACTGGACCACCAGGGAAGTCCCTGTGTTTTTTTGAGCTTTGGCACATGATACTGTTTTTAAAATTCCATTTTCCAGTTGTTCATTGTCATTATGTAGAATAATTAATTTTTGTTAAATAGATTCATTAGGATTTTCTAAATAGATGATCACATCTTCTGTGGATAAAGACAGTTTTATTTCTTTCCAACCTTTATTTTTTTTAATTGTTTTTCTTGCCTTATTGCAGTGGGTAAGCCCTACACTATAACCTTGGATAAAAGTGGGATGAACACATATCCTTGTTTGTTCCCAATCTTAGTGGGAAGACGTTGAGTATTTCACTATTAAGTATGTCACTGTTTTTTTGTAGATGGTCCTTATCAGGTTGAGGAAGTTTGCTTTTATTCTTTGCCTACAGAGAGTTTTTATCATGAGTGGGTGTTGCATTTTATCCAATGCCTTTTCTGCTTCTATTGAGATGATCGTGTGTTATCTCCTTTGTTCTGTAGAAACAGTGATTTAGGTTGATTTTTTTAATCAACCTTCCCTCCCAAAGGTAAATCTCATTTGATCATGATGTATTATCCTTTTTATTTTCAATTTGCTAATATTTTCAGGAGGAGTTTTGCGTCTGTGTCATGAGAGGTATTTATCTGTGGCTTTCTTTTATGTTGTTTTTAGATTTGGTACCAAAGAAATACTGGTTTCAGGAAATGTTTCCTCCTCTATATTCTGAACGAGTACATGTGACTGGTGTTCTTTTTTATTTCCTCCCTAAATTCATTGTTTACACTCACTCTATCAGGGTGTCTTCAGGAGGGCTGTTATGAAAACTGGCTACCACAGGATTCCTGTATGTAGATTTCTGGAATTCTTTTTGTACTAGTTCCCCCTTTGTGGTATTTTGCCCAATAAATTTCAGTTCCCTCAACCTCTTCAAATTTTGAACACTGTCCCCCTCTGCTCATTGTGACCGTTGGACCCAGTGCCAAGGTCCAGTAAGTGCCAGAAGAGCAGAAAACTGGGACACTTGTGGTTTTCATCTTTTTTCTTTCTTTTCTCTCAGAGGTCGTAGACCTGCTGTTCACTGTCTGTTGTTCAGTGTCTGAAAACAGTTATTTCATATATTTTGTCTAGTTTTCTAGTTGTTTATGCTGGTAGCCCTAGTCTGTTACCATCTAATCTGTCATGGCTGGAGGTCGAAGTGTATAAATAATATTTGAACTTCATAATAATGTAATTGTGACCCTTGACCTAACCAAAATTAGGATGGAAGGTTGGAAAGTGGGCTTGGAATGTATGGTTAGGCTGGCTGAAAGAAATCTGAATCTTCAGTTTGCATAATGTAATAATATTTAATACTGAAAAATCAGGAAGTAGCAATACAAGCATGTTATTTAATGATGTGATAGTAAATGACAGAAGAATCATCTAAAAGAATAGATTATTTTTAGGGAGAGGCAACTGTTGAGGGGGAGGAAGGATATGGGGGACTGCTCTTTTTCCTAATAAACCTTGTAGAACTGTTTGACTAGGAACACATATAAGAAAATTATCAGGGAAACTAGGGGAAAAAAGATAGAGTGGGCAAATGGGAATCATAGGAAAGAAAGTATAATAGTACTGATATTAATTAGTCATAATCAAATTCAAGATCAAACACATTTAAAAAAGATAAAGAGGATATTTTTCTTACTGATGAAAGGTCCCCTAAAGTCACGAAACTTTTATTTACTTGACAGAGCTAAGAAGTATATTGAGCTGATGTAAATACCAGGAGAAACTGCACCCAAATGCATAATGGAGAGACTTCTAATTTCTGTATTTTAGAAATATATGAAGTACACAATAAAAAGGAAATGGAAAATTTGATTAACACAATTAGCAAGCATGTGTGTGTTTGTGCATGCACACAACTCTGTACAAATAAATTTGTACAAAAGTTTAAAATACAGGTATAGTGGGCACAGAGATTGACTGTTAGGCCACAATGGATATATTAATCAGTTCCAGAAAGTAGAACTCACTTGTGTATTTCTATTTATTCCTCTTGGTGTTTGTAGGGCTTCTTGAATCTGTGGATTTGGTGAGTTTCATTAGTTCTGGAAAAAATTAAGCTGTTATCTCTTCAGCTGTTGCATTTATTCTCTTTCCTCTCTTTCTGAGACTCTGATTAAATATTTTCCAGATCTTTTCACTATCTGCCATGTCTTTTAATCTCTTTTCTGTTTCTTTCTTTTTCTTCCTTTCATGCATTAATGGATGATCTCTTCTGATCAATCAGAATTTTTTTTTTTAGGTCTAGTCTACTGAGTTTTTAAATTTTGCCATTGTGTTTTCCATTTCTAGAAGTAACGTTTGTTCTTTTTTGATACTTGATTTTTTAAAAAGCTTTTTATACCATGCAGATATTTTCAAGTTTGTCATATATTTGTTTAGACAGATTAGAATTATTGTTTTAAAATCTGTCCAATAATTCCAGAAGCTGAAGTCTTGTGAGGGATGTTTCTGTTGGTTGTCATTCATGTTGTTTTATTTCCTTATGTGATTTGTTGTCTGTATCTGCTTCGTGGTTGTCATTGAATTATTTGTAGGGTTCTCCAAGGCCCAAGATGAATTTGCCCTCCTATAGAGAGGCTTTGATTTGGCTTCTGCTGGATCCTGTAAACATTGCCATTAGGGATGCCTTAAGCGTAAAGGTCTTCGCTCTGGCCAACCATAAAGGTCTTTTGTTCTCCTGGGTGCACATCTTCCCTGGGGTTGGTTTCAACTTCTCTAGGATGGTTTTCTTCTACACCCTTTTCCTTTTTTCTTATCTTGTACTGACCTCTGTGTAGTTTGAACTTATCCTGAGACAAAATGAGTTCTTTGGGGGTGGGCTGGGTCTCAGCTTAACGTGGGAGTGATCTCCCCCAAAATTCTTCACCTTGATTTGGCCTTGGACTTTTAATGCTGTCCCTCTTCCCCCATTTGTTCCTCTCTCCCATTTGTTGTTACTCAGACTTTCCACTTATCTCTCTGGGTTTTGACTTTTATCCAAAAATTGTCTTGGGACTTCCCCACTGCAGATCATTATTGTTTTTAAGATGTTGGTTAGAAAAAAGTTTTATACAGTATTTTTCATTGTCTTTAGCAAGAGGAAGATATAAAGCTGTAAATGCATTAATTAGGAAATGAAGAACAAAAATAGATGAACTTATTTCCAGGTTAAGAAACCAGAAAAAGAATAAACATTGCGACAATGGAAAGTAGGGATTAAGTCGAATTTAGTGAAATAGGAAAAAAGCAATATTTCAGTAAAGGTTAGAGCTGGTTCTTTGAAACAATGAATAAAATAAAGTCTTGGTAAGTCTGATCAGAAAATAAAATAAGTCTGATCAGAAAATAAAACAGAAGACACATGTAAATACACATGTAAATTAGGAATAAAAGTGGAAACATAACTACACATATGAAAGGAATTAAATGATTACATTAGAGACTATAAACCATCTTAATTAGTAGTTTGGCAATTTGTTGACAAATTAACACAATTAGAAATATTTTACACATTAAAAATGCTTCTCCACAGGTGTCCTATTTAACACTAGTTTGTAACATGCAGTAGTACCTTTAAAGAAAAATTTTTTACTTGTAATTTTTATTTGATCGTATATTCCTAGAAAATTAGGCTTAACCTATCTGTTTCGGTCAAAAAGTAGACCAGATATATTTTTCTTTATATTCATTTTTCGTACTATTACTAGCTTTGTGGGTCACGGTCTCTTTCTGCAGCTATTCAAATTATGTGTTTTCATCTCCCATCTTTAATCTACCTCCCTTCCTCATCTTGCTGTATTAGCTTATTAATTTTCTATTATTGGATTTGTAGAGTAGGTTTTTATGGTGGTATGTGTGTGGAGGAGGAACCATCATGGAATTCATGGTAAACTTATTTGTTCTCCTGTGTTGGTATCTTTCTGTATTGGTATGTGTAATGTATCACTATGTAGCAGTTATATTCCAATAAAGTTGACTTAAAGTTGACTTTGAAGTCTTATGGAAGTATATTTCCATAGGAAAAACTTGGAATAACATAGAAGAAGATTGGGGTAACCAGTGTTATATACTCAACATGGTGGTGCATCAGTAATATACTTGATGAGAATTGATACTGCAACCCGATTTTTGGTAATTGTCATTCTCCATTTTTTTATTTTTGGGGTGTGTGTATGCATTTTTATTTTTTTGGCATTTATATTACTTTGCATCATCTTTTATCAGGATTTTACAGTGTCAGAGATTGTTAGCAAAGAAAAAAACCGGTGTGCTTGTCAAATCCTTCATGTTTTCAGAAGAGTTAAATGTTACATCAGTGTTTTTCAAACTATATCTGATGCAGAACCAGATTTTTTGTATTCCCCACCCCACCCCACCCCCGCCGCCCCGCCACAGTCTGTTGGTGTTTGATACAGGGTCCTATTAAGCATGCCTAGTACCCAGCTTGTGTCATGTGATTTACCACCTAAGTTCGATAACAACCACACAGATAACTATCTTATTCTTCAGAGCCCACTGATGATGTACTTGAATGTTGTGGCAATGTTAAGTTGCTATAAAGTTTCCAAATGCTTTTTCTCAATTTTTATACTTCTCTTATCATGGACTGGTAAGATTCAGTGCGTGGATTAGACTTTGAAATGGAACTAGGAACAATCTATATGCTTGATGCACTCAGGGAGTAGACTATCACCACTATAGATGTTAGTGAAGGGCAACAGCTTTCAAATAAACTTAATGATAAACGCTCCGAAAGGAGCTACCCAGAAATCCTGTGGTAGAAAATAGCTTTTCCATTTGCAAATGAAAATTTTAAATGATCTTGTGGAAAGATATTTTAATTGGTTTGTATGTAGTTCATTTTTATACTTGTGCCCATATAGCTTTGAATAGTTTCATGGGGTTAAAATCATCCAGGCAGATAGATTAAGATTTGAAAGGAGATAATATAGGTACAGAAGGGTGAGTGGAGAGAGAGAAAAAATTTAAATTGGGAAGATTACATCATTGATTGAAGAATTGAATTTATTGTAATAGATCCTTAACCATTTGGTTCCTCAAATTAAAATGTAAGAACACTTTGAAATAAGTTTTTTTTTTTTTAAAGATGGTAGCCAATTCTTTTTATTTATTTATTTATTTATTTATTTATTTATTTATTTATTTATTTTTGGCTGCGTTGGGTCTTTGTTGCTGCGCGCGGGCTTTCTCTAGTTGTGGTGAGCGGGGGCTACTCTTCGTTGTGGTGCGTGGCCTTCTCATTGCGATGGCTTCTCTTGTTGCGGAGCACGGGCTCTAGGCATGTAGGCTTCAGTAGTTGTGGCACATGGGCTCAGTAGTTGTGGCTCATGGGCTCTAGAGCACAGGCTCAGCAGTTGTGGCGCACGGGCTTAGTTGCTCCGTGGCATGTGGGATCTTCCCAGACCAGGGCTCGAACCCGTGTCCCCTGCATTGGCAGGCGGATTCCTAACCACTGCACCACCAGGGAAGCCCGACATAAGTTTTTTTTAAAAAAGAAAATTAGTAGTGCTAAATTTCCGCTTCTAGATAGTAGCTTGGTATTAAGGTGGCAAATATTTATTGAACCCCTAAAATGTGTGACATAAACTTTGTATTTGATCCTGGAGAAAGCCCTCATGTCATGCAAAAGTCAGGGAAATTACTGAGTCCGCTGTTTTCTGTGCCTCCCACTCACTAGTAAGTTGGAGTATGCCAAATAGATTCAAATTTTTAAATGTGGGAATTGAATGGTATGGACGCTTACATCCTGCAGGACCACTAAGAGTTATGCCTGAATATTTAAGAACAGGATTTTTGGAGACTTTATGTTATTACTAGTAGACGTTGAGGAACATAAAAGGAAATCTCACTTTCTTAATTGCCTTCAGCATTAATCAAAGTGGGCTCACAAATTGGAGGGTGTTTGTTTTTTTAACTAATTTTTAAAAATTTATGTATGAAAAGATGAAAGTAACTTTATGTTAAAGGCATGCAAGTTTTCATGCTTGTGGATACTTCCTCCTCTCTTCCTCATTCCCACTTTTTTCTTCTTTTTTTTAAAAATAAATTTATTTATTTATATTTTATTTTTGGCTGCATTGGGTCTTCGTTGCTGCACGCAGTCTTCCTCTAGTTGCGGTGCGTGGACTTCTCATTGCGGTGGCTTCTCTTGCTGCGGAGCACGGGCTCTAGGCACACGGCTTCAGTAGTTGTGGCACGCGGGCTCAGTAGTTATGGCTCGCGGGCTCTAGAGCGCAGGCTCAGTAGTTGTGGTGCACGGGCTTAGTTGCTCCGCGGCATCTGGGATCTTCCCGGACCAGGGCTCGAACCCCTGTCTCCTGCATTGGCAGGCAGATTCTTAACCGCTGCGCTACTATGGAAGTCCCCTACTTTTTTTCTTGACAGCAGCATTTCTGTTAATCCCCACTTCTGATATTCTGATAGGCACAGTTTCCCATTTCTGGGATCTCTTCACATTCAGCTTTTAGATATTATTATTTAGTGTGTTCCATCTTCCATTTATTATTAACTGTTTTTTGTAGTAGTACAGTTGTCCCTTGGTATCTGCACGGGATCGTTTCCAGGAACACCACACCCCACCCCACCCCCGCAGATACCAAAGTCCGTGGATGCTCAGGTCCCTTATATAAAACAGTGTAGTATTTGGGTATAACTTACGCACATCCTCCCATATACTTTAAATCATCTCTAGGTTACATATAATATCTAATACAATGTAAATACTATATAAATAGTTGTAAATACAATGTAAATGCTATGTAAACAGTTGCTGGGTGCATGGCAAATTCAAGTTTTGGTTTTTTGGAACTTTCTGGAATTTTTTACCCCCAAATATTTTCAGTCCATGGTTGGTTGAATCTGAGGATGTGGAACCTGCAGATATGGGGGGTTAGCTGTTATAATAACTGACTTATTGAATGCTTCTGTGCAGAACGCAATTTTAATTACTTTATAAGTGTGTTGTCTTTCTTAATTCTCACAGAAACCCTCTGAATAAAGTACTCTGATTCCCATTTTACAGAATAGAAGACTGAGGCAGACAGATTACATAACTTTGCCAAGGTCTCTTGGTAAAGAATGATCCAAGATTCAAAGCCAGACAGTGTGAGTCCACAGCTCTTATTCAGGCCATCAGTAGTCTTGGCATTAGCAGTAGGAATGAAAACAAAATTATAATGATGAGAGAGGAAACCATTGTAAGAGTGTAATTACTAGTATTTGTTGAGGGATTACTTTGTGCCAGTTACACATAGTAATTGCTTTATGAGTGTTATTTTTACGCCAGCCTTTAAGATTATTTTCATTTTACTTACGAGGATATGGAGGCGTAGAGTTTAATTGACTTGCCTAAGACCACGTGGATAATAAGTGTTGAAGCTAAGTTCAAACTCCTGGGCCAGAGGATCTATGTATTGCTGTTTATTTGCCCATCTGTGTCCTTAGACTGGGAATGTATTAAAGAATAAGTACTTCATTAATCTCCAAGCACATAGTAAGTTTTCATTAAATATTTGTTGATTGTAATACATAAACCCATATTTAGATGAGAGAACTTATACTCTTTGCCTCTTACACAGTACCTTAGAAGCCTAATTTTCCTGTAAACTGTGTGCTAGGCATTGTAGGGAATACCAAGATTGTTGTTTTAAATTTTAGAACCTTTGGTGATGTTTCAAGTTTCAGCACAAAAAGTGGTTTAAGTAGTATTTTAAAACAATTCTATATAACATTTAACTTTTATTAAATAAAAACTGAAAAGATTCAGAAAAAGGGAGTTGTAACAAAGGGAGATGTGATGTGCATACACATCATCCAGAATTTGATAATTGTTATTCGTACAGTTTTCTGTTTATTTAATGCTAACTTCTATATTTGTTTTATGCCTACAGCCATATCCAGAAGACCCAGCAGTTTATAAACCACTCTCCCAGGAAGAACTGCAAAGGATAAAGAATGAGAAAAAACAGAAACAAAATGAGAGAAAACAGAAAATATCAGAAAATCGCAAACATTTGGCTAGTGTACGTGTTGTACAAAAAAACCTCGTCTTTGTTGTAGGTCTGTCTCAGCGCCTAGCAGACCCAGAGGTAAGTCTTCTCTTTTCTTTCTCAACTTGGCCTTTTTTCTTTTTGTTTATTTGGAAATAATAGCTGACCCTGCCCAACTGCAGGATTTACCTGAAAATATTAAAACTTAGGAGAAAATGGGAAATATTTTTTTAATAATCACTAAGAAACCAATGACCAGTTGTGATCTTAGGCAAGTGTATTAATCTTTCTTGGCTCATTTTCTTCAGTTGTAAAACTAGGCAGTTGAACTAGATCTCTGAAGTCCCCTTTAGTGCTAATAACCTGTGAAAGTTGGATAATGGTTCTATTTTGCTCTTAAGGCTAATGTGACATGACTACTCTGTTTGTTTCTTCTTTTCTGTAGCTGTATAAAAGACCAACAGTGGAGATGCAGTTTCATGAACCCACCAAAGATCCGTATTTTTTTTTTTTAAATCGTGCCCAAGTAGTGAACCTCGGTTATAGAACAGTGATAGAACTGTTGCTATACTGTATCATCATTCTTTACTCATTCATTTTAAGCCAGTTTTGGAGAAAGAGGGAGAATTTGATGAAGGGAAACTATGGACCAGGTTCTTTGTCATTCGTTTGGAGGCAGGGAAGGTCTTAACCCTTTTGTTTATTACTTAACTCTTTTCTCTCCTTCCTCCACCAGCCTTATTAGAATAATGTTGAACTCATAACTTTCCTTGATACCCATGGGTGCACATCTGCTAACTTTTAGTTTCTGATATACCAGGAGGTGCTGACTAGATTGTTGGGAAGGCAGATAGAAAGTGATTGGCAGCCAGAATGTTGGAGAGAGCCGAATTTGGGGGATCTGTCAAAAGTACTCCTTGAGAAGGGTTTGAAGTAATGCTCATGATGGTCGCAATCAGAGGGAGGATTATAGTGAATATGATTAGGGAGGTGGGAATCTTTGAACTTGGCTAAGTGGGCTAAAGGCCCCAGAAGGAGGAAATTTAAGGTGTCTATACATTGATTTTGTACAAATCAGTTTAGAGACAATAAAAAATATTTATTGCTGGTAAGTTTACTATGTATTGAGGCTGTGAAGGGCTTCATGATCAGTAGAGGAGAAAAATCAGGGTGACCTTACTAAGAAGGCTTTATCATTGGTAATAAATGTGGAGGCAGCTCAAGAATTACTAGGACCTAGGTCCAGGGGTGCTGGCATTAGTGGGCTACATGATCTTCCGGAGACGTTCTTTCCAAAGTCAGAGGGTTCATATTGGAGAAGACTTCTTTAATAAGAGGTGATAAGGAGAGAGCTCATTTTAGGCCTATGACTTAACCTCAGCAGCCAATTCTCCCTTTTTCCTAAATCTAGTACTTAACTCCCCAGACAGGCAGAATCCCACTTCACCCTTGCACACTGCCACAACTTTGTCCCAACGCTTCTGTCTCCCTCTTTCAACACTACTTTTTTTTCCAACCAGAGAGCATTTCTTGCCTCTGCAAGTTTTTTATTTACCTACCTCTATTTATTCCTACTAATTTTTTTTTTTTTTTTGCTGCACCATGCAGCTTGTGGGATCTCAGCTCCTTGACCAGGGACTGAACCTGGGCCACGGCAGTGAAAGCGCAGAATCCTAACCACTAGGTGACCAGGGAATTTCCTGCTACTCCAGTAAATTAATGGAACTTTTATTTTGATTTTATAACTCTTGGATATGGATGTACTTGATTTTCTTAATACAAAATCCAGTCACCTGTGGGTACTGGAGGCATACAGAGCACCACCCAAAGGCTGGATAAAATTAAGCCATAGTCTCAGTCTGATGTTTGGATTATAGGTCCTACCTCTTCTTTAGAATCTATGGTTTGTTTTTACTTATGTACAGAGATTTCTTATTTTCATTTCAAATAACATGATGTTAGTAAGATTAATCTGAAGAACTATTACACAGAAAGAAATTAATCTAGGGGGTGACTAGTGAGAACATTTTATCATGAGTCTAAATATACTTAAAAATCACTGTCCTGGTTTTATACTTTTGAAATCATTGTTGCTTGGTGAGAGGACAGTGAATTTTCTTAAACATTAGTTTCTCTCTCTTATTTCTCCTGAAAGCCTAGGAAGACCAGAGATGAGTGTTTTAGTTATTAAATCCTACTACTTCTAAATATTATCTTTAAAATTTTTCTTAATGTAACTGTCTAACCCTTTCAGATTGGAAAACTTAAAGTCAGCTTCATTAGAAAACTTGAAGTTTCAAATTGTTAGGGTAACTTTTGAGGCAAAGAAGATCCCTGTGATTTACTTATTTTTGGATGATGACAGTTTGATATTTGACTGAATTCTGATTAGCAAAACAGGAACATTTAGGAAAATTTAAAGCTTGTTTTGAAAATAATTTTTGTACATCTGAAAACTTCATACCAAGACTGATAGTCAAATGTATTCATTTATCGCTCAATAGAAAAAAAAAAACTATCTTAGAAGATATGGTAATTAGAGGTAATGATTAGAGGTAATCATCTCCTAAATCCTAAAAATTTATATTGTCAGAACCTAATTCATTCATTCTGTAAATTAACTCTTGAATACTTACAATCTGTTAGGTACTTTGATGTTGGAGATGAAGTGGTTTAGCAAGCAGACAGTCTCTACCCGTACAAGCTTACAGACAGTGGAGAAGACAGAATTAAGTACTTGTAAGCATGCCGAGCATTTATAAACAGGGAAAGTACAGGGCTTTTTGAGAACATGTAACAGTGGGGAATTTAGCTAGTACAGAGATCCACAAAAAGCCTCCCTGAGGAAAGGATGATTAAAAATGATTAGGGATTAGCTGGGCAGCGAATAAGGAAAAGGATGTTTCAGGTTTGTGACTGCATGAAAGAGCAGCTTCTTTGAGGAACTGAAAGACTTTAAAGACACAACCATTTCATTTTACAAACGGGAAACCGAGGCACAGGGAAGTTGAGTGACTTGCCTAGGATCACTCAGCTATTTCATAGCAGAGCCAGGGCTAGAAACCACCCCCATCCTCCCCACCTCGCTGGTCTTAGAGCTCCTATTCCAATGTATTTTACACCAGTGAATGGTATGTTGTTCCTCCATCCGTCCATTTATCCATCCATCCTTCCATCTGCTTACCACATTTTTTATTTTCTCTGTGGTGTTCATGAACACTTGACTGTATTCCCAAAGAATATATAGGAAGACATTTTACACATTAGTTATGCCATTGGAATTTATAATCCTATCATGTGGCCTTTTATATGGTAGTTAGTACTAAAGTTGGCTCACTGTGAAGTAAATATAGGACATTAAATATATGGGTAATGTGGTGATATGCAAGGTGTTCTGCCTACTACCCATACTCTTTACCTTTTTTATTTACTAGAGTATTGTTTTGCTCGTTGACTTATGTTCAGACAGAATCTGTAATGTGCAACTTAATATAGAACGTCTACATTATTTAAATTTCCCTTGCCTGGGCAAACCATTTCTTATCAGCCGTAGGCCACTGGCCATAGGCCATTTTCTAATACATTAAGGCCCACCAGTGTTTTATATCCATGTTATTCTTTTCTTTTTTAAGATTTAGATCTGTATTTATTTATTTATTTGGCTGTGTTGGGTCTTAGTTGCAGCGTGTGGGCTTAGTTGCCCTGCAGCATGTGGGATCTTAGTTCCCTGACCAGGGATCGAACCCGCTTCCCCTGCATTGGAAGGCAGATTCTTAACCACTGGACCACAGGGGAAGTCCCCCATGTTACTCTTTTTGTTCAATACTAAGACAGTTTAATTTTTCAATAAGCATTTATTGAGTACCTACAGTGTGCCAGGCATTGTGTAAGACATTGAACATAAACCAATAAAAAGGTAGTCCCTGTTTATTTATAAAAGCAACAGTACACTATGAGGAGTGTTGTGTGCTGTGGAGGCACAAGAGATGGTACCTGACCTTGGGGGGAAGATGTGTACTCTCCTGCTATCTCTGGGGTAAAGTGCTTCAGGCACAGGAATTATACAAATGCTTCTGGATGAGAAAGAGCTCAGTCTGCAAATGATTTGTTTGGCTGGAAAATTAGAGTGAAATGGTGAGAGAGGAGGCTGACAAGGTAAGTGGTAAGGGATAATGAAGGGCTTTTAAAACATGCTAACGAGTTTGCACTTTATCTTAAAGGCAATGGGAAGCTATTAACTATTCTTAAGAACAGGATGACATGGCTAGATTTGTGCTTTGAAAATAGTATTCTGGCTGCTCAGTGTAATTATGTACAAATCTTATGTTGTTATAAAAGTGTTACTCAAATACTGGCCAGAATTTATTTCCATAAGCCAGCTTTTAACCTTTTCAGACCCAGTACCCACTTTTTTTTAAACTAATATTTTATAACACCCTTTAAGTTTCATGCAATGACTTCTTGATAATATAATCTGTCTGTGTAGATACATAATTTGAAAAAAGTGAAGGAGAAATTAGAAATTATAAAAAGACTGTTTCTGCATGTAAATACTTGGGTACCTCTGCTCTAGAACCTTGCTACTCGAGGTGTGGCCGCTGGGCTGGTAGCATTAGTATCACCTGGGAGCTTAATTATGCAGACCCTCAGGGTCTGAAATATGTATTTTAACTAGATTCTCAAATGACTTGTATGCGTATATAAGTTTGTAAAGTACTTTTTTTACAGTATGTTATAAAATAGGTGTTTGCATCTGTTTGTAGAATCACTGTGAATATGACAACTACAAAGGCAGATTGTTACAGGTGTATGTATTGGCAACTCAGGTACCATGAAGTGCCAATGATGTGATTTTTCTGAAGCAATTCTTAGTAAAATTTCAAACAAAGCACTTGTGGTTGTCCCTTAATTACACAGTATTTGCTTTTAAATTCAACATATGTCAAAACTGGGGAACTACTTTATGTTTATAATTTGTTTCTAGGTTCACTTAATTGTAAACAGGCCTCTCAGCTAGATGAATGTCTTGTAGAACATTCAAAAGTGGTGCAGGACAATACTTTGTGGTGCAGGGCTAGCCTGAGTGCTGTAAGCTTTCCCTGGCTCCCATCCACTGAACACGAATAGTGTCTCCCAGTTACTTTGACAACCTCCCCTAATAAAAGCTCCCACAGAGTTCCAAAATGTTCCAGCATCCCTTGATGCTGCCTTTATTGAGAACTACTGCCGTAAACTTGGATATGATATGAGCTGCTGATGTAGCACAACTTGTAACCAGCCTGAATCCTTTGAAGCAGGTATTTTGGCTGAGGCCTTTTGCTGAGTTGGTATGCATCAAGCTGGAATATTGAACACAGTTCTGTACTCCACTGGCCAGAAAGCTTTTCAAGATATACTCTTCCCTAACCCTCTATTCTAAGACTTTTTTGTGAACAACCCAGGAGTCATTGCCTTTACCACACTTACCGCCATATCCCTCGGGGGATTTGGGTAGAAGAAAGATTGAAAGCCAATGTAGTCACTTCACCTTCTAATCCATTAAAATTGGCTGTAGAAAACATAAGGCCTAAACCCTATACTTATAAAAACCTAAAATAAAATGAGGTAAAAAAAATTATATAAATCAAGTTGAAAACTGTTAAGAATTAATGACACCCCAATCACAGACTGTTTCACAAAGCTTTGGTTCTGTCAGATGCAGAACATATTAGCTAAGTTGTAAGTGTGTGAGAATATTATCAAGAGTATAAGAGTATTTGGAAAGGATACTTTGCACATACTTGAACAGATATGTGCATAAAGCTTTCATTGAGAGAGAGCTTGCTATTTGGACAGATTGTAGGAACAGTAGGTCTATAGATGAATTCTAGGAAAAGAGCAAAATTTAATTTTGAGGTAGTTGCAAGTCATGGGAGAGGTTTTTGTATCAGGTTAGCCAAGGTTAAGTAAGTTTTAGAGAAGCTAAGTGAATGCATATAGTGATCACATAGTAAAGGAGATGACACAAGTATGAGGGAAAATGACCACCAAGAAGTATCCAGGTAGTAGAGAAAATATTGTATAAATTTGTTTCCCCAGTTTTCTTTTCATCCATCACCTCACATTTGTTATTTATTAGGAAAAGGAGAGAAAAAAAAACAGGAGACAGTTGAGAAATGGTGAAATTGACACAAGGAAAATTTATTGACACACACAGAGTAATAAATCATAAAGCATAGAATTTTGAAGAACATTCTGTTACCATATTTGGAATGCGTAACTTATAAACAATGCTTTAATATAATATATAAAATATTATATACAGTAGATTTACGAGTAAAGACTGTCTCTACTGGTGTCTGTTCTTGAGTTTCTGTTTCTGTTTAACACATAATCTTGGTCATTGTTCTGAGAATTACTTTCTTATAATGATCATCTATCAATGAAAATGTGGTTAAGATATTTGATCTGTTTTGTGTTTAAGAATACTGTGAAGCTAAAATCCCTTAGATTATTGGTATAGATATTAGAATGTAATAGATAATACTGAACTTAGTCTCAGTTTCTATTCAGTGGGTCAATAAAGAATAGCTTTTAGACTTTGTTGATGATTTCCTGTAGGTTAACCACACAAATTGTAATTAGGAAGTAGTCACATTTACTAGAAAACTTTAAAAATTATTTTATTTTCACTGAAGAGGGATGGTGTATGTCCCCATTATAAGGATAAAGTTGATGAAATGGGGACAGTTTATACCTTATTTCTTCTTCTTTTATAGGTTTTAAAACGACCAGAATATTTTGGGAAGTTTGGTAAAATACATAAAGTTGTCATCAATAATAGCACATCATATGCAGGCTCACAGGTAACTAATTATAGGGATTTTTGCCTTTCCTCCCTATGGTCTGGGCTTGACCTGGGCTGCTCAGAAGGAAAACTTGCCCTCTGTGGTTAGAAAGCTTAAGGGTCAAAGATTTAAGCAGTGTAGTGACCTCTGTTGGTGGGGTGGGGGAATTTTTGGTGCTTATTTGACCTTTTCAGGACTTAACAGTGAATTGATAGTAATAAGACGGAAATAGTAAAACAAAGATCTAGTGATGGTCTGAAGGGGAGGGGGAATTGAGTCTATTATCAGGCAGTTAAATTATATAATGATTTCTAATTAATAATGTTTTCAGATATTGTGAACTTAATAGAGCGTCTTTGTTATGCTGGTATTAGCAGATAGAATACTGTTAGAGATTGCATTTATTTGGGGGAGAACATAGTTTGAATCTGTCTTCAAATCTTATTTTTTTTTAATCTAACTTTCAAAGTTTGTTTTTTGTAACCTTGACGAGCCTGTCAGATGACTTTTTTAAAAAGTAAATGCCAAGCCAAAGATGATATTTTATTCATATTTATTTTAGTCTACTTAAAATCAGATAAAAGTCATTAAGTATGATTGTCTTAAGATGAGCTAGTATATGGTTTAATCAAAGCTACTACTACTTCTAATCATTGTCATTATTATTAATGAAAGTAGTAGTAAAGGCCTTTAGAATTCCTTAGGCAGGTTGCAAGATAATTTTGTTGTTGTTGTTGTTGTTAAGTTTTTGTTGAATTTGATACTAATAACAGTGGGTTTTCACTTTAGGGTCCAAGCGCCAGTGCTTACGTAACCTATATCCGGTCGGAAGATGCTCTCAGAGCCATACAGTGTGTCAACAATGTGGTGGTAGATGGCAGAACACTTAAGGTAATATGGTCCTCTTGATTTTTTTTTTTTTTTTTAAGGGGGAAGGGATAACATGTATTAAGTAGAGAAGAGCATAGCTTTTACATATTACATGAAGGGAGTCTAATTTGAAGATTGCTTCTTAGGCATCCATTCCAACCTATGACAGCTAATTTGTTTATAGCTGACCTATGTAGGGTCCTGTTTTACCAGCTAGGAGTAAACACATTCATTATTAGGGGATAATCTTGAAAAATATCCTTATATTTACACATATTTTATTTTGTGAAAATGGATTTATTACTCTCCTTGTCAGAAATAGATAATTGTTCTGATTTGTTGTCCTTAAATATTTGGGCATTGAACAGTTCAGGTTTGCATGAAGGGTCCCACCAAGCAATGCTTTTAAGTAAGTGGAAGAAGGATGGCATAATTAGAAAAAGGAATTTGTCTTATGTGCCTAACCACTTAAAACATGGAACAGATTTTGTCTTTCTACGCTTCTGACCTCTAGGGAAATGATCTGGGTGCTCAAGCTCTGGAAACCATAGGCCGAGATTTTTTTTTTTTAGTTCTTTTAAATGATCATCATCTTTAATAAATCCTGCTAATAATAGTTTAGTTCTCTAGTATTCACAGCCATACTTTGTTTTGTTGTGCCTGTGCCTCATTTTAGGTGAAATGAAAACACTAAATATGGAAATTTTCATTGTGGTGTCAGTTCACATTTTGGGTCTTTTTCCCCCCGCTTTCCTCCTCTTGCTGCAGGCATCTCTAGGTACAACAAAATACTGCAGTTACTTCTTAAAGAATATGCAGTGTCCAAAGCCTGACTGCATGTACCTACATGAATTGGGGGACGAGGCGGCCAGCTTCACAAAAGAGGAAATGCAGGTAGTAAAGTAATGTGAATTATCAACTTTGCAGAAAAGGAAGTATTTTTCTTTATAAGTTAAAATTACAAAAGCAAAAACTAAGAATTTTCTTTTTCTTTAAACTGGTATTACTTTAAAGTAGCATTTTCCAAATATGTAGTGTTCCATGGAATATCAGTTCTGCAGGATATTGTTACAATAAAAGTGGGTCTGTGGTCCACTAAGTTTGAAAATGCTTGATTAATGAAGATAAATAGATTCCCCCCCACCCCAGCAACACTTCTTAGAGTCTTTAATATGCTAATACATATCCCAGAGGGGTATGTAGAACCAGGACTTAATTGACCAAGGAAGGCATTTTGGTAAATGCTACTTTAGGGGGAATGTCAGCAAAATGAAAGCTAAGTGGGATATTGTAAATATGAGGTCCCCCACCCCATCTCTACTCTTCACAGAGCATGCTAGAAAATAATACTCTATTAGATGCTGCTGAAAAGCTAACATTATTTTTATAAAATGATTCTTCCCATGAAAGTATCCAGTGAGTCAGTGTCCTGTAAAGGGTGAATTGAAGGCTTATTTTCCTGTGTTCTTTTTTACATTTCCTGTTCTCCTGTCTCCTTTCAATTTGTAGTATAAACATGCCTTTACAAGTAAAAATGTTGACCATACGGCATATTAAATGAGGATTATGCCAAAGCACAATACTGCACTTCCCTGTTATAGGTGAGGACTTCAGATTGTTGCTGTGGACTTTTGCAGGAATACTTCTCATTTAGAAGGTGGGGGGCATTGATTACTGCCTTTCATTCTCCAAGTCAAACTAGAGACAGTCTAGGAGGGGCTCCTTTCAGAGCAGATTGTTAAATGGAATATTACCTTTTTTGACTTGGAGTTACTACAGATTAAATCCCATTATAATAAATACATTGGGATGTCTTGACAGTATGTATTGTCTTTATGATCTAAAAACAGTGTTAAAATAAGTTCTCTGTGATATTTAACGGGGATGGATGACTTACTTATTTCTTGCTTATCCAATAAATGCATCTTGATTTTTTTCTTCTTTTGGATGAAGTCTAAGGTTGAACCATTTCATGCTGAATTTTGACTAGTGGGAACTGTGCTTTACCTATGGGTACTATTACAATGAAAATCTCTGTCAAGGAATTTCTAAGCCCCAGTTGATCTCACTTAAGTATTATTGAAGAGTAAAAGGAAATGGATGGACAGTCCCTTAGAATTTATTTGTAATGGGATTTAACCTGTCTCTATGAACTGCCCCTGTTAAATCATTTGAATACCAATTTGAGCTCTTTGTGGCTAACGAAAGCCATAATATCTCCTGAAGTATTGCTTGCATAAAGAATTTTCAGGGCTTTTTATGTTTTAAAGATGTAAAATCCACATCTAAACTGTGTTTTTTCTTAACAATTTAAAATTGATTTCATATTGTTGTCCTGAATTCATCTCGCTCTTCTTTATCTTAGTTTAAAATTACTTTGAAAAGGGGTTTCCTCGTTAAAACACTTGGTCAATGTAGAAAGGAAACTTGAGCAAATTATATCATGGCAAAACCAGATCTTTCCTTGTTACTGCATAACTCAAAATTTAGTACCATATGAAATATTTATAGACCCAGGTGAACAGGCAAGAGCCCTCTCAGAACAGGGAACAATGCATTGTGCAATATATATGATACAGTTGTGCTCAATTAGATGATACTGCCCTTGTTTTTATTGTTTCGTTTTTGCTTTGATCTGTTCTGTTCTGGTTTTGGTTTTCCCATAACGTCTATTTAGACCACACTGTTAAAGTAATTAACAACCCTGAAGGTAAGTAAAAAATGTCATTGCAGTCATAATATACATGCAGATAGTAAAAAGTTATTCAGAGTAATTTCATTGTATTGTAATTTATTTTTTGTATGTGCCTAGTTTCCACAGTCAGTCTTTGTCTGATTTATTCCATCACATTTGCGACACTGCTTTCTGATAGACAGCTACCAACTCCAGTAAATACAGAGTTGTCTTTGTTGTGTATAGAGCAGGGATTCGCAAACTTTTTATGTAAAGGGCCAGTTAGTAAATGTTTTAGGTTTTCTGGGCATATGATCTCTGCAGCAACTACTCAACTTTGCTGTTGTAGCACGAAAGAGGTCATAGATAACACATGAATGAATGAGCATGAGTGTTGCAGTAAAACTTTATTTATAAAAACAAAGTGGCTGGCTCTAAATTGCCATCCTCTGGTCTAAAGTTTAAAATATATTAATTTTTATGTAAAAACAAATTAATGTGCTAATTAGTGTTAGGATAATGAAAAATATAGTAAAACTCTTCATCTGTGTGTTACTTATCAATCTTCTGAAAAGAGAGACTGATTTTTCAGTGATTTTCAGAAAATTCTGTAATGACCTGTTAGAAGACTTAATTCTTATGTGAAAGATGGGGAAGTAAGTTTAAAAGGGCCCCTCTGGTTTTTCAAACTAGCAAAAATGTTGTCTGTTAATATTCTTTTCTCCACATAAAGTGGTTAATGAAATGCCTTAAGTAATGGAATATGTCTCATGTAGTTTTGTTGCAAGAACTTTCATTGGTCTAGAAGTTCTGTGACATTTTCCTCACAGGTTTCTCTGACGCCATGACAAATCCTTATGTGTTTTATTTAGAATAGGTTTAGTAATTCATAAAGTACATCAGCATTTTATACCAGCCACTTTGTGAGTCCCACTGCAGTTTTAATTTCTTCTTCCACTAGGCGGGTAAACACCAAGAATATGAACAGAAGCTACTTCAAGAATTATATAAATTAAACCCCAATTTTCTTCAACTGTCTACGGGTTCAGTTGATAAGAATAAGAACAAAGTGACACCACTGCAGAGGTATGATACGTAAGTACCGATATTAGTGTAATCAGATACCTTACCTTCATGTCTGTCAATCTTCTCTTTTCATTCTACATCTTTTTCAGGCAGGATCCTTCTTGACAGTGTCTGTCATTTGTGCAGAATTGTTGTACTATATAGGAAATGTTGAGTCACAATTTCTGGGTTTGAATATTTGCTGCCTGCTGCTCCCTGGTAATACTGCAGATGAGCCTCTTGATGCTTCCCCTTTGCATTGATTTGCAGACTACCCTGAGCCCTGGGAACACTCTCCTTGATAAAAAGGAAATTAAGAGATGTGGGTTATTTAAAAGGCTCTTGTCACCTAATTGGGGTTTCCCTCCTGATGTAATGAGGGGGAAAACACTGTAAAAGGGACAGTGGGCGTTATCTGAAGTGTTTTTTGTTGGGGATAGAAGTATTCATGGTTGTCTAGTCTCAGGAATCACCAAAGTCTTATGTCCTCTGAGTGAGGAGGGTATCCCATATTCAGATCTTATTCATCTTGGAGACAACTTATTTTTGCATAGACCTATATTCTGTTGATGTTTAAACAAATTTATAATTTTATGTATTGAGTCTTATTCTGATATGGTGATCTTCACATCTTGGATTGTATTTGGTTATGGCCTGTGAGAAAATGGTATGATTAATAAAACAATAATTTTGGGGTTATACTTTATTCTGAATGTACCTTAAGTTTGATGTGTCAGGATCTTTTTTTTTTTTTTAATTAAGTCTGACTTTTGTAAAGTGAATTCATTTAAAGTAAATAGCTGTAATTAATTTAAATAGGTCGATTTTCTTTTTAAAAAAATTTATTCCAAAGTTAAATTCGTTTAAGTGATGTTTTAAATGTCTGGTTATTACAGAGTCCCATTGTAGTCCCATGTTTATTTAGCACTAAAATAATGTAAGGGCCATTTTTTAAACATAGCTAATAATAACTACATGGATTGTTACCAGAGTCAGTTTCTTCAAAACTTATTCTTGTATTTAAATTCTTGAAGTCCTTGTTAAGTCTATTCACTTTGATAGTAAAGATTATTTATAAAGGCAATTCAAATTTAAATACTTCCTGTTTATTTGCACACACATATGTACATGTATATATAAATATATGAGGCCATAGAGCAAAACATAAAATTACTATATAATAAACTACGTGAAATTTGTTTTATCAAAGCTAAGAATAAAAGCTAAGTTTAAACTCTTTTTGGGTTGATAAGCTTTGACCCTTTCCGTTGATCTTTTTGTCCCCACCCCATATGTTTATTTGATTATGAACCTATGCTATTATTTACCTCATTGGTTGCTAACTCTGTAGTACATTATGTAAGAATGAGGTTATTGTAGTAAAAATTTATTTCAGATGCTTTTAAATACACATCTTTATTCTCATTAAAAGTGTTGTCATTCTAATTAAAGTCATATTCTGGGTTTATAGCCCCTAGAGAATTCAGAGCAGAAATGTAAAATTTAGATGATCTCTTTGCTACATTTGTTATTCCCTGAATATAAAAGTAATGTTTCTATTGAAGGAAATCTGAAAAATATACAAAAGCATAAAGAAGAAAGTAAAAATTGTATGTGATCTCAATACGCAGACGTTTTCACTGAAAATGATTTGCTGTATCTTCCTTGCAGTGTATATTTCCTTGTAGTCCTTTTCCTTCCTGTGAATGTATATATACACAAAATACATTGGTTTGTTACATTTTAAAACTTAATACCCATTATTATGAATATTTTCCCATGTTATGAAAGCAATTTTTTATGACTGTGTAGTATTCCATTATATGTGAGTATTTAAAATTTATTAAACCAATCTCCTGCTGGTGTATATTATCTTACTTTCATTTTGGTGCTATTATTTATAATACTGTGATGAACATTTTTTCATGTAAACATTTTGGTTATAGTTTTGATGCTCTTAGAACCGCTGAGTCAATGATTGTGAGTACCTATTTCCTTGAATTGAGTATTTTTTTCTGCACATTTACCAATTTGATAAACAAAAAATCTCATTTTGATTTATAGTTGATTAATATAGTGAACTTATGCATTGTGAACTCGTATCTCTTTGCCATGTTTTATTGGTATTTAAGTGTTTTCTGTGCAGTATATAGACTGGCTTCCCCCATTAGTTGACCAAGTCTGTTTGTTTCAAAATACTTGAGCTTATAGATCAATTTTGGGAGAATTTATACTCTACAGTATAACACTGAATCCTCTCAACCATTAGTGTGGTATATCTCTCTATTTAAGTCTTTTGTGTCTCTCAGGAAAGATTTTTTTTAGTCTTTTCCCTGCATTTTTAAATCTGATCTCCCACCATCATCTCTTCCTATTTGAGAATCCCTAGGCTAAAAATTAAAGAACAGTGTTAGAAAGTGGTGCTAGCAGGCATCCTGTTGCATTACTTTTATAGAGATATCTCCAGTGTTTTATTCTCTCTTAAATATGATTTTAACCATTTATTTGAGATAAATTTTTAATCATAATGTGAAAATACCTTGCTATTTTTAATTTATTGAGCTTTTCTCTTTAGATTGGAAGTGAATATTGGAATTTACCAAATATCTTTTTAGCATTTTAACAGTAGTTAGCTTTCTTTAAATTATTTTTTTTTTGTGATCCCTTACTAATAGATTTACTAATATTTTATTGACTTTGCCTTCATAGAAAGTGTAGTCAGAGCACATTTGTAACTGTTTCAGTAACAGGGGAGGAGTGTCATAGCAGCCACAAGTTGTAGAGGAAAAAAAAGAAGAAAAAGGGGGATTTAAAACAGTATGCCCATTTGATAACTTTGCCCAAAACCAGTGCAACTGAACCTCAGCTAGGACCAGAATAAATTTTGACATAGTTACCTTTGCTTTTCATAAGTACATGATATAGGAAGGTTTTTGGGGGAGGGAGAAGGGTTGTTTTTTGTTTGTTTAATGCAAGTCCCCCAAATTTACTAAGGACAGTTAATGGCCCAGGTTACAGAGAGTTGTGGGTTTGTTGTTTTGTTTTTTTTGACAGTTCCTATAGCTTGTTTTCTTTCCATGCCAACCCCTGTAAGAGAGTAAGTTTGACTGTCAGTATTACTGAAAGTCTGCTTTGGTCTTCATTTCTACGTTGCCACCATACAAGGTACAGGGGTAGGGATGAATTTGTAGATAAGTTTTCTTCTTCCCACAGGGAAGACCTGCCAAGTTAGAATGATGAACAGTACAACTCTTTCTATGGTCCTACCCTACAGAGAACGTTTTTCTTATTCAAGATAAATTGAGAATTAGACTTTCCAGGGACACAAAGAAAAAGAATGGTTCCTTTTCCTCTTTTCTTGGCATTCCTGTGTAGTGAGTAGCAGTTTTAGAAGAATTGCGAGAAAGCAAAACTTGGAACTTTATAGATTGACATTAAACTTAAAATGTACTTTTTTCATTTGTAATTAATCCAGAGTACAAATATTAAAAGTATCATAGCTACTAATCGTCACTGAACCCTGACATGGTCCCCTGATACACATTAATGTTAGTAAGTGAAATTTTCTATAGTATGTCTTATTCCTATCTCACTTAAATGAATAATAAATTAGAGGGTGTGTGTCATTTGTTCTTCACACACACATCTCCATTATTATGAGTTTGAGAGTGTATCAGTCAGATTGAGTATTGACTGTAGATATGCTGTTTTTCTGTATTAGTAAGTTACTTTGAAATGATGAATACAAATGTAAAGAATGGGGAGTAAAGGAGCCATGCAGTAGTGATGCTTATGGACTGGATATTTTGTTTTTAAGTTTGGGGCTTTGAAACACCTTTATTTACATTGAGGCACTATTTGTGCACCAACTGAAGACTGAGATAGGAATAGTAGTAGCTAGATGGCTGCTATATGCCCAGGACAGTGCATAGGCCTACCTACAAGTATTTGGGGGACAGATTATGGGGTGTGCAGATCACTTGAGGTAAGTGGTTCTGACTTGATGTTGTGGCTCAAAGAAGCCACCGTTGAAGGAATCGAGATGTTCAGCTTTAGATTTAGGTAGAAAGAGGGTTGAACAGAAATTTGGTGTCTTCTGTGTTCATTTAATCTCCTCAGTAGTCCTGTGTGGTAGACATCATTGTTATTTTACTACTGGCAAGAATACTAAGTCTCAGAGAGTTTAGATAATTTACCAGTATCCTACACAAATAAGTGATGGACCAGATTCTGACCTAAAGTCTCTGTCACTTTTAAGCCCAAGCTCATTCTCCCACTCTGCCATTTCTTAGTCTAGAATAGGCGAAATTTAAGACTCTAACATGAATTAAAAACTCTGACATGAATCAAACTAAATCAATTAAATGAAACTATGCCATAACTATATATAGTTTGACCTTAAAGATCTTTGGTACTTAAGGCTTAAATATAGTGGATGTACTATAAATTCCAAGGAAGGTTAAGCAAAACCTTCCCTAAACCACAGATTGGTGGCAGTAGAGGATAAGCTAAAGAAAAGGTGAAAGGAAAATTTCTATAGAAATTTGTCAGTTTTTATCACATTGAAGGAAAATGTACATCTTTAAAAAATATATGCAACTATATTTTTACTGAAAGTCAAATATAAGCTCTGATAGACAGAAGGCATAGCCAGAGTGCCTTATTTATTTAGCAGAATGGGGGTAGTCACTGCGTGAATCCTGTTCTTATGTCCTAACATCATTTGGTAAATCCCTGAGATTTAGAAAGGATATGGTCCAAGACTGTACAAAATAGTCTCAGTAGAGCGTGTTAAATCACGCATAGGCGTCTGAGTATCTGTGAACTCTGAAATTTTATGTAAAATGTGTGTGTGTGTGTAAATTTTTCTGGAGGAGGAGCAGTATAAAGCAGTAATTCTCAAAGTATGGCCAAGTGCCATGAAAGGTAGCCTACATTTTTTTTGTAAAATGGATCCCTAGAAAGGCATTCCGTTTTTTGAAATAGGTAAATGATTTGCAGTTCCCTACTTTTATTTTTGTATAAAACTAAGGGCTGCTTACTAGTAAATTAGGTAGATAGTAAAGTTTGCTAAAATTGGATATTTACATTAAAATTCGTGAATTTTGAGATTTTTCTGAACTTATTTCTCAGTCTTTCCTTATTTTTCTTAAATTTTATTCCCATGATGTATTTGGATATATAAAGTTACTGCACATGTACACATACATACTTGGAAAACTAGTAAGTCAGCTCTGGTATCTTGCTCCACCTAAGTAGAATATTTTCAAAAAGGATAGAGAGCTACTGGTATTTTTTCCAGAGGGTGGGTGTAATGAGTGAGGGGAAGGGAGGGGAAGGGTTATGTTGGGAGGGATGGGAGGAAAGGGTTAGAGATAGAGTTTTTGGTGCCCTTATTTCTTAGAATAGAAGAAAAGGCACATCAAATGAGCAATTGTGTGTTTAAATTCAACTTAGTATCTTTTTAAGATCAAACTTTATTACTGAAATACAAAATTATAATGAATAGATGGAGATTTTGCTGTTGTTTTTGAAAGCTTGCCACAGTCTTATGATATGTTTAGGATGGTGGATGTCCATCTTTCAGTTTTAATATTAAGGATAATTAATTTTTTGTGCTTACTAGTAATCAGAACATTTATTTTCATTCATATTTGGTATGTCCTGGAGTTATGAGAAAATTCCAGTTAGAATCATATTTGCCAACTACAGTTAGTCTAGGTTTATTGAGGCATTTTTTTCTTGCCATGTTAATTGTGTCATGTTACTTAAGATGTGGCCATATTTTAGTAGCAAAGTGATATTTTCAATGTTAATGTATATTTGAAGCCCCTGTATCAAAATAAATTCTATAAAAGCAAGCTTCCTGTCTATAACTTAAATTCGTCCTTTGCAGTAGCAAATGTTTATCTCAGTTATTTAAGACTCTGGTGAGCATGAAAAATTAAAATGAATTATTCTCAATAAATATGGGAATATTTCGGAGCGGTGTGAATATGTACTTGGGTATATAGTAACATGACAGAAATTTGGAAATGTCCATTATATTGACATCCGGCTTAAATTTTACTTTATATTCAAAATGCAACAAAAATTAGTACAACCATGACTACTATTTTTATCTTGTGAATGTGAGAAACAAGGGAACTAGACTTCCTCAGTATTTTTCCTATCCCACTCCCAGTTCTTAAAAATGATTTTTTCTTTGATTCTTCTACTACGTGACTACTTGTTTTATGTTGCAAATTTTAGAAAGCAGCCAAGAGACTATATTTAGGAATTTGGTGCTGTCGCCACCAAGGAAATAAAAGGAAATCAAACTCAAAACTGCCCAAAGGGCCAGTTAGAAGGTAGCAGAGTTGGCTGAGCATCTGAAGATCCAAACAGAGGCACAGCTGTGTCACACTACCTGCTTCAGATAGTTGTGAATTTTGGTTTCTTTATCTGTAAAACAGAGTATTTAAATTTGATATTAATGATTCCTTCTGGCTCTAAAGTCTAATAACTTCAGAGACTTTGAGGAGACTTGATGCCTTTTCACTGTGTTCCTTTTCCACTAGTGCAGTGATCATCAGACACGAGGTATCTCAATTTGGACTAACTGAATCAGAATCTCCAAGGACAGAATCTAGATATATATATACTCTGTACTTTCAATAGATAAATGTAAATATTTATATTTTGAAAAGCTCCATAGCACCAGATTCCAACTGTTGGGTTAATTGGAAAATATTTAATCCTGAGAAATCTGTAATTTCACCATAGGTTTCAGAACTATTTAGGACTAGAACTTTAAAAAGATTTTTAATGAGACTGTATGAAAACACGTTTACAAATTTTTGTCTGCAAGGATTTATACACACAGCATTACCTTCTGGCAATAATATCTTGATTGTGTTATGAACCCTAACTACCTATTAGAATTTCTCAATCCCACTTGAAGCCAGTGCTTTTCAGTCAACTGTGTGGTTCAGGTGTCTCAATTTCTCTTTCCCTTCGTATTATTACTGGACAGCGATGATTCCAAGGCTAACATGCTATTCTTCCACTCCTTAAACCAACTGAACTATGAGTGTGGCTGCAGCCAGGACCTTGCGTGTTTGTTACTACAGCACAACTTGCAAAAATTCTGTTGGGACATTCTGGCCTTTCCTCGGGGCCATACCTAATTGGCTGAGACAATCTTTGATCTCTTTAATTCTGATCCAGGCTCAGAGGGCTCATTCGGAGCAAGGAGAGGCAGACCTCGAAGCACCTGTGGAAAGCCAGCATCATGAGATTGAATCCTGGACCCTAGAATTAAGGGCTATGATGGAGAAGCTGGTGAAATCCATCGGCCAACTGAAAGACCAGCAGGATGTCTTCTGCTTCTGATATAAGACCCAGACCCCAGTGAGAATACCCTCTTTGGACGCCCGTCAGACCAGACAGCAGCAGCTTTTGCAGGAAATTCTCAGTGAACTGGACTAAAGGAGAAAGGAGGTGCTAGATGCCTCCAAAGCACTGCTAGGCCGATTAATCACCCTAATTAATGGAAGGTCCAGCAGCAAAACACCTGCATTGGAGCCCCCCTGGACGATGGGTTGGATCAGCTGGAGAAGTGTTCACAGCTGGAGCAAAGTTGTTGTTTCACCTGAATCAGCTGCTGAAGGAACTCAGTTGCCTGGTTAGCTATCAGGATGACCTTCTGACTAAAGGGGTGGACCTGTGGAAGGCCCCATACACAGAGTTGCTTTTAGATCTGTTCCTAGCCTTTGTGGTAGAAACCCAGCCCTATGTTTCCTAAACTCCCCATTGACCCCTCATCCTCAAGACGGGGAGGAAGTTCACTGTCCAGACGAGGCTGCTGATGAGATTCCAGGAAGTGGAATCTGACAGTGGGTGACTGACTGCAAAAGTCTCCACTGACTGTAAGCTTCATCAATTACAGTCATCCCTCAGTATTCACGGGGATCAGTCCCTTAGGATAACAAAATCCTCGGATGCTCAAGTCCCTTATATAAAATGGTGTAGTATTTGCACATAACCTACACACATCCTCCTGTGTACTTTAAATCATCTCTGGATTACTTATGCTACCTAATACAATGTATATGCTAAGTAAATAGTTGCTGGCACAAGAGAAATTCAAGTTTGCTTTTTGGAACTTTCTGAAATGTTTTCTCCTCTGAATATTCTTGAATCTGAGGATGTGGAACCCATGGATGTTGAGGGCCAACTGTACAAAGTTTCCAGAAGTTCAGCATTCTGACTTCAAACCAGAAAACTTTGTCCCCCAAGAAGGAGCAGAATCAGGGTTTAATTTGGGACTCTGCCTGCCTGACTGGTGGAGCCGTGTTCAGGTGGTTCTGGAAAGGGCAACAATAGGGGACTGCTGGGTGCAACAGGAACCACACATTTATCAGCTTCATGGTCGGATGCACCTACCAGGATCTGAAGCAGGAGCTGAAGACAGATACCCTCTGTGTGGTGATTATTTCTAACATGAACCTACTCTTGATTGCCTGGTCCTTGGTTCTCTGGTTCAGTCTGGTCAGCTCACATGCCTAGAATCAGCAATTCTTTTCCAACACCGCCAGGAATGCCAGCTGCTGAAGACCATCTCTGGTACCTTTCTGTTGCACTTAAGTGAATCATTGGGAGGGGGTATTACCTGTTCTTGGTTGAACGATGATGAAGTGCAGCCCTGCACCAGGAGGTACTGCAGTCATTCGTGCTAACTGAGGTCATCCACCACTACCAACCTCTTACTGAGGCAGACTTACCCAAGAACCTGCTGTACTTCCTCTACTCCTGAAGCCCCAGGGATGAGGCTTTTGGGTGCTACTACCAGGAGAGAGTTAATCTTCAGGAACAGAGGAAATAACCTGAAACATAGGCTCATTGTGGTCTCTAACAGACAAGTGGATGAGCTAGAACAACCACTAGAGCCAGAACTTGAGTCATTAGAGCTGGAGCCCACACTGGCACAGGGGGCCAGAGCTAAGCCTGGAGTTAGAGCCACTGCTTGAGCAGGGCTGGATCTGGGACCAGCACTGGAGCCCACACTAGGCATGGTATCACGAAGAGTGCCAGAACCAAACCCAGGACCAGTACTAAAGCTGGATCCTGTTCTAGAGCCATTCCCAGGGAACCCCAGGAAATAGGTCTCTATCGTCATTAGTAAATGTGATATTTATTAAAGTTTGCTTTCCTTTCTTAACTGTCTTGGCATGATAATGGGTGGATGGATGTTGAATGTAAAACAACAAATTTGTTAGTATGACAGAGCTTAATGAAGAAGGAATTTGGACACCTGATGCCAGGAGAGTTGTGAGAACCCTGACCTGTTAGTGGTAGCTTTGAGATATGTGTTTTCTGTTCAGCCATCAGAGTGCAGGAAGTTCACATTTATTGCAATTAGACTTCAGAAATACACTTTTTCTTTCTTTTGGGTTTATACATGCATTTGCAGGGAGTCCCCCATCTTTATTTGCCGTTTTTGCACTTATAGTTGCACTTACTATGGCAGGTTTAATTTTAATTGACCTTTTACCTAAAAAATAAAACTTTCTAGTTATATCCTTATTCCTAAAGCTCTCATTTATTATTCCTTGAATTTGTTAATTATTCTTAAAATAAATTGAAGAATATACTAAAACTGAATGGAACTTAAGCTTACTAATATCTTGCCCTGATCCTGATTTTTCAGCAGCTGTCTTTGGATTGATGACAGTGATCTAGAAATTTTGATCTAGAGATCTTTGATAAAAACCTTCCCAGGTAAAGCGTTAAGTGTTAATGAATCACTGCTTATGAAACTGCAGTTGGCATGGTGGAAAAGATGATATAAGTTATCCTAATTAGTTGTAATCCAGAAACAGTCTCAAGATTTAATTCTGAATGTCATAATATTTTCATATATTGCCCTTGACATTAGCAAGATTGACCTCATCTATATTGAAAATTATTATTTAGTGCTTTTTAATGGTGGCGACTGAGGAGGTGAACCAAGATCAAGACACTGAAGTTCTTCCTATGTAATAGCTTGATTTCATCCTTCTGTTTCTATGACTGCTCCTTCCTCTCAACTTGAAGCCTGTATTCCCTTATTATAAGAATAGTGCAAATTTGGGGAAGGTGGCAGAGTAGATAGCACCCGGAATCAGTCTCTCCACCTGGACAACAGTTGCACTTGCATAATCTGTCTGATGTAACTATTTTGGAACTCTGAGGTCTTTTGAAGGCTTGCACCTTCCAGGGAAAGACTTGGCAGTTAACTTCGGTCAATTTTAGCTCTTAGCACAGTAGCAGCTACCCCTCCCCCACCCCCAGCCACACGGCAGGCGCTATGTACATGTTCCTGGAGCAGCTTGCATATAGCTTGCGGGAGACAGGGTGGAGAAAGAGGACCATGTTCTCAAATATTGAGGATCTCTGCTCTGAATGCTGATTATTGCTTCCAATCACAGGTGCAGACAAAGAGGCAGGCAGTCATTGTTGCACCTTCCCCTAGTTGCAAGTCCCTTCCTCTCTGAAGTGATTTCAGGGTATTTAAAGGACTGACACCCTCCTGCCATACTCCTTTAATTTTTGCTTTTTCCCCTTTTGGGAACCAGACACTAAAGACCTAGGACATTCAAAAACAACCACATGTAATGGGGAAAATTAGAAAGTGACTGCATGTCCAGGAAAGGCTCAGAATAGACCTGAGAAGACCTTAAGTTTACACCTAAGACCAATTCTCAGCACAGAGACAGCCTACAACAATCAAAAAAGAAAAAAACAAAACAACAACCAGTAACAAAAAGAGCAAACACTGGGGAAGGGGAAGAATCTGATTTCCAGAGGTACCACGTTACTAGATAGATTTCAAATGGCCAGTGTTAAACAAAAAATCAGACGGCATACAAAGAAAAAAAAGAGTGGTCCATTCAAAAGAAAATAAAACAACAGAAACCATGCCTGGAAAAGACCTAATGGCAGATATATTGTACAGAGTCTTTAAAGCAACTCTCTTAAAGATTCTTAAAGAATTAAAGGAAAATGTGGAGAAAGTCAAGAAAGTGATGTGTGAACGAAAAAGGAAACATCAGTAAAAGGTAGAGGGACTTCCCAGGTGGTCTAGTGGTTAAGAATCCGCCTTCCAGTGCAGGGGACGTGGGTTTGATCCCTGGTCGGGGAGCTAAGATCCCACATGCTGCGGGGCAACTAAGCCCACGTGCTCTAGAGCCTGCATGCCACAACTACAGAGCCCGCGTGCCACAACTAAGACCTGATGCAGTCAAATAAACATTTTAAAAAATAAATAAAAGGTAGAAATTTTTAAAAGAAACTAAAAAATTCTGGAGCTGAAAAGTATAATAATTGAAATGAAAAATATTCTAGAGGAGTCAAATGCAGATTTGAGCAGGCAGGAGAAAGAATCAGCAAACTTGAAGATAGGGTGATAGAAATTATCTAGTCTGAAGAACACACACACACACACACACACACACACACACAAAGATTGGGGAAAGGTCAACAGGGCCTAAGGGACCTGTAGGACTCCAAGTGGACCAGCAGATGCATTACTGGAGTTCCAGGGAGACAAGAGAGAGAGAAAGATGCAGAGAGAATATTTGAAGAGATAATGACTGAAAACCTCCGCAATTTGCTAAATATAAACATTCAAGAAGCTTAACAAATTCTAATTAAGGTGAATTCAGAGATCCACAGTGAGACACTGAGACATGATAATCAGGACAAAGGAGAGAATCTTGCAAGCAGCAGAAGGAAATCATCACATAGAAGGGGATCTTCAGTAAGATTATCAGCAGATTTCTCATTAGAAACTTTGGAGGCCAGAAGGCAGTGGGCTGATAGATTCAGAGTGCTAAAAGGAAAAAAATACATATATACACCAGCCAAGAATCTTCTGTCCAGCAAAACTGTCCTCAAAGAGTGAGGGAGAAATTAAGACATTACCAAATAAACAAAAGCTGAGGGAGTTCAGGACCTCTAGATCTGCCCTGCAAGAAATGCTCAAGGAGTCTTGCAAGATGAAATGAAAGGACACTGGATGGTAACCCAAAGCTGTATGGAGAAATAAAGATCTCAATAAAAGTAAATAAGTGAGCTATTATGAAACCTAGTGTTATTATAACAATGGTTTGTCACTATACTTTTTTCTTTCTATATGACTTGAGGTTAGTACATTTAAGGTCCAGTACTTTAATGTAGAAGCTAGTATTACTGTAACTTTGGTTTGTGACTTCAAATCTTGTTTTCTACATAATTTAAGAAACTGCATTTAAAAGAATTATTGGGGGCACACAGTGTATGAAGGTGTAATGTTGTGACATCAGTAACCAAAAGGGATAGGGATGAAGCTGTGAAAGAGCAGAGATTTTGTATATTATGAAAGTTAAGTTAGTATAAATTTAAGGTAGACTGTTGTGACTTTAGGATATTAAATGTATTTCCCATGATAACAACAAAGAAGGGAGCTCTAGAATATACACAAAAGGAAATGAGAAAGGAATTTAAACATTTCACTACAGAAAAATCAAACATAAAAGAAATGGGGAGTGTGGAGGAAGCTATAAGGCATATAGAAAACAAATAGCATGATGACATAATAACTCCGTATCACTAGTTAATGTTAAATGTAAATGGGTTCAGTTCTCCAATCAAAAGACAGGGATTGGCAGAATGGATAAAAATACACTATCCAACTATATGCTGTCTACAAGAGACTCACATTAGACCCCAAAACACAAAGAGGTTGAAAGTGAAAGGATGGGAAAAGATATTCCATGCAAATAGGAACCAAAAAAGATCAGGGGTGGCTATACTAATATCAGACGTAATAGACTTTATTTATTTATTTTATATATATATATATATATATATATATATAAAATATATATATTTATTTATTTATTTATATTTATTTTTTGCTGTATTGGGTCTTTGTTTCTGTGCGAGGGCTTTCTCCAGTTGCGACGAGCGGGGGCCACTCTTCATCGCGGTGCACGGGCCTCTCACCGTCGCGGCCTCTCCCGTTGCGGAGCATAGGTTCCAGACGCGCAGGCTCAGTAGTTGTGGCTCACGGGCTTAGTCACTCCATGGCATGTGGGATCTTCCCAGACCAGGGCTCGAACCCGTGTCCCCTGCATTGGCAGGCAGATTCTCAACCACTGCGCCACCAGGGAAGCCCCGTAATAGACTTTAAATAAAACAGGATTATATGAGACAAAGAAGGACATTATACATTAATAAAAGTTTCATTACAGCAAGAAGATAGGACAGTGATAAACATTTACACACCCAATGGCCATCAAAATATATGAAGCAAAAACTGACAGAATTGAAGGGAGAAATAGTTCTGCAGTCATAGCTGGAGACTTCAGTATCCCACTCACAACAATGGATAGAACAACCAGACAAAGCATAAGGAGAGGATTTAAACAACACAAACTAACTAGATCTAACAGACATATACAGAACACTGTACCCAACAACAGAATACACATTCTTCTCAAGTGCATGTGGGACATTTTCCAGGATAGACTATATGTTAGGCCACAAATTAAGATTCAATAGATTTAAAAAGATAAACATACCAAGTATATTTTCTGACCACAATAGGATGAAATTAGAAATCATTAACAAAAGGAAATCTAGAAAATTGTGGAAATTAAACAACACTTTCAAACAACTAATGGGTCAAAGAAGAAATGACAAGGAAATTAGAAAATACTTAAATGAATGAAAATGAAAGCACAACATAGTAAAACTTCTGGGAGGCAGCAAAAGTGGTGCTAAGGGGGAAATTTATAGCTATAAGTGCCATTATTACATTAAAAAAAATAAGAAAGATCCCAAGTCAACAATCTAACCTCACAGTTTAAGGAAGTAGAAGAAGGACAAATAAGCCCAAAGCAAGCAGAAGGAAGGAAATAATAAAGATTCGAGCAGAGATAAATGAAATAGAGAATAGAAAAACAGTAGAGAAAATCAATGAAATCAAAAGTTGGTTCTTCAAAAATATCAACAAAACTGACAAACCTTTAGCTAGGTGAACTAAGAAAAAAAAGAGACATCTCAAATTACTAAAATAAGAAATTAAAGTGGGAACATTACTACAGATTCTACAAAAGATAAAAAGGATTATAAGAGAGTACTGTGAACAGTTGTACGCCAGCAAATTGGATCACCTAGATGAAAGGGACAGATTCCCAGAAACATAAAACCTACCAAGACTATGTTACAAAGAAATAAAATACATGAATAAATGTATTACCAGTTAGGAGATTGAATTAGTAATCAAATATCTCCCAACAAAGAAAAGTCCTGGACCTAATGGCTACACTGGTGAATTCTACCAGATATTTAAAGGAGAACTAATACCAATCCTTCTCAAGTTTTTCCCAAAAATTGAAGAGAAGGGAATGATTCCTAACTCATTCTTTGAGGCCAACATTCCCTGATAACTGAAGCCAGACAAAGACACTGTAAGAAAAGCAAACTTTAAACCCCTAATGAACATTGATGCATATGTCTTTAACAGAACACGAGCATACAGAATTCAGCACATTAAAAGGATTATGCACCAAGACCAAGTGTGGTTTATTCCTAGAATGCAAGGATTGTCTAACGTGTGAAAATTGAGCAGCGCAATATGCCACAGCAACAGAATGTAGGATAAAAACCACAGGATCTCTCAATAGATGCAGAAAAAGCATTTGACAAAATTAAACACTCTTTCATGACAAAAACAATTAACCTAGGAACAGAAGGAAGCTACTTCAGCATAGTAAGAGCCATATATGAAAAACCACAGTCGTTTTTCAATGGTGGAAGGACTGAAAGCTTTTCCTCTGAGGTGAGGAACAAGGCAGGGATGCCTGCTTTCACTACTTCTGTTCAATACAGTATTGTATTTTCTAGCCATAGCAATTGGCCAAGAAAAAGAAGAGGCATTTAAATTGGAAAAGAATAAGTAAAATTATCTCTTTTTGCAGATGGTATGGTTTTATATGTAGAATATCCTAAAGATCATACACACACACACACACACCTGTTAGAACTAATAAGTGAATTCAGCAGTGTAACAAGATACAGAGTCAACACGCAAAAATCATTTGCATTTCTGTACATGAACAGTGGACAATCTGAAAAGAAATTACAAAAGCAATTTCATTCACAGTAGGATCAAAAGAATAAAATACTTAGGAATTAGCCAAGGAAGTGAAAGACTTGTACAAGAAAACTATGAAACATTGCTGAAAGAAATTTTAAAAGCCACATAAATAAATGAAAACAACATCTCATGTTCATGGATTGGAATACTTAATACTAAAAAGTCAATTCTACCCAAAGCAATCTACAGATTCAATCCCAATCATGTCAAAAATCCCAGTGACATTTTTTGCAGGTAAAATATCCATCCTAAAATTCATATAGAATCTCAAAGGACTCCAAATAGCCAATATAATCTTGAACAAGAATAAAACTGGAGGACCCACACTCCCTGATTTCAAAACTTATACAAAGCTGCAGTAATCAAAATAGTGTGGGATCAACATAAAGATAGACGTGTAGACCAGTGAAATAGCCCATAAATATTAACTGTCACAAATATGGCCAAATGACTTTTGACAAGGGTACCAAGGCCAGACTCCTGGGGAAAGGACAATCTTTTCAACAGATGGTGCTGGGAAAACTGGGTATCTACATGCAGAAGAATGAAGTTGGATCCTTACCTAACAGCATATTCAAAAATTAATTCAAAATGGATCAAGCACCTAAATTTAAGACCTAAAACACCCCCCTCCCCCAAAAAAAACCTTAAGAGAAAGCATAGGACAAAAGCTTCATGACATTGAATTTGACAGTGATTTCTTGGATATGACACCAAAGGCACAGGTAACAAAAGAAAAAATAGACAAATTGGACTTCATGAAAACTTAAAAATATTTGTAAGTCGAAAGACACTATCCACAAGCTACAGAATGGGAAAAAATATTTGCAAATTATATATCTGATAAGGATTATTAACCAGAATATGTAGAGAGCTCCTAAAACTCAACAACAAAAAAATCAAATAACCCAGTTCAGAAATGGGCAAAGGACTTGAATAGACATTTCTCCAAAGAAGATATGTGAATGGCCAATAAGCACATGAAAAAATGCACAACATCACTAATCATTAGGGATATGCAACTCAAAACTACAATGAGACATCTCATACCCATTCTCCTCACACCCGTTAGCATAGCCACTATCAAAAAAGCAGAAAACAAGAGTTTGAAAGAATGTGGGGATATTGGAGTCCTTGTGCACTGTTGGTGAGAATGTAAAATGGTAACAGCTGTAGTGGAAGATAGTATGGCAGTTCCTCAAAAAATTAAAAGTAAAATTACCATATGATCCATCAATTCTTCTTTATATACATGTAAAAGAATTGAAAGCAGTATATTGAAGCAATATTTGTACACTTATGTCATAGCCCCATTACTCACAGTAGCTTAAATGTAGAAGCAATCTCAGTGTCCATGGACAGATGAATGGACAAGCAAAATGTGGTACATATATACAATGCAATATTCAGTTTTAAAAAGGAAGGAAATTCTGCAGTATGTTACAACATGGATGAACTTCGAGAACATTATTGTTTATGGAATAAGCTAGTCACAATAAAGACAAATACTCTGATTCCACTTATATACAAGGCATTTAGAATAGTCAAAGTCATCTAAATAGAAAGTATATGGTAGATGCTGGAAGGAGGGGAAAATGGGGAGTTGTTGTTTAGTGGGTATAGAATTTCATTTTCATAAGATTAAAAGAGTTATGCAGGTGGATGTTGGTGATAGTTGTACAACAAGGTGTGTGTATTTAATACCACTGAAGTGTACACTTAAAAATGGTTAAGATGGTAAATTTTATATTAAGTGTATTTTACCACAGTAAATTTTTAAAAAATATTGCAAGTTTATCTCAGATTATCTGAATTATATTCCAGCCTGTTCTTCATGCTATCACCAAATTAATCTTTCTAAAACACTACTTTATTTATTACATATCATTTCTGTGCTCAAAAAAATTTCCATTGACCTGTGGTGTCTTATCTTTCTATCCTTACCTCCCATTGTTAAAATCATCCTATATGTTAGCTTAAACTAATTACCTTTCTCTCAACCTTTTCTACGACCTTTTGATTCTTGAAACACTTGCTCTTCCTACATTTAATGCTGTTTTTCCCCCTTTCCCTTCCTCCTCCCAATGTGCAAATCTTTTTAAGGACCTAGTTAAATGTGAACTTCCCTAGGAGACTTTTCCTAATTGCCCCACTTGGGGTGGCTCCTCTTTTTTCTAAAGATTTATGGCATTTAGTGTTTAAACAGTTCATTTAATAGTTGACACTGGCTGATATTTGTTGGTGTGTACCTGTCTTGTTTCCTCAACTGCCTCTAAATTAAGTGGGCTCAGTGCTGTATCTTAAAATTATTTGTATTAGCCACTTGACAATAATATGAATTGATTTATTGATATACTGTGAATAATAAGTAAAGATGCTCTTCAAGTAAATTTCAGACTTATCAATCAGATTCAAGAGCATCTGGCAGTGTTTCTGCAGAAGATACACTTGGTATTCAGGTTGGGTTCTTGTTAAATTTTTCTAGAACAATTAAATGTGGTACCAGTAAGTTGTCTATTTGTAAGGTGACTTTGTATATGTTTCCAGGCAATAAAATAATTTTGAGAAATTTGGAATCTTAAATTTTTTTGCTATAATATTGTATCAGAAATAAGTATTAGTATATGGGTACTAATACTTATCTTTTGTTCATGTGCTGGGTTAAAGTTAGTTGTAGAAATGACTTGCTAGGTCAGTGTTATAATGTTTATAAAGATTTTTGTTTTTAAGTCAGATGAGTTAAAATGGACTTGAAGTTAGCAAATCTGTGTTACTTTACTGTGATACTGCATTTTCTCTTGTGGAAGTCAAGTTTTACTCTTTTAGTTTGAGGCAATAGTTTGCACAAAAGTTTCTTTCTGTTAGTCTCCTGTGTGTGTGTGTGTTTGTGTGTGTGTGTACACTTACATATGCCTTCTCTAGGGTTATGATTAGGATATTGAAGTATTAAAAAAAGGTATTGCCTTTAAGAACCTGTAGATAACATTTCAGTAACTTTTACGCTCTCCATTAAGCACCTAGAAAAATAGGTGAGTATTACTTCAAGAATTTTAATGGGGAAGTGTTTATCATGGGCACAAAACTAAATAATAGATTAGTATCCATTTTAAGCAATACTTTTTTTTTCATAAGCTATTGTTTCACCCGTTGTTTTTTGAGAATCTAATTAGACTGTAAATTGCTCAAGGATAGAGATTTTATCTTATACTTCTTTGTGTCCCCAGCATCTAACCTAATGTCTTACATCAGAGTGCTCCAATAAATGTTTAGATGATAAAATGTCTATTTTTCTGGCTTTGGTTGTGGGGAATAAATGTACTCTGATTTGACTTTATTTTTTCCTTTTTACAGCCCCATTGACAAACCTTCCGATTCTCTCAGCATAGGGAATGGTGATAATTCCCAGCAGGTAAGATTTTGATACTGTATTCCTTCATTTATCTGCCATCTGCTGAAACAAGACATTCTATGCAAGTGAATTTTCTAGATAGTGAAAAATACTTTAAATACTGAAACAATTTAAAAACACTTTCAGTGGACATCTTTATTAAATGTATTATAATTAGCCCTCTTTTTCTCCACAGAATAGAGCATAATTTAACCCTTTCTTGATGACTCAGAATTATCATTATGACCATATGTTATTGTATTGTGTGCTAATACATTAGTGTCCTTGGAGTCCCTGATATTCTTGGTCTTTTTGACCCTACATGAAATGGTCCCAGACTAATATGCCTTCTGCATTCTTGATTTTGAGTTGTTTCTCTGCCCCATGCTCCCCTTGTCCCTTGCTGTCAACTTTAATTTTCTTTTCTTTTTTTAAAATTTTATTGAAGTATAGTTGATTTACAATGTTGTGTTAATTTCTGCTGTACAGTACAGTGACTCAGTTATACATATATATATTCTTTTTCATATTATTTTCTACTATGGTTTATCACAGGATACTGAATATAGTTCCCTGTGCTATACAGTAGGACCTTGTTGTTTATCCATCCTATAGATAATAGTTTGCATCTGCTAATCCCAAACTAACTTTAATTTTCTATTTCTCTCAGTGAACTTGCCCCCAAGCTTTCCCCCTTCCCTCAAATGACTTTTGGCTTTGAAATGATAAACCAAATAGTTAAGTTCAAAGTTGCATCCACTATGATACAGAATGAGGTCCTGATCTTTAGACCATGCTTTGTATCATCTTGTCTAGTTGCTAGCTTTTCACTACTTAAGTTTCTGTACACCTCTTACTTTGGTTTCAAAAAAAAAAAAGTGTAGTTCTAATCTCTTCTGTAAAGAACAGCCAGTTCCCCACAGTGTGAGAAACTTAGAGATCTAAAATACATTGTTTTTCTAAACTTGTTGTTCACAGTTTCCATGAAAGAATTTGAAAATCTGTATATCCCCTTGTATATTTTAAGTTAACATTAAATTTTTTTTCATAATAAGTTAAAAATAGCTGCAAAGGATGTAATTTCCAGCTTATTATAAATTTTGGTATTTTTAAATAAACATGCTACATTGGGTTTTAATAAGTATCTGAGAGATTTAAGTATCAGAATGTTTTGTTTCTCCCTCATCCATTTACACAAGCTATTCTTTAACAATCAGAAATTTTACATCATTCCTTGAACTCATTTTTTAATTTTCACTGGCATTACAGAATTTTTTCTTAATGCAATATAGTTTATGCTTGGGACTTCCCTGGTGGCTCAGTGGTTAAGAATCCGCCTGCCAATGCAGGGGACACGGGTTCGAGCCCTGGTCCGGGAATATCCCACATGCCACGGAGCAACTAAGCCAGTGAGCCACAACTACTGAGCCTGCGCTCTAGGGTCCGCAAGCCACAACTACTGAGCCCACGTGCCGCAACTACTGAAGCCCGCGTGGCTAGAGCCCGTGCTCCGCAACAAGAGAAGCCACCGCAATGAGAAGCCCATGCACTGCAACGAAGAGTAGTCCCTGCTCGCCACAACTAGAGAAAGTCCACGCACAGCAACGAAGACACAACACAGCCAAAAATAAATTAAATTAAATTAAAAAAAAAAAAAAAATATATATATATATAGTTTATGCTTGATAGGCATTCTCTCAAATAAAAGTAGACGTATAAATTTTGAATTGGAAATAAAAATATTTTGTTGACACATGCCAAACTTCTTTCTTCTGAATTTTTATTTATAGTATTGATTTGATCAAAGCAATATATATATAAGTATAGAGTTTGATTAAAAAATTAAACATAAACACTAAAATTGTATTGGTAATTTACCTCTTAATGAAGTGGATAGGGCATTTTAAAATTAGTTTTTTTGTATCCATGGATGAATATTACCTGTTGGTACAAGGAGATGTTTCAGCAGCAATCTAGTCATGTTTTCATTTTTCTAAATACAGGTGCTGAAACATCTTGTTCATATAAATAAGTAGATGGAAGTAAGAGTTATATCAATATCACTCAAATTTTTGAACTCCTTGTGAATTAAATACCTAAGAATCATATTAAGATTTCTTATAAAAACTATTTTTAATGATGCTTTTGGAAATAGCTTGATTAGATCTTCTTTCCATTTTGTTCAGAACTGAAGTATTGGGAATCATCTAGTTGGCCAAAGAATCTAGTCATTAGAGTCAGTCACTGTGTCATCACTAATCTTAATATTTCTAATAAAGTTTTGTTTGGCTCCCAGGAAGTTTTCACACTTGGGCAAGATACTATAGTTAGATCCCAGAGAGTGAGAAATAGTATTGTCTTTGTAAAGTAAGAGAAATTAGGTTGTAAAAGGAGAGGATACTGGCTGTGTCTTTTCAGGAGGGTCAGTTTTATAAAAGAGTACATATATAAGTTGATGGATTTTTTTGAAAATTTATGCTCTCATAAAAAAGTCTTCAAGTACCCCAGTTTTTGAAGATCACTATTCTAATACCTTTCATTGCAAGCCTTTTAAACTATGGCTTATTACATTGTATAAACTTATATTGATTATTCTTTTCTTTTTCCATTTTATTTAGATATCTAACAGTGATACACCTTCACCACCACCTGGTTTATCAAAATCCAATCCAGTCATCACTATCAGTTCATCCAATCACAGTGCACGGTCTCCTTTTGAAGGGGCAGTAACTGAGTCACAGTCGTTATTCTCAGACAATTTCCGCCATCCCAACCCTATCCCAAGTGGGCTTCCTCCTTTCCCCAGTTCCCCACAGACATCCAGTGACTGGCCTACAGCACCAGAACCACAGAGCCTCTTCACATCAGGTATATAACAATACTGTGTGTGTTAGTAATTATACTCAGACTAAAATGAGACCTTTGCTGGATGTGTTTTTATCCTTTTTTTGTCCACTCCCTTTTTCATAAAAATGTAAACTTTTAAATGGCAAGGAATTGGATGGTTAGGTAAGTAGTTCTGTGACCTAGAACTTACCATGTTAACAGACAAATTTCTCCAGAAATCAAGGGTTAGATCATTTTTCCAATAATCAAATGCTTATTCCTCTAGGAAGTATTAAGGGCTTACAATTTTTAATTAGATTTGTGTTTGTATAGTTATATATTTTAAAATGTTTCCCCAGCTGACAAAGAAGTATGTTAGTTAATTTTTAAAGTTACATTTTGAGACATTTCCAATTTCATTCATTGTAAGTTCTCGTTAATGTGAAGGATAACACAAAATCAAGACAATTTAAAAATACAAAGATTAAATGGATACTTTTTTCATTAAGTTATAGTAGTAGTATGTAAAGCATATATTCAAAATTATACTTCGTCTTTGATAAATACATTTCAAAAATAAACTTTACTAATTGAATTCTGTTATATTTATTACTTTATTTCATTTAAATGACTTATTTTGGGTTTTGATGATGACTAGTTGAGAGTATAATTTGGGTTTCAAATAGTACTTTGTTTTCTTTGATCAGCAAAATCAGTCTATATCATTCAGTTTTTGAAGTTAGTAACTTATGGATGAAATCATTGCTAGAAGTATCTGAGGCCTTTTGTAATTTTACAGTCGTAATGTTCTAAGAAATTACGTAGATTTTGCATATATTTGCCTTTGTGTTATAGTATGATGTTGCACTAGTGTGGAAGTGAGCTATATATTTTAAATTCATCACTGATTTTTTTTCCCACCAGAAACAATCCCAGTATCGTCTTCTACAGACTGGCAAGCAGCATTTGGCTTTGGTTCTTCTAAACAACCAGAGGATGACTTGGGTTTTGATCCCTTTGATGTCACTCGAAAAGCCTTAGCAGACCTGATTGAAAAGGAACTGTCAGTCCAAGACCAACCTTCCCTTTCGCCCACATCTCTTCAGAACTCCTCTTCACACACTACAACCGCCAAAGGTCCGGGCTCTGGATTCCTACATCCTGCTGCACCTACAAATGCCAACTCGAGTCTCAATAGTACCTTTTCAGTCTTGCCACAGAGGTTCCCTCAATTTCAGCAGCACCGAGCGGTTTATAATTCATTCAGTTTTCCAGGCCAGGCAGCCCGCTATCCTTGGATGGCCTTTCCACGCAATAGCATCATGCACTTGAACCACACAGCAAATCCCACCTCAAATAGTAATTTCTTGGACTTGAATCTCCCGCCACAGCACAACACAGGTCTGGGAGGGATCCCTATAGCAGGTAGGTTCATTTATAGCCTTTGAGAATTTGTGAATAACTCATGCCTTCAGGTTGTTGGGTGGGTAGGGAGGGAACTTTTGAATAACAAAGTATTTATCATCAGTCTTGGAAATTTCAATGGGAAAAACTCTTTATCGTAATCTAAAAAAATTTTAATTAGATGGATGCCTTGTAATATTGAGCTTTATAAGGATGGTGGAGTATTATACTTAGTTATTGCTTGGAAGCATTTTACTTAATAGAATAGTTACCAGACTTTCTTATGGCATATAAATGCAAAAAGACAAAGAAAAAAAATGGGCTCTGAAATTATGGTGCCATAAAGTCCAACACCATGGTAAAAATTCTGATTGTACATTCTAAAAGTAAACTGGTTCAAAAATTTTTTTTACAGATGGTAATTAGTGAGAGCATGAGGGATAAAGCCACTCTCTTAACTCCTTTTGACAACTTACTTATTTTGACTGATAGACATGTACAAACACACACACACACACACATACATCAAAACTGTGCTATATGTTAATAAAGGACTTAATATTTGAGAACTCTCATTATTAATGTTTCACAGACATATGTGTATAAGTATACTTTCTGTGAAAAAGAAATTGTTCAAGGAGAGATATTTTTCCTTTTGGTCTGTCATGTTTTTATTTCTGGGGTAAATATTAGGTTCCTGTAAGTGATGCCAGAATACTTCTGGTTTTGTACTGCTACCCTTGAAGGTTTCAGAACTTTTGGCTTTTAAGGTCCCATATGATAATTATTAGATCAAGTGACTTCTATATCTAAAGGAATCTTTCTTATTAATAGTTTTTCAAAATTTAATTTGGGCTTTAGATATGACTGGTAAAAGAGTTTGTTCTCTCCTGATTCTCTCAAGTAGAATAGAATAGTCCTTCACTCTGTTATATAACTTATAAAATTTATTTTTATCCCTTTTCATGGCCTTTGTGATATGACATGGCACAGCATTATTGTAATAATGTGCTGTTACCAGCAAAGCGTTCGTTCTCTTGTTTTTAGCAAGGTTGATAGATAAATTTACAGAGATCCGTCAAAATTCTTTGGCTCTATTCTCTTTGTGACCAACAACATTTCATTTTCAAGACAAGTAGTTGGGTTAAGAGAGTATGGTTTGTGGCTGTTGATACAGTGAAGTTAATTTACACATAAGCATGATAGCACCTAATGTAGTGGCTTGCACATTGGTGGGACTCATGTTATTTGTTCATTTGATATGGTAGTTAGTAGGTAATCGAGAGTGACATTTTTCATTCCTCTTCTACATGATATTCACTTGTGAAACACTAAGTGTTCAGTTCCTGGTACTCTTTTTTTCATCCACTGTAGACAGCATATTAGAACGTAATTGTGTTTTGTTTTGCTTTGTTTCAACCATTTAGAAATGTGGCATTTAAATTACTAGTAGTGTATCTCATAACATTATAACACTAAAAGTTAAAGTTAAGTTCCCCTAAATATTCTAAACATTTAACAATAAAATATTAAACCAATACTATAAGTATTTGGGTATCTGTTTGCCCAACAATGAACTGGGCCATGTGGATAATACAGAACAAGTATAAAATATGGCTACTATTTCTAGGTACTGTACAGTGTAGTTGACGAGATAAAATAAGACTGTGTATGAAAGTGGTAACCATATGATACTGGAATCCAAAACACATCAGTGGAGCCTATAAATTGTTGGGGAGGCTTCGTTGAAGAAGTAGGAATTGATCTGTATCCTGGATTCGGGTTAGCAGGAGGGAAAGGAAAAAACCTTTTATGTTGATGGAAACTCCTGAATAAAGGTATAGAGGCAGGATTTAGTATGTCATTACATTAAGAAGCATTAGAACTGCCTTCTATACCAGGAGGTCCTTCATATATTTTATACATAGAATGGATGAGAGGACGGAGAGCTCTGACGGTGAGGCAAAACAGTATGGACTTGATGTGATAGGAAGGAGGATGCCTTTGTGGAACTAGTTCTTAGCTGTCTTCATTGTGTACTTTTATTTGACTTATTACATGACCATCTTCAAAAATTATCTGTTCTTCTGATTTCATAGTTATCATATTGTCCATTAGTACAAAAAGAGCAGTTTTAAACCAAATATTTCAAGCCAGTATATATTCTGGAAATGCCACAAGGGTGATGAGTAATCACTGATTTTTGAGTGTAGTTGTCCTCATGTTAGTCATTTGAAATCTTCATCTAAAGTAGGTGCTTTATGAAAAAAATGTGGCATTAAATTATGGTCCTATCTTGGTGGGCTTTTCTTTTCTTTTAGCGTATACTCAACCATAGAGCATAAAATACATTTGTTTTCCTAGAAATTCTAAGAATGAGGTCACCGACTATAGGTTCTGAATCATTGTTGTATTTTGTGGGAGGTGGGGAGAGTTTGTTATTTCAGATTTTCAGTTTTTGACTGTGCATACTAGCTTGGTATTTAAATGGTGACTTATGATTAAGCTTATTGTTAGATTACTTTTAAGGCTCTCATGACCAGAGAAATTTTAGTTTTAATGTACCAAAATACTTAAAATTGTTATCAAGAGTTATAGAATCCTTCCATGGCTTATAAATATTTGACACATACCTCAGAAAGCTGAATGTGCTGAGCCTCAAAACAGAATAGTTTTATAATTGTAGCCAGATGATTGAGGATTTTCAGTAACAATTAGAAATGACAAACTAAAATTCTGAAAAACTGTGTACATCTTAACTGTGAATTATTTGAAGCAATTTAATAGGTAGGCAATATCTGCCTCCCACCCCTAGCTGTAACTCAGTTGTACTTGAGTTGAACTATTGAAAAAGGCCTAACTCTGTATTCTGCAGTGAATATCATGGTATCTTACACAGGGTAGCTGTTAAGTGCTACATAGTGGAGAGTACATACTGTTTTAGTGAGGCCTGCCACTTAGAGATATACTTTGACAATATTCAGTACTGGAAAAGGCATGTATATTTATTCTTTAGATATGTAGAGCAAAATGAGGTTCCTGACCTTTAGGAGTAAACACTCAGAGCTGTCAGTCTTCTGTGTATCATACAGAAACTATATCTATATTTATTATATATTTGTATTTAAATTTTAAGTTTTGGTTTGTTTCAGTTAATTATTAAAAATTGATACACTGAAACCTATCATGGGAAGGACAGTTGCCAGAGGTTTGACAGAAACATGGTTTCCATTTCCTCTGCCAAATTGAAATCATTTTTGTGTTTAAAATTAGTTATTTCCTTAATTAAGTGAAATCTTTTTAGCAGCATTTTCTTGGCTGCATATTCAGTTTGCTAAATTTAGAAGGATTTTTGGAATAAATATTCTTGAGGGAAAACTTTGATCAGTGGGCAGTAATAGTGAAGTCCATTCAGACCTTTTTTATTATTGGAACCATGTGCTTTTGTTTTAAAAAGTGACTTTTCTTGTCCTGAAAAGTGACCTACCTTGTTCAACTCCTTCATTTTAGGAATGGCAAAGCTGTGTTCTGGAAAGGTTAAATAATTTGTTAAAAGTCACACATTCAATTAGTAGTAGAATTAGGATAAGAACCCAGATCTCAGATTTAGTAACTGAAATGGTTTTTCATTACAACATTGATGTTCTCCTTCATAAATGAAAATTACTGGCATTTACTTTAACATGGCTTTCTTCCCATAGTAAGTGATTTTTGCTCTCACACACTTGGGAGGTCCCTTTTTATCAGCAGTATCTATTCATGAGACAATTGGCCCATCTCAGGAATATGACCTGTAGTTACAAAATAGAATGAATTTCATTGACTTGATGAAAATTAATCTCTTGCTTAGTTCTTATGAGTACCACGTTCTCACCAAGAGCTCTAGTCTAAAATTTCCTTTACACAGCCTCCTTGCTATGTATTTGGGATTTATAGAATCTTTGCCAATTTACTGAAAAACTATGAAATAACCTGTTCTAAAGACTGAAAGTCTTTATCTTCATGTTATCAGTTAAGCTGTCTTTCCAAGTGTAACTTTGCAGATTTGTTTTTCAAAGAACTCCCTGCCAAGATGTTTTTATTCCATAATGCTAAAAATTATTTGGAAAACAAATAATAGTCTAAGTCTGTAAACATTGTTATTTCAGAATATACCTAGAAAAATATTTGAAACTGTTTAGGATTAGATTTTTGTTCATGTTTTTGTTCATTTGAATTTTACTTAAGAGAGGGCATTTAAAAAAAAATTCTTAGTTTCTGAATTAGCTGTTTTAACAGTGACTTGATTGAATTTTGAGTCACGTGTGAAACAAGTCACTTGTAGTCATTATCAATTATAATTGGGAGAACTGATCTCATTTCATGTACAGTTCTCTGACCTAGAAGTAGTCATCTCACTTTCAGTCAATTGGATCATTGTTAGCATTTTACTATTTTCTGATTACTTCAAAAGTGCACATTGAATTTTCAGATGCTGTATGGTAATTTGCTAAATTAATATTTACGTCTTTTTATTTCTTTTTTCTAAACATAATTACTGCTTTTAAAACATGGATTTGTCATTTTTCCCTTTTAAAAAATCACATTTTCACTTCTGAGAATTTAGTTTTAATTTTTTCACAAAATACTGCTTACTATTAGGAGTGTCTAAATATATAAGGGGTCCAATTGGCTTGGAAAAGAATGGCTTTCCTGGTCTCTTTTTTTTTTTCCTTTTTGTATATTTATAATTCTAAATCTATTATATTTGTTCTTAAATCTGACATAGTGTTAAATTTAAGGGTGTGATTGGAGTATAACTACTTTCTAGGTACTTGATAAGTTTATATTTTAAAATTCATGTCTTGTTTCACACCCGCATTCCAGCCATTACGCATGTATTTTATATATGTATCAGTATTCCAAGTATTGAAATCATTTTTAAAGGGACTGTTAACAAATCTAGTCACCCATAACTAGACCATGACTGACTTTTCCACAGGGGAAGAAGAGGTGAAGGTTTCGACCATGCCACTGTCAGCCTCTTCCCATTCATTACAACAAGGACAGCAGCCTACAAGTCTCCACACTACTGTGGCCTGACAACAGAACTGAGAGGAGAGGATTAGACTCTGGGGTGCTTGCATGGGCAACCGGATTTTTGCATGATTCCTTTCTGATTTTGCATTTAATGTATACACCCAAAAGAGCCAATATAAACGTTCCTCATGCCTACAACTAGTGTGTTACCTCATAGTTGCTAAAGTATTTCTTCATTAGGCCTTTAACACAGTTTATTAGCTTAATAATTTTGGCATTGTTTCTCATGAGTGATACTATTTTTTAACTCACACAAATAAACTTGTAGTACTAATTAAGATCCCAGGTGAGATTAGCTAGAATTGTTATTTTGGCTCTATTATTGAAAATATTCAAAGATAATGGTAGTTCCTTGTTTTCTGATTTGTGAAAAAATGGTAATATCCTAATATATTCATGAAAATTTGAAAGTTAAGAAGATAATGTCTTGCATTCTTTGACTACTTGAGAAGAAAGAATACATATAAAACAAAATTGGTGGTGTCATTTAATGCTCAGAAGGATGTTGTCAGCAATTGTTTGTAGTTGTATGGATTTATCCTATATTATGCATTACATGTTTAGAAACTGTCTTTGTTCTCTCTCATTTGCACATTTGCACTTTCTTTTTGAATGGTTGTTAATTATATAGAGACGCTTAAGAGATAATTATTATAGACTAAATGCAATATAATCTCTTTTCTAATGCACTGCCTAGTATACTGGGAAATGCCTCAGAAACAGAATTTCAACTTACAGTTGATTTATCAGAAACTTGAATATGGGGTAAATATTGTATGTCAGAAGCAACCATAGTAGTGTAACATTTTTATTGGAAAAACGGTAGTTCTGTGGGATATTTGTTTGGAAATCTCATTGTTTCACAATTGAAGTGTGATAATAAAACTATATTACAAGTACCTGACCAGAATGAGACTAAGGTGGAAGAGAAGAGATTGGGGATCCTCTAAAATTAGGCCACGTAAGTTGTCATAGGTAATTTTAGTTAATCACAGAGAATAGTGGTGTACTTTATTAGGATATAATGTTGAAGTGATGTTTTTGGATAATAGACAATTTCTTGAAATAGTTCTAAAGCTGATAATGAAAGAAAATAAACTGAATTCAGTTCTGAGCATTAGACAAAAGTTGGTTCAGAAAACATGACTATGTTCTGCCTAAATTAAGCATCTGGGAAAAAAGGGGAAAGTCAGATCTCCTCTTGAGATTTTCAAAAAACCATTGTGATATAAAAGATACGCCTTAATTTTTTTAAAAAAATATTAAAAGAGTAGCATGAATACCAAAAAAGGAAGCCTAGAGATTTAAAATAATAATAATGATAATAATGAAATACCTTACTAGGAGCGATACTTAATATCATGTTGGAGTTGGAGTTTTCAGGGTTACCTCTCTATGTAAAGTCTAATAACTTTCTATTAGATATAATACACAAGTTAAATGGCTTTGTCCTGAGGTATAGTGGGTAAACTAAAATCTATTCTTAGATATCCTTCAATTTGGTTAGCTGAGGGTGTAGAAACAACTAATTATCTAGCCATTTTAATTATTTTTGTAAAATTCTGCATAAATGACAATCTCTAACATCTATTTAGAAGTGACTTTAGGACAGCGTTATGAGAAATTTAGAAAATACAAATAAAATATTGTAGATTTGTTAGCCTTTTAGCATGTGTTGAATATGGAGTCTTTTAGTATGTGTTGATTATGGTTTCATTTTTGCTGTAAGAGGCCAAGACATCCGCTTAATGTCTCCTGTGGTGCTGAGGCTCCTTGGCTTTGTGAACAAACTTGGGCTCCCTGTAATAGGGCTTACTAGCGCATAGTTTTCTCCAGCCTTCAGTGCAAGCCTTTCAGCACTTGGATCTTCTTACAAAAACATGAGGTGGTTAGCTCCCATTTACTTACCGTTTTGAGAGATATACCTGTTAAACAAGGCTTTTTTCCTGTGGTAGCTTTCTCTCTCCTTTCTCATTCCTGGCCATTGCCACAAAACTGTCAGGTAGTTTACCAGACTTGCTAGAGCCCAGGACTGTCTTTCTGCCTGCTTCCCCTCCTGCCCCCCCACCCCCGCCAACACCCCCCCACCACCCCCAACACCCCACCACCACCCCTGCTTTCCACATACACACCATAATCGGAAAAATGCTTTCTTGGGTAATTAGGCTTCAACTTAGATACTTTCACATAGACTAGCTAAAGATTATCATTTAACTAACTGTAATTCCAAGACTTTGTAAGCCTAAACAAATAAGCTTCGCTGTTTTGCTTACTTAATATATATATTACGGTTTTAAAAAGTGAAGTCTTAAAATCAGTCAGAATTACTTATACTAAAACACAGAAAAAGTTACACAACACGTGAAAGAAAGTACTGCTTCACTTAGCAAGTAAATTGATGAAACCAAATGACGGTAAAGAATGAGAAATTCTAAAAACTTCAAATTAGTTTTTGATAAATTCCTGCCTGATTGATCTGTCATACACAAGGGAAACTTTATATGCTTTTATATCCTTAACTTTTAAAAAAACATTTCAGAGCAGCAGTTCTTAGTGCCAGTGTGTAGGATATAGACCTGGGTTGAATGATTTTGATCTTATGATGAATGTCAAGTGCCTCTTTTTAATTTCTTAAAGATTCCATTAGAAAATATTTTCTGATAAATAATACTTTCCTTTTCATTCTACTGTTGCATTTTGTTTTTACAGGTGGTGCTTTTGTATACTCTCCTCTTATTTCAACAAAGCGTTAATATTTGAGTGCCTACTCTTTGTAGTGACTTGAGCTAGATCTTGAGGGATACAAGGCTGAATAAAGTATAGATCCTATTATCAAGGATAACAGTCTAGTGACAGTTTTATTTCAATTATTTCTATAGCGTCAGCTCTTGATATATTTTAACCACAGGAACAGCCAGAGCAGTCTAGACTCATTTCATTATTCATTGCTCTGACAGTGGCAACAAAGGGTATTGAATACTGATACTTGAAATTTTTAAATATATGGTAATTTGGAGAGAGTGAAAAAAATTTTAATGTGAGAGACATACATTCATTATTCTAATTTAAGTATTTATCAGTCATGTGTGTGTGCTCATGTCTTACTCTTAGTGTTGTGGCGATTAAGTACAGCTTCCTTTATATATGTTCTTTTAAAGAAAACTTTAATGCATTGTGTGCACATTTTTACTGACATGGCTCCTATTTGTACAGTATTCCAAGCACCTTCAAGACTGACAGAGCTCTCCTCTGCTGTGATACAGGTACATAGGGAGCTACTCCCACAGAGGCCTTAACCTCAGAAAGCCAAGAGAAAGGAACGAATTGCAGGTGCATTGAAATCTTACGAAATGAAGACCACCATGTTATTTATGCATATATAAAAATGGGGGGACATTTTATCCTATATTGAGTTGTAAGGTTTTAGATTCTTTTGTTTATTTGATCATGAAGCTTTCCCATATCTGCTTAAGAGATGTATATCATACAATTGAAAGCACAATAACTTAAAAAAAATTTTTTTTAAAGAGGTGATATCACAAAATTATGATATATATGTCTTTTTCTACAAAATATAACCAAGTCAATTATCTGGTTTCAAGCTAGTCCTTCTGCCATTAGTGCTACATCTCTTCTCTCAGTCTTTTTATTTGAATATCTACTACGTTGTCTCCTTGTACTGAATAAATGGTAGTAGTGTATACAGGTATTCACACATGAAATGTTCAGTGAGCTAATCAGACACTTTGCTGATACAAAAGTAAAAATGGGAGTTAGAGAAAGAAGTTACTGTGAGCAGATTCAGGGAAGGGCTTCATAAAAAGTGTGGGGCTTTTTGCTTTTGAAGGATGGCTTGAAATTAAATGATGGAAGTGGAAAATACAGTAAAGGGAACATATTGAACAAAGAATCGGGAACGGAGATTAGCATGGTCTGCTAAGGGTCAGGAGGGAAGGATAGTAAGGAGATGGACTCGTCTGAGGTATTACAGGTCATATAGGAAGGTGGGATAAGTGTGCAAAAGCCTTGAAAACTAGGAAGAAGAGTTTAGTCTTGATGTGGATGTGGTCAGTGTTAGAGAACTACATGTTCTTTGGCAAATATGTAACTTGATTGTAGCATTTTAAGAAGATTAATTCTGTAATACGTTTGCTTGAAATTAGGACCAGTTAGAAAGCAGTTCCAGTATGTCATTGCAAATAAGATGGCCTGGGTTGGAATAGTAATAACTAGTAGGATTGGAGAAGAAATTATGAATTAGAAGTCAGAAAGAATGAGATCTAGGAAAACGGCTTTGGGTTTGGCCAAGTCTCTAGTGACCTTTAAAAATGTTACTTTCATAAAAAGATGTAGATGGAAAGCAGATTTGTAGGATTCATGAGGAAATATCAAGGATATGGATACAGCAGTCATTGACTGAAGGCATTTGGCAACAAAGGGGAAGAGAAAAACAAGATGCTAATTAGATGGGTGGTAGATCTTAGAAGGCATTGCTTTAAGATAAGGGAGATAGCTAAATATTTAAAGGCAGAGCACATAGAGTCAATTGAGAGGACACCATAGATAGTGCGGAAGAGAATATAGGCTAACCAGTAGAGTAACACGTTTCTGTAGGTGCTGGGAGGAGATAAACTCCTGAGACAAGTTAGGTTATGGGTTTAACTTAAAAGAGATGGGATATATCTTCCTTTGTTATTTGTAAAAACAATCAGAAAATCTAGGAGAGAGAATGTGAGATTAGAGAAAATGAGAATAGATGAAGGTGCTCATATCAGTAATTATTGAATGCATGTTGTGTGAGAAAATGGGGGTGAAAGAGTGGAGTTGGGAACCAATTAAAAAAAAAAAAAGAAAGAAAGAAATTAAATGTCTGTGAGAATAAGCCTAGAAGTGCATCGGAAAGAAATTTAAGAATTGCTGAGTCAAGATAAGAATCAAATTTAAAATTTTAGAGTCCAGATATATATGGTTTTGTATGTTCCAGTGATTCAACACAAAGCATCAGGAGTGGACAAAGCAAATATGAGAGTTTGGTTAGAGGGTGAAGAAGGAAAGGACACAAAGATATTTAAGAAGACAAAACTGATATAATCTTGTGCCAGGAAGAGTCCAGTAAGGCAGGAAATATCCAGTGGTGCGAGTGTGTTGAAGGGAGTTCATTGATTTTAGGTTTTGATGAGGACAAAGAACAGGTATAGTATTGTTAAGGGAAGGACAAATTAGGAGACGGTGGTCAGTATGATGACCACTCAGTGTTAAATGACGAGTGAGAACGAGAGAAAGGATGGTAGATAGATGTCTAACATTAGGGCTAGAGGTTGGAAAGAAGGCAAGCTTTCGTTACCCCTGTGGTCTTTTCTCTCCCTGCTTTCCCTCCAGTCCTTTTTTGAGAGTACGAAGTCAGACTGTGTGAGAGAGAATTGCAGAAAGCATGGTATTGCCTGGGGGAACTTGGATCACGTTTCCTATAAGTTGAAGGTGATTCAAAGGAAAACGTCCCACAGTGGAGTAAACATTGCTTCCTCAAAGCACAGTAGGAGAATGTGAACGCAGAGTGCAAGGGAATGCCTGGGAAAAGCCAGAGATGAGATTGGACGGGTGTACGTATGCCCAGTGAGTGTGTTACTTTTGACATGAAAGGTTTAGACAGGGAGTAAGTGTGCCATATGATGAGTCCGGTAGCTTGAGGAGCCCATATTACAGGTGTGAACTAGTTTCTCCCAAGCTTAAATGCAAACTGGAAAGAATCAGCTTTCCACCTACATAGGGAAAGTATCTCTTCTTAGTTGGACTAGGTCATTCTGCTTTAATTATATGACAAATTGGAATTAAAAGCAGTAGATTGGTGAAAGTAGAGAGAACTTAAGAATTTTATTATAACAGGTTATAAAAATATTTTGACAACTTTCCGCAAAAGAGAATGTGCTTTGTAAATAGACACAAACCTACAAGTTATTGAACTCAGAGATGGAGATATAGATATATAATATATATTTTTTTCTCATTCAGTTAATAGCAAACATGCCTACTTTGGAAGCATCCTTAATTTCCTGACTAAATTAAAATCCTGCCTGAAGTCCTACTAAAATATTTTTAAATTCACTGGACTTGTTCCGTATATGTCAGCTAATATATCACCTGTGACATTTAAAAATGATAATGCTTCAAAGTATAAGTTATTGCTTAAGAATGCTAAGTTTGTGGAACCATGTTGATGGATTGAGAAGCCGCTGCTCCTTGGATCTCCTTACTGCCCTGTGATTTATTAGTCTTAGCAACCTTGTATTGCTAGGCATATTAGACCACAGCTTCTTTAACCAGGAGCTTTTTCTAAAGAATCACTCTTGGGAATTCAAGATTCATTAAGGTGAATCTACTCTGTTCTGGTGCTTTGGAGAGTATACCCTGGGTTTGAGTTATATAAAAATCTAGTTTATACCTATCAGGTACTTAGAATTGAAGGCAAGCTTACGTAATGTAAGCTGCTTGAGAATTGTACAGAAGTACCTAGAAGTTCCATGAACCAGCTGGAAATTATTGTACTTGAGAACCAATCTATTTACTCCAGCTTCCTTCACACCAGCCTTCATAAGGCAGCTATTGACTTGACTTTGTTCTTAGCCCGCCTCACATTTTATGGTTATTTTCGAGGTTCCTGGAAGCTCCAACCCAACCCCTAAGAACATACTGTGCTTAGAACAGTTTTGTTGTTCCAGCTCCAGTTTGGTCCTAAGACCCACTGTTGTGGAACACCCCAAAAGGTTTTTTTCCCCTCCATATAATTTATAAAGCCTTTAAAGCACCCAGTACCTTTTTTTTTTTGGTGAAATTCACATAACATACAATTAACTACTTTAAAGTGAACAATTTGGTGGCCCAGTAGGACTGTTCTTTAATTATCTTAATGTTAAAATTGAATAAATAACCCACTGTGGCTGTGAGAATTTTGGCCTGTCCTTGTTGGGGCTGTGTGGTAACAGCTGCATCTAGACTGGGGTAAAAACGTTTAAAGCAACTGTCTGAATAGTTCTTTAGTGGTAATAATAGTCCTTCTGTCTTCATGACATTTGATTAGCACATCACCTAAGAGAAAGCTTTCTTAGCAAAGGAAATAAATAAGCCTGGCTCTGTGTCTGGGGTGAGGTTGAGTGTTGTGTGTGTGCATGTACATTCGTTTATATATAGTAATTTTCATTTAAATCCTCCACTTAGTGAATGTGGCAGAGGAAAAAATCTCAGACCATCTCTCTGTGACTTTCTCTAAAGGTTTTTGTTTTTAAAAAGAAATTAAGACCCTGTTTAAATGCAGCAGGGTTACAGTACAGGTGCCCACTTCACCCCTGGTCATGCTTTATCTGAACAAATATTTTCATAGCTTTTTCTCATCAATTTTCTCTTCCACTACTAAGCATATCCATCCCATGTCATACTCTTTTGGAAAACCTAAGGAAAGGATAATAAGAAGAAAAAGACGTTTTAGAATCATGAAATTTCAGAGCTATGAAACATATAGTCTTCAACAATCCACTTTTAAAGACCAAATAATAATAACGCTATTAATAAACAAGGCTCAGAAGGATTGTGATTGCCCATAATCACATTCTAACCACAGTTTTATGTTTTCCTAGCCCTCACCCTGTGAATATGCTTTTGTATATGTAATTCAAGGAGAAAAAAACTTCAAGATTCAGAATATATCTCTTCTCTAAACTTTGTTGTGTCTTACAGTTTATTTTAGTAGTTCTCACAAGTCAAGGGCTTTCAACTGTGAATATCAGTGCAAGTAATGAATTGAAGACTTTCAGATTGTGTATCTGCTGGCAACTGTTATTACAGATCCTGTAAGTTGTTAAAACAGCCTTGTGTTTAATGTGGCCCAATGATCTTGGAGTAACTTTAGTGGGGGGGAATTGTAAACTTGCAGGTACTCTTAATGTAGACTTAAAGTACAAATGTCGGAACCAAAATAAACAGTAAAACAGGTGGAGTTAAATTAACCCAGCATTTTTCTGCAGTACCAAAGAGCATTTAAGGATCAACATGCATGACCACTAGACTGGTGATATCTCTAATATTACAGAATGAAAAAAATGCTTACAGTAATGGCACCAAGATGTACTACACCCACACTAAAGGGGTGATTTTAGATTCATCTTTGAAGAGCTACTATATGCTACACTATGTAAAATGATAGCATATCTGCTGATTTTTTTTTTCAATCAAGGAGGTTGTTGTTTTCAGCATAATGAAAAAGAGGGAAAGCTCCACAAGGATTTAAAGATGATAATACCATCATCATCTCCAAGAAGAAATGCAGGAATGCTGACTGCAATCAACTTTTGTAGCCTAGTGATGTTTCCTAATATGGTGAGATCTCTTCCCAAGGACTATACTAGCGTTTATACTGTGTTATCAGTCTTGGGTACTGAAATAATGTGTCTACGGAGCAGAACATAGTGATCTGGAACATTACTGGGATGTTTTTAAACATTGTCGTTTTATATGTTGGCATTTGCAAGAAGACTGACAGCCTGAAACCATTCATTTTTTTCCTTTACTACATCTATAAATTGAGTATTCAGCTTAAGGTAAAGGAGGCCCTGGGTTATGACTTCATCAGCAAAGTAGGAAGGTTTCTTATTGGCCTTAAGCTGAGTGTTGGGCTACATACCATTGTTGCACTTATGTTTTCTCTATTAAAATACGTTTTTATGAAGTTTGTGATTATGGATTACTGATATATATATGCCCTATTCCCTCATCCCTCACTTACGGTATGATTTGCTACCAGGTATGGGTTTTTTTGGTTTGTTTTTTTGTTTTTGTTTTTACATCTAAACTATTAACATTCACTAATTAACCTAACAGTGGCCTTCCCCAGCCCCAGAGTCACAAATAAGAATGACATTTCTTGAGTCTTAGTGTAGTCAATGCTTCAAAACCTCACCTGTATTTTAAATGGTAGGTGATTGGAATGAAGCTTATTACTAAAATAAGCAAAGATCTTACATAACTTCCAAATAAATACCTACAGCCCTGCAACCTTTGTTTTAGAACATGCTTTCAGGTTTTAATTCCTGACCACCTGGAGTCTTATTCTGATAGTTTGTACTCACCTCTCTATCCAGTTTCTTTTTCTTTCTTTGGACAAAGAAGAAATTGTTTCTATCTCCCTGTAATTTAACCACAATTAGAGGGGGCAGTCTTGACTAGATCTTAATGTGCACTACCTATGTGATTACCCTACAGGATCCCTGACAGGCCTGAATTTTCCCATTTCAAAGGAGAAGAAAGTGCTCTGTCAGGCTGCTGAGTGTTTACTCAGAGTCTCTGGTCATTTACCTCCCAATTTCCTTCTCAGTAACTGGTCTTATTTCCAAACTAGCTTTTGATTTTAAGTGATCATATTATTTTTGTCTTCTCTCTTTAAAATCAGAACAGCACATTTAAACAGAAAGCACAGTCTGGGTTTGGAGTAGATTGAGTAACAAGTGTCAAATTGGTAGACTTTTGACATTGTAAGATTGGTGTTATTCACTTTCTCCTACTTCTAAGTTATTCTAGCTCTTTAAAAATACATTCTAGACAATACTACTAAAATTCAGTGTTTCACAAATACGTGTGATTTTTAATAGAACTAATTTTTTTTTCAGTAAAATGTTAGTTCTAGTTCAGTATAAACCTGGATATGGTGAAATAGAAATTGTAGTTTCTAATTTATATTTAAGATTGTATTCATATGATCTTCCTTCCCTCGTTCCTTCCTGCTTTCCTTTCTTCTACACTGATTGAGATCTGGTTCTGTCAAGACCATCTCTGGCATTCTTTTGCAATTAAACTATAATAAATCATAGCGAAGGATGAACACTTAAATAAGTATATTTCAAAAATGATTTTTAAACTAAGGCCCCTTAGTGAACTGATGGTAAGCATATAGCTCTTTAAATTCATCAGCATATAGGCCTTTTGAAATGCTTTCCTCCAGAGGAGTATCATCTTTTGTAGGTCTGGAAAGGATGCAGTCTATGCTAAGTCTTTCTAAATTGAGGCATAATTAGAAAATTGGAAGCAAAAAATTTCTGTATTTTCCCCAGTATATGAATAAATAGTAAGGAGGAAGAAGAAGCAAAATCGTCTTATTTTTTTTTAAATCATACATTTCACATAGCTAAAAAATAAGTAAATTTCAAATTTGCATTCTTGTTTTGAAAAATCAAATGTTTATTTATAAAACAAACTTTAACAAATATCTCTGGTTTGTGAAAATAGTGAGGAAGAAAGATATATGCTTGGTCTGTTGGGTTGGAAATGTTTATTACCATGACTATACCCGTATCTATGTCATTTAGTTTCAGGATAATGAGGAATTTACTTCGTTTCCTAAAAGTAATCTTTTTTCTAAAATTAAGAAACAAAGCAAATGATTATTTTAATGCCTAAAAGCATACTTTCTAAAAATAAAGCTCAGAGTTGGGTTATGAAGAATTTGTCAATTAAAATCATGTTTCAGAGCATGGATAATTTTAGTCTTCTTTTTGGGGGATTTTTATGTCTTTGATAGAAACCCTTAAGATAGGAGCCATCTTTCAGAAAAAGATGAGACTGATCTTCACTGTCAAAAGTGAGCTGTGTAATCAAATGGAGTAAAAACTGGCTATATGTTTTTTAATAACTTTTAGAAAATTTAGAAATCTTTTAATTTGGAAAATTATGAACATCAGAAACCTTAGGACTTTCAGTAGACATATAACCATATGGGGATTTGCTGCATAGGCAGCAAAATACTTTGGTCTCAGTGCAAGTTCCTCTTCAGGCCTGAAGAGGAACTTATACTCGCATAAAAATATCTTATTGGCACTAAACGATCAAAAGCTATCACTGCTTCGTTCAGAATAGCCAAACTCCAGTGATCCGTTGAAGAAATACAAAACAAGCAGAGCAGCAAGACTTCTAGGAAGCTGCTGCCAAATGTTATAGCATCCAGCCCCAGAGAAGATAATACAGAGTAGATACTCGATAAATGTTTGTTGAATGAAAACTCATGGTTGAGAGAGTAATGTTAGTGTCTGATTATTATTTCTGGAGGTCTGCAAAGCCTGCATCTGGATCTGCTTTGTGTTAAATCTGGACTTCTGGAGACCTTAATTAGATTCGTTTCCACATGAATTATCTCACCTCTTGGTTGAACTGTGGCCTTCAGTTCAGTGTTAAGATTCCCCTCACCACTCCATGATCAGTCCTTCTCTTCTATCTTTACCTCTGAACTCTGGAAATTCAACTCTTGACTGATCCTTGTTTTCCCAAGGATCACACATTGCTCCCTCCCTTCACACACACAAACTTTAAAAATTTCACCTAACCAATACTTTTCTTCCAACCCTCCAATTTCTCATTTGTGATACTCACAAATATATATATATACACACACATACATATACATACACATGTATACACACAATTCAGAAAGTCTTTCTAAATAAATACCTTATTTTCCAGAACTCTCTGTGTGGGTAATGAAGAGCTGTTTGGGGAACTTAATACTTTCCTAAGTAGGGAGCTCTCTTTAGGGAACTTATAATTGTTAACGAATTTTTTATCTTGGCTAAACCAAAATCTTTTTCCCATTTATACTTCTTGTCAAATATGTGAAGGCAGTTTCCACTTGTCTAGTAACTACTAGACATGGATGAAACATCCTTAGTCCTTTTAACCTTTTCACACCTAACATGGTTTCTAGTTCTCTCTGTAGTCCACTTCTCCTCTACACATATTTTGGCATGACAATGAATGCCTTTTTTTTTAAAATAAATTTATTTATTTTATTTGTTTATTTTTGGCTGCGTTGGGTCTTCATGGCTGCACGCGGGCTTTCTCTAGTTGCGACCAGGGGCTACTCTTCGTTTAGATGCGCATGCTTCTCATTGCGGTGGCTTCTTGTTGCGGAGCACAGGCTCTAGGTGTGCGGGCTTCAGTAGTTGTGGTGCACGGGCTCAGTAGTTGTGGCACACAGGCTTAGTTGCTCCGCAGCATGTGGGATCTCCCGGACCAGGGCTCAAACCCGTGTCCCCTGCAATGGCAGGCAGATTCTTAACCACTGCACCACCAGGGAAGTCCCTGAATGCCTTTCTTAAAATATGAAGCTTACACTTTAATAATCCAGACGTGATTAGATAATCTCCTTTTTCATTAACACTGTTCTTATTACTAAAGTTCGTATATTCCTTTAGAGTTTACAGAGTCTTTTTATAAAAATATCCTGTGGGGTTATTATCCCTATTTTGTAAATGAGAAAACTGAGGCTCAGAGTGGTTATCATTTGTGATTTGCTCAATGTCATACGATTGCTAATTTAGACATTTCACATCAATTTACATGGTCTTAATGTTACCTCTTTAGAAGTTCCATTACCCAATTGTTATATCAAATGATATAAGTAAAACCACTAAACCTTTTTTCATACACATGACTGGTTAGATCTCTTCCATCCTACACTTTGGTAATGAATTTTTTAAAATCTGAATGTATACATGTTAAATTTTATGTGTTTGGATTTGGTGTAGTTAGAGTGTATCCTGTTGTATATCACCATCTTACAAGTTTATCGTATGAAAAACTACGTGGTTATAAAGTGATAGATAAATGTTATTAGTAACAGTAATAACATTTGTGTGAAGATTTTAAGAATTTTAATTTAAGAATAGTTATAATTTTAATTATTGATTCTGTCATCTCGAATTGGTTTTCTGTTTGCATATTTAAATAAACTTTGTAGGTTTTGTTAAATATAATAAAAAGCATGGAGTCAAAGATAAGCCAAGCACTATCTCAGGAAATTTCAGGCTAACACACGGTATCTTAAATTCTGTGACAGTTCATCTAAACACTGCTGTCATCCATGCTGTACTTTACTATCATATACCAAAAAGTTACCACTAGAAAACTTTCCAACAACTGCTGAATTCAACATCTATTGTAGTTATGACAATCCTAGAAAGCCTGTCCAAAGGGTAAATTACTTTTATATGGCTGGTTCTTTATGGAAATGCATTTTGGCTTTCATTGATCACTCTATTCCATTTGTTGTATGGGATTGATGTGTCAGTGGGATGGAAGTGGAGTTTAGCTGCAAAGTGTTTGAGTTTGGGCAGGCAATAGAAGAAGAAAGGAAATGGACTGTAGCATCTAGAAGTAGGACATTTCCAGTGGAAAACAATTGTCAGTAGAAGCTGCCTCCATGACTGCTGTTCCACCTCAAAGTTAAACTTCCTGTGTATTTCATTTGGAAAGGAGCTGAGGTTTTAGCCAAAATGCTACATATTATTTCTCACAAAAAATGCCTGCAAACGTAAGCAATAGAGCAGTGCTTGCTAAGCCTATCATATTCATTTCTAAAGAAACCATCCGTCTTCTAATCTGTTTCAGAATTTTCCCAAGAAGTCATTTTATAATTATGTAGCTTCTAGAGTCTGCCTTTTCTTCCTTTCCCGGCACTTCTCTTTCTTTTTTTCTTGGCTGCGTTGGGTCTTCATTGCTGTGCACGGGCTGTTTCTAGTTGCGGTGAGCAGGCTTCTCATTGTGGTGGCTTCTCGTTGCACAGCACAGGATCTAGGCACGTGGGCTCAGTAGTTGTGGCATGTGGACCCTAGAGCGCACAGGCTTCAGTAGTGGCACGTGGGCTCAGTGGTTGTGGCACAGGGGCTTAGGTGCTCCGCGGCATGTGGGATCTTCCCGGACCAGGGATCTTACCCGTGTCCCCTGCAATGGCAGGTGGATTCTTAACCACTGCGCCACCAGGGAAGTCCCGGAACTCCTCTTAACAGTGGTTTTGTGATGACATCTGTGAGGATTAATACCCTGGAATAGAATCCATTTTGCACCTGGAAATTTTAAACTTATTTAAATTGAATAGATGTTCTTTTACTGTCTTTGCATCTCTTCTGACTTACTATTCTCTCTCCACATTGCTTAATCTGTCCTTTGTGGTTTGAGGATCATGCTGTTTTATAAAGAAGATGGAAGGAAGCAAAATGAAGATGGAACTACATAGATCTGGCTTTTCTCAGGACTTAGCATTATGACAGGCTGAGCAGTGGCTTTTCCTAATTTTCTCCTGTTCCAAACTTAGCTTTTTTTTGCCTTCAGCATTTTTCACAAGCTTCAGATCATTACGCATTCTGATTTTAATCCTCAAGGATTACGATACTCTTATCTACAGGTAGGTTACATAACTCTATCCAGCTTTTCTAAGCTTTCTTTTCACATCTTATCCCATGAGATTCTCCCTGCACAAGAACTGGTTTCTTTAGATTTCGCCCCAATTTCTTTTCCTTATTAGAATTATTTATTGCATAGTCAGAATGTTCATTATTTTAGCATCTTCTGTAGCCTATGAATCACTGCCTCCTGTAACCAGGGGACCATCCTGACCTACCCTTCCTTTTTTTTTTTTTTAAACCTTCTTTGGAAAGGTGTTTTCTCAAAAAAAACCTGGAAGCAAATGTTCAGGGCTGTTCATTTAGGAAACATTAAATACCTCTTGAGGTTCAGGTTCAGGAACTATTCACTATATACATAGAGGATTAAATCAAGGCCCTTTCCTGGAGGAGCTCACAGTCTAGGCGAAAAAACTAATATATAAACAGGTGAATGCAATACACTGTGGTGATTGCAAAAGTAGCCAGGATGCCAGCTAGCCAAGAACTCAGTCTAGTTAGTCTCATTCCTTGCTTCTTAAAGTCCTAAAATTATGTCACATACTCTTAGGGCTTCTATTTTTTAAAAAATAAATTTATTTATTTATTTATTTATTTGGCTGCATTGGGTCTTCACTGCTATGCGCGGGCTTTCTCTAGTTGCGGTGAGCGGGGTCTACTCTTCGTTGCGGCGCATGAGCTTCTCATTGTGGTGGCTTCTCTCATTGTGGAGCATGGGCTCTAGGCACGTGGGCTTCAGTAGTTGTGGCACGCAGACTCAGCAGCTGTGGCTTGCGGGCTCCAGACTGCAGGCTCAACAGTTGTGGCACATGGGCTTAGTTGCTCTGCGGCATGTGGGATCTTCCCGGACCAGGGCTCGAACCCGTGTCCCCTGCATTGGCAGGCGGATTCCCAACCACTACGCCACCAGGGAAGTCCTTAGGGCTTCTATTATATTCACAATAGCCAACCTGTTCTTTGTTGGTCAGAAGTCCAGAATAAAATTTTCCCTCCTTGTTTCCAACTTGGGAAAGAGGGGTGGTCAGGAGGTGAATTTTCTCAGATTTATTTTCTTCTGGTAGATTTAGATCTCAGAGATGTCAGGGTGGTTGACATCCTCCAGGTCTCTGCAGTTTTATAATTCAGTGAAATCATATTCTGGTGGATGTGTATATCTTCTCCTGGATGATAAGTTCCTTCAGTCGTCCTTGGATGTCCTCACGGGGCTTTTGTTCATAGTTCTCAGTTTTGTGCTCACTTAAATGCTTTCCTCCAAGCTTCCAATTTCAGATTTTATAGATTTCTTATAATGGATTTTTGTCCCTCCCCATCGTTTAGTTCTGTTTCTTGGTTCCATCTAATCCAGTTTATAATGCTTCTAAGATGTATTTATCTTCTGCATTAACTTTTTTTTTTAATTTATTTATTTTATTATTATCATTATTTTTAAGCTGGTGTTTTTTTGGGTTTTTTAAAATTTATTTATTTTTGGCTGTGTTGGGTCTTCGTTTCTGTGCGAGGGCTTTCTCTAGTTGCGGCGAGCGGGGGCCACTCTTCATCGCGGTGCGCGGGCCTCTCACTATCGCGGCCTCTCTTGTTGTGGAGCACAAGCTCCAGACGCGCAGGCTCAGTAATTGTGGCTCACGGGCCTAGTTGCTCCACGGCATGTGGGATCTTCCCAGACCAGGGCTCGAACCCGTGTCCCCTGCATTGGCAGGCAGATTCTCAACCACTGCGCCACCAGGGAAGCCCAGCATTAACTTTTAAGTTTACTTTTTCTTCATTCGATGTACAGCTTTATATATAGACTTCTTTCCATAGGTATTTTTGCCTGTTTTTTTTTTTAAATAGATTTTACTTCCTTAGATCCTTCATAAAGCAAACATCTAGATGTTTTCCTGGTTCTCATTAGATGGTCTGATTCTTCCCCCAAAACAAACATAGATCCTCGTAGGAACATTCTAGAAGCGAAAAGTACACATTGTGTAAAACACATCTACGTATATCGTGCAGTGTTCCTACTGTATTTTGTGATTAGCTGCTTCTCCTGCTCTCTCTGTATGGAATGCCGTTTCCCTTTTCCATATCAGCTTCTCTTCCCTTGAGCTTCTCCAGTCATCATTTATCCTGTATGCAGAATGGCAGAATTGTTCATTTTCTTCTTTGTGCCCCACAGGACTTTGTTCATACCAGAACAACACTTACTGTCACATGGTGTAGTTGTTTAAATGCGTCTGACCTCCCCTTCTCTTGGCCCATGAGTCCTGCCAGGACACGGACTAGTTGGTAGTGTGCTCAGTGGTGAGAGCAAACACTTTGGAGTCAGAATGGGTATGATTACTGACTTCAGCACTTTTGAACTTTGGCAAATTCTTTAAACTACCAGAGTCTACTTAGTCTCCTCATTTGTAAAATGAAACTACTACTTAGTTCATTGAATTGTTGGTACTTAGGTAATCAAGTACATCAGGTGCATAGTGAGTGAGTGAATAGTGTCTAGAGTAGAAAAATGGATAGAATATAGCTAATAGGCCTGTTTACTATCCTGTACACATAATATTAGAATATCTTTTTTTAAAAGCATTCCTTATGTATTTTGGTGCATTGGATTTTAAAAATTATATTTGCTTGTGTTTTGGCATCTCAAGCAGTATTGAAATCATATCATTTTAGTGGCCTCTTTTTTCAGAGAGGCCTTTTGGGCCCCCAAATTTAGCTCATTCCTGCCGTCAGAAAGATTTGCATCTTTTTTGAGAGAACAGCTTGATTCGTAGCATTATACAGATGTGAAATAAATAGGCTTTTTTGGGGAAGGTGGTTTTTCAGCTCCTCTCAAGTTGGATCTTTGACTCAGCAGATATCTTGAAGCACATCAAGTTTCTAAGACACTGAGCTGCATGCTCAAGTATCTATAAAATAGCCTATTGCAGACCTTTCCTTAGAGTTGTGAGAGAAGATGTGAGTACACATAAGGGTGTACATACTGGATGTCACAGCACGGTGTGCTGCCACATGAGTGCGGTTCAGACCACAGTGCTGTCATCCAGAATGATCTGAGTGGAAGACTTGGACTTTTGGAAGATTGAGTAAAAATTAGTCAAAGAGATTGGGAAAGCATTCTAGACAAAGAGAAAGGCAGAAAGTAAAGACAGAGTCCAGAAAGCCTAAATCATATTTAGCTAATCCTCAAGGCCTCTCTTTTCCTGTTTATGTCATTTCTACTTGTTCTGCTAGTGGGAATAAAATTTGACTGTTTTTTGTTAATACTTTGTTCAAGTTCTTCTGTTCTCAGAACTCTTTTTCATTGAGTTCTTAGAATTTTTCACATAGTTTAATCTCTACTTTCAGATCTATTAAACCCTTAAGATTTTGTGCCCCAGCAAATCTGCTCTGCAGTAGTGGTCTCTCTTGCTTTTTATAATAAAGCATAATCCTAGAAATTTGAGGGTCAGTTCTTTTTGTTTAAGTAGCATAACATTTTTTCATAAACAAACTGATTTTATAAATCTGTTTGAAAGAATTCATTCACATTTTAGTTAATAAATTGAAATGATTTTTGTGACTGTCCTAAAGAACAACATGCCTATGTCATGAAGGCTTTAAGTTCTGATAGGAGAAATTTTGTGTGCCCTTTAAAGTTTGGTTTTACATATAGGACAAGCATAATTCATTTATATTTGAGTTGCTTAGAGATATGTTGACGTTTGAGAAAGTTTAGGCTTTCTTGAAATCATATACTGGTGGAGATGAACTCCGTCCCCAAACTCACAGGAATTAGTATCTAACAGGGCTGGGGGCAGAGTGGGGAGTGTAGTGAGGGGTAGAGTGGCTGAGACAGGCTGTACTGTGTGTCCTTCTAAAAATGCATGAATATTTGAGAGTCTCACTGGTAAGAATTAACCATAATGGGAACTAGATTTCTGATGGACAACCCCTTGTACCAAGAAAGATTTGTTTCACTAAGCAACCTACCTATTGGAAGTAACCTCTGGCTTTGAACTGTAAAGGACAGCGGTGAAGAAAAGGAAGATAAAAGCTTGTGAGAAAAAAAGATCAGATTGAAGGCTGAGGCTTTGGGAAGTAGCTATGAGATAAGGATTAAAAACTGATGAACAGAAGAAACTCTTTTAGGAATATTTTGTGACTGGAACGCTCAGTGACTACTTCCCAGTTGGCGTAGACTGCTACCAGAAATTTAACTTGAAATAAGCGGTCTCTGGTCCTAGGGACTGCAGTCGGGAATGGAGTAGCCTAAGGATCAGGGCCGAATATGTGAGCCAGTTGTCCCTGCCCAAACATGAAAGTGGACAAATTGGTGGATTTGTGACTGTAGTTACATCTAGCTAGTTTAATTAATAAGGCCTATGTGTTTATAATAAAAAGACCTTGTGGAGGGGTACCAAAAAGAAGGTAGAGGCAAAATTCCAAGCGGAGACAGAATCCCGACCTGGTGGTATAAACTGTAGTAGAGGAAACTAAAACTTGGACTAGCCTTTTGTTTTATTGTTTTAGGGTTCCCCCTTAAGTGTGCTTTATTTCACCATGTTGTCATACATAGATCTTCTGTCTTCCCTCTTAGCAGATCTTGTTTTTTTCAAATGGAATCTTATGTGCTACCCTAAAATGGAAATAGATGAAATCAGGAGGTGGGAGGGATGTGTTGTCCTTCTACCCTGTCCCCTTCCTCCCCAGTGGCTCCTGAGGTGGTTTTGCAGTCCGTGAAACCAATTTGAAAAGTGTTCTTTTAGGTGAAGATTTTATGCAAGCCAGAAAAACTCATTGGCTTGTCACCAGTGACAATTTATCATAAGGAGCAGATTTTCCACAGTCTTGTTCTCTGTAGCAAAGTTATACATTTTATAACAATATATTGCAGTTAATCTGAGGAATAGAAGGGAAGGAAATCCACTTGGCCGCTATAATGTGTGCTCTTGCCTAAGCCATTCATCTTTTCCTGCTTTATGATTTTCTGTGAAAGGCCTGATATCAGACACAGCTTAATTTTATTTTGTAATATAATCATTGCTTATAAAATGTGTATGTGTATTTCCTAGTAAGTAGTTAGACTAGTTTAGTGTTATGTAAAAATACCAAAGATAGTTTTAACCTGTCGTGGGTTGTTCAGGCTCAGGGCATCTATGAGTTTTAACTCCATGAACTTAACTCCATGAATGAAAGACTGCAACTCTTGTTCACCCACCAGCACATTTCCACACGTGTGCCTAACTGGCCTCTCTTTTTACTAAACTTTTATAGCCTTTATTAATCATGTACAACCCCATGACATTTCTTCTGTTGGTTTTTCAGGTTGTGGTTATTGAGCTTTTCCTATATTTGTATTGTCTCACCATCTAGACTTTAAGCTCCTTGAGAACAGGAGTCATGGCTTAAGGGCTTTGTCCTCCTTAGACACTGTAGGCGTTCAGTAAATAGTTGCTTTGACTTTTATCTCGGCAGCTTTAACACATACATTTTTTGTTGTTGCCATTGTTGCTAAAATCTAGACTTGTCAGCTGCTTAGTGAGCGATGATTGACTTGTTACGGACTGGGTGTTAGACTACCAGCAAACTGGCAGAATTTTAACCATAATTTCTTCTTTAATAAAATGTGCTCTGTGCTAGGTAAACTGAAGTATACTGGTACTTCTTACACAATGGAATATGAGAGTGTGGTATATGGCATTTTGAAAGTACTTTAAATTCTGTCTTTGAGTTCTACTCTGAAAAATAAAACTACTACAAACAACTTCACCCGCTCTCCTGCCCTCAAATTATTTAGAACCGAAACAGTGGTTTTGTACATATTTGGAAATTATAAATTAAAATTAATTTTTTAACATCATAAAACATTTAAACATATTAGCAATCCTTTAAAAATATACAATCCTTCCCTAATGTATTACACTACCACTAATTAAATACTTTAAAAATAAAATTAGTATCATTTAGTATAAAGTATGTTCAGTGACTTGATTTTCATTGTAGTTTGCTTATGGAAAGTTTAAAGGGCTTTCTGTGTCTTCTTTGTCTTTGTACTGTGTTGGTGGTGAGAAGGCTTGTTAGTTAGATTGACTGCACAGTACCTCTGTGAGAATACCGGCTATTATCCCTCCATTGCTAGGAGGAGACTGTGGTGCATAGAGCCAGTTCCTGGCAAGTGAGAAATCTTCTTACCTTGGCTTTTTGGAAACTACTATCTATTCAGTATTGAGTATTAGAAAAAAATTGTTGTTAGGCACCTATCAAGTAATAAATGGTCTTCAAATTGCTTTCCCTTCTCTTATTTTATCCTTACGAGAGAAGAAAGCAGATGTTATTCTTACTTACGAAGCATACTAAGAGACTTACTTACATGCTCAAGGTTATATTAATTACGGTTGCCTTATAACAGTCCATCTGCAATTTTCAGCCCAGTGTTTTCTCCATTAGACCTACGGACTTGTACATAGTGAATCGTATGCCAGTGTGAAGTCCTATATAAATAAAGGGAAATGAAGTTGCATCAGGTTGCATCCAAGTGTCCTGTCCTGGTACTATTTAAAAGGAAACGTGTATTCAAGTGGAATTATTTAGAGCCCTAGAAACAAAGGAATCAGCTTCCTTTGTGTCAGTGGTTATCAGCCAGGGGTGATTTTGCGCCCGCCCCCCCAGTAGCCGTTTGGCAATGTCTGGAGACATTTGTCATTGTCAGAGTTGGGGGTGGGGGGTAGTTGTGCGCACACTGCCGGCATCCAGCAGTGCTGCTAAACATCCTGCAGTGCGCAGAACAGCCCCCTCACGACGGGGAGTGAATTACGTAGTCCAGAATGTCAGTAGTGCTGAGGTTCATCAGCCCTGCTGTATGTATTGCAAGGAATGGAATTACCAGAAGCCCTCTCAGCCAAAACAAATTTGGGTCAGAGGTGGGGTGGGAGGGTGGGCAGGGAGGTAGAGGAGGTGATTTCAAGTGTGGCTATTGAATTTTTCATGGGGTTAGCATTTATCTGATTTCCTTTTTCTTGCCCCTTCTTTGTGCCAACACTTGGCATAGCAGTAGTAGAGAAAACAGTGAAGAAAACTTCTTTTCTTCTTGTAAACTACTTAGAATAGTGGTCCCATTCCCAGAGCTAATGAGTCAGTCCACTTCCTCGTGACACTCGCAACTTCACTGTAAACCAGTCCTCCATGCTATCAGGCTCCCAAGATGTCTAGGCACATGACTTTGTTTTTGGCAAGATTGTGAGAATTATAAACTAGCTAATTTATTCCCCAAGGTATCTGATAATCATAGCTCACCTGGGAGGATCTAAGTTTCTCACTGTTTCTGTATCATGCGCCGTCTGTGAATGTCTTTGGCTAACATACTCTTGCTTGATTTCATTAGCCTAAAATCAGAGAAACAAATATCTTTTTTTTAAATAGATGTTATTTTTTTAGAGCAGTGTTAAGTTCACAGCAAAACTGAGTGGAGAGTACAGAGTTCCCATATATCCCCTGCCTCTGAACAAATGTCTTTCGATTTTATTGTAATACTGATTTTCAGATAAACTTTATATAAATGCAAATGTTATTCTGTTAATGCAAAGTTCCTTAGTTCCAGTTCTCACTAACTGTAAAGCAAAAGTAAGGAGAAAATGGGTTTTACTAAGTTATGGGTTTTTTTCTTTTTCCCTGTGCAGTCAAAGAGGGAACCTCAAATCATCTGCATAGGCTTCTTAATTGACTTTGGCTACCTAAAGTTCAAGAGCATTAATCTTCCTTAAAATGTTCCCATGTAGTTGTACATCACCTTTTTATAGCAGGGAGATTTTATTTCCCTCCTGTGAAGTTTTCCTTGTTTAGAGTTCAGTTTTTGGTTAATTGAAAACAAGTTAAGTTATTCAGTCTGACAGGATGTAACCGCCGAACCTTCCTGTAATTGAGGGTATTCTAGGACTTCATTAGTGTCATCTTGTTAATGCCTCATGCAGCTGGAGTGGACTAGGGGGTGGGGGGAATTGATGATTGTGTTGTTGATTAGAATTTTTCTCCCCTGGCTGCAAATTCCAGTTTGTTCCTTTAGCGAAATATTTCTCCTACTAGTCATGGCTGATGGACATACTATAATGTTTCCGTGTTTCTTTTTTGCTTCCTTTTCATCATGGGTCTCACAAGCCCCTGGGATTTGCCTTAAACATTTAACCTATTAAAAAGCCAATTAATTGTCTATACAAATATAAAGTAAATAGTCTATACAAGAGTGAGAGCTTGGTGTTACTAAAAAAAAAAACAACTCAGGGTCTGGGTTTCAGGTCTTGACGGTACAAGTCATGTGACTTGTGCAAATTATTCTAGAGTCTATTTCTTTATCTGTTAAATGCACACTATTCCCCCTGCTCTGCCTACCGCACAACATGAGGATCAAATGAAATAATAATGGACTATGAGAGTGCTTTGTGAATTGTACAACACAATGTAAATGTCAGATAGGATGCAAATAGGAGGGTAAGCTTTAGGAAATTACACTGATTGTGAATTGGAATTTGGTTTGAAGAATTTATTTTCCTTTCTGTTGACTAGTCTGTGGGAGTGTAGATTGTCTTTTCTTCATCTAAGTAAATTCAGAGATGACTTTTGTTGCATTTGATTGTAGTTTTTTGTCTTTTTATAAATAACATCAATAGGGTTAAAAGCTTCACTTGCTGAAATGTTATAATTTGGCATAGGTTAGTGATTGGTGCAAAGGAAACATTATAAAAAGAAAACTCTGAATTCACCAAATAGCATAGACTGTACCTGATAGAATATGGTTGCCATCGTCGCCATCATCATCATCATCATCATCATCATCAGTGGTGACACTCATCAATTCTGTAGAACCAGAAATAATTTTCTATGCTCTTCTCAAAAACCACGGTTGGTAGTTTGACCTACTGTCCTATTTTCAATAAAACAATTATTCTAAGTAGTAGTTACACTTTACGCTTCCCCTCCCCTCCCCCCAGCCAATTAGTTATATACCATGTGGATTCTGGATGGTAGTAGATCAAGTGAGTTGAGTCCCAATTTATGAAAGCCTTTTTATCTTGATAGTGTTTTATCATATTTGATGCTATTTGTAAATATAACCAGAGAACTAACTGTAGGACTCCAGGACTTGTGTTTTAAATGATGGGTAGAACTGTAAGAATAGAGTGGGCAGACTGCTGGAAATGATTCCATCCAAAAGGTAGCTTCGCCCCTGTCTCCTTGGCCTTTGTGACTAATGGAAAAATACTCTTTTCAAATTCAAAAGCCTATACATGACTGCCTTTCTCCTCTGAAATACATGATCAGTTTTATAATCAGGAAGAACTTAATTATTTTTCTTTTTCTATTGGCTTATGTTTATTCTTCATAAAATGACTTTTCTTTCATTTAATGGGCTCAGAATACACTCCTATATTGAACTTTACAGGCTTGCTTCTTTTTATAGCGTAAATCAGCTCAGCTGGCTAAATGCCCCACTAACTGAAACTTTATAATGTAGCTGGAACTAAATTGTGCTCTGGAGCATTGAGTCTTTAGACTGGATTATTGACTTACAAATGAAAATGGTAAAGAGTCTGTAAGAAGGACAAGAAGCTCCCTCTCCTGATCCTTGAGCAACTTTTTCCTCACTTATTTCAGGGGCTCTGAGCTCATGAGCAAAATCCTAACCAAGTTTATCTTGCTAGGACAACCCATTTTAAATGCTCGATAAAGAAAGAATAATTCTTCTCCCGCTTAACAACTAAAGAACAACATATGTTTCTAACGTCAGCTTTTTATTTTTTTTTTTTTATCTTTCATTTTTTTGTTGGTAAATCTCCCAGACAACAGCAGTTCTGTAGAGAGTTTAAATATGAAGGAATGGCAGGACGGGCTAAGGGCACTTCTACCCAACATTAACATCAACTTTGGTGGACTGCCCAATTCTTCTTCCCCCTCCAACGCCAGCCACAGTGCACCAACGTCCAACACTGCCACCACCGACAGCCCGAGTTGGGACAGCCCTGGCAGCTGGACAGACCCAGCCATCATCACAGGTAACTTTCTCACTCCTTCAGCTCCACTGACTGCCATCAGTTTGGTTTTTAGCACAGATTAACTAAAAACAAGAGGTCTCTTCAACGTAATCTTCCCAAAGCCACAAGTGTGTAGTAGCTTGTTTCGTTCTCCGGGGTCATGTAGCCTCAGTTAACTTTGTTGGCCTAGTTGTGTAACAAGGCATTTGGTACCTAGGTTGCTTCTTTTGGTGTAAGTAGGCGCTAACATCTGACAGAATGTGTGTATTTTGTAGGTCTCAAAGTACAGAAGGATCTGACTTATCCTCTCAAAGGAACATACTCCACTTTAAAAAATAAAGCTCTCTATTATAAGGCTATCTTGTTTATGTATCCCTGTTAGAGAAGGAGAAGCACAATGGGGAAATAACATCATGCAATCCTGGGGACTCATTGTGGCAACTCTGCCTCTGTGACAGTGGGGGATGATGTCTGTATAGTTGAAGAGGAGGCATGGGTTTGTGTGACAATAAATCGTGGTCATTGTGGGTGGGGAATAAAAGGAACATAAGATTGAGAAGGTCTTATTTGGAAGGAGTTTAAAATTGTAATTCTTTGTTTCTTTTTGGAGAAACTAAGTGCCTTAAAATTTTTTGTTTGATGAAATTCTTATGCTTTCTGCACAAACTCACCATCTTCCTTCTTGTTTTCTTTTCTCTCCTTAGGTATTCCAGCATCTTCAGGAAACAGTTTAGACTCTCTTCAAGATGACAATCCTCCACACTGGCTCAAATCCCTTCAGGCCCTCACAGAGATGGACGGCCCCACTGCTGCTCCATCACAAGCCCACCACAGCGCCCCCTTCAGCACACAGATCCCTTTGCACAGAGCCAGTTGGAATCCCTACCCTCCTCCTTCAAATCCTTCCAGCTTTCACTCGCCACCCCCAGGCTTTCAGACAGCCTTCAGACCCCCCAGCAAAACCCCCACAGATTTGTTACAGAGTTCAACACTGGACCGCCATTAGGGAAAGAGGAGAATCCATTAGAAAATGCAGGATTTGTCCCACCCTGTTTTCGCCCTCTCAGCCGACCCACAGCTCCCTTCTCATCTCTTATGTTCTGAAGAATCCAGTTCCTGTCAGTTTTGTTTCTCCCTACCCCCAGATGCAATGCGATCGCAGGGTCATTACCATCTTTTTTTTATTGTAAAAGTTTCTGTTGATCCAGCATTTGAGTGACACTGTTGAATGTTTTCTAAAAATGCCTTTTTAAGGAGGAAAGAAAAGAAATCAAAGGGCAGTCTCAATACTTAGAAAATTACTGTTTGTCTGTTGCGCATAATAATGACATAATCTGCTTAGCAGAAAATGATGATTAATCTATAGGGAAGGTGAAGTAAATGCATTATCAACTGCAGAAGTTTGAAAACCAGGTTGACTGAAATGAGATGGCTAAATGCATGGGGGAAAGCAGTGGTCCTGGCATCCATCTTGTTTTCAGCTTATCACTGTTGCAGGGAAAATGCTTTTAATTTAGTTTTTAATTCTTTTGGCAAGTTGATGGAGAGGACTTGATTGTGTTGTTAAGCAAAAGAATTTATCGGAAGTTGATGGAGAGACAAATTGATCTGCAGTAGTAACTGGCCTATTGCTAAAGAGTTTATAAGGAGGGGAGAAGTGATTTTTTAAAGGAGAAAAAAAATTTTTTTTGGCTTTAGATTTAAAGTAAATTCAAATGTTTTAAAGAAAAAAAGTATTCACAGATGTAATACCTATGCATAATATAAGAGCTGAAATATAAGTGATTTCTTCGATCTTTCTCCTCTGTCAGAATTTTTTTTTCTTTTTACCTTAAATTCACCTGACTAAGGGCACTCTGAGATAGCACTGCTCTGGGGCCATCTGATCACCATCAGGAGCAAATCTCTGACGACCTTGCCTGCAGCTTTTACTTAACCCTGTAGTTTCTGGACATTTGTGCAGTATTGAAAAGACAGGAGAAAAGAAAACAGAAACCTGGTTATAACCTAATGCTAAAACTAAAAAAAGGAAATGTACCTCTTTCTTCAGAATTAAAACTAAAATCTTAAATAAAACAGAAAACTTGATGATGACCCTTGGGTTGTTCTTGTTTTTGTTTTTCCATTTTATTGCATGTGAATTTGAAACATTTTGTGGTGACAGTCATCAGGTGTTTCCATTGATTTTACATCTTCAGCAATAGGGAGGATGGGTTAGAAGAAGAAATTAGAAAAAAATTCATTTTATTGTCGGTCGTTGCCATCTCTGAAGGTCAGCCCATCTTATCCTCAAGAATTCCTCTTCCGGTGGCTTTCAGTAGAAGATGCTTCTTTGTGCTGTTGTGTTGTGCAGACCAGACCTTCCCAACTGAGAAGCCTCATGGGCCACGAAGGAGCAGATAGGCTGGGTTGTGCTGAGATGTTGGTTGTCTCGGGGAGACCTGGCAGCCCCAGCAGTCAGGGTGCCATACAATTAGCAGCACGTGTGAGTGCCACGACGGGAAAGAGATCAGGAAACACTGATAGAGGAAACCCACAGAGAAATCTTTCGTGACCAGCCATTCTAGGGAGTACCTAATGATGGAGAGATGGTCACACCACTAACCAAAAGAGGGTACCAGGTTGCGAGGAATCTGTATGATTTGGGTTACATTCAGAAGTCCAAAGCTGGAGTTGGCATATTTCCAGCTACATCCATTAAGGGGATCTTTGTAGGATGAACTAAGTAGATCTTTTAAATTTTACATTCTGTGCTTTCAGATTGATTTTCTCCTTCTTACATTTACTCTGTACTTCAATTTGCTACCAAAAAAAATTTTTTAACACAGTTTTTGAAAAATGTAAAGCAGATTGTCTCAAATAAATGTCTCTATAGACTATAGGCTTCCTCTGGTCTGTAGACTTTGCTTCAGTCACCTGAATCTTCACATTGTACTGGAAAATGGTGGCCCAACACACAAGCAATATCAGGTAGTAGTGAACTGTAATCAAGGCTTTGGGGGATTGTAGGGGGCGGTTTGGATATTCCTGACATTGGTATATCAACAAAAATGTGAAGGGAGGGAAATTCTATTTTGCATGGCTGTGCTGTGATTGTGCGTATGTTTAATGAATCATACAGAAGACTTTATAAAATATGCAAATATCATTTAAAGAATAATAAAACAGTAAAAACCAGTGTGCCTACCACCCAAGTTAAAAATAGAACCTATAATATCTTGAAAGACCTCCTATCTGTCCCTTTCCAATTTTATTTCCTTTACTTTCCTTACCATCCACAAATCACCATTGTCTTGATTTCTGTGCTGATCTTTCTTTAGAGTTTTGCCACTTCCATATGTACCCCTGGATAATGCATTGCTTTGTTTTAAAAAGCTAAGTAGCAAATCAAAACTTAGCTGTGTAAGGGAAGGGCAGTATTGTCACTATCAGATCAAGGCTTTTAGGAGAAGATAAATTAAACAGATTCTTTAGGTCATAGTTTGGGTTTAGTTTCTCTGATAATTTATAAAAGCCAGTTCTGGGGAAGACAGTGTGCAAGGTCATGAATGAATCCTGGAAAAGAGGGTCCAGTACAGTCAGGGCATCCGACAGGGCTGTTTTGAGCCCGATCCTGGATGTCTGGCAGAGTGGTCTGCTCTCTGTTTCCTGTGTCTAAGCTCTCCCTGGCTTCCCTCAGTCCTCTGGAGTTGATCAAAGCCCAACCCATGGGAGTGGGGTGGTTTAAAATAAGCGTCAGCTGATCAATTCACCAGGGCATGGAGGGGAGAACAGAAATTTCATTAGGTTTGGTCAAAATCAGATAAGTACAGAAAAGAACCTGGACCAAACTGATTTAGGCAGTCTGCTGGTATAACAGCAGTGGGAATCTTGGTACTGATAGCCCTCAATGTCTGTCTCTTGGCTCACAGTACTCAGATCTGGTGCACAGCTGACATTCCTAGTATTTCCTTTCACCTCTCTCCTTTCTTGGGTCTTCTTTCCCCTGTATTTCTATATGCCATATCTTAGTCTTTTTTTTTTTTTTTCCTCTAATTTTGTTGGAGTGCATCCTCCAGTAACTTCTTGAGAAATGCATGTGGGAAATAAATATTTTAGTAATTTGCATATACAAAAATATTCTGTTTCCGTTGATGGTTTGGTGGATAGACGATTCTAAGTTGTAGATATTTTTTCCTTTAGAATTTTGAAGACATTACTCTATTGTCTTCTTGCTTCCAGTATTGCTGTTAAAAAAAAATCCAAAGCCACTCTGATCCTTTGTATGTAATCCTTTTGTCTCCCTCTCTGGAAGCCTGTAGAAATTGTTTGCTGTGTTCCTTGGTGTGGGTCTATTTTAATTCATTGTGCTGAACACAGTGGATACACACTAGGTTTTTAAAATCTGTTGACTCATGTCCTTCAATTCTGGGAAATTTTCTTGACTTATCTCACCAGTGAATTTCTTGCAGTTATTTTCTTGCAGTTATTTTTTTTTTCTCCATTTCTAAAAATCCCATTATTCTGGACTTTCTCCTATTCTTTTATCCAGTTTGCCATCTCTGTCTTTTGCTCTTCTTTCTAGGAAGTTTTATCTCAACTTTGTTTATATTAATAGTTTTATTCTCCTTGCATTGTTTCTATTTCTTCAAGTTGGTTTTATCTGTTTGTTTTGCTTCTTTCTCTATCTTCCGTATTAGAGACTTCTCAGATCCCTGGTAGTCCTTGATATCTGCTCTTGAATAAGACTAAAAAGCTGATAGGAAGTTTTGTAAACATGAAGGCATGCCAACTTTGAACTTCACTGTTGGAAGATCTGGATGGGCTCTGTGTTGGGGAAGCCCTAATATCAATGTCTTTGGGCTTTTTCTCCTGGGCTGGTCAGATTCCATAGAGAAGAGTCTTATACTGGCCGGCCTAGAGGGTGAGGGTCTGACTGCCGGAGCTGTCATGGTGGTCTCTGTATTCAGTATGAATATATTTACTTCATCCCTGTTTTCAGTCCTTTTCTCTCCAGAGATTACCTCCAAGTATCTGCCCACTTAGGAGAAGTGTGGTTGCACAATGGTGTGGAGTTGGGGAATGAATTTAGGGAACTAACTTGTTAAAACAGCTTTCTCAGTAATCTTTATTTTAGCCCCACCCCGCAGATTTTATCCTCGGTTCTAGGGGTACCTGGCACTGTCAGTTTATGTGCCCTTGAGGATTCTGTGGTGTGAATCGTGTTGGATCTCAGCTTTCCCCGCTGTTAGCTTGAAGCTTCTCAGATCAGCCAAGTGACGCTCAACCAGCTGCTTTCTCGGTCACCGTATTTTGTTCTGTCATCTGCTCTCAGGGTCTCCCTGCTTTTTTCTTTATTCTAATTTTAAGTTAAGTATGTAGGTTTAAACTACCACCTTAGTGCAGATTTGTGCTCTGGTTTTATAAGCTAATAGGCACAGTTTGTCGGGCAGTAAAGTAGAGGGAGCTTCTTGCTATTGACCAATGAGCACTATCCCTTGGTTTGAATAGCACCTGCCCACGTGTTTGTTTTGTTGACGTTGAAGTGGTTTCTCTCCTTTTAACATCCTCTTTTCCAATGAAGCTCTTTTGATTTACAATCAATAGTGTGTTTTCCAAAAGCTCATCATACAGGGGATTATATTAATGGTTAAAATTTTAGTTGAGATGTTGAAGGCAACTTTTACTGCAGTCTTAGGGGAGGTTGCAAGTCAGATGGCTGTGGGTCATTTTCTAGGCTACACTGAGTTAGAGCAATTCCAGAAACTGCAGAGGAGGAAAGAATAGCCTATCCTTAACTCTATATGAATTGTATTTTGTGAACAGGTAATAAGTGTCAACAGTGTGTTTCCACCAGGATTATGCTATGATGACCAATACAGAGCTGAATGCAGTTAGTGATCTCCACCAACGCTTGCCCGAATTTGAAGACATGGCATACACTGCACTTGTTCTTAGAGTTTTCTATCAAGTTTTTACCAACATCATTTGACTTAAGGTCCTTATTATATTTAGGGTATGTAAACTTTCAAGAGCTGACAGCTTATGTACCTTAAACATAATCGTGAGACATATCCTTTGTCACATGTGGCTATTTCCGCTCAAGTGGTCTATCCAAGTGAAAGATGACTGAGGACATTAGCATGAATTCTTTAAAAAACCAAATACTTATTTTGTCACAAAAATCAGTACTTACTTCTTTGTGCTTATTAACTTAGTCTAGACATAGCCTTTAGACACACAGGCAATTTCCTACCAGGAAGAGCCACCTTTGAAAATTCATTTCTAAAATTGTTTCTGAACAAATTGATTTAAAGAAATGAGTACATGATTAGAAAAAATCCCTTTAAAGGGTAAGATAACTGTTTCTATTGGTGGTAACCCAAATAATTTTGGAAAGAACATAAACACTGGCCCAAATGTTCAAGGCACATCTAGTAAGAATTGGTCATTTTAAAGAATATATTCTGCATTTGATCCATCTCTGAGGGAAACCGAGTGTGTTAAGCAGCTGTTTGTAAGTGGAGTCCTTGCACTTCCTTCCACAGCTTCCCTTCAGAGTTGATGGAAGTAGGTGTATAAAACCAATAGAGGTTAATAGGCCTTAGAACTTTTTTTGTGTAGGCTGGGTGATTTTAAAACTCTAAGGTTCATAAATAACTCATAAGAAAATTTAAAGAAACAATGATCTGTGGCTTTTTTGTTTTCAGCTTTAGTATTTGCAAAACTGAAATACAATTGATAAAATGCCTAAGGTCCAGAAGATTACACATAGTCCAGAAGGTTTTTTTTAAAATGTTGTTTCAGTGGTGTGAATTCCTTGGCTTTTATCAGTCTCCATAATATGCAAAAAGTAGGTAAATAGGCCCCAAAAAATTAGGTTTTGTCCTGGGTCACAGATTTAATAGCAGAGCTAAAGCTAGTTGTTAACCATTCTCAGCTACATTTATCCATAATTTTGGTCATACTTCCTTTCTGTTCCAAAGCTCCAAGTGCTTTGCCACCTCTCTTGTTTACAAGAAACGACTAAGATGAGGGTGAGATTATCTGTTTCCCCCTTATTTTAGCTAAGTGGTGGTAGAAGAAAGGGTATGAAGAGATACTGCTTGCCCCAAATCATAGAGTGTGAGTCGAAGGTTAGTTGGGAAATAGAACCCTTAGGGACTTCTTGACTATTTTGTGCTTATATTGACTTTTGTTTACATTGAATTAGACGACCAAGTTAGCCAGTATCTTCTGGATTTTGTGCAGATAAGGAACAAGGGACAAGGTAATTGTCTTCAAATATTTGAAGGACAGTTATGTAGGAGAGGAAAAAGCATGAAGGACACAAGTGGGACTAAGATGTGAAAGGGAAGTTTGAGTTTAATTTAGTCTAACATTTTTTCCAAACATCTGCTTTGGGCTGGGCATTATGCCAGGTGCTTCAGGAGGTACAAAGATAAGATGATTCCTGCTCTCTTACTCTGAAAAAGTTAGGATAATCAACTCTAAAACTAAGACCGGATGTGAATGTCTGAAGTACAAAATGTCAAAGGAGCTCAAAGAAGTGAGAGCTTTGGATAAGCTGAGACTTGGGTGAGGGGACAGCCTGAGCAAAGAAAGACCTCGTGCTGAGCTTGCATAGGGCACATTTGAGGATTGCATCTCAGTTTGGAAGGAACCTGGGTTTGTGCAGGGCACTTTTGAGAGAGAAGGCCTGAGGGTGTACTGGGCACTGCTTTTGCTGAAAATGGGCCACTGACAGTTTCTGTTTCAGGAGAGAGACATGATAGGATTGTGCTTTATAGACACACAGCCCTAGGCGGGAATGGTGAAGATGGGAGAGACACTGAGGTGGGGTTCTCTGGGTTAATGAGAAACCCCAAGAATCTGGGGTTTGGCCTCAAAGGGACTGTTGATGGACCCCCTGAAATTTTCTGCAAAATACTGTATGTGCATGTGTGTTTCATCAAAACATAAAAAAGCCCATGATGCAATAAAAGGTCTAGCTAGTAAACTAGAGAAATAGTCCAGGTGAATGTTACTGGTTGATAAGGGGAGTGGGAAAGAGAAGGGGAAATAATTCAAAAGATATTTCAGAATCTTGAATTTTTGCAAGTTACAGGTAAAGGATTTTTTAAAGGTATTTCAGAAACGTGTTTAGGTTTCTCCTAGATCCTCCACTGGACTATAAGCTCTGAGAGCAGGGAATACATCTACCTGTAAACCATTCTAGTCCCAGCACTTAGCAAAGGGCCTGGCATATTGTAGCCTCTCAATAAATGTTTACCTGAATGAGAGTGAAATCTAGTGTGCCTGTGGTTTTCAGCCAGATAACTGGAATAAATAACTGTATTGTGCTTAAAAGAACTGTGGACTCATGAAAAGGAAGTAGTTTAAAAGGAAGGTGATTCCTTTTTTTTTTTTAAATAAATTTATTCATTTATTTATTATTTTTGGCTGCGTTGGGTCTTCGTTGCTGCATGCTGGCTTTCTCTAGTTGTGGCGAGCGGGGGCTACTCTTTGATGCAGTGTGCGCGCTTCTCATTGCAGTGGCTTCTCTTGTTGCAGAGCACGGGCTCTAGGCGCGTGGGCTTCAGTAGTTGTGGCACACAGGCTCAGCAGTTGTGGCTCGCGGGCTCTAGCGCACAGGCTCAGTAGTTGTGGCCCATGGGCTTAGTTGCTCCATGACATGTGGGATCTTCCCGGACCAGAGATCAAACCCGTGTCTCCTGCATTGGCAGGCGGATTCTTAACCACTGTGCCACCAGGGAAGTCCCTGAAAGGAAGGCGATTCTTATCGAATTTTTTTGAGTTAGAGGTTTCAGCAGGTCATCCAGGCGGAGGTGTCCAGGAAATAATTGGACATTTGGATGTGGAGCTTAGGAGAAAGGCTAAAAGTAAATATATATATGTATAGTTTTGGAGTCATCTTTATAGTGGAGAGAAGTGAGATAGAAATCTTGGGGAAAATAGAGATTAGTGGTCTGACATGAAGGATAACTGAGTGTATGGTGTCGACGTAGGACCATTTCTAGGCAAGACTTATTCAAAATGGCATCCTGTATCAGGGTTTCATCAGGAAACCAGGGATGTTACAACCACTGGAAGGGCTAGGAGAGGAAAGGTCAGGAGGACCTCCCTGGCTTTCAGGAGATCTGGAAGCGCTGTGGCCCCAGGGAAGCCTTCACCAAGGAGCTTTCTCTCAGCTGCCTGCAGCGCCAACTTGGTGATTCTCGGGAGGTCTCTGGGAAGTAGCTACCAAAACCCCATGGTTGCCAGTGGCCACCCACCAGCCCACAGCTGCCAATTCTAGGAGTTAGACTTCTTCTTTCTCACCTTACAAATTTCACTTTTGTGCCTCTTATCTGCAGGGTCTAACCTGGGATCCTGTTGGAGGGAACCTGAGAACTGTGATGCGGAAGGGAGGGTAGCAGGATGTAGGGCTGATGATTAATTGTCAACAGACAAGCTAGCACCTGCGGTTTAGAGCATCTAAAATGGGTTATGTCACTTCCCTTCAAAACTCTCCAAAACCCCCCACCCCCAATACCTTCATAGTGAAGTTTAAGTTTTGCTAGTGTGGTACCCAGGGCCTTCTCCCCGACAGACAGTGATACTCTCTGTTTCATGTGACTGTCTGTCTGTTCCACGCATTTCTGTTCTCTCATCCTGGAATGGATAACACCAGTCTTATCCTCACCCTGGTAATCTCCTTGAAGATGTCTCTCAAATTTAGGTGGTCCTACTCCTGTTGTACCTTTTGTATGAAGAAGGGATGTTTTGTTTCTTTCTGTCCGCGTGTTCCCAGGGCTTAGCATACTGCCTGCCATCCTGTTTGAATAAATGAGGGAAGGAAGGAAACTTTGGGTGGCGGGGTACTAGTAAATTTTACGGGTAGGCGATCAGTAATGATCTTCCAAGACCTGGTTTTAATCCAGAGGAGGTACTGAAAGCCTGTGGCAGTAGGTTGAAGAATGAAGGATGAATAGGAATTAAAGGATTAGAGATAATGTATGGCAAAGATGTTTGATGAAGAGATGGTGACAACACAATCTGAGAGGCAAAAGCAGAGTAAAGGCAGCTTCCTGCCCGCCCCCACCCCGCCCATCCCCAGGAAACCGTAAGCCTGTTAGAAGTCAGAGAAGACAAAACTATTGGGAAAAGTAAATTTGAACAAGAATGCCAAATTGAATCAAGAGCACACGTGGAGGTTTACTCTTAGGAAGAGGGATACTTTTTCCTCCAAGATAGTAGCAAATAAGACAGAGGGTTTTGAGGTAAATACAAGAAATCTTAAGGGAATCCATAAACTCAGTATAATGATGAGGCCGGAGGTAGAATCAGGATTTGGAGCTTAAGAACATACAAAATGTGCAACTAGCACTTTGGAAAATGTGGCAGGAAGACAGGAGAATGCATAAAAAAAAAAAAGTGGTAAACAAGTAGCAAGGGCCTAGTTGAGGTTAGCATATATCTGAAATAGACCCAATCAGAATAATTTGATGTCGCCCCAAAATACTTATCAGTCTTACAGCAAAGAAAGGAAAGGAGGTGGTGGAGAGTACCAGGAGTTTTAATAAATAGACGTGGCAAAAAAACCCTGGGTTTGGGGCTTTGGGAGGGGTGAAGGTATCAAAGTGCTCTCACCACCAGGTTTGGGCCCACAGAAGGCTGACAGTAGGGGGTGCTCTTGAACCATGCTTCAGTCTCCTGGGACAGGGCTTGGTGTTCATGAAGCTGTGCACACAAACTAAACAGCCTCTTCTCAGGAGGCAGAGCCATATGGGGGAATGCCACACCAACTCAGAAGTTGGACCTCTCTATGATCTCTAAAGGTTCCTCCAAAATTCAAGATTTTATGATTATTTTGGGATGGCTGTAGAAGTTGGCAATCTCCAGAATTCAAAATTAAGTGTGAAATTTAATAGAATACACGCAGAATTTTAAAAATAAAATTCACAATAGCCAAATTTCGTATATTGATTTTCTTCCAAGGATATCTGTATTCTCTTGTTGATAATACCCCCATCATCTTTTTCTTTTTTTTTTCCACTCTAAACATTTCTTGAGATCAGAGGTACTAGGCTGTGATATGCTGTAGGGATACAGTTGGGAATAAAGTAGACATGATTCCCTCTTTCTTAGAGCTCCTACTTGGGTGGTAGAGATGACCATTAAACAGACAGTCCAGCAGTGAATATACAGTCATGTCAAAAATGCAGAAGAGGGACTTCCCTGGCAGTCCAGTGGTTAGGACTGCACGCTTCCACTGCCGGGGGCCCATGTTCGATCCCTGGTCGGAGAACCAAGATCCTGCATGCCACGTGGCGCAGCCAAAAAAAAAAAAAAATGCAGAAGAATATGTTTATAACCCTGGGATAAGGAAAGCATTTATAAGCAAAATATAAGACGCAAAAGGAAAGATACTGATTCATTTACTAAACATAAATTTAAGACTTTTATAAAACAAACACCATGAACAAAATGAGATCAACAATAGACTAGGGGAAAATCCTTGCCACCTATGTATTGATAACTGTAATCTAGCTGCAAGACCCCTGATATGAGACAGCAAAAAGTGTTACTGCTTACTCCATGGCCTTGGGAAGATCACTGCTGGCCTCTTCGTCTACACATCAAGATCATTGTACTCTTGTGGCTGTGAGGCTCGGTAGAAATATTGTAAATAAGCGTGTTTTGAAAACGAAGTGCGGTACAAATGCAAAGAACAAGTGTGTAATGATTTGCTGCAAAAGAGCTTTCTTTTCCTGAAATACTGCTGTCAAGCCTCAGGCTGGTGGCTGGGAACATGGGCATAAGCTAATGGCCGCGTGGATTTCTTCAGTGTCAGTTGAGGAACCCCTAGACAGCCCCCCGCAGGCCACATTGCACCAGGGATGTCACTCCGCCTGGGAATGGCATCCACAATTTCCCTTCAAGAAGACCTTCAGTTCAAGTGGCTTTTAGGTTTGAATTCTGCTACCAACCCTCCTGGGGGAAAGCCACTGCTTTGGGTTTGATTGCCTCAGACTATCAAGATGACAGCTATGAGTAATTACCCTTACTATATTTGACACTTAAAGAGCTACAAATCGTAACCAGCTGTTGTGATAACAACTGTTATCCCAGTTTTTCATGTTGGGAGCCGATGCTCCTATACGGTATATGGCAGGGTATCTAACGTGTATTTTGGAATCCTGTATCGAAGAAGCCTTTTAGGGAGCACCTAATGTGTCCTTATATATAAAAAAAGGCTGAATTTTAACCCAGCATAGATGGATGAATATTTTGTTTATTTATCCCTCGAACATACGTTTTACTGAGTTCGCCCCAGCTAGAGTGCCAAGATGAAAGGATATGTTCCCGACCACTAAGGAAATCACAGGCTCAAAGGGGAGACTGACATCAATATTTCTTAAAGCTTTTTGATTGAGAAGTATAAGACATAATAGACAGAAAGTACATAAAACCTAGATGTGCAAAGTAATTTAGTAACATGGTGGAGGGAGGGATTGGTTCAGTCCTGGAAGGTCAGGGCCAATTTCCTATGGGAAGAAAAACAGAAGCTGGGCTTCAAAGGATGAGCAGAGTTTGCTAAGTGAAGACCCAAGTTTTGAGGGAGGACACAGAGGATGCAGAGGATATATATAGCATTCCAAGCAGAGGAGGTAGCAGGTGCAAGCCAGTGAGACAGGCATGGGAGGGCTTACCGGGTAACGTGGGAGTAGCAAGAAGTGAAGCTGGAAAGGTAGATTTTGGCCACATTTTGCAAGGCCTTGACCACCATGCTAAGGAGTGTGGACTTTCTTTTGTAGTCACTGTGGAAGAGTCAGTCTTCTCATACCTTAGAAAGGTAACTTGGATTGTACTATACCAAAAGGGTGGGAGGAAAAGAAAACTTAGACATAATAAAACCAGTTAAAAAACTATTGAGAATACGCCAGACACAAAAGAACAAGTACTACATGGTTCCACTTATATGAGGTACCTAAAATAATCAGAACCGTAGAGAAAGTAGAATATTGGTTACCAGGGGCTGGGGGGAGGTGGAATGAGGAGTTTCTGTTCAATGGGTACAGATCTTCAGTTTGGGATGATGGGAAGCTTCGAGGGATGGATAGCACTTAGTGCCACTGAATTGTACACTCCAAAAGGGTTAAAATGGTAAATTTTATGTTATGTATATTTTGCTGTAATAAAAAACAAAGCTATTGCGTTCGTCCTGGTAAGAAATTGCACATGAGTCTGAATTGAATAATGAGTTTAAAGAGGAAAAGAATAATTAAATTTTCCCCCCAATTAGAGTGATTTAAGTTTAAAAGACATTTCTGAGAGATAATTGGAAGGACTTGTGTCTGGATGAAAAGGTCAAAGAAAAAGGGGGCAGAGATGATAGAGGTCTTTGGTTTATACACAACTGTGTACATATTGGCTGAAGAGGAAGAGAAGGATGAGTTTGATTCTGTGGGGTGTAATCTACAGTGGATAAAAATATATGTGTATGAGCGTGCACACACACACACACAACTGAAGCTTAGGGAAGAAGACAGAGTTAGAGAAAACAATTCAGGAGTTGGCAGTATGTGGGTAGTATGGAACTGAAATCATTCAGGGAGGAGTGAGGGGAAAAAAAAGAGAGAGAGAGAGAGCCATAAGCAGGATCTCGGAGAACATAACTAGTGGGACCAAGAGGAAATAAAAAGAAAAGAAGAATCAAAAAAACAATGGTTTGGGGCTTCCCTGGTGACGCGGTGGTAAAGAATCCGCCTGCCAATGCAGGGGACACGGGCTCGAGCCCTGGTCCGGGAAGCTCCCACATGCTGTGGAACAAATAAGCCCGTGTGCCACAACTACTGAAGCCCGCGTGCCACAACTACTGAAGCCCGTGTGCCTAGAGCCCATGCTCCGCAACAAGAGAAGCCACCGCAATGAGAAGCCCGCGCACCACAACGAAGAGTAGCCCCCTCTCGCCGCAACTAGAGAAAGCCCGTGCACAGCAACGAAGACCCAATGCAGCCAAAAATAAGTAAATAAAATAAATAAATTTATTTTTAAAAATGGTTTTGTAGAAGCAAAGAGAGAAAAGAGTGTCATGGTCAATAATGTCAAATGCGATGGAGGTTAGTTAGGATGAAGACTGAACGCAGTTGGCAGATTGGAAATTTGTGGTCACCGATGACATTTTCCAGATATAAGTTATAAGTCATTTTGCTTTTCCAGATAGCGATCATAGTGAGGTAAGAGGTGAATGGGGTGTGAGGAAATGGAAGTAGTCAGTGGAGACTAATTTTTTTTAAATGTGCGAGATTCTTCATCCCCTTTGCAAATAACACTATTAATCCTCATTCTTAATCTCTTTATGTGTTCATGCTTATAATTTCAACTAAAGCTCAGTCTTATTTATCATTGGTTGTCCCTATCTTCAGTGGGACCTCATATCTCAGCCCCCTCCACTTAAATGTGGGATTCTTAAACTAAAGAAGGGAGAAGAACACCAAGTTGAATCTTGTTTTGTAATTATAAATGATACTGTGAAGATGGCTTCTATTTCAGTGGGAGGTACCTTTCTGTCTTTAGAGAATCCCTGCAATAATGTAATGATTCTCTCCTCTTTGTAGATGAGGATGATTTTCTGTTTATTGTTATTTTTAAAATATATTTCTTTTATTGAGGTAACACTGGCTTACAACATTACATAAGCTTCACGTGTACAACGTGGTATTTCTACTGCCATATACCCTACAGTGTGCTCACCACCAAAAATTTCGTTTCCTTTAGTCATCATACAGCTGACCCCCTTTACCCCTTTCCTCAGCCCCTTCCCCTCTGGTAACCACTGCTCTGTTTGGTTTGGTTTGGTTTGTTCATTTATTTTGTTTTTGTTTGTTTGTTTTTTATATTCCACGTTATGAGTGAAATCATGTGGTATTTGACTTTCTCTATCTGATTTATTTCACTTTGCATAATATCTTCAAGGTCCAGAGGATGATTTTCTTGACTCTCAATCAGGACTTAGACTTTGTCTGTCTAGCAGCTGCGACACACACTGTTGACATGAGATAAGCTGGGTGTTAGAAAACCTGGGTCCTAGTTCTATTTAGCCTCTAAGCTGTGTGATATTGCATAAGTCATTTTGCTTTTCCAGATAGCAGTTTTCTCATCTATCAAATGAGGGGTTTGGATTAAGCGATTTTGAAAATTCTTCCCTGTTCTAATACATTCCCAGTCAGTTACCTTTGTGACTGTGGCACCCAGCTGCCAGATGATTGGCCAGCGTCAGGGGTGCTATGTATGATAGGGGAATAGGGCAAGACTGCTGGTCCACACTGGGACGTGGTTATTGCAACTCACTGTCACTGGTGTCACTTAGTCCTCTTCCCTGCAGGGCTCTGAGACCTCGTGGCTCACCTGGCTTCTGGCCTTTTTAGTCCAATCTACTAAGCCCCTCTCCTGGGCTGGCTTCTCAGGGCCATGGCACTGGTTGATGGAGCTGATGTGGAAACTCTGGGGCAGGGGAGATGGGAAAGGATACAGGGCCAAATTGCCCTAAGGAAGTGAGGCGAGATTCCCCAGATGCCTCATATAGGCAGCATTCCCTTCCTGTGTGATCTGTAGTGCCCACATTCAAGTTGCGCGTGAGGACAGACTGGCCAAGGGGCAGGGGGGGTCCCTAGTACAAGCCCCTAAGAATAATGGCAGTAGGGCTTCCCTCAAGAACAGTGACAGTATCAGTAAATTCATTAAGAAATCCACCAGTAACGATGAGAAAGCTGGCACATCTCCCCTTCAGATCAACACTGATCAAGATGAGCCTCGCCGGTGTTTGTGGGTGGGGCTGAGAGAACAGCTCCCTGGAGCGGGCTTCACGTCAGACAGTCAGGAAAATCCACTTCTCCCTGGTGCCTCTGCTCTCAGATCAGAGGACATTTCAGTGGAAAACCATGTAGGATTTCCACTCTAGTATCCAACTGGTTTGCATCATGCCTTTTACTTTTAATTTAGCCTGTCTAGGTTTTATGAAGTTTCATTTTGAATCTGGTCCTTTTACATGTATAGTGCTTGTTGTTACGTTTTTGATGAACTAAGGAAAGGGCAGTTGCCTTCTCAGTGCGCTGATGGCAGGAGAAAGGTCTGGGTGTGCGGCGCAATTGCCAGGGAGTTGAGCAAGTAGGTAGGAAAGATGGGAGGAGTGGTGGTATGCTCCTTCCTCGTGTGGACAGCTGGTCCTTGAGCCAGCTCTGCTGAGAGGAGAGGTTACCTCTCCCATCTGGGTCTGGTGCTTAAGGACAGGGAGCACATAACAAGCCTTTCCTGTGGGTTCTGGTCCTGCATGTCCAACTGCTGGCTGGCTGGCTATTTCCACTCGAATGTCCACTGTCCCTTCATACCCAACATGCATGAAACCTGGTTCCATTTTCCCCCAACCTGTTCTCCCTCCCTACCCTGTTTGTGGGATTCGTTTGTCAGCCCTGGAGAGGGATGTGGGAGAAGCCGTGGGCTGGGAGTGGACCAGGATTCTGGTCTCAGTCTTGCACTTGGCTGGGTGTCTCTGAGCAGACTCACACCCTTTCAGAGTAGGGACACACTGGTGTAGCATTGTCTACGGAAGCTGCATGCCAGTTATGCCCAATCACCCTGTAGCATGTTGTTATCAAGACTTCAGTCGTAATTGATCATGAGAGCAAACTCTGTTCACAAAGGCCCACCTTTCCTCTCCTGTTACTGATCCTTTCTATCGGAGTCATTATCTAGTGTCTGTGCCAGATATTTCCCGTTTGCCCTTCTAGACCCTCAGCTCACCCTTCTCCACCCTACACTTGGCCCAGGGAGGCTGACCTGTGCCCTCTGGCTTGGGTTGGGTTTGGCCCATGGGGAGCACCCCTAGGAAATTGGAGAGAAGAAGGAGAGCGAGGCCATGACCCTAGTCTCCCAGCCTCCTCCCGTGGGGCACCCTGGCCTTCCTGTAGCTCTCAGCCAAAGGCCCCTGCATGTCTCCAATCATCCTTTTCAACAGGACTTTCCCCTCCTGGGTTTCAATTCCTCTTCCTTCCCCTTGTCCTTGGGCCCAAGGGTGGAAACGGTTCCTCCACTGTTGCTACTCCTGGGTTACTACAGATCCATTGTGGTTGCCTTATATCCTATCTCCATCTTTGCAGGTGATCTAATGTGATCGTTTCCTCTGTTTCCTGGTGGGAGTCTGGCTGATGGAGTTTTGGCGAACAGGGATGAGAAGGAGGACCTGGAAAGGGGACAGAGGGCACCGTTTCCGAGGCTCACAATTCCACCTGCTGGTCGCTTGTTGGTAGAGAGAGTGAGTGGCTGAGCTGCCCTGCCCAGTACCCGCCTCAGCCCTGGCTGGAGGGGCCCTCTCGGCCCACCTCTGGGTATGCCCTCTCCCCAGGGGGCAGGAGTCTGTGGGACCAAGGGGACAGGCCAGCCTGGAGGCACACACTCTCGTTCCCAGATCCTGGCCTTCCTGCCCAAATGACCACTAGCAGAGCCTGTGCAGGACTCCCTGCCAGCTGTGCAGCCCTCGGCCAACTGAGGGGTGGGCGAGGGCGATTGCTCACGGGGCAGGGTGGGCAGAGCTTGGATGTAAGACGGGACGTCCACTTGCAGACACCGCAGGCCGGCAAGGTGTGGGGTGGGGGGGAGGTGAGGAAAGCCGGGGCTTGGGCTGTGAGCTGAGACCTGCTCTGTTCACCCGTGCTACTGCATTTGCGCACAGACCCCCAGGAGTCAGAGAATTCTAAATGCAAACCGGCTCCCAGGCTGTTATGAAGGTGCACGTGTCAGGGTGGGATGACAGAAATTATTTATTCACAGTTTGTCAGCTTGATTTGTAACTTTCCAATAAGTAGACATATACTATGTAGGCTCCTTTTGTGCGTGTGCCCTGGGCCCTGCAGATGTTAAGTGTGCGGGGTCCTCACAGCCATGCTGTCCCCAGTTGCTCCTAGTCAGTGGTAGGCAGGCTGTCTTCTTTTTAAAGATTTATAGGGACAGAGAGTATCCAGTTCCCCATTGATTCTCATGGCCTTCTTAGGACATTTTCTCCCTTAAGTCCAGTTCCCTTAAGGAACAGGATATGATGAGTTAGAAGGACCTTTCTGGGACTTCCCTCGTGGCGCACTGGTTAAGAATCCGCCTGCCAATGCAGGGGACACGGGTTCGAGCCCTGGTCTGGGAAGATCCCACATGCCGCAGAGCAGCTAAGCCCGTGCGCCACAACTGCTGAGCCTGCGCTCTAGAGCCTGCGAGCCACAACTACTGAGTCCACGTGCCACAGCTACTGAAGCCCGTGCACCTAGAGCCCGTGCTCCACAACAAGAGAAGCTACCGCAATGAGAAGCCCGCGCACCGCAATGAAGAGTAGCCCCCGCTGGCCGCAACTAGAGAAAGCCCGCACGCAGCAAGGAATGCAGCCAAAAATAAATAAATAAAAATAAAATTAAAAAAAAAAAAAGAAGAAGAAGGACCTTTCTGTTGACACAGTGAAGCCTGTTGACAGGGGCGGAGCTTGCAGCCAGAGTCTCGGGCTGGGGTCCTGTACTTTCCAGCCATCCTAGAAGAGGTCTGGATTGGGCCCCGCGGGGGATGGAGAAGGCAGGACAGACGGCTGTGAGGGAGCGACAGTTCCCGTCTCCTGCCTCGCTCATCACAGAACCCAGAGGGATGCCTCCATCCAAGGCGGCCGGCATCTGCGGCTGCCCCTCCCAGCTCTGCCGGGCATCCCAGGCTCAGGGGCCCTCGCGGAGGTGTGTCTTCTGAGGCCTGAGCAGCGGGGCGGCCGCTTGGCCCCTGAAGCAGGTGGCTGCGTGTCGGAGCTGCCGGTGGGGCCCCTGGTGCAGGCTCCTTCAGGGGAGACTCTGGCCTGCCTCTCGGCCTGAGGAGGCATCCCTGGCCCTGCGGAAAACAGAAAGGAGGGAGAGAAAGGGACGTGAGGGGCCGCGGACACCATCGGCTGGGGCCTGCGGCAGGGTTCAGTGGGCGGCTCTCTGGCTTTGCGTCCGCCGCTGTCTTGCCCTCCAGACACAGGTGCTTCCTCTGCCCCTGGCGGAGGGTGAGCCTCCTTCCCTAGTCTTCGCTGGCCTCGGGGAGCGGCACTTTCTCCTGTGATGTGTCCCTTCACTGCTTTCTTCCTGCCTTTCCGCATAGATGGTAAAAGCCAACAAGGGCAGGGTCTGCTACCCGCTCCAGCCATTTTCCAGTCACACAGTCCTCCCTCCAACCACTACCGTCACCACGGAGCTGTTTACCATCTAATGAGAGGCATTGATGGGCTATGGGAGTGAGGTCCGTTCCTGTGGTCTCCCTGGTGGCAAGGCGGGCGAAGTCCATGTAGCCCGTCGCTGGGCATGACGTGGGAGGAAGTGCATTTTCAGGCACAGGCTGTGGAGTGGGGCCGGCTGCTGGGCCCCCGCTCAAGGCCCAGGCGCCCGCTGAGAGCCCAGCTGTGCAGGAGGAACCAGCGAGCCTCCCGGGCAGGGCAGGAGGTGCCCCAGCGGGTGAAGCCCACCTCTGTGGGAGGCTGAGTGTGTACTGGACCTCTGACAAGGAAGAGCTGGGCTGGAGGACTCCAAGGCACTGGCAGGAAATGTGGGGGCAAGAAACAGTTTCTGGGTCCAGGATCTGGACCACATTCAGGACCCTCATCCCATCACTCCCCAGCCGGAAGCAACAATTCCAAACTGGTGACGGGGCCTCAGTGTGACCCGTACCGCCCCCTTGGTGGGCTGCTCAGGCCTTCAGGCCCAGAGATCAGGGCGTGGTCCATCTGAGAAAGTACCTCTGAAAACCCCAGTTATCGGGGTGAAAAAGCTCTCAGGGTAAAGGGCAGGAAGGTGGCTCTGTGTCCCCAGGCCAGCCTCGTCCATCAGCCCCACGTGCCTCCTCCTGTGTAGAGCCACCTCCCTGGGTGGAGAGAAGTGGACTGGTCCTGGGAGAGGCGCTTGGAGCCAGGCGTGGCTCCGTGGGCTTCCCTCGAGGCAGCAGAGGTCACATGTGAGGCCCTTCCGGCACCTTCCAGTCAGCTTGCCTTTCCTCCCACCCTGGGATGTCAGCACCACGGACAGGACTCAAGCCCAGTCTTGGGAAGGCGAGATCTGTTCAGGATTCAGGCCAAGCAGAAGGCAGGCCAATTCCTCTCTCCAGGAAGGAGAGAGATGGTGATGATTCCTCCACTGGGTGTCACTGCTCCCCTCGTTCTCTATCACACAGGCTCTGGCAGACTGCAAGGGGATAAAGCAAAGGAGGCCCCAAGTAGGGAACAGGGGAGGAATTGTCTGGGTCAGTCCAGAGAACGCTGGCTGGGAGCGCAGCGGTGGGTTTTAGTCTTCGAGTGCTACTTACCACACAGCGACCGCACTTGCCCTCAGTGGTAAGACTAGGGTCCGGGACACTCCCTGCTGGCACTCTCTGCTTGCAGCAGTTCCCTGCAGCCACGATGCCCCCAGCTTTACTGTCTTCCTATCATACCTACCGCATCCTCTGCAAAATCTGAACAGGGAGACGGGCATGAGCAAGGAGCAGTGTGGGAGACCTTGTTCCCCTGCTTCCCCGGGGCCATCCACCCACAGGGTCAGCACAGGCGAAGACAGCGGAGCCAGCCAGGTGAGCACCCACGACCGAGGCACTCACTGCCCCGTGGAAGCCATCCTCAGAGGGTTCAGGAGTTCCACGAGAGCTGAGGGCTCTGGTGTGTCCCCCTTGCACGGAGAGAGCTCACAGTGTGCTGGTGTGCTGTGTGCTCACCCTCTGGAACTCCAGACTGCACCACTGTCCCCAGGGACAGGTCAGCACAGTGCAGCCTGTTAGCTGACACCCCATTCAACATCAGAGCCCAGAGAGTGGCCTGAGCCTGCCTTGATGATGTCCGAGCTGAAAGGACGAGGACAGCGGCCTGGGTCCTAGGGGTCCTTAGAGAGACTCTGAGGAACTGCCGGAATTAAGAGAACTGATGCCAAAGACAGCAGCCCTCCAGCCCTGCAAAAAACATATTTTGGGGCAGAAAACCCCACAGGCATTTCTATCACAGAACATCCCAAATGATCTCCGTGAAGGCACTCGACAGTTCCCACCGTCCCCAAGTTGGTATATGGATCTGTTTCATCTTCCATTGGGCATCCTAGAGTTGAGTGAAGCAACTCCCTTATCTCTATGCCAGGAAACAATTATGGAAGAAAGTGTGTTATCTAGTGTAAAATCAACCAAAGTGCCATCCATCGGAACCATGACATGGTTTCACCCCACAGAAACATCCTTTGAATGGCAACAGGAGCCGCTTCAAGGGGATGCGGGGGGGGGCGATGGACAGAGAGGGCAGGCGTGTAACTCTGTGCCTTCAGCACCAGCCCCTCCGGTTCTCCCACTGCACAACCTCCCACAGCATCCCTCCCAGCCCAGCCTCCTTTACGAAGCCCTCCCTGACTGAACAAGATCCGGCACAGATGCAACCCTCTCCGCAGGACTTTTTTCTTTGTTCCCTCCCAAAGCCATTTGGTTGGATTTGAATCATCTCTTTTATTCTCTAAAGGGCCAAGTGCCCAATCTGGGTTCCCAGAGTGGTCATTGGTCTGGGAACACGTTCTAAGCTAATTACTGGAGGCATGGTGACAGTTCGGAGTGCCAGGCTAGTCATTTTTCAGTGTTGGGGAGCAGGATGCTGTGTTGCATTAAAACAACTAACTTTGGGTTCAGGAAATAACGGGGTCAGGGCTTCGCTGTGGGGAAGGATACCTTGTGAGGGCTGGTGGTTGCCATTTCTGAGACAGGAGGGAAGGTAAGACCTGAGCGACAGGTCCATCAGGAGGCTCTTATTACAAGGGTTGTCCTGGCCTGGGTCTAGGTTTATTCAAATGCTTCTGCCGTGACTTGATCATTTTATGCCAAGACTATTACACTGTACTCCTGATTCGCCAGCTTCTGAGCCCCCACATACACTTACAGAGTGTATGGTTTAAGCCGAAAAAAAATTTTTTTCGGCCGCGCAGCATGTGGGATCTTAGTTTCCCGACCAGGGACTGAACCCATGTCCCCTGCAGTGGAATCGCGGAGTCCTAACCATGGGACCTCCAAGGAAGTCCCTAAGCCTAAAATATAACATGCCTGCCCCAAACAGCCACCGCTGAACCTACCATTATGATGCCTTTTGATTTCTACCTGCCCTGCTCCACCATTTCAAGTTTATCATCCTTCCCCTGCCCCCATCCTCCAAACACATACCCACAGCGCCCACCAGAGCCCTCTGGTCAATGAGGGTGTCCTGGCCACTGCAGTCACTTTTACCAGACTGTCTTAGAAGAAGTATGCTTGACATGGTGGCCCAGGGCCTCTTAGACCCCTTCTGGGGACTTCTGAGCCTACCCCCCAAATTCTTCTGAGTGTCAGCCCAGCGAGTGGAGTTGCTCAGGAAACTCGTTCACGTCCCCTGCAGCAACCAGAGCGGCTTTTGGACTTTTCCAGGACACAAGACACAGGGCAAATAAAGGTCCAGCCCTTTCATGATCCCGGGAAAGAAAACACCCCAAACCGAAACCAGACAGTATCAGGAGAAAGGTGTGTAGACTTATGCAGGTGTGTGCAAGTTTCCTGCAAAGAAGATTCCGTGAGACATGGAACTGACTAGACCCCTGAGCTCAGCATTGGGGGGCTCACTCCTCAGTCGCCCTGACAGAACGACCCCCTCCCACCCCCCTCCTGTTTATAGTTTTCAGAGCCGTTGACGCAATCCTTTAATATCTTCCTTCTCCACAAATCCAAGTCGCTAAGCCTGATTGTGCTGCCTTTTTTTCTTTTCTTTTCCTTTTTCTTTTTCCTGCGGGATCTTAGTCAGTTCCCTGACCTGAGACTGAACCCACGCCCTCGGCAGTAAGAGCGCCGCCAGGGAATTCCCTGTGCCTCTGCTTTGAGAGCGGCAGCTGTATCCGCCCCCCACTTCCCAGTTCTCTACATGCCTTGCTCCAGCCCAGAGCAGATCTGAGGGAGGGAAGGAGACAGACATCAGCAAGGACTGACCTTTGCGACTGTCCAGTTTGATCCCAGACCAAAAGCCAAGTGACTAAGGAGCAGGTGACTCAAGCCGCAGGGACCCTCCTGGGCTCTAAGCCGTCTTGTAGCCACTTTCTTCTGAGCTCTCTGGCACCTCTCTCCTTCTACCTCCGCTCCAACATCAGTCTATTTTTTCCCACCAAACTGCAAATCTTGTTTAAAAAGGATGGCAAGGAAATGTTTTATTTAGGACTCTCACTCCTCTCTCCCAGAAGCCTTCCATGGTCCTTCTCCATGAGCCGTTTTCATGGAAGAACGGACTTCTGGGGTCATTACAAAGGGGATGGGGGCAAAGGTAACACCCCCAAGGAGCTGCTCTGGCGAGTAGTGAGCCTGTGAGACACTTAAAACCTCTCCGTCTAGTATTGTATTAACTATAGTTTCTTGTTTCCTGGCATTTGGGGCTCACTAACCAGAGAAAGACTGCCCTTCTCAGGGCTACCCAATTCTTAGAGATAGCAAATGGCTCACCTGTGAGTGTGCCTTTCATATGCAAACCATCCAATCCAGAGCGTACCCTCAGCCGCCTCCTTCATCTGGCCAAGCCACCATCCATCCCCCTGCCCTAATCCTCCCAGGGCAAGATACCACACAAGTGGTGACAGCACCTAAGCCCCAGAGCCCCCCAGAATTATTCACACTAACCAATCTTTAGCCTGTTCAGCTACTTACCCTGCCTCACTCATTCCTTCCTGCAAAAAACACAAGACAGGCCTTTGCCCAAGCTTTCCCCTCCCTCATTCTGCCCCGTGACTGACTCAGGTGCCTCTCTGTGTGGCCCTACGTGGTGGGCCATGCCCCCCTTCTTGGGAACTGTGAGTAACAAACTACCTTTTCAATGGCAGTCATCTCCTGATCTGTCGGCCTCATCTTACCTGAATGAAAGCAAAATCCCAGGTACATTTTAAAACCAGCATGGAGGCCAAAGACCTTGGTTAAGCTATGCCCCTCTCTGAGGGGCTGTGTCATCCTCTGCAATGGAGATGAGATTCCTAAAGTTTTAGAGGAAACCCAGCCCAGTTCCTCCCCACTGTGGCAGCGGCATCTCATGCCCTGCGGGCTGCTTGACCAGTAGTCCATCTCATGGTGTCGATCCTGGGCTCAGGCAGAGAAGGCCGGAACCCGTGCTTTCAGGCGTCCCCTATGGTGGTGTAGCCAGGACCCATGGACTGTGGAAGGGGAGGAGTTGGGGTCCACCTCTTTGCGGACAAAGACCTGGCCCAAGAGTCCACAGCCACAAGTTATTGACTGAGACATACTGAATAGGCCTGGATAATGGGATTCCATCCGACTGCTCTTCATGGAGGACCTCCTGTGTGTGCCAGACACTCTGACGGAAGCAATGGGGCTTGGAGGAGCCAAATCCTGAAGGACATCATAGGCCAGGCTAACTGTTCATTTTACTGTATCTGCGGGGCACAGGCAAGTAAGAAAGAGTTTTAAAAAGGAGAATGACATGACTAGATTTATGTTTGAAGAGTTGATGTAATGAAGTTGGCTTAGATGAAATTAATATACTTGCTACCATTGAAGAACTGGACACACATGCGATATATTTATTGTAGAAGAGGAATTTGGTAGAACTTGGGAAGACTTGCATATGGTGAACTGAGCTCTGGCTTGGGTATTGGTGGATGCTGGTGTCATTCACTGAGATGAGGTGCGTGGACCAAGCAGGTTCCCTCCTTCTCTGGACCTTAGTTTCTTCTATAGTTCCTTTCAGCTTTCATAATCTAGAATTCTACTTCCCAGAAAGAAAAGAAGGTGGAGGCAAAAAAGGGAGAAGCAATGTTCACACTAGTGGGCCCTGAAATCAGCCTTTGAACATCTTGCCAGGCTGGCATTCAGTGGAGGACTGAGTTCACGTGGGTCTTGGTCAGAGCTGGGCAGAAACCACCCATGACGGCCACCTTGTGTGCCTCTCAGGAGAAGCAACTTTAATGTGTAGCCCAAGCTCCACTGCTACTCAGCCCCCTTAGAAATGATGGACGAGAAGATGGATACCACGTGCAAAAAGTATTTAGGTCAAACTCCTATTGAGAGAAATTGAGCGAAGAAAAGCCCAGAGGCCAAAGCCACTCTCTTCTTGTAAAGCCAATCACAAGGGAATTCCACACATGCCAGATTGTCTTACTCTGTTTGGGCTGTAATAATAGAAATACCATAGACCGGTGGCTTTAACAACAGTTCTGGAGGCTAAGAAGTCCAAGATCAAGGTGCTGGCAGTTTCAGTGTCTGGTGAGGACCCATGTGCTGGTTCATAGACGGCCATCTTCTTGCTGTGTCCTCACATGGCAGAAAGGGCGAGGGAACTCTCTGGTGTCTCTTTTATAAGGGTATTAATCCCAGTTTTGAGGGCTCCATCCCTATGACCTGATCACCTCCGAAAGGCCCCACTTCCAAATACCATCACATTGGGCATTAGGATTTAACATATGAATTTGGGGGGAGCACAAACATTCAGCGTATAGCACAGATCTTAGCAGGTCTCCGGCTCTGGGCTCCCACAACTGCTGCAGCTGGCTCACAAAGAGGAGCCGGTGCCCACACTCGAGTGGGGAGGACATACAGGAGCTGGGTGGGGTCCTCAGACCTGGGCTGCCACCCCCTCTGCTGCCATCAACCCCTGGATAGCAGAGGAACTACAGTGGACCCAGTGCCAGGACACCACTGTCTCCAGTACAACATTGGGGATGGCGCAATGGAGGGCCAACCACGGGCCCCCTCCATGATAACTAGTCCCTGATTTGAGCACGGAGGTGGCGTGTGGGGAAGACAAACACTGACTCTGCTTTGCCCGTGGCCCACACAGCCACAGTTGCTACTCCTGGAGAAATGTTCTACTTATGCAGAGGCTCAGCCTTCCTTTCTCCTTACGGTGTCCATAAGAGTATGAATTTCAATTAGAAAAATGCAGGTGGGCCAAAAGTAGAAAATGCTCATTTTTATTGTGACCCTCCATTCTACCGGGATGGCAGATGTTTAACCTTTGGATTGGGGTTTCCCCCTTTCCTGGAGTTTGTGGCTAAATTCTGGAGCACGTGGGTAGTGCCAAGGCTTTAGGGAAGGCCCCATTTGGCCCAGAGCCACCTGTGCTCTCAGGTGTCCCCGGAGGTGTCTGTTGTCTCTCTGGTCCATGTTCTTCCGTTCACGTATGTCCCCACGAGAAGGCTCTTGTCATTTCAGGCCCATCAGCCATCATGATCACCTCTGACTCTCTGATTCTCTGGCTCGAGGATCCAGGAATCATTCAGCTGCTTCAGTGACCTGGGAGGGTGGAGTGTGGGTCCCTGCCACTTGGACCTGTCATGCAGATGGTCCCTTCTGGGTCTTGCTGTCCTCTTGCTGGACTCTCCCTCAGGAAGTGGGGCTCAGCCACCTCTTGGAGACACCCCCCCAAGGCTCTGACTTTCTCCATTTCCCCTCATCATCGACCCCTCAACTACCTGCAGGGTGAAATCCTTCCCTTTATAAATAGTGATTTTTTTTTTTTTTGGCCTGAGGAATCTAGCACTATTATTATTTCCAAAACATCATTCTTCCACAGAGTCTTCCTAATAAGTCTTATGTCCCAACAAAGAAAGGGGCGGGGAGCGGACACTGGTTCTGCCCCGCACAAACTGTGCCTGGGTCTGTGGGTGAGCCACTCCCCAGGGTCTCTCAGGACAGCTGGCCGAGACTGGATCCTGGGCAAAGAGCTCTCCTCCCCCTCCTGGCACCGTGCCCGCCCCTCCTCCTCTCCTTCCCACCAAGGGGCCCAGCAGAACTTGTCTTGAATCTGGATAAGCCTCTGAGTGTCTCACCTGAAGGGGGTGCTTTATTCCCTGGGGTCTCTGCCTTAAAGGCAGCAAGTAAACATGGGCTGCTTCCTGCCCCCAGTCTCCAGCCGCATCTGCTTCTTTCAGTCTTTGTCCCTGGGCCTCAGCTGGCTGCCATCGCAGGGGTATGGGGTCAGCTGGGGCTAGGATCGTGTGGGAGCTCTGTGCCCCTGGTCTCCTGAGACCTTCCCAAGCACACACCTCACTTCCACACTTTTAGCTGAGAGTTCATGAGTCTGTGGGTCAAGTTGCCCTTGAAATGGCAGAAACTCCTGGAAGCACAGACAAAAAGGACCCTCACAGGCCCTACATTCTGAAGAGCTGTCTTGGAACTATGCCTCATTTGCTCCAGCTTTGCTGTGGGTTCAGAATCCTCCCCTGTACTCAGTTTCTGCAATGGGCCCGGCCCCTGCCATTTGGTGGGCACCGAGGGCCCCTCCAGTAAAGTGCCCCGCTTCCCGCCTGGTGGCCGGTGACACCTGCCTGGTACCAGCCAGTGCCACTCGTTCTGGTAAACACCCCTCTGCCCTAGAGGCCTCTTGGAATGGCCCCTTCCCTCTGCAGGAAGAGGTCAGTTCTTTTAGAAATGCCAAGTCTGGCATAGGGGGCTTAAACTGCATCCTCCATGCCCCTCTTTTTCTAGTCTTTTCCTGTGAATCAGGACTGAATCTGGTCCGCAGCCTCTAACCGTCTGCATCACCCCCTCTCCTTATCCTGCCGTTGGCCCTGGATCTGCTCAAGCCATTTAGTGTTCTGTGGGCCCCTCCCCCTCTTGCAGCCCGGGGAGTCACCCTGAACCCTGTCCTCGAGAGGCTCCGCGTCGCTGCGTGTGATTCTATCCGGCTCCCCGTGGTCGTGAACGGCGCTCCTTCGGGTCTGTGATCAGTGGCCCCTGCCTGAGGAGCCTCAGCCAGCCGGGTGAGTTCCCACGCTGGAGGGTAGGACTCGCAGTCTGGAAAATCAAGGGGTGCAAGAAATTAACTGTGTTGTTCTAAAACTTGATCAGTTCAGGGTTCCTGCCTGCTTGCCTTAGAGCTGTGTCACCTAGAATAGGTGGAGAGTGGGGAGAGGAAAATATCTGCACAGAAAACACGCATTAATAGTGCAGAACCAGGGTGTACCAGCTACAGTAAACTTCTGTTTCTTGGGGAAGTGGGGAAGGCAGCAGATAATCCCCTTCCAGGTGCGTGCTTAGTGGCGGGTAGAGGTGGAGAGCGCTTCTGCGTGGCAGGAGCATAGGGAGGAGGCCCACTCCGTTGTTGTATTGCCTCCTGACCACGTGGCCGGTTCACTTGCTGCAGTAGCACACAACTTGCGTGGGAAAACTTGCTGGGCTCCTCCACCCAGGATGGTGGTGACGGTGCCGAGTGGCCGCCTCCTTCCTGCATCTTCCTCCTGCCTTACTTCCCTTTCCTTTGGAAAAACTGCCCCTTCCCCATTCTACGCCTCCCAGAGAGCTGCCAGCTGCAGGACCCCACCTCCACCCTAATGCCGTGGGCTGCCTGCAGGGGTGGGCACATAGCCCAGGCGGGCCCAATCAGATCCCATCTCCTTGGAGTCTGACTTCTGAGTGATGGCACAAGGAAGAGACAGTGGGTGGGGCTGAGTTACCCGCCGGTAATACCCTGAAAGAGAAAGTCCGTGTTCCTTCTGCTGTGACCCTAGACCCACTACTGCTATCCTTCCCAACTCCTGGTTGGTCAACTCTTCATTCACTGAGCTACCAGTGCTGTTCAAATAACTGCCCATTGTTTGCTTAAGTTGGTCAGAGTCAGTTTCTGTTGCTTGCAACTAAGGACGCTAACTCATAGCCTTTGATTTATAGCTACCAGGCATCCTCTGATTTCCCAGATCCTCTAATGGCCAGGCAGTAGCAGGGTGAGTTATGAGTTGCCAAGAAGGGCTCTGGAATATTGCCCTCTGGAATATGTGGGTCACGAGGTGACCCAAGAAGGCTGCAGAATGGTGCTCAGGCCTGGGGAAAAGGTCAGATAGGGCACTTCAAGCTGATGGAGTCTGTAAACCCAGGACCTCTCATGCCAGAGGTGTCTCTGCATGAGAACCCATCTGGCTTTCATTGGTCTCTGCCCATCCAGCCCCACCCTCTTCTCCAAGTCTCATTGACCCGGCAGCAGGGGTAGCAGAGGGTGCCGTAGGAAGAGCTGAAATGATAAAGACACCAAAGCTGGCTGCAGGGCAAGGGGCAGCTTGGAGCAGCAGCTAAATTTTGGCAACCTGTTTTCTAACTTTGGAATCTGCCTGGTTGTATTAGAGTAATGGTTTTCAACCCCACTCTCCAAAAGCTGCTTTCAGGTTTTGGTTTTACAGTCAGCAGCCCCCAGGTCAGTACCATCTCATCCAGGCGTCCAGCCCTGTCTCCTGGGACCCCACCTGGATATTCTTCCCTGGGCCTGGCTTGCCCAACAGAAGGACATGGACACAGAGGGACAGAGACAAGCTGAAGGGTTAGCAGAAGCATTCAGTTACACAAGAACAGAGAAAAAAGATTATAACTGGCAAATTGCCTGATATGTTCCTATTAAGCCAGAACATGTGACTCTTGCTGTCAAGAAGCCCTGGAATCATACCTGGGCTCTGGAAGAGTGAACTCAAAGGAAAGCTCGTAGTATGTTGAGCTTTGGAAGAGAAAAGCAAAGACTGATATCAACTGAAGAAGAGAAAATAGGGCAGATACACACTACTGTATATAAAATAAACAACAAGGACCTACTATGTAGCACAGGGAACTATATTCAATATATTGCAATAACCTATAATGGAAAAGAATCTGAAAACGATATATAAAAAAAGAAGAGAAAATAGGATTTTTTAAAAAATTTTATTTTTGGCTGCATTGGGTCTTCGTTGCTGCATGCAGGCTTTTCTCTAGTTGCATCGAGCGGGGGCTACTCTTGTTGCAGAGCACGGGCTCTAGGCGCCTGGGCTTCAGTAGTTGTGGCATGTGGGCTCAGTAGTTGTGGCTCGCGGGCTTAGTTGCTCTGCGGCATGTGGAATCTTCCTGGACCAGGGCTCAAACGTGTGTCCCCTGCATTGGCAGGCAGATTCTTAACCACTGTGCCACCAGGGAAGTCCAGAAAATAAGATTTTTTAAAAGTTCTTAGTTATACTTTGTTTAAATTTATTTATTTAAATCATACCTCCATTGTATAATTATAGATGAAATAGTATATGCTGAGGACGTTTAAAGTTTTCGGACTGGTGTCCTAGAGCAAGAATCTGCAAACTTTTTCTATAAAGGGCCAGGTAATAAATTATTTTAGGCTTTCTGGCTTGTCACAACTATTCAACGCTGCCCTTGTTACATAAAAGCCACGATAGAGAATATATAAATGAATGGGCATCGATGTGTTCCAAGAAAACTCTATTTACACAAATGGGCCATGGGCCAGGTTTGGCCTGTGAGTCATAGTTTGCCAATCCCTGCATTATAAATGGGGATTTAATTAAGCATGAGTATGGGAATTATTTAGACCAGGAGGTCATAAATTAAAAGCCACAATCCACTTGAGGCAGCTTTCCCAAGCTGCATGTATCAAAATTTGAAGTAAATAAGTTTGCAAATACAAACCTAAAATTCTACACCTTCAATTTCTGTTAAAACAAGTCAGAGCTTGATAAAGATTTAGAAACCCCCAGCCTCCACGACTAATGTTGGTTTCTTGGCCTTTCACATCAAGAGTATAAGATTAACGAATGAGGTTTTCATTTGAATGAAGCATCTCAGAGACAAGTAGTCTTTAAATTGTTTCCTCAATACTCTCTTGGGTTGTTTTTGTCACATTTTAGGCAATTGATTCTGTTGTGTAGAAATATGTTGAGGTCGTCAGCATTGGAATCGATGTTTAAGTTATTTTTAATGCCCTTGAAGTTTAACAATCATTGTTGGTGAAGGGTAAACAGTTGGCAAATGTTGTATGTTATTCTAGAACCAGTCTAGGACTGGAGATAAAAGTATAAGTTGTGGATTGGTTGTTTGGTTGCAAATGACAGAAAACACAAATCAAATTTGTTTAAGCCAAAAAGAGGACTTTTTAGCAGAGGTGTATGGCTTGATGTATAGATTCAAAGATCACTGGGACCTGGTCTATGTATCATGAGATGCCTGTCAGCAGCTACAGACCAGCATCCTTTAGGTTCAGGTTTAGCGAGAGAGAATGCCTCTCTCCTCAGAGTCCCAGCGAAATTCCATTGCATCTATTGTCTCTGGTTGGTTGCCATGACCATTGCTAATCCAAGGCTGTGGCCAGGAGTTTGCAGTGCTCCAGCTGGCCCCTCACCCTCATGCAGGGCACCACGGGGCAGAGTAAACTCTGCCTGAAGCCCATGGACTGGTTGCTGTGGGTCAGGATGGTTCCCAAGAGGAAAATGAGGGGAAGCTAAACGGATTCTCAATGGCAAAACCAAGAGGTGCACCCTGAGTTTAGCTTGACCTTCTGAGAAACCCTGCTGGCCTCCTTCATTCTTGCTGTCAGGTGTGACTTGCCCCATGGCTGTCTCTTGGCAGATTCCCTCCTATGACAGCCAACAGCCAATTTAGCTGACCTCAACGGTGAAAAGGTCCAGGTCAAGCCTCCCTGTGTAGCTTACTCCACACAAAGATGGTGCTTTCGGTGGGGCCATTATGCATTACATATGGAGAGATCCAGTGCCTTTCTCCTCCCAAAGTGGCTGGGGCCTGAGGAACTGCCTCAGATTTGGGATTAGAAGTTTATGTGTGCAAATGTAATGGAAGAATTTTAACTCTTTCACGTGTTTGAGGAAAGATCATGGGTTCCCAGAGAGACTCCATATTCTTAAAATCAATTTCTCTCATTGCGAGAGCTAATTATTAGAACAAGATTTCCGTAACTTGAAACACAGCGTCATAAATAATCACATGTGAATGTGTTGGGTGTGTGTGGCGAACCTCAGGCTGGTGTGTGTATGGGGTAGCAGGACCACCAGCTGGGGCAGCTGAGGCCGTGGGAGAGTTGCAGGTACCACCGTGGCTTTGGGGTGAGAAATGGTAGCAGAAGCTGAAACTGCACAACTCAGATGGGACTTGAACCCAGCCAAAACCCAGACTGGGACTTGAACCCACTGTCTTTTAATTAAAATCACACACCTGGTCTCAGGACCTACTGAAGTTCAGGTTCTTTATGTCTCAGTGCAGAAAGAATTCAGTGAGAGACAAAGCGATAGGTAAGAAGTGCATTTATTTAGAGATATACACATTCCATAGAATGCGGACAGTCTCAAAAGGCAAGAGTGGCCCCAGGGCATGGGGTCATCTCCGAAAGTGAGAGCAGCCATGGGAGAAACACACTCCACAGACAGAGTGTGGGCCATCTCAGAAGGCGAGAGGCCCCGAAATACGGGGCGGTTAGTTTTCATGGGCTGGGTATTTCATAGGCTAATGAGTGGGAGGAGTATTTCAACTATCTTGGAGAAGGGGCGGGGATTTCCAGGAAATGGACCACGCCCACTTTTTGGCCTTTTATGGTCGGCCTCAGAACCGCCATGGCGCCTGTGGGTGTGTCATTAGCATGTTAATATATTATAATGAGCGTAGAGCGCGGCTCAAGGGCTACTGGGAGTCGAATCTTCAGCCATCTTGAACCTAGTAGGTTCTAGCCGGTTTATGTCATATCCTCAAGGGCTATGTCATTTGTTTAAAGGTTCTGCCCTGCCCCCTTCCCTCCTGTTTCAAAGCCGGGCCTGGCCAATGATGAGTGGAGGGACTAGTCTGTGGAAGTGACTTCTTTTTCTTTTTTTTTTTTGGCCGAGGCGCGCGGCTGGCGGAATCTTAGTTCCCTGACCCGGGACTAAACCCGGGCCCTCGGCAGTGAAATTGCCGCGTCCTAACCCCTGGACCGCTAGGGAATTCCCTGGAAGTGACTTCTACGGCGTGGAAGGTGGAGGAAAAGGAAAGGGACTGGCTTGGCTCCTCCTCCGAGCTGCTGAGCACGGTGGGGACAGCAGCAGTGACCGCAAGCCAAAGGGTGAACGCTGGGAGGACCTGTACAAAGAACCGTGTGAGACAAAGAGTGTCAGGCTCAGAAGAGAGAACCCGAGGATAAAGAGGGAGGAAGGCTCTGAACACACTGTACAGGCAACCAAACGAAGGGGTGACAGGAGACCATCTTTCTGCTTTGCCTCAGCTGTGTAGCTAATCCCGCACCATTTTATCTCACGTTACAGAGGAGTTTAATTGTACACCCCCGCAAACGGCAGGGAGAGGGAAGGGCGAAGTGGAGTGAGGAAGGACCTTCAGTGTGGGGAGGGCAGGGTCTGAGAAGCCCCCTCCCTCCGTGCCGTCCTAGAAGGTGACGGGGTAAAGAGATGTCCAGCGTGACCCCAACTTTGCCTGTGCCCACAGGTCTGTGAGGGTAGGGGGGCTGGGGGTAGTGCAGGCAGCCCCCCCTCGGACCCCCGCACCCCCCAGCCAGGCCTTCCTGGAGCATCAGCCGAAGCTTGTGCTGTTCACTGGCCACGTGAATGTTGGCACCTGGTCTCTCTCCTTACCTCCTGCCTCACCCGCCCTGGGAACTGCACACTTAGTGTGCTCAGGGGACCCCAACAGCTGCAGGACCCATGCCGCCTGGAGCCGAGCAGCCTCACTTTCCCTTCTCAGGTGAACCTGGAGCCCCTGGTGCCTTTTGTAGAGGATCTGTGTTTCCTTTCCAGGTAGCACGGGGAAGCCCCTCCGGCCACACTCCCTGGACCATCTCCTCTGAGCCTCACCCTGCGCATCTTCAGACCCAGGGCGCTTGCCTGTCTCCGTTGGGCATCTCCTTGAACCCCGTGGGCTGTGGAACAAGACTGTCTGGGTTTGAATCTCAGCTCCTGCATTTGCTATGAATCTTGGGCAAATAGCTTAACCCATCGACACCCGAATTTCTTAATCTTAAAAAAATCTGAATTTACAGGATTTTTAATCCTGTAAAATAAGGATGTGAATGCTAGTTTGTTGTGAACATTAAGTAAGATAAAAAAAAAAAAAAGGTGTAGTGCAGTGCACAGTTAAGTATTCAGTAATTAGTGACCTTTGACTCTCTTCTTCTAACCTTGGTTTTTCTGTTACAGCCTAAGTCAGCTCTGTCCCCTCCCTTGTCAGACTTCTCATTGTAGTGTTTTTCAGGGCTTCCTCTTGGACCGACTCCCATCAACGTCTACGTGTGTCCCACTGTGTGTTTCCCGAAATTTGAGACCCAGTGCTACCCATTCCAGAACATTCCATCATTATGAATAGCAGGTATTTGCTTGCACTGGACTTAATAGAGTGGGGTTTATTGAGAGTTTTGGAGGAGCGTTTTAGTGCCCTGTGCAGAATAAGAGCAAGACTATGCCTTCCTGGACTTGTCTCTCTGAAAGGGGGGTTATTAGAAGTCTCTGGGTATTAGGGAGACAAGCACTCAAGGATTAGAAGCATTTTTTTCCTCCATCTCTCACCTGAGGCCTTTGCTCCCGCCATGAGCCTTAGTGGCCTCTCCCAGGTCAGCAGTAATACCTTTTCCTCGCTAATGACTGCATTAGTGCATCTCAGGGGCCAGGCTACTTGCGCTACTTTTGCAATGCTTTCGTTCCGGCTCAACCAGTCACTAGAAATCAGCTTTAGAAAACAGAAAAGCCTCTATGTTCAGCCCAGAGCCTCACCCTCATCCCCCTCGTCTCCTGCCCCTGGCAACCTGGCTTCCGGAAAGTGCTCTCCTGCCACATCCCAACAGGTTACACCCTGATTTGTTTCCTCGGTACCAAGAGGAATCATTAACTTCTCTGCAATTACCCATACTTAGCAAATTGTGAAACATTCCCTGCCACTGAAGGCACCTTGGTCCCCTGCGGTGTGACCAGAGAGGGCTGGAGGGGGAGTCTGTTGCAGACTGGCAGGTGGGGCTTGGAGGCCCCACCCTCCCCGGAGCTGGCCCAGATCCTCATCTTTCTCTGATTATTTTGGCAGGCGGTGAGACGTTAATCTTCCGCTCCTGGAGCAACTTCACTTCTTTTTTGTTCTGAGAGGAAGCCAAAAGAAGACCCCAAGCGGCCATGAACTCTGCCATCACCAGCTGTGAGCACCCCGAGCCCTTGGTGAGCGCTGGTAGAAGAGAGGGAAGCATAAGGGGTGGGGTGGGATAGCAGAAAGGAGGAAAGACGCCTGGAGGGGGTCCCAGCATGAAGTCCTAATGCCGGTTCATTTTTAGTGCTAAGGACATTGACTCATGTTCTAGGTAAGACTTTCGATTATTAGAGCTGTCCTCCCAACCTCACCCTCACAAAGGCAAAGATTCCTCCCTGGGTGCTAAACTCTATGAATGAATTACAAAGGAAGAAGGGAGAGCTGAAAGGTCCTCTTTGCTTTACTCTGTTGAATCTAAATGTTTGTTTTGCAGGTTTCTCAGCATTATGATTTCTTTGATCAGAAGCCCTTTCTGAAGCAAAACAAAGAGAAAGAGAGAGGGAAGCAGAGAGAGAGAGAGAGAGAGAGAGAGAACTAACATTTACTGAATAACCAGTATGCCCCAGGCACTTTATGTACTTTATTTTCTACCTTCAAGCCAATGAAGCATGCACCTCTGTTCCCATTTTACAGATGAGGAAACTGAGGCCCAGAGAAGTAAAGTGACAGTAACCCATCTGGAGGCCTCTGTAGCTCGTCCTTGAGCCCTGGTCCCACCATTCTCTCCAACCTATTTTGGCCACCTAAAAACAACAGGGGGGACTGAGTGGGGACCCTCTGCCCATCGTAGCCAGAAAGAGCCTCCCCCCACCAGGCGCAGCCATGGTGTCTGTGGGACAGGTGCCACCCACGAACCTAGGCTGGGCCCTCCGAACTATCGCCTGGAGCCAGGCTGTCAGACCCTGCCCACTGCTGGTCAGCCTTCTGGTAAAGAGACCCTGACTATCTCTTCTGGAATATTGTGGAAGACACCTGAGAGAAATCTCCTCTCTTCTCCTCAGAATTCCTTCTGTTAAAAAACAAAATTCAACGGAGTAAATTTAAAGCTCTAATTGACTTTATTCAATGATTCATGAAACAGGCAGCATCCCATCATAGCAGATAGAAAGGAGCTTTGAGGAGCTGTACAAAATGGAAGAGTTTTATTGGCAGAAGGAGGCAGGGCAAGGAAGTTATTCTATCAAAGAGTGGATTGTTTCTGGTGAGGTCACTTTCCTGAAAGCAGGTGTCTACCAGGCAGATCAGCTCACTAGTGCTGAACAGATAATTCCAGACTGACTGGTTAAAGGTTACATTCCTGGGAGAGACTGAAACTGCAGTTAGGTTAGATATTAAGTCTTGGTTTGCCGACATGGGGCTTAGCATAAGTGACTCCATTTGGGGCCTTTTTTTTTTTTTAAACACTTCTGCCACTACCTTATGGAAGCCAAAAAAAAAAAAAAAAAAAAATCTTGGGAGATAAGTTGAAGACTCCATTTTCTGAAGGCTGTGATGTTTTCCACCTCTTCAGCTCACCTGAGGCCAGTGGGGAGTGGAGGAGTCTGGACACATATCTGACTTTTTTTCAGTGGCCTGTCTTGTCATTTTCTTCAAAGCCTCAGTTTCAGCACCCAGATTAAGAGGCCGTTTTCTGAGATGTTTTTGGTTTTCAAGTGCATATTGCTTTGCTAGAATCGTCTAGGGATATAAACATGGGGAAGACAGCTTCCCCACCCTGAAAGCTTATGGCCTAGCTAGGGGAAAGCGGGGTATAAAAAAATATTTCTGATACAAGGGAGAAGATGGTGAATTACATAACAGCGACAAGATGTGTTGGGAGTACAAGGAGGACAATCATATCAGGTGGGGGAAGCAGAAGAGGTGAAGGAAAAGGAGGCATTGAGCTCATTGAAGGCGGGTTTAGGGGAAGCAGGGTCATGGGGATCAGGTAGGGAGCACAGGGTGAGCAAAGGCACTGAGGCAGGATAATTGAGGCCACGTTTGGAGGGATATGGACAATCCCACTGGCTAGAGTCAGCTGAATGGAAGTGTTAGGAAGCAAAGCTAGAGGGGCACGTCGGGGAGTGGGAGGCTGTATGGGGGATGGATGGAGTCAGAGGGCCAAGGAGTTCACTTCCGCCCCAGGAATCCTCCTTCCCACTGCTGCCCCCTCTGCAGCAGAGTCTCCTGCTGCCCTGCTGGTCTGCTCCTGGGAGCTGGCGAGCCGTCCCTGTACTCACAGGGACGCACCTGCCAGCAACCGCCCTCGGCACCAGAAGAGAAGGGTTCCATTCTCCCATTTACAAGGGGACCTCCGACAAGCCTCAGTCTCCTCATTGTAGCCTCACTGAGCCTCAGTCTCCTCATCCTTCAACTGGGTTGTGAGAATCAAATGAGAGGATGCATTGGAAGGTCTTTGCAAACTGTAAAGCACTATAAAATGCCAAGCCTCAGCACAATGCCTCTTTTGAGCAAGGCTTTTGGCGAAATTACAGCTCGTGTGTTGAGTTGATAGACAATTCCAACCAGGAGACTTCATGGCCCCCCTTCTCACACCAGTGCTCACTGGCAGGGAAGCTTCGTTAAGAGTTCATTCTTCCTTCAAAAAGGGATTTGTAGGCATTCTTCTGCTGCTCTAAGAGTCACAGAATTTTCCCACCCAGGGATTCTCCTGGGATAAAGGTGCTTCCCGTATCCGGATGTGCCCTGAGACGGGACTTCTTCCACCTCCATCTGAGAAGCCCCTGCTCTAAAATATCTCTGGGATGTCACTTGTTTCTATGTGTGTCTTTAATATGCTAGTGACTCATCTCTGACACACAGGAATCTCAGGTACACTGTGTACCTGCTTATTTTATTTTTTGTCCCAGTGCTTTGCATAAGTGGCGTAAGGTAGTTTACAACAAAAGATATATTTTGATCAGGCCCTATGCTTTCTACCAGCCATGACTGACGGGTTTCACAGAAGTCTCATGCTCTTATCGAAAGCGAAGAACCAGCCGTTCTCAACGAAGACAAGTTTTTCCCCACTCTCAGTTCTAATTTTTTTTTTCACGTGGGGCCTCATACAAAGTCAATTTCCCAGAAAACTGTTTTAAAGCGATTACAGAAGTGGTTTCCATAACCTTCAGATGGTCCAAGTTGATATCTAGACAGAACTTAGAATATTCAGAGGTCATCAGGCTGAGAACACTCTTTGAGTCATTGACTCTTAATAGGAAAAAAAAAAAAAGACCCCAAACTAACTTTTCCCTCAGTCAGTGTTTCCCTCCCCATCACCTTTCTGAGAGTTCCAAGAGGTCCTGGGAGAAGGTATGAGGTGTTTGCTGGCAGCTGTACCTGCCCAGCCCGGTGAGCTCAATCACCGGCACACGTAACAGGCAGCCACACAGACTTCCATTATTTTTGCAACCATCCCAGAGTTAGAAGGGGACACCGAGGCTGGGAGAGGGGAAGTGAAGCGCCTATGGCTGCCAAGCAGGGGAATGACAGACCACGTCTCCCCCACTCCAAACTGTGCGCTCTGCTGTTCTGTGTAGCCTACCCAGCATCAATCAACCAACCAGCCAGTCAGCCAGCTGCTCTTTCCTTCTGCTCCTCCTCTTTTCCTCAGCCTGTTCTCCCGCTCTCGCTGTCGTGCTCACTGACCGTGCCACACCTTCACTAAACCTCGCGATAAGTGCTCCAGACTTCCCTCCAGCAGCCTCCCGGCCATCTTTGGCTTGGCCTTGACCTCCGTAGGCAGAGCCACCCGTCCTTCTTGTGCGACCCAAGTACCAAGTAGCATCAGTGCCTCCTTCTTTTCAGGAGTCTAAATAAGATCAGCGTGTTGTTTCCAAAGAATTCTAACCAGTTAAGTATTTATTTTTAAAAATCCGTGAGAAAAATTCTTTATGGTCATTACTTTATACGTGGGTTCATTTATTTTATAGCTCAACAGAGAGTGGTATGAGCACTAACTCTGTGCTGGAGATGGAGAAGAGAAGTTTGGGGACTTTATGGCCTTTTGGACAAGAAAACATATGATGGTAGTGAGGTGTGTTCTGGGCTGTAGTAAACATGCCTCTGAGGAGGGAAGGCCTCGTCTAGTCTGAGGCCGGGGTGGAGTGAAGTCAGGGAATGCTTCCTGGAACAGTTGTGGGATGCTTGTTTCCAGGCATTGCTAAATAGATGAGTAGAGACAAAATCCTTACATTTAAGTTTCAGAAACTAAATGCTAGAAGGTTAACGAGCAAACGCTGTTCTGAGGCCCAGGAACAATGTGACTCTGCAGAGCTGTGCTGTGGCCGGCTCAGTCCACCCACTATCAGCAAGCCTGACCACGGCCCCGGGCTCCTCCGACTGCCTGGAGGCTCAGTGCGCTGGGCCATTTTCTCCATCGCCAGTGATGTGGGCCCCGAGTACTGGGAAGGAATTAGGATCAGATTTGCCAGTGCTCTACCCCATGGGGGAGGAGGACTGCCTCAACTACAAAGTAGGTGTTATTGACATCTCTGTTATATAGATCAGAAAAATGAGGCTTAAAAATATTAGTAATTTGCCCAAGTTTGGTAAACTATATAGCCAATTAGTTGGAGGAGAAGGTTTACGATTCAAAGTTAATTGGGGGGGGGGTAAACTGGTAGGAATGTAACTTGGCTATTGACCCTAGAGCATTCTGTATGCCCTGCACTTATTTACATTTGTGTTATATCCATTCATTCATCCGTACACTCAGACTGTTCAGACTGAGCACACAGACTGTTCTAGAAGCTGGGACAGAAAGAATAAGGCACAGTGAATGCATTCTAGGAACTCACACCCCAGCAGAAGAGATGGATAAGGAAACAGTCCATCCATTATAATAAACATGCTGTGATGAGGGCTTTGGCGCAAGGCTGGCCTGTAGGAGCATATGCGAGGGCAGCTACACCGTTCTGGGCCAGAATCCCCATTTACCTGCCCATTTCCTGACCGTGGAGTTGACCCCCATTCCCTCCTCCACAAAGTTTCTTCTCTGCCAGGGCTTCAGGCAAGGCACCCACCTCTCTTGATTGGCCCCAGACTGCATGTGGAGGTCTTGCTACAGATGTATAATATAGAAAATCACTGGTCTTTTGACCTAGAAATCCCAAGCAAGCCAGCAGTTATCTCTATCCCATCGCTCTTGCCTCTGGAAAGCTGTCCATCTGTCTGGTTGAAATCAGAAAGTGAAACTGAGCAGGACCCTAGGGGGCTCCTGGGCACAGAAGCCTTTCCGTGTTCCCCGTTCCTTGTTTGTAGGGAGCAGACTCCAGCTTCCATGACCTTCCCTGAGTTCCAAAGGGCAGGTTCAAACAGTTGCTAATCAAGGAAGGGAGGGGATGCAGAGACACGGGAGGAGCCGCCAAGAAACCATAGTGCAGCCTTGGGACAGGGTCCTGGTTCAGCCTCAAGGGATACACATAACTATATCTTTTGAGCTCTTTATAGAACTAAAACCCCCAATAAATGGAAGATGTCAGCATTCTTCATTCCAGATTAAAGGAACCAGAGAAGCTCCTCAAGAAGATCACCTGAGGCCAGATTAAAAGAACCACAGAAATTCATCAGATTACCTGAGATCAGATTAAAGGAGTGCAGGCCCTGCACACACCCTAATCTTATCAGCAAATCCACCTTTGAACCTTTGAACCGTTGCTATAAAACTCCTCACCAAATCCTCCCAGGTTGGGACACACAGGTTTTGAGGACAGGAGCCCACTGTGTCCCCCCTTTGCCTAGCAAAATAATAAAGTTATTCTTTTCTAATTCACCCGAAACTCTGTCTCAGATTTGATTCAGTACCGGTGCACAGAGGCCGAGGTTTCGGCATCAAAAGTCCACTTGATTCCTCTTGAAATGCTCAAATGTGTTCTTCTCTTGTTCTCAGCAGAGAGGTGATGGTGTACTCAACTCCCATGAAGGTGGCCAAGGCAGGAAGAAGGATGGCCAGCCTAGGGGTCTCAGCAGTAGCCACCTGGCTTATAGCATCCTGGATATCCCACCATGGTATCTCTGCATCTTCTTGGGGGTCCAGGTAATGCCACCCATAAGCACTGGGTCCGAAGAAGCGCTGCCTCAAAAGGCACATGAACACACACTCAGGTCAAATTGCTGATATTCTTGGCTTCCATGTTGTTGACCTCCAGGGGGCTCAAGGCTCCTCCAGTCTCTCTTTCTCTCAAGGAGTTTGGGGGTGGGGTGTGGAGTTAGGGGAGGATTCTCCCCCATGCTGAGCTAATAGGTCACGTCAAGGACACCAACTGGGCCATTGTGGTGTTGGGTTTTTTTTCAAGTTACCAATTATAATTTGTTTGGCAACAACTACGATGTTTGATAACCAGTGCTTGGGAAATATTGGGAAACAAGCACTCTCAAACACTTTTGTTGGAATGTTATTTGGTGCAACTTTTCTATGAACTTGTAAAACATATATATTGTTTAACCCAGTCCCTAACGCATAAGAATTTCTCTGTAGGGAATACCCCAGTGGTCCAGTGGTTAGGACTCTGTGCTTTCACTGCTGAGGGCGGGGTTCAATCCCTGGTCAGGGAACTAAGATCCTGCAAGCCGTGCGGCGCGGCCAAATTAAAAAAAAAGAAAAAAAGGGATTTCTCTATAGACATGGTGGCAAGACTCATTAAGGTAAGTACAAAGATGTTCTTCTTTTGGTAATAGTAAAATCACAACAAACAAACAAACAAAACCCTAGAAACACCCCCAAAATATCCATCTTAGAGAACCGTGGCACACCCTAACAAGTAATTTTTTTATGTAGCTGTTAGAAAGAGAAAGATGTATCTACTTTGCAGTTAAAAAATGACCACCAATATATATTAAGTGAAAAAAGCCAAGTAAAGAACTGTGTATAATGTGATCTTTTTTTTTTGTAGCTTGAATTTTCTAATCTCATAGATGTGTTTCTTTTAATTTTACAAACAGTTCAATGTGGGGTACCAGGGATGGGATACACTTTTTTGTTAACTTCTTTGTGCTTTTCTACAAAATAAGAAGAGCAAATGTCATACTATTTTTTAAAATATTATTATGAGCCAATAAAATGGAAAATGTAGATATTTTTATCATGAAAGGATGTTGAATTTTGTCAAATGCTTTTTCTGCATCTATTGAGATGATCATATGGTTTTTGTCTTTCATTTAATTAATGTGGTGTATCATATTTTTTAATTTGTGTATATTGACCATTCTTGCATCCAGGGATAAAATCCCACTTGATCATGGTGTATGACCCTTTTAATGTACTGTTGAATTCAGTTTGCTAGTGTTTTGTTGAGAATTTTTACATCTATATCCATGAAGGATATGGGCCCGTAGTTTTCTTTTCTTGTAGTGTCCTTATCTGGCTTTGGTATCAGGGTTTATGCTGGCCTTGTAAAATGAGTTTGGGAGTGTTTCCTCCTCTTCAGTTTTTTGGAATAGTTTGGGAAGGCTTGGTGCTAATTCTTCTTTAGATGTTTGATAGAATTCACCGGTGAAACCATCTGGTCCTGGGCTTTTCTTCATTGGAAAGTTTTGATTACTGTTTCAGTATCCTCACTACTTATTGGTCTGTACAGATTTTCTATTTCTTCATGATTCAGTCTTGGTAAGTTGTGTGTTTCTAGTAATTTATCCATTTCTTCTAGGTTATCCAATTTGTTGGTGTGTAACTGTTCATACTAGTGTTTTATGGTACTTTGTATTTCTTTTGTATCATTTCTAATTTTATTTGTGTCTTCTCTCCTTTTTTCTGAGTTTAGCTAAGTGTTTGTTTATCTTAAAAAACCAGCTCTAGTTTTGCTGAATTTTTTCTACTGTTTTTCATTTCATTTATTTCTGCTTTGATCATTGTTTTTTCCTTTCTTCTAACTTTGGACGTTGTTCTTCCTTTTCTACTTCCTTGAGGAATAAAGTTAGGTTGTTTATTTGAGATCTTTCTTTTTTCTTAATGTAGGCATTTATTGCTATAAACTTTCCCCTTAGAACTGCTTTTGCTGCATCCCATTAGTTTTGGTATGTTTTGTTTCCATTTTCAGTTGTCTTAAGATATTTTTTGATTTCCCTTTTGATTTCTTCTTTGACCCATTGGTTGTTCAGAAGTGTGATGCTTAAGTTCCACAAACTTGTGTCCAGTTTTCCTCCTGTTATTGATTTCTAGTTTCATACCATTGCAGACAGAAAAGATTCTTGGTATGGTTTCAATCTTCTTAAATTTGCTAAGGCTGTTTTGTGGCCTAACATATGATCTATCTTGGAGAATGTGCTCAGGCCTTCCTGGTCAATGGTCTTGCCCTCACCTTGTGCCTTATTTTAATAATGAGCCTCTTGCCTTGTTCTTGTTCTTAAGGCCCCCTCCTTGGTTCATGTTATATCCTCCTGTGCTGTGTCCCTGCCTTGATTTCTTACCTAGAACATCAGTTCTTGGCAGTAGGGTCCTGCCTTTGAACTCCAGACCTTCTGGCTAGGTCCCTGCTTCTTGCTGCCAGGCCTTCCTAGTTCCCACTGTTTGCCTGGATCTCGCTGCCTGTCACTCAAGGCCAGGCTCCTCTGAGACCAGAGGTGGAGCTCTTGCCTCTGGCAGTAGGAATAGGAATGAAGATGGAGTAGGCAGCTACAGCATCTCCAAGCCCATCTTCTCTCTCTGCTCTGCCCACAGCACTTCCTCACGGCCCTGGGGGGACTCGTGGCAGTTCCACTCATCCTGGCCAAGGACCTGTGTTTGCAGCATGACCCCCTGACCCAGAGCTACCTCATCAGCACCATTTTCTTCGTCTCTGGCATTTGCACTCTCCTGCAAGTATTTTTAGGAGTCAGGTAGGTAAAACTCCTCCCCATGGATTTTGACTTTTTTTTTTTTTTTAATTTATTTATGTTTGGCTGCATTGGGTCTTCACTGCTGCTTGTGGGCTTTCTCTAGTTGTGGTGAGTGGGGGCTACTCTTTGTTGCTGTGCACAGGCCTCTCATTGCGGTGGCTTCTCTTGTTGTGGAGAATGGGCTGTACGCTCATGGGCTCAGTCGTGGGCTCTAGAGTGCAGGCTCAGTAGTTGTGTCACACGGGCTTAGTTGCTCTGCGGCATGGGAGATCTTCCCAGACCAGGGCTCGAACCGTGTCCCCTGCATTGGCAGGTGGATTCTTAACCACTGCACCACCAGGCAAGCCCTGGATTCTGACTTTTACCTGCCAGGGTAGCAGCAAGGTTTGCTTGGCTTGTAGCCTGACATGAGTTACATGAGTGGCATGATAGAGGGAGCACAGGACCAGAACTAAGAGCCTGGGTTCAAGTCCTAGCTCCAACACTTACTGTCTACATTAGCCAGGATTCTTGATTAAAGTAACACAAATAGCTACAGACAATTATGCCTGAAACCTTTTACTTTTGCAAATTACAAGGCATATGGCTAGTGAACACATTGTGGGACCTCCTCCCTGGACTTCAGAAGGAGCAGTGCAAGAAGGGGCCCTTCACTGGTAAATCTGCTTTGACCTAATCTGTGCCAGGTCTGTGCTCAGCCCTGGAGTTGCAGAGGAAAATGAAAAACATTCCCTACGATGTGCTTCTGCCTGACCTGTCTTAAGAGAAAATGACTTGACAGGAAAAATTAATGTCCATTTATTCTTTTTTTTTCCTTCCAGTTTCATTGAGATGTAATTGACAGCACTGTATAAGTGTACGGCATAATGATCTGACTTACATAAATCAAGAAATGATTAGCACAATAAATTAAGTGAAAATCCATCATCTCATATAGATACAAAATTAAAGAAACAGAAAAAAAATTTTTCTTGTGATGAAAACTCTTAGGATTTACTCTTTATCATTTATTTATTCTTTATCAATTTTCTGAATCAAACCACACAGGCGAAGGCTGATACAAGGTAGCCAATTATTTCCAGGATAGGCTGTCTGTAGACAGCATCCAGAGGATATTCATTCCTTGTGTGGTCTTCTTGCCTAAACCAAATCAAAGGCACTTTCCAAAGTGCTTCTTTTGCAAGTCATTTCCAGGAGATATGCCAACGCTTAAGTTCTCCCATTTTCTGTTGAGGAGAGGGGATTAGTGCCTGCATCTTTGTCAGGTTATTTCTCTTCCTCCGTCTGTCACCATCTCTGAGAGCCAAGATTTCTTCTAAATCCTCCACCAAGGGCTCAAAGAGGTGTAGGGTTTGGTCTGGTCTCTTAGGCCCCTAAAATCTGGGACCCCTCCCACTTTTCCAGGATCAGTCCCTGGAGTGTCAGATGCTGCGGTAGCATCAGAGAGGCCTTGCAGCCACCTGCCTGGATACCCAGGAGCCCGCCCCCCCCCCCCCACGGGCTGCGCCATGGAGAGTTACAAACACAAGGCTCTTCTAGATGGGGAAGCACCTCCTCCTAAACTGAGATGGTGTTCACTATAATTATGGAAAAACACTGATCTTGGAAACTGGGGGCCTGAATTCTAGTCCTGGCTTCTGTGCTGTGGGAACCTGCACAAGCCATTCACCCTCTCTAAGTCTCAGTGTTCTCATCTGTAACATGAGGGAGTTGAAGTATGTTATATCTGTAAGTCCCTTCCATCTCTAATATTGTGGACACCTATGATGCTGACAGAAAAGATGATATAGTACCATATTCCTACTGGAATCTCAGTACTGAGAGTGCCTGTGGGCCTAGCCTTCTGGTAAACCCTGTGAGAGACACAACAAATCAGGAGCTAGAGTTCAAAGAATCTATAGCCTAATTAAACATACAAAGAAAGAGGGAAATAAAATTAGGAAATAGAACCATGCTAATGTCCTTAAACTAAGGTGGGGACAGGAATACACTTGAATTTGGTTCCACTCATGGAAATGGACTTCCTGCTCAGAGGCTAATGAATACAGTAACTACCTACGACATTAGAGATTATAAAACTAGCTGATAGCCTGTGAATCAAAGGCCAAGTAGATTTGATTATTGGTTATCTGATAACCAGTATTTAATTATGTACTTTTCTAGACTGCAAACAAAAATGCGGTGCAGCAATGAGATTTCAGATCTTAATGATTAAAACCGTCTTAAATAGTCAAAGGGAATGATGAGAGGCAATAACAGCTTCCCTAATAAGAGCTAAAGAGCATAGTGTCCATTGTGGGGTGGGCAGCTGCAATCCTTGGCGGAGGGGCGGCTGCCTCCCTGGTGTGAATTTAGGGGTCTTGGGTGTGTCCCCCAAGGGCCTTCCTCACTTAAGCGCTCAGTTCCAAAATTTATATAAGGTCGTACTTCATTATCCGTTTCAAAAGAAAGCATTAAGTTTAAATGCAGTCACTAGAGGAAATTATTATTGACTATGTGTAATTCTGGGTCTTAACTCCATCTCTGGAATTATTCATGACTTTTACCTGGGAATTTCTTTTTCTGGAGTGGTTTCGAGTGGTATATCTCCCTTTTCATTTTCCTGGGAAAGTCTCATGTGTGGAGCAAGTACTTCTGCCCAAAGTGCATTCAAATCTGGCTTCTGTATAGTCTTGCCCGAATCAGCCTGCCTGGCATTTGTCCTTTTCTTCCGTGGACCTCCCTGCGGCTGAGCCCTGATCTGTCCTGGCTCTGCATCTGTTACTGGTTCTGCAGAAAGTCCATGCCCATCGCCAGAGGTCTGCAGCCATCTTGCCCCTGCCCCATTGAAAACTAGGCCACCAGATGTGCCATCAGAGTTCTGGCTGGAACAGAAACAGTGGTGGCTGTTGGCAGTAGAAGAGTGACCTGGTAATCAGTCACATCAGAGGAGGGAGAGGGGATGATGTGTCCCAAAGAGGGGCCTGGTGCTGCTGCTTCCTCTGGATTTAGGTTGGGTAGTTAACTACACAGAAGGTGCGGGACATGCTTTCCTACAGGGTAGCAGGTTCTTACCTGCTTGGGGTAGGAAGCTCAGTAAAAAGATGAATACTAAGTGATCTTTGTCCAATAGTGAAGGAGTTGGGGCTCTGAAGGTACCCAGGGTTTCTCACAACAGAGCGACCCTTTTAAGTTCAAGAATTCATCAGTCCCATTCGATATTCCTGAGGCTCTGCTCCCCATTCTGAACTATTTCAAAGAAAATCCCTGTGACATCACCCTTTGCCTAATCATTGGATTGACTCCAAAAGGGAACATCAAAATGATGACACAGGTGAGGTTGGATTCCAGCAGCTCAAGCTCCAGATGTCTCTGTCCCCAACTGTTGACCTCTTCCCCAGAAGCCCCTCATGCTCCACATGTCCCAACCCCGAACCCCTTCTGGGGGCTCATCCTCTCCAAGTTCCTGGGTGCCCAGGCTGTATTGCCTTACCTAGGGGAGACTTAATTCTCCCTCTCCTTTCTACCCCTGACAATTTTTGCATTAATGTTATCTTGGAGTCCTCATGTGGTTTTTTTTGGTTTTTTTCAAATATTTTCTCTGCTCTTCATTTTTTTAAAAAATTTTATTTATTTATTTTTGGCTGTGTTGGGTTTTTTTGCTATGCACAGGCTTTCTCTAGTTGTGGTGAGCAAGGGCTACTCTTCATTGTGGTGCACAGGCTTCTCATTGCGGTGGCTTCTCTTGTTGTGGAGCACGGGCTCTAGGGGCATAGGCTTCAGTAGTTGCAGCACGCGGGCTCTAGGGCACGCGGGCTTCAGTAGTTGTGGCACATGGGCTTAGTTGCTCTGCGGCATGTGGGATCTTCCCCGACCAGGGATCAAACCTGTGTCCCCTGCATTGGCAGGCGGATTCTTTTTTTTAATTTTATTTTATTTATTTATTTATTTATTTATTTATGGCTGTGTTGGGTCTTCGTTTCTGTGTGAGGGCTTTCTCTAGTTGCGGCAAACGGGGGCCACTCTTCATCGGGGTGCGCGGACCTCTCACTATCGCGGCCTCTCTTGTTGCGGAGCACAGGCTCCAGATGCGCAGGCTCAGTAATTGTGGCTCACGGGCCCAGTTGCTCCGCGGCATGTGGGATCTTCCCAGACCAGGGCTCAAACCCGTGTCCCCTGCATTGGCAGGCAGATTCTCAACCACTGCGCCACCGGGGAAGCCCCTGGCAGGCGGATTCTTAACCACTGTGCCACCAGGGAAGTCCCTCGTGTTTCTGTGAAGAGGAAATTTTTTAAAATTTTACCAAAGCCATGACAATTAAATTAGATAATGTATGTAAAGTGCTTAGCTCAGTGCCTGGTACGTAAAATTTATTTTTCACACCAAAAAAAGGGTATTACCATAAACACAATTTTGCACCCTCCCTCCCTTTTTAAATTATTGAAAAAAATTTTAATGTGGTAAAAAAAACTCCTCTCCCTCCTCTTTAAACATACACAATACATTATAAATATCATTCCATTTCAATAAACACATTTCCACAATAGCACTTTTAGAAAAATATCACTTAGTATTCCATATTCTAGAGTACATAATATATTCTAGTTTAACCATTTCCTATTAAAGGACATTTAAGTTGTTTTGAGCTTTTCACTATCGTAATAGTGACCAACATAATTCATAATTATGAGAGATATACATCTTATGTGTACTGATAATCATTTATCTAGTTAAAGACAGAGAAAAGACTTGAAGAAATGTTAAAGGTTATTTCTGGGTGGTATACATTGTATAGGAAAGGTATATATTATATGTGTGCTGATAAAGTTTATCTAGTTAAAGATTAAAAAAAGATGAGAACAAAATGTTGATGATTATTTCTGTGTTGTAGAATTAGGGTGATTTATTCTTTATATTTTTATTTACCATTAATTTTTCTTCAGAGTCCATGTGTTTCTTTATAACTGGGAGAAATAAAAACCATTTAAAATTTTTTTTTAGAAAAGTATCAGGATATGTTTTGTGAGCCACACCCTTTGAATCTTTGCGTGAGAGCAAAATTCCAGTAGGCTGCCCATTACCATCTTGGAAGAGGGCTTGAGAGCTAAGGCTCAAGGCTACAGCCTTGAGACAACTTCCTAGATTCTTTGTCACTTCACCTGCTTTTATCTCTGTTTTCCCCAATCTGTTTCTCTGTGGTGGTCAACATTAAAGCCCTTAAAAAAAAAAAAAAAAAGGACAGTTGTGCTTGTCTTTGGGGCAGATCAGAAAGGAGGACTGGAACAATGAGGGTGGGTGTCAAATGTATACTCAAGGCAGTGGGTAGTGATGGGTTTAAAGAAGGCAGACAAACAGCCTTCCCTTACCAACCAGAGATCTCCCCCTTCTCCCCTTTCTTCTAGGCAGAAGCAAGCACTCTCATCCCTCCAAGCTGATTATTTAGGTATTTTCCACCGTCTCTAATTAATGCACTTCTGTTTTAGGCACTATTGACTGAAGTGCCAATATGGATGACTATGATTTCATTTTCTTTCACAGCCCCTCACTCCCACCACATACAAGCATATTTTCCATCATCCTATTCTCATACCCTCCCAGCATAGGTCAGTACTGAATGTACACATTATAATGACTGGGATGCTATTCAGAGCTGAATCACAAAGTGATTCCTTTCCTGCCCAACTTTTTGTTTTCCCTGAAATTAGTATCTTTCTTTTTTTAAATATTCTTTGGTTTCTATCTGTTTATTTTTAACTCAGTGATAAACTTCCTGCCTGTTGTCTAAATCTCTTCTTAATAATTTCATCACATCAGGTAGCCTATCAATTTCATCTTCTTGATGAACTACCTCCTGGGGCTCTCTGACTTGCTGAAGTCTGGAACAGTCGCTGTCTGTGCCTAGTATACATTAGATATGTCATCCTGAGATGCCTCTTTACCCTTATTCTGGGAATTCCCTTCATGTCAGTTTTCAAGTCTAGATCTCTTGTTCCCATGTCTTCCTCTTTCTTTGGTGGAACACGAATACGCAGTAGTTTCCTGAGAGAACACATGGGAGGTAAATTCTGTAAGACTCTGCATATGTGAAAATGTCTTGATTCTGTTCTCATACTTGATTGATAGCTTGGCTGGGTATAGAATTTTAGGCTGGAAATAATTTTTTTTTCAGAATTTTGAAAGAATTGTTCCCTTGCCTTCTAGTTTCCAATGTGGTTTTAAGAACTCCAAAGCCTTATGTGACCTTCCCCCTTCTGCTGCAGAATTTTGTACAGGCCCAAGTTGTGCCACGTCTATTTATCATTTAACTGGGAGAGATCTATTCAGTTATAGTGTCTAACATACAAGATCAACTATGATCATCCTATTGCTAAATCCAATAGACAACTGTTCAACTAGGCTTGAATTTTGAGCTTCCATGTTGGCCTCTGCATCATCCAATTTTAGCAAGAATCTTGCTCAGTCACTGTAGCCAGAATCCCCACCCTCACTCTCTGATTGGTTTCCTCATTCTTCACTATCCACAGGTGATGTCTGTTCACCTTGGCCTGTTTTCAGCAAGAATCCTGTTCTTACCCCTGATGCTTCCTCTTAGTAACTTTCCATCCACTGAGCCCCACCCTGCTCCTTGGCTATAAATTTCCACTTTTCCTTGTCACATTGGGAGTTGAGCCTGATCTCTCTCCCTTATTACAAAACCCCGTTGTAGTAGCCTCCCTTGAATGAAGTCTGCCTTAACGTCTTTAACAAGAATCATGTATATCATCTTATGAAGAGTACATGAGAGCTCAGAGAGAAGGGTTGAAGCTTAACTTCCCAATACTTCCAAAAGGTTAGCTGTTTCTGTTTTATGGGCCCAAATGGAACTACTAAGAGACGAGAAAAATTTCCCGCATAAACTCTTGAAGAAGTTTGTTCTTTCCACATGCCCTCTTATCAGCCGTTCTTATAACAAACACACTTTTGCAATTTGGCCCAGTGACTCAGACTTTCTGATCAGGGCTCTGCATTTCCCAGCTGAACCCTGCCACTGGCACCTGCCCCCAGCATCATTTTCCTCATACAGAGACAATGCAGTATTGTCCTACCCACCCTGAAGTACTCTTGGGATAATGATATGAAAATGCTATGTAGTTTTAAAATACTATATAAGCTTAGATGTTCATAGTACCCCCACGGACACATTTCTGTGGCTTTGACAACCTAAAATATCAATCCTATCAAACTTCTAAGAGACATTCCTGAGACTGCAGATTTTGACATTTTACATGCAAGTTGTTGTTTTAAAAGAAAATGGTGGGGAGTTTTCTTCTTCAGACTTGAGTATACAGATGAGATGGTAAAGGGTGAAGGGAAGAGGAAGATGGATAGGGAAGGTCTTAGGAAACAAATCTTAGAGAACCAACCTGCAAGAAATGGGAATGCCAGACAAGAGCTTAAAAAAAAAAGTCCATACTATAACATCTGTTATTTGAGGAAACATTAAGAAAATGTTTTGGTGTACACTACCTTTTCTAGAAGTAGCCACACATTGCAGAGGGAATAAAAATGAAAATTACTCTATTTATTGAGCTCTTCTCTTTCCCAGGCATTGTGCTAATCACTTGCATATATTTTATCTTCACAGCTACTCCTTGGGAGAGTAGTATTATCTTTATTTTGTCAAAGAGGACACTGAGGCTTGCAGAAGCTGGGCAACATGCCTAGGTCACACAACTGATAAGGTAGAGCCAGATTCAAACTCGCCTTTGGTCTACACCATGCTCTTAACTGGTGTTACAGGGCAGTGGTGATAAGTAAGGAAACCCAAGCACTCATGCTGGTTAACTCTAAGACCTTGGGCTCCAAATCCCCTATCTATAAAATGACAAGGCCAGGCTGGATACGCTTCAAATGGCTCTTCTATTTCTAAAATGTTGAGTTTTTAAAATCAACAATCTATGGTTTACAAGAGAAACATTTAAGTCAGAAGGCGTATGTATAATAATAGTGAATCATACTCATGGGAAAATTTTTAAAATAGGAATTACCATCATGCTAGCAGATGAAATTAATTGTGAAATTAAAGCAGCACTGAGATACACATTAAGGTCACCATGAAAGGTAAAAGATACATAAAGCAATGAAAGCCTTGTAGTGATACTGAATGCACACATCTTAAACATGTACCAGGAAAGTGCGTAAAAGAAAAACTAGCAGAAATGCAAGAAATATATGTAGATCTCTCTCCCTGTCTCAAAAAGGTACCAATGAGAAGTTATGAGAAAGAAATGGGAATGCTAACAAAATGAGGTGGGGAGGGGGAGAGGAATGGTTGGAAAATGGGATTGGAAGGTCTGAGTCCAGAATAATGAGGGAAGAATTTATGGATACATTGTGTGAATCTAAAGGTAGCACATAAGAGTATTCTCTAGTAAATAAATGGAAAAAATACATCTTGCTCTTGAACATAAAAGGTATTTTTAGCAATTACAAAAACATAGAGAGAATTCCCTGGCAGTCCAGTGGTTGGGACTCAGTGCTTTCACTGTCGTGGCCCGGGGTTCAATCCCTGGTCGGGGAACTAAGATCCTGCAAGCTGTGAGGCGTGACCAAACCAAACCAAACAAAACAGAACAAAACAAAACAAAACAAAACAAAAAGGTAGAGAGTCCATATATCACATTATCCCAACTACATATAATAATCTTGAAAGGAACGTGAACAGAGTTAGAAAAGTGCTGAACTACTTGAAAATTTTGAAGTGCTCCCTTAAAGAAGTTCTAAGTTAGGGATGAATTCCTGCATATAATAACAAAAAACATTTTTTTCAACAAAAATAAAGCTCACCATCATAAAAATTGTTATAAATATATTTTGACAGTATATAAGTTCTATGTAATGAGTAGACAGTTTATAGACAAGGAAAAACATATAAAATCACACGAATGAGTGCACATCTTTTATGACTTAATGAAATGCAAATTAACATTTGTTAGGGTTTCGTTATATGCCTGTTAAACTAAAAAAGTAAAATAAAATAAAATGAGAAAACCCAACGTTCATAGGTTTTTGCAGCACTAGGCTCAGTGCTGGAGAGATGGAAAAGAAAAATAATCTTCCCTGACCTCATGGAACCCAGTAATACTGAAATGGCTGCGGCAATGGTGGCATAGTGATGGTGGAGTGCTTGTAAGCGGAGTCATAAGGTGTTTAAAGAACCCCTGAGAGTTAGTTACTGTAAATGATTAGTTTGTTAGTACAAGCGCTAACAGAGAAATGTGTAACTAGAATATAAGTGGTGTTTTGTCTCAGTCACCAGGCTATCCCCAATACCTGGCAACCAGTGCCTCTCACAGAGCAGGTCCTCAATAAATATTTGTTGAATGAATGAAATGTGCATATGGAATTACAGCAAAAAATTAAAACACAAGTCTTGTATTATATACTCTGCACATATGATATGCAAAGATTTCTATGTTCATTTTAAAAGCTCAAAAGGATTTTGCAATGATATAAGTATAGCATGTTTCCCTTCTCTGTCAAGATACTTAGCTTCATAATTTCTATGCATTTTAATTGAAGTATAGTTAATTTACAATGTTGTGTTAGTTTCAAGTATACAGCAAAGTGATTCGGTTATACAAATATATATATATATATATATATATATATATATATATATGTATGTGTATATATATACATATATATATTCTTTTTCAGATTCTTTTCCATTATAGGTTATTATAAGATATTGAGTATAGTTCCCTGTGCTAGTGCTCTACAGTAGGTCCTTATTGTTTACCTATTTTATATATATTATTGTGTACATGTTAATTCCAAACTCCTGATTTATCTCCCCCCCATAATTTTTTAATTAAAAACATTATTCACACATACCCATTCCACCACCCATATGTTCCTGCCCTGTGTGTGCCATATATTCCAATCTATTTTGGAGCCTTATGGGTCTAGATTTATGAATCTAGATTACTTGTTCTCAGCCCTGGTTGACATTAGAATCACCTGGAGCTTTAAGCCCTCCCCATGCCTGGCTGCACCCTCTTGACAAGCCCACTAACTCATCTGAGGTTGATGCCCAGGCATTGCTGATTCCTATGTTCAGCCAGGACAAAGGCCACTTAGGCAGCAAAACTTTATATTTTCATTAAGTAAAATGTGTTCAGTCATTCTCAGAAATAACCCTTTAAGCTGTCTTCATGGAATCCTGAGTTCAAAAATAGCCTTCTAGTATTGTTAAGAAAAAGTACCTAAACTGGGTGTGCTATAGTGACAAATGCAAGCACGAGGCCGAGGTCCCTTTGTTCCACCCCCCACCCCAAATTCTAATATGCAGGGCGAAGAGACTAGGTGAGCCTTGATAGCTTCTGACCTTCTAGTAAGAGAGGGTTATTGGAGGTTGACTTATCAGGCTACATTCACCTTGAAGGGAGACAAGTCAGATGGGCACTGCTAGAAGTTCTCGCAGAGGCCAGAGTGAGACACCGACGAGGAGGGAGAAAGACTTGGGTGGGGGACACGCCCTGATAATTGACCTCAAGCCTGTTCAGTCCAAGTGATCAAAAGGAGCCTGAAGGTAGAGGTCTGGGATTGCTGTTCATTTTTGAAGAGGCAAAGGAATCTGGCCACCCAGATTCTAGGCTGTGCATCTCTTGTCAGTGGGGGGAACTCCACACGTGTGAGCTGTGCTTTGATCCTGGGGTCTGTGGAAGATTCTCTGGGACTGAGGAAGACAATGGCACCCACTAAACATGTTCCCTGAGCTCTGTGCTGCCCCCAAATCGTTTCCCAGCACCTGATTCTCTGCTCCTGGGCTTGTATCTCCAGGACTGGGGTTAGGTCTGCTTGTCTTTCCCTCTCCACCTCTCCTACCTGTCTGAAGTCTGGCAGGGTTCATGGGTCTGACTTGGAGCCTCGCAGGAGTTCCCTGTAAACTGAGAACTGCAGGGGTCATGTGTTGCCTTGAAACCAAGGTAGGACTTGGGATTAAAAGGCCTCCACTGGGGCCAGTGACAGACCAGCCCTTAAGCAGCTGATTGGTAACTCTCCCCTTTCCCCTCCTCCAGGCTGCCCATTCTCCAAGGAGGAACATTTGCTTTTCTGGCACCCTCCCTGGCCATGCTGTCCCTTCCCACCTGGAAGTGCCCCACGTGGACACTCAATGCCAGCCTGGTGAACACCAGCTCCCCTGAATTCACTGAGGAATGGCAGAAGAGGATCCGAGAGGTATTGGGGTGAGCGGGTGGGGTGAGAGGAATGGAGTGGTCCTCAACAGGGGCTCCTGAGTTGATTCATTTGTTCAACATTCATTGTTCAACTCACTGCTGAGCAAGATTCCAGGCCTTAAGATACTTGGCCCTTGCTTAATTCAGTTTTATCATCCAGGGAAAGAAACTAGTGGCCTTGAAGCAGGCTCTGAAGTTTGGCCATGCTCCAGGTTGGCTTATCTAAACGATAGATAAGGAAGCCAGCGCACAGGATTCTTGGCAGAGAACATAGCCATACCCTCAGGGACAGTAGACCTGATAGCTTCCAGACCCCAACATCCTCACCTGACCTCCTAGGTGAGGGGTCAAGGACGGCCCATGGGTGGGATACTGTATGAGAGAGTGAAGGTCACTTGAGATTTCTAGGAAGCCCAACCAGCTTCCTCCCAGCTTGACCTTAAATATGTAGGCCTGGAGTGAGGCTAAGGACCACCTCCTCTGGAGCAGGGGCAGTTACACAAGCACCGTATGGTACTGGGTTTCCAGTACAAGGTAGTTTGTGCAGGCATGAATCCAGCTATCACTTAATGTCTTCAGCACTAACTCACTAGAACTGGACCAAGGACATTCCTGAACTCAGGGCTATGGACCTAGAGCAGGGTTTGTCCCCTAGGTATCCTTGGGAGTTAAGCTAAGAAGCCTTAGCCCAGCCAGGGTCCATCCTGCACCCCACCCCATCCATGTTCAGCATCCTCACAGCCTCATGGCTGCAATAAGGGTCACATCCGCTGTATGTGAAAGACAAAGAAAGAGGGAAGACAGAGGAAACATGCTAACAAGATTCCTATTCTTACCCAGATTTGACCAATGAGAAGGAGTAGAATTGACAAAACACTCCAGTGGGGGGTGAAGGGTGGGGCAGAGGGACAACAGTGTAAGTCCTAAACTGATTCCAAATACCTGAGAACCAGGAGTGCTGATGTTTGGGGGCAGGAGAAGGTGGATGTCGCAGCTCAAGCAGAGAGCGAATTAGCTCTTCTGCTTTTTGGTTATGTGGGACCCTCAGAGGATTGGATGGCACTCACCCACATTGGGTAGGGCCATCTGCTTCATTCAGTTCACCAATTCAAATGCTAGCCTCTTCTGGAAACACCCTCCTAGACACACCCAGAAAAAATGTTTTGTCAGCTATCTGGGCATCCCCCAGCCCAGTCAAGCTGACATATAAAATTCACCATCACTGTATGTTATGTATATGTTCAACTTTAGTAAACACTAGCAAATACATTTGCACAGTGTATGTTCCAATTTACACTCCCACCAGCAGCATGTGTGAGTTCCAGTTACTCCAAATTCTCACCAACATTTTCTCTTTTTCATTTTAGCTGCTCTGGTCAGTGCATGATGGTAAACGTGTATCATTCTTTTATGATGTTTTTGAATGATTTAGAGTTAACTATAATTGTCTGTCCTCATCTTGTAGGTCTATTTGACCACCTGGGGTCATTTTTGCTCCTATGCTTACCACATTAGCTGGTGACTAGAGGTCAATATCCCAATATAGACTTTGTTATTTATCATTATTTCCATGACTTTCATTTCATTGAGTATCATGTAAATGACCTATGAATTAGTCCATGACCCATTTTAATCTTAAAGTTCAAACAACAGGCCATGTCCTAAATATGCCAGCATCACAGTAGGTACTGGCTCCTTTCACAATGTTCATTCCTCATTGTCCATCCAGTACAGCACAATATACTCTGGGTCTAGTTTTATTAGATGTGTTTCAGTTTGGTAGAATCAACTCTGATGCCAGCATCCCTCATCCCAGATTGAAGACCTGTCTAGAAATATGGCTAAGAAATCATTTTCTTATTTCCAACATTTTAAATGCAACAGGCAAAAGTAGCATTATTCAATACCATAATTTGGTAACTCCAGTTCTTCCTGCCGCCATCTTTCTTTCTGCCCACTGTGAGCCCTTCTTAACCCATTTCCTTGCTCCTGTTGGAAGAGGAGGTGCTGAGTCCTTCTCTTCTAGCCTTTAAATGGTGGGCAGGAAAAGTAACACTGTTAAACTCTCCTTGTGTGTCCTTCCCCAAGGTACTTTCAAATGATTTAATAAGTATATTGTCACTGTAGCCTCTCCACTGGGTAGGATGCATCCTGAAAAACACCAGACTTTCCAATCCGGCCCATAAATACCATCAGAATTCCAACAAGTCACATTAAATTGATTCTTATTATTCCTATCTTAGGGAACACAACCAAGTCCCTAGTCCTGGGGAAATGTGGTTTCTTTACCTTCTCATTTCCCAATTTGTCCTTTACAAACTGCTCCACTGGTGACTCAGTTTAGTGACCCACTTGTAACTTGATCTTACACTATCCTACCCTGCAAGCCTGCCCTTCGTGCCTTTGTCACCCACATTTTGTTGCTTCAAGCACACGTTCTAATTTTGTAATAATTTCACTGCTTTTGGGAAGTGACATGAAATATGAAAAGATCACTCGATACTGTATTTCTTGGTCCATTCCTGTCTTGTTCATGCTGTGAAAAGTGATCCTTGAGCTGTTTGATGTATACGTTGATCTTCATGCTGGTGGGCAATCTGGGTTGCTAGTCTCTTTATTGTAGCCTGAGCCAGGGCTTCAGTGGCAGGATAGGCAAAGCTCAAACCAGAAACACTGTCCATACCAGTTTAAAAAAGTGTTAAAACCTCCCATGCTCTGTGGACTGTCCAGTACAGGCAGCCTGTCAGTTCTGTGATGGGCCATTTATCCTCATATCCTCCCACCAGAGGCACCTGTGCCCATCGCTGTTGGCAATCTGGATCATCCTGGGCAACACAAGTGACTTCAGATAGAGATGGAGATTATGTAGTTTGTGAGCCCACATATGCATGGCTTGTGGCCCGAGGTGTCATCTTGTGGCCCCTAATGACTACATTCAAAATCATACTTCCCTCCTCTTTTTAAGACATAGGGGCATCTACGTGAACCACCAGTATGTGAGATTTGACTATAAAGTCCTGTCCTGTAAAAGGTGAAATTTCAGTGGAGCCTCTACGATCACTTGCCAGACCAAACTGCTAGTCCACTGGCCACAGCCCGAGAACCTAGATAATTCTAAAGGGATGACTCTGGGGGCTTATGTGTGTACTGTCAGTCACATCACACACAGCTTGGTCCTGTGGCTGGACTTAGACTTGCCTTCTTTCCTCCATCAAGGTCCTTCTGTTGCAGTGTTACACTCTTTCAGTCTCAGTCTTCCTCAGGTGGGTGAGCAGCACCTTTGGCAAGACTCCAAGCAGTGCTTTTTTTTTTTTTTACATAAATTTATTTATTTATTTATGGCTGCATTGGGTCTTCGTTGCTACGGGCAGGCTTCCTCTGGTTGCGGCGAACAGGGGCTACTCTTCGTGGTGGTGCGCAGACTTCTCATTGCCGTGGCTTCTCTTGTTGTGGAACACAGGCTCTGGGTGCATGGGCTTCAGTAGTTTGGCATGTGGGCTCAGTAGTTGTGGCTCACGGGCTCTAGAGCGCAGGCTCAGTAGTTGTGGCGCACAGGCTCAGTTGCTCCGCGGCATGTGGAATCTTCCCGGACCAGGGCTCAAACCCGTGTCCCCTGCATTGGCAGGCGGATTCTTAACCACTGCGCCACCAGGGAAGTCCCCCCAAGCAGTGCTTTTTTAATTCAAAGACCCACATAGTGGGATCCAAGTCTCTGTTGTTAGAGATAGATTATCCCGTGAGGTAGTGTCCACCCAGGGGAGGGGGACTGTCACTTACTCATGGATCCTGTGAACCCCTCCTTGTGTAACTGCCTTTTCTTTTCCTGAATATAGCGATTTCCCTTTAATCAGCACATTCTGTTGATGATCCCCTTCCTTATTTGCATGTCTTTCTGACATCGCTCAAGGTACCATTGGGATCTCTGATCTTGGAGTTATTTGGTGCCATTCAGTAGTGCTGTAATTCCAAACAGTGCCCAGTAGCAGACTAGTTAGGAATGGTCCTTCAGAGGGAGAGTAGTTGAGTAGCTGCTCTGGGCCGCCTCCGCACCAAATGCCCCACGCAGAGCTGAAGCACCAGGCATCTGCCAGGGTCAGTCCTCATTCAGCGTGGACGGAACCACTGACGCTTCTGACGGCTCAGGAGCACTGTGCTGGTCAGGACACCACTCTGAGACCAGTCTGAGCCATAACTTGTGAATTTCAGCCAGAACCTTCTGCTGTTCTTCCCTTTCAAAAGCAGCCTTTCTGCATGTGGCCATGCTCTGGTATACAGTCCGACAGTGCGCCCAGATGTGGACGTACTTCAATGATCTGTCAAGTCCTTGTGCTTCCTTTTTTTCTCAAGGTGGACCCAGAGTTAACAGAGGTTTTTAATGTTTAAAGAACTTTTCCATGTAGTTCCAGACCAAGATACACCTAAGGATTTCACTTGTGAAGCTGGTGGGCCCTGGATTTTTGCCAGGTCCGTTGGCCAGTCTTCAAATGCTGTGTGTTGTACCACCTATTCCAAAGCAAGATGTATTTCTTCTTCAGTGCAGCCTAGTTTTATCATATCATCAATAGCATGAATCACAAAATACATGTGGTCTGAGGTTTTGGGGGGTTTTGTTTTGTTTTGTTTCTGCCGTCCCCCAGGGAGCCAATACTTGGCTTTCGTAAATCCAAATTAAAACTAAGCAAAGAATAAGAAGTGGATTTTGTCAACGAAAATTTAATTAACTATCAAGTTAAGAAGGAAAAAATGGAATTTTATTCGAGCCAAGCTGAGGATTATAAACCCAGGAAGCAGATTCTCAGGAAGCTCTGGGAACTCTTCCACCTGTTAGAAGTTGAAGCCACGGTCATATACATTTTTGAGACAAAGGATCGAACATCAAAATGACCTACTGATATTTTACGTAAAGTTCACCAAGGATACGTAGTCCAGATAAGCAGGTACAAAGTGAGCAGCCAGTCACCATGACCCCTAACAGAGCAGGGAGAGGACGTTATTCTTGTAAGAAGTTACATTGCTAGCATCAGAAGAAAGAAAAACAATTGATCTTTCCGGTTGAGCAGCCCCGCATCTTTGAGGAGCTCTGGTTAATGTGTCATGCAGGTTCACACTGCACATTAGGGAGGGAGGAGGCCCAAACAAACACACAGAGAGAACTTTATGTTTAATTTTTTTACTTGTCCTGCCTTAAAATATAAATTTTATTTCGTCAGTTTCCTTACCCTGCTCTGCTAGATGCCAGGGGCAGGATTTCCCTTCCACTTAGACCTACTGAGAACTATAATTTTTTATGCAAGAATCTCTTGCCTTCGTACTATCCAAGAGGAAAGATCTGACAAGTTAATTTGTCTCTTCTCCTACCTAAGCACTCTGCTGCTTGAATCCTACCTGTGTTCTAATGATATGTCTGCCTCAACACTGCAATGGTCTGAAGCAGTTACTTTGTGTTTTGAGGACACGGTATTAGTAGTGAGAGAGGATGTTTAGGGATGTTTAGGTCATGCTGTGCCTGCACTGAGCACAGGATCCCAAGTTACAGACACAACCATGTTTTTTAAATACATTTACCATTTATTTTTGTGTTTGTGAGTCCTCTAAAGCAGGAGTCAGTAAACTATCGCTCTTGGACCAAATCCAGCCTGTAATCTGTTTTTTTTTACTGCCCACCAATTAAGAATGGTTTTTACATTTTAAAAAGTTGTTTAAAGTTATAAAAAGAATATGTGACAGAAACTATATGTGGCCCACAAAACCTAAAATGTTAACTATCTGGCTTTTTACAGAAAAAGTTTGCCAACCCCTGCTCTAAAGCACAGGGCCCAGAGTGGGAGTTCCTCTTGCCCAGATCTAAGACTGTAGCCTCCACTATTTTTTTCCCACATCACCTTCAAGTGTCCAACAGTGAGTGCAAACCCAGAGTCTTATTTGTGGTATTTTAGCTCCATCTGCTGGTCCAGTGTTTTTCACCAGTGCTGTAAACAAGGGAAAGTTCTTTCAAGTTTCAACCTCCTTTTACTAATTGATGGATTGGTTTAATTCACTGAGCCAGCCTATTGGAATTTAAGGTAGAGTTTCCATGTTTCACTGAGTTGAATTTGTTCACACGCATCTCAAGGCTTGAAGCCACTGATGGTTAGCAGTCCAACTCTACATCACGATACTAGCCACAAATGAAAGTGAGGCAAATATAGGACCAATAGGGGTGTCATTACTTTCTGGGAGATAAGAAGTAATAGAGAGGACAAGTAAGTAATGATTATATTTTTAGAAAGTGGTGGTAGCAGAAAATGTAGAAAACTCTGGGAAGAGATGGCAAGCTCAGTTTTCAACACATTAGACCAACTTAAACTTCACCTTCCAGTATTATGGTGGTTTTAAATTTTTTATATCCTTGTGTATGCTTATGTATATGTGAAATGAATGACAGCAATGATAAAAAGGCTAAGTCGGAGAAATTAGGATTGCTTTGTTACTATAAAGTGCTCACGCCACTCATGATGTGGTATAGTGTTATTTGAAAGTGAACTTGGGAGAATTCCCGGGTGGTCCAGTGGTTAGGACTGTGCTTTTACTGCTGAGGCCATGGGTTTGATCCCTGGTTGGGGAACTAAGATCCGCAAGCCACGTGGTGTGGCAAGAAAGAAAAAAAGGGGGGACTTGGATTAGCTGTAAATGTACATTGCAAACTCTAAAGGAAAAAAAAAGGATAATGGTTATGCTAAGAAAGGAGAGGAAAAAAAAAGCTCAGTTAAAACCACAAAAGGTAGAAAAAGAGTAGAAGACAAAAACAGAAACGAAGAACAAGGGCAACAAATAGAAAGTAGTAACGGATATGGTGGATATTAATCCAACTATATCAATAATCACTTTGAACGTCATTGGTCTAAAGGCACAGAGATTGTCAGAGTGGATCAAAACACAAGACCCAACCGTATGTTGTCCAGAAGAAACCGGCTTTAAATATAAAGACACGTGTAGATTAAAAGTAAATGGATGGAGAATATACCACATTAACACTGATCAAAGGAAAGCAGGAGTCAGACTTCTTTCTTTTCAGGAAGAGCAGACTTCAAAGCAAGGAAAATTTTCAAGGGTAAAATGAAGAACGTTCATATTAGCAAAGTAAAAAAGGAGAAGTAAAGTAAAACTCAATCAGTCCAATAGATCAGGGGTTGGCAAACTACAACCCATGAGCCAGATCTGGCTCGTTGCCTGTTTTCTGTTTGTTTGTTTGTTTGTTTGTTTATAGCCCACAAGCTGAAAATGGTTTTATATTTTAAATGGTTGAAAAAAATCAAAAGAAGAATAATACTTTATGACATGTCAAAATTGTACGAAATTCAAATTTCAGTGCCTATCAGTGGAGTTTTATTAGAACACAGTCAAGCTCATTTGTTCCCATCTTGCCTGGAAAAGTTTCAACTGAGCCTGTACGGCCCACAGAGCCTCAACTATTCACTCTCTGGTCCTTTACAGAAAACCTTTGCCAACCTCTGCAATAGAAAGTAGGAAAACAGAGACAAGTAAAGCAACAAGATGTTCAGTACATAACTGGGTGATGCCAGTATTACGAGTCATTACGTTATGACTACGATCAATAGGTAACCTTGAAATTTACTTCCTGGAAAACTTCACATTAGGTGAAAATGTCCAACAGACAGTTGGAAATAGAGGACTGGAGAGAGGAGTGAGGTCCGAGCTCGCCTTCCCTCAGTTCCTCTGGGGTCCAGCTTTGCCCCTGCACTGCCTCTGAAGGTACCACCAATCTGGGTGGCCCTGCCGCAGGCTTCCAGGTGCTGAGCCCCACGCTTCCTCTTCAGCTGCAGGGAGCCATCATGGTTGCTTCCTGTGTCCAGATGCTGGTGGGCTTCTCAGGCCTCATTGGCTTCCTCATGCGCTTCATCGGCCCCTTGACCATTGCTCCGACCATCTCCCTGGTGGCCCTGCCTCTCTTCGATTCTGCGGGCAATGACGCCGGGATCCACTGGGGGATTGCCACCATGTAAGCACCCTCTGGGGAGGGTGGGCCATCTTTGGAGGAAGACTACCCAGTAAGAAGAGTGAGTCCTGGATATTGGCAAACTCTGGTGGTTTACAAATACTTTCACAAACATCACGATACCTTAAAAAGCAGTGAAATGGCTACTTAGAATGTATTATTACTATTTCTTCTGTTATTAGTCCTCACAGACAATAAGTTCATCACAGGCAGGGTATAAACATACTCAGTGCAGTGTTCACAGACAGCTGATTCTACCCGTCCCCTGCCTCCTAGGTTTTCACTGAGCAAATATTGTAAACCTCCAGCACCTGGGAAGGGTGCAAAGACATGGCCTCAGCTCTCAAGCATTTTGTAGCGTAGTGGAGGGATAAGACTTGGGTCCAAGTACCTGTGACACCAGGAGACAGTGATGAGAGTCACAGTGTGCCGGCTCGTTCAGGGGATGGGGTGGTGACAGCCAGCTTGCTGGGGGTGGGGGTGGGGGTGGTGTCAGGAAGGCTTCCCAGAAAAAGAGGCCTTCGGCATTTAAACAGAGCTTTGAAGGGACGTGGGGGTGACCCTGGATGCGCTCATTCACTCTGCCTGTTGTGCTCTGACCTGCAGGACCACCTGGGAGAGAAGATGGTCTGACTCTGGCCTCACTGGCTTCAGTCTGGATCTGTGCAGCTGCCATGCTTATTTCTCAGGCCCCTGCCCACTGTTCCTCTTCAGCCACCAGCAGCCTCTGAAAGGGGCCCGCCCACCTTTTCAGAACTGGCAGGGTGCTGCCTACACTGCAGAGCAGGGCCTAGATGGGGACCCTCCCAGCACAGCCACTGCCCCATAGTCCCGGAGACACGTGGTGGCACGCCTTCCTGGACCCTCGCTCATGACGAGCCCAAGTTCGCCAGGTCGGGTGTGGTTTGTTTCTGTTTCAGGACCATCTTCCTCATCGTGCTGTTTTCTCAGTACCTGAAAAACATCGCGGTGCCTGTGCCTGTTTACGGACGAGAGAAGAAGTGTCACACCTCTAAGTTCTACCTGTTTCAGGTCTTCCCTGTAAGAAGCGCCCCCCCCCACCCTCTGCCATTCTTAGTTGACTCACCTGGAGAGTGAGGGGCAGCCTCTTGCTCTCCCCGATGGTCCCCAAGTCAAATGCTCTCCACCTGCAGCGGCCTCTCCCCCTCAGCCTCCCTTAATTGCCCCGCGGGTGGTGGGAGCCTTGGTGTAATGCCGTCCCAGATCTTCCCTCATTGCTTCTCCCCCAGGAGTAGAGAACTCGCCCCAGGTTGCCACCCTGGGCACCACTGTGGGACAGTCTTCTCGTGTCCCTGGGCCGTCCTCATAGCATGGCACTGGGGGAGACAGCCAGGCTCACCGCTAAAGGTGCAAAACTAAGGGCTAAGTTGCTTAGATCAGTTTCTTTCTCATCGGCTCCTGGATAATTCAGATCCTGCTGACGGTGATGGTGTCTCCTTTTTCAGAGCCTTCTCTGTTGAATTTGCTCCACTCTGTCAAGTAGGTGCCGTTGCCAACCACACAAATGTGTTTTCAGGTTCAATTTATCTGTGATATACATTCTGCGTTATAAAAAGATACTTCCACATAATGATCTCATTGATCCCTCAGCAACCCTGTAGGCCACTGGTTCAAAAGTTCAGTATGCGTAAGAATCACCTGGGGACATTGCTAAAAATGCCGATGTCTGGGGTTCTACCATCAGAGATTAAAAGTCAGTATATCTGAGGACCCCACTTTAAGAAATTCTGCCTCAGGCTCTGCAGAGCAATGGTTGTAATTCCATTGTACAAATGAGGACACTGAGGCTCAGGGAATTTGATCCAGGGTCATGTGACCAGCAAGCAATAGAAAGGGAGTCAGACTGCAATCCTTCTGACCCAGGCTCTGTCCACTTTCCTAGACATTTCTGCCTCTACTTGACACAAGGTCTCCCCACAGTTTAGTTTCTCTATTCCTGTAATGTGTTCATTATCCACTGACACAGCGGATTCCTGTTGTCACTGGAAGGGTTTGTAACCCAACACTTCCTCATCTCATAGAGCTTTCCCGACTCCCTCCTTCGCCCACCCTCGCTGGGAGGTGTGGGCAGGCGCAGGGGTGGGGCCCAGTGTGAAGGGCGCCTCCCTCCGGCAGGTGTTGCTGGCGCTCTGCATCTCCTGGCTGCTGTGCTTCGTGCTCACAGTCACCAACGCCCTCCCCTCGGCGCCTGCAGCCTACGGGTACCTGGCCCGCACAGACACCAAGGGCGACGTCCTGAGCCAGGCTCCGTGGTTTCGCTTCCCTTACCCAGGTAACGAGACGCCCACTCCGGGGCCCATCTTGCCTGGGGCATATGCTTCCCAGGACTGCCCATGAGGCTCAGGCACCAGAGGGGGAAATGAGTAGCGCTGGGGCGGGATCTCCTCCAAGGGATCTGGCAAGGAGGGACAGGCCCTGCGGAGTCCATATGAGACCCCTAAGAGAGGAAGGAGACCCTTGGGTGGTCCTAAGAACCCTTTGGGGGTGGTGGACCAAAGGTTCCCTCTCCCAGCCCTACCTCCTTCCTGGCCCGCATGCCTCGTCCCCTCCTCCACATTGCTCAGGCCCCATCAACTGGGGGTGGGGAAAGCACAGAGGGATCCTGACCTCTTAGCCAACCTTTGGGTCTCCTCATGGAACTGGTGGATCCCACACAAGGGAGGCTTGGGGCTGAATTCGAACATTTCTGGGTTGCTGGTCAAGGGCATCTCCCTTCCCTGCAGTTCTTGGCTCAGGGTGTGAGAATAACCACGTTCCAGCTGGGGGGGGTGAGGAGGTCCTGGCCTCATGGACTGGGGAGCCAGGACCTCCCTGAGTAAGAATCCTGAAAGCCTTCAAAAGGCTTCAAGGCCTTCCTGGAAAGAGGCCCGGTTTCTGGTTCTTTTTGTGCACTGTGACCTCAAGGTCAGGGCCTCTGACCCATCCTCAGGGAGGCATGGGAGGGCAGGAGTCTGAGACACAGCTTCAGGACAGTTGTTGGGTTGGAAGACGTGTTGCCTGGTCTTTAAAGCCTTCCAGAGAACCCTGGCAAGGGAATTATTTGGGGTCCAGCAGCCTGTTATCTTCCAGATGAATTTTCCCTCTGCTCTGCATTTTCAGGGCAGTGGGGCCTCCCCACCATCAGCCTGGCTGGGGTCTTTGGGATCATCGCGGGGGTGATCTCCTCAATGGTGGAGTCAGTAGGCGATTATTATGCCTGTGCCCGCCTGGTGGGGGCACCACCCCCTCCGAAGCACGCCATCAACCGAGGCATCGGCATCGAGGGCCTGGGCTGCCTGCTGGCCGGGGCCTGGGGTACGGGGAACGGCACCACCTCCTACAGCGAGAATGTCGGCGCGCTGGGCATCACCAGGGTAAGGCTGCTGACAGTGGCTACGGGGGTGGGGTGGTGGGCGGGCAGGCTAGGTACCTGAATCTGTCATCAGTGTCTTAGCCTCTTACTGTTGCTGCAACAAATTATCACAAACTTGATGGCTTCCAACAACCCAGATGTATTATTTTACTGATCTGGAAGTCAGAACTCCAGCGCGGGTCTCACAGGGCTGCAGTAAAGGTATTGGCAGGGCCGTGTTCCTTTCTGGAGGTTCCAGGGGAGAATCTATTTCCTTGTTTTTTCCATCATCTAGGGGCTGCCCACATTCCTTGGCTATGGCCCCTTTCCTCCATCTTTAAAGCCAGCAACATGGCATCTCTCTGACCTTTCTTCCTTAGTCACGTCTCCCTTTGACCACAGCTGGGAAAGATTACCTGCTTATAAGGATGCATGTAATTAGGTTGGGCCCACCTGGATAACTCAGGCTACTCTGTTCATCTCAAAATCCTTAACTTAATCACACTGCAAAGTCCTTTTGCCATTAAGGTAACATATTCACAGGTTTGGGCATGGACATCTTTGAGGAGCCTTTATTTTACTTACTATACTTGACCTTCTTGGTTGTGGTCACCTCCATGTGAATGTCGCAAGGGTACCTCACACTCAGAATGGCCTCTATTATGCTCAGTCCATGCCCTCATCCTTACTTCTCCTCCCGTAAACCTTGTCTTAGTGAATTCACCCAGTCATCCTTAACTTCTCTCTCTGTTGTGCACTTCTCACAGTGGATTTTATTTTTTCAACATGCGTGCTGCCCTCCTGTCCTCTTGTCTCCATTCCCAGTATCACAGCTTTATCATCTCCCACCTGGACATGGCAGTATCCCTAACTGTCTCTTCCCAGGATCTTGCCCATCTCTAATCTAGCTACCACACGGCTGCCCAAGGATCTTTCTAGAACCCAATTAAATTAGTCCCTGCTTAAAATCTCTTCCAGGCTCCATTTTCCACAGGAAAGCCCCATAAGGTCAGCAAGAATTCTTCAAGATGGTGCTTTCTTCTTATTATTATTTTTTTTGGCTGCATTGGGTCTTCGTTGCTGTGCGTGGGCTTTCTCTAGTTGCGGCGAGCGGGGACTACTCTTCGTTGCGGTGCGCGGGCTTCTCATTGCGGTGGCTTCTCCTTGCGGAGCACGGGCTCTAGGCATGCAGGCTTCAGTAGTTGCGGCTCGCGGGCTCTAGAGCGCAGGCTCAGTAGTTGTGGCACACGGGCTTAGTTGCTCCGTGGCATGTGGGATCTTCCCAGACCAGGGATGGAACTCGTGTCCCCTGCATTGGCAGGTGGATTCTTAACCACTGCGCCACCAGGGAAGTCCCCAAGATGGTGCTTTCTAAGGTGACTGTGAAAAGAATATTATTATGATGTTGCTTTCCTGTATGCTTCAGTGCATAGGTACAGTGTTTCCCAGCACAAGTGAAGTGAGCTTTGGAAAATACTCACTTTCCTCCACCCACATCCCCACCCTGTATTTTCTGATAGCTCCCTTGGACCTATCTACCTCTGTACCCTGCATGGCCTCTGGCCCATAGTGAGAGCTAAAATCTGTGAGCAAACAGCAGAGCCAGCACCCAGCCCTATGGCAAGTTCGATGTGCTTGGACACTGTGGACTCTTTGACATTTTCCCAAAGTTTCAAGACCTTTAGTGCAAGTGAGAGGAACATTTTTCCACGTGAGGGCCACTGACCCACACAGAAATGTGGGAATGGGCTATGTAAGTATAAAGCAGCAAATATTTTTCTTGCTGAAAGGAAGATATCTCATGCAGACCAGAAAATTATATTCAATAAACAGAACAAAAAATATTTTTGATGTATCATTTCTAAATTAAGACCCTTTACAGGAGAGGGAAAGAGCAGGCAAGAAAAGATACATAGACACCAAACAGGGTATAAATCCAGCAGGAGACCGATTAACTCTGGTCTGGACTCATACCTCCCCCTTGTGGCCCCGTGTTGCATCTGCATTCATGGGCTCTGACCTATTCTTGGTTCTCTCCTGGTCAGTTGGGAGAAATCAGGCTGAAGGCCAAAGATCTCCCATCACTTCTCTAGGGTGTCATGGCTCCCAGCCCAGATGTGAATCCTGAGACCAAAAGACGCCCAGGGCTGCGTGATAAATTCTGTGGTAGTAGGATTGGGGATGACCTGCCATCTTTATGAGACCGTTAGCATATCCAAAGGGTATTGGTTGAACCTGACAAGTTGATCTATTGTGCTTAGATTCATGTCTTTGTTCCCACAGTTCATTGCTAGGGTTGTAAACAAAAAAAGTTATTTTGATGTGGTTAATTCCTATCACTTGTCTTCTAATGAAGAAAGTTAAATAAATAAGCTCTTAAACTGGAAAGAAAAATAAGCAAAGGCAGAATCTGCTGCTTTATTGCTGCATTAATGGGCTTCAAGTTGTTGACATTGGAGTATCTTAAAAAAATGTTTAAATTGTGGTAAAAGACATATAAAATCTACCATCTTAATTATTTTTGTGTACAGTTCAGTAGTATTCAGTGTATTCACATTGCTGTGCAACAGATCTCCAGAACTTTTTCATCTTGCAAAACTGAAACTACACTAGAGTATCTTTTAAGGACTGGGAGTAGAAACAAATGCATGAGAAGAGGTTCAAGAACTACCTAAGCACATTCATTGATAATAGACTCATGATGGGATATTCAGACATTTGCAGCACAACTCTAACTTTTGAGGATGAGGCTGAATGCTTCCAGGTCAGAGGTCATTTTTGTCTCACTGGTAGCTGTCACTCAAACCCCAGATACAACCCTTGACTAGCACAACAATCATTACTGTCCAGCGTGTGACAGCTGTGTGTGCCTGGCACTGGGATGGGATGTGGACCAGAGCCCATAATCTTCACAGCAGAGTGGTTTTTTTTTTTTAACCTTTGTAGAAACTTTTTATTTCCAGATCTAATAGCTGCTCTAAGCGGGTGAAACATACTTCTTTAGCATTCCCAAACTCCTAGCTGCTTGAGAAACCCTATGCAAACCAGGTAATAGCAATTAGTAGTGACTCTAGCACAACTGGTCCTTGATTTTGGACCAGTTAATGCTGTATAATGCCATGGGGAGGAGCCTTGTCTCTGTTCTGTATCTTAATGAACCTCCGGATAGATGAAGGAGGAATCATAGTTTACACATAATCCATGATAATTGCTTGTTGAGAAAATCTAATTTGTCCTAATTGAGAAAATGTATCAATTAATAATAATGAAGTGACTTATAGAGGGAACTTTTTAAAAAACTTTATTGAAGCATAGTTGATTTACAATGTTGTGCTAATTTCTGCTATACAGCAAAGTGATTCAGTATTATATAACATTTTTCATATTCTTTTCCATTATGGTTTACCACAGGATGTTGAATATAGTTCCCTGTGTTATACAGTAGGACCTTGTTGTTTATCCATTCTATATATAATCGTTTGCATCTGCTAATCCCAAACTCCCAATCCATCCCTCCCCCACACCTGCTCCCCCTTGGCAACCACAAGTCTGTTCTCTATGTCTGTGAGTCTGTTTCTTTTTTGTAGATATGTTCATTTGTGTCCTATTTTAGATTCCACATATAAGTGATATCATAGGGAATTTGTCTTTCTCTGTTGACTTACTTCACTTAGTATGATAATCTCTAGGTCCATCCATGTTGTTGCAAATAGCGTTACCCTTTTTAATGGCTGAGTAATATTCCATTGTATATATGCACCACATCTTTATCCATTCATCTGTTAATGGACATTTAGGTTGTTTCCATATCTTGGCTATTGTGAATAGTGCTGCTGTGAACATAGGGGTGCATGTATCTTTTCAAATTAGAGTTTTGTCCAGATATATGCCTAGGAGTGGGATTGCTGGATCGTATGTCAATTCTATTTTCAGTTTTTTGAGAAACCTCCATACTGTTTTCCATAGTGGCTGCACCAATTTACATTCCCACCAACAGTGTAGGAGGGTTCCTAGAGGGAACTTTTTGAAATGTAAATCACATCATGTCACTACCCTGCTTAACACAACTCTACTGAGTCTCCTTTGTCTTTGGATTCATTATTTTTAATTGTAGTAAAAGACACGTAACATAAATTTAGCCTCTTAACCATTTCTAAATGTATAGTTCAGTAGAGTTAAGTACATCCAAATTGTTGTGCAACCAATCTTCAGAACTCTTTTCTGTTGCAAAACTGAAATCTGTACCAATTGAACAACTCCTTATTCCCCCCTCTCCCAGCCCCTAGCAACCACCATTCTACTTTCTGTCTGTATGAATTTGACTGCTCTAGGTACCTTATATAAGTGGACTCATACAGTATCTGTCTTTTTGTGGGTGGCTTATTTCACTTAATATCCAAGGTTCATCCATGTTGTGCAGGTGTCAGAATTTATTTCCTTTTTAAGACTGAATAATATTCCATTGCATGTATATACTACGTTTTGTTTATGCCTTGTCTTTGGAATTTATTGTAACTCCTTTCCATGGCCCTTAAAGCACTTCATGACAGAGTCCTTTCCTTGCTTTCCACCCCATCTCCTGTCTCTCACCCTGCGTCACTGTGCCCCAGGCACATCAATTCCCTCCCCTATGTTTATTGAGATACACTTGGCATATAACATTTTGTAAGTTTAGGTGTACAATGTGTTTATTTGATACACTTATATACTGCAATATGATTACCACCATTAGCTAACACCTCTATCACATTACATAATTACCATTTCATTTTTGTGGTGAGAACATTTAAGATCTACTATCTTAGTAACTTTGAAGTATACATTTTTGTTAACTATAATCACCATGGTGTGCATTAGGTCCCCAGAACGTATTCATCTTCTAACTGAAAGCTTGTACTCTTTGATGAACATCTCCCCATTTCCCCCACCCAGCAGCCCCTGGTAACCACCATTCTACTCTTTACTTCTACAAGTTTAGCTTTTTTAGAGTCCACATGTAAATGATATCATACAGTATTTGTTTTTCTCAGTTTGACTTACTTCACTTAATGTAATGCCCTCAAGGTCCATCCGTGTTGTCACAAATGGCAAGATTTCATTCTTTTTTATGGCTTAATAATATTTCATTGTATATACCACATCTTCTTTATCCATTCGTCTGTTGACAGACACTTAGATTGTTTCCATATGTTGGCTATTGTAAATAATGGTGCAATGAACATGGTGGGGGGGGGTGCATATATTCTTTTGAGTTAGTGTTTTCATTTTCTTTGGATAATCCCAGAAGTGGAATTGCTGGATCATATGGTAGTTCTATTTTTAACTTTTTGAGGAAGCTCCATACCATTTTTCATAGTGGCTGCACCAATTTACATTCCCACCAGCAGTGCACAGGATTCCCGTTTCTCCACATCCTTGTCAGCACTTGTTACCTTGTGTCTTTTTGATGATAGCCATTCTAACAGGTGTGAGGTGATATCTCATTGTGGTTTTGATTTGTGTTTCTCTGATGATTAGTGATGTTGAGCATCTTTTCATGTACCTGTTGGCCATTTGTATGTCTTCTTTGGAAAAAAATGTCTATTCAGTTCCTCTGCCCATTTTAAAATTGTTTGTTGTTGTTGCTGTTATTGAATTGTATGAGTTCTTTATATACTTTAGATATTAAACCCTTATCCAATATACAGTTTGCAAATATTTTCTCCCATTTAATAGGTCGCTTTTTCATTTTGTTGATTGTTTCTTTTGCTGTGCAAAAGCTTTTTAGTTTAATGTAGTCCCACTTTTGGATTTTCACTTTTTTTTAAAAAAAAATTTATATTTATTTATTTATTTTTTTCTGAGCTGTGTCTTAGTTGCGGCACGCAGGATCTTTGTTGCAGTGTGCGGACTTCTTAGTTGCAGCATGTGAACTCTTAGTTGCAGCATGCCTGCGGGATCTAGCTCCCTGACCAGGGATCGAACCCAGGCCCCCTGCACTGGGAGCACAGAGTCTTACCCACTGGTTCACCAGGGAAGTCCCTGATTTTCACTTTTTTTGCTTGTGCTTTTGGTGTCATATCCTAAAAAAATCATTGCCAAGACCAATGTCAAGAAGCTTCCCTGTGTTTTCTTCTAGGAGTTTTGCGGTTTCCAGTTTTACATTTAAGTATTTAATCCATTTTTAGTTAAATTTTGTGAGCGGTGTTAAGATAGTTGTTCATTTTCAGTTTTCCACATGTGGTTGTCCAGTTTTCCCAACACTATTTATTGAAGATACTATCCTTTCCACATTAAGTTTTCATGGCTCCCTTGTCAAGTATTAGTTGACCATATATGCATGGGTTTATTTGTGGGCTCTCAATTCTGTTCCATTGGTCTATGTGCCTATTTTTATGCCAGTACCATGGTTTTTTTTTTTTTTTTAAAGACAATCAGATGTTTTTATTTAGTTATTTATTTATTTTTGGCTGTGTTGGGTCTTTGTTTCTGTGCAAGGGCTTTCTCTAGTTGTGGCAAGCGGGGGCCACTCTTCATCGCGGTGCGCAGGCCTCTCACTATCACAGCCTCTCTTATTGCGGAGCACAGGCTCCAGACGCGCAGGCTCAGTAATTGTGGCTCACGGGCCTAGTTGCTCAACGGCATGTGGGATCTTCCCAGACCAGGGCTCAAACCCGTGTCCCCTGCATTAGCAGGCAGATTCTCAACCACTGTGCCACCAAGGAAGCCCAGTACCATAGTGTTTTGATTACTATAGTTTTGCAGTATAGTTTGAAATCAGGACGTGTGATGCCTCCAGCTTTTTTTCTATTTTTCTTTTTCAGGATTGCTTTGGCTATTTGATGTCTTTTGTGGTTACATAAGCATTTTAGGTTTTTTTTTTCTACTTCTGTGAAAAATGCCATTGGAATTTTGACAGGGATTGCATTGAATCTGTAGATGGTTTTGGGTAGTATGGACATTTTAACAATATTAATTCTTCCAGTCATGACATGGGATACCTTTCCATTTATTTGTGTCTTCCTCAGTTTCTTTCATCAGAGTCTCATATTTTTCACCTCCTTGGTTAGATTCATTCTTAAGTACTTCATTGTCTTTGATGCTATTGTGAATGGGATTGTTTTATTTCTTTTTCAGATGTTTTATTGTTAGTGTAGAAAAATGCAGCTGATTTCTGTATGTTGATTTTGTATCCTGCAACTTTACTGAATTCATTGATTAGTTGTAACAATTTCTTGGTAGAGTCTTTAGGATTTTCTATATATAAGATCATATCATCTGCAAATAAAGATAATTTTACTTCTCCCTTTCTGATTTGGATACCTTTTATTTCTTTATCTTACCTGATTGCTATGGCTATGACTTCCAGTAATATGTTGAATAGGAGTGGTGAGAGTTGTCACCCTTGTCTTGTTTCTGATCTTAGAAGAAAAGCTTGCAACCTTTCAGCATTGAGTATGATGTTAGTTGTGGGCTTTTTGTATATGGCCTTTATTGTATTGAGGTGCATTCCTTCTATATTTAATTTGTTGAAAGTTTTTTTTATCCTGAAAGGATGTTGGATTTTTCCAATGCTTTTTCTGTGTGTATTGAGATGACCATATGTTTTTATCTTTCATTCTATTAATGTGGTGTATCACATTTATTGATTTGCACATGTTGAGACATCCTTGCATCCCAGGGATAAGTCCCACTTGATCACGGTGTATGATCCTTTTAATGTACTGTTAAATTTGGTTTGCTAACATTTTGTTGATAGTTTTTGCATCTATATTCATCAGGGATATTGGTCTGTACAGTTGACCCTTGAACAATATGGGGAGTGGGGTGGGGTTAGGGGCACCAACCCTCCTTGCAGTCGAAAATCCATGTATAACTTATAGTTGGACCTCTATACACGTGGTCCCTCCATATCCATGGTTCCATCATATCTGTGGTTCCACATTCATAGATTCAACCTATCATGGATTGTTTAGTACTACAGTATTTACTGTTGAAAAAAATCTGCCTATAAGTGAACCCACACAGTTCAAACTCATTGTTCAAGGGTCAACTGTACTTTCTTTTCTTTTCTGTCCTTATCTGGCTTTGGTATCAAGGTAATGCTGGCCTCCTAAAATGAGATTGTGAAGTAAGTATTATTAATCCCACCTGGTAAATTTGGAGGCTGACATTTTGAGAGGTTAGGTAACTTGCGTGAAGCCATACAGCTAGTTGGAGGCAGAGTTGGGATTGGCTCTCAAACCCCATTCTTAAGCATTGGGCCACTCCCTCCCAAGAGAGACTTCTTGCCTCACTATAAAGTCTGCCTAGAGAAGGAGCATTGGAGTCAGGACTTGAAGACATGTATGAGAGCAGCAGAGAGGAGAGGTGAGGGCAGAGGCTGGGACCCAAGGTCACACCTTCATCCTTTCGCCAGCACCATGTGGGAGTAGAGGGGGGCCATTTCTGGGTCAGTCGATGCTGCTCCTGTGGGTCCCCTGGAGCCATTGTTTGTGATGCCCCAGGAGCAGGGCAGAGGCCTCCAGGGTGTGTGGCCTAGCTGCTTCTGAGCTCCTCGTCTCTCCCCCATCTCCCTGAGTGCTACAGGTAGGGAGCAGGATGGTGATTGTCGCTGCGGGCTGTGTGCTGCTCCTGATGGGCGTATTTGGGAAGATCGGGGCTGCGTTTGCCACCATCCCAACCCCTGTGATCGGAGGCATGTTCCTGGTGATGTTTGGGGTCATCACTGCCGTGGGGATTTCCAATCTTCAGGTGAGGCAGGGCACCCTTAGGAAAGCAGCAGCATTGCATCTCCTGAAAGGAGCCCATGGGAATGGAGATGAATGGAACAGCGTGGGGACAAGGGAGGAGGGGAAGGGAATCCTCAGTCCCAGAAACCGCACTGGCCCCAAATGGGAGAAAGAAATAACCAGAAGCATCCAAATTTCTGAAAAACAAAATTGCATCAGTTTGAATTGGATTATCCAGACCACTCAGCTCCCAGGGTCAAGTGGGAGTCGGGACTTGGCTAAGAACGTGTGCCCTCTGAGTCCAACTGCCCCCTCCAGTCTCAAGTGGTGGGGGGGTGGGGTGGTTGGGAGGGTGTTTGATTGACGTGCAATACAGGTACTGATCATTCCGGCTCTGCCGTGGGGGCCTCTCTCCTGTAGTACGTGGACATGAACTCGTCCAGAAACCTCTTCATCTTTGGCTTCTCCATCTACTGTGGGCTTGCTGTTCCCAACTGGGTGAACAAGAACCCAGAGAGGCTCCACACAGGTGATTCTCCGTCCTCTAGACTGTGATCACTCCAGGGGCAGAGCAGGTGGGGTCCCTGGTCCCTGGGAATTCCTGTCACTTTTTTAAAAAATTAACTGTAGTCACCATGCTGTACATTACATCACCATGACTTATTTATTTCCAGTTCTATTGAGATATAATTGACATACATCACTGTATGAGTCCCAGGTGTACAGCATAAAGGTTTGACGTACATGTATTGTGAAACGACTACCATAATAAGTCTAGTTAACACCCATCTCCTCATATAGACACAATAAAAAGAAATGGGAAAAAAAAGAAAAAATTTTCTCCTTGTGGTGAGAACTCTTAGGATCTACTCTCTTACCAACTTTTCTATATATCATACAGCAGTGTTAACCATAGTCGTCATGTTGTACATTCCATCCCTCGTACTTATTTATCTTACAACCAGAAGTGTGTACCGTTTGATCACCTTCCTCCAGTTCCTGCTCCTCACACCCCCTGCTTCTGGTAACCACAAATCTGATCTCTTTTTCTATGAGTATTTTTTTTAACAGTCTATATATAATAAGTGAGATCATACAGTATTTGTCTTTCTCTATCTGATTTATGTCACAGCATAATGCTCTCAAGTTCCATCCAAGTTGTTGCAAATAGCCAGATTTTATGGCTGAATACTATCCATTGTAAATATATACCTCATTTTTTTTAGTCATTCATCCATTGATGAACACTTAGGTTGTTTCCATATCTTGGCTCTTGTAAATAATGCTGCAATGAAGGTGGCTGTGCACCTTCTTTTTGAGTTAGTGTTTTCTAACTAACTTTACATATATATATCTTTTTGAGTTAGTGTTTTCATTTTCTTTGGATAAATAACCAGGAGTGGAATTACTGGGTCATATGGTAATTCTATTTTTTAATTTTTTGAGGAACTTCCATACTGTTTTCCATAGTGGTTGCACTAATTTACATTCCCACCAACAGTGCATAAGGGTTCCTTTTCTCCACATCCTTGCCAACACTTCCTAGTTCTTATCTTTTTGGTAAAAGCCAAACAGGTGTGAGATGATATCTCACTGTGATTTTGATTTGCATTTCCCTGATGTTGAACACCTTTCATGTACCTATTGGCCATCTGTATATCTTCTTTGGAAAAATCTCTATTCAGATCCTCTGCCCATTTTTTAATCCCTGTCACTTTTGTCTTCACTCTAGGGATTCTCCAGTTGGACCAGGTCATCCAGGTGCTGCTGACCACGGGCATGTTTGTTGGTGGATTTCTGGGCTTTCTACTGGACAACACCATCCCTGGTAGGGCTCACCTTTGCTCTGTAAGCTGACAGTTTGGGTAGATGGTCAGCATTTGGGTCACCCACATTGCTTCTCTAGCCCCAGTTCTCATGTGAGACTGGCCACAGCATACCCTGAGTGGGCCCTGCGTCTGGGTGGGGTGTATGGGCCTGTACTAGCTTTCTAGGGCTGCCATCACAAAATGCCACAGACTAGGAGGCTTAAACAATCGAAATGTATTTCCTCACAGTTCCAGAGGCTAGAAGTCCAAGAACAAGGTGTTGGCAGGATTGGTTTCTCCTGGGGCCTCTCTCCTTGACTTGCAGATGGATGGCCTTTCCTTCCTGTGTGTGCATCTCTGTTGTCTCTCTGTGTGTCCTAATCTCCTCTTCTTATAAAGACACCAGTCAGATTAAATTAGAGCCCACCCTAAAAACCTCGTCTTTAACTAAATCACCACTTTAAAGAGTTTATCTCCAAATACAGTCACATTTTGAGGTTTGTGGGGTTAGGGCTTCAACATGATTTTTTTTTGGGGGGGGGGACACAATTCAGCCCATAAAAGGACCCTCAGGTGAGAAATACACCAGAAGCAAAAAGCAAAAGACATAGCCCCAGCTCTCTTAGAGCCTGCCGTCTAGTTGATGAGGGAGAGAACGCATGTGTTCATTTATTCATATTCCAATAAAAACCACAGCAAGTGCACTGTGTTCCAGGTGCTCTGTATTGAGGATACAAAGAGCTGCAACACATGCCCCCCTGCCTTCTAGAAACTCACAGGCTAATAGGGGAGAGAGACATGAAAACAGACCATTACAGTACAGGGCAGTAAGTGTGATGGTGAGCAAACCAAGCCCATGAGCGCTGAGGTGAAGAGCACAGAGCTGCCCTCACTGGTGGCTTTCAGTGCTCCCTTCTAGATCCTCCCACGGCCCCTTGAAAGGACCTCCGTGATAGCTCCTGCTTCGTGGTATTCCGTTTCCCACACTTCTTCTCTCCACCAAATGTAAAATGCATCTGCATTCCAGAAACATTGAAATATAGAAAGGTTCGCTCCAGAAGATGAGGAAAGAACAGTGGTTCATAGAAGGTCATACCCCGGAGCTCAGGGAGCACCTGATGATGAGCTGAGTTGAGCTGAGCTGATTCTTGGGATGGGCTTGGAGGAGGAGGAGGAGAAGGAGGAGGAGGAGGGGCTGCAGTCGGGTGCAGGGCACTGAGACGAGGCCTCATGCGTGCCTGCAGGGGGTGCCAGAGGCTTCCGCCCCCTCCCTCAGGGTCCAGTCTTGACTGCTTGCTGTCTCCCGGTAGGAAGCCTGGAGGAGAGAGGCCTCCTGGCGTGGAATCAAATCCAGGAGGAGTCTGAGGAGACTACGAAGGTCTCGGAGGTGTACAGCCTGCCCTGGGGGATGGGCACCAGGTTCTGCACATCCTCCTGCACCCGGTGCCTCCCCTTCTGGCCCAGGCTGGCACGTGGCGGGACAGGTGAGGCGGGAGCGAGCCAGCTCACGCTCTGCTCCCGGGACCCCTCAGAAGAGCGGCCCAAGGGCGCCACAGACACCAGGATGTGAGAGCGCTCCTTCTGCACGTCCCAAAGCCTTCACTGTCCCCCACCCAATGTGCTGAGCTCCCCGCTCACGTGGGGCGGGGACCCTGCCCTCTCGAGTACCTCTGCACCCCGCACATGGTGGCAGCCAAATAAGTATTAGATTAAGACCACGACAAGCGTGCTTTGACCCAGTCACTGAGTCACCGAGGTCTGGCCCCAAGCTGCTTCCTTCCACTGTGCTCCAGCCCTCCCGTCTCCAGTGTAAACCAGTCCTCTTGGCAGTATTTTGATGCATCGGGAGGAAGAGGCTTTGGGTGGGGCAGGGGACGGAGATGGGGCTGTTTGCTGAAAGGTGACGGGAACAGTTCTCTTCCTCCCCAAAGAGGCTGGAGGCCCTGCCAGCACCCCCAGGCCCTTCTCTTCCAGACGCTTCCTCTTCCAGGCCCCTCCCCTCCAGGCCCCTCCCCGCCAGGCCCCTGCCATTTGTAAACACTGAAGGGCCAGCAAAGCTACAATCCCTGCACAGCCCCAGCGCCAGTCCTTGGGGTCAGACTGTGCATCACAGGACGGTATAGTGAGGCAGTGGGCTCTGGCGCTGTGGAGTCAGGACCAGGTTTGGATCCTAAGACTTAACCTGCATGTCAGGTTCTCAGAGGGACATTAAACAGTCAAAGCATTTGAGAGGCCTTCAGTGGAGCGGAGCCACTGTTGTTATGATATATAAACTGTAAAGAGCCAGGCGAACCTGTTCTCTCTGCATCCTCAGTGGATTAGTCAGGATTCTCTAGAGAAACAGAGCCAATGGGTGTGTGTGTGTGTGTGTGTATACACATACATGTCTGCAGAGAGATATATACATGTGTATACACACACACACATACATATATGGGGGTGGTGGGAGGGCAGGGTGGGGAGAAAGAGAGAGAGATTGACTTAAGGAATGGACTCATGTGATTGTGGAGGCTGGCAAGTCCAAAGTCTGCAGGGTAGACCAGGAGGCTGGGAAGAGTTACAGCTGGAGTCTGACGGCAGTCACTGGCAGAATTCCCTCTTCCTGGGGGAGGTCAGTCTTTTGGTCTATTCAGTCCTTCAGCTGATTGGATGAGGCCCACCCACACTATGGAGGGTAATCTGCTTTACTCAAGCTCTACTGATTTAAATGTTAATCTCTTCTAAAAAAAAATACCTTCATAGAGACACCTGGAATAATGTTTGACCAAATACCTGGGTACCATGCCCTAGCCATGTTGACATATAAAATTAATCATCACACCCAGTGTACAGGCCCAGGGACATTTATGCACTCTGCCCAGGGGCCTCACCAGAAAGCACTCAGAACACTGTGGGATCTGGCTTGGACTCCATTCAGGAGTCTTTATTATCAGAAGAAGCAGATGTAGCTGATTCTACCTTGATGTCCTGGAGCACAGGGTTGAGGTCAACACTGTTCCTGGGCTCCTAGAACATGCAGGATGTGTGGTGGGCTCCAGAACTCTCTAGAACCCATCAAAACAATGTCCTGAACCCAGGTGTGCCGCAAGTACCCGGTGTCATGGGACAGATCCTGCCTGTCCTGTTCTTGAAAGGCTCGTGGCCTGGGCTTCAGGTGCATCCGGTACCCCCTGAATAGGAGCACAGTGGGAGCAGGTGTGTGCCCTGCAGCAGGCCAGCACCTCATACCAAACAACCCTGAAAGACTGACACGGGGCCACACTCCTCTTAAATACTTTATAATAATCAGAAACTACAACCATCAAAATGCTTTCAGGACAGCCCACTCCAAAACATCCTGCAAGGCTGAGGCAGGGGCAACCTGGGCTGCCAGCATTCAAACCTGGAGACTGCCCGCCCTCCTTCATCCCCTCCTGCTCCCAGCCCTTCTACATCACAGATCTTCATCGTCAAACGTCTCCATGCACCTCAACATTATCATCTCATCGTCGACGGGAAGGTCTGGTTCCTGCAAAACACAGGTAGAAGAGGATTCAATTTTATTTAAGGGCTCTGGGTCTCAGGCAGAGGAGAAGGCCCCATCATCTCAGGCGTGCCCCCCTCCCTCTGTCTCTCCCCCACATCTCTTCAGTGGTATCTTCTTCTCCAGCTTCCAGCCAGGAAGTTAAGAGCAATGGGGGGGGCAGGGAGTCCATTTCTATTTCACTCCACTCAGTACTCTGTGATCTCCAGAAAGGCTTCTCCTGGATTCAACAGAACTGATTTCTTTCCTCTCCTGGAGATTTCTGGGATCCCATAAGAGAGACGGGGGCAATCTTAAAGCTTTATCCAAATGCCCTCAACAGAGGATGGTAAATTACACCATGATGCACCCACCAGCTGTTTCAAAAAAAAAAAAAAAAAAAGGAATGAGATCCCTCTCTATCCGTAGGATAAACTATTTTAAAAGGGCAAGGTACAGAGCAATGTGTATAGTAGGCTACCATTTGTGTTTGAAAGATTCTGTAAATATCTGGAGAATATCTTTGGCTGGCTGTACAGAAACTGGTCATGGTAACTGCCTTCAGGGAAGGGAATGCGATAGTAAGCAAGGGACAGTGGTAGGCGAAAGACTACGTTTTCTTTGTATATCTTTTGGTAACTTTCGAACTTTAAATCATGTTCATGGGTTAGCTGTTTGGAGATAATTTTTTAAAAGAAACAGCGCTGTGTCTGTTTAGCAAGGGTTTCTCAGTCCTTTAACAATGACCCCAGCCAACCTCTCTGACTCCCCATTACCTCTTCCCCTAACCGTACGTTCCTGGGTTTGTGTTCTTCCTACCTCTCCCCACCCCAGCAGAAAATCAGCCCTGTAATTTGTTAGCCCTGATGGTTAGGGGTTGATCCCCTTGGGCCCTGGGAAGCACCCCTAATCCAGCCAACCATCTTATGAACGTGGGACCTGGTCCCCAGGGTGACGGCCAGCTTGGGGGTGACTCTGCAAATGAAGCCTCTCCAGCTCTGGAGAACGGTCCTCACCTGCTGGGCTCTACTGATGGGGGCGGGGTGCATGAGAGCCAGGGGATCCAAGAGGGGGAACAGCTGGTGAAAGGAAAAACCACCCAGGCCCATTGTTCAGGGTGAGGATACCGCAAAGGTTGAGAAAAGAGGGAGTCGGAGCATAGTGGTTGCCCGGAGGCCAAGCGTCCTGGGAGGGAAACACACACTGGAGTCTCTATCACACAGAGTGCTTGAATGTCATTCCAAATGTTCTACTTCCTTAAGCCTCTGAAAACGGCGAAGAGGCATTTTTAAGCTGCAGATTTGTGAAAGCACTAGGCTGTGAGAGGTGTTTGCTGGAATTGGGTGCTGAAATGTGTTGAGTGGTGTTCCCTCTAATTCATATCCTCCTGAAACCTATTTGGAAATAGAGTCTGTGCAGATGTAAGATTAGTTAAGGATGTCAAGCTGAAATCATCTGGATTTAGGGTGTGCCCTCAATCCAAATGGCTGGTGTCCTTACAGGATGAGAGGGACGGAGAGATACACAGCAGAAGGCCATGTGAAGACGGAGGCAGTGACTGCAGTGATGCAGCTACAAGCCAAGGAATGCTGAGGGTTGCTGGGAGCCACCAGGAGCTAGGAAGAGGCGAGGAAGGGTCCTTCCCTAGAGCTTCCAGAGAGAGCAGGGCCCTGCCAACACCTTAATTTGGCCTTCTGGCCTCCAGAGCTATGAGAGAATAGATTTTTGTTGTTTTAAGCCACCAAGTTCGTGGTAATTCGTAACGTCAGTCCTAGGAAACCAATACAGGTACTAATTAAGTTTCATCCAACCACCTCCCATGAAGCTGATAGCGGGGAACAAACAGGGAAGAGAATGCAGTTGCCCTCTTTACAAACCATCTACCAAAGCCTGAGGCCTCCTGCACGAGGACACTCTTGAACAGCTTGTCCAAAATACAGATTTCTGGGGCCGCATCTCTCAACACTGAATGGGCATCTTGGGTGTGGGGACAATGGGAGTCTGCATTTCCAATAAGCTCCCAAGGCGATTCAAGTCTGAGCACCTCTGCTTTCCATGGGTGCTCCAGCCCTGCCTGTTCTTTCTTTCCTGCCACGTGTAGAGAAAGGAAGCAGGGAAAGCAAAGACTGTCCCATCGATCCATTCTCAAAGCCTTGGTAAAGTGAACTGACTTCACTGTGTTGAGAGAAAGGGACACAGTGGTCAGAGCCAGCGGCCAAGGGTTGGGAGGTGGAGAGCAAAGCGCAGGGAAGGGCCCTGGCTCCAAGTGGAGATTCAAAGTGGTCTTGGCAGAGGGAAATGAAGGGTTAGCGGGAAGAGGGCCCCATGGAAAAGCTGTCCGAATTATTTGAGACATTTTCATCACTATCACTTACCTTTTTAAATGAACAGCTTCAGTTTTGCTAAATTCGTGAGAAAATCCATGGCTATGAACCTGAAAGGGCCTGTCCCCGTGGCAGCTCAGGCGTAACCCTCTCCCCCTGTGGAAGCTTCCAGGAATGGACCTTCTAACCAAGACCCCCCACAGTGCATGTCCCTGAGGCTGCACAGTCAGCTTTTTGGAAGCAGAAATTAATATCCTTCAAAAGCTGGCAGCAAATATTACCCCAGGGTCTCCGAAGATGACGAAACGGTCCGGCCCCTTAGAAAGGCATCAAGGAGTCACACAACATGTAGGAATGCCTGCGAAGGGCCAGGCCCCTGAGGTCTGGTCCCGGCATCAAGGGACTCCCAGGCTCAGGTCTGCCCTGAAGAGCATCCCTCTGTCTCTCCCCTCCATTTCCCCAGACATCCTCCGTTTCACAGGATGCATTAGGCTGAAGTCAACCACCCGTGGAAGAACGCCCCCCCCCCCCCGCCGTGGTGTGAGCTGGGGGAGCTGTAACCAGGTCTCCCCTCCAGAGCCCTTCTCGCCCTCCGAGGGGAGGTGAGCCAAGGCCTCACCGTACTCTGCTCCATCCTACCTGTTTGAACTGGGTGTTAACACAGCAAAGGCCTTTAAAAAAATTGATGATCTGCATGTAGAGCTGAAACTTCTCCTCGGGATTTTCTGGGTTGCAGACAGCCAGCACGGAACTGACAGCAGAAAGGAGGAAGAAACAGCAAACCTTTAGAATCCTAACGTTCTACCTCTGTTTGTACCCACTAAAATATCTGGATTACAGTGGGAGCCAAGCACTTTGAAGCACGCAGCTGAGCCCTCCATGGAAGGCTTGCATGGCCCCAGTTCCAACACCATGTCTGGAACCTGCTGGGAAAGCGAGACTACAGGGAGGCAGGCTCGCGCGCCTAGCTTAGTGTTCTGAGCTGTGGCCTGTGGAACAAGGAGCGAGATTTCCTCTCCTCCCAGAGTCAGGCTCGTACAGCAACGCCACACGGTTCTGCTCCCACCGGTGGTTGCCCAGGCTCGGGGGGCTCAGGGCACGGTCAAGACCAGCCCCTTGAGATGCCTCCGCTCAGGAGGTCTAACACGGAACACAGGCCTGGCGCAGAGGGCAGGCTGCTTTGCAGATTCCTTTCCTGCTGCTTCCTGGAACAAGGGGAGAAGCCTGCCAACAGGACCGTGAATCAGGCCTGGACAGCTGACTTCCTGCTGGAGTGAGGTCCCACAGTCAGCGTGGGAACCCCTGGCAGCAACCCCTGCCTTTTCTAGGGAAAATAGAAAAAAAAATGTTTTAATTGGTTGTTTTTTGTTCCATCAGTAGAGTGAGGAGTTCCAAGTACACTTTGGCCACTTTTCAGCAAAATCGTCTTCACAGCCCAAGCCCAGCTCAGAAATAGGAGCGTATGTCTCCAGCCAGTTTCAGCCAAATCAGACTCCACACACAGCTGGGAAGAGCCTGAGTCACCAGGGAAAAGCGCTTTGAGATTTTGGGCAAGTCTGCCTGGGCTGGGGGCGGTGGGGTGGGAGCAGAGGAGCAAATGCTGACCTCTGATCTGCCTGCAGGCGGCCAGGGCTCCAGGCCGTAGCCACAGGCCTCGGGGACAATGGAGATGTTCTTTGGGATCACGAGGACATGAATGTCAGCCTCACTCCCAAGGCAGAAAAACTAAATTTTCTTGCTTCTTTTTAGCCAGCTAGCCAAAGGGCCTGTGCCTTCAGGCTGTAAGACCACAGCTTTTCAAAGTAGCAAGGGAATTTCCATCCTAAACTTTCTTTCTGAGAAAACACACCTGTTTTCTTTTTTTAAAACAAGCTGCTTCTTGTTTTAACATCTCCCCAGATGCTCTTCTCACTTCAGGGGGTCAGCCATCCCCTCCTCCCCTCCTTCCACATCCTTCCCATCAGCACTGTGAAAAGCAGCTTCTCCCCTTGTGCGACTCAGAGCTCAGGGCACCGGGCCTGTTTCCACGTTGGCCCCGGCTCTCTGTGCCCCAGAGGCCCCCCACCCACCTCTCGGAGCAGACCGACTGCTGTAACCTGCCCATGGCCACCTCACCCCGGGGAACAGTGCAGCACAAGCAACCTGGAGTTGATAACCTGCTGTGTCTCAGCCCTGGGCCACGATGGAAGAACTGTCTACTCTGAAGAAGCCCCAGACAACATCATCCCCAGGGCAATGGCACAATCCTAGGACCTGCTTTGAATCACAGAAAAAAGTGGATTTCCAAGAACTTCCACTGAATTATGCTCCCTTCTGAGAGGCTGCAGGGGAGAGGCTCGTAAACACCCCAACAGGGGTGCCCATGCACACACACACTTACACACTCGTATACACACACAGTCTCACACCCCCTTCTTCACCTGGAGCTAGATGTACTTGGAGCCTCACTTTTGTCCCGGAAACTTGCCACATCGAAGGCATCTTCAAAAAGGATCTGAAAGGAAGCACAAAACTTCATGTGTCAGAAATACCCCTACACTTTGATGTTTGCTCTGGGTGGCTGGGGGAGAGATGTGTAGAAAGCCTCTCTAGCCCTCAGCCCCAAATGGGTGCATGTTAAAGCTGAGGCCCAAACCCAGGCTCTCTGCTTGGTGACCTTTCCAGAGGATGAGTATTAAGTTCTTGCCCACCGAGAACAAACTGCCAACCCCGAGAGGTGGCTGAGAGACGGGGAAGCACTGGGGACCATGGTCTCCTCCTTTTAAAGAAGGCGGGAGCTTAGGCGCAAGATGCAACAGCCAGAGGTGAACCTCAGTTTACACTGGAAAGGGCTCATCTACACCTCCCGAGGGGCAGAGACTATCTGAGCCCAGGATCCACAATCTAGCGGTTTCATGCCAGGGCAGCTGAACAGAGGTTAAGGGGGCTCTGGGGTTAAGCTGCAGGAAAGCCGACTCCCAGCCCTGCCATTCCCTAAGCTGTGACTTAATTTCCCAAATCCCAAAGGGAATCACAACAGTGCCTACCCATAGGGATGCTGCAAGAATTAAATGATGTATGGGAAGCAGCTGGCACATAATAATAGCTCAAATATGCTAGCTATTATTGAATACTATGTGCTTTGTAAAAGAAACACATGTTCATCTTGGAAATTTTGGAAAATAGAAACAAAGTTAAAATCACTGAGAAACAATCCCACCCAGAGATGTCCATTGTTGACATACTGATCTGTTTCCTCCAGTCATTTCCCCGAGACATAGCATATATTTCCAATTTTGGAATCTTGCTATTTAGAAAGTTCTCAGTTCTGCTTTTTAAAAATTTGTTGATTAATATTAAATATTCCACGGGAACATGATATACACTTAGCATTGCAGGATTTTGTAAATAAAGATACAGGATGCTTGGTTAAATTTGAATTTTACATAAAGAATGAATAATTTTTTAGCATACAAATGTCCCAAGTATTGCATGGACACTCTTATATGAAAATTTTAACTAGGTGTGCTTTTTACCCCTTCTATATGGGAGTCAAGAGGGCATTCTCTGATCCTAGTTGGCAAGTTCTAGCAGGTTCCCCAGGGTCTCCTCTTCTCTTACCTGGGGACACATTGCTCTTTGTCTTGGACAGAAGGGGTCCTTCTGTCTGCCGTTCACGTCTTTTTTTTTTTTTTTTTTAAGTTTTTTATTCTTTGATGTGGATCATTTTTTTAAAAATTTATTTTGTAATTTAAACAAGCTGCCAGATTTTTTTATGAAAAAATCTTCATATTCCAGATTGATTTTTTTTTAATTAATTAATTTATTTATTTATGGCTGTGTTGGGTCTTCGTTTCTATGCGAGGGCTTTCTCTAGTTGTGGCAAGCGGGGGCCACTCTTCATTGCGGCGCGCAGGCCTCTCACCATCGCGGCCTCTCCCGTTGCGCAGCACAGGCTCCAGACGCGCAGGCTCAGTAATTGTGGCTCACGGGCCCAGTCGCTCCGCGGCATGTGGGATCTTCCCAGACCAGGGCTCGAACGTGTGTTCCCTGCATTGGCAGGCAGATTCTCAACCACTGCGCCACCCGGGAAGCCCGATCATTTTTAAAGTATTGAATTTGTTACAATATTGCTTCTGTTTTATGTTTTGGTTTTTTGGTGGCAGGGCACGTGGGATCTTAGTTCCCCAACCAGGGATTGAATCCGACCCACTGCATTGGAAGGCGAAGTCTTAACCACTGGACTACTGCCAGGGACGTTCCCCACTTCATGTCTTCTTACAATTCACTTTCCCTGAACTGAATTCCCTGGGACTCTGGAATTGTGAATTGTCCTCCTGGCTTTCTGGACATTTTCTGGTGTCCTTCTTTTGGATATCCCTTTGGTCACCTCAGGATTTGGGAAGGGGTCACTGAAAGGCCTGGGCTCCTGTGTCCATCAGCACAGAAGCCCATTGTCTCCGTGTTCCTCCCCAGCAGGCCTGAGGCAGGGATGCAGGACCTAAATTCCTTCCCTCAAATCAATCAGCCCATCACAATCACAGGCCACATACCATCCTCACCTGTGCAAACCCCTCTCACAAACCAGCTCTTGGGGGCAGCATGGCCAGGCTCTGAGGTCCTTCTGGGGCACCCGGCACACTTACGGGGCCGCACCTCTCAGAAGCGAGGGGCACTGGCCACCTGATCCCGAGTCCAGGGGTTGGCACCAAACGCAGCTGTTCCACAGCAGAACCTCTCAGGTGGACCAGGAGCTGCAGAGGTTTCACTGCAACTAACTTAGAAGCCACAGCAGGAGTAAGTGGCTCTGTCCCTACCCTGGGCATAACTGTCATCTGCCCCGCTCACCTTGTCACTCAGCCCTGGGCTGGCCCAAGCTTGGGGACGGCGATGCAGGCAGAGCCCTGCTCTGGGCACGGCTAAGAGACTCTGCTGCCAGCTTCCCTCGACACCAGAAGAACGTGAGCCCTTAACCCTTCCTGAAAAAGCCCAGACAAGCTGCTTCTGTGATTTGGAGACATTAGATTCTGGGGTTTTCTCTTTGGGTCTGCTCTTCCTTGAGGAAAGTTTTGTGCTGCAAACACGTGTGCAGTCAGCTCAGTTTGACAGAATTTTCATCCATTTGACATACGTTTTCTTTTGCCTTCTTTGTTGTGGGACCCCAGGGCCAGGCACTTTGAGGCTACAAAGACATCTAGCCTGGCTGATGCTTGCCTTGGGTTGAGGTCTTTTGGGGCTGGTTGTCTGGCCCTGCTTTGGCCATTAGGGAGGAGAGCTCACATCCTCTCATGGTGGACCCAACTATTCGTAGTCAGATCAGAAGCCATAGTCCAGTGGAGTGGCGAATGGCGGGTGGGGAGGGGGCATGGGTGGTAGCGGTTGACTGTGGCATATCCGCCCTGCGAATTCCCTCGACTAACACCCGCGGTCATCAGTCACCTGGGGTGCTTGTTCAAAATGCAGATTCTGAGCCACCCCCTCGGGGACTCGGATTCAGTGGGTCTGGGGTACTAGCCAGGCACCTGCCTTTTTTTTTTTTTTATAGATTTATTTATTTGGCTGCCTCGGGTCTTAGTTGCGGCACGTGGGATCTTCGTTGTGGCATGCGGGATCTTTAGTTGAGGCATGTGGGATCTAGTTCCTTGGCCGGGGATAGAACCCGGGCCCCCTGCATTGGGAGCACAGAGTCTTAGCCTCTGGACCACCAGGGACATCCCCAGGCACCTGCCTTTTAACTAAACTCCACTTGAGAAGCATCAGGGGAGATCATGGAGGATAGAGCATAAACAGGTGACCAAAGGGCAGAGACTTGAAAAACTCTGTGCTGAAGGATACAATGCTTGAAGCAGGAACTATGTGCCCTGGACTTGCTAGGACACATGCTAGGCCTGGTCTGTGAACTGGAAGTACTGGGCAAGGTGACCACTGCTCCCCTGGCCCGGGCCCTGGTGGCTGGGAAACCTCCCAGAGGATGGGGCCTCCAGGGCTGGCCCCCAGCATCAGAGGCACTTGGAGGAGGTTCTCTGGCTCTAAGACTCCCCAGAGAGACACTGGACGTCCCCTCCAAGGGACCACCCGCGGAGGAGTATTTGGAAAGTCAGGGCAAAGCAGGGGGTGGGGTCCACGGAAGCTAAATGTCCCGCAAAGCACTAGACAGGCGCGGAGAGCAAAGCCGCAAGTGGTAGCAGCAGCCTTCTGAGGCTGTCCTAATTCTGGAAGAGTAGCTGAGGGGCCCAGTTTGATCTCAGCGCTGACCTAACGCCACCCAATGCTCTGCATGGCTCACCATGACCGTTTTTGCTGCTTGCACGCGGAGAAGCACATTTACAGCAGAGGCGTGGTTGCCTCCTCCGCGTTCTGCAATGCTCTTTGGGGTGGGAGCGGACCTGCTCTCAGGGATTGGGCCTGATTGGTCCTATCTCGATTACTCATTGGCTCAGTAATCTGGCAATCTGGCCAATTCTGGCCAATGAGAGGGCAGGAGAGGTACGGTGCAAATTCTGGGGAAGTTCTTCCTTGACCCTTAAGAAAGAGGCACAGGGAATCTTTTCTCCTACCTGATGTAGAGAAGGAATAACAACTTAATTGCTACCAGCTGCCGTTCCACAGTCACCACACGGGGTGGGGGAAGTGGGGTGGGGAGGGAAGGTGAGATGCCGGCCTTGAGACGAGACAGAGCAGGAAGACGGGAAGAGCCGAGTCGGCGGCAACATCGCAGGGAGACGAAGTGGAAGTCCTGCCTGGGGCCCTCCCTGGGTGTGCCGAGTACATTTCCTCTTGGTTTAAAGAGCGAGCAACTTGAAGCCGAAAGAATCCTAGTGCATACAACCTTCTAAACCTTCTTTTCTGTAATCCCCATGGAAAGGCCAGGAAAGTAGCAGGGGAAAAATAACTGTGGTTCTGTGGTTGCGTATACTATGTCGGGAAAATCAGAAACTTACCGCGCGCGCCAGAATCCAAACAGCACCTCCAAGTTACTGTCTGACCCGGGCAGCTCCCTGGCGTCTCCAGGCAAAGGTGATGCCCACCCTCCACCCCACCCGTCGGTCCGCTCACCTCCTCGGGGGTGGAGACGAGCGAGCAGCTGGCCCCCTGGCTTTCCACGCCGCTGTCCTTCACGCTGCCCTCGGCGCAGGCCGGCTCCTGACAGGCCCCCGCGAGGCCCAGGAGGCCGCTGTGCTTCTGCGCCCAGGCCTGCAGGAGGCTGGCCTTACTCTCCTCGGAGAGGGTCTGCCACAGGTGGGAGATGGCCGCAGACACGATGGGGAGGGTCACCTCCTGCGAGGAGACGATCCCGTTCCCGGTCAGAAGGTCCATCGTCTGCTTGTAAAAGTTGAGGTACCTGCAACAGAAAGGGCAGCAACTCCCGGACCTGAAGCCGGTGGCCCGGGGTCCCGCCCAGGCCGGCTCCTCGGGATCCCGTGGTGGCGGGGAGAGGGGAGGCGTGCACAGCACACAGGCCTTGCCCGCGCTGTGCTTCACCAGGGACTCAGCCTCACTAGCCGCCGCCTGCCTTGCCACTTGCAGAGTAGAAGCTATCTGGGGGGTCCGTGGGCGACTTAGCTTTGTGCTTCGCAGTCCCTCCCCAAGTCCTCCCAGCGCCCCCTGTGAAGCTCTCTGCCGGACAAGAGAGAGGATGAGAGGCAGGGCAGGCTCAGCTCTCCCCCCAGGGGAAAACTGCTTCAAGTTTAGAGCCCAGACACGTGCAGATGTGATATGACCTCGCTTTAGTTTGGAAGCTGTGGAGCGAGCCTCCTTCTACTGGGCCCGCCCCTCCCCCGTGGATGTGGGGGGCCTCAGGTCTGTGGAGGAGCGGTGAGGGGCAGGGGGAATCTGAGCCATCCAGCCACTGCCTTTCTTACCCCAAGATTAGTAATGCTGCTGAAGCAGACCTGTGGTGTGTGTGTGTGCAGCAGTGGGGGTGGCTTTAGCCCTCATATCCCACCCACGGGCCCCCCAAAGTCACCCCAAATAAAGTCAGTCTAAGGAAACACAGTTCACGTGCTATGCAGATGTGGCTTCAGGACTATTTCTCTGGCTCCTCTGCCAAGCTCATCCCTGAGCCCCCGCCATGTGGAAATCCTGGAGCTTCCATGACTCGGGGCCTGCAGGACGCCCCAGGTGGAGCACCTGTCCCCTTCCCCACAGGGGCCCAGCTCTTCACACCGTTCAAATTCCAAGAGGTCTGGCAGCAAGGTGACTGGGGAGTTTAAGAGCTCCACTTTTTTCTCCTCTTCCTCCTCCTGCTCTTCCTCATCCTCTTCCTCCTCTTCCTGGTCCTCCTCCTCCTCCTCTTCTTCCTCCTCAAACTCCTTCCCGACTGCCTCGATTGAGCACCAGGTGTCGGAACCTTTCTGAAGAACTGTATTTAACACCAGACTGGGGAGGAAATGGAAACAAGGTAATCCCTCATGAACATCAAGACTGAAATTCTTGACACAGTTTTAGCATATATAGACTAAAGAGAAAAAAAAAACCTATATGATCATCTCAATAGGTGCAGAAAAGCACTTGGCAAAATTCAACATCCATTCATGATGAAAACTCTCAGCAAACTAGGAATAGAAGGGAATTTCCTCAACCTAATAAAGGGCATCTACAAAAAACCTACAGCTAACATCATACTTAACAGTAAAAGACTGTTTCTCTGCTAAGATCAGGAATAAGACAAGGATGTCCTCTCTTACCACTTCTATTCAAAATTGTGCTGGAGATTATAGCCTGTCCAATAAGGTGAACCAGAGAAATAAAAGGTGTACAGATTGGAAAGAAGAAATAAAACTGTCTTTATTTGCAGACAATGTGATTATCTATGTAGAAGATCCCAAAGAATCTACAAATATGTGACCAGAACTAAGAAGGAAGCAAGGTTGCAGAATACAAGGTCAGTATACAAAAACCAATAGTATTTCTATATATTAGCAATGAATAATTGGAAATTGAAATTTTAAAAAGTACCATTTACAATAGCACCAAAAACCATGGTTAAATACTTAGGTTTAAACTAAAAGCTCCATCTAGAAAAGAAAAAAATGAATAAGTTGGGCTTTATAAAGTTTTAAATTCTGCTCTTCAGAAGACAGTTTTAAGAGACTGAAACAACATGACACAATTTGGAAAACCAGGACTTGTACCCAGAATCTCTTCATGCTGATAGGAATAATCCCCAAGGTATCAGATTGAGTTAAAAAGCAAGTGTGCCAGAAGAAAACATAGGAGAAGTCTCAACCTCTCTTTCTCTCTCTCTAATCTCAGAGTGGAGGAAGTCTTTCTGACTATTCACCCAACATCAGGTGCCATTACAGATGGACAGATTAGACTTAATTTTTGCATGGACAAAACAAAAAACAGAAACATTGAAAGCAAAATAGGAAAACAACCAACCAAGGTACAATTGTTTGTAATCCATATACTAGAAAGAGAGCTAATTTCTTATGATACATAAAGCCCTTCTACCACTAAATAAGAAAAAGACCACCAACCCAACAGGAAAATGGGCAAAGAATAGGTTAAAAAAAGCTCCCAGGAAAGGAAATACAAATGATCCTGAACAAAGGCACTTAAGTTCACTCATAATGTAATTAATTAATTAAAATATAATAATTATAAAATGTAATTAATCTATTTCTCTGCTGGTACCACAGTTTTAATTATTGTAGGCTTACAATAATTCTAGTGAAAAAAATCCTCCCTAATTAATATGATTCTGAAAGAAATTTAGTCATCCTCATGTGGATAAGTGATACAAGTATTAATAAGATTTTAGTATGTGATAGTGGTCGTATGTTAAATCAGGAAGGAGAGGATGGCTTATGTAATAAATGTGGTGGGATCAGTAGCTAACATCTGCCTCACTGAGATCATCTCCCAGGCTGATTTCCAGGTGGGGCTAGTCTGATTTGTAAAACGTGGCCACAAACACCCTGCCACGTACACTCAACACACACACACACACCCCACTCTTGCCTCCGCCCCCCGACGACCAAAGCAGTGCAGAGTGTGATTATAGGTGATCGTGTCCTAATACTTTTCTGTATTCTCACGTTGTCTACAATGTGAATTTAATTTAATTTAATAATCTATCATTTCCCCCTGATTATTTCCCTTAGGATATAATACAAATTTATTGTTTAAAAAAATTGGAAAATACAGTAAAGCACGGAGAAGAAAATAAAATTCATCAGTAGTAACCCCACCGACAACAAGAGGAAACAACATCACTTCACCTCGGCAGGCTCTCAGGAGGTTCTGACAGTAAGCAGTTCGCAGTCCCCTTTTCAGAGTGAGTAAAATTGTTTATACACGTACTCCTGTGCCTCCTGAGAGGCCAGCCTGAATGTACACTGTGCTGGGCACGCCCTGGGGCCACCAGAGGTGATGAGGGCCTGGCCATTGTCCCCAAAGTCCAGGCCGCTCTTGAAGCAGCTGTGCAGGATGGTGGTACAGGGCCTGGGTCATCCTTTGAGAGCACAGCAAAGACTAAGTCTACAAAGTACACATCAAAAAGTGCGAGAGTTAAATGTTCAAAATGAGATCATAAAAGTACGAGAAAGACATTGCTTGAATCAGCCTCTCTTGTCTGACTGTGACATTATAAAGGAGGTTCCCCTTTCAGCATCTGTGACACCTGGGTGTACAACTTTTCCTTTCCTCTCTGAAGTTCAGTTTGGTTTTTCTTAGGTTCCTACGAAGCTTGGAAAGTAGGCAGAGATTTGGATTTTCATTATTTTCGTATATATCCTCAATAAAGCCATTAGGTGAGTTTCTTTAAAAGCTATAACACGGTATGAATACTATGATCTCATTTCTGTACAAAATAATGTGCAAAATGAAAAAAACTAGGATATTCTTTAAGATTAACATTGATTTTCTTTGAGTGGTGAGATAATATGTATTTCAATTTTCTTTTTTGGGCATTTCTGTCTTTTTGACATTTTCTGTTAATAAGTAGGATTTTCATAATCGGGAAAAATTCCAATGCGTGTGATTCGAATAACATAGAAAAGAAATCTCTCCAGCACAAGACTGTTCTAAACAGGTAAGCAGCACCTCTTCCTCGGTTCTGCGTTCTGGAGGGGAAAGGTGGGCTGTGGAGCTGCAGCAGCACTGTGGTAGTAGAACAGCAGATTCTAGGTCTCCTGGTGCTTGGGTGTCTTACCTGGGATTTCTGGAGTACATGCTGGCATATTCTTCCTTGACCTCCTCTAAGCTGTTTACATTCCCATCCTCCAGGTTGAAGGATTCTATGAGGGAAGTTGAAGTCAAGGGTCACACATGATAAAGTTGGGACTTTGTCCAGTCTCTCCTGCCTTTCTGGCCTGGGTGGACCATGGGTGGTCGCTGAGCCCACCCAGGTTCAGTGTTAGGGAGTCAAGAGCCCAGTTTCACCTCTCCTGTTAGGTGTGGGGGGAGAGCACTAGAACAGGGGAAGAGTTTCTTGAACTGGACTTTCTCAGTCAAGACATGGAAAGTATCCCTTTCAGAATCGGCTTCCACTAGCTTATGAAACCCAAATTCCCAGCCAGCCATGTCTCCCAGCCTGAGTGCAAGGAAGGGAGACAGCTTCTGCCCTTTGCTTTTGAGTTGGACAGGCCCCAGTCCACTTCTCTGGCCTCTCTGACCTGAGGAGGTCAGGCACCCTTCAACAGCACCTAGGAAGGAACTCATCATGCTCACACAGCCCGCTGATGTCTGTCTGTCCTGCCAGACGCTAAGCTCCCTGATGACAGGGACATGGATCTCACTGTACCCCTGGCCCAGGTGCAGTGCCTGGCACACAGTAGGCTCTCAATAAATATATGTTCACTTGGCTTAACCCAATCTCCCTGTTTTCAATAGAAAAACAAACCAGCCCTTCCCTGGGAGGTAGAGGGGTGGCAGGTAGGGATCTCTTACCTTTCAGCTTCAGCAGATCATCCAAGGTTTGTTCCAGTTCCTGAATATGATTCTTCGCCTTATTCAAAACCTGCCACTGAGGACAGAGACAGACAGTGCGGAAAAGCCAGGCTCCCACCACAGAGATGGTTTTGCGGGCACAGGAGCCCCTTTCCCGGCCTGAGGCCACCCTCCCTCGGGGGCAGAGCCCCAGTCCTTGATGCTGTCGACAGAAAAGGTAGGAAGTTTGCTCTGATCCACAGAAGGCATGACATTTACTTTGTATTCTGGAAATGGTTCTCACAGAAATATCAAAGTATTTGGAAACAATTAAGCTGAGCTCAGCAGACAACTAGGGTTGCACACTACTATATACGCTACATGAAGTCGGCGTGGACGGTGACGGCACAGGTGGCCTGATGGATAGAGCTCCAGGCGGCACGAAGGCCCATTAACTTCTGCTCGCTTGTCCCAGTGTGCGACCGGCAGGTTAACATTAAACGTGCTAATATTGTTTGTTTGCTAAATGCGTACACTCTAGTTGATCTAAACATTTATCAAGTGCTCTATCAACTTGAACTCTGAATTTCCTATTCTGCAAGAGTAGAATCACAAGCATTTCTGCCCTCCCTCCCTCCCTTCCTTCCTTCTGTACTGTATGTAATATTACTACAGTCAAAATGGTAACTGCAAGATTATTCAAAAATGAGAAACGCTGAATATTGTTTATTATGCAGACACCCGATGCCTGTCAGGAGTCCCACACCTTCATCAGGAATGTATGGGGGCAAAGCTGTGTGCTCAGCCCGGGGACACAGAGTAAACAAGACAGCCCTGCTTTCAGGCCGCTGACAGTCTAACAGGGAAGATGAGCATGGAAACAACCACTCAACGCACAAAACACTTAACAACTACGTGTAACCCGCGCTAGAATTCAGTAAGCGCCGCAAAGCGCTGTGGGAACGCACGGCAGCGGGAGGAGGGGCCCATCTAACTGGAGGGCTCGATGGAGCAGGGCATCTGCGCAGCTGAGCTCAGCTGAGCCCCGGATTATGCATGGACTCTGAAGGGCTGGGGGACGCAGGCCTCGCTCAGGGAGCTGCGGAAAGAAAGGAGATGGGGAGGCGGTGGGAGAGGACGCCACAGCAGCCAGGGGCCCACAGCCCAGGGGCTGCCATTCTAGATTCCCACTGCCCTGGCTGGTGCGCAAGAAGACTTGAGGGGAGCTCACAGCACAGCGCTCTGCAGACCCAAAAGACAGCGACAGGAGAACACGGTGGACTACAGGACCTCCTTTAGCGCAGGGGCCACCTGCTGTCTTACACCATCTGCTGCCCCCGGCCCACCCCGGCTTCAGGATTATACCGTTGGGTCAGCAAGGACTCTGTCCCCTCTTCGGACACGAGGGGCTGACAGGTGGCCCGAACCTCAGGCTTGTTCTTAGAGTGAGGCGAGGACTTTCTAGTCCTCTGGTCCAGGCCGGTCAGCTGTGTCCACACAGCCGGGCCACCCCACGCTCACCTCGCAGTCTCACTACGTCAACTGGACCAGCACAGAGCCAGGTAAGCCGGGTGCGATTCATTGAAATTCTGTTTCTAGAATGGTTTTGGCAGGCTGATTTTCTTAGGACCTTTGTCTGGGTTGAATTGTGTTGCCCTAAAAAAGATATGTTGAAGTCCTAACCCCCAAACTTGTGAGTGTGACCTTATTTGGAAATAGGGTCTTTCTAGAGGTAATCAAGTTAAAAAGAGGTCATTAGGGTGGGCCCTAATCCGGTATGACCAGTGTCCTTATGAAAAGGGGGAATTTGGATGCAGAGACAGACACACACAGAGGGAAGACAATATGAAGACACAGGGAGAAGACGGCCATGTAACTGGAGTGATGGCTCTGTAAGCCAGGGAACGCCAAGGATTGCCAGCAAATGCCAGAAGCCAGAAGAGGCAAGGAAGTCTTCTCCCCTAGAGCCGTCAGAGGGAGCACGGCCCTGTGGACACCTTGATTTTGGACTTCTAGAGGCCAGACCTCTGAGACAATACATTTCTGTTGTTTTAAGCCACCTGGTGTGTGGTATTTTGTTTTGGCAGCCACAGACAACTAGTAAGACCTTGCTACCACACATACGTGCATCTCACTCTTGTAGAACAAATCCTTTCTCCATGGACATTACAAATGCAAAATTCAGGGTTGTCCCTCCAGCACGAAAGAGAAAGAAGGAGAGGACAGAAAACATCTGATTTCCAGACTGCCCTCTGGCTGTGCCCTTCCAGGCAAACTGTCTAACTTTCTGGAGCCTCACTTTCCTAAGTGATACTCCTAAGTGATACTAACATTCTGAACCACATATGACCATGCTATGTTTTTCATGCTACTATACTGCTAAACTCCACAGCAGGCCTCAGGAAGCCATGACTGTTGCCCCCGTTTAACAGGTGTGTTAACTGAAGCTTAGCGAGTAACCTGCCTCACGTGGACCGAGGCCAGTTAACATGCAGGCTCTCGGCCACCACGTCGTGAGGTGTGAGTTTTAGGGGCTGCAAAGGGTTCTCCTCCAGATTCACTCCCACTCCTTACTGCCGGCCCTGAGTGCCTGTTCTTTCTTCAGCTGTGCTGCAGTCTGTGCACACTTCTTCACTGGCCAATGACAGGGACTTCGGAGTTTTCGTCACCCAGGGGACACAGAGCAGAGCTGTGCTGGACAAGCTCTTTGCCGAGAGGCCCAGGTGTGGACTCTCCCTCCCCACCCTCACCTGAGTCCCGAGCCCCTGAGCCTGGCCCAGCCGGGGAGTAGCCCTCCCCGTGCCTCTCCCGCCACAACCTATCGCCTTCCAGAGGAGCACGTGGGACCTCTGTTGAGATTCTTCCAGCCCCACTTGGAGCCCTGCACAAGGGCGCTCTGGGCGCCTTCCTCTAATTTCCACAGAGGCCCTGGCCCTGTGCCCACTGAGGGGCTCTCCTGTGTGCCTGCCCTCAGCAAGGCTCCGGCACCAGCTCCGGAAGCAGGATGCTCCCGCCCGTCAAATGGTCCCTCTCCATAAGTGCAGCTCTGCTGAAAGCACCAGCCCAGAGGGAAACCCGCTGTCTGGAAGCAGTTGCAGGGCATTGGGCTGGTCCAGAGAGATGGACGGGGAAAGAGGGCCAGGTCTGGAGCCCCGAACCAGGCCTCCTCCTGGACCTGCCACCAACTAGCTGACAGGTCCCGTCTGGACTCCAGTTCCCTCCTCTGTTAAAAGAGGGTGGGGGGCCTTGAGGCTGTTGGGGACCTCTCCCCTGTTGGAGACCTCCTAAATGCTTCCCGCAGTGATACCCACTCCACTCTTCCACCACCACCCAAACCCACCGGAACCTTCTGTGCTCCACCAGAGGCACTGATCAGCAATGAAAAAGCTGTATAAGGAGAAAGGCAAAATTAAGATCAGGAAAAAATAAATGCCTACCTGGAGAGCCCTGTCGCCTAGGGAAAGACCTGGTTGATGCATGAAAACTGAGAGGCACACACGGGCATGTATTGGGGGGTGTGCTTTGGGGTATGTGTGTGTGCTTGGGCTGGGGACATAGGGTCTGGGCAGCTGCTAGAGGCTCACCACTGCCCGTGAGAGGGATGGGCGTTGCAGTCACTGGCTCACTGGGCCTCTCGGGCCATCACTTCCCCTCCGAGGCCAGGCTTGTCTGCAGCGGGTAGGTAAGGCCCGGCTCTCAGGCTTTACCCACATGCAGCAGCAGACAGAGCGCCATGAGGGGTCCGCAGCTGACCGCTGACCTGCCCAGGCCGCAGCCCTCGGGGGCGGGAGCTCCAGGCCAGTCCCCATCTCGGCTCCACTGTCCCTCCACGCGTGGGACCTTTTCCTCCCTACCCTCAGGTCCCTGTACCTTTGAGGCTGTGAGATCGGAGTGGGAGTAAACGATCTTGCTGAGGCTGCTGAAGAGGGCTGCCAGGGTGGCTCGGTGGCGGGCCTGGGACAGGCGTCTGCGGGCCACGCGCGGCTCGACCTTCTGCAGCTGTGCCGGGGGCCGGGGCGTTGCTCTGCCACTGGGGTTGTTGTCTTCTCCAGAGGTCTCCATGAGAAGCTGCAATGTACTAGCCTTTGTTTGGCCCTAAATAATAAAGATACAACATTAAAGAAAAAGGAAGGTGGATTGAAGCAGAAAGAAAGGGAAACAACTCCCAAGTAAAAGGTCCCAAACCAATGAGTCTAATCGATGACAGATACACAATAAATAACAGATGATAAAAAATCTGTTATTGAAGCTCGACTCCTAAAACACAAGGTGCTCATATCTGACTTACAGTTGAAGGGCACAGCTGCTTTACACCAGGAAGTTTCCAGGACCTTGCAGGTACTCACCAGACGCTTGTTAATTGACCACAGTGGCCAAGGAGAGCAAGCTGTACCCTGAGATCCCATTCTTTAGTCTGTCAGAGGTGGAACAAGTATGTGTCCCACCCTTTGAGGTCTTTCCTACTGTGAGAAGGCACCCCTCTTTGAGTTGGGAAGTAGTTACACAGGTGTATGTAGTATATGAAAAAAAATCCATCGAGGTGTATTCTTTAGATTCATGAACTTTCCCGCATATATACTGTACCTTCAAAAAGAAGAGAATGCACTCTTCTACATGTGAAAGCAAAAAGGCACGTGACGGCAGAGAAGTGGAAGCTGGTTTGCCTTGAACTGCTTCCAGTGGGTTCTGAAAATGATCATTATGTTGTCCTTGGTCACATCTAACTTTACAAATCAGGAGCCCTTCTCTAAGAGAGGCGGTTCTAAGGCTGATAACGTAACAGTTTTAAGAAAAGATTGAGTCATGGATGGCTCTGCCAGCAATTTGAACAGGGGGCTGCATTGTCATCCCCTCTATACTAGCAGGAGGTGCTCAGCACTGGGGTTTGAGCGAATTAGGATGGGAGTTCTCCGCGGGGTCCGCTCTCCCCTGAGCACAGTTCTGCTGGGCAGAGACAATGCATGACCTGGGTCGGTTTTGATGTATGTCAGCCACCTGGCGAGACCGCTGAAAATATACATGCCCAGGCCCTGCCTCAGAAACACTGGATCTGCATCTCCTGGGGTGGCCCAGGCGTCTGTGTAGGTGGCATGCTGCCTGGATGATTCTGATGCTTTCCCGGCTGAGCCACCACTGGGGCGCAGGCAAGCAGCCCCTCTCTCAAAGCACCTCAGCTGACAGCAGCTGGGAGCAAAATCTCCTTTGAAGAGGGAATATCAGGGAAGGAGGTGGAAGAAAGCTTTCTCACTAAGTTCTAGGGGGGAGAACTGGCCACAGAGACCATGAACCCAATGAGGTAATGTGGGATTTTAAAACATCTTTTAGGTCAGACAGCAAGTCTCCTGTCACCAGTGTGGTCTTCACTAGGGTGTCCACTTTCCCTCGGTTTGCTTCTCAGAACAGTGGTGGAAAGATGGTAAGTAGATGCCATTTTTGTTGCCCGCGCTGATCCCTTTCAGCTCCTGTAACGTTCATTACCAGGAGTTATGCCATCGGTGTGGGGAGGACAGCCACAGAATCACAAAGGCCCATCCAGCCCGAGGGCTAGGTTACATCAGAGGCCACGCTTTTATAGTCTCCAACTTCCAGACATCAACAAATCTTTAATAGGGAGCAAAGTAAAACAGTGAAGGTTTTGAACTACCTACAGAAAAACAAGAAACTTTTGAACCGAAGAACATAGGTCTTCTTTACCTGTTTAAATTAAAGAGAAATGCATGTGCCTGGACACCAGGGAATTTAGGTCGACAAATGGAGGAAAAAATACCAGGGTCCTCCCAGCATCTCAAATTCTCTAGTAGTCTAGGAATATGAATACCAAAGGCCTTTGGGCTTGTGGGGAGTCTGGAGCTCTCCCAGTGCCCATGCTGATAATTTGGGTTTCCTCCCAGGCTTCTACCCAAACACATTCCTCAGGAGGGCAGCCTTCTCTGCCTGCCTCTGGGGTGAGGATGGCGCCAGAGCATCTGCCCAGCTGCCGGGAGCTGTGGCCTCCATCTCAGCCTGCCTGCCTCGGGCGCCCCAGGTCAGGAGCTGGGAGATGGGAACACCGCAGTAAAAGATGGGAGGTGATCCTTCCACTCTGCTTTCAGTGGGGTATCAAGCCAAGGATCTAATCAAGATGTTAACCTTCATTAGACCTTGTGCAATTTTAAATATCCTATTCCTAGATGCTCCATCGTGCTCTCCACTAGGGATGATTTGCTATGATCCCCCAAAGCCATTCTTTCCAAGTTATCTTTATTGACTTGCACTGTGGACCCAGCAGGAGCTTAGGTGGATATTTTTCAGACAGAGCCTCTTGTTGCAATAATACAGTTGGATCTGTCCCATCCGCATCTGTGATCTGTGTGAAGGGGTGCTCGCCCAGGACAAGTACCACAGAAGTCATGTTCTTGGATGGGGGAGGGGAGGGCAGGACCCTCCTCCGCCTTCTTGCAAACTTGGCTCTTTTGCTAGGAATGGGGGAATTAACGGTAAAAATGAGATCAATAAGTGATCTTTTATTTAAAAACAGAACAAAACAAAAACAAACCTTTTCTCCTAAAGTCCCTACGCAGATACAAAGTGTGTTAAGGAAACTGCCCCCAGCAGTATACATTACTGCCCTGCCCACCGACCCCTATTCTGTGGCCCATTCTCTTTCCTCCTACCGAGAATGCCTCCCTGCCCCCAGTTTCTACCTCTCTAGAGTCAGCTTGTCCTTCAGTTCCCAGTTTAAGTCCCAATTTCTCTGAGAAGTTTTTCAGCCCCAGTCCACACAGATTCCTCATTTCAATCTTGTTTTGCCAACAAATTGGTACGATCCTTCATCAGGATCCATGTATCCAGCATCTAAAGTGTTCTTCCTGGGGTGCATCAGAATAGGAATAAGACAGGATAGCATTCAGAGAAAACCTTGGGGGCAGGAAATAATAGCGAGTTCAACCCTGACCCAAAAGACCTCTCTGGATCCTAAGCATTTACAATCTCATGGATTCAACTCTTGACAAGGTTCACAGTGAGAAGCACATATTTGAGAAGCTGAAAAAGAAAAAGCCTTTGGGGCTTCCCTGGTGGCGCAGTGGTTGAGAGTCCGCCTGCCAATGCAGGGGACACGGGTTCGAGCCCTGGTCCGGGAGGATCCCACATGCCGCGGAGCAATTAGGCCCGTGAGCCACAATTACTGAGCCTGCACTCTAGAGCCTGCGAGCCACAACTACTGAAGCCCATGCGTCTGGAGCCTGTGCTCCGCAACAAGAGAAGCCACCACAACGAGAAACCTGCGCAATGCAACGAAGATTGGCCCCCGCTTGCCGCAATTAGAGAAGGCCCACGTGCAGCAAAGAAGACCCAACACAGACAAAAATAAAATAAATAAATTTATTAAAAAAAAAAAAAAAAGAAAAAGCCTTTGAAGGTGATCCTGGCCCATTGCCATGTGAGACAGGTGGGGAGGGATTATACAGGGGCAAGAACCTGGGTATCCTATTCTGGCTCAGGAAACGGGGCATGTTTGGAGGGTGAGTGTGAATGTCCGGGCATCTGAAAGGTGTAAGAATTGGGGGAACTCAGTACGGGGATAGTAGGTGGAAGGAAGCTAGTCCTACAAATCCACGGTGGGTAGGATGATGCAGGGATGCTCCCAGAGGTGGTACCCAGCCAATGAGATGAACCAGTGTGGGAAAAGGCAGGATGGATTATAGATTGGCTCAAGACCTGGGTTGTAACTCTTTGTTAACCAGCAGTGTGACTTTTTATGAGCCAAGAAACCTGAAATCTTAATTTCTTTATCTGGATAAAGGAGGTGAAAAAAATCCTTAACTAGATTATAGTTTAAACTTTCCACCCCTGGAAGGTCATTGTCACAATTCTGTGACTATCCGGGACAAGCGCAAGTAGCACAAGCCGCTCATTTTCCAACAGAAGTGGAGGAAGGAGCATACAACAGCATGGGAAGCTGCATGTGAAGGAATTCTGGGGACTGCAGCTCCGTAAACAAGTGTTTACTGGGCACTTTGTGCAAAGCTCATTCATTCTGAGGGAAACTGGGGCCAAAAATAATATTAGGCATTTCAGAATGGCCATAACTCTGATATCTTTTCCTTTTTAAAAACTTTTTACTGTGCTCAATCCTGTTCATTAGATCAGCCTGCTAAGCGTAACCTTCAGTCTCACAAAGTTAGAAGACAGCTTCATTGATGCATTCTTCTAAAAAGGCATTTTGTGAAGGTTCATACTATCATGCCATAATTTTTTATCACCTCTCATGTATAAAGCAAAGTATACTTTCACTACCAAAGACTTTCTAATTAAAACACCACTTAGTACCCATTTAGAGCTGACATTTTTAAAAACTCCCTAGGCTGAACTTTTAAAAACTATGACTTCACCCTCTCCAAGGTTCCGAGTAACTTTCAATCATTTTTAAGCATCAGTCTGCAAAACATATGAGTGTGATCCAGTCTCATTAGCAAACCCTAAGCAAACGCATACAAGATACTGGATAATGTTTTGCAACCCACCGGCAGCTTCCTTTGGTTCCCTATGCTTATCAGATCATGTAAAAAAAAACCATCCAAAATCAGTCTCAGAAATATGTAGGGTGTCAAGATGACATGTACAAACGCTCCTATTAAAGTCTGGACCCAGACCTAAATGTTCACCTGTTTGGATCCAGGGGCTTGAATCAATTGCATGTACATAAACACCCACAAGGACAAGTGCACTTTTCTGGAGGAGCCAGCCGGCCGGCAAGGTGAGAAGGTCAGCCCCGCCCCTCCACAGCGTTGAGTCGACTCACCCTCGGAGGGAGATGGGCACCCAGACACACGACGTCCCCACTCCCGGAACACGCGCGCCGCCGGAGGGCTTGACAGCGGTGGCAGCGGTCACCGGCCTCGCGTGCCAACCAGAGTGCGGACCGTGTCTCGGCCCGGGCCAGACAGACCCAGCACCTCGACACAGGCGCAGGGACCAATCGCAGTGTGTCACCGGGCCCACAGCCAATGGGGACGCGCGGTGGCCAGCCAATGAGGGTGCAGGCAGTGGAAGAAACAGTGTAACATTTTGTCTGAAGGCGGCACAAGAAGGCGGGGAGAGAGGGGGAGGGGCAGGGCTGAACTTCTCACCTTTGCCCATGGCTCCTTTCCAAGCAGAGGCCCAGGGGGCAGGGAGGGGATACCTGTGTCACCTCAGGTACCCCAAACGGCTTGTATGTGCCCACAGAGAACTGAACGGATGTCCTCCGACTGGGTCTGCTCTCCTGACCTGGAACCCCAGTTTCTTCATCCCTCAGACGGGGCTCTGACACCTGCCTTATGGGGTTATCCTGAGACTTAGAGAAGAGGAGGTCAATAAAGGGTCAAGAGCAGAGGCTCCCTGTCTCAAGGGAAAAGACGAGAGCATGCAGGTGTGAGGAAATAGACGCATAAAAGGGGGAACCCGGGAATGATGTTTTAAACTAGGGAAGAAGAAATGGGGGTGGGGCTTAAGAGGGGCTGGGCAGAAGAGGCCTTTAAAGGTGGGATCCAAATAGCAAGAAGAAAAGAGAAAAGGTGCTGACTCTTTGAGACAAGAGGAAACAGATATTCTTCCAGCTTAGGGGAAAAAATTCATTTTCCCCCAAATATAGATAGACTCATGTGTCTAGGTTTCTTTTTGCTTGAGTTCTTGCACCCCTGAATGTTTCAGGATGTGGTGTTCCCACACCTTCAGTTTTACCCTAGGACGCAGCAGCCAGGCCAGGTGCCCCTTGCTGTTCTCTGACCTGGGGCAAGCTGCTTCACCCCGGGGTGAACCTGAGGTCACACGGCCTCGCTGAAGCATCCTGGGCCTGGTGGCACTCAGATTGGGATTCTGATCCAGGATGCACCTCAAAGTGACCGTGAGGATCATGAGTTCTACCTAAAGCAGACAAATAGGGTACCTGGCACGCAGTGGACACTCCTGAAATTCAGCTTCGGATTTTGGTGGAACATTAAATTAAACTTTGTGTTGTGTAGGAAGAAACTGCCACATGGAAAGCACCCAGTAGGAGCAAATTCTCCTTCTCCTTTTCCAGGTGAATGTAAAATGTTCATTTTAAAACCAAATTCTGCCTAGGTTGAGGCCCTGTCCCTTCTGGCTGTCCATGACCCAGGGTCACCGAGGGTCCCTGAGGAGCGGCTTTTCTCCCCTCCCCCACTCCCTGGTTTCTCTTCCCTGGCCCTGCTCCTTGCCTCCCACCACCAGCCTCAGAGTTGCTGAGACCCCCTGGGAGCAGAGGGCATTCAGGAGTCTGTGTACCTCTGTCTTGGAGAGCCTTACATTTGCACCGAGAGGGCACACAGAGGTCCAGGAACCAACCTGCCTGGCCTTCATCTAGTCACCCCCTCCCCCCATCAACCACCACCCCACACTCATCTGCCTCACTGGATGAGGCCCACTGGGGAGCAGATCTGCACCCAGAAGAAATGCAGTCCTGGGGTGGGATGTTGCTAAGAGGGTTCCTTACCTGCCGCAGCCTGATTTCTTTATAGAAAGTGAAGATCTCTGGTCCACTTCAGTCAACCTTCCCCGCAGCTGTGAGGCAGGAGGCTCTGCTCATGAACCCTGGGACCTCCGGGTGGCCTCTCACCAGCTTTGGATACAATCAGAGTTCTCCACGGCAACAGCCAACACACCCCATCACCTTCTGACCCTGACCCCTCCCTCACAGTATCAGAGATCCTGCCCTGTACACGCCTCCGCATGGTAACATAGATCCTGCCCCCAATGCCAGGCCCCTAAGTAGCATAGATTCCGCCCTGAAATACCCCTGCCCTCCACCAGTCTGAGAGCACTTCCTCCCCTCAGATCCAGCTCCACACCTGTCCCAACGGGGAGCTAACATTCTTGCATTAATGCCAACCCAGTATGGCCACCTGTGTTCTGTGTCCTCGGCCTTAACTTTCTGGTTGAAGAAACAGCCTTTTTCACTTGTTCTCCATTGTTGGGGATGACGTATTTAAGATCATTTAAAAATAAAAACGGAGGAACTGTGGTTCAGGCGTCTCCAATGGAGCCGGGTGGCCATTGTGGATGTGGTTTCAGACACATTCTTGCATCGACTCCTGAATTTTCTGAACTATCTCAAACTCAAGGACATCATCAGCTGTTTTCAAAACAATATCTGCTAGCAGCTGCCAGTTGCAACCTTATGGTCTCAGGGTCTCCCCTAGTAACTATGCAACCATTTTGGGCCCCAACCAATCCGTGCTTAACAAGCACCCTTACTTTGTGCCAGCTCCAATCCTAATTCTTGGCAAACAACTTATGTAATTTTATGGGTTTTGCGTATATAAGCCTCCTTCATTTTGTGGTCCAGTGGAACACAATTCAAGTGCTTTTTGAATCTGTGTCTCCTGGGCTACAGTCCTCATTTTGGCTCACATGAAACTCTCCTCTATCCCTTATTATAAATTGTTTATTGATTATTTACATCAACATTGTTTTCCATTCATTTCATGTGATGAAGGGCAGAGGGTCTCAGACTCTATCTCCTCCAAACAAAATAAGAGAGATGGATCGTGTATTGAGCACCTACTATGTTCCTAATCCTTGTGGATGACCTTGTGAAGAGTCTTCTCTTGCTCATTTTATAGATGGGGAAGCCAGCTCAGAGAAGGGCAGTGACCTGCCTAAGGTCTAAACACCTAAAGTTCTCTCTGGTCTTCTGCTCACCACGGCTCCTTGGGTGGCATTTAGTGAAAGGAATATTAACTATCTTTGACTGGAGAGAAATTTGCACGATTTTGTAAGTTTCAGAGCAAAAGACCCTCAGCTGTGAACTGAGGTCTGTGGACAGTAGCTTATAGGGAGGGATGAGGAAGGCAGAGATCCATGAAGAGGTACATTCTCTGACTCCAGTTATGAGCTCCCAGCACTTCTGCTAAGAGGAACCTTGGATGCAATCTCAGATGGGCTTTTGCCCTCCATTTCCTTTGCACAAGGCCAGATTCTGGCTTCCAGGAGAGGCTGGGAATATAGTAGGCTCCTTTATGGGGAGCAGGTATTGCTGCGTCAGCATGGCTGGGCACTTTCTGCTGTAGAAGGGCAGATATATGACTACCAAGACATGTCCCAGGGTGAGAGTACCCATCCTCCCCTGACCTCTAGAGTAAAACTCCCAAAGGCTCAGGGCCTGTCATCATGACTCAGCACCAAGGGACCTCCTTCTGGGGTTTCTGTTTTAAGGGTTTAATGTATATGAAAGTGTTTTGAAACGTAGAAAGAGCTATACAAATACTCATATAGAAAGTTGAGGCTTGAAACTATAAAATTCCTAGAAGAAGACATATGGGAAAATCTTCATAACATTGGTTTTGGCAGTGATTTCATGGATATGACACTGAAAGAACAGGCAACGAAAGACAAAATAGACATCAAACTAAAAGCCTTCTGCAAAGCAAAGGAAACACTCAACAGGGTAAAAATGCACCCCAGAGAATGGGAGAAAGTATTTGCAAATCTTATGTCTCATAAGGGGTAATATCCAAAATATGTAAGGGACTCCTACTACCCAATAGCAAAAAAACAAATAAACTTTTTAATAAACGGGCAAAGGACTTGAACTGAGGTTTTTGAAAAGAAGACATACAAATGGCCAACAGCTATATGAAAAGGTGCTCAGCACCACTAATCATCAGGGAAATGCAAACCAAAACCACAATGAGATATCACATCATACCTGTTAGGATGGCCATTATCAAACAAACAAAGTCTGGCAAGGATGTAGAGAAATTGGAACCCTGTGCACTGTTTCTGGGATAGTAAAATGGTGCAACTATTAGGGAAAACAGTATGGAGGTTCCTAAAAAAATTAAAAATAGAACTAACATATGATCCAGCAATCCTACTTCTAGGTATTTATCTGAAAGAACTGAAAGCAGGATCTTTTTTTTTTTTGAAACATTTATATTAACATATTTCCATACAAATAACCCAATGAAAGTTTAGTATTAGTTGTTTTGTTTGTTTGTTTTTTTATACTGCAGGTTCTTATTAGTCATCAATTTTATACACATCAGTGTACACATGTCAATCCCAATCGCCCAATTCAGCACACCACCATCCCCACCCCACCGCAGTTTTCCCCCCTTGGCGTCTATATGTCTGTTCTCTACATCTGTGTCTCAACTTCTGCCCTGCAAACCAGCTCATCTGTACCATTTTTCTAGGTTCCACATACATGCGTTAATATACGATATTTGTTTTTCTCTGAAAGCAGGATCTTAAAAAGATGTCTGCACGCATGTTCATTTCAGCATTATGCACAATAGCCAAGAGGTGGAAGCAACCTAAATGTCCATCGACAGATGAATGAATAAAGAAAATGTGGTATATACATACAATGGAATATCATTCAGTCATAAAAAAGATGGATAAACCTTGAGGACATTATGCTAAGTGAAACAAACCAGTCACAGAATGAGAAATACTGCATGATTCTATTTATATGAGGCATCTAGAGTAATCAACCTCATAGAAACAGAGAGTAGAGTGGTGGTTGCCAGGGGCTGGGGGAGTTGCCAGAGGGAAATGGGGAATTGCTGTTTAATGGGTATAGAGTCTCAGTCATGGATGAAAAATTTCTAGAAATCCCTGTACAACATTGTGCATATAGTTAACAATATAGTACTGTACACTTATGAATTTGTTGAGGGTAAATCTCATTTTATGTGTGTGTGTTTTTTTTTTTTTTTTTTTTTCATGTAATGTCTGAAACATTTATATTAACATATTTCCATACAAATAACCCAATGAAAGTTTAGTATTAGTTGTTTTGTTTGTTTTTTTATACTGCAGGTTCTTATTAGGCATCAGTTTCATACATATCAGTGTATACATGTCAATCCCAATTGCCCAATCCAGCACACCACCATCCCCACCTCACCGCAGTTTTCCCCCCTTGGTGTCCATATGACCATTCTCTACATTTGTGTCTCAACTTCTGCCCTGCAAACTGGCTCATCTGTACCATTTTTCTAGGTTCCGCATACATGCATTAATATACGATATTTGTTTTTCTCTTTCTGACTTACTTCACTCTGTATGACAGTCTCTAGATCCATCCATGTCTCAACAAATGACTCAATTTCGTTCCTTTTTATGGCTGAGTAATATTCCATTGTATATATGTACCACATCTTCTTTAGCCATTCGTCTGTTGATGGGCATTTAGGTTGCTTCCATGACCTGGCTATTGTAAATAGTGCTGCAATGAACATTCGGGTGCATGTGTCTTTTTGAATTACGGTTTTCTCTGGGTATATGCCCAGTAGTGGGATTGCTGGGTCATATGGTAATTCTATTTTTAGTTTTTTAAGGAACCTCCATACTGTTCTCCATAGTGGCTGTATCAATTTACATTCCCACCAACAGTGCAAGAGGGTTCCCTTTTCTCCACACCCTCTCCAGCATTTGTTGTTTGTAGATTTTCTGATGATGCCCATTCTAACAGGAGTGAGGTGATACCTCATTGTAGTTTTGATTTGCATTTCTCTAATAATTAGTGATGTTGAGCATCTTTTCATGTGCTTCGTGGCCATCTGTATGTCTTCTTTGGAGAAATGTCTATTTAGGTCTTCTGCCCATTTTTGGATTGGGGTGTTTGTTTCTTTGATATTGAGCTGAATGAGCTGTTTATATATTTTGGAGATTAATCCTTTGTCCGTTGATTCATTTGCAAATATTTTCTCCCATTCTGAGGGTTGTCTTTTCGTCTTGTTTATGGTTTCCTTTGCTGTGCAAAAGCTTTGAAGTTTCATTAGGTCCCATTTGTTTATTTTTGTTTTTATTTCCATTACTCTAGGAGGTGGATCAAAAAAGATCTTGCTGTGATTTATGTCAAAGAGTGTTCTTCCTATGTTTTCCTCTAAGAGTTTTATAGTGTCCAGTCTTATATTTAGGTCTCTAATCCATTTTGAGTTTATTTTTGTGTATGGTGTTAGGGAGTATTCTAATTTCATTCTTTTACATGTAGCTGTCCAGTTTTCCCAGCACCACTTATTGAAGAGACTGTCTTTTCTCCATTGTATATCTTTGCCTCCTTTGTCATAGATTAGTTGACCATAGGTGCGTGGGTTAATCTCTGGGCTTTCTATCTTGTTCCATTGATCTATGTTTCTGTTTTTGTGCCAGTACCATACTGTCTTGATTACTGTAGCTTTGTAGTATAGTCTGAAGTCAGGGAGTCTGATTCCTCCAGCTCCATTTTTTTGCCTCAAGACTGCTTTGGCTATTCGGGGTCTTTTGTGCCTCCATACAAATTTTAAGATGATTTGTTCTAGCTCCGTAAAAAATGCCATTGGTAATTTGATAGGGATTGCATTGAATCTGTAGATTGCTTTGGGTAGTATACTCATTTTCACAATGTTGATTCTTCCAATCCAAGAACATGGTATATCTCTCCATCTGTTGGTATCATCTTTAATTTCTTTCATCAGTGTCTTATAGTTTTCTGCATACAGGTCTTTCGTCTCCCTAGGTAGGTTTATTCCTAGGTATTTTATTCTTTTTGTTGCAATGGTAAATGGGAGTGTTTCCATAATTTCTCTTTCAGATTTTTCATCATTAGTGTATAGGAATGCAAGAGATTTCTGTGCATTAATTTTGTATCCTGCAACTTTACCATATTCATTAATCAGCTCTAGCAGTTTTCTGGTGGCAGTTTTAGGATTCTCTATGTATAGTATCATGTCATCCGCAAACAGTGACAGTTTTACTTCTTCTTTTCCAATTTGTATTCCTTTTATTTCTTTTTCTTCTCTGATTGCCGTGGCTAGGACTTCCAGAACTATGTTGAATAATAGTGGTGAGAGTGGACATCCTTGTCTCGTTCCTGATCTTAGAGGAAATGCTTTCAGTTTTTCACCATTGAGAGTGATGTTTGCTGTGGGTTTGTCATATATGGCCTTTATTATGTTGAGGTAGGTTCCCTCTATGCCCACTTTCTGGAGAGTTTTTATCAGAAATGGGTGTTGAATTTTGTCAAAAGCTTTTTCTGCATCTATTGAGATGATCATATGGTTTTTATTCTTCAATTTGTTAATATGGTGTATCACATTGATTGATTTGCGTATATTGAAGAAGCCTTGCATCCCTGGGATAAATCCCACTTGATCGTGGTGTATGATCCTTTTAATGTGTTGCTGGATTCTGTTTGCTAGTATTTTGTTGAGGATTTTTGCATATGTGTGTGTGTTTTTACCACAATTGAAAAAAAAAAAAAAGAGGCTAAGTGATTTACTCAAAATTCAAAAGCTAATCAATGTGGTCTCATTTTGGGTTTTTTCCCATTATTATAGTGTAACTCATGAAACTTTGTGGTCAAATATATTCTTTACTCATTCAATAATTTTTTTTTTTTTGACCACACTGCATGGCATGCGGGATCTTAGTTCCCTGACCAGGGATCAAATCTGCACCCCCTGCAGCGGAAGCATGGTGCCCTAACCACTGGACTGCCTGGGAATTCCCCATTAAAGAAATATTTATTGCATGTCCACTATGTGCCAAACATTGTTTTAGGTGCTGGAGATATGACAATGAACAAAACAGACATAAGTGCTGATCCTTGTTGAATTTTAATTCTAGTCCTGGGAAGATTAAAAAAAAAAAAAAAGACAAATGTGTTTATAGTATATTAGAAGGTGATAAACTAAGCCCGCATCCCAGCTAGCCAAGTGACCCCTCCACACCTTCCGCTAAGGTTTCAACAGACCTCACTGAAAGGCCATGTCAAATGGAACATGCCATGGAAACCATGATGCTCACGTTTCACAAATTGCTGGGGATAAAGTCTACTCTACAAAGGAGGACCTGAGGATACTCATGGAAAAGGAGTTCCCTGGATTTTTGGAAAATCAAAATATTGAAGGACCTGGACCAGTAGTAAGATGGTTAAGTGGACTTCCAGAGCTTCTTTTTGCTAAATGCTGGGCTCACTATTGCATGCGATGACTATTTTGTGGTGCACATGAAGCAGAAGGGAAAGAAGAATGCAGCATGGAGCAATTACTCCCACCATGATTAGACTTCTCCCGCTGGGGCGCTTAAGGAATCTGTCCCATAGCTTCCCCCGTATAAGGATTTCATGAGCAGATAGGGCCCCTTAGAAAAGGTACAAATAAAATCCAACTCCCATTTGACGAGCAGAGAAAGCAGAGTCAGTTAAAGCCAGATAAGCTTTTTTTAAAAAGTAAATTTATTTATTTATTTATTTATGGCTGCATTGGGTCTTCGTTGCTGTGCACACGCTTTCTCTAGTTGCGGCAAGCGGGGGCTACTCTTCGTTGCTGTGCGCGGGCTTCTCATTGCGGTGGCTTCTCTTGTTGCGGAGCAGGGGCTCTAGGCACGCGGGCTTCAGTAGTTGTGGCTTGCAGGCTCTAGAGCACAGGCTCAGTAGTTGTGGCGCACGGGCTTTGTTGCTCCGCGACATGTGAGATCTTCCTGGACCAGGGATCGAACCTGTGTGCCCTGCATTGACTGGCGGATTCTTAACCACTGCGCCACCAGGGAAGTCCCAGATATGCTTTTGATTTTTATATTGGTCACATCCTCTTGCCCTCAATAAACAACTTCCTTTTTTTCGTTCCTAAAAAGATGGTGATATGATAAATGCTAAGAAGGAAAATAAAGCAGGGGAGGGAGATAGGGAGTACAGGGGGAGGCGGTCCACTTTAAGTAGGTAGAGGGCATAGCAAATGCAAAACCCCTTGGGCGGGGTTGTGTCAAGTGCAGAGCAAGGCATCCCTGTGGCTGGAGCAGAGCGAGAGAGTGAGTGAGGAGGAGGATGGTGAGAGATGAGGTTAGAGGAGCAAAGGGCAGGGGGCAGGGCTTTCCTGGGACCTCTCTGGCTGCCGTATCAAGAAGAGGCAGTGAGGAAGTGATGGGGGAAGCCTGGAGGCGAGTTAAGCCCTTACAATAACACAGGTGAGAAAATATGAGAGCTGGTGGTGGACGAGGTTAGAAATCACTAGATATTGAAGACAAAGCCCACAGAATATCCTGATGGGTTGATGGTGGGAGGACACCACAGAAAGAGGGGAGTCAAAGGTGACTCCCTGGTTTTGACCCTGGAGAGCTGGAAGGATGAAATGAAAGGATGAGGAAGACCATGGGTCAGGCAGGTTCAGTTCTTGTAAATCAAATCATTGGTCAACTCCTTTATTCACTTGCTACATAAAATGAATTTTAATTATACAAAGAATACACATTCCCCTTGTAAAAATGAAAACATTTGAGCCCACCTTGGTCTTCTCTCCACCTTTATAGATGTAACTACTGTTATTTGTTTGGTATGAATGCTCCCAGATCCTTTGCTAGATGTTTACGTACCTACAGGTATTCCCTTGGAAAATATAGTTTTGTGAGTTCTGGAAGGAAAGAACTTTACATAAATACATCACTCTGCAACTTGCTGTTTTCATTCAATAATATGAGTTGGAAATGAGTTCATATTTGTACATAGAGATCTACCTCATTTGTTTTCATGGCTGCATAATATTCCTTATGTTAGACAACTTTAAAGGAATGGTGAATTCATTTGAAAGTGGAGAAAACTTTTGCAAGGTGTATTAGTCAGGGTTCTTCAGAGAATCAGAATATATTTATACAGGGGCGGAGAGAGGTGCGGGGGACAGGCAGGGGAAGCTGCCCTAATTATCGCAGAAGGTAGAAACAGGATTGCAGAGAGCAAGGAGTTGTTTTTTAGGAAATGTGGCAACAGAGACGGGATTCCCCCATGCTGTCCTCAACTCAGTGTTTGCGAAGGCATATTTCTTATTAACCTAGGAGACGTGAATTGTTCCAGCAGTGAAAGTGAATGATTTTATAGACTCATAAACTCATGGATTCCTGCTGCTGGCAGTCTTATGCCATTATTGACGGTTTACTGCCCTGTGCAAATGGGGACTTTGTTGCCACGTGGGGTGGAAGGCACAGGGCTGGAGGCAGGCAGTTCTCACTCTAATCTGAGCTACTCCTCAAGAGATATGATCACGGGACTTCCCTGGTGGTGCATTAGTTAAGAATCCGCCTGCCAATTCAGGGGACATGGGTTCGAGCCCTGGTCTAGGAAGATCCCACATGCCGCGGAGCAACTAAGCCTGTGCGCCACAACTACTGAGCCTGTGCTCTAGAGCTCCCGAGCCACAACTACTGAGCCCACGTGCCACAACTGCTGAAGCCCGCGCACCTAGAGCCCCTGCTCTGCAACAAGAGAAGCCACCGCAGTGAGAAGCCCTCGCACCGCAGCGAAGAGTAGCCCCCGCTCTCAGCAACTAGAGAAAGCCCGCGTTCAGCAACAAAGATCCAACGCAGCCAAAAATAAATAAAAATAAAAATAAATAAATTTATTTTAAAAAAAAGGAGATATGTGGTCTGGGAGAAGGTGGATCACTTTCAGTCTTTGGGATAATCTTAGAGATAATCTCTAAACAGACAGACCAAGGTTCCCAGCAGGTGCCTTATACCAGCATGAGGCCCATGGGCTGTACGGGCTGGAAGGACCCCAGGGTTCTTTTTAACCCAAGGTCTTTATGTTGCAACTGAGGGAGCTGGACAACTTGATCATCAGAGTTCAGGTGTAAGGTCCTATCTTTTGTTCTGAAAACTGAATTGTATAAGCATAGGATTGGGAATTCCTAGTTTAGCATCAATTTATATTAAAAAGTTTTGGGTGGATAGTTGATAAAAGCTTTGTGTGAGTCGCCACTAAGATATGGTTATGAAAAATGAACATGCTATATTTAAAGATAGTCATTATATTTATAAAATAAAATTAATACATGTTCATGGTAGGGAATTTGAAAAATATTAAAAAGTATATAGACAAAGTCAGAAATCACCCATAAAATCTCTACTACCTAAAGCCAATAATTGTAAATATTTTGTGTGTACATATAGATCAAAAATATTATATAAAGCAATCATGTTGCATCTACAATTCTGTATTGCACTTAAAATTAAACTTTTTATTTTGAGATAATTGTAGATTCACATGCAGTTGTAAGAAATAATAAAGAGAGATCCCATGTACCCTCTACCAAGTTTACCCCAATGGTAACATCTTGGAAAAACTATAGTACAATATCACAACCAGCATATTGACATTTATAATCCACTGATATTATTCAGATTTCCCTCTTTTACTTATACACATTTGTGAGTGTGTGTGTGTTTAGTTCTCTACAGTTTTATCACGTGTGTAGTTTCATGTATCCACAACCACAGTGAAACCCAGAATAGTTCCAGTACCACAAGGAGTTCTCATTTTGCCCTTTTATCATCACACCCCCTTACTCTCATACCCGCTCACTCATTCCTGACCCCTGGCAACCACTGATCTGTTCTCCATGTCTAAATTTTATCTTTTCAAAGATGTTATATAAATGAATTATAACTGCCTTTTGATATATATATATATATATATATATATATATATATATATATATATAACCTTTTAGAATTGTTTTTTTCCACTCAGCATAATTTCCTTGAGATCTGTCCAGTTGTGTATCACTAATTCACTTCTCTTTATTGCTGAGTACTATTCTGTGGTATGGATGTACCAGTTTGTTTAACTAGAGGAGGTGGGGTAGGTCAGCCATGTTGCCTGTTGTCGCTGTTTATTTTAGCCTCTACCAAAAAGAGTTGAAGGACATCTGGGTTGCTTCCAGTTTTTGGCAATTAAATAAAGCCGCTATGAGCACTCATGTACAAGTTTTTATGTGAAGATATGTTTTCATTTCCCTGGGACAGATGTCCAAGAGCTTGATTACTGGGTCATGTAGTAATTGTGTGTTTAATTTATAAGAAACTGCCTAAAATTTTTTTTGAAGTGTGAATCACATATTTTTTTTGTTTTGTTTTCTTTTGGCCATGCCACACAGCTTGCAGGATCTTAGTCCTCAGACCAGGGACTGAATCCATGCCCCCTGCCTCCTAACCACTGGACCACCAGGGAAGTCCCTGAATCACACATTTTTAACATGTAGTGTGAATATTTCTCTAAATAATAAAGTAGGCTTTGCAAAAAAGATTTTAAATGACAACATTATATTGCATGGGACGGGTATAGCATAATTTATTTAAGCTTTTCCCTAATGTTGAACATTTTGGTTGTTTCAGATTTCTCTTTCCCTGTAGAAATCATGATTAGACGCCTGCATGTGCAGTTGGTGTGAAGAACAGGCCGGCTGGAACTGTTCTTGCCGTGCCCAGTGATGAGAAGTTTCTGAAAGATTGATTTGTGCTAACTTCACTGCACAGGAGCCTGAGGGAGACATCAGAATGCCACCCTTCTTGTCGTTCAGTAAGAAATACAACTATCGCACACACAGGGAGTGTGCATGGTAGCACTGGCATAAACGGCATCCCCTTTGGCCTGTGTTGGAAGGCTAACATAATTGTAAACTCCTTTTTAGTTTACCAGGAGAAAGACACCAGAATGCCACAACTCTTCCTGTGGTCAAGTGCCAGGGTGATCAGATGGTCCCCTGGTGAGCTTGGAACGAGGAAAAGGGTGGACTACCTCTAATGGCCCCATTTTCGTGGTCTAGTGCCTCCTTCTCATCTTGGGAATGGTCTTGTCATAGAACAGAACTCAGGACATCTGCTGGCCGAGATGCACACGAGGGCTTCAATGGGCTCTGCCCATGGTCACTCTCTTGATTTCTGCATGTCTGTGTGCAAAACTTCTTCTGATGGGCACAATATTTATTTTGGGAATTGATGCCCTCAATCAAGTCCTGTGAGCCAGTAGCTTTTCTCTCTCCTTCCATTGACTTTGTCTTTGGTTTCTGATCCATTTTGGGTTGATTCTGCCATTCAGCACTCAGTGGGAAATGCAGTTTCCTCATTCCTAAGTTCTTGGAGGATGCTTCACTGTGGCCTCTGAGTACTTATAGCTTCTACTATTGTAAATAACTTTCATTATTACAAATAACTTGTGCTCTTACAAACAACCCATTCTACATGCATCTTGTCTTTTTAAAATTATTTCTTTAAGGGAAATTTTAGAAGCGTAGTACATTGGGTTCAAGAGTATGAACATTTTTTTTGTTGGTGGCGGTGATCATTTATAATGCCATCCCTAGGAAAGTATAATAGCTCATTCTGGAGCTTTGTGAGAACGCCCACTTCACTTTATGTTTATCAACACTGGCCAGTAGATGTTTTAATGCAAATTTAGTAAGTGAAAAGGGCATCTGTTTTAATTTGTATGTCATCGATTTTCAGTGGGCTGAGAGCTAATGTGTAAACAGCCTGCCCCCTAAGGCAAGGCCAAGGGTTATCAGCCGGGCTGGGCCACTTCCAGTTTTCAGAAGTGCTCAGAACTTTGTATGGCACTGACCACAGTAAGAAAAGATTTCTCTGCTGAAGGCAATGGTGATGGAAGCTCTGTACTGAGCGTGTAACTTGGAGTCCCAGGCAGTACAGCCAGGTGGGCTTCATTCATTCATTAATTCAACAAACAGCTCTTGAGTACCTCCTTTCAAAGGACTATGCTAGGAATTGGAGGATCGGCCAGACATCCTCTCTGCTCTCAGGAGTTTATAATCAAGGAGATGAGACAGACAGATAGTTACAAAGCAATGTGATAAGCACAAACAGGGCGCTAAGCCATGGGAACAGAGAGAGGGAAACACCAAGTGCAAGCTGAGGGGTGAGGGCCAGGGATGACTAGGTTGAGTCTTAAAGGATAGGAGTTCAAGGGAACAATCACAGGCAGAGTCAGGCAAACGACTGGGTGGAAAGAAATCTCAGAAATTGTAGGTTAAACAAAGGGCAGCCCAGAACATCAAGATTAGAAGTAAGGGCAAGAGGTGAAATTCTAAGGTACCCCAGAACCTTAGAGAGCTCCAGGTGCTCTTATACCTCTGATCTGTTATCTGTGGTACCCAGGGTTAAACTGATTGATCCCTGCCCCAGGCAGAATGCTCCAGCCATTACAGAGACCCTGCATGGTGAGTCTGAGCTCCAATACTCTTCAGAAGTGGGGTGTATTCATCCTCATTCAGCCACGTGGCCTGTCTCACAAGTTGACTGATTCAGTGTTGCTGCTGTGAGCACTGGTGGACTTGGAATCAGAAACGTCAACCTGAGACCTTGAATAAATCATTTAGTCTCCCTGAATCTCAGTTTTTTATTTCTAAGATGAGGGGAAAAAGACTTCATAGGGCTGCAAGAGGTTCAAATGAAATAAGGTATGTAAAAGTGTTTTGCAGCTACAAATATTATGGTTATTACTATTACTATTAAGCTTAAAATAGTCATTTATTCGTGGAAGCTCTGTGAATTGGCAGCTGATCCCTTCTATCCTCCTCTCAGACATGCGTGTTCCTAAGAATCCCCTGGAACTTGGTCCAACTGCAGATTCCCAGGCACCATCCCAAGCAATTCTGATTGAGTGGGTCTGGGTTGGTCCCGTGAGTTTGTAATTTAACAAGACCTTGAAGTAATTCTGATGCAGGTGGTGACACAATCACACGCTGGAGAAATGGGAACTGAGTTCTACTGGGTTGGCCAAAAAGTTCGTTCAGTTAATGAATACGTTGTTCGATAAAGTTCTTGGTGAAAATGAAAAACGTGCCTTTTATTTTTACTTAAAACTGAATGAACTTGTTGGCCAGCCCAATACAGTCGAAGGTAGCAGGACTAAAGCCTCCTTCACCGTTCTGAACTGAGTCTCCAAAAATGCTTCTGAACGCAACTGGTACAATTAAGTTTGAGATGCCTGTAGGATACCCAAGTGGAAATGTCCCTAGGTATTTGGGTAGCAGCTCAGGAGAAAGGTCTGGGTTGGAGGTAAGATTTGGGAGTCATCAGTGTACAGGTAACAGCTGAAGCCTTCACGAGGGTGGGGTAGGATAGCCGTGCTTCAGGTCCCAGTACTGCTTACTGTTTATGGGTCCCTGTTTGTTTTAGCTTCTACCAAAAAGAGCGTGTCTGGATGTCCCATGGTCTCCTCTTCTGGAGTTCTCTCTGCCCACAAATGGCACGATCATCCACCCAGATGCCCAAGCCAGAAACCTGCCAATCACGTACTATCTCTGCTCCTCACTCATCTTAGCTAATTAATCACCAAGTTGAGCTGATTCCACTCCTCCATAATTCCCAAATCCTACCCCTGCCCCTGCAATCTTCATCCCCACTGCCACCAGTCTAGTCTCATCTCTTGCTTGGAGTGCCACAGGCTCCTAGCTGGCCTCCATCTTCCTTCCAGCCCTGGTCCCATCCAATCCAGCCTCCACTCTGAAGCCAGAGGGTGTGTGCTTCAGTCATCCGGCTCCTCCAACCAGCCAGAGCTAGTCCGGAGGGCAGACACCCTGGTCTTGCATATAATTGTGTCCCTGACACCTAGCACAGTGCCTGGCATCTAGTAGGTGTTCATTAAATGTTTACCCCTCGTCCCATCCCCATGCTCCTTGTCCTCCCTTCTCTCCCAACTCGAAGCCTCAAGGGCAAAGAGAGATTATTAGATTGGAAGAAAAGATAACTTGTGGTTCACCTTGTGGGCACCCGCATACTTTTCTTTGTATAATGGAACTGCTGCGGCCCCCAATAGCACCTGCTTAAATGAATATCAGTCTACCTGTTACTTTCATAGCAGGCGCCAGAGCATAACCAGTAAAGGCTTAATCAGACATGCTGGAGCTAATGAGTGAGCTGGAGAATCTAGTGCCTTCTCCGGTTACATAAAGACAACTCAGTTAAATGTCTCCAAAAATTTTTAAAGAGAGAGTAAAATGGTAGGAAGGGAAGATGGGGGAAGAGGAATGCTTTGGACAGGAAACCGGTCAGAAGCCCACAGAGCCTACACACTGGAGTGACCCAAGAGTTTACATTCCCTCTAACTGGGCTGTCCTGCTTGAATGTGGTGGGTCCACACTGAATTTGTCCTGGTTTATAATTCAGTAAATTTTTATTGAGCCTATACTATAAGCCAGACACTGTTTTAGGCAATGGGGATATAGTAACAAACAATTCAGACAAAAATCTCCGTTCTCATGAAGCTTGTATTTTTGAGGGGGGAGGGGGACAGACAATAAATAAGAAAAATATCTAGTTTGTCAGATAGTGATAAGTGCTATGGAGAAAGATAGAGCAAGGCAAGGGGGCTAGGAATTCTGGAGGTATAGAACTGCTATTTTGTACAGGATGATCAGACCTTTCTGAGAAGGTGACATTAGTGTAAACGTGTGCAGCCTCCTTTGTGTATTTGCTCAAATGAGCTATCCATATGGGTATCTGGGAGAAGGTATGCCTGGTAGAGGAAAAAGCTCCTACTAAGGCCCAGAGGAGCTGCATTTTGTTGATCAGAAAACCAGTCTTAGTTGGTTTTATAGGCTCTGGTCTGAAATTGCCATGGCCCTTGGAGGTGCAGGAGGTGGCTTCAACTTCAGGTGCCTTTAGGGGAATCTAATTCGCAACTTTCCTGTAGGGGGAGGTTTGGGCATTGGCTGCTTGTCAGGATTTCCCAAGTTCACTTTTGAAGATCTGAGATCCCAGTCAAAACAGGATTTGCCTGGGGCCTCAGTAATCACAGAGGCGACTCTTCTTGCCTGCCCTGTGCAGCAAGGCTGTTTGCCTGGGGTATGCTTACACCTGTGGAGACAGGTAAAGCAAGCAGAGTGGAACAGGTCTCTACCTTGTCTTGCCACGGGTTTTGCTTTTTGTTATCTTTTCAGGTTTCTCTAGTGCAGATCAGAACGCCTTTGGGGATAAATTTCCAAGTAGTAGGATTGGAGTATCAGAGCAGAGTGGCAGTAATGATTCTGAGTAGTATTTTGACAAATACACAAAGCCATACCATTAGAGGGAAGGAGAAGGGAACAAACCTTGCAATTTACTGATGGGCTATTCACTGTGCTAAGCGTTTTCCATACTGATACATTATCTAAATACATTTGCATTATTACTCTGGAAGGTAGGTGGAAAGTGAGGCTCAAAGATATTGACTATTTCCCTGCTTACAAAAATATATGCACTTTATAAAAATGTCAAACAAAAAACCATAAAAAATAGGAAGTGAAAGTCCCTCAGAGTCTCACCTCCTAGAGGAAACAACTACAGGCGGTTAGTGTATAATCTTCCTGAATTTTAAAAATGTACACTCAAGCACATACACACATACCTTTTTTTTGCTCCCCTAGAAACTGGGACCATATTATACATATTGTTCTGAAACTTGCCTTTTTTCTCAGAACAGTGTGCCTTGGTTTTCTTGCGGTGTTAATAAATCTTATTAATGAAAGCAGACTTTTTGGGGAGTTAGAGCTCTCTGATAACACAACACCTGGTTGTGTGACTTCACACAAGTCACTTTGCCTCTTAGGACTACAGTTTCCCCCATTTGTAAAACGAGGGCAGGCAGATCACAGAGGATTCCGCGAGGTAATGCCAACGAGCAGGGCACCTCAGCCCCTCGCCCGCCTCGTGACTATCTGGGATAATCTCCAAGGTCCAGCCCTACTTGACTTGGACGGCAGCCGCCACTTTCAATAACTCAGATGACAAAGCCGCTGCCAGCGCTGCCAGAAAACCCCGGCGGGCAGTGCTTCTTTCATTCGCTCTTGGACCTGGGTGATGGTATCGCGGGGCGGGGCCGGGGCGGGGCCACAGACGCGCGGCGAGCGGTGCGTGCGGGCTGGTAGGCCGGCCGCGGCGTGACGTGATCGGCGACCGCGCCCGGCCCCGCCCCGCGCGGCCTCGGCCCCGCCCCTCCGTCCCTGGTCCGCCGCGGCCCCTCACGGCGCTGGCGCAGAGATGGCGGAGGCAGTGGAGCGCACAGACGAGCTGGTCCGCGAGTACCTGCTCTTCCGCGGCTTCACGCACACGCTGCGGCAGCTGGACGCCGAGATCAAGGCGGACAAGGAGAAGGGGTTCCGGGTGAGGGGCCGGCGGGCGCGGCGCGGGCAGAGGCGGCCCCGAGGGAGCCCGGAGCTGGCTCTCCCCCAGCACTGCCCTCCGGGGCGGGAGCGGCGCTGTCACCGCGCCAGGGGGACCGTCGACATCAGCGCGTCCGGCATTCGCTTGACAGATGCGGAACTGAGGCCCTGAGAGAGGACGTGACTTGCCTGAAGTTGCCCAGTGAGTTAGGAGCATCGCCGAGGCTGGAGCCCAGGTGCCCTGACTCCTGGTCCGGGGCTCCCTTCTCCACCCCAGCCTCTCAGCAGGTGCTGGCCAGTCATTGGTCAGGATGGCGATGAGGTTTTAGGAGCTAACGTGGGGTAGATGGTTGGGTTTTTGGCAGCAGAAGTATTCTGAAGTTGGCTTCCAATGGCCTTGGGAACAAAGGGGTCTGCAGCCCAACATGTTAGCTGGGTTCAAGTATTTGTTTGTTTGAAACGGCTTTATCAGTGACTCATTGGCAGTTTTGCTTCACGATTGAGGAAGACCTTGTTGTGCATTTGAAAACATACTTCCCCTGCTCAGACATGATTTTCTGTTGAGAAGTTCTTGGAATTTATATGTGTGTGATTTGTGTGTATATTTGCTGGCTTCAGTTGGTGTTGGCAGGTGAATTGAGAGAGGCAGTGAGCTAGCAGCAAGAACACTGGAGGGGAGTTAGGAGACCTGGGTTCTTGTCTTGCCGAAGTTAGTGGCTACTTGGTGGTGGCAAAAGCAAATCATTTCAGCTGTCCGAGCCTCAGTGTTCCTGATCTATAAAATGGGTGTGTTGGAATGGTATCAATATTCAAAAGCTTTTCCATCTTGTGTACTCTGGTATGATTGCTCCTCACAAGGAGGTGACTCCTTTGGCTGACACTCTGAGCAGCTGCCAGGACTTTGGGAGTGCTTTGAGGACTTGAAGGAGACAGTACATCTCACCATGAGCCTTGGAATCCTGGAATGGAGGAGTTAGGAGGAGGGGCATGGAGATTGTCTCACTCTTGTCTTTTTTGCTTTTTGAAATCTTAGGTAACTGAGACCAGAGAGTTGAAGTGACATTGCTAAGGTGGCTGAGTAAGTCAGAGGCAGATCCAGGCCCTGGACTTAGATCTCCTTCTTCCTGGGCCAGGGTGCTTTTACACCTGCAATTTCCATGCTTGGTAGAGGGTCAAAACACGTATCTAACATCAGGAAAAAAACCTAAAAGCTATTACGTTACTGTGTTTTGAAAGTTTTATAGATTGCTAACTTAAAGAAAAAAAAAATTTTAACATCCAGAAGCCACAGCAAGAGGAAAAAGCTGTATTAACTCTGTGGAATGAGGAGAGAATTCCCTTCCGTCCTTCAGTGCCTCCTCCATCTCATCTTTCTCTCACCAGGTGGACAAGATTGTGGACCAGCTGCAGCAGTTAATGCAGGTGTATGACTTGGCTGCCCTTCGGGATTATTGGAACTACCTGGAGCGTCGGCTCTTCAGCCGCTTGGAGGATATGTATAGACCCACCATCAACAAGCTGAAAACCAGCCTGTTCCGCTTTTATCTCGTCTACACAATCCAGGTGCTTTGGGTTTAGGGATTTCTTGGTGGAGAGAGTTCTTTGATCCAGAAATAGATTTTCTTTTAACGCCTAGGGACAGCTCTCTCTGTTACTCCTGGGAAAGGGTGAAACAGTCGCAGTGCAAATTATTTTTGACTGTGTTCCTACTTTTTTTCTCCTTCTCATCTGTAGATGATTGGACTTGTCTTCCTCATTCCTATTTCCCCTCTTGTTTCAAACACGTAAGCCTGGGTGGTGTTTTGAAGAATATAAGTAGCTGGGTTAAAGTTTGAGTAATAAAGATTATGGCTGACCTGGGGGAGTAAATCACTTAGATTATTTGAAAATCAACTAGGAATTAATTTTTAGGATGGTATTTATCATCAGGACTTTATTTTATTTTACTTATTAATTTTTTGAAGATTTTTTTGATGTGGACCATTTTTAAAGTCTTTATTGAGTTTGTTACAATATTGCTTCTGTTTTATGTTTTGGTTTTTTGGCCCCAAGGCATGTGGGATCTTTGCTCCCCGACCAGGGATGGAACCTGCACCCCCTGCGTTCGAAGGCGAAGTCTTAACCACTGGACGGCCAGGGAGGTCCCTCAGGACTTTAGTTTAAACCAGCTTCTTTGAAGTTACAAGGAACTTGAGAAAAGTGTGATGATTTTTTTGATTTTATAGAGTTTATAGATCATGTTTGGCCATTTACCCAGCAGGCCGATATTCAGAGGCTCTCTGCTGTGCGGTGGTGAAGATTCTTACCTCTGGACTTCTGTCTCTTCCCCCTCCTTGCTACCTCCTCTGTGTCTTGGCAGACAAACAGAAATGACAAGGCTCAGGAGTTCTTTGCAAAGCAGGCTACGGAGCTCCAGAACCAGGCCGAGTGGAAGGATTGGTTTGTCCTGCCCTTCCTGCCATCCCCAGACACCAACCCCATCTTTGCTGCCTACTTTTCTCGCCAGTGGGCCGACACCTTCATCGTGTCCCTGCACAACTTCCTGAGCGTCCTGTTTCAGTGCATGCATATCCTCTCAGCTGCCCGGGGCTGGGGGCCCAGGCTGAGGCAGCCCGACAACGTGATCAGGGGCCGCTGCTCTTAATGCAGTCATTTCTTCTACAAAATGCCCAAGGATCACTGTCATGTGTCATGTGAGGGGGCTGGACAGATTGTGGTTATTTTGATTGGTAGGCCGGAGATCATAGGCCGGGAATTGTAATCCTTAGTTCTGCCGCTCTGCTGCTGAATAGTGGACATGTGTGGGTGGGGACTGTACTAGCAATGAGGGGATAGGAGCCCTCAAATAGGGCCTCTCTCAGCAAACGCAGGGGTCAGTGCAGAGCTGCTTTGCAGCGAAACCGGCCAACCTCGAGAGCACCCTTTGTGCATGCCCTGTGCCCCCCAGGATTCACTTGCCTTTGTTGGGATTAGGTAGCAGGTGAGAACACTTCTAGGGCTGGAACTTCCTCCCTGTGTTAGTGCCTGGGTCACTGTCTTTATAATGACCTCAGGGTCCCTTGACTTGTCAGAGGACAGAGCAGCTTGAAGAATATAGGTGTGGATATTTAAGAGAGAGGATGTAAATAATTTACAGCCTACCGTGTTTACCATTTTGTCGTGGAAAGCCCAGGACACCCTCCTCGCTCACTCTTGCTCTCTAACAGGAATCCTGCGGGAGGAGAAGGGAGTCTGGTTTGAATGGGGCTGTCTGGTGAGTTACTGATAAACTGGACGTGTGGAGGCCCATCCACCATCTCCTTTTGGCTCTGGGAGGAACGTCTTCTGGTGGGGGTAGGAAGGGAGTGTCTTGTTTCCTTTTGTGCTGTGGTGAGTGTGAATTACGCCCGTGCCAGGTTGGCCTTTTCTCTGCTGCTGCTCTTCATCCCGAGGGCTTTCAGACAAACCTAACAGGGGGCCCAGCCCAGAGGCAGTTACGGCTTGACCCCGGGGGCACTCTAGGGAAGTTTGCTTCCCGGGTACTGAGGCCCTGCCTGCTTTGTGCTCCTCTGGACTGAAGCTGTTTGTGGTGGTCAGGAAAGACTGACACCGTGACCTAGGATGTGGGTGCTCCTAGGGTGGCAATCTGCAGAAAGCTTGCTTCTCAGTCTGAACCTTTGCCAGGGAGAGGCTCAACCTGCGGAGGGGAAAGGCGAGTGGCCAGCCCTTCTGCCCAGCTGGTGGAGCAGGTGGCGGTGTGCCCACGGAGCCACTGGCCGCTGGGCTGGCTTTTTGCTCCATGTCACTAAAGCTTAGGCTGGCTGTGAAGCCCGCAGGATACTAGCCCTTTACTGCTGGCATTTGGGAGAAAGCGTCAGGTTTGGATTTATGTCCTCTCTGTGGGCTAGCCAGGCAGGTTGTCATGTGTCCGTGAGTCTCTCTGAAGGAAATCAGGCCAGGCCCGGTGTCAAGGGAGAGACTATTCATAAAGCTGTGAGGAGCCCACAGCACAGAGTCTTTACTCTGTGTCATGTTCAAGGGTGTTGGTGTCGTGTCAAGAGTTTGGGAAGGGCTTTTAATCATTTTGCAGGCAGGCCTTATTCTTTCTTTTTTTTGTATTGAATTGTTTTATCTTATTGCAGAGTTTGTGATAGAATATATTTTTTGATTTGAATTTTATTTTTATTATTTTTATTTTTTGACTTTAATTTTATTTTAGAATATATATTTTAATTGGCTATTTTTCCCAGCTTTGTTGGAGTATAATTGACAATTAAGAATTGTATATATTTAAGGTATAAAACTTGATGATTCGGTGTACGTACACATCGTGACATAGTCACCACAGTCAAGTTGATTAAGAGGCAGGCTTATTCTTTAACTTGGTGCACCGGTTCCCGTGATCCTGAACTTCGATGCAGAGTGCCAGCGGACCAACCAGGTTCAGGAAGAAAATGAAGTTCTGCGCCAGAAGGTTTGTTGCGAACAATGCTTGCTCCTTGGGAAGTACTTCTGCTTTTCATGTGTAAAATTAGGTAGTAGCCATGGAGGGCTGATTTCAGTAGAGGAAAGCACTGATCTCAGATGAAAGTGAGTCACCAGAAAGGCAGTGTTGGGGATTTGGGGGCCACGTGACAAGTCTTTGAAAACCAGAGGTGAGGCTCATGTTGTAAGTCACGTAGCGCAAACAACACAGTAACAGGAGTAAACTTTTAAGAGGAAAAAGACTCTATGCATTGACGTCACCTTACATCTAACCTGCTTTCATACGTCTGCTTCCCACCCCTAGTGCTTTTCCACCTGTCCCCACATCTGTATTGTTTACAGCCCAGATATGATTTAATTGTTCTCAGCTAAGCGAAACTAGGTTTCTCTAGTTTGGTAAAATGATAGCTCCGGGGGACCAACATTTGCCTTTACAATTTGCCTGAGGAGCATTTCTCTAACCTTGAGATTGACACATCTTCAGAAAAGGGAGGATTTTTTAGAAAAAGGAAGGTTATAAGCTGTTTAGGTTTGGGGGTTTAAGATTCTTGGGTTTGGGGGTGTGTGTATAATTTTCTTCAGGCAAAAGGTCAAAAATGCTGAGCTTCATTAAAAATTTTTTTTTTTCCATTTGAGTTCCAAAGTCTGATTTTGTAGATTCCAAAGAGCAAAGCAGGATTGGGTGGAACTGTTTTTCTCACTGAATTCAGGAAGCGAGTCAAATGATAAAAAGAAAAAAAAAAAGTGTGTTTTGTATATCTAACGGTTTTTAGTTTTCTCACCTCCCTGTAGTCAAGTAACAGCAGCCTCACCCATTTTTCCAGTCTGCAGAGAGTGAGACAGGCACTCCGAGGCTGAGGGCCAGTGGCCTTTGAGCCAGTGTGACTGTGTTTCGGATGTGACGGGAGGTCTAACCTTCCCCAGGGGAGGGAAGGCCGGGTGAGATCCCCATCTTACTCACCCCCACCTCTACGCAGCTGTTTGCACTGCAAGCTGAAATCCACCGACTGAAGAAAGAGGAGCAACAGCCAGAAGAGGAAGAGGCCTTAGTCCAGCACAGATTGCCTTCTTATGTCTCCAACATGGACCGCCTGGGGGACTCGGAACTGTGAGTGTGTGCCGCGCCCACTCCGCGCCTCTGTCCCCTGTGCTCTCCCCTCCTCCCGGCGACGACGTGGAATTGCCAGGAGCCTCCCCGGTGCTCACTGTTATTGTCTGAGCTTTCTGAGTAAGGGCCCCTGGTCCTCTAGTTGTCCCCTACCTCCCAGCCTCTAGGCCTGCTCTTCCAGGGGCCTGCACATCCAGATGTGTGCAGCCTGGGTTAATAATCACAGCCGCTTTCGTGAAGCCCTGGGAAGTTTCTGTGCCCTGAAAGGAGCGCCTCTTGGATGACACGATTGCCAACCACAGGTTGGATGCATTTCTCCGTAGAAGCATGCTCTTGTCTCAGGGTTTGGAAAGGTAGGCAGGTTGGAAGAGAGGTATTTGAGCAACCTTAAAAAAACAGCTAGTTACAGCCGAAAACCCAGACGATGAGAATAATAGCAGTTGAAGAGACGTAGGTGCCACAGGTCACAGAATTAGCGATTGGTGAGTCAGGATGCAAACCCAGGCAGTCAGATTCCAAACCTGCATGTGGCCAAGTACTGCAGCAGATGAAACTGCTCTAGTTTCTGAGCTAGCGCCCTCTGATGGAAATAAAGTGCAAGCCAAAAATTGAACTTAAAAATTTTTAGTAGCTATGTTAAAAAAAGGAAAAAAAAGCTAATTTTAATGATATATTTCATTTAGCCCAACTTTCCCAAAATGTCGTTTGAACGTGTAATGAATATAAACAAAGTATTCATGAGATATTGAACAGTCTTTTTCATGCTCAGTCTTGAATCCCAGTGTGGATTTTACACCTCCAGCACATCTCCATTTGGACTAAAGACGTTTCAGGTGCTCAGTGCCACACGTGACCAGTGGCTATTAGACAGCGCTGCTCTGAGCATTACCACGGCCCTCAAAGAAGAGCCGCAGCCTTCAGCCTTCACCGCTGTGCCAGTTAGGCTGCTGGCTCCCTTCGTACAACAATAGCACCAAGCATCATGCCGCCTTAAGGCCCAGGCGTGCGAACCTGGCCAAGGCCCTGGTCACTGGCAGCATCCATAGCCTGGGAGGTCTGTGCCCCGGGTTCCGCCAGGTTCCCCCTCCAGCGCCGCGACCTTGTGCTGTGTCTGCTTCTCCAGAGCCATGGTGTGCAGCCAGAGGAACGCTTCCCTCTCCCAGTCGCCTCGCGTGGGCTTCCTGTCCTCGCTGCTGCCTCAGAGTAAGAAGAGCCCCTCAAGGTTGTTGCCTGCCCAGGCCCCGCCTCAGGCCCAGAGCTCGGCCAGGAAGGAGTCCTCTGGCGGCCAGGTTAGTGCAAGTCCTGCCTTTCTAACTCTCGCCAGGAGGCCTCCGACATCCCACTTGTCAGGTGGGGACTTGTCCACCCTCCCTTAGGACCTGCAGGTGGAGGGTGGATGGTGACAAGAGGAAGTATGCCCTGAAGGGCCCCTTCCCGTTTCTCATAAATGTCCTCTAGCTCATGAGTGCTTATGACTGCGCTTTGCCTACTCAAGTGTGAATTCAAGCAATTCTGGACTTTTAGATTTTTGGTGATATAAAGTAGCTTGTCGATGAAGACTAAATTAAAGTTACTTCTAAACCCAGTGTAGTATTTCTTTTACAAGTTCCTGATTCTGCAAAGGAGTTTTGCTATTTTTCACTTTTATAGAAACTTGCAAGAGAATTTCTTTTATGCCAGCATATGTCCAAAATTGAGTAGTTTTCCGAGCAGAGATGGTCAGAATTCATTGCTTTCAGAAATGCTGGCCAGAGTGAAACTTTAACAGGCCCATAGTTATGCTTTATTGCTCGGGTAGGGACTGTTTCCCTTTTAATATATTTTTATTAGTCGCAGATACAGTAAGTTGTCATCACCTCTGCCTTCCTCTCCTGCCACCCTTGGCTTGAGGACAGTTGCAAGTGAGGCAGCAGCGTGGGGCTGCTTGGGGAGAAAGGGGTCCGCCCCAAGGCTGCCATTGGGACGTCGGGGCTTTTAGCACAGCACTTGGGTTTAGTACTGTTGTTGAAGTGCAGACATTGAGCAGGACACCAGGGAAGAAAGAGCGTGGGCTTTGGAGTCAGGCAACTGTACCTTGTTTATCATCCTTGCGCAGATTGCTTAAACTCATCCCACTTCACTTGGGATGATGAAAACAGCATTCACTCCCTAGCGGCAGAGTTATTTGAGCTGATATGAGAGCCCTTGGTATATGCAGTGCCTGGCAGGTTATAAGCACGCAATACATTTTAGTTGTAGTTGTTGTAGCTGGGAAGTCAGTTCTGAGACCTAAAGTGGCAGCAATGCAAAATAACTGCAACCTTAGCATCTAGTGGGTTCGGGGCATCAAAAACCAGTCATGGTTATTCTACGACTGTTTTTTTGAAGTTCAAACCTTAAAATTAGAACTGCAGTTTTGTAGAATGTGGCTGAGTAAGTTTTACGGTTCGCTTTGCAAATCTCTTTCACTGTGCAAGATTTTGTAAGTGTAATAGATGATGTATGGAATGCTACGTCCCTTAAAATGTGCATGAAATGATGAAATTCAGTTTCATTAACTTAAAAGAAAATACGGAGACGGGGTCTTTGGACTTACGCCTGTGGCCTTATGTTTACGTGTTCAGGCACTAAGGTGTCCTATGGTGAGGGTGAAATGGGATTGGAAAGTTTTTGTATGGTTCTTGTTCAGGAGACAAAGGTAAGAATGTGTAATTTGCAGAAAACATGCCCTCCTTTACCTCTGAGATATATTCAAACAAAGCTTGGGTCACCGTGTGGCAGGTTAACAGAGCGGAGGCAGCCTTCTTTCCATTTCCTGAATGGAGATGATAAGTGTCTGCAATCTGAAAAATCCAGTGCTTGGGTCACTCGTTTTTTTTACTGATATATTTGACTCAGCAGTGATGTTTCAGTTCTAAAGATAACTAGTATATTTGAGGTTCAAGAAAAATCACCGAATTTTAGAGTTGGAGAAAGCTTAAAGGTCATCTGGCCCACCCTCCTATTGAGAGAGGGCACGTCCTGTGACTGATTGCCTCCTGTGCTGGGGAGGTCACTGCTTGTACGTGTGGGATGTTTGCCTGTTTGAAAGTTGTTAGTTGAAGCCTCTATGATTTTTACTCACTGATCTCAGCTTTGCCTTCGAGCTATTAGAATAAGGCTTCTGGTTAGGACAACCCTTCCTGTCTTTTCCAGGCTAAGTGCTATGTTCATTCCTTCCTTTCTGCCCAACTGTTTACCCATGTGGCATGATTTCTAGACCCCTCACCATTCTGGTTCTCTTCTTCTAGGGGGACGTTCTAATTTTTAAATTCCTCTATACAATCGATGGCCAAATTTGAGTTTACAGTTCAAGATGCTCTCTTACCAATAGCAAATGCAGTTAGCTGTATGATCACTTCCTGTGATTTTAATGCTATACTGCTTTTAACGCAATAGAAAATGACATTGGTTTTTTAATCAGCCACGTGGCTTCGTTAGTGCATATTAAGCTCGTAGTCTTTTCCTCACTACTACCATGCCAGAGCGCCTTCTTTCTTTTTTACTCTGAATAAGCAAACGAAACAACGTGAGTTGTGTTATTAAATTAGCAATACAGGGACTTCCCTGGTGGCGCAGTGGTTGAGAATCCGCCTGCCAATGCAGGGGACACGGGTTCGAGCCCTGGTCCGGGAAGATCCCACATGCCGTGGAGCAGCTACACCCGTACACCACAACTCCTGAGCCTGCGCTCTAGAGCCCACGAGCCACAGCTACTGAGCCTGCGTGCCACAACTGCTGAAGCCTGCACTCCGCGACAAGAGAAGCCACTGCAATGAGAAGCACATGGCACCGCGACAAACAGTAGCCCCCGCCCGCCGCAGCTAGAGAAAGCCCGCGCGCAGCAACGAAGACCCAACACAGCCAAAAATAAATAAATAAAAAATAAATTTATAAAAAAAAATTAGCAATACATAAAATGATAGGCTTTCCTATTTTAAATATTATTTATACATAGCATTGTAAGTTTCAATCACATCAGCATTTTACCCACTTGTGATCGGTCACTGTAACTGTTGTTGTTATCACTGAAAAGTTCATAAAATTATAGATGTAGAGTCTATGGCGATACACTCTCTGTGCTTTCAATATGAATCCGGAGGCAAAATTTTAGAAACACATGGAAGTAGCTGTAAAACCACAATTCCTAAGCTCTTCTGGGATCTCTGTGACAGAAGCCCCTGTGGGCACCTCTCAGCAGGCTCCCCCACTGCAGTTTTACCCCATCCTCCCCTCCAGTGATAACTCCACTCCTTCCATAACTACTCAGTCAGTTTGGGACTGTGAGGGGGAATTATGGTTATTATAGAGATAACCTCTGATTGGCTGGAATGCAGAGAAAGCAAAGTGACCACAGACTTCTGTGTTTGTAACTCTTATTAGTATCAAACTACCTTATAGCTCCCGTGACATCAGCAGTAAGAATGCTGCCCTTGGGGCTGTTTCCATGGATCTTAGCAGGATGGGGAAAAGGGAGCCCTCTTCCCCGTCTTTCATTCTGCAATTTCTGTGTTACTAGGGCCTGTCTTCTGGGTGTCTTTATTTTGCTTCAGGTGAGCCTAAATTACTGGAACTTGTTCTCTGTTCCATTTGGATGACTGCCTGGTAAGCTGTATTCAGGCCACCGAAAATGAATTTAGATCCTTCCCTAGAGTGAGAAGCAAGAAGGTCAAATGATAAAACATAGGTGAAGATACCTCTCCTGAACTGTAGGAGACAGGTAGATTATGGTAGAATATGACAATATAATTTGGACTGTTAGAATGTTATCTGAATCCAGTAGTTAAGATTTTTATGAGGTTTGCTCTTAAAATAAAACTTTCAATTACCGGTTGTATCACAGTGAACATTTACTTAAGTTATATGCATTTGTAGCTAGACACGAGTTTACCTTAACTTACTTATTTAGGTGTTTGGTGGATGGCTGCATTCATCAGCTTTTAGCATGCTAGTGTTTTTTTTTGATGTTTGCCCTTCTTTCGTAAATAACTTAGATATAGTTTAAGGAGAAGCTCTCTCTAGCAGGATCTGATAGGTCACACTTAGGTCTATAGCTCTTTTGGTGTAAACTACCCTATCATTATAAAGACAGTTCTTCTTAATTTATTGCAGTGCCTTATGTTAATGCCTGTGTGAATTTTCATTTCAGAGTACTGTCCAGCCCCCAACCTAATGATAAACTGGACAACTTCCTTGCCATCTTGACTTGACAGGGAAACATTGGTTTTGTTCCTCTTAATGTTGTAATGTATTTGCTGGGGAAGGGTTACAAGTGGCTTTTGTGTCAGCTAGAGCAATTTGAAGTCTATCCTGAGCCTCTCTATTCCATCAGTTTGGGCCAATTGAATTGAGCACTTTTAAAACCACGTGTTGGAAAAGGAAAAAACACCACTTATCAGGTGTAGCAGGTGAGTAAGGAAAGACAGGTGTGCCACCAAGTGCCTGTCCCTGCTCTGCAGCCTTCCCAACCTTTGGTTCCAAGGTGGGATACCCCTGTGGTCTGTGTACTTTCTTTGGGAATGCACGCAGTATTAAATGGGTTCTTTTCCTTCTCAAATATCCAGTTTAAAGATCTCTTGGTCAGGCTGATAAATCTGTCAAACCTGAATCATAGTTGTGCCAGGCTGTTCGAGACTTCCTTGCTTGCCAGGATCCCACTATTTTGGAAAACAGCCGTCAACCCTGGAAGCTGATCTTCCTCCTCCTCTCAGCAGTATTTTTATAGCTAGCTGTGGAGTTCCCATAGCCACCTTTGAAGTCCAGAAAACATGGCCTCTGCTGTCAGTTCTTCTTTTGTCTTGTCTATCAAAATGTTAGAGCTTTTGGAGACGTGTTTTGGAATTCTTCATTTCTAAATTTATTTGAGTCCTCTTTTTTTCTTGGTAAATCAAGCTAAAGTTTTGTCTATTTTGTTTAACTTTCAGAAAACCAGCCCTTAGTTTCATTGATCATTTCTATTGACTTTTTAGTCTATTTCATTGTTTTCCGCTCTGATCATTGTTATTTCCTTCCTTCTACTAAATTTGGGCTTCGTGTATTCTTCTTTTTCTAGTTCCCTGAGGTGTAAAGTTAGGCTGTTTACTTGAGGTCTTTCTTCTTAATGTAGGTGTTATTACAAACTTCCCTTTTAGAAGTGCTTTTGCATAAGTTTTGGTATATTGTGTTTCCATTTTTACTTGTCTCAAGATATTTTTTGATTTCTCTTTTGATTTTTTCTTTGACCAATTGGTTGTTCAGGAGCATGTTTTTCAGGCTCCACATATTTAAGAATTTTTTAGTTTTCTTCTTGTAATTGATTTCTAGTTTCATCCATTGTGATGCTTGCTATGATTTCAGTCTCCTTAAATTTATTAAGACTTGTTTTGTGGCCTAACATATGATCTGTCCTGGAGAATGTTCCATGTGTGCTTGAGGATGGAATGTTCTGTAAATGTCTATTAAGTCCATCTGGTCTAAAGTGCAGTTTTAAGTCCAGTGTGTCCCTAGTGATTTTCTGTCTGGATGATCTATCCACTGATGAAAGTAGGGTATTGAAGTTCTCTACTACTATTTTCTACTGCCTATTTCTCCCTTCAGGTCAGTTAATATTTGCTTTATATATTGAGGTGCTCTGATGTCAGGTACATAAATATTTACAAATGTTATATCCTTTTGTTGGAGTGACCCCTTTATCATTATATAATGGCCTTCTTTGTCTCTTATTACAGTCTTTGGCTTAAAGTCTATTTGGTCTGATATAAGTATAGCCTCCCCCGTGGCATTCTTTAGTCTGAGCAGTTTGCCCTCTGGATCAGTAGATACAGGGAGGAATTAATAGATTTGTGTAATGAAGGTTGGCATCCTTGGATCTCCTCCTAGGGAGTGAACCACCCCCCACCCCACTGCCCACCCCGGGACCGTGTGAGGGACCATGGTTCCCTCAGGACCACCTCTTACTTTTGGGAAGGTAACAGGAGTCATCTTCCACTTTCTAAAACTGTGGGACCTATTCAGTGTTCCATGGACCACGGGGTACTTCTCAAGAACGGCTGGAAGCACTGAGAGAAGGGCCTTATCTTGGTTGTTATTTTGCTCCAGGATTATGACATTTCTTCTTATCTTTTCTATTCAGTGTCACTTTCTTCCATGTGCTCCCATCATGGTTTTTCTTTCTTCAGGTTTCTCAGAGTTTGGGGCCACTGTCAGATCTGGATGTAAATTCCGGTTCTGTCCAGTTCTCCCTGTGTAAAACGAGTAACTTAACCTCTCTAAACATCTGCTCCCCATGTTAAAATAATGCCTCATCTTTAAGGGAATGTTTGTAAGGTTCTTCGCATGGCACCTTACATATGGTAAATGCTCAATGAGTAATATATATTGATGTTATTATTGTTGTTGGTTTTCTTCTTAGGTTATTTTTTAAAAATCTTAACTAAGAACTTTACTTTTCCCAAAATAAGTCAGAATTCAGAGAATCAAATACTCTTCCTAGAGAAAACATCTGTTACAAGCACAAGTAGATACCAATGGAGGTCGCCTCAGTCAGAAAACCAAAAATAACCAATCCTGTGTAGGTCAGCCCCAGTTAGGCTCCAGGTAAACTAATAGCCTTTAAAATTTCCTTTCTTAACTGTTCACATGACTCCGGGGTCCCAAGGAACATATGTTAATCATTTTAAGTTGTTTAGTGTTAACATAAAAAAATAACCAGTAGAAGAACTAGAAGCCCACAAATAGGCTTTGGTTGAGTTTATTCTCTTTACTTAGGACTTGTGTACAGATGATTTGTGAGGAGGTTGGTCTCAAGCCAGAGCAGCTGTTTGCATCCTATCCCTCTGCTAAGAGTGTAAAAAAAAAAAAAAAAAAACGTGTGTGTTGGGGGGGGTAGGAGTGTGACCATCACAATTTGTGGGAATAAGGGTGGAAAAAATGAAACCAGCCAGATAATCTGGAAAGGTGATGAGGTGGCAGCTCCTTTTTAAAAAGCTCTAGATTAGGAATCTTCAGTCTCTATAGGAGTGGGAATTACTGAGTTCATTTGCTGTAACCTTGGTTGACTTTATCTCTCTTGCTATGAAAAGGAGCCAGAAGATGCCAATTTCTCTCTTGTCCAATTTATCTTGCTCAAAAGGCCTTGAGTTTCCAACAATTTCTGTTAAGACTTTCTGGTTGCCTAGTAATCATTTCCAAATACCTCAATATTTGTTATCATTGGCTGGTTTAGTCATGCACTTGGCCCAAAACAAGAGGGTACTGTGTTCCTTTTTCCCTCCAGAGGGGTGATTTTATTTTGCATAATTTTTTTGCTGTATTGCCCAAACATATAATTGCTTGTAAATCTTCGTAACACCCAGCGTAGGGCCTGATCTGCCTCATAATTGTCACTTAGTAAGTGCTAAGCTAAATAAAGTTAACTGTTCCACTTAGATCAAGGAGACATATATGTATTACCTCCAGGTGATAGGTGTGGCAGGTGGAGAAGTGCTGGGGACCTGTCCTCTCAGGATGGGGGAGTGGGGAACAGAAAGGAGGAGGTCCGGCCTGCTTATGTTTTGCCCTTGACTTTGCTCATGGGCTGACATAGTAACATTTTAACTACCTCTCAGCATGGCCAGGGAGGAACCTTACCCAGGAGTAAGGGTAGAGTCCACTCCTTGGCTCCTGCTCCCCTCCTGGCCCAGGTGTCATGGCCTGGGCCCAGGTAGGAAGAGACTTTTCACAGCCTGGTGTCTCGTCCTCCAGAGCACCAAGGGTAGGGAACCAGCATGCGCACCCAAGGATGGGAAGAGCCTCTTCAGCGGGCTGGCCACTGGGGAGTCCAGCTGGTCACAGCACCGCCAGCGGCGCCTGCAGGACCATGGCAAGGAACGGAAGGAGCTCTTCTCCATGACTTTGCAGGTATGGCTTGGCCTTGGCGTCTCACGAGCGCCTGCAGGGACACCACGCGGCTACATGGTGGAGAGCCATGGAAAATGGGGGGGGCAGTGTAGGGCCTGCTCTTACCTCTCTTGATTTCTTCTGCTGTGTAGAGTGTGGTTTTGCCTGACTGGGTTTAATTGCTCGCACTTTGGTTGTTTTGTTCCAAAACCACCTGGCTCTCCAGTGATCCCTCTTCCTGATGTAGTTTCCCTAAACAGGGGCCATAAAATGCTGGCCTCTGAAAATGTTCCCAGAAGATGAGCTCTGTGAATAATTGGTTTGGGACCCCTTGCATGCTCTGTCCTTCCCTTAGGTTAACTGTGCATGTTAGCATGTCACGGGCACTCAGAGTCGGTGGGAGAGAGAGACCTGTTTCCCTTGGTTTAACCCAGCATCTCCCAGACTTGCTCAATCACAGGATCACTTTCTCCTGCACTCCCTGCTGGAGCCGCTGCCCCGAGAGCCACGTGTCCACACAGCGTCGTGCTGCGGCCCAGGGCCCTTGCCACGTGAGCTCAGGGACTCCTCTCACTAGTGAATATGGGTTGGGGTCTGCTCTTCCTGGTGGTATAAGCTGCTTCTGTTTCGGTCAAATACTCTGGATTGAAGGCAAAAGGGATTTACTGCCTAAGTCACCTTGTTGACCATGTATCTCCTAATTGAGGCTACTTGCCTGTTTTAAAGGCATATTTTGGCATTAGCAGCCCTGTGCTGGTTCTGGTTCGATAGCGTAGACCCTTACGGCTCGGATCTCAAATCCTTCTGTGCTGTAGGATTAGAGGTGCACCTGAGCTCAGCCACTCCCGTAAGATACCTCTCTGAGCTCGGAGGTCTCTGTTTCTCTGTTTATTCTCTTCTCTTCTCTTCTGTTCTATTCCATTCCATTCCATTCTATGTTTGCTGTAGAACTGCTCTTTCTGGGACCCCAAGGAGTGCTTAGAGGAGCCTCAGGAACCACGCGGGTGGTAGAGAGTGCCCTGGCTGGTGCCGCCTGGCCTGGGTTACGTCTGGGTGAGCCCATAGTAACCGTGATGGCCAACACTTGCGGCAGAGACGGGCGGCTGCCGCCCTCCCGGGTGGCAGGGTGTGTGGGGTGCCACGTGGTGCCCCGCCTTGCTCTGGCTCTGCTGCTGTGCTCGGGTCTGTCTCTGTGCCTGGCCCGTCACCCCAGTCTCTCAGTACCCCTCTCCCAGGAGGAGGTGCTGGTCGGCACGGCAGCGCACTGGCGAGGGGCCACGCTTACCTCTGACTGACCCGGCTCCACATCCGCATCCTACCCCGGGCCAGCTCTTGATCTTAGGCAAGTTATTTAACTTCTGCTTTCAGTCTTACTTTCCAGAGCTGTAAAGTGGGGTTAATAATAGGATCAGAAATGGTTGGGGGGGAGCATTAAATGAGACAATCAATCATATTCACGTAGTGCCTGGAATGCAGTAGGCACTCACTCACTAACTGATTCTTGTTATCATTGGCCTGGTCTGTCAAGGTGGTGCGTGCCCCGAGTCTCATCAGCTGTGGCTGGGAGCCTGTGGCCCACACTCCCTCCGCAGGGCCTGTGAGAGGAGCAGGGCCTCTAGGAAGGGGCCGCCAGCAGAGCAGACTCTTGTAGTTCAGAGCTCTTTCTTCTAGACCCCGAGACCACCAGGATCCTCCCCCGAGGGCTGTGGCCTGGCGTCCCAGACATCTCGCAGTGTGTCCCCAGACGTGGGGAACGGCTGGGCCCAGTGCAGACCCCTCACAGCTGACTTGTGCCCCTTTTGCTTGGTGCAGTGTGCAGAGAAGAAGCCTGAAGCTGGTGGCCCGGAGGCAGAGCCCTGCCCGGAGCTCCACGTGGAGGTGCTGGAGACACTGATGCGGGCTCCCACCGCAGGCCCTGAGGGTGGGGGGCTCCGCCCCGAGCAGCCGTTCATCGTGCTGGGGCAGGAGGAGTACGGAGAGCACCACTCCTCCATCATGCACTGCAGGTGGGTGTCGGGCCGGCCGGCCGGGGCCAGGGCCCTCTGGGGGAAAGGCTGATGGCCTGGGGTTTGGGCTCCCCGGGAAGCCTCGGTTTTCAGCCTGTGCGTGTGAAGGTGTGGCAAGCAGGATGATGAGAGGTAACAGAGATGCAGAGGGTGGGATGGCCCCGAGGGACCGTGGTCACCCCTGAACTGTCAGAGGAGGGCTGGACAGCTGCCGTTGGGGTCCTGCCAAGAGCTGCCGTTGGCCGGGTCAGCCTCTCCACTCCTGATCCTGGGGTGTAACGCCCAGAGGGTAGGTGATCCCTTGCTCTGATGGACGTGATGGGCTCCGGAGCCGTGACGCAGGAGGCTCTCAGTCTCTAGAGACCAGGAGTGCCGAGGGCGGGGCTGTGTGCATCTTGCCCACAGGGCTCAGCACATAATATTGAATAAATGCTTTGTAAGTCGTTCTCAGACAGACGCATGAATGAATATTTCTAGAAGTAGCTCACGCCCATCCTTGGAGCGTGGGCATTTGACTCTCAGCAGGAGAGTCAGAAAAGCAATCCTCTGGGTGCGCTGAAGAGGACGGCGGACCAAGGCAAGGATGCTAACAGCGTCCCTCTTTCTCTCATCTTAGAGTGGACTGCTCGGGGAGGAGGGTCTCCAGCTTAGACGTAGATGGGGTCATCAAAGTGTGGTCCTTCAACCCCATCATGCAGACCAAGGCATCCTCCATTTCCAAGTCGCCGCTGCTCTCTTTAGAGTGGGCCACCAAGCGGGACAGGCTGGTGAGTGGTCTTGCTTGTTGCTGGACCTGTGGTCTAAGGGAAGAACCCTCCAGGGCGCTCCCCAGGGGCTCCAGCACCGCAGGCCTGGTTGGGGCCTCTAAGACGAGCCCCTCCCTTCTCTCTCTCACTGGGAAGTCAGGGACCACACATCCAGGACTGTCCCAGCAGGCTCCTATCTGGAGGTTAACAGGAATTGGAATTAGGCTGCAGTGGGACCCTGTCCGATGGCAGAGGCCTTCTTCCTGTGTGCGGTGGTCTGGCTTGCTTTTCGTCTTCCCGCAGAGAGACCGGCTCACTCCCTGTTCTCCCCACCAGCTCCTGCCGTCCCTGCACATTTCTGACAACCCACCAGGAGGTTCTCCGCTGCTCCTCCTCCTGCTGGGACCCCTCCCCGCGCCAGGCCGGAGGGGGTGTGTCCTATTCTGGGGTTCCCACAGTGGTGTTAGCACAGTGTGCTTTTTCCCTCTGGACTTTAATATTTGACATAGAATTTGTAGTTAAGGAGATAAAGTTGATATATAGTGTTTTGTTTTTTTTTCACCGTATTCCATTTTGGAGGGGATCATACCCAGCAGCCCAAGGAGCAGACCTTGTTTTTTTTTTTTTTTTAAATATGGATCAGTGTGTCTTTTTTTTTTTTTTTTTTTTTGGCTGTGTTGGGTCTTCGTTTCTGTGCGAGGGCTTCCTCCAGTTGCGGCGAGTGGGGGCCACTCTTCATCGCGGTGCGTGGGCCTCTCACTATCGTGGCCTCTCTTGTTGCGGAGCACAGGCTCCAGACGCGCAGGCTCAGTAGTTGTGGCGCACAGGCTTAGTTGCTCCGCAGCATGTGGGATCTTCCCAGACCAGGGCTCGAACCCACGTCCCCTGCATTGGCAGGCAGACTCTCAACCACTGCGCCACCAGGGAAGCCCCCAGACCTTGTTTTTTAATAATTTTTTTTTTCAAAGCTTTTTTTTTTTTTTTAATTTTTATTTATTTATATTTATTTTTGGCTGTGTTGGGTCTTCGTTTCTGTGCGAGGGCTTTCTCCAGTTGCGGCGAGCAGGGGCCACTCTTCATCGCGGTGCGCGGGCCTCTCACTGTCGTGGCCTCTCTTGTTGCGGAGCACAGGCTCCAGACGCGCAGGCTCAGTAGCTGTGGCTCACGGGCCTAGTTGCTCTGAGGCATGTGGGATCTTCCCAGACCAGGGCTTGAACCCGTGTCCCCTGCACCGGCAGGCAGATTCTCAACCGCTGCGCCACCAGGGAAGCCCCTTAATAATTTTTGACAACTGCAGGAATTATCCTTATGGCACTAGGATCTTGGGGCTTACCCTGTACCAGTGTCAGTTTGCTAGGTGAATGCTGAGGCCATATTCTAGGGAATATTCCTGGGGGACACCCTCAGATCTGCTTCTGGTGTTTTCTTCTGGCAGTCCTCGTTATTGTCTTTGAAGTTTTCACCAAATAAATCACAAGGATAGCCTCCTCTGTTTTTTCTGGAGGCCTTTATAGGCCCAGAGCCAGAGCTGTCCCCAGGACACACAAATGGGGCTGTCACCCAGCCCAGTGACCAGCTGGGGCCACTGCCCAGGGAGGTGGTGGTGGATCAGGGGCCAGAGGGCAGGACTGGGGCAGCTGGGATTTAAACTGGAAGACACGGAGGGTGGGCAGAGGGTCTCATTTCCAGCTCTACCTGAGGAGCAATAGAGCTTCTATTCCACAGATTCCTTTTGTGGTTTTGCTTCTGTTCAAGGTCACCTGTGACGTCTTTAAGTTTTAAATGAGGCCCTTTGTAGCTGGGTTTCCCCTGAACTAGCTGGAGAAGTGGAGGCAGGCCTCACCCCGCAGCCTGGCCCACCGCACGGGGTGGGCCTGGCCCCCCAGTGGGCCTCCCTGAGCGGGCCTGACCCAGAACTGTCCTTCGCTTCTCCCGCCCCTTCTCCTTCCAGCTCCTGCTGGGCAGCGGTGTGGGGACGGTGCGCCTCTATGACACGGAAGCCAAGAAGAACCTCTGTGAAATCAGCATCAACGATGATATGCCCAGGTGTGCTGGAGGCCGCTCCCTCAACTGCTGTGCTCGGCGGGCCTACCTTGGCCTTGGCCGAGCCTCCGAGCCCCGCTCCGCCTCCCTCTGTGGACGGACGGAGCACTGACCCGGCCCCACGTGTGTTGCAGGATCCTGTCTCTCGCGTGTAGCCCCAGCGGGGCCTCTTTCGTCTGTTCAGCTGCAGCTCCGAGCCTTGCTGCCCAGGTGGACCTGTCCGCACCAGACATCGGCAGCAAGGGCACGAACCAGGTTCCTGGCAAGCTGCTGCTGTGGGACACGAAAACCATGAAGCAGCAGGTGCGGGCCTGCCCCGTGGTCTCCCTGGGGCTGGTCACACTCCCGGGCAGGCACACAGCCTGTGCTGCCCCTTGTTTCTGAGGTCTCTTCCCTCTTTGCTTTGGGCTCGTCAACATTTTGATTTGTGAGGAGGTTTCAACATTGAAGTGTTGAAAAGTAGTAATACTCCAGTGGGGCAGATTGCCGGCAACCGAAGTCGTTCAGCATCATGCCGCAAATTTAGGGTTCACACACAGCCTCTGATCGGGCCCTTTTGGCTTATTTAAAATTTTTTAAGTTAATTTTTTTTAATATTTGAAGTTTTTTCGTTTCTTTTATTGGAGCAGTTGTAGGCTCACAGTAGAATTGAGAGGAAGTTTCAGAGATTCCCCGTATACCCCCTGCCCACACGCACACAGCCTCTCCTGCTGTCAGCATCCCCCACCAGAGGGGCTCATTTGTTACAGCTGATGCACCCACGCTAACCATTGTAATCACCCAAAGTCCATGGTTATATCAGGGTTCAGTCTTAGTGTGGTGCGTTCTAAGGGTTGGGACAGATGTGTAATGACACGTATAGTGTCATAGAGGGTATTTGCCCTAAAATTGCCCCGTGCTCGATGTAGTCTTCTCCCCTGACCCCAAGCCCTGGCAACTGTGGATCTTTTTTTTTTTTTTTTAAATATTTATTTAATTTAATTAATTAAGTTTTTTATGGCTGTGTTGGGTCTTCGTTTCTGTGCGAGGGCTTTCTCTAGTTGCGGCAAGCGGGGGCCACTCTTCATCGCGGTGCACGGACCTCTCATTATCGCGGCCTCTCCCGCTGCGGAGCACAGGCTCCAGACGCGCAGGCTCAGCAATTGTGGCTCACGGGCCTAGTTTATCCGCGGCCTGTGGGATCTTCCCAGACCAGGGCTCGAACCCGTGTCTCCTGCATTGGCAGGCAGACTCTCAACCACTGCGCCACCAGGGAAGCCGGCAACCGTGGATCTTTACACTGTCTCCATAGTTTTGCTTTTTCTAGAATGTCATATGGTTGGAATCAGACAGCCTTTTCAGATTGGCCTCTTTCACTTAGTATTATGCATTCAAGTGGTTTATTTTTCAGGAGACAACTGGAGTCCCCTTCTGACTCCCTCTTAACTTACAATTGCATAACAATTGCAGCAGCAGCTAGAAGCAGTGAGGACACATGCGTATTCTTAAGAAATGACAGTCTTGAGAAAGCTTGCCCACAGGGCCTGTGGCTCACCTTCCCCAGGAGCGGAGGATGCCTTCCCAGGCAGAACAGTAGCAGATGCTCACAGCTATGACCCTGAATCCTGAGAGCTTCAGTGCTGTTTACACTCACCTGTTTAAAAGGCAGTGGTGTTTCTTGAGAGAATCAGTTTCGGTCAGGCCCTTACGTGCAGCAGCTTGTTTCCTGCTGGTACCGGACACTTGAAGTGTCCCTGTCTTGTTGGTGGCTGTGTCCCGAGTGTTCCGTTTGTGCCTTTCTGCGCCTTCCTGTTCCCAGTTGGAAGCCTCGCAGGTCTCTCCAGCCAGTCAGGGCCACCCTGCCACGTCAGTTCTTGCTCTCTACCTCCCTTGTCCTGGCAAATGTGTCCCACTGAGAAACCAGGTGCCTTTCTGAGCCAGCCTTCTCCCTCACCCTGAAGTCAGTCCAGGAGCAGACATTGTCAGTTCCACCTCCAAAACCTGTTTCCAGTCTGAACACTTCTGTCCATTTGCGGGGACATGCCCGCTAGCGCCCCTCAGCTGGACAGCTGCTGGACAGCTCCCACCACGGCGCCCGCCTGCCCGCCGGGCACACTGCGCCTGGGGGATGGGCAGACACGGGGCACGTCCTGCTCCTTCCCGCTCCTCCAGGTTTCCCATCCACACTCCCTGCAGCCCTGCCTGGCCTGGCCCTCCCTGCTGCTCCAGCCTCCTGGCGCCACCTGTCCTCCTCGTCTTGCAGCCACACGCCCTTCCTGCATGCTGTCCCCTCTCGAGAACGTTCCTACCCCACTCCATCCGGCTGACATCTGTCCTCCAGCATCTCGTAGGTGCTCCCCTTTATACCCACCCAGTCTGATTAGGTCCTTTTTAATCTGGTTAGTTTGTGCTAAGAACTTGTGATTTGTAATTTTATGTTCACTTGTTATTTTTCAATGTTTCATTAAATATTGAATACATAGAAGAGAATATTGAAATCATAGGTGTACGGAATAATGAGAAGAACAGTAAAATGAACACCTACCTACCACCACGGTTTAAAAGTGGGACATTACCGACACTTTTTATACCCTGGTGTGCCCTTCCTCAATCTTGGTCTCCTTCCCCCTTTCAAACAGAAGCTGTTTAGAAATTTGGTTTATTACCGTCTTACATTTTAAAATTTAGTGTGTCCTTTTCCTAGCTCCAGTTCTCCCTGGATCCGGAGCCCATTGCCATCAACTGCACAGCCTTCAATCACAACGGGAACCTGCTGGTCACGGGGGCAGCTGATGGTGTCCTCCGGCTGTTCGGTAGGCAGGCCTGCTCACGGCCATCCTGGTCCCCTCCTCAGATGCCCTGGGGAAGAGAGCTGGGTTTTTGCCAGCTGGACTGACTAGAGGCTATTGCAAAACCCCAGTTCAAGATGCTTGTAATAGCACTTAACTCTGGCCAGAGTCTGCTGTTTTCAGGACCCCCTAATTACCTTGCATGTGGTCCGTGTCCGTGGACACGGGGTGGATGTAGCTTAGTAGTCCTCCAGTCCTGAGCTGTTGGATCTGAGTCCTCATGGCCCGAGTGAGATCTAAGAGGATACGAGAGGGTCATGCCGTCCTGTCCTCTTGGTGTGACCACTTCATTGTCCCCGTGAGAGCGGTAGAACGGTGTGCATCAGAGTCATTGGCATGCTGTTTAAAGCTCCTCACGCCAGGCCCGTTCCAGGAGACCAGAGTCAGAGGGTCTGGGAAGGCCCTGGGGACTGTATCTTTAACCGATCTCCAGGGCTCCCTGGTGGGAAGTTACAGCGCCCTCCCAGGAAGGACTTATGTGTCCTCCTAGACTTACGGGCTCCCCAGATGAGCTCAGGCTCCACCCAGGGATTCCTGAACCTGACTTCTGACCCAGTGAAAGAAGCTTCCGTTTAAGATTGGTTAGCAGAAGACAAGGCACAGTGGAGGAGAGAACTGGTAAAATGAAGCACTCAGTGCCCACTCTTCACCAGGGGTCAGCTCTGTGACTCCTGTCGGGTCTGGGAGGCCCTCTGCCACCCACCGGGCAGAGGGAGGGTGAGAGGTACCTCCTGCTGTGGGCAGATGTCTCCCCAGGGCCTGGGCGGGAATCCTAGTGGCGTCTCATTGCCTCAGACATGCAGCAGCACGAGTGCGCCATGAGCTGGAAGGCCCACTGCGGGGAGGTCTACTCTGTGGAGTTCAGCTACGATGAGAACACCGTGTACAGCATTGGCGAGGACGGGAAGGTAGGTGGGAACGGGATTTGGGTCAGGAAGCTCCCTTCCTCTGGCTTAGGCATCTGAGATTCTAGAGAGCACCAGAATAGCATGACGGGCTGCGTTCCAGTCCTGACCGTACTTTTTACTAGCTCTGTGACCTTGGGCCTCTGCCTCAGTTTTGTCATCTGTAAAACAGAGATGAAAATAGTAACCAGTCTCACAGGGTCTTTGTGAGGTTTAAATGAGTTCAGTGGGAGTTGACTGTTCTTATGAAAGGGGAAGACCTACATCCTTCCTCCCGGTTGTAGCAAAAAGGACTCATCTCACTGACCCACCTGACTCAGTGGGGTGCCAGGGGTGCCAGGATGTACTTCAGTGAGCTTGGTCATTGGGTGGTCACAGCATGGATATGTAGAGCTTGCTGGGGCTGGGGGCTGCAGACTGTTTCACCCAAACAGAGTCAAGAAATGTAAAAAGGAAGCTGGGGAAAAAAGTAAAAATAAGTGCCCCCTTTAGATTCTCTCTGGAAGGATTCATTAGGATCCTTGGAAAGGGAGCTGGGGCAGGCAGAGCTGGGAGAAAGACTAGCTTTTCATGTGTACCCTCCTGTACCTTTTGGATTGTATACTATCCACCTGTATTATCCAACGAAGGCAGTAATTACCAAATGAATTCTTCATTTGAAAACTATGAGAAGGGATTTTTAAATCAAAGCTCTACTTCCTATTTATTTGAGTAGGATTCTCAGTTAAGCGGTGGTCACACCCAGGTAGCCTGTCCCTGGGGTGGGCTAAAGGGCTGTTTGCGCTACAAAGCGTGAAGCTCAGCTTATACCTCATTGCTCGTGTTGCATTGATTGCACTGCTGAGAAACTGGAAGTGTATTTGGAACTTGTCCTATTTTTAAGAAAAATCTAGTTGGGTTCTAACCCTGACAGTAATATTAATAATGAAAACAACAACAACAGTAATAATAACAATCACTGGAGCATTGCCCTTGCTTGAGAGATGGGAATCTAGGCGAAGGCTGTTGCCTGCCTTTTCCCTTTCCTGGAGTCAGGCCAGAGAGAAAGTTCAGGCTTTGACGTGAAGTGGCTGACTCTTTCTTGATTTTCTTCCCTTAAGAAAATGCTTAAGTTGTGTTGGGAAGAGTCGGGACTGTGTGGTCATCTCACTACCTTTCCCAGGGCCTGTGGACCCACCTCCTCTTTCCCGGGGCCTGTCCTCTCTCCTCCCCCCGGACTGAGGCTCTGTTGCTGGCCCGCTGAGAGTGCCGTGCTTGTGCTTTGCCGTTGCAGTTCATCCAGTGGAACATCCACAAGAGCGGCCTAAAGGTGTCCGAGTACGGCCTCCCCACTGACGCCACGGGCCCCTTCGTGCTGTCGGGTTACAGCGGCTACAAGCAGGTCCAGGTCCCCCGGGGCCGGCTCTTTGCTTTTGACTCGGAGGGGAATTACATGCTGACGTGCTCTGCCACAGGGGGCGTCATCTACAAGGTACCTGGCGGCTGGTGGCAGGGAGGTTCTTCCTCGGAGGTCTGGGCCCGGTTGAGTTCGAGCCTCTGTCCCTGTCTCTGTCCCAATCTCTGTCCCTCCCCGATGGCCGTGGAGAAGCCTTTGACCCGGGATGGACAGCTCCTGGGCCTCCCGGCTGCAGGCTGGCTCGAGGGAGCAGGCGGGAGTGGGCACGAGTGTGGCGTGTCCGTCCTCTCTGCTCCCCCGTCACTGTCCTTGGACGAGACTCTGTCCCTTTTCTGCCTCCTTCCTTGGGAATAATACCAACTATAGAAAACCTCAAGAGCTAGGGAGAAGGGCTGTAGGTTGGTTTGGGGGGACATACCCCAAACAGGAGGGTGCCTAGGTGGTCTGTTCCAGGTACTCTAATCTGGTGTAGGTTTATTGTTTATGGGAGGTCCTGTGGGTCAAGGACGTTACAATCCATGGCTGGGACAGAAATCCGGGGGTGTGATTTGTCACGCGGGATGTAAGTTGTCCACTCAGTTTATCTGCTTATTTTAATTCTCATGTCACAGCCTCTCTGGTTCATGTACTTTTTTTTGGATATATGATTGAACGAAATTATAAATCTCTCCTATGTTACTAGTGCTACCAAATGGACTAGGGATGAGGATTTGTGTCGTGGCCTAAGCACATGGTCTGGTTCCGCGTTGCCACGTGGATTCAGTCCTGAGCCTCAGTGTTAGCTCTCTGCCTGGCGGTGTTTCGTCTGCAGGTAGAGTGATGGAGTGGCATGCTCTTTCTCTGGGGCTCCCCGAGCTCGCCTCGCGTGGCTCACAGCCAGCGGGCAGCCGGTGCTCCGGACAGCAGCTGCCTGCGGGCGTGTCCTAGGCCCCGGGCAGTGTGCACAGGAGACGGAGAGTGTGGCCCCGCTCTCCTGGGGCTCACGCTCAAGTTAGAACGAGACGCGAGCCCCAACAGTGACGACGGTACAGAGCTGAGGGCCCCCAGGGGAGGAAGCCGGGTGGGGGCCGAGTCCTCGGGGAGGACTGGGCAGGGGGGCAGTCTGTGGATTTGAGGCCTTTGGAGGAGCAGGAGGAGGAGTTGGGAGGATGTGGAGGAAGGCGGGCTTTGGGGCTCCACGGGGCAGAGGGGAGCAAGGGCACACGGTGGGGTGAGGGGGAAGGGGGCTGCTGAAGTGGGAAGTAAGGAGGCTTCTGGACTGTTGACCTTGAGTGTGGCACCGGGAAGCCTGGGTTTACTGTCAGCCAGGCTCCCCTTTTCCGCAGATGGTGATGATTTGGGTGGCTCTTGCCCTCTCCTTAAAAATTAGTTCCACACTTTATTTTTACTTATTTACTTAAATATATACATTTAAAAATCTTTTAAAAGTTTTATTGAGGTACAGTTGACAAAAATTGTATATATTGAAGGTGTACGGTGTGACGGTTTCATGTAAAGCTCCATAATTTCTGGTAATTGCTATCGGGAGATACCGTAAAACGTTTGCTGTCTACAAGCCTAATTTTAGTTTATTATTTAGAGTTAGTTGAGTTTCAGGTGGGCTCTCCTTTGCTCTCTGTATGATTGTGTGTTGTGTGTGTATGTGTGTATATTATTTTATTTTTGATCGTGCGGGCTTTATCATTTGTCCTGATCAGTTCATATGGTTTGCAGTCAGACTTTCTCTATAACCAATTAATGGGTTGAAAGATTTTCCTCTGTCATTTAAAAAATGTCAAAAACGGGGTCTAATTACTTAAGGAATATAATGACCTTCAGGTCCCATTTTTACAATCTATAAACAATTCATGATTTTTAAAGATGTTTTCTCCGTGAAGGCTGAATACTTCCTCTCTCTTGCTCATGGATGTTGCATGTAGCTGGATAGATAGTCTGCTCCTGGTTTCCCTTCCTTATTACCTTCTGACCCCTCACACCTGCGCACCTGAGTCCCGGGCGGCAGGTGCTGGCGGCACAGAGGAGAGCCGTGTTTGTGCCCTGACCCAGGGCCTCCGGTGCCAGCACTGCTGTCTGGGTGTGTGCCGGCTGCACGGCAGGGAATCACCAAGACCCTGCCCTCCTGCCTTCCTGCCGGTGGTGTTCCCTGGGGGAAGCAAATGTAAAACAGAGAGGCAGATACATGATATGAGGCTGGGAGCGGTAGATGGTGCTGGAAGAGAACACCGGGCACGAGCAGGAGACATGGCTCACAGCAGGTTAAAGGTGGCAGGGAAAATTGTGTCTTTCAGAGCATATTAGGGACTTATTTTCCACTTCAGCTGAAGGAGTAACTATAGTCGGGAAAGTGAAGATATTTCCTGGTCCAAGCAACGAACCTGAGACTTTCTGGAAAGGGGGACCTGTGTGCCTGGGCATGTCCTCAGCTTGGGGTGGCAGCCCCCAGGCTCGAGGCGGCTTGGCTACCGAAAGTGGATAAAGTGGATGTGTTTGTGAGCAGTGCCTGATGATGCAACCTCGTCTCTCCTGTCCCCTTGCAGCTGGGCGGGGAGGAGAAGGTTCTGGAGAGCTGTCTGAGCCTGGGCGGCCACCGCGCCCCTGTGGTCACCGTGGACTGGAGCACAGCCGTGGACTGCGGGACCTGCCTCACTGCCTCCATGGACGGCAAGATCAAGCTGACCACCCTCCTGGCCCATAAAGTCTGATGGGGCCCGCCCCAAGGGCCACCCACGGAAGCAGTATTATCCTGGGAGGCAGGCAGAGACGGCTCAGGAAGACAGGACGCTCCCCTTCCGGCTCCCTGCCAGGGTGGGGAGTCTTCAGGGAGAGACTGCCCAGGGGGCTCGGGCACTGTCCAGCCACCTGACGAGAACGGGAGCCATGTAGAACTGTGGCACGTGTTCCCCAGACATCGGCATGCTGGCCTCTGCCAGGAGCAGGCGCCAGATGGTGGGAGGAAAGCTCAGGAAGCAGGAGAAACATTGTGATGGCTGCTCTGTTGGCCTAGAAGAGATTGAAAGTATTTTGTATATATTCGCTCAGTTTTCTTTTTTATAAAAAGAATGCTCTTGGGGTCACCTGGTGTCTCTTTCTGGAACGTATGCGTGCAGCAGAGCGTCTCCCTTCACCCTTTGCCCTGGCGATGGTCATTGTGAGCTTCGGCCCCGCGCCCCAGCTCTTACCTCACCAGCCATGGGGCTGACCTTTATTGGAGGTTTGCTTGTTGCTCTGCCACGGAAGTAGGACGTCCTCTCTCTACTGCTGCGTCGGCTAACCAAGGTTTGTGCCGTTCCCGTTTCTTTGGGCTCATGTCAAGGAGGCCATGGTGTCTTCTTTTCTCTGAGAGTTGGCAGCTTTTGTTAGGACAAGTGCAGGGTCTGAGGCATCTGCCCCTCTCCATCTGGGTGGCTGTGGTTTCCCAGGACCTGTCATTGTGGTTCCTCCCATTCTTTCAACTTCACTTCCCGAAGTTTGAACAAAGCCGGCCACCAGCGCCCTCTGCTGGTGAGTGGCCAGAGGACAGGAGCAAGTTGGCCAGGTGCCGGCCTGGAACCTAGGGTTCATGCCATCCGCGTGTGTCCACAGCCTGGCCCTTTGCTCCCTGGCTGGGGTGGGACCTTGAAGAGGCAGATGCCCTCACAGGGTGGAGAGGAACAAGAAAATGACTCTCTTCTCCCACTTGCATTTCCACCTGAGGCGGTGGGATTTCAGGCCTGGACCTCGGGCTCTGACACTTGACAGGGGCAGTTTGTCACAAAGCTGCTCAGAATAGTTGTTGCAGAGGCTCCAGCCCAGATCTGGGGTGCAGGTCTGGTGTGGGAGTGCTCCCAGTTACCTACTTTTGGAAAATCATGAAGAGATTGGTACTAAAGCTTTGGCTCTGATCTGCTGGGAGTTGGGAGGAAAGCAGGGAGGTGTTTATTTGGCTCAATTATGAGATAACACCAGAGACTTAGTGATAAGTAGTTACTTACACACTGTTACCCATTTCCACCTGGTAATCCTCCTTCAAATGAACAAACTCAAGACTTTTCCATTTATAATTTTTCCCATCTTCTGCACTGAAGCAGCAACCTTATTAATCTCTCCCAGTGATTCTGTAGGACATTTAAAAAGTGGTCATGTGTTTCATTTGAGTGAGAGAATTCATTGTTTAGCTTTTCCTCTCTCCATCTCGAAGTTTCTGTCTTATTGCCCACTCTCTCCTCTCAATACGGTCTCCACAGTTTGCTGAAATGTCTTTAAGGTTTGTAGAAAACACTTGAAGAGCTGTCTCTTCTCTCATTTCCTTTAGGCTCTGGGTTGGATACCTGTCTCCCTCATGTTTTGAGCTTGGCTCATAGCTGATGTGACTGAGGCTCCACCAGGAGGGATTGAGGTGGGGCTTCCACATCACTTTGAAGCTGCCTAAAAACACAAAACCAAAACACCATTAACCTCTGACCTTCTGAAATTAGCAAGTAGGATACGTGCAGCGGGCCACCCTGTCCCCTCCTGGCCTCTCTCTCTCTGACCTCCACCCCATCCTGAGTGCTTGTCAGCATGCATTCATCCTGGTGTTCCTGTCCCACCTCCTCGCCCCTCCAAGACGAGCTCTCATCCTCCAATAACGCACGTCAAAACTTAAATTCAGGGACTCCTCTGGTGGCGCAGTGGTTAAGAATCTGCCTGCTAATGCCGGGGGCACCGGTTCGAGCCCTTGTCTCAACCTCTAGGAAGATCCCACATGCCGCGGAGCAACTAAGCCCGTGTGCCACAACTACTGAGCCTGCAAGCCACAACTACCAAAGCCCGCGCACCTACAGCCAGTGCTCCGCAACAGGAGAAGCCACCGCAATGAGAAGCCTGCGCATTGCATCGAAGAGTAGCCCCGGCTCGCCGCAACTAGAGAAAGCCCGTGCACAACAATGAAGATCCAACACAGCAAAAAAAAAAAAAAAAATTCACCTCTCCCTCACAATACCTGCTTGACATCTTACTGGAGAATGCCAGCAAGACTCCCCCACCAGCTTGGGCAAGGGCAACTAGATGAAAACCGTCAAGCCAGTCCAGCCTCAGGCCCCCAAGCCCGCACGCCCTGCGCAGGTGTAGCCCTGGCTCTGGGCTGGGCTGCACGAGAACAGTGAGGTGCATTTCCCTCATCCTTGGGACCTGTCTGCGCTTGCCTGCTTCTGCTCCAAGACCTCAGACTCGCTGAACTCAGCATTCAAAATGCTTCAGGAGCTGATTCCCACCCATTCAAATCCCACAGCTGGGGTTTCTCATCCCTATTTGGCCTTTCACACAGCAAGTTTTTTATGCAGATGGGTTTCCTGCTCCGCAGACCCCATTTTTCAGCTGGCTATGGGAGAAGGTTTTTGAGAAAAAGGTGGAGGGAGTGGTTCTCATAATGGCAAGTGTTCTCTGTTCCTTTATTAAAACAAAATGATGCTTCTCCACCCATTAGACTTGGGTTTGTCCTGGCTCACAGACTGTGGGAGCGGAGGACCCTAGAGGTCAGTGATTTTGGAACCTTTAGGGAATCAGAGGAGAAGCAAGTCCTGCCTGGAAGGGTTGGCCTCCTGAAGAGGCTGGAGGCAGAGCCCAGGTTCAACCCGCAGCTAAATTACCCCAATGCACAGCAGGTTGGTTTTGTGACTTGAAATCATTGATTTACTCCTTGAGCCTTGATTGATTGAAACTTTCCTGGACCAGACTACTTCCCTAGGATTGAGGATTAGTATGCGGTGAAAGTGCTTTGGAGAAACCAAAGGCACACACAGTTGGAAGTGAGAACTCCTGGCTCTGGATTCTCCAAACTCTGGATCACACTCCCCTATCCTGCACCTGTAGCATATGGAGAGTAATTATTCGCTGATTTGTTGTAAGTCACATTTCAAATGGCTGTCTTGATAATTTTGCATTTTGGGGGGTAGATGGTTGGTTCTGATCATCCTTTTGCCTCAAAATGTGGTAGAAGTTTCACCTTCTGCACTTGTGCTTGTGTTTTTAGTGATGTGTGCCACCTGGGTTGTTTTTTGTTTTTTTTTTTGTCTGTCTTTTAAGCTACTTCAAGCTGTGTGATTTTAAGTTAAACTAGATGCTAACTCCACATGTAAACTGCAGTGCTCAGCATCAGGCTGAAAGCAAAGCAGTGAGGACATCTGGGCAGCCTTGTGGAGCAGCCCTGTTTACAGAGGGAACACTTCTGGCCAATTTGAAATGTAAACAGAATCTTTAATTTCCCTTCCTGCACCCGGGGGGGCTCACCTTGCACCCCCCTTGCCTGGGAGTGCATGCCTCCAGCAGGGAGCACTCCGCCTCTGCCCTTCCCCAGCAGAGCTTTCAAAAATGCAGATCCCCCTCCTCCCCTCCCCCTAATTTCTGGTGGCGGGGGAGGGCTGGGAATTGACACTTTAACAGAGTCCAACCAGCAAGCCTCAAATGGAGCCACGTTTGGGGACTGTTAAAGAAAAAATATTGTTAAAAATTATTTATGACACTTGTTAAAGACAAGTAAGGCAAACTTTATTCGAGGGGGCTACTCAGTAGGGTTTTGCAGTGGGGGCGAAGTTGGGCTCAACTCCCAATACAAGGAAAAGTGGCAGGGTGGGGGGGTCGGTGGATGGATGATTATTAACAGGAAACATCAGGGGTAAGAGGGGATTCTGGCTAAATTGACCTAACAGGATTCTTGCTGAGGGCGGCCGGGTGATTAGACACCACCTGGAAGATGGTGGCGGGTGAGGATCAGAGGCGGGGCATGGGTGGACTTTGGTTAAATCAACTTAGCAGTATTCTTGCTAAAAATGGACAATTTGGAGATGCACACGGAAGTCCAAAAGGCAGGGCCTAGCTGAGAGGAGTTCAGAGGAGCCCGACCTGGATGTGGTCAAGGAGAGACTGTCAGGACCCGGGACAGCGGGGCCGGCGTCTCCCATCAGATGGGGAGTCAGGGCTCCACCGCCGAGGGCGCAGACAACGCGATCTGCCGGCAGGGGGCGCGCCCGGGCCTCCGCGCCCGCGGGCGGCCGGAAGCCGGAAGTGCGGGGACGCGGCCGAGCCGGGGGTGGGCCACGGTGCGCGCGGGGCCGGGGCCCGGCCGGCCGGGCTCTGAGATCCCTACAACCACCCAGAATCAGACTCCCGGACCCGCCCCGGAAGCCAAGAAGGGGGCGCGGGTCCGGAGGCAGGAAGCCCTGCTGGAGGAGCGCCGGGGACGCGGGCGGCGCTGTTGCCGGTGAGGCCCCGCGTGGTTGTCGCGCGTGCCCCCTCGCCCTCCTCCTGCATGTCGGCACCGGTCTGGTCGCGCCAGGACGGCGCGGGGTCCCCGAGGGCTGCGGCGGCTGAGAATCGGGAGCTCTGGGCTGGGCACGCGCCTGCGGGGCCGCGCCGGGGCGTCCCAGGCCCTCACCCACCCCCAGCCGGCGGAGTCTGGAGGACCCGCGTGCGTGTCCCGGTCGGCCATTTCAAACTTTTTTGTGACTTTGTGCATACTGCTCAGTCTCAGTTTCTCATCTGTAAAATAGGCTTCAGAATATCTACCTCATGGTCAAATCAATGTATGCACCGACCGCCGCGCTGTGTTTGTGCCGGGCGGTTAGCGGTGCTCGTTAGGTGTGGGAATGAGTATTAGCACCGCTTGAATTTAGGCAGAAGGCGCCCGCAGCTGCCTTCAGGGTTAACTGCTAAGTGGAGGGTGGAGCCCTGCACCCTTTGAGTCACAGGGTCGGGGCTGAGCTTTAGGAGGAGGGGCTGAGGTGGAATCCAGTGCGGGTGGGGAGAGGCCCAGTAAGATGAGACACTCCCCCCAGCCCGGCGCCCTAGCTTCTGGATTCCTGACCCTACTGCTGGCTGAAATCTGACCGGTCAGAAGTATCTTTGGTGTAAGGGAGTGGGTGTTGGCCAGTGAAACCTCACTGTGAATCAAAATGGCCTTGGAGTTTCTTATAACCGCTCCCAGAAGAGGGAGTGAGAAGTCTGTGGTTGGGAGAAACAGGGGAGAGATCTTTGAGAGGTGTCCTAAGGGTAGGATAGTCAGGGCACCCCGGGGACCGTGAGCATCTGGGGTGGAGAGGAGCAGGGGCACCTCCCTCCCTGTTTCCTCCTGGGAGGGTGTTCATCCCACTCCTCCCGGGTTGAACGGCTCAGTGCAGAGGCTCCTGGAGGCGTTGGGCCTGGCTGCCGGTGGGGACCCTGGGCCCTGCGTGGAGGGCTGCTTCTCCCTGAGCCCCTCGCCTGCCCCTTCATGCCCTGTGAACGGCACATCTGCGTCTCCTGGGCCCTGCCCTGACCAGTAATTTCAGCTGATGCCTGGGAGTATTCTCGCTTATTAGAATTCACTGGTCTTTATTCTTCTTTGTAGGAATTAAAGCTGGACTCCCATTCAGGACAGACAGACCTATAATTCCTGGTGTGATGAGAGAGTGGGATTTGCCGTCCTGAAGTCATTAAGCTTGGGCCCTTGTTCCTCTTTATGAGAGACTAGGGAGATGGAAGACTTAAAATCTGAGAATAAAAAAAGGGTGCTTCCCGCATGGATGACAGCCCAGGTGGCTGAAAAGAGGACGGTGCAGGTGAGGACCCCCAACAAGAGGAGAACAGCCACGGCGCCAGTGGCTGCAGCAAGGTGGGCAGCTTCTGGTCCTCCTGGGGAGTTAGGACACGGGGAGGGATTTGGGGCATCACAGTTGGGGGTCCAGTCTTCCCGTGTTGGCAGAACAGTGAGGTGGGGTGTTTCAGTCCACAGACCTCTCATCAGCTCTCAGGGGGTGCACAGGAAGTGAGCTGTGCCCTCCCAGACTGGCACCGGCTTCTGCCTCTATTGGTGAATCTCCACCGCCAGACCCTCACTTGTCAGCTCCCGATAGCGGCTCCCCCCTCGGGTCACACACACCAGCCAAGCTCTCAGACGCCAGTTGTCCAAATCGCCAGTCTCTTCTCTTGCCACAGAAATTGTGACCATCCACTGGGCAAGATGAGTGACGAGGTGGTCCGGTCTCCCTGCGGGTAGATCTTCAGGGACAGACGGACAAGCTGCAGGTTGCTGTGCCGGCCTGAGATCAGAGGCTGTGGGGTGGGTTAGGTGAATGGTGGTAGTGGAGGGGGTTTCTGGGCCGCCAGGGAGGGGCTGCCCCTGCTCTCTCCCCTCGTGGTCCCCGGCGCTCACTGTCTCTCTCTGCTCTTCCCTTTCTAAGTTTTCTTCGTTGACCAGCCTTGATTTCTGGTCTTTGCAGCCCTCCTTTACTGTGTTCGTGCACTGCGGTGGGCGGGGGGTGGGTTGAGTCTTGGCTTGTTCGATCTGCTCGCATCCACCGTGTGTGTGAGTTTGACTCTCAGAAGCCGGCCGTCGTGCCCTATTTCCAGATCCTTAGGGGAGCTGGTGGAGGGTGGGAAGCCCCACACTGTTGCCCCGAGAACCCCCTGTGCCAGTCACTGGTTACAAGGCTGCAGAAGCCACGTTGGCGCCCTGGGGAAGCTGGTGCTCTCACCCCTGCTGGGCAGGCCCTGAGACGCAGCTCTCGCTCTCATTCTCTCCCCCTGGTGATTCCGTGCCGTCTCTAGCTTTGTGCTTTTCTTTCAGACTTCCTGCCATGAGGACTGTGTACTGCATGAATGAAGCTGAAATCGTAGACGTTGCTCTGGGGATCCTGATTGAGGTAAAGTCAGCTGCGTCTTTTCTTATGACCAGAAACTCTTGGTGGGCAGAAACTAGACCAAGGCCTGGTTCGTGCTAGTAAAAGAGGCGCCCTGCCTGCTGGGGTGGCCAGGGGCCCGCTCACCCGCAGCCCGCTCCCTGGTAGGTGGGCACCCGCTTGGGGCTGGAGACCTGGGAGGGTGCAGCTGTGCAAGGGAGGGCAGCCCGCTCTGTTTGGGTGCCTCTGTGCTGGTGGCGTGTGGGGGGGACAGAAGTCGTTAACTGCTCACGTTGTCTGGAGGGTCTCAGTCGGGCGAGGTGACTTCTGAGCACCGTACGGAGCACCACGCCGCCGAGTGTCTTGGCTTCCGGAAGCGAGTAATAACTGTCCCACTTTAGAGCTGTATAGTACTTGGTAGTTGCTCAGGGACTTTTGTATATTCCTATCGCGCTTATTCCTTGCAATAACCTGCTGATAGATATTATTATTAGTTACAATAAGTGATTTGGTGCCAATAAGGGAGAGGCTAAGGCCCACACTCGGGGTTCATATCCTGTGCTCCTTCCGTTCTGTCACCCTGCCTTTCCACGTACATTTATTCTAGTTTTCTTTCCTGTGGCGCTGTTCCTCAGGCCCCTGCCGCCGCTCTCCCAAGCTGGTCTCTACTTCTGCACCATCTGAGAAGGGGTGGCGGGGAGGTGGGGAGTCGGGTGAAGGGAGGGAGGGGCCACCTGTGATTTGGGGGCAGGGCCTGACTCGTCACGTGCTGGCTTCACAGTTGCTTCTGGGCCTGTTCTGCGTCGCTGACAGATAAACCAGCGAAGTAAAACCCCGTCTGTTTTGCCTGCCATTGCTTCTACTCAGCAGGGCCGAAAACAGGAAAAGCCGTCGGAACAGCTGCCTGTGGCAGGCGCTGATAAGCCAGAGCACTCCCCAGCCGGCTCAGCGCCGCCGTCCCCGAGTCCCCCCGGGAGCAGCAGTGAGGACGAGGCCTGTGGGGCAGACGGCCCTCCTGCGGGGCCTGCGGGTTCTGACTCGGCCTGCAGCCAAGGCCGCGAGGAAGACCAGGATGCCCTAAAATACGTTAGAGAGATATTTTTCAGCTAAGGGACAAACTTCCAGGACTTTCTGCCCAGAGTGGCTGGAGGAAGCTGGGTTTCCCTCTTGGCCTGGGCGCTGCCCTCAGACTGTCACGGCTTCTGCTCCCAGCTTCGCGCCGCTCTGGGCTGCGCAGATTCACCTTGGGAGGTGAGGAATCAGGATGAGCTCCCGTTAGAAATCCTCCCTGCACTGTGCTCTCTCCTCGCTCAGAGGGTCTGGGATCCCCACCGTCTGTTGTGTTCAGTTACCTGGTTCCAGGGAGGTGAGGTTGTGGTGGTCAACTTACTGGAACCAAAGAGTCAACTTAATAATTTTTAAAGAAAAACAAGTTTGGCTGCTAAGTACACTGGAATTCCTACTGTTTGGCCTCCCTAAGGAGGAAGCCTATTTTAAAAATAGCTTCCATCGCGAGGCAGTCAGTCAGTCTGTGAGCCCTTGCTCGTCCAGCCCTGAACCAGACACCCTGCCACAGTGCTGGGCTCCGTCTAGGAGCCGGAGGCTCAGCGTACAGATTGGGAAGCCTCCTGACCAATCAGGCCTCCTCCCCCCGAGCTGCCACCTTTCTTCCACTTGGTGGCCTCGGCCTTGGTCCCTGGACAGTCGGAAAGCAAGAGTGGGACAGGAACCCAAAGGAGACACCAAGGACAAGACATCACACTAGAGTCCGTGTTTCTGCTTCTGTATTCAGTGTGGCTTTTGACAGGCATAGGATGAGGCAATCACGTGCTGTACAGGTTTTAAATATACAGGTGCTGAAAAATACACACAGTTCGCCAGTGCATGAGTTGTGCTTGTATCCTTTCTGGGCCCGGGGTGAGAGGTGAGGGGATGCGGCATTCACGTGGATGTGGAACCGGTCAGTCCTGTGCACCTTCCTCTCCTGACCAGGGACCCAGCGTCTTCGGCTCCTGAACTCCCAGGTCACGTGCTGGGAGTGATCTGCCCGCTGACCCCCTGCTCTGTCGGGCTTCAGGTCCGGGAGCCTTTTCAGAGGAACCTTCAAAGCCACCAGGGCTGCTCTTCGTGCCCATGTGTTCTGTCTTCGGTGAATCCCCCAGGTTATTCCTGGGCCTTTGGGAGCGTTGTCAGAGGTGGGGGGCTCATCGCATTCTACCCGCCTTGGATGGAGGTGGGGAGCTGGCCAGGCAGGGCCCCCGGGGCCCCTGAGGTGTTTCTTCATAGGCCCTCACTGGGTTCCAGTCTGGCATTTGGCAACTTGTCCTGGAAATCTGGCCCCATGACAGGAAGCCTTATTTCCCCGTTGTTCTGAGGATAAAGTAAGAATGGCTTGCTCAGATCAGTTAATTAAAGCAGGAATTCTTGTGACAATGAGCTGTGTGGTTTTAGGGTGTCTTTGGGAACCTTACAAGTCCCAAAGGACACACAACCCTACACTAAGAAGCTGAGGGAGCCCTGGCCGCCCTTGCTGCCTCTTGTCCTTGACGTCGGGTGCCCTACCCCCTCCGCGGTGGGTCCTGTCTGCTAGAGCTTGAGATCAGCATTAGCTATGAAACAGGATGGCTGAGAAGACACAGCAGCCCGTGAATTCTCTGGCACCTTCTCTGAGCATAGTTCAAACAGAACCCTTGCAGTCACATAAGCCTTTAGACAGAGCTAGCAGCTCTAAAGTTCTTGTCCTTTGCCCTCTGAGGGAACATGACTGTGGCCATAAGCAAGAGGATGAGTAAGCCCTGGGCAACACCCAGAGCTAGAAACCCAGGCCCCAGGAGGGAGGGCCGGAGCCACTTCCATGTGTAGGTGAGGAAGAGGCCCAGGCCGCTGGCCAGCAGCATGGAGGACGTGGCCAGGAAGCCCACGGCCAGCTGCCACTCTCCCTCGTTACTGTTGCACCAGGCCAGGAAGAGAGGCAGGGGGACGAAGAGGGTGAGGACCAGGGCCCCGTACACGCCAAGCCTGGCCAGGGCCAGGCCAACTCGAGGCACCCCCAGGGCCTCCAGCTCAGGGAACTGGTGACACTGTAGGGCCCCAGTGCCCTCGTTCCAGAGACAGAAGTTGTAGAAGCCAATTCTGAGGTTGGGCAAGTCGATGAGGTTGCCGGCCTTCCAGAGGAGAGCAAAGAACAGCAGGAAGATCACTGTGACTGTGAGCGTCATGATTCCCAGGAACCGCAGCTGGTTCCTCCGCCTTGACCTTAGGACGGGCATCTTCTGCGCTTCGCAGGGTGTCTCCCTGGGTACCTGCAGGAAGTCACGCCGTGAGTGTCCAGTTCTCCCTGTCTCCCTCCCAGGTTCTTCTCAAGCTCATGCTCTCCCTTCTGGAATTACATAAAAACCTGTGGCAAACTCCCTTCAAGACAGCCAAACCAGAACCAAGAGATCTGGGGTAACCTCCAGGCATGGTCCATGGGCTCAGTCCTCAGCTGCCTCTCTGGGCTGAGATCAGGAGGAAGGGCCCTCCTGGCAGCTTTGAGGGCGGGAAAGATCATAACTGAATGCCCTTTGGCCTGAGACTTTGCTGAATCTGATTTTTCCTTAGGATTAATATCTAAAACTACAATCACTGGGTCAAGGGTAGCAATATTTTTTAGTGATTTTACTGCATTTTGCCAAATTGATCTACAGGAAACTTGCCTTCTCTAGTCCCTCCATAGTATATAGTATCGATATATATAGGATGTACCTTCCTCATCTTTTTAGAAAAATCTTTTCACTAAGTTTTTAATCAGAAGGACTTCTCCAAATTGGCCTCTCAAACAGTAGTCTGCATACTGTGCCTTTATATTTGTAAATTTGCCAATATGGAACAAAAGAGCCATTTCCATCCTGAAGTGCCTAGGAGCACAGGGCCAGAGCACAGAGTGGTGTCCTGCAGTGCACCCGGCCAGGGCTGCCCGTGGTGTGGGCACTGCAGGGAGTGGTGGCCAGTGGGGGCCTTAGAGAGGGGCCCAGAGGCAGCCCTGGAGATCAGTTTCTGGAGGGACCCCTTAAGAGGCGCAGCCCCTCACCTTTCCCAGAGCTGGCTAGAGGGTCTGCCTGACCATTCCCACACTTGTCCTGCGCGTGGAAAAACAAAGCGTGGTGGGAGGGGGCAGGATGTGGAACAGACTGAGGGGGAGGGCGGCGTCTGTCCGTGCAGGCTGCCACAGCAAGTTACTTTGGGCTGGGTGCCTTATCAACAACAGAGGTCTCTTCCTCTCAGTTCTGGCGGCCGGCAAGTCCAAAATCAAGGCACCGGCTCATTCGGGGTGTGGTAAGGGCTCAGCATTTTGCTGTGTCCTCACATGGTGGAAGGGACCAGGAACTCTCTGGGGCCTCTTTTTTAAGGGCACCGATCCCATTCTAATCACCTCCCAAAGGCCCCACTTAAAATACTGTCTCGTTGGGGGTTAGGTTTCAACATACGAATTTTGGGGAGACACAGACGTTCAGTCTGCAGTAGGTGGCTAATGAGAATAAAGCTTTATCAGTGACTCCTTTGGCAGAGACAGAAAGATTTATCAGGTATAAAAAGGTTGTGTTTAGTCCACGGTGTTAGATTGGTACGGTAAGAAGTTTTAACCAGTCCAGCCCAGGGGATGGGAAAAATTCCCAACAGGAACATAGTTTGCACGGTTTTACATATTAACAAGTGTTTGTAAAAGCCTGTATCTCCATTTTTAATGGATTTAGGTATTTCGGGGTGTAGGATGGATTTCCAGGGCTGGAATCTGGATTTACACCATTGTGCAGTGGGAAATAAGATTTGACTTGCCTCCATGGTCCAGGTTGGGAATTGGGGTGCCTTTGTGTAAATGCTTCCTCTTACTTCTCCTATTTCAAGCCTGTTACACTTGGGCTAAAAAAAAAAACACCATTATTATTAAGCTTAATGCAAAAAGATTCCTGGGGCTTCTCAGAGGAGACTGCATGAGCCACCTCACGCAGCAGCTCCCCAGGCACCCAGGGCCTTTGTTTCTGACTTCCTCTTCTCTCTCGAGGTTTTCAATAGAGAGTGAAACAAAATAAATTGGAGCTAGGAAGCCCATGAGCAGGCATGTGGAGAAGGTGGTAGTCCCTGATTTACTTCCTCTCACCCCTTTATGCACATAGAATTCAGTCCCAACTCCTGTGCCTGGTACGTGAGGCTCACCACGATCTGGTACGACTTAGAACTTGAACTTGGGTTCTCTAGTGAGGCCCTGCTCCCTTTGGTCTCCCCCCCTTGCTTTGCTGAGTCCAGCACCTGCCCACTGTCCCCGTTCCCGACTGCCCACCCGCTCAGCCACTCCACCTCCTCAAGTCCTACCCTGTTCTCTGCCTCTCTGAGTCCTACTGATTTTTCACCAGCTTTCTCAGACTACTTCAGCACACACTCTGATATAGCTGAAGGCCAAGCTTATGCTTCCACTAGCTGTTTTATCCCAGAATGGTGCCTGATACACAGTAGGAACTCTTTTTTTTTGTTGTTGAATGAATGAAAATGACTTGTAGCGTCCTTTAGGTACTGCATGTACTTATCTAACAAGACGGCAAAGCTTCTTGAGGTGAGGGGCCGTGTTTTACGTCTCATATATACTCAGTGCTGGGATGGCTCCTCCGTGCTTCCTGTTGGGATGTGGACAGAGAGGTTGGGGGCTAGTCCTAGCTTCTTTTTTCTAAGCACTTCCCAGTAAAACGATATGGTTATTTGGTTGGAAAACCCTAGGGTACTCTTCTCTGCCTTCCTAAGAGCTTACCCTGTTCTGTTCTGTTTTGGCTTTTAACAATCCTAGTATTCATGTTCTCACCACAGTGAGCTTTTAAATTCCCTTTAGATGATAAGCCTGTGCTTCCTTCAGAGGGCAGAAGGGGACACTGCTGAGTCACTGTTGCTATTTTTAGGTGAAGTTTTTCCTGTTTATAATAAAGTAATGCATGTTGGTTGTAGAAAACTAGAAAAATGCACGAAAGTATGGAGACAAGACTAAAAATCGTCTATAACTTCAAGGTTGTAGAAGTAAGCACTCAACGACACATTTCCTTCTATAATGTTGTTTTACATAGTTGGGACCACATAAATATATGTGCTTGTATCCCGCTTTGTAAACATCATTATAGCATTAATATTTCCCTTTGTCATTAGAAGTGTTTCCTAAACAATATTTTTAACGGCTGCATTAGCTGTTCTGTTGTGTATGGTTTATATATTCTGTCCTACGATGTTGTTTTATAATATTAAAAATAATGCCACGGTGACTATGTTTGTGAATCAGTTTATCCTTCCACCAGCAGTTTAAGAGAGTACTTATCTCATCTCATCCTCCCATATTGAATTTTCTTGTCTTTTCATCTTTGATAATGAAAAATGACACAGCATTGCTATACTGTTTCTTTTTAATGAGCAAGGTTTAATGTTTTTTAAGTGTTTGTTGACTGTCTCTGTTTTTTTCTCTTGGGAGTGCTGTCATTTCCTTTTTTTTTTTTTTTTGTTTTTATCATTTTCAGTTTTGGTTTCTGTTTGTCAGTGTATATGAGCTCTCTATAAATAAACGCTGCTAGCCTTTTGCCGTCACAACGGTCATCGTAAAGCGTAACCCTTTTGGGGCAGTGGGGCCCCTGGACCAAGACACAGATCTCTACTCTGAGTGAGTGTGTGGAGTGTCACCAGAGAGCCCAGGGCAGCAGAGTCCCAGTTAGAGAAGCAGGAGGAGAACACTCCCAGACCGTGCATTTGAGGCAGTTTTTTTGTTTGCTTCTGTTTTTTAGTTTAAGCACCTCTGAAGTTTTCACTTTGATGGGATGATGGCTGAAAGAGGCACAGACATAGTATCCTGATCTTCTAAATTATGTTCTTGCCACCTTCAGGTTAAAAGAGTGAAACTTTCATGAGGTCGTGTCTGAGGGGGGATTGGAGTTCTGGCAGATTGTCACACTGAAAATCCCTCCGGCCGCCCATGCCCCGAATATAGGACACCTGGCAGGCAGAGAACGGGTGACCAGAGAGCTTTTCCCAGCATAGGTTTCACCCCTGGCCTGTCCCTTGACTGTAAGGAACACTTGAGAAGGGCGATGGAGCGGGGAGGCCGGCCCTTGCCACTGACACCGGCTTGTTTACTTCAGATGGCTGAAGGCCCTACCGCGTGCTCTCTTGAGTTGCAGAGTCAAAATGGACTTTGTAAACTGCGGCCCCGTTGACCTTTGTTTCTGTTTTAGAGAAGGTCTGTAGCTCTAATCTCCGGCTCCCAAACACTTCTTTCTTTTATGCTAAAATATTTATCAGCTTAATCATTATGCAGCTGCTGTATACAAATGTTGATCATATACTTATTTATAACTTATGATTTGTCACTGCTCTAATCATGACTTCACATATTACATTTTCATCTTATCCCAACATACGAGATTCCCCACAAAACTCCTTTCTCTACATTGACTTAGCAAAAATACCCACTCCCAAATCACCCACCTCATTCTGTTTTTTCAGTTCATTCTTCCTGCCTGAACGTCTAATGATATTCGGTAACAAGACTTTATATACAGCTGGGGCTTATTTAGTTTCTCGCCATTTTGCCCGAGTTCACCACCCGCGCGCCTCTGTCCCGAGTGACGCCCCCGAGGGTAGCCTCCTGGGGCACCCTGCACTGTCGCTCGTATCAGGGCACCGCTCGTCCACCACCGGGAGATTCTGCTTCGTTCATCAAGTGTTTAATGAGCCCTTAGAGGTGCCCGTCGGAGAGGAAGGCAAGTTCCTGCAAGTGTCCCCTTCAGTCCGAGCTCCCCCTCCAGAGGGTGGGGACGAGACTCTGGAACGTTTGAATTCCTCGGCCAGGGAATGGTACAGTGTGCTGTGCCCGCAGGTGTGTAAACGTCCTGGAGCTTGCTAACAAGGATGACTCTTGACGCCAAGGGCGCCCACTTTCCAGGGACAACATTAACAGTAACTTGGCCTTCTCCTGCTTCTTTGGGACCAGGACTCCCCAGTGCTGTTAGTGCCCGTGTCGCCTCCTGGACGTCTTCTCCCGTTACTCCTGCTCTCCACTCCCTCCCCCGGCTTCGGCCACGTTGGCTCCTTTCGCATTTTCCAGAAACTTGAGGCAGGCTCGGGACTTTGCACTTGCATTCCTCGCCTGGAGTGCTCTTCTGTTATCCCTTGGGTCTCTGCTCAAAGGTCCCTTTCTCGGTGGCGCCGTCCCTGGTCGGCATTTTGAAGCCGTAGCAGCCCCTCCGCAGCCCCCGGCCCCGCTCTCCCCGCGCTCCTTCCCTGCTCTTCCTCCTTGCCGTTTTCCACCATCTAACATGCTAAATGTTTTCTTTTGTCTTCCACCTACAACCCTCAGTAGAATATAAACTTCATGTGGACAAGGAATTTTATCTGTTAGGCAAATCAGACAAAAACCTATGGCTGTCCGCCTCTCTCAAAATCTGTCTTTAACTGTTATATCCCCACACCCGGGACTCCCTGGCACATTATGGGCACGCAGTAAGTATCCACTGAGTGACCTCCGAATGGTTTCGTGAACGTCAGCCATGGCACGTAGAGCTTCGTAAATGCCTCCTTCTATTTTTTTGACCTGAATCTCTGTCCTAGTTCTCCTCCTTCTGGTCCTTCTGTTTTTTATTCTTCCCATTTCCTAAATGTAAGTTTCCTCAAGCTTGTCCCCTCTTTCTCAGACATGTATGTGAGCCTGTAGCTCCAGGCGTTGGACGCTGTGAGGCCCCTTGCAAGGACGGACTCAGGTGTGGTGAGTCCGTGCCCCGCTCCACCCTGGCACCAGCAGGAGCAGTTGCTGCCGTGACCTGGCAAAACTTGGATGTTATAATTTTGCTGCTGTCAGACACTACACAGTTTGCAAGTTTTGTGGAACAGAAGCTTGAAAGAAAAACGGATGGGTTTTTAGTTTATTGGCTACAAATTCATCTCCCGGCCTTCCTTCTCATTAATGACTTAAGAAAGCTATAGCGGACCTTAGAGGGCAGAACTTGCTTTGAGAAGTCTTTGTGATCACTGGAGGTGTCTAAGAAGGAATCTAGTTTGATTGAGGGCTTATTAATGATTAAATACTGACCTCAAAATCTTTTTGAGCATTTACTCTGTGCCAGGCCCTGTACTAAGCACTTAGCAGGTATTCTTAAGTTTTCACTGTGAGAGCACACTTAATGTTATTATCTTCACTTTCCAGAGGAGAAAACTGAGGCTTACTGAGGCTCAATAAGTTCCCCAAGTGAGCCTGGTGAGGCCTGTCGGGCAGAATTGTGAAATCACTGTAAGAACCTGAGCTTTGTCTCCCGAGGTCTGGCCCTCACATGCTGCATCATCCCCTTTAATCTTCACGGCCACAGTGTGTGGACATCACATTATTCTCCTCTTGTATGGGGGTGACACTGTGGAATAGTGCGTCTGAGCTTAGACTTTGAAGCTGTGTGTACTGGGTTCAAATCCCCGCTCTACCATTTACTAGCTACGTTAATGTCTCTCTGCCTAGTCTTCTCATCTGCAAAATGGGTACAATAATAGAACTTGTTTTGTAAATGTTATGGAAATTAAGTGAGGTGATTTATGTGCACCATGTGGAACATTACCTAGTATTACTTAAATTATTATTATCATAGAGAGGAAACTGAGGCTCAGAGAAGTGACATTCTTGAGGAGACACTAGTGCTGGGGTTCAGAACAGAGCTTCCCTGGAGGACCTGGACTCCAGGAAGCTGGCCTCACTGGTGGCTGGCGCCGACGACTCCAGGATGGTGTGAGGGACGTGGTGGTGAAGAGCGTGGACCTTAGTGCCAGACCACCGGGGTTCAGGCTGCTGTCCTGTCGCTCATAGCGCGTGACCTTGGGCATGTCCTGAGCTTGCCAGCGTCTACATCCCCGCCCTTAACGCGCCTGCGGGCCTGTCCCTGGGGGCTGTCGTGAGACTGAAGTGAGTTAATTTGATCTGCACAGGTGGACTGGTGCCTGCTCTGGTGCTGCGGTGGAGGCTGTGGTCCAGGGGAGAAAGGGAACACGAGGGAAGAGCAGGGCAGGGGCGGAGGGTGGGGCTGCGACGTGAATGGGGGGGAGCAAAGCCCAGGGAAGAAAATACGAGCAGAAGAAAGTCAGAAAAACAGAATCTGACAGAGGAGAGAGCCAGCTTGTCAGAGGGGGCCTCCAGCCCTGGCGAAAATCTGTCTCGCTGAACTCACTGAGCATCAGTGTGCTCGTGGTTTGGGTGTGGCTCCTGACGAAAATAAAAAGGGAAGAAGAAAGGGAAATGTGTCATCTTTGCTTTGGCAGAAACGTGAGCTCAGGTTCTTACTTTTGAAAACGAGGCCACAGCGCTGTTTCCCAAATGTTGTAAGATGGAAGCAGCAGCCTGGGTTTCACATGCCGCTTGGACGGCCGGGCCAGCCGTGGCTTTTTATGGAACACTGTGACGTCTGGATTTACTTAATTTTTCCATGTAAATAAAAACAGCTTTGCCAGCGGACACATGACTACACCATGAGACTGCAGCGTGGAGTTGGAGCCCTCGCCGCCCCCTCCACCTCCAGCTACTGGAATAGACTGTCTCAGCGGCCCCATTAATATTAACTTGCTGTTTGTCCAGTTGTTTTGTTGCTCGTTAGCCCTGCTAGTAAGCAGACGATCCAGCTGGGAACAAAGGTCAGAAAAAAATTTAGCGCGGGGAAAAAATCCTTAAAAATGAGAAAACGCCTGCACCTTGGGACCCATCCTCGTTTGGTTTTTACTGGGGACACTTCACAGTGCAGTTTATGGGGGGCCAAGATTCACAGGCCCCAAGGCAGAGTTTGAAGACAAATAACAGTACCAGCAAAGAGTGACGGCCTTTGCTGTCACTCTCGATGTGCAGCTCCTGCCCTCTCTCCTGCACTCACATGGGGAGTCACTGCCCCCCTTCTGCTGATGAGGCCAGGGTTTCCTCTTGTGACTCCAGCCATGATACATGTTGGACGATTCCCTGAGTCACAGGCCCCGGGGAATCAGTAACATGCGGGGCAAAGCAGGGGCTTGCCTTCCTTGAGCTTGCACTCTGGTTGGGGAGACAAACACCAAACATGTATTTTTAAAAAGTTAATTATAATTTTTGAAGAGATTTGGGAAGCAAATAAACAGGGTGACGTGAAGGAGAGAACCTGGTAGAAGGAAGTGATGGTTCTCCATTGGAGGGTCAGGGAAGGCCTGTCTGTGAAGGAGACATTTGATTTGAGGCCTGAGGGGTGTGAAAGAGCCAGGGGAAGAGCCTTCTAGAAACAGAGTGCAGTGGTTATAAATACCGGGTTGGGAGAGGAACAGACCAGGGGCTGGTGACAGCCCAGTGACTGAGGGGACAGGACGAGGCTGGACAGGGGAGCGGACCCAGGTCCCTGAGGACTTTGGAGGCCAGGGTGAGAGGTTTGGATTATATCCTCACTAGGTGCTTCATTAACTCAAGCCCCTGCTCCCCCAAACCTAAGGCGCGAGGCCCCAGGTGGCGGGGCTGAAGGTGTGGAGAGTTCCTGAACTGGGGTGGGAGCAGTGCCGGGCGTTGTCTCTGGCGGTTCTGCCCACTAGCCCTGCTGTAAAACTAGTGAACGTAGTTTGCCCGCAGCAGTCAAAAGTAAAGAAGAGGAGGTAAAGAATGATAGACGGTCACTTAGACTTAGACCTTCAGTTTTGCAAAAGTTGTTTTGAGAGTTGGCCGGAAAGGAGGCTAAGTCTTCTAGGACTTCACCTCCATCCCCACACGGGAGGATGCGGTTCTTACCTGGAGAGCTTGTAACGCATATGAAATGGCTTTGTAACTCACCAAAATAACTCAAAGAAAGCAAATCACAGGCCAACTGAGTAGCAGGTGCTATGGGGCCTCTCCCTCCGTCCCTGAGAAAGCAGATCTTTCCCTGGTCACTCTTAGGGGGGTGCTGACCGAGGCCTGATGCTTCCTGGTGGGCAGGATGCTGCCAGAAGGGGCCGAGGTTGCTGCTCCTTTGTGTTCTCTGCGCTGCCAGGGTCTCTGCTGTTAGTACCTCCACCTCCCTACTGCTGCTGAGTGGGCAAAAGATCTGTGTCCTCACAGAAAAGCTAGGGATCAGGGGTGTCCCCTCCCAAAGTCTATTCAAGTCTAGATTTTTGGCTGATAAAGTTAAGTTGTATATTGGGACTCAGAAAATGAGGCGGCCCCAGTGGCCCAGCCCAGGTCACAAATCTAAACCCAAGTCAGCCTGCATGGGAAACATCTGTCAAGGAAACCTAACATACACCAATCACAGTCTTCCAGCAGCTTGAGGCAGCTCACCTTCCCCAGGAAATAGGACCTGCTGGCTACGAGGTCGAGGTTTCATCCTAAGCCATGTTACCTCTTCTAATGCTCTGTCCCACGTCCCTAGAAAGAGTGCTCCACTGCTTGCGAGGTACTGTGCTCCCTGGATCTGTGGATTGTTTTCCCTTGAACGAAGGAATGAGTAAACTCATTGCTAAATTATTTCAGTTCTGTCATTTTGACAGGGCTGAGACAGCTGAGGTGGTGTGAGCCCAGGGGTATAGAATAAAGCCCTGCAAAGTCTCAGTTTCTATGACAACACACTGTGCATGCATTTGAAGATTAAACTTCCAAAGATATTTATTATATTAATTAATTCACCTTAAGCTGTAATTCACTTGAAGAGGCCTAAGGCAGGCTAGAGTCACTGAGGTCATTGCAGTGTCCAGCTCCCAGGTAGAAATAACTGAGGGGAAAGTGGGCCCAATAGAACAGAATGGCAGGGGTACTGGATGGACAGCTCAGAGAGCAGAATATCCCAGAAAAGCCATGTATATGAAGTTAATACACCATAAAATTGGTGTTATAATTCGGTGGAAGAAAGGGTTTTCCATTGACTAATGCTGAAGCAATTGATTAGTTAAAACAAAAGAAAATGATTTTAGGGCCTCACCTCACTCCACATACCAAAATAAATTTCACATGGATCCAGTAGTGAAATGTAAGGAACAAACAGACAAAAGAAAAAAAAGATCTAGAAAAAAGTAAATATTTGATTTATGAATGAGAAAGAATGCTCTGAACTTAAAAGCAAATTGAAACTACAAAGAAAAAAGCAGTACAGATTTAACTATTAAAATATACATTTCTGTACAACAAAATGTAAAATTAAAAGTCAGTGAGCATGGAGGGCTTCCCTAGTGGCACAGTGGTTAGGAATCTGCCTGCCAATGCAGGGGACACAGGTTCGAGCCCTGGTCCGGGAAGATCCCACATATCACAGAGCAGCTAAGCCCGTGCGCCACAGCTGCTGAGACTGCACTCTAGAGCCCACGAGCCACAACTACTGAGCCCTCGCACCACAACTACAGAAGCCCACACGCCTAGAGCCTGTGCTGTGCCATAAGAGAAGCCACCGCACCGCAATGAAGAGTAGCCCCCGCTCGTCACAACTAGAGAAAGCCGGAGCACAGCAAAGAAGACCCAATGCAGCCCCCCCCCAAAAAAAAAAAGTCAGTGAGTATGGAAAAATATCTGCAACAAACATGAAATGGTTAATATACCTAATATAACAAATGTTCATGCAAACAGATAAGAAAAACATTAATCTCCATAAAAATGGACAAGGCATATGAAGAGATATTTCACATAAGAAGGAATGCAAAATAGTTAACTGTAAAAAATTCTTTTTTGTTTATTTGTACCCTCCACCAAATGTGTGAGGGTTTTTCCTCACCAGGGAATTCTCTGTGACACCTGGATGTCCTATAATTTCACTTAATTCTGACACTATCTACCTGGAGATAGCATCAGATCCCACAGGTTAAGGGGTCAGTGCCGCAAGACGAGCGTTGCCCCCCCCCCCCCCCAGTGCAAGTCTAAGATAACTTCGAGTTTCCTATGACCCCCTCCTTGGGTTTGATTAATTTGCTAGAGTGGCTCACACAGAACTCAGGAAAACAGCCTACTTACTAGAAAACTCATTCATCAGAGAAGGAACAGCCACCCAGAAGATGCAGAGGGCAAAGGGTGGGGGGAAGGGTCGTGGAGCTTCCATGCCCTCTCTAGGCCTGTCACCCTCCTGGCACCTCCATGTGTCAGAAGCTCTTGAACCCTGTACTTCAGGGATTTTTATGGAGGTTTCATTACGTAGGTATGATTGATTGACTCATTGGCCACTGGTGATTGAACTCTGTCTCCAGCCACTCTTACCTCCCTAGAGGTTGGGGGCTGGGGTGGTGGTTTTCCCTGGCAGCCGGCCCCATCCTTAGCGACTTGCCAAAAGTCGAGTCATTAACAACTCAGAGGTGGTTGAAAAGAGTTTGTAATGAATAAAAAAAAGACACCTTTACCTCTATTATCACTTAGGAAATTCCAAGGGTTTTAGGAGCTCTGTGCCAGAAATGGGGACAGAGACCAAACACATATTTCTTATTATAAAACACTCTATCACATTAACTAACATGAAAAAAAAGTCTATACCTCATGTAATGTAACCAAAGATATGCCAAGTAAAATAATCTATAAGTTTCCCTATTAAAACTGCAGCTAAAAACACTTGATATCAAGAGTGCAGTAAAACTGGCATTTTCATATAATGATGGTGGATGTGAAAATTCTTAGAAACATTCTGGGAGGCAATATGGCAAAAGGCACTAAAAACCCTAAAAATCATCATACCTTTTGGCCAAGTAATTCCACTTATGAGTCTACCCTAAGGCAGCAATCAGAAATGCAATCAATGATTTATATACAGGAATGTTCATCACAGTATTACTTTGGCAAAAAATGAGAAGCAACTTGAATGCCCAACATTAGAATCAAATTATGACATATCAAGATACTAAAACTCTATGCAGCCTTTAGAAGAACCAGGTCTGAAATCACACTTTATAGTATGACTGCAAGAAAGAGACTAAGGAATTGTTCTAAAATGTTAATGTTTGCCCTGATATCTCTGGGCATTATGGGTAAGAGTTCCTTTCTTTTTGCATTAAAAATATTTCCAGAATCATGTGTTATATTTATGTAAAAGTGAAATTTAGAAAACGAACAATCTTAGTGATTAGATAAAGCAGGGGGTTAGCTGGAAAGAGTGTTGAGAAAGGGGAATATACAAAATCAAAAGGAGAACGTCATATGCACGGATTCGGGACTTTGGGAGAGATGAGGTTTAGGAAGAAGATACTGAAAAATGCATTTCAGCTGTCATGAGGGAGGAAGGAAGGACGAATTACATACATACATGTATTTATCTCTTCCCAAAGAGCCTTTGATCTTACAGGTGAAGAAGCATACTGGAAATTATTAGGGAAATAGCCCACATTAAAAAAAAAAATCTTTTAAGATCTGCACCAACTGAACTAAAATCCCACCGTGAATTTCCATCAAGGTGTGAAAAGCAATGTAGTCTAATAACATAGGGTCTGAAAATCTCTTAGACCCTCTTGTCTTCTTTCTGAGTCAAGAACACAGGTCTTTCTGACAATCTTAGTCCACAGTGCGTATTTTAAGAACTCATGATGTTTCCTGTAACTACCAGTTTAGCTACTGCGAGTCAGTGATCTGCTTTTGTTTGGTGGCCTATTTCTGATGAAGAATCCACTTCATGCGTCACTAACCATTATTTGTACAGACTCGGTGCAAGACCCTGCTGCCCACAGTTCTCCCCTGCATTTCTAACCAGTTATACTGGCATTACCTGCACCACTTCCGAGGCCAGAGTCGCACAGGGTGATGCTGAAGGGAGTAGGGAGAAGGAGGGAAGAAGAGCAGAGCTCACGAAGGTGGGTCTGTGTAGGGGGGAAGGTCCCCAGACCCTGACTACCGGTCGTTTCCCCGGGCCCATGGCTAGAATGCAGGGTCTGAGAGGAAAGCCGACTTGTCTTGCAGAGAGGCAGGCGTCTGGGCGGGCCGTGGGGCACGTAGGGTAGGTACTTACCAAACAGAAGGTGCAGAGCCCACAAAACACTCACAAAGAGGAGGAGCAGGAAATCAGGTTCGCTTGATTCTTCTCTCTCGCTGCCTCCTAATGTCAGGTTCCAGAAACGAGGCTGGTGGAGACGGGGGCGATGCAGCCCCGAGCATAAGCCCGGAGCTTGTGACCGGCTGGAAGGCGCAGTTGTGCCTAAGTAAACAGCTCTCTGAACTTTGTCACATTTGTGCTGACTGATGACACTATCCCCTGATTTCACTTTCATTTCTTGCCGGTGGCTCCTGACTTTTCAGAAAGAAAGAATGTAAACAACATTGTTGTTCCCCAAACCGGCCACTTTACCCACACCTGAACCAACCAACCAATAGACTTAAAGAGGCAGGTAAGTGTCTTGATTATATCACACCACAATTCCAGAAAGGAAACTGGCCAAGACACTCTCAAAACTCCTAATGTTTTAAACCAAGATAAATACAACCTAGAATCTTACTCAGAAGGGACCCTCAAGATCATCTGGTCTGAGATCCCAGACCCAGGTCACCACTGGGGAAGCAGTTATGCATCTGTCCCCTCCTTTTCAGAAATCAGCTTTGTAGGATGACTGGGCATCCCTGGACACAAAACCTTGTCGTCTTAGTGTCCTCACCAGGGTGTTTAGGCCCATGCTGGAACAGCTGGAATATCTCTTATTTCAAAATAAGAGCAGAACAGAGCTTTTATTTTTGTAATCATAGGGGCTCCTAGCCAGAGTTTAAAAATTGCTTTCTATGCTCACATGACCAGCTGGAAATTCCAATTTGGGGTTAAGCTCGGTTAAGTCAGTACACAGCTACCTAGTAATATTGCTGAATCCTTCAGGGTTCCTCTTCCCCTCGCTGGCCTTCCCTCAAAGGAGTTCTTTGAACTGCTACATTTTTTCCCCTTTGTAGTTCTTTTAAACTCAAACCCTAGAAAGAGGTGATAACGGTGATGTGATCTAATAGGAAGGAAGAACAGAAACTCTGGGATCAGGGAGCTCTGCTACAGATTAGTAAATTATTTAACCTCTCTGAGCATCAGGGTCTCATGTGTAAAATGGAAACAATACCTATTTTGCATGGCTGTTGTGGAAATTGGAGATAATGCATGAAGGTTCTTAGTACAGTACTGGGCACACAGTAATGGTAGCTGTTATTATTAAAAGCAGAATTTCTGAATATCTTGTCTAGCCTTCATAATAATGCCTTCAAGGCAGAGATAAAATTAATTTTTTGGTACTGGTATAGACTAGTCACGCTGAAACCTGAACACTGGTGAATGAAGTGACACAATATAGAAGAGATAGAAGTATACATTTAAGAATTTTATTTGAAGTTAGAATGCACATAGTTTTTAAAGAGTCAAGAATTTGTCAAAGTTTGTTATAGAAAACGGTAGTCCCACACTAGCACCTTCTTCTCCAGGGTAAGCACCTCATCTGCTTTACCTGATTCTTTAGGTATTTACCTCTGCTCTGTAAGTAACATGCTGATAATGGTACTTCTTGATTTTTCAGTTTCCAGCATAATCTTTTGACTCTCAACTATAGAAGATGAAGATGTAGCTTTCTTCTTCCTGACCCATGTTCCACAAGTCCTAATTCCCTCTTCCAAATTGGTTATTATTTTGTTTAAATTGGTACTCAGTGTCTACAATATTATAACTATGTAAATACCATATATAGTAGCTGAGCCACACAGAAAATGATGATTTTTTTTTCCTTTCCTGCATAATTTTTTTTTTTTTAAAGATTTATTTATTTATTGATTGATTGATTGCTATGTTGGGTCTTCGTTTCTGTGCTAGGGCTTTCTCTAGTTGCGGCAAGCGGGGGCCGCTCTTCATCGCGGTGCGCGGGCCTCTCACTATCGCGGCCTCTCCTGTTGCGGAGCACAGGCTCCAGACGTGCAGGCTCAGTAGTTGTGGCTCATGGGCCCAGCTGCTCCGCAGCATGTGGGATCCTCCCAGACCAGGGCCCGAACCCGTGTCCCCCGCATTAGCAGGCAGACTCTCAACCACTGTGCCACCAGGGAAGCCCTCCTGCATAATTTTTTGTCTTTTTCTGGAGATGATACTCGCCTTAACTTTTTGTTTGCTTGGTTTTCTGTGTACTTAACACTAACCCAACCCTTAAATCTTCATAATATCTTTTTTCAAGGAATTTTTAGGCATGATACTTGATCTCTTCCCAAGATAGTCTCCCCCGGAGCCTTCCCAACAAGTCTGGGCTGATACACAGCTGTCATCCTGGCATTTCATTTCACTACCACCATCCTGGGGTTCTCATTGCCTCTGTCCAATGTTGGATCTCATATTTCCTGTGTCAAATGCTTTTCTTGATCTAGTCTTTATTCTGTTCTTAAATTTGATCAAAGCTAGAAGAGTACAGACTTTTAGGTTAAAAATAATTTGCCTTTATAATTTTGAAAGTCTTGTTGCATTCCATCTGGCTTTCACTAGAAGTTGAGAAGTTTAAAGCCATTCTGCTTTCTAGCTTCCAAAATGGCCTCCTCTCCTAGTCTCATCCTTGTAGCTTTGTCTTAAAAGATAAAATTGTTATTTTAGTAGGTTTTTGAGAAGGAGCATGTGTGTCCTTCTCAAAAGGATAAATATGTTTCTAAATATGTGTCCAGTTTGCCATTTTTTACTGAAAGTCTAATTTTTTTTTTTTTTTTTTTTAAACCCTTGGAGGGCTCTTTTTAGCTGTCTCTTTCAGTGGTTCCCTCTGACAACATAGTGGTCCTCTAGTAGAGTTTGTCGCTCTTATCAAGCTACTAGCCTCCTCTTAATTGCTAACCACCCAAATCTCTGTTGTTTTTGACAGCACCCTTAGGCTTGAACTTCTCCACATTCTGTTCCAAACAAACCAGTATAGGTAGGGAGAAGTTCAGAGCTCTTAGTTCTTATGGAATGCCTCTCCTCCTGGGGCAAACTGTCTGAGCCACAGCTGTGGAGCTGGGGGTGGAGACAGCGATCCACTTCTTCTCGAGTGACACCTCTGCTTTTTGAGTGTGGTGCTTGGTGGGGCGGTAGCCGCTGGTCTTTTTACCCTGCGTGGAACCTCCACCCTATGAACAAGCTTGGGCAAAGGTGACTGGGACTCCAGCTTCTTGGCCTGCTGAATCTGGGGAAGAGCCTTTGTCTTGTCCTCCACCCAGCCCTCTGGTTGGCTGAAGGACAGGAGGCTCTGACCTCTTGGTTGTACTTGCCTGGAATTTAGCCTCTGAAATAAAGGTAGGGGCATGAGAAATGCTAGCAGCCTGCCTTGCCTGGGGAGATACCATAGCCCTTGACTGGGAGCTGGGGGAGTGCTATTCCTGTGTCCTTGATCACACACTTGGGAGAGTGGAATTTCCCTCATGCTGAACTGGGGTGAAGGGAGAAATGGGTTGTGGCTTAAGTGCCACAAACTCTCACTGCTTTTACTGAGATTTGGTAGATTTTCTTGAATAAATGTTTCTTCACTTGTTGTGTACCCTTAGGACAATTTCTAAAGACTTAATTTTTTTTAAAAAACCAGTTTTGGTATTCTCACTGGGGAGTGGATGGAGGATTTTCTCAGGTTGCAGTTCTAGAACTGGATTTGTGCCCCTTTATTGTTTTGTAAAGGGAAAAGTTTTAACTGCATATAATCTAAAGACATTTAGATAGCAAAGAGTATCATGAACAAATCCGAAATGACAAATTTCAGAAAATTACAAAATAAGAAACAAATGTTTGTAAATTTCAAGCCCCTTAAATTAATCTGTGAACTTAGAATGTAACTAATAAAAATACTGATAGGTTTAGCAGGGAATATCTTTGTTGTTGTTTAGGTTTTTGTTTTCTTGAAGCTAATAAAATGAATAAAAATTTATTGAGGTAAATATTAAGCTACTTTTACAGACTTTTTTTCAGACTTTTTTTTTTTGCCTGAGCCGCAGGGCATGTGGGATCTTAGTTCCCCGACCAGGGATCAAACCCACACCCCCTGCAGTGGAAGCATGGATTCTTAACCACTGGACCACCCGGGAAGTCCTATAGACTTCTAATAGATATATTGTAATAGTCTTCTTTTTCCCTTTGTTTCAAATATCTCCACCTAGTTTTGTAAAACATTGATGATGGTTTAAATAATAGTAAAAATACAGTACTATATCTTCTAATTCTAGGGTGCCTAATGAAATGGAAATAATGTATCACAATTAAATTAAAACCATATATATTTAAAAACACTCTTAGGAATCATAGTTCTATCAAACAATAAGAAAAAAAACAAAGAACCAATTACATAACAGCAGTTAAACTAAATAGAGGTAAATCGAAATTACTTTTAAAGAGAGAAAAACAAAACAAAACAAAACACCAGATGTCCTGCAGTGCATGTGGATGTCGTGGAGTTGGCTGCTTTGAAATCTGAATTGAACCTGCATGGGACCCTGGATTCCTTATGGTGACCTCATGGCTTAACTCTCCTCCTTCCTTTGAAAAGGGAGAAGTTGTCATCATCTGTATGACCTTCTCTAAAGAGAGCAGGTAAACTTATCACCTGCAGCACAGTTTCAGTAAGAGAGTTTAAGGGATCCCTTTATCATTTACAGCCTGTTTTATTCCTGTGTAATACTTTTCAAGCATTTTTCTTTTTCTGGTTCTTCAGTTCCCACACTCTTTCTGTCCCTCATCTTCTTGGGAAGGCAGGGTTAGGTTTTCCTGCAGATGAGTGTTTTCATCCAGACCATCCATGATTTCCCTTTGAAGTTGTTCTACGTTTTTTCTGAGATGCCTTTGGCATTAATTGGTTGGGACTGGAAGGATTTCGATTCCGTTTTGACTGGTCGTGTATGTTCTTGAAGATGAGCCATTAGCACACCATGACGTGAGAGTTAAGGAACTTCGCTTTTAGATTGGTTTTGAGAGGTCTCCTGTGTCCTCAAGTGAAGAGGTGGACCCTTCCACATTTCTATTAAGTGTTGCCTAACACAGACTTTGTACCCTTAGAGAACTGGCCTCTCTGAAAGGCAGTTTGAGGGCTTCGTAGTTTTGTGTGAACTCTTTAATCTTTTCACTGACATAACAGTATTCTTTACCCAGGGCAGAAAAACTTTTGACCAGCTCTTTACTCCTCCTTACAGTATGTTGGCTTCTTACTAAAAAAAATAAATCGTAGCAGCACATACTGAAGGAAAACCCAAAGGGCTTTGCCTCAAGTAGTCAAATAACACTATCAGAGCACTGCTCCAGGAGCCGCCCGACAGCTAGTTCTGTGGCAGTCTGAAGGTCCTCTGTGGCTCCAAAGACACTGACGCTGGGTCTCTGGCTGTTAGTATGCCGTGGACCACAACTGCCTGCTTCTACCCCTGTGGAGCGTTGTACTTCCAAAACAAACAAGTACCTGGCAACCAGGTCAGACCATTGGTGGGTCAGGGCAAGTGAGGCCTGGTTGAATGAAACGTTACACTCTTTGTTCTGTTCACTGCCGCACACATAGAAAGTGAGGTTTGTACTGTGCATTGGGGAAAATGTAAAAGGCTGACTGTAGCCAGAGGAGACTAACCCATGAGCTCTGGCCACTCTGGGCCCCACCTGATGTTGCATAAAACTAGGGGATTAGAGTGGTGTCATGCTATAACCCATTCTCTGAACACAAGCACGTCAGGGCATAATGGTGAGACATGCTGAAGCAGAGGACTCACATGCCCACGTTCCTGGGTGAGGCTCCTTCTCCTGCTTTGGAGTTTCTTTCTGTAGCCTTGAAGCCTGATCCTGCCTGCAGAGGTTCCAGGGATCTCTCTTCTCTGCAGGCTCGCTTGAGCCCTGTGTTGGTCAGTGCAGACAAGCTGGGTCAGAGAAATGAAGAACCTCCCCAAAGGTATTTCCTCACTGATCTGGAGTTCAATTACAAGAACTCAGGAGACATCAAGAAGAACTGTCGGTGTCTTCACATTTCATGTATTTTCAGTGGAGCCTTGTCGTAGTTCATTCCAAGTGTTCTCAGGTGGGGTGACTCTTTTACCCAGGTGCCTTCCCTCATGTGGCCCTGCCATCTTGGCACAAGTCATCTTCAGAACTGCGGTTACCTCTGTAGAGGGAGTACTTCATTCTATCAGCTGACTTTGCTATCTTTTATTTCTTTAAACAATATCTCACTCTCCTAGTATCTCTCTAGTAGATTCAGGCCCAGAGCCTCTTTTGTCCATCACGCAGGACTCGGACATGAACAGTTCTTTCCACACAAACTTTTCCAAAGAAGAAAGGATAGAACAATCTGCAAAGACTGGTCTGGGAATCCTGGAGGGTGCCAGGGTTTGGGCCAGTGGTCTACCTAGGAATGTGGAGAATAGAGGCTCTTACCAGGCTTGGAGGTGAGGGGTGAAGATGGGCAAATGCTTGATGAAATACTTGTTTCTTTGTTTATAGTTTATTTATTTGAAAGAGAAATTGCCAATTAGGAGTTTATAACATGTTTCTGAAAGTAGAGAATTCAGCTATGATAGTATAGAAGGAGATCTTTGTATGGAAAAAATGACTTAAGTAAACCCCTTTTATATGCAGAAAGGATGCTCACCCTTCCGGGATAAAAACGAAATATAACTTTTTTTGGTGATGGTGGGCAGATCGTCCTTATCTTAAAGCCTAATTATAAAAGAACAATTTAACGATGTCAGGATGAAAGCTCCAGAGTTAGTGTATGTCTGTTTTTCCTATTATAAGGCCCTTCTGCCTGGGTCAGTAGCATCAGTGCCGACTCAGGAACCCAGGCTCCATGAGGCATCACTGCTGTCATGTGTGGAGAACCAAAGGTGACATAGAATCTGGGTCCTGTCTGCAAAGAGGATGGGGTCACAGCACATACTCAGCCCTCCTATCACGGTGGTCTCTGATTTTAAAGGATTTTTTTTTTTTTTTTTTTTTTGGCTGGACATGGAATTCAGGTTTGTCAACACCACACTGTCTTGATTAATGTAGCTTTATAGGTAAGTCTTTTAAGTCTTGTAGTCAGATAATATCAATCCTCTGACTTCTTCTTCCCTTTCAGTATTGTGTTGGTTATTCTGAATCTTTAATCTTTTTAAAAAAAAATAAATTTATTTATTTATTTATTTTTGTCTGGGTTGGGTCTTCATTGCTGTGTGCAGGCTTTGCAGGCTTTCTCTAGTTGTGGTGTGCGGTGGCTACTCTTCATTGTGGTGCGTGGGCTTCTCATTGTGGTGGCTTCTCTTGTTGGAGAGCACGGGCTCTAGGCGCACGGGCTTCAGTGGTTGTGGCACGTGGGCTCAGCAGTTGTGGCATGCGGGCTTCAGTAGTTGTGGCTCACAGGCTCTAGAGTGCCGGCTCAGTAGTTGTGGCGCACGGGCTTAGTTGCTCCGCAGCATGTGGGATCTTCCCAGACCAGGGATCAAACCCATGTCCTCTGCATTGGCAGGCGGATTCCCAACCACTGCGCCACTGGGGAAGTCCTAATCCTTCTATATAAACTTCAGAATCAAGTTTGTTGACAATTTGCTAGAATTTTGATTGGGATTTCATTGACTCTATAGATCAAGTTGGGAAGAACCGACATCTTGACAGTAGTGAGTCTTCTTATCCATGTACGTGGACTGTCTCTCCATTTATTTAGATCTTTGATTTCTTTCATCAGAGTTTTGCAGTATTCCTCATATAGATCTTGAACATATTTGATTTATACCTAAGTATTTGAATTTTTGGTGCCAATGTAAATGGTATTGTGTTTTTAATTTCAAATTACAGGATTCATTGCTGGTATATAAGATAGCAATTTACTTTGGTATATTAACTTTGTATCTTGCAACCTTGCTATAATTGCTTATTACTTCCAGTAGGTTTTTTTTGTGTTGATTCTTTGGGATTCTCTACATAGATAATCATGTGTTCTGTGAACAAATAAAGTTTTATTTCTTCCTTTTATTTCCTTGTCTTAATGAATTACCTAGGGCTTCCAGTACGATGTTGAATAGGAATGGGAGAGCAGATACCTTTGCCTTGTTTCTGATCTTAACAGGGCAGTATCTTGTTTCATCATTAAGTGTGATCGTGAGTTGAAGATTTTTTGGTAGATATTCTTTATCAAATTGAGGAAGTTTCCCTCCATTCTTAATTTGCTGAGAGTTTTTAATCATGAATGGGTGTGGGATTTTGTCAAACTCTTTTTCTGTATCTATTGATGTTATCATATAATTTTTCTTCCTTATTCTGTTGATGTGATGGATTATATTGATATCTGAATGTTAAACCAGATGTGAATGCCTAGAATAAAGCTGACTTGACTGTGGTGTATAATTATTTTTATACATTATTGACTTCTGTTTCTAATATTTTGTTGAGTATTTTTGCATCTATGATCACAAGAGATATTGGTAATTTTCCTTTCTTACAATATTTTGTCTGGTTTTAGCATTAGGGTAATGCTGGCCCCATAGAATATGTTAGGAAGTAGTCCTTCTGCTTCTGTCTTCTGGAAGAGATTGTAGACAATTGGTATAATTTCTTTCTTAAATTCTTGGTAGAATTCATCAGTGAACTCATCTGGGCCTGGTGATTTCTCTTTTGGCAGGTTATTATTATTATTTTAAAATATTTGTTTATTTGGGGGCACCAGCTCTTAGTTGCAGCACGTGGGATATCTCCACTGCCTGATCCTCATTAGCCTCATCCTGTAATGGGTGCCACTGTTGACCTGCAGCTACAGGCTGATTGACTGTTTTCTCACCGCATCCATCTCGACTTATTTGCCTGACATACCTGTTTCTCTGCAGTGTCCTTTAGGAATCTCACCAGTACTCACTGTCTTATGAGTGACAGACTGTGAGGTGCTCCACTTGCTTTCACATTGAATAAATGGCTGGAGCTCTAACAGAAACTGCACGTCTAATCTTTTACACTTTTGCTAAATTTTGAGAAGTAAAATGACTACTTAAACAGTAATCTGTGCATTTTTGTGCCATTTTGTGTCAAACTTTTCCTCTGTGCAATTAGCATCTTTTAATATGTAGTATTTTCTCTAATTATTGGAGATACACAACTTAGTACTTTACTATGCACTGTCTTATTCTGCAATTATTTTAGTCATGTATGTTTTATATGTACAATTATACAGTAGTAAAAATACAGGAATGTCTTTTATTTTTTATTTATTTATTTATTTTTTAATTAATTAATTAATTTATTTTTGGCTGTGTTGGGTCTTCGTTTCTGTGGGAGGGCTTTCTCTAGTCGCGGTGAGTGGGGACCACTCTTCATCGCGGTGCGCAGGCCTCTGACTGTCGCGGCCTCTCTTGTTGTGGAGCACAGGCTCCAGATGCGCAGGCTCAGTAGTTGTGGCTCACGGGCCTAGTTGCTCCGCAGCATGTGGGATCTTCCCAGACCAGGGCTCAAACCCGTGTCCCCTGCATTGGCAGGCAGATTCTCAACCACTGTGCCACCAGGGAAGCCCAGGAATGTCTTTTATATCACTAGTGGTTTCTAACACACTGCAGACACGATGTTTGTTGACTGATTCATTAAAGTGCCTAGTAGGGACATTAATGTCAGTGATAGTACATGTCATTCCTTCTCTGAGGTCTTAGTCTTTTGGTGTTGTATGAATAAGTCATTTCAGAAGAAATCAAAAGTTCAGAGATTTTTTTTTCATCTTGACAAAAATTAAATATAAATATCGAAGTGATTTTTAATTTTCTATATTTCCTCTGGATTTCCTTTTAGCTCTCTGAAAGATGTTCCAACTAAAGAAGATGGGATATCTAAAATCTGTAGTTCAGTACATGCACATGAACATGTAGGGAGTGGGATAGGGATAGAAGGACCGGGAGGGCTTTTCTTTTTCTTTCTTTTCTTTTTCATTTTACTGTGTAAGCGTATGTTATCTTCCATCCACAGTTTTCAAAAAGCAGCGTAAAGCTAGATTATTTGTCCCTTTGCAATTTCAAACGAAAGGTGGGTTGTCCATCCTTCTTTTTTGGTTGCTCTCCCTTATTTTTAGTTGGATGGGGGGCTGTTTGCATAGAGTCTTGCTGGTTGGATTCTTCAGTTTGCAGACTCTTGTCTGCATCCTTCTCAGAACTTGAGGGAGTAGTCTCCCATTTGCTGCTGATAGGTTTCATGTATTTAGTCTTTGTGGCCTTGACTCGAGAATGTTTTTTCCTCTTCTTGGGCCCTTTGAGAGGTGACAAACTTTCAAATGACTTCTGGGACACAGACTGGAGCCATTCTGAGGAGCTTACCATAAGAGTCCTTTGGCTTATCAAAGGGGCATTTCTGGGTGGTGTCCAAGATGTGCTGTATTTCTTTATGTAAGTAGATGGGTTTAGTCTAGGAAAGAAATGAAATATGTGAGTTTTTGCCCAATATGTACCATAAGTATTTGTAGTCCTTAGGTATTGTCATAGTATAAATCATTTTTTTTTTCCTTTTGGTGAAAAAAGGAAAAAATCAATATTGCTGATTTTTTCCTTCCATTCTCCCTTAAGACTCTTACCTTTATTTCTGTGGGAATGATCTAACTTCACTTCTGGTTATGAATTTTCAGCACTACTCCAATCTTGTATTTGTAAATGCCTAGAGGATATGTTTATTTGGATACCTGCCCTGACCCCAGGCTTCCTAATATAACGGCCATTCTGGGCCTTAGCTCCTTACTTATGCATCTAGTTGAAGGAAATGTTCTCTAAAATTCTACTTTGCTCTAAAAATCTACTTTGTTTATTCCGTTAGAATCAACTCAGTATACATGCTCTAACTTTTTTCCCCCCTGTAGTCAGTAAAGGGATCGATATGAGTCCAAGAGAGGGAAGTTTTCCTCGAGAGGGAGGTTTTATAAATTGCTAATTGTCGCTACCTAAAATCTCTCAGTTTTTCTTTAGAATTCCATTTTTTAACCACAGAATATCAACAGTATTTTTAATTAAACTCTTAAGTTTGAGATAATTGTAGACCCACCTACAGTTGTAAGAAATAATATAGAGAGATGTAATGTACCCTCCACCCAGTTTCCCCTAAATGTAATATCTTGCAAAACTGTAAACAGTAACACAATCAGGATATTGCCGTAGATATAGTCAAGATACAGAACAGTCCCCTCATGTTTCCCTTTTACTGTCATACCTACTTTCCTCCTTCCTCATCCCCTCCTTAACTCCTGCCAGTCAGTCTGTTGTCCAAATTACATAATTTTGTTATTTCGAGAACGTGGTTACCATATGTAACCTTTTGCGATTGGCTTTTTTCACCCAGCATAACTCTCTGGAGACTCAGCCAGGTTGTTTTGTGTATCAGTGGTTCATTCGTCATTATTGCTGAGTAGTAGTTCATGGCATGGATGTGCCAGTTTGTTTAATGATTCATCCATTGAAGGACATGTGGATTGTTGCCAGTTTATGGCTGTTACAAATAGAGCTGCTATAAACGTTTGTGTACAGGTTTGTGAACATAAGTCTTCATTCCTCTGGGATTAATGCTCAGGAGAGCAATTGCTGGGTCATATGGTTGTTATATATTTGGTTTTAAAGAAACTGCCAAGCTATTTTCCGGAGTGACTGTACCATTTTAGATTCCTACCAGCAGTATGTGAGTAACCCAGTTTCTTTGCATCCTCATCAGCATTTGGTGTTCTCACTATTTTTTATTATAGCCATTCTCATAGGTGTGTGGTGATATCTCATTGTGGTTTTAATTGCATTTCCCTAATGGCTAATGATGTGGAACATCTTTTCATGGCTTATGTGCCATCTGTATATTCTGTATGGTGAAATATCAATTCATGTCTTTTGCCCATTTTCTAAATGAACTATTTGTTTTCTTACTGTTGAGTTTTTTTTCCTACTTGTGTGTTTTATGATATTTTTATTATTATTATTTTATTTTTATTTTTTAAATTGAAGTATAGTTGATTTACAGTGTGTTAGTTTCTGGTGTACAGAAAGTGATTCAGTTATACATATATATATTGTTTTCATATTCTATTATGGCTTATTACAGAATATTGAATATAGTTCCTTGTGCTATACAGTAGGACCTTATTGTTTATTTATTTTATATATAGTAGTTTGTATCTGCTAATACCAAACTCCTAATTTATCTCTCCCCCACTCCCTTTCCACTTTGGCAACCATAAGTTTGTTTTCTGTGTCTGTGAGTCTAGTTCTCTTTCATAAATAAGTTCATTTGTATCATTTTAGATTCCACATATAAGTGATATCATATGGTATTTGTCTTACTCTTCCTGACTTCACTTAGTATGATAATCTCTAGATCCATCCATGTTGCTGCAAATGGCATTATTATATTATTTTTATGGCTGAGTAATATTCCATTGTATATATGTACCACATCTCCTTTATCCATTCATCTGTTGATGGACATTTGGTTGCTTCCATGTCTTGGCTATTTTAAATAGTGTTGCTCTGAATATTGGGGTGCATGTATCTTTTCAAATTAGAGTTTTTTCTGGATATATGCCCAGGAGTGGGATTGCTGGATCATATGGCAACTCTATTTTTAGTTTTTTAAGGAACCTCCATACTGTTTTCCATTGTGGCTGCACCAATTTACATTCCCACCAACAGTGTAAGAGGGTTCCTTTTTTCTCCACACCTTCTCCAGCCTTTATTATTTGTAGGCTTTTTTGATTAGTATGTGTCTCGGTGTGTTCCTCCTTGGGTTTATATTGTATGGGACTCTCTGCGCCTCCTGGACTTGGGTGACTATTTCCTTTCCCATGTTAGGGAGGTTTTTGACTATAATCTCTTCAAATATTTTCTCAGGCCCTTTCTCTTTTTCTTCTTCTTCTGGGACCCCTGTAATTCAAATGTTGGTGCATTTAATGTTGTCCCAGAGGTCTTTGAGACTGTCCTCATTTCTTTTTGTTCTTTTTTCTTTATTCTGTTCCATGGAGAATTATACTAATTCTCTCAATCCTGGAGAATGTTCCATGTGCACTTGAAAAGAACATGTATTCTGTGTGTGTGTGTGGTTTTTTTTTTGGATGTAATTTCCTGAAAATATCAATTAAGTCTAACTGTTCTATTCTATCATTTAGGATCTCTGTTGCCTTATTGGTTTGACATTTGGAAGATCTGTCCATTGATGTCAGTGGGGTATTAAAGTATCCTACTATAATTATATCCCCGTCAATTTCTTACTTTATGTCTGCTGCTATTTGTTTTATGTATTTAGGTGCTCCTGTGTTGGGTGCATGTATGTTAATGAGTGCAATATCCTCTTCTTGTATTGATCCCTTTATCATTATATAATGTCCTTTATTGCCTTTCTTTATGGCCTTTGTTTTAAAGTCTATTTTGTCTGATATGAGTATTGCTACCCTTGTTTTCTTGTCATTTCCATTTACATGAAATTTCCTTTTCCATCACCTCACTTTAATCTGTGTGTGTCTTTCACCCTAAAGTGAGTCTTTTGTAGGCAGCATATTATAGGTTATGTTTTATTATTCAGTCTGCCACTCTGTGTCTTTTGATTGGAGCATTTAGTCTATTGACATTTAAGCTAACTTTTTTAAAGGATTTTCTATTATTTGTTTATTTATTTATTTTTGGCTGCATCGGGTCTTAGTTGCGGTATGGGATCTTCATTGAGGCACGTGGGATCTTTTGTTGTGGCACGCAGGCTTCTCTCTAGTTGTGGCGTGCAGGTTTTCTCTCTCTAGTTATGACGTGCAGGCTCCAGGGTGTGTGGGCTCTGTAGTTGTGGCGCACGGGTTCCAGAGTGTGTGGGCTCTGTAGTTTGTGGCACGCAGGCTCTCTAGTTGAGGCCCAGGAGCTCAGTAGTTGTGGTGCGTGGGCTTAGTTGCCCTGCAGCATGTGGGATCTTAGTTCTCTGACTAGGGATCGAACCCACGTCCCCTGCATTGGAAGGCGGATTCTTTACCCCTGGACCACCAGGGAAGTCCCTAAGGTAATTATTGATAGTTATGAATTTACTGCCATTTTAAACCTTGTTTTCCAGTTGATTTTGTATTTCTTCTTTATTGCTTTCTTTTTCTTTTTGTTTTTCCTTTTGTGGTTTGATGGTTTTCTTTTATATTATGCTTTTGCTCTATTCTTTTTGGTTTTTGTGAATCTATTTTAAGTTTTTGATTTGTGGTTACCCTGATTTTCAAGAATGATAACCCATTACTATATCTACTTGCTTTAGACTGGTAGTCATATAGGCTCAAATACAATCTCAAAAAAAATCTACATTTTCTTACTTCCCTCCCTCACATTCTATGGTTTTGATGTCCTCTTTTACATCTTCATATTGATCCTTTTGCTATTCATTGTAGTTATGATCACTTTCACATATACAAATTAAAAAAAATTTTTTTTCTATCTGATCTGTATACTGGCTTATTTAAGTGATTTACTTTCCAATTGTGTTTATCTCTTTCCTATAGATTCTTCTTTTCTATTTAGAGAAGACCTTTCAATATTTCTTTTAGCATAGGTTTAGTATTCTTCTAATTTTTGCTTGTCTGAGAAATTTTTTTTTCCCTTTGGATTTTTAATTTTTATTTATTTATTTATTTATTTTAACACCTTTATTGGTATAATTGCTTTACAATGTTGTGTTAATTTCTGCTGTATAACAAAGTGAATCAGCTATATGTATACGTATATACCCATATAACCATATCCCCTCCCTCTTGCATCTCCCTCCCACCCTCCCTATCCCACCCCTCTAGGTGGTCACAAAGCATGGAGCTGATCTCCCTGTGCTATGCAGCTGCTTCCCACTAGCTATCTATTTTACATTTGGTATTTATATATGTCAGTGCCAGTCTCTCACTTCGTCCCAGCTTACCCTTCCCCCTTCCCATGTCAAGTCCATTCTCTACGTCTGTGTCTTTATTCCTGTCCTGCCCCTAGGTTCTTCAGAACCTTTTTTTTTTTTAGATTCCATATATATGTGTTAGCATACGGTATTTGTTTTTCTGACTTACTTCACTCTGTATGACCAACTCTAGGTCCATCCACCTCACTACAAATAACTCAATTTTGTTTCTTTTTATGGCTGAGTAATATTCCATTGTATATATGTGCCATATCTTCTTTATCCATTCATCTGTCGATGGGCATTTAGGTTGCTTCCATGACCTGGCTATTGTAAATAGAGCTGCAATGAATATTGTGGTACATGACTCTTTGAATTATGGTTTTCTCAGGGTATATGCTCAGTAGTGGGATTGCTGGGTTGTATGGTAGTTCTAGTTTTAGTTTTATAAGGAACCTCCATACTGTTCTCCATAGTGGCTGTATCAATTTACATTCCCACCAACAGTGCAAGAGGGTTCCCTTTTCTCCACACCCTCTCCAGCATTTATTGTTTGTAGATTTTTTTTTAAAATTTATTTATTTTTAGCTGTGTTGGGTCTTCGTTTCTGTGCGAGGGCTTTCTCTAGTTGCGGCGAGCGCGGGCCACTCTTCATTGCGGTGCGCGGGCCTCTCACTATCGCGGCCCCTCTCATTGCGGAGCACAGGCTCCAAACGCGCAGGCTCAGTAATTGTGGCTCACGGGCCCAGCTGCTCCGCAGCATGTGGGATCTTCCCAGACCAGGGCTTGAACCCGTGTCCCCCGCATTAGCAGGCAGATTCTCAACCACTGCGCCACCAGGGAAGCCCTGTTTGTAGATTTTTTGATGATGGCCATTCTGACCGCTGTGAGGTGATACCTCATTGTAGTTTTGATTTGCCTTTCTCTAATGATTAGTGATGTTGAGCATTCTTTCATGTATTTGTTGGCCATCTGTATATCTTCTTTGGAGAAATGTCTGTTTAGGTCTTCTGCCCATTTTTGGATTGGGTTGTTTGTTTTTTTGATATTGAGCTGCATGAGCTGCTTGTAAATTTTGGAGATTAATCCTTTGTCAGTTGCTTCATTTGCAAATATTTTCTCCCATTCTGAGGGTTGTCTTTTGGTCTTGTTTATGTTTTCCTTTGCTATGCAAAAGCTTTTAAGTTTCATTAGGTCCCATTTGTTTATTTTTGTTTTTATTTCCATTTCTCTAGGAGGTGGGTCAAAAAGGATCTTGCTGTGATTTATGTCATAGAGTGTTCTGCCTATGTTTTCCTCTAAGAGTTTTATATTGTCTGGCCTTACATTTAGGTCTTTAATCCATTTTGAGTTTATTTTTGTGTATGGTGTTAGAGTGTGTTCTAATTTCGTTCTTTTACATGTAGCTGTCTAGTTTTCCTAGCACCACTTATAGAAGAGGCTGTCTTTTCTCCATTGTATACTCTTGCCTCCTTTATCAAAGATAAGGTGACGGTATGTGTGTGGGTTTATCTCTGGGCTTTCTCTCCTTTTCCATTGATCTATATTTCTGTTTTTGTGCCAGTACCATACTGTCTTGATTACTGTAGCTTTGTAGTATAGTCTGAAGTCAGTGAGCCTGATTCCTCCAGCTCCATTTTTCGTTCTCAAGATTGCTTTGGCTATTCGGGGTCTTTTGTGTTTCCATACAGATTGTGAAATTTTTTGTTCTAGTTCTGTGAAAAATGCCATTGGTAGTTTGATAGGGATTGCATTGAATCTGTAGATTGCTTTGGGTAGTATAGTCATTTTCACAGTGTTGATTCTTCCAATCCAAGAACATGGTATATCTCTCCATCTGTTTGTATCATCTTTAATTTCTTTCATCAGTGTCTTATAGTTTTCTGCATACAGTTCTTTTGTCTCCTTAGGTAGGTTTATTCCTAGGTATTTTATTCTTTTTGTTGCAGTGGTAAATGGGAGGGTTTCCCTAATTTCTCTTTCAGATATCTCATCAATACTGTATAGGAATGCCAGAGATTTCTGTGCATTAATTTTGTATCCTTCTACTTTACCAAATTCATTGATTAGCTCTAGTAGTTTTCTGGTAGCATCTTTTTTTTTTTTTTTTTTTTTTTTTTTTAGCATCTTTAGGATTCTCTATGTATAGTATCATGTCATCTGCAAAGAGTGACAGTTTTACTTCTTCTTTTCTGATTTGGATTCCTTTTATTTCTTTTTCTTCTCTGATGGCTGTGGCTAAAACTTCCAAAACTATGTTGAATAATAGTGGTGAGAGTGGGCAACCTTGTCTTGTTCCTGATCTTAGTGGAAATGGTTTCAGTTTTTCACCATTGAGAACGATGTTGGCTGTGGGTTTGTCATATATGGTCTTTATTATATTGAGGTAAGTTCCCTCTATGCCTACTTTCTGGAGGGTTTTTATCATAAATCGTTGTTAAATTTTGTCAAAAGCTTTTTCTGCATCTATTGATATTATCATATGGTTTTTATCCTTCAATTTGTTGATATGTTGTATCACATTGATTGATTTGCATATATTGAAGAATCCTTGCATTCCTGGGATAAACCCCACTTGATCATGGTGTATGATCCTTTTAATGTGCTCTTGGATTCTGTTTGCTAGTATTTTGTGTAGGATTTTTGCCCCTATGTTCATCAGTGATATTGGCCTGTACTTTTCTTTCTTTGTGACATCTTTGTCTGGTTTTCATATCAGGGTGATGATGGCTTCCTAGAATGAGTTTGGGAGTGTTCCTCCCTCTTCTATATTTCAGAAGAGTTTTAGGAGGATAGGTGTTAGCTCTTCTCTAAATGTTTGATAGGATTTGCCTGTGAAGCCATCTGGTCTCGGGCTTTTGTTTGTTGGAAGATTTTTAATCACAGTTTCAATTTCAGTGCTTGTGATTGTTCTGTTTATATTTTCTATTTCTTCCTGGTTCAGTCTTGGAAGGTAGTGCTTTTCTAAGAATTTGTCCATTTCTTCCAGGTTGTCCATTTTATTGGCATATAGTTGGTTGTAGGAATCTCTCATGATCCTTTGTATTTCTGCCGTGTCAGTGGTTACTTCTCCTTTTTCATTTCTAATTCTATTGATTTGAGTCTTCTCTCTTTTTTTCTTGATGAGTCTGGCTAATGGTTTATCAATTTTGTTTATCTTCTGAAAGAACCAGCTTTTAGTTTTATTGATCTTTGCTATCGTTTCCTTCATTTCTTTTTCATTTATTTCTGATCTGATCTTTATGATTTCTTTCCTTCTGCTAACTTTGGGGTTGTTTTTGTTCTTCTTTCTCTAATTGCTTTAGGTGTATGTTTGGTTGTTTTTTTGAGATTTTTCTTTTTTCTTGAGGTAGGATTGTATTGCTGTAAAGTTCCCTCTTAGAACGGCTTTTGCTGCATCCCATACGTTTTGGGTCGTCGTGTTTTCATTGTCTTTTGTTTCTAGGTATTTTTTGATTTCCTCTTTGATTTCTTCAGTGATATCTTGGTTAGTTAGTAGCGTATTGTTTAGCCTCCATGTGTTTGTACTTTTTACAGTTTTTTTCCTATAATTGATATCTAGTCTCATAGCGTTGTGATCAGAAAGGATACTTGATACGATTTCAATTTTCTTAAGTTTACCAAGGCTTGATTTGTGACCCAAGATATGATCTATCCTGGAGAATGTTCCATGAGCTCTTGAGAAGAAGGTGTATTCTGTTGTTTTTGGATGGAATGTCCTATAAATATCAATTAAGTCCATCTTGTTTAATATGTCATTTAAAGCTTGTGTTTCCTTATTTATTTTCATTTTGGATGCTCTGTCCATTGGTGAAAGTGGGGTGTTAAAGTCCTCTACTATGATTGTGTTACTGTCGATTTCCCCTTTTATGGTTGTTAGCATTTGCCTTATGTATTGAGGTGCTCCTATGTTGGGTGCATAAATATTTACAATTGTTATATCTTCTTGTTGGATTGATCCCTTGATCATTATGTAGTGTCCTTCTTTGTCTCTTGTAATAGCCTTTGTTGTAAAGTCTATTTTGTCTATGAGAATTGCTACTCCAGCTTTCTTTTGATTTCCATTTGCATGGAATATCTTTTTCCGTCCCCTCACTTTCAGTCTGCACGTTTCCCTAGGTCTGAAGTGGGTCTCTTGTAGACAGCATATATATGGGTCTTGTTTTTGTATCCATTCAGCCAGTCTGTGTCTTTTGGTTGCAGCATTTAATCCATTTGTATTTAAGGTAATTATTGATATGTATGTTCCTATTACCATTTTCTTAATAGTTTTGGGTTTGTTTTTGTAGGTCTTTTCCTTCTCTTGTATTTCCTGCCTAGAGAAGTTCCTTTAGCATTTGTTGTAAAGCTGGTTTGGTGGTGCTATATTCTCTTAGCTTTTGCTTGTCTGTAAAGGTTTTAATTTCTCTGTCGAATCTGAATGAGATCCTTGCTGGGTAGAGTAATCTTGGTTGTAGGTTTTTCCCTTTCATCACTTTAAATATGTCCTGCCACTCCCTTCTGGCTTGCAGAGTGCTGAAAGATCAGTTGTTAACTTTATGGGGATTCCCTTGTATGTTATTTCTTGCTTTTTGCTTGCTGCTTTTAATATTTTTTTTTGTATTTAATTTTTGATAGTTTGATTAATATGTGTCTTGGCGTGTTTCTTCTTGGATTTATCCTGTATGGGACTCTCTGCACTTCGTGGACTTGATTGACTGTTTCCTTTCCCATATTAGGGAAGCCTTCAACTATAATCTCTTCAAATATTTTTTGAGCCCCGTTTTTTTCTCTTCTTCTGGGACCCCTATAATTTAAATGTTGATGTGTTTAATGTTGTCCCAGAGGTCTGTGAGACTGTCCTCAATTCTTTTCAGTCTTTTTTCTTTGTTCTGTTCTGTGGTAGTTATTTCCACTATTTTATCTTTCAGGTCACTTATCCGTTCTTCTGTCTCAGTTATTCTGCTATTGATTCCTTCTAGAGAATTTTTAATTTAATTTATTGTGTTGTTCATCATTGTTTGTTTGCTCTTTAGTTCTTCTAGGTCCTTGTTAAACGTTTCTTGTATTTTCTCCATTCTATTTCCAAGATTTTGGATCATCTTTACTATCATTACTCTGAATTCTTTTTCAGGTAGACTGCCTGTTTCCTCTTCATTTGTTTGGTCTGGTGGGTTTTTACCTTGCTCCTTCATCTGCTGTGTATTTCTCTGTCTTCTCATTTTGCTTAACTTACTGTGTTTGGGGTCTTCTTTTCACAGGCTGCAGGTTCGTAGTTCCCGTTGGTTTTGGTTCTGCCCCCAGTGGGTAAGGTTGGTTCAGTGGCTTGTGTAGGTTTCCTGGTGGAGGGGACTGGTGCCTGCGTTCTGGTGGATGAGGTTGGATTTTGTCTTTCTGGTGGGCAGGTCCGCATCCAGTGGTGTGTTTTGGGGTGTCTGTGACCTTATTATGATTTTAGGAAGCCTCTCTGCTAATGCATGGGGTTGTGTTCCTGTCTTGCTAGTTGTTTGGCATGGGGTGTCCAGCACTGTAGCTTGCTGGTCGTTGAGTGGAGCTGGGTCTTAGTGTTGAGATGGATATCTCTGGGAGAGTTTTCACCGTTTGATATTACGTGGATCTGGGAGGTCTCTGGTGGACCAATGTCCTGAACTCGGTTCCCTCACCTCAGAGGCACAGGCCTGATGCCCGGCTGGAGCACCAAGAGCCTTTCATCCACACGGCTCAGAATAAAAGGGAGAAAGAAAGAAAGAGAGGGAGAGGGAGGAAAAATAAAATAAATTTATTAAAATAATAAATTAAAAAATTGTTATTAAAAATAAAAAATATTAAAATGTAATAAAAAAAAAAGAAAGAAAGAAGAGAGCAACCAAACCAAAAAACAAATCCACCAATGATAACAAGTGCTAAAAAGTATACTGAAAAAAAAAAAACAACAAAAAACCAGACAGATAGAACCCTAGGACAAATGGTAAAAGCAAAGCTATACAGACAAAAGCACACAAAGAAGCATACACATACACACTCACAAAAGGAGGAAAAGGAAAATATATATATATCATTGCTCCCAAAGTCCACCGCCTGAATTTTGGGATGATTCGTTGTTTATTCAGGTATTCCAAAGATGCAGGGTACATCATGTTGATTGTGGAGATTTAATCTGCTGTTCCTGAGGCTGCTGGGAGAGATTTCCCTTTCTCTTCTTTGTTTGCACAGCTCCTGGGGTTCAGCTTTGGATTTGGCCTCATCTCTGCGTGTAGGTCGCCTGTGGGCATCTGTTCCCGCTCAGACAGGGTGGGGTTAAAGAAGCAGCTGATTAGGGGGCTCTGGCTCACTCAGGCGGTGGGGAGGGAGGGGTATGGAATGCCGGGCGAGCCTGCAGTGGCAGAGGCCGGCATGACGTTGTAACAGCCTGAGGCATGCCATGTGTTCTCCCGGGCAAGTTGTCCCTGGATCATGGGACCCTGGCAGTGGCGGGCTGCACAGGCTCCCGGGAGGGGCGGTGTGGAGAGTGACCTGTGCTCGCACACAGGCTTCTTGGTGGCAGCAGCAGCAGCGTTAGCATCTCATGCCCATCTCTGGGGTCTGCACTGATAGCCACGGCTCGTGCCCATCTCTGGAGCTCATTTAGGCAGTCCTCTGAATCCCCTCTCCTCGTGCACCCTGAAACAATGGTCTCTTGCCTCTTCGGCAGCTCCAGACTTTTTCCCGGACTCCCTCCCGGCTAGCTGTGGCGCATTAGCCCCCTTCAGGCTGTGTTCACGCCGCCAACCCCAGTCCTCTCCCTGCGATCCGACCGAAGCCCGAGCCTCAGCTCCCAGCCCCCACCTGCCCCAGCAGGTGAGCAGACAAGCCTCTCAGGCTGGTGAGTGCTGGTCAGCACTCATCTTCTGTGTGGGAATCTCTCTGCTTTGCCCTCTGCACCCCTGTTGCTGGGCTCTACTCTGTGGCTCCGAAGCTTCCCCCCCGCCACCCCCCCGTCTCCGTCAGTGAAGGGTCTTCCTGGTGTGTGGAAGCTTTTCCTCCTTCACAGCTCCCTCCCAGAGGTGCAGGTCCTGTCCCTATTCTTTTGTCTCTGTTTTTTCTTTTTTCTTTTGCCCTACCCAGGTATGTGGGGAGTTTCTTGCCTTTTGGGAAGTCTGAGGTCTACTGCCAGCGTTCAGTAGGTGTTCTGTAGGAGTTGTTCCACATGTAGATGTATTTTTGATGTACTTGTGGGGAGGAAGGTGATCTCCACGTCTTACTCCTCCACCATCTTGAAGGTCCTCCTGTCTGAGAAATTCTTGATCCCTTCTATTCTAAATGATAGTCTTGCTGGGTAGAGTATCCTAGGTTATAGGGTTTTCCCTTTCAGGACTTTGAATATATCATGCCACTCCCTTCTGACCCACAGAGTATCTGCAGAGAAATCAGCTGATAGTCTTATGGGGGATTCCTTGTAACTGACTCTGTTTTTATCTTGCTGTCTTTAGAATCTTTTATCTTTTAACTTTTGCCATTTTAATTATGCTATATCTTGGTGTGGGTCTGTTTGTGTTCATCTTGTTTGGGACCCTCTGTGCTTCCTGTACCTGGATATCTGTTTCCTTCTCTAGATTTCAGGAAATTTCAGCCATAATTTTTTTCAAATACATTTTTGATCCCCTTTTCTCTTTCTTCTCCTTTTGGCATCCCTATTATGCATATATTGGAACACTTTATATTATCCCATAGGTCTCGTATACTGCTTTTTTTTTTTCCATTGGTCTTTCTGTCCGCTGTTTTGATTGAGTGATTTCCATATTCTATCTTGCAGATCAATTATTCATTCTTCTGCGTTATTCAGTTTGCTATTTTATTGCCTTTACCTCAGCTTTTATCTTGGCAAATGCATTTTCTAATTTTACTTGGTTTCTCTTTATAGTTTCTAGTTCCTTTTTACAGTAATCTGCATTTCTATCAATAGCCTTTCTTAATTCCTTCAGTATTTTTATTACCTCTTTTTTGAACTCAGAGTCTAATAGACTAGATAGATCTATTTCATTGTTCTTTCAGGGTAAATTCTCTTGATATTTTAATTGGGAGTGGTTCCTCTGCTTCTTCATTTTACTTATATTCCTCTGACTCTGTGAGTTTAGGAGAAGCAATTATCTGTTGTGGTCTTGAATGGCTGTTTTTATGTGGGAGTGTCCTGTGTAGCTTGCATGAGTCTAATATTTTTGGTTTGAGGGCTGTTTTTAAATTTTTTCCAATATTATAGCTTGCTTTTTATCCTCTTAACGGTCTTTCAAAGGGCAAACGCTGTTATTTTGATAAATTCCAACTTATCAAGTTTTCTTTTATGGATCATGCTTTTTGTCCAGTTCTAGATTCTGAAGATTTTCTTTTTTTCTAAAAGTTTTATAGGTTCATGTTGTGCAGTTAAGTCCATGATCTATTTTGAGTTATTTTTTTGTATAAGGTATGAGTTTAGGTCAAGGTTCATTTATTTGGCCTGTGGATGTTTAATTGCTGCAGCAAGATTGGTTAAACAGGCTCTTTCTGCTCCATTGAGTTGCTTTTGCATTTCTGTCAAAACTAGTCAAGGATATTTGTACAGGGTCTGTTTCTTGGTTCTTTATTTGGTTCCATTGATATGTATGGCTATTCCTCTTCCCATACTATATTCTCTTAATTATTGTAGCTATATTAAAGGTCTTTAAATCAGATAGACTGATTCGTTCCATGTTATCTTTCTTTTTCAAAATTGTTTTTGCTATCTTAATGCCTCTGTATATATATTTTAGGATAATCTTTTCTATATCTACAAAAAGTCTTGCTGGGATTTTGATAGGAATTACATAAAACTTGTATATCAATTTGGGAAGAACCGACATCTTTACTCAGTTGGGTTTTCTAATCCATGAACATGCTATGTGTGTCATTTTTCTGTTTTGAATTTCATCTCTTTATTATTCCCTTCCTTTTACTTGCTTTGGGTTTATTTGGCTCTTCTTTTTATAGGTTCTTACAGTTGGAGCTTATTGGTTTGAGATTTTTCCTCTTAATGTATGTGTTTAGTTCTATAAGTGTCCTTCCCAGCCCTGCTTTAGCTGCATCCCACAAATTTTGATATATTGTCTTCATTTTCATTCGTTTCAGTATATGTTTTTATTTCCTTTGAGACTCATGAATTGACTCATGAATTGTTCATAAGCATGTTGTATAATTTTCAAGTGTTCGTGAGTTTTTCTGTTATCTTTGTGCATTGATTTCTAGTTTGATGCCATTTGTGGTAAGAGAATATGCTTTATATGATTTAAATTCTTTTAAGTATGTAGAGGTTTGTTTTACGGCCAGGATATAGTCTATCTTGATATATGCTGCATGCATACTTGAAAAGAATGTGTATTCATCTATTGTTGAGTGGAGTACACTATAAATGCAAATTAGATTTTGTTGGTCAGTGGTGTTGAATTCTTTTACATCCTTATTGCATTTCCATTTAGTGATTTGATCATTTGTGGATTTGTCTATTTCTCCTTTCAATTTTTGCTTCACATATTTTGTAGTTCTATAGTTTTGTGCATACACATATAAGATCACTATGTGTTCTTAGTTGGTTGACCTTTTTATCGTTATATAATGTCCCTCTCTGTCTCTGGTAATTTTCTTTGCTCTGAAACCCACTTCGTCTTATATTAACATAGTCACTCCTGCTTTCATTTATTGTTTTCATGATATGTTGTCTTTTATCCTTATACTTTCAGCCTGCCTACACTGTCATATTTGAAATGAGTTTCTTGTGGACTGCATATCACTGGGTAATATTTTTAAATTCACCCTTCTAATCTCTGTCTTTTAATTGTTGTATTTAGACCATTTACATTTAATGTAGTTATTGTTATCTTAGGGCGTAAGCCTGCCTTTTTGTTTTGTTTTTTGTTTCTGTTTGTTCTCAGGTTTTTCTCATTGTTTTCTTTTTCCTGCCTTCCTGTGAATAATGTGAATATTTGGGGGAATTCCGTTTTTATTTATCTGTAGTGTTTTTGAGTGTATCTTTCTGAATAGGTTTTTGAGTGGTTACTCTAAATATTACATTACATATGAATAACTTATATCTCATGGTGTAATTTTACCAGTTTGAGTGGAGTGTAGATATCTTATCTCCCTTTATCTCCCTTTACCTTCTAATATTTATAATTGTCTTAAATATTTCCTTTATATACATTTAGAACCATATCAATGTTATAATTTTTGCTTCAATCATCAGAATATTTTACAAAACTCAAGAAGAGAAGGAAATCCCATTATATTTACCTGTACATTTGTTCAGTATGTTACTTATTTCCTGATGTTCCTCCTTTAATTATTTTCTATCTGTTGAGAAAAATTCCATTAGCCATTCTTTTAGTGTAGGTCTTTTAGTGAAAAATTCTCTTAGTTTTCCTTCATCTCAACATTTCTTGAGTTCTCCTTTATTTTTGCTGGGTGTAGGATTATGGGTTGACAGTTCCTTTCTTTCAATAATTGAAAACATTGTGCCACTTCTTCTAGCCTCCATAGTTTATTTTTTTTCATATTTATTTATTTATGTATTTGGCTGTGCTGGGTCTTAGTTGTGGCACGTGGGATCTTTGTTGCCATGTGCAGGATCTTCATTGCAGCATGCAGACTCTTAGTAGCAGCATGTGAACTCTTAGTTGTGGCATGCATGTGGGATCTAGTTCCCTGACCAGGGATTGAACCTGGGCCCCTTGCATTGGGAGCGTGGAGTCTTAACCACTGGACCACCAGGGAAGTTCCATAGCCTCCATAGTTTTTGATGAGAAATCTACAGTAATTCAAATTGTTTTCCCCTATAAATAAGGTGTCATTTTTCTCTGGCTGCTCCAAGAGTTTTTCTTTTTCTTTAGTTTTCAGAAGTTAAATTTTGGTGTATCGGGACTTCCCTGGTGGTGCAGTGGGTATGAATCTGCCTGCCAATGCAGGGGACACAGGTTCAATCCCTGGTCCAGGAAGATCCCATGTGCCGCGGAGTAGCTAAACCCGTGCACCACAACTGCTGAGCCTGCGCTCTAGAGTCCATGAGCCACAACTGCTGAGCCCAGGCACTGCAACTACTAAAGCCCGCATGCCTAGAGCCTGTGATCTGCAATAAGAGAAGCCCGTACACAGCAACAAAGAGTAGCCCCCGCTCGCCACAACTAGAGAAAGCACGTGCGCAGCAACAAAGACCAACACAGCCAAAAAAAAAAAATTTTTTTTTTGGTATATCTTGGCATGGATTTCTTTGGGTTTATCCTGTTAGTGGTTTGCTCAGCTTTTTGATCTGTAGGTTTATGTCTCTTGCCAAATTTGGAGTACCTTTGAGTACCTTCTCAGCCTTGCTGTTTTCTCCTCTCTTCCTGGGACTCTGATAATATGAATGTTAGATCTTGTTTTATAGTCCCACAGGTCTCTGAGGCTCTGTTCATTTTATTTCCAGTCTGTTTTCTCTCTGATGTTCAGGTTGGGTTATTTCTGTAGTTCTATCTCTTCCAGTTCATGGATTCTTTCCTCTGTCCCCTCAATTGTGCTGTTGAGTTCAGCCACTGAGCTTTTAATTTCAGTTATTGTGTTTTTCCATTCAAAAATTTCCCTTTGGTTCTTCTTATTACCTTCTATTTCTTTCTCTCCTTCTCTGTCTACCCGCCCCCCACTTTTTTTCCCCCACTGAGGCTTTATATTTTCTTGCATTTGTTTCAAGTGTGTTCGTGTTTGTTGAAGCATTTTTTATCATGATTGTTTTAAAAATCTTTTTCAGAAAATTCTATTATCACTGTCATCTCATTGTTTGCATTTACTGATTATTTTTTCTAATCAATTTTAATCTTCCTGGTTCTTGGTATGATGATTTATTTCTGATTAAAACATGGACATTCTCATATTATGTTACGAGACTCTGGATCTTATTTAAACCTTCTGTTTTAGCTGACTTTTTGTAACTGCTGTAGCAGGCGTGAGACCTCATTACTGACAGATGGAAGCAGAAGCCCAGGTTCCCCACTTGGACTCCACTGACACCAGAGGGGAGGAGCTTCTCATTCCTGCTGGACAGGTGTGGGAGTTTCACCTCCCCATGTAGCCTCCACTGATACTATGGTAGAGGTGGTTTCATTACTGCTGGGCATTGGTAAAAGTTCTGACTCTCCACTAGATCTACTCTGACACCACCATAGTGGGGAGGGGGAAAGACACCTCATTTTTGTCCAGTGGGTGTGGAAGTCTAGGCTCCCCACATGGTGTCCAATGACACCCAGGGGAGGGGGTCTTTACAGGCCAGTGGGGATGAAAGTCCTGACTTGGTACTTGCCCTTCTTTGACACTACCTACAAGGGGGGGTTGAGAGGCCTCATTATAATCTTATAAGAGTGGAAGTCTAGACCCCTCACTCTGCTGCTGCTTATGTGGGTGGGAGTGGAGCCACTGTTTATCTGTAGTGTTTGGCTGGAGTAGTGCAGTTTTTATCTAAATGTTTTCTATTTTGGTAGGTCATCCTTTTCCTGGTAGGTCTTTTGGTCGTATAGTGCAGGCTTTTATTGTCTTCTTTTCTTTTTTTCTTGGTCTGTGTCCATTGGTGTTTCTATGTTGGTGGCTTCTTCAGCTCCAGTTCTTGGATATATGAGGCAAAAAGAAAACCCAGGCCACTCACCACTGTGTTGTCATTTTTTGGCTCTTGAGGTCCCTAGCTAGTCTACCTTCTTTTCTCCACCTTTCAAAGTTATCTTATATTTGTTTTATATGTAATGTCTAGGGTCTTTAATTGTTTTTAGTGGAAGAATAGGGAAAATACATTTACTTCATCTTCCTGGAAGTGAAAAATCTCTCCAATTTGATTTTGATTTGCATAATCTTTCTCAAGAATTTTCATCATTCGCAGATGGAATACCAAACATGAGATTTATTCCTCCATGTTTGACCTCTGACCAATGTTTGATCAGAGGTACATTTAAGAGATGTAAATCATCTTGCTAATATGCTATTGATTAGTAATCCACCTATATACCCTATTAATTTTCACATAAGAACAAAACAGTTTAATTTCCAGTCTTATAATTATATTCAGATTTTATATCCTTAAGCATGATAATTCTGCAGGCTGTTCCAATACGTTAAGTAGTCTTTCCTTAGTCGAAACTTGGATTGATACCTAAAATGGTTTAGCAAAGGTGTGATCTTTTCATTCTTTGCTTATTCTTACTCTACCCTGTAATCATGAAATAGTATGTCAGTGTGTTGAGCCAGTCAGGTAAGGGATATAGAAAACAGAGAAAAGGCAGCCATAAAGAAATAAGTTGTAAGAGCAAAAAATACCAATTTTGATGATGTTAAATATGTAGTGAGATCATCTGTTAAGAATAGTTTTGCTTTCGGCTTTCCTAATTTTTCTTATTTCCACCTATACCTATATTAGATACTTCTGGAAAGTGTCCAGCCCAGGCAAAGTTTTCCCTTCCTGGGAACTGCCTCTAGATCCACAAGGGTAGGGCTTCAGTCAGCCATGTTTGCAACTATTTGACCTCTACCCACTGGAATAGTTGCCAGTCAGATTATCTTTCCTATAATTTAGAATTGAGAATGACAGATAGTGAGTCAGTGTTTTAAGTGAAACTGCTGTAGGGTACAAATTTGTGAGTCAGGGGTGTGAAGACTTTTCTGCAGAGAGAGAAAAGCAGAGACTGAAGATGGATGGCTTTCCATTCCCAGTTCCAGGCCTTTCCTGAATCCTGCCTGAATTCATTCTCTCCCTTATTTCCATGAATAGCCTTATATTTTCTTACAATTCTATGTTAATGCTTTTTGATTAAGTTAGCTTGAATTATTTTGTTACATGTAACCAAAGAGTTCTTAATTAATAAAGACTACCATTTATTTACACCTTCAGGTTCTGGCCAGACCACAATGAGTACATGTCTAGGTTCAAAGTATATAAGGAATCTCTTGTGACGATAATGCCTAAAAATCAAGCGATGGCCGAATTGTCACCTCTCAGACCCCTTGCTTATATCCAGATTCTCAACTTCTCAGTTTCTTTGCCTAGGTCCATTGTATTTTGTTATTAATTTTCTGATTTTTGATTTTGCTGATATTATCATACTTGATCCCTAGTTTGCCTGTACTGTTTGCTTCTCTCATATTAGCTGACCTATTAGGTTCAATTTCTTTCAGGCACTGCCTTCCCCAGCATGATAGCTATCCCATCCCACTAGAAACTGCCACCAATTGCCTATTTTTGTAGTTTTTATTGACTTTGATGATTATACAGCAAAGAAATAGGCATTAATAAAAATTTAGAAAAAAATCAGGAAGAGGAGTATCATACTCTGCCAATACTTTTTCAATGGTTATGATAATCACTGTTGAGAATATGTGCTTCCAGAGTTTTTTCTAGGTATATATGTGTTTGAGTATGTACAGTATGCACACATTAAATATATATACATAATCTATAAGTGCAACCATACCAAATCAAACTGGTCTGCAGCTTTTATTCACTTATATATTGTGAACATCATTTCATGTTAAAATATACACTGATATATTTAATAGTTACATAATCTTTCACTTTATGGATGTACTATAATTTATTTAAGCAATCTTCTATTGTTGGACATTTAGATTCATTTTTCTTTTTCTTTGGCTCTTATAAGCAATACTGAAATGAACATCACTACAGAAATCTTCTAGCCCTTTTCTAGGTTTTTTTTCCTTAGGATCAGTTTCTAAAAGTGGAATTTCTTAGTCAAAATGAATGTAGATATTAAGGATTTTTCATATATTGTTGGATTGCCTTCCAGAAATTGTACCCATTTATAGTCCAACAATCAGTGAATGAATTCTTCCATTGATAGACAAAAATGAAGAGAATTTCATTATTGTTTTAATTTTCACTCCTTGGATTTAAGTGAGATCGAACATTTAAAAATGATCATTGGCCATGTTTTTTTTTTTTTCTTTTGTGAATTTCTGGTTCATATCCTTTGCCCATTTTCCTATTAAAATATTCATAATTTTATCATTGATTTGTAGGCAGTCTTTGAACATTAAGTATATTGGTCCTCTGTTTTTCATTTATATTATGAAATATCAAAGCATACTGATGAAGGACTCTGCAGTCAAAATGTCTAGTTAGGGTTGAATCCAATTGCTACCTATTGGCTGTGTGACCTTGAACAAATTGCTTAACCTCTTTGTACCTCAAGTTCCTTATGTGTAGAATATAAAATGTGTTTGTGTGTATAAACACAGAATAGTGTGTAGCACATAGAAATACTTTATCAAAATTTGTTGATAATATTAGTATTATATTTATCGTTTTCAGCTTGTCATTGTCTTGCTTTTATTTATATGAGTTTCCTTTTGGCCTTAGTGATGGTTCTTTTTTATAATCTTGAAAAGAAATCTGGTCTTATCCTTCCTGCTTTCCTCTGAATATCAATAAGCTGAAGTAGCTCCGGTTAATTATTTCTAATTCCAGTTGCCCCCTAGGATTATAAGGTTTAAACACCCCTAAGAAATTTCAAGTCAGGCTGTGGTCATACTTTATTAATGCATACTTTATTCATAGATCCAAATTAATGAATGGTTTCATGTAAACAAACAATCAAATAAGGCCTGAAAACCTGCTCCTTCACATATCCAATGTTTTCTTGAGGCTTTGGGCCTTTCTCCCTTTGTCAAACATGGTGTAGCTGTCAGTATTTTTAAGAGCCTATGTTTGTTTCTTAGGATAATGAATTTAATAAGCCTTGTTTCCTTATAAAAGAGCGTATGTATTAAATAGCTAAGAATGACAAAATTGTATTGACTTACTTATGTTGGATTTCTTGGATTGAGTATCTGTTTTCTCTGAGTAGTTTGCACATTTTTAGTGCTTTTCATGATGGGGAGCAAATACTGCAATATTTCTTGAGTTTCAGCTGTTTTTTTATCCCTGTAGATTCTTTTTTCATCATCTGTCCAGTTTACTCCAGGCTTCTTGCTTTGGAAAGATGGACATTCTTTCATATTGCTTTTTAAGTTGTACTGGAGATCTGGGGAGCAACCATAAAAATATGTATAGATATATAAACTGAATTGATTAAGCAGTTATATATTGAGCATTATCTGCCAAACATTCTATCTAAAAATTCTTATCCATCTGAAGCTTATACTTTAATTATGAGGCAGAAAATAAGCAAACAAATAAGATATCTATGTCAGATAATAAAAAATTTACAGGAGAAAATAAAGCTGGGAAGGGGAATAGAGAATTCTTGGGGGAGGGGCTGATTTCTGTTCTTAAAAAGGTGTTCAGAGAAGGCCTCCCTGCGAAGCTTCCACGTCAAAGGAGTTAGGGAACGAGTCAAGCAGCTATCAGAGGGAAGAGCGTTCTAGGCAAGGGGAATAGTAAGTGCAAAGGCCCTGAGCTAGGAGCATGGTAGTGTGTTCAGGGAACACCAAGATGGGACAAGTGACTAAAGCAGAATGAACAAAGAGAAAGATATAAGGTAATATGAGCTCAGATAGGTAACTTGGACTTAGTTCACATAAGACCTTACAGGCCATTGTAAGGACTTTGATTTTTACTGAGTGTGAAATAGGGACCCACTGGAAGGCTTTGAGGAGTGTCACATCTGAGATTTGCTCTAAGAGGATCATGCTGGTTGATGAGTTGAGAACAGATTGAACAGGGGTAAGGGTAAACAGGCAGGGAGATCTTTTAGAAGGCTACTGAAATAACTTAGGAGAGAGGATGGTAGCTTGGACCAGGGTGGTGGCAGTTGCCAGAAGGGTGAGAAGTGAGGGGGGGAGGGAAGTATCCTGAATATATTTTGGGATTTTCTAATGAATTAGATGTGGGGTGAGAAAAGAAGAGTGAAATCAGTGGTGGCTCCAAGGCTTCTGTTTGAGGAAATAGAAGGATGGAGATATAGTGAAAACTATGGTAAGAGCATGTTAGAAATCCCTTCTTTATTAGATGATATGAAGGAATTATTGTTTATTTTGTTAATTGTGATAAGAGTATAATAACATTAAAATGTGTAGAAAACTGTTTTAAAAAATAAAGTTCATTTTAAAAGTGTTTATTCCACCCCATACCCATTAGGATGGCTATTGTCAAAAAACAGAAAATAATAAGTGTAGGCAAGGATGTGGGGAGATTAAAACCCTTGTGCAGTGTTGGTTGGAATGTAAAATGGTGTAGTCAATATGGAGAACAGTATGGTGGTTCCTTAAAAAATTGAAAATAGAATTACCATATGATCCAGCAATTCCACTTCTGGGTATATTCCCCAAAGAACTGATAGCAGTGTCTTGAAGAGTTACTTGTACATCCATGTTCATAGTAGCGTTATTCACAATAGCCAAAAGGTGGAAGCAACCCAAGTGCCCATCGATGGATGAATGGATAAGCAAAATGTGGTATATATACAATGGAATGTCATTCAGCCTTAAAAAGGAGGGAAATTCTGACACCTGCTACAACATAGATGAACTTTGAGGACATTATGCTAAGTGAAATAAGCTAGTCACAAAAAGACAAATACTGTATTTGTCTTCCAAATATTTGATTCCACTTATATGGGATCCCTAGAATAGTCAGTCAAAGTAGGATAGTTGCCAGGGGCTGGGAGGAGGGAGGAATGGGCAGTTGTTGTTTAATGGGTATGGCGTTTCAGTTTTGCAAGACAAAAATAGTTCTGGAGATTGTGTGCACAACAGTGTGAATGTACTTAACACTGCTGAACTTGACACTTAAAAATAGTTAAGATGGTAAATTTTATGTCATGTGTATTTTAACACAATTTTTAAAAATTCAATATACAGAGGTAGAGAGAGGGGGAAAAAAGAACCCTAAGTAAAGCCTGAAGGAGAATAGGTAGACATTTTAAAGGATGTAGCAGTGTTACTTATAATTATGATGCCTAAACTGATATGTAGACAGCATAAGAAAAAGTAGAATACACTTAGAATAAAAGCAAGAAATACATTATGCTTTGTTTATCTAGTTAGAGATATACACTGAACTATTTATGGGCAAAACAATATGATTTGCTGACTTTGCTTTAACTACTTTAGCAAAAAAAAAAAAAAGCAGTGGGAATATAGATGAAACAAGAATAGCAGGATGCTGATAACTGTTGAGGGTGGGTGACGGGCACCAGCGGTTCATTATTCTATTCTACTTTTGTTTATGCTTGAAATATCCACAATAATGTTTTTAAAAAAGGAATTATCCATTAATAAAAAGAAAGGAAACAGATGACTAAAGCACTCACTGAATTAAGCTAGACTTGAAAGACAATGATTGAGGGTATGTATGATTACAGTATCTGGCAGTGCTGGCAAATAAACTGAATTTACCTACAGTCTCTTGAGAAGCCATTCCTAGGCCATTCAACAAATACTCACTGAATCATTATTATGTATCTGGCATTTTGTTTGGTTTGGTAAATAGGTATGAAAAATATAGTCCTTGCCTTTAATATGCCAACAGTTGGGACTAGAGAGAGAGAAGTAAAGCATCAATTAGAATATATATCTATAGAGATAAGGCAAGGTACTTAATAAAGGACTGCTGAAAAGGGACTTCTAGCCATACTTAGAGCTGGAAAAGGAAATATTCCTAATTCCTAATTAATCTGAGTCTTGATGCATAGCTATTTCAGCTAAGTAAAAAAAAAAAGGGTAGTAATCTAGATAGTGGGACTAACATGGCACATTCAGGAAATCACAAGTATGGTTTAGAATGACTAGAAATCAGTTAGGTGTGAATAAGTTGTTCAAAACTAGAGATCTTGTCTGTAATAATAGTACTTTTGGGAGATTTCCTGAGACAGGAATAATTTGTGACTGGTAGATGCTTAATGTTTTAAAAATGGAATTGTTAGGAGGCCATTGAAAACTTTATACATGGAAGTGATATAATTAGATGTGCATTTTTGAAAGATCACACTGGCAACCAGGAGGATGACAGGTTGAAGAAAAGTGGGAGTTGAGGCAGAGAGACAAGTTAGGAGGCTAATGCAGTAATTCAAGGGAGGCAGAAAGGGAGTCTGAACTAAAGGAGCAGCGGTATGATGAAGAAATGCAGAGTCAAGAGAATCTTTGAGGGCAGATTGATAGAGCTTCTCATTGTTGGATACCAAAGAGATGTAGAAGATTAGGATATGTCTTGGGCTATTTTTTAGGTAACAGGAGGACGGCAGTATTATTGACTGAGAAACAGAATGCAGCAGGAGAAAGAGATCTGCAGTGGGCAAATTGGATTAGAAGTATCTGTGAGGAAAAACAGAAGGATAATTCCAGTAGGCACAGTATGGAATTCAGAAGAGATGCCTATATTGATGATTAAAAAAATATGATTATGATCAGCACTTGTTTGTGGAAGCTACAGGTATAGATGAGAGCGCTCAGAAATAAAGTATGTGGTGAGAAGAGGAGAGACCAAAGGATGGAATACTGGGGAAAAGCCCACTTAAAATTCAGGCAGAGGAAGTGAAGGCCATGTAGGACACCAAACATGAATGGGCAGAGAAACAGGACTAAAAGAGAGAGAAGTTCCACATATACGTCTGTTGGAATTGCTCAGTGAATGAAGGGAGAGAGAGTTTTAAGTCTCTGGAATTAACCAACAGTAGAGAAGTCAGGTATGATAAGAGCTGATGACTTTGGAAATAATTTCATTGTTAATGGTGAGAAGCTAGATTGTAGTAGGTGGAGAATTATACAGGTGAGGAGGTGAAGGAAAATTTATAGCCCTAAATGTATATATTATAAAGAAAGGGACAACAGCAAAAAATAAGAAAAGATAACTCTCTCTGAAATGATTTACTTCAGTGAAAAAGAAGATTGTAGAATTTTTATTCGTATGTCATCAAGATTCATCAGGACATGTTAAAAGATAATATAACAAAAAAGCCATGAGAATCTCAGCTCAGGGAAGATGGGAAAGATGAGAAACAAATTTTAAATTAAGCAGTGTGGTGGCAGCAGTGGGGAAAACTGAAAAACAAATCTCCCCGTTGCAGCAAAATTCTGTAAATACTGTCTCCAATTTCTCTCCTCCTATTTTAAAATACACTTTAATTAGACTTGTACCTCTGTCATTCTACTGAGATTTCTCTGATCAAGATCCCACATAAAACCTCCATGTTGTAAAATCCAATAGTAAATCCACTTGACTTAATCAGAAGCATTAGACTTGGCTGCTTATTCCCTTCTCTTTGATACACTCTCTCACTTAGCTTCCAGGATAACACATTCCCTTGCTTTTCCTCCTACCCCAGAGGGGGCTTCTTAGTCTTCTTTTGTTGGGTTCTTACTCTTTTCCTGATCCATCAGTGTTGGAGTTCACAAGGACTTGCTCCTTAACCCTCTTCTATATCTACACTCACTTAAATCTCATCCAGCTTCATGCCTTAAAATACTATCTATAGGCTGAAAATTCCCAAATGTATCTTCAGCCCAGATCTCTTCCCTGAATGCTGGACTCATATATCCAACTGCCTATTCAGTACCTCCACTTCAGTGTCTAAAAGGCATTTAAAAAGCAACACGTCTAAACTGAATTGCTGCTCCACTCCGTCTTTGCCATCTGGCGGATGATAATTCAATCCAGCTAGTCGGTCTGGCCCAACACCCTGGAGTTTCAACAGTTGTAAATACCTTTGAGACCGTTACCATAAACAAGATCTAGAAAAGATCATCCCTAAAAGATTCCTGATGCTCCTTTACAGTCCATTCTTTCCTTCCTCCCTACTCTGTCCCTTCCTACTCTAGGAGACCTTTATCTACTTTTTGTCTCTATAGATTAGCTTGCATTTCAAATAAATGTGATTTCATATAGTATTTACTTTTCTGTGTCTGGCTTCTTTTTCTCAGCACAGTGATTTTGAGATTCATCCATGTTGTGTGTATCAGCTCATTACTTTTTTATTCTATGATATGGAAAGGGCATCAATAACAAGGAGGTGATGGGAATAAGGAAATTAAATTGATTTTTCAAGGCTATATTAAACAAACAATTTTCTTCTATATTCAACTTATATAGAAATTAAATAAGACAAATACTTTACAGAGTCAGGAATAAAATGGCTGTCTATCCTCTGTTTATAAAAAGTTCCCATAATCCAAATTTCATAGAATTTATCAATATTAATGATGATACAGTGAAAGCCACCTTTGTATATAATATTAAAATCCTAAACAACAACAAAAAAGAAAAACCTTCTGTTGGTATCCTTGTCTTCTCAGTCCAAATGGGAGTTTGTTTGCTCATAGGACTCTTCAAGGATGTCACTTTGACACAGTTTCCATACAAATCATTGATTCTGGGCTGAATTGTTTCCCGGACTGGCCTCTCATCGGTTTCTAAAAAATATCTTTGTTGGTCTTTGCTAAGCCTCCGAATCATAGTTTGGGAGCTGAAAGAAATTGGGTACTCTGATTTCAATGTCAACAATGAACTATCTAATCAAGAGTAATGTAATGCCATGTTATATCTGTATTTTACATCTCACAGTATGCAAAGTATTGTTACAGATATTATCTTACTTGGGGCTCTCACCAGTCCTGTGATACAGGCAGGATGGCCAGTGTTATCCCCATCTTACATCAGAGAGGGAATGTAAGGGAATGTTAGGGAATCAGAGAGGTTAAGCTATTTGCTCAAGATAACACAGCTAATAAGAAGGAGGGGCAGGTCTAGAATACGTATCTTCTAACTCCAGTACTTTTTCTATTACCTTCTCTTATGTTGATATATTATTTCATTTCTTTCCATAGATATGATAAGTAATATATTTTAAAAGTTAAGTCTTAGTTTAAATTAATCAATTCTAGATCCAAGTACAGGTATGGCCAAAGATGGTTTCTTAACCTAATTTTCTAGGTTTTGGGGGCAAGAGAGCCTACATATTTCAACAGAACCCATTACTGAGCAGAAACCAAGTTCTTAGAAAAGAGGCCAAGGAAGGGAGAACAGGCATACCATGTTTCCTCTGTTGTGCAAATTCAGTCTATTCTCAAATACTTACAAATCCACTGTTCAGGTGGTTGTTCATATCATTATCCCTAGAGATAGGGAAACTTGCCAGGGGGGCTAGTGGTATAATTACCGGTTTAGACAAAACTACAAAGTTTATCTATGTTATCCCTGACTTCCCTTTCTATTCCTTTTCCAGTTTTTAGGTACTAGTATAATCCCTACGGGACCAATGATTCAATTGCTATTATAGATAGTAAAACATTTGATAGTATTCATTCTAAGTAACTGTTTTATGCCAGAAGTATTTCTATTTAAAAAGAGAAACTCAGATAAAGCAATGATAATTGCTTAGAAATAAATGTCTAACTGCAGATGTTAAGGCATCCATTAGGGCTACTTTAGGGATACTGAAATCTCAGAACCATTCAAAATGCATCATATGTACACTCCTATGTATAAAACTGACCTAGCCACAGACACTGTGTAGACTATAAGGAGACAATTAGCAATTGTTATTAAAATGTCACTTTTAGCTGTTACTTTAATTCAAAATAAAAATCTTATAAGACAGAGGAAAAGGGAGTAAGGTAACCTGGTAGAAGAAATCAAGTGTAGTTCTCCTACCTCAAATATCTTTTTAGAAGCCAAGAAGGGGTTTGTCCAGGTATTTTTGCTAAAAAAGAGAATATACCATAAAATTTCTGAACTTAGGTTTTAAGGTTAACAAAACAATTTTTTTACTTTCTTCACAATTACCTCATTCATATATTTAATGGCTAGCTTGAGTTTATCTTCAATTAATCTGACATTATCTCATTCAGACATATGAAATATATCAGTGCATACTTCCTCTGGAAGCTTTTAAATGAAACTGTTTCAAGAGAAGAGCAAACAGTAGAAATACCTGTCCAATAATTATCAAGCATTTCAGAACTGAATTCTGCATGTCAGGCTCTATGAAGGCCATCTACATGTGTAGTAGGGTGACTAACTTTTAGAGCGCCAACTCAAGACACAGCTACACCAGACCAAAAAATTAGTACAATATGTAATAAATACTTATACACACATGATTATTATTTTAACATAAAATATAAATTAGGCATTTATTTAAAATTATATATTATTCTGTATTATTTGCTTTTTTGTTACATAAATGCCATTATTTAAGAAAAACAATAGGACTAGTTAACAGTGGCAATTAGTAGTTATTAATAGTGGAACCAATTAAACAAATAGTATGTGTGAGAATAATATAACATTATAAATAGTTTTTTCCTCTGATACAGATTTTAACTCTTTATAGGATATTTACATTTTATAGGCCATATTATGTCTTCTTAAGATACATAAATATAAGACCTTTAAAAAGTTGAATGTAAATACAATGGGGCTAATTAAACAGACATTACTTATAATTAATAAAAATTGACGTTTCTTTATGTCCCATGATAAAGTAGGATATTTTTGCTCTTTGTGTGTCCTCTTCCAATAATACTTCTCTGAACTGCCTGCAGCCTTCAGGATATCCTTCTTTTCTTTTATGTAGTGGTAAAACTGAATACATTAAAAGTCAAGGCCTCTGAGTTCTGCTCTTATGAAGCCCCACATTACACTGACCCCTGGTGGCAGGCCAATGCAATGACAGCAAGTTAGATATCCTGTCAACAAAGGAATTTGAGCATGGAATGTGACCTTACTTATTAGTAATAGCAGGTTTCTAGACTTGTAAGGAATTAGTTTCCAGCTTTACAAAAACTTCCATCCACTTTGTATCTACAGGCTTAATTTAGTAGGCTGGCTTTTGGGCATTTGGTCCTTTGCATCCTTAAATTCATCATGTAGTGTTCGCCATGTCTAAAATGTCCACTGTTTTTAGATACTCTGAAGCACACTGGATATCATTGCAAGTTAAACTTCTCTTCCTCAGGGAATAGGTTTTTAAAGCACAGAGGTAATTCGAACTTAAACTGAAGGTGGATTTCAAATAAATTACAGTTTTTAGTGCTGTTTAACTTGGCTGCCCTTTCTGGTGACATATTTTTGACTTCTGAGTCAGTCTTATTTCCCCCTAAATGTCATTTTTTTTCACTGTATGAGTTTTTGTCATAACCTACACATAATGTCAAACAACTGAGGTGCAGTTAGTTCATCCTTTTCTATGCTCCGTATGACCTCTTCAAAGGTCATCAAACAGAATTAGAAAAAGAGCATATAAATTGTTTTACTGTAGCCCTTTCCTCTATTCCCATCTTCTAACTATTTGCAAATTAGAGAAGGCCATTCTTCTTGTCCCACATATTGAAAATGTGATTTAATGGCAGACCAACATTTTAATGTGTTTTCTATGGCTGGGAACAATGATAGCCACCTTGTTGGCACAGGTCTAAGGAAACTGCCCTCTTTCATTTCTATAAAGTCGAAAATCTCATTAAGTGCTTCTGCATGTTTTGAGGAAACTAAAACATAACCAAAAAATTTCATTATGAAAGCCTCATTATCACAGGATAGCAAATCACACTCTCTTTTAAATACAAGGTGTGCAAGACATTTAGGAGATCAGATCTTTTTATTTTCTTTGGTAAGAAGTTGATAGACTGAATGAAATTTGCAAAAATATACATTTTATTTTTCATTGTCAGCCAACCATGCAGATAGATGAGCAAAGTCTAGTTTGTCTTTGGAGAACATATTGACAATATTTGGTTTGATGTTTTCTGTGGTTTCATTAAAATCTTCATAGAAATCAAGATTCTTTGAAACCCCATTTTTCAAATTAAAGTACCTAATAGCCAGAGGAAATGTTTTCTTTTTTATTCAATGTATCATGTGGTAACTGTAGAAAACATTATTGTTGGTAAGATCTGACAAAATGAGCTTTACACTCTAAGAGTCCAACACATCTGTCATCAAAATTTCCCCTTTGGTTAACCCACAGGGCATTTTAGTGGCAAACTCTGAATTAGGAAATGTAATTTTACTCAGCTTCATCAAGCAGTCAAGGGAATTATCTGATAATCAGTGTTCATTCATGTCATGTGCCCAAGCGAATCCACCAGCTATTATTTTTGACTGAGCATTGGTGTCTTTTTGAGAGGTGAAAAAAATTTCAATTGATTTAGAAGTACTTCTTGCTTCTCTCATTTGGACTTGTGAGATTCAGTCTCCTTCATGACGATCAATTCCAAATTCTTTTCTCTAAATTGTACACTATGCTCTGTTTTGGTTATTTATCTCCCTAACTAATTGTATGTGTCTATGAAGGTTGCTCAAAAAATTAAAAATAGAACTACACTATGACCCAGCAATTCCACTTCTGGGGATATATCCAAAGAAATGAAAAAAAAAAAAAGATCTTGAAGAGGTGTCTGTCCATGTTTATTGGAGCATTATTTACAATAGCCAAGACACAGAAACAACGTAAGGGTCAGTCAATGGTCGAATGGATAAAGAAGATACGGTGTGTGTGTGTGTGTGTGGTGTGTGTGTGTGTGTATATACACACACCCGCACACATTCACACACACAATGGAATATTATTCAGCCATGAGAAAGGAAATCCTGCCATCTGGGACAACAGGACCTTGAGAGAATTAGGCTAGGTGAAATAAGTCAGACAGAGAAAGATCAATTCAAAGATTTTTGTCTTTGTCTTTGGTTTTCTGAAGTTTGAATATGATGTGCTAGGTATGTGTGTGTGTGTGTGTATACATTATAGGAATTCCTATAATAGCCTTGTTTTTGTCTATCCTGTTGTCTTTGGGGTTCCCTAAGCACCACTTATCAGATAGAATACGTGTCTGGCTTGCAGCTCTTTTAGCTGTAAACCATTGTTCTTATACTGGAGTCATGTTGGTGTGGTGGTAAGGTATGGGGAAAGGGAACATTCTATAATCTTATTAAATCTTAGTCTTTTAGTGGGTCTGTGTCCCTGGGCTGTGACCTTACTTAATAAGCATTTCTTAGCTTTTCTTCCCCCTACCCTTCAATGAGACAAGAAGGCTAGAAGGGGCTGGCTCTGGTAGGGGGAGGAAGAGTAAGCATTGCTAACTATCCAGAACGTTCTCCCTAACAAAGGTCTACTCTCCAAATCTAGCCCTTTACATGCTGGAGCTTAAAGCTAGCAGTCCCCTTACTATGTTTACATTGTATGTCTATCTTTTCTTCTAAGAGTAGTTTCAGGTTTTACATTTAGGTCTGTCACCCATTTTGAATGAATTGGTGTAAGGAATGAGTCCAACTTCATTCTTTTGCATGTGAATATCTAGTTGTCTCAGTACCATTTGTTGTAAAGGCTGTTTTTTTCTTCATTGAATTGTCTTGGCGCCTTTGTTGAAACTTAATTGACAATAAATATAAGGGTTCACTTCTGTATTCTCAATTCTATTTCATTGATCTCTATATCTGCCATTATGCCAGTACCACACTGTTATGATTACTGCAGCTTGGTGGTAAGTTTTGAAATTGGAAAGTATGACTCTTTGAACTTTGTTCTTCTTTTTCAAAATTGTCTTGGTTATTCTCGTCCTTTACATTTCCTATGCATTTAGGTTTAGCTTGTAATTTCTGTTTCGGTAGAGATTTTGATAGGATTGCATTGAATCTGTATATCAATTTGGTGAGTATCGCCATCTTAACAAGTCTTCTGATTCCTGAATGTGGGGGAATCTTTCCATCTTCTTTAATATATTTCAACAGTGTTTTGTACTTTTCAGTGTACAAGTAACTGTTTTTGTTAAATTTATTTCTAAGTATTTTATTCTTTTTGATGCTTTGTAAATGGAATTGTTCTCTTAATTTCATTTTCAGAGTGTTCATTGCTAGTATATAGAAATACAATTGATTTTTACAACATATTGAGATCTAATTCACATACCATACAATTCACCCATTACAGCTGAGTTTTGCATGTTGATTTTCTATCTTGCAACCTTGCTGAACTGATTATTAGCTCTAGTAGGTTGTGTGTGTGTCTGTGTATGTATGTTCCTTAGGATTTGCCACATACAAGATCATGTGTTCTGCAAATAGAGGTAGTTTTACTTCTTTCCAGTCTGGATGCATTGTATTTATTCTTTCCAAACTGCCCTGCCTAAACCTCCATTATGTCGCATAGAAATATTGAGAGTGGACACCCCTGTCTTGGTCCTGACCTTAGGGGGAAGCATTGTCTTGTACCATCAGCTACGATGTCAGCTGTGGGGTTTTTGTAGATAGCCTCTATCAGGTTGAGGAGCATCCATCTACTCCTACTTTACTGAGTTTTTTTTTTTTAAATCATGAAAGGATGTTGGATTTTGCCAAACATTATTCCTGCATGTACTGAGATGATCATGTGCATTTTGTTCTTTTTTCAATTAATGTGTATTACATTGTTTAATTTTATTTCTTTTTAATTTTTATTGGAGTATAGTTGATTTACTGTGTTGTGTTAGTTTCTGTTGTACAGCAAAAGTGAATCAGTTATGCATATATATCCACTCTTTTTTTAGATTCTATTCTCATATAGGTCATTACAGAGTACTGAATAGAGTTCCCTGTGCTATACAATAGGTCCTTTTTGGTTATCTATTTTATATATAGTAGTGTGTGTATGTCAATCCCAATCTCCTGATTTACCTGTCTCCCACCTTTCCCCCTTTGTAACCATAAGATTGTTTTCTACATCTGTGACCCTATTTCCGTTTTGTAAATAGGTTCATTTGTACCATTTTTTAAGATTCCATGTATAAGTGATATCATATGATATTTGTCTTTCTCTGTCTGACTTACTTCACTCAGTATGACAATCTCTAGGTCCATCTTTGTTGCTGCAAATGGCATTATTTCATTCTTTCTAATGGCTCAGTAATATTCCATTGCATATATGTACCACATCTTCTTTTTCCATTCCTCTGCTGATGGACATTTAGGTTGCTTCCATGTCCTGGCTATTGTAAGTAGTGCTGCAATGAACCTTGTGATGCATGTATCCTTTCAAATTATGGTTTTCTCTGGATATATGCCCAGGAGTGGAATTGCTGGATCATATGGTAGCTTTTTTTAGTTTTTTAAGGAACCCCCATACTGTTCTCCATAGTGGCTGTACCAATTTACATTCCCACCAACAGTGTAGGAGGTTTCCCTTTTCTCAGCACCCTCTCCAGCATTTATTGTTTATAGATTTTTTTGATGATGGCCATTCTAACCGGTGTGAGGTGATACCTCATTGTAAGTTTTGATTTGTATTTCTCTAATAATTAGTGATGTTGAGTATCTTTTCATTTGCCTTTTGGCCATCTGTATGTCTTCTTTGGAGAAATGTCTGTTTAGATCTTATGCCCATTTTTGGATTGGGTTGTTTGTTTTTTTGATATTGAGCTGCATGAGCTGTTTGTATATTTTGGAGATTAATCCCTGTTGGTCGCTTCGTTTGCAGATATTTTCTCCCATTCTGTGGGTTTTCTTTTCATTTTGTTTATGGTTTCCTTTGCTGTGCAAAAGCTTTTAAGCTTAATTAGGTTCCACTTGTTTATTTTTGTTTTTATTTTCATTACTCTTGGAGGTGGATAATTTTCATATGTTAAACCAACCTTGCATTTCTGGGATAAATCCTACTTGGTCACTGTGTATAATCCTTTTTATATGTTGCTGGATTCAGTTTGCTAGTATTTTGTCCTACTCTTTTGTCTTAATTTTTAATAGATTCAAAACTTGGTAAAGAAAAAATACTATTTATTTATTTGGCCCCTGGAACCGTAACAGTTACCTTTTCTGAGAAACTTTCTCTGATACTCCCTTATCCCCAAACAACTCCTGTATAATATCATAGCACAGTAAGTAGCATTTATCTCATTATATTTCTACTGTCTGTTTACTTGTCACTCTCTCTGCTTCTTGAGAACAGACTATATTTTATTTTCCATTGTAGCCCAGTATTTAGCACAGTCATCGACTAGTATGTTGAGACCTCTGCGAAGCAAATAAACATCAGATTTTTAAAAGAACATGAACAAAGATGGAAAGGAGATTATGTAACAAAGGATGATTATAAGAGAGTGACTGAGCCACAGGAGAATAGTATCAGGAAGGTTAAAATACCAGATGAACTCAGATATGAAGAAATATTGACAAAAAGAAGTGAATTTTACTTAGCTATATTCAGAATGAAAATATATCAAATAATGTTTAGATTTGTTCTGCTGGGATTATTTTAAAATACTGATGGATGACAAAGAGCAGAGTCCCTCAGCTCCTCTGCTGCACCTGTCTTTTCTACTGAATAGAGTTTTCTTCTGTTTAGACAGGGGAGAATAAATATTGGTGAGAGATGTCAGGAGTCAAAAGGCTCTGAATGCCTTATCTTCAGTCCCAGACATAGTACATCTCAAGTAAGGGAAGAATTTTCATATAAATAAGATCACAAAACCATTGACATTAATCTTTTAAGAATTCAAGGAAGTGACTCTCCTCTTGCTGCTAAATGCCTAACTTATCACTTAAGACTCCATCATAATCATGATCATAATTTAAGGATCAGTTCCTTCAGGAAAACATTCCCTGAGATTTCCAGGCTGGATTACATCCCCTTCTCTGAGCAACCAGAGCAATTTGTGCATATCATTATCACTCAGTCTATCTCACTCTTATTGTAATGAACTGTATATGAATCTTATTACATTTTGAGCACATCATTATCACTCAGTCTATCTCACTCTTATTGTAATGAACTGTGTGTGAGTCTTATTACACTTTGATACCTACTCCTTAAATGATGAGTAGCTTATCTAGTTGAAGAGGGAGAATTATGTTTCAGGCAGAGAAGACAGAATGAGTAAAGGCAAGGAGGTGAGAAGACTGATGTATTTTGAGGCCACAAGAAGATCATCATTGCTGAGGTGTAAAGGAAAAGGCAGAGAATGGCAAGAGGTAAAACCGGAGAGGCAGTCAGGGGCCAGTTCACTGGAAGTCTTGTACGTCATGTTAGGGAACTTGGTTTCACTGATGCAGCTAGTGGTTGTCAAAAAAAATTTTTTTTGTTTTTAAAGTAACAGACCATTATTGAAAGAAAAATTGTACATGAAAGCTACTCAGGATGAATAAGAGTTGGATGGGCTAGGTCCCAAATGCTTGGCCTCCCACCGACTCTCACTATAGTTCCCAATGTGGTGAGTCGAAAAGTGCAGATCATCAACATCAGAATTATCTATGGTACCTTATTTAAAATGCAGATTTGGGGGTTGACAACAAAGGGCAACTCAGGATTCAAAGCTGGGATTATCATAAACTCCCCAGATAATTCTAAAATTTAAAAACCAGACATTCTGTAAGACTGCTGGCCCATAATCTTCAGTGCTAGTGCTGTGAATGACAAAGAAGGGCTGAGCAGATGTTCCAAATTAAAAGAGAATAAAGGGATATGGCAATTAAATGCAGTCCATGAGCCTGAATCAGGGAGAAGTTTTGCTCTAAAGGACATCATTGGTACATTTGGCAAAATTTAACTACAGTATGATACAAAGTAGTATTGTATCAAAGTTGAATTTCCTTATTTTAATGTAAGAGAATGTTCTTGTTCTTGGAAAATATATGCTGAAGCTCTTTAGGAATAAAGGAGTATTATGTCTACAAAAAATGGATTGGGGGGGAAATACAGCTAGGTAGGTAGATAGATATAGTTCTTTGTACTATTCTTGAAATTATTTAAAAATTAAAAGTTGAAAAAAAATTGAAAAGAGAAAGCCTAGAACAAACTGAAGTCTCAGGACTGTGCCAACTTCAACCACTGTTAGAAAACTGGGAATTACTGAAAGGCTTTAGGTAGTGGCATTAATCAGATTTCTGTCTTTGATAGATTGCTTTTATGGTAGTATGAGAGGTTGAATTAGGATGACAATATTGGTGGCAAGGAGACCACTTAGAAATCTAAAGTGCTTCTGATAAATAAGCACTGAAAAGAATGCTGGTAGTTAAGGTGGAGGAAAAAGGGATTATGTGGTAAAATCAGTTGGATTCAGTGGCTATCTAGATATGAGTGGTGGAAGTGAAAGAAGAAAAAAAAGATAACTATTAGGTTTCTAGCTTGGGTAGTTATGTAGATAGTACTGCTACCAAAGTTAGAGTGAATACAGGAGGAACAGCATTCAATGTGGGATTAGATGAATTTGAATTTGGCTACAAGGGACATTTAAGTGAAGACCTCAAGTAAAGATAATGAGATAAAAATTAAGAAAAAAATATACCAGAAATGTTAGAGATTCAGAGATTTATGTTAGACTAAGCAGATTCCTATAGAAGCAAATGAATAATCCAAAATTTAATTTCTCTCCTGGCTCATCACAAAAGGACCAAGGTGTTTTTTAGAACATAAAATCCCTATATTCTGTTTTGGGAAAAATCTTTCAAATCGGCAATATCTCTCAAGTACAGGGACCACTCAATCCAACCCTCCAGTCTAACTGACCACTCCTTTCTCTGTGCTCCCTTGGAACACTGTCCAGACTATAGGCATTGCACCGGTAACACTGCACTTAAGTTGTTTATTTGTTTGTCTCCTCCTATTAAAAGATGAGTTCCTGGGAATAAGAAATGGTATAGTATATTCTTAATATCCCTAGCACAAAGCACAGTGATAACCTCAAAGCTGTAGCACAAAAAAGTGTTTGTTGAGGAAATGAATTAATTTTTTTTTTTTTTAATTTTTTTTTTTTTTTATAGCTACGTTATTTATTTATTTATTTTTGGCTGTGTTGGGTCTTCGGTTCGTGCGAGGGCTTTCTCTAGTTACGGCAAGTGGGGGCCACTCTTCATCGCGGTGCGGGGGCCGCTCTTCATCGCGGTGCGCGGGCCTTTCACTATCGCGGCCCCTCCCGCCGCGGGGCACAGGCTCCAGACGCGCAGGCTCAGTAGTTGTGGCTCACGGGCCCAGCTGCTCCGTGGCATGTGGGATCTTCCCAGACCAGGGCTCGAACCCGTGTCCCCTGCATTAGCAGGCAGATTCTCAACCACTGCGCCACCAGGGAAGCCCTGAATTAATTGTTTATGAGAGGGTAAAAGCAGAACATTACCTGTCACATCAGAATTTGATTCTTTGTGTCTTTGAACTAAATGTCCTTTTTCACAAACCTAATGGAACACAGAACCAGAAGGAAAGCAGTACTATATTATAAACATGAAAATGAGGTATATTTTCTATGATTTATCGTAATTTTCAACATTTCTTATTTTATCCTCATAGATTTAGAATGGACAAAAATAATCTTTTAAATCAGAGTCTTCTACTATCTTTCACAACACTACTTTTCTTCTACAACAATGATAAAAGAAAATATTAATATTGTATTTTGGCATTAAAGGGAGTTTAAATTTTTTTTTACTTCATATAGAACTTATTTATGATGAGAAAGAGACAAAAATGTATGCTTATAATCTCACTTAATGAGAAGAATAAAGATGTAGCAAGATAAGTGTGAAATGAGTGAAACTATATAAAATTGTATGAAAAGGTATAAGCAATTACAAAACTGTGTTTATATAGAAAAGTTGAAAAAATATTTTCTTGTAGCTTGTAAAAAAATTCAGAGTAAGAAAGATCATACACATGACATTGCTGTCTATCTTGAGAGGAGATACTTGCCAATATGACCCAGTTGGACTAAAAGAGACACAAAACACCGTAGAATTGTGACTGCTAATCTTGAGTAGTCTACAAATCATTATGTGATTGTGAAAACATTTTAAATGATTCCCAACTTTTGTTTCTGCATCTGTGCTATGTGGATATTAGAAAGAATTTTCCAAAAGGGCCTGAGAAAAGAACTGAAAACATTTTGCCAAGATGTAATGCATACCAACTCATGATAAAAAGTAGACTATGAAATAGTTAAAAGCTAAAATCCTCTTTTTAGATAAAATTGAATGGCAGCCAAAAAAAAAAAAATTGACATAATCAGGATGAAAATGGGAGGAAACTGTAAAAATCAAAACTTGATTGTTGAAGGGAGAGAGCAAAGGGAATATTCTAGAAAAAGTTACACGAAGTTAAAAGTAGCAATATTATATAATCATTATAAAGAATTTGGAGAGACAAGGGGTGAAATTAGGCTGAAAAAAATTCACTTGTAGTAAGACTTGATTCAATGAACTCTTGATGTCATTTTTAGCTCTCTTCCTTTGATTGAAATAATGCTATGAACCATAATAAACTATTATATTTATCTCATAGAAAATCACCAGGCCAGTGTCCTTATGAATGTGATCTATAAATTCTAATCACAGTAATCTATAATTATTTGTTTTTGCTTAAAGTCTGCAAAATTAATTATTGAAAGTATCCTGGTAGGAAATAAAGTTAACTAAAATACTCTAATATTTTTTTAGGGATATACTGATATCTTAACAAGCAATCATTTAAAGTAAGAAATAGTTCAAGAGCATGAACTTAAGTTGACCTCAGGCATTAACCTCAGTTAAGATGATACTGTTCACTCTTTTTGCCAAAGATTATTAGAAAATAATAAAGGAGGAAAAGAGAAAAAATTTCAGAAGTTCTTGGGAAATTAGATTCCGTTAATTCAATCCACATTTAGCAGATGACAGTGTATTTGGTGCTGAGTATCTGCTGAATGAACTTGTGACTGCTAACTTTAAATTTCCCACTGGATCACTGTTATTAACTCCAGAAATATCTGAGTAGAAATCTTTTAAGTCTGGTACTCAGGTCTTCAACTTCTGGGATCTCTGCAAGTAACAGATGCTTGAAAGATTGATTGATTGGATCCAAGGATGATTTTTTAGATCCCATCAACTAGGGATGTTGTCCTTCATCTGTGTTTGCCAGGCTTATTTCCCAACTAGACGATTCTGTTTAACTCTGGGTACTAATCTTTCCCTGCTACCCCTTCCATACCTTCTGGAGCTATTTATTGTTCTTTACGTATTTGTTTCTTTAGTGACTGGCTGGTATATTTTAGCGAAGTCCATTACCCCCTGAAGTGTTAAACCTCTAATTTGCTCCCTGAGGGGTGCAGACTTGGTTGTGCCCCATTCTCTCTGGGAAGGCAGTGGTTTTAGCAGGGTTGTCTTTGACACCTTCCCTGATCACACCCCGCTGTTAAATTCCACTAATTTCTGGCTGATAGATCTATTGTTTTCAACAGTGCCCTGGGGCATAAATTGCTCTACAGACTAATCCAATCAAATTTGGGCTCCTTTGAAGGAATAGTTTCCCAGGCCAGGGTTTCAGATTTGTTCTGATGCCACCTCAGACTCCTCCCAGCTGTTCTCCTCCCCGCAGTTCTCTCTGGTGAACTAGCCAGCCTACAAGTTTAGCCTGTTTCTCCAATGGATCTACCAATCTTCTCCGAATTGCCTTTTACTCTACTTCTACTGTTTCTGAGAATGCTGTTAAGCTTGAATTTCTCCAGGAACTGTTGCAAATTAAGTCACTTATTTTGGGAAGACATGAGGAGCTATCTGTTTTACCTGGTTCCCCCGACCAAGGAAAAATATTTGGTCTATTGTGTCATTTAGCATCTCTGTTGCCTTACTTACTTTCTGTCTAGAAGATCTGTCCATTGATGTCAGTGGGGTGTTAAAGTCTCCTACTATTATTGTATTCCTGTCAATCTCTTCCTTTATGTCTGCTGCTATTTGTTTATGTATTTAGGTGCTCCTATATTGGGTACATTTATGTTAACAAGTGTAATATCCTCTTCTTGTATTGCTCCTTTTATCATTATATAATGTCCTTCTTTGTCTTTCTTTATGTTTTAAAGACTACTTTGTTTTAAAGTAGTACTTTGTCTGATTGCTACCCCTGCTTTCTTATTGTTTCCATTTGCATGAAATACCCTTTTCCATCCCCTCACTTTCAACCTGTGTGTCTTTTGCCCTAAAGTGAGTCTTGTAGGCAGCATATTGTACTTGTGGGCCGCATATTGTAGGTTCTTGATTTTTTATCCAATCTGCCACTCTATGTCTTTTGATGAGAATTTAGTCCATTGACATTTAAAGTAATTATTGATAGGTATGTACTTATTGCCATTTTAAACCTTGTTTCCCAGTTTTTGTCCTTCTTCGTTCATTTCTCCTTTGTTTTCCCTTTTGTGGTTTTATGGATTTCTTTTGTATTATGCTTGAGTTCCTTTCTTTTTGGTTTCTGTGAATCTATTGTTGTATCTTTTTGATGTGTGGTTACCCTGGTTTTCAAGTGTGTTAACCCATAACTATATCTCCTTGCTTTAAACTGATAGTCATACAAGTTCAAACACATTCTAAAAGATCTTCATTTTTATACTCCCATTCCCTACATTTTGTGATTTTGATGTCCTATTTTACATCCTCATCCTTATCCTTTTACCGTTAATTGTAGTTTTAATCATTTTTACAATTTTTTTGGATTGTGTTTTCATCTATGTACTGACTTATTTAAGTGATCTTCAATCCTTTTATATATTTGCCTTTCCTATTGTGATTTTCCCTAGATACTTGCTTCTTTTCTATCTAGAGAAGACCTTTCAATATTTCTTTTAGGTTAGGCTTAGTATTGCTGTATTCCTTTAGTTTTTGCTTGTCTGAGAAATTCTTTATCTCTCTTCCTATTCTAAATTATAATCTTGCTGGGTAGAGTATCCCAGGGGCAGGGTTTTCTCTTTCAGGACTTTGAATATATCATGCCACTGCCTTCTGACCTGCACAGTTTCTGCAGAGAAATAAGCTGATAGTCTTATGGGGGTTGCCTTGTAACTGACTGCTTTTTTCTTCCTGCCTTTAGAATCCTCTCTTTATCTTTTGCCATTTTAATTCCGGTATGTCTTGGTATGGGTTTGTGTTCATCTTCTTTGGGACCCTCTGTGCTTCCTGTACCTGGATATCTGTTTCCTTCTTTAGATTTCAGGAAGTTTTCAGCCATAATTTCTTCAAATACATTTTCGATCCCCTTCTCTCTTTCTTCTCCTTCTGGAACCAATATTATGTGTAGGTTGGCATGCTTTATATTATCCCATAGATCTCGTATATTGCTTTCACTTTTCTTTTTTCATTTGTCTTTCTGTCTGCTGTTCTGACTGATTGATTTCCATTATTCTGTCTTCCAGATCACTTGTTCATTCTTCTGTGGCGCTTAGTTTGCTATTCATTGCTTGTAGATTGGTTTTTATCTTGGCAATTGACTTGTCTAATTTTGATTGGTTCCTTTTTATAGTTTCTAGATCCTTGTTACAGTGATCTGCCTTTCTATTGATAATCTTTTAAAATTCCTTTAGCATTTTTATTACCTCCTTTTTGAACTCAGGGTGTAGTAGACCACTGAGGTCTGTTTCATGATTTGTTTATTCAGGGGATATCTCTTATTTTTTTAATTGGGAGCAGTTCCTCTCCTTCTTTTTCATTTTACTTAACTTTCTCTGTCTCTGGATTTAGGAGAAACAGTTATCTACTGTGGTCCTGAAGGGGTGCTTTTATGTGAGAGTGTCCCTGTATAGACTGTGTGAGTTCAATATTTTTGGTGTGAGGGCTAGTTTTGGTATGGATACCAGCCACATCTTTCCTCAGGGTAGGCTGGCCATTATCCCCTTGATAGGGGATGGGATTGGTGTTGTGTTGTCCAGAGCCTGCACTGGATTTTGGGTGGGGCCTCCTCTTTGCTCTGTGGCTGTCAGAGCCCTGCTGGGGGTGGGGTCTGCTCCCTGGTTGTTGGACTAGAAGCCCTGAGGGTTGGGCTCAGTAAGACTCTGTTGCCCTTAAGTATGTGCTCTGTTGCAAAGGAGGTGAGCACTGAAGCAAGTGAGGTCCATGTAGTCACAGCAAACCTATGTGCCACCATCGAAGGCATCCACAGTTCTTCCCAGAAGCAGCCCAAGGTCTTGTCTGTTTCTCCATTGTGTTTATCCCAGACTTACTGCTAGGCTGGTGCTGGGAGCTGGGGTGTTGTGGCTGCAGGAATTGAGGTCATTGTGTGGCTGCCTGGGGCTGCTCTCCCAGGACCTGTCCACCCACAATCCAGCTCCAAACTGGGGTGTGAGGTGGGAAGAACCAGAGCACTCTCACAGGGAAAGGAACCACTGTGTATTCCTCCCCAGGGGCTGTCTGCCAGAGACATGCGATTCTGTGATGCCACTTGGTGAGTATGCCAACAAAGTCCACTGCCGCTGTACCTGTGCCCCACTATGCATGTGCTGATGATGGGCTCCAACGGCAGACTTGCACTCTGCAGTGCATGTACTGACAATGGGCTCTGAGGTTTGGCCTGGGCCACACCCCAGACTCTCCGGGCTGTCTCTGTGCAGCTAGACTGAGTTCCCTCCCAGGGCACATAAACCCGAGATTCAGTGCCTAGCCACTGCACATACTCGCTGCCCCACCCGGCATGTGCTTCAGGCTGGGAAGTGTGATGAAGTGGCAGCCTTCAGCGCTGGTCTCTTTCTGCCCTGACTGATAGCAAGCCAGCACATGCACACGCCTTGAGACCAGAATCCAGGCCCCTCCAGTCCCTCTGTCTGTCCTGGTGGAGTTCCTAGCAGTCAGGGGGGTTCCCAGGGTGAGGGCTTGCCTGTGTGGACCCTCCCTCCTTCAGATACCTCCCAGGGGCGTCTTGTGTCCTGATGCCTTTTTCTTCCCATCCTACCCAATGACATGGGGATCTTTCCTGCAGCTTTGGTTGTATAAAAGAGATCTTCTGCCAGTTTCCAGTTGGTTTTCTGTGAGAATTGTTCCACATATAGATGTGTTTTTGAAGGGAGGTGAGCTCCACATCCTCCTACTCTGCCATCTTAATGCACTTATGCAAAATTTCTGATGTGTCTCTGGAGCTAAGAGTGGGGACAGTGGCACTCTTCTCTCAGTGGTACCCCACTTGAGGAGCTAAGATGTAGGTGGAAGGAGGGCAGGAACCTCAGGTCTTCTCTATTTGCCTCTTCCAGTGTGGAACCAACAAACAAACACTTTACAATCCAAGACGGGTGATTAGGACCAAAATATTTTCAGTGATGTAGCACACAAAGTGGAGCCTTCTTCTCAAGAATGGGGTCTGGGTAGAAAGAAGGGAGCCCCCACCTCCTGACTGCACTTACCTGGAACTTTGCTTCAACAACAGGCAGCTGGAGACAGGATAAGAAATACGCAAGCCCAGCCCTCTGGCTGGCATCTGTGGGGAGAGCAGACCCTGTGTCCTTGGCTGCACTCTTCTGGAGTAGAGTATCATTGAGCTGGGGGGCAGGGAGGGGAGAGTCTTGATTCAAATACCCCAGGCTCTCACTGGTTGTTTTTTTGGTTGTTTTTTTGTTTGTACCCAATTATAGTAGATTTTCCTGAATAGATGTTTTTTCATTTGCTGTATGCCCTTAGGACCATTTCCAGAAACTTTAAATTTTTGTTTTTTTTTAAAAAATAATTTTCTCTGATTTTTGCTGGTGAGTGGGTTTGCAGAGATCCTCATGCTATCATGATGGAAGGCAATCTCTCAGCACCATCTATTTTATACTCTTGTTTTCCCATTAATTTTTCTTAGTTTTAATTGATTTCTTCTTGCTATCCTGGATACCTCTTTGTAAGATGCCTCAAATACTTTTCCAAGTAAGGTAAGTATAAGTGAAATTTAAATATAGCACCTTAATAAGACCCACCTCTCATCTGTCAAGATTCTTTTGTATTTTTATAAACAGTAAATAATATGAGCAAAATTTTAATCATTAATTTTACCTGGGGAAAAATCATGAAGTCTTCCTGGGTATAAGAGGAAATAATTTGCCATTCTTGTTTTTTTTTTTCAACAACTGTTAACAACCATATCAATGAATATTTACCTCTTGCTCTTCTCTGATGGCTTGCTATGGTAGAGTTTCTTTCCTTCTTTGTTTTCAGATGTTTTTTCTTGTTTTTTATCTAGGTAAGAGAATCATATTTAAAATCATTATTTAATCACTATATCAAAGATAGTATGTATGTATGCAGACATAAAACTATCTTAAGACTTCCACTTCTAGGAAGATGAAGTACTCTTCCTCTTCTTTCCACTAAGTACAACTGAAACCCCTGGGTATTACATACCAGATAAACACAAGAGGCTCTAAAAGGTGAAAAGAAGAAGGCAGATGATGAGGGACTTCAGGAGCAGAAGAGGAGCATGAGGGTGAGTAGTTTCATGTGTTTTCTTTTTGCCTCATGTATCCCAGCCTTAGAGCTGGAGAAGTCCACAACCCACAAATGCCAAGGAGTGAAGAAATAATGCCTGAAAACTGCCCAAATTTGATGAAAGACAGGAAGGTAAATATCAAAGAAGCTCAGTGAACTCCAAGTAAGATGAAATTAAAAAACCCACAGTAAGTCACATAAACTTTCAAAGTCAAAGAGAGACTTTTGACAGCATTAAGAGAGAAGCAAATTATTACATGCAAGGGATCCTCAATAAGATCATTATCAGATTTCTCATCAGAAACTTTGGAAGCCAGAAGACAATGCAAAATAGGGAAAAAAACCCAAAAAACAAAAAACAGCAGAACTGTCCTTCAAAAGCTAGGTAGAAATTAAGACATTTCCAGATAAACAAAAGCTGAGGGAGTTTGTGACCATTTGACATGCCTTGAAAGAAATGCCCAAGGAATTTCTGCAAGGTGAAATGAAAGGACTCTAGATAGTAACTTGAAGCTGTAGAGAAAAATAAAGGTCTCAATGAAGTTAAATACACGGGAAATTATAAAAGCTAGTACTATTGTAACAATAGTTTCAAACTGAATTTTTTGTTGTCTACATGATTTAAGAGAAAAAAATTTAAAGAAAAAAAAGCATTTATTAGTATAAAATTAGTATTAGACTACTGTCACTTTTGTCTATAACTCTAAACCTTATTTATTACATAATTTAAGAGACTAATACACTTAAAGAATTATTAGTTTATGTTTTTGGGCACACAACATATAACTACGTAATTTGGTGACATATACAACAGAAAGCATGGGAGTGCAGCTGTAAAGGAACAGAGTTTTTGTATGTTTTGAAGTTAAGCTGGTGTAAATTCAAATTAGAGTGTTATAACCTCAGGATATTAAATGTAATCCCCATGGTGACAACAAAGAAAAGACCTATAGAATATACACAAAAGGAAATAAGAAAGGAATTTAAACATTTCACCACAAAAAAATCAACTAAACACAAAAGAAGACAGGAAGGCAGGAAATGATGGACAAAAATACTATAAGGCATATAGAAAACAGCACAGTGACAGAAGTCTCTTTTTATCAGTAATTATTTTCATTGTAAACATATTAAACTCTCCAATCAGAAGACAGAGACTGTCAGAATGGATTAAAAACACATGATCCAACTATATTCAGTCTATAAAAGACTCACTGAGATCCAGAGACACAAACTGGTTGAAAGTGAAAGGAAGGAAAGAGATATTCTATGCAAATAGTAACCAAAAGAGGGCAGGAGTGGCTCTATTAGACAAAATAGACTTTAAATTTAAAAATGTTACTAGAAACTACTTTAAAAAGGATATGTTAATAAAAGATTCAATACAGCAAGAAGACATAACAATTATAAACATTTACATACCTAATGACAGACCATCAAAATGTATGAAGCAAAAACTGACAGAATTGAAGGGAGAAATAGACAGTTCTACGATATAGTAGGAGACTTCAATACCCCACTTATGATAGGGAGACCAGTCAGACAGAAGATATATAAGGAAAAAGGACTTAACACAATGAACCATCAAAACTTAACAGACATATACAGAACACTGTACCCAACAACAATAGAATACACATGCTTCTCAAGTGCATATATAGGACATTTTCCAGGACAGAACATATGTTAGGCCACCAATTAAGTTTTAATAGATTTTAAAAGATAGATATCATACAAAGTATCTTTTCTTACCACAATGGGATGAAGTTAGAAATAACAAAAGGAAAACTAAAATGTTCAAAAAATTGTGGAAATTATACACACACTTTTAAACAATCAATGAATCAAAGAAGTCACAAGAGAAACTAGAAAATACTTAGAGAGTTAGTTGAATGAAAATGAAAACACAACAGAGCAAAATTTATGGGACACAGTGAAAGTAGTGCTAAGGGGGAAATTTATAACTATAAACACATTCAAAAATGAAAGATCTCAAGTAAGTAACCTAACTTTAAACTTAAGGAACTAGAAAAAGAAGAAAAAATTAAATCCACAGACAGAAGAGGAAGGAAGTAATAAGGATTAGAGCAGAGATAAATGAAATAGAAAAACTAGAGAAAATCAATGAAACCAAAAGTTGATTCTTTGAAAAGAAAAACAAAATTGACAAACCTTTAGCTAAATGGACTAAGAAAAAAAGTTAAATTACTAAAATCAGAAATGAAAATAGAGATATTACTACCAATTCTACAGAAATAGAAAGGATCATAAGAGAGTATTGCAAACAAGTGTATGCCAACAAATTGGATAACCTAGATGAAATGGACAAATTACTAGAAACACAGAACTTACCAAGACTATCTCATGAAGAAACAGAAAATATGAGTAGACCTATAACTAGTTGAGGAGATTGAATCAGTAATCAGAATTCTCCCAACCAAAAATAAAGCCCTGGACCTGACAGTTTCTTTGGTGAATTCCACCAAATATTTAAAGAACTAATGCTGATCTTTCTCAAACTTTTCCAAAAAACTGAAGAGGAAGGAACATTTCCTAACTCACTCTGTAAGGCCAGCATTACTGTGATACCAAAGCCAGACAAAGACACTACAAGAAAAATATAGACCAATATCCCTTATGAACACTGATGCAAAAATCCTCAACAAAATAATAGCAAACCAAATTCAGCAGCATATTAAAAGGATTTACACCATGACCAAATAGGATTTATATCTGGAATGCAAGGATAGTTTTAACATATGAAAATTGATCAATGTAATACACCAAATCAATAGAATGAAGGAAAAAAAATACATGACCATCTCAATTGATGCAGAAAAGGCATCTGACAAAACTCAACACCCTTTCATGATTTAAAAAAACTCAACAAACTAGGCATAGAAGGAAACTACCTCACCATAATAAAAGCCATCTATAAAAAACCTACAGCAAACATCACACTCAATGGTGAAAGACCAAAAAGCACCTCCTCTAAGATCAGGAACAAGGCTAGGATGTCTGCTTTCACCACTTCCATTCAGCATAGTATTAGAAGTTCAAGCCCTAGCAATTAAGCAAGAAGAAGAAATAAAAGGCATCCAAATTGGAAAGGAAGAAGTAAAATGATCTCTGTTTGCAGATGATATATTTAAAAACCCTAGAGTCCACAAAAAACCTGTTTGAACTGATACATTAATTCAGCAAAGTATCAGGATACAAACTCAACACACAAAAACAGTTGCATTTCTATAAACAAATAATGAAAGATAAGAAAGGAAATTACAAAAACAATTCCATGTACAAGAGCATCAAAAAGAATAGAATAGTTAGGAATTAACTTAACCAAGGAGGTGAAAGAATTGTATAACGGAAACTACAAAACATTGCTGAAAGAAATTAAGACATAAATAAATATAAACACATCCCTTGTTCATGGATTAGAAGACTTATTAATATTATTAAAATGCCAATACTGCCCAAAGCAATCTATGGATTCAATGCAATCCCTAGCAAAATCCCAATGATATTTTTTGCAGAAATAGAAATATTCATTCTAAAATTTATACGGAATCTCAAGGAACTCTGAATGCCAAAATAATCTTGAAAAGGGAGAAGGAAATTAAAGGGTTCACGCTTCCTGATTTCAAAACTTACTACATTTCTACAGTAATCAAGACAATGTGGTACTGGTATGAAGACAGACATATAGACTAATGGACTAGAATAGACAGCCCATGAATAAATCTTTGCATATATGGTCAAGTGATTTTTGACAAGGGTGCTAAACTATTCAACAGGGAAAGAACAGTCTTTCACCAAATGGTGCTGGGAAAACTGGATATCGATTCGCAAAAGAATGAAGTTGGACCTTTACCTAGCACCTTATACAAAAATTAACTCAAAATTGATCAAGGGCCTAAATGTAATACTTAAAACAATAAAAATCTTAGAAGAAAACATAGAGCAAAAGCTTTATGACATTGGATTTGTCAGTGATATCTTGGATATGACACTAAAGGCACAGGTTAAAAAAGAAAAAAATAGACAAACTGAACTTAATGAACATTTAAAAAATTTTGTGCATCACAGACACTATTCACAGAGTAAAAAGGCAAAATACAGAATGAGAGAAATATTTGCAAATCACATACCTGATAAGGGATTAATGTCCAGAATATATAAAGAACTCCTAAAACTCAACAACAACAACAAAAAATAAACAAACCAATTCAGAAATGGGCAAAGGACTTGAATAGACATTTCTCCAAAGAAAATATATGAATGGCCAATAGGCATATAAATAGATGCTCAATATCACTAATCATTAGGGAAATGCAAATCAAAGCCACAGTGAGATATCATCTCACACCTGTTAGAATGGCCATTATTTAAAAAAAAAAAAACAAACCCAGAAAATAACAAGTGCTGTCAAGCATGTAGAAAAATCAGAGCCTGTGTGCACTGTTGGTGGGAATGTAAAATGGTATAGCTGCTGTGAAAAACAGTATGGAGGTTCCTCAAAAAATTAAAAGTAGAATTACCATATGATCCAGCAATTTCATTTTGGGGTATATACCCAAGAGAATGAAAAGCAATGTCTTGAAGAGACATCTGTACAATCGTGTACATAGCAGCATTATTCACAATAGCTAAAATGTGGAAGCAACCCTGGTGTCCATTGATGAAAGAATGGATTAGCAAAATGTGGTATAAACATACAATAGAATATTATTCAGCCTCATAAAGGAAAGAAATTCTGAAATATGCTACAGCATAGATGAACCTTGAGGACATTATGCTAGATGAAATAAACCAATCACAAAAAGACAAATACTGTATGATTCTACTTATATGAGGTACTTAGTGTAGTCAAAATCATGAAGAAAGAAAGTATACAGTGGTTTCCAAGGGCTGGGGGAGCAGAGAATGGGGAGTTATTAATGGGTATAGAGTTTCAGTTTTTGAAGATGACAAGAGTTATGGGATGGTGGTGATGGTTGTACAGCAATGTGAATGTACTTAATATCACTGAAGTGTACACTTAAAAATGGCTAAGATGGTAAATGTTATGTGTATTTTTACTACAATAAAAGAAACTCTATATTTTTGAGGGGGCTACTGGAAAAGAGGGTATCTACCAGACTTACAGTTGTGAGAATGTGAGGCTGGAATTCCATTTCGCCAGCAAGAGAGGAGAGTCTGAGAATGGAACTAACCCAGAAGAGGCAGAAATGACATTAAAATGGGGAAAAAACTTTGAATCCTAGTGATATCCTTTGAGCCCCTTATTTAAGCCATGGCTAAAGCCAGTCTTGTCCCTAGACTTTTTCCCTTACTAAGCCAACCAATTCCCCTTTTAGCTAAGCCATTTTTTTTGAAGAGTTTTTTGTTCCTTGCAATGGATGGAGCCCTGATACATACCTTCAGAACATGATTTAGTAGGAAGAGAAGAAAATAGTCCCCATGTCAGTAAGTGGAAGCTCCATCTTCAGTTGCTCAGGCCTGGAATTCTGGAGACCTCTAGCTCTCCTTTTTATTGTTCAAACTCACACCCAAGCCATCAGCAAATTCTCTAGACTCTGTCAGATATATCTAAAATCTGATCACTTCTTATCCTCTCTATGGCTACCACCTTGGTCCAGCCACCACTTTTTCTTGCCTGGATAACTGCAATAGCCCCTTAAATGGTCTCCCCTTGTGGTTCATCATTCTACTCTCAAAACAACAGCGAAAGTGACCTTGCTGACACTTAAAGCACATCATGTCACTCCTCTGACCAAAACTCTCCAAACTCACTTAGAGTAAAAAGTGAAGTCCTAAGCCAGGTTTTACATGATTTGTCCCCCTCAACTTCCAACACCTATCTCACTTTATCTCTTACCACTGTTCTCCTTTTTCAGTCTTCTCTACCCTAGTTAGCCTCCTTGGTCTTCCTAGAAGATGACAGACATGCTCCTTTCTCATGGCCTTTGCACTTCTAGTACCTGTCCCGGGAATAGATCCCCCTGGATTGTTCCCAAATTTTTACCCTTCCTATTCCATTGATGTTAGATTTGGATATATGACTTGATTTAGCCAGTGGAATGAGAAACAGGGACTTTAAACATACTTTCACGGTTTGGCATGCCCTCCTGAACTCTTGTGATTTGCCATGAGCAGAACGTACCCTAACTGGCTGCTGGTCTTGGGGTGGGGGGAGGAAGAAATGTAGAGTAGATCTGAAACAACCCACCGTCTGGATATAAGTTCAACTGATCCCCTATTAGCCCAGTAGAGCCATAGATGATCCATGAACAGGAAAATAGGTATTTGCTATTATAAGCTACTGAGATTCTGAGAATTTTGTTTTAATGAATAAAATATGAATAGTGTTGAAACTGATACCTAGAAATAGAATGCTGTCCTAATAAAAACCTAAATTATGTGGCAATCATTGGCTTTGTGACTGAATAACAACAGGTGGCTATAGGAATCTAGAACAATAGTGACACAAATTATGTAGAGGTGATACATCTAGTAAAACTATCTTCTGTGACAGTGTGAAAGACAGAAAATGTACCTAACAGAACTGAGTCATTGGGCAAAGAGCTTTTGAGGCAGAAAGTTTAGACTATGAGTTGGTTGTTGCTAGCTTTATTTGATAAGGTGTGCTACAAGAAAAAAATCAGCTCAAAAAATGTGGATAAAAAAACTGAATTGAGAGGGAAAACAGAGAGCCCCAAATTCTAGAATTTGTAGGTTGGCTTCAACATAGCCTTGAGGCAAAGGTCAAATCAAAGTAATGGCTTTTACATCTGTGGTAGACAATCTCTAAGATGACCTCTGATGATTCCCATCTTTTAGTATTCATACCCTTCTGTAATCCTAGGTCACTGGGCTAAACCTAGTGACTTACTTCTACTGAATGGTATATGGCAAAAGTAATGGGATTCTGCTTCTGAGATTAGGCTACCTTCACTGCAGTCTTTTCAGAGACCTTAGATAAAGGAACCCAGATAAGCCACTCCTGGATTCCTGACCCACAGGAACTATGTGATAATAAATGTTTGTTGTTTAAAGCTGCTAAGACTTGGGGTAATTAGTTACTCAGCAATAGAAAATGAATACAACATCTGTCTTGGTCCATTCACCTGCTATAACAAAATACCTCTGACTGTGTGGCTAATAAATAAGGGACATTTATTTCTCATAGATCTGGAGGCTGGAAGGTTGAGATGAGAGTGCCAGTATGGTCAGATGAGAGCTTTCTTTTGGGTTGTGGACTGCTTGTTGTATCCTCACAAGGCAGAAGGGGCTAGGGATCTCTCTGGAGCCTCTTTTATAAGGCACTAATCCCATTCAGAGGGCTCTGCCCTCATGACATAATCACCTCCCAAAGGCCCCACCTTCTTGTACCATAATATGGGGCATTATAATTTCAACATATGACTTTTGGGGGACAGAAATATCTAGACCATAGCATTCCACCCCTAATCCCCTCAGATTCATGTCATTCTCACATGCAAAATTCATTCATCCCATCCCAACAACCCCTAATGTCTTAACTAATTCCAGCATCAACTCTAAACTCCAAAGTCTTATCTCAATAACATCTAAATCAGATATGGATGAGACTCAAAATATGATTCATCCTGAGGTAAATTTCCTGTCCAGTTGTGAACACATGAAACCAATCAAGTTATGTGCTTCCAAAATACAACTGTGGGACAGGCATAGGATAAGACATTCCCATTGCGAAAGGGAGAAAAAGGAAAGAAGGATGGGGGGATGTGTCCCAAGCAAGCTCAAAACCTAGTAAAGCAGATTCAATTAGATCTTAATGGTCATGAATAATCCTCTTGCCCCAATGCTCTGCCTCTGGACCCACTGGGGTGGCAGTAGCACGCCAACAGCTTGGCAGGGCGCTACTCATGCCTGGCTCTCTGTCTGGACTCTGCCCACACCACAGTGCACAGCTCCAGGCGGCTCACCTCCATGGCCTCTATTGGAAGCCGTCTGCCCTGTTTAAACCTAGGTGCTAATGGCCCTGATGATCTCTTAGTCACCTTCAGGGCTTTTTAAAATTTGTCTTCATGACACAAACAGATGGAAAGATATACTGTGTTCTTAGATTAGAAGAAGAATTAATATTGTTAAAATGACCACACTACCCAAGGCAATCTACAGATTCAATGCAATCCCTGTCAAAATACCAATGGCATTTTTCACAGAACTAGAACAAATATTTTAAAAATTTGTATGGAAACATGAAAAACCCAATAGCCAAAACAATCTTGAGAAAGAAAAACAGAGCTGGAGGAATCACACTCCCTGACTTCAGACTATACTACAAAGCCACAGTAATCAAAACAGTATGGTACTAGCACAAAAATAAACACATACATCAATGGAACAGAATAGAGAGCCCAGAAATAAACCCACACACTTATGCTCAATTAATCTACGACAAAGGAGGCAAGAATATACAATGGAGAAAAGAATCTCGTCACCAAGTGGGGGTGGGAAAACTGGACAGCTACATGTAAAAGAATGAAATTAGAACGTTCACTAATACCATATACAAAAATAAAGTCAAAATGGATTAGAGACCTAAATGTAAGACTGGAAACCATAAAACTCCTAGAGGAAAACATAGGCAGAACACTCTGACATGAATTGTAGCAATATTTTTTGGATCTATCTCTTAAAGCAAAGGAAATAAAAGCAAAAATAAACAAGTGGGACCTATTTAAACTTAAAATCTTTGGCACAGCAAAGGAAACCATAAATAAAACAAAAAGCCTACTGAATGGGAGAAAATATTTGCAAATGATATGACTGATCCAACATATATAAACCGCTCATATGACTCAACATCAAAAAAACAAACAACCCGGGACTTCCCTGGTGGCCCAGTGGTTAAGACTCCACACTTCTACCACAGGGGGCATGGGTTCGATCCCTGGTCAGGGAACTAAGATCTCACATGCCACACAACCAAAAAAGAAAGAAAGAAAAAGAACAAACAAGCAAACAGAAATCCAAACAACCCAATTAAAAAATGGGCAGAAGAACTGAATAGACATTTTTCCAAAGAGAAAATGCAGATGGCCAACAGGTACATGAAAAGATGCTCAACACTGCTAATCATTAGGAAAATGCAAATCAAAACCGCAATGAGATATCACCTCACACCTGTCAGAATGGCTATCATCAAAAAGAACACGAATAACAAATGATGGCGAGAATGTGGAGAATAGGGAAACCTCATACACTATTGGTGAGAATGTAAATTGGTGGATCCACTATGGAAAACAGTATGGAGGTTTCTCAAAAATAGAACTACCATATGACCCAGCAATTCCACTCCTGGGTGTATATCTGAAAAAAACAAGACCCCTCATTTGAAAAGATACATCCATCCCAATGTTCACAGCAGCATTATTTACAATTGCCAAGATATGGAAGCAACCTAAGGAAGTGTCCATTAACAGATGAATGGATAAAGACGACGTGTATGTATGTGTGTGTGTGTGTGTGTGTGTGTGTGTGTATACACACATATATATACACACACACACACACACACACACACACACAATGGAATACTCCTCAGCCAAAAAAAAGAATGAAATTTTGCCATTTGCAGCAACATGGATGGACTTGAAGGGTATTATGATAAGTGAAATAAGTCAGAAAGAGAAAAACAAATACTGAATGATATCACTTATATGTGAAATCTAAAAAATACAACCAACTAGTGAATATAACAAAAAAGAAGCAGACTCACAGATATAGAGAACAAACTAGTGGTTACCAGTGGGAAGAGGGAAGGTGGGGAGGGGCAATACAGGGGTGGGGAATTAAGAGGTACAAACTATTATGTATAAAATAAGCTACAAGGATAATTGTACAACATGGGGAATACAGCCAATATTTTATAATAACTATAAATGGAGTGTAACATTTAAAAATTGTGGCTCTCCCCTTCAGTTCAAACTGGTAGTTTTCCTGCTGGGGTGGCTGATTAGTTCCATGGTTCATACCCACACTCATCTCCTTATCAAATGGCTGGTCCTCCACACACTTACTGTTCTATTCTGAACACACATTCTCAATCTTTGGATTATGGATGGGCTGAGAATTTTCCAGACTTCAATGTTCTGGGTCCTTTTTGCTTAACAATTCCTTCTTCAGTTCATTTATGTCTTCTTGCATTTAACTGTATGCAGTCAGGAGGAACCAAGCCACTCCTTCAACACTTTGCTTAGATATCTCCTCAGCTAAATATACAATTTTGTCACTCACAAGTTCTACCTTGCACAAAACACTAGAACACAAACACAATTCAGTCAAGTTCTTTACCATTTTATAGCAAGGACTGCATTTTGTCCATTGTCCAGTAACATGTTCTTTGTTTCTGAGACCTTATCTGTACATGATTACTTATGTATTGTCTAAAAAGATGGAAACTCACTCTCCTGCTCTCTTCCTTTCTTTCTGAGCTCTCTCCACAATCACCTGCAGACGTCCTTTCATGGCAATATCAGCATTTTCTAACATGTACCAATAGAGTATTGTCTTAGCTTGTCTTAGTCACCTCCTAACACCGTCACATTGGAGGTCAGGGTTGGGGCGGGGGCACAAACATTCAGTACTAATACCACCTAAAGTCCCTAATCCTCCTGCTCTTATCTCCTCCTCGGGCACTTCTGATCATCTAACACATCATATATTTTACTTACCAACTAGAATATAAGTTACAGAGGGAGGGATTTTTGTCTTGTTTTGTTCACTGCTCTATTCCCAAGCACATAGTTGGAGCTCAGTACGTAGTTGTTAAGTAAATAAATGAATGAATGAATGAATGAATATAGGACTAGCAGTCAGGTGATGTATGTCATGCTACCAACTCTCATTAACAAGCGGTGTGGCTTTTGAAACGTAATTTAATCTCTCTGGATCTTAACTGTTCTCATCAATAAGCAGGAGTATTAAAAAACCCTAAGGTTAGGGCTTTCCTGGTAGTGCAGTGGTTGAGAGTCTGCCTGCTAATGCAGGGGACACGGGTTCGAGCCCTGGTCTGGGAGGATCCCGCATGCCACGGAGCAGCTGGGCCCGTGAGCCACAACTACTGAGCCTGCGCGTCTGGAGCCTGTGCTCCGCAACAAGAGAGGCCATGATAGTGAGAGGCCCGCGCACCGCGATGAAGAGTGGCCCCCGCTTGCCGCAGCTAGAGGAAGCCCTCGCACAGAAACGAAGACCCAACACAGCCAAACAAATAAATAAATAATAATTAAAGGTGCTAATAATTAAAAAAAAAACAAAAAAACCCTAAGGTTAGAAAATTCTATGATTTAAGGATATGGTACATAGTAAGAAAATAACAATTATGATATACAATAATTATACAACTGCAAACTTTTTTTTGCCTGATTGTTAGTCATAATAAGAAGAGTACCTATTTGGCATATCCATATCATAGGCAGAAATTTTCATTCGTACCTGAGAACTTAACTTGAGAAGATCAGTCTGAGAGTCATTGGATTCTGAACTGTCAGAGCCATGGCTACTACAAAAAATAATAAATTACTTCAATTTACAGAATGTTTTGGTGGTATTTTAAGATTTCAACTGTTACTTTTACTTTATTATCTTATTGGAATGGTAGAAATAGTTCTAATTATAAGAAGAATGTTTACAAAGGTAGTATAGATGTTTGGTAGTTCTAAGCATTATAAGAGTATTAGAAGAATGATGACTGAAATTGATTGGAACACGTCAAATATAAACAAATCTATGAGTTCAAAATGATACTCTCTATCTGCAAACAATACAGGGGCACTAACTCAAAGTCTGAAAATTTATAAATAAAGGGGAAGAATCAAACATTTGTTCTGCTTTTCCTATAGGAACTGCACTAAAGTTAGCACCTTCCTTCTTCCAATAACATTCCCTTGGCATTAAATTTTGCACTTATTATTCACTAACTTAGATTATTTATATGGTATCTCTATAAGTGTGTCAGTTCTCTGTGGGTAATGACAGCATTAAAAACAATTTGAATATGTCTTTCATATACAGTACATAGTGGGTGCTCAATTAATATCATCTGAACAAATGAATAAATGAAGTCTTGATGAGGTCTGGCTAAAGTAATGTGCATGGGAAAAATTTTCCTCCACCTATAGCCAGGATTTTCAGTACAGACTGAAAATTATATCCTCATATTATTATAAAGAGAATAGTGTAAGTAGAACAGCACAGCAAATTACATTACTACCACCATCTTGACTTACCTAGACTCTAGATCCAATGTAATTTCTTTCAGAGAAGTATCTGAATCATCAAGGACTTTTTCCAAGTTTATGTTTTTCCATTTCTTCTAATTCTTTCAGGCACTGATAATACTAGGGGAAAATGATAGATGAGTTAATTATAAAATAACTATTTCCTAATTAAACTGAATATTTATAGATACCTGGAACATCAAGTACAAAGAACACTGAACACTGTTAGGATATTAAAAGGAACAAACTGCTGTAGGCCCATAGGCAGGTTATGTTATCTGAGAGACTGGAGTCTGATGTATCATCAAATGGACTTTACTTACCTTGGTTCGGTTTGGATCACAGTTGTCCAAGAGAGAATCACAAAAATGATATCCCATCGACTCCAAGTCTTTTGTGTTGAAATGAGTGCCTCTTTTATTACCTAAAACATCAATAAGTTTAGCCACCTTTGAGGGTGACTTAAACATTTTTTCTTAGCAGGTAGGCCTAAGTTGCACAACAAAGTGTAAACAAAACATCTGATACGATTCCATGTTCTGTCCTTTGGATTTTCTACACTGGGACAGGTCATTTAACAGCTTATTGCTTTCCCTTGTTCCCCCTCCACCACCTGGACCAAAGGTGACTTAATACAGATTAGTCTATTGCAAAGCAGAAGAAAATTCAGTAAGAAAGTTATGGAATACTTGGTTACCAGTTATAAGCACCCTAGTTATCACTTAAGCCCAAAACAAGCAATTAAAGATTAGTTCATGAAACAACCAATTAGGTATTCTATGTATGTGCTAAAACTTCCTTTTCTAAACAAAGGAAAATGATGATAGAGATATATAATGGGAGTCTGTTTATCCTATTTATAGAATTGATTAGATATCAGTATGTATCTAAGTAGGAAGAAAGTGCTCACTATCCAGTTGCCTACACTATTAATCTTACATTAAAAACGTTTCTTTGGTTTAAAGCTCCGACAGTCATGAATGAGGACACTTGATCTTACCCAGAGTGGATCCACAAAAAGTGGCCTCCATGGTAGAGCTGTTCCTGATTCCCATTTTCCACATTACCACCCTTCCTATTCCCTCTTTGCTCTTCTGAATATTAAACTTGCAAGCTGAGAATGAAAACTGAAAAGACGCAAATAAAAATGAGACCCATTGCTTTTCTAATCACAATGTCTTTCATAAAAAGTAAGGTTGGAAATGAAAAAGTAGTTTTGCAAAAGCAATAATTCTCTCTAAAGCTTCGGGAGCTTTTATATCCTGACCAATGAAAATAACTCATTTTAAGGATGACATATTTACATTTCTGAGAATTATAGACTTAAATTCTGAAATAAATTTTATTTTTTATCTATATATAACATATGCATTCAAAACCAGCTGATGAATTCTTGATAGTGTTGACTTTAAAAGCTATAGGAAGGAGCCTAAACATGTTTAGCAATGAAGATCAGTGTTGTAGATTTTCAGAATCGAATAAAGATGCTTTATCATCACATGAAAGATAATCTGAAAGTCGCCCTGAAGGACTGTTATAACATCAGTATCTACAATGAGTTTTTGTAATTTAATTACAATTTAAAAAATTTACTTTGTGTTCCATTCTGTGAATTTTAACACATGTATAGGTTTGTGTAAACACTACCACAAATCAGGATATAGGACAATTCCATCACCTCTTAAAAACTCCCCTGTGCCATCCCTTTGCAGTCACAAGTATTTCACTTATTTTGGAGCGATGGTAAATGATATTCTTTTAAATTTTGGTTTCCAGTTGTTCACTGTGAGTATATAGAACTGCAGTTGGTTTTTGTGGGTCGACCTTGTATCCTATGACACTGCTAAACTCACTTATTAGTTCTAGGAGTTTTTGTGGATTGCATGGGTTTTCTATGAACACAATCACGCCTGCCTTTCCAATCTGTCTGCCTTTTCTTTCTTTTTCTTCCCTTATTGCACTTGTTAGAACCTCCAGTATAAGGCTGAATTAAAGGGGTAAAAGTGGATATCCTTGCCTTGTTCCTGATCTCAGGAGGAAAACAATCAGTCTTTTATCATTAAGTATGGTGGTAGGATATTGGGCATTTTTTTTCATATCTCAAATTACTGGTCATTAAACATTTCACACAGTTGCTTTCTTATGGTCAACTGTATAAACCAATCAGAATAACTAAATAAAAAAGCAGTTTACTGACTAATATTATCCATTTTGCTGTCTTGCATGGGCAACATGTAGTAAAGGAAAAGTCAAAATATTAAAGGTACTTACTTTATCTGGACAATTTTTGCTCAGCCTAAGTGGAAAGATTCGTTGCTGTTAGTATAATGCTTTACATCTATCACTATCATCACAGCCATACATGAAGATGTTCTCTTTCTTACTATGGCCATGAAGGTCACAATACAAAATAACCTCTCATTTCTCCATCAATCTACCAAGAAGAAAAAGAACAAGTTACTACATTTTACCTCTGCATTTTTCTTCTATGGCTGTAATTATGGATTAACAAGTCTAATATCCAAATAAATAGAATTTCTTATATCCTAGTTTTCAATTTCTTTTCTTAGCTCTTATGATTATTAACATATAATTTTTTAAACACCTACAGTAAGTTCCTATTAATTGTATATAAAATATGAATGTTTTAGCCTTCCACTATAAGGACAAAATTTACCTTACTCCCAAGACTTTCTCCAAGAGGAGATCTCTGCTCTTTTGATTGTTTTTTTTGTTGTACACAGAAAACAGCTCACTCTTATCTTTGCCTTTTAGCTCTCACATAGATTCTTTCTGACTGAAGTATCCTCTTTCTTCATCTTTGTAAATGCAAATACTACCCCTTATCCCTCAACACCAACCTCATGTCTCACTTCCTGACTAGTCAAGCCCACAGACTTTTCTTTTTTTGAACTCCTGTGGCACTTAATGTTGGTACCATTTACTTGGCACTTGCCTTGGTAAATTTTTATATTTTTGATATTTAATCTTGTTATGGATAGGGAATGCTTCAAAACATCTAAAACAGTGCTATGCACACAAGTACCAAAATATGTGATAAAAATTGAGTGCCTGATGACTTAGTGCTGAAGCCAATTAATATTTAACCTTTGAGTAATGTGGTGAGTAAATATCATTTTGAGAAAAACAGTACCAAAGTTTGAATTGATTGTTTTTCTGGTAAATTTCTAATAAATAATTTAAATCATTTCTCAAGAGCACAATTCTTAGCTTGCATAATTTAGGCATTCAATGAATATTAAAGTAATAAAAAATAAGTCCCCCAAACTGGCTGATGAAAATAACCAGTAGAGAGGCTTTCAAAAGGTGAAAAAGTGGTGGTGTTAAGGTGGTAGGATTACTGGCATTTTTGCCTTTATTTTCATATCATATTTCCAAACTTCATATAGCATTATTATATTACTTAAATAACTGAAATTACATATACTGTTTGTTATATCTGGAAGAATAAATACCAAATGTTAACAATTTATAGTAACATGAAATGTATTACTTTTATAACAAAATATTAAATCCTAAAATCGAAATATTCAAAGTGTAGCTTCTCTCCAAAACAATACTTCTTTAAACTATAGTGAAATCCCAAGCTGAAGTCTGTTACATGTATTAATTTATTGCCCTTTTTCATTTGATGACCAATAAATTCTAACTGATAACATAAAATTGACATAAAGTCACCAAATGATCATTACAAGTTTTTAGGAAAAGGACTAGATTATAAAGTAAGACTATCAAGTTAGCTCCTTAAATGAGATATGCTGTACATTTTTAAACCATTTCCCCAGTTTTAATGAACATTTGGTTTCTTATAAGTGAGTCAAAAGAAACCTCTAAGTAATTAAATCCCAAAGAAATGTTACTACTTTTGAAGTCAAACAGCATAATAGGGTCTCTCATCTTACACTAATTTAAATCACTTTAGAAACAGTTGGGATTTTTTTCTTAGCCACAGTTAAGATATTCTAAGTATTTTACACTAAGTATCCTATATTAAAATCTACTCTCTATTATTCTCAAATACTTTAAATATATTTAATCTTAGACATACTTACAGCCTCTCACCTTTCCACACGTATGTGACTGAATTTTATTCCATTTATCTGCCTATGATTAATTAATTGCATTAAAGTAGTTCTCTTTCTTGGAAGTCTTTCTGAAACTTATTGAATAGATTCCTGCCTTAACCTTCTTATGAGGCAATTTAAGAAGAACAAAGACATATAAAATATCTTCCATAGAGACAAGCCAAAGGGCCTTGGCCTGTAATCCATCTTGTGTTGGGCCAGCCACCCTTAATGTCAAAGAGCATTAAGTAGACATTATAAATACTCTAATGGGCATCCCATCACCTCCCTTTCTATTAAAAAATAAATAAACTTTAAATTTTGGAATAACTTTAGATTTACACAAAACTGGCAAAATAGTAGAGAGAGTTCCCATATATCTACCCCTCATCCAGTTTCCCCTAATGTTAACGTATTACATAACCACAGCACATTGTCAAAAACTAAGGAACCAATGTTGGCACATTACTATTAAACTCCCAACCTTATTTGGATTTCACTAGTTTTCCCAATAATGTCCTTTTTCTGCCCCAGAATCCAATCTAGGATACCACATTGCATTTACTCAGCTCTCTTTTCATTGTGTGCCATCCCCAGGAAAATAAGTAAGTTATGGGTTACTCTTTATGACTTAAATATTTCCCAAATAACTTCAGAGAATCCTGAAGTCCACATTTGTGAGGGGTATAAAACACGAGTTTTTACTCCTTTTTGTGGGGATCTGCACTTCACTCCCCATGTGTCTATAAAGATAAAAGGATTAACATGAAAGCTGAGGCTGAACTAAGATAACTAGAGCCATGCTGGGTGCTCCTGAAGCCTGTCAGCTCCTCTGAGGGACTGGAGGTATCTTTGAGGTCCTCCTCGAAACAGGGCTCTTATGCTTGTACTAGGGGCCCTGATGACAGAGCTGGATGAAGATATAAACACTCTCTATAATAGTACTTATTATTGTAACATTTGAACAATCCTAAATAGTTTACGAAGAGTTATTACATCTATATCTAATTCATTAACTTTTTTTCTTTCTACATTTGTGGAAACACTGAATACATTTAGAGCTTCCAATGTTCCAGTAATATTGGGCACTTTGTTCTGGGCACTTTAGTAGTAATATTCTCATTTAATCCTCCTGTCTGTGAGGTAAGCATTATTATTCCCACTTTATAGATGAGAAAACTGAGGTTTGGGTTTGTTTTTAAATTGCTCAAGATCACACACTTAGCAAATGATATAGCAGGGATTCCAATCTGATATGTTTTCACTCTAGTCTCCACATTCTTAACCAAAAAGGTTAAGAGGATTTGGGTGTTCTTTGACTCCAATAAATCTTTCTACTCTAGCAGTGCCTATTCCTGATTGTTATTACTTGAATCTATTAAAGAATTCACCCAGTAATTCAACAAGGCTTTAAATACTATGTGCATTTTACTGTTCTGATTCTTTAGAAAATTTAAAGCTGTTCATTTTTTCCAGGGGCAAATAAGACTATTCATGAAAGTTTAAATAAATATGTAACCTGTCATCAAAAGACTCATCATAGAGCAATGTATGGTCAACATAGTGCCAGAAGGCTCTGTAGATGTAATTAATTTTCACATATAAGGGATTCAAGGATCCCAAAATAAACATCAGTACTACCATTAACTTTAGGAAGAAACCAAATTTTAGGATAGGCAAATTTAACTATACATTTTCACTAAGCCATTAAAATGTTCTAGAATCTATTTCATTATTTAAAAGAAAGCTAGTGAATGTAGTGGCATAATGCCAGAAAGGTACAGAAGCAGACTTGGGAAGAATGAGGGAAAAAACTAAGTAGCTATAGTTAAACTATCTTAAGAAAACCTAGAGTAAAATGAGTGGGATTGTGGGAGCGAAATTCTTACTACCAAGTTTACTAAATAAGCAGAGGGTAATTTGATGCTTATTTTACCTACAGATCATGTTCCGGGTATACCAAACCGAAGGAAATGATTCCTTCAGGAGAGATGTATAGTTACAGTTTAAATCCCATCCAGCTAAGGAACACCGATAGTTTCCCACAATCACACCATCCGGATTCAGCATGGGTACCACCTTGAAGATGAAAGTGTCCCGGAGCAACTTTGCATCACTTGAGTCTCCTAAAATATAATCAAGGAAGCCCTTCATGATTCAAGAGCTGTTGGTTTCTCCTGGATGTACCCCTGCAGTCAAAATCATGGCCTTTCGCTTTCTTGACTCACTGTTCTTCAAGGGGGTAGTAATCGTTAAAACATACACCATGTTCCTAGTAATTGTGTGGCACAAGACATGTATTTTACAAAGCTTTGACTGTACTGGGTCATTATTGATGCTAGAAAGGTATTCTTGCAGGTTTGTGTAAGTGTATGGATAGCAGTGAGCAAAGTAGCAGGTATCTTTATTGTGTGGAAATTGAAATGTCCATGTAAGAGAGAAATAATGGCGCCCATCTTGCCCCTGGTTGTTTCTATAATACTTCATTTGGTCTCCTATTCTCTGCCAGCCAATATTATGAGCATTGGCCTCGTTTTCAGAATAAAACAGTGGGTGCATACCCCGATTATAAAGACTAGCAGGCTTGGTGAAATTGATAATAGTGAATCTGTAGACTATTCCTGCTTGGGTATTAGTGACTTGGAAATAGTACCACTGGGTGTGTTTATTTGTGAACAGGTCAGGGCGCACAGTCAGCTGGTATTCATATTATGCCCTAAGACACAAAAAAAGGAAGGGGAAAAAAAGCACATAAAAATGTAAAAATGACATTCAATTTTAAATTAAATAATAAAAGTAATAATAAATATACAAATAATAAATTACCTATTCACAGAAAGCTTTTTATTTGGGAAACAACATTTATTTAGGCAATGTCCAATAAGCAAGTAATTGCAAAAAATCAGTTTTGAAGTTTTTTCTTTTATTGGATGCGAAACTGCTTCTATGCTCATTCTAAAGCCTTTTTATTCCTTTGTAATTCGAGAGAGCACATAAAAAAATGGGCATTTGACAAAAATTATATATGTCAACCCAGTTATGTTTCCTATAAAAGAAGTGATTAAAGAGTTCTTAAGTTTTTAAGAATTAAAGTCCCATGTTTCTTTTTTTTACATCAGACATATATTTCTGTTTTATATTAGATTCTAACTCTAGGAATCTGAAATACCTATCACTAAGAAAGGTTAAAAACATATATAAATTACTATGAGCATATGGATTACAAAACTGTAAACTCTTTGAGAGGACAGGAACTGTATTTCATAACTATTTGCATCCCCCATACTTAGTCATTGAAGATACTTAAATCAAGGCAAAAATAATTTCATTAGTATATTACTTATATATCTAACAATTTTACCTGGTTAGTTGACTTTTTTTACCAGGTACTTCCTATTCTATCTGCATTATGCACTTATTGTGTGTGTATATGTGTTTATGTGTGTAGTTATCAACAGTGAACTAGGAATTGATGAAATGAATGTTGTAAAACCATGAGAGCCACTGAATCTAGGTGACGGGTATATGACAGTTAATGTAGAACTGTATTATGCTCTGTACTTAAGTGTATGTTTAAAATTTTTCATAAAAAAATTTTTAAAAAAGAATATCCTTGGATTGCAGGCATGTTCCCAAGCACGTTTTATAGAACACTCATCTGAAGAACTACTCCATTAAAAAGTTTGAGAAGCAGTGTGTGTGTGTGTGTGTGTGTGTATGTGTGTGTGACAATTCATATTGGCATACTGAAAATGTACATTACAGAAACCTGTTTAACTTTAATTCATAGTTCTCAAAATTGTTTGAATCCAGAACCTTCCATACCTACCCCCTTACAGTAATCTCTAAGTAGCATCTATACTTCAAGGAATTATAGTTCAGTAAAGGATACTAAAACTAATGTATCTAATACAGGAAATAATAAATAGTTGACAGTCTAGCTCCTCAAATAAAAATAATTAAAACCTACACTTTGATTTTGCGGCGGACGACATGGCGGCCTCCACGCTCAGCGCTCTGCTGCGGACAGTCTGGCAGGTGGTTCCTTCATCAGCTTCAGGCCAAGTTTGAAGTTACTATGTAGATTGGAAAATGCTGTGTGATGTGAAGAGAAGAAAAATGGCCTATGAGTATGCAGATGAGAGGCTTTGGATCAATTCTCTCAGGAAGAATACCATTCTGCCAAAAGACCTTCAGGAAGTGGCTGATGAAGAAATTGCTGCCCTTCCCCGGGATAGCTGTCCCGTTAGAATCAGAAATCGGTGTGTTATGACATCCCGTCCACGAGGTGTAAAGCGGCGCTGGAGGCTTAGTTGTATCGTCTTCCGTCACTTAGCCAACCATGGGCAACTGTCTGGGGTGCAGCGAGCAATGTGGTAATAATCAGCTCCAGAACCTACTGAGCTTACAGGAAAACCAGTTCTGGCAAGAAGAGACTTCTCTAATAGACAAAAACCTAGTTTTTATGGGGGTCCAGAATAAAGGTCTTCTCTACCTGATGCTGTCTATAGTTAAATTACTTTTAAATTTCAAATGAAAAAATCTGGAAGTTTCATTCTGTCAGTGAATTATCTTTTCTCTTGGACTTAATAAATTACTGTTCCCAAGCATAGTGTGAAGAGCAGAGTAATAAAAAATACTTCTGTGGAAAAAAAAAAACAAAAAACCTACACTTTGACTACCTTCTGTAGATTACCACTCTCAAACCTTGCTTCAAACATCAAAGTATCATCACAGTTATTCACAGGCTGCTTCAAGGGTGTTCGGTTGCCCCCAACTTGGGAATACACAAAACAAGGCTCTTTGTAGGCTGTTGAGAAACCATAAACATATCAAGCCGTAGCTAAAGTATATAGGCTATTCTGCATAGAGTTTGGAACCACAGTATAACTGAAGTGTCACTAAGGATTATAAATTTTAACATAATTTGACACTAGCATATAGGTTTATGTTGAAATAAGAAAGTCTAAGTATTTAGACTAGAAAAGCAATGCCTGAAATAAATTCATATATTTCTCACAGTAAAAATACTTACTCTACTTCTGGTTATAATGAAGTAATTGGTCCTGAAGTCATCTTTTCACTGTAAATGACTATAAAACTGGACAAAAAATATGAATTAACTGTTTTCATGCATTTGGACAACACAAAGACCAGAATTACATTTGGTTCTTGAAAGAAGGTAAATACATGAAATAAGCCCATGTTTAATTCTTGTTTTCTTCCTGGGGGTACTTTTTACCTCTTAGGAAGATGGCACTTAAGGATAGCATAACAGTCATGTTGAGCTGAGGAGGCGAGATTGTTGCCTGGGGCTGCTGAAATTGGTACCCTGGGTACCAGCGAGAAGAACGCGACGTAGAGGGAGGGCTTCAATAGTCTACATGGTGGTTCCCCAGTCCTTGGCTGAAGGCTTGGCTCTACAAGCACAGGATAAGACTAAGGAAGATAAGACAGAGTGCTACTGTGGGACTGAGATACCAGAGGTTAAACATTCTAGGATATATTGAAATTCCAACCTATCCAGAATACTAAGACTTCACTGAGCACCTCAGGCATTCAATCGTGACTCTAGAAAGGTTGTATATTAGGCATAAGAACCACATTCAGGAGTAAGGGCCACGACCTAGGACTAAGGACAAAATGAAAACAGACGTGTTTTTATAAAAAAAATAAACCAATCCCAAAGGAAGCAAAATGATTTGCCAGCAATTTAGCTGCCTACCAGAAAAAAATTCAACGTACTTTTTAAAAACATAATACAAACTCCTACAACATATCTTTCACAATTTCCCACAAATGATAAAAAAAAATTATGATGCGCACAGAGAAGAAGGAAATGTGATCCAATAAATATTTAACAGACCCCAAGATAACTCAGATGGTACGATTAACAGAGAAGGAATTTGAATATATGTTAAAATACTTAAAGGAAAAGATAGAGATAGTGAATAGATCAAATAATCTAAAAAAAAAAAGAAACTATAAAAAGAATGAAATGAAAATTCTAGAAATAAAAAGTACAATAACGGAAATGAAAGATTTACCAGATGGGCTTAAGAGAAACTGAATATTGCAAAGGAAAGACTCAGTGAACTTAAAAACAAACGAATACAATTATCCAAACCCAAGGCCAGAGGAGAAAAAAAGAACAAAGACCCAGTGACATGTGGGAGATAGCTAGAAATCTACCATATGGAATTGGAGTTGGAATTCCAAAGACAGAAGAGAAAGAATATTATGGAGAAAATATGTGAAGAAATAATGGCTGAAAATTTCTCAAATTTGGAAAAAAAAGAACCCTATTAAATTATGGATCCAAGAGGTTCAGCAAACTCCAAGCAGGATAAATATAAAGATAACCAAATCTAGGCAGGTCACAGTCAAATTGCTGCAAACAGCCAAACAGAAAAAGACACATCACATATAAGGAACAATGATATAAATTATGGCTGACTTTTTACTAAAGAGAACAGATGTCATGAGACAATAGAACAATATCTTTAAAGAAAGAAAAATATTTAAAAGAAAAAAATGTGAACCCAGAATACTATATACTCAGTTGTTTGGGGACTTCCTTCTCCTACAGCTACAGGTTTGGAAACCACTCTGTTCTCTTACCCCTTCAGGCCTAGGAGAAATAATGGTTCTGCTCTATTGACAATTCTATGTTGCTTCACCATCCCTTATTAGTCTCCCTTAATTCTGTCCACGCTTTTGTAAGTTATCCTTTCATTAAAGTTTCTTAAATTACTCTATGTATGCCATCCACTTCCTGACAAGACCTTGACCGACTCACCTCAACTACTTAGATCTCATTTATGTGTGAAAGTTATGAGGTACGTTAGCTGTGTAAATATTTGAAATCAAATATAAAAAATCAGAGGTGCTTTTCTCACCCCAGTTGCTTAAAAATGCATGAGTATATGATTTCTGTAATTGCTTACTGTATAAGAAGGAATCCCTGTGAATTTCTCTGTTTTGCCAGCTCTTTAAATAAAATACATTTGCTTCCTGGAAGTCATCTTTAATATATAGTCTAAGATATTGGGTTGGCCAAAAAGTTCATTCCGGTTTTTCCATAAGATGTGACAGTGAAACTGTACAGGAGTCCCATACTTCCTTACGTTGGTGCTTCAGGGGCAGCACAGTTTAGAATATAGGTTGAGACTTCTACGTTTGATTATTAGCATACTCTATCATGAAGCAGAGATTCTGCATTACCAGAGCTCTCAAGGTGCAATTATTAATCCTGAGTGTTAAGAACACTTTCCTGAGATGTAATCTTAGATGTTATTTGCAATGTGGGATATTTTCCTCTTTTCAAGAATGCAGTCCCAAGAAATGCATCAAACTGGCATAATATGAAAATAAACCATCTGAAAGACTGCATGAACATGACCTATAGATGGAAAGGGAATGATAGTTGCAGAGCACACCGCTGGATTTATCTTTGAAAACTGATGCAAAGTTTAATTCCATCTCAATAAGACTCTTCATTCTCATGGTCAACATGATGCTTTATCTTAAAGCAAGTTTGCATAAGCTGCAATATGCACCTTCAAGAACATAATTAGCACTGAATCAACATTTGGATTAATATGTAACCAGACATGTTTGTGGAGTCAGGGACTTCCTGGTAATTTGCAATTTCCACTATAAAAGCAGAACAAATATAACTAAGAGATTAGCCCAGGTACCAAGTTATTTTTTATAGCCACATGTCTCATTATGTACCCACCATCTTCAGCTAGGTGAACCACAGGATCTTCCTTGGAGCTTGCATAAAGGGTTTCTATATCCAGGCCTGTTGGGATGTACATTTGCTCAGTATTAGAAGGGGTCCAATCTGGAGAAAAAGAGAAAACAGAGGGACCTTCAAGATGGCGGAGGAGTAAGACGTGGAGATCACCTTCCTCCCCACAAATAAATCTACATGTGGAACAACTCCTACAGAACACCTACGGAACGCTGGCAGAAGACCTCAGACTTCCCAAAAGGCAAGAAACTCCCCATGTACCTGGGTAGGGCAAAAGAAAAAAGAAAAAACAGAGACAAAAAATAGGGACGGGACCTGCACCTCTGGGAGGGAGCTGTGAAGGAGGAAAGGTTTCCACACACTAAGAAGCCCCTTCACTGGCGGAGACAGGGGGTGGCGGGGGGGAAGCTTCAGAGCCACGGAGGAGAGCGCAGCAACAGGGGTGCGGAGGGCAAAGTGGAGAGATTCCCGCACAGAGGATCGGTGCCAACCACCACTCACCAGCCCGAGAGGCTTGTCTGCTCACCTGCCAGGGCGGGTGGGGGCTTGGAGCTGAGGCTCCAGCTTTGGAGGTCAGACCCCAGGGAGAGGACTGGGGTTGGCTGCATGAACACAGCCTGAAGGGGGCTAGTGCACCACAGCTAGATGGGAGGGAGCCCGGGAAAAACTCTGGACCTGCCTAAGAGGCAAGAGACCCTTGTTTCGGGGTGCACGAGGAAAGGGGATCCAGAGCACTGCCTAAACGAGCTCCAGAGACGGGTGTGAGCCACGGCTATCAGCGCGGACCCCAGAGACGGGCATGAGACGCTAAGGCTGCTGCTGCCGCCACCAAGAAGCCCGTGTGCGAGCACAGGTCACTATCCACACCTCCCCTCCGGGGAGCCTGTGCAGCCCGCCACTGCCAGGGTCCCGTGATCCAGGGACAACTTCCCCGGGAGAACACACGGCGCACCTCAGGCTCTTAAAACGTCATGCTGGCCTCTGCCGCCGCAGGCTCGCCCCATATTCCATACCCTCCCTGCCCCCTGGCCTGAGTGAGCCAGAGGCCCCTAATCAGCTGCTACTTAAACCCCGTCCTGTCTGAGTGGGAACAGGCGCCCTCAGGCCACCTACACGCAGAGGTGGATCCAAATCCAAAGCTGAACCCCAGGAGCTGTGCGAACAAAGAAGAGAAAGGGAAATTTCTCCCAGCAGCCTCAGGAGCAGCGGATTAAATCTCCACAATCAACTTGATGTAACCTGCATCTATGGAGTACCTGAATAGACAACAAATCATCCCAAATTGAGGAGGTGCACTTTGGGAGCAACGATATATATATTTTTTCCCTTTTTCTCTTTTTCTGAGTGTGTATGTGTATGCTTCTGTGTGTGATGTTGTCTGTATAGCTTTGCTTTTACCATTTGTTCTAGGGTTCTGTCTGTCCATTTTCTTTTTTTTAGTACAGTTTTTAGCACTTGTTATCATTGGTGGATTTGTGTTTTGGTTTGGTTACTCTCTTCTTTCTTTTTTTATTACTTAACAGAAATTTTTTTTCATAATTATTTTTTATTTTAATAACTATTTTATTTTATTTCATTTTTTATCTTCTTCTTTCTTTCTTTTCTCCCTTTTATTCTGAGCCGTGTGGATGACAGGCTCTCAGTGCTCCAGCCAGGTGTCAGGGCTGTACCTCTGAGGTGGGAGAGTCAAGTTCAGGACACTGGTCCACAAGAGACCTCCCAGCTCCACGTAATATCAAACAGCGAAAATCTCCCAGAGAACTCCATCTCAACACCAAGACCCAGCTCCAGTCAATGACCAGCAAGCTACAGTGCTGGACACCCTATACCAAACAACTAGCAAGACAGGAACACAACACCATCCATTAGCAGAGAGGCTGCCTAAAATCATAATAAGGCCACAGACACCCCAAAACACACCACCAGACGTGGACCTGCCCACCAGAAAGACAAGATCCAGCCTCATCCACCAGAACACAGGCACTAGTCCTGTCCACCAGGAAGCCTACACAACCCACTGAACCAACCTTACCCACTGGGGGCAGAACCAAAAACAACGGGAAATACGAACCTGCAGCCTGAGAAAAGGAGACCCCAAACACAGTAACTTAAGCAAAACAAGAAGACAGAGAAACACACAGCAGATGAAGGAGCAAGACAAAAACTGACCAGAACTAACAAATGAAGAGGAAATAGGCAATCTACCTGAAAAAGAATTCAGCATAATGATAGTAAATATGATCCAAAATCTTGGAAATAGAATGGAGAAAATAAAAGTTTAACAAGGACCCAAAAGAACTAAAGAGCAAACAAACGATGAACAACACTATAAATGAAATTAAAAATTCTCTAGAAGGAATCAATAGCAGAATAACTGAGGCAGAAGAATGGATAAGTGACCTGGAAGATAAAATAGTGGAAATAACTACCGCAGAACAAAACAAAGAAAAAAGAATGAAAAGAATTGAGGACAGTCTCAGAGACCTCTGGGACAACATTAAACACACCAACATTTAAATTATAGGCGTCCCAGAAGAAGAAGAGAAAAAAAGGGGCTCAAAAAATATTTGAAGAGATTATAGTTGAAAACTTCCCTAATATGGGGAAGGAAATAGTCAATCAAGTCCAGGAAGTGCAGAGAGTCCCATACAGGATAAATCCAAGGAGAAACATGCCAAGACCCATATTAATCAAACTTTCAAAAACTAAATACAAAAAAAAATATTAAAAGCAGCAAGCGAAAAGCAAGAAATAACATACAAGGGAATCCCCATAAGGTTAACAACTGATCTTTCAGCAGACACTCTGCAAGCCAGAAGGGAGCGGCAGGACATATTTAAAGTGATGAAAGGGAAAAACCTACAACCAAGATTACTCTACCCAGCAAGGATCTCATCCAGATTCAACGAAGAAATTAAAACCTTTACAGACAAGCAAAAGCTAAGAGAGTTCAGCACCACCAAACCAGCTTTACAACAAATGCTAAAGGAACTTCCCTAGGCAGGAAACACAAGAGAAGGAAAAGACCTACAATAACAAACCCAAAACAAATAAGAAAATGGTAATAGGAATATTATTATCGATAATTACCTTAAATGTAAATGGAATAAATGCTCCAACCAAAAGATATAGACTGGCTGAATGGATACAAAAAAAGACCCGTATATATGCTGTCTACAAGAGACCCACCTCAGACCTAGAGACACATACAGATTGAAAGTGAGGGGATGGAAAAAGATATTCCATGCAAATGGAAATCAAAAGAAAGCTGGAGTAGCAATTCTCATATCAAACAAAATAGACTTTAAAATAAAGGCTATTACAAGAGACAAAGAAGGACATTACATAATGATCAAGGGATCAATCCAACAAGAAGATATAACAATTGTAAATATTTATGCACCCCACATAGGAGCACCTCAATACATAAGGCAAACACTAACAGCCATAAAAGGGGAAATCAAGAGTAACACAATCATAGTGGGGGACTTTAACACCCCACTTTCACCAACAGACAGATCATCCAAAATGAAAATAAATAAGGAAACACAAGCTTTAAATGATACATGAAACAAGATGGACTTAATTGATATTTATAGGACATTCCATCCAAAAACAACAGAATACACATTCTTCTCAAGTGCTCATGGAACATTCTCCAGGATAGATTATATCTTGGGTAACAAATCAAGCCTTGGTAAATTTAAGAAAATTGAAATCGTATCAAATATCTTTTCTGACCACAACACTATAAGACTAGATAACAATTACAGGAAAAAATCTGTAAAAAATACAAACACATGGAGGCTAAACAATACACTACTTAATAACCAAGAGATCACTGAAGAAATCAAAGGGGAAATCAAAAAATACCTAGAAACAAATGACAATGAAAACACGATGACCCAAAACCTATGGGATGCAGCAAAAGCAGTTCTAAGAGGGAAGTTTATAGCAATACAATCCTACCTCAAGAAACAAGAAACATCTCAAATAAACAACCTAACCTTACACCTAAAGAATGAGAGAAGGAAGAACAAAACCACCCCAAAGTTAGTATAAGGAAAGAAATCATAAAGATCAGACCAAAAATAAATGAAAAAGAAATGAAGGAAACAACAGCAAAGATCAAGAAAACTAAAAGCTGGTTCTCTGAGAAGATAAACAAAATTGATAAACCATTAGCCAGACTCATCAAGAAAAAAAGGGAGAAGACTCAAATCAATAGAATTAGAAATGAAAAAGGAGAAGTAACAACTGACACTGCAGAAATACAAAGCATCATGAGAGATTACTACAAGCAACTATATGTCAATAAAATGGACAACCTGCAAAAATGGACAAATTCTTAGAAAAGCAGAACCTTCCAAGACTGAACCAGGAAGAAATAGAAAATATGAACAGACCAATCACAAGCACTGAAATTGGGACTGTGATTAAAAATCTTCCAACAAACAAAAACCCAGGACCAGATGGCTTCACAGGCGAATTCTATCAAACATTTAGAAAAGATCTAACACCTATCCTTCTCAAACTCTTCCAAAATATAGCAGAGGGAGGAACACTCCCAAACTCATTCTACGAGGCCACCATCACCCTGATACCAAAACCAGACAAAGATGTCACAAAGAAAGAAAACTACAGGCCAATATCACTGATGAACATAGATGCAAAAATCCTCAACAAAATACTAGCAAACAGAATCCAAGAGCACATTAAAAGGATCATACACCATGATCAAGTGGGGTTTATCCCAGGAATGCTAGGATTCTTCAATATACGCAAATCAATCAATGTGATACACCATATTAACAAACTGAAGGAGAAAAAACACATGATCATCTCAATAGATGCAGAGAAAGCTTTTGACAAAATTCAACACCCATTTATGGTAAAACACTCCAGAAAGTAGGCATAGAGGGAACTTTCCTCAACATAATAAAGGCCATATATGACAAACCCACAGCCAACACTGTCCTCAATGGTGATAAACTGAAACCGTTTCCACTACGATCAGGAAGAAGACAAGGTTGCCCACTCTCACCACTATTATTCAATATAGTTTTGGAAGTGTTAGCCACAGCAGTCAGAGAAGAAAAAGAAATAAAAGGAATCCAAATCTGAAAAGAAGAAGTAAAGCTGTCACTGTTTGCAGATGACATGATACTATACAGAGAATCCTAAATATGCCTCCAGAAAACTACTAGAGCTATCAATGAATTTGGGAAAGTAGCAGGATACAAAATTAATGCACAGAAATCTCTTGCATTCCTATACACTAATGATAAAAAATCTGAAAGTGGAGAAGATGGTGGAAGAGTAAGACGCGGAGATCACCTTCCTTCCCACAGATACAGTAGAAATACATCTACACGTGGAACTGCTCCTACAGAACACCACTGAACGGTGGCAGAAAACATCAGACCTCCCCAAAGGCAAGAAACTCCCCCCGTACTTGGGTAGGGCAAAAGAAAAAAGAAATAACAGAGACAAAAGAATAGGGACGGGACCTGCACCAGTGGGAGGGAGCCGTGAAGGAGGAAAGATTTCCACGCACTAGGAAGCCCCTTTGCGGGCAGAGACTGCGGGTGGCAGAGGGGGGAAGCTTCGGAGCCATGGAGGAGAGCGCAGCAACAGGGGTGCGGAGGGCAAAGTGGAGAGACTCCCGCACAGAGGCTCGGCGCCGGCCAGCACTCACCAGCCCGAGAGGCTTGTCTGATCACCTGCCGGGGCGGGCGGGGCTGGGAGCTGAGGCTCGGGCTTCGGTCGGTCGGATCGCAGGGAGAGGACTGGGGTTGGCGGCGTGAACACAGCCTGAAGGGGTTAGTGCACCACCGCTAGCCGGGAGGGAGTCCGGGAAAAAGTGTGCAGCTGCCGAAGAGGCAAGAGACTTTTTCTTCCCTCTTTGTTTCCTGGTGCGCGAGGAGAGGGGATTCAGAGCGCCGCCTAAATGAACTCCAGAGACGGGCGTGAGCCGCAGTGATCAGCACGGGCCCCAGAGACAGGCGTGAGACGCTAAGGCTGCTGCTGCCGCCACCAAAAAGCCTGTGTGCGAGCACAGGTTACTCTCCACACCGCCCCTCCCTGTAGCCTGTGCAGCCCGCCACTGCCAGGGTCCCGTGATCCGGGGACAACTTTCCCGGAAGAACGCACTGCGCGCCTCAGGCTGGTGCAACGTCACGCTGGCCTCTGCCGCCGCAGGCTCGCCCCGCCGCCTTTGTACCCCTCCCTCCCCCCGGCCTGAGTGAGCCAGAGCCCCCGAAGCAGGTGCTCCTTTAACCCCGTCCTGTCTGGGCGGGGAACAGACGCCCTCAGGCGATCTACACGCAGAGGCGGGTCCAAATCCAAAGCTGAACCCCGGGAGCTGTGCGAACAAAGAAGAGAAAGGGAAATCTCTCCCAGCAGCCTCAGAAGCAGTGGATTAAAACTCCACAAACAACTTGATGTGCGTGCATCTGCTGAATACCTGAATAGACAACGAATCATCCCAAATTCAGGAGGTGGACTTTGGGAGCAGGATATATTAATTTTTCTTTCCCCTTTTCCTTTTTTTGTGAGTGTATATATGTATGCTTCTGGGTGAGATTTTGACTGTATAGCTTTGCTATCACCATTTGTCCTAGGGTTCGGTCGGTCTGTTTTTTTTTTTTTTTTACTTAAAAAAAATTTTTTTCTTAACAAATGTTTTCTTAATAATTTTTTCCTTATTTTCTATATTTAAAAATTAAAAAAAATTTTTTCTTAGTAAGTTTTTTCATATTTTTTATTAAAAAAATTTTTTTCTTAATAATTTTTTTCTTATTTTTTATTATAAAAAATTAATAAATTTATTTTTAAAAATTAAAAAAAAATTTTTTTCTTAATAAATTTTTTCTTAATTTTTTTCTTATTTTTTATTATAATAGCTTTATTTTATTTTATTTTATCCTCTTTCTTTCTTTCTTTCTTTCTATTTTTTCTCCCTTTTATTCTGAGCCGTGTGGATGAAAGGCTCTTGGTGCTCCAGCCAGTCATCAGGGCTGTGCCTCTGAGGTGGGAGAGCCAACTTCAGGACACTGGTCCACAAGAGACCTCCCAGTTCCACGTAATACCAAACGGCGAAAACCTCTCAGAGATCTCCATCTCAACATCAAGACCCAGCTTCACTCAACGACCAGCAAGCTACGGTGCTGGACACCCTATGCCAAACAACTAGCAAGACAGGAACACAGCCCCATCCATTAGCAGAGAGGCTGCCTAAAATCATAATAAGGCCACAGACACCCCAAAACACACCACCAGACGTGGACCTGCCCACCAGAAAGACAAGATCCAGCCTCATCCACCAGAACACAGGCACTAGTCCCTTCCACCAGGAAGCCTACACAACCCACTGAACCAACCTTAGCCACTGGGGACAGATACCAAAAACAACGGGAACTACGAACCTGCAGCCTGTGAAAAGGAGACCCCAAACACAGTAAGATAAGCAAAATGAGATGACAGAAAAACACACAGCAGATGAAGGAGCAGGGTCAAAACACACCAGACCTAACAAATGAAGAGGAAATAGGCAGTCTACCTGAAAAAGAATTCAGAATAATGATAGTAAAGATGATCCAAAATCTTGGAAATAGAATAGACAAAATGCAAGAAACATTTAACAAGGACATAGAAGAAGTAAACAGGAACCAAGCAACGATGAAAAACACAATAAATGAAATTAAAAATACTCTAGACGGGATCAATAGCAGAATAACTGAGGCAGAAGAATGGATAAGTGACCTGGAAGATAAAATACTGGAAATAACTACTGCAGAGCAGAATAAAGAAAAAAGAATGAAAAGAACTGAGGACAGTCTCAGAGACCTCTGGGACAACATTAAACACACGAACATTCGAATTATAGGGGTCCCAGAAGAAGAGAAAAAGAAAGGGACTGAGAAAATATTTGAAGAGATTATAGTTGAAAACTTCCCTAATATGGGAAAGGAAATAGTTAATCAAGTCCTGGAAGAACAGAGAGTCCCATACAGGATAAATCCAAGAAGAAACACGCCAAGACACATATTAATCAAACTATCAAAAATTAAATATAAAGAAAACATATTAAAAGCAGCAAGGGAAAAACAACAAATAACACACAAGGGAATCCCCATAAGGTTAACAGCTGATCTTTCAGCAGAAACTCTGCAAGCCAGAAGGGAGTGGCAGGATATACTTAAAGTGATGAAGGAGAAAAACCTACAACCAAGATTACTCTACCAGCAAGGATCTCATTCAGATGTGATGGAGAAATTAAAACCTTTACAGACAAGCAAAAGCTGAGAGAGTTCAGCACCACCAAACCAGCTTTACAACAAATGCTAAAGGAAATTCTCTAGGCAAGAAACACAAGAGAAGGAAAACACCTAGAATAACAAACCCAAAACATTTAAGAAAATGGGAATAGGAACATACATATCGATAGTTACCTAAAATGTAAATGGATTAAATGCTCCCACCAAAAGACACAGACTGGCTGAATGGATACAAAAACAAGACCCATGTATATGCTATCTACAAGACACCCACTTCAGACCTAGGGACACAAACAGACTGAAAGTGAGGGGATGGAAAAAGATATTCCATGCAAATGGATATCAAAAGAAAGCTGGAGTAGCAATTCTCATATCAGACAAAATAGACTTTAAAATAAAGAATATTACAAGAGACAAAGAAGGACACTATATAATGATCAAGGGATCGATCCAAGAGGAAGGTATAACAATTGTAAATATTTATGCACCCAACATAGGAGCACCTCAATACATAAGGCAAATACTAACAGCCATAAAAGGGGAAATCGACAGCAACACAATCATAGTAGGGGACTTTAACACCCCACTTTCACCAATGGACAGATCATCCAAAATGAAAATAAATAAGGAAACACAAGCTTTAAATGATACATTAAACAAGATGGACTTAAGTGATATTTATAGGACATTCCACCCAAAAACAACAGAATACACATTTTTCTCAAGTGCTCATGGAACATTCTCCAGGATAGATCATACACAAATCAAGCCTTGGTAAATTTAAGAAAATTGAAATCATATCAAGTATCTTTTCCGACCACAACGCTATGAGACTAGATATCAATTACAGGAAAAGATCTGTAAAAAATACAAACACATGGAGGCTACACAATACACTACTTCATAACGAAGTGATCACTGAAGAAATCAAAGGGGAAATCAAAAAATACCTAGAAACAAATGACAATGGAGACACGACGACCCAAAACCTATGGGACGCAGCAAAAGCAGTGCTAAGAGGGAAGTTTATAGCAATACAAGCCTACCTCAAGAAACAGGAAACATCTCGAATAAACAACCTAACCTTGCACCTGAAGCAATTAGAGAAAGAAGAACAAAAAAACCCCAAGGCTAGCAGAAGGAAAGAAATCATAAAGATCAGATCAGAAATAAATGAAAAAGAAATGAAGGAGACAATAGCAAAGATCAATAAAACTAAAAGCTGGTTCTTTGAGAAGATAAACAAAATTGACAAACCATTAGCCAAACTCATCAAGAGAAAAAGGGAGAAGACTCAAATCAATAGAATTAGAAATGAAAAAGGAGAAGTAACCACTGACACTGCAGAAATACAAAAGATCATGAGAGATTACTACAAGCAACTCTATGCCAATAAAATGGACAACCTGGAAGAAATGGACAGATTCTTAGAAATGCACAACCTGCCAAGACTGAACCACGAAGAAATAGAAAATATGAACAGACCAATCACAAGCACTGAAATTGAAACTGTGATTAAAAATCTTCCAACAAACAAAAGCCCAGGACCAGATGGCTTCACAGGCGAATTCTATCAAACATTTAGAGAAGAGCTAACACCTATCCTTCTCAAACTCTTCCAAAATATTGCAGAGGGAGGAACACTCCCAAACTCATTCTACGAGGCCACCATCACCCTGATACCAAAACCAGACAAAGATGTCACAAAGAAAGAAAACTACAGGCCAATATCACTGATGAACATAGATGCAAAAATCCTCAACAAAATACTAGCAAACAGAATCCAAGAGCACATTAAAAGGATCATACACCATGATCAAGTGGGGTTTATTCCAGGAATGCAAGGACTCTTCAATATATGCAAATCAATGAACGTGATACATCATATTAACAAACTGAAGGAGAAAAACCATATGATCATCTCAATAGATGCAGAGAAAGCTTTTGACAAAATTCAACACCCATTTATGATAAAAGCCCTGCAGAAAGTAGGCATAGAGGGAACTTTCCTCAACATAATGAAGGCCATATATGACAAACCCACAGCCAACATTGTCCTCAATGGTGAAAAACTGAAACCATTTCCACTAAGATCAGGAACAAGACAAGGTTGCCCACTCTCACCACTATTATTCAACATAGTTTTGGAAGTGTTAGCCACAGCAATCAGAGAAGAAAAAGAAATAAAAGGAATCCAAATTGGAAAAGAAGAAGTAAAGCTGTCACTGTTTGCAGATGACATGATACTATACATAGAGAATCCTAAAGATGCTACCAGAAAACTCCTAGAGCTAATCAATGAATTTGGTAAAGTAGCAGGATACAAAATTAATGCACAGAAGTCTCTTGCATTCCTATGCACTAATGATGAAAAATCTGAAAGTGAAATTAAGAAAACACTCCCGTTTACCACTGCAACAAAAAGAATAAAATATCTAGGAATAAACCTACCTAAGGAGACAAAAGACCTGTATGCAGAAAATTATAAGACACTGATGAAAGAAATTAAAGATGATACAAATAGATGGAGAGATATACCATGTTCCTGGACTGGAAGAATCAACATTGTGAAAATGACTCTACTACCCAAAGCAATCTACAGATTCAATGCAATCCCTATCAAACTACCACTGGCATTTTTCACACAACTAGAACAAAAAATTTCACAATTTGTATGGAAACACAAAAGACCCCGAATAGCCAAAGCAATCTTGAGAACGAAAAATGGAGCTGGAGGAATCAGGCTCCCTGACTTCAGACTATATTACAAAGCTACAGTAATCAAGACAGTTTGGTACTGGCAGAAAAACAGAAACATAGATCAATGGAACAGGATAGAAAGCCCAGAGATAAACCCACGCACATATGGTCACCTTATCTTTGATAAGGGAGGCAAACATATACCGTGGAGAAAAGACAGCCTCTTCAATAAGTGGTGCTGGGAAAATTGGACAGATACATGTAAAAGTATGAAATTAGAACACTCCCTGACACCATACACAAAAATAAACTCAAAATGGATTAAAGACCTAAGTGTAAGGCCAGACACTATCAAACTCTTAGAGGAAAACATAGGCAGAACACTCTATGACATACATCACAGCAAGATCCTTTTTGACCCAGCTCCTAGAGAAATGGAAATAAAAACACAAATAAACAAATGGGACCTAATGAAACTTAAAAGCTTTTGCACAGCAAAGGAAACCATAAACAAGACCAAAAGACAACCCTCAGAATGGGAGAAAATAATTGCAAATGAAGCAACTGACAAAGGATTAATCTCCAAGATTTACAAGCAGCTCATGCAGCTCAATAGCAAAAAAAAAAACAACCCAATCCAAAAATGGGCAGAAGACCTAAATAGAGATTTCTCCAAAGAAGATATACAGATTGCCAACAGACACATGAAAGAATGCTCGACATCATTAATCATTAGAGAAATGCAAATCAAAACTACAATGAGATATCATCTCACACTGGTCAGAATGGCCATCATCAAAAAATCTAGAAACAATAAATGCTGGAGAGGGTGTGGAGAAAAGGGAACACTCTTGCACTGTTGGTGGGAATGTAAATTGATACAGCCACTATGGAGGACAGTATGGAGGTTCCTTAAAAAACTAAAAACAGAACTACCACACGACCCAGCAATCCCACTACTGGGCATATACCCTGAGAAAACCATAGTTCAAAAAGAGTCATGTACCAAAATGTTCATTGCAGCTCTATTTACAATAGCCAGGACATGGAAGCAACCTAAATGTCCATCAACAGATGAATGGATAAAGAAGATGTGGCACATATATACAATGGAATATTACTCAGCCATAAAAAGAAATGAAATGGAGGTATTTGTAGTGAGGTGGATGGAGTTAGAGTCTGTCATACAGAGTGAAGTAAGTCAGAAAGAGAAAAACAAATACAGTATGCTAACACATACATATGGAATCTAAGGAAAAAAAAAATCAGACCTAGGAGTCTAGTATATAATAATTGTGGCTTTTCCAATCAGTAGAAAAAAAAAATAATTTACTTACTAATCTTGTTGGCACACTTGGCTAGATGTTAACAGAACTAGATTGGGAGCTTACTTCTTGCAGCAAAATGGATTCCTGGGCTTCCCTGGTGGCGCAGTGGTTGAGAATCTGCCTGCCAATGCAGGGGACACAGGTTCGAGCCCTGGTCTGGGAAGATCCCACATGCCGCGGAGCAACTAGGCCCGTGAGCCACAACTACTGAGCCTGCGCGTCTGGAGCTTGTGCTCCGCAACGAGAGAGGCTGCGAAAGTGAGAGGCCCGCGCACCACGATGAAGAGCAGCCCCCGCTCGCCGCAACTAGAGAAAGCCCTCGCACAGAAACGAAGACCCAACACAGCCAAAAATAAATAAATAAATAAAATTTTAAAAAATGGATTCCTAGGGCTTCCCTGGTGGCACAGTGGTTGAGAGTCTGCCTGCCAATGCAGGGGACGCGGGTTCGAGCCCTGGTCTGGGAAGATCCCACATACCGCAGAGAAACTGGGCCCGTGAGCCACAATTGCTGAGCCTGCGCATCTGGAGCCTGTGCTCCGCAACGAGAGGCCGTGATAGTGAGAGGCCCGCGCACCGCGATGAAGAGTGGCCCCCGCTTGCCACAACTGTAGAAAGCCCTCGCACAGAAACAAAGACCCAACACAGCCAAAAATAAATAAATAAATAAATTAATTAAAAAAAAAAAAGGATTCCTAATAAAAATTTAGTCACAAAAAAATACAACTTGAAAAGTGTAAGAGAAACATGAGAATTTCAAAACCCAGAAGTCATAGAAAAACAGTAGATATACTGATTACATAAAAATTAAAAATTTCTAAATGACAAAGATAAAAGGTAAATGACAAACTAAGAAAAAAAGTATGCAACGTATACGACATAGTAAGCCAATCTCCTGAATATATAGAGAGCATATACAGACCAAGAAGAAAACAAAAAGTACAACCGACAACAAAATGGGCAAAGTATTTTATCAAACAGTTCACATAAAAAAGTCAGTAAATATACCTGTTGTTCATTTGTATGTTTTCTTTAGAGAAATGTCTATTCAAGTTCTTAGCCCGTTTTTAAATCTGGTTATTAGTTTTTCTGCTTTTCTTTATATATTTTAGAGATTAACCCCTTATCAAATATATGTTTTGCAAATATTTTTCCCATTCTATAGGCTGCCTTTTTCACTATCTTGATTTCTTCCTTTGCGTGCAGAAGCTTTTTAGTTTGATGTATTCCCACTTGTCTCTTTTTGCTTTTGTTGCCTGGGCTTTTAGTGTCATATCCATGATATCACTGCCACAAACAATGTCATGAAGCTTTCCCCCTTGTTTATTTCTAGCAGTATTACAGTTTCAGGTCTTAAGTTTGTCTTTAATCTGTTTTGAGTTGATTGTTTTGTATAAGGTTCCAATTTCATTCTTTTGCATGTTGACATCCAATTTTCTCAACAACATTTTTACAGACTGTCTTTCCCCCATTGTGTATTCTTGGCACTCTTGTCAAATATCAGTTGACATATATGCCTGGATTTATTTATGGGCTCTCTATTCTGTTCCATAGGCCTATATGTGTGTGTTTATGCTAGTACCATACTGTTTTGGCTACAGTAGCTTTGTAATATATTTTGAAATCAGAATGTGTAATGCCTCCAGCTTTGTTCTTCTTTCTCAAGATTGATATGGCTATTTGTAGCCTTTTGTGGTTCCATCTGAATTTAGAGTTGTTTTTTATTTCTGTAAAAAAATGCCACTGGAATTTTGATATGGATTGCATTGTAAACATCAGTAATCTTCAGGGAAATGTAAATCAAAGCCACAGTGAGACATCATCTTGTACCTGTTAGGATGGCTATTATCCAAAAAATAAAAGACAAGTTTTGGCAAAGATATAGAGAAATTGGAATTGAACTGAAATGTAAGTATAAATACAGACCAGATTTTGAAGACATAATATTAAAAAAAAAGTAAAATACTGTGATTATATTTGGATTAAATAAAATATATTTTGAAATCAATTTCACTCCCCCACCACCCCCTTTTTTTTTTTACTGGATGAATTCTATTTATTTATTTATTATTTATTTATTTATTTGGCTGTGTTGGGTCTCAGTTGTGGCACGCGGGATCTTTGTTGAGGCACGTGGGCTTCTCTCCAGTTGTGGCATGTGGGTTCTCTCTCTAGTTGTGGCACAGGGGCTCCAGGGCACATGGGCTCTGTAGTTGTGGCACGTGGGCTATAGGGCACATGGGCTCTGTAGTTTGCAGTATGTGGGCTCTCTCATTGAGGCACGTGAGCTCAGTAGTTGTGGCGCGTGGGCTTAGTTGCCCTGTGGCATGTGGGATCTTAGTTCCCCTACCAGGGATCGAACCCACGTCCCCTGCACTGGAAGGCGGATTCTTTACCACTGGACCACCAGGGAAGTCCCTTTTTTACGTTTTTAAATGTGACTACTACAAAATTTTAAATTATATACAAGGCTCATGTTATATTTCTGTTGGAACACACTGTTCTAATACCATGATTCTTCTCATTGAAATCAAGTGTGGCAAAGTAAATTTGCCAATGTTTGAATCCCGAAAACTAAGCTCAGCGGACCAGAAGAAGAGACACCATATAAATCTTGTGGTTCACGAAGACGAGGCACCCATCTCCCTAGCTGATATTCCAATAGTATCTGTGTAGTCCGGGGGAAAAATGGGTCACTAATAGAGTCAGCTGTAAAAGGATTCAAACACAATCATGAGTGATAAGAAGGAAAACCCCAATTCCTATAATTCTTTTACATAGTTTATTTTTTTTCCAATAACATTAATTTATGAATACTTGTGGATATTGTTATAAATATGTTATACTTCGTGGCATTTAAAAAAATAAAAGTACTAATGAAATTTTGTAATAATTAGTTTTCACAACAGCTAGAAAATAGTTGTTGACCTCATATACTATAAATTTATGCTAAATTCTCACTGTTACTCCAAAGACATTTGTTTCTTACAGCTTTTCTAGCAAACTGTCTACTGCTGGGCCTTCTTAAACTTAATCACACTGAGGCAACATTTGTCTAATGCCTTAAATGACACTCACTGACCATAATTCCTCACCACCTACTGGAACTATATTCTCAGAGGTTGCTAGTGAACTCTCGGTTACAACTTCTCAGTTCTCATTCTAGGGCCACTGTTTGACACAACACCAGGAACATAATTTGCATAGAATACAATGGGGTTGCCCCAAGTAGGTAATGCAGTGGCCCTCTTTCAATGGGATAACTGTGGGGCATCAATTTGATGCTGATAATCATCCCTCCTTAAGCTCATTTCCCTTGTTTTTTATGATGCTACACTTCCTAGTTTTCTTTCTATCTTTCACATACTTGGTTCTCCATTTTGTCTCACTGACTCCTCTTGCTCTTTCACCTCTGAAATGTGGCTTTAGCTAGATTTAATTCTTGGTTATTTTTTGTACAATAGCAGATATAGCAACTGGACTAAGAGTCAGACAAACTGAGTTCTATTCTACCACTTTGTTTCTATATGATTTTGGTTGGCCAATGCAGCCTCTTTGAACATAAATCTTACTATATGTAAATAAGAGGTAATATTACCTTCTCTTGCTACTTCTCAGGATTCTTATATAGATCCATTTATCTGACAGTTATTAATCATCTAGTATTCCATTATATGAATAGAGCACATTTTGTCTAATTTACAGTATGACTCAAAAATGGCAACGTAGCTATTTATGAGTTGGAAAATAAAATTAGATCCATACCTCTTACTATTTGTAAGTCATAGAGAAATTAAATACCAAAATTCAAACAAGTAGATAAAAGTACTTAAAGGAAATTTAGATGATTATATTCATGACCTCGGTGTAGGGAAGGTCTTTGTAGCTTAAACAGATATAAAAATAAAGAGCCACAAATGAATAATGATAAACTTAACATCAAAATAATTCTAAACAACAGAAGCAACAAAAGCAAAGTTAATAATGGATTACTATGAATGGGCAATTCATAACAAGGTGGAATATAAACAGTCAAGCATATGAAATAATTCTCAATTTCTATAGCAATCAAGGAAATGTTACTTAAAATAGTGAGGTACCTTCTTTCTTCCAACAGACAGGCAAAATTTTAAAGACAAAAAAGTGGGCAAAGAAGTCTGCACAATAGTACTATAAACTTTCTATGAATATGGATATAGGTATGTGTATAAATGCAAAGAAAAAGGTCTAGAAGGATACATACCAAACTGAGAACAGTTGTTATCTCAAAAAGGAAGATTTGTTATAGGATGGCGGTGAAAATTATCAAAAAAAAAAAGGATAAAAACCTTATCTTCAATTTCAGAATATCTTCAGATAGATATGTGAATATTTAGAAGAAATATTTTCATGTGTCTTTGAAAGTACTCTAAATGTATAAAATTTAAAAACTCAAGTATACCTCAAAATGGCCATATACATATACATTTGCAAGTGAATGACTTTATTAAGGAAACTCTTCACACAGGCATACTTCATTTAAATAAAGATGTACTTCCAAAACATTGTGTCCATAAAAATTTGAATCATACTGTAAATGCATTTAAAGAGCTAATTATTTAAAGAAATGTCAAGGTAAATTCTTATGTTAAGTGAAGTCCTTTATAATGACCACTTTCATTTAGTTTAATTAAAAATCAAACCTTAAACAAACCTTAAAAGTTTGAACTTCATGGGAGGATCAAGAAGACAGAGTAGGAGGACGTGGAGCTCACCTTCCTCAACAAATACATTAAAAAAAAAAATCTACATGTGGCACAATTCTCAGAGAAAACTAACTGGAAACTGGCAGAAGATCTCCTATACAACTAAAGCTGCAAGAAAGATCTCCATGTAACTGGGTAGGACAGCAAAAAAAGGCATCAGGTCAGGACCTGTGCCTCTGAGAGGGATCTATAAGGAAGAGAAGGTCCATATGGGCAGACCCTCACCCTGGGGAGGGAGCAGACAGACTCACAATCTGGGCATCCATGTCCTGGGGCCCTGCACAAAGGAGACAAGCCCTCTCGCCTGGGGAAATCCACTGAGACAGAGAGAAGGGCTGGAGAAGCCTAGACTCTACTTGTGAGGAGTGCACGTGAGCTGGCTTGCTAATAATCAAGGTGGAGAGAGCCTTGCACTGGCAGCTGCTGCCTTCCTGCACTTCCCAATTGGAAGGGGTGAACGCCCCGTCTCTGCTCAAACCACACCACAGCCTGGTGCGAGATCAGGGCAAAGATTTGATCTAACTGCACAGAATCAGACCAGGGTGCATGCGGTGTGATCCAGGCATAGCTGCGGTGACCACTGTCAGCACACACACAAGGCAGTGCCACAATAACGTGCAGCAGCTATGTGCTGAATCTTGGGCAGACAGGTCCTGGTGAGGAGTGTGAAGCAATCTGTTCCCCAGTGAGAGCGTGCTGGCTCCGCCCACTCCACGCTGCAGCTCAGCACCAGGTACGTGGCAGACAGGTCCAGGGAGAAGTGTGCCACAGAGGCAGCCCAGATCCCAGGCAGCAGCACAGCCACCTCAATTTCTGCAGCCACAATGCCCACATCCTCAGCCCCAGCCTACTCTACACCACAGCCTTGTACTAGACCTGGGACAAACACAATGGAGAAAGGGATACGACCTTGGGCTGCATCTGAGAGGAACCGCAGAGACCTACACAGGCAGTGCATAGGTTTGCTGTGACCACAAGAGCCTCACTTCCTTCAGCAATCACCTCCTTTGGGGAAGGGCACGCACTCAAGGGCAATGGAACCTTACTGAACCCAACCCTCAGAACTTCTACTCCAAAACCAGGGAGCAGACCCAGAATCCAATGAGGCAATGACAACCGCAGAGAAAGAGGAAACCCCACCTCACATCAAGCACAGACTTTAGACACTACAAAACAAATCACACCCCTTATCAAGGGGATAATGGCCAGCAAACTCTGAAGAAAGATGTGGCTGGTATCCATACCAAAACCAGCTCTCACACCAAAAATATTGAACTCACACAGTCTACACAGGGATGCTCCCACATAAAAACACCCCTTCAGGACCACAGTAGATAACTGTTTCTCCTAAATTCATAGAGACAGAGAAAGTTAAGTAAAATGAAAAAGCAGAGGAACTACTCCCCATTAAAAAATCAAGAGAACTCCCCTGAAAGAACAACTAATGAAACAGACCTCACTGGTCTTCTAAGCCCCAACTTCAAAAAGGAAGTAATAAAAATGCTAAAGGAGTTAAGAAAGATTATCAATAGAAATGCAGATCACTGTAATAAGGAACTAGACTATAAAAATGAAACAGTCAAAATTAGCTAATTCAATTGCCAAGTAAAAAACCAATGTAGAAGCAATGAATAGCAGACTAAGTGCTGCAGAAGAATAAATAAGTGATCTGGAAGACAGAATAATGGAAATCACCCAATCAGAATAGCAGACAGAAAGACAACAAAATGAAAGCAACACATGAGGTTTACAGGATAATATAAAGAGTGCCAACCTACGCATAATAGGGTTCCAGAAGGAGAAGAGAGAGAAAAGGGGATTGAAAATGTACTTGAAGAAATTATGGCTGAACACTTCCTAAAATCTAAAGAAGGAAACCGATATCCAGGTACAGGAAGCACAGAGGGTCCCAAACAAGATGAACACAAACAGACCCACACCAAGACATTATCAGAATTAAAATGCCAAAAGTTAAAGATAAAGAGAGGATTCTAAAGGCAGGAAGAGAAAAACAGAGTCAGTTACAAGGGAACTCCCATAAGGCTATCAGCTGATTTCTCTGCAGAAACTGTGCAGATCAGAAGGGAGTGGCATGATATATTCAAAGTCCTGAAAGGGAAAACCCTGCAACCTGGGATACTCTACCCAGCAAGATTATCATTCAGAATAGGAGGAGAGATAAAGAATGTCTCAGACAAGCAAAAACTGAAAGAATACAGCAATATTAAACCTAACCTAAAAGAAATATTGAAAGGTCTTCTCTAAATAGAAAAGAAGCAAGTATCTATAGGAAAGGCAAATATATGAAAGGATTAAAGATCACTTAAATAAGTCAGTACATAAATTTTTAAAAATCCAAAAAAATTGTAAAAGTGATTATAACTACTATTAATGGTAAAAGGATAAGCATGAGGATGTAAAATAGGACATCAAAATCACAAAATGTAGGGGAGGGGAGTATAAAAATGAAGATCTTTTAGAATGTGTTTAAACTTGTATGACTATCAGTTTAAAGCAAGTAGATATAGTTATGGGTCAACATACTTGAAAACCAGGGTAACCACACATCAAAAAGATACAATAGATTCACAGAAACCAAAAAGAAAGGAACTCAAGCATAATACAAAAGAAAACCATTAAACCACAAAAGGGAAAACAAAAAGAAGAAGAAATGAACAAGAAAGAACTACAAAAACAACTAGAAAACAAGGTTTAAAATGGCAATTAAGCGCAGCTCTATTTACAACAGCCAGGACATGGAAGCAACCTAAGTGTCCATCGACAGATGAATGGATAAAGAAGATATGGCACATATATACAATGGAATATTACTCAGCCATAAAAAGAAACGAAATTGAGTTATTTGCAGTGAGGTGGATGGACCTAGAGTCTGTCATACAGAGTGAAGTAAGTCTGAAACAGAAAAACAAATACCGTATGCTAACACATATATATGGAATCTAAAAAAAAAAGGGTTCTGAAGAACCTAGGTGCAGAACAGGAATAAAGATGCAGATGTAGAGAATGGGCTTGAGGACATGGGGAGTGGGAAGGGTAAGCTGGGACAAAGTGAGAGAGTGGCATGGACATATATACACTACCAAGTGTAAAACAGATAGCTAGTGGGAAGCAGCTGCATAGCACAGGGAGATCAGCTCGGTGCTTTGTGACCACCTAGAGGGGTGGGATAGGGAGGGTGGGAGGGAGACACAAGAGGGAGGAGATATGGGGATATATGTATATGTATAGCTGATTCACTTTGTTATAAAGCAGAAACTAACACACCATTGTAAAGCAATTATACTCCAATAAAGATGTTAAAATAAATAAATAAAAAAATAAAATAAAATAGAAGAAAAATAAATAAAATGGCAATAAGTACATACCTATCAATAATTACTTTAAATGTCAATGGACTAAATCCTCAAATCAAAAGAGTGACAGACTGGATTAAAAAGCAAACACCAACAGTATGCTGCCTACAGGAGACTCACTTTAGGGCAAAAGACACACAGATTGAAAGTGAGGCGATGGAAAAGGATATTTCATGCAAATGGAAACAATAAGAAAGTAGGAATAGCAATACTCATATCAGACAAAAGAGACTTTAAACAAAGGCCATAAAGAAAGACAAAGAGTGGGCTTCCCTGGTGGCGTAGTGGTTGAGAGTCTGCCTGCCAATGCAGGGGACACGGGTTCAAGCCCTGGTCTGGGAAGATCCCACATGCCGTGGAGCGACTAGGCCCGTGAGCCACAATTGCTGAGCCTGCACATCTGGAGCCTGTGCTCCGCAACAAGAGAGGCCACGATAGTGAGAGGCCCGCGCACCACGATGAAGAGTGGCCCCCACTTGCCGCAACTAGAGGAAGCCCTCGCACAGAAACGAAGACCCAACACAGCCATAAATAAATTAAAAAAAAAAAAAAGACAAAGGACAGTATATAATGATAAAGGGAGCGATACAAGATGAGGATATTATACTCATTTACATATATGCCCCCAATATAGGAACACCTAAATATATAAAACAAATACTAACAGACATAAAGAGAGAGATTGACAGGAATACAATAATAGTAGGAAACTTTAACACCCCACTGACATTAATGAACAGATCTTCCAGACAGAAAATCAGTAAGGCAACAGAGGTCCCAAATGACACAACCAGTTGGACTTGATACCTACAGGACACTACATCAAGCCCCCCACCCCTGAATACACATTCTTTTCAAGCGCACATGGAACGTTCTCTAGGATAGACCACATATTAGGTTACAAAACAAGTCTCAACAAATTTAAGAGGATAGAAATTATCTCAAGCATCTTTTCTGACCACAATGGTATGATACTAGAAATCAACCACAGAAAGAAAAATGGGAGAAGAATGAACACATGGAGACTAAGCAACATGCTACTGAAAAAACCAATGGGTAAGTGATGAAATCAAAGAAGAAATTGGAAAATACCTGAGCACAAAGGAAAATGAAAACACAAACTTACAAAATCTATGGGATACAGCAAAAGCAGTTCTAAGACAGAAGATCATAGTGATATAGGCTTTCCTCAAGAAGGAAAAAAAAGACTCAAAAAAACAACCTAACCTACCACCTAAAAAGAATTTAAAAAAAAGAACAAGGAAAAAACCAATGTCAGCAAAAGGAAGGAAATAATCATGTTAAAAGGAGAAATAAATAAAATAGAGATCCAAAAAACAATAGAAAAGATAAAAAACCCAAGAGCTGGTTTTTTTGAAAAGATAAACAAAATCGACACACCTCTAGCCAGGCCTGCCAAGAAGAAAAGAGTGAGGACCCAAATAAACAAAATAAGAAATGAAAGAGGAGAAATAACAACCAATATCGCAGAAATACAAAAAACTGTAAGAGAATACTATGAGGAATTATATGCCAACAAATAGTTTCTAGAAACACAGAGCCTGCCAAAACTGAGTCAAGAAGAAACAGATAACTTGAGCAGACCAATCACTACAAGTGAAATAGAATCGGTAAAAAAAAACCTTCCTGCAAACAAAAGTCCAGGACCAGATGGCTTCACTGGAGAATTCTACGGAACATACAAAGAAGAACTTACACTGATCCTTCTCAAACTATTCCAAAAAACTGAAGATGAGGGAACACGTCCAAACTTATTCTATTAAGCTACCATTGCCCTGATACCAAAACCAAAAAGGGACTACAAAAAAAGAAAATTACAGGCCAATATCTTTGATGAATATAGATGCAAAAAATCCTTAACAAAATATTAGTAAGCCAAATACATAAAAAGGATCATACACTATGGTCAAGTTGGATTCATTCCAGGTTCGCAAGGATAGTTCAACATACGGAAATCAATCAATGTGATACACCACATTACCAAGAGGAAAGCCAAAAACCACATGATCATTTAAATAGGCACAGAAATGCACGGATCATCTAGACAGAAAATCAACAAGGAAACACAGGCCTTAAATGACACATTCACCAGATGGACTTAATTGATATTTATAGAACATTCCATCCAAAAGCAGCAGAATAGACTTCCTTCTTAAGTGCACCTGGAACATTCTCCAGGATAGATCACATGTTGGGCCACAAATCAAGCCTCAGTAAATTTAAGAAAATTGAAATCATATCAAGCAACCTTTCCAACCACAACGTTATGAGATTAGAAATCAGTTACAGGGAAAAAACTGTAAAAAACACAAACACATGGAGCCTAAACAATATGTTACTAAACGACCAATGGATCACAGAAGAAATCAAAAAGGAAATCAAAAAATACCTAGAGACAAATGACAATGAAAACACGATGATCCAAAACCTATGGGACGCAGCAAAAGCAGTTCTAAGAGGGAAGTTTACAGCAATAAAATCTTACCTCAGAAAACAATAAAAATCTCAAACAACCTAAATCTTACACCTAAAGCAACTAGAGAAAGAAGAACAAACAAAACTCAATGTTAGTAGAAGGAAAGAAATCATAAAGATCAGAGGAGAAATAATGAAATAGAAACAAAGAAAACAATAGAAAAGATCAATGAAACTGAAAGCTGGATCTTTGAAAAGATAAACAAAATTGATAAATCTTTAGCCAGACTCAAGAAAAAAAGGGAGAGGGTTCAAATCAATAAAATTAGAAATGAAAAAGGAGAAGTTACAATGGACACCACAGAAATACAAAGGAACATAAGAGACTACTACAAACAACTATAAGCCAATAAAATGGACAACCTAGAAGAAATGGACAAATTCTTAGAAGGGTACAACTTTCCAAGACTGAACCAGGAAGAAACAGAAAGTATGAACAAACCAATCAGAAGTACTGAAATTGAAACAGTGATTGAAAAACTTCCAACAAACAAAAGTCCGGGACCAGATGGCTTCAGAGGCGAATTCTATCAAACATTTAGAGAAGAGCTAACACCCATCCTTCTCAAACTCTTCCAAAAACTTGCAGAGGAAGGAACACTCCCAAGCATATTCTACATTAAAAGGATCATACACCATGATTTATCCCAGGGATGCAAGGATTCTTCAACATCTGCAAATCAATCAGTGTGATACACCACATTAACATATTGAAGAATAAAAACCATATAATCATCTCAATAGATGCAGAAAAAGCATTTGACAAAATTCAACACCCATTTATGATAAAAACTCTCCAGAAGTGGGCATAGAGGGAACTTACCTCAACATAATAAAGGCCATATAAGACAAACCCACAGCTAACATCATTTTCAATGGTGAAAAGCTAAAAGCATTCCTTCTAATATCAGGAACAAGACAAGGATGTCCACTGTCACCACTTTCATTCAACATAGTTTTGGAAGTCCTAGCTACAGGAGTAAGAGAAGAGAAAGAAATAAAAGGAATCGAAATTGGAAAAGAAGAAGTTAAATTACCACTGTTTGCAGATGACATATTATACACAGAAAATGCTATAGATGATACCAGAAAGGTACTAGAGCTCATCAATTGAATTAGGTAAAGTTGCGGGATACAAAATTAATACACGGAAATCTCTTGCATTCCTATACACTAACAACAAAAGATCAGGAAGAGAAATTAAGGAAACAATCCCATTCACCATTGCATCAAAAAATATAACCTACTAAGGAGACAAAAGACTTGTACTCTGAAAACTATAAGACACTGATGCAAGAAATCGAAGATGATACAAACAGATGGAAAGATATACCATGTTCCTGGATCGGAAGAATCAATATTGTCAAAATGACTATACTATCCAAGGCAATCTACAGATTCGGTGCAATCCTTATCAAATTACCGATGGCATTTTTCATAGAACTAGGACAAAAAATTTAAAATCTGTATGGAAACACAAAAGACCCTGAATAGCCAAATCAATCCTGAGAAAGAAAAACAGAGCTGGAAGAATCAGGCTCCCTGACTTCAGACTATACTACAAAACAGTGTGGTACTGGCACAAAAATAAACACATAGATCAATGGAACAGGATAGAAAGCCCAGAAATAAACCCACACCCCTATGGTCAATTAATCTATGACAAAGGAGGCAAGAATATACAATGGAGAAAAGACAGTCTCTTCAAGAAGTGGTGCTGGGAAAACTGGACAGCTGCATGCAAAAGAATGAAATTAGAACATTCTCTAACACCATATACACACATAAAGTCAAAATGGATCAAAGACCTAAATGTAAGGCCAGACGCTAAAAAATTCCTAAAGGAAAACATAGGGAGAACACTCTTTGACATAAATTGCAACAATTATGTTCTTTGATCCACCTCTTAGAGTAATGAAAATAAAGCAAAAATAAACAAATGGGATCTAATTAAACTTAAAAGTTTCTGCACAGCAAAGGAAACCATAACCAAAACGAACAGACCCACAGAATGGGAGAAAACATTTGCAAACGAAGTGACCAACTAGGGATTAATCTCAAATTATACAAATAAAAACAAAAAAACAAAAACAAACAACCCAATCAAAAAATGGGCAGAAGATCTAAATAGACATTCCTCCAAAGGAGACATACAGATGGCCAACGGGCACATGAAAAGATGCTCAACATCACTAATTATCAGAGAAATGCAAATCAAAACTACAATGAGGTATCACCATACACCAGTCAGAATGGCCATCATCAACAAGTCTACAAACAATAAATGTTGGAGAGGGTGTGGAGAAAAGGGAACCCTCCTGCACTGTTGGTGGGAATGTAAATTGGTACAGCCACTATGGAGAACAGTCTGGAGGTTCCTTAAAAAACTAAAAATAGAACTACAATGATCCAGCAATCCCACTTCTGGGCACATATCCAGAGAAAACCATAACTGAAAAGCTACATGCACCCCAATGTTCAGCACTATTTACAACAGCCAAGACATGGAAGCAACCTAACTGTCCATTGACAGAGGAATGGATAAAGAAGATGTGGTACATATATACAATGGAATATTACTCAGCCATAAAAATAATGAAATAATGCCATTTGTAGCAACATGGATGAACCTAGAGCTTATCATACTAATAAGTCAGACAGAGAAAGACAAATATCATATGAAATCACTCATATGTGGAATCTAATTTTAAAAAATGATACAAATGAACTTATTTACAAAACAGAAACCAACTTAATAGATTTTGAAAACAAACTTATGGTTACCAAAGGGGAAACGTTGGGCAGGGGGGAATAAATCAGCAGCTTGGGATTACATACAGACACCACTATATATAAGATAGATAACCAGCAAGGACCTACTGTATAGCACAGGGAACTCTACTCAGTATTCTGTGATAACCTATATGAGGAAAGAATCTGAAAAAGAATGAACATATGTATACGTATAACTGAATCACTTTGCCGTACACCTGCAACTAAAACAACATTGTGAATCAACTGTACGCCAATAAAATTTAAAAACCAACAAACAAACAAAAAACAACCCAGTCAAAAAATGAGCAGAAGACTTATTTAGATATTTTTCCAGAGAAGACATAGAGATGACCAACAGGCCCATGAAAAGATGTTCAACACCGCTAATTATTAGAGAAATGTAAATCAAAAGCACCATGAGGTATCACTCAAACAGGTCAGAAAGACTATCATCAAAAAGTCTACAAATAATAAAGCTGGAGAGGGTGTGGAGAGAAGGGAACCCTCCTACACTGTTGGTGGGAACATAAATTGGTGCAGCCACTATGGAAAACAATATGGAGGTTCCTTAAAAAGCTAAAAGTAGAGCTACCATATGGTCCAGCAATCCCATTCCTGGGTATATATCCAGAAATAACTAAAGCTCTAATTTAAAAAGATACATACACCCCAATGTTCATAGCAGCAGTATTTACAATAGCCAAGACATGGAAGCAACCCATGTGCCCATCAACAGATGACTGGCTTAAGAAGATATGGTGTATATATATACATACATATATATATATATATATATATATATATATATATGTATGTGTATATATATATATATATATAAAGTGGAATATTACTCAGCCATAAAAAAGAATGAAATATTGCCATTTGCAACAACATAGATGGACATCGAGAGTATTATACTTAGTGAAATAAGTTAGACAGAGGAAGACAAATATTATATCACTTATATATAGAATCTAAAAAATAATACAAATGAATCTATATACAAAACAGAAACAGACTCACAGACACAGAAAACAAACGGTTATCAGAGGGGAAAGGAAGGGGGAGGGATAAATTAGGAGTATGGGATTAACAATCTACTATATATAAAATAGATAAGAACAAGGATTTACTGAATAGCACAGGGAATTATGTTATCTTGAAATAACCTATAATGGAAAATAATCTGAAAATATATATACATATACAACTGAGTCACTTTTCTGTATACCCGAAACTAACAGAATAGTGTAAATCACCTATACTTCAATTAAAAAAAAAGTTTGAAGTCCAAAATATTCTTATAAAAGTAAATACATATCTCCTTACCAATAACAGAATAATAATTCCCTATATTATTCACTGACTTTTTTTTCTAGCGCTCTCTCATTTTTCATCCACTTAAGGTACTATCAGAAAGAGAAGGGGGAATATATGAATAATCTCAAACCTGTTAAAAGTGCACACTGATGGATGTCTTCATTTACAAACTTCATAAAGGTATCCTCATCCTAAAACAAGAGAGTTTTAAATTATTTATCTTTTAAAAACCAGCGGTTTCCCAATCCAGAAATTTTTTACATCTACCTTAGTACTTAGAATTGAGTGTCTTTAATCTTTAATAAATGAAAAAATTCAAGGTTATTATTGGCTATTGGTCTCAAAGCACCCAACACTTCAAATATCCTGAAACAAAGTTTTCATCTTTCATTTCTCTTCTTCCACAAGGTAAGGTCATATTAATGATTATAGAGAAGGAACAGTTTAAAGATTCTTGGTAAACCTGGCAAAACAGGTTAAATTAGGACTAAAATTAACCAAAAAAAGAAGAAAAAAGAAACACAGAAAGCCATTGACGGGACTTCTCTGGTGGCTCAGTGGTGAAGAATCCGCCTGCCAATGCAGGGGACACTGGATTGAGCCCTGGTCCGGGAAGATCCCACATGCCGCGGAGCAACTAAGCCTGTGCGCCACAACTACTGAGCCTGCACTCCAGAGCCCGCGAGCCACAACTACTCAGCCCGAGTGCCACAACTACTGAAGCCCTCGCGCCTAGAGCCTGTGCTCCCCAACAAAGAGAAGCCACCGCAATGAGAAGCCCGCCCACCGCAACGAAGAGTAGCCCCCGCTCGCCGCAACTAGAGAAAGCCCGCGCGCAGCAAGGAATGCAGCCAAAAATAAATAAATAAATAAATAAATTTATGGGCGGGGGGGGGGGGGAAGAAAGCCATTGACTTAAAGGGTTATACATCATTTGGGGAGTTTATTTTGGGACCTTAACTTACATAGATAATTTATACTTTACTAAAATGTGAAGGAAATTTCTTCGAAATAAGTGCTGGGACCAGACAAAGTATTTGTAACCACTGCATTTTGTTTCTCCCCTCCCCCCTTCTTCCTCCATGTACTTTCCTTTGTTACAACAGTGCCACATGAAACCTATGATGGTGACACACAGTAGGTTTAGAAATAGGTTTCACTATTATGATACACATTATAATGTAACATAGAATTAGTACATATAAGAAAATAAGTGGACATGAATTATAAAAATAAAACCCTAATAATTACTTATTACACACATTTTAATAAAACTCAGAAGAATCTCAGCCAAAATATTTTCTCAAAAAAACCCCAAAATTAATATAGATTCTCTTTCTAGATAGGGCATACTGCACACATTAATAGCTTTGCTTTCAATCAATTTATTTCCCAACTTCAGTGAAAAGTGATTTAAATATCCAACGGATTTTTACAGCCAACTGAATTTATAGTATTTTTACTGGGAATTTATATTTTATAACAAGTTTTATTTCTAAGTAGGATTAAGTTGAGAAAAACATACTGATTCATCTTCACTGATTGTTCTGTCTGAATAGTCTTCCTTTTCTGAATCCTCTGACATCTCTTCCAATATTTGGCTCGAAATTTCTTTTATTATGTAGGTAGGCTGTAAAACAATTTGTAAGGAACTTATTTGACAGTTTTCTTTTTAAGTACACATTAAATGTGTACCCCCCAAATATATTCAATTTTATTTAATTAACAGTGACAACAGCCTTCTCTAAAAAGTAAATTAAGACACAGCTAATTAAACCTTAATTTCAAAGATTTGAAGAAATTTTCCATTTTTATAAGATAGAGAAGTCACAATAAGACAAATCATGTAAATAATTTAATTGAAAAAGGAATTTCCAGGGTACATAACCAAATCATTACATCCTAGATTTACAGTTAAATGCCACACAGCAATAGCGAGTTCAGAATGATTCTGAGGCATTGAAAAGATCATGCATCAGAGAAAAATTACCGTTACTTATTCAGGCAGTGAGCTGTAGCAATACAGTTAATTTTTTTTTTCGGCTTAATTTTCATTTGACCAAAAGTTCAAATGACAGTAGGTTTTTTTCTCTATATTTTGGTTAATATTCTGTAGAATGTCTCTGTTCTAATATTCGATCATATTAGTCTTACTGGAATTTCAATAGTTATCAGAAGGTTGTATCGACAATGACCTCTCAAGTGGTAATTAAGACAATGAAATAATAGAAATTCCTTGTCAAGAGTCTACTGTTTTTGAGAGACCAAAGGAATTTACTAATTTCGAATCTACTAGTTTATGCTCCTCTCTACAAAAAGTGGGTTTTCGAGCGTGGACCACAAACAATAAAGCCCAAGCTCCACAGCGAATAACTTTACGAATGCCACAGAGAAGTCTGTCTTATGGGTGACACCTTCAGTAGTAAGAGACTGAAGTTTCCGTCTGGGGATCACAACTCCGAATTTGGAAAACTGGACTGGCATAAATCTTGATTCTGTTTCCTTACTTGAGCGTATGAGGCGCACCAACGTGCTGACCTGCTGCGGAGTAAAACCTGAGCTTCAGGAGAGGCACACACACAGATGGATCTAATAAGCGCTCCGTGCCTACCTTCCACGTCAGAAGCGAGAGAGGCCACAGCAGGCGCGGCCTCGCCCAGCGGCGCCGCGGCAGTCTCGGGGCAGGAAGGATGACTTCCCTTCTTGGCGGGAAGGACGATGAAGCCACAATTCCTGGTGGCGAAGTCTTCCTCCCACACTCACTTCGCGACACGGCAGTGGAGGGAGGGGCGCCTTTTCTGGGCGCGCTCGTTTCGCGCAGGGACTTTCCCTCTCGGCACTTCACTGTCCCGCCTCGGCCTCCTCACCCTCGCCTCGAGTCCCACGGCGAGGCCAGCAGTCCCTTCCGCGCGCCGGGAGCAGCCGTCCTGCCCGTGATACCTACAGCCCAACGACTGGAAGGAACGCTACCGCTGCCGTTTAGCCACGAAGCGCAGCACTCGTTACCAGGGCAACGGGCTCACCCTCGCGAGACCTCAGACGGGCCAGCTACGCGGGATTTCGGCTGAAGGAAAGGGAGATCCCGGAGGATGACGCGAACTAGCAGCAGAGGAGTGGGCGTCAAAGGGCATCCCGAGGGGCGGGAAGGTAGAGAGCAGGGAGCTGGCGGGAAATTTTAGGGGTGGAGGCAGGACAGCTAGCTATTTGTCCCTAAGGTTCTGCACATCGGTTGTTTGCCATGTTTGTCCCTTCTTCGAGCAGACACTAGAGCAAACTGGTTAAGACTTTTGCTTTGTTGATCTTTAGTTGTATCCACAGCGAGTTGCGTTTTGCACAGTTGTGTGACTAATGATCTTTATTGGATTCGGAAAAAGAGACTTTTCTCTTTAAATATTTGATGGAAGAGTCATAGATTTTCTTGGGTGAGCTTGCAAGATTCTTATCAGCTCAGAGATTCTTTAAGTATAATAATCGTTAGCTAACGTATCAAGCACATCTTCAGGGACACTATGCAAATCACTTTACATGTATTGTCTCATCTAATTAAATATGATCTTCCCATAACAGATTTAGTCATTATTCCTGTACATCCCATCTTGATTTCCCCCTGGTCTTAGTGTAGCTTAGTGGATAATTTATTTGGAATAGTTTTCCAAGTAGAGCTAAAAAAAAAAAGTCTTTAAATGTTTGGTGCCTGCACGAGGCATTATGTGTCATGAGATTTGTAATACTGTAGAAATGGAGATAATGGAAAAGTAAAATAAAGGGCAAAGCAATAGCTTAAACATGAGGTTAATAGCCTCTGCTTATATTTTGTTAGTTTCCGAAAAATACCATGTTCTTTGAGGTCAGTGATTTAGAAGATTGGACCTTCCAGAAAAAGAAATAGAGCAGGTATTAGATCACACTTTCTTGAAAATTAATTACCCTTTATAATTGTACCTTGTTTTATGTAATACATATGTTACTAAAGGTGACATGCATAGAGAATTTTTATATATGGAATCTATTTTTCTGTTGGATTTTAGAGTCATGATTGCAAGCCATAGTGTCAGACACACAAGGTGAAACTCCAAGAAATGATCTAACCAGGTTACACAAGAAATTAATGGCAGAGCTGGGACTTAAATCTCAAGATTTTTAGTCCAAATATTTACATGATCATATTTCAAGTAATCCTACAGAGAAAAATTATTTTAGTGCATAATAAAAATAGGAATTCAAAAAAACCTTTGAAAATTGTATTTATTCATTCTTTCATTAATTCAACAAATATTTATTCAATGCCTACTAATTGCCAGGGACTGTTCCCGGTGTAATAAAATGGACATTCCTTGTGGAGGTTATGTACTACTGAGAGAAGAAAGACCAATACTTGAAAAAAGCACTCAGGTGATGAAAATTGCTGTGGCGAGAAATAAGGGAAAAATAAAGAGCATAGGGAGTGCTCTGGTGGGTGGGCCTTGGTAGGGGTGGCTCTCTTGATGGAGTGTCCAGGAAAGTCTCTCTGACCAGGCTTTTGAGCAGAGACCTGAAGCAAGTAAAGGGATGAGCCACATGGATGCCTAGGGGAAGACCTTGGCAGGCAGGGGAAACAGCAAGTACAAAGGCTCTGAGAGAAAATCATGTTATGAATTATACTAGGCAGTACTGTTTAGTTGAAGCTTAGCTGGAGTCAGTACATTTTAAGAAAAGAGATTTCATTAGGACCTCTTTCTTCCCCAGATAAATTTAAAATGATTTTCTTAAGCACCTGTTCCTTTTTAACTTTTTTTTTTAAACTTACTCTCCTATTCTAGACAGAATACAGTGGAAATAAATTCTTTGCCTTTAAGTGCAAGTGGAAGGAAGACCTGCAGTAAACTTCAACCAAGGACTTTGATGTCGGTCTGAGTTTTTGTTCTCCTTTTCTGTGATCTTATCAGAGAAGGTTATGGGACATACTCCTTATGGAGCCAGCTTCTGCTTCCTGGGAAGGCAGCTTTGCCTGTGCAGCAACCTTTCCTCCTCCAATGTTTTGATGCATTCATCACCTCTAAGCCTGCAGTATAAAAGGCAATATAGTAAGAGTAAGAAAAGAGGAAAAGGAAAACCAAAACAGTACTCCAAAAGGCACAATTATCGGCGTGGGAATCAGGAGGAAAAAGGTCATGTTAGCAACATGGCCAAATGTAAATTGTGTTAGGAATGTGATTTATTTTGTGTGATTATATCATTTTGAATTTGTTGAGCAGAGGCTTACATGAGCATATGAGATGACTAGGGAAGTCAAAGTTATTTATGACATCACAGAAGTTAGTGGTTATGTGGCTGTAGAGGCCTCATCATAATTTGGCTGAGGAAGTCATACTGGATCCTGGGAGCCCTGGGGTCATCTACTACCCGTCAGGCCTTCCTCAGACTATCGGGGTCTAGAATGTTCCAGTGTAGGGCAAAACCACTCCAACAGTTTCCAGATCTTAAGATCTGTCCCAGCCAGTCAACTAACCAAGACTTAGCTCAGAGGCCATCCCCTTAGTGAAGTCTTTCCTGATCCCTGTATCATTGGTAGAATATTTATACTGTTAGTTTACGTACTATGTCTAAATTTGGGGACTATAGTGAAGCATTATTCTTCTGAACACTTGGAAATGAGGTAGTAAGAATGCCCCCAGCCTGTTCAACAACGAACAGATAGGATTAAATCACCTCAAAAGAGGAAGTTGGCTCCCAGGCTCAGGGTGAAGTTTCATGATAAAAATCAAGAAATGGTACCCACCCCACTGCCACCAGTAAGTGCACCTGAACTGTGCAATGGTGAAATCCCCCTTCTCATTAAGGATGTGTTGGCCAGATCCCACAACTTTTCAGCCACTTCCTTTCATTTTGGTATTTAAGATTTCCTTCTGGTATTTGGTATTAAGTACACTTTAAACTTCAATTTCAAACTCGATTCAATGCCCTCCTTCTCGTTACCCCCTAGATCTGTCCCTAGCTCTGGTTGACTGAGGAAGTGGGAGGGAATTGGACTTTTGCTATTTACATTCATCCCCCCTTTCTTCTGAGTGCTAGTTCCTTGTTGTGTTAGGATGAGTAAGGGCTGGGGGGAAAAGGGCAGATATCTCCTTAACTGGGCCAAATTGCAGTCTGCATCGTTGGTCTCCAGTGCTGCTATTGGTCTTTGTTCGTGTGCTTCAAGAGGAGCATGGTGGCCCCAACCTGCCCCCTGACAAGGGGCTGTCTTCAAGGCATGCTCCTAGGAAATAGCAATCTCTTGTGAGGAATTATGGGGAACAGAGGTTAGAATCTTTGATTCTTTATTTACCACCTTATAATTAATTTGGTTTGGATAAGGATCCAAATTTCTGTTTCCATTTACTTTTCTTCCAGCATTTGCTTATGTTAGTGCTTGGCAAAGGTAGTTTGTAGAAAATAAATGTTTTACTGAAATAGTAATGTTGATCTTGGCAAACACTTTTCTCATTAGGAAGGCAAAGCTAATAGCCATTGCATTTATCCATGGACTCTAGTCTAAATGGACCTGCATCTAAAACTAAAGATATACAAAGGTTGAAAGTGAAGGGGTGGAGAAAGTTATATCATATATACAAATACACACACACACACACACACACACACACACAGATTGAAAGTAAACGGGGAAAGTAAAGTTATATCATGCAAGTGCTAACCAAAAGAAAGCCATGGTAGCAATGTTAAGAACAGAAAAAATAAACTTTAAGGCAAAAATCTTTGCTACAAATAGAGGGTCACTTCATAATATTAAAAATATTCAATTCACTTGGAAGATAAAATGATTCTAGATTTGTGTATGCACCAAAAACATGACTTTAAATATGAAAGCAAATTTAACAGAATTACAAGGAGAAATAGACAAATCCATAATTATAGAGGGAGATTTTCACATTTCCAATTCAGTAACAGCTAGAACAAAGGCACAAAAAAATCCAGGAATGATATAGAATGTTTGGACCACATGATTAATAAGCTTGAATACAAAATAGACACAGCACTCAGATCAAGACCTTGTTAGGCCATCTCCTCACTCCTGTGGAAGAACACATATTTAGGGTCATGAGATTTTCATTTCTTAACCATCCTTCCATTTGGAGCACACATGCAAGCAAGAGTAGAAAAAACCCCTACAATACAGACCAGTTTCTACATCACACAGAAGACTGTAACATCTTTGAGCTCAAACCCTGAAGACGCACAAGATTAATGTCCATCCAGCCCTAATCCTATCAGTTTGGTATTAGTACTACAGATTGTATTCTTTTCATTACTTAATTTTGTGATTGACTTTGATGATAACATTGTCTAAACTTAGACCCCTTCTTGTTAGAATGTAGAAGTCAAAAGTATTAATTATTGGGTTGGCCAAAAAGTTCGTTCGGGTTTTTCCATAACATCTTATGGAAGTATTTTTTAAGTTACCATAATTTTGTTAACTCGTCAATCTTATGAACAGGATTTAGGGGACTGTTCAGGGCCTCCCGACTCACAATTTAAAATCTTTGTGAGAAAAGCCTCAGATTTCAAGTAGTGCGACATAAATAATATAAAATTACTGGGACTTCCCTGGTCGTCTAGTGGTTAACACTCCACACTCCTAGTGCAGGGGGACCGGGTTTGATCCCTGGTCAGGGAACTAGATCCCGCATGCCTCAACTAAGAGCCCGCATGCCGTAAGTAAAAGAGCCTGCATGCCGCAACTAAGACCCACGCAGCCAAATAAATAAATAAATATTAAAAAAAATAAAATTACTATGAAAAAGTATCTCTGGATTTAAAGGTAATCGCCAGTGCCTTGCAAATAGTAAGTATTCTACAAACAAACAGTATATATTAAATGGGTATTTCTACTGTAAAAGACAATGCCTTTGGGAAAGCAGTACTGCCACCGTAGGTGCCAGAGGGGTGACATGTGTCTACACTGGGAATGAGAAGGAGGATGAAGGAACATTTGATAATGTTTTTTTGAAGAAGAAGGTTTTCAATCCCTCTTTTCAACCTTTTCTATATATGTTTGGTCAGTTGTCTCTACCAGAGCAATTTTTAATATTTTGTTGGAAAATTGACTGTAATAAGTATTTAAAAATATGAAATGGCTTTCCTCTTTAAAGAATGAAACCAAGACTCAATCTGAAATATGCATTTTGCTATACCATTATCTTTATTACATCAGATAGAACTCTTGTAATCAATATAGTACATAAAAATAAGTGAGGCAAAGACATTTGGAGGAATTCCATTTATTGTGGATGCATTTTCACAATATATATTTATTGCAGCGATCAATTATCAGTGAAAAATATCGTGTTTATAAAATTTTTAGGAATGGCAGATTCACAGAACATGCTAGTCACCTTGCAGTTTTACTTCTTAAAAAGATAACAAAGAGAATTGTAATCAATCAAGTAAACAAGGAATTTATTTTTCAAAAAATTAAATCCAAACTGAACAAAATTCTACCCTAAAACTTATTCCATCCAAATATTGGAATAAAAGTCAGGATCGATCGATATATTCTCTTCTTAAATTTAGACTTTCTAGAAAAAAATATATAATAGTGATCAGGAGAAGCTCTTATTCAAAAGTACAACAAAGAAATGTTATCTCGCCATAGGCCTTAATTCAAACTTTGATCCATTTCACTCGAATGCTGGGAGTCAATGCCAACTCAGGCACTGCATGTGAATTCTAGTTTATCTTATCATAGACTCATGTCTACTCTGTCATGGATGGGTGACTTGTGCAATATTGCTGGCTTTACTTTCTTTGGCCCAGATGTGCTAAAAGCTAGAGGATTCAACAACTCTACTGATTTATGAGGAAAATGGACTTTGGAAGGCACTGGTCACTCCTCATGCCAGCCCTACCCTGGCTAGCTCTCCCAGGGGAACACTGTGGATTAGAAAAGAGTCATTTGGGAGGCTCCCTCATTGTGGTAGGAATTGAGACTAAGACAATTTTGGTAAGTCATGAGGTATACGTTTATAGAACTACACTATATGTATATCTCTATGCTAGAACATATTGCCAAGACACTGAAGTACTCTTTTATCATCTATTGTGAAGAATAGATGAACGCTTATAAGCTAAAATAAGATCTGATATCTGGATTGTGTGTGTACAAATGACGAGTTGATAGACTCTTTGGGAAAAAGGTAAAACTAATAAAAATTACATATATTTTTTGAAAGTTCAACACATTATCAACTTATGGCAAGTGCCAATGACTAATAAAGGTAGAAAAGTTTAACTAAAAAGATGTTTCAGTATGTTAAAGATGGAAGTACTGTCATGACTCCTAAATATTGGCTTTTGCTTACTTTTCTGCTTCCAGAGATTAGCCAAAGTTGGTCATAGTACACCTATTCATGGAATTCCAATCTGTACAACTTTGTCACTAAAATTCTCGTCTTTAAATTTTAGAGAAGGAAGAGACCTCAGACATCATCTAAGCCAACCGATTGTGAACTTGATTCTTAAGAATAAAGTTTGGAGCAAGCTTTGAGATTTAGTACAATTCACACTGGACTTCAAGACTGCTTTTAATTATAAACTAAATACTATGCTTTATAGAAAATGTCAATTCATTTTGACACTTCTAATCTCTTTCTTATAGGTTATTGGGCATTGGAAACATATCGATACCTATTCTGCCATGTTTCTATTGGCAAATATGAAATATTAATATAATATTGTGATTTTTAATTTTTAAAAAGCAGTGATATTGGCTAGTTACAGGGACATACTGCTAAATATAATAGCCTAGCACATAAAAAAGCTTTCTACCATTAGTGTGTTTGTATATGTGTATGCACATACATACATGATCACGTCATCTAAAATGTGGTTCACTATCACTACCAAAGAAATCCACAAAGCAACCAACCTAAAGAAATCAGTACCACTGTCAGCTAACATCAAAATCCAATTTAGATATTCATCAGCATGAAAAAAGTAATACCTTAACAGTACATCTTTTTTTTTTTTTTTTAAAGACAATCATTATTGTAGTATCTAAAATCTGAAATGGGTTACTTTCACAAAGTGTTATAATTGCCTACTAAGATAATTTCTTCCATGCTTTATTCTAAAGTGCAGAAACAACATGATTTCTGTATTTAAAAAACAAAAAAACAAAAAAAACACTATGTTTCATCTTTCTGGATACTGCACACATTCCTCAGGCAATTTTCAGCTTGAATCTCCTTTTGTTGACTTCCGATGTGGTTGATATCACTGTTCAGACACAGAGTTATGATGATCAGTAGAAAAGTCTCTATTTCACAGCATGGGTTTCTTTAGAAACAGGCTCCTGTGCAAAGGCAATACTTTTACCATGAACATCTCTAGACCGTGATTATTAAATATAGTGATAATATACATGGGTTTACTGGGATAATGAAAAACAAAACAAAAGGAAATGAACCCAATTTAGTAAATCAACATAAATATAAAACAGAGCAAATTAGGCCTCTTCAACTGAGCTGGTCCAGCATCTTGAGCGGCTACTTTGGGTTCTTTCTTGAACTGTCTCAAACCTGCTAAGAGAAGAGAGCTTTAAGTCGTCAGGCCATGGTGTTTCAGCCAGACATTTTGTGTCAGAATTAAAAAAAAATAAAAAAGAATGATAATATGGCAGGAATAAATGTCTATGAAAGGGAGGATTATTTTTGGCATTCTATTCAAATATGCTCCTCTTCTTTCAGTCTATCCTTTCTTCTGTTGGTTTTTTTGCTTTCCTTTCTTTCTTCTTTATATTCCCCTTTTCATATCTTGATCTTGAGCCTTGCTCATGGCATTCAGGGTCAAGGAGGTTTGTTTTAAACACTACTTACTACAAGGGCCAGGACTCTATAATGTGTGTTCCAGGACAGGCAGCATGACTGAATGGCTGTCTCAGCCACATCAAGGCATGATGGTACACTGGACTATGCTTATCTTTAGTTTTCTCCTATTTTTTCACTTCCTACCTCCTATTCTTATGCCCCTACCCTTGAAACTTATCTGACCAATGGTCTTATTGTACACCGTTTCTTTCCCTCAGCTAGCTGCTAAAAATTCTTGCTGAGGTATTCACAAATGTTAAAGTGTTATGAATCTGCAATTTCAAATGTGTTGTATAGTTTCATTTCAAAGGAATTACTGCGTGATACTAGTGAATTTGAGATTTTGGATCAAAGGAGCTACCTACTTTGCTACCTCACAAATCAGCTCTGGGCCTGCTGGTTATGTTATTATTATTACTGTAGAAAGAGTTTTGTGGTATAGACCAAGGAGGAGGGGGCAGTATGTATGTGTATGAAGTCTCACCCTGTCACCGTCTCACATTGTACCACACACATTATTGCATAATTCCAGGGAGTACCATTCATGTTGTATATGAGTCGTGTTCTCTGAGACCTACCATTCCAGATCATATCTTTACTCTACTTCCTAGAACCCTGGTTCAGAGGAATGTTGTCCAGAGGGGATCTATTAAACCTGTGATGATGGCCTATGGAAAGCTGACACCTCCTACTCAGAAAGGAGACTATATAAACATTTAGACTGTCATTTCTGAAAGGTCATTTCGCAAAGGGTCATAATGGCTTAGGCCAACAAAAGTTCATTCTTTGTTTAAAAAATAAAAATAAAAAATGATTCCCCTCCATTCCACCAGAAGAAAATTGTACAAGGAACTTTAGAACTTTACATTTTCTGCTGAATATGCAATCCTAAAAAAAAGCAGCATGTATAATTAAGAATGCAGGCTCAGAACAGACTGCCTGAGTTTAATCCAGGCTTTGCTCCTTATTTGCTGTGTGACTTTGAGAAAGGTACTTAATCTTTCTGTGCCTCATTCGCCTTAGCTCTAAATGGGGGTAATAATAATGGTGATTGGAGGGTCAAATGAGATAATGTAGGTTGAGAAGGCATATAGTGGGTGCTCATTACATGTTAGTGGTTTGTAATGGTGAAAATTATTACTAGTACTTTGAATATATTTAGCAGTTATTTAGAAAATTTAACTAATAGAGAAGATGTAACACACTCAGGAAGCTGCACCACACTTATCAGCATGTCGTAGAAAGTAGGAAAGAGGAAGCAATTCTCTTCCTTCGGTGAGCTGTACAGATTCTTCAGTTGCCTTTGAGATGTTCTTCAGTCCTGAGTTTGCTTAAAAAGTGCTTCTGGGTATAGAGTTCTACATCAGCCCATAAGTAGTCTATTCTAATCTTACTTATTGTTGCTCTCTGATTTTTCCCTTTTCAATTTTCCCTCTACCAAGGGAGAAGACTGGAATTATTACTTGAATGGGGAATTAGGAGTTGAATTAGCTCCTTGTACAACAAGGGGTCCTATTTTTAGTTTGTGCATCATTTAGATATTGACCAGAGGCCACTTTGTCAAGGATGAGCGAAAGGCCAAAGAAAGACAAATCCAAGCATTCTTAGCCATTAGTTTTCATAGGGTAGCAAATTTTGCTAACTTTTGAATATTATTTCAATTTTTTTGCCATATCAGCCTTGAGTCCTAGGCTGCTGGCAATGTAACCCCTTAGAATGGTTCCAGAAAGCAGCTTTGAAACTACTCAAGGAGATAGACATTCTTTCCTAGGCGATCTGCAAATTCTGATTTCCAAGCCTGGACCTTGTAAGGAAATGTAGACTATGGTTATACCACACAGCCTTCTGTTTTCAACACCCCTACCACTATGGTGTTTCTAGAATGTCTTACTGGGAACCATCCCACAGATCTAGACTATTTACCTTGTATGACTGACAAACCTACCATGCTGAAGGCTCCGTGACATTGCCTTTCACTGTACCATATACAAGTCTTTAGAAACTGATGGTTACCCAGACAAGACTCTGTGGATAGGCACTATTTCTTTTTTGACCCTGGGACAGCATACTGCAGGATACAGCAGGAAAAGAACCTGTGAAAAACAAATCTTCGGTAGATTACCTTAGTGGGGGAAGTGACCTTGTCCACAGATTGCTTTTCCCAGAGGTTCCGCTTGCCAGATACGTCTCCTGGCCTCAAATCCTAATGAAGAGAAAGCAGACAAAATTGATGGGTGGCTCTTTATATTTTCTAGCCAGGTCTAAATAAATCACCACATCTGTTGTTTGTGTATTTGTGTAATACACTTTATCCTAGTCATCTGAAATGGGTTAAATCAAAAGGATCGTTAGCCATTGTTTGTTTTTATATGGACCCTGACCTATGCTGTGACATGAGAATGGGCTGAAACTATCCAGCATTTAGGTCCTGTCATTCCCCAAGGACTTACTGTTTATTGACCAGTAAAATTGGAATATAAGCATATTTAAAATGAGATAGCCAATTTTTAACTTTCTATGTCCTTAGAAGTGAATCGAGCATAGGTTAGTTTTAAATAATTTTTGGGGGGTTGGATAAGGACCTCACCCCTTGCCAATTAACTTTTCTTTGGTGCCTTGCCCACGGCCCCCAGCCCTTATGACTTTAATGCGTACCAGCTGGACTTCCAATGGCCAACACTGCATCTCTTTGCATGAGTACTTCCTCTGGCTGCAGATGCCCACTTTGCTCCCAGGAGGCAGGCTGGACATCCAGAGAGTTAACAACACCCCCAGGAGCAGTCTTCAACCACTCACCCATGAGATTTGGTGCAAGAATATTTCTCAGACTCTCTCACGCCTCAGGTAGGATAACTCGGAAGCATGTGTTTTGTGGTGGCTTTCAGGATTTCCCAGCAGGATTATGTTTAACAGCCCATGTAGTGAATTGCTTAATAAACATTCTTTATTGGCTGCCTTCTTTTCCTGCCTCACTTCCTGTAGTGTTGTCTTCATGTCTCAAGTAAACTACTTGCACACGAACCACTATTTTAGGGTTTGCTTCTGGACAGCCCAATCTAAGACATTTTTCTAATTGCACTTTCCTCAGATTAAAATCATTTTGTGTTTCCTGAGGAGTAAGAAGTGTATCAGGAGCACCTAGCTCCGTGAAATTAAACATTTACTACAAAGTGTACCCATAAGAGAAAGTGACAGTTGATGACATACATGAGAACATGTAAAGATCTTGGGAAGAAAACACTAAAATATGGTCGATAACAGCTATATATCTTTGAATCTTTATTTACTACCTCATAATTAATTTGGTTTGGATAAGGATCCAAATTTCTGTTTCCATTTACTCTTCTTCCAGCGTTTGCTTATATGAGTACTTGGCAAAGGTAGTTTGTAGAAAATAAATGTGTTTTACTGAAATAGTAATGTTTATTTTGGCAAACCCTTTTCTCATTAGGAAGGCAAAGCTAATAGCAACTACATTTATCCATGGACACCAGTCTAAATGGACATGTATTTTTTTTAATAGATACTATTGAGACTGCAACACTAGAAATGCACTGGTTAAAAACAGTACCATGTGAAGCAGTTCAGATTTGCCTTAATCTTACTGAATTTCTGGATTTTCACTGTGACATGGATTCCTGATATTCTATTAGAGAGTTACACCTATTTAACTTGGAACCAGTAAGCAACAAATCAGATTGTTTTTGAAGAATTCCACTACATACGCCAATGTAAGTAGAAGCTGCCAAATTGTCTGGAAGACTGTTTTAAAAATTTGGAAACTATAATTAGGAACATGCTAATGGAAGCTCTGGAAAGTGGCTATTACTACTTTATTTGATTCATATAAGAAAAATATTTTTCTTTCACATGAATACCCTTCTACTAAAGAAAATGAATTGTATTTTCCTTGAATCCTACCTATGAATGTTTTGAGATCACTTAAAGAGTTTAAAGAGTCCATTTTAAGAAAATATTAACATCTGAGTGGTAAATTGGCATCTTAAATCAAATGGGAAATATAAATGAAATTACCTGACCAGCCTACATTTTAGAGAAAGACCCACTCCAGAAGAAGAGGGAGAAATGAAGGCAGGGAAGCAGGTTTCCAGTCAACCAGAGATCAAAGAATGAAGAAGAAAATTCAGCTGAGAAAGACAATGCTGGGTTTTTTTTAAACAGAAAGAAAGACAAATTAGCATTTTAATTGCTGTATATAACATGTAGTTTAGACACAAAGAACAGACTAACCAGATACAACAGACATACTTAGAATTGAATTCCAGTTACAAAGTTACAGTGAAGTCCTATAAATTCTACCCACAAATAGCAATAGATGTCCCAGTAAAGAATCAGGTGTAGATCAATGTTTAAATAAGTTACTAGTTTTCAGAGACCCAAATAATATTGATTTGACAAGCTTTTGAGCACTTTTAATTCTAGGAAAATTAATGCATAACTAGTAGAAGAGGATGGTTTTTCTCTTCAGTGAATTTTAGAACTGGACACTAATCCCATGGATTACTCTTTTCCTGGTTCTTGAGGTTTCACTGGGTGAGCACTATTTTGGTAAAAGATTTTCTCTCTGGTTTTTCCTTAATGGCCACATGCCATACATCTGCAAACACAAACCCAGGCTTTCCCTTTCACCCATACAAGCCAAGGAATATAAACAAGGGGTTGAGAATAAATCACCTCTGGTCCCAAATTAGAAGGGAGCCTTTGGGAGCCTCCTATTTGCTGCTGTCTTTAGGTAATCCTCTGACATCCTGGGTTCAGGGTCAGTCTGACCAGAATCCCAAGGGTGTCAAACTCACATGCCTGCCATGAAGGGCCAGGCTGGAAACACATGCCTGAAGAGGCTGGTGTAAGAAAATTTTAAAAAAGAAGGAATCAACAAGTTAAAGAATGCATGCCTCCATACCTTAAAAACATGTTCAAATTATAATTTAAAGGAAGGAATATAGAGCACAATGGCCCTGACTACACAGATCTTAGCTGCAGGCCGCCAGTGTGAGACCCCCCTGGACAAGACCTAGACAAAAATCTTTGCTTGACCTGTCTTTCTAAGCTGCCTTCCGGGACTTAACCTTTTGCCTGACAAGTTTTATGTATCTGCAGGATCCGTCCAGCCCTTTCCAGCAGTTCGGACATTTTCATTTCTTTTCTGCTGGATCCGTAGTGTCTGTGAGTTACCCTCCTGCCTTACTAAATTCCAAGTTATATCTTTCCCCAAAGAGACTGCCATACTGCTATTCATGACGGGGCACATTGCTGGGCCTACTGCTCTTGGGATGTGCACAAAGCTCAACGTTATATATTAAGTACGATCTACTCAAACTGCCCTTTTATTTACAACATCAATTACACATTGCTTTGTTTCAACCTGGCCTTTATTCAGGAAGCCACACTAGTCTACCAAATCCAATGGGACATGGGGAAAAAGAGATCATTATGATGTATACTACTTGCCACATTCTTCTTGCCTTTTCTCCTCTATCCTCTAGTAGACGGTCTAGCAAATTACTTACTAAATATTAGATAAAGCAGGCAATGATTTTGTAATTTCCCTGTAATGCCTTTTTGTCCTGCCACTTTTAGGAGGCTATCAATAACTCCAGAAAATGGGGCTTTTGTGGAAACCTTGACTCATTTATACCTATTGTAATAATAACCGTATTGAATCTTTTTAACCCTCCCATTAGGGTGACATAGATGATAGGCTTATCAGTTAAAGTGTTGATAGAAGAGTATGGGTCAAATCCTGAACCAAATACATGAGTATAATCTGGGATAGAAATGAAACAGGTTGCAAATACATGTGAAAAAGTGACCATCTCCTTTAGCAATGTACCATACTCATCAAAGAAGAAAAACATATACCCTTTTCTCTTTATCTTTGCTGTCATGAGAAACCTTCAGTGTGTCCACGAACTTGCTGAACTTGTATTATATGCAGTGTTTTGGGGGAGAGGGTCTTTACATTTCATTAGGTTTTCAAAGGCATCCATAATTCAAAAAGGTTAATAATCACTGATCTGGAACCACAAAACTTTACATAACTGCCATTTAAAAAATAATTTCCACTCTTTATGTCACCTGGGGTGTTGGGGAAACTTGAGGCACTGAAGATCACATACCTTGTGGGTATGATCCCTCACCTCGACTGTCTCCTCTTATAGGGCCCCTTTCCTATATCTACTGGGAGAGGAAGAAGATTTTCTTTTCAATATATTAAGACTGTCCAATTATAAATTGGGTTTACATTAGTTTTATACCTCTTGTGAGGCCCGTATGCAGAGAATCTCAAGCTGAATATTAATTGACTACAAGGAACTGTACCCACGAAAAGTATGGAAATGTTTCCACTCTTTTCTTTTTAAATTGGAAAAGTGATAAAACTTTAGTGAATTTGGAGATTAAATATAGAGCAAAGGGATGCAATTAAATGCTCAACAGTGCAGAGGCCTAGGATTTGGAAAGCTTTTCTTCTACCTCTGGAATGGGGTGGTTGTGACAGGAGTTTTTGCTGCCTTGGGCACCAGCAAAGGTATAAAAGCCAACTTCACAGAGAAAGTGCACCAGTATACAGTAGGGAGCTTAATAAGTTTTTGATTATAACGATAAATGCAAGGCAATGATCAAATACATTCAATGAAAAGGTTAAAAGAATATTTTTATAGTAAGATAGCCACACTTAATAAGAAAATTTTAAATTTCCAAAAATAACATTCATAACCAGGTTTATAGTTTCTAGTCTTACTTTTTTTTTTTTTTTAAATGGCTTTCCTTTGGAGGTGTTGACAAGAAAATTACAGCAATTATTTCAACAACTACCCAGTAACTGTATTTTTGTGTTAAGTTACAGAAATTAGGCAAATTAGAAAACATGGGTTCAAATAGCCAACATACACATTCTTTTGGGAATAAGTCTAGGGGTGCTCTTGACAGAGAAATGGCCAAGATAATTTGACATTTTCATTTTCAAATTCCTATCTGTAATTTATAGAATAGAAGCTAAACATGCAGACCAGTTAAGAGTGTAAATTTGAACTGCCTCAACGTTCTGGGTGGAGAGGTGATGGTCCCATTTTACCTTCTGGGTAAATATAGTGCTCGGGACTGTTCTCTCTCAATCTGAAGCCCTCCTTGTTTGTTATTCAGCAGTCACGACCAAGAACAGGGGCCTTGTTTTTCCCAGGCAAATAGACCAACAGCCTGTTTTCTTCTGTTGCTGGAAGCTGAGCTATGAGAGAAATTCAGAAGAACCTGGAGCTACTTACAGAAGGTTTGGGAGCAGGTGACTTGTTTCCATCTGGGGTTTTGGTTAGCCATTCATTGATGCGGCTGGAGACCCCCACCTTTAAGCCAGCTGTTTCCTACAAAAGGCCAAGCATCTAATATTAAAGAAAAAAAAAAAAAACCTACCTGGAAAGAAAATTTCAAAGCAACCTCAAAATATTATCCAGTATTGTTTCACATAACACTGATCAATTATTGATCATTATATTGAATATTTTGACAAAAATAAACCTTAAACCTGATATTTAAAGAGTATGTTACCTGGTGTTCTTCCCCCTGCACTTCTCCTACCCCCACCCCCAAGGTCAGTGATTAACTCCGGGTACCGTATTTAGAGGCCTGTAGCCAGAGCACAGTGCATAGTCTATTAGCCTCAGGAACACATTCTCCCTGAGCTTGCTTTTTGGTCATTGCAAAAGAAAGTAAGAATTATACCTTTTTCACTGCTTTTGTAATTAACTATGTGATTCCTAAAAAAAAAAAAAAAGAAAAAAGAAAAAAAGAAAAACCCAACCTCCAAAATTAAAAGACGGCAATCCTCTGCTCACCTTATTTGGCGTGCCTGATGCAGTGGGTGATGAGAACACATTGCCTTTCTCCCACATGCTCTTGATGTTGCGGACACCTTCGGCAGGAACAGGAAGGTCCGAGGCTGCTGGCTTCGTAGGTTTTGCAGTTTTTGTTCCCTGAAGTATATGAATTATTTTTAGGATTGGTGCTGGTAAGTTTGCGCTCGTAAAACTATAGTAAGCTTGTCTTCTTCAACACTATCACTTAACAAATTCACTGTGTAAATGCCTTCACCAAAAATGAGAGTCATAATTTCTATTGTGAAAGTACATTCTGATGACATCTCTACCTCCAAATAAACCACTGTATCTACTTCAGAGAATCTTTCGAAAGTGAAATATGCTTTTCATTGGGACTCCACTTCTTGTTAAGGTGATATGCTACTTCATTGCTACAACAGACACTTCTTGAATGCCTGCTGTGTGCAGGGCACTGTGCTAGGCCCTGGGGACGTGGTGGTACGCAAGACAGTCCGCTCTGTAAGCTGCAGTGGACTGACATTAATAGGAGAGACAGTAACTAGTTATACACTATTATTTCACATTGCAGTAAGTGCTATGAAAGATGAGTGTGGTGCCATAAGCACGCCAAGAGAGCACACAATAGGACAATGGTACTTAGTTTAGGGGGGCAAAGAAGGCTACTCTGAGGATGTGACATTCAAACCCAGATCTGATGGAAGACTTGAAAGAGGCTGGTGAAGGAAGGAGAAAACACCGTTCCACACAGAGCTAACAGTACATGCCAAGGACCAGAGACGGGGGTGTGCTAAAAGACTGAAAGACCGAGAGACCACCACATGGAGATTGTAAGGAGGAATGAATGGGTGTAAAAAGAAAGGTGTGCATTCAAGATACTTTTCCAGCAGTAGTGATAGGCGTACCCCAAATCATGCAGTTTCTCTCCTGGTCCTGCTTTGGGGCCTGTGGCATGTGTCATCAAGGTGGGCAGCCAGGGTGAGTGGCACCATTGCTGGACTATGTGAAGGCTGAAGCCACAGTTTTGGCTTCATTAACCCTGTTAGAGCTGTGATCAATTCAACCACAGAAAATAACTATCTGCAATTTGTCTTATAATTCAGTGGCCATTTAATCTTCTGAAAATCTCCTCTTGAATGTTAAGACTTGATTATTCACTTGATAAATCATCCAGACCTCTCTCTTTCTTATTCCCTCTTATCATTTGTTATGAACTATTTTATAGGTATCTCCACTCTGCAGTACAAAGGAGAGGAGAAATCAAATCAAACTGATCCAATTACTTCATAGCAGGCAACTAAAACCACTGACTAAAGTCTACACAAAGGAGAAAAAAACCAGGATCACATCTTGATCAATGGCACCCTACCCTCTTAGTGCTTTGGTACTTGGAAATATAGTACATTATTTCTGAATAGAGTAACACCCCTAGGTCAACTGGGTGGAAAAAATGTTGAATTAGACAGAAGCATAAAACTATGATCCTTCATATATAAAACAATCAATTTGAAATTCATTAAATTCCAGCTGGCTATCATCTTTATATTAATTTATACTACCAATTTATTTGATAATAAAAGTTTTTATAGATAAAAGAGGACTAATCATGGTTGTAAGGGACCTGTTTAAACTATATATGGGAACACCTTTTATAAGGAATTAAGAATATTGAAGATAGACTTGTGAACACATAAATATTTAAATAACAATAAACTCATTCATTAAAAAAAGTAATACCTTCACTAAAGAATACAGGTGGAAAGTAGTAAACAATAATTTATTTAAAACTCTTCTATAATGTGTCTTTATTATTGTTTTCTCTCTAACTAGTTATAAAACATCATTAACATTCTAACACTACTGGACTTGATTATTGTCCTAAGTGTTTCTATGATTATTTATATAATCAGAGTTGATTTCTGTTTGACCATAACTCTGAGGGCATCTCTCACCTCAATTGCACTGGTGTATTGCTCCAGTCTGCTGTCAATCTTGGAGACGACTGCTGCTTGATGAGTTGATTTAACACCACTGCTAAGTAAATAAGCACACACATACATACATAAAATTGAGAGAATTTTTCCATACATATAATGGCTGATGATTCGCAATTCAACAATCAACCATATTACCTTTTCTGCACAGACTTATTCAAAAATTCTGCTCGCTCTTCTATCTAGGAATTGGAAAAAAATAAAACCAGTTAATATTTTCAGTTTATAAACAGTGTTTCTCAGCCCATACTACTATCTTCCCTGAACCTGGGGAATAAAAGTACCAGAGAGTGTCAAAGAGTATGAGGGTGCTGTGCACAGCCCCTCTGCTAGAGAGGAAAACTACGTGCAAGGTATTTGATAATGAGGTTTGGAGACGAAGGTAGGACTGGCAGAAGATAGAGAAATATGAAGTTCTGGAGACAAAGACTAGACAAAATGTTATTAAAATACCTCTGCAATAATATAAATCAAGGGCAAAATAATTACATTTCAAGACTAAAACAATTTTTTTTTGCTTTCTGATGTACTTTAAATTTTTTTCCATTATTTTTTATTGAGGTATAAATGACATATTACATTACATTAGTTTTAGGTATACAACATAATGATTTGATATTTATATATATAAGAAAGATAACCAGGAACTGTGAACTGTTCACTTATTGCTTAGCCTGATTTTCTAATTTGACAGCTCTCAAACCTATTGCTGAACTTAATTTGCCCTGAATATAGGAGATGGGGGCGGGGATGAGTGAAACTGGGGTTCGGCTCATCAGGAATGGCTGAGGCCTCTCATGAAGGCCCTATTAGTCCAAGTGGGAAATAAGGAAATAAGCCCAGAGAAACCGCTATGGATATACACCAATGGGCAGTTTAGTCATTTTTAATACATTCTTTTTTTAAAAGCCAGAAATTTTGCTACAACTAAAGCTGCTAAATCAAACATTATATTTTACTGAAACTGCATCACTGAAATCCAGATGTTCTTTATAAGTCAGCAAATATTTGTTGACTCCTCATGATACCCAACTCCAGGCTAGAAATATCCTCTGCCACGCATCACCTATCATCAGCAAATAGTAAAAGCTTCTTTGCATATGACTGCATGTGCAAAGCACACAGGTCCATTTTCTGCCCTGTTCAGGGCAGCCAAGGAATCTACTAGGCTACAGTTACCCTAGGCTGGTGTGGTTGACCGTCCCCTACAATCTTTAAGATGTCATGGCTTTTTCTGGACTGTTGGCCTGGGACTCATGGATTATTAATAAATACCCTTAAGCTTTTTGGAAAACATGCTTCACTCCTAATATCAGTCGAATAATACTTTTAAAGATGTTAGTTAGGGCACTTCATCCTTTCCAATGATTTCTTACAAAGATAAAATCAAACTCATTAAACATAAAACTTTATGCAAAAGAATGCTATAGGTATCCCTGAGTTTATGAGATGTAAAGGGTCTTAAATCTTATTTTTCTGATTTTAACATAAACTTAGAAGTGCATTTCTGGAGAAAAAGTTCCCAGTTGAATGAGGTAAAACACATTAGAACCACGCAATGCACTGGCACTTTTAATATTATTCACCCATCTATCCATCCTGATTTAACCCTGCCAACCTGTCAGTCAAACAACCAACCAACCAATAAATTATATGTGAGTACCTATTATATAAAGTTGAACACCCAGCGATGTATAAGACAGGTTTCCAGTTCTTTAAGGAGTCAGTAGGGGAGACTAGTAGAACACATAAATGAAAAATTTTAAATTCAGTGGTAGGTACCATATTAAAGATAAGAAAATGGGGGAATTCGAGAAGGCTTTTCAGATGTTCTGGTATTTGAGCTGAGATCCGTAGTTTATAGTTTACACAGCTTTATAAATGAGTTCATGAAAGTGAGGGTGGGAGTGCATGAGTTAGAGGGGGGAGGACATTTCTAGCAGAGCAAACACATATACAAAGATTTGGGGAACCAAGAGGCACGTAGAGTGGTGGGACTGAAGACTGGAGAAGCGGTCAGCGTGGGGGAAGGCCAGTGGAGAGGGGAGGCAGAGGTGAGACTTGTTCTTTGTAGCACCTCTAGCATCATTCTGACTCGGGGATCATCTTCTTAACCTTGGCCATCACATTTATTCACATTACAGAGGCTCTCAGACTCTACCTTCTCCTTTTGTATCTACAATATTCAATACAGCTTGACTTCATTATCACATTTTATCTGGATTTACCATCCATTACTGATGTACTCTTGTTGGAAAATTCCTGCCCTTAGTGACTCTGGGTAATGTAACAATTTGTACTAAATTTGTAAATTAAATCTCCTGCCTAAGGAGTTTAAAGGGGGAAATTGGTTCTTCTGAAGACCAAGAGGTGGCAGTGTTGTCCCAGAAAAACTCAGGGGAAAACCCCACACATTTCAGCAAACTGGCGCTCTCCTTACTCCACACTCCTTCCACCACCAGTATATGAAAACAATAATAATAAAAACAAAATTCTAAATTTAAATTACTTAAAACTTATTCTTTGCATGTCTTATGTAAGAAAAATCATTCACTGCTAGCATAATTTAACTATGAGAAACCAGGTTCTGAGCTTCCCAGACAAGGAATATAAGTCATGAGAAATTAACAAAATACACCAGTTGATAATATCTTGAGGTCAAATATCAAATGTTTCTCCTCCCACTGGCATTTGACAATGTTAGCTTGTGACCATTTATAAAAGTTGCAGGGCCAAGAGTATCAATAGTTGCAGGAATTCAATTGTAGGACATGAAATTAAGTTCTAAAACAAGAGCCACAGCAGGTTCTTCAAGGCACATACTATGGAGAAAAGCACTAGACTGTCTGTTCTTGAAAGCATGTCTCTGTTACACAGAAATTAAAAATGTGTTTTTTCTTTTTTACATATCAACTTTGATTGCTCACATGTGCCTCTCTACCAGAGTGAGTAGACAAATGGCTTTCTGGGAACCCAGGAGTCTGGCTGATGGAAACACTAGAGAAGTTAAGTTGGAAACTTGGTAGAGAGATGGCTGGAGGAGGATGGGTTGCAGTTTCTTCGAAAAAAAAGAGTACAAATTCGAAGTCTAGATGACTACTACTTTCCTCATGTTCCCAAGACAGTTCAAGGAAAGCTTAGCTTGAGTGGCATTTGAAGGAAGGTTGAAAGAGAGAGAACATGGTTTTCTTTAATTATTGATGAGTCAGGAATAGAAGGACCCAGACTGAGGAGGGACCTGGTGCCTGCACAGAGATGGTCTGAACTGAGCAGGGTTTGCCTTTCTGCTCTTTCTCCTACAGCAGGGTACGCAAACTATGGCCCATTTGCCCATGTCCTCCACCCACCCAAAAGCTAAGAACATTTTACATTGTTAAATGGTTGGAAAAAAATCAAAAGAATATTTTGTGACATAGGAAGATTTTATGAAATACAAATTTCAGATCCGTAAATGAAGCTCACCTACTCAACAAAGCCTCTCTCTCCTCCTCCTGCTCCACTCGGAGACCTGACCGAGCTGGTAGTCTGCACTTCATTACCTTTGTAATTCTTGAATTCTCCTGAGGCGGTCAATTATATTAGTGCCCTAGGGGCAGTGACCTTGCTTTGTGCTTCTCGCCTTCATAGCACATAGCGCACATTAGATTTGTTATAAATATCAAACATTAAATAAGAAAATCCCCCTGTGGTTTAGTTTGGATTCCCCCTGAAGCCGCTCTTGAGACGAGGGTTCAAGTATAAGGAGTTTATTTGGGAGGAGTTAGAACTATGGTGGACTGGGACCCAGACCATTCTAAAGACTAAGTGAAGTTATCTGGGGATAAAACATACTGTTTTTCATGTGAAACAGGTAATAACTGTAAAACGTAAGTAACTGGCTTTTGATCATTTTAGTGTGGACATTAGACCTCACACACAATGATACACACATGCACACATTAACCAGCTGGAGCCTGGCTATGATTCTATACTGGCTTTACCTGTTTGTCAGTGCTTTGTAACCTAACTAGGTTGATGGAAAATGAGGGTAAAATAAAAATTGCTCAAAGTTCCAATCTCTGAAGATTCATTCATTCATGCATTCATTCAATAAATACTTGTTGAGTATTTTCACTGTGTCAGGTACTCAAAACATGCTAACTGTATAAGCAAAAATAAGTATTTGAGTCTGCGCTCTTGTTCCTCCATGGCAACCATCCCATCATCTCCCTGAGTCAGCTCCTTCCTGCTCATTCTCTTTTCTTTCAGCAGCACTTCCAAGTCACTAGGAATTATGCTCTACGAAGGCAGTAGTCGGACCAAACTCATCCTGGCAAAGGAGCCTATCCGAGTCACATTTCATCTCCTCCCATGATAACAGCTTTAAAATTTGACATGTACCATTTCCAGCTGTGCTGCTCTTAATAATGACAAAGGAAAAAAATGAACATTAGCATGAAAAGCAGCTTAAACCTTTAAAATGAATTTGCCCACTTTATAAACTTTAAATGTTTCCATTTTTATTTGCTCAAAGTAATAAGGCATGTGGAGGGCGTGGGTCAGTGAGATCCAGAGATAATCACCAAAGGTCTTTTTAATGTATACCAAAGATCTAGTAAACAACAGACAAAAATTTCTCCACTTTCTCTCCTTTCCATATCTTGAAAACAAAAAGAAGCTGTGAAATTGCTGAAAGAAGGAGCAAAAAGATAAATGAAGCAAAACTTCAAATAATCAATAACTAAATCAGGGGCTAAAATCACATTTCTATTATATTTTAATAGACATATTATACGAAGGTTTTCTGGGGAAAAAGTACCTTGAGAGATGACCCTTTAGGAGTGAAACACTTGAAGGGCTTCTTGTCGTCTGATAAGCCGTCTTCTGGCATCTTTTGGCGTTTCTCAGCAGCTTCTGCCCTTCGCCTTTCAATCTCTTCCTTTAGCCTCCTCTTCTCTTCCTAAGAGAGAAAGAACAAATAACAAGGACATCAATATCAGCTTCAAGCCAAAAGGAAAGAGTGCTGTAGGGGAAAGCAGAGTCCCAGAGGAAAAAGACCCAGGTTCTAGAAAGGATGCTATCCCTTCCTCAAGGGTGGCACCAGAGGTTAAGCCTGAGCTTGTGAGTCTAACTGTCGACAAGCACTCTGGGCTGCCCCTTCTCGACTGTGCGACCTTGGCCATGTTACTCACCTGCTCTGTGCCTAGGTTTCCTCATCTGTAAAATGGGGATGATAATAATATCCACTGACTAGGGCTTCTACGAGGACTGAATGAGGAAGCCCCTGTAAAATGCGTGGACTAGCGCTCAGTGTGACGATCGGCATTGCCGTCATCATCCTGTCAAGTCATCTAAGACTGACCTTCCACTTTGTGCATGTGAAATAAGTATCCCTTCTGCCTGCTTCCTAGGAGAGTTGCGAAGACAAATGAGATGATTTATGTGCAAAGTTATACAAATGTATGTTACTATATTTACTAAATTGTACAAGAGACGATTTCATGGTTGTCCCCACCTCAGTTGAGTAGATTATTTTAGATGGTTTGACAAACCTGAAATGGTGTAGATATTGCACCCTAGTGGTGAAATCACAGATGTTTACAATCTGTCTCATTAACCCCTCTGTGCCTTCACTCCTGGCCTAAAATACTCTCCCCTGTCTTCTCATCAAGCTGCATAACCTCTATGAACAATTTTCTGAGAGATTTATGTAGTCTTTGTAGTTTTCAAACTGGATGTTCTCAAGCAGGGACCGGATGTTCATCTCTCAGAGGATGTTGCAGAAGGATCCTGTGTGTTATGGACTGAATATCTGTGTCCCCCCAAAATCCATATGTTGAAATCCTAACCCCCCAAAGTGATGGTATTAGGAGGCGGGGCTCTGGGGAGGTGATTAGATCATGAGAGTGAACATTTATGAATGGATAGTGCCCTTGCAAAAAGAGGCCCCAGGGAGCTCTCTTACCCCTTCTGCTCTGTGAGGACACAGTGAGAAGACTGCCATCTGTGAACTGGGAAGTGAGGTCTCACTAGACAGAGAATTTGCTGGACTCTGATCTTGGACTTCCTAGCCTCACAACTATGAGAAATAAATTTCTATTGCTTATCAGCCACCCAGTCTATGGCAGTTTGTTACAGCAGCCAGAACTAAGACACTGTGCTTGTAGGGGGTTAGACCAAGTCATCTCCTAGGTCCAATCCACTTCTCAGAGTTCACGTTTCTCTTCTGCTTTCATTGATATTCTGCTCCTCTAGATAACAATAACAATAATGATAACCATGACTTCCTGAGTGCCTATTATGTACAAGGCACCCTGAATATAATGATTTAATCATCGCCACAATCCTGAAAGTAGATATTTCACAGTTAAGGAAAAGAGGTCTCAGAGTAGTCCAGTGACTCTCCCAAGGTCCCAGCTTGCCAGTGGCAGAGTGTCTGATTCTAAAGCTCTATCATCCCAATTACTTCCTAACCAAAGATCATTGGCTCATTAAGAGCTGGAGTTGAAAGAGACCTTGAAATAATTTATCCAAACTTTCCACAGTTCAGGGAATGTTTGTATAGGATCCATGTCGGAAAGTCATCTAAAGTCTTTTTACATATTTTTTAATGATGGGAGAGCACTATCTCCAAAGATTTGTGGGAAAAGCTCTAGGCTGAGTTGGAGAAGCTGGGTCTCAGAACCAATTCTATCACTTATTAGTCAAGTAACTTCACACAGGTTACTCAAACTATTTGATTCCCACTTCTTTGTCTATAAAATGAGAATAATGTACCTCAGGATGAAAGGAAAAAATGCACCTTGTAAACTGTAGCAATGCTTACAGTAGTTGGTTAAGCACTTGTTCAGTTTTCAAAATTTGCCTTCTTGTAACTTTATCTGTTGTTTTCAGTTCTGTTTAAAAAGACGGAACAAATTCATCTGTTCATAATTACGGGGTTGCTGCTACATGCCTGGCGCTGGGCTGGGTCCTGGGTATACAGTAACGAACAATACTATCACTGCCTGTGAAAATCTAGTTACTTACTGTTCCACTTAAAACACCCCAGAAACTATTTTTGAAAATCTTCTCTATAAAACCTCTTCAAATATCAAAAAACAACTGTCATTATCATGTGACTCGGTTCTTGTAACCAATCTGCAGACTTTTTCATCCTTCTCTGCTAACTGTTCTTTATTGGGGGACATTACAGGGTCATGGATTCAGACAAGTGGGACCTGGGGAAAATGACAAAAACCTCTCTGTGCCTCAGTTTCCTGATCTGTAAAATGGGGATGAGAAGACTACCCATATCAGAGAGTTCTTAGAATTGCATAAACTAATGTGGATAAAAGCTTTAGAACCATGCCTAGCACACAGCAAGCTGATTAACCTTCAAATGTATTTGTAAGAATTCATGTTCGAAAGAGCAGCAGCAGTTCACCTGGGAAGAAACTATTTCCGGGGCTGGAAGGGTCACCGGAGACACGTCCGCAGGGGCTTGGGGAAGACACGACGCCCGCCGGGCCACGCTGCGCCCGCCTTACCTCCTCTCTGACCTTTCGCTCTGCTTCCTCCTGCCTCCTCCTCTGCTCCTCCTCCTCCAGGACCTTCCTCCGCTCCTCCCTCTTCTTCTTCAGCTCCTCCAGCTCCAAGGCTGCCTCCTGCTGCTTTTGCTTGAGCTTCTCGAACTCCTCGCTTTCAGTTTCCCCGCGGCGGCGGCGCAGCTCCTCCAGCCGCTTGCCGGCTTCCACTTGGGAAGCACCTTCAGCCTCCTTGGCCTCGCTGGCCCTCCCTCCAGGGCGGCTGCAAAGGAGTTGGACACACGTCTGCCTTGCAGCTCCCCTCCTCCCGCCTTAGGGAGGGGATGTCGGTCTGCAGGCTTTGCATCCCACACCGAAATCTCCTCTGCCCTCACTGGACAGTGGGTCCTCACACCTGTCCAAGGGGTAAGTTGGGGTCCACCTGGAATCTCCAGGTCTGAATCTGAGCCCCTGCTCTGCCACTTACCCTGGGTTTCCTTGACTGTACAATGGGGGCAAATAGGCACTGTTGGTGGGATTCTAAATTGACGCAGCCACTATGGAGGCTCCTCAAAAAATTAAAAGTAGAACTGCCATATGACCCAGCAATTCCACTTCTGGGTATTGAGCCAAAGAAAATAAAAACAGTGACTCAAAAAGATACATGCACCCCCATGGTCGTGCAGCATAATTTACAATAGCCAAGGTATGGAAACAACCCAAGTGTCCATTGATGGATGAATGTATAAAGAAAACGTGGTAAAAATACATACAATGGAATATCATTCAGCCACAAAAAGAAGAAATCTTGTTTAAATACTCATTAACAAGTAGTGAGGGCATTCTTAACTGTATCTGAACATAGGTAGCCCATTTCTGACACTTTTGTAACAGATGAATTACTACAGTCTAGTATCATTTATTCCATGTAGAGAATGGCACAGTGTTTCTAGCTATGAAGCAAGAAGAATAAAACAGAAAATGAGTTCAAGATTACACAGTTACCAATATTGATCTTATGTGTACGTCTCATGCTTTTAAAATAATGAGGTACGTCTCATGCTTTTAAAATAATGAGGTAGTTCTGAATAAACTATGTCCTTTAGGACTACGCATTTCAAGCTGCAAGTTGGAAAATCTATTTAGTGGACTGTAATTAGTGTTTAAAAAATGAACTAGAAAACATCAGAGGGCATTGCATGGAACAAGGGAAAAGACCATTTCTTGATATGCTTGTTTCAATTATAAATATATATGTAGATGTGTAATGGGTTATGATGTAAAATTTCTTACTAGAAGTTGAGGTTAAAAAGTTAAAGAATATTGTGCTAGGTTCTTGATGGCTAAAGATGAACTTTTATTTTTAACTCATTCAAGGTTAGAGCGTCCCTTAAAACTTGGTATTGCTTTTTCAGTCCTAAAGGCCCATAGGCCTGTGCCTACAGACAGGAACTCTCCCCTTTCAGTTAAAGTCTCTTTATCTTCAGAGATGAGTTTGCTCTCTCTTTGTGTTCATCGTGTTAGTGTCTGGTAGGACTGGCAAACACATGCCCAGAGAAACTTCTCTGGATTCCACTACGTGTCACTCAGTCTTTATATTGGGCATTCAAATGCCCATCATTAGGGACTGGTTAAATAAATCATGACCCATCCACCCAGTGGGACACTCTAACATTAACTGTAGGCTTATATTCACTGGTATAGAAGGCTAGCTAAGACACATTGCTATGCACAAAGCAAGAATCACTTTAAAATAGAGATTTATAATTATATACACATACACATACTATATGTATATGTGTGTGTGTGTTTTGAATGTATATACATAGAGAGCATCTGGAAAAAATGTTACTGGTGGTTTCCTTGGGTGATGGGTACTTAACTTGCTCCTTGAATTGAGATTTTCATGTCACGTTTTAGAGAAAACAATTTAGCTATAAGAAAACGGGTCTATCAAAGGGAACAGTAATTAAATCAAACAAAAGGAGCTATGCTCAAAACAGGAACAAGAGTTCTGTCCACATCACCTCTGCTCAGATATGCAGGCATGCCCTCAGCATTAGGGTAGCACTAATATGGAAATTTCTTCCAGAAGATTCTTTCCTCTATCCTTGGCTTCGCTAGGTGAAAGTTGAGATGAACATCAGACCTTTCACCACGAACACAGTTTGTTTTCAGTTAGACTATTAGGCACTAAGCTAAGGTAAATAGAGGCTCTTACTCCCTTCCTGGCTCCTCACCTTGTAACCATATGGAGCAAAACGAGGCGTCTCTGCTTCTATCGGCATCAACTTCTAATTGAAACTAAAACTAAGGTATGTTGGCAGCTAAACAAAAACTAACAATATGGTGGCAGCTTGTTTCATTTTTCTTCTGCCCAGACATAGAAAAATTAAAGCAAGAGTCCCATTTACGGGTTCTCACTGCTTAATCTGTTGCCATCCCTTGTGACTTCTCTCTTTGAGTTACCCAGTTATCTGGATTTTCAAACAATGGGCATGTTAATTATTAATTTGAGCTTTGACTGAAGCTGGTTGACAAGTTTGCCAATTGTTAACCAAACTTCTTTCTACTGACAGATTTTTTTAATGTTATTTCTCTTAACAAAATTGTACTCTTATCTACAACACATGTTTTAAACTATAAAGTAATTATACAATAATATTATTAGGTAATATTCTTTGAACACTTTTTATGAACCTGACACTGTTCTAGTGCTTTAACACATTAAACTACTGGCACTTCAGCAAGCTCTGCACTCAGCTTATCAGCCTGAATCAAACTTGATTTCTAGATTTTCTATGAATTCCTAATAAACTTCATTTTTACATCTACTTTCTTGCCAATCCCAAGTAACATCTATAGGTTCTACCCTTCTCACTCCTTCACACTTTATTTAGTCTTTGAATACACACCTTTTCTTCCATGTGCTTTCGGCTCTCTTTTGGATAATTGTGACTAGGTTTCTGCTCAAATTTTTGTGTAGAAAAATTGTTTCGGAACAACTATATTTATGTAACATCTTAGAGCAGCTGGAAATGTCCATCCTTAGTAGTTCCGTTTGCTTCTGTATATTACACATGCTTTGGTGTAAGGAGCAGTCTGACTTCTATACAATACCTACTTGGAACTTTCTTCTTTGAAGTGTTCCGAAAAACAGGGTCTACAGGCAAGGCGGCTGCCAAAGAACAACCCCATGGGAATCCATGTTACAGGGACCCAAGACTCTTTTCCAGAACACCTGGCACAGCAGCCAGTAACAGAGATTGGAATTTGGCACTAGCGGTTGGAGGGAGTGTGTGTGTAGGAATGGGGCACAGAGAGTTAGGTAGCCAGGTGTCCATGGCAGGCTTCTGCAACTTGAGTCCTTCTACAAAGCTGATGGGGGGCTCTCCATAGTCAACGTACCTAGAAGTGAGGATTTGCCTGCATATACTTGTCTATCTGTCCTAAAATCAATCGCCATAATGGGGGAGGGGATAAGGAGGGGAAGCTGAAGCTCTGCAAGAGGGTTTTCCAAACTGGAGCATTAGTTGCATGCCCTCTTCCTCCCTCTTAGAGATTCCCAAGGCAAATTAACATCAAGAGCTCTCAAACTGGTAAAGAGATCTGACTCATTTAGTTTAACCCAATGTTTCCAAAGTATTTGGCCACAGGGAAATCTAAGTTTTATGCAGCAATTTATTTACAACCTTTAGAAAATACATTCTTTAAAATGGTACTGAGAAGGGTCTCTTATGAAGTTGGCTGGACCATACAGAGAATGAGTCAATGACAACTCCAGTCATAATGTTTTCTAATAAACTGATCTTACATGAACATATTAGATCAGCAAACAAAAACATGGATGCCAAGCATGATCTGCCTTGCCAAATAATGGGAAAAGCAGATCAAACCTTGTCTGAGCAATGCCTGCTGGTCTCCTGTTAGTGATTGATAGCCAGACCTGCTGACTGAGTATCTCTAAGACAATGGCCAATGACCTCACAACAAAAGTATGTTGCCTGTTAGCACATTTCTGTCTGGAAGCACAGGGTAGGGAGACTGATTATTATTATTATTTTTTCACATATGAACACAGTCACTGTTAACTAGCCACAACTTCTTACCTGAAAGTATTCTCAGTGTGTTTAAGTTTGTGGGTCATGAATTCTCCATTCTGCGACTTCATTTCTGTAAATCCCTTCTTTCCATCCAAGAAGCTCTTAACTTCTTTGCTTTCTTTGTCCTTTTTAGTCTTCTCATCTTTGATCTAACCAATGGTACATATCAGGAAGAAACATAATGATAATAATCTTAATTAGGTTTTGGTTAGTATCACCAAATAAGACCCAACATCGTTAGGAAGCCAGAAAACTCAGAAGTAAAACAAACTACTGGAGAATGATGTGGTAGAGCTGGAATCAGAGGAAATTCTTAGAGCATAAGCTATGGTCCTCCAGCCTCAGAGCAAAGACCTTGACCACAGTTTTAGGAGGTCAAGATCATCCCTTATTTCATTGAGGTTTTATTTTCTAAAGTAGTGGAGGTGTTACCACTTAGAAACTATTGTGTTCTGGGAACTCCACATAAGAGTGGTTGTTTTCAGTTCCCACTGGGAGGAGCAATTATTAGTGTGGCCTTGATGGGAGAATGGCCAGGTTGCTTGGACAGATTTCTTCTTGGATGAAGGGCACTTCTTTGAGAAGGACACAGATGTGTTGAGGAGGGAATAAGAAACCTACTGAGCCAGATCTGTCAAGCCAATTTTGGCAGATGTCAGAGGAAGACCACCCTAGTATTTTAATCAAATGAATAACTAGGGTCCTCAGGATAGAAGACATAATAACCCTGCCTTTAGTGGGATGACTCAAGAGACCTATAGGGCCATGTTTGTAGTCATCTCAACCATTAAAGATAGAATGGAACAGGAAAAATTCCAGGGTTGACTTTGACTTCCACTGAAGGTAATAATTTAGTCTCTGGAAGTGGCTTTATGATTGTTGTGGAAGACAGAGGAAGGTGATACATGGAGAGCAGGTGTTAGCTTTAATATTTTTTTGTGGGTTTTGGGTTACAAGTTCCTCACAGTAAGTGAGACAGATTATTTCAAAGTATACTGAATTTACATAGCTTTTTTGGGGGGTAAAGGAGTTCAGATTACTTTATCATCTCACCCATTCTTAAAAAATGAGTGTGAAAACAGGTGAGGCTCATTATTTCTCATTTCAAGACAGTGACAAAGCACTAACCTTATAAAGAAACCTAAGGAGGAGGGTTTGGGCATAAGAACTCAGGGCTTCAGGGACTGCCCAGGATGGTCTCCCCTTACCTCATCACTCACCTCTTCGCAGCTGTTATACTTCAGATACCTAACCCCCGCCCAAGTGCATGTTTTACTAAGCAGAGGACATTTTTTTGCTCTTTACTGATGAACCTTCAGTAGTCCTTTGCCTGATTGCCTTTGTTGAGTATTATTTGATTAAATTACTATTGATGGACTATTCACTACCATGTTGCCCTAATCAGTTAAGACTTTAATCTTTCTCCGAGGGGCATATATCTAGGACATCCCTTGGACATGCTGAAGAGGGGGTTGTTATTTTGCCATTCTCTCTGAGAGCTTTGTAATCCGAGTTTTAGTTCTATTGCTGTCAACAAACTAGCTGTTACTTGAAGTCACCTAGCTTTTCTGGAATGCTGGCTCCATGTACATAAAAAGAGACGGGTGGACTAGATGATCCCTTCCTAATCTTTCATCCTGTCATTTCCCTCTTGGCTCCAGATTTGTCCTGAGAGGCGACAGAGAAGAGAAGGAAGCTCCTAGTCTGTCCTACAGCTTTAATAAGGCTCCTTGGTGACTATCCTTGCCTGATGGTAAATCAGTATTCATTGGGCAGGCAGGAGCAAGCAAAGTCTCTTCTAGTTTTGACCTACCATTGTCGGGTATAGTTCCAGAAACTATGGACTGGAGTTTATATCCTGGTTAAGAAGTATCTGGGGATACACGTTTAAGGGTGATGGGGTCCCATTTCAGGGAACCCATGAAAGAAATTGTGAGTCAAATCTCATAGTTTGTGGAGCACTATACAAAGAGAAATTCCTTTAACTCGTTTCTCCTATTTTGGAGTCTGAGATATTTCCCAGATACCTCCCAAAATGTACTATCTAATTTACCATCCAAAAATGTACTATCTAATTTACCATGTGTATAAAATAGATTTGTAAAACAATACATGTCTAACAGAAGAAAAATCCCTTTTTTTCAAGCTCTGCCTTTATTGGCAAAGTTATGGTAGATGGTATGCTTATATTCTCTTTGGAAGACTTTCTTAGAAAAATTCCCAGTGAAATAATGATAATGATGCTGACTGCAAATTATTTTTTCTTTCTGGGAAATGAATAAATAAAGTAATTCCATAACACTTTAGGAAGCACAGTGGGATGGATTCTATAGCAGATTCAACCTAAGCTAATGGGATATTCTGAGCCCACTCAGAAAAGCATTAGAGCCTCTAGATCAAAATGTTACCATGAAGAGAATCTATGCTGATGGATTAATACGGGGTTACGTATCCTGAAGGAGCTAAAGTGCTTCCTACACAGATAACACCAGCATGCTCATATGAAAGGCTCTGGTCAAATGTGATCATTGGGATAACACTATGGGTATCTGGGATATTCAGTGGGATAACACATGGGTGTATGTGTGTGGGCTGGGAATTCCAGTGACATGCCCTTGTGCCAGAGAGACACTCAGAAGGTTGTGAGCAAGTCTGAAAGGACTGAGACGCCAGTCTCTGTGCTGCATCGCTTTGCATCATTTGATTCCAGAATAGTGATAAGAACTGTTGCAAGTTACAGATTTTCAGACTAAGTTGAATATACTTTTGTTAGGTTCAGAAGCCTCAATTCCTTTTCCAAGTCCAATGTCTACCACATGGATATCCTTGCTACTTGCTACTGGTCCACGGACAACATGGATTTCACCAGGGAGCTGAGGCTCTACCCAGACCCACTGAGTCAGAGTCTGTGTTTCACAAGGTTCCCAGGTGATCAGCACGCACACTGATGTTTAGTGAGAGGCTCTGGCCTACGTGGTATGAACATCAGTTTCAATATTATATGAATAGCTCTGCTGGAAACTGTTTTCCTATTAGAGGTCAGAACGAAAAAAGAGTTCTGGGGTCAAGAACTAAAAGGAGGCATTTTATAGCACAGGGAACTATATTCAGTATCCTATGATAAACTGTAATGGAAAAGAATATCAAAAAAAAGAATGTATATATCTGTATAACCGAATCACTTTGCTGTACAGCAGAAATTAACACAACACTGCACTTCAACTATACTTCAATAAAAAAATTTTTTTTTAAATTAAAAGGAGGCATTTTATAGTTGGGGAAGAGAAAAAGCTAAATTAGGTTTCAAGGTTGCTGGTCATCTGCGATCCATCACCACAAAGAGTTAAACTGCACTGGGAGAAAGAAGGTTTTTTGTAAGGTATTGGAGTGACTTCTGGAAATGTTGCTCACCTGACGTTTGTGTTTACCTATCCTGCGTAGTTCCTTGAATTCAAAGGAAAGACTGTTTTTGAGGGGGGGAACAAAAAGGTGGGATGCGGGGCAGGGATGGAGGAGGGTGTTTACAATGGCTAAATCATGTAAAATATGATTTAAAGTTATCTACATGAAGCAACTACACAAATAGCTGGAGAGGGGGAAAATCTAGTCATTCAACTAGTAATTTATGTATGCAATGTTAAAACAGGAATAGCAGATTTTTTTTTTTTTAAACCTTGGGTTGAGGAGCTAACCTGTCCTTGTGTCAAAAAGAGGCCAAGTTTTGGGACACTGGAATGTGCTGGAGGGCAAACAGGGAAAGAGGCAGGTCTGAAATCATCATACCATGGCCATTATTGAACTGGGGCCTTATCTGAAAAGAGGCAAAAGGATGATCGGATGACTGCTGATGAGCCCCTTCCAGCTCACGGACACAATACATGAACACAGAATGCCTTGGTCATTAAAAACAAATCACATCTAAGTGAACTGAATTAAATTAGGGTGAATTCAAACAGTTATTCAGCCTCTCCTCCTGCACATAAACTTAATCACTGAGTTATGATTTCATGCCCTCTTTCTTCTGTACTTAAAGATATTCCCCACAAAACACTAGCTTTAGAGATGAACCCATGTGGGATATTTCTGTTTGAGTTTAGTCCCAAGGTAATTGTCATGTTTTGGAGATGAATTTGTAGGTGTTCTTCTGTTACAAAATGAGAACAATGTCTCCCAACATGTTTAACAATTTCTTTAGCTGCTTCATTAGAGCCAAATTCAATTTTCTAGTTATTAGTATTTACTCTTTCTCCTGCTTTTAACTGGGCAGTGTTCACATTCAGTTTTCACTCCCAAGCCACCACAAGTTCTATTAGAAACAGGGAGGAACACATACCGTAAACAAAATAAACGTAACATGAACTAGGAGTTCTTACTTTTTACGTGAATCTTAGGAAAAAAAAGTTTAAGAAAATAACCATTCCCCTGTTTAATCTCATCTATTTGCTAAATATGGATTTTTCTGTGTCTTATTCTATGCCATAATGGGCAGAGAAATGCAGCAAGAGTCCATTTGAGTTGGAGCTCAATAGCTACAATTCAGTCCCACAGGCAGAGTAATTCAAGTCTTTTTACCTTTGATACTTTAATTTTACCATGTTTAAGTACTTTGAACTTGTTAAATACTGTCATAGTTTTTAGGATTGCTTGGAACTGACATAAGCATGATGGTTAAAACAAGGTCAGGCTTTCTGATGCAGCATTTTAATTATGTCGGGGGCATAATGACATTCTCTCTGCAGCTCTGGTCCACTGACTTGTTTACTTACCTACAGTCAAACACCCTGGCACCAGCTCCTGTGTGTGCCTCAGAAATGCAATGCAGAACACTGTGCCAAACTTTTCTTTTGAAAACCAAATATCATCTTCAGTTCATCAAATTTTTTACTGAGATGTGTGGGAGTATTTTTCCTTTGAAAAGTTAAATCATTAATCAAAGCCAGTTGGAAATATTTCATGATTGAAACGAAAGTAGGATGGCTCAAGGAAAAAAAAATAGCACTTGGGAGAGTAGAAAGTGGGTAAGATTGATCAGAGGAGTGTTTTTCAAGCTTTCTGACTGTGACCCACAGTAAATAAAGACAATTTATATCACAGTGCAATACCTACTGGCCACGATGCCATCTGATATTTTCTATTCTATTTCATTTTAGAAATACAGATTGACACAGCTAGCTAATTTTGAGATGATTTAAGCTGATTTCACCATTCAGTGGATCATGAGTCATGGCTTGGAAAACACTGGATTAGAGGTTACAATTTTCATCAGACCTGAAATGCCATGGAACGCTGCTCTCTGAGGCTTTATGACTAGGTTCTGTCTCAATGATATTTACCTCTTCTTTTTTGAAGGTAGGCTTGTCTTCTTGGGACTTTCCTCTTTTAGCTTGCATTTTAGCCCCCCTTTCTTCTTCCTTTTTATTTTCAAGAATGGTAAGGTCACTCATTTAAAAGAAGCCCTTGCTAGCTTACAAGAGTGAGAGGGTGCTCAGGTCACTCTGCATGTGGCGTGAAGTGACTTCTCTTTGGCTGTCCCAATGCTCACATTCCCCCCATGCCAGTGGTTCTAAACAGCAACGTGGGACAGTTTCCTCCCACCAGAATCTTTTCTCATGAGCCTGCCATCGTGCTCACTGAAATCTAGCGTGATGTGGTGCATCTAGTGCGTGTTGACAAATCTTGTGTGTGGTCTGGTGCATCTTGTTCCTGATCATCTCAATGGAAGCTGTGTTTATGAGCCCCTTGTAAGAAGCAGGAGTGAAAGACAACTTCAGTGCAATGCAGACTTAGTGATAGAGAGTTCTCTCTGGAAACGTGGATACACAAGCATTTCTTTTTTCTTTTTCTTTTTTTTTTTTGCGGGGTAGATGGTGGTGGTATGGTGGTGGTGGTTAGGTATAGTGCTTTTAATGCAGCCTTGCAGACAGACAAAAAAGTATTTCTTAGCTTATAAATATTCTCCCACCCCCAATTTCCACACTTCCTTGTGCTACATAAATTTGCGTCACCCAGATGGTAAAAGACGCAAAATGTGTGCTCTTAATTGCCAGTCAGTTTTCAGTGGATGCTACCCCAGATGAATGGCTTTCTGCAAGTTTACATTAAGCTCAGGTCTACATGATGGCAAATCAGGGTTTTGACACTTTTTATAAAAGGTCCAAACTGGCTCCTTTCCCTCCCTTATTACCAGTTAATTCCAAGGGGGTTATTTTGCCTCCTTAAGATGATATTTCTGACCATGATTCATCATGTCAGTTTCCCACCCCAACTTTTAGCATATTTTATTAAATGCCAAACACACAGATAAAGTGAGGAGTTATGGTCCCCCTGCCTCATGTAGACCTGTGGATAGAGATAAGTTGTTAAAAGGAATGAGTTTAGATGCAGTGCAGAATCATAAGTCAATGCAGCACCACCACATTTGTCATCTTTGGGTTAATTCATTTTTTCTGGTATTCATAGCAACCAAGCACAGAGCAATTCACTTCTCTCTGGTTGTACCAGTAAATTTGGTTGGTGGAATAGTTAGCTATCAATTGATTGCTTTATGCTTGCACATTGCTATGACCTAAAAAAATGAGCAGCTTGCCAAATGATCAAGCACGTGGGGCTGTAGGAATGTGGGCTCAGTCCCAAATTTGATGTGCATTACATTTCTCATAAGTTGCAGGCATCACACATTTGGTGCAAAATGTTTACTGTACCTGTTTCTTTTGGACAGCTGTCTGAAGTTTATCTTCTTGTACTTTCTTTTCATTGACCCACTTCCCTTCTGTTTTCTCCTCTACCTTTTCCCCTTTTATCTTTTTCTCTTGCATTTCCCTTTTTTTCTCTTCTAGTTGCTTCTTACGTTTTTGCTCTTCTATCTTAGCTCTCTCTTCTTCCTCTGCCTTTGCCCTCTGCCTCTCCTCTGCTGCCCTTCTCTCCTCCTCCTTAATCCTTTCCCTCTCCTTTGCCTCCCGTCTTTCTCTCTCTTGTGCAGCTGCTTTTTCTTCTGCTTCCTTTCTTGCTTTCTCCTCTGCTATCTTTCGTTCTTGCTCGGCTTTAATTCTTTCCCTTTCTTCTGCTTCCAACCTGGCCCTTTCTGCCTCAGCTCTTTCCCTTGCTTCCTGTTCCATCTTTTCATTATGGGGAATCTCATCTGAGCCTTTTTCCCTCTCCTCTTCTGTCTTAGGCTCATCTGTACCGATTTGCCCATTTTTCAATGACATTACTGTTTCCTCCTGGGTTTCTGCTGCTTTCTCTTCTGCCACCACCTCTACCTGATTTTCTTCAATGCTCCCTTGCTTTGGCTTCTCTTCTTCTTCGTCCTCCTTTTCTTTTTCTTCTTCCTTTTTCTCTTCAGCATCCATCCACTCATTCTTCTGGTGGGACTTGGTGACTGTTTCTGTTTCCTCTATCTCGTATCTTTCTCGGCGACTTTCGCTTTTTTCTTCCTTCTCCGCCATTTCATTTTCTGCTGCGTTGTTTTGCATTCTTCTGCTGGGTAGCAACAAACTTGCATCTGCTATTGTTGGGTCAGAATCCTTCTGGCGCTCCAGTGCTTCCTGAAGGCGTTTCTGGCGTCTTTCCTCCCGCCGGGCCAGGCGCTCCAGGAGTGCAGCCTCATCGTCGGCCTCCACCTGAGTGTCTGGGGTGGTCGTCTTGACCTCCTCGTCGGGCACACTGGACAACAGAAACAACAGCAAGGACAGCTTGCTGATTAATCGGTCAGCTGGACTCATGTGCTGTGCCACATGGGAACTGTAGCAGATATACACATCTCCCCATATATAACCCCATATTAGTACATTCCTGCCTAGCTTTCAACTGGCAGCATATGCAAACCTTTGCCCATGGTCTTTCTCTGGCCATGGGGAATCTATTCCGTACACTAGAAGTGCTCTGAGTATTAATGCCACCTGGGCATTTTGCCTCAAGCAACAATTGATGAGCATTAATGCATAAATACCTCAGCTCGCCTCACCTTTGGAATCAGATAGCGCTGAGGTGCCTATACCGCAGTGGATCTTAGAGTTCCCCGGTGGAATTAAGCTCCTGATACCCACAGTGGTAATTTGCTTGGTAATGAAACCGTTATTTGGTTGCTTTCCCTTCTCTGTCTCACTTCCCCACACTGCTACCACTTTTTCCTGGGATCATGTTATAAGTAAACTGTGCTCAAATCTTTGTTTCAGAATCTGACTTTCAGGGAACTCAAACTAAGACAAGAACCAAACTGAAAAAATGAATTCCTCTTGTATCATGTAGTGTTCCCACATGTTGCCAAGTCATCTGGAATTCCTGATCTGGATTGCTGGAACTCTAAGCACTTTGAGAGGATGGGGGTGTATGTTATAGTGCAGAGATGCTATACTCAGGCCAGTGACCCCCATGGTGGAGACATCTAACTGTCCACCACAATTTATGCTCCTCTTTCCTTAGTCACAGGGAAGCGATTGCCTGTCAAGGATTATATTTCCCACCCTCCCCTCTTCCCCGCCCCTAGGTGGGGCCCCATGACCAATAATTCCAATGAAATGTGAGCAGAAGTGAGATGTCCAGACCAGGACAAGTAAGAAGCAGAGGTACATTCTCTTCCCTTTCTACCTCTGTCTACTGGCTAGATCAGAGGACTCCAAAGCCCCTGAAGTTGACAGAGTCACAGGAGGAAAGAAGATAGGGAACCAGTTCTACCAGTCAGAAATACCCACACTGGACTAGTATGTGTTATTGCATCAAACTACTAAACTTTGGGGACTCATTGTTAAAGCAGCTGATGTTGCCCTAACTAATAAATATACCATCTCCATTCTTTGTCAAGATTTCCATGAATAAACGGTCTCTTGCCCTTCTTTTCTGCAGTAGACAAAGAATAGTTAAATTTGATGTTTATAAGAAAAGAAAAGAAAATCTCTAAAAACCAGACTGTAGCATGTCCACCACTGTGCTCACTATTGCAGGATGCTGGACACTGCCCATGCCAGGGGTGCTGGTCTTCACTGCAGGAAACAACCAGTCATGTGATACTAGGACTGTGACCAGAGTTGGAAGAACATGCCTCGCAATGTTTAGAAACTCCATCAAATTTCATGGTTCATACCAACCTTGGCCCTTTTGAAGTTCAAGTTCACTTAATTTTGGAAAAACACATTTCACATTTAACAACAAGAAATGGCAGACTAAAGGCTAGATTCTAAACTTTCTTGGCCTCAGCTGTTGCTGTAAGATACTGTCTCCATGAATTAGACACATAAAGATTAAATTTCACTGAAAATGCAAATAGTTTAGAATTTAAGGGGGAAAATCTATATACATAAGGCATTTGGATCAACTGAATTCAAATAATTTTTAAGAGGTACCCCAAATTCCAAAATGCTAGCTGGCTTAAAGAACTCTTGAGTTAAGAAACAACAGACTCTACTGAACCTTTCTTTGCTATTTATAAATCAGGACAGCAATCAACAGGAGAAGCTGAGTACCAGTCAGTTGTTTAGCCGCAAGAAGAATACTTATTCTTCTTGTGGCTAACTAGTATGTCAGAGGTAAATCACATGTTATCAGATCTGAATATGCGCTACTAAAAAAAAGAATTTTGTACTCAATCAATGCATGAAATAACTAATAATAGTAAAATGTGAAAAAAGAAGAGAAACACAAGTAGAAGCAAGACTTTAAAAGCAAGAAAACTATAGGCACTAGTAATTTTTTAAGGCATTGTTGATTACTCACTAATAACCAGATTCACAAAAGGCCTTAAAATGTCATTTTTAAACTCTTTCTTTCCCATGCCCTTCAACTCAGAAATAGAAAAGGCAGTGAAGACTATGCAGCCCTGATCTGTAAGACTCTGCTACCATCTTCCTAATAATGGTCAAAATTACTATGTGCAAGCACTGTGTATTTTACAGGTATTATCATCTCATTTAAATTTAACAACATTCCTAAAAGAAAGGTATGATTTTTACTTCCATTGGACTGAAGAAATACAGTTAGTGAAGAACGGGTCAAGCTGGGATTCAAAGCCAGGTAGTGAACCCCAGAGAACCTCTTTGCTATACTCCCTCCCTAATCAGGAGCTACTTACTGAGGGACAAAGTCTGTTTTTCCACCTAACCAAGAAGCTTCCTGATTGAATCATCCTGCCTGCCAGCATGTTCACTACTGCCTTCAGAAACCCTCTGTGTACCCACTCAAATTCACGTTAAAGAGGCCAGAACTCTTTCCCTTCAAAATTTTCTACACAGATTGAATGAAGGGGATTATCAAATACAGTGCCCTCCCAACACACACAAAATAGAAGAATCTAAAACCAAAGCCACACAGAAGATCTTACATGGTGATTTCATTATATTTAACCAGTCCACGATTTAAAAATAAAATTATTTTTTTTCTCCATTCCCCCTCCCCATCTTTTCTATACCTTGGGGCATATAAATGATATATACTAACTATTAGCGTAATGCACTGTGTGACCTCGTATGTGTGAACTTGTAAAAGCCCCTTTTGAAAAAGTTGAACTTATTAAGTATTCTCGACTTTCCTGATTTCTACCAGGACTGGTATAGGAAAAAATGTAGTACTAAACTCATAAGCTTGTTTGAATAATTACATTAAATTAAACAGGATTCTGCACCTTGTTGAATATTGTAGAGATCAAAGAATACTGGTTTAGGGTGTATATCAGGAAAAAGAAGACATTTGCAATTCATGCCTACTTTTAAAATTCAAATATTATCTGCTACTGGTAGGTACAGAGGACTATTAAACTAATACATCTTCAGTTCAAAACAGATAACAATACCCTAAAGAATGAAGGTAAATAGTTTTCTTTATTTAAGCATATAACCCACGATTTTTAGTAAATAAAAAATTTATTAGATTACAAAAGAAAATAAAATCCTTCAACTGGGGTGTGTTTAGGGGATGGGATGCGGGGGGTGGGGTGGGGAGAAAGGAGCATTGGTGTCCTAATGTCTAAATCAGATTGACTGTCCAATCTGGTTAGTTGCCTAAAATATCCACAGAAGAATTAAACAAGCTAGAAAGACGGAAAGAGTTGAATTGGGCTGAGAAGGGGATGCTTTGCCCAACACATTCCTTTCATCAGACAGGCTAAGAAGCAACTGGAAAAATTCTCCCTTCTGAAGAGGACAGTACCTGTTCTGGGTATTGACCTCCACTTGGTCAGTCACCTGTCCCAAGGATTCTTCCTCTTGCTTCTGCCGCAGCCTTTCCTGCCGGGCACGGCGGCGCCGTTCCCGGGCGGCCTCTTCCTCATCATCGTCGTTCCGCTGGTAGGCAATTCTGTAACATCACAAAGACAACTTCTTGAGCTTGCCAACTGCCCACCATCTTCACCAGCTTCTTGGAAGGATCGACCCTGAACTTGACTACTTACTGAAACATAGAGTTCTAAAAGGATGGTTCTGTTCCTTAAGTTTAGAGACCTGATCTGACTAGTTTTTAAACTTTTAAGTATCTGAAAAGCATTAGTCCAATAGCTACAGAGGATAATTTACAATGACCAAATAACAGCTTAAACTAAAAAAATTTACACAAAAGCAACTGCCTTTGGAGACTGTGGGTTAGCATATTTAGATTTCTTTACTCAGCTGATGATTAGCATGTTAAGATTTAGAAGCAGAAATCCAAAGAACTGAACTGAAAGTACTCAAAACACTTATTGAAAAGATTCAGCATGTTGTATGAATTATTTGTGGATATGTTGTCACAAAGGTCAGAAAAGAATCAAGTTATGTTACCAAACCAGGACTTTGGCATTAATAAGCCAAACAGCTAACTAAAATCCAGAGCAGGATATCCTCTTTGCTTGGATTTAATTTTTTCCTTTTTGTTCACTTTCACTGAAGAAAAGTGTTATTGACAACTGATAGGAGGCTTCACAGTCAGTGCAGCGCCCTCTAAGGCCCCCTCTTTTGTTCTAAAACTGCTTTAGTGTCCCACTACCCACACGCTGGGCACATCTTGGGAGCCCACAGGTGTGTATTTAGATAGAAACCTAAGGGCTAAGGCAGGTAGGAGAGGCGCAGAGGGTTTCACATGCATATATGGTATTTAGCTTTCCTAATTTATCGGAAGCAAAGAACTACTTAGGGAAATTATACAATCAATATCACTAGTTAGATACGTTTCCCCTAATATTTATTCCCCAGTAAAGAATCGGAGCCGGGGAACTCCAGATGCCCAGACTCATGAGGAGATAGCCTGCGTGGTCACCTGGCTGTTTTGGAAGGAGGACTGTGTACGGACATACGGAGTGCTGAGAAGGCATGGCAGTGCTGGCTGGCCCAGGAACAAGCTGGCCCAATGGATGCATGGAATGCAATGGAGCTGCACTGTGCAGCAGACTGCTTTTTATCTTGGAGAGTTAACAAGCTTTTTTACAGTGTTACTTACATATCTACAAATAGAAATCCAGGTATGTAAACGTTTCATGCTTATCAATAATGACGAAGCTAAAATAATTTACAAATGAAAGAAAACAAAACAGCAGAATCATATAATTTATACCAACGAAACGAACCTAATATGACTGATGATGGTTTGCTCATGTTAGATTTACAAACTAGGTATTTTTAGATCCAGTACTTTACTTTACCTATCTTTTGACTTCAATAATACAAATGCTATGAATGTTTTTGACCTTACAAAAACAAGATGAACAGTTCTGAAGGTTGGTTGGTTTGTTCTTTGCTACTTAAGAAACTCCGACTTCATACTTGCTAAAATGTGCTAGTGTGCAATATTCAAATGCCAATATAAATAAACTGTCACTTAGTAATTCTATAAAGCTGACTGGTTTATTTCCACAAATATGGAGAGAAGGGCAGTGTGATATAGTTAAAGGATAACTAGGTTAATACTCAGAAAACCGAGTTTCTAGAACTGGTCTCTCCCCAGCTTGCAGCCCTTTGATTAGCCTGCATTAAACTGCCTTGTCTGTAAGTGGGTGACAATCAAATGAAATCATGGGTGTATTGTGGTAAGGCATACTACAGTGTAGTATTTTGTTGTTATTAGGAAAGTGCAGTGGAGGAGCTGCTTTGTGAGGAAAGATGAGTTCAATTTTAGACTTGTTGAATTTGAGGTGACAGCATGACATGATTTGAATGTTCCTTTCTAATTCAATCACATTGTAGTTTGCAGTTGAAAGCCCTTCCCAGTGGTTTGGCTTCAGTCTTCAGATTCTTGGCCTCATATTCCTTTGGCTTATTTCTCAGTAGACAGCTTTAACCACAGCAGGGAGAATGAGTCCTTAATGACTGCTTCCCAAGCTAATCAAACAGAAAGTCTTAATTTGCCCTTCTACGTCTCTGGATCAGCCATGAGGTCTTGGCTATTACTTGGGGCCTTCCTTTTCCAAGACAAGCAAGACGCATAAAAGCTCCATATGGGACACCCTATGGCAACAACAAAACCCTCCCCGCTCCTAAATGCAATCTCATTTGAAGCCCTTTATTTCCCACTATACTTGAATATCTCAGGGGTGTTACTCTCCCTCCTCCCACCCACCCAATGTGCTTCATGGCGGATGCTGTTGGCTTTTAGTTCTGACACGACCTAGATATGCCTTCTGTCTCGGCCAGGTCACACTCAGTCTTCCTTCATCTTAGGTTTCTCATCGGAGGCGTGGCCTTCCACAACCAGATCGCTGCCCCTGTCTCTGCTAACTCTTCTTGCTTCATACTGCTTAAAATTTATCATCACTTTCCATGGGTGGACTCTTACCTAGGATACACAGTTGCCAGAGCTAGATTTTTGAGGACTTTTTATTGCTACTAATAAAGAAACATGTTAAAATTGTTTTCATAGTTGAAAACAAAAAAGGAGCCAAAATGTTTTCATGGCATTTTGAATCAGAACGTGCCCGGCTGCTGGCTCAATAACATATCAGTTGACTTTGTAAGTGAAACTGTGCCCATGCCAAATGACTTGATATGTGTAGAAATTCTTCAAATGTGGGCCTCCCTACTTTAGTCCTCAGAGGGCAGAGCACACAGCGCTTGCTTAGCTTTCAGGCCTCTCCCACGGCAACTACCCTTCATACTACTACCAGAGGTTTATTACTTTTCTTTCAAAATTGAAAAACCTTAGTTGTTAAATTTTTTCTGATTCTAAAAGTAACATGCACTTATTATTTTCTTAAACCAGACATTAAAAAATGTACAAAAGAGAAAGTAAAAATCAGTTCCCTAATCCACCACTCAGATATGAACATGATTAACATTCAATGTATTCTACCAGAACTTTTCCTTTGCATGCATAGATATTTTAATTTTTAACAAAGTGGGATCATGTTATATATACTACTTTAGAAACAGCTTCTTTAATTTACCTTATTTATGACTATTTTAACACATTAGCAAAATATAATTTCCAACAGCAACACAGTGTTCTATGACTAGATGTACGTAGTGGATGTATGTATGTGGATGTACTATAATCTATTTAACCAGATTTCTACTGATGGGCAGTTAAGATTTTTCCAAATTTATGTTCTTATAAACAATGCTGTAAAGGACATCACTATAGATATACTTTTACCACTTGTTCAATTACTTACCTAGGAAAAATTCTCAAAAGTTAGAATTCCTGAGTTTAAGATATGCTCATTTAAAGGCTCCTGTTAAACACTGACAATTTGCCCTCCAGAAAGGTATGTAACATCAGCAATGTATGAGTGCTAATTTCACCATAACAAGAATTTATCCCAAAAGACAGATGAGAACACAACATCCTTAATATGTCCACATGATAGCACAACAACTCTGCTTTAGGCTTCAGTTAAAGACAAAACGTTAACGTTCTAACTTTTCACACACCAGACTTAAGTGTATTTGAAGTGCTGCTGACTAGTAAATCTCATACCTAACCACCCACTGGGTTGTAATAAAAGCATAACAATCCATTTGTTCTTTCTGTGAAAGTTCAGCAGATGCTGGCAGTAACCAGTCTACTGTATCGTACACTATAAAGACAACTGATGTTCCCAGATGATTCAGAGCAGCAGAGGACTCGAAGTTCCTCTGAGTCATCTGAGAAAGATTAAACTATGTTTATTAGAGTTTTAATCAAATGCATTTTACTTAAAAAATGAGTAATCCCAAATGATATGTAAGGCACCTTTTATTAAATAAAATGTTCAATTGACTTTCCCACCCAGGCTGGGGGTCAGCAGGTTTACTCTGGAGTATTATGCTTTGTTTCTGGGTAATTGCCTTTGCTCATCTCTTAGAGACCACTTGGAGAAAGGTATGATTGACCTTACTGCCGGAAGCCCAGTGCTGCTGGCAGCAAAATGGCTCATCAAATATTCGGGAGAGAGATGATCTTGTGTATGTGTGTGTGTGTGTGTGTGTGTGTGTGTGTATGTGTGTGTATCAATAAGTGCTGAACAATCTCAGAAGTCCGTAATAATTACATGATGTTATTTGACTGTGTCAGTGGTATGAAAAAAGCAGAAAGGTCTGGCTTTTCTTCCATTCCCAGAACCACTGCCTAAATATCCTGGTGTTATATTATAAGAAAAAACAGGTCTATGCAATGGGAAAACTCTCTTGGAATGTTGTGGCTTTCACACCAAAGACTTTTTAAGTCTTTACCACCAGACCTCTACTGCCTCAGTGTATTCAAGTAACACTATAATCATGTTACAAGCTGTGCCTTTTAGATAGAAAGTTCAAATAAATAAAAGTATTGCAGACATGGCAAATAATGAAACCACTGAGGACTCAGCATCTTTACATTTGGCTGGGCCAGGGTCTAAATGTACACTAGATGAGATAAAGAGGAAGTGGCAGAGGCTTCCACAGTAAGACACAGGAGCAAGGCACTAGCTGTCACCTTGCCCCAATGTCCCCCTCACCCCATCTTCTCCAATAAATATTTCTCAAGACTTGCTCAACACTGGCAAAATTCTCACTATGATTTCATCTACAGTACAGAGTTTTTTAACCCTGTGTTCTCCATAGTGTGAAGAATGTTACTCTCATTTCCTTTCATTTTGTCTGGTTTTTTTTATTTTGCTATTTTCTGATTTGAGACTCCAGTACCTGATCCTTAAAGTTTTCAAGTAAAAATGCTGGCAATAACATTTTATTAACAAGACAAGATCTCTTATCAGGAAACCATGTTTAAAAATAGAACAAGAACAAGCAATAACCAGTTTTATGAGGGGGTTGATTTTATTACAAGTTGAAGAGCACTAAAGAAAAGATTTAATTTTCTATATCTTACAGCAATGGTTACTAACATTTAAAGAATGTGGATCTCTTTAAAATATCAAGAAGAATTAAAATATCATGACAGTTGCTTATAGTTTTGTTATTTATTAAAAATGTTTTATAAAGTCTATAAACTCAACACTGCATAAAAAAGGAATCTGTATCTTATAAACCACTGCATTTATACATTTTTGCAGAGCAGTCTTTCATACCTGAAACAGTTATTTATCAGACTACAGAAAATAAATTTAGGAATCTCTTCCAATAACTTCACCACTAGAGAACCACTGGTATATAGAAAGAGATTACCAGAGTGCCACCGAACAGACTCTGACTTGTCCCCTTCAAGCTCTTTTGCATCCTTTAACATTCCTTGTGCTTGGTAAGCACACATAAACATACACATACACAGACACACACGCAAACCCGCAGGTTAAGTGAGGAAAACCTCGGAGAAAATAAAAGGCTCAAGGCACTAAAATGAGGCCCGTGTACAAAAGACTTATAGAGATCCCCATTCAGATCAAAGTTTCCAAGTCTCTCTGTTTTCCTTAATTACTTCTGCCACATTCCTATATTTTAAAAAGAGAATGTTGCACCTAAAATTCCAACAGAACAAATAAATTCGCTACCTGAAAGAAGGACTCCTACCAATAGTTCATCATCTGTGAATTCACAGTAACTTATAGGCCAGCAGACACTTAGCTGAACCCTAAGATCCGCTTTCATCTCCCTGCATCCCTTTGTACCTCTTCTTTCATGCAAGGAGTCATCCGATAGAAGGTGGTGCTGGTTGAAAAAGATTCCAGGTTGTAACTGTGACACTCAATCCCAAACACCATCCTGCCCCCAGCTTTCTGCAGCTGTGCATTCCCCACACAGGCCAGACTCAGGAGGAAGACTGACTGGGGTTCACATCTGCAAAGGACTTCTTAGTCAATTACATTTCTTTGATTTCCATCATTCTTGGTTCTGCCAATGTCATTGTCTTAGCCTGGGTCTTAATATGGGATCCAACTTAGAGTTAAAGCCTCATGTGGGTTGAAAATGTGGTCATCAACTATTAGGAGGAAAAATGATTCATACATACTTTCAGTATTGTTTTTCATGTGCCAAAAAACCCCAGTGATTTTCTTTCGTAATATGAAATGCAAGCGATTCTCCAAACATATCCAATTGGCCCTGTGAATTGCTCAAATGCTCTTAGTAAAATTTCAGGCAATGCTGTGATCAGGAGGGAAAATCCTGACCTGCTGAAATGAATCATATTTGCTCTGCAGATTTACTGTATATTTGAAAGTTAAAAGAGGTTTATAGATACATTCCAGGCTCTTAAATATGATTTTGTTTATGTATATGTGGTGTCTGTAAAATGTTGTGGTTTCATTTAATGCACATAAGGTCCAATTCTGAATGTTTTTCCCTTGGATTCCTTAAAAGAAAGGCATTAAAAATTACAGTGGAGGAAAAAAATCAAGAAAATAAAAATATTTTCAGGTCAAAATATGTTTAGAAATGGATTAATAGCTAATAGTCAATCGGTCTATTAGTAATTAATATAGGATAGAATGAAAGAAAGCCCTCCTCATTTAGAATATATGTGTGTATATATATATATATATTTATATATATATATTTTTTTCTGGTAGGGAAGGTAAAAATATGCTGAATTTCACTGAAGGATTCATTGCTATGTCAGGGGTGTGCCTTTTATGGGAGTGCAAGCATGCAAGGGGATACATTACTCTAAAGAAATTTACCCAGGAAGAGAGGTATGTCCCACCCCATCTCCCTGTACACACACACATTTGAGAGTTACTAAGGTTTGCAAAACAGCCATAAATTTTGGTTCTCAACAGTAAGACACTGTGTGCTTACACACTTCAGTGTTCTCATATATGTTGTTCACCACAAGTTATCACCAGCAGCCTACCATATGCTTTATATAATGGTGACATCCCATAATCACATGAGTTTCTATAACCACAGACCATGGTGGGGAAACGTGTCGCGGAACAGAGTAGAAAGAAACAACATCAGGCAGTGGGAGAAAAACCTCTTCGCCTTGCCTCCACACACTCTCATAGAAGGCTGGTTCTTAGTATCGTTATGACTGTGATGTCCTGGCAAACAAACAGGTCAGCTCTGGTTGATCATGTATGGTTAGAGGGAACTCCGGGAGTAGGGCGAGTTCTGATTCTGCCTCAGGGTTGTACGGCTGACTACGGCTTACGGGGACACAGTTCTCAGGACGGTCCTGCTCTGGGACAGGCAGGCCCCTAAGCTTAGAGACTCATTGCTGAATTGATACAGATAGTCATTTGTATCAGGAAATTTTAAAAAGATGAATTCTAACTGTTTCGGGTCAGTATTTTAAATTAAAAAGACGTTTAGCATGAAATATATCGTACCTATGAATGAGTGTATAGTACACCACCACGTAAAAGAAGAATAATGAACCAAACACCCAAGTACCTACTACCCAGCTTAAATAGCACCAGCACTTTGAAGATCCTTATGTGCCCTTCCTCAACCCCATTCCTATCTCTTTTTAAATGCCTCCAAATAACCTCTAACCTGAATTTTAATTGTTCTCTTGCTTTTCTTTGTAGTTTTACCCACAAGGGATGCATTCCTAAACAATTCATTTTTTAGTTTTGCCTTCTCGAACTTTATATAATCATACTATATGCATTCTGTGATTAGTTTCTTTCACCCTACATTATGCTTTTGAGATTCATCTATGTTTATATGAATAGCTGTAGTTTATAATGACAGATGAGATACAGGATTTCCCAAACATTTCTTGAGATTATAGTTTGGATGAGATAAATGTCTAACTTTTTATTCAACTGGTGCCATGTTCTTTTTTAAAGTCCATAGATATTCAGTAGAAATAAAATGAATAGAATCTGGATTATTTCTTACTGAACTGTTATTTTTTCACATTTATATTTTAAAGGAATAATGCATCTGTCAAATCTACTAAACACAGATTTTGGAGGGATAATTCCATGGCAGTTTCCTGAGATAAACTAAAATCTATTTGTTCTGTTACAAACAGGACCGAATTTGCACCACTCCCACTATCCCACCCTATTCAAACGATAAGCTTGGTCAGATACAAACAGTTCAGTTTTTAATTTATAAATGTTTAGAAAGTGTAGATATGGAAAGAGAAGATTGATGATGGAGAAGATATATTTTACTCCTCACTTGATAAGTCAAGTTAAGCTTTGATTTGAAATGAATGACAAGGAGTAAGAGAAATGTTTAAGTGGCTAGTAAGATAATTAAAATAAAGTAACCAAACTTTCCTCTCCTTTAACTCTGATTTGAAATTCAACTGGTATAAAATGTGGCTGATACAGGATAAACCCAATTACTACCTATGTTTTCATAAACATTACCTTTTCTTCATCCCCAACCTAGTATTCTTTGTCTAATAAGAAACTTAAATAAAATATGATCATTAATAAACTTGGGCTTTTAAAAATGTTGTCATTCAAAAGTAAAATCTGATTTGGGGTTGTTTTCTGACTGTTGTATCTATTAAAGGACAATCTTGGTTTAATGTGCATAGTAGATGTGGACAATGAACCTTGGGCTTAGGTAATTTATTTTCAAGTAAAACATGATAAAACAATTCATCAGACCTGGGTGCCTATGACTGGCAATGCTGCATTCTGCCAGTACTTTCTCTTGCATGTAGGTCTGAACATGGATATACAGCTGATGAAAAACACTGCCTTAGAGCGGGGTGCAGGTAAACCTCCACATGTCCAACGGCCGACTTGGATGCAACTGCATCTGACCACAGATATATAAACAAGCAGATTCTTTTCACAGTCAAAGACAATCTCCTAGAAACAGAAACTTCCATTGCCATCTTCAAATGTAAAAAAATGAACTCATTTTAGATGAGTCTTATACTTAGTGTGATCTAGAAATTAAAATATTACCCCCAAATTTGAAATATTTGTGTGATGCAGTACAAAGGTTCATATTTCACGTGGTGGGGCTTTGAATTATGGTACTGCTATCACATTGCTAAACACTGGACAAAAGAAACAAAGTGATTGGGAAAACAAAAACAAGATGTCCTTAAGTGGAGATTATGAACCTGTGACTAATTAGAAGGCATTCCTGTAAGGGAAAGCGGTATTTCAGACATGCTGACGGAAATGGTACATGGCATGTGGGTACTGCTAACTGAAGTCACATGTCCTATGTCAGCTGAGAGGATTCTCAGCATCCTCTCTACACAGGCAGTGCTTAATGCAGGGAAATTTATGGGTAATGGATTTTCATAACAGGCCTTTTATGATCTTCTCCTCCCTCAAAAGTGCCCTCTGGAGCTTTCCTGCTTCCACTCTCATTTTTCTTAATTGGAAAAAGATTTAGTATTCATTTCCTCTCTCCCAGTGCTCTTTTGGCTCCATTTCCCTTGGGGTGGCATGGCCTCCCATCATTCCCCCCCACCCCACCCCCGCTTTTGTCCTTCCTCTCTCCTTCAGAAACAGAAAGCTCAAATATACTGATAGATATGACACTGGAGCATTGTTTCCAGCAACTGTGGTGAGTGATGGGACCGTTATTCTAACAAGAAAGCATATTTTGGGGTGATTACTACCTCCCCAACTCCAGCGGTATTACACAACCTTACCTAACATCCAGCTGGCTCATAGCTAGAACTGCAGAGTTTTGTTTACAAGTGGTAGCAAGTAGAAAGACAAACCTTGAATAGAGACAGGAAATGGAAAAATGAAAGGCCAAATCCTGAACTTTGGACCTATGTGAAGAACATTTATTCTTGTAGGGGACTTGGGAGCCAATGGCTGTTAATGGGTCCAACCTCCCTACTGTTATGCAAAGAAGTCAAGGACTCTGCTCTGCACTTGGTGGATCATCTTCCTAAGTCAACAGAAACCTTTCCTACGACGCGGCCTGCTCCACGTGGAAGGAATAAAGCAGATACCTATTTGTTGTGATTTGGTAAACAGCCAGCCTGACCAAACCAAACCAAACCAAATAAAGACCTCCATAGTTAAAGTTAATAGAAGACCCCTATAAAAATGTGAACATTTAAACAGAAAAAGTAATATTAAATAACTAAGCTCCCACATTTGTGTGTGTGTGTTAACTGAATTAGATCACCGACAGCTGAAGAATCAGACAGCCGGGGCTCTGAGAGAGAGAAACATGGGCATTAGAGACATTCTTAGATAGCACTTAAATTGCTTGAGGTACCTGTCCTGCACCAGCAGATCGACACCCCAACAATAGAGTATAAACCAATACAGTCACTAGTTCTTTAAAATTGTTACCTAGTACAGGAGGCACTGCTTCAGTAGGGGAGATAACTGACTTTACTCTAAAAATATTTTTTTCTAGTTATAAATTACAAAGTTACAGCACTGGCATTGGTTTATCGGTTTCTGATCTTGTGTATATTCCTCTCTACAACCAAACCACTGATCCCCGTAGCACCTAGACTTTGAAGGGAGGACAGTTAAATTCAAGTGGGACATCAGAGTGATGGGCTCTGAACAGCCTAGATTCTGAGGAGGTGCTGGTGGCCGATGTGCCAGATATGAATGTGGCTTCTTAACTTACAGAATTGGGGTGCTGGTTGGTAATGCTACTCTAACATGCAAATTGACACCTAGGTGACTGGAATTAATTCATTCATCCAACACACATTTATTGAGTATTTACTCTATTCAAGCCACTGAGGGTGGAAACTAAGGTGAAAACCCTGAAAAGAGTTTATAATCTGGTAGGGAAGCTAAGACAGGTGTAAGAACATAATAATAGATAGAATGCAGTAAATATCATAGAAGATGTTGATAAAGTGATCTAAAGTTTAGAGGAGGAAGAAGACGATTCCAGCTAAGGGATCAGAGAAGGCTTCGTGGAGAAAGTGGTACCTGAGCTAGATCTTTTAGGATTGGGGCCAGGGGGACAGAAGAGGATCTTTCCACATACAGAGAGCTCCAATAGCAAGGCTGCAGAGTCAGGAAATATGGACATGAGAAAGCAAACAATCCAGTCTGGCCGGTGCTTGGAGTACATGAAAGGTATTAGTGAGGCTCCAGTTGTGCTTGGCACATACAGAAGGACAGCTTCCAGTAACTGGAAGAGTAAACCAACCATTTTACAAAGCTTAAGAGGGGTGCTCCTTCCATTGCGGTGGCCCTATGGAAACACACAGGGAGGATTTTCTAGTTTCAGTCTCCACTCCAGGTGTTTCATGTCACTCTGCAGCTTTCCCTGAGAAATAAAGGGCTAGCTACCCAATATCAAGGGCTCCATAAATCTTAGCTGCAAGAGGAGACTTCAGTTCAGCAAATCCTACGATCATTTAGAACAGAAGCACTGTGGAGGATCCTTCAAGAGCAATAAGCTGTGATTTCCAATTTTTCAGAGTGGCATTTTGTCCTTTTTTATTCTCCACTGTCTTGTACTCACTTTGCCCACATAGAGTAAATCAAATTTTTACTTATTCTGCTTGTTAATCAGATCCCAGGTGCAATCCACCACTGTGGCAAGCTGGCAAGATAGTAAAACAACAGAATCATTAAACTAGAAGGAATTTTGGAGGTTATTTTCAATCCATGCTACACATGGTGACCTGGGGTTGAAGAGGTGAAGTGACTCAAGCAACTACAAAATCAGGACTAGACCCAGGTCTTTAGATCCCATACTTGTTTTCTTTCTAACCTATGACACTGTATCAGCTTTCTTAGGGTGTTCTGTAGATTAACAAAGAGCTCCAGTCATCTAAGCCAGGGATTGGCAAACTATGGCTCAAGGGCCGAATCTGGCCCACATTCTGTTGTTGTAAATAAAGTTTTGTTGGAACATAGTCATTCCCGGATTGTCTATGGCTGCTTTCACCCTTTAATGTCAGAGTAATTACGACAGAGAGTATATTTCCCACAAATTTGAAAATATATACCATCTAGCCCTTTACAAAAAAAGTTTGCTGGGGCTTCCCTGGTGGCGCAGTGGTTGAGAGTCTGCCTGCCAATGCAGGGGACGCGGGTTCGAGCCCTGGTCTGGGAAGATCCCACATGCCGCGGAGCAACTAGGCCCGTGAGCCACAACTACTGAGCCTGCGCGTCTGGAGCCTGTGCTCCGCAACAACAGAGGCCGCGATAGTGAGTGGCCCGCGCACCGCGATGAAGAGTGGCCCCCGCTTGCCGCAACTAGAGAAAGGCCTCGCACAGAAACGAAGACCCAACACAGCCAAAAATAAATAAATTAATAAAAAAAAAAAAAAAAAAAAAAAAAGTTTGCTGATCCCTGATCTCAGCCAAAGGTCCTGAAATTTTTTTATAGTGTACCATCAGTGAAAAAATTTAAGCATATATATATGTATATATATATATATATATATGTGTGTGTGTGTGTGTGTGTGTGTGTGTGTGTGTATATATATACACACACACACATATATGCATATATATGTATATATATACACAGATATACACATATATAGTAACTTATTTATAAATTATATACATGTAGTGCTGTTTAAATGTTTATAGATTTGTAACACAGGAAAAAGATATGACAACAAAACAAAACATATTTAAAGTAAGTTTAATTTATTAATGTTCATAAAATCTTCTGTGAAAACTCTTAGTTTAACACACTGAGATAAGTAATTTGAAAATCTGGCTATAAGTTCAATTTATTTTGAAATTTGGTTTTAAATGACAGTAATAACTTAATTTTTTTAAAAAGCCCCTAAAAGATACATAGAGACAAGTGGAAAGAACACATCATTGGCTTGGCATTTGAAGCATGATACTAATACAGCCAATCTGCCCCACCAACCATGCAGTTTTCTGTAAACTTTAGGAAATTTATGTCTGTCCTGATATCAACTAGTTGTTTGTTCAGAGTCATCCAAAGGCAGTTTTACATTTTTAATAAACATCTCCACTGAGATGTTTTACTTGGGAGATTTTTAAATAGATAAGAAAATGTTGGTTCCAAGGTGAGGTGTGAAGATCAATACTCTTAGGTAGGTTACATGTTTACATCTGTTTGGACAAAAAAAAAAAAAAATCACAAAGCAATGGGGTCATTTCCCGAAAGATCTCTCTGCTGCATGAGTTTCTTCTAAAAAGCAGTTCTATTCCCCGCTCTTTGTGGACAGCTCTCCTCTGCTGAAAGGCACAGGTGAAGTGCGTGGCTCAGAAGCTAAGCGCTCATACACACTCACAGCATTAGTGACAGCTCCACCGCATTCTCAGAGTCTCCCTGGACTCATGTGGTCAGTGTTCCCTTCAACCTGCAGTTTCTGCAGAAATCCTTTTAAGTCCAGAAACCTGAGTCCATTTCATGAAGGTTAGTTTACTTTAAACTAGATAAGCTATACCATCGGTATATGCACTTACCCAGTTACAAGTAAACTGCAAGGATGTGAAAGGACAGGGGCCGCCCTCCCCTCTGGGGGCGGAACTCCTGCTCTTCCCTCAGGACCAGTCACACATGGTCGGAAATATGGACTTAGTGAAGGTGCCAGGGCCAGAAAGCATAATAAGCATCAGTAATGCTTCATTTCCTATTAGTTTAACTTCATTTATACTCTCTTGCCTTCTTTTCTTTGACCGTGCTCCTCCCTCCTCTCCATTTTTACCACTAGAGGCATATAGAGGGCTCTTCTCTATCCCTCATGGCCAGCTCAAACCTGTGTGAGGTCTTACCAGACGTAATGAAGGTCAACTGGAAGGAACTCTTTCCCTCCTGTGAAATCGTTGCTGTTGTTCCAGATATTTGTCAATATTGCCTTATTGTTATTTGTGTATCATCCTATCTCTCATACTATGTCATGTCTGTTGAAATCAAGAGTCATGTTTTATACATATTTTTAGCCCTCCTCCCCAACGTGTTTGTAGGTATTTGATAAGTATTTTTAGTAATGAATTCAGGAAAGGCATATGGCATAAGACACCGAGCAATGGCTAATTAACAATGATGAAGGCTAATTCAGTTCCCTGGATATGAGGTGAACTGCCTAAGTTCATATGGATTTAACTAAAACAAATATGGAAATGACAAATAGGTCAACATGAAGCCATTTAAAAGTCTTAGTGTTGGGGCTTCCCTGGTGGCGCAGTGGTTAAGAATCCGCCTGCCAGTGCAGGGGACACGGGTTCGAGCCCTGGTCCGGGAAAATCCCACACGCCACGGAGCAATGAAGCCCCTGCACCACAACTACTGAGCCTGCGCTCTAGAGCCCGTGAGCCACAACTACTGAGCCCACGTGCCACAACTACAGAAGCCCACATGCCTAGAGCCCGTGTTCCGCAGCAAGAGAAGCCACCACAATGAGAAGCCCACGCACCAAAACAAAGAGTAGACCCCTCTTGCCACAACTAGAGAAAGCCCGTGTGCAGCAACGAAGACCCAACGCAGCCAAAACTAAATTAAAAAAAAAAAAAAAGTCATAGTGTCAAATATAGGACAACAATGCTTCCCTAAAGGACAGATCAATGAAATGTGACTCAGTTTAGTGAATAGGGAAAGGCCAACAATTCTATATTAGGCGCAGGAGTATTTACCGAGAAAATGACATTTAAAGTTATTAGAGCATTGTCAGTGGGAGAAGCCACCCCCAAATGATGTCCCAAAGGCAAGTGTGTGGCGTACACACACAGTCATTCAGAAGCTTTGTGAGTCTCCAGGAAGGCAGACACTCCACACCGGCTTGTGAATATGAGTCAGGAAACCTGGCTGTGCCCACGGCCATACTGCACTGGCCATGGGCCTTGCTCTGACCGTGAGTTCCAGGAGCTGAAGCCTGATCATTCACCATGGGAAGAAAGGACCTCTCAAGTCTGAACTTCAACACTACGAAGTGATGGAACAGAGTCATATTAATCCGACCTGGGAGTGCTAGTGGCAGCTTCCAGGCTCTGCTTGGAGATAGAAGAGGGTTAGCAAAAAATACAGGAGGTAGAACGCCAATACCTCACATTTCTCTCAATTCCTTCCCACCAGAAGTTGGAAACAGCTACTAGTCAAAGCCATCTTGCCAGCGTCTCTGTGGGTAGGTACCTGGAAAATTTAGCTCACTGGCCAAAGATGCCAAAGTTTTAATGCATTTATTGTAAATTTGTTTCTCATCTGAATGCTATTTTCTCTGTAGATGGCATTATGTTGCTACTACGTACAGAAAGTCCCCTTGAGTTTAGAGCTGGAAAATGTATGTTTTCCTGGGTAAGAAGAACCAAATGGTTATGGACAAGAAAGATATTTGACTTTTGAATATAGTCAGTAATCAGGGACTAAAGTCAAACTGAGTCAACCAGTGTTTTCTAGTCTGTTTGTGGATCCTGGCCTGCTGCAAGAGCTTATGTGTGCGTGAGTAAGTGCACCTGCACACCTGCCATCAGCCTGTCTCTGTTCCTGTCACATGATTGGCCTTGGTGTGGCTCATGAACAGAGCAGAAACTCTTTGTTTTCCTGTTACTCTGGTGCATGCCTTTCCCCCCATAACTCCCTCTTGGATCATCAACCCTTATAAAGTCCTTATATCCCTCTATATTCTCTGTCCTCTCAGTATCAAGCCTACTATTGGTTTGGGCCTTCTGCAATGTCTGTGGAAAGCAAAAATAATTCAGTACAAGTAAGTAAACTAAGCAAGTTTGACTTAGCTGGTCCTTTAGAAATATTTTCATGTGCTCTAGTCAAAACAGATTCTGTAACTCATGGGGTAAATCATTAAGATAACCAAAAATAGCTAATTTCACTGTATCATGGGCAGTCTTGTCATTTTTACTTCTAGTTTCAGAGTTAGGTTTCTAAATTAGTTTAATCTACTTTGTAGCTAACCTAAACTCACCTAGGGATGTATCCAGAAGCATCTACTGAAGTGATTTTATTTTATCTCCAGACATCTTAACCACTTGCCCAACTGATAAAAATATCCAAAAAGTGAACAAAAAATAACAGTTCAATTTGGTTATGGAATGTCTCAGAACATTAGGTTGACTATTTTTGATCCAAATGTTAGTAGCCATAACCCCCAATAACATTGTATTATGGGCTTGTGCTCTCTAGAGGTACACTTTGGAACAAAGTGTCCAATGGCCCTTTTCAGACTGCATTTTATTTGACCTCACAGAGGTCTTTGACACTGTTGACCATACCTTCCTTTGTGAAATTCTCTGCCTACCGTTTATTTTGTAGTTTCCTTTGTGTCTTCCTCAGCGCTAGTCTTTTCTTACTCAACATACTTGCCTTGGGTAATCCCATCTATGTTTATTCCTTGTTAGTCAATTTTTAGGTGATGATTTTCTAATTTATATTCCTAGCTCAGGCTGTTCTCCTGAATTTCTAAATGACCTTTCTTCTTTGGTAATGAAATTTCCAGTGAGGAAGTTGAGAGTAATAAGTTATTCTGGACATCTGATTAATCCATCACTCTTCCAAAATTCAAAACTTCTCCCCATGTTGGTACTACACTCTCAGATCTTATTTTCAAAGATGGATGGTTTAAAATACTTTTTAAAAATTCCTCAGTCATATCATCCTATCCTTGCTACAGATAGCAATTTCACAGTTTCAGGATGTGAAGTTGGGTTAATATTAAAAGAAAAGTCAAATGAAGAAGCATTTACTAACTAAATTAAATATCAAAAGATGAATAGCTTGCATGAACACAGAGAAAACATTAAAACATTAAAAATTTAACTTCATTATTATTATTATGCCTTTGAAATGGAATCACTGTTTTTCGACTAGCTGGCAGAGAATTTCACTCTTTACATGCATGGAAAATAAAGTTCAAATAATACCCATGTGTCTAGAAGTCGATTTTGGTTGAAAGCACAATTCTCTGCTGTTAGGTTTAAAACAACCGAACTGAATTTACCAACCTGAGAAGAAACCTGTCTAACTCGTTTCATATACATATTGTATTTTCTTTAAAGGTTTCAAAACGTCAGAAAGAGAAAGAGGCTGGCCCTGCCCACCGGGAGCTGGATGATACAATAGAGGACGCATCCAGAGCAGTAGTTCTCAATCTTGGCTACACATTAGAATCATCTGGGGGAACTTTTAAAAATCCTTCTGCCCAAGCTGTGCCCCAGATCAATTAAATCAGACCCGCTGGGGGCATAATCCAGGCATTAAAGCTCCCCAAGTGATTCCAGTCTGCAGCCAGGTTGAGAAATACTGATTCATAATGAGTGACTGAGGAACAGTTCGGGCCAGATGCAGTCACGTTAAAAGGCAGCGTAGAGACATTCTGAAAACAGTGGACAGAGGAGTCATGGGCAAGTATTTAGAGATCAGAGTGGAAATAGATGAGGCCACTTGTCCTTATGATCCTAAACATTCTTTTTGTTTCTTTTATTTTTTAAAATTAGGGTACATCAATATTGGCAAGCAGAAAGTGAAAGTTGATATTTTTGTGCAGATAAATTTTTAAACTTATTAAACATTGGTTAAATACACTGAATGGTCTACCCCTTGTTGTCTCCATGACCAAATCTGACTGAGTCTGAGGTCACCTTCCTTCTGGTGGCAGCCCCTCAACCTCCTTTCAGGATGAAAACTTCACTTCACTCCACATTCCCATCTTTCCTCCATCATGGATGGTCTGTGTCAAGATGATACTCTTAAAGCTCAGCTAAGCTTTAAGCGAGAAAACGATTCTTAGTGTCTGTTTTACAGAATTCGAACTGTAAAAAGAGAAAAAAAACTAGTTCGGGAGCCGCAGCCAAACCAACGAGGTACCTGCCAAACCACACCTTATCCTCCCCAATCAGCAAAAATATCATCCGCCGCCTGACTCCTCTTACCTCACCAATAGGAGCTCCTTCATTCCCTTATTAGGACACTGGCAGTGGCGAGGGAGACTGCTCGTGTCTGAGTCCCAGAGTGGCTTCTACAACATGTGCAGTTCATCAGAAATGAGCAGAGGGTAACAGGCACCGAGGGAGGGGACTGGAAAAATTAAATCCTCGCTGTATGGGAGAAGAATCTATCTTGGTAGGCCACAATTATGGTTTTGGATGAAAAAAAAATTTTTTTTAAGGCCAAACCAAAAAAACACAATCCTAATAGTTTTTTTTAATGCATTTTTTTGGAAGGGTATTTTTGAAACTTAGTAATGAAGTCAAGGAAATTTTAAGTTGAATGCTTCCAGGGTGTTGAATATGTATAATCAGTGAGTATCTGGTCTTAACCTTAAGAAGGGCTGGGCTTGGATGGTCTGTCCCAGTTCTAAGCATACACCTGAACCTACAGATATCATTTGCTTTCTTTTTTTGAACCTGAAGCAAAATAAAAGCCCTGCCCCCCCCTTCTGTCTTTCTGCTTCTCACCTGTCTACAGGGGTCCCCTCTCCATGCTCTGACCCTTGTCCTACCTACCTAACCACCTTCTTCCTTTGTTCACAATCTTCCACTGCTTAAACCAAGCTTTTTTTCTATGATATTAGTACAACTGGGAGCAGCTTCCAAGTCAGAATGAGATGCTGTCCTGTTATGATCTGTGTCAGCAGGGCTGTCCTGTTAATCCCATCCTGTTTAGTGGCTAAGCTGTTTTCAGAGCCAACTCAGAAACTCAGATCCATCCAAACAATAATTTGAATCACAATTCTAACTTTCTAGAGTTTATAAAACACTTCCATCATGTACATGCTCTAATTTTATCTTTAGAATGCCAGTGAGGCAGACACTACTATCATTCCTGTTTCGCAGTTGAGGAAATAGGCTCAGAGAAGCTGAGTGACTTATATTCAGAGTCAGGACATCATTATAATTTTGGACTTTTCTGATTGATGCTCTCTTCCATCTCAGAGAAGTCATAGAACTGTGGTGTTCTGCTCAGATGAAGCTCTGAAGCCTACCAGAGAGAGTTTAGGTCTTCAAGTTCCCCCAAGGACCTTTAAACAAAAGGTGTTTAGGCCCCTGGGAGACTGTAGGAGGCCCCAGGAATCACTTTGTCCTCTGGGGTTGGGCTGCTGCTAACAACCAACTCCGCTAAATTTGACTCTGTGATAAAGTTGTAAGTTTAACATTTCTAAGACTAATAATCTAAATACAATAGCCATTGTCCATTTGAAATAATAACATTGGTGACAAAAAAAGAGGAATGTACTAGACCAGCCAGCCTTGACTTTGAATGAGTGAAGCAAACATAGAGATTGTTTAAAAAAAAAATGAGGAAGCTTATTCAATGGTGATAACTCCCATTTGTGCAGTCCAGGCATACCTCGGAGATACTGCAGGTTCAGTTCCAGACCACCGAAATACAGCAAATATCACAATAAAACGAGATACACAAATTTTGGGGCTTACACAAATTCTGGGGCTTCCCAGTGCACGTAAAAGTTATGTTTACACTATATTGTAGTCTATTAAGTGTGCAATAGCATTATGTCTAAAAAACAATTTATGTACCTTAATTAAAAATGCCTTATTGCTAACAATGCCAAAAAATTATAATAGTAATATCAAAGATCACTGATCACAGATCTCTATAACAAATATAGTGATAATGAAAAAGTTTGAAATATTGCAAGAATTACCAAAGTGTGACACAGAGATAAGAAGTGAGCAAATGCTGTTGATTAAATGGCACCAATAGACTTGCTCAACGCAGCGTTGCCATAAACCTTCAACTTGTAAAAAACGCAGTATCTGTGAAGCTCAATAAAGCGAAGCACAATAAACTGAGATCTGCCTGTACTGACTAGGTGTCAGGCAATGGGCAGGATGCATTTCATCTAATCCTTACAATAGCACTGAATAGACACGATGGTTCTTATTTTACAGTCTAGAGGAACAAACCGGGCACAGAGAAGTTGAGTAACTTGCCCAGGACCATACACATAGGATCTTAACTTGCATCTGGCCGGCCCCAAAGTCTAGGCTCTTTGCACAACAACGACATAGTACATCCCTTTCTTTCCAGGACTCAGTTCTCTAACTTGGACGGGGCAGGATTTAGAAGTTAAGATATGGAGAAGTTCAAAATTATTCAAAGAGTTTATTTCTTTAAATTGGCATAAGAAAGCCATGTGATTATTAGTAACAGTGAAATGAGAGGAGTTGCCAGTTTTATGGAAATACCTTTCCACTGTGGGGGAAAGGTACACTCATTGCCTCTTTGTAGGGCCCTTAAAGCAATATGTAGTCCCCTGGGCTGGTTATTTAAGGCAGAGTCATGAAAGATCAAAGACCCTCACTAGACCACTCCTCTCACCCCGTCCAGCCCTGCTCCACCAGGAGGAGAAGCTTGCTCATCAAGCAGGATCTGATGTCATATTACAATTGCTGCCAGAGTCTCCCACTCAAAGACCAGAGGTTAGAGCCGTGAAAGCACAGGCCGGGAATAACATCCGTTAAGTGTTAGCTGGAGAAAGCAAGGGAGCCACCAGGAGCCAGCTTGGAGCCAGGAGCCAGCCATTACACACCCACACAGGGAGGAAGTGGGCTGGCGAATCAACCTCTCTGGCCTCATTTTCCTCATCTGTAAAATGGAGACAATGGTGCTTAACTTGTAGTGCTGTTGAAGAATTAAATAAACTCGTATTTGTAAAGTACTAGCACAGTGCTTGGTACATTGTAAGTACTGTATGAGTGTTAACCATTATTATTATTATTGTTACTATTATTATTCTCTTCCTCCTCCTCATCATATGGGAAATAGGTTCTGTGCTTATATGCCTTCTAAGGTATGCTGCTGTTTCCAAGCATGAAGGGGAGAACTGGGCAGAAACATTTTTCTAACTCAAGGATCTTAAACTCATTTTCACTGAGAATATTAACACCAGAGAAGGCTGAGACATGCAGAACAAATATAGGAAAAAATTATTTTGTTGGTATTCCCTTATTCCTCCTCTGTTGACTACCCTGTCTCTGTCTTTCTTTTTTGAGCACTGGAGTGTGGAGAGGAAGAGTAGTGGCTAAAAATGTGCAATAAATGTGCAATAAATGGAATGCCCTTTATCGCTCATTTTCTCTGTCTCTCTCTTAGTCCCTGTCACTTCTCATTAAAATGTGGATGGAAATTTACCATCAGACAGCTTTATCTTCCTATGCCAGAAAACACTCGTGTCCCAGTGGAAGAGGATAATCCCCTTTCCTATTCTTCTTTGAGGCTGGCTTAACACCTAAACTTAGTGGAGAATTGATGGTTCAGAACTCTACGCATGGAGGTTGGTTCTGAGTGTCACTGGAATGGCTTTAGACAGATGGCCTGGCACTGCCCCCATATCCTTCAGCCAGCTGGCATTTTAATTGTACTAGAAAATTATCCCACTTATTGTTTATGAATTAAACTATGCAATGTCACATTAGAGTATTTTAAATCTTTCAGTACTTGTTATGGGTTGAAGTGTGTCCTCTAAAAATGATTGGTTGGTTGATCACCTAATCCCCAGGACCTCAGAAGGTGTCCTTATTTGGAAATAAGGCCTTTACAGAGGTAATCAAGTTATGATGGGTCATTAGGGTGGGCCCTCATCCAATAGGACCGGTGTCCTTATAAAAAGGAGGAAATCTGGACATAGACATGCATGGAGGGTAGACTATGTCAAGAAACACAGAGAGAATGTCATGTGAATACAGAGGATTGGCGTGATGGATCTGCATGCCAAGGACAGTCAAACTAAGAGAAGCTAGGAGAGAGGCCTGGGACAGATTCTCCCTTACAGCCCTCAGAAGGAAACAACCCTGCCTGTTAGTTTAAGGCACCCAGTATGTAGTACGTTGTTACAGCAGCCCTAGGAAACTAATACAGTACTCAATTTAAGGATCGAATGGTTCTATTTTGTTAATAATTTTTTTCGACAATTATTAGCACCTTTTACTGTTTATTTAGGTGAGTGGTTCATTACATTGAACTAGTAGCCCATCTGATTTATTAAGATGCCTTCTGTTGTAACTTATAATTTTACTCCCTCATATGTTCAGTTTTCACCTTTGCTGTGTTCCTTTTGCTCCTCTGTTACCTGAGGATCTTGGTTTGAGATTTACCTGTAGCTCTAGGTGGGCTCATAAAACCAGACTTCTTAAGCTTCTAGGTGGAGGGAATGTTTTACAGGGTCTCCCTCCCAACCTGCAAGTCTTCAGATCTAAGAGAGTCAGATTTGTAATGTTTCCCTGGGTCAAACTGAATGTTTGAGTAAGGTCAGAAATTTAAAAATGTATACCAGGGAGGGAGAGTAAGTGGAAAGTAAGTCTTTCCCGTAATACTAAATCGCATAGGCCTGAGACGGTTCAATCTCTGACTTCAAGGCTGTTTCCCTTGGGGTGAGAAGAGACTGTACAGACTTCCTGGGTGTCCTTCACTCACTGAGGTTAAAAAGAAAGCCCCAGTGATGCTTGAGTCTGAGGAGCTTTTGTCCTTTTGTGATCAGGAAGTATCCACTACTCAGCAAACTCATATCAGAATACCATTTCCACATTATGCCTCTCCAGGATGCATAAGGTTTGCTCAACTTATGGAGACCTCAGCAAACTTTAAAATGTAGAGGTAAGGGCCAGGTTTGTTGCATTTAATTCTAGGAACTCTGTACACTAATATAATGGGTCAAATTGTGCCGTCTCCAAAAATATGTTGAAGTCCTGACCCACAGTACCTCAGGATGTGACCTTATTTGGAATCAAGATGTAATCAAGTTAAGATAAGGTCATGAGGGTGAGCTCCAATCCAAAATGATTGGCATCCTTATAAAAAGGAGAAATTTGGACACAGAGGCAGACAGAGGGAAGGTGATGTGAAGAGAAATAGGGAGAATGTCATGTGAAGTAATGGAAGCATTGGAGCTCTACTGCCACAAACCTAGGCCCAGCTGGGGCCACCAGAATCCAGAAAAGGCCGGGAAGAATCCTCCCCCTATAGGATCAGAGGGAGCATGGTCCTGCAGACACCTTGATGTCAGGCTTCTAGCCTCTAAAACTGTGAGACAGAGACAATGAGTTTCTGTTGTTCTAAGCCACCCAGTTTGTGGTACTTTGTTATGGCGGCCCTAGGAAATTAATACAACTCATCACAGTCACTCATGCTTTTGTGAATACCTGGAAGCTACCTCAGATTCATCCCCTAGACACCCAGTTAATGCCAATAATTATTACTGTTAATCACCTCACACACATTTTTTTGAGCACTTACTAAGTGCCAGGCACTGTGCTAACTACTTTACATATCTTTTCCTCATTTTATAGACCAACTAAGAAACTCAGTGAGATTAAGTAATTAGCTAAAGGGCACATAGTTAATAAAATGATGCGACTAGGATTTGGGTCCAACTTTATCTGGATTTCAAAGTTAATATTCTTTATTTATACCCTCCTTACTTATCAAGCTTACTTAAAGATTGGTGGCATTGGGCTTCCCTGGTGGCGCAGTGGTTGAGAGTCTGCCTGCCGATGCAGGAGACACGGGTTCGAGCCCTGGTCCGGGAAGATCCCACATGCCGCAGAGCAACTAAGCCTGTGAGCCACAACTGCTGAGCCTGCGCGTCTAGAGCCGTGCTCCGCAGCAGGAGGCCGCAACAGTGAGAGGCCCGCGCACCGCGATGAAGAGTGGCCCCCACTTGCCACAACTGGATAAAGCCTTCGCACAGAAACGAAGAACCAACACACTAAAAAATAAATAAATAAATAAAAAATAAATTTATAAAAAAAAGATTGGTGGCATCGATGTCTTTGGCAAACAAATCCCTACTTCTTAACTACATCTTCCTTCACAATGTGTCTGGTTTAGGCCAATTTGGAAAAGTAGTAATTTTATATTTTGCCCCAAGTCTATTTTTAGCACATTTCTTTTAACTTCAGAGTTATCCAAAGTACAGTAGTATAGGTTATCATTTTTAAGTAGGAAGTAAATGGAGCAACGAAAATCTGAGATGAAGAGCTCCTCTGATTTTTCGAGAGTAGATGGATTTTTTGAACACATGTCAATCACAAACTGAATTCATCTGCCTTTTGCCCTAGCATCAGTCGCTTTGTTGGTATAAGATATCAAGCCATTTCTCTCCTGGGGTTTTTAGGAAAGGGAGTGCTCAGAGGGAAGGGGAAGGTAGAAAATTTAACACTGATTAAACATCCACTGTGGTTTACACACCTTCACATAACTAATTCTTTTAATTTTCACTAAACTTGCAAGACAGATACTATAATTTCTCCCCCCACATATGAAGAAACTTAGGCCTAGTGAAATTAAGAGACCTGCTCAAGTCACACACTTAGCAATGATCGAGGTCTAAACACAGATGTGGGAGTCAGGATACCCGACTCCAGTTTTCATGTGCCAAGAATGGGACCATTTAGTGCTTTGAAAGGTGGGTCTGGTCAGTAGAAAGAGTATTGAGACACTTTTTCCCAGCCAACAGTGCTGTTTAGCTCCAGAAAGACTACCGGAGAAATGGCAGAGGTGAGTGATCAGTTCCTTTTTAAAGCCATCTCTTCTGTTCCAAAAGTTCAGTGTACCTAGGCCACCTTGGACCTTAATTTACTCATTAAAAAGTTGTGTGAACACCATTATTTTCAATTCAATTCTTAGACATATCAGAATAATTCATTAAGTAGCTATGGAAATTACACAAAAGCTATAAATATCATGAAATCATATTAAAGGTAGGTTGAAAAAATTACTTAAATTTTATGTATTTCATGTACTTTTCTCTGGAAACTATGCAAGGTGATTATGAACTATGGCCTTTGGTGGGGGGAAATGTGGCAAATTTATTTTCTTCTTCTTGGGGTGAATATAGTCCTTATTTTATTATATTATTTTTTATATTATCTCAGTTGCATACAAAGTGAAAGGTACAGTGATTTGGAGAATCGAGTTCTAGAAAAGGTGAGTGTAGACATTCCTTGTAAATATCAGAAAGAAGTCATGGAAATAAAAGACACGGAGAGCTGATGTAGCAGGCAGAGCTAGCCTGGAAGAGGCAAATGTCTAGTGTGGGTTAGGCCCTAAATAGGAATTAATCAGCATAGAAAATATCAGCCTAAAATACCAGGCCCTAAATAGGAATATCAGGACTTGAAAGAAGCATTCTAATCAATGTCTGCATGAGATGAGGTTTACAGTAAGGTTACAAAGAAAAAGTGAAAGATCAGTGAGAAAAGTACCATATTTTCTCTAGAAGTTTATTGTTTTAAACCCTCCTTAATAAAGTTATCTCCTTTACTGGTTACTTTTATTTAATGTCAGTTGTTTTTAATAAAAAGCAGTCTTAATAGCAGTGGAAATGAGTGTTTATAAATCCAGTGGGCTAGAGCAGATACTATCAGGCAAAGCATACTCCTTCACAAATTGGCTCATGAGTTAAAAACCCAACGACCACCTAGTTGCTTCCTTGATTTTACAACCAGAAAAAAGTATTTAAGGGCAGAGGAAAGAGGATGACCTGACTGAGCTTCTTAAATACAAACCTAGTTACAACATCACAAACAAATGCCACTCAGATTTTCATTTGTGAAGTTGCATAATATTACAGCCCATGCAAGGATCTTTCCACAACTCTATAAAGAACAAATGGTCTCTCCAAGTTGTTCCTCTGATATTAAATTTTAATTGGGAAAAATAAGGCTGTTTAATAATAACTTGCATTTGTTACGTACTTAGTTTTTTCCCGTATACTTTAACGCACGTCATTGTACTGGATGGTCTTAGCACCCTGCAAGTTACCCTGAGCAGGCATGAGCATCTCCATCTTATAGCTGCGTTGCAGCGAGATGAAGTGGCTTCCTGGAAATCCCAGTGCTGATTAGAGAAGGAGCTAGACCAGAATCCAGACCCTCTGATTCCCACCTGAAAAGCCTCTCCTTAAACTTCCAGGCTGATCCCTGAGGCAGGCAGCCAGTGTGGTCAGGGTTACCAAGATTATGTAATATGTTCAGTCGTTTTCAAACTTCAGTTTGCAGCTTCTGAAATCTACTTAGTAGTTTATGACTAGCATTTTTTAATGATATATAAAATATAGAAAATCAGAGGGCAAGAAACTAAATCACTATATCAAAGAGATATCTGTACTCTCATGTTATTGCAGCATTGCTCACCATAGCCAAGGTATGGAAGCAACCTAAGTGTTCATCAATGGATGAATGGAGATATATATATATATATATATATATATATATATATATATATAACATATGGAATATTATAACATATATAATATATACAGAATAATATGGAATATTATTCAACCTTTAAAAAGGACACCTGAAACTAATACAACATTGTAAATCAACTATACACCAACAAAAATTATTTAAAAAAAAGAAGAAGGAAATTCTGCCGTTTGCAACAACATGAATGAATATGGAGGGCATTGTGCTAAGTGAAATAAGCCAGACAGAGAAACACGAATACTGCATGGTATCACTTACATGTGGAATTAAAAAAAAAGTTAAACTGGAATGGTGGTTGCCAAGGGTTGGAGATGGGGGAAATGGGGAGAGGCTGGTAAAAGGCTACAAACTTTTAGTTATAAGGTGAATAAAGTCTTAGGATCTAATGTATAACACAGTGACTATAGTTGATAATACAGTATTGTATAACTGAAATATGGTAAGAGAGTAGAACTTAAGTGTTCTTACCAGAAAAGAAAGAAAAGGTAAGTATGAGAGGTGATGAATTTGTTAATTAACTTAATGATGGGAATCCTTTTACAATGTACAGATCTATCAGATCATCACATTGTGCATTTTAAATATATTACGATTTTATTTGTCGATTATACCTTAATAAAGCTGAAAAAAATCTACAGCACAACTTGAAAAGAAGAAAATATCAGAGGGTGTACATAGCAAGAGTGAGCACTGTTTTGTGAAATATTTGTTTCAAATAGATCTGTGCGTGTGTATGTATATATATGTAAAATACTGAGTCACAAAATAAACTTAAGTTTATTATACTTAAGTTTATACTTAAGTATAAGTTAAAAGAAACTGGCATTTCTTTCGGAGGGTCAGAGGGAAAGAGAAAACAGGAAAACACTGATGTGGCTAATGCTGATTGGGCGGCTGTACTGCTCTGATGGCAGCCACGGCCCTGACGGATCTGGGGATGTGCGTATGTTGGGTGATGGCTGTGCGAGGGCTGAAGAAAGATTCCTGCAGTGGGTGGGAAGTTAAAAGACTAGATAATCTTGAAGCCAGAGTCTGTGTTTTGTTCCTTTTTATGTTCTTAGTGCCTAGTCCAGCAGCACTAACTGGCACAGGAAACCCTCAATGAATATTTGTTGAATGAATGCATGGAAATGAGTGAGGTTTACAGATTTTTAAAGGCTCCTCTTAAAAATTCAATTAGGCTTGGAAATGAATTCAGGCAGTCCTACATTTATGAAAAGCTTGTTTCCAAAACCTTAATTTGCAAATTGGTTTTTGGAACTTCAAACATTATTATACATGGCAGCTGGGATCTTAGGCCAGCCCACAGCTACCTTTTAAAACCCAGGATATATCTGAAGCTAGTAGTGAGAATGGAAGCTGCATTTCTACGGGATAAAGGCATCCTCGCTGGTCCAGCTAGGAATGCCAGGGGCAAACTGGCCTCCAGATGGCAGAAGAGCACCTCCCCAGCCCCCATTCCTCTTGCCTCAGCTGGCCCTGCCTCTGCAAAGCCATTTTGGCAGAACTGGGAGGGACGTGAGAAGCAGTATGAAGTGAGGGCTCATGTCAAGGATAGAAATAGGTCAAAGGTAAGGAGAGGGAAAGAGGAGTGAGCAATGCAAATTGCCTCAACCAGGAAGGAAAGACAGGCCTGTGGCCACCAGGCACTCAGCCCGTGTGCTTGAGGCCAGGTGGCCAGTAAGACACATGCAAAAAAGTCGAGACCAACTCCATAAAGATTTGGTGTAGTCACCACTGCAGGAGAGATTCAGCAATATCATTTATAGAGTGCCCCATACGTGCAAAGTACAATTGCCTGTTTTTCTGCCATTCTTTCTTATTTATTTATCCATTAACAGCAAGTAGTAATTTCACCCTTAACCAGAAGAGAGGTCCAGTAAAGTCAATCATTTAAAGCCAATCTTTGAACCCAAAAGTGAGCAAAAAATGGCCAGTTTGGTATACAAACCAACAGTCACAAAAGGTACATGCCCTTTACTTTGTAATAGAGAAGGTGCCTGAGTGCTCCTCTGCCCAGACAGTTGACTTTTTCCTTGAACACAATTCTAACAAATGGGGCTTCCTGATAGCCTTGGCTACATCCAAACAGAGTGGAACCGCTAGATTTGGATGCATTAAGAGCAATTAGGAGAGATAAAATAAATAAAAAGATAGAGGACAGCACACAATAATTGGACAACTTCTGGATGAGAATTGTATCCACTGAGATACCACTGTTTCACAGCATGATTTAAACAACTATATTCAGGGCTTCCCTGGTGGCACAGTGGTTGAGAGTCCGCCTGCCAATGCAGGGGACATGGGTTCGAGCCCTGGTCTGGGAAGATCCCACATGCTGCGGAGCAACTGAGCCCGTGAGCCACAACTACTGAGCCTGCGCGTCTGGAGCCTGTGCTCCGCAACGGGAGAGGCCGTGACAGTGAGAGGCCCGCGCACTGCGATGAAGAGTGGCCCCCGCTCGCCGCAACTGGAGAAAGCCCTCGCACAGAAACGAAGACCCAACACAGCCATAAATAAATAAATACATAAATAAATAAATTTATTAAGAAAAAAAAACTATATTCATAGTGACAATTCTCAGCAATGGGGAAGTGTTTCAAATGTATTGTAACATCTAGCTTAAAGAAGGGAAAGACATAGTTTTCATTACAATTTTTTTTTTTAATTTAGCATGCTGGAAAATTGTAATGCTACGTTCCCCAATAAGATTGAATAAACCAGGTATTTATACCTAAACTTTTTACAAATCTGAACATTTTTACGTGCACGTCTTCTGTATCTTATACAATTATGCCAATTATTGATTTCCCTGACATGTTTTTAACTTAGTTTCTTCAGAAAACAGTGGGATGAATGAAATAATTTCCTACGTTTCTTTGATTCCATGGTTTAAAAATTATATACCCTTCCACATTTGTTACAAAATGTGACAAAAGCATGGCTGTTTATAAGAAACCCAAAATCTTGACTCAAGAAGACTTCACGGGGCTTTGGGAAAATGAGAAAGTAAGTGGTGAAAATATTAGACTGCAAGTGACAGAATCTCTCAGTAATCTTACCAGGAACAAATTAAACAGCACCTTGAAATCTAAAGAACTGAACAGCCAATCACAATTGCCCCTGAAAATAACATGGCTCTGGATAGGTCTTGGCACTCAGGAATCTTAATGCACCTCATAAAAGAAACACCGCCAATCTCGCTCTGTAGGTGATGAAACTGAGATAAATTATCTGATGCAAATGCAAAGGAATTTAGAACTCATTTTGTTGGGCATCTGTTTTGGCATTTAACCTAAAACTTCTTCCAAAGCAGAAGGCACAGAAGCTTTGTGTGTTCCAATGACTCCAATGAAAAGTGTGAACTTAGATGAACTGAGTTTGATTTATCCAGTAATGGGAAAGTTAAAGAATATTTTTTTGAGCATTGGCACTGTGCTGGAAGCTAAAAGTTCAAAGTTTCAAAATAGTTCCTGCCCTCAAGTGGATTACCATATATTGCATTGGCATTCTACTAGCCACTTTTGCTCACTTTTGGGTTCAGAGATTGGCTTTAAATGATTGACTTTACTGGACCTCTTATCTGGTTAAGGGTGAAATTACTACCTGCTGTTAATGGATAAAAAATAAGAAAGAAGGGAAGGGAGGGAAGGGAAGGGAAGGGAAGGGAAGGAACAGGCATGCTCACCACTAACTTTAGTTCAAGGTTAATAATAGAAGGGTGGACAAAGGATATGGAGAGAAAAGAAGAGCTGAGGAAGCCTTGTGGAGGAAGGTAGCATTTGATTTGGGCCTTGAAGGACAGGAAGGAAGTCAGGAAAAAATGAGATAGAGCCCCTCATTCCTACTCTACTCCCCAGTTACCCCCCCCACTCCCCATCTCTTCCCTACCCCACCTTACCCTACCCACTCCACCAAAACTTCCTTGGAATCCTAGGTCTCCATGGAACACTTCAGAAACCCCCATCTTTTTTAATGTCTCCATTTCAGAGGGGAAACTGAGGCACATAGAGTGTTCTCCACGTAGGAAATAGAGTGAGCCAAGGAATGGAGGTGGCTTGTACATGATGAGTTTGGGGACCAGTGAGTGATCTGATTTGGCTGGAGCAGGGGGAGGTCAGAATGGGAAGGGATATTAAAGGCAGACTGTGGAGAACTTTGAGTGCCACGTTGAGGAGAGTGGGGTCTATCTTCAAAGGTGGGGGTGGGAGGACGGGAGGGGACAGGATCAGAAAGGGGACAGAGAATGAAGCCGGGACCAGATAGGAGGCAACTGTAATTGTCCAGGTGGCGGGCGATAACTGCTGAAATTCAGGAAATGAGAGAGTGATTAGAGAAGAGTGAGAGAGACATGGAGAAAGTAAACTGATAGAACTGTGGGCATGATGGAGCGGGAAGAAACCCAGAACCAGGAATTCAAACACACACACACACACACACACACACACACACACACACACACACACAGCAGACTGGGCTCTTTGCCCTGCATTCCAGGCTCTATTGTTGACCAGCCGTGAACACTGGGCAAGCCCTTCACCCCATGTGCCTCAGTTTCCTCATCTGAAATGGTGGTATTAAATAAGATGGGGGTTTCTGAAGTTCCATGGAGACCTAGGATTCCAAGGAAGTTTTGGCGGAGTGGGTAGGGTGGGGTGGGGTAGAGAGGTATGGGGAGTGGGGTGGGCGTGAGCAATGGGGGCGGGGGTGACTGGGAACTGCAGCAGGGATGAGAAGCTCTAGATCCAAAACTACCTATTTAATCAGAACATCTCCTTTATGTAACAGGATTCCTTGTAACAGTAAATTTGCTAAAAAAAACAAAGCCCCCCAACCAGTCTGATAACCACAGGACCATATAGATGACCTCTAACACCCCTCTGTGCTCTCACACTTGAGTGATCACATTTAGGGAAACTGGTTATCCAAGAGATCTGCTAATATAGTGGATGTGGACCCCATTTTTAGGACCCCATTGAGTTGCTGTTTATTTGATGTGCTGTTGCACAAATGCTGGAACAAATGGAACAACAACTGTCATGCTGAATCGACGCCAAAACTCTCAAAAATGGGACAGATTTACTGAAAGGCCATCTGGTGTTCTTACTCTTGTACCTTACCTTTTCCCAAGACCCAGCGAGTTTTCCAAACCTCATAAACACCAGCGTGAAAAGGGCCCTTGCCTGCAAGTACAAAGACACTGGCTTCCCTGCTACTGACTGTTATCTGGCTTTGGGTTAAGTAGAGCTGCCCCTCTGGGTTCTGTTCCCCTGTCTATGGAAGAAGAGCATTGCAGCAAACAGCCCTAGGGGCCCCTCTAGCTTGAACATTCCAAGATTCCAGGATCCTAAACTTTGGAGCCTGTTATCTGAACAATTCTCTGATCAATAGCATGTGCTCTGGGTCTTGTTCTGTCGCAGTCAGATGGTCAGTGTATGAAGGGCTTTGGGCTGTTGACTCTAAGGATTGGGCAATGTGTGCTTTAGCCAGAGTCTCCGAGCCCCGCCGATGCATCACTCCGAGCACAGGGCTCAGGTCTAAATTAACAGCAGATCTTTAGAAACACGATGCTTTGTGGATCGGTATGTGGAATAAGAAAACCCGTGCCTTTGGTATAAACACCCCCAAATGGTCTAAGAACCACTACGGAAAAAAAAAGGAACAGAGGAAAACCAATCAGAACCACCACCAAGTTGAGACCAAAAAGTTTCATACAGGTCTGATATTTACACACTCACTGCCTTCCTTTGCCTCCTGATTTCTCCTCTCGCCTCCCACTCCCACAACTAAAAAAAAAAAAAAAAATTATTTTATTTTTTTTTTACAACAATTCCTTTATGCGAAAGAAGAAGAAGAAGAAGAAAAACTGAAGAGGTGAAGCGAGCACTCACTGGGAGAGCACGGCCAGGCTGCGTCTTCCCTGCGATCCGGATCCCCCGAGCATGTCTGCAGCTGGAAAAGGGCTGCGAGTGCAGAGGTGCTGAGACCCTCTGAGCGGTCAGGGCGTGGACCGGGCCCGCGGAGGTGCCATGTTATCTGTGGCTGAAATGCAGTGTGCAGGATGCTCCCGGGCTCTCCCTTTGTGTTAACACTTTGGTCTGTCCCTGTGACGAAAGTCTGGGCTTGTCCTTTGCCAAATTTACTCCTCCCCACCCTTTCCCTTCGCATAGGATCATCAGAGAGCTGATTGTTATTTTTTACTGTAATCTCTCTAATAGAGGCCCATCATGTTTAGATTTAGATTGTAAATGGCTCAGATTGCTTCGTGATTTCCAGAATGTTATTACTGGGCAGTAGGGGCCAGGATCCCCAGTAGCTTTCATGGTGAAGACTTTCTATGATCAATTACAAATAATTCTTCCAAGGCAGAGAACTAGTTAAAGGAAAAGACACTGATCCACGTGCTCAGCCTTTCGGAAAATAGTCGACCATGGTATCACTTGCATGCACAATCCAATTCTGAAGAGATCAACGGAAATCAGCCCACCAAAAAGTTCATCCGGGTGCAGTTCTCAGGCCCTCGTTCTGAGCTCTGTTCTCAATTAGCATTGGTGTCAGTGGCTTCCAAAGCAAACAGTTCCCACTGAGAAATCAAATCTGGGAAACTCCTATTATCCCTTTTATTCAGGGGAAGATGCATGATATAAAAATGCATACAAAGGCAAAGGGAAGAGAGCCAGAGGATCAGTGATATGCTGTGTTATACAGGGTGTTTGGTGAAATGAGGGCAACAGCTTGACGAAGGAACATGTTGCAACAGTGGGCCCGGTCTGCCCCCGTGGCACTCTGGTGTGGTGATCTCATCCGCCAGGCCAGGCAAGGGAGCCTGGTCAGCAATAGCTTGGAAAGCAACCAGATTCCAACCCCTGTGGAGGGGGTGGTGTTGATTCTATCTGGAGATGACACTCTATCTAAGCTTGAGTTATGAATATGCTTCTTCATCGCTAACAAGGAATGAACAGATTGCTGCTGGGGCACCAAGATACTTATGGGACTGGCTTTCTGTTAAATAAGTAGAACAACCCAGATCTCCACAGTGTAGGGTTAAGATGATTCTTTTGGTAAATAGCAGGAGAAACAATCAACTTTACACATTGATTCACATCCTTCATACGATGAAAAACATCTTTGAGGTCTATGGCTTCGTATCACAAACATGGACACAGAGGCACAGAGCACTTCAAAAGTTCACCCAAAGTCATGGAGAGGAACCAAAGCAAGCATTCTTGTGCTCAACTTAAAGAAGTTTAATTTAGTTAGATTAAATCCTCTCTTCACTTTAACTAACTAGAAAATTTTGGTTGTTTTATTGCTTAAGTACTATGCTGTCCTCAAAGTCATAGTTTATAGAGTAATATAGTTTAATGAACTTCAAAATTAATTATCTCTACATATCATGATGAATATACACCTTTAAATATCCCTTTGATTATATATGTTATCACTCAACATATATTGACTATTTAAAGTGCATGAGACACTCATAGAGATCACACAAGAGGCTTTAATGAAATACTCACTGACTAGACTTGAGTTTATTGCTCCAAAGCTGTGATAGATACATGTATTGAGGCATTTTGCTATTCCTCTTTCTATCACATTTTTCCCATTTAATTTTTTTCCTTTTAAAATATTCAGTGATTTGCTGTGGCAAGCAGAATACTATTCCTCCCAAAGACATCCATGTCCTAATGCCCAGAACTTGTGAATATGTTACTTTACATGGTAAAAGGGATTTTCCAGATGTGATTAAGTTAAAGGCATTGAGGTGGAGAGATTATCCTGGATTATCCAGATGTGCTCAATCTTAGTCACACAGGTGTTTAAAGTGAGATAAACCTCTCCCGCTGAGGTCAGAGGGAGATATGGCTATAGAATAATGGCCAAAGAGATGACCTTGCTGGTGCTGAAGATAGAGGAATGGGGTCCAGGAATGTGGCAGCTTCTAGAAACTGGAAAGGCAAGGAAATAGATTCTCCCATAGAGCCTCCAGAAAGCAATGCAGCCCTGTCTATATCTTGATTTTAGCCTAGAGAGACCTGTGTTGGACTTTGAACCTCTAGAACAATAGATAGGTTTGTGCTGTTTTAAGCCACCAAGTTTGTGGTTATTCGTTACAGCAGTGATAGAAAACTAATACATTTGCTTATGGGACTCAACTGACCTTGGGAATACGTTTCACCTCCTGATTTCCCCTGTTTCCCACCCCCACTCCAATTCTGAGGTGGCAAGTATAGTTTTGGCATATTTGGAATAAGTTCATAAAATGGAGTAGCCTGGAAAAACTTCAGTGGTTCTTCTAGGCCAGCCCAGACTCTCTCTCTTGCTCAACACACACACACACACACACAGAGGAGAGCAAGAATTTAGTAATCTTCCACTAATATGCTGACATTCATGCACTGAAAGTATGCGAATGGCCAGCTGTATAAAAGATACCCACCAAGTTATTTTCCTAGTTGTAAAGACAGAAAGAGGGAAATCATGCACACTTGTAGTTGGCCCCTTGTTATTAATGTAATGTGTTCGGGAAGTAGCTGTCTGTCTTCAGTTTGTAAAACTAATGGATGTCATAACTCCTGCTACCTAATAGGGTACTGACATGACAACAGTGAAGAGAGGAGTGAGTTTTGGGCCTGGGTCAGACACCAGGAGGAAACAGGGAGAGCACGAAGGACAATAAGAAGGAGATTGGATGCATTTGGAGATAACTAAATCATGAGATGAGAGCAGGGCTGGAGTAGGCAAATGCTCCCAGGTAGCCTTCTGCGGTCCAGCTTCCTGAGGCCGGAGAGGCAAGGTGAGAGGAATTAGGAAGAACATACCAGAAGGTAATTTGTGGACAGTGTCTGTTTCTGCAGAGACCAGCAGGCACATGTGCTTTCACTGTGTAGCACAGACACAGGTACTAAGAGTCCAGCTTCCAGAACTGGTGTCTCTGAGAACTGAAGTAATGATCATTCATTGGCACCATGAACAACAGGGCCAGCAAGATAGTAGGTGTCATACATATGACATTTCCAGCCTCTTTTACTAGGGGAAACGGAAGTCTGGGCCACTCTCAAATTACTGATAGCACCCTTCATTTCTAGATACTTTGCTTAATTTTTCATCAAAGAGATTCTGGGCTGGGAAGGTTTGAAGGAGGTCAGTGCTATAGAATGAAACAGCTCCCACCACAGGGTGGTCTTTTATTAATAAAATATGATTAAAAGAATAACTTTACTTCATGGAGGTAGAATCTCCATGATCTCTTCCAGACTTTATGGTCTGCAATGGTTGTTTAAGAATAGCTTTTACCTTGGAGCAATTCCGTAGGGAAAAGAGAGGTATGTGGGAAGTGCCCCTTGTACTGCTTTAATGCACTTAAGACACACACACACAGAGCCACTCACCTCCTACAGAAACACAACTTAAAGTCAAAGGAAATCTATTCACATGAGAGGCAACCGTTCAAGTAATTTAAAGGGGATGTTTAAAACATCTTGAAGAAATGTTTTCTTATAAAGAGATTCATAGACTCTACACACTTAGAATGAAGCAAAAGATCTTGCCTAGACAACGGCTCACCAAGGGGTGGACAGGAACGGAGAGGAAGGGGTTAACTACGTATTTGTAGGCTGAACCTCTTGCCTTAGAGTCTTTCCTCCACACCTGAGGGCGTCACCCTCCTCCTCACTCCCCACCCCCAAAAGCACCGAACATGTTCACTTAAACTATATTGTTTTGTATTTTCCTGTGATACCGCTTTTTAACGGATCTTCCTAAGAAATCTTCTCATGAAATACTTCTCCTTTTTTCCATCTCCTTTTGCAGAAATTACAGACTCCTCTGCTTTCTTTCCTCTGCTTTCTACCATCCAATAAAGTCTTTTCCTCACCTCTCCTTCCCTATCGTGTCTTTGATAAAGTCTTCGTAGTTCCCACTGTGGAATGTGTGGTGGGCTGGGTGGAGGAGGGGGGTGGAGAGATGTATGTATTGTTATAGAAAGTCATCGTTTGCCCCTCCTCCTAGTCTTCCGTCACGAGAATCTTTATGGCCTTTGCTGACACAATTCTCTGAACTATTCTCTGGTCTGACTCCAGGCCTGTAACACATCTTGAGTTTCTATACTCTCTTGTCTGCCTTATAATGTTGGCCATATAGTTTCTGTCCCAGCATCTTCCCCCTATTTAACACTATTTGAATATTTACTACAAGCAAGTCATGGAGTTAAGTGCTGTGGAGGGCTCCAAAGATAAGAAGGGCAGTCCCAAAGGGAGATAAGATATGCGTACAAAAATATTAATGCAAGATGGAGAGTGAAGAGTATTCTGAAAGCAGCAGAGCTGAAGCACTATACTTCTAAGGTGACATCCTACGATCAAGGTCCCAGTGTTTAATCACTCTTATGCTCAATTTATTCTGCGATTGAACTAGACTTCCTGTGGCTGAAATAGAAATCCACTTATCTCTGTTAGGGCCACAGGTATTAAGTCATCCTTCAGTCTCGTCTTTTCTAGGCTAAACGCCAATGCCTATTTTCCATCCTTTTAATATCAGCTTGAAATATAACAACTCTTCAAACGGGAAACCAAAATTGGACATAATAAAGGTTTGACCGAGGCTGAATGTGGCTGGCTGAAGTCCCAGTGCTGCCTGCCACGTTCCTGTTAACACATCCTAACATTGTTTTCACGTTGATAATAGCATCTCTTATAGAGTTCATTCATTAATTTTTGTGCTAAATCCAGGGTGGTTTATTTTTTCTTCTCCAGATTTGTTGCTTAGTCAGTCTATCTCCAACATTTATCTGTTAAGCTATTTTTGTTGTTATTAATTACCCTTAATATAAAGAACTTCATACTCTTTCCAGAGGCTCATTTTTCAACTCTTTCAGGTTACTCTCTGTAGTATTTTTCTTGCCCTCCTGCTTAAAACACAAAATCTGATTTTATGAAAGGAGAAAAAGATCTTTCAGAAAGCATATACCTGCATTTCAATACCTGGGAATTCTAATGATCTATTTGAGGCAACACAGAGTTCAAGGTCCTAGACTGCACTCAGAGTGTATTTATATATTTCTATCTCCCATTACTAGCTGTGAGCTCCTTGAGGAGGGGGACTGTGTCTTACCCACTTTTGTGCTCCTCCCCTCACCCCAGTTAGCACAATGTCTGGCAGAGATCAGCCCTTCTGTAATATGTGCTGCATAAGTGAATTAGGGCACCTGGCTTCATAAAGAGCAAATAATGGCCTTGACCAAGTTAATTTGTTTTTTCTGTCATTGAGTTGAAATAGGAGGATAATTGATTGGTGGCCCGGCCTCAAGTTCAGTTGTGCCTACCACTGGAATTGAGATGCGTCTGGGCATGTGTGACGGTGTGGTGAGGGAGGCCTAGGGAGCCAATTTGCATGGGGGTTTGGAGAGTTGTCTGCTATTTCATGCCTTGGAACTGGTCCCTGAGCCGAGACCCATTGCCACATGTCTGTGTCCTGAGGACAGGGCTGGGCTGCAGAGAAGCGGAAGCTGCTTCCACAAGGTGTTTGCTGAGTCTAGGCCAAGCTTTGGTGGCCAGGTGACAAAGAGGAGCAGAGGAAAGTGTCCCCTTCACTACCTCTATATGAGCACAGCATGGTTTTGGAATTCTGGAAGAGCGAAGCGAACGCAGGGCCACTTTGGAACCTTGAAAGATTGTATCAAGGGCATGAGACAGCATCTTTGCAATGGCAGCCCAGGGTCTCAAGCGAACCCCAGGGCAGTGGGAGAAAGGGGCGAGGGCCTCACTGGGGCAGGGGGCCAGCAGCAAGGAGCCATGGGAGGTTGCACATGGTGGGTGAATGAACCATTCGTGAGGTTTTATAAGACAGACTTCCAGAAACAGAAGGACTTTTTAAAAAAATTGATGGTGGGGTGGTAGTCCTGCATCAGCAGAGATCATTAAGAATTATATTACTAGTAAAGTGATTCTGTTGACATCCATAGGCAGATTCTGATTGAGGATATATGGGTGACAGTTATAAGGTTTCTGTACATTTTAAAAATTACATCTTATTCTAAAATCTTTTAGACAGACTAAAACGAGTAAGAAACTATAATGAAGATCTGTGTGCTCACCACTCAGCTTAAGAAAGAAAACTTGCAAAGTAACTTCGCGCCCCATGCGCTCTCCTAGGATGGCCTTCTCTCCCTCTCCACCTGGAGGTAGCTATTCTTCCCCTCCCCTCCTCTCCTCCCCCCACAGCTGGCCCCACCCCAGCAGGCTCACCAGCAATGCCACCCTAGTATGTATTTGGTTCTAGAATGAAACAGGATGGGTGTGTGGGAGTGAGACATCATTTCACTCTGTCTTGATGCTTCTGTATTATCATGGTGAAATGCAGGTCCTCTGGTCATGATACCACCGTTCAGTTAAAAAGAGGGCATTCTTTCCTTCCCAAGGCCAAACCTTGAGCCCCAGCATTACGTTGCTAATTCTTCCCCTTAAGAAATCCTGACCCCCAGTTGTACCCCCCTGGCAATCTAACACATGTCTTCAGTGCAATGCACCCTAACATTGATCATAAAGGGGACTTTTGTTCAGTGAAAAGATTATTGGCATTCGCCACCGTTTTCCTGATATCTCCTGAAGCATTCTGCCTTTACCCAACAAAGCTATTCCATCTCCTTTTCCCTAGAATGGCTTTTTAAACCCCCTTTGCTTCTCTGAATTCTAGTGGTTCTTTAAGAACCAGTGTCTGGCTCCACCTCTATAAAGTCTTCCTCATTTTGACTTTATTTCTTTGTAATTTATCATCTTAGGAGGAGAGATGAGGAAGTTTGAACCCACTCTTGTTTGCAAGCATTTGAGAAATAGTTATGTTGTCACGTGTGACTCAGCCCTTCCAGCTAACTTGCTGTGAGGCTCCATTTCTGTTTAAACTCTTTTGCAACAATTATTTAGGTCTAGTCTCTAAGTTCTTTTTAAAATCTGGGGGTTTGGGCCTTCCCTGGTGGTGCAGTGGTTGAGAATCTATCTGCCAATGCAGGGGACACGGGTTCGAGCCCTGGTCCGGGAAGATCCCACATGCCGCGGAGCAACTAAGCCCGTGAGCCACAACTACTGAGCCTGCGCGTCTGGAGCCTGTGCTCCGCAACAAGAGAGGCCGCGATAATGAGAGGCCCGCGCACCGTGATGAAGAGTGGCCCCCACTTGCCACAACTAGAGAAAGCCCTCGCACGGAAACGAAGACCCAACATAGCCAAAGAAATAAATAAAAATAAATAAATTTAAAATCTGGGGGTTTTAGCCAGCTGGACTATTTTCTTTTCCTGGAAAGAAAAGTTTCTATCTTAAAAAGATTGTGCTTCTAACTCCCCTCTGCCCTCCAGCTTGAAACACATCTTTAAAACAATAAGACAGTGCTTGGAAATAGTAGGGTTCTAACAACAGTTTCTTGAATGAATGATTGCTGGTGCACATCTATAAAACCCTGGTTCTGGTCTCAGAAAATAATAGTATATACCTTATATAATTCTAAGAAAGAAGTGTGTACATGAAAGATATGATTTCTGCCTATAGGAAAATGAATTTAGCCCTTGGTGATAATTTTAGAATATAGATATCTTGTACATAGATACAATTAAACTGCAAAGGAAATTAAGAAACTATCATGGGGACTCTGAGGATGTAATTCTGGTGCAGGGAAAATGTCACATCTTCAAAAGGTCACATCTTCAAAGGAAGCACGTTAGTTCATAAGCCACAGAATTCTCAGTGTGTATCACTCTTGTTCAAAGTATCTAAATATTTCCACACCATAAATTTATTTTCTGGTGTCCACTTTACGCATCTGGATATTAAATTTACACATGGTTTTTATAGCTGGAATCAAATCCAGATTTTTTTCCAGTGATAGCATATAAGGTCTAAAAAAGTATTAATTTCTTTTTTAGGAGGTCAGACCTGGATTATATTTGTTCCTATTGCTAGAGAAATAGTCCAGTGTGTATTTTGGATACTTTGGATGTAGTGTTTATTATTGATATTACATAAATGACACTTTTTAAGGTACTGTCCTATTTTGTGATTAACAGATCACATGAATTAGTACATGATTATGATATCTATCTATAGATAGAAATAGATGGATGGATACACAGAGTCTTATTTATTCATTGTTCATGTGTATATACCTTTTCTCACCTGTTTTCTGGCAGGGATGATTCCTAATACCTCTTTTGCATCTGATACAGCTTAAAATAGTGTTAGACATATGGCAGGTGCTCAATAAATACTCATCATTTGCTCTCTGGGTTAAAGGGGGGACAGCAATGGAGTAGAGATGCTGCATCAAGAAGGCCAGTTGGGGCTTCCCTGGTGGCGCAGTGGTTGAGAGTCTGCCTGCTAATGCAGGGGACATGGGTTCGAGCCCTGGTCTGGGAAGATCCCACATGCCGCGGAGCAACTAGGCCCGTGAGCCACAATTACTGAGCCTGCGCCTGTAATTACTGAGTCTGGAGCCTGTGCTCCGCAACAAGAGAGGCCGTGACAGTGAGAGGCCTGCGCACCACGATGAAGAGTGGCCCCTGCTCGCGGCAACTAGAGAAAGCCCTTGCACAGAAACGAAGACCCAACACAGCCAAAAATAAATAAATAAATAAATTTAAAAAAAAAAAAAAAAAAAAAGAAGGCCAGTTGGCTGGTCCTCCCAGACTCCCACAGAGTGGCCTTTTTTGGAGTATTTCTCATGGTACAAGCTCTAGAAGCTCTGCTGCCCCAGTCACTGGATCTTGGGAGTTCTCAAAATGGACAGGTCTCAGAGAGATTGATTGGCTCACAGACTCACAAGAAACTGATGTATACATCAGAATGCCAATTAATGCCAATTAATTAAGATAGAATGGATGACCTCCCTCTTCAGTGCCTGGGGAGCTCTCATTTCCCAACCAGGTTACCCCCATTCCCCAAACCAGAATGTCAGGAAGCCTCAATCACCAGAGACTTCTTCATGATGTGGAGTCGGAGCAAAGAGAGGGAACATCATCACGAGGACGATTTCACCCAAGCCAAGCGGAGATGTGCAGAAACACCTACCTCAGTGGAGAGAATACTTATCATGTCACAGGACTGAACAAACCCTGAGACTCAAGGTCTGTTTTATCTGGATATTCCTAGATGACCAGTGCCAACCCTGGACCTGGCATCCATGCAGACCTCTTCTACTGGCCCATTCTTTTTTCAGACTTACTAAGGCCATCAATGATGTGGACTGAATGTTTGTATCCTCCCAAATTCATACATTGAAATCCTAATCCTGGATGTGATGGTATTAGGAGGTAGGGCCTTTGGGAGGTAATTAGGTCATGAGGGTGGAGCCCTCATGAGTGGGATTAGTGTTCTTATTAGAATAGACAGGAGAGAGCTTGCTTTTTCTCTCTCTCTGCTGTGTGAGGATACAACAAGAAGACAACCAACTGCAAACCAGGAAGGGGGCCCTCATCAGACACCGGATCTGCCGGCACCTTGACCTTGGACCCCCCAGCCTCCAGAGCTGTAAGAAATAACTGTTTGCTGTTTAAGGCACCCAGCCTGCGGTGTCCTGTTACAGTAGCCCAAACTGACTAAGGCAATAGATTACAGTTAGACTCCATTCGCTTATATCTGAGAGACCTAATGTAATTTGACACGCATTGAATTTATTAGAAATGTTCTTTTGTACACTTTTTGGGCACCTTTATGGTGGCAGCTTGAGACAAGAGGTTAGAAATAGACTAGGAGAAAGCTCTTCAGCTTTAGGACATTATTTTACTTTGAAGTTATTGAGCAATGAAATCAAGCTATTATTAAGAGCAAGGCAGGAAAAACCAATAGAGATCCTTTTTGCTCATTAGTTCATAGAGTAGAATAGAACAGGGGAGGGGTTTTAGTGAAAACATTTAATTAAAAAAGTCATATTCATTTTTCTTATTTAAAAGCCAAAAGCCATCTGGAAAGCTTTTTAATTTTAAGACCTCATGAAGACAACAAAGAAAATAAAATGGATGATACTTACACAAAAAGTAGCATACAGTACACTTCAAATCTGAAAGCCAGTGACCTGAAATATGCATTCAGTTTTCTAAAATATGCTGCAAAGTAGAGAGAGCTGGGGTAATCTGAGATTCCCCTAGGTATTTTAGAACTCAGTGTCTTTCTAGGATAACTTCAAATTATCTTTCCTTTTGACTCTTTTTCAGTGGATCTAAGAATTAAAAATTAAATTAAAAATTAAAAGATACAATTCTGAGACTATTCTATAGTGCTTCCAAGCCTATGTGTTCTGGGTGTTCCAGCTCATTAACTTCATTTTAATTACAAATTTTATGATAATGAATTAACCAAAGGGTATACTTTTGTAATTAAGAAACTCAATGCCTACTGCAGAATGTGTTGTATCGTAGTCAATGTTTACTAAATTAATCTGAATCTTAGAGTTTTGACTAATAGCTATTTATAAATGCTTCTCCTCTTTCTTCCAAACAGTACTTTTTGAGGTGTATGAACTATTAATAAAAACAAAAAAATTCTCCACTTCACCGAATATAAAGTTAACCCTCCGTATCTTGGTTTAAAAGTCTTGGGTTTTCTAACAGCTTTCTTTATTCTTTTTTTTTTCTTTTTTTTTTTCTTGGTTCATCCCAATACTAGAAAACAATGCACTATTTAGAGTCTAAAGTTTAGACCCAACTTGTGTGTTAAACACTCTCTATTTCAGAAAGAGTGTTGGTAAATATTAGTCTGAGGTTGGCCCTACCCCTAATCTACTTCTGCCCATCCTCCTGGGATTAACTGAGGTTGTTTATGCCTCCAGACCACAAACTTCGTCTTTCATTAGAGAAATTTTTGATTATATAGTTTGTTCACTGTTGGACTCTTTGGGGCTTGGTATGAACCCTGTAATTCAATGATTATCTGGTCTTATAATGCAAATGTTAATAGCAAATAACACTAAGAGCTTGAGTACTAGAGCAAATAGGCCAACTAAAGGGAATCTACTCTTACCATATGAATATCACTTGCCTCCATGATGCGACTAAATAAGCATAATGGTCAAAATTACATGGGGTAGAAAGTCCACTATCCTTAATAATCAGAGAAATACAGGAGGTGAGTTTCTTCATATCTCTAGAGACAAAGATAGGAAGTCAAAATTCCAGTGGCTCATCAGGAGAGTGATGGAACCCCAGATATGGTATGGATGGTGGCAGTACTCGGAGAATACCACAAAGGTCACCAATGTTTCTGCCTCCCCATAAATAACTTATCGAAGTGAGCAAAGTTCTGCCTTGGTACACAGATATGATCTGAAGTATCTGTTTGCTCATTCATTTATTCAGCATTGAGTATGGGCCTTCGGGGAAATAAAAGTGAGTAAGATGTAGTTTTGGATTTAGAGTTGCTTTCAATTTGGTGGGGAAAAGAGACATATGAACGAACAAACAAACAATAAAATGGGTGACGATAATTAACATACAAACAAATGCTATGGGAAACCCAAGGTGGGAAATCAGTCACTTGATTGGGGACCTCTGGGAAGGTGTTTTCCAAAGGATGACTGTTGAGATAGGCCTTCAAGGTACGAGTATACCACTTACAAGAGCTTCAGGAGGTAAGGACAGTGGTGTGGAACAGCATAGAATCACTATAAGCCTGAGGACTTTTGCTCACTTAGATGCAAAACCAGACAAGTAAGTGACCAACAGCAGGGTTTAATTCTGATTGGGATAAAGCCATCATTTTAAAGTCTTTTGAATTTTCTCTTCAATTCACAACTAGGGGGAAAGAGAAGATAAAATGGCTGCTTCTAATCTGTATTTGAGGTCCTAAGCCCTCTCCAGGGGTGATAGGCTCTGGGGAGAGTGAGAGGTAACATTTTATAGCATTTTCTCTGAGTCAGATTTTGGAAAGCCTAGAATGCCTGAGGGCCAGTTAGATAGCATAAGATTAGCAGAGAGAGAAGTGTGAACTGTCTTTTTTTTTTTTTAAATTTTATTTATTAATTTATTAATTTATTTATGGCTGTGTTGGGTCTTTGTTTCTGTGCGAGGGCTTTCTCTAGTTGCGGCGAGCAGGGGCCACTCTTCATCACGGTGCGCGGGCCTCTCACCATCGCGGCCTCTCCCGTTGCGGAGCACAGGCTCCAGACGCTTAGGCTCAGCAATTGTGGCTCACGGGCCCAGTCGCTCCGCGGCATGTGGGATCCTCCCAGACCAGGGCTCGAACCCATGTCCCCTGCATTGGCAGGCAGACTCCCAACCACTGCACCACCAGGGAAGCCCTGAACTGTCTTTTGAAACACAGTATATGACCAGAATGAAACTTGCCTCTACACATAGAGTTAAATAGAAGTGAATCTGATCTAAATGAATCATACAGGTACCCCTACCTGATAAGCACCTGTCATGTGCAGCTCCCTTACACTTTTGATGACATTTGTCCCTATCTCATTTAATTTGCTCAGCCACCCTGAAAAGTGTTAGTTCTATTTTACTGATGAGGAAGCCCAGATCTTCTAAACTTTCATCCAGTATCCTCTTTCTTTTATCCTTGATCTAAAAGGTACTCTCTTTCATGGTGTTAGAGGCAGTTGTAGGGGTTAGCCACAGCATAATGCAGAAGGAAAAGCACCAGAACTGGAGTAAATGACAAAGTTTCCAGATTTAATGCTGCCACTGACTATGTGCTCTTGGACATGTAACTCTGCAAGCTGGGTCCAATGATTTGGACTTCCAAACTCTTTTCTGAGAATGCAGGGAAGAGAGTCTTAATTTCTGACCACATAACCCAATAGGATACCAGGATATGTTTCCTAGCAGTAATTCCACATTTCAATCAGAGTTCTTGTGGAAAACTAACTCCTTTCTGAAGGGCATGCCTCCGTGGTTCACTCTACCATTGCTCTGACAAATGTTTCAATGAGATAGAACTTATATTCATGCACCTCTGAAGTGAGGCACTTAGAAATGAAAGGATTAGGAATTTCCATCCTACCTCAGCCTTGAGTTTTATAAAAGCTTCATTCTGTTCAGTTCATAAGCCATGGAGCTTCCATAGCAATGATACTCCCTGGGTAGCCAGGATATACTCTGAGGGTGCTGGCTTAGGAAACATACATATATTTGGAATGTTTTGCTTTCATGGTTAGTTAGGTGGGAAGAGTTAAAGGCTCTTAAAAGGGGAGTATCAGGAAGGAAGGGCATCAGATATCAACTCTTTCTATATCACAATTTTTGTCCAAGTCCCCTTAACAGTAATTTCTCATCCTCTTCATCAAGGAAGGAGAAATGGTGAGGGAATGTTAGATCTCCAAAATGGGTCCCCACTAAAAAAAAAAAAAAAATCAAGATATACACAACAGTTTTGATTAGAGAAACAGAAGGACTCTTCAAGGAAAGAGTGGGCAGAGGTATACATCTACTGCAGTTGCCAATAGTGCCTTGGGAAAGATGCAGTGTAATTATACCTGCTGAGGCTTCTGGTCTTCAAACCAGCATGATAACCCATCATCTCATCATGCTTGTCTGTTTGTTCACTTCCTGCTCAGTAATTTTCCATATTAGTCTCTTGATTTCCCCAGAAAGACCTGCCAACAGTGCAAGGTTTTCTGTGGGAATCAAAAATGGTTTGACTCTGTTATGCTAAACAGGCACAGTAGAGCTACTAGCTCCAGAAATAAAGGACTGTTTCATTACCTAGTTGCTGGGGCCAGCTCTGGAAGTTATCTAGTTTTCATTTGGAGAGCCCCTAATTATGCAAAATTCCCTCTGGACAATAAGACCCAGGTTACTTAAGAAAATAAAAAGCACACATTGAGCAATCTTCTGGAATCTAACAGTTGGATCCCTAAATGGTACAGGAAGATGGAAGCCAGTGAAGATGTGACACGGGGTAGACCATTTCACCCAGAATGGAAAATATGAACATCGGAAGAATTTCCTATTCTAAACAATATGCAATTTAAAGTACACTCTCTGGAGACTCTCCTGAATGTACAGGCTTATGGCTGCTATTTATAGTGGCTGATGTGTACTTTACCAAGATTTTTATTCCACCAAAGGAACTGTATGTGATGTAGGGGGTTATTAAAATGGAAAATAAACCCTCACATTTTAACTTAGTTAATTGGTACTAATCTCAAATGTAATGTCAAATCTCACTAATCTAGATAACTGAAAGGAAGGTCTTTACAAATTATGCAATATTTTTAAAGAAATTCAGTTTTGAAAATATGTTCAAGTATATCTGGTGACTTCAATCAAACTAAAAAAAATTAGAAACTTGTTTAAAAATTGCATGAATAAAAATGATTTATAATTAGCAAATTAAGCTTTTAAATGCAGGTGAATGTTCTCAGTTTTTTAAAAAGTTTTAAAAAGTTGTGCTCTCAAGTGTTTTTAATAACTAAGCCATGGAATGTAAGCTTGCATATTTAACGTATTAATCAAATCCTTTACTTATAAATAGTTCAAATTTATACTCTTCTATAGTTTCATAAAGATTTTAAAATGGAAGAATCTGAATTAATGAAGATTTATGATAGACTAAAAACTGATTTTCCAGCTCCTGATGAACATTACTTATTATGTGGCAAACTAGTGAAAAGAACTGATTTTATTCACAAGGTATGCACATTATTCCTCTTTAACCTCATTCACGGATGAAAGAGAATCCATTTATACAGCCACTGTATCGTTCCAACATGCTCATGTTTCATGTCCAGTGGTACTTTCTCATAATAATGTTAAGAACCTTTGGGATAATAAAGGTCAACTATTTCCCTAGAAGACTTCAAAGCAATTGAGATAGATTTCCCTTGAATAAGAATTTGGAATAGTCTGTAATCAATCCTGTCTGCATTCCCACCTGGCCAAATGATAGCTACAAATGCAGATCTCTTATACTTGGCTGGTCAGTGAGAAAACCAACGGGCAGAATAGATATACTCAACATACATATTTGATAGCCTTCATTACACTTTATTTGATTTTGATGAGCATTCGTTGCTTGTAGAGAATTCTTTGTTTGTAATACTTCTCCAGGGTTCCCAGCTGTGGACACAGAAGGACTCCTTTGGTCCTGTATGTTTAGAAAGGCAAATTTGTTGCCCTCTCAGAGAACAGTGGGCTTTCATTAACACTTTCACCTGAGTCTGGAGAGAATCTTTGGAAAGCTCTGGATCACAGGATCCTGGAAAAACTCTCACCTAAACTCATATTATCTTATTTAGAATTTTTTTTAAAAAATGAATGAATTTTTCAGAGTTCTGGTTACCTCTGAGGATGGGGAGGCAAGGGGGTGGGATAGGAGAGGGGTCTGCCGGGAGTTTCAGTGATATTGGAAATGTCCTAGGTCTTAAGATGAGTGATAAGTTTATAGTGTAGGCATTACAATGATTTATAACCTCTATATACATTATATAATATTATTTTGTGTGTACTAGCTTTTTCATAATTAAAATGAATAAAATCACTAATTTAGGATAAAATGATTAGAAGTTATTCTGTAAAATTTAGGCATATAACTTTCTTTATAAGTACAGTCTTTATGTATGCTGTTGAGAGGCTTTAGGTTACTTCTTTATTTGTGTTGAAACCATAATTATGTAATATGAAAAAAACCCTGTAATTCCACAAGGCAAAAAAAAACTATTTAGAATATATGATTAATTGAATATTAGATACATAAATTATTGAGATCAAAACCTTGATATGTTAGATACCAGACTACCCTATATCTTTATCTTGATTTCAAACCAGTATGGAAGATAAAAAAAAAAAAGACTCTTTAAAATAAGGAGGTAGATTTTCTTTTCAGGATGGATACTTCATAGCCATAATTCTCCCATCACTTTCAAGGTGATGGCTAAAACAGATTTGAAACAGAGTGGAGACTGAACACCATACTGTCTGAAGACGTGGGGACCGTGCACATGCTCAGTGATTCAGAAACCCCAGAAGGCAGCTGGAGAGGTGCCGAGTTTCTTGGGAGATGACTCTGGAGAGGGCTTTCCTGATAGCTCCCTCCTTACCATGTCCTCCAGCCAGCCGAAAAGTAGCAACGACAGGGAACATTCACCGTGCACTAGTCATATATACATACCATATATATCATATATATATTCTATCTATCATCTATCTGTCTATCTATCTATCCATCTATCTATCTATCTATCATCAGTCATCTATCTACCTAGTGCTTTGTAATCTATATGAACCTTATGAGGCCATTTTCCTGATGAGGAAATGGGCTCAGTGAGGCTAAGTAGAGTTATCCTTGCTAACCCAGCCAGGAATCATACCCAAGTCTGCGTGATTCTGCTTTCTGGGAGATATCATCATGTCTGTGTCCCACTCCAATCTTCCCCATTCTCCCAAAAGATAGTAGTTATAAAGATGAAACATGAAATCCTCTTTAAGGAATCGTATCAGTTCCTATCTCTCTCATATTTAGAGAAGAAACTCCTTTGATGAGTCTGAATTGCTAAAATGAAACTGGTAAGGATGGAGAAATCCTACATAGTAACTTAGTATCATAATTAAGGTTGGTGTAAAGAAATGTTGCCTAGACAACATATGCCAAATAAAAGACTTCCAAAATTGATGGCAAATGGGGTTCTCTTTGGAAAATCACCACAGTTTTCTTTTCCTTCTTGACTAAGACGGCAAAGTTCGATTCCTAGTTCCTAACAATTAACGGTTTTCATTCTGTATAGCTACTTATCTTTTTTTGCTTTTCATCTTACTCACCATGAAGTAATCTGACCAAGTCTCCTTTTATTTCGTAATATTATCCATAAAATGTTTTTTAAACAAAAAACACCCTGCATGCAATACAGTGCAGTATACACTATTTTCCCAAAAACATGCTCTACTTTCCTCATCAATAGCCATGGCATTTTCTATAGACAACTCCATTTATTCAGGGGTCTACACTGTGCCAGCAGGCTCTGCCTCAGCTTAGCAGGGTGATCTTGAGGAGGTCGGCATCCCTAGACTTAAGTCTCTTCATATGTAAAATGAACTTTTAAAATTCAGTAGATCAGGGATTCTTGGCCCAGTGTTCATGGGCCCTGTGGAGGTCTGTGGATGGAGGTCCATGACGCCACTGAAAGGAAGTGACAAGTTTTGTGGGTGCATATGTACATTTTTCTTGGAGGAGCATCTATAGCTTTCATCAGAGGCTCAAAGTAGTGTGTGGTCCAAAAATGGAAAAGTAACATTCCACTACAGCAGAGTATCCATAAGGTTAGTGACAGCCTTATGATTTCATGAGTGATGATGTGACTAAGTCCCTGTTCTAATGGTGAATACAATCTTATTGAAAAAAATCCAGAGAAAAGTCAAGAAGAGTTATGCCAACAGCCTCCTTTGGCTTGAGGGAGAAAACTTGATCTTCTCTGTTTCTATTTTCCTGTGAAATGGGAATAACATGGGAGATTTTTTGAAGGCAAACAAAGCAATGACTTTGTCTACATATGTAAGCAATTTACCTGAATAAGCATAAAGAACAGTTCAATTAAGCCCAATAGCCTCATTTTGTCTGTTGCCACATAACTGCTTTGAATGATTTCTCCCCATCTTAGGGAGTTATTTTGGCATTGTAGAGACAATGGACCTTCAGCCAAGACAACCAGTTGAAACATGAAAAATTATATTGATCGGGGCTTCCCTGGTGGTGCAGTGGTTGAGAATCTGCCTGCCAATGCAGGGGACATGGGTTCGAGCCCTGGTCTGGGAAGATCCCACATGCCGTGGAGCAACTAGGCCCGTGAGCCACAACTACTGAGCCTGCGCGTCTGGAGCCTGTGCTCCGCAAAAAGAGAGGCCGCGATAGTGAGAGGCCCGTGCACAGCGATGAAGAGTGGCCCCCGCTTGCCACAACTAGAGAAAGCCCTCACACAGAAACGAAGACCCAACACAGCCATAAATAAATAAATAAATAAAATTTAAAAAATTTATTAAAAAAAAAAAAAAGTGCCCTGCAAAATTAAAAAAAAAAATTATATTGATCAATTTGTTACAGTGAAAAGGTTTTGAGATTTGGGGCAGGCAGAACCAGACTGTACTCCACAGCTGTATGAAGTTGGACATGTAACTTAACCTTTCAGACCTACAGTTTCCTCAACTACAAAATAGGGATGATAATATCCAGGTCTGCTATAGACTGAACGGGTCCTCCCCCCATTAAATTCGTATGTTGAAACCTAATCCCCAATGTCATGGTATTTAGAGTTGAGGACACTGGGAGGTAATTAGGTCATGAAGGTGGAACCCTCATGAATGGGATAAGTGCCCTTTTTAAAACAGATCCAGAGAGCTCCCTCACCGTTTCCGCCATATGAGGACACTGCAAGAAGACAGCTGTCTATGAACCAGGAAGTGGACCCTCACCAGATACTGAATCTGCTGGTGCCTTGATCTTGGACTTTTCAGCCTCCAGAACTGTGAGGAATAAATTTCTATTGTTTATAAGCCACCCAATCTATGGTATTCTGTTATAACAGCATGAACAGACTAAGATAAGGTCATAGGGTTGTTCTGATAATTAAATGACATAAGGTATATAAAGTGCATCACCTAGCCTGGCACTTGGCTGATGCTAAACAAATGATGGTTCTTTTTCCTGTCTAACACTGGATGAAAAATTTGGCTGAAACTTTTTTCTACTTGAGAACTATTTTTGCTGAATTGAACTTTTCAGGTAAAATTCTAAGCTATGTTTTATATGCTATATTTAAAATAAAGACATATAATTAATGAATTAGAAAATTAACTTCATAGCTACAGTATGTGATTTTAAAATCCTCATATAGCAATTATATTTGTGTGGTAGACTTATTTGTGACTACAAGTTTTATTTCTTTCCCAACTTTAATAGAAACATCTTAGCAAATATTCAGATCAGTATAGGAAAGAAGCTTTGCAGAAAGGATGCAACAAATCGTAATGACTGAGCTGACAGATGAATGAAAATTCAAATTCAGTAAAATATTATTTTGTACCAAAGGCCTGCCGAAACATTAATATGATTTTAATAATAACATCTAACATTTACTGAGTATATACTGTGTGCCTGTAGTTGTGTTAATTTCCCTACATCAATTAGTTAGCTTAATTTTTACAATGATTCTGTGAGGTAGAATAATTATCCCCATTTTTATACATAAAGAAATTGAAGCACAAGATGTTTAAGTAATTTGTAATGAGGTTACCCAACTGGTAGTTGTCAAAGTCAGGATTCGAACTCAGGTCTGTCACGCTTCATCACCCACATACTTAACTACAACATTGTCCTACCTCTCCCCAGGTGAGCGAAGACTGGTAAATTATGAGTCACATATACAGACTGTAAAAAAAATTTCAGCACTATTTTAAACTATAAGTGTATTGACTCATATATATGCCACATTTTTTCCAGCTAAGAATGAAGTTATGGGTCAGCATGTGAGGTCCTTAAGAATCTAGATTTTTAATTTTTATTGAACAAGTGTCACATTGGGTAGATCCTGGACTCTTGATGTTCTACTGATCATCATAAAGTGGGATACTTTTAGGACCAGAGGAATTGTTAGGTAAGTGGAAATTGGTCCAAATATGCCATTTTCACTGTTTATAATTTGACCGTTTATAAATTGACAGAGGTAATAAATAATGTCTATTTAGAGTGAGTGAGAGAGAGAACAAGAGAGGGAGCATATGAATATGTATATATATATTGATTCTTCATGTGGCTGGACACAAATAAATAATTAAAAATCCCTTAGGTGGAAATTATCTAACTCATTTTCTCAGTGCCCCTCCGTTCAAGTTAGGCTGACCCTAAACAATATCAAATAAACATAAAACCCTTACAGCAATATTTTTAAGTCTCTTTCAAATGAATTACTTGAAAAAAATCTTTTAACTTAAAAGTAGAAATGTAGATACAAATCCTAACATTTTTTTTTGCCCCCTGGAGTGATGAATTTTCTGAGAGACCTAAAGGGAAGTTTTGAGCAAATTTAGCTCCTCTAATAATTTCGACTGTTTCCAAGGAATATTTTATTTAACTTCCGAATGGAAAATAATTTTCTGATTACAGAGTAACAAAAAACTGCATTTGTAAAGATTTTGATTTGAAATTTCAAGGTCACAATGCTAAGCATTTTAAACAAAAGTGTTTTTGCGTAATCGTTGATTGGCCATGCTGTTAAATCATGTAAAAAGTTTCAGTGATAGACTCCTGGGAGGCAACTACTTAGACTCAGAGGACTTTAAAAAATTGTTTGCTTTTTTAGTGAAGTAAAAATATTTACTTTCAAATGTCTAATCATCAGTATATTTCAGAGGCCCATAAAAATGTATGAACGATGACAACAGCAAGAGTGCTTTCATTCCCTTTATTTATGTCTATGAGCCTCCGAATCTGATAACAACTGTACAATGGGGTCCTTTCTTCTGATCAGAAAGAGGAACTTACATTTGGGTGTGGAAAGCAGGAGCTGGGAATGCAATGAGTTCACATCTTGAAAAGTGAGAGAGCTGCTCGTGAAAACAAGCCCAACGTGGGGAAAAGTATGTCTCACTGAAGATCTCTTCATGGATAAACCATCACTGCAGGTTTCTCAGCAGATACACCAAAGCTCAAAATCCTTTGGGCCAAATATAATAGAAGAGCTCAATTTGAATTGGTGTGAATTCTTCTTGCTGAGACAGTGTGATCCTCCCTCAGACCTTGTTACCAATCACGTCCTCAAAACTCTTCACTCAACAGCAAATTCCTGCTTCTCACCTTCCTAAGGTCACCTTCCTAAGGTTCCTGTATCCTCTGAGAAGTGTAGAAAGAAAGCATTTTTGGGGTACTTGTTGAAAAGGAAGAGAGCTGAATTTTACCTCTTTGAAAATGCATCCCTTTCCACTACATTTCCCCCTTTGAAAATGCTGTATTCCCCGATGATATAAAAGGACATGCATGCATAATCCAGGGTAGATGATTAGGAGGAGATTGGAATGGAAACAAGTGGATCAAGTGTTGATGAAGATGCACATGGACCAGGGGAAAACACATTAAGATGCACTAAGAAATACAGAGACAAAGGTAGAAAGGGATTGAAATAAAAGAAACAGAAAGGGAAGCTGAATATACCCATTCATTTTGTATTCCCATGAGATAGGTGAAGAATAATAGACAGCAAAACAAATTATTTGTTTGTTCAAATAAGTAATTGATTCAGAAATACGGTTTAATTTGAGATGTGTACAAATAGTATCTTTTGCCTAGAAACAAAGCATTTAGGATTTTCACTGATTACCTGCTCCATCCATTCTGCCTGCTGAAATTTTTTTCTTCCCCTTTTTGTCAACTTGGCTCTAAAGTTACTAATTCATCTATGATATAAGCTTCGTGACTATTGGGACACTGCCTGGACTGGTGAGAACTCATCCCTATGGTTCAGTTTACTATCTTGTACCTATTCAATACATTTTTTGGATGACGGAATAAAAGATGCATAGGATAAGGAGCAGGACAAAGAAGGGAAGTATATTTTTGATTTAACTAGGTTCCCAGTCTAGGTTACGGCAGGCTAGATGATTTGAAATGGACTGGACTGCAAACCCTTAGAATGAGGTGTGTGCACAAGAGTCTCAAGGCAGCTGTGATGCAGTGAATGATTGCCAGTCCCAAACCCAGGAAAGCCAGCATGGCCCAAAATGTACAGTTAGCTTTTTCAATATCTTTTTAAAAGCTCTATTTCTGAGGAATAAAATGCGTAAGAATCTGGTTTACTTTAATTTGTGGTCATAACATCTGGTGAGAGTACTGGTTTTAAATTATTTATCATTGCAAAGTAGAACAGCACCTGCTCGTCAAACTCAATAACAGCGAATTAAAATAACAGGGTATTTTTATTTGGAAAGGCTTTGTGGGTAAGAAGTGGACAAGTCAACAGCCTCTTCTCTGTGTTACCATTTCCCCCATGCTCTCTGCAGGGGTACAACATACAAAGGGCATAAGTCATCTTTAAAAATTATCAGTGAATATCAGAGTACATATTACATTTAAGGATGTAAAAGTGTAGTTGCTTGATACAGTGTAGTTGCTTTTATACAGGTTGAAAAGCATGAAGCACACTTTTCCCAATTCTGTCATTCTGCTTCTCTGTCCTTGGTGCCCCAAAATAAAGTTTGAAGCAGAGTAGGAGCCCAATAAAATTTTGTTGAATGAATGACTGAATGAATGAGCCTGCAGCTCTGAGCTTTGGGGCCACTCCAGATCAAGGCTGAGTTTTTTCTTTTAGTTGCATAAATCCAAAGGAGAGTCTGTTTTTGCCCCAGGTATTATGCATAAAGCCATAGAATCTCATTTTTCAAAATGGAAATCTGCCTTATTGTTTTATTTGTTTTTAAATAAAGTAATACATGATCATTATAAAAAATTAGACAATACTAAAAGCAAAAGGAAAATAAAAATTATCACCAATCCCCCACTCCTGTCACAGATGAAGAAGCCAAGTTCTAAAGCTAAAGGAAGAGGGACTTGCCCAGGGTCTTATATGCCCTTTATCTTCAGATCAAAGCCACGATTTTAGATGGTGCTTAATTTCCAGTTCTGGATATCTGCTTCCTGTACACACCCTGAAATTTCCCAACAAAGTTGGCTGGACCATAAAGCCTGACCTTCACTATTCCCATAAATGATCAGATTTTACAAAATCCTAAAGGGTGAACATGGACTTGCTTAACAAATTCCAGAATAACAGAACTAAAGTGTTCACCTTGAAACATGAAAAGGTAAACTTAGTACAAAATATAAGGAAGTACTTAAGTATTTCTCTTAAAAAAAAAAAGAAAGAAAAGGAATCAAATGAAATACAATATCCCCAAAGAATTAATACAGACAGAAATGTAAGTTAAACAAGTGTATTATAAATTTGTGTGAATTTATTTTAGGTTATTAAGGGTACCTAACTAAGCTTCACTGGGTACATTTTTTTTTTGAGATTGACTTTAAAGAGAGACATATCCTTCCAAACAAAACAAAAAACTGGAAGGAATGAACCATGTAGATGTGTGGAAAATTCTTAGGCAAAATCCTGGTTCTAAAAGAACCTAGTTTATTCCCTGTAATTACAGTATGGGTATAACCACAGTAAGTTAGTTCTATTATTCCTCTCACGTTGAGTCCCTGTTTCCCAATTCACATAGCAAACAAAGAAGCTGAAGATACTGATCTAGCCTGATGCCCAATTTCCTGTCCCTATTCCTGAGTCCCCCAAGCCCCAATTCTGTTAGGCCTGCCCCTACACTCTGGCCTGGTCTGTTCTCTGATCCTGCTGTACTTTGGTTTTCTAGCACACCATGAGGGACATAAAGACAGAAACTATGTCGATTTATATTTCCCCATTTTTTGTCACTGTTCCTAGCACAGCGCTGATGCTGAATAAACATTTGTTGGGAACAGTATTTTATAGATTTTCAGGAGAAACTGAGGTCACGTAACACATCATTGGAAAGGATAAGAGGTATGCTCCAGTGGGCCTGGACACCACCTACAAGGCTTCAATGTACGCTCAGCAATGGGTGCCCCATACTCTCCTGGGTTCTCCCGACTCCCTGAGTTTTTGTCTCCTTTGACGGTTTCCATTATGTCTTTATGACCTCTCACTCTCTCTCTCTCCACTTGCTTTCATGTCACTATCACTACCATCCATTTTCTGCTTTTGTGCTACCACTGCCACACTGAGTGTGCCCAAACTGACTTCTCTAATAATAATTTTTCTCCCCTTTTGAACAAAGATTGACAATTTCTATCTCCCAATGCCTGGAGGAAATCTCCAATTGGATGTGGTTTCTACCTGAAATTGAACACTCTCCCCATGCCCACCCAAGAATGGAATACTTCACAGTTTCCCTTTCCAGCTCCTCAGACTTACATTCTGTGGGAGAGTCTGAGTTTCTCCATCTCCTGAAAGATTTGCTAATTCTCCCTCTAAAGACGCTCATATTTGATCTTCATTTCCATATTTGCTGCCCTGATTCAGTCCTCATCACCGTGTGTTCAATACTAACTCTTCCAGTACGCCCACACTCTAGCCCACTGTAGATAACGTTCCCCAGTACGCATAGGTCCCCCACTAAGTCTCTGTCTGTCGCCTTTTATATGAAATAGAAACACCCAAGATGTACGAGTCCAACTCATTCTTCCTTAAGCACTTAACAGTTTCTTGCACCGGGATTCTTATTTCCACCTCTTGAGTTTTGCAGATGTTACTCCCTCCTCTACATGGCTCCCCTTTTACTCTTTGTCATCACCATTGTTACTCCCTCCATGGCCCTCCACTTCCAGGGAGCTTTTCCTGACTGGTTTCATCACAGGATGATAACTGCCTTTTCTTTTCTTGGTATTAATTTTTAGTTCTGACTATATTGCTCTGTTGTTTCTTACTTGTTTAGCTAATGATAATGGTTAAAAAAATAGTAGCGTACCATTTATGTGTCAGGTACTAGGCCAGGCCATTTATGTAGTTCAATAATCTTCACAACAACCACAGAAGCTACATAGATATTATGCCTATTTACAAATAAGGCAGCTGTGGCGTAGTGAGAAGTCACTTGTGCATGGCCACACAGCTCATAAGTGACAGTTGGGATTTGAACCTACAGAGCCCAGGTACCGTTCATGGTACCATGTGCCATATAGCAGCCTACTCTGACCAAGTTAATCAAAGGCAGTAATTTTACCTTCTTCTTTTGAATTCTCCATACAAATAGGTAGATCCTATGCTTCAAATACTTTTTGTTGGGTTTCCCTGGTGGCTTAGTGGTTAAGAATCCGCCTGCCAATGCAGGGGATACGGCTTCGAGCCCTCGACCGGGAAGATCCCACATGCCGTGGAGCAGCTAAGCCCATGCGCCACAACGACTGAGCCCGTGTGCCGCAACTACTGAAGCCCGTGCCTAGAGCCCATGCTCCACCACAAGAGAAGCCACTGCAATGAGAAGCCCGCACACCGCAACGAAGAGTAGCCCCCGCTCGCCGCAACTAGAGAAAGCCCACGCACAGCAACGAAGACCCAACGCAGCCAAAAATAGATAAATAAAATAAATAAATTTTTTTAAAAATTAAAAAAAATATATTTTTTTGTTGTAAGTGTAAGTTTCTAGTTTTCTGCTACAGGATCACTAAGGGGTCATCTTACTACTATCTTTTCACTTGTGCACTGGAATTACTGAGGCAAAATTGATTTGCTTTTAAGATCATTGTTTAACATTTTTCTTCCTGTGAATGCCTACTCTGCTTTCTCAAAAGAACATCTGAGTTAAGTCACATTAAATGCCACTGTCTTTTGCTCTGAGGCCTAAAGTTTTAAAATATGCATTTATACCCCTTGCCCCACACGTTACTGCTTTATTTCCCCAACCTGCCCTTGTAAGCCACCACAGCAGAGGCCCCACGCAGTATAGCAGCTTCCAACTAGACTCAGCAGCTCCACAGCACCACACTCTACCGGCTATTAACCCATAGTATGTGAGTTACTGGATTTGGCGGCTTTTCTAACAAGAATAGAAATTTGTCATAAGATCCATCTGGGTCTTATTGCCTTTATTCTTTTAGAGTGAAGACTTCCATTTCCAGAATGGTTTCAACATCCAATATTTGTCATTTTTCTGTCATTTCAATATTGCAAGTGCTTTTAAAACTTTTATCCATACATTGCTTTTGTCATTTAAAAATTCTAATATGAAAGACAATGATTCAGTGCAACTATTTGATTCTTCTCCAATCTCTCTTTTTCTTGATGTTTGTTTGTGCAGAATTTAGAGTCTTAACAGTTAGGAACATTTTCTATAACTGCTTTTGCAAACAGTTCAGTGTGCAATACATTTGGCCCTTGAGGCTGATGATCTTTGAGGCCTGAAACCAATATTGTGGATAACAGAATAGAGATACCTTTGAACCCAGATCCTTACCTTTCTGCTTCCAGACGCATCTCTTCCCGCTTTTGCCTCCTAAGTTCTCTGCGACGTTCAAAATCATCCATGGTATGGGTTCAGATTTAGGGAGACCAGATAATGTCTGGATCTGAAGGGGAAGAAGCAGAATCAATATCATAGATGAGTTGGAGGATTATTTCCCATAGTCGTTCCCTCACCATTTTTTCATCCCCTTTTTCTTTACTCTTAAGAAAAACACCTTAGAAGATGAGTGAGGTAGCCAGGGATCAATTTCTGCCTCCCAAGCCAAGCCTTGTCCTTTATGTGTTAAATTCAGTCTCATTCATGTAACTATCAGCGACAAATAAGTAAAATTCCAGGATCACAGTTTAAAAAAAAAAGGGGGAGACAGAGAGGTTTGAAGACTTGAAATATTGCTGGGATCACTTGAGAGCTACTGAATGGTTTTGTTCCTTGTAACCTGCTGAACTACAGACCAAAGGTATAAAAAAGTGAACAAAGAAAGAGGAAAGGAGAAAAAGTGAAAAAAAAAAAAAAGAAAAGTGGCAAGAAAAGGAATTTGTAGGAACTAAGAGAAAAGTAAAAGTAAAAGAAAGAAATAATATAAGTATCCAGGCATAATCTGCATATCCTAAAAGAATATTAATATCAGAATGATAATAAATACCACAGCAATAATACCACGAATAAACATAATGCAGCAGCATTTTTAAAAGCAGTTACATATGATCAAACTGTTTTCAGAGCTCAAAAGTAGCAGCTCTTTGTAACCCAACCATTTTATCCTTTCCTACCTCCTCCGTGATAGTTTTAATCCCAGAAAGATCTTCCCTTTCCAGCTCTTCAACTGAGGATTCCGCTTTTCCTGCGTTTCTGTGCCATGGAGTCAAGTATTCCAGAATTCCCCTGCAGCCCCCAAACCCAAAATGACTACCAGAAAAGGGGAAGCGGGCTCTTTTTGTCCTTGCTTTGTTTACAGAGCTGTCAGTGGTTAGTTAAACTCGGCCTGGAATCTGGCATTTAAGGCCTGCTTGAAGATTGTTTCCTGTGTGGAGCGGGAGGCCTCCACTTCCTCTGGAATCCTAGACTCTCTGCTGCACTCAGATCACAAAAAATATTTTCCAGCCCTTTCTGTGCACATGAGACGAGCCATTTGCCCTGCGTAAGAAAATAGGGAGACGTGCAAAACCTGAAGCCATCCCCTAATGGCATCTTTGTGTGAGGGAGTGAAAAGCAAAACTTAAGACTCTGAAGCCTAGTTAAGAAACCTTCTTAAATTGTCAGATTCTTTTATTTTTCAAGCATTTTTCCCCTTAAAAAACCCACAAAAACAAAAATAAAATCTCAGCCAACCAAAACAGAATTATACAACGTTTGAATGTTCCCCCCCGCCCCAACTTCTTATTCCCTGGGGTATTATTTATACTGCTTATAAATCCTTTACAAATTCAAATTTGGGTGTTTATTTGGGGTTTTTTTACTTTACAGTGTTTTTCTATCTTACTCTTAGAAAGAGTACTTTCCAAGTACTTTGTTAGTTATGAAGGAAAGAATCAGTTTTCCTTTTTTAAAAATTATTCCATCAACCATGAAAAAATTTCTTTCTATTTTCCAGTCTGATCTCTCCATAGCTATCAGAATGAAAAAAAAAAAGTGATTTGAGGGTCTCCTGAGAGGCTGTTGGTCTCCCTGGGGTGGGTTCCTGTTCTGGGCGCAGTGCAGGGTGCATGAGGACAGCCCTGGGGGCAGTGGGACCAAACCTCGCTGACTTGAATGCTGGGTGCAGTGAGAGCAAAGGCTTCTCGTTCCTTTCTTCAGTAAAGTCTTTTGTTGTATATAAACCACTTCTGGAATAACTATAGCAACAGCAAACAGAAATAGGAGAAAGAGGTCTGTCTATAAGCAAACAATTTCACTTTTCTTAATTTATCCAAGTAGCCTGAAGAGTAGCCTCTAAGCCTCTGGGTCTCGCTCCAACCTCATTAAGCCGAGGAGTCATGCTGGCTGCTTGGTAGCAGTGGCAGCTGAGTTTCTCAGCCTATACCTCTGGTGCAGGTGCCAATGAGCAGTGAAACAAATATCGCCAAGCAGGCCGAAGATGCACACGGCTGGCAGAGCCCAGCAGCATCTTGGAGCACTCAGGGGAAGTGAAGCTGAGTAACATCGTGTGGTCACTCTGGCCGGCCATGCTCACTGGCTCTCTACCCACGCAAATTCTTTCCCCCTACCCGTTCCCTCCTCCTGCTCCTCACCTTTTATTACTTACTCGGGTGTTTTTTTCCTCAACCATAAAGAAACTCTACCTAACCAGTTATTTACTCATGGAATGCTGCTGAGTGTGTATGTGAGGCACTGACGGGGAGAGAGAGGGAGTGAGCGCTATATGAAGCATCTACACAGACGATGCCTTTCTGGGTTCTGCTTGGTGGACATGTGGCGGGTGCACCTGAGGGAGAAGAGAAAGCACATCTGTGTGCCGTGTGGTGCGGGATGACTCTCTGTTGGGGGGGGGGGTGTTGTGTCTGTGAGTGGGAAGATGTGTGTGCTTGTGAAAATGGCTCTCTGTTGGTCTCACACTAGGATGGAGCAGAGGTCTTCCTTAATCCTCACACCCTTCTATCACAGAGCTTCTCTGCACCTCCCTGGCACTGTTCCTAAGTAAGGCGAGCCATGTCTGGGGAGAATTGTAAGTGATTTTCCCCCCTCTTTTGGGAGCAGCAGCTTCCATGGCCTCAGCTAGTAATCTCTCATTTCCTCCCCGACCCCCAGTCAATGCTGAATTCCTTCCAGTAACATTGGATAGGAAACAAGCTCTCCATCAACCAAGTGATGAAATGTCAAGGCAGAGAGCTTCTGTAAACAGTAAAGCTCATGAGTGTCACAAGTGGGCAGAGTAGCCTGAAAGAGAAACGCAGGCAAAGGGATGTATGTATCAATGAATGTGACAGATGGGTTCTTGAAGAGTTGTATGAAAATCTAAATTTTTGTGCTGGGGTGATTGTAGTCACGCTATTGAAAGAACCCTGATGTGACTCCTTTTGTCAAAGGAAGAGAGGCGCTTTACAAAGGCAGTTGAACAATTACCTTCTGATATACCTGTCTTTTCAATATGGGTTCTCAAATACCAGCTTTTCTTGAAACAGGGCATACCTATGTTACTGCAATTAAGTAATATGTCAATCTTAGAGATTTCAAATCACTTAACACGCTGCCCCTCCTTTGGGTAATGACACCACCAAGCCCGTGGCCCAGCTGAATGGTGCCGTGAGTGGGCCTCCTGGGTCTCACCTCCACGCCAGGACACCCTGAAGCTTCCTCCCTTCCCTATTCTTCTTGCTACTTTTCCCTCTCAACTTCTTTTGGGGGGAGGGGGAGATATTTATCAATATTTCTTCTGTCATTTCCCTTTTTATTTGTCTCATTCTCTGATACTTTTTTTTTTCCTTCTCCATTTCCCTCCCTCTATCGGGAATTAAAGTCTATTTATTAAATCCAATCTAGGATTCTTAAAAAAAATTGAGTTTAATTTCTGATGTGCATCTTTCAATCAAGAATTCTAACTATTACTATGTTTTACATTTGCAAAGCTTTTTTCTTTTTCCTTTATGGGCATGTGGCCCTCACTAGAGTTATTTTCTGTGACAACTTTATAAGGAGACCTACTGTTTCTGCTTTTGTTTGGGACAGGGTTGGTGGCAGGTAAGAAGCCCTCTTAGATGTGTATGGGGGTGTGCATGTGTGGGTGGGTGTGTGTCTGTGTATGTGTGTGCATGTGTGGGTGTGTGTGTGTCTGTGTATGTGTGTGCATGTGTGTGTGTGCATGTGTGTGTGGGCATGCACATGCACACAGGTGTAAATACAGTCGAGGCAGGAAGTGGTGGCATGCAGGCCAGTACTCTGTTATTGGCGGGGGAAATTTGTAGAGAAAGCTAACCTCTATCTATCTTCAGATCATCATAAACTGAATGGTGAATGGGTTGGAGAAAGTCCTTGGGATTTCAGGGCAGTGCCAATATTGGTCTTGGAATGCATCAAGAATAAAATCTATTCTGTCAGGGACCCTGAATAAGTTAATGCAACTTCCAGAAGTAACCAACATTAACTGAATATGTGCTATGTGCTGAGGCATTTTTTTTAAGCCATTTTAAAAAAATTAATGGGGTTTATTTCTTAGTTTTAAGTTCAAGGAAATATTGAACAGAAAGTACAGAGTACCCATATATTCCCTCTCCTTTACCCTCGCCCAGTTTTTTCTGTGTTTGCATTCAACTGTGTATTCCCCACCAAAAGATATGTTGAAGTCCTAACCACCAGCACCTCAGAATGTTACCTTATTTAGAAATAGGGTCTTTGCAATGTGGTCAAGTTAAGATGAGGTTATTAGGATAGCCCTAATCCTGTGTGACTGGTGCCCTTATAAAAAGGGGAAATTTGGACATAGAAACAGATATACACAAAGGGAAGATAATGTGGAAACACAGGGAGAATGCCATGAGAATATGGAGAGCCAGGAACACCCGAGGCTACCAGAAGCTGGGGGAAGAGTTGTTGAACAGACCCTTCCCTGGGGTCTTCAGAGGGACCGTGCTGACACTTTGATTTCTAGCCTCTGGAACTGTGAGATAATAAGTTTCTGTTCTAAGCCACCCAGTTTGTGGTACTTTGTTACAGCAGCCCTGGCAAACTAATACAGCCTATTATTAAAATCTTGCAGTGGTACATTTGTTACAATTAATGAACCAATATCAATACATTATTATTAATTAAAGTCCATGGATCACATTAAGTTTCACACTTTGTATTGTACCTTCTATGGGTTTTGCTAAATGCAAAATGTCACGTATCCACCGTTACGGTATCAGACAGAATCGTTTCACTGCCCTGAACAGTCCCTGTTCTCCTTCTAGGCACCCTTCCCTCCCTCCCCCACTCCAGCCCTTGGCAACCATTGCCCTTTTTAAAACGGTTTCTATAGCTCTGCTTTTTCCAGAATGTTGTGTAGTTGGAATCATAGAGCATGTAGTCTTTTCAGACTGGTTTCTTTCACTTAGCAATATGCATTTAAGTTTCCTCCGTGTCATTTTGTGGCTTGGTAGCTCTGCTGGGCCATTTAAAAATATGTGTTCTTATTTTATCTACATAATAAACCTGTGAGGTAGCTATTATAATCCCCATTTTAAAGAATTTCAAAGTGTGTGCTCTTAACCACAATAATATTCTTGAACTAACCCACTATTTCCCTCTAGGAATTGTTTTCCCTTTCAGGAAGTAGGTAAGGGTGCCTCCCTCCCCCACCTCCTACTGAGAAATTCTAAGACTACTGTCAGTGATCTCCAGCTTAATTCATTGGATCATTTAAACTCAGGTAAGAAGTGATCTTAAAAATTATTCAGGGGGCTTCCCTGGTGGCGCAGTGGTTGAGAATCTGCCTGCCAATGCAGGGGACACGGGTTCGAGCCCTGGTCTGGGAAGATCCCACATGCCGCGGAGCAACTCGGCCTGTGAGCCACAATTGCTGAGCCTGCGCGTCTGGAGCCTGTGCTCCGCAGCAAGAGAGGCCGCGATAGTGAGAGGCCCGCGCACTGCGATGAAGAGTGGCCCCCGCTTGCCACAACTAGAGAAAGCCCTCACACAGAAACGAAGACCCAGCACAGCCATAAATAAAAATAAATAAATAAATTTAAATAGCACTTGGCAAACAAAGAGAGGGAAGAAAAATATAGTTATATATATATAAAAAAAAAAGCCCTCAGACCTATGATTCTTTAAAAAAACAAAAAAAAAAACCAAAAAATTATTCAATCCTCTTCAATTTCAAACCTATTTGGTTTAGTTCAGAGAATTATCATGTCTGGGAGATAATTAAATTAAACCTTGCAAATGTTTATTAAACTTCTGTTATTTTATTGTTACTTCTTTGTAAGATTCTTAAACTAGGATGATCATATCTGGACCGCTTCATTGCATACTTTTCTTTGAAATTTTAGTGCTTCTTCATTTTATACTTTCCTCCTCTTATCCACTTTGCCCTCATCTCCAGCATAAGAATTTCTCTGTTATTGCAAGGAACCCTAGTCTTTCAACACTGATAACTGTTATTAGATCCCTGTTTGACTAGTTATCATTGTATACCCACTGTAAAATTACATGGTCCAACTACTTCCATGAAGCCCCACAAAAACATTTATACCATCAATTTTCGATGAGCATTTACTGAGCATTTACTATGTGCCAGGTTCTCTTCTAGGCAATAGAGATATAATGGTGAAGAAGACTGAAAAGGTTCCTGCCTTCCAGGAACTTTTATTTCAGACTTTCTTGCTCTTTGAAACTTCTCCCAGGCCAATCATAGCCATCTTCGACCTTGGATCACACCCATCATTTGCTTTCTGGTTTTTGTTCTTGAGATTCAAGGCTTTGTGGGAGAAAGTCAGGGACCATGTTTTGTCTATCCTAAAGGTTTATGTTAACTTCAGGTGGGCCATCACTGCAACTCAGTGATGCCTCTCTTCATCCTGTATGTACCGGGTGATTTCTGGGTATAACACACGCCAGCAGATTCTCCACCTCTGCTCTTCAAATTATCTTCACTCACCTCAATCCTTAAATTGCCCACTCCACAAACAGTGACCTGGACTCAGACTTAGGAGACATGGGATGACCCTCTCTGAGCCTTTCTTCTCTGTAAAATGAAATGGTTGGACAGATAACGTCCAAGGTTTCATCCTACTCCATGTAATACTACGGTTCTGTATCTGCTCTCCAATCCAGCAAAGATGGATGCATCACACATGGCATGTACATGTTTCCTTCTTTCCACATTTGAATGTTTGGATACCTCTGTGCATTCTCTTCTAATTTTCTGATTTAGAAAGCATTAACCTTCCTTTCAAGCTGATCATCCCATGGCACCCTAGATAAAAATATTTTATTACCTCTCAAATGTGTCATATAATTTTCTACCTCTGCTCCTTTATTCATACCATTCCATCCATCTGGAGTGACAGCCCCTATCCTCTTCATCGTCCATATTCTATTCAGTTGTGCATTTCTGGCTCAGATTTCACTGCCTGCATGCCTTTCCTGAGGACTCTAGTTTGGTAGTGATATCTCACTAATTGAATATCCATCATTCATTTTGGTAATTAATAATCTACTGCCTTGCCACTGCTTATTAGTTGTTCTAACTACTACTTAAATATGTTACCTATATTTTACTTTCCACATGCTTTCATTCTTAAGATTCTGTATCTTATGAATAGATACAGTCTTTTAAAAAATCTTTTCACTCTTGGGACATAGCAAGCACTCAGGAATTGCAGCTGATTTGAACCGTTGGATTTTTATTCTCGATTTTACCATTCTGAGAGTGGAAAATGTAACTCAAGCTGATTCATCTCTGTACTTTACTGACTGATCAGTGTTTACAAAGTTAATTAAAGACCTTGGTAATAGACTATATATGAATCTCAAAAATTATATAAACCCACATTTGCAGTAGTGGCAGTAAATCTGGCAGTGTTTTCTTTCTGACTATAGAAAATGAACTTTTGTCTTTTTTTTAAAAAAAATCAATTTATCAACCTGCTTTGCTCTTTTCTCAGCTAAATTGTTCATTTGGGAATCAAAAACCAAATAAACACATGGATTCTAACGTACCATTTGGACTTAACTTTAGCTCAACCTTCACCACTTTGTTCCAAAAATCTGTGCTACTTAAAAAAAATGCAATCACCGAGACACATGTGTCAAGACCAGCAACATAGAAATAAGAATGAATGGGATCGGGGCTTCCCTGGTGGCGCAGTGGTTGAGAGTCTGCCTGCCAATGCAGGGAACACGGGTTCGAGCCCTGGTCTGGGAGGATCCCACGTGCCGCGGAGCAACTAGGCCCGTGAGCCACAATAACTGAGCCTGCGCGTCTGGAGCTTGTGCTCCGCAACAAGAGAGGCCGCGATAGTGAGAGGCCTGCGCACTGTGATGAAGAGTGGCCCCCGCTTGCCGCAACTAGAGAAAGCCCTCGCACAGAAACGAAGACCCAACACAGCCAAAAATAAATAAAGAAATAAATTAAAAAAAAAAAAAAAAAAAGAATGAATGGGATCAACCTGAGGAGCTCTGCCTTCTCAAGTTGTTTCTTTTCTCTCATCATTGGAATCTAGAACTCAATGCCCTACTAAGAGCAGGTTAACAGGTTATGGCTTGTTTTTTCTTTCCTCCCCTTTTATCATTACTTTTTCATTACTTTTTCTTTTATCATTACTTTTTCTCTATTTGTATTTCTCCATTTGCCAAACAGGAGAACGGAAAGACTTAATGTTACAAAAGTCAATGTCTTTGTGGCCTCTCTTCCACCTTAGGAGGAGCAGGTACTGGGCATGTTAGATTTGTGAAGGAATGGTGTTTGTCTACACTGGTTTCCACACTGGGGAAGACCACACACTTAGGGATTTTATGTGTCATCTGCAAGTGTTACCACCCATTTGGAACACTTTAAATTGTTCAAAACCCCATGGCTATCACTGACCCTCCCAAGTAAGAAAAGTAGATTCACCTCTATTTAAAGAAAGGAGACTGAGACAAATAGGACTTTGGTATCAGTTCCTTAACCATGACCAATCAGTGGAAAACCAGGACTGATATTTAGGCCAATCTCTAAGCCAACCTGAAAAGTTTTCTTAGAAGAGCAAGAGAAGTGAAAATTTGGAACACAATTCCTTTGGCACCCTTTCCGAGAGTTTGAAATTCTTTTCCTTGGCAAATTCCAGGAGAATTAGGCCGAAAGACACAGAACAGAACATATCAAATCAGAAAAGGCATGTGGTCACTGCTGCTCTCTTGGTTCCTAAGGAAGAGAAAAAGCATCAAAAGGCGTGGGAGCGAATCCTACCACAGACAGAAATTCTACACCAATCTGTAAGAAATTTCTTACACCCAGGTAAGAAAATAAATGCATAGCTATGCTTAAAGAATGCATAAATGTGCTTTCTAAATGCATGCCTGATAACAGAGGTTAATTCTGATGTCACATCAGGGTGGGATCCTGACCCCAATGGAACTATTCGACAATGGGTAGGGCTGCTGAGAAAATGTGAACCCCTATTACTGGAAATAGTCAGGTAGAGGTGAAATAGCCATCTGTTTAGGGCTGTAGTGAAAAGATATTTTTTGAGATTCTCAGGCTGTGCTGCCCAATATGGTTGTCAGTTGTCACATGAGGCAGTTTAAATTTAAATTAATTAAAATTAAATTAGAAATTCAGTGCCTCCGCTTCACCAGCCCCATTGCAAGTGCTCTGTGGCCACATGTGTCTAGTGGCTTCCATGTAAGACCATGCAGAGAACATTTTTGTCATCACAGAAAGCTCTATTGGACAGCCCCCCTGTGAAGCCTTCCAACTCCTAATACAAAATGACTTTACCACAGAAAGTAATGTTATGCAGTTCAGAGACATGAAGATGTGTAAGACATGGTGTCTGTCTTCAAAGACCTTACAATCTCCTAGAGAAGATGGAATACAATGAGGGGTATGGTACGGGTCAGCCTTTCAAAGCACGGATGTGCTCTTTTAATCCTCTCATTAGTAACTTCTTTGTTCTCCTATGGAGGGTCTTTTGGGTCTGCAACCTTGCTGTTCTGAGCACACTTGCAATGGAGAAAGTGAAATGAATGCTCAGTGAATGCAAAAGAAGCTGAGATACTGTCTGAAGAGAGATCACACTTCGAATTGCATAACAAGGCCTAAGAGTGGCTTATTTGGAACAAAAGATCAGAGGCCATGGGTCTTTACCAGTTATAGACATGGTACAGAGGTCATTATATTTTACATAACAGTAGTTTTACTTGTGCATGACTCTCTGGCCTTTCTGGTCTACTCGGCTATAAAAATATCAGCAACCCATGAGTCTGCTCTTTGTGATTGGTTTTTCATCTAATATTTCCAATTTAGTGATCAACAAGAAGATCCAGAGCCTTAGCCAGATATCCTGCTAATATAAGACATTAGCAAGGTGACAGAGTTTAGATGGCAGGACGCAAATCCATTTACACTGCTGGGAACAATTCAAAGGTATGTCTTAGAGGTACTTTGTTACTGGCAACATTTTTGCACATGGAGGACATGCTATTACAATCAGGGACTATTTATTCCCTAGTAAGTTATGAAACATCTATTCATCATGATCATCAAATGCATTTATTGTGTTCTGGAATTAGGAAGCGAGTTAGAGACTATCTTCTGGGAGTTTATAATCTAAGATGAAAAGCTTTGAAACCAAACCAAGGGACATTATCCATTATGTCTTTGGACATAATAGATACACAATTTAAACATGTAAATCTGCAAAGAAGTTAAATAATAAATTGAAAAGTGCCTAGACTGCTTCCTCCTTCCTTTCACATGAATCATTTACATGGTAGTTTCACCCATTTGTTAGTTTGGGAATTTCTGGACTTTCCTTCAAGTAAGAAATGGCTCATAGTGCAGGCCTGCTTAAGACTAGCATGAGACTACAGGATCTCTGAACCTTGTACTCACTGATAAGAGTTTGTACTGATACCTATATTATTAGAGCTGGTATTTTAATTACTAAGTATATATCTGTCTTCCCTAGAAGATTATAATCTCCTTGAGGTTATTACTCATTTTTGTGATCCCTCAAAGTTCTTAACTATTTTTTCTTATAGTCAGCACTAAGTTCACACCTGAATTAAAATGGATTCTGGGGCATTGGTTATTTTTGGATTTCACTGGTTAACAGATGAACTTGGCTAAGACATGATCAAAAGGCCATGCCTCCAGTTGAGCTCTTAGTAACCTTGGGGATGGTGGTTCACTAGGAAGCTCTATTTTATATTGTGATTTGTAGTTGTAGTTGTTTTCTTCTAGTGGAAAAGAAACTTGTCTTAGAAAGACATTCTGTTTTCAGGAAAGAGGGGTATTAGACGTTTGTAACTGAGGGAATCAGTCTGTTCTGGGACCTTCAAAGAAAAAGAAGGACAAAGAAGACATATGCTGAATAAGAAAAGAAGAGAATTAGGGTTGAACTGAAACGCCCCAAATTTCCAAGGCCTTTGGAGATGCCTTGCCACTCCTCCATCATAATTAGAAAACACTGACATTCAGAGCTGATTTAAATGCTTCCATCAGTCTAAAAAAGTGTTGCCTGATTTTACTCTGTAACCATGCTCAGTAATTAGAAACATAAGGCACTGTTCTGGATGTTTTCTTGGGAACCTACCCTCCCAGGCCTGGTGTCACTACCCATTGGCTACAGGACCTTTATCTTTTCTCACCATCTCTCTCAGGAGCCCCTGCCCAGGTCACAGGAAGAGTGTGAGGTTGACATGGGCATTCCTGGAAAAACTGGAGACCTCTGGCGCCACTTCAGACTCTAAAATACATGGAAGAAACTCATTTTGCCTGCCTCTTTCCTTGCTGAAGCTCTATAAATCTGTATTGCACTTGGAAGGCAGTAGTTAAAGTACAGTACGAAAAGTGTTCAAATCAAAAGATTCAAAAGAAGGATCTTTGTGATGACCGGCTTGAAATGACATCTTTGTTTCTGAAAACAGAAAAGCTATCCCAATGGTTGATTCTAGACTTCCTCACACTCTTGCTGGGAAACATGTACTTTGCAAAATGTAGGATTAGAATATGATCTAACAAGCAGCAGCAGCAGCTTTTTACTTCTGACAAAATCCACAACGAAAATGGAAAAATACTTGTAATCAAGGACTTCAACTCAACAGTCACCTAACTTGTCAAATTAAAACATGTGGCAACCACCTGCCAAGCATCTTGAAACAACTATACCATCTTAGTTTTCTACCTGACCTGTAATCTCTTTGGAGCACATTTGCATTTCCCAATTTTTCACACTTAAACAATGCTGTCCACACCATGTATAAAGATGACTAAGCAACTTTGAATTAAGTAACCGAAGCGAGTCCTGCCAATTTTAGAATAATTAAGTTTCTGCAATCTAATATAAACAGTTCCAAGAACTACTTGCGGCCTACCAAAAGTATATATTACAAGTAGTCAACACTGAGGCCAGCTGGCAGACAGATCAACCTATTAAAGTAGAATTGTTCAGAATTCAGAGTATTATTTTTCTTTTCTCCCATTATTTTTTCTGCATCCAACTTTGTTTCTTTGGGAATGTTTTCAAGTATACAAAGCAAGAAAGTAATGTGGAATTGCACCTTTTGTAAATGAATGAGCATTTCTCTTGAGATTCTTGTTAGAACCAACAAGTCAGTCCCATTTCAACGCTGTCTACACAGGCAGCCAAAGTTAAATAGAGCAAGTGAATCCACTTTGTTCCCACTCAAGCTAAAGTGTTGGTATTTTGCTTGACCATCAGGAAGGTCAACAGTGACCACCAGACAAGCACATTAAGTTATATGCCCATCAGACACCTAAAACATCTTTCTGACTGTAGATCCTTGTACTGCCTCTATCACGTAGCTTGCTGGATCAAAATTTATTACTAATAAGGCTAATGTCATAGGTTTAATTCTACCAGGAATGAGTTAACTATTTGAGAGAAAAAAAAAATCCTAAACTATTGCCATGTGCTTTGACATTAATCTTGGCCAGCTACATGGCAGATGTGGGCTGACAACTTTCACTTGAGAACATAGAGATGGTTAGACCAACCCATCCCACCATGACCTTCAAGAGAGTGTATGGGACCTAGAGTCTGTCATACAGAGTGAAATAAGTCAGAAAGAGAAAAACAAATATTGTATGCTAACACATATACATGGAATGTTAAAAAAAAAAAATGGTCATGAAGAACCTAGGGGTGGGATGGGAATAAAGACGCAGATCTACTAGAGAATGGACTTGAGGACATGGGGAGGGGGAAGGGTAAGCTGGGACGAAGTGAGAGAGTGGCATGGACATATATACACTACCAAATGTAAAATAGATAGCTAGAGGGAAGCAGCCACATAGCACAGGGAGATCAGCTCGGTGCTCTGTGACCACCTAGAGGGGTGGGACAGGGAGGGTGGGAGGGAGACACAAGAGGGAGGAGATATATGTATATGTATAGCTGATTCACTTTGTTATACAGCAGAAATTTACACACCATTGTAAAGCAATTATACTCCCATAAAGATGTTAAAAAAAAAAAAAGAGAGAGTGTATGGCCAAATGAATGGGAGTGTGTCATCACACAAAAAGCCTCTCCACATTCAACTGCATTTTAAGCCTTAATGTCTTCTTCACTGTGTTTAAATTCATATATATTCAAGAGTGGTAAAGGCTCTACAACCATCATCACAATGATAACTTCAATAAAAACATTCAACAAATATTTATGAAGTACCATTTGCTACCTTACTGGGTGTGGCAAATAAGTTGTGAATGCAACTACCCTGCCCTCACCATGCTTATAGTCTGATGGTGGAGACAGGCAATAAAAAATAAAATACAAACTGCGACAAGGGTTAGGAACGAAAAATACAAGCTGCTATGAGAGAACTACAGGAGTGACTAATGGTTTTCTTTGGGTTAAAATACGATATAAGCAGTAATAGCTTTTTCAAACAAGAATGATATTAATACACTACAGACATTCATTCATAAAGGGAACATAAATGTATGAGATTGGAGTTTGTATTTATTAAATATATGTCAACATCTATTATGTGCCAGGCACATGCTCTTCTAGGTCCTGATAAATCGAACTCTTCTCTACTTTTCTGTCCTAAAGAAGGGAATGAAGAGTAAAGTAGCTAGTCAGGTTTGAGGGATGGTGAACTATTCTCACCCTTTCTCTCCAACCTCAGATCCTGTGTAAGTAATGTACAAATAATGACCTATGAGATACTGTCTGCTGGAATTGATATAGACACAGGGAATCCACTTAAGATATTAACTTCACACGGCTAAAGTGGAGGACATCTTTCTAGAAATCATCCAGCTCAGTGACCTTCTGACAACAAAAGCATGTTTCTCACCTGCCATCAAGCAGAAATTTGTTGATTTAAATGTAGCTGGTCCACTTTGTTTCTTCAAATTTTGCTTCATGATTCCAAGAAATGAACAGCCCGTAATAAATTTACTCCAGTGGCAGAATATCTCACGACCAGCTTTTCTACTTTGAATACCACAAACAGACCTTTAATTTGTTGACACACAGCCCCTGGACATTCATGAAAACAAGATGTTCTCTTGCTGCTTTTTAAGTTAATCAGATTTAAGTCAGGGTCTCAGCCGAATTTCAAAAACAGATGTTCCATAGCAAAAGGGCTGAACTGACCCCAGCAATGAGAGGTTGTTTCACTTGAACTTGAATATTCTTTGTTAGCAGGATGAGTGATCAAATATGCCTGAAACTGGAAACAGGAGCGACCCAAGGTTTACTACTGTCTCCATTCAATGACTGCCCTGGGGATCTGGGAAGGTTGGGCATCCATGACTCTTGGTTTGCGGAATAAGCTGATGCCTGGAAGGTTTAGGTGCCTAGGTTACGAAGGGGGTTAGTGAGGAGGGATGATCTTCCCCCACACGCCACCATCCTGTTTTCCTGTCGACCTCGGAGGCCCTCCATGGAATGGCTCCACTGTACCCAACACCTCTCCTGACTCACACTCACATGCAAACACAACTCACAGCCAGGCCAACTCCTTAGTTCTGCTACAATCCAGCTGGTATTTCTGCCTCTGGGCCTCTGTCCCTGTTTCCTCTCTCCTGTAACCTGAAGTGCCCTCCACTCCTTCTGCAAATCCCATATATTTTTCTAGAGTGTAGCTCAGTCGTATCTTTATTCCAGAATCATCCTCGCTTTCACCTTCTGCAGCATTGTTAACCCTGTTCTTTTTGATGGTCAATACTATATGACTTTGTTATTCAAATGTTCTATAACCTCTCTTTCTCTTGAGCAAGTGTGAAGCTGCTTAATGTCAGGGCCTGCCGTCTCCTTTGATATCCCCTCACAGTGCTGGGTGTTTTGCTCTGCCTTTTTAGATGCATGGGAGTGGTTGCTGAGTTGAACTTACTGAAAAGCTTCTGGCCTAAAAATCCAAGCTCCAAAAATTCCACAGCTCTGGCCATTAGTGCCGTTTGCCCTGTGTTCCTGTTTTACCCCTTCTGGGCACCTTATAGAACTGTACTTTTGGCCTCCTTGTGGTCAGCTGGGGCCAAGTGACTAGTTCTGGCCAATGAGTTGTGAGCAGAAGTGTCATGTCACTTCTGGGGCAGACCATTTAATTGTTGATATTAGACCCTTCAGAGTTTTTTTTCTCTCTACCAGCAATATTTCCAGATAGTAGCTCTCAGCCGGGGTCCCCAAGTAAGGATGGCAATGATGTGGACCAGAGACCCCAGCCTATCCAGGGTGAGAGACAAAGCATGAGTGACCAACCTTTGTTGTTTAAGTCACTGAAATTTTGAGTTGGCCCTGACCCCAGCATAACCTAGCTGGCCATGGCTGACCTTGCCTTTGTTAACTCCGTCCGTGATGAAAATGATCTTGCGGTATTAGGCAGTGCACATCTCTGCTTCATGAAGGTACTTATTCAAATTATCCTATTTTCTATTTCTGTTCTGTGACATCTAGTATATAAATAGGAATGGGTAGACTAATCAGGTAGGGCCTCAGGGAGTGGAAATGGTTCATTGGCTCCATCTGCCTGCTCCAATGAGCCATAAAGCTGCCGCTAACTGCAGGAGTGCTCATGTATTATGTGTTCACTCATTTACACCAGGGGTGACAAACTTGGGGAGTGGTGGCCTATGGAGAAATGGAGAATGCATGCATCCCTAAAAGAATCCAAATTCAAAATTTTAAGAAAACCACGCTGGGCAAAGGAAGCACATTTGCAGGTCAGTGTGGGCCTCAGGTTGCTGGTTTGTGACCCCTGATTTATACAGTCCTTCCTTAATGGCTATCATGTGTCAGGCTAGGCACTGTGAGGAGTTACAAGAATAAACTTACAAGTGAATTCATGTTAGCGTACACTCTAGATGGAGCTTATTTAGTTAGCCAACAGTTATACAGCACGCACTATGTACCCAGCACAGTTCTCAGAACTTTATAAATATCAGTTTAAATCTTTATAACAATCCTTATTGTCTCCATTTTACAGACAGAAAGACTAAGGCCCAGAGCAGGTGTGTCATTTGCCCAAGGTCACAGAGCTAACAAATAGTGGAGCTAGGATTTACATCCAGGCAGCCTAGCCCTAGAGTCTGTGCTTTTAATCACAGCACTATGCTACGTCTCACAAGACCTGTAAATGCATAATATTTACGAGGTAGCTTATGGCGAGAACCTCGTTGATGAAATGATCATGTGATTGCCTGAAGGATCTATGCTCCTCTACAAATGCCCCTGACTAGAAACTGTTTCCTGTCAGGAGGATTTGGCTTGCTTGATGTTAGGGTGAGTCCATATTTGATGTTTATTCGTGAAATAAAAATCAATCTCCTGTTTATGTTCATTTGGGCTTTGGCAAACTGATTTATTATTTCATTTAAGTGAGGTTCACTTTAGAAAATAAGCTGAATTTGTCCTAAATCCTTAAAAAAATAAATTACATCACTTCACACTTTGACTATTTCTTTGTTTTTTCATTTAATTAGTTTTAGACAGGAAGCAAAATCATCTAAGATCATATGTTTGTGTCAATCTTAGGGCAGACTCAGATATTGTAGGACCTGAAAATTACTTGGGAGGCCTTTAAGAAAGAGAATACAACGTTAAATGTAAAAAATTAGGCAGGGGTGTGGCAGAGGTCTGTTCAAGTGAGGGGCCCTGTGGTTTAAGGGCCACTGGTTTCATGGTGAATCTCCTTGGGTCTCTCACCTTTGATTCTTATGAGCATTCCAATAAAAATGCCACAAACCCTTACTTTGCTTTTAATTTTCAATTATTTTGATACTACAGTTATGATCACCCCCTAAAAAAATTTTCATGAAAACCAGAATTTAGGAAACAAATAAGGAGGGGAGCGATTAAGCATCATTCTTCAAAGAGATTTTCAGAAAAGTAGAATTACAGATATAGCCAGTGCACCGCAGTGTTTTGCCTATAAACCACATAATTAGAATGATAGGTGGATGAGAGGGCAGAGAAATTTAAAATATTATGACTCTTTGTCAAGATGAGGACAATGAAAAATAAAGTATCAGAAATCACAATTTACGTCAATGAATATATTATTGGAGTCACTAAATTTTCATTGCATTGAATAAAAAAATAAAAAAAAAAAGAGTCCATTTTATAGGAAGGAATGGAGGAACACCAGAATTGTTAATGCAGCCCATATCTAATACAGTCCTGGATGGAGAAGTTCCAATTCAACATATAGCTGTAGAGTGAATAAATTAATGAGTGACTGAATATGTATGTTTGAGGAACAAGAGAAAGGACAGATGGTGCTAAAGTGGTCACAAGCCTCCCCCATCAACCCCAACTTACAACTGCACGTTTTACTTCTAAACCATTAGCCAGCAATCTGGGGGAGGCAGTGGATATGTCCCCAGAGTCTCTCATTATAACAAATGTCTTTATGTTTATAAATCTTGTGAGTCTGTGATGGAATCAGATTCACAATCATGGGTATAATATACTTATTGGAGGAATTCTTTGAAGAACTTGGAGAAAATGCTATTAGAAGAGCTCCTTCCTTCAGGCCCACCATATGTTTGTATTCACTCCCTCTCTGCATCCTCTGGATATGATAAACACACTTTTCCCCAAACTCAGGATGCCCATTCCACAGTATGTCATTCTTGGTCATTAAATAACAGGACTCGATATTAATGTTGGCCGTCTCCATCCCTCTTTAACAAAGTGTTTTCAGCCAAAGATATTAAACTAGTCAACCTCTCTTTTCCCCTGTCAGAGAAACAGCCAGCAGCCTGAAATCACAGCTCATTTGTACCATGCTGGCGTGAATATTCAGACTCCATTTGTCTCCAGCTCTTAAAGGCTGGTGTTAGCGTGAATGATAGACATTTTGCTTTGAATTAGCAAAAAGAAGGAGAAAATCCCCCAAATAATAAGTTTGGCCTTAAAATATCTGTTTCAGGGAATGCAGCTCTGCCTTTTCCTCCAGTAAAAGTCGATTTAAAAAAATCTAGATTTAATTTGGCATTAAGTTGGACTTGGGACACAGAGAATAGTAGGAAGGAAAATGTCTCAGTCTTTTCCCCCCAGATTGAGCCTTTAAATCCTATTGGAGGACTGTTGCGTGGACTAGTGCAAGATGTTTACAACTTTGTTTTGTTGAACATCCCAAAGCAAAGTTTGGAAGTAGCTGAGTCTGTGTCCTTGAACTGTACAAATCCTGTCACAGTTAGAACCTCAGACTTCTGATAGTTTTGTTTGAATGCTAAATAGCAGGATCATTTTTTTTCTCTTTACTGCATACTCACTCATGCTTTTTGGAATAAAAGTCTGGAAAGGAGTTCTAGACAAGAACTCCTGGCACCATTGTTTGTTTTTCTCCCTGCTATCTGTGCCCTGATTTTGGCTTGCCCACCCTGACACAACCTCTTTCCATCAATAGCTGTACTAGACAGGAAGGTGTTCTCCATGGAGGTACCTCTTAAGGCCAGGTGCAATTCCCTGGCCAAGGAAACACCATCACTTGGCCAAAATTACAAAATCTGCACATGGTGATGCTGGAATGTCCTCTTACTTTCCTTATCATGAAAATTTCCAGAATTGGGAAGACCATGAGAATCCATGTTCCTTGTGTCCCCTCAATTCCTAACCAAACTTGGGCTCACGGTGTATTTTCCTCTTTATACCCCATGACAAGGACCTGAGAGCAGTCTTCTCAGGGTAAGATGAGGTGGATTCTAGATCTTTTCACATATGAGCCTCATTCTACAGTCACTACCAGAAATCTGTAGAAAAGACTATTAGTGTAAGAAAGACCCCTTCAGATCCTGCTGTAACAAGTATGGGCACATTAAACTAAACAGGAGACTGAACACTTTGTCAAGTGTGTCCAGGGAGGCTTGTTCTGCAAAACTCAAGAAAAGAGGAAGGGAAAAACCCTTCTCTTTCCATTCCATCTGGAGCTTCCACTGACTCCAAAAATATTGGCCCACAGTGGTTATAAAAACACCCATTTATGCTGTTCTAAAACAGGGCAAAGCCTGCTAGGTGCATACAACTCAAAGCACTTCTTTTACATTCTCATAGGAAAATTATCTTTCTCTCCAAATTCTATGGCTGACTGAAATTAATGAAACACAGTCGGGAGGCACCTCTGCTGGCCACTGGCCACCATTCATTTGGAACACCCCACTAGGCCATTCATGGATTGCAGCGCTGTTTTCTCTTGACTTCAGAATTTCTCCTTTCTCATTTTATACAAATAGCAATTTATGTAAAAATCACTGATACGGGTGTCATTGGCATTTTAGGTAACTGAGCGAAAAATGGCATCTTTTTCCTGGCAACTTGAAGAATATCAAGAGGAAAGTATGGAAGTGGGGGGTACTTGAAAAAATCTGATATCTCACAGTTCATTTTTAAGAAATGGAAGGGAGTATGCAGAGGAGGAGGAAACTTACAGACCTCTGATAGCCTCTTCCGCTAATAATCAGACAATCCAAAGAAAGATCAGAGGTTTCTGCTATAGAAAGAGAACCAATGGAGAAAGAAAAAAAAGCAAGGAAAAGAAATGACACTTTAGAAAATAAAAGAGAAGTGAATGAATAGCTTTCCCCCTTTTGTTTGCATCACACTAAGCAGGAAAAAATTGGGAAATTCAGTGCTGGGGTAAACATGGCCCGATTAGAAATGACATTTGACAGTGGGGCCCAGAGAGGAGAAGCTTGTTATGGCCACCACAACTCATGGACTGGCTTCTCCATGCCTCATTAGCCCCCATTCTGGCCTGGGCATGAAACACAAAAATACCACCAATGCCTTCTTGAGGGCACAGGAGGTATGGGGTGACCAGCAGGGAACAATGGACTAAGGAGGGGGTTCAGTGCAAAGGAGGTACACTCCCCCCGACTAAGTCCTTTACTGACTGTCTGGACAAGGTGATGTTCCATGGCAACGGAGTCCCAGCCTCCTGACCCTAAAAAGGACCCGCCTTCTGTCTCTTTGGACATTAAGGAGTCTAATCCTGGGGTTCCCCCACGGTGCAGTCTGATCAGCTCTGATTGTGATAAAGAAAATGGTCCTAAAGGAAAGTGTTGATGTATGACATCCCTGGGCATGCAGCTGGGGAGTCAAACACATGCTCATGCGTGGAGTTAGCTAGAGGGGAGCAAAGCTGGGTAGGGCAAGCCCCACAGGAATGGTTTGGGGCATAGCCCCTAAAGGAGAGGACAGAAGAAGGAATAAAATAGGACCAAAGGAATAAGTGGAGAGAGAAATAGATAGATATCCACATTAGCTAATACACATGTTCTTACAAACCCTCATTAGAAGTAGCATTTAGATTTCTTCCTCTTGGGAGGGTCCCTCTCCTGTTATTTAGCAGGAAAACTTTCTACACGCAATTTCTGGTGGCATTTTTACACCACTGCTCCTCTCCCTCCACAATCTTTCTGGGTGGCGTCATCCACTCTCATGGTTTTAATTCCTATGTATAGGTTATGATTGTGAAAATCTCTATCTCTAGTTCTCACCTGGGCTTCAGACTTGCATATCCCTTGTTTTCTAGACACACACCCTTGGCTGTCCCACAGGCCCTTAAATTAGCAAGTCCCAATCGAAACTCATTGTCCTTCCCTCTGGGCTCCCCAAACAGTGTTCTCACAGAAGAGTGACTGTATCTGGAGCAGGTTCATGCTATTTACTGTCTCCTAACTCTTTGAGGAGCGAGGTAAGTCTCCTGCCATCAGTTAATCATATCTTTCTTTCAGTCCCTCTCTCCAGCTTTGACTTATTTCCACCTCTGGGGGGCCAGGGGGCAGGCAGCAAGTGAGGAGAACGCACCACTAATAATCATCATTTGGAGGTAGTCTTAAAGCAAATAAATTATAGATTCAGAGACTGCATCTTCTCATCTATCCATTCATGTATTCATTCAGTCATTTAATAAGTACTATTAAACGCTTACCATTTACAAAACCTCCTCTAGTGCTGCCAAAGATGTAAAAGGCACACTCTTCAACTTCAAAAATTATATAATGTAATAGGGAAATGAGAGATGTGTACAAAGGACTACAACACACTGTAGGAAAACCAAATATTCTAAGAGTGATATAAATGCTAAGGGAGTTCAGGAGAGGAGAATCAGAGAACAGTCCATATGCAACAAACTAAAAATCAGCATACTGAGAAAAAAAGATGATGGGGTATTATGGACTGAATTGTGTTCCCCTCAAATGCATATGTTGAAGTCCTAACCCCTAGTACCTTAGAATATAACTAAATTTGGAGATCAGATCATTAAAGAGGTGATTAAGTTAAGATGAAGTCATTAGGGTAGGTCTTAGTCTGATATGATTGTTGCCCTTCTAAGAAGAGGAAATGTTGGAGAGAGAGAGAGAGAGACACCAAACATGTGTGCTGGCAGTGGGATGGCCATGTGAAGACACAGGAAAAGATGACCAAGAAGAGAGGCCTTAGAAGAAATCAAACCTGCTGACACCTTGATCTTGAACTTCCAGCCTCCAGAACTGTGAGGAAATAAATCTGCTATGTACCCAGTCTGTGGTATTTTGCTATGGCAGCCATAGCAAAACTTTTCTCCCTACTAGAGCCAACCTCGGAAAAATTGAGAATGAGTGAAGTTTCCTTTAGCTTCTCCATCTACCTTCTGAAATCCCCTCTTTCTGTTCCCCAGGTAGACCTTCTGCTGGTGGAAGTTCTCCCAGGTGAGGAGGATTTGCTGAGATTGAGGGGTATTTCCTCCTGAAATCATCGGTGTCTGTTCAAAGGTGAGCTTCTTCACCCTGAAGACTGACTCATCATCTCTCTATTCCCTCAAGTCAGCAACAGTCTTCTTGGGAAGTGAGAACTTCACTACTGATTGGGGACAGTTTTGCTTAAGATATTATATATGCAGGAAAAAATTTAAAATAAAGCAAAAAATCAGATTACAAAGCAGGAGAACAATTCCTTCCAAACTTGTTAGATTACTCGGTAAGTAAACTATGAGGAGCACAGCAGAAAGCTTGGTTTCGCACAATGCATCTTTAGGTGCAAGAATTTAGAAAATCAGGCAGAGAGGCTATGTAACTGCTAAGATCAGAGCCCCTCCCCAGTAAAATCACATAAACTCTACTCACAGCTAAGCAATCAGATGTCCACTTGTGAACCTCTGGTTGATCACCAATCCCTATGAATTCGATTGGATGATCTTGAAACTTTTTAATGATACCTGGTATAAAAGAAGGATGGAAACATAAGTGGAATAAATTTTAGTTAACGTGGAACTACATATTTTAAAATACAATTTCTTCCTCAGGTACTGCTGTTGGTTAGGACCGTAAAGGGGAAATAAAGCACAGATATAAATAGATATTGTGCATTTGCATTTTAAAGAAAACAAATACAATTATTACAGAGTCAATCCCTGAATTCTTCTAAATAATGGAGGGGAGAAGGTGGTATAGTTAGTACAAAGCGGGGAGTACTACCAAGGCCAACGATCAAAGACAACAGGCTTTAGAACATAGTCAGAGACACCGCCTTCTCTAAGCTCATGCTCAAAACCTTCTAAGCCTCAGACTCTCAAAGTCTTTTTGGAACCTTTGTCCAAAGTTTTCTGCTGTTGATGGTCAGGAACTTGGCTAACAGGTAGAAGAGGAGGCTCTGGAGGATTACAAATAATTACAGAAAAGTACTGGTAGATAATCTAGAGTTAACTCTCTTGCACTTGAAACACAGCAATAAATATTAAATATAAGAAGGGCCAAAGAAATAATTACCTGGGACAGTAAATCACCATCACACCCCTAAACCTGCCCCAACACGATGTAACAAGGGATGCTAATGGGTATGAATATGGAAAATGCAACTCTGGGTTTTAATGTTTGCCTTTCATTTAGTAGAATAATGGGCTCAAGTGGACCTTAAGAACATACCTTGCTTTCCCCCACCCCACCCTTTGCCATTTCGCATTGGAAGAAAATAGAAGTTCATAGAGTTTAAGGGACTGGCTTGGAATCACACTGCTGGAAATTGATCCCGGATTCCTAGATTCTCATTTCAGTTTTCACAGGTAAAAAACAAAACAAAAACCTGCCTAGCATGTTATCTATGGTTTGTATCCATCTGACAAAGGCTGGTTTGCAAACTAGGGATTGGGGAAACTTGAGGGGCTTGTAAATTGGTCAGCAAGACAAGGTGCCATCCATTTCCTTATTCCTGAGCAGTCACTCAGGCTGTTTTCAGCTCCCCTCCATCAACGTCAACCACCTCTTCCTACTTGTCCCAAATGCACTCATCTAAACAACTGTTGTATTGTCATGCATCTAGAGTACCTAGCTCAACCTAATCAGGATTTGGGGGGCTGGGACCCAGGCATATGTGTTTCTCAACTGTCCCCGGTGAATCTACAGTGCTGCCAGGTTGAGAGTCACTGAGATAAAGATGCAGCATTCTTTTCCAAATCACTGAGCCCTGGGCACATGTGGGGGTCAAGTAAGAGGGCTCCGCTCCAAGTCCTGCTCCTCTCTATGTGCCAGGAACATATTGGGGATATGCCAATGGACAAATAACCATCGTACCTGGCTTCATGGCACTTATGATGTACTGTCTCCCTAGAACAGAGGGAGACACCACCTATCAAAATCTTCTGGGAGAGCTGTTTTAAAAAATATGACATGACCTCCAGAGAGGTGCCCAGGAATTTGCACCTTAGAAGAAGTTCCCTACATTCAGTTGCTGATGTAGATTATAGTACCCATCCCACGGAGGCCTCCCATTCTTGACTCTTAGGCTTCAACTAAGGCATAGACTAGAAGAAAGCAAGGAGTTACTTGGCTGGATTGTAAATGAACAAACCAAGAGATTTAAACTTGCAGGGAAAAAAGTTCACAGTACCTTCCCCAAACCCTCTGGCAGAGTCAGTGTTTATTTGCCTGGTTTCCCTTTCCCTGGTCCCAATTCCCTCAGTTTTTTTTATTTTTAAAATTGGGAATGAATAAAGAAAAAATAAAGAAATCAGGGATCAGGGGAAAATTTTTTTGTTTGGTCTGTAGAGTCTCTGCATATGTTTATGAACTATCTTGTTAGTGAGAAAAAGACAAAAAGGCTTTTGAGAGAAACCATAAAGTGCATAGCAAAGTGACTAAATGTAGAGTTTGTCTTCAGATACACTTTCTATTTTCAGATTTACGATGGAAGGGCAGAAGGTTGATGAAGCTCTCACTCCTTGTTTTAAAATTTTTCTCTACTGTCAGCTACCTTGCAACTTCAAATAGATGCCTGGGTGAACCATTACTCACTGGATCCCTTTAAGCTTTTTATTCAGTGCCCAACACATAGATTCTGACTGACCTGGCTCAGAGGCAGTTGCTGAAATTCTCTGCAGGCAAAGCTAAGTCTAGACCAGACACAGTTAGGAAAGGAACGACCCGAGATGAAGGAAGAGGGGCTGGGAGAGAGAGCTGGACGGTGTGAGGTAAATGAGCCCGTTTCCCTACCGCAGTCCCCTTCCCAGCCAGTGGCAAACAGCCAGGTGCTATTTATTGCTCCTTTGATTGAACTGTCTGCTCAGGCATGTGGGGGAATTTGGGTTTTATATGAAAGCATTCACTATGGGAGAATCAAGGTGTAATAAAAAAGGAAGGAGGAATTTCTCTCCTTTCAACAAGCTTTCTAGTCCTCCAAGAGGAGGGATTTTCTTAAAACCCTTAGGAAATCTCTATCTAACGCCATTCAGTAGCATGACAAACAGAAACTAGCCCCTTCCTAGGTTACACAAATGGAAAAATATTGACAGTACATACTTGAAAAAAGTGGTTACAATTCTACTTTAAAATTCCTACCACAAGCGTTCACAGAAAGATGCCATTTTTCAAAGGGACACAAAGGCGTTGGATAAAGGGGAGGGTCTCAAATGATAACTTATTATAACAGGGAGTTATTGCAAAGGTTAAATTAGGGATCCTTTATAAAAATGAATAACTTTATGGAGTCAGCAAGAAGAACCAGGTTTTCATTAATTTATAATTTTGTCTTGTACAGTCGAGCTAGGATCCTTTGATTTGAACATGAATATTTATACTAAAAAAATCCCCCTTGACTCTTTTATAACATGCCCTTCTCTCATTATGGAGATATTAATAACTACCGTGTAATAAGGGCTTTTAGTGCCAGGCCCTGTGCTAAGCTCCTTGCACACATCTATCTCATTTATCACTACAACAACCTAGTGAGATACATGTTCTTAACTTAGGAGAAGCACTGAGAAGTTTGTTGTGTTTAAGACATTTGCCTAAATTCACCCAGCTAGTGAAGCTAATACTGGCTAATGAAGCCAGTATTCAAATCCAGGGGCTGACCCAGCCTGATGGGCGTATGGGAAGGATACACGTCCACATTCATTTATTCGTTGAGTGAGTTCTCTAAGCCAGGATGGGACACACGGTGAGGAGCAAGGACTCTGCTTTCATGGAGCTTACATTTTGGTGGAGTACAGACAGCATACATGTTTCCAATAGTGAGTAAATAAAAGAGCGTGATGTGATAGAGGGCCACTGGAGGGCCACTGAATGATGAGGGATGATCTCTCTGAAAAGGAGCTATCTAGGCTGAAAATATATTTCTAAGGAAGAGTCACTCATGTGACGAGTGTTCCTGGAGGAGCCCTTGAGAACCCTGGTGTGAGGTAGAGGGTTTTATGAGATGACTGTGTGCTCTGTGATCATGAAACTCTTCCAAGTTGTTCAGTCCATATGGGATTCAAGCTTATCTGTGTATTAGCAGAACACACAATGCTGAAAGATGTGCTGAACAAAGGGACTTACCAAAAAATTATTCTCAAAGTACCACCTTTGCCAGAAAGCATGAGGGTGGTAGAGGTGCTGGTAATCTGTCCCTACCCATAGGGGAGAGTGCCAGGGATACACATGGTCCCCTGTGCGTCCAGTGTCCAGAACAATAGAGGTCCCCCTGTGCTCCTGTTCACTTGGTAAACCTGAAGAGAGCTGCCTTCTGTGGGTTTACATGAGTTCCTTTCAGTCTTGTGCATTGGAGGATAAGGCAGAATATTTCTTAATAATAGAAGAATGAAACACTACAGGATATAATCCTTGGAATGGGAAAGGAATGGTAAGAAGCTATTTCAGTCTTAGTTGGCAGGAAGTCACATAACTTGTGTAGGGATAATTGAAATAAAATATTTAAAAATAGATCTATGGGTTTTAGTCAAAATGTATCAGTAACAATAAAACATTAATAATTGTCTCTTGTGAATTGTCTCTGTTTTGCATTTATAGCTGAATATGGGAGCTAGGAGTATTTTAGAAGAGAATAAATATGTGATCTCAGGGAATTTGGGTCATTTAAGTAAACACTAATGAGTGAATTGACCTTGACCAAGTCATTTAAGCACTCTTGGCCCCTCAATTTTTTCATCTGTAACATGAAGCATTTGGAATAGATTTTTAAGATCCCTCCAATTCAGATGGTTTATGTAGAATTCTATGGCCTTTTAAGGGAAAAAATGTATTGTATATGTCTCAGTATCTGTGAATGACCTTGTTATGGTTGTGAATAAAATAAGTTCAATCACGTTCACCCTTTTCAGCATCTAATGGGTTTCCCAGAGAAAGGTATTGCTTTCCAGGGACCACCTACCCTACCCCTTCTCCATTATTTCTAAGAGATGAGTATATTTTATAGTTCTGAGAGAAAGGATAATGTATCACATAATAATATCTATAATCTGTTGAACACCTACTATGTGCAAGGTACTTGATATCTGTTATCTAATTAAAAAGAAAACTGTGAAAATAGTTGTTCTTAGTGTCCTATTTGAAAGTAAGGAGATGGATTCAGATTCACTGTCACATAGTTAACAAGTAGCAGAGTTGAAATTGCAGCCCAGATTTGTTTGACTCCAAAGCTCTTTCCATGACTGAACACTTGGAGTAGAAAGGACAAGAGTATATAAGAGAATAAGAAACTAAGCAGAATGTTTCTGAAAAGCACAGCAGAGTTTTCTGCAGTCTCATGGAGCTAAGTAGGAAAAACTCAAAGTTCAAGAAGGAAGAACCATTCTGGAGTTGATATATCAATATCTTAATTGTGATGGAAGTTACACAACTATCTGTATTGTCAAAACTTACAGAACTGTACACTAAAAAGAGTAAATTTTACTGTATATGAATTACACTTTGATAAAAAATGGAAGCAAGGGAAAAAAAGAGGAAAGGGTCTTGGGATACAGTCTCAGTTAGACCTTTGGAGAGTTCATCCGTGGAGAAGGGGCAAACTAGAGGTCAATGGAGGTGTACAAAATGGCAGATGAGTTTCAAATCACCTCAGCCCTAATTCAACTAAAGTGAACTTCCCCAACTCTATCAAACTACCAGAAGATAGAGTAACTCAATTTGGAGGAAAGTAATGTCACCTAGCACCTCAGTTGGATATCCACATGGACAAACAGAAAACCAAATCTTGACTTTTATTTAACATCATACGCTCCCCTCCCCCAATTCCAGATTGACTGTAGATCTAAATGTGAAAACTTACACATTAAAGCTCTCAGAAAAAAGAAGGTACCTCCATGATCTTGGGATACGCAAAGATCTTGTAAACAAGATGTATAAATTATTAACCATAAAGGAATAAAATTGATAAACTGTACTGCATTAAAATTAAGGACCATAAGGAGAGTGAAAAGGCAAGTCACAGACTGAGAAAATATATATTAGTAAAACATATATCTGACAAAGGATTTGTATCTAATATACAAAGAATTCCCACAAATCAATAAAAAAGATAGATGACTCAACAGGAAAATAAGTAAAGGCTTTAATAGGTACTTCACAAAAGAGGATATTAAAACGGCCAAACAGACATATGAAAAAGTGCTCAATCTCACTAATCATTAGAAAAATTCAAATTCAAATTACACACCACTAGAATAACTAAACTTTAAAAGACCGACAATTCAACATTTTGACGAGAAACTATAACTCTTATGCACTGCTGTGGCAATGTAAATTGGTACAATCACTTAGGTAAAATATCGATATTTGGCAGTATTTGCTAACGTTGAATATTTGTAGATCTGGAGACCTCAAAATCTTACTCCTAGGTGTATACACGGCAAAGATCCATGCATATATTCATCAGAAGACGTGAACTAGAATGCTCATACCAGCACTATTCACAACAGCCACAAACTGGAAATCAACTCAGTGTCTATCAATAGTAAAATGGATAAATTGTGGTAGGCAAACGATGAAATACTGTATTGCAAATTAGAATAATCTAAGTATCACTCAGGCAATGAATCTCAGAACAATTTTAAACAACAAAAGTCGGACACCAAAAAAAAATTCTATAGGATTACATTAATATTAAATTCAAAAACAGACAAAACTAATACTTGGTGTTAGAAATCAGAATGATGGTTCTCCTGGGGCAGTGGCCAGGGGTGGCGGGGAGGAGGCATGACTGTGGAAAGGGGCACGAGGGGGGCTCCTGGGGTGCTAAGTAATGTTCTGTTTCTTGATCTGGGTGCTGACTACATCACTGTGGTCATTTTGTGAAGATTCATCATGCTGTACAGTTGTGATTTGTGCACTTTTCTGTATGTTACACATCAATAAAATGATTATTTTAATAACGTGAATAGAAAAAGATGAAGCCTCAATCTGGAAAAATGACAACAAAAGGGAATTTATGGGCTCGAAATACATAAAATCATGAAAATTCAATATTCCCAGTCATATATTACACTAGTAGGAAAATAAAATAATAAAAAGAAAGACAAACAATGAGGGAAAACAAAAAGGTAATACAAATCAATGTACTCTGCAGGGGGAAAATTGTAGTCGAGGAGGCTGGGATCAATTTGGCCAGTTATTTCTAAATTAAAAGTCAACACTGGATTATTTACCAATGACTTAGTGAACTTTCCACATATATATTTTGGCTTACTATATCTTAGAAGGGAAATATTGAATGTTTTTGCAAGTGGCCCATACCAAAGCTATTCAAATACAGGGACTACTTATCATCTTAAGATGTTGTGAAACCTCGCAGTGCATTCAGCCCCTTGCTTACTAACCACAGTTTCCCCTCTTCACTTTCAAACACCACTCTTCCCAAATCTATCTCCAGTGCCTCACATGTGCATTAAGTGCTTGCACTGCACAAAGTTTCCTCTTCACTTGTTTCAATTGTATGTTTCCATTTAAGCTTTTGCCTGTGTATCTTGAGCAACACTTGTCTATAGTTTGCTTGTATTTCAGCGTGAATTTTTACATCTGTGGGAGAATCTTTTGATTTTCATAGGATGCATTTTTTCATATTATCATGGAATTATGCATACGACCATACACAGATATTTGTATAAACTAGTAGATAAGAGAGACAAGGTGTATTAATAGGATACTATGTTAGGAATTTAGCTACCAGGCAGACTAAATAAAGCGAGAGACTAAGGAAACTGCTCTTATAATTCAAGAAAAAGTCAATTATCCAATGAAAGTAAGAATTCTCTTGGCATTCTGCAAGAAAAAGATTCACTGGATTGCTAACAAAGCTTTACACTATTCAGTTGGGTTGGACATAGGTCCTTCCCTTGAAAGCAGCATGGAATTGTGAAAGAAGACAGGCTGTGGGGTCATAACAGAGGTATGACCTTAGGGAAGTTCTTTGTGGGATGTCAGTTACTTATTTAAAAATGAGGATAATAATAACTGCCTTGAAGGGTTTTTACTCCTCTGTGCCTAGGTAGTTTTTTGTTAATGCCTCTATGGAGGCATTGCCACAGCGGGCTGTCATTGTATGAGCATGGGCTTCTTGATGGCAAGGACATGGTCTTACCCATAATTCTATCCCAAGCATTTAGCAAATTCTATGACATATAACACGCTCCATAAAAGTTTATTGGTGAGTGAATGAATGAATAAATGAGATAACATATAACCTAGAATGCTATAGGCCCCCAATGAACATTACTCCTCTCTTTTTCTCCTCCTTTATTATTCTCTATCTGGAAAGCAGAATGAATCAACCCTTAGCTTATTTCTATTAGGTGGCCAGGACTAGCAAAGATGGCCAAGGAAATTTTTCTGAATTCCCCTTAAAATTTCATGGGAAGCCAAGGATATAGCTTATATTTTTGTTCACAGAGGAGCCAATTTTGCACAAGTATGAAGATGAAAAAACATTCTTATTAGAACAGAACAAGATCACATAATAGTACAAAAGAAGGGCTTTTTTGTTTAAGATATCAAATCTTAAAACAGTGCCTATTTGCTGCAGCCTTTCCTATTTTTTCTTGGACAGTTTTTGAATTAAGAATAATCTATGATGCTGTTTGCATTGGCCAAGATTTTTCACTTGTTAATAAAAGAATCTGAATAGATTTTTAGAGGTAAGATATTTTCTGATCAGAGAAGCATTAAGAATGTGTCCATGGCAGGGTGAGGGTCATATGTTTATTTTTAAGCTGTATGAAAAGTTCTCTACTTCTCTAAAGCAAGTCGGAAAGTGAAAGTAATTTACGGTATTATGAAATTTCTGGACTTCTCATGGGAAAGTAGCTGACCTCAGTGTTTGATAAGCTTCCTGTGGCTACAAACATACAAGCCATTGACTCCTAAGAAAAATGTAACATTTCTCTTTACAGAATCATGGTGTGCCTGCAGCTGGAATTTGGTTTAACTGCCTCACATCAGGAAAAACCTAATGTAGATATTTTTAAATGTCCAAAGCTTGTGGAGATGCAGTCGTAATTGTCTCTGTCACCATCATCATCATCATGAACATCAGCATCACCACCACCACAATCATTATCATTATCAACAAGCACTGATGTTTGTTTGTATTATCTGTAAGGCACTGTGTTAAATGCTAGGGTTCCAATGAGTGATAACAAATGGTACAATTAATTTTTATGTATATTAAATTTTCCAAAGGATATAGTCTTCATGGCACTCTTCTGCCTATGTGGCTATGTATGGCTTCTTTATTTTTTTAATTGAATATATATTATTTACCATGTCTTATTTTATTTTTAAATAACAGTGTTATTAAGATATAGTTCACATACTACACAATTCATCTATTTAAGTATATAATTCAATAGTTTTTAGTATATTCAGAGTTGTGCAATCATCACCACAATCTTAGAACATTTTCCATCACCCCCCAAAAATCCCTATAGCCTTTAGCCACCTCCCCCCCCACTGCTGAAATAGCCCCTATATCTCCCAGCCCTAAACAACTACAAATCTATATTTTATTTCTATAGAGTTCCCCGTTGTGGACATTTCATATGAATAGAATCATATAATATGTGGTCTTTTGTGACTGAGTTCTTTCACTTAGAACAATGTTTTCAAGGTTCATCCATATGGTAGCATGTATCAGTATTTCTTTCCGTTTTAAGGCCAAATAATATTCCATTGTATGGATATATCACAATTTGTTTATCCATTTCGTTTGTTGATGGGCATTTGGGTTGTTTCCATCTTTTGGCTATTGTGAATAATGTTGCTATAAACATTTGTGTACAAGTTTTTGTGCACACATATGTTCTCATTTCTCTTCGGTATATACCTGGGAGTGGAATTGCAGGGTTATATGGTAATTATTCTATGTTTAATTGTTTGAGGGACTATGAGACATTTTTCCAAAGTGGGTGCACCATTTTATATTCCCACCAGCAGTGTATGAGGGCTCTGATTTTCCTACATCCTTGCTATGCAAGATGAATAACTTATAAATATATCTCCTGTGCAGTAAACTTCAGGCATATAGAATAAGTTTGATAATTGTAAGTTTAAATAAATCGAACCCATTAGTTCCAATAGACTCTCAGTTTATTAACAATCTCAGTACTCAGGAGTTTTGGATATTCACAAAGAAGCAATGCCCTAATTCAGTACTTTCTGGTTGAGACTACAGGTAATCAAAGCAATTGGATTATTTATTCAGTTCAGTCAACTCAGTGGAAAATTTGAGCACACTTTATTGATTTAGTGAATTGATTTTCTTGTTTCTGTTATATAATATGTACTTTGTTTAAAGTATTCTTAAAACTTTTTCTAGTGTTAGCTTTGACTACTGATTAAAATTTAAGTACCTGAGAACAGGGCTGTATATTATATTTTTTTTATGGCCAGTTGCTTAAGATGAGCAAAAACACAAAGCAAAATAACACTGAAAGTGGAATGATCCTGTTCCTCTTCTCTACCTTCTAACCAGCTAGCACTGCCCAACTTTCTCTTCCATTCCAGGGCTGTGTGCCGAGACCTAATCCAGTCATTGTGAAGCACAAAACTCTGACACAGAATCTGAACAGTGGTAGGGCTGTGGGCTCAGGTCAGAACCTAGAATCACCTTGTCTTACCCATGTAACAAAGGCAAAACCATCAATGTGTGTAGCCCTGAAAAAAATTTGCTGGTTGATGTCATTCCTCAGCATTTAAAAAAAATCAGTCTCTGCATAATTCATTTGCACATTTAACTCAAAGAGTAGCCAGTGAAGGCTGTAATCCCATGGATGAGATACAGAGGCCTTTACACTAGAAAACTGGTAAAACATCACACTCACTCTGTCTCTGTTCATCATCACCCAGTTATCGGAATGTTTGTGGTCTTGGAAACTGGACATCGGCAAACACAGCAAAATAACAATGCACAGGGGACCATTTTGTGCACAGGGCCCTGGGAAGGGCCAGTGGAATTCCTCTGATCAGTCTCCTTTTGACTTTTTCCCAGAGACCTTGTTTCTGCACTGAAATGTCTGGAATGCTTGGTAGGGACGAAGTGGGTTGGTCACAGGGCAATTATGCTACTATCATCAATGAGATCAGCCACTTGTGGACTGATTTCCAAGTGACTAGTGGTATCACCAGTGGGTTAAGAATACAAATGATAGCAATTTTACAGTAAACAGAACTTTCACATTCCTTTTCCCAAATGATTTTCATGTCAAGCCTGGAGATCAGTAAGACAAATATTATTGGCAACATTTTATAAATGGGACCTAGAGAGTCCTGGAGAGGTTAAATGGTTTACCCAAGGCCTCTCAGCTAGTGGTGAGTAGATCCAGGTCCCCAAATCTGTTCTCTTTGCAGAACATCATTCTGCCTCTTGTTGGTTACTTAACAACCAAGTTCATTCAGCAGGAGCTGGCTATTTTTTATTTTAAGACAAATCAATCACTACATTTATTTTTAGAAAACAGATGAATCCACTGATTTGGTTCCCAACTGCTATCATGGGATAAAAATTTTCAAAATGACAATCCTGAGAACTGATTCTTTGTGACCCTTGCAATTTGCACTGTCTTTGCAGTAATAACATAGTGGGGGGAGTGTTACAACTGATAAATCCTTCAAGTAACCATCCTAACCCCAAAGCATCTGAACATCAAAATAGATCTGTCAAGGTATGGTGGCCCACCACAGTGGCTTTCCACGTGAAGTCTCGATCTCAGCATCATTACCTGTGAAGTGTATCATCAGAAATTTGAGGTTTCATGTGATTTACTGTTTTTAAAAACATTAGGAAGGATTCAAGGTTATCTCTATAAACTTGCTTCTCACTCAGCTTTATTCCTGGAATCCTTCTTGAGTGGAAGAAAAGGCTTTCCTATGTGTGTTCCCATGAGTGAGGCTTCCCTGTGAATATCATTCTGCAGGCATGACACGTGGAGAAAAAAATTTCGAGATCTGCTCTTCTTCTATTTCTATATCATGAGACAAAACATCAGGCCCAGTTTGAGATTCTATTTCCAGTTAAGAAATGGAAGTTGCTAAGGATGTAGCAGAGACAGAGAGCGACAAGATCTCTGCCCTCACAGAGCTAACTCCCTAGTGAGAAAATCAATAAATATTAAACTATTTATATCTTATTCACTTTTTTGTTGTATTTTGGCTTGAGTTCTTTTTTTTTAATTTTTCTTTGTGGTAAGAACTGTTAACATGTGATCTACTCTCTTAACATCTTCTTCACTTCTGTATCCCCAGTGCCTTGCGCAGTTCTGAGCACATATTAGTTTCTTGGTAAATATGTGTTAGTGAATAAATAAATGAAGTCTCCAGATGTTCAAACTTTTCCATTTCTAAATCTTGATTCATTATCCAGTGTCATTCTTTCTGGGACCAGATTGAAAGTGGATACAAAGAGGACAATCAGAATCTCGCTGAAGCCTGGTACTAACAATTTTATTGGCAATTATATTAGATGGTTGATGGTAATGTGGACAATATCCCAGCGTCAATCTGTTATAGCCACAAACTTAAACCCAGGCTGCTATCTTTTAAAAAACTGTGTGTGGTTAAACAAACGGAGCATGGAGTGAAGACACAGATGGATCAATAAAACCCATTTTCACATTAATACAATATTTCAAATTTAACATCCTACAATAAATTTATCTTTAAAGAACAGCATTTTTTAAACATAGCATCTGTCTTTATTCATATGCCAACAAAAATACCAACGGAAGCCTCATCAGAGACAACATTTATAGCTGAGTTGATTGAATTAAGTGAAAAAGATAAATTAGTTCAACAAAACCTTTTGGGCAACTGCCACCAAATAATTTCACATTGGGCGGCTCTCTGTCTTTTGAAATGGAAATTCTGGCATTACGAAGGCACATGTAAGCTGAATAGAGCTGACATATATATAACTGTAAAACATAGGAAAATGTACTTTACAGAGACAAGACAACAATCCTTACATGTTTGGAACATAAAATGTGATTGTGACAAATCACTGCTAAAGAATGAAAAACAAATAACGACTGTAACTCAAAACAACTAAGCTTACATACAAATGCCATCCTAGAATCTTGGATAGAACTATAAATACATTATGTGAAATATACTACAAGTGTGAGAGAGGAAAACATTAAATTTAGCCAGAATTTAAATGGTATCAAGGCTGCACAGATACTTAGGTTGTTTGGGCAGTGTTTTTTTTCTTCTCTCTCTCTGAGCCCTTTCATTTCTTGATGTGCCTCAAAAGGAAAAGCTCAGAGATGAAAATAAAAACGGTCCTTATTATGTTTTCAGGCTATTTGAATCCAAAGGAGGGAAATCCAGGAGTGCAGGCACTTGATCATAAGATCCCTGAGTGAGCAATCACATTTTTATACCATTTACATCCCCATAGCAACTCATGCAGTACTCATCAATTATTTACTGGCAGGCTGAAATACTGATGCTTTTCAAGACTACTTTTGTTTCTATTCTACTCTATTGCAAAAGGTTCCAGATCATTAAATCTGTAAAGTCAGACCTATCTCTGAAAGCTATTAGTTATACATCTTATTATGGAGAATATACAAATATGAATTTCATTATGTTATAGAAAATTTAGAAAATATAGAAATATATGTAGAAAACAATCTTAAAGTCTCTTAATCCCTCCCGCCCTAAGATTACTTTAAAGTTTAAATATATCTCCTTCTGGTTTTCTTCACTAACACATATGATCTTATTTTAAAAACAAATTTATTATGTTATGTGTTCAGTTTTTTCACTTATACATATTTTCCTACACCATTCATTTAACATGATTAATAATGTCATTGTTTATATAATCATTCCCCTATCACTGGACATATATTTCAAGTTTGGGCTATTATAAGTAATGCTGTAATGGACATTCTTGTACATAAATCTTTATCCCTAAATCTCGATCACTTTGTTTTTAACTGCTAAGTAATGTAGAGGGTGATTCCAAGGGATCAAACTGATCACATTTTCTTTATGTGAATTCTTGTTTTCAAATAACCAACTGGAGAAGTTGGGACAGTAACTACAATGTCACCAAAATATTTGTAAATGAGTTACAGCAAATAATATAGCAAGACAAAATTGTAAAGGCCTCTGGTATCATCCATTCACTGCCAAGATTATAGAAAAACTCCCCCTAAAAGTTGTCTTTAAGAACCTAATTTTCAAGATTAACCAATTTGGGCGTTGAGAAATGAGATAATTCAAAAGTGTAGCAAATTAAACTATTATAACAAACACATTATATGTAGATACACACAGTGGAAGGGAAGAGAAGGAATAAGTTCTAGTAGTGAGGTAACCCATAGCATCATAGGAGAGCCACTGGTGGTTTGAGAAGGTCTGGTTAGGAAGTGCCAATAGTGGGCTTAATGCTTAGGGTGCAAGTACTCTGAAGGTGGGGTTTATACTTTACACTTTTGTTTCCTCTCTACAACTCACAAAATATTCAAGAACTCCTCCTTTTTCTTTTGGCAAAAAGAATATAATTGAACATAGTCGATAATCCCTGAATTGTTCCCATCTTCAAAAATGGCACCAGCATTCACTGGGCCGCTTGAGCCCTGACTTGGGAGCCTCTCCAGACATTTCTTCCTCACCAGCTATTCTCCGCCACTCCCCATGCAATAAATTACTAAGTCTAGTGATCCTCCCTCCAGAATATTTACTAGAAACAGTCCATTCGTCTTCACCATTGTTGCTACCACTCTAATCCAAGCCACTTTATCTCATCTGGGCCATTCAGGAGATGCCTTACTGGTCTCTTTATTCGAATCTTCTGGCTTTCTGCAAATAATGATCTTTTTAAAAACGTTAATCTGATCAGATAACTGCCCTGCTTAAAATACCTCTATACCTTCATAGTGCAGTTAGATTATATATTCAATTATTTATCACAGCCCACACTTTTGTTTGTGATTTGGCCCAACATACATCTCCAGTTTCCTCTGGTACCACCATTTTTGTGATCTGGTCGCACTAGCTTTCTTTCAATATCTTGCATGGATCCAAATCTTGCAGGCCATAGAGCCTTGGGTCATGCTGTTTTCTAAGACTAAAATGATTCCCCTACCCTTCCTTAGTAATACCAGCACATTTCTCACCTGGATAATCCTTAGTTTTCCTTAAACCCTCAAAGTCAAAGGTTTTGCAATACTCACAAAACACTGATTTTTGTGTTATAGCACAAGCACAAGATACATGTTAAAAGCTTTAAGTATCCTATCCATTTATTGCCAAGATATAGCAAATTAAAATTATTGTATTAGATATACAGATTTTTAAGATTTTTTTCCTTCGTGTTATTCTCTTTCATGGCTCTGTTATTTATCTTCATGTACAATTACAATTTGTACTGACATTTATGTTTGGATATCTGTTTATTTAATGTTTGTCTTTCCTACCAGGTTGAAAGCTCCATGAAGGCATGCCTGCCTTTATTTTTTAAACCACTGATCCCCTAGCACTTTGCAATTACCTAAGATACAGTAATCACTCAACAAATATGTATAAAATGAACAAATGGACAAGAAACAGTCAAAATATTTCAAAGGAATATCTAGTGACAAGACAGTCAGGGAAACTTTACAGGTTTATCACCTATTTTCAGAGAGGATATTCATTAAGAGCTTGTCATTGGCTAACTGCTCAATTAACTGAATAAATGAAAGAATATATGGGTGAATTTTTATTAGCTGTCAAGCAGAATATGGTAAGTTCTGAATGAAAGGCAGATACCTATACCAAAGCAACCAGTTAAATAACTTGCTGCTACCACTTTCCTCTAAAAGTAGTTTGAAAGAGAAAGCACGGAAAGCACACAAATATGCTTCCCATCGTAATAGCTGAATCATGCATTATCTTATTTGATTCTCATAAGAACGCTATGAGATACAGAGTATATCATCTCCATTTGACAAAAATGAAATTAAGTCCAATGTCTATGATTACTCGTAATGCAGTGGGTCCAGAACTCAAACACTGAATTTCTTTTCTTTTTTTAAAAATAAATTTATTTATTTATTTATTTTTTGGTTGCATTGGGTCTTCATTGCTGTGCGCGGGCTTTCTCTAGTTGTGGCAAGTGGGGGCTACTCTTCATTGTGGTGCGTGGGCTTCTCATTGCAGTGGCTTCTCTTGTTGCAGAGCACAGGCTCTAGGTGCATGGGCTTCAGTAGTTGTGGCACATGGGCTCAGTAGGTGTGGCATGCAGGCTCAGTAGTTATGGCACACGGGCTTAGTTGCTCCGCGGCATGTGGGATCTTCCCAGACCAGGGATTGAACCTTTGTCACCTGCATTGGCAGGCAGATTCTTAACCACTGTGCCACCAAGGAAGCCCCAAGCTGAATTTCTAACCCTAGAGACTGAGTAATAAGCGCAAGAGTGGAAAATCATGAGATAGCTAATGTGATTTTGTTCTGATATCCTCCTCTGCATCGGTGATAAGTTTGGTTGGGCTTTTAATAAATTGATACAGACTTTCAATAAGAAACAAATAAATACCAAAATCTTCCCAAGTCTTACAGCTTAAAAATCTGATTTTGGTCTCAACTGCTATTCCTAATAATTTTGAGATTGGCAAGATTTTATTTTCCTTTCCAGTCATATTTGAAAATATACTCTGAGCCACATTTGTCTCTATTCCTTTTAAACCAGTGAGAAAAGGCTCCCAAGAAAACTGTCTTGGTACAGAAACCTACTCATACACCAGCTGTGATATTGGCTTATTTCCATATAACCTAATATGGCTAAGAAAATGTTTGACTGGAACAGAGTGAGGATTGCCAAACTCAACAACTTTTTAGTAGGAAAATTGCCACAGAGTCCTCTGTTTAGACATCATGTAGTTGCCGTTCAGATGCTAATGCTTATCCATTCACATCAACAAAACTGTAACAACCTTTATGCAGTAACAAAAATCAGATACCTGCCCCTTTTGCCCACTCACAGGCAAAATGAATGAAAAAAAGCTGCCCCAAAAGGCTCTGGATGATAGTATATTGAACACGTTGCCCTTCTTGGGTTATAAAGGCCCAGTGACTGGGTACACCCAATTCAGATTCTGCAGGAGGTCCTCTGAGTTTGTGTAAAATCAAGTAGCTTCAAACAGAAAAAAGGATGAAAGAAAATTCACCTCCACCATCTCCTATCATGGATTTACCAACATCTTCCTCAAATAACATCTCTGACTGACATTCTTGCTTCTTCTTACTTCTGGTACTCAGATATAGATATCAATATTATCTTAAATTTCACCCCTTCTCTCAATACAAATACAATGAATAGTCATCAAATCTGAGGATTCTACTTGGGCTGTTTCAGTCATGAGGGCTTCCTTGCTTCCATTCCCACTATTGTTTTTGTCGTTCATATACTTTTGTGCCTAGACCGTTACTATTGTCATCTGGCCAGGCACTGCAATTTCTTTAGTTGTTTTGAGGCGTGAGCAAATGTATAAAGTCAGGCAGATCTGGGTCTGAATTTCAGATCTGCCACTTATTTGCTGGATGACTTTTGCAGATTGTTTAATTTCTCTGTTAAAATGGAAAGCGTCTACTTTGCACGGCTGTTGTGGGAATTAAATGAGGTACCATGAAGTAGTATGGCACCTGACATGAAGAAAACACTCAGTAAATGTCAGCAAATTCCCATGTTCTGCTTCTATCCTCTTCCTAATCTCATTGCATTCTGTATACTAGTGCTGGATTATTTTCCTAACTATGTATGCAGAAATTGAAGGTGAAAAATATACCCACTGACCCCTGAAATTTGCCTTGGTCATTGAGGAAGGGAGCACTGCCTAAAAATTCAATCTGGACCAAGTTAAAGAAAAACTAATGTCAAAATGTTTATTGTGTCTTAGAGTTACTAGGGGCATAAGCCTAGGGCAGATGACTGGTTTTTTTGTTTGTTTGTTTGTTTGTTTTTTTACAAAAACCCTGCAGCTAACAGGACACCCTCATCCCTTTTCCTCTTACAAATCTTTTTTTTTTTTAACATCTTTATTGGAGTATAATTGCTTTACAATGGTGTGTTAGTTTCTGCTTTATAACAAAGTGAATTAGCTATACATATACATATATCCCCATATCTCTTCTCTCTTGCATCTCCCTCCCTCCCACTCTCCCTATCCCACCCCTCTAGGTGATCACAAAGCACAGAGCTGATCTCCTTGTGCTATGTGGCTGCTTCCTACTAGCTATCTATTTTACATTTGGTAGTGTATATATATCCATTCCACTCTCTCACTTTGTCCCAGCTTACCCTTCCTTCTCCCCACGTCCTCAAGTCCATTCTCTAGTAGGTCTGCGTCTTTATTCCCGTCTTGCCCCTAGGTTCTTCATGACTTTTTTTTTTTAGATTCCATATATATGTGTTAGCATACGGTATTTGTTTTTCTCTTTCTGACTTACTTCACTCTGTATGATAGACTCTAGGTCCATCCACCTCACTACAAATAACTCAATTTCGTTTCTTTTTATGGCTGAGTAATATTTCATTGTATATATGTGCCACATCTTCTTTATCCATTCCTCTGTCGATGGACACGTAGGTTGCTTCCATGTCCTGGCTATTGTAAATAGAGCTGCAATGAATGTTGTGGTACATGACTCTTTTTGAATTATGGTTTTCTCAGGGTATATGCCCAGTAGTGGGATTGCTGGGTCGTATGGTAGTTCTATTTTTGCTTTTTAAGGAACCTCCATACTGTTCTCCATAGTGGCTGTATCAATTTACATTCCCACCAACAGTGCAAGAGGGTTCCCTTTTCTCCACACCCACTCCAGCATTTATTGTTTGTAGATTTTTTGATGGTGGCCATTCTGACCCGTGTGAGGTGATACCTCATTGTAGTTTTGATTTGCATTTCTCTAATGATTAGTGATGTTGAGCATTCTTTCATGTGTTTGTTGCCAATCTGTATATCTTCTTTGGAGAAATGTCTATTTAGATCTTCTGCCCATTTTTGGATTGGGTTGTTTTTTTTTTTTGATATTGAGCTGCATGAGCTGCTTGTAAACTGTTTTGTTTTGTTTATGTAAGTACTTTGACGTTTCTTTGCTTCTGTAAAAGATGAACAACACCTCCAACCCCAAGTCGCTTGGGAGAGAATTAAGGCAAAGAGCTAAAAAGCTGATTTCTTTCTCATATACCAGTCTCATGTAACTTCTGATTTAAAATATTTCATTTTAAACTGTGATCCAGTCTGGACTATACTGTAAGGTCCCTCTACCACTTGAAACCATTCATCAGAGTCTGTTTTAAACAACATAGCTTTGAGGAATGAGGAAAAAAGGAATTTCTCCATGCTCAGGGTGAAGCCGAGAAAGACAGGAAGGGATGGAAAGCTGTAAGAGGGTGACAGGAATTTGGAGCAGGAGGTGACGGAAAAACATAGGCATTCCCACCACTCTGTCTCTTTCTTGGGGATTCCCAGAAATACGGAGATGGAGGCCCTAATAATTTTACTTGGAAAAGAAAGAGTAACCCAGGAAGAACTTTGTCGTTTGCCGGTTACATACTTGTGAACAATTAATCAACAATCCAAAAACTATTATAAGTAAAATGTCTGTTATCATGATTAGTTTAAGTAATTCAGACAACTGTTGCTGCATAATGAAAAGTACTGGTTAGATGTGAAAAGACCTCAATTTTAGGTTCTGGTGACACTCCTAACTAGCCATGTAACTTTGGGCAAGTCACGAACTCTGCAGACCTCAGTCTCCTCAAGGGTAAAAGGATGAAGGGTGGAGTGGAGGAGCCCTGCTATCTGTGGATGAGACGGGTTGCAGTACTCAGGAAAGGCTTCACGGAGAAGATGGCTCTTAGAGAAGAGTTAACATTCAGATAACTAGCAAAAGAAAGGAGTGAGGACATTTCACTCTTGCTCAGGGAAAGAGCAAAGCCGTTTGAGCAGAAACACACAAGTTGAATTCACGAGTGAGCATGTTCAAAAGCCTGGCTGGGAGGGTTTGGGGAAGTGGGTTGTATTGATTATGTCCTTGGATGTCCATTTCACACTTTATTCTTTGGAGTAGACAGTAGGGGTTAGGATTTTTTATACAAATGATAGTTTGGGAAGATTGAGGGGACCAGCTAGTATGGAAATAAGTTTGGAGATTCTTGAAATCTGAATTAAAATGGTGATAATGAAACTGTGGAGGAAAAGACAGTCAATGAAGAATCGAGAAATATGCATTTATTTCCCCCAACATGTCTCATCTCCTCTGGTTAGTCTGCAGAGGTATCCCCTCTCAGATGCAATACTTAACTCTGATCCCTGGGTCTAAGTACTGAGCTATTAATGACTCATAAATCATTTGGGAGATTAATCTACAGGAAGGGCCAAGATCATTTTTTGTTGTAAGTATAAAATGACCTTGCGTTATTTTGCAAGTAGAGGTCTTTGCATTAATTGTATAACTGAATATAATCTTGTAAGTCTCACAAACCAACAATCAACTCCAATTGACTTCACTAAAGGAGAAATCTCCATATTATTCTGAAAGAATATACATATTATACACTAAGCAAACTTAGGCCTGCCTCTGTCTTATAAAGATTCATTTCCTGCTTCTTACATTTTTCTTGAAATCCAGCTAAAAGCAAGAGGTTAGCTCAGAAAGAATGAGAAATTTCACCCTGAGGAAGCCCTGCAATGTAGAAAACCTTGATGCTCCCAATCACCTTTCCCTTTTCTTTGACATGGGAAGGTTTACACCACTTGTGCACAACTTGAAACCTAGCTCTTGGGGTTTGATGCTTATCTAGAACGTCATACCACCCTAGTGGTCCTCAAGATGTAGTCCCCAGACCAGCAGCATCAGTGTCATATAGAAATTTATTAGAAATTGTGAAACTTCGGGGCCCCTTCCCACAACTACTGAATTAGAGACAGGGGAAGGGGCCTGGCAATCTGTGTTTTACAAGTTCCCCGGATGATTCCAATGCTAAAGTTTGAGACTCACTGTGTTAAAGTAGTATAGCAGGTGCCCTCAGCAATAAAAATGGTTAGCAATAAGTAAAAGCTACAGGGAAAAAAAACAGGAATATACATATTATAAGACTTCTACAAATCTGAAAGTTAGATTATGAAATTATCCTTACACAGAGAAAAAATATACTAATTTATCTCCCTCTTTAATACTTAGATATTTTATAGCAATTTAAAGACCTTGAACTATCCTAATTATTCATTAAAATAAATGATTTGAAAGAATAAATCCAAAATTAATTTTCTAGTAGCATTAACAAATTTGGCAAAGCAGATGTGCTTTAGCTGGGTACACAACATCCTCTTAACAGCTCTACGAACTAGAATGAGACAGCTGGAATCGAAGTCCAAGTCTACCAGAATGTATGACCCCATTCATTTTCTTTTTCTTTCTTTCTTTCTTCTTTTCTTTCTTTCTTGGCTGCGTTGGGTCTTCATTGCTGTGCGCGGGCTTTCTCTAATTGCGGCGAGCGGGGGCTACTCTTCGTTGTGGTGCGCAGGCTTCTCACTGCGGTGGTTTCTCTTGTTGCGGGAGCACGGGCTCTAGGCACATGGGCTTCAGTAGTTGCGGCACACAGGCTCAGTAGTTGTGGCTCGTGGGCTCTAGAGTGCAGGCTCAGCAGTTGTGGCACACAGGCCTAGTTGCTCTGCGGCATGTGGGATCTTCCTGGACCAGGGCTTGAACCGTGTCCCCTGCATTGGCAGGAGGATTCTTAACCACTGCACCACCAGGGAAGTCCCGACCCCATTCATTTTCTATTCAACTTTGCTCTCATCTTACAAATGTTACTTGCCTTGCCCTTTTCCCATCTCCCATTCCCTGCTTTATCTCAATCTTGATGCTTTGAAATGACAGTTTCAGGCCAAATAATAGAAGAATCTCTTCACATTATGGGTAGTAAACACTTGGAAAACATTATTTGCAGTGCTGGTACTGGGAATATAGGTTCAAGAAGAGTTTAGAGACATTATCGGATAATAGATTTAAAAGGGCCTCTGAAGGAAAGGAAAGGAAAAGAAGGCTTTAAGATAACATTAAGTTCTAGAGGTTTTAAAAGTTTCAAGGTATAAATTCCCACAATGGTCCCTTCTTGCCATCATCAGAGACACTGGGCTGTAGAATTCAAATTTGACTAAGTGAGATATATCTTAGATTCTAATACTTATAATAGTCTAATGACTTGTATATCAAATAGTCTCTTCATTTTTTTGTTGAGAAGTTATCATTACGATGGAAAATGGAAAAAGCAGAAGACTCCATGTGAGCAACTGAATGACAACTGGGAAGAAATTTATATTTATTATATACTAAGTGTGTGTCAAATGCCACGCATCTCTTTTTTAATGTTTCAAACAAACCCATGAGGAGAGTGTTTTTTCTCTCCATTTATAGAAGAGAAAATACAGGCTTGAGAGGTTAAGGAAACTGCCAAGCATCAGACAGAGGTGGAAGAGTTGGAACTAGAATGCACATCTTAATCTAGCCTCTTGCTACCACTCCAAAGGGAAACACTCGAAACAAGAAGGAAAGAAAGAAAAGGTTGTTCAGTTACCCAGTTATTTCATTCACTGTTGTTTGAACAGAAGCAATTGATGTCTTAAATCAATCTGATCAACTGCACAAAAACAGGTTGTTTGGATTTTTTTAAAGATTTGATTGAAAACCAGTTGTTTCAGTGGCCATATGTAGACCTGGACTTAATAAATGACCACCTTTGAGTCCCCCAGCTGGAAGAGTACAAAAGAACTCGGAGGCAAGTCAATGGCAATTTGCCACCCCAAACAAATTGCAGCATGTAAGCTCTGAAACTTGAATTACCCTTCAAGGATTAAAGTTCAGGACTGTGAAAAATTAAAAATGTTGCCTAGCCTAGGAAATAGCATATGAATCAAAAATATCATTACTAAGCTTAACTGCACTCCTAATCTTCCACTTTCATGACATCTAAACTGTTTTGTTATTCTTAATGGACCAAATCCCCTTTCTGGTAATGTTCTGGAAATTCTATTTTTGTGGTAATTTAAAAAATCATATGGCATGTTCTTTATATTTGGTTTATGTAGGAGTTAAGACCACTTCAAACATACTTTTCATTTTTATTCTGATGGCTATTTAATATTGTGTCATTCACTGGTTGAAATAAAAGTAGGTTAATCTGCAAAAATACATGAACACCCAAAAAGGATTGAATTGTATCTTTGAGAAATGATTTTTTTTTTCAAAGTCAGACATCAAAGGCTGCATATTGCAGAAAGTTTATTTTGAGAAGCTTCAGTCAAAACAGTTTGGAAACTATGAAATGAGTCATTTTTTCTTAAAGAAATGTAACTTTGTCTATTCCCACTGCATTTTTGGTTTGGTAGGAGACATCTTTATTCCACAGGATTTTAAAAGCATGTTTAAGATTCCATAGGTTTAGTATTACATCACTAATGGTTTCTAATGAGATCCAGGCAATAGCAAGAAAGGGAAAAAAGAACAGCACAAAAGCTGAATTCTACAACACCAAGTACCATGTAAAAAGTGGAAAAGTCCATGCTTTATCTAAGGCTGAAGCCTTCTGGTAAAAAAGGGGAAAAATTCACATTCTATCAACCAGATGTGGATGACAAGATACCTAATGTTTGGCAATTTGGAATCAGTTATCTAAGGGGCTGAATTTTTTACTTTTCATGCAGATGTTTGCTGCCCTGTAAACAGTGAAACATGCAAATATCTAGGTACAGTATTCATTCTATTGAGTGCTTAAGGCCTTAGTTACTTGTTTGATTTTGTCCTCACAAACACCTTTTATGTAAAAATTATGCAAATTTTTCTTTTGAGATTATGTCAGTGTATACATAGGAGGATAATGTGAAAAATAAAATTTCCCCAAGCCTTCAGCAACTCTGGCATTTCAAGGAACATAGATGAGGAGACAGTTGGGGTGGGTAGGATGATCCACAGAGGAGATTAGTTTATTTGGTGAAAGATAATGGGTAAATGAGATAAATGGAGACTCTAGAATTTTTGCTTAAGGGCTCTGAGTTAAAATTTCCAACCTACGGATGGGTGCGATAATAACCACTAACACCAGTTTAAAACTTCATAGTGTCAAAACTTTCACTGTCATGATCACATTTGATCCTTATCACAAGCCTACTACATAGGAAGTTTTCTATGAAACTACCCGACAATTTCATCTCAAGGCAACTCAACAATTATTGACCTGAGTCCAGAGCTTCCATGTGTAAAGTACTGTACTAGTCACAGTGGAGAGGGAGGGAAACAAAGGTAAATTAAAGCATAGTTTTTGCCTTCAAAGTACTTACAACCTTGTCAGGGAGATAGACACGACCAACTGTATCACAAAATAGAAAGCTGAGTACAAAAAATGCAATAAAACATACCTAATTCTCTTCAAATGAAGTAGCACAAGTTGCTTTAAGGTCTGGGGAGGAAGTTTGAAAAAGTGATGGTAAGAGGCCCTGTTTTAGAAATTTGAAATACTTTTATACAAGGAGGTATCAATGTCATAAATTATTTATAGTGTTAGCTTTCATTCATATGACAATTATCAAACACCTACAACATTCCAAGTGTATGCTAGTTAGTATTTTTCTTTTAAAAAATGGTAACATTAAATTTTGTCAAATTTCTTATGAAAATCACCACATTATGACATTCACCTGAAGAATAAAATCTCCATCAGTCTACTAAATGTCTTGTTTGTACCATGCTGGGGAACAAGTTTGACAAGTGAACTGATCAAACTCATGTCTTGTTTAGACACGTGATTCTAGAAATTCTAGAAAGTCTCTCTTCATTCCATTTACTCATTGTCATTCACCAGACAAATTGTCAGAACAAAACAAGGAAGTATAACATTTTCCCACATACCTGGCAAACCTCACTTTGGGCCCAGACATTAGCATAGTAAAAGATAGCTATTGGCATCTCATTAAACAGAAAATTCTAAAAATGAACATTTCTGATTTCCCTTCAAAGTATAACTTCAACTTGGCAAGCAGTACTCTATCTAAAATAATACAGAGTTGCCCAAGGATGGGCGCCATCTTGAGCAAGAATTTGGTGAAAAGTCACAAAGTTGTCAGTTGTTTTGTGATTTTAGTCTTAACTGTTTTGTTAATAGTTTAGGACTTTCCCCTATAATATAAGTGTCTGGCCAATAGGAGAATTTGGTGTGCTGTAGTTTACCCATTTTTATAAGAATTATTTGCTAAATCTTTGAAGGAAACAAGGAAATGATGGATGGATGGATGGATGGATAGAAGACAGACTGGGGTTATAATTGTTGTTGTTTGAACTACAGATGTTATCTTTAGACATTACCTGACTCTCTACTATAAGACACAGGGAAATTTGTACACTTAACACTTTTTTTAACAGTCCCTCCTTTCCCTATTTTAAAATAATATCATTATTATTTTTAGTTGTTAAGGTATAATTTTTAATCATAATACTGACAGTTGTTTAGCCTTAGTTTTATATTTAAATTAATTATAAATGTAGTCTAAGATTAATGTAAAACAACATGTTACATTATTAGTCTTCTTTTAAATCTTTCAAAATAATGGGTATGCTCACATATATTTTAAAGTCAAAACTTCTATAGTTCTCCACCACCCCCTGCTTCTTCTTACCCCACCTTCCAGGAAAAAAATATTTGGCCAATATTGCAAAGTAACACATAGATTTTTTTTTTTAATTGGGCAACTGTGGACATCTAGTGTTTACAGAGAATCTCATTTTAAATTATATTAATCACTAAAGGTGCAAGATAGACCTTCAGATCATCTAAACATTTCTAATGGATAATACGGTCAAAAAGTCTTCTTCCAGTAGCTGAGAAGATGATTTTTCTCTATACTATACACTACTTTCTATATACTTTGTACTATATAAGATTTCCTCCAATATCCTGTATATCCCATAATGGTAACTGAATAGGATCATCCAACATCTAGACTTTCATATATCTTTCAGCAGTCTTTTAGTCCCAGAAGTATTTTATCTGGAAGATTAAATGTGCTCAACCTGTTTTTACCTGTGACAGATTTCTCCTAGATTTTATTGCTCTTCTTTGCAAAAACAGAACTGAGGACTTCCCTGGTGGCGCAGTGGTTAAGAATCCGCCTGCCAATGCAGGGGACACAGGTTCGAGCCCTGGTCCGGAAGATCCCACATGCCACGGAGCAACTAAGCCTGTGCACCACAACTACTGAGCCCACGTGCCACAACTACTGAAGCCTGCGTGCCTAGAGCCCGTGCTCCGCAGCAAGAGAAGCCACCGCAATGAGAAGCCCACACACCCACACTCGCTAAAACTAGAGAGAGCCTGCAGGCAGCAATGAAGACCCAACACAGCCCAAAAAAAAACAGAACTGAATATTTTCCTGTGGAAACCAACAGACTTGGGAGTAAAATGGCTAAAAGGGCAGCTCTATTCATAGCTTTCAGATTACTGTCCATCTGCACAGTGTTGAAATCATCAGATCAGTCAGTTTAACCTTTCTATAGTGTAGACAGACCACCCTTATCAGTATGGACTGAAGTTACACTTAGACTATGCCTTAGAAGTTTCTGGTTACCACATATACAGACATGGACTCAAAATTCCCTTTTTAGATCCAAATTCTCATGAAAATCAAACTGAACTGAGTAGAAGGGTGAAACATAAGCACATTAACAAAATTATAAGACCATGTCTGATTTTCACTAGATCCATTATTTCAGTTCCTGTTCTCTTTTAGGGTATATTTTCATGGCTATCTTAATCTTTTCTTTAAAAGCATGCGTTTTATGTGTAGTCATTGTGGGGTTCTACAATGATTCTACACAATAGCTTCTTAGCTGTTAACTGAATTTTACAAAACTTGACAGAGATGATTTCAACACTGTTGGGCTGGGTTGAGGTTCTGAAGATAAACACTTTTGTTAAGCAATCTGTAGTATCCCAAACACTAAGGGTGTGGATGTCATTTGGGCCTCATGACACCAGCTCAAAACAACACATTTATAGGATTCACTATGTGCTAGACACAGTGTTAAGCAAAGAGAATAAAATTATAAACATGAGAGACATTGTCCCAGTCCTATTAAGTTTGCAGTCTAGTAGGGACATGAAAATCAAATATCACAATGCAGTGTGATAATCTTGCTCTAGAGAAAGAATCGGGCATTGTCATAGCACAGAAAGAGGTTATTAGCCAAACTTGAATCTGTTAAGCTTTCCTGAGGAAGTGACATCCAAGCTGAGACTTAAGGTAGTGGAGTGAGAGGGCATAGAACGGCGTGGAGAATCCTCCTTAATTTCCCAGAGAGAGCCATTTATGCCTCAAATGTGTTCTCCATGCTAGGCCCTTGCTTCTTTATCCTGGGCCTCATCTGGGGTCACTCCTCGCCCTGGTCAGATTCCTTGTCCTCAGTTCCTCTTTCTTTTAGCAGCATCAGGAGAGCTCACAGAGGAGAGGAGTAGAAGACATTTGTCTAGGATTTGGATCTGGATTTACTGCCTTTCCTTTCAAAGAAAGGCCCTCTTTAGAGTGGCCAGTTCAGATTTTCCTCAGTGATTGAACATGATAGAAATCTCTACCACATACCTCTGGCACCCAGTCTCCTGTTTTTCCCTCCTAAAGTTTTCCATTACAAATAAACAAAAATGTGGGCATGTGGACTACTGCCACTGGTTGACTGCTTGGTTTCGATCTTGGAGTGTGTCACAGACACCAACTTCACGTTGCATCCAGCAGCCTCCTGGAGCATGGCTGTGATCTGACCTGCTTCTGTGGTAACCCACAGAAGCTCTGGCACAGCGGTGGGTCATTCAGTTACATTTTCCAGAGAAGAGTGATAATTGCAAGATTTACTGAGTGGAGAAATATGACCCATTAGATTCAGCCTAAAAATAATTTTTGCTCTGAAAAAGAAAATCTAATTACTTTGCTCTTCACTATGAAAAACTGGGTTCATCTGGGTACAGAGACATGGAACCTTCCTTTGAAGTAGACCATACATTCCAAAATATATCTGGCAGAGTCCGGGGTCTGCTTCTGATTAGATAATTGATATAAACATAAACCTCCCTCCAATAAACATTGACTCCTTCAAAAACAGAGGAACCCAAGAATAAAACGTATCTACGTTTTGAGTAGAAAGGCTTCTGTGATAATTAGTTATCAGAAAGCAGTTTACTTTTCCTTTTATCAACCAGCATTAAGACCTAAGAAGCAGAAAGCATGCTGGATGAAATTCTAGTTGAAACTTCAGATCAGTCTTGGATCTATTCTAGACAGTATCAGGTTTACTATTAACCTTAAGGTAGTACTTCCACATTTATGGTGTTCCATCCTTATCCCACAAAGCTAAATTCATTGCTAATTATAAGTAATATACTTATAATTATAAGTAATACTTATAAGTAATATAAGTATTTACTTATCTTCCAGTTGTAAGATGAGTAAATACTAGGGATATAACATAGCTAATGCTGCTGTATGATATATAGGGAGGTTAAGAGAGTAAATCCTGTAAGTTCTCATCACAAGGAGAAAATTTTTTTCCCTTTATTCTTTTCTTCTTTCTTTTCTTTTTATTGTATCTATAAGAGAAGATGGATGTTAGCTGAACCTACTGTGGTAATCATTTCACAATATACGTATGTAAATGAAACCATCGTGCTGTACGCCTTAAACTTATACAGAGTTGTAGGTCACTTATATCTCAATAATTTCTTGTTGCTAATAAAATATAAATTTTGGAAAGTAAAGCATTGTTTTCACCTCAGAATATTTTGGTCTTGGGACTTCCCTGGTGGGGCAGTGGTTAAGAATCCGCCTGCCAATGCAGGGGACACAGGTTCGAGCCCTGGTCCGGAAAGATCCCACATGCCACAGAGCAACTAAGCCCGTGGGCCACAACTACTGAGCCTGCGCTCTAGAGCCCTCAAGCCACAACTACTGAGCCCACGCGCCACAACTACCAAAGCCCGGGGGCCTAGAGCCCATGCTCCACAACAAGAGAAGCCACCGCGATGAGAAGCCCACGCACCGCAACGAAGAGTAGCCCCCGCTCGCCGCAACTAGAGAAAGCCCACGCGCAGCAAGGAAGACCCAAAGAAGCCAAAAATAAAGAAATAAATAAATTTAAAAAAAAAGAATATTTTGGTCTTTACACTCAAAATAGCATAAGTATACCATGAGAAGAAAACAAAGCAAAACAACTCATGTGAGTGTGTGTGTGTGTGTCTTGCCTCCTTCTACAAGAATTGTGATCCATGTATGTACAACTTGAAAACAGTTAACCAGGAAAAAGGGGAAAAGGGAAAACTCCTGTGGTTTCATTCAGATGAGGTTATAACTCAGTGGGTTGAAGGTTACTCTGAGGAAAAACATTGTTTGAAAATTCTAGTCTTGCTGCCACATACCTGTGACTTTTCAGGCAAATCTTACATGAGGAAATAAAAAACAGTATCTTCTGTCTTAAAAGGCCTCTTAAATAATGAAACGAGTAAGAGAACTCCTGCCTCACTCAGCTTTCTAAATAATTTGTGCCAACTGATTTCTGCCTTCCCATATGGTTTTACCATTTAGTTTTTGTATACTTCATAAAATGAAACAATAACTTTGTTCTGTCCTTAACAGGTTGGACTTCATGAAGATAATCTTTTAGAAGAAATGTAATTTTTAAAAAGAGCTCAGTTTGGACTTCCCTGGTGGTACAGTGGTTAACAATCCGCCTGCCAATGCAGGGGATACGGGTTTGAGCCCTGGTCTGGGAAGATCCCACATGCTGCAGAGCAACTAAGCCCGTGCCCCACAACTACTGAGCCTGCACTCTAGAGACCATGAGCCACAACTACTGAAGCCCTCATGCCTAGAGGCCGTGCTCCCGCAACAAGAGAAGCCACCACAATGAGAAGCCCGTGCACTGCAACGAAGAGTAGCTCCCGCTTGCCGCAACTAGAGAAAGCCTGTGCATAGCAACAAAGACCCAACACAGCCAAAAATAAATAAATAAATAAATGTATTTATTTAAAAAAAAAAAAGGCTCAGTTCCAGGTGAGTTTGCCCTGAAAAGTGTGGAGAAGTGCTCAATAAACAACACTCAGGTACTTCCCAGTAAGAAGGTCAGGTTCTAGAGGAAGACTGTGGTTGTTCGGAATTATTTCTTGTTTTAAAAAGTCCTTCCTACATGAATAAAGTTTGTGGGTTGTACCAATGTCGATTTCCTGGATTTCGATATTATACTGTAGTTATGTAAGATGTTACCTCTGGGGAAAACTGAGTGAAGGGTTCTTAGGACCTCCCTGCACTATTTTTGTAACTTCCTGCTAATCTATAATTATCTCAAAATAGAAAGTTAAAAAATGAAAATAAATGTCAGCGGTCAAAAAGAGCAAACAAAGAAAATTGTCCTTTCTAGTCAGGTAAGTGTCTGTTGAGACAACAACTGTTTGTTAAATGGAACCCTTCCTTTGACATAGTCCTGTAGAAGTCCTCCAGCTAACTTGTCTACCTTGTACTCTTCTAAAGGTACACTCTTGACAATTTTGACCCTACATAAGACTAGTGACAAAAAATGAAAATAAAAATAAAACTGAAACAATCACAATTTCCTAGCAAGTGTAAACAGCACTTCATTGCTCTGGTTATAACATTAACATTCTCTACAACAAATAATCCAACTTGTTGAATCCTGTTTCTACTCCTCTAACATCCACTCTTTCAAAACAAAATGTAAATGACTAATTTTAAAGCCAGGAAGAAAACAGATTTCATCAGGGAAGTGTAAGGAAACTTAAGTTCATTGTTCTACCTTCTGACTCAGCAAAACCTCACCTACTAAAGCCATGGGATTGTCGATGAAATGTGACTTGCATTGGAACCACTGGAATTATATTCTCCTGTATTTGGTGGAAAACATTGATCATATGACTGCACAGTTCATTTCAAAGTGTCCTTACTCTCTAAATTTTACCCATTCATTTGGAGACTCCAAAAATCCTCCGAAATGCCAGTTCAGTCAAAGCAGCAACATAAACATAAATCTTCCAAACTCATTGATGTTGTATATACAAAACAGCCCACAGCTAGCTTAAACTGGCTGAATAGAGAGTTCAGGAATGGTTTTGTTGCTGCAAATATACACGTGATCTAAGAATGACATCCTAAACGGTTTTAAATATTTTGGAGTAGCTTTTCAAATGCAAACTAAATATAATTAATCAAGTTCCACTTTCCCTAGCATATGAAAATTACCAAGTGGAAAATGCAGGAACTCCAGTAATTTCCTTCAATAAATGGTTGTTAACTGCGATAAACGGTGAGGCTCTTAGACCGAAGGCGATGGCAGGATCCTCCTGGTCCTCAGCCTCATCTAGCTGTGCTGGGAACACAACTGCAGATCTGACGTACACATATAACCAGATGCTGCTACATCGGACTTGAGAGAACATTTTGTTTTACTTTAAAACTCTATAGTTTATGTTTGTGCATATAAGCTTTTGCACTTTTCCAGAAAAATAAAATATTAGGACTGAAGGAAGATTGTCACTGGAAGGAAATTATCTATCTGAACGAAATGATCAAACCCTTAGCTAGGCTGGGAGAAAACAGGACAGCACTAGTCAAAACTAGTATTCTAGATCTGGTCAAGAGAAGACTAGATGAATTCACAGCTGAATGACCCTGGTTAGCACAACTACAATTAAAAGGCAGATTCTTAAGCAACTGATATTTCGCAAAAGGAATATACTCCAATTAGAGAGGTTTAAAAAAATATTAATAGACTTTGTTTTTTAGAGGAAAGATAGTTTTTAAATGTTTTATTTGATAAAAAGTTCTTTTGAGAATGTCATATGTTAATCATATTAAGTATTCTATCTCTACTATCATTCTTTCTACGCATTTGGTTCAAACACCAGATTTCTCTTTTTTTTAAACATGATATAAATTTTTTGAAAAATTAATTAATTTATTTATTTTTGGCTGCATTGGGTCTTCGTTTCTGCGCGTGGGCTTTCTCTAGTTGCGGCGAAAGGGGGCTACTCTTCCTTGCGGTGGACGGGCTTCTCATTGCAGTGGCTTCTCTTGTTGTGGAGCATGGACTCTAGGCGCGCGGGCTTCAGTAGTTGTGGCTCACAGGCTCTAGAGCTCAGGCTCAGTACTTGTGGCGCACAGGCTTAGTTGCTCCGTGGTATATGGGATCTTCCTGGACCAGGGCTCAAACCTGTGTCCCCTGGATTGACAGGTGGATTCTTAACCACTGCACCACCAGGGAAGCCCCAAACACCAGATTTCTCAGTCCAACTAGTTCACTGAAGTTGTTCAGCCTAGTCAAAACCCTAGACCCTGTCAGCTTCTAGAAGCTAAAATAAAACCCTGGACTGGGATCTCATAGCCCTAAACATTCCCTCAACCTTAAAAACCATAAAAAATGGTGAGGGTCACCCCTCCAAACCAATGATTAGGATACAACACTGATGACCCTGAAGGAGCTGGTGAAGATATCACAGCAGCTGACTTGAGGAACACTGCTGGTGATCATGAAGAGCCAGGAGAAGCTAGGAGAACCACAGAGTGGAATGCAGGGCTGACCTTCTTGAAGGAGGGAGAGAAGGCAGGTAGGTAGGTAAGAAGAGTTTTATACTAGAGCTCAGTTCTAAGAAAGTCAGGCAAGACCCAGGGGAATCCTCAAAACAAAGTTGTCCGTCAGAGGAGTCCCACATCTCCCAGGAACAAGCCTACTTTAATATCCCTGTCAAGCTCCATGGGAACTGTGGCTTCAGTGAGAACATAGATTTTAAAGTGCAGCTGCTGAGGCATCGGGCAATTACACTCCCAACAGTAGAAGAGCTGAGAGGCCATTTCATAGCCACTGCTGTGGACTCAACTTTACCTTTCATTATTCCTATACATTCACTGTCCACTATCATCAGGTCAGTAAATTCTCCATGAAGTCTTACAATAATGCCTGTATTGTTGCATTTTAATATAAATACCTCCATATGACATATTTTTTTCTCTGTCTTAATCCTACTTAATCTTCAAGGCCCAGTTGAAACCCCATCTCCTCCAAGAAATCTTACTAGATCATTACGACTTCCATTTAACCTCTCCTTCTCTGGCTGGGGTCTGACCTCTACTTTCTATCATTTAACTACATACCATTTTATCCTGTTCTCTGTGGTTTTACGTGTGATCATTTAGCTTTTACCCAGGTTTTAACAATCTCAAAGTCCCTGACTTTACCCTTCTCTATAATCTTCTTAGGGCTCACCACAGTGTGACAAGAAATATGGTTAATTGAAAATAAATATCAGTCTTAGAAAGACAGACAATTCTAAATGTAGATTTTAAATTTTATAAGTAAATCTCAGACACATCAAATTCCCTAACCCACCCATCTTATTCCCTAAAGAGGTCTCAAGTTGAAGCCTCCTGAAGCTGATTAGAATAACCATTTCCTTACAAAACAAGATGGCACCATTAACTAAGTATACTAAAGGACCAAGAGCAATCATGAATAATGATTGCTTCAGGTTGAGGGGATGCAGCTGGATACTGGTTTTGAGGGCCACTAAAGTTAGACCAGGTGTCTTACCAGGTCATCCTATACACACCAGTGAAGGGTCAAAACTTGTGCTCAGTCAAAGTGCTCTCTCAGAATTTGGCAAGCAGTGAGGTGAGTCAGGAGAGTTGGGGCTTGGTCACTCTACTCATGTACTGGAGTTATACCCAGTTATAGATGATGATAAAGTCCAATCAGAAAGATGGAGCATGAAGGGCTGGGCTAAGATTGCAAGTGAGAGTCAAGAGTCTAGTGAGTTCAAGACTCAGGAGGGAGAAGTCAGTTGAGGAAAGATCTTGGGTGGGAGCAGAAGCTGCTTCTCACTTTGTTTGCTTGTTTATTTTTTCCAATGCTAAATCTTTAAAGAATTATCATTCACTCAAACCCTCATTCATTCATTCATTTGTTCATATTCCTGAGCTTATTACAGGAGAATGCTAGGACTAGGAACACAGATATAAGCAAGGTGAAGTTCAAGTTTGCAGAAGACTGTGAAGTAAACATGTTATTAAACCTTGGTGAGCTAAGGGCTGAAAAGAAGGAACAGGTATTATGCAGGCGTAAACGTGGTCTCTAGAGCTTTATGTGCCCCTAGTAAACAACCCCTCCACAAGCCTCCACTGAACTCTCAGTAGGATTGAAAAAGAAGCCCCAGAATTCTGCATGTTCCTGGAAAGAAACCCCTCCCTCCTCAGCAACAGTCCCAGACTTACTATTACAGTCTGCATGTGAGACCATCAGGACTGATTGTATCGTGCCCTACATTCTTCAAGGCTCCCAAGACTTTCAGATCCTCCTACATTACCCATATTCCATGCCCAACTGGCTCTGTACATCTCCTGTTCTGATCCCCTATCATCCCCCTACCTGATTTCTCTAGAACTCAGGATCAGTCATCAACCAAGACTCTATATTGAAAACTCTTTGATTATTCCCTCCAACTTCATGCTTCATATATCCCCTTACAATTTACAGTCCTTTTGACATCCATACCCTCGTATCACAGAGCCTGGAGGTGGAGGAGGTGTCCTCCTTACTCCTCTTTGCCATTTTTGCCTCGTTTCCCCCTAAAAATAGTACCCACTACCCCTCCTTGTTGCAGTCATCTACTGATTCCTGCATTACTCCCCTCTATTTCTAGAAGATTTTAGCTCCTGGTTGTAACTCTTTTCAATACTATGCCTGCCATAATTCTCAGAAATTTCAAATTTCATGTATGTGATCCTTCTAATACCCTGGCCTCTTAGTTCCTTGTGCTCCTTTCCTCCAATGGTCTTTTGCTCCAACATATCTCAGTCTCCCACCTCCTTTCACAGATGACACCCCCTGATTCATCACTCTAAACACTACTTTCCATTTGCAGGCAGGCAGCTGAACCCAGCTGGAGGAAACTCACAGCTAAGCTGACTGGTTTTACTTAAAATTGATTATTACTAATGTTGAGTGGATCCTTAGTGCTACCTGGCAGTTCTACTATGTTTCCCAAGTCTAAACATCCTCTCTTCTACTAAAACCCCTCAAATCTCCTCTTCCTTTCTAATGCTTAGCTGATAAACTTGCTTCCTATTTCACTGAAAAAATGGAGGTAATCAGATGGAAACTTCCCAGGCTCCCACCACCATATTTCCCAATCTACCTATAGCTGAATCCAGATAGTCTGCCTTTCCTCCTGCAATGATGCCTTATTTGTCCATGTTCCTATCTAAGGCCAAATCTTCCACTTGCACTCTGGGTTCCACCTTTTTTCACCTACCCAAGAGCATTTTTCTAGCAACTGTTACTTCTCTTCTGCATCATCAATATTTCTTTCTCCACTGGATTATTTCCATCATCAAACATGCTTAAATATATCTCATCTTAAATTAAGAAAAGAGAATCTTTATTAAACTCACATGTCTCTTCAGTAACTATTCCAATCCTCTGCTCCTCTTTCAACAAAAATTCTGAAAAGAGTTGCCTCTGCTCACTGTTCCTACTTCTTTTCCTCCCATCCTCTCTTTTTTTTTTTTTTTTTTTATAAATTTTATTTATTTATTTTACTTTATTAATTATTATTATTATTATTTTTTGGTTGTGTTGGGTCTTCGTTTCTGTGCGAGGGCTTTCTCTAGTTGCGGCAAGCGGGGGCCACTCTTCATCGCGGTGCGTGGGCCTCTCACTGTCACGGCCTCTCTGGTTGCGGAGCACAGGCTCCAGACGCGCAGGCTCAGTAGTTGTGGCTCACGGGCCCAGTCGCTCCGTGGCATGTGGGATCTTCCCAGACCAGGGCTCGAACCCGCGTCCCCTGCATTGGCAGGCAGATTCTCAACCACTGCACCACCAGGGAAGCCCTCCCATCCTCTCTTGAATCCATGCTGATCAGACTTTTTCTGCATTTTTTTTTTCAGGGTCATCAATACTTCTACACTACTAAATTCATTGATCAGTTCTCAGTCATTGTCTTACTTAGCCTATTAGCATTTGACACAATCACTTCCTCCCTTTGGAAGTTCTTTCTTCACTTGGCTTCTAGCACATCACACCCTCCTGGTTCTCTTTCTACTCCCACTAGCCATTCTTCTTATTCTCCTGGGATGGCTCCTGGTCTTCACTCTGATCTTTAATTGTCGGAGGACCCCAGAAATTGTCCTAAGACTGTGTTCCTCTATCTAACTCATTGCCTTGATCTCATCTTGCTTCTTGGCATTAAATATCATGCAAATGCTGATGACTCTCACATACATATCTTCACCCAGGACCTCCTCCCTGAACCCCAGACTTGTATATCCAACTGCTTATTTAACAGTTCCAATCAGATGCATAACTGTTATGTCAAATTCAAAATGTTCAAAACCGAACTACTGATTTCCACCCTCACAACTCCTTCTACATCTTTCCTGAACTTGGTAAATGAAATTCCATTCTTCCAGTTTCTTAAACCAAAAACCTTAAGCTCATTTTGACTCCTTTTCTCCAGTGATTTGCTGGTAAACGTGTAACAGCAGGTTCTCAGCTCTGAAGGGTGGGAGGTAGAGGAAGGTCCAACTTCTCTGTATAAATACTCCCATCATTATCCATTTCTAGCTACAAATGTCACATCACTGAATACTAAGTTGGTAGGAGATGTATAGTGGCTCTCCATTATGTAGTATTTCCACCATATAGACACGAAAGATACAAAAAAGAGCATAGGTAATTGTAAAATGTAATAAGATAATTAGGAAATGATGAGTTTTTTAGTATTCATTACTTTTATTTTAATATAACATTTAATTAGAAGTTTATATAATTAATTTGTTATATGGCTTGTATTTAATAACTGTCTTACAAAACTCCTAAAAATTTAGCATTGGTTCTCATGAGCTCTAATGAGCTGGCTCCAGAATACCACTGCCTGTTTCTCTTTCACTCTCAAATTCATTAGCAAATCCTGATGGCTCTACATTCAAAATAAATATCTAGAAGCTGATCACTTTTCACTATCTCCATCACTGCCACTCTAGCTCAAGCCATCATTATCTTTCAGCTACATCAGCTTCCCCACTGCCCCACTCTCCCCATAACATTCTGTTCTCAACACAGGATTCAGATGTAAACTCTAAGTCAGTTCACATCACTCCTTTGATTACAACTTTCTAATTGCTTCCTGTTTTATACAGAATAAAATCCAAAGTTCAACAAATGGTCTACAAGGCACTACCTGAAAGAATGGGGAAAAAAGAGGAATGGAAGAGAGGTAGAAGAAAGGAAGGAAGGAAAGAAAGGAAGAAAGAAAGAAAAAGAAAATAAATGATAGTGATATGAACAGGTGGTGCTGTGAGAGCAGAGAGGTACATAACTTAGATAGGGGTGAGGTAAATTTTCCTGGAGGATGGACCCCTTAAGTGGCACCTAGGATACACAAGTAATTGAGCCCCGATTTTGCATTCTGCTTGTTCAGTCATTCTGTGTAGTTCCAGATTTGGGAGAAGCAGAACTAGAGACTGCATTCTTTTTTTTAATAGAAAATAAAACAACTTTCTACTATACCAACCTAGATTGCTAAAGAGATAATCATAAGAAGCAGGAGAGTAATGGTGGCATGCTACTTACCAGGAACACCGTCCTGTGACATTCCCAGTAACAGTCTGGTCTCAGAAAAATGGCTAATTGCAAATATTTGATAAGTGCTTAAAAGTTTTCCCCAAAGCTCCAAACCCTAGGGGAAGATAGAGTGTTCCCAGGCCAGACTAAAACCTTTTAACCTTAAGTCCCTTAAACATAAATATGTTGCCAAGATGCCGAGTGGATATTTAAATCATCCACTTCCTGTTTCAGTGCTATCTCTCTGTTTTGGAGAAGGACCAAAAATGTTTCATTCCTTTTGGCACTGTTTTCTTCATTTAAAAAGGATTTATACTTCAGGGGTTTTGACTCCAGAAAAAAAAAAAAGGGAAAAGAGCACATATTTTGGATGTCAGATTCTGAATCTTTTGACCCTTTCAAACAAGAACGTCCTACTCTGTAGCCAGTGGGGTGAGACAATTAGATCAGGGATAGAACATGTCCAAATGGGTTTCTAAAATGACAAGCAAAGAGGGAAAATTGGCCCACCTACAATAACTTGTTTAGGAAACATTAAAAATAGCCCATCCAAGAAGTAGATTTTTTGTAAATAGTTTTGTTTAAATGTAACTTAAGATAATCTATCTAAGCATTTCCATCGTGCCCAAGCTATCAGTCAACTAAACTTCGAATATGATGAAAACACATCCATGGCTAGTTTTATGAGGTTTTCATTAAATGAATACGAGTAAATAGAAAGTGCTGAATGGTGTATCTTAGACAGAAAGGTTCTTTGAAGGTTCTCAACCAGGACGAGGGCTGGCGAGGAACGGGCAAGGATAATTTCAGAATGTCCTGAGTAGCAGAACAATCCACACTATCAGCCTGTGTAGTTTGAAAAAACTCTCCAGCCAATTCTGACTGTACTTGGCAACCCCTCTCCCCAGTTATGAGTCCCCAGGGAGACAGGATAATATCAGAAGTATTAATAGTGTCAGTGAACATTCCTGTCTTCAATTAACTGAATTCAATTCAGCATTTGTTGATCTTCTACTTTGGGCTTGAAGTTGTGATTTGCAGTGGAATTGAGGGTAGGATATACAAAGATCAATGAAAATTGTTCCTGCCTGATGGTGAAGTAGAGAGAAAAGAACAGTAAACTCTTTTGGTCAGATATAATACACAGTGGTTTAAGTCGTGGGAACCTTCTCCATCCACTCTGACTGGGGCAAGAAGGGGGTGGCGGTATAGGAGTTGAACTTTGGATTATGGATTGACTTTCAACCAGTAGACAGCAAATGGAAAAGCACCCAAGGACCAAGGAAACATTCTTCTTAGCTGATGGCTTGTGTTGATAGACATGTTCCTGAAAAATTCTGCATGTAACCTGGGTGGTTAGTCATTCCTCTTTGGCCCAGGAGCTGCCAGGAGGCTTGCCCACACACAGCTAGCAACTGCACTGTCAGCTGGAGGGGGATAGGAGGTATTCTCAGACAGAATGCAAAGGCTGAGAACAGAATGAAGGCCTGAGCAAACCTCACAGATAAACTTTGGCTTTCAATAAACTGCTACTCAATTCAAAAACTGGCACACACTTGGGTGCAGGGAAAGAGAAGGCCTTCTGCCACCACAAAGAGGAACAAGAATGAAGAAGTCAGTGGTTTGATCCTCTCAATGGCCAATTCAATGCTTGCAGACTGTAGCTCTCACCCCATGGAGCCATTGCAGGGGGCACAGTTTTGACCCACAGTGCTGGACAAGAATATATTGACTACTGGAAAAACAACATGCAAATATCCTACCAATAGTGTATTCATAGTACATATTCTTATAAAAAGATCATGGTATAATTACAACCAACTGGAGAGAAGGAGAATAGACCCTCACCAGGCATAATCTGGCAGTTCAAAGATGTATCAGAAACTGGAAAAATCTAGAAAACACTGATTAAGACAGCTGAGGATAACCCATTGGATGATTTGCCATCTCCAACCATTTGATTCACTTCATAAGGGCAGGATCTGTCTATTCGCTGAAAATGCAGGATTAGGCCAATTGAGTTGATTATATAGCAGTTGGCAATTAGTCACAATATGTTCACTTTTAGTAAGCATTTCTGATTCTTAGGTTTATGCTACTTCTGAGAATAATATTAATCAATTTAAATACTTTTATAAAAATTCCATATCTGCTAAGTGTTTTGGTGACCTTACTATGTCTGTAAGCTATCCAAGATTCCTTTTAAAAGTTTATAGCCTTTGGTTTTCTAAATATTGTCAAGAGATGGGGAAAAATCTTTAAACTTAAGGGTGTTCTTGTGGAATTTGGCTCCCATGTCCCATTTCTGTCTGTATAGCTTAATTTTTTTCTAGCAATGAAAATATGTTCTCATCACCTCTACAATACAAAGCAAGATGTTGGCTCACAGCCTCTTGCAATTGTGAGTAAGCTGTCAAGGCATTAATATTTTCATGGCTCCAAAGTTGATTTGAGGGAATTTTAATCTTATTGTCTTTGTTTTCCAATGTGACTACCCTAAAACTCTCTTTTCATGTTGGAAAATAAAAAATGACAGACATGACTAAAACTGACAGTCAAAATATAGACAACTGTACCATGTTGAATGTACGTTTTGTTCTAGATGAAGTGTTGTTCTCATAGAAAAGACATGAGCTGAAAGTAACATATATCAGCTTGGTAAAAAAAAAATCATGGCTATAAGAGGAGGGAACTAATATTTATTGAACCTCTACAGGCTCTGTGCTACATTATTTATATTATTTCATTTAGTTCTTATAACTCCCAGCCCTGCCTTTTTACAGATGAGTAAATGAAAGCTTGAAAGGGTTCAAAATTTTACCTATAGGTTTTACAGCTAGTATAGACCCCATGCCTTTTGTACTACACCAGGTTCTCTCTTGTCTGTCAATTCTAATCTATCAGCTTCAGCTGCCTAGAATACTGCATTGAAAAGAATTCTGAAGCCATGAGAAAGAATGCTAGGTTTAATTAGCAATGTCAGTCAAAGGCCAGGAGCAAGACTGGTGGCAAGTGTATTATTTGCACCCCCAATATTATACATACCTTGTATTGGTAATTTTAGCTTGAAAGTAGGGGCTTGGAGGAATATATTATCCTCATGGATTTTAGCCTTAATATCATTTCCTTAGTAAACATAGATTTTCTATAAGTTAGTCTTTCCCGTAGTTGTACTATTTTCTTACCATCCTAAACTCTTTAAGTACTTTTTTTCATCCCTTGGGAATGAGTCTTTAATCACTTATTTTCAAAGAGTTTGCTCAGAGTTATGACCAATGTTCCATTGTTGAAATTTTATATTTAAATACTTCAGTGTATACAGTGTAATCTATACATGTGTGTGGAAGTTAACTCTAACCTGTACCCTAGGAACTGTTGTTTGTTAGTATATGAATGACCCTAGTCAGGAGTATACACACCAGAAAGCATATAAGACTGATGTTTTAAATACCACTATCTAAATTCATACCTAAAGCCTGTAAATTAGCATAAAGGAAGTATTGAATAAACATAGTTTTTCATTTGGCAAATGAGTGGGTGTTCAATACATGTGATTGGGTTGCCTAGAAAGACTTACACAGGGATCTCATCCTAGTGTGTACAGGTATCAGGCAAGCCCTGCATTTGCAGAAGTGCCATAAATTTAGGATTCTGTTCAGGCTTGTGCCCATTTAAAAATTTGGGCCTGGCTAGAAAGGAAACTGATCCTGTCATCAGAATGTTGTAACATTTGCCAGGGAGTAAACCTTTTGTATAAGGTGCTTGTCAGAGCAACTAAGAGGACAGAGAGAGAACTTCTCCAAGTCTGCAGAACAGATTCTGTAATTGTTTTTATGCCTACTGTCTAACGAATGTTTGCATGTGTGCAGAATTTAGTCTCTGAGACTTGTTTCCATTGTAACATACCTGGTTATCTGGGAGGTTATCTGGGAGCAAGCAGTGCCTACATCTAATAATTGGAGACTACTGACATTAACCATAAAGAGCCAGGCAAATTAACTTAGGTCTTTGTACAACAACCAGTTATTGTGGCAAGTCCAGTAGAGACCTCTTCCTCCTTCTCTCCTCTCCCCACCCGCCAGTATTCCAGAGTTATTCACCAGGATGAAGGAGGGGAAGTTGTTCAGGAGCCTCAGCCATACAACTCTAAGCCACTAGACTCTATCCTGGGAGTAGAGGTGGGAGCAGAGCTTTGAATCAGATAAGATATGAGATTTAAATTTTAAAATAAACATTTATCTTTCTTGAGTTTGGATGCTGGGCAGAGATGTATTTAAGGGACCCCTCTACTCTGTGATAAAAGGAAGTTTGAAACAGAACAGTTAGGGGTACTAGTAGAAAAAAACATAAAACCATGTTGTCTTTATACCTGCAATGATTTGAGACTTCTTAATAAACCAGGCATTCTATCATGAAAAGAATTTTGTATAGTTGGGCTAATGCTTTAATGTATGTTAACATCTCCAGATTTCATATTCCTCATAATCTTCAAGGTGCAAGATTTATATTTCTCCCTTTAGGAGAATCACCTCTGTTTAAGAGGTTGAGCATGGAAAAACAGAAATAAAGAGTAGGGACTAGCTCTTCTAACCATCATGACTGTTCTCTACCTGCACACAAACACAGAATGTTGCCATTCTAAATATCTTCCTCCCATCATAGCTATCTCAGAGGAGGCAACAAATTTCCTTTTAAAATATATTCAAGGCTAAATCTCCAATAGGTTAATTTAATTTTACTCAATTAATAATGCAGACTGAATGAAGAAATAGGTGAAAATTTGAAAGTTAAAAAAAAAGTGACAATGATTATTAAGATATTCCAAAGCACTCAGTTTCATCTATCAGATCTACTGTTTGGGAGCCAGTAGAGGGAATTCAAAGACAAAGAGGTTAGCCTGGACTGAAGGTGTGACAGATTTCATTGCTAACATGACAGAAAAACTATAACAAAGCTCCTGGAGAAAGCCAAGAACTAGGAAGATGGTGCTCCATCTGTGAACAGGAACAGGAATACTCTACCCATGGTAACCTACTAATGGGGAAGCAATCTATCAGCAAGAGGCAAACCCTGGACTGAAAGGGGGAAGACCCCTTTCTGTGTGAAGGAATGGGATCCAAACCTGAACTACCTGCTTAAAACTTCCAGCCAAGAAACTGAAGTGAAACATGATCTAAAACCAGTGAAACTGACAGGGACCAGTGAAGGCAAATGGGAAACTATCCCATACAGATGCCTCCATGATCCAGTCAATGCCCTAAAACTTCTCAAAATGCTGGAGCTGTGCTTACAACTACCAGGAGGAGATTGTGAAAGTCTTCTTTGGATAAACTTGTTCAAGAAAAAGATCTAGAGATATTGGCATTTGATGATTGCCCATTGAAAAAAACTGGTTCATTATCTGCCAGTGGGCCCATCAGTGCCCCTGTACTCAGAGCTTCCAATCAGTTTTTTATTGTCTCACTCCTATATATGGACAGCCAGCCAAGGATCACCAGTATTTTTAGGAAAGAATTAAAGACAGAGACCAGCACAAACAACAAAAAAATAGGAACACAGAGGAAACATAGATGAGATAGGAACAGAAAAGCACTTAAAAGTATAAATGATATTTCCAAGGAGATAGAAGAACTAGTGTATCTCTGAAAAAAGATCAGGATGTTATAGAAAGGAACATCCAAAACAACAACCAAAGAACTCCTGGAAATTCACAAAGTTTCATGGTTAAAAACAAGGAATATAAAGCCAAAATTAAGGAAGCCTCCCAGATATTAGAATAAGATACAGAGAAGTAGAAAATATTTGGGAAAATATAAAATCAGAGGATCAGTGTAAGATATCCAGGAGACAGAGAGAGAACATGGAAAATGATGAGAAGGAAATTATCACCAAAATGATATAAGAAAATTTCCCAAAGCTAAAAGATGTGTTTTCTAGACTGAACAGGCCCACTAAGTAGTCAACAGAATAAATAAAAATCCAAATAATACCAGGGCACATTGTCATAAAATTTCAGAATATTAAAGATAAAAAGAAAATCTTAAATACTTCCACAGAGGAAAAAAATCAGGCAACATACAAATATTCGGGATTCAAAATGGCATCAGATGTAAAAAATCAATATTGGAATCTAGAAGATAATGCAGGCACACTGTGAGAAGTTTTAGGGAAAATGATTTCCAGCCTAGAATTCTATGTCCAGTCAAATAATCAACCAAGTATGAGATAAATGAAAGACACTAAAAAATTTTTGTCTCTCCTGCATCCATGTTCAAGAAAATCCTAGATGATCTTCTTCATCAAAATAGGAGTATAAAGAAAGAGGAAGAATGGGATGTAGGAAACAGGATTCAAATTTCAACCCACATGCAAAGGAAATTCCTTTCAATCCTAGGAAGGAAATTCCTAAGGTGACTGTGAAGTGAAGATTTAGAACAGCTAGCTGTGCAACAAACCTAGAAAATTCCAAGCAGTTTCCAAGAAGGATACCTTTAAAGAAAAAAAAATTGACAAATTACCTGATGTATTTGACTGTATTGAAAAGTTTGATGTTTGCTTTAATGATAGAAAACTAAGCAGGTAAAAGAAATAGAGTAATTATTAAATTATGAGGAGTGGGGGAAGAAAGGTACTAGTATATGAAATAAAAAGTAATCATAGTATATACTACCAGCTAGGAGCAATATTTATACAACAATAATATTGGAAAGATGGGGAATATGATGTCTACTTCTGTAGTTTCTCTTGTGTCTCATAGATCTATTTGTTTATTCTTACACCAATACCAAACTGTTTTGATTATGGTGGCTTTATTAATGTTAGACATCACTTGTTAATTTTCTACTATAGGAGATAAGGATTTAGCATGTTTATACTGCAGGTTAGTTACATTTTCAAATAATATGTGCAATATATCTTATATAATAAATACACCACATAGGGTCTAAAAATTCTGGAAACCCAAGGAAAATAATGTATATACTGTGTTTTTTAAGATTAATAATTGGACCCATTACTTTAAATTTAGAGATACTTCACTTGAAATGTTGTCTGAAGCTTGAAGAAAAACATATTGAGCAAATTACTTTAAAATATATCTAATTTATTATTTAAAATTAAGTTTGTCCTATGTTTTCAGAATTTTCAAACATCCTATATATCATCAATAATAACAAATATAATGGATTTATCTCATACATCAAATGATAAAAATCTCTGACTATATTTAGAAATTTATCTATATGCTATTTATGAAAGATCCACTTTAAAATAATTACACAGGAATACTGAAAAATGAAAGGTTTAAAACTTATGTAATAAGTAAATAACCATAGAAAGAAAGACATTATAGCAATATTAATAGCAGGCAAAATAGAATTTCAGGTGAATTAATGAAAGGAACACTCCATCAGGAAGATTTAAAAATTATGAATGTATATGTATCAAATAACACAGCCTTAAAACATATGAACAATAACAATGACAAATTTTACAAGTAGAGGTAGACAAATTCACAATCACAGCTCTTTTGGTAATTAATGGATTAAGAAACTTTAAAAAATTAATAAGATATAAGATAGTTGAAAAATACAGTTAAACTCAATCAAAAAAGCTTTAAGCATATGAGAAGTGTTAGAGTGTTCATTTTTGCTTCATTAGATAATCTAGCATAAAAGCACCCAGTTTTTAAAAAAATCAAAACATTTGTGCTAATCTATTGACACAAAGTTAACTAACCAGCAACATTTTCACTCTCACTGTCTAGAATTTTCAAATCCTCTTTTTGTGTATAATTATTAAAGTGCTCTGCAATTTACCAGATTAAAGTTTTTTTACTAGCTCTGACTTTCTGTACTATTTAAATAGGATATTTGCCTTTTTAGTTTAACTAATTCTACTCATTTTCATCAATTTTCTTGTGTTCTATCTTTTTTCCCAGTCCTCTAGTCATTTTCATCCTTTGGCTCTTTCCTATCAGATGCTGAAAGCTTTACAAATACTTATGACCTGTTCCCTGTCTTTCCTGATGAAGAAAAACACATATACACCATTTCCATCTATTCACCAGCTATTCCCTCTGTGTGCAAACTGGAATGACTTCGCCTGATCACTGTGATGGTATTTGCTACCAAGTCTTCTATAAATACTAAATGGTGCATTTTTTCACGTTGTGCCCCAAGTGAAGCAGGTTCTCTTTGTATACCAGAAGGCCAATCCAAATGATGCATGTTTGCTTTATCAACCTCTGTAAAAGTCTAGTGGTAATTTATATTGATTACATAATAAGAAACTCCATCCCTGGTACAACATGTTCTTTCAGCTGCAGAGCCACACCTGTAGAAATGCTAACTCACATCTGGCTCCATAAATCTGCTCTTTCTGATCCTCTGGAGAGATACTTTTATGTAAACTATATAGCTACATGTGGAACAGGAAAGACCAAAGCAGATGGCTAAACCCAGTAACCATTTCCATCCCATGGCTTGAGCTCTTACTCTCTTCCTTGACTTTGATGTCTTCCTATTTGAGAGTCAGTTCAATCATTCCTTTTATGGAAGGTGTCTCCTACCAGCTTTATTTATACGTAGATAACAAACTCAGAGTGTGCTGATAATGTTGCTATTAAGAAGTTTTAAGGGCTACCTCTGAGTCAAGAATATTAGTTTCACTCACTGATAAGTAGATTCCTTCAATTAATTTTTTGATATGAAGATAACAAGAAGATACCTACATTTCCTCATCATCATCTTTTTTAAAGTTTTTTTTAAAGATTTTTTTGATGTGGACCATTTTTAAAGTCTTTTTTGAATTTGTTACAATATTGCTTCTGTTTTATGTTTTGGTTTTTTTGGCCATGAGGCATGTGGGATCTTAACTCCCCGACCAGGGATTGTACCTGCACCCCCTGCATTGGAAGGCAAAGTCTTAACCACTGGACCGCCAGGGAAGTCCCTATATATTTTCATTTTTATTGTTTCCATTGCATGTAAGTGTTATATCTCCACACAAAATCAACTTTAAAAGACAAACCAACTGTTATAAATCAAAAAACTGGTTACCTTGAAAGCAACTCATTTGTAATTACTGTTTGACCTAAATTTAGCTTTTATTCCCCCTTTAAAGTGATTTGCCAGTAAAAGTATAACAACATTAAAGAAGTAACCTTGATAGAAAGGACAATAACAAGCCTTATGAAGGGAAGTTATAAAGCCAAAGATCTAAACAACGTTAGAGCTGGGAGAGAACACACCTAGTCCAACCCCTTCATTACAAGAATTGATGCCCCAAAAGGTTGAGTCCCCTGCCTGACATCATCAAGTGGCTCAAAGGCAGAAGCTGAATTAAACGGATTCTTTCTGCTATTATCTGCTGCTAACTCATATTTCAGAGAAAGTTTGGAAGCTCAGTATATGGAAGACTATTATTGGGATAACTTCCATAAAGCAAGCCCCTCCATAATTTATGTTTTAGTAATAGGTATTTTTCATAAATTGTGGTGTTTTTAAACTGGCCCAAACCTATAGATTTCAGGATTTTGGGGATCTTGGATCAGGTCTTTTTTTCCTTTGTTAGTGTCAAAGCTCTTACAAATAACTGTGATATGACACAGCTAAAGAGCAGAGAGTCAGGAGCTGAACAGCCAGGTAAATCCTTTCACTCTAATGCTTCTGCTTAAAACTGTAAAGGGGGAGTGGGAGGTGCTGCTGGATGTTACCATTTGTTTGGGATGACCAATCTCAGTGAAGCAGAGATGGGGTTCCAGCACCTGGCCTCAGGGTGGAGCAGGCTGAGGAATCTGCTATCAGCCTCAAGGGAAACAAACCAGAGACCAGAGGAGGCCTTGGCTATTTCAGGTGGAAAGTCCTCAGGGGATAACACAGTCTTCACACATACAATAGAGTTCCATCAATATCTCTAATTATGTACATATAAAAGTTTCACTATATAAAACATTATTCTGTTTTAAGGGGCTTAAAAAATAAGTAAAGGACATTAGGCAAAACCTAAGGTGATCCAAATAAAGTATAGAGTTTTATTACGAATAACGTTATAGCCAATGTTTCATCTGTTGTGAAAAATGTGCACAGCAATGTTAATGACAGAGGAAACTGGGGTATGGGTATATGAGAACTCTGTAATGTTCTTGCAACTCTTCTGTAAATTTAAAAATTATTATTCTAAAATAAAATTTTATTTTAGAAATAATAAACAGTTTGACCCACCCATATGATTGCTTGTACAAGCTTGGCCCAAGCACACTTGTTAGGATCAAACATGCTCTTCTTCTACCCTTCCCCTTAGGTTCCTGGAGCATTTTTAAACTTTAACGTATTTGGCTATAGATATTATAATCACAGACATTATAAAGCACAGCACTTTCACATATGTGATCTCATGTGTTAGAAATTTAAATGCTGATGAAGACAATTTTAGTGAATCTGAGGGTGACAAGATTCTAAGATCTGCAATTGTTCACTATGTGCTTTGGTTTCAGAAAAGCTTGTAAAAAACTTTTCTGATTACAGTAGAGAAAAGGCTCAAATTGGATGTTAATTTGTCTTAACCATCCTTTTTCAGCACCTTGGGGTTTCAGAGTGTCTCCAAACAAGATGATTGTCAATATTGCTTTTAAAGGCAAGGGTAAAGGAATGTGCTTGTCCCAGAAGCCTTAAAAAAAAAAAAAAAAAAAAAAGGAAAAGAAGAAAAGGCTGAAACTGGGGTTGGGGCAGCTTCTCCAGAAGAAGGAGTAAGCTGAAGCTGTCCGGCACAGAATAATTTTTGGAAAACTTCAAATTCTGAACTTTGAATCTAGAAAGTTTCCTTTATGAATGTATGACTTAACATCTTCCCAGAAAACCAACCAGCAAAAGTCTTCATATTTCAAAGGAAAAATAAAAGAAAACTATGTACTAAAGATACTTTACCACCTAAAGAGCCTTTATATTTAAGATCTCATTGCTCCCTACCTGGGTGTTATAGAGAAGGAAAAAGGCTATTGTCTGTTTCTAATTAAGAAGCCTGAGGCACAGAAGTCTGTTCAAAGTCACACAGGTTATCAGCGGTAGACATGAAGCAGGAACTGGGGCCACTTTTCTATTAGACCACCCACCTGTAATCTGAGGTACCCACAAAATATAAGAACCAAGATATCAAAAACTTAAACCTCATTGCAAATGCTCTCAGGAAAAAGAATTAGCAAGCTAGAAACTACTCCCAGTGGAAAGAGTAATTGTTTTGTTTTAACAGCATATCTAAGAGCAGAAATATGGAAAGGCATGAAAAATTTTTAAAAATTCTCAAACTCCTATACTTCTCATTTCCTATTTCCTCAAACACAGGTGGGTCAGCAGCTCCAGGCTGGCTGATATAATCACTCTATGCAATTTGGGGGCACTAGAGAGCTCCTTGGTAGATATTTCCATTCCGTCATTGCCATAACTATATACTTATCCTGCAGAGTGTGTTTGAAAATTTTATTTTTCCTTTTTTTATCATCAATCTTTTAAGGAAGATATATCTAAGCGAGAGACATAACGACATCATGGCTAAAGCATATGGCTACCCAACGGCAATAGAACATTTCCAACTGAATAAAGCTCAATGGGAGAAGAAACAACAACAACAAAAAATAGAAGAAGGAAATCAGGGAGGGGCTGAGCGCTGCCTTGTCGGTGTTGCGCCCGCGCTTCCCGTGGAAAAAGCCGCAGAATTGAGTGCTGAAGGTGTAACCCACCCTGTGATCCACCAGGAGAAGTGCCACAACATGACTAGCCGCTCTACTCATAATCGCCAAAAGCCAGAAACGACCCGAATTGTTCACCAACAGGCAAACTGGCATATAATCGTTCAATGGACTGTCAGCAAAGCAAGGGAAAGATCGAACAACACGGCAGCCAGGGTCATGGGTGAACGGGGGATCTTTCACAGACACACAGGGTGCCACTTCATGAAGTCCAGGAACAAGTGATGGAGGCGACAGAGGCCAGAGCAGTGGTTCCCTAGGCCTGGGTACAGCTATGGGGAGAGGGGCTCCAGGGAGCCTTTTGGACGGAATTCGTCTCCGTCTTGATCTGGGGAATAGTTATATGGGTGTATACATATGTAAAAATTCTTCCAGCTGTACCCTTAAGATTAGTGCACTTCACTGTATGTATATTACAACTGTGTGTACATTACACCTCAAAACAAGTGAAGGATGTAACAGCTCATTCTGAGTCAGCCTTTCCCATAGGCTCCAAAATCAAACCAGAAGGATTTAGTGGAAATTCTCTACTTTTGCTATGATGAAATCTCATTTTCGAATAAGTTACTCCCTATCATCTTCAAAAAAGAAAAAAAAAATAGAAGAAGGAGGGGGAGGGGAAAAGAGAAGGAGGACTAGGAGTGGGAGGAGAAAGGAAGGAAGGAGGGAAGGAGATACTTCCATAAAGTATCTTCTTTCACCGTTTTTCCCCTCATTTATTAATTTTTAGAGTACTTAAAAAAAGGAGAGAAAATTATGATCAAAACTCTAAAATAAGTAAATAAATAAAAGGACAAGAACGGCTTTTTCCAGCTGACACAGTGCTACACTGTCAAGTATTTCAGACATCTAGAGCTTGGTTTCCAGTAATTCGCAAGAGGAAACTATTCTGTCTTTCTCATTTTAGAGTTGACGAGGAGCTTCCTTGCATGACCCTGATTGATAACTGAAGCGATTTTTCAGAATGAACCATAAATTATGACTGAATCATAAAAAGAACTACATTTGAAAGGGATTTAAGTCAATGTTTATTCTATCTTGTTATCTCAAAGTTTATTTCTACATATGTTAAGCCTATAGCAGCCATCACTAGGCTTTTGGTATATATTACTTTAGAGGCTAAAATAATCCAGATTACTGAAGTCATAATGAAGGCAACACACAGTCAGCTTTGACTAATTTTTTTTTTCAGGCTATATATTTTCAACTCTAAAAGGGTATACACATACACACATTGAAAACGTGTCCTGTAAGATCCCAGACACATATACAGAACATGTCTATGTGATAGTTCTAGGTATGGCTGCTTATGTAGTATAGAGATTGTTCTAGTCTCTGAGCAGAGGTGCTGCATGGGTGGACAGTCCAATAAAGGGCTCATTTGAGACCCATGTGATGGTCGTGGTGGTTGCGTAACATTTGATAATTGTGGTGGTGGTTGTGCGTGTGTGTGTGTGTGTTTTCAAATATGCAGGCAATCTGTCCTGCATGTATGATGGCAGACAAACGTGGCCTCCCTGAGATGCAGTCAAGATTGTACCAAAACAAAGGGAAGAAGAGGAACTCAAGTGGTGAGACAATACCTGGAGTAGAGTGGAGGAAAGAGAAGAAGTGAGAAGAGGATAAGGGAAAATTGAAACTCACAATGACAAAAATACAAAAAGGTTCTTGGGGTGGAAATAAAAAGAAGAATCAGAACATAAATGGTGTTGCTGTCTCTTTAAGATCCAGAAACAGAGGGAGTTGTTGCTAGGTGAAGTAGGATCTATGGGAGACAGAAAACAGCCATGGGAAGGATAACTGTCCATCCCAAATTACCCCGGATAGTCTCCATTTAGAACCGCTTTTTTAGGAAAATTATTAATAGCTCCTCCTTTCCCTCTCAAAAGTGTCCTGGATTAGATAATAAATGATAGAATCACCCTCTCTGTAGACCACATCTGGCCTAAGACAGAGAGTAGCTGTAAGCGGGACTGAAGCTGGGAAATGGACACCAAGAAGAGCTTTAAGGAAGGGGTAAAGGGAAACAATGGCTAAAGAAAAAAGGAAAAAAGGAGACCAGGTATAACACGTGGACAATTTGTAACCAATTATGCCAAACACAGTTAAAGCTAGAAAGGCCATTTAGAGGAAAAAGTGTATTAAAAAGCCAAGGATGGATGGGGAAAAGATAGAAGAAAACAAAGACAAAAGACGAATGATTCAGAACACAAATATGTGCAGGCTCCTATATCTTCCCCTGTATTGGGGGATTAGTGGTTATGATCAGCATGTATAAAAATGACTTAAAATGGCCATCCTGGCTTTCCACCCGGCGCAGGCACACACAAAGTCCCATCTGTTGTTGCCTCCCAGCCTGCTGCTCCAAAGCTGCTCACCTCCTCCTAGCGCTCTGCCTCTGAGCCGTGCAGGCTGCCTGGACCAAGCCTTCCCACCAAGCCCCCTCCCCCACTTCTGATGGCCGCATACCAGACTGTCTGCCACTGTGGTTTCACAGGCTTCCACAGATAGGCCACAGTATGTGAAGCTGCATTTCACTGCGTCATTTCAGAGACCTCTTTTGACTTTTTCCTGGATCAGAATTTTGTATTGCGAAAGGCAGAAAGTAAATGTCAAGGGCAAGTTCAAAAGGCCAAGTGATTTCTAGCTAAGCATTCCCTACGCCCAGAGGGAAGATGGGCTACCACCAGCAAGTGGGCCTTTCGCACTTAGAGTTTCAGAAAATACGTCTTATAGATTTCCACCACCATTTTGAATTGGGGCATTTTGTGGGTTGAATTTTGTCTCCCTCAAAATTCTTATGTTGAAGTCCTAACTCCTAGTACCTCAGAACGTGACGTTTTTTGGAAATAGGGTCTTCACAGAGGCAATCAACTTACAGTGAGGTCATTAGGGCGAGCCCTAATTCAATACAACTGGTATCTTTATAAGAAGAAGAAATTTGCATACAGAGAGGACGGTATGTAAACATGAAGACGGCCATCTATAAGCCAAGGGGGGAGGCCTGGAACAGATCCTTCCCTCACAGCCCTCAGAAGGAACCAACCCTGCTGACACCTTGATGTTGGACTTCCAGTCTCCAGAACTGTGAGACAATAGGTTTCCGTTGTTTAAGCCACCTAGTTTGTGGTACTTTGTTACAGCAGGCTGTCCTAGGAAACTAATATCCCAGATGCAGTCTGGTCACAGATGGGAGTTACGAGAAGCTGACCAGACTAATTATAGCTTTTCCATTTCCCTAAGAAGACTAAGTAATGCTTCTTTGGTGTATCTGAAAGAATGGGCACTCCCTATGGCAAGATGGGACTGGACAATCCTGAGGAAATAATTTCTACTGCTCATGCCTCAGTTTCTCCTTCCATGGAGTTGGTTATAGGGCCTGTGGTCTGAAATCCCCACTAGGACTGATTGGTATGGCAAAGGGTGATCACAGAAATATTCTGAGTTTTGGGCAGGAAGATCAAACTTAAACTGTGGAGCCTTATTAATAAATACACTGAGAATGGCTGGCACGGCAAGTAGATCCTAACTTCTTTAGTCAATCACTGAAGTGGAGGACTTCCCACCTGATCCTCATAGAATCAGCTCTGTCTTGGCCTTTTGAGTAGCTAAATTTGACATAATCAAACACCAAAACGGCTTGCCGTATTCGGACAAACGGTTTAATCCTTCAGTACGTAGTTCCAGACTATGTCCCCTTGAGTTAGAGAAAAGGGTGTAACCTGCTTGTTAAACTATCTCTGCTCCCAGAAAAAGAAAACACAAAAATATTTCTGCACGTTTCTTTTCTTTTCTTCTTTTTAAAAGCTGCTATAGGCCTAGGTTCTCATTCTGTCGAACACTCACTTGAATAACCTCTTGAGTCAGTAGTGAAAGCAATGGTGTTTAGCCCCACTTCCTTATACGGCAGGGAAAGACAATGTGCTTGTCTACTTGAACTGCAGTGTGGCTCTCTGACAAATTATAATGACTGGTTATGGAAACCTCCTGCTCTGGTTTCCATCGCTCTCCCCAGGACAGACACAGAACAGACAGCTGTAGGGAAATGGAAAGGGTTGGAGTCAGGGAACAGTGCTGAATTTAGCTCTGCTCTTTGCCAGTTGTGTGACCTTGGGCAACTTATTTAATTTACTTTACTGCCCTGAGGTAGTTACCTTCAACCAGAACAGTGCTTGTCATCTAACAAGTATGCCAGCAAGGTAGTTGAATGAGTTAGCTTACCTTCCCAACCATCTCTAACCTAAAAGGCTTGGGATAACTATCAATCATTTCTATTTGCTCTCCCCTCCTAAGTTCAGCACGTTTTTCCCTAGATAAGTCTCAGTCTTCTCCCCTCTCTCATTCTCTCTTCTTTCCTCTCTCCCTCTCTCACTCCTTGTCTAAAACACTGAAAACCTACAAAACAACACAGCCTCGGGAATAATAAAACCCTTTAGCCATACTAAAGATGATTTGGAATATTAAAAGCAGCACAGGGACTTCCCTGGTGGTGCAGTGGTTAAGAATCCACCTGCCAATGCAGGGGACATGGGCTGGAGCCCTGGGCCGGGAAGATCCCACATGCTGTGGAGCAACTAAGCCCGTGCGCCACAACTACTGAGCCTGCGCTCTAGAGCCCGTGAGCCACAACTACTGAGCCCTCATGCCACAACTACTGAAGCTGGCGCACCTAGAGCCCGTGCTCCACAACAAGAGAAGCCACCGCAATGAGAAGCTCGTGCACCGCAACGAAGAGTAGCCCCCGCTCACCACAACTAGAAAATGCCCACGCACAGCAATGAAGACCCAACGCAGCCAAAAATAAATAAATAAACAAATAAATTTATTAAAAAAATAAAAGCAGCACAGATCCAATGATAAGGGTAGGGGAGAAAACTCTGAGGTTGAAAGGGATGGTGGAGGTTGTCTGCCTCTGCAGAGCAGGGTTGTCCAAGTTCCAGAGACTGATCTAGTTTAGAAAGTGCTTATACTGACCTGAATCAGGGTTTCCTGAAACTGTATCTATTGGTCCTAGTTCTACTTCCTGGAGAACCTGACATTAAAGAACTTGACATGACTTCATGTCATGGCGCTCCTTTTGCTCCATCTACATGATGGCCGTAGAGTAGGCAATTGGGGAGAGTGGGTGGCTAAGGGCATGGGGACTAAAAAGAGCCGCATGCCTACAGATAGCCCCCACAGGAAGCCACAGCTGATAGCTGACGATTTTTAACTTAGTGCCTATCATGTGCAAAGTAGTTTAGGGGTATTATTTATAGTCCTTATAACAACTACAAATGGAGGAACAATTATCTCCTTTGGTAAATGGTAAATTTGAGATTCAAACTCAAGTCTTCCTGATTTCAAAGTGTGTTCTCAAATAAGTCACATCCCCAGAGCCTCGCACAAAATCAAATGGAGTAATTAGGCAGCACGGTGTGGTGGTTGAGTACGTGGACTATGGAGTCAGGTTTGAATCCTGACTCTGCCACTTACTAGCTGTGTGACGTTAGATGTGTTACTTAGCCTGATTGTAACTCAGTTTCCTCATCTGTAAATCTGATTGTTATGAAGATTATTTATTTGATTTGCTACTTGGCCTGTGTCAGGCGCTGCTGTAAGCACTCAGTACTGATACAATTAGAGAGAAATCAATGAATTCAAACATGAATATTGGCTTCAGCTTTCTTATCAAGAAGAAATTATGGACATTTATTCCTTTATTCATTTAACTCACATATGAAGCATCCACTATATGTGGGTCAAGGCACTTTTTTAGGCTCAAGTCACAGCACCTGAAAAACGCAAAGTCTCTGATTTCATGGTGCTTATGTTCTAGGAGCATAGGAAATAATAAACGAGTGAAGAAATAAATAGGCAGTCATAAGCATACGTTATGAATATGCATGTAACTAAACAACAAAGGTATCCTGATTGGCTCTTCAGGGTAGAGGCTAATTTTACTGACTTGATACCTTAGGGTCAGTGGTGTGCTAGTAAATGTTTGATAACAAGCCTTGGGAGTTGGCAGGTGAGGAGAGTCTGATTTGTAGCATTTGCTAATTTCCAGAGTGTAAATACTTCCATCGTGGTTGATCTCAAGCTCCCAACATGACATCCGTGAATGAGGAACTGGGAGAAGAAGCTCTCTTGCACAGCATTTGGTAGTATTTCCATCATATGGATACAACAGATGTAACTAACCTTGAGAGCACAGATAATAGTAAAACGTAAAATAATTAGGAAGGGATGAGTTTTGAGTATTTATTACCATGGTTTTGATATAATTTATTTAACCGAAAGTCTATATAATTTAATTTTTAATAATGACAGTGTGTAACAACTAGTTCTCAAAATCTTAAAAATTTAACAGTTGGCTTTTAGGAGCTAGTGTGAGCTGGCTCCACACACCACTGTTTGGGGAGCATGGAGAAGGGAGACAGTTCAGAGGAAAAGGAGACTGAGTCACTGTCGTGTCATTATGCAGATGTGGGTCCTAATCTAATTCCTTTTTAGCTGCTCTTTTCCAGCAAGCTCTGCTTTCCTGTACACAGTGGAAGCGCTGCTCTGTAAACCAAATACCATCGGTATAAATATAGCAACAATTCTGGCATTCTTATTGGACCAGTTTGCTCATGCAGAGATAGTTTTAGCCCTACAATCCTTAGTGAACATAATTTATGTACTCAGTGCTCTAAATATGGTAGATTCTTCTGCGCAATACAGAGGATGTAACTCCTGACTGTTGAGTAAAGGAAGACCCTAGAGATGGATTTTCTGTCCTGCAAAAGCAAATTATTCCCCTTTTCCATGAACCTGAGGTCTCTTGTCTCTTAGGGCTCACAGGCTTCTGAAAGGGCCACCCAGGGAAGCACCTAAGGCCCCAGCCTCAGAGGAGATGGACAGTGGGAGTGGAGGAAGCTTCTCCACTATTCCCACTCAGGATTTGTACATTCTTTACCACAAAGTAGAGAAGACAGAAAAACATTTTCTGTTTTTCTTGGTAAGTTAAATATCTAAAGTAACCAATCTTCAAAACATCCTAAGGACAGGAATACTTAAAGAGACAATTTTTCCTCAATTTACCCCTCCCCCGAAGCCTAAATTTCACTTAGTAATGGTGGCTGGAACAGGAAGTGGAAATACCATGAGAAATTTTATTCTTGCCACATTTTCAATGCTTTACAAAAGCAAACACTGGAAATCTCATCAGAAAGCTTGACCTTGCAGGGTTGATAACTTTGCAGCCAAACCAAGAGTACGGGAAGCTGGAGGAATTTTCAGATAAATATTCTAGTGCTTCTGGAGGGACTCTTCATCAAAACTGATTATTTGGAATAGACAGCTGTAACTTTTAGAAAGAAATTATTTGAAACTAAACAACTAGGCTTCTCAGGAATAAGTGACTCCATGAATCTACTATAAGTTATTTTAAGCATAGATGTGCAGAACTGTTTCTCAGTCAGGGTGTTTTAGCAGAATCATCAGGGAGTTTTCACAAACTGTACCCCAGTGGATGGGTCTCAGGGATGTATGTTTTCAGAAAACCCTACAGTTGACTCCAATTAAGACGCTGGTTAAGATCTCCTGGATTATAGGCAAATCAGGCTGCACTGTACAATCCAAATCCGTAAACTGTTAAAATGGCACATTCGTGCTATCAGGAGAAACAATCCGGTGTACTGAAAGGTTAACAGTGTGGGACTCAGGAGATGTGTGTTCTGGAACCACCTTTGCCACTAATTAACTGGGCGACCTTGGTCAAGTCACTTGGTTTGTTCTTTCATTCAACAGATATTTACTGGGCTTCTGTGATGTGCCAGACACTAGGTATATATTAATGAAAAAAATAAATGTTTCCTGCCCTTACGAATCTTACTGACATGAATCAAAGAAACCTACAAATACGTGTATAATCTTACTCGGTGTGGCTAAGCTTTAGTTTCTCATCTGGAAAATGAAAAATAGATTACTGGTTCATTTTCTTTTTAAGAATTTCTTCTCAAGATCCCAAATTTCTTGCCCCAAACTTCCCACACACCATATAATTACATGTTTTAGGTCCACTGATTGAGAAAACACAATACCAAAAGCTACTATAAATTCAATAACTATTTAAAATAAATTAACATTTGTGTCATCATAACGCGTCTATATAATTAGAAAAATAGTAGCACACATTGTTTACTCAGTTTGTCAAAATCATTTGCTGCATCTATGGACTTGTTTACCTATTGCAATAATTTAGTGGCCTCCCAGGGATCCAAGGTGCAGAGGTTAGGAACCTACAGACCATATCAATCACATGAAATACATGGTACTTGAGTAGCAATGGCCCTTTTCTTCCACAACAGATGTCACTATCAATGACAGCGTTTTTTGCCCACAGAGAGTTTAAACTCAGCCTCAGAATCCTTCTCAACACAGTATTCCAGATGGTCACTACCAATTGTTTAAAGCTGGCAAACAGAGGAAAAATTATTGGCACTCCCTGGGCTAAATGACTCCTAAGGCCCTGCACAGCTTTAAAAAATCTATGAATCTTATGTATTCAGTTCTGCTGTCTTGAGAAACACAAATGCCTTCTCCCCTCTCTACGTAAAAGTTCTTCAGATGTTTGAAAGACATCCATGTGGCCGCTACATTTTCTTTCCTTTGGTATAAACAGCTCCAGATCCCTTATCTGTTCCTCATATTCTGTTCTCTCGACCACCTCTGGCCTTTGACGCTCACCCCTGTTTGCATATTTGTCAATACTTCCCTGAAGAACAGCCCAGAACTTCTCTCACTCCCCTTGACAGACACTGAGACATGTGTTCAGTGACTGAAAGATTACATTGCAAACATTGCCGAGAACTGAAATGTCCTTGATTGAGAGTATACTAGCTTTTATGCATTAAACTTATTAAGTACTGTGATTTACATTGAGATGTAGTTCTTTTCATTTATTAACATTATTAAGTCATTACATATTTAATTTTAAAGATTGCCTTACTTTGTGGGAAGCCATATCACACCTATGACTCATATGAAAATACTCAAGTGTTTTTCTTTAGAATCTTTCTAAAATGGATAATTCTTATCTTTTCAATTATCGGTGGTACAAGCTTCCAGGCCAACTCCTTCAAGATCGGTTCATCGGGCCACGCCAAAGTGATCATCAGGAACTGTATGACCCTGACAGTGGGTGTCTGCCTCTCTAGGAATTCAGTCACATAAAAATTCAAATGATATTCATTGATAGCTGTTGGATATTTCAGCTAATTTGCTTTCCATGCCTAACTTTCTCTTCTAACTAAAATTGCCCACTGGGCTTTTTGTCCCCCAGGGGTGACTACTGCAGCCAGACACACTGGTAATTCATCCATAGGCATGCCAGTAACCCTTGATGTTCCCTCCGCTAAGGGATTTGCCAAAGACAATAGTTATTAGCTGAACCAATCAGATTTCCTCTCTCAGAATTTAACCAGGAAGCACAGAAGGAATTTTCCAGTCTGCAGAACAACAAAAAGCAGCAGCCACATGTGCTGCAGCTGAGTTACATTAATGGCAGCACATAGACCTCTGCTGAGACTTTTTGACCCACCTTGATTCCAGCCCCATTCTCTTTGGACTCTGGCCCTATCTTGGCTTCTATCCTTGGATTTCCTTGTGATTCCATCCCTTTATCATTCCACATGTATCTTACAGTTCTGCGCCTTTACTCAAGCTACTGAAGCGTATTAATATAAGGGTCTATTTGTTCCGAACACAGTGTCAAGAGCTCTCACATATGTCACCGTACCTGTCTGTACACTGCCTTGCTAAGCAAGCTCTTGGTTTTTAACCTCCTGACTTCTGATTTTTGCTGTTTCTCTTTTTCTTACCCGGCTATAATTCACATGTTAGCCCATGGGTGTATTTTATGTCCATTCTGGCTTAGACCCTCCTGACACCAGTGGAACTAAAGTCCTCGATATTTCTGGCCCTTGGGTCCCTGGTTGGGGGTTCCGGGCTTGCTCTGGTCCTGCCCCTCTTTAGCACTCAGGTGAAATCTGCCTAGTTCCCCAGCTTGAGACAAGGGAGAGGGAATGTTACATGTGGGTGTAAAAGGAACTAATTACACGTTCCTACTTAATATGTCTTTCTCCAAGTGAGATGACTTCCTTACAGTCAAGTGCTTTCATCCACGTATTCACAAAACAATGCTAGAAGCCTCAGGAAATGATTAAAAAGTAATTTATGATCAAGTTAGCCATTGTTGGTACATATATATTTTTTAAAAGGAAAGCCATATACTAAAATGAGTGCTTAATAAGAACACCCTATTCACCTAAAATATTCCCCCAAATATTCATTTTCCTTCAGCCATTCCCTCACTGCTGTTTAGCAATCCTTTTATTAAGCTCTCAGCATACACTTAACAGCAGCCGTTCCTGAATTCCCCAGTCCCTAAGCGCCCCACAGAAAGCTGCTTCTCTAGAGATGATCTCCTTTTCTTTGAAATGGAGGCCATATGAGGTAACCTCCTTCTATATATGTGTGTATTTACACCTTCCTGTCTTCCTTCCAAAGAATCTGGGAAACAAGAAAGGACACCTCCTCTCGTGTTCTGGTCCCATCCACCCGTGTCTCCACTGGGGATCAAGACTTTACCTCACTCCCCACCCCCGACCTCCCCCGCCTCAAGGGTTTCTCACAGGTCGGTCAGAAAGGCGGGTTCGCAAAGGACCTTGAGGGGTTAGAGTTTTTATCAGGTTCTCAAAGACGTCCATGGGAAAAACAACAACAACACAGGGAAGAACAGCTGACCGGGCAGCCCCGTCACCCCTGCCTCACAGGCCCCGGTCACCCTCTCCTTCTCCCCTCCGCTCACAACACTCACCCACTGCCAGCCAGCTGTGAGTTGGGGGTGAGAAGCAGAGTGGCTCTTTACCACAGAAATGGCTCTACCATCTCCTCTGTCTGCGCTAACCTTTCTCCCTTGGCCTAAAAATGTGACGAGGCGTCCCCCTGCCTCGAACGTATCTGGGCTTGACCCTTCTGCTTTCGTCTGGACCTCATCCTAGAGCCAGGCCACTGCAAGTTGCCAGTGTGGATCAGGAAAACCCCCTGTTTGGACTGCGGGTGGAAGAACTAGAGAATCTGGTAGAGGCGGAGGCCTGGGGGAGGGAAGTTAGGGATGCCACCCAGGGTCAGTTACAGGGGACCCAGTTGGGGGTACTAAAGACTGAGGCAAACAGAGACGAGAGGGCAGATCCAGGGAGCAGTCTGGTCTCAATACCAACAGGAACCACAGCCAGGTGCTCCTGATTACCTCAGCCTCCTTACAAGGCCCAGGCTTGACATGCTGGGATTAGTTCCATGCTTTTGGCTGGAGGCAGAGAAGCTGCCTCATTTACTAAGGACTTTCTGTTGTCAGCACCTTGTCATTGGTCTTCCATTCAACTAGATCTTCAGGTTCCTGGATACGGCCTTACACCACTGACGACCCGTCTTATTCTCCTCCTGATTCCTGTGTCCTCCTGGTCTCGGATTACCAAAGCCAACATTTAGACAACATTGGGGTGGACCAGTATTCCCTAAACTCTGGGTTCAGGGTTTTAGAAAGAAGTAGGATCTAGAAGGTGTCACTCAAGGGTCCTCAAATATGAGGAAGGAAGGAGCAGATAATTAGGGAAAATAGATAAGAAGTGGAGATACCAGCCAAGATTAGCATAACGTCCAGAGGACTCAAACTGCAGGCAGTGGAGTATATAGCCTACAGAGAAGAGGGGGCGGACAGCTTCATCTCATTTACACATCTTAACCGCCGCGGGAGGTGCGAGAGACATTAGAACGCCCATTCTACAGATGAGGTCAAAGAGTTGATGACTCCCTTCAAAGGTTTGGGCTTTTTAAATAGGGGAAACAGTACTGGGACTGACCTCTCTTGAGTGAAGCCAGAGCTACAAGTATCTCTTTAAATTAACCAACTACTCAGAACCTATAAGCCTCTCTCCAATAATAAACTTGGATTAACTTGATGGATGAAGGACTTTCAGTAAGGAGCAAATGGTTCTATTTTGGGGCTTTGAGAGAATTTACCCAGAAAACTCTTTTTTAAAGTTCGAAAATTCTTTGGCAGCATCTTTCTAACCTCCTCCTTAGTCCTACCATGCTATTTGCATACCACTTCGTCAGCATTTTCCCCTGTCTCCCACCAGGGCCTCACCCTACCACGTTTCTGAGACATGTGATAGACTGCAGGCAGATGGGGAACCAGCTAATCCCTCCTCATGCCCATGTCTAAGTCACTTTTTTGTCTTGCTAAAGAATGACTAACTAGTAACCATCCTACCATGAAAATGACAAATGGAGACAACTACATGTGTTTCTAAGAAAAGGCCTACTAAGGTACATTTTACTTATCAGAACAGAAAATATGTAGGCTGGACTCTGCAACTTTCCACGGCTGAACACAGGACCACCCTATACCATCTGCCCCAGAGCAGGAGATCCTCAGGCCAATCATAGGAGCCAATTAGAATTGCTAATAGCCTCCCTGTCAGGGCATACTTATATGTATCTCATTTCAATCCTTTAAACTTCAGTTTGAACCTTCTCTTAACTTTAATGTAAGAATTGTGTATTTATTTAAAGCAATCTTTTGATCCTAATTATTTAAATTGTGCATTCTACTGGTTTTGAACAATGGAAACAACCCAGCCTGTTACCTATGGATCAATTCATAGTACATTCCTTGTGTGTGCTAAGATCAACTTTTTATTAGTGACTTTTTATTGCAGACTTTTGCCATTGTATTTCTCTTTATTGAATGATTTTAATAAAATGAAAATTTTTGCACCATGGTTTCATTGTGCTCCGTTTACCTCCCTATTTGGGGAGATGTGTTCTAGCTAATATTCAACAAGAGGAAAGTAGCACAAAGAGTGGCCTAAAGTCCTACATAAAGTAAAATATCCAAATCCCCTCGTTCCATCACTATGTAGAGTAGAACACTTAAAGCATTATTTCGAAAAAATGTGTTTTTCTGGTTGTTGGGGGTGAGAGAGCACACGAGGAGGACGGGACAGAGAGCGGTGGTAGCAAAGTTTGAACTCTCAGGGATTCGGAGATGTTGGTTTCAAAATGGAATTTATCCTCAAATCCCAAGATTATAGATTTCCTTCCAAATTGCATTCCCTACACGGCTTAGAGAACAGTTGAAAAAGAAATTGCTCTCCATATTTTGATTGACATTAAAAACACTGTGAAAATAGTTTGGAACTTGATCTCTTCGAGGGAAGGACAATAATCAAACTATAGCTTTCGCCTGCAGCCTTTCTTTCACACTTACTCAGAACTGTTCCAGGAAAAGAAATTCACAGGGAATTCTGTACTCATATATCACTTCTAGAAGGAGAGGGAGGCATTCTCAAGAAAATTATCCCCAAACTTTTAAATACAAAGAGAGAAGATTACTTAATGAATCGCAGCACAAAACCACCTCTATCCATGGAATAAAATCAAACTGAGTCAGTCATTTGGAGCTGGAAACCTTTAACATCCAGGTTTATTTTTAAAAAAAGATCAGATTTGCCCTTCTTGCTATATACCACCTAGTCTTCACTTAAGTTCTAGACATCCATGTCTGGTTTTGCCAAACACATTAGAAGGATTTTACTATTTCAGTTTACAAGTCCATCTGCATAGCTCTATTAACCGAAGGGATCCATGAATACCAAGTACGTTGTTCTCACCCATATTTTTGACCATGTATTGCTACAGCACTAAAATTCCCCCACCCTTTACAATCAGCTCTCTCTAAAAGGAATTCCAGGCTACTACCAACTAGCTGCCTTGTACTACTGTTTAAGATGCCCCAATATGTCGGACTATCTTGAAATGAAAGGCTGTTTCCTCCCTTTTCAGAACACACTTGCAACCTACACCTTTTTCAAATTCTCTAGTGACGCTCAGGCATGCTTTCAAACAGAAAATAAGATTTCTTAAGAAATAGTTTGGTCGGATGTTAAATGCGATTTCTAAAAACACACCCTCTAGCACATGCATTCTCTCATTATTAGGTTTTATAGGAAACAGATCATGGGAGGCATCTTCTGTCTCAGCAAATATCAGATCAGTTACATTAACCCAGCCGGTGCTAAATGCCAGTGTTCTTCCCCCCTCCGACCTTATTTCCTTGCAGCTCTAGAAGTCTAGTCTTAAACACTGGTAGCAGAATAAAACGTAAATGACTTTGTTTAAAAATTATCACTTTTTGGCTTCTCATCAACCTAAAAAGTTATTGTTCTTTTTAAAGCAAAACCTCTTTAAATCTCTGATAATAAAAGATGCAGGAGAGACTGCTGGTGTGAGCAGACAGGCACAGAACGGCTACTGACACTGACCTATGGCTATCAGGTATAACCCCCATGACACTCCTGAACAAAAGGCTATCTTATCAAAGTTGCCAGTGGTCCCTGAATGTAAGTCTCTATATAATCTCTCCTCTCGTCCCAACTCTAAGAACAAAACTTGAGATCTCATCCTGTTTGTCTTCCGGGAACATCTGCAGGGCAGCAAAGCCCGGTCTGGCTCTGAGAATTTGCATGGTTTATTGGCATTTACAATCTTGCATCTCCAGCTACATTGGCCAGGAATGTTGACTGAAACCCGGAGAAAGTCCCCATACTCTCTGGAGGAGATTATAAGAAAGCCCTCTGTGCCTTACCTCTCAGGCTGAAACTTCTTCCCAGGGACTAAGTCGGAAAGGAAGGACTGATTTCTTTAAGCAGGAGCACAGCAAGAGGGCAGGCAGGCAGGCAGCCTAATACACACTGCTCTATTCAATAAAACTCCAGACCGCCCTTCCTTAGCCCCTCCCAGAAGTCCATGCTAAGTGAACACATATCCCCTATGTTTACAGTCGGCATCGGTGGTATGCATTGTCCTGTAGTTTTTCTAATAGGCAGCCAATGACGACACCCCAGCCGAGGTGGATGCAGCCTGCCTGTGGAGATGCCTGTCATTCCCTAGGCATGCTCAGGAAATCACTCATCAGAAAAACCAAGACCTAAAAAGCTCTGAAGCTGCGTGCAGGCTGCCAAAACCAGCCTGCTACATGCCCTTTTTTGGTTATCCTTAGCAGGGCCTCTGGAAGTGAATCCATTGTCAGGAACAATCATAAGAAATGTTAATCTTGGAGAAAGAGGCTGTCTTGTAGAACACAAATGGAACTTTAAAAAAGAAAGCACAGTCCATGAAACTTAAACTTAACAGTCCGTAAGTTTACTGGGGTGGAGGTAGGGAAGGCTTTTTAATTGAGGGATCCTTGATAGCGTATTTCTTTTAAAAGTAGTTGTACATACAAAATGAAGTTAAATTGTGTATGTAATTTTAAAGCCTGAAATGGCTAGGACTCAGGTCTGATGTACAGGCTAGATTTCAACGTGAAAGAGGCACAGCCTCCTAAAATACGTCTACGTGTGTTATAAAAACAACTAATAAAAAAAAAACTTAGGTCTTTTTTAGTAGGTAATGTTTGCCAGAACAAGTGTGCCAGAAACTCAGCCAGGCAGGGTCCTATGGGCTTGGCTATCCTCATTGGTTTTCCACAGCACCTTTCTCTCTCCCTCCCCCTCCTCTTTGTTTATTCAGATTTGGCAACAGAGAGATATTGCTAGAAACTGAGCACAACAGAGAGGGTATGAAGGAACCCAGCACCTGCTTTGGAGCTGGTGTAGACGGATGCATATGCCCACAGAGATGACACTGATGTTATAGTGACTTCTTGAAAGGACTCCACCCAACTCTTCCTTGCGTAGGATGTGTGCTATGAGAGGGTCAGAATTAGGAGATGCTGAATTAAAATGAAATTAACTAGCCCATGTGTATATATACTCTGTGGTCTTATACTTCTCAATATAGAATTCACTCAATTGGTCGATCAGTGCTTAATTCAACAGCAAGAGACTATGAGCACTTCCTATTTGTCAGGCCTGGGTCTAGGTGCTCTAGGTGCTCTGCCTCATTCATTACTGCTCTGTGTTTGGAGACTGTTCCATCACTGACCAAGAGGAGTTCAAATATTTTCCCTGGCTAATTACAAGTCCAGAAGCATGGTCTTCAAAAATCTTAGGTTTTGCCGTATAAGCCTTTCCCTATTTATGAAGATCCAAATTAGAAATGATCTCTACTTAGGAAAAAAGTCCCTGCCCTTTGTGCCTCACTCAGAAGGCTTGGGAAGTGATTGATCCCTATGGTGGCTTCCTTCCTCAGGCCTGAAGCACTAACAAGTTACCCAGAGACATCTATATCAACCTACACTCATCTTTTTTGGGGGAAGGCTACTCTGTCCCCTCTTCCCAACTGCTACTGCAGCACAGACTAAAAAAAGCTACAGCAAAGGCTGCCAGGCAGAGGGAGAGGTGAGCTTCAGGCATCCCAAGTTAAAACTCAGAATGCACTTTCCCAGGGAAGCAGAATAAATAATGGCTTGTGGGAGTAGGACAGTCAATGCTACATTTCAAGTACGCTGTGGTTCAACCAGGCATGTGTGGAACACCACTGTTTATAAAATTGTTCCTATGGGAAAATGTTTTCTGATCCCAAATAAATGATTTGGAAATAAACTTCGGGAACACAACCCATTTGGGCTGCTGGGGACAGGTTGTAAAGATAGAATAACACTTCGTAGTCTGGTAAACTGCTGAGCTTGAAGACACTGTAGGGCAGACATCAGTGAGTTCTGAAAACAACTCAGCTGGTGAAATCTGTGTGAAGATATGACCTGTGTCCAGAGATGTTTGGCGCCTGTGATCTCTAGGCAGTATGGACCGTAACTCAATGCAATGAGGCCTGTTTTAATGTGCTGCTTTCCATGGCCACTGCTGATTATATCCTAAGCAGCATTCTCCCTGCTTGTTTGAGTAATACCCTTTGGTTGAGCAGCATCAGGGCATAATTTGCCACTGATGAATAAAATAAGTACCAGCTTTCCAGAGGAAAGAAAAGTTGTGCTATGAATGGGGAAAATATTATCAGCAGGAAACATGGAAAGGACATGCATTTTGCATGGTTTTTAGGAGATAAATGGCTAAATATTTTTGGATTACGTCTTTAGAAAAGAGACATATGTTTCCCTAGATAAATTCTGAATACAGGGTTTTGTGGATGAGCAATCATTTAGCCTATTTTGTGTATTTGAAAATAGCCTTATTGTACAGGAACTCTATAGTTGGAAGAATAATTTAACAAATTTCATGTAATATACACCATGATACAGAAAAATTCTTTTTTCATTGTCCTTTTACTTTTTAAAAACTAGGCAGGAATAAAAAAGAAATGAAAGGGAATAAAAAGAGAGAAAAGAGATATATGTTGCCAATCTCTGCCATGGGAAACTTTACTTGAATAGTATTCACTTTTTCCAGAAGTCATTTGTAAATGACACTAAAAATACAGGATTTATATAGGAAATTTCTGTGGAATTTATTTCCCACTTGGATCATCCCAGATAAAGAACAGCTTGCCTAGCATAGGATATATCTACCTGATCAAACCATAACAAATCTAAAAAGACATTTGGAAACATCTGGATGATTCACTGTATTTTTTCAGTTCCAACTGAGTATTTGCGATCATGTAGATCAGTAGTAAGCAGTTTTATTTTGCTAGTGTGTCAATTTGGGAAAAGTAAAAGCAGGCCATACTTTTTTCACTCAAAATTAAAATCACTTCATTGAGTTCCATGAAAAATATACATTCTTCCAGCTTAAAATATCTACTTTATTGAATTGAACAGATACTTCAAACATTTTAAAAGACAGTAGAACAACGCACCCACCACCAACACACACACCTTCTGTTCCTCAAATGAAGTATGTCCAGAGACTCAAGTTTAAAAAACAATCAGATCAGACTGGTAGATTGTTGATACCAAAATTGGACAACAAAAACAGTAAAAAAAGAAAAGAAAAGAAAATTAGACTAAATGTACTTACGAACGTAGATGAAAAAATTAGCATATTGAATCTAACTGTGCAAAGAAAAAGAAGACAAGCCCAATGCTGTGATGGTCAAAATCTGAAAATCTATTGACATGTTATACACTACTAGCAGTTTAAAAGTTTTTAGAAAAATAGAAAAAAGAAAAGAGAAAGATCATCTCAATAGATAAAAAATAATACTTGGTAAAATTATTAATCACTTATAGAAAAAAAAGCTCTTAATAAACTAGCAATAGAATCTTTATAAACATAATGAGAGACACTTAACCAGAAATATAGAGCAAACATCACGCTTAATGATGATATTTAAAAGTATTCCCGGTACAATCAATGAAAAGACAAGAAGGAATACTATCTCTTTTACAATTAAAAAATGGGCTGGAAGTCCTAACCAAGACAAAGAAATAGAAAAAAAGATATAGGAGCTACTGGAATTAGAAGAAAAACAAATGTCTTTATTTGCTATGACATGATTATCTATGTAGAAATTTCAAGAGAATCATCAAATATATTAGAACTAATAAAAGAGTTTCACAAGATTATTGGAATCAAGTTCCGTATGCAAAAATCCAGAGTTCCTGTAACCAGCCATCTTTCATTTTAAAATATACTGGGAAAATATGCTATTCATATTACTAACAAAAGTGTGCACTAGCTGGGAATAAATGTAACAAAACATGTGCAAGAATATTACAAAATTTTTATTTCCTGGATTTAAGGACATAAAAGGCCTGCCTAAATGGTGAAATATATCACTTTTATAAATGGCAAACCTAAAAACTATAAAGATGTAAACTCTCCTCAAATTAACCTATGCAGTTATTATTCCAACTAAAATCCCTAAATGATATATTTTGTAGAACTTGACAAAACAATCCTAAAAGTCATATGGAAAAGTAAAGGTCTAAAAAAAAGGACTAATATATTTATAGGGCAATTCTAATTAACACAAGACAAATAGACCAATAGAATAAAGTAGAAAGCCTAAAAACAGTCCCAAGCATTTATGGAAACTTTTAAAAATAATAGTGAAGGCATTACAGATCAGGCGGAAAATGGTGGACTATTCTATCCATGGTAAGGTTACAATTGATTATGTGAAAATAATAAAATTAGATTCAGAATTCCCACCCACACCCAAAGAAACTAGACTATGTGAAAAACAAAACTTGAAAATGATTAGGAAAAATTGTAGGAGAATATTTTTAAGATAGAGTATGGCAGGATTCTTAAATCATAAAAAACAAAATGTACAAATGAAAAGACTGAAAAATTTTGAGGATACGGTTAAACTCCTCAGATCAGATGCACAACCTTCATTTATTTCTGCCTCTTTCCCAAACCTCATCAAAATAATAATAAAGAAAGAAAAAGTCATAAATAAATCCTACAGGGCAAAGACTGCTGGAAAGGAATCAACATAGTCCGATGTCAGCCAAATTCTGAAATATGGAAAATGGATGGATGGTTGATAATTGACTTACCAGAGATGAGAAACTGAACTCTGGCCCTGTAGAGCGGAAGGCCGATGGACAAGAAAGAAGCCGATTCAAGCCTCAAAACCAGGAAAAACTCAGGATTTGGAAGCTCTGGGAAACTCTGAGGGTGAGGGATGGAGCAGAAAAGAGGTTTGGTTGAAAATCTGAGTAAGGAACAGTTAGAAGCCCAAATACTCCTCTCCCCACCCCACCCCCCAACACAGATGCACACCCCTCCTTCAACCAGACAGAAACTGGAAGTTTATTTTCTGAAGAGAAAGGCTGGCCTCAGAATGTCAGGCAAAGCAGTGGACAGAAAAGATGCCATGTGCTGAAAACAGACTTTGAAATGAACGTCTGCTCAAGGAACACTGAGCCCCGACCCCTCACTCTGCGGGGCTCCAGGACTCTCACAGTCAGGTTTGTACTCCACAGAAAGGAAACTGGGGGATTCCACTCCAGGGAAACTGGCATGCTCACGGAAAAAAATCTAAAGGCACAACATCTGAGGAACTCCGGAAATGTCTGTCTTAACACCCAAGGCCCTTTTGTGAACTGTGCACAGGAACTTTCAACTGGCTGTTTAGCATCTCACTCTTAAATACGAACATCAAGTTAAGGAAAGGCTCTGAAAGAGAGATTAGGACAACAGAAAAAGGAAACTCAGAGGAAAAAGAGGCAGGGTGAGAAAGGGAAAAAAACTTCAAGAAAACTATAATTACCATTTAACTTCAAGAAAACTATAATTACCATTCTCAGAGAGATAAGAGAAGATGCTGTAGCCACGAAACAAGAGAAATGTGCTGTAAAAAGGTATTTGCAGGGAACAGGAAAGAACTGTTGTAAGTGAAAAATACTATGAGAGAAATTTTTAAAAATTCAATTCAAGAAATGGAGGATAAAGTTTAGAATAATCTTGCAGAAAAGCAGAAGAAAAAGACAAGATGGAAAAAAGGAGAGAAAAGATAAGAACGTTAGAGAATCAATCAAATATCCAACATCTGAGTGTTGCAGAAAATTGTAGGAATGACATTACGAAAGAAATAACACGTTAAAATTTCCTCAAACTGAAGGGCAAAAGTTTCCAGATTCAAAGGGCCCACTGGGCATCCAGTACAATGAATGAAAACACATTTCATTCTGAAGTTATTAAGTTCTTGAGATTATATGCTTCAAAGGGGGAAAAAAGTTGGGGTTGAAACTAGAAACCAAGAAGCTTCGAAGAGAAGGATCAGAAAATAGAGGATGAAAACCCATGACACAGGGGAAAGTGGTCCCATGATGATGGTGAAAGAAAATTCCAGGACAATAGCTGCTCAAGAAAACAATCAGTAGAGGTTGGAGCAGAGGACTCCAGGAAGGATATTTTAAGAAAAAGACAAGTAGATAGATTACCTGATATATTCTTGGGGAAAGCATTTATGATAGGTACATAGGAAATAAATAAATATAAGATTGAGGTCATTATAATTTCAGGAAAAATAAAATATTTGTATGAGAAAGGAAAAGTGGTTATTGTACACTATATAGTTCAACTGTGAGAAAAAATTTACACAGTCATAATTATGTAAACACTGCATATTGATTTCACCAAAACAATGATGATGTAATTAGTTTCAGAGGAGAATGAGCAAGAACATGTTAGTAGGATGGATGATGGTAGACAAGAGAGCTAAATCTTCATTTTGCTTAGCAGGAAATCAATAATAAATGTCTACTATTGAAATTTTAATAAATAGTAGAATTAGTATATTGTTAGGAATACGAAAGTAAATACCAACTCCCCCCACAATAGTTCATTCATTCACTGAACAAATAGTTATTGAGTGTCACCCACATGCCAGGGCATGTTCTAGGCATTCATTGTGAACAAAATACATTTTGATAAAGGGAGACAGATAAACGCATTAGCTAATACATAAATATGTAATATCAGGCAGTGGAAAGTGCTGTACAGGAAAAATAAGAAAGTGTAGAGGAAGAGAGGAAATCAGGAAGTCCTCTTTGAAGAAGTTTTTCAATAGAGAGGTGAATAAAATGAAGGAGCAAGCAGTGAGAATATATGAAGGAAGGACATGCCCAACTGCAAGCATAGCAGGTGCGTACTAAAGAAATAAGAAAGATTTCAGAGTAACTGGGGAGAAGTGACCACCAATGGCAGATCAGATCATCCAGAGCCTTATAGCCATGGTAAGGACTTTGGGTTTTGCTCTAAGTCAGATGGAAAGTCATCGGAAGATGTTGAGCAGACAGAAAAAAGTCACTCTGGCTGCCCTGTGCAAACTAGGCAGAGAGACTGCAAGGGTAGAAGCAGGAGGGAGCTGTTGCCGCCTCATAGGCAAGAGGTGCTTCCTTGGACTAGGGGAGTTGTGGTCAGGGGACTGAGAAAGCACTGAATTTTTGGACACATCAGGACTCACGGATGGTTTGGATGAGGGATGTGAGAAAAAGAGAGGAATCAAGGATATCTCCTTTCATGGTCTGAATAACTGAGTGGTAGTGTTGTTTAATGAAATGGGGACCACTGAGGGAGTTATAAATTTCAAGGAGGGGTGGGAATCATACTAGACATATGTTAGGCATATTAAGATGAACAGAGGCTTCCAAGTGGAAGTACAGATAGGTCGTGGGATGTACAAATCTGGTGTTTAGGGGAGAGGATGAGGCTTGAGATATACCCCTGAGAGTCATCCGTTTATAAATAGTATTTTTAAACCAGGAATAAGTTACCTGAAAAAATGATGCAATCAGTGAAGAGAAGAGGTGTGGAAACTGACACCCCACTTAAAGCCCAGAAAAGGAGACTGAGAAGGAGTCATGGAGAGTCATTGCTTAGCAGGAGGATCAGTTGCAGGAGTGCGTGAGGTGGATGATGACTGCTTTTTGTTAAAAGCCACATGTATTATTTGACTTCAAAAATAATGTAGTTTGTAATAGATTGGATTGTTGTAGCCAAGTATTCACTTCTTCTTTGACTGGGATTAAATACTCATGTCCTTTGCCTTGTGTTGTTGCAGTGCTCTCAGTAGGAGGACTTGACCTGGGATTTGCTGTGAACCATGGGATGTGGCTGAAAGTGATGATGGGCCCATCCCAAGTGGAGGCTTTAAGAGGCATCACATTTTGCTTTTACCCTTGAGTGTCTGCCCTTTGCCATGATAACAATGGGTCCCATGGAATGGGTTGAATGGTGTCCACCCTCCTCCCAAAGATATGTTCATCCAGAACCTGGAAATGTCACCTTATTTGGAAATGGGGTCTTTGCAGATGCAATTAAGTTAAGAATCTCTTGATGAAATCATACTGGATTATCTAGGTGGGCCCTAAATCCAATGGCAAGTGCCCTTATAAGAAAAAGGCAGAGGAAGATTTGAGACGTACAAGTGACAGAAGAAAAGGGGCTGTGAAAGCAGAGGCAGAGACTGGAGTGATACATGTACAAGCCAAGGAATGCTAAGGATTGCCAGTGACCACCAGGAGCTAGGAGAGAGGCATGGAACAGATTCTCCCTCAGCACCTCCAGAAAAAGCCAACAACCCTGTCAACACCTTGATTTTGGACTCCTGGCCTCCAGAACTGTGAAAGAATAAATTTCTGTTGTTTTAAGCCACCCAGTTTGTGGTAATTTGTTACAGCAGCATAGGAATCCAATACAGCCCAGATCGTGGCTGCTCTTTAGCTTGAGTCCCAGAAGAGGAGACACAAAGAGTTATGTTGGGCCAGTGAGCCCAGCCAGGACCAGCAGAGTTGCTACTGACCAAGGAGTAAGAAATAAACGTTGTTATAAGCCACTGAGATTTTGGAGCATTTTTGTTTACCAAGAAAAAGCTAAGTAATATTTCTATAGAGTAAGAATTAAACTAAAGACATTTAAACTAAAGAAAATTTGGTTACTTCAAGATGTAAAAATTTCTGTTCAACAAAAGCCACCATATACAAAGTACAAAGACAAGCCAAGAGAAGATGTGCAATGTATAAAACAAAGGATTAGAATCTAGAATATCAAAGAATGCCTGAAAATCAATGGAGGCGGGTGTGGAAGGGAGAGAGAGAGAGAAAGAAACACACACACACACAAGCACACAGAAACCCAGTGAAAAATGGGAATAGGATATAACAATCCACAGAAGAAAAAATGCAAATGCCAAAAACCGTGAAACAATGCTCAAACTCATTAGTAACCAGGAAAATGAAAATTAAAACTTTGACACCAGTTTACAGCCGGCAAATTGGTAAAGGAAAAGACATTTAATTTTGAAAAACTAAATGTTGTTGATAATGTGTATACATTTGGATAAGAAAGTAAATTGGTACATTCACTTTGCAGAGTGATTTGGCAATATCTAGTGATGTTTAGCATATGCATTCCCTGCCTAGCAATTCCATTTTTAGGTATATCCTCTTGGGAAGCTTTCATATTATTTAGCAAGGAGACACATAAAAGGCAGCTCTTTATACAGTATTGTCTGTAATAGTAATATCATTGGCAAAAACCCCAGCAGCAATTAGTGGGGGAGAGGCTATATAAACTATAGTGTAGAGTGGAATACTACATAGCAGCTAAAATGAATGAACTAGGTGTATTTGATCTCAAAAACAAATTGCATGAAAAAAAAGCAAGTTGCAGTTGGAATGATTCTATTCATATGAATTATTTATGAATACATGTAATGGTAGACTAGAACCACACCATATTCAACATAGCGGTTGCCCGTAAGAAGGGAGAGAAAATGGTACTAGCCACAAAATAAAGAACTTGAAATTTATTGACAATATATAAAAGAAGATCTGAAGCAATTATGACAAAATTATTACATTTCTTAATTCTGCAAAGCATGTACACAGGTTTTGTACTATCCTTAAACTTTTTTTTTAAGAAACTGCTGTACAGATGAGAACTCTCTCCCCAGGGCACTAGTATCCGGTCACCTATGGGACACTGGGAAAGGCTACTGCCCCTCTTTGTCCTCAGACCAGTGGTGCCCGTCACCAGGGTCAGCCTGACTAGCAGGGAGAGGGGACCTGCCCTGAATGTGAAGTCCTCAACTTAGTCACACATTTGTATTAAGGTTTGGACACTATAGAAGCAATAGTTACCCTTAAAGGGCTAACACCTTAAGCCATAGCCTGCCTTAGTGCCTTAATGCCAATTTTTTTATGAATAGGGTGTGGCTGAAGTGACAGCCTGCAGTGCTGGGGCAAAGAAGAAAGAGGCGCTGGTCTCTTGGGGCACCAGGTGGAAGAAGAGGGGCATGGTTGTCTGGGATAAGGGTGAGGACCTGACAAAATGGAAAGAGTGTGTGATCAGAGAAGATCCAGTGTGGATGGAAGAAGGACCATCTGAGACAAATGTTATCTTTCCCTACTTCTACCCAACAGGACTGGACAATTCCCTCCGTCTCCCACAAGAAATCTCTGTCTCCCTATTTCTTGAGCTTGGGAGGATAACTGATGGCTCTATGGTTTCCACTCTTCCCTCAGTCATTTCTATTGGATTTGCTCTACCCTCAAAGAAAGCAGAAAGGTTACATTCAAGAGAAATTCCTCCTGTCACTCAGAGCTGTAACTAGATTCTTCTCAGATAGTTCTTCATTCATTCATTCATTTATTCAACCAACTCCTGAACACCTATTACCTGCAAGGCTTAGTGTTATGTTCTGTGCCTTCTATAGTCTTGTAAAAACCCTGCACCTGCCTTTAAAGAACCACCGTTCTGATGGGGAAGCTCAGACAAGTACACGAGATGGACGCCCAGATGGCAAGTTCTAAGAGAGACCCCCTTGCTCCGCATGTGTTTATTCAGCTGTATGTGTTTCCTCTTCCTGTCCCAGGCTTACTGAAGACTGTCTGAAATCCAACCAACACTGTGTGGTGAGACCTGGTGTCCTCTTTTAACCAGAAAACATATCTTCTCTCGTTTCAGGAAAAAATAAAAGCCAATCTCATAATTGGCTTTGCATTGCAGACATACTTGTGAGGGGTGCAAATAAGAAAATATTTAAAATATTTGATCTATTTTGGGTGAGGTTTTGTAGCTTTGGCCTGACAGAATGTCATCTGAGAGGCAGTGATTTCTCTTGGGGGGCAGACTATTTTTAAGATCCAAAAAAAAGAGAAAACATATTTTCAAAGAGATAGTTGAGTCTGGTACTACATGGGGAAAGATGGCTGTTTTGAACAAGCAAACTAGCTATGTAGCTTAGATGCATCTAATCACTGATCAAGCTCTGCTGGGGTTTGATCTCACCGTACCACCGAGAGGGCATATGTGAGACCTGAGATGTCTTTGCAGCCTCACACGTCTCCTTCACACAGGTTGTCCAGCCACACCTCACCTCATGCTCTCTCGTGCTCTCCTCTTTCTCCACTGGTCAGTGCCCTCTGTCTAAAAACATGTCCAAGCCTTGGGGGAAAATCACCTTTGGGTCTTGCTTCTTTTAGCTTCACTCCTCTCTTTTCTTTCGATGTCAAATTTCTCCAAATAATTAATTTATGATGCAGTCTCCCTCTGCCCCGACTCTTCTTCCATGACTTCCCTTCTTCTTGGCCCCTGGACATTTTGACTTCAGCCCCCCCTCTTCTGAGCAGTCCTGTCTGTGATCCCTGAGGAGCTGAATCCTGTGCAGTCCCCCCCTCAGCTCCCAAGCCCGCTTGGCTCTGTCTTTGATAGCCCCTGCCACTGGTGTCCTGACTGGTGTCTTACCTCTCCGGCCTCTCTGATTTTCCCACTTGGTCTTTCTTTTCCTACAACGTGGCCATTCCTCCATACCCAGGCCTGATCTCTCTCTTAGAGAATAATAATATCTACTTCACAGGGCAGATGTAAGAATTAAATGAGATAAAATGTTTATGAAGTTGCTTTGTGAACTAAATGCTCATTTATTTATTCATGAAGTACCTTCCCCATACTGAAACTTTTCTCAGTCCTGTATAAGGTACTGCACAGCCTCTTCCCGTAAAGGGGTTTGCCTTTTGCTGGCAGACACAGGTTCTCACAGAAACAAAGTAAAGTGGGCAGGTATTGTCAAAAAATTCTGTACAGTGAGGGTCACACTGAGCTACCAGAGAGGGAGAGGTCATTTTTATCTTAGTGGTTTTTTGTTTTTGTTTTTTAAATCTCACTTGTTCTCATGTTTTCAACAATTACCTCTTCTGATATGAAAAATAAAAATACATATTTAGCCCTGAACTTTTGCTTTCATCATGAATTTCCTTGCTCAGAAATCTTCAATATCATCTTACCACTAAAAGGATAAAGTCAAAACTTGGCTTGGCATTTTACAGTGATCCATAATCACCCTCTTCTTGCCTCTCTGCTGATTCTGACACAAACCACTCCCCCTCCCAGTCTGACCTGCACCTCCTGTCTCAAGGACTTCAGTCATCTTGCTTCTCCCCCTCCACACTTACCTGAGCCCCAGACCCACCAGAAAGCCATCTCTAAAATCTCAGCCCTCAGTCAATAGCCCTCCTCAAATGAACTACAGAACCTGCTGTCAGACCCACTCATTTTCTGTTTATCCATTACTGACTTATTTGATTTGATTTGGATTTTTACATCCTAGATTAATTAGTTAATGACTGATTAATCAATTAGTTGTTTAATTAATAGTTAATTAATTCATAATGAACAAATATTTCTACAGTGCCTGCTATGCCTTGTCAACTCTATTAGGTCCTAGTGATGTAGTGGTAAACAAGGCACAGAACTTTTAAAAACAGGGGCCATATGTAAAATTATGGGCTATATATTATGCTCATTTTTATCCCCCCTCCCACGCTGACTTTGGGGGCCAGAATTTGGAAGTACAAGCAAACCAAATAGTAGGATATCTTGACAAAAACTATTTATGTTCAACTGTATACAAACTCAGGATCAAAACTGAGAATTCAAGTCAGTGCTTGGGGCGTGGTGAGTGTGATTGGGTCCAGGCCAGGAACCCTGGAGTCTTGTTGGGACAATCCTGATTAAGAGGTGCAGGTGGCTGGGGGAGGGGAACTCCCACAGGTACATGAGTACCAGGCATACTCAAACAGAACTATCCATGTATAGAATTTAGGGGACACTTGGTTCTCATGGTTCTTCTGGAAGGCAGGGAAATAATAGTCATAATAAAAATTACAGACAAATGCGTATGACTAGAGTTGATTTAGAAACTAGAGTACCAACTTACTATCTTAAAGTTAAAATATAGCCTGAGACAGAAAACTGATGTGGCCATTTGAACCAAGGCTCCTTTCCAATGGGCAGCTCACCTCAGGACACAGAAGGGAGGTATTAGGGAAAGTTTTGACCCAAAGCCCAAGAGGCTGGCCAATTTGGAGGGATGATCTCACTTCATCTCTGGTGGTTGATAAATATTCCTAAAGAGGAATATTTCTGTCTGAAGAATAAGACCCCATTGCTGGGAGAACTTCTCCTAAAACAGTACTGGAGGAATACTGGCATATTCTTCTTTCCAAAGCTCTAAAACACCAGGCTTCTCTTTGCCTGTCCTACCATCTACATTGCATTCTTTCAACTTATAGATCTCAAGTTTATGTATTATTTTTAATTGACTATCTCCTCATATTCTATAGGAATCTATGTTCTTAGAAATTATCTCCAGAAAAGGACCACCTCTATATCTGTTAATCACTCTGTTGAATGGATAATTTCTGGAAAGTTTTCATTTAAATTGATTATTCACAGTCTGTCTCCTTCTCTTCCTCTTTCTCTGTCTCTGTCTCTCTCTCTCTCTATATATATATATTTATACACACACACACACACACACAAGCAAGTACTCATCTCGTATCCCAGTACATAGTATAATACCTAACACAAAATATTATGGAATGAATGAATGAATTTTAGAGAATTCAACTTCCTATTATCATTCCCAATTTTTGGGATTCTTCTTACTTTGGAAACTGTTAGCTAGGAGAGAGTTCAGCAACTCTCCCAAGCCAGCACTCTAACACTCTTCCCTTCCCTTGAAGAAAAGCCACGTTAGGGATTGGTCAAGTTCAAGCAGACTGATTGGGCTAATTTTCTAGGCACTAGGAGCTAAAGCCTTAGAGCATATCTATTTGGGGTCAGATGCTCCGGCTTTTCCAGACCAGAGTATTAAGGAGAGCTGGGGCTGTTCTCAGGAGAACACCCAGCCATTCATCACCTCTACTCCCTCTTTACGTACTTCCTCTCCATTTTTCTGGCTGGTGGGCTTCGTGTTAGCCTTTTTTCCTCAATGGAGTGATAAAATCCAAGATTCAATTGTAGATTCAATTGTAATCCAGCCAATCTCACTTGGCAGTTATCCTAAATTTGGGGCCAGGTCTCCAGCTGACAGGTGAAATGCTACTTCACCCGACACTGGATTCTGTACATCATTTCCTTTGCGAAGCTCAAAGAGATGGCTGCCTGATGGTGGGGGGTCCAGTTTGGGTGTTCCCAGGCACCTGCTAAATACCATCCCTTTAAGATAGTGTATAAGCTGCAAAGACCTGGTTGCAAATATTTCAAAAGTAATAATAAACCAAAGATACAAATAACGGTAACTATCTGTATCTATCTATATACAAACATAGATTATGTATTAATTTATTTACACATAAATAATGTATTAATTTACTTACATATAATGTATGTACTAATTTAATACAATACTATATTACTCAATTTAATACATCTATTATGTGTTAATATATTTAATGCTTGAATATTATAAGGACATTTTTAATACATTAAATATATTAATTTATAAAACAAATTATTTATTATTCCGTATTAATTTATTTAGCACTTTTATTCCAAATAACCATTCCACCCATGTTATCATCACTTTTATACATCCGCACAAAGCTAATTGGCAAATGTTATATTTACTTATGGGAAGCAAAGACAGGTTAAGAACCTGCCCTCAGAACACAGAAAGAGTACAAATCACAAGTTAAGCAATCTTAATAAGGCATTTAAGCTGTGTGAGTTTTAGTTTTCTCATTTGTAAAATAGCTGCCTTGAAGAGTTGATATGAAGATCAAATAGATTAATAAATGTGAACATGCTTTATAAACTGTTAAAGAAGTACTTAGCTATGAGTGATTATCATTATCAGCACAAAACTGAGATTAAAACCCAAGTGGCCTCCTGGTTGTCAGTTTTATTTTTTTTTAACTTTGAGTTAATCTACTGCAAATTTTCTTCCTATGAGATCTTGACTCGTGATAGACTATGGAACAGTGATTTTAGCCGCCGCAGAACTTTTTCTGATACTTGTCATTCCAAAGAAATTGGTGAAATTCCACTGTGTGCAGAGAGAAAAACACTAAAGTTTTTCTTAAATGTCGGAATAAGATATCTTTTGGAAAACTGGGTTGGGGAGAGGGGTGGGGGTGAGGAGAAGCAAAAATAAAACTTGGTGTTGTTCTCACAACATCCTATTATTTCACTTCTCCCCACTGAAGGCAATGATCCTCTTCTGTTAACTGTGCATTTTTTGTATTACATGCCTTCTTCCAAAGTTTATAAGTATCATTTTGTGTGCATGTATTTCCAGCCACATGGGGATATGTCTAATCCAGTGTCCCATGGGGACTTTTAAACAACCCTTGATTTGGGGAATTTCCATTAACATCAGTTTCATCTGTGTGAAAGGCCCTCAGGCTGGAAGAGAAGGGACTAGAAGAGGGTGCTGAGCTGAGTGACAGATAGCTGACTGTCTTGTGGGTTATTTTAAGTATATATTTCCAGGAAGAGAATGCCAAGCTCTATGTGAACTCGATTTTCTCACATGTCAACATGAGAATAGCAATAAAGGCAGAATCCTTCCCAGCATCCCTTTGAGAAATAATAAATAAATGTGATAAGAAACTGTTTCACAAAATAAAACAGACTTTGAAGTAAAAAAGCAGCCAGCCAGAATTCCACACGTAGCTGGAAATTGTTCCACATTTTAACCATTCCTGTCAGTCTAATGGGTGGCAATCAGTAACCTTTCCACCCTCACATTCTTACAATTGCACATACACATACACACACGCACACACACTCAATAGGTGCTATGGATATTTTAAAGAAAGGAGAGCTAACTTCATGTGTTTATAAATATATTTGGACTCTTATCCCAAATGACCAGTTCATTTAAAGTTTAAACTTATGTTAATTTTCATTTATATATATTCATTTATATATATAAATAAAATCAAGTCACGTCAATACGGCAGTCATCCCAGTTCTAAAATGAGATGGTTAGACTAGAAGATCTCAAGGCATTTTCAGTTCTAAGAATCTATGAATCCAGGATTTTTGACTTTGACCTTGCATTATCTTACACATGCTTTAAGAAAGAAGAACAGAGTTGCACATGACAGTCTGAATAAGCCAGTATCACTCAAACACAACAGCATATGCAATAGCCCGTAGGGCAGTTTCTGGTTGGGTAAATGTAGGCTATGCTTGCACACTGAACAGAATCTCTGTGCCACAAGTTTGACTCCAGAAGCGAACCTTCCATTGTCATCAAGTAGATGATCATGCATTGTCAACAGTCCTAAGCCTTGTGAGTGAGCAGGCCATCATCCTATATGGCCTTTCTAAAAGAGTTTTAACTATACTCCATATTTTAAAAATAGTCACAAAGGAGACTATCTGAACTCTTTTAAGAAAAGTCCTGGTAAGAACTCAGATCTGGAAACTGCTAGAAGTCTCTAGGCTAATTTAATGAATAACGTTTGCAGTATGTGGAAGCAGGTCTTCAAGGGACACAGAGCTGCAGAGTCTAGGCATCTACAAGTCAGTATATAGCAGATAGCAAGGTAGTCAGAGCCAAGCAGCTCTTTCTAATTAGAAAACTATAAGAGAATGGGGGTTGGGGTGGAAGGAGGACAGTACTGTGTACTGCACAACTCCAGAGGGAGTCATCCCCACTCTATTTCATGTAGATAGTGCTATCTGGAGAGAAGGGAGAATAAAGTACGTACAGTTTTCATTCCATTGGTCCATATGGAAAGCAAATATGGACAATAAGATTTATACTTCAGGTTGTTTATTCTTTTAACAAATAACCAAATAACTAAGTCTTGGATTTAAATAAATCCCAAAGAAAAGAATTAAATTGACTCAAAGTTTTCTGGCTAAGAAAGCCAGATTCAAGCCAAGTTCTAATATCATACATTGTAAAGCAATGAGAGCAAAACAGCAACTCTGAAGGAAGCAAATCAGTAAAGTGCCTGGAAAAAAGTAATCATAATAATGCTTTTTAAAGTTAAGCCTGGTATTAGCTTCATTCATCCTGCAAATGTGTATTTAGTGCCTACTATTTGTCAGACTGTGCTATCAGATGCATCCTGCATTTAAGGTTCTCACAGCCCCATGGAAAACTCAAATGTTTTTATCTTTGCACTTTTGTCCCAAGTGATCAATTCATTTAAAGTTAAAAGATATATTTATTCATTTTTATTAATTTACTATGTATGTGGTTAAATCAAGTTAAGAGTTTTCAAGTCAAGCACAGTACTCAGGAAGAAAAAAACAGGTTGGCTGCTTAGCTGGGCACCAGGATCTTGTGTATAAGCATCATGTAAGATCCACCAGTTCTAACTATATATTTATAAGCGTATCTAGACAGGGGTCTTCAATGTAGGGGCTTTATAAAGATGACAAACAAATTATTGAGATTGATTGACCCTCCTTTCAGAAGTGGGAACTCCATATAATTTATAATACATAGTTTACTATAACATCAAGTTGTATACTATGAATTAAAGCCAGTATTGAGTGGATTTTTATTTTAATCTCAACTTCTCAGTTATGAATAGATAGTGATAACCCTAGTGTAGCTAAATGAATACTTTCTCCAAATATTATTTTAATCGTAAGAACAGAATGCAGAGCCCCCAGATGGACTCAGGAGTATAGGGAAAAAATGGTATATAATAAAGGTAGTATTTTAGATAAGGGGAAAGGATAACTATCAATAATTTGTTGGGACTATTGGTTATGGTTATCCATTAGGAAATAGTAATGATTAGGTCCCTATTTCATGTCATTTACTAATAATTTTCAGATACATTAAAGATACAGGCATAAAAAGCTATGAAAACAATCAGAGGAAATACAGGAAAATGTTTTATTACCTTTGGTAGGAAAGACCATTTTAAACAAGACTGAGAAGGCAAACAACACAAAGGAAAAGACTGATAGATAGGACTAAAAAAATAAATTTGCTACTATGAAAAATAACACAAGCAATGTTAAAAGACAGGAGACAGATTAAGGATAAAATGTTTACATAATTCATCACAAACAAAAGACTAAGAACTGCCAAGTATGACTGTGTAAGCTTTACACTGCACACCACCAGGGGAAGCCATTCATGTAGACTACAATGTGAGTGGTGTCCCTGAAGTTGCCTTGATCAAAATCCATAATATTTAAAGCACTCCTTATCAATAAGAAGAAAAGATCAATAAGTCAACCAATGGAAACGTGGGCAAAGGATATGAAAAGTGAATTCATAGAAGAAGAAATACAAGTAATAGTAAACATATACAAAGATGTTAAATCTCACTTGCAGTCAAAGAAATGTAAATTGGAACAATAACGAAGCATATTTTCACCATATAAATAATGAAAAAACATTTCACACCAATAAAGAAATATCATTTCAGATTGACAAGATTTAAAATATCATTGTTGGCTAGGACATAGTGAAACCGTATTCTCTTGCATTCCTAGTATGAATGTTAAGTATGAATGTGACAATACCCATTTAAATTAAAAATGCATATACTCTATGACCTAACAATTTTACTTCTTCTGATCTAAAGAAAGCTTCACTCACACATACAACCTATTCATTGCAGAATTTTTTGTAATCACATAAATTAGAAACATCTCATTTGTACGCAGATCGAGTTTAATAGTTGAGTAGAATGAGATAGATCTATATGCAGTGAAATCAAAGATCTCCATTACATACTGTTGGGTGAAAGAAGTAATTTTCATAGTGATACATATGGTAGGATACCAGATATAAAAAACACACTCTCATATACACACATTAATCAACTTTATAATATATTATATAATTATGTGTATTATATAATTATATGTATTATATAATGTATACATATGTGTTTGTATGTGAATGCACTAGAAGGACTATACCTCAGTTAACAGAGGTACTTCTGGGAGCCAACTGGGATTAGGCATGGAAGTCAATAGTGGGTTTTAGTTTACTTTTAATGTTTGAATTGTTGAAAAGGAGGATATATGTGTTATTTTATTGACATTTTTAAAAATTTACACTTCCAACAACGTTTGAGTAATTGCCTCATGTTCTCCAGCAAGTTGTAAGACCAACACTGAGTAAGGATATATATCAAAAATAGAAGACAGCAAATATACTTTAGTGGGGTAACCTGAATAGATGGAGAGAAGTCAGGAGAAATTAACAGTGATGCCTTTATTGGTGACATTTTAGCAAAGGTTATCATAATATCCTACCCAGCAACATCTGTGACTGATACTAGTGCCATGTTTGTAAATGTAAAAAGTATACTAGTAAAGAATGCAAAGCAAGAAAAAATAAAAATAAAAAATAAAATAAATAAAAATAAAAAATTTACACTTCCATTCTGTGCTTGTATCTTGAGACAATGGTACTATTAAAAAGTCATGAAAGGGCTTCCCTGGTGGCGCAGTGGTTGAGAATCTGCCTGCTAATGCAGGGAACACGGGTTCGAGCCCTGGTCTGGGAAGATCCCACATGCCGCGGAGCAACTGGGCCCGTGAGCCACAACTACTGAGCCTGCGCGTCTGGAGCCTGTGCCCCGCAATGGGAGGGGCCGCGATAGTGAAAGGGCCGCGCACCGCGATGAAGAGCGGCCCCCGCACCGCGATGAAGAGTGGCCCCCGCCCGCCGCAACTAGAGAAAGCCCTCGCACGAAACGAAGACCCAACACAGCCAAAAAATAAATAAATACATAAATACATAAATAAAGTAGCTATAAAAAAAAAAAGTCATGAAAGAAGACATGTGGCAGTACTTTAAAAATGACAGTGGCAGTTATACAAGCTAGAGTAACCAACATTTCCTGTGCACTCCCAGATTTATCTAAAGAAGACTGTATTACCTGTCATTCATTTTTCTTCCCCTCTTCCCTTTACAATGTTCCTCCTTACCACATCTCAGGCCCTCACTCAGGAACCTGGCTCCTGGCCACCTGGGCTTCTCGCTCCCTTTGTTGTGACTTTCCTGGCCAGGATTCAAATCCAAGCTGGTCTGATTCACAATTGCACCACTGATGTCTCCTACAACAAGAAGACTACTATCTACATGGATAGGCTTGACCTCATCCCATCCCATCCCACAGAAGTCACATGCTGAACAAATTTATTCAGGACTTAATACCTGTGGAGAGGTCCCAGCCTCCTGCCCCAACTGGGAAAGCTGAGTCAGACGCCTGCCTCAAGTCCGTGCAGCTAGAGGAGCTTGCAAAGGCAGCTGGGAAATCAGGAGGCTAGAGTATGCAATAGAGGGGATAAGCACTCAGAAGGAAAATACAAATTTCTAGAGTCAGAGTAGGCTGGGGAGAGACTAGCAGGCACTTGGGAATTAGAAGCATGAAATTAGAGGCAATAGATTCAAGATGATTTATAGTCAGGGGCTAACGCTACAAGGCAGGAGAATAGAGTGTGAGAGGAAACAAGGCAGCAACAATGGGGAAGAGCCTCCCACTATGGCCCTATTTCACATTGTTGCCAATGGACTATGCCGTAGCTCTCATGAGGGAGGAGCCACCCTGGGCAGTTGACCTGAGCCAATGCTTCTCACCTGGTTTGCTTAAAAAAAAAAAAAAAAAAAAACTAGCAATGCCTGGGCTCCATTAACATTTCTTGGGTAGAGTCAGACATCAGCAGTTTTCAAATCTCTCCAGGTGATTCTGCAGGACTGAGATGCATTGCCCAGGCCCTACAAACTTGGAGTGGGTAATTGGTGGCATCTGGCACAGGTGAGGGTGGAGATTCCTGGGAATCCATTCCCTACAGAACAATTATTTCATTACTCTAGTAAATGAGATGATACACCCATTTTTTGGTGGAAGCATTAAGATGCCTTCTCTCATTATTTTCTCACATGAGAGTTCAGGCCCAAGGTTCATAACGTCATCATAATTTCTAGATCCTAAGACTAAAAGTTCTCTTTTCAGAGCTGAGGCTTCTCTGGACACACTCCACACCCAACCCCCACCTCCAACAGAGTTTGCATCATGGACTCAACATAACGTTCCATCCTTTATTTTCTCTCTGAAAATAATATATTCAAGATTGCAAAGTGTATTTTTGATAATTGGTGAGAAGGTTGGATTTATAGTCCAGTCTTATATGTCAGGCTCAAAATTTATTGGCAGAAATGTAAGTTGCGTAATTACTCGGCAGCAGTTACACATTCTTGACACATTTATTTCTGGAGCCTGAATTCTGTACATGCATGGACACATATGAAATTCCCCACTCCTGATGCCTCTTCTCTGGCTCTTGGAAGTAGATTTATGAAGGTATCACTGTACAATATATAGTTTTACTTTTATAATTTGGATGGTTTGTGGTAGCCAAGAGAAGTAACTAAACCTTTACATGATGAAGTAATAATTTATTCCTTTGAGAGTTTTGGGCTGGATGTACAAATACTACCACAAAATGAAAAATAAATTAACATGGAAATTATTTGGTTGTTTTGACTAGATAACAGATTTCTTTGGCATTATGCAGATAGACTCATTTTCTGACAGTCTCAAGATGCCCTGCTTAACCTGTATGAAATAAGCATTCTGTCCAAGTTGAATACCAAGTTGATCACCAAGCTCTTGAAATCTACTTCCTTAAGCTCTCAGGTCTGCTCTCATGATTCCTCTGCCACTTGAAGATTCCTATTAACTTGCTCCTGGAAATCTCCTCCCGGCACATCTTAAGTTTAAAATGCTGCATAAATGACATTAACTGAAAAGAAACTATGAGGCCTTGGAAAAGGAATCAAAGGACTCTATAGGGGAAGAGATATGGGAACATACGTATATGTATAACAGATTCACTTTGTTATAAAGCAGAAACTAACACACCGTTGTAAAGCAATTATACTCCAATAAAGATGTCTAAAAAAAAGGACTCTACAGCATAGATCAGGAGTCCCCAACCCCTGGGCCGTGGGCCATTACTGGTCTGCGGCCTGTTAGGAACCGGGCTGCACAGCAGTAGGTGAGCAGGAGGCAAACAAGCGAAGCTTCATCTCCCTATCGCTCCCCGTTGCTCCCCATTTCTCGAATTACTGCCTGAACCATCCCCTCACCACCGTGGAAAAATTGTCTTCCACAAAACTGGTCCCTGGTGCCAAAAAGGTTGGGGACCGCTGGCTTAGATGATGGGCTTATTTTCTCTACCAACAGTAAAGTCTTGGAATAGAAAGGAAGATGTGGAAGTTGAATGTCCCAATAAAGAGAAGATAATGAGAAATGAGATTTAAAAGACAAAACTATGGTCTTAGGTATTGGGATGAATGATGGATTCTTGGCCAGGGAAGTATATATAACCAGAGTCTGACCTGATTGAAAAACTAAATTAAATAAAGAAGGAGAGGGAGCCAGTTGCCTTGATAAGCCTATGAAAGTGGTACCTATCGAGGACAACAAGTATAAGATGAGAAGATGAATAAGAGTATGGGACTTGGTGTTTTGTACCCCCAAAATATTAGAGAGGAAATGGAAGAAGGAAATAATAACTTATAGCCTCAACATCTTTATACTAATAATATCTGTCACTGATTATTTACTATCTTCATATCACTATTAAACTTAGGAACAATCCTATAAAGTAACTACCATTATTACTTCCATTCTACAGATGGAGAAAATAAAGCTTATAGGAGCTAAACTTATAGACACTTAAGAAGCCATGTTCACAAGGACACGCACAGCTGGTTCTTGTGGGAAAAGGAGGATTTAGACATGGGCAATCTGGTCGAGAGCCCACACCACATCATACTGTCTCCCTAACATGCCGAGTGTATAGTGTAAGCAAAGTGAGCTTGAGATTATACCATACTGTGATTTTTGAGACATGGTGGAAAGAGATTCCATATTGAAATGCAATGATGGAAGAGCAAGTCCTATTCCTGAATGATAGGCCTCTAATAAGGGAAGACTGAATGGTACTATATGTCAAGGAGCTATTCACATGAATAACCTATGAATGGAAACACTGTAGAGTGAGGATGAGTTAGAGAAGAAAAGATATGGCTTGTATTGGAACTATGTTATGGGCCACCTGGTCAGAAGGAGAAAATTAATTACACATTTCTGACAGATAAAACTAATACAGGAGTGGGAATTCCCTGGTGGTTCAGTGGTTAGGACTCTGTGCTTTCACAGCCGAGGGCCCGGTTTCGATCCCTGGTTGGGGAACTTGGGGAACTAAGATCCCCCAAGCCACGCCATGTGGCAAAAAAAAAAAAAAAAAAAAAGAACTAGTAGTATAAGAGTGAGATCTAGAATTGATCACTGAATATATATTATGTATGGTGGTAGACCCATTCTTGACTTGTCTTCACCTTTCAGAAGAAAGTGGAAGTAATTTTTTTGGGGTTTTTTTTACTTTTAATTGCTAGGAGTAAAAGAATAAGCATAATTGGGCTTCCCTGGTGGCACAGTGGTTGAGAATCTGCCTGCTAATGCAGGGGACATGGGTTCGAGCCCTGGTCTGGGAAGATCCCACATGCCGCAGAGCAGCTAGGCCCGTGAGCCACAATTACTGAGCCTGCGCGTCTGGAGCCTGTGTTCCGCAACAAGAGAGGCCGCGATAGTGAGAGGCCCGCGCACCGCGATGAAGAGTGGCCCCCGCTTGCCACAACTAGAGAAAGCCCTCACACAGAAACGAAGACCCAACACAGCCATAAATAAATAAATAAATAAGAATTAAAAATGTCAAGGAAAAAAAAAAAAAAAAAAAGAATAAGCATAATCAAGCATATGCCTTAGACTTTAGGAAGACAGAATTTTTTTAAGCCTAGGGAAGAAAGGCATGGTTCTCCCTTCCAAGAAAAGGTACTTGGAAAGGCCTCAAATATGATTCCAGCATAATTAATAATACATGATTATAATAGGAAAGAACCAGGTGTTTTCCCAAGAATCTATGAGGAGAGTGTGCCAGTTATTAAGGTGCTACCTCTCAACTCCAGATCCACCCTCCTCTATTCTGCTTTGTGATGCTAGGACTCTGCACAGCACATTTCTGCTTTGACAGCAGGCGCCCTGTTGGACTCTGCCAATAGGGGGCGCCACAGGGAGACTACAGGGCTGAACGGAGGAAGGGAAGGGTGTTGCCTGTTCCTGTATGCTAGCAGGTCTTTAGGTCACCCCAGCAATGTTGTGTCACCCCAGCAATAGCAGTTTCTTCCTGAAGCGGCAGTTGAATCTAATTTGCAGTTTCTCCAAACACTTGCCATATCAACCCTCCACCCAGTCCCCCCAAGACATCTGATCTGTGCTTCCTCCTCAGAAATCTAGATTTCCTGAGGCCTCCTCTCCTCCAAGTTCAGAGATACCAACACCAGCCAAGCAGCCTCTTCTCCTCAGAAATCTGAATTTCATCTCTGTGGAAGCCCTCCCTTTAGTTTCTAAATTTTAATAACCCAACCTCCTTTCTTTGTTCTTTCTATTTTAGGAGTGCTTCCTGCTGTTGCTTCTTCCCTGATACCTTATTTACCCTTTTAGTTACCTTGCTAGCAACTCTATATCTCATTAACAGGCTTTAAAAATATATTAAATTCTCTTTGTTCAAATAACTAGTAGGGGGTTTTGTCCCCTGCATGGACCCTAACTGGTAGAGAAAGCATTGGGAATATCAAAGCCCTAAGTGAGCAGAAAACAGCGAAAAATATTCCTGGCAACCAATGGGGTTTTTAAAAGGAATTTCCTGATCAAGAGGAAGATCAAAGGAAGGCCAGATGTTTGGAGAGGATGGTAAAGTGGTTGGTGTCATTTTATTGGAGGATTTAGAACTTAGGCTGGATCATCAATGGGCAGAAATGTGCCAGAGGAAGTCATCAGTTGGAGAAGTGTTCACTAAGAGGACTGTTAGGTCTCAGGATTCTGAGAGGCAGTTCCCATCCCGACCCAGAGTTCCCAGTGTTCTCACATTATCAGAACAGTTCCTCAGGGTTTCTGAAGGGATCATTCTCTATTTCTTCCCCTTACTTCTCTAGTTCTGGGAGACCTGGACCTATTGGTTCCCTTCTAGAGTGTTATTCTTTACTATGAATTGCGTTCCCTAAAGAGGTCCGAGAATCTGCTCTTTCTGTGAGATCGAGAACTTCTTTGGTCTAACCCTGAGCTCTAGAAATTTATGTGTTCTCTAAATTAAACTCCAGAAATGTTACCCACTCTTGCACCTCTGGCACCTCAGAAATCTGTGTATTTCCTTGGCACTACTCAAACTTCTGCTGTCTTCTGGAACTTTGAAAAGCACCCCCTCTAGGGTTGGCTAAACAGAAGACCTTCATAAAGTTAGAATGACCACCTAGGTCCCTGGCTGTGGGTGCATCATGCCCTTCTGCATCCAGAAGCCCCCCAAGGCTAGATCCACCCCACATCTACCCGTTATCTCATTCTTTTGTCCTTGTCCTTGAAAGTCCCACTCCTTGCTCTGCACTATTGTGTCTCTTCCATGGTTGGTGCCAGGGCTGACAGGCATTTCTCTGTATTTGTGAAGAAAAATAAACCAGCCTATTTTCTCATTTCTCTGGCCTCATTAGACTAATCTCCAATTCCTCAGATATTATTCATCAACAGCTTCTTCCTTCTCCAAAGTCCAAATATACAGAACCTAAGCTCTGAGTCCCAAAAGTACCATTGCTAGAGATTCCAGCCCAATTAGGCTCTTCGCACGGACTGCCCGCAGAATCTCTCCAGTCATCCCAAACTAAGAGCAGTTACTTCATCAAATCCACACAACCATGACAGATAACACTACCGTTACAAACTGAAAAATAAATTCCACCATCACCACACTAAAAGGCTTCCCAAGTCTCCCAAAACTCTTGGACACTGAGAAAAAGGACAGGAATTATCTTACCTACTTTCTTTTTTTCTTCATATAATTCTACCACTTGCTCCTCATCTTCTCATTACTTACATATTAAGAACACATCACACCAGGTATTATATAGAACAATTAGGAGATGAAAAGCACTAGGACACTAATAGGAGACAGTATATTTAAAAGTGCTGGGCTTCCCTGGTGGCACAGTGGTTAGGAATCCGCCTGCCAATGCAGGGGACACGGGTTCGAGCCCTGGTCTGGGAAGATCCCACATGCCACAGAGCAACTAAGCCCGTGTGCCACAACTACTGAGCCTGTGCTCTAGAGCCCGCGACCCACAACTACTGAGCCCACGTGCCACAACTACTGAAGCCCCCGCGCCTAGAGCCCGTGCTCCGCAACAAGAGAAGCCACCCAATGAGAAGCCCGCGCACCGCAACGAAGAGTAGCCCCTGCTTGCCGCAACTAGAGAAAGCCCGCGAGCAGCAATGAAGACCCAACGCAGCCAAAAATAAAAATTAATTAATTAATTAATTTAAAAAATTTAAAAAGTGCTATTTTAAGGAATGGCAAAGCGACACCCCACCCCATCCCCCCTTTTAAAAAAAAATATAACCAGGGAAAATTTATCAGAGAAGATAGGTCTGAGGAGTGAAAGCTAAGTGGCAATTGCCCCTTGGAATTTAGCTTAAGTTCACGCTTCATGCATATGTTTTGATTTAAAATAATTACCTTTTGTTCAGCTTAACTCTGAACTCCCAAATCTTTCTGCTTTCAATTCTTCAAGTAAGGCACCCCTGCGTACAGTGTGAGGGAGTCAGTTTAATCCAGACTTCTTGAAAACAGCTTGGTATTTTCGACTAAATCCAGTAGCGGAATGCGGGCTTAACGGGCCCCACCCAATTTCTCCCACCCAGATATTTTTCCTTTTTGTCCAGCAAAGTGTCATCTATTCCCAAGGAAGAAAGAAAGAGAAAGAAAAATGTTTACTTAAACTATTACACTCTAAACTGCTCAATTGATTCTGACCAAATTTAAGATGCTTGATACTAAGTTAGAGAAAATAAGGGAAGTATTTATTTGAAACTTAGAAAGTGGAGATTTGACTTTCTTTATCCTCACTTGTAAGAATATTTAGGTTGCAGCTGTGTTACTGCTGTGCAGTAGAGCTGGCTTTGGATGCATTTATTTTATTGCTAAACACACACTTACTGTGTGCCTTTTAAGTACGAGGTACTGTGCTAAATAGTGTGAAGACACAAAGCATGATGCAGATCTTCCTTGACTTACCATGGGGTTATGTCCAGATATCGTAAGTTGAAAATGCGTTTAATACACCTAACCTACCAAACAGCCTATGTTAAATGAGCTCAGAACACTTACATTAACTTACAGTTGGGCAAAATCATCTAACATAAATCCTATTTTATAATAAGGTGTTGAATATCTCATGTAATTTATTGAATACTGTACTGAAAGTGAAAAACAGAATGGTTGTGTGGGTACAGAATGGTTGAGAATGTATCCATTGTTTACCCTCGTGATCGCATGGCTGACTGGGAGCTGTGCTTGCTGCCACTGCCCAGCATGAGGAAAGAGTACTGGACCGTATATCACTAGCCTGGGAAAAGTTCAAAATTCAAAATTCGACGTATGGTTTCTACTGAATGCGCGTTGCTTCCATACCATCGTAAAGTCGAAAAATCGCAAGTTGAACCATCGTAAGTCGGGAACTGTCTATATATCAGAGATCTTGCCTTCCAGGAGCTTACAAATCAGATAAGTAGAAAAGATAAGATGTGAACATACATTGCTATGATGTGGCACAATGAAATAAGTGCCATGAAGAGGTGCAATTAAAGTTCTGCGAGAGTCCAGAGAAAAGCGAGTCACTTCTTTTCTCCAAGAAAGTCTTCCTGGAGGAAGAGGCGTTTCAATTGCCCTTTCAAGAGCAAAGAGAGAAGGGCCTTCCAAGGCTTAGGAAGGGCGGGAACTGAGGGGCCTGTCAGGGGAAGGGAGGGGCTTCTCTGGGGAAATGAAGTGATAGTGACCAGGAAGATGCAGAGATAATGCCTTCTGAAGAATCTTGTTCTGGCAAGCTTACTGGGATTGGCTTACTTTGATTTTGCCTAATTTCAGAGTAATTCAGTCAGTGTCTGCACATATAGGTGAACTTCCTGTGCTTTCAATATCTCCAGAATTTCTTATAAAAAATTATGCAATCAGTCTTGCTCTCTCCCTCTCATACCTCCCCATCCCCAAATACAAATATTTCCTGATAGAAGAGAATAGAATAAATACTTAAAGCCAACTCTAAAGAGGCAAGGCCTCTAATTTTCTCCATTAAATAACTGACCTTAACTCTGAGCTACACACTCATTCTCATCAGAAACATCTGGAGGTCGCTGGTCTTGCTTCCTGGGAATGAGGTCAAAAGATTTTGGGCCTGAGAGCAGGCTTGATACTTCTTCAGCACTTTCCTTTGTCTAAAGGTGGCAGTTTTGGGTAACACCACCCTTGTCTGCTTTAATAAAAATACTTCTCATTACTATGAAGTATAATGAACTGCTACTAGAGAAAAAGTTTCCCATTGGCCAAGGGCTTAACCATGGGGCTTTGTTCTTTTATCTTTCTGTCTTGATCTTCCCCTTGTTAAAAGATAAACTGAGGCATATCACATTTTTAAGAGTTTATCTGAGCAAAAATCGATTTGAATTGGGCAGCACCAAACCAGATGTGGTTAGGAGTGCTTCACCACTTATAGAAGCTTGGGTAGAGACTTGATAGAGAAAAGGCAGAAGCAAAGCAAGGAAATTATCTGACTGGCTATAGTAGTTGCCTTATTTGGGAAAGTTTACTTGGTTATTTGTGATGGTTTCTCCTTACATTCGATTTCTTAACCTTGAGATGTCTACAGGTTTAGGTTTGGGTTTGCTTAGGTTTGGGTTAGGTTAGGCTACTAAGGCATTAAATCCACCTTAGTCTAACAGACTTCTTGTTTAATTAACTCCCTCAAACATGGGTGCTGCAGGAAAAGAGGGGCCCATTGTTTTCTAGACCTTAAAACATCCTACTGCTTTTTAAAATGATAGCAAACAACTGATCTGATTGGCTATTTTTCATAAAATTTATTAGAGGACTGTAAGCAGATAAGGAAGGGGTCCCCAGAGAAAGAAAACCAGGCATAGCTTTCTTGACATAAGTGAAGCCGTTTTTGGCCTAAGCCATTTTGTGATCCAAGCCTGGCCATGCCCTTGAACAAGTCTCAGTAATTAATGATCTCAAGGGAACAAAAGAATGCAGAAACAAAGACTGTTAAAGCAAGAGAGGTAACACTAGAAAAGATAATATATCACGTGTAAAGACTCCCAGTTCTGTTTCAGTGGTAAAGACTAGCCTGAAGCGCTCAACCACCAAATCAACTGCAAGCTAAGGGATGATGGTGTTGACATTTTCGGACCCTCCTGACTTCAATTAACGAAAGCTTGGACTCTGCCTACCACCCAAGCCCTTTCATGAATATGTGTGTACCCTTAGCTTAAACTTCCCCAGTTTCGCTATTCGGGGAAACACAGCTTTAGGAAAGATCCCTGGTGTTCTTCTTACTTGCTGCAGGTAATAAGAAATCCTTTCTTCTCCCGATTTTTGGCTTGGTTGTGTCTTTTGGCTCGACACTCACCAAGAGGTTGAGCCCAGTTTTCAGGTAACAGGACTGCACTGAGGAAATTAACCAACTGCTTGAGGATCATATAAACACTCAATTTATGGGTGTTCATTCTTCTGCCCAAGGGAACAGTGATTTCTGCCATGCCATAGCATAAGCAAATTAGATTTGAATCCTATACTTGTGAGATGCTGTATGACTAAAGTCATGCAAATGTCAAAAGGTGAATTCAACAAAAGGTAAGCAGAAATTAGGCTACAGCACTGTTGCAGATTATATTAGGATGCAGATATTTTAATAACCATTAGAGCTTTCTGATCAGTTCCAAGTTAATATTTTCCAGCACATGCTTGTTGCTTGTTCATTGATAAAATGCTGACTTGAATGATTGCACAAGCACAGAACATGTCCCTTTGGAAAGAGATGAACAACAAAACAACAAAATCATTTTACCAGGCATCAAAGAAAAGAAGTTAAGTATTTGCTGAGATCTCAGGGAGGGAAATGAACTCCAATCCTCACTCCCCTTAGATTTGCACAGGATTGTCAAGAGCTGAAGAACTTCAAAGTATAACAAACTGTGGCTCAATTTTAGAAATATGAAGCATTTGGAGTAGCTAATTTGGCCAAATATTTATGTTTTGGTGCATAGCTGAACAGCTTATCAGACCTTCAGGAATTCTTTGTTTTTCATTTTTGTGCTTTTATTTCCTCTCCTATCTCCTCCTCCACTCACTAGAAGAAAAACACCCTTGGGCAATGAAAGTTAAAGATGCTTCTCCATAGAGGCACCAAGCCAGGGCCTAGGGGGGCTGATCCCCAAGCCACTGCCAACTGCAGTCTAAGCAGTAATTTTCCTTCCCCCTGACTCTCTTCTTGGAAGTCCTGGAAAATGTGGAAGTCTCTAAGGCCTTCTAGGAGAGAAAAAGAAACCTTTCCCCTGATGAGCATTCCAACTCTCCTTGAAAGATCTTTTATTGACAGGACTTTAAAAGGCTGCTGCAGAGGGGCTGGCCTTTGTGTCTGCACCAACAGGCAGAGGTAAGGCAGGAGAGTTCCCAGGAACTTCCAGGGTTGAAGGACCAAATACTTTGCCTCTCTTTTCACTACCAATACTCCTTACCCTTCGCTACCTGGGTCCACAGTTTCTCTTCAGTCCTAACCTTAAAGAAGACTGCTCATTTACAAGGAAGAAGAGTAGGTGATACAGAATTTCTAACTCTCCGTGGACACAGGGGCGAGAGAGGCATTTCGATAACCTCTGTTGGAAATTATGCTGACATGGTGGATTTTTGTAAGAAGGGATAGAGGAACCACTATCTTCCTTCAGCTCCAGCTGACCTCTGCTTTCAGGGAGGCCTGCAGTGGCAAGTTCTGCATTTCCTATTAGTTTCTTCACCTCCCAGCCCTGGGGGCTGCTGAACCACACCAGAGATCCCAGGTGGGTCCAGACCAGCCCCTGCTAGCAGAGCCCTACAGCTCCCAGGCTCCACGGCCCACGCTGATTGGAGCACATTCCAGGACATTCCACAGCTGGGAGGCTGGGAGCCTGGGATGTCTGGAACCCACAGGCGGAAGGTGTCCCAGCATGCGTCCCCACGCCAACCACACTTGCCCGAAGATCCCAAAGCACCTTCCAAGGGTGATCTCATGTTCTAACAGGTGTTTATTTCAAAATGTTCATCCCTATGATGGCGATGACTCTCCTGCATGAATGTCACTTTGATTTTTTCACATAACCTATCTCACAGTAAGAACATCATATTGGAAACCAAGAGCTCAACTACTAATTAGATATGGAAACCCCTTTCCAACACATAGGGCTGTGAAATTTAACAATGAGGAAGAATGACCCCTCCAATTCCAACCTTTGAAAGAAGACTATGTAATGTGGGGCCCAGACATATTTCACACGTATTATCGTGTGTGTGTGTGTGTGTGTGTGTGTGTGTGTGTTTGTGTGTGTATCTCATAGTGCTAGTGTTGATGCAGTCTTCAGGACTTCCATTTCCTTATCTATGAAATGGAGATAACACCTGCTTTACAAAGTTCTTATGATCTTGTGGTATTGCCTGGCACATAATAGATAATAAGTGTTTGTTGATAAATACATGGATGGATGAACAAATGTAGTCTTTCTGGGCTTGTTTCCTTAAACTTGCCATGGTTAATTTACAAAGCAATTTGTAGGATTAAATGACATCAAGTGTTCTCAAAATGCTTTTGACACCTGAAACTAATGTTATGTTGTATGTCAATTATACCTCAATAAGAAAATAAAATGTTTTTGAAAACTAAAATTATATAGATTATTATTCATGAGGCCACTAGGTTTCCAGGTATATCAAAACCTCATGAATGGACTTCCCTGGTGGCACAGTGGTTAAGAATCTGCCTGCAAATGCAGGGGATACGGGTTCGAGCCCTGGTCCAGGAAGATTCCACATGCCATGAAGCAACTAAGCCCGTATGCCACAACTTCTGACCCTGTGCTCTAGAGCCCGCAAGCCACAACTACTGAAGCCCATGTCCCTAGAGCCTGTGCTCCGTAACAAGAGAAGCCACCGCAATGAGAAGCCCACGTACCACAATGAAGAGTAGCCCCCGCTCGCCGCAACTAGAGAAAGTCCATGCACAGCAACAAAGACCCAATGCAGCCAAAAATAAATAAATAAATAAATTAATTAATTAAAAAAAACAACCTCATGAGTGTATTTCTCTTCTTATATGCAGTGGGCACTAGACAAACTCCCAGTAGTTATCAGAGAAGAGCTCTGCCCCTCTTGGTTCCTTGTACAACTTGGTTTCTATGTACCACTCTCCTCTCTCTCATTAAAATTATTGAACATGAGTGCTTAAGGTTGGAGAGTTTCAGAGCTTGATCAGATAGATAGCATATGGGTGAAGAGTAGCAGTCCTGGAGTCAAATTGCCTGAAATTGTGCCCTGATTGCATCATTTACTAAGGAACTTAACCCTACTATGTCTTAGTTCATCCACAAAGGGGAGTCACTAGTAGGATCCATTTCATAGGGCTGCCATGAAGGTTGAATAAGATAATATATGTAAAACATTTAGAGAAATGCCTTGCACATGGGAAAAACTCAATCAATGTTACCTGTAACCATTGTTGGTGCTATAATTATTAAGATCCCTTTGTTAATGGAGCTTGTCTAGTGTATGAGACAGACTATAGTGCAAAGCTGGAGAAATGACACAAGCACTAAATAGGTCACCAGTGGTATGCTATGGGTGCAGAGGCAGGAGACATCTTTATTCACCATCCTCATCACCTCCTCCATGGAATCTCTAGTTTGTCACTGTTCCAACATACACAGAATTTTAAAATTATAATTAAAAATAATACCCCAGATTTCATCTGAGGAGCACAGAGCCTAATGTGTCTCATGATGGTCACACAATTCTTCCATTAAAGCAGCTCAGTTTGTGAAGCCATATCACACTGTTGGCTCAAATTGAGCTTTTGGTTAAATAAGACCCCCAGAGCCTTTTTACATCAACTGCTGCCAAGTTACATGTTCTCCATCCTGTATTCTTATAATTCATTTTTGGACCTAAAAACAAGACCTTGCATTTATCCTTATTACATTTCATGTTGCTGGTTTTGGCCCAGCACTGCAGCACATCAAGATAATGAATCTTGATTCTGTCAACTATCTTATGTCTTATTTCTATCCCCTCCAGACTTGTGTCACTAGCACATTTGACCAGCACACCTACTACATCCTCATGCAAGACACTGATAAAAATGCTAACCAAAACAAGGCTAAGAGAATAGCCTAATATTTCAATTGCAGAACCCTCTGCATACTTAAATGTGCCCACTAATCACTTGGGGTATGATTGATTAAGCAGCTTTGAACTCACTGAGTGGTATCCCTATTTCACCATTTTATTCAAAATGCCTTGTTGATATCAAGACACACTGGGTCTACAATATTGTTGAATATCATTTTAAACTTCCCTGAAGTGCTGCTATCTCCTTTGAATTTGATGAGAATAATCATGCTTATATCCAGATTATCAAAAAAGAACATGGGGATATAGTTTAATAGATTAACAATAAATTTATGCCATTTAATTATCACTCTTGTAGTCCCATTTTAGGCTTTAATTTGAAGGGTGCATTTGTTAGGGTATGCTATCTACTGTAAACAAAACAAAACAAAACAAAAATGTCTCCCAAATCCCAGTGACTTAAGACAATAGAAATTTATTTCTCACTCACAAGAAGTCATACTAAGTGTTCCTGGTTGACAGGCTGCTTTCCATGTGTCATTCAGGAAATGTTTCTTCCATCTTATGGCTTCACCCTTTCCTTGGTCTTTGGAGTCCTCTGCATTCAGCAGCTAATAGAGAAAAAGGAGAGATTATGACAGGTGCCGTGTTTCTGTGGTCCAGGCTGGGAAGTAGTGCACATAACCTCTGCATATATCACCGGTTAGAATTCAGTCACATGACCACCTCTACCTGCATGGGAAGTTGGGAAATGCAGTCTAACTATGTGCCCACCAAAAAGAGGAAATGAGTGAGATGAACAGTAAATCCAACTCTAAAACAGACAGCAAACATAATTTAGGTGGGACCCACATATTATTCCAGATCAAGTATGGGGCTAAACCTGCCAGTAGAGGAGTTCAATGAATAAAGAGTTATAAGAACTGGGTTCTTATACCAAGTCTACCATTTATTGGGTAAATATAGACTTGGACAAGACACACAGAACTGTAAGATTTCTGGGTCCATGAGAGCACAGTCTTAGCTCATTTTATCCATTGCTGTACCGCCACCCCTAGCCCAGTGCCTAGCATGTAGTTGGTGCAATAAAGATTTGTTCAATTGTTGAGTAAATTAATGAGTAACCTTTCTGGACTCTTTTCCTTATTTCTAAATTTGCTCTACCTACCTTATAGGTTTTCATAAAGAACAAATGTACTGTAGCTGTAAAAATGCTTTAAAAACTAAGACACTGTAAAAATATAGACTATAACTATTACTCATATTAAGACTGCCATTTGTGTCATATTCCATGGACTGACCTTCTCTGCATTGTTTTCTCTTATCGTACATGGTAGAAAGTAGACAAGCTCAAAAAACCATTTAAGCTAAAGCTCTGCCCACTTACATTTCTCCTATGACTTGAAGTCCAATCACCAATGTTCCTTCTCTGATTAAATTTAGGAAGGAGGCATTGAATTCCTGTTGGTCAGGACATGTGCTAAGATTTGGGGTAACACAAGGACTAATACAACCCATACTAAAATAGATAAAAACACCAGTCCTATAGTTGGGGATCCATCTGACAGTTGTATATACCAGAGAGTACTTGCCTAATTAATAAGAATGTTCAACAGAGAAAAATGAAAAACTTCACTGAAATCAGTAGAAATTATATTTAATTGGAGGCCAGATTACAGATGATCTTATATGCAAGGACAAGGGAATTAAACTTTATGCAACAGGTCTCATGAAGGCCATTGACTGTTGTTAAGCCGGGAAATCACATGGTCAAAGTGGTGTTTTAGAAAGTTGCATCTGAGAGATGGTATCTTACACCACTTGGAGGGTAATGCATTAGAGGGCTACTGCTTCAATCTTAGCATGAGGACTTAAGAGTATGGGAAAGAAATAATAAAGCATAGATGAAAGGATTTCTGATTATGATAATATGGCAGGCTAACATAACTTGAAAACTCTTCCTTCAGGTATACATAGGATTTCAGGATAAAATATAACAAAAACAATTTTAAAAGCAAAATTAAGATCATAGGAAAGAAGGGGAAATGACAGAGGAGGAAGAATAAAACCAAATAAGTTAGCATATGAACTGATGCTCCATTTGCCCTCAGAATTGGAGTCACAAATCTTCATAACCCTTGGAACTCGGGTCTTAATGACCACAGGAGATAAACCTGCACAAGATGGGGTGGAAATGAGACTCCCACAGGAAGCCAAGACCCTTGTAGACCGGAACCATCCGGGAGAATAATGACCAGGAAAAAAATTCCTAACCAGGACAGCAAGATTACATGAAAATTCAATTGTCTCTCTTTGTGGAAAAAAGTCCTTCCTGAGAATTTGAAACCCTGGACCTGGTCTACACATGAATTTGTTTTTTTAAATTGCCCTACTGGAATGGCCCAGAAACTTCCAAGCCAACAAATTAATGTAAAAACTGGTCCCTGACTAGTAATATTTTGGGAGTGTCTGGCAAAAGCAATTACAAAAACACTCTAGAGAAACATTCCACAATCCAGAACACAGGTAGTTTAACAAAAATACGCAATCCCCACACGAGATGAGCTCACAATAAAAGAAATTACAAAACACTGGAGGGACAAATCCGTCACGGGCAAGAGTCAATAGAAATTACAGACAACAGAATTCACCTCCATCACCTCCCACTTCCCAAGGAACTGAGCTACTAAAACAACAATCTGAAAGAGAATATAAAATAAGTCTGTTTAGAATGATTATAGACATTACAAAAGGAAATAAATCTATGGAAGAAAGAAAGAAAGAAGGAAAGAAAGGCAGGAAGGCAGGAAGGCAGGAAGGAAGGGAGGGAGGGAGGGAGGAAGGGAAAAAAGGCAGATTTAAAGAATCAAGTAGAAAGTCTAGAAACAAAATACATAGTTATTGAAATTAAAAACTCAATGGATGGACAGTACATTAGACATACCTTAAGAAGAATTACTAAATGAGAAGACCAAGCTAAAGCAACATACCAGAATTTAGCCTAGGGAAATAATGAGATAGAAAATTTGGAAGGGAAGTTAAGATAGAAAAGGTAGCAAACATGAGAAAGTTCAATTAAGTCCAAAAGGATTTCTAGAAAAGAAGAAAGAATGGAGTCCAGGTAACACTGGAAAAGGTAATAGTGAGAATTTTCTAATTTGATAAAAAACATGACTCCTCACAGTGAAGCAGCACATATAACAATGTGCCAAGGACATCATCTTTGTGATGTACCCTACCTACCGTCAAGCACCATCAGTGAGTGTTCTCTGGGGACTTAGGGCCATCTGGACAGAGCTGTCATTAGCCAAATCAGATGGCCTTGGCCAGAGGACGTATTGTTCAGCTTTGTTCTTTGAGGAATGGATAGTGGCACTCATTTTGCCTCCCTGTACGAAACACATGATTTCTCTTTGAAGTGTCTGAGACATAAAAGGAAAGGGAGGGACCCTGCTGCTCAGAGCCTCCACTTCCCAGGATCAGTCTGGGAGCGTGTAGCACGCGGAGCAGCCTGAGGGGAGCGGACAGGGCCGGGTGCACCTCTAAGCGTGTGCAGTTTTCTGGAGCTCTACACTCTCACGTACATATGCATATGTACAATGAGTTGTGGTTTTTTTGAATTTTTGAATTTTATTTATTTTTTATACAGCAGGTTCTTATTAGTTATCTATTTCATACATATTAGTGTATATATGTCAATCCCAATCTCCCAATTCATCCCACAACGAGTTTTAAGTACATAAATATGCTGTCTGTCCTCTTTGCTGGATCACCTCCTAAACTGGAATTTGAGATTCTTTTCACAGGCTTTCACTGATCTTACACCTCCATTAAGAGATTTTTGGACTTCATCCTATCTGTTCAGATATAATTCAGTTATTATTCTCTGCATTTAAGGGAGACGTTTGCTTTGGGTTTTTGATGTTGGTGGTGATGGTTTTTTACAGCAGAAAGTGACCTCTGCCTTCACTCCTTTTCCTTTAATAGGCACGTCAAGGAGAAGGATTTACGTTACCATTTCCCATGGCAGGCACCACCATATGCAGGAAGAATCAAGGGCCAAAACCCCCTGAAAAGGGACTTTTTAAAAAGTACTATCACCGACACACCCCATTAACAATTCCCCGGGAAGTAAAAATAGAATCTTTGTAATAGAGTCTGACCGTTTTTTCCCTTTCTTTTCCTTTGTGCTTTGTCTAGCTTCACTTGCTCATAAGGTGCCGCGTACAGAGACCTCTCACCCGGCACTTCAGACCAGAACTCCCAGTGCAAAGTGACCGCTCGGACACCTCAGCTCACGGGCCGCGGGCCGAAGCTCTGCTGCTCGACACTGCAATTCAAGATGGCGGCGACGGGGGCGGCGGGCTGTGCGCAGAGACACTGCACATGCGCTGCAATCTGGAGGTGAGCAGCGCAGCTGAGCCAGGCCCCTGAGAGCTCCACCCCTCCCCCGGCTGGCGAGATCCCTGTAAAGCGGCCCCGCCCACAGCCTGTCCCGGGGGTGTGTGCTCTAGAGCGTGAGCTCGCACCTCTCCATGCTTTGATCAAAGAATAAAGCTTTCATTCGCTTCTGAACCAACTCTGCCTCGTTCTGTTGGCTCCAAGGACACAGGACAGGAAGACCCTTGTTGGGGCCCAACCTGAAAGTGTCGGTAACAGTACGACACCACATCTGGTCATTCCTCTCCATTCTGGGGTTTTGAGTATGAGTAGCTCTTGTAGATTTCTGATCGGTGTTCTGCTGGATTTTTTTTCCTTTTAGTGGTACCGTCATGAGTTTCCCAGACGGCACTCATCAGTGTCCCCAAAATATTTCTCCATAGGCTACTGCTCAAGGACTCCATCAGACCCCTCATAACATGGACCCCAGCTGTGCTCTCAGGAGCCAGGTTTCAGAGAACTGTACAGAGCTTCCAGGTTGACACGCAGCACTCCCCCAGCCTAGAAGCTCACTCTCCCCTGGGTACCACACTCCCCGACCAGGGAAGCAGCACAATGCCCAAGAACACTGTCTTATCTCAAGTGACATTTCCTTATTATTCAGTGGTTTCCTCTGAGGGGCTTGTTATATATCCCTACCTCCCAGCAGTGCTCAACCTCAAGCAGCCATGAAATTTTACAAAAAGTTTTAAATTCAACTTTAAAGCCCCTTATGGCAATAGGATGTTGTGTAAATTAAGTCCCAGGAGCAATCCTAGGGACCCCCTAGTACTTGGAATAAGTATATAAACTTGTTTCTGCTAAGAGAATCAAGTTCCACCTGGACACACACACACACACACACACACACACACACACACACAGAGAGAGAGAGAGAGAGAGGAACAGAGAGAGAGAAGCCATTCCTTTAGGACTGTTTGACTGTTATTTAAATAAGTGAGCTACATGATATGCACACACTCACCAGATTATATGCATATATGGTATTACCACCCAAGTTTAAGTTCTAAGGTTTACTTCAATATTTCACCCCTCTGAACTCAGTTATTCAAATATACTGAATGGTGTTTGTTAATGTGCAATGAGTTTTTCCATCAAGACTCTCCAAATAGACTAATGTGTCTAAATTTTGAATTATGTGCTGTGACGAGGTGACATATCAATATTAAGGCACTTCAAAGAGACGCATTTGTGCTGCATCTATTTGACACCAAATATCTTGATGAAAATTGAAAACAGTGAATCTCAAACACTAATTTTCTACATATCCAGATGGTTGGCATTATATGAAGTGTCTGGGTGGTACAAAATGATTCACTCTTAAAAAATAAAATGAGTAAGTTTCCTCATGAATTTTGGAAAGAAATAAAAATCTGGCCACTTTGATAGGATTTTAAGAAATAACTCCTATGAAAGGAGACATTATTTTATCTGATGATTACCCTTGAACACAGAAAGCTATAAGTGTGTCCATTTTCTCTGTGAGCCACCCCTCATGCTCTGCAGGCTCAAGAATAATTTGTTTCCCTGTGTAATAACCAGCTTTGCTTCTGTAAGTCTCTGGTAATGTCACCGTTGCGTATTAGTAGCCCTTTAAATTTTAACAATTTAAAATAAATAATTTTATATAATATGTTCTCTATATGATATTTTATAAGATTATAATCTACCAAATTTATAATATATAAATTATATAATGTAAAGTATTATATAATTACTGTCACTTACATGTAATAATTATGTCATATAATTTAATATTATGTAGCAGACATTATTAAGCACCCAATATATGTATCACCTTAAAAGATGTACAAAATCTAGTCCTTGACTTCAAGAAGTCTACAATTTTATCAGAGAGAGCATTTTGAGTTCTTCTATGCTTTCTGAGAGAGATGTTTTCCCCTAAACACCACTTGGTTCTTATTCCTCCCTGCAGAGGAGTGAGTTACCCGATGTAATTTACAGAGCCCTGGCTGGGATGGGCCACTTACTTCTTGCCCACTCAGAAGCCCTGTGTCTTCTAACCCTGCCTGTGACTGGACAGGGGTCTGTCACATGCTGGGGTTTCATGTATTAGGAAGACTGTTGTTGCAGCACAGCAAAGCACCTTTCTTCAGAACCAGTTTTATTAGTAATAAAATGTTGTTTTGATCTTACCTGCCACTCTCTCCTCTCTCTCCTTCGGTTCAGAACTCAGGTGGAGAGGAGAAGGGTGTAATTTCTTGGGGCCGCCTTCAATCTCAACAAGGGTAAGACTGGTAACAGGTAATTCTAATGCAAAGCACACTGTGATCAGTGCGGTGTGAGTTCCACCTTGGAGGAGGTCCTTAGCAAAAGAACAGTCACTTCTGTCAAGAGGATTGCAAAGAATCAGAATCAGAACCGGGACATCCATGCCAGGGGCCTCCTGCTTCAGAACTTCTTGTTATAATTTTATAGATATAGCACATAATTTAATCAATAAATTTCATTATCAATAACTAAATCTATACATAAATAAATTGAGTTTTTTGTTTCTTGCCACTGGCTGTAAAAATTTAGCATATGATTGTGTGGTGGTCTCCAGAGTAAAGAACTGGTGGAGAAAAAAAAAAAATGATGGGAAATAAAACTAGAGATATAGTTTGGGGATAGAGGCAAAGGATCCTAAATATACTGTGTGTGTTTGGGTCTTTATGCTTTAGGCATTGGGCAGTCATTAAAAGTGTCTGAACAGGAAAATAACCAGCTTTGACGTGTGCTTTAGGAAGATTAATGCGGTACTGCTGTGTCAGGATATCAGGTGCTGCTCAGTGGGGTGAGACTGGAAGCAGGGAAACCTATTAGGAGATTATGGCATTAAATAATGAGAGAGGAAGTCAGATCTTGAACTAGAGGGTATCAGTGCGTATACAAAGGAAAGAAGAAACACAAAAGATACATGTTTTCAACAAAATTGACAGAACTTGACTGCTAATCAAATGCGGGACAAAAAAAGAGGGAAGAATTAAAGATTCTACCAACATTTTGAGCTGGTGGGATTAGAAAACTCTTAATTAACAGAAATAGGGAGAAGTAAATGTTCAGGAGGGAAAAGAAAAAGTTTAGATTTGAACCTATGAAGATCAACACACTGGGAGAATATATGGGTGGAAACTTCCAGCCAGGAGTTGGTGAATCCAGATGGGAACCATGAGAGTTGTCAGGGTGAGAGAGGAGGCTTCAGAAATGAGTCATAAGGACAGTAGAGTTAAAGCCATGAGACTGAATGAGTTTTCCAAGAGGACATATAGAAGAGAGGATGGAGAAGAGGATCAAGGGCAGATTCTTAGGGAAAACTTATCTTTGGAGCTGGAAAAGAAGAGGAAGTGGAGGAGACACAGGGATAAAAGGGGGGATAAGAAAAGTATAAAGGTAAGAATGGCCCAGGCATGGGGACACAGTTGGGGGTGGGGGGGAACAGGGCCAATCATATAAAGTGACTAAGCAAAATGAAAATAAAACAAAAAACACTGCATTTGGTAACCGGCTGACTATTGACCTTTAACAAATTATTAGGGAGGGATAAGAGCTGAAGCCTAATTGCAAGGATTTACAAGGGAGCTGGTGGTATCAGAATGAAGCAGTCGACAAAGACGACTTTTTAAAGAAGTTTTATGTTGGAGAGAGAGTGAAGGCACTTGCCCCAGAGGGGTGGGCAGCAGACTGGAGGGCCAGTGGTTTTGTTTATGTTTGTGGGGTTGGTTTTTTCTTTTTTTCTTTTAATTTATTTATTTATGTATTTTTTGGTTGGTTGGCTGATTTTGGAGAGGAGAAACTCGAATGTGGTTACAGTTAGGGAGCAAGATCCAGTGGCAGAGCCAAAGAGAGGAGAGTAAGAGAGACAGCATGTGAAACAGGGCAAAGCTTTAGGGCAGGTGGAGGAAGTCCAGTCAAGAGACTACGATGGCAGGTCAGCCTAGAAGGAGGCTGCCAAAGGGGCAGGTAGAAGCTGGCGAGGTAGCATCAGAACCAGAGAAGTCTAGGGTGGACAGATGGAACGATGGGGAGACAAGGGAAATGGACCAGATGATGGAGGTGACAGTGGATCAACAGTGCAGTGGGGGCTTCCCTGGTGGCGCAGTGGTTGAGAATCTGCCTGCCAATGCAGGGGACACGGGTTCGAGCCCTGGTCTGGGAGGATCCCACATGCCGCGGAGCAACTAGGCCCGTGAGCCACAACTACTGAGCCTGCGCGTCTGGAGCCTGTGCTCCGCAACAAGAGAGGCCGCGATAGTGAGAGGCCTGCGCACCGCGATGAAGAGTGGCCCCCGCTCGCCACAACTAGAGAAAGCCCTCGCACAGAAACGAAGACCCAACACAGCCAAAAAATAAATTAATTAATTAATTTTTAAAAAAATCCTATGAATCATGAAAGCCAAATGTCTAATTTAATCCTAAAATTACCTTCTACATTGCTACTTTGTAACTTGTGTTGTTCTTAATTACGGTATTAACCAGTCAATGCTTTAACATTTTTTTTTAATTCTAAAAGATGGATAAGTCCAAAACGTATATAAATAGACTAATCTGCATTGCTAGTTTCTGTGTTTCCTCAAAAGAAAGTTTGCCAGATAGAAGACATTTTTGAGATATCATCTGTTATCAGTCTAAGTGCCCTAAGTCTGGGTCTTCTAAGAAGCTTAAATCATGGTGCGGTGCTCGCGCTGCTACTTGTAAAGCCTATTCCTGCTGATAGTACCTGACTCTCCCGCTGATGAGGAAAGTACTGGGAAGTTGGAGTCATTGCAGGATGGTTTTGGCAGAAGCTTTTCTGTTTTTCTCCACCATTGCCTGGCCTGGTTGGGAAAACTGAAGGATTGCTTGATGCTCTTTTGTTTTAGTCCTCTTTACTTATCTTCTGATGTTTCTGGTGGTGTGATTTATATTTAGAATCAGACGCTTTGGATGCTGGGGTGGATGCAGAGGGAGAAAGAGACCAAGAGACTAAGAGAGAATCAGGATGGGATTTGAATGGGGTTTGGATTCTGGGCTTTTCTGTGAAAGGGACAGTCCCCCAGAACTAAAACTCACTATTTACTTTAAGGGTAGTAAAGTTCCCAGCAGAAACAACAACAGCGACTTCACGGCTTCACGTCTGGGAATATTTCTGCTTATGTGGTGCTTTGTGAATCTGTCCAGCGAAAATGCTGGAGAGTCCACAGAGCCTGCCATCCTGGTCATAAGTCTCCTGTCGGACTCTCCATTCAGATGTCTCGATTTAATTATGGCCCCAGCAGCTTTCATTTCTCTCATCAGCAACTTGCCTTACTGTTATGCATGTTGCTGGCTTTGCTTCCAGTAGGCAGCAAATCATTTTCCATATCTCCTTAAGCATCGCTCATAGCTCCGCTTAATATCCCCCCTCCCCCGCTTTGTCCTTGGGCCTCAAGGTGGCAGACAGAATCTGAAAGTTTTATCAGGTATGAAAGTAACTGGGGACTTCTTCAGAAGGCAGAGCCTTGAAGTCAGAGCCATTTGCACAAGAGCGCTAAGGGCGCCCAGCCAGGAAGAAGGCAGACCCTTGGCCAAGGGGTGATTTGTGCTGTGCCAGCCCTCCAGATCTTTCTCACATGTGCCCCTCAGAGTCCCCACCTGGACTCAGGACTGCCCTGCGTGGGCTATGTGCTGTGCCCTGGACCTGGGCTCCCTTCTCCCTTTAGCAGCATTTACCTGCCCTGTGACCTGTTCCTGTCACCACTCTCTTAGGTGAGAAGCACCCAAGGACAGAGGCTACACAGGGAACAGTTACAGAGCAACTCGGGATTTGAATCCCAGCTCTGCCGTTCACTGGCTGAGTGACCTGGGGCAAGTTATGTGACTTCTCTGCCCCTCCCTTTCTTCATCTGTAGAAAAGCAGTAATAATACCCCTATGAATAGGGCTTTATGAAGAATAGTGACTTAAATTGCACGTGAAGCACTCTGTAGTGCCAAATGTGTGTGTTAGTGCCTGAAAAACTTACACCTTCAAGGTGTTAAAAGTGGTCATTGTTTTACGTGTTGTCCCTTCTATTTTTTTTTTTTTAATTAATTAATTTATTTTTGGCAGCACTGGGTCTTCGTTGCTGTACGTGGTCTTTTTCTAGTTGTGGAGAGCGGGGGCCACTCTTCATTGCAGTGCGCAGGCTTCTCAGTGCGGTGGCCTCTCCCGTTGCAGAGCATGGGCTCCAGAGCGCAGGCTCAGTAGTTGAGGCACACGGGCTCAGTAGTTGTGGTACACGGGCCCAGCTGCTCCACGGCATGTGGGATCCTCCCGGACCAGGGCCCGAACCCGCGCCCCCTGCACTGGCAGGCGGATTCCCAACCACTGCGCCACCAGGGAAGCCCCCTTCTATGTTTTTGTTTGTTTTTTGTTTGTTTGTTTTCGTATTTTAATGAGAGCCTTATGGAAAGGGTCCAAGGAATTAACTTTAAAGGACAGAACAATAGATACAAGGTAGAGATCCTCCCATCACTCTTAAATCATACTAATGCAGCTGTCTAAAACATTGGTCCTTCCGGTCAGATATTCCCTACTATTGATACTTTCTTTTAAGCAAGAAGAATGGAGGCTGGGGGTTGGGGGTTAGGGCTGCTTAAGAATCATCACAGATTAAAGACTTAATTAATCCAGGAAGCAAGTTGGTCAGAGCTAAACCAGGGTTACAGTCATTCTCTACAGTAAATACGAGAGTACAAAGGAAAGAACAGTGCATCTAACTACCTGCCATTCTATTTGTAGATTTTATTTTTCCCATCCTCGATACAAAGGTTGGTAGCCAATAGGATGTCCATAAAGTAACAAATGTTAGTAAAGAAAATCACCAAGAATGGGACGTTAATCACACTGACTTAGATGATTCACTTCCGAATGATCCCTCACACATCTCAAATATGTCTAAATATGACTAAAATGTATTCATTAGGAATAAAAAGCAAAGGCAGGCTTAGATGGGTGAAAGCTGGGTTCTGAAGAGTAGAAGCTGAGTCACTAACGTTAAGGTCTCCCCTTTGCCCTGCACTCATGGCTCACCAACATCAGTAGAATCTGAACTCATAAAACGGACTTTGTCGGTGATTACTATTATTATTCCTACTATCATGATTATTTGGCTGTTCAGTTTCTGCACCCTTTTCCAGTTTTGAGAAGATTTCTTTTCCTCTTGATGTTTTCTGGGGCAGAAGCTGAAAACTCCCTCTCCCAGTCTTCCTAGCAGCTGGGACTCAAGACTATGACTGAGGCTCTGCTGTCCGGTGCACCCAGTGTAGCCTTTAGCTAGTGGTGCAAGGAAGCAAAGACAAGGAGGAGCCCCGTTGGCGGTTGGCAACAGCAGTGTCAACAATGTGGACTTTCTAGCAGCAGCAGTGGCTGGGGAGCCCCAGCTGCACATGTGCAAGGTGACTTCAGAGGGCAAGTTGTGATGTCCATCCTGCAAATGTTACCCTCACTAGATGAGCTCTGGAGCAAGATTTTGGCTGTGGTCCTGGCTGCTGCCACGCCTCATTTGTTCCTGCTCAGTTTCTAAGCCTGGTTCTGAAGTCTATGAAATACACAATATCCTTCTATTAAATTTTTTTCTCACTTAAATCAACCACATCTCTTTCAGTTGTTTGCAACTATAAAGCCCTGGCTAATACAACTGGTGAGACAAGTTTTTACTATGACGGCTGGGATTGCCAGCCATCTGCCAATTTTCTCCGTTTCATCTTTTGGTAGTAGAACTCCGGATTTTCGCTTCATGCATAGCAGCATCAGGTCCTGATCTTAAAAAGAAAGGGTGTATGCTAATTCTATCATCTGTGTCTTTCCTGGGTCAGTTCAATTGATTGATTTTCTTTCCCCCTCATTATGTGTTGTATTTTCCAGCTTTTTGGCATGCCTGGTAATTTTTGGCTGGATGTTAAACACTGTGAATTTTATCTTGTTAGGTGCTGAATAATTTTGTATTCCTGTAAACATACTTGAGTTTTGTTATGGAACGCGATTAAGTTACTTGGTATATTAGTCTCCTGAGGCTGCTGTAACAAATTACCTCAAATGTAGTGGCTCGAAACAATAGAAATTTATTCTTTAGGCCAGAAGATGTCAGCAGGGCATCTCCAGAGGCTCCAGGGAAAAATCCATTTCTTGCCTCTTCCAGCTTCTGGTGGCACCCAGCATCCCTTGACTACATCACTCCAATCTCTGCCAGTTATTTTCCCAGTGCCTTCTCCTCTCTGTGGGTCTGCTTTGCCTCTGCCTCCTTCTTACAAGAACACTTGTGATGGCATTTGGGGCTCACCTGGATAATCCAGGATGACCTCTTCATCTCAAGATCCCTAACATAGTCACATCTGTAAAAATCCTTTTTTCAAATCAGGTAACATTTATAGGTTCCAGGGATTAGGACTTTTGTCTTTGGGCCACCGTTTATCCCATCACACTTGGAAACAATTTAATCTTTTTATGTCTTGTTTTAAGCCCTGTTAGGTGGGACCAGAGTAGTGTTTAAGCTAGAATTCATTTTACCCCACTACTGAGGCAGAACCCTCTGAGAATTCTACTTGACATCCCATGAATTAGGAGGTTTTCTACTCTGGCTAGTGGAAGAGGAACTATTCTTGCCTCTGTGTGAGCTCTACAGAATTTTCTTTCTAGTACTCTCAGGTGATGCTTTCCCAGGCCTTGGCTAGTTTCTTCACACACATGCAGTGATCAATGCTCAGATGAGACCCGAGGGTAGGGTTAGGAGGACTCTGCAGATCTCCAGAGTTGTCTCTGTGAAGCATTCTCTTTCCCGGTACTCTGCCCTGCAAACCCTAACTACCTGGGCTTCCTGGGACTCCCAGCCCCACTCCCTCAACTCTGGATTTCCCCATCTTGCACCACACTCTGGGACACCTTCAGGGCTCACCTCATTTGTTTTCTTTCTCTCAAGGATTGTTGTCCTTTGTTGCCTGATGTCCTACATCTTGAAAACCATTGTCTCGTGTTTTGTCTTGTTGTTTGGCGTAAGAGGATAAAACCAGTCCCTGTTACCCCATCTTGGCTGGAAGGAGAAAGCACTGTTTTTTAAAAATAATAATCATGACCAAGTGTGCCCTCCCCTTCCCCTTTCTCCTTTCTTGCTCACTGGAATATGGGTATGATGGTGGGAGGTGGAGCAGCCATCTTGGACTATGAGGTACAGCCCTGCACTGCCTGCCCAGACTCTTACATACAGAGAGATACATTTTTATCTTGTTCAAACCATTGTGCTTTTAGATCTCTCTGTTTCTCTGGCTTCACTGGTACCCAATTAATAGAATTATTTACAAAACATCATAGTATCATCTCTTTTTGTCCTTTCTGGCTGAGAGACTTGAAAAATGATCCTCTGGGCCACAACAGCAGTCTACAGATAAACCCTCCTCAACAATTCAAAAATAATTTCTAATGGGAATCAGTGCATATGCAAGTGTGTGTACCTTTGTGTGTGTGCATGTGTGTGTTGCATAGATCAACAGACATTGTAACTTATTTTTCTTTTAACAAAATTTCTAAGCACAATAAATAACACTTAATAGCATTATGACGTCTAACTTCTAGTCTAGGTGCCATGAAACTATGACCTGTGGCCTAAATCTGGCCCTTCACTTGGTTTTGTACAACCCACAAGCTAAGAATGGTTTTTACATTCTTTTAAATAGTAGAAAAAATCAAAATATTTTTTTGACATGTGAAAATTATATGAAATTCACATTTCAGTGTCCATATATAAAGTTGTATTAGAACACAGGCATGCTCATTCATTTATACTTGTCTACGGTGGCTTTTATGCTTCAATGGCAGAGTTGAGTAGTTGTGACCAAGACCGTGTGGCCAGCAAAGGCTAAGGTATATACTATATGGCCCTTGCCGAGAAAGTATCCTGACCCCTATTTTAGTCCAAAGAACACTTTTTTAAGCTTTAGCTCTATCGCTTAATAGGCATTCGGATGGCATTGGTATGTGATATAAAGAGGATCGTCATGTAGAGCAACAGCAAATAATAGGCACGAAGTTCACTCACAGTTCTGGGGCATGTAAACAATAGTGCGTTCACACATCACAGTCAATAGCTGTTGGGCATTGCTGTTCCCCAGGTATTTCAAATCACCATGGAGCACACAGCCTAACCAAGGTTTGCTACTCACTCAGCCCACCAGATTTGGAATTAGACTATTCTTGAGGTTTCCTCTCACGCCTACCTCCAGAAAGAAAAAGGAGATTCATATTTTTTTAAATTTTGTTTATAAATTGTGTATTGAAATATTTCAAATCTTCAGAATTCAGATTGACCAACAGTGCAACCATACTGTAATGATATATGTGCCTCTCTCTTTGACATAGAGAAGAATCTTTCTTCTGTCTCATGCTTTATTCCACGGGTCAAAAGTTTCAGAGAACTGTTGACTAATGAGAGAGGGAATGCTCACTTTATTACTGATTCTAGTAGGATTCTAAGTTAAAAACCCCTAAACTGTATGATCTCTCAAGCTCTGTTCATGTCTAAGGGAGAAGTAACATTTGTCAAGCACTAACTGTTAGATACAGGAACACGGCCAACTCAAAGGGTGACGTTAATATGCTGTGGTCAGGAAATTGAGGAAAAGTGGAATATAATCCTAAATCTCCCACTTTTGAAGACCTCCCTGAGAGAGATAGGAGTACTGATTACGAAACCAGATAAAGCAATATGTTCTCAGCAGAGTTTGGATCCCATATGCAATGTAGGATCCAGGGAGCCAGGCTGAACCCAGGGAACCCCTCTTTTGTTCCATGGAAGAGAGGCCTGAGGAGGTGTATCTGTCAATCTCTGCATCAAGGGTCAAAAACACTGGATTGAGGGAAGGCTCCACCCAGCAGAAGCAAGACTTGCTTTGAGGCTTAGACAGGAGCTGGCTTGGGCTCTCCACACAGGTGACCGGGTCAGGCCAGTGGCCCTGGAGGAGGGTGTCTGAGGAGTGAGGAAGAGATGACAGGTCTTCCCAGCTCTGAGGAGCAAGATGTGGACCACCTAACCTCATCAACCTCAGAAGTGGAAGAGAAAAGGTCAGGAGAGGGAGTTGACTGCCTCCACCTCTGAGACTCCTTAGTCAAAAGGAGCTGGGGCTTCCCTGGTGGCGCAGTGGTTGAGAATCCGCCTGCCAATGCAGGGGACACGGGTTCGAGCCCTGGTCTGGGAAGATCCCACATGCCGCGGAGCAACTGGGCCCGTGAGCCACAACTACTGGGCCTGCGCTCCACAACAAGAGAGGCTGCGATAGCGAGAGGCCCGCGCACCGCAATGAAGAGTGGCCCCCGCTTGCCGCAACTAGAGAAAGCCCTCGCACAGAAACGAAGACCCAACACAGCCAAAAATAAATAAATAAATAAATAAATAAATAAAATAAAATGTGTTTATCTCTTTAAAAAAAAAAAAAGGAGCTGACTGCGGCTTCAGAAGAGAGAAAGAGGCAGCAGGAGCCAGATTCCTGGACAGGCATGGGACCTTTATCTCAGCTCACTGATGTCCCCCACAGGCACAAAGGCTGATAAATGTCCTTAAAGCTGACCAACCACGGCTGGGGGCGGAGGGGTGCGGGGGAGGAGAAGTGGGGGTAGACAGGAGGAGTGTTGAGCTCCCCCTGGAGGCCACAGCCAACTGCAGACCAGAGGCATCCAAGGTTGTTTCGAGCTGACCTTAACAACACTCCTTTGAGGTGGTCTAACTGTGTCCATTTAAGCAAGGAAACTGAGATTAAAAAGGCTCAGAATTTGGGGAGACAATGGGACATAGTGGAAAAATCATAGGCTTTGGAGTCAAACAAACCTAGGTGACTTAGCCAGCTATTGACTATATTATGTAACCAAGCTACTTTGAAGTGTTTATGTGAAAATAAAGTGAAATCATATTGCATGTGCAAGACTAGCATTAAGTCTGGCATATGGTAGATGTGCAGTAATTTTAGTAATTTCTTTCTTTGTCCAAGGTCACAGGGTCAGTAAACAGCTACAGGAGCTGGGGTCGATACCCTGGTCTTCCTGATCCAGAACCCCAGGCATCCTGCCCTCGGTGATGACTTCCTCTCAGCTTCCTGCGAGAATAAAACCCAGGTTCCCCTTTAAAAGACCTTTCCCAGAGCGTCCCTGGTGGTGCAGTGGTTGAGAATCTGCCTGCCAATGCAGGGGACACGGGTTCAAGCCCTGGTCTGGGAAGATCCCACATGCCGCGGAGCAACTAGGCCCGTGAGCCACAACTACTGAGCCTGCGCGTCTGGAGCCTGTGCTCCGCAACAAGAGAGGCCGCGATAGTGAGAGGCCTGCGCACCGCGATGAAGAGTGGCCCCCGCCCGCCGCAACTAGAGAAAGCCCTCGCACAGAAACGAAGACCCAACACAGCCAAAAATAAATACATTAATTAATAAATTTAAAAAAAAAAAGATCTTTCCCAGTTAAGCTGGTTCATCTTCACATCTAAGAAATAAGATGGTTCCCAAGCAACCCCTTTTTAGGGCTAGAGTGCTGTTCTTCCCCACAACCTCTTCACTCTCACCTCTGGGGAAATATAAACACTCCTTGGTGAGGGGCTGGAACTCAGAAGGCTGGCCAGCCTTGCCTTTCCCAGTGATTTTTTTGAGCTCGCAAGGGAAACCCTTGAAGGGAATCCCTCTGAGCAGCAAAGTCCATCCCTTTTATGGACAGATTCTCCTGCTGCTGCATAGCAAACCCTGAGCAAATTGTTTTGGCATGCACAAGGCTACAGATGTTTTTGTCCAAAAGGCAAACATGTTTCTCTGAATTCATAACAGCAGCTCAGTTTTAAAGGTTTTCCAATCCCATCGAATGCCTCCTCTAGCCAGACATTTCTCAAACTTAATAAAGAGTAAGAGGCTAAAGCTAAAAAGGGTCCCCCTATTTACAAAAATGATTTGTGCAACTGGCTACTTCTAAACTAGGGTCTCTCAACCTCAGCACTATTGACATTTTGGATAAGGCTTTTCTTGGCACTGTGGAATGTTCAGCAGCATCCCTGGACTCTACCTATTACCTGCCAGTAACACTGCCCCGTCCTATCCTCTCAAGTTGTGACAATCAAACATGTCTCCAGACATTGTCAAATGTCCCCTGAGAGTTAAAATCACCCCCCCACCTGGGAACCACTGCTCTAACAGACCTGGTATGACATTTAAAATGGGTTTTAAGACTCTGGTTTTTAACCCTTCCTTCCACACTGGACAACTCAAGTCATTAGTGAGCCAAGTGGGAATTTGGGGGGATGCCAAGTATGAATGAATTTAAGGGTGCTGAGAACAGTGGTGCATAGCATACTACAGAGATGTTTGCCATCTTATTTCTAACTCACTTAATGTCAGGACAAGAGGACCAGGGTAGGGCACTGAACCAAACGGACCCTAAACTACCCATTAGATGAACAAAGCTTTTCTGAAATATTAAAATCCCAGGCCAAGATACAGAAACTGCATAGGAACTTCAACGTACCCTGAATGCACTTCACTTGAGATCTCATTTAATCCCTGTTAGTAATAAAAGATATAGGTGTCATATCTTTTTTAGAGGGAACAAAAACTCGAAAAGGTTAAGTAATTTATCCAAGGTCAGTCGGCTGATAACTGGCAGGGAGGGGCTTAATACTCAGAGCTGGATGGGATGATAGTTAATATTAGAGATCAACGAGTGCTCATGTTTGGCCAAAGATTTGAACACATCAATTCTTTTAACCATATTGTTTGGGTTACTGTTATTGTAATATTGGGACAGAGGTCAATTTGGCCTTTCTCATTTAGCGATTTTTCCCATCCTTTCGGGTCAGGCAGCCCAGATGCTGGATTTGTCTTTTGGATCAAACACAATGCCTTACTCTTCTAACTGCAGTCACTCTGACTCCCTCTTCCCTTGACTGGTTAGCATCTAGCGCCCCTGGAGTCACTACGACCCCAGACAGTTGCTAGTTCTCGGCCTGATGTCTCTACATCCAGAGCGGCTAGGTTCTCTGACATGAGCTATCCTCTGGAAATTCAGTCCCAGGAGTTAACTGCAAGTCCCATTTCCTACATTCACAATGAAGTCCATCTGTCCTTCTCGTACTTATCTTATTGAAAAAGTCCCGCCCCTGCCCCCCCCCCCACCGAAGGTACTGTGGATCAATGGAAGTAAAACTTTAGACAATAAAAAGGAAAGGAGGGCAGGGATGGAATAAGAAGTGGTAATGCAGTAAGGAATGCAAAATACTGAAGATTACACAACACAAAACTGGATAGAGGGGAACACTAAAATCAGAAGATTAGGAGAAGGAAAGCAAAGAGAGGGAGAGTGGTCAAAAGATGGGAAGGAAAGAGATGAGAGAAACTGAGCCAGAAGAAAGGAATATTATAAAGAGAATCTGCCCCAAAGCCATCTTCTTGACTACTGATTTCTGGTTACCTTTTTTTTTTTTTTTCCCTTCAATTGAAGTGTGGTTGATTTACAATATTGTGTTAGTTTCAGGTGATTTTTTTTAATTGAGATAAAATTGGTATATAACATTATATAAATTTCAGGTGTACACCATTATAATTCGACACCTGTATACATTATAAAGTGATTACCAGCAAAAATCTAGTAACCAGCCATCACCATACAATGGACCGCCTTCACGCATTTCACCTGCCCCCCCCCACCCTCTTCCCCTCTGGCAACCACCAATCTGTCTTTCCGTAACTATGAGTTTCTGTTTTGATTGTTTGTTTTGGTTTGTTTTCTTCTTTTAGATTCCACATAAAAGTGAGATCATACCGCATTTGTCTTTCTCAGTCTGACTTATTTCACTTATATAATACCCTCAAGGTCTATCCATGTTGTTGCAAATGGCGAGAGCTCATCCTTTTTCAGGCAGTGTAGTATTCCATTGTATATATCCACCACATCTTTGTGCACTCATCCATCGATGAACACTTAGGTTGTTTCCATATCTAGGCTATTATAAATAATGCTGCCATGAAAATGGTTAGCTTTTAATTTGAGCATTTACCTGTGAATAAATGGCAAGATGTCTGTGCACAACTCATATAGTAAAAACTTCCACTTATTAGAACCTGACCTTTCTAGATTATTAAATTAGCCAGAATGGTTTAGCTATACTCTAATTTTAGGAGAAAGATGCACACAGAGTAAAAAGCTACTGTTAGGGGTTCAAAGAAAAACGCCATGGTGGATCTTCAGTATAGATTCACCCATACGTAGTGCCAAATGGAACCCCCATCACAAAGTACTGAGGTTGCTTTCCATAAACCACACCAGACAAGTGGCCCCACTACTATAAAATCCTACTTACATGATCAAAATAATCTTCAAACCACTGACTCAAAATCCATAAATATATAATAGTTACCATTTATTGATCACTTACAGTTATTCCTACAGCAATGCTGTAAGATGAGGACCATCGTCCCCATTGACAGGGACGAACACATAATGGCCAAGAAAGGTTGAGTAACTTGCCCAAGGTCACACAGCTAGTCACTGGGGTTGGCTCTAGACCCCTCAGTCTTTCCCCTAAGCTGGGTCCACCCCTCCCCCTTCCCACTTCCCCTCCCGCAACACTGCCATCTGGTTATGGTCAATGCACAGTTTTTGCTAGAGTAGACCAGTAAACTCAGACATTTTTATCCACAGAGGCTGAAACAAAATCATGCTTTGTGCTCAACTCATAGAATTGTAGAATTCCAGGGCTGGCAGGGACACCAGGTCATGAAGTCCCCCTCTCTTTTTTTGCAGATGAGCCAAACCAGGCTCAGTGAATTGAAAGGTCCAAAGGCACTACAGCTAACTAGAAAATTAAGTCGAATTCCCTATTCTTTAAAAATATCCTATTCCTTTCAGAGTTTCCCCTGGGGGCACATTCTTCTCTCCCAGAGGGCTGCTTTGCTGCTCTCACGCCAACTGTGGGCGCTCTGGAGCCTCCCAAAGGCACCATCTTGCGTCCCTCCAGGGTGGGTGGGGCTACAGTAGGAGCAGCCCCCGGGGTTGCTGTGGTGCAGGTTGGGAGGAGCCCCGAGGTCTCTTGGCAGACCACAGCTTTGCTCAGAAGCTATGCGGCAAAAACAAAATCAGCAGTCCCCAGCTCCCTGCTTGATACTATTACTTTTATAATCTATGGTTCCCTTTAAATATCGTGTAACATAACAGGCTTATAATTCAAAACACATTTGTACAAAATGTAAAAGACGTACTCTACAAGCCCATGAATACAAGAAGCAATGTTCCCTTCGGGCCTCCTATTGAAAGCCGACAATACTTCTTCAAACAATCTGACATTTTTTTGCCTCTTTGCTTTCACACTCCGCATTATCCACTCACTGTTGTTTTCCTATCGATCAACTCTTAAGTTTCGCCTGGGTCCTCTTGCTGGTATGTGAATGCACGTTAAGCGCTTGTTTTCTTTCAGGACAGACATTCCCCGCTGTGCTTTTCCTGGATTTGGACTATTTTTATTATTTACTTTATGTTGCCATGGAGATGGGGAGATCACAGATGTTCCGAGTTGGAATCTAGGGCCACAGGAGACATTTATCACTGTACTTTGGATGAAGTGGGCTCTTGTTCCCTGTTTCTGCAGAGCCAAGTGTTTATTTTGTAAAGAAGTTACTAATGAGGACTCAAGCCTAATAAATAATCCGAAACTCTCCTTCACCTCCACCGCACAACAGTGAGTGATCTTACTAGAGTGCAAGGTGTGGTTCTTGACAGTACAGAGATAAGCAGCTATCTGTTTCTTCCCTTGTAGGAAACAGAATGATGCCTCAGAACAAGGGACCCATTCATCATTGTTTCCCAGCCCCCCGAGAAGAGAAACTGTCCCAATTTATTTCAACCATGCTCTGCCAGGAAACAAAGAACCGGGGGGCTCACCAGGATGCTGCCATCATCACTGATGAACGTTTGCAGGATATCAGTGAACAAAGTGTGAGTCTGAACAAAATAAACTATGGTGGGCAATGCTTACAAGGCTACATGCTAAAGCCACACTGTTTAGTTACTACCCAGAGTGGGGGTAGTAACAGCAACCTTTATTATTTTCAAGGCTCTGCGGAGCTCTAAGTACAACTGAATTGAACTAAAGATAAAAATAAGGACACAAAAACTCACTGCAGGTGAGCTTTTTGGAGACTGAGCCCCAACATTTTAGCTTTTAAACAAGTACCTTATAGTGTTCATTCTCCTAAGGGCCACCTGAGGTAAATGGTGGTTATCGTCTCTCTGTCCAAACCAAATCGGGGTCCTTAACAGTTCCCTTCTGCACACCGGAAAGACCACTGATGTCTAAAGAAAACAAAGGAGATAAACACGATAATGGCAAAAGACTGTCCCCACTTTATAATATTCCAGGGCGTCAAGCAATCACTCCTAGTTGCCCTCTCCAACTACCAAGACCTCTCACTTGATCCCCTTCTCTCACTTTTTCTATGGGACTCTGATGACCGCCCCATTTTCTTGGACCCTTGCTACTTGACTTTTTGGCTCCCTCCAGGCTTTACCTGGGCACTGTGTTTGAGATTTTCCACTGATCTACATCAAGTTCCCTTAACCAGCCCCATAACCTCCTCCTGCTCCCAACCCTTGTTTTAGAGACCCCAGTTCAACATTTACCCTCTAAAAATATTTGGACCTAGTTTTTCATCCTTTCTATCGCTCCTCTTTCTTTTTTTCTTTCACCCTCACTCTTTCTCCACCTCTCCCTTTCCTTCTGGTTTGAAGCTCACATTTTCTCTTTAAACAATCATTTTTTCTTTCCCAGTAGCTTTTGTAATTTGGTATGAAAATTAACACATCTATAGCTAAAACATTAAAAGAGGCAATAGTGGCAGAAAGAACGTTGGACTAGTTTAAGGCTTTAGTTCTCACATTTACTAGCTGTAGGATATTGGGAACGTACGTAATGTTCCTAAACCTAGGTTTCCTCATTTGAAAAATGAGAATACTAGTCTACACTAAACAGAACTGTGAAACTAGCATGGAAGAAAACCCCTGGTAGAGTCTTACTAAAAGGTGATTCATTCATTCAACTGAACTCAAAGATTCATTTGGCAAGTGCTATTCATCTAGGTATGACATCTAGGTAATGGTGATGATATTTTCAGAAAGTAAAAAAATCCAGGTACAGTTGTCAAGAACTATGAAGAGTCTGAGGTTTTACCCTTCTTATAAGCTAGTAAGTTAACCTGGTACAGTTGTTTAAGTGCTGGCAGAAGACACAAGACTACTGCGTCAGAGACAAAGGACTTTGTTATTCACAACAGTAACAGTAGTTGTGTTTTGGCATTTTTCTTGTGCCAGATTCCGGAATCATGATCTCCATTGGGCAACATGAAGAAGGCCAGGTGACAGCTGCACACACAGTGGGTTGCTTTCCAGGAGAGGAACCCTGAGCTAAGGGAACCTGAACCCATAATAGAGGTCCATAAATCATGCCTGCTCTTTGCTCCTGGAGGTGACGCCGTCTCTAACTTCCAAAGCTGTTTACTATATAAATATCATTGAAAAGATCATCTAGAAGAAAGTCAGTGCCTCTGCTTATAGAACATCCAGAAATGCAAGAGACCCATGGAGAATTGTCTCCAAACAAGAGCAAACTGTTTGTCAAGCATCTGCCTAATCCTAGTGACAAATGGACAGAATATTTGAAATTTGAATGTAAGTTCAAGTCTTCTAGGTCCATCTGCACTACAACAGAATCTATATTAAACAATGGAAGACTACTAATTGTGACATAAGTCTGAACAGTAATTTACTACAATTTAAAAACAGCTAAGGCCAGGATTCATGCATTTCTAAATACAGAACAAGTCTTACAGACCATCTTTATTTGGCCACTTATCTCAGTTCCCATCTGAGATAACATCATTATATTAAGCTTTCCTTACTTTCCCATTAAATAAACAGATATAAATATGTAATTTATAGCAGTAGTAAGAACTCAAGCTCAGGAGTCAGCCTGCCCAGGCTCAAAATTCAGCTTAACCACCATAGAGTGACCTGGAGAGTTATTTAACTTCGCTGCTTTATTTCTGCTTCTGTAAAATGGAGATAATGATAGTGTTTTCTTCGTAAGATTGATGAGCAGATAAAATGTTATAATCCATGTAACATGCTTAGAACATGCTCAAATAAATGCTAGCTATTTTTAATAGTGAATATTCACACAATCCTTTGGATATAGTATTCTTCCTCAAGTGCCAGACTTTTAAAAATGTATTCAATCTAGAACCTAGGATTTCAGAATATATCCACAGGCACTTATAACCAAAACTGCTCTCCCTATTTTCTGCTCCTCACCACTAACCTACTTAAGTAGGGTTCTATGTAAATAAGGAGAAAGACAAATCGGTACCAAATAAAAGGTCCACCTTCCCTGAGCATTCATACGGTTAGTTTCAAGCTTTATTTCCATTCCAAGAAGAATGTTCTTTAATAAACTTTATTCATGTACTTAAGGGAGATGAAGAGAATAGCATTTATGGATTCTTATCTGGAAATAATCTGAGTTAGTATTATTGTCTTTTTGTTTTAGCTGTAGCCCAAACATTCTATTTAATGACTAAGTTGGTAAAGTCCTAAATAGGAATCTGTCTATTTATGTTTTCTTAGTCTTTTTAATTCTTGAATTCTCCAAAGGCAATCAGCACAAGAAATCCTGGGGCTCAAGGAAAATGTTTTCCAATCCACTAAACACATACTACCCTAGTTATAATTATCTGTGCCCTCTTTCAGTTGGAGCTGGAAGGGCCTTTGCAATCATGGCTTCAAACCCTTTGCTTTGTGGACCAGGAACCCAGCCAGCTGAGGCAGACGGTTCCCAGTCAGGGAGTGGCAAAGTTGTGAGCTGGGTTCCAGTGCTGTCTGATGCTCTGCATCATACCTTTCCTTCTGCCTCACCACTTTCTATCCCCTTATGTTTCCTTCATTCTCAGCATCAAAGCAGGTAAATTTAGTTCGTATTGCATGAAATGTGTTGAATGAGGTGTATTGAATGGAAACGAAATGTGTTTCATTTTAGTTGCTGGTGCTTTATTCTGCAGTTGTGAACAAGGTAACAAGGTTACCCTGATTTCCCAGTTGGGCTCTTTCAGCTTATTAAAACTACAGTGGTCCTCAGGGTGGTGACACTATCCGGTTTGACACTGTGATGGCAGACACATGATATTACACACTTGTCAAAACCCATAGAATGTACAACACAAGGAGTGAACCCGACTGTAAACTATAGACTTCAATTAACAATACTGTATCAATATTGGGTCATCACTTCCAACAAGTCTACCACAGTCATGCAACATGCTAATACTAGGGGAAACTGTTGGGGAATAGAGAGGTATCAGGGAACTCTGTACTCACTCCTCAGTTTTTCTGTAAACCTAAAACTGCTCTAAAAAAAATAAAGCCTGGGGGCTTCCCTGGTGGTGCAGTGGTTGAGAATCTGCCTGCCAATGCAGGGAACACGGGTTCGAGCCCTGGTCTGGGAGGATCCCACATGCCGCGGAGCAACTAGGTCCGTGAGCCACAACTACTGAGCCTGCGCGTCTGGAGCCTGTGCTCCACAGCAAGAGAGGCTGCGATAGTGAGAGGCCCGCGCACCGCGATGAAGAGTGGCCCCCACTTGCCGCAACTAGAGAAAGCCCTCGCACAGAAACGAAGACCCAACACAGCCATAAATAAATAAATAAATATTTTTTAAAAAGTAAAAATAAAAAAATACAGTCTGGGAACTCCCTGGCGGTCCAGTGGTTAGGACTCTGTGCTTTCACTGCCGAGGGCGTGGGTTCAATCCATGGTCGGGGAACTAAGATCCCACAAGCTGCGAGGCCAAAAATAAAATAAAATAAAATCTATTATATCTATTTTTTAAAACCTACAGTGGTCCAACCTTGTTATATTTGAGAGATAGTGTGGTAATGGAGTTTCTTTACCAATAAAAATAGCCACAAACAAACAAACACCAGTAATGTCTTATCTCATTTGGCCTCTGTCTTTGGTATGAAAAAGTCAATTCTAGAACTCATTAATCATATTGTTTACATCCAACATGGAAATATACAATGTAAATATTGTTTCTTAATAAAATTGACAATTTGTATGGCACTATGTGGTTTTGAAAGAAACTGTCATCTTATCAATAGCTGGTGCACATCTGCTCAACGCACAGTGAACACTGAAATGAATTCTGTTAATGGTTTTGAACTGTTCCTTCTGAGTTTTTTCCCTGCCATTGTTTTCGTACTGTTTGTACAGCTAGCTTATATTTTTGCCAGTTTCTTTGATGGCTTGTTAAAAACTGATCTAAACACCTTAAAATTTCTTCTTCTTCGTGCACATGTCAAAAGTTTTGAAAAGTAATAAATCTTTCTCATATTTGTCTGCATGAACTTATAACACAAAAGCAAGCAAAGCAGAGTGTTGTCCACCGGATCCGTGAAGATTTTGAAAATCTTAGCCTTTGAATTAATTCACCAAGCACATTGGGTAATAATTCTTGAATTTTTCACTATACTCTTGTCAGACAATGGTAGTGGTTGAATTTTTATAGTAGCCAGTTGCCTTGTTAGTAATGGAACGTTTAACGAGGTTTTCCCTGATGGAACATTCCATCCTGTCTCCCAGAGCCCATCTACTTTGAATGATGCTGCGTGTGAAGTTTCATTGTCAGATTTAATTTTAGTTCATATTCAGTTTTCTAGGAACAGTAATCTCAAGACTATAAGATGTAAGATGTCAATAGCCTTCTTTTTATTCTCACTATATTCTGTTTCAGAATACCACTGTAACTTGGCAGGCATTGTAGAACTATTTTGCAAATTTTTACTGCATGAAGTACATGCAGTAACTCTTAGCACCATAAAAGGTGAACCCCAGTGACAAATAATAATTACTGTTCTTCTTGTCTTTGCATGACTTTATGAGATACTTTTCCACACATGGCCTTCGTTTTCTGGAAAGATGCTTCATTCTGGTCAGACTTGTCATGATTAGCTTGATCCTTTTCTTGTTATAAACATAATTATTTCATCTTACAATGGGGGGGATAAATATAAATATAAACATAAACTCTGTCACAGAGATACATACATATATATGTATCATACCTGTAAATAGAAAGATTGAAAAGACAGAAAAATTAATTCATTAAAACTACAATAATATGATACTATCATAATGCAATGCATTACATGTCCATTTGATATTGTACAACTGATTTCCACTCCATGAGGAGAACACGTGCTAAACACATGCACCCAAGCCTTGCCCAGCATTTAATGGAGCGTGGTCACTCCCATGTTAATGGAGGGTATGCACTTGTAATAATTTACCCAAGGGGACATGCACAGGCCTGAATTCAGGAACAGAGCGGAGCAGAGCTACAAGCTCTGTTCAGAGGAACAACTATCCATAAAGCATTCAAATATATACACAGAGACACCAAGAGAAATGCTATTTCCAGGTCTGAATTAAACCAAGCTCACCCAGCAGTACAAATAGTGGTGGTCCCTAATATGCTAAAATCTGGTGCATGTCAAATTAGAGTGTGTGTTTATTGTCATAGTTTCTTTTTTAAATAGTTGAAGTGTATATATTTTAAAAAGAAGCCAGAGTTCTACATTTATGGAATCTTTGCAAGCAGGCATATGCTTGCTCCGTGGATAACATATGACAATGCAGGAATGGAACGGAGCCAAACAATCAGGAAAATGAAGCCCCCTCCCCTCCTTAGGCAAACATGAAACCACAGCTGGTGCCAGCATGTAGAGATGCAGAGGAAGAAATGGCCTGAGAGAAGGAGAAGCCTGAATACAGCAAGATCTTCTCCACAGAACTTTTCTGAGAAGCAGACAGAGTCTGGCAGAGGAGGGACCCAAAGGGCTGGACACACCCTGCCAGAGGAAGAGCAAGTGGTGCAGGAGATGTAGGAAGACGTTGACTCGCCATCTCTGTGGTTGTGCAGAACCGTGTCATGAGGCTGGAACTTCTTCCTCTCCTCCAAACAAGCCCTCGCAGTTCAAGACTTCCCTTCTCTCTGCTGTTTGGAGTCATCTGAAATCCCTCCATCTCCACTTCTTTTTTTCACTTCATTAGCTTGGGTGTGTGCCTTTTCCAAACTAGTGTTCTGTGGATCATCATTCCGTAGGAAGAAAGTAATTTTTCCACCTGGGATTATTATTAAGTTAAACTAAATTCAATGAGTTTCTTTACTGCAGAATATCAAGCCTTTACTTATACTAATGTTTCTTGGGAATGCCCAAGGGAGGTTATCATATGTCATATTTCTCATGCTCATTCAATTGAGAAACAAATTCTTTACTGAGTACTTGTAAATATCTCCCCAAACCCATGTTCCACAGAACACAGTCTGAGAAATACCGCATCTCCTGGAGGCCTCTGCTCTCAGTCACATACACGGTCTGTCATTCACCATCCTCTCCACATCTGGGGGAACTGGATACTGGGGAGCCAACCACATTGTCAACTAAACCCCTTAAAAGGAAACTGTGCTGTGGTTATTTTCCAGGTGAGAAGAAACAGGACCCAGGTCAGGTAAGTTTGGATTGGAGTGGAAATTAACAAGTCAGTGTAGACTCTAGGCAAGCATTCAATAGAACTGCCAAAGAGGTGTGTCTACAGGGTGCCCAGGGAATGAGGACTAAAAAATGGGAGAGCGGAAAATGAACACAAATGTCACTTACTTCCCTGTGTTGACTTGCTTGGCAGTAATTTTGGGAAATCTCCAGAACTTCATGTGTCAATGTAAAAGGTGGGCTTAAAGTTCCTCTCCCATTTTGTACCCCTCGTGATATATCCCTGAGTGCCTTGCATGTGACAGACTCTTGATAAAATCTTGAACAAATTGCATGAGTGAGTGAGTGAGTGAGAATGATCCTAGGCCAAATTAGAAAAAAAAACAAAGTTTATTTTCAGGTGTGTTTTCTTGTGTCTTGGGTTTCAATGCCTTCTCTCCCTCTATTACGAAAACTTCACACTAAGACATGCCTGATTCCACCTTAAAGTGCTCTTTTTTCAGGGGTAGGTTTTTGTCTTGATACAAGTCAAACCTTAACTAAAGGACTCTGACGCTATGGTGAGGAGGATCTCTGAGCATCAGAGTCTCCCCAGACCTTTGCAATACCACCACAAAAGAGAAAACCCACTCTTAATGGAGTCCCGAGGATCCACAAAATGAAGATAATAAAATGATAACCCATCACCTTTTGTTTCTACTTCCATTCCAGAATATCCTCCAGATATTGTGCCTGGTGGGATGTTTTTCAGAGGACACAGCCCCTGTGCCCTGGACAGGAATGTGGCTGCTTTGTGGGTGACTCCAGAGCATGCCAGGGACGGAAAGCAATGCATGTATCCAATTGAAACCGCAGGGGGGAATTCTGGTGGTCAGGATGTAATTACCCAGCAATCTGAGCATTCATCTTCCCTGTGCCATCTCTCCAACCAATCCATAATCAAAGCAGAGCGTTATGGCTGTGCCATGACGGATTTCAGACTAAATACTTTAATTTAAAAGGGGGATATTGTTGGCCAGACCTTCAAGTGATATAAATGAGAGAGGTGTCTGATGAAGCAGAAGTTCTGGGGGGGACATGGTAAGAGATTTGTGCTTGTTGCTTGATTCTAAAGTATGCAGAAGAGGAATACTTCAGGCATTATTTCAAGGATTAAAAAGAGAAAAGGACAACTAGAGCAGTCTTGCCTCAAGCCTCCCTTGGGACTTCATTTTCTCCCTCTATCCCTCTCTCCTGTCTGCCCTCACTTCTTTCTCTGCTCCCTTCTTCTCTCCTTCCTTCCTTCCTTCCTCCCTCCCTCCCTCCCTCCCTTCCTTCCTTCCTTCCTCCCTCCCTCTTCCCCTCCTTCCTTCCCTTCTTTCTCCTTTCTTTTATTTGTACTTATATACCAGGAACTGTGTAAAGCCTGCAGAGATAAATAGGATATGGCTTCTGCTCTGAATATATCAGATAACCACCCCCTCTTTCCTCTTCCACTGATCTTATCTGAGCATTCACCTCTGTTTACCTTTCTCTATTTTTCCTTACACTTTAGATAACAACCTATATTAGTTATGGTTCTCCAGAGAAAAAGAATCAATAGGGTATATATATCTGCATATGTATGTGTATGTACATAGCTGACCCTTGAACAAATCAGGGGTTAGGGACACCGATCCCCTCCACAGTCGAAAATCCATGTATAACATATAGTCAGCCCTCCATACATGAGGTTCCTCTGTATCCATGGTTCTGCATCCATGGATTAAACCAACCTTGGTTTTTTGTAATACCGTATTATTTACTGTTGAAAAATATACACATATAAGTGGACCTGCACAGCTTAAACCTGTGATGTTCAAGGGTATATATATATATATATATTATATATATAATATATATATTATATATTATATTAAATATATATATATTTTTATATTAAAAAATACATTTTTTTTTGAAAGAGATTTTTAGGAATTGGCTCACATGATTATGAGGGCTGGTAAGTCCAAAATCTCTGGCAGGCTGGAGATCAGAGAAGAGTTGATGTTGCAGTTCAAGTTCAAGGCAATCTGGAGGTAGAAATCCCTCTTCCTGGAGGGAGGTCAGTCTTTTTTCTCTTAAGCCTTCAACTGATTGGATGAGGCCCACCCACACTATGGAGGGTAATCTGCTTTACTCAAAGTCTACTGATTTAAATGTTAATCACATCTTTAAAAAAAAAAAGAAAACCCATCACAGTGACATTTAGACAGGCGTTTGACCAAATATCTGGGTACTATGACCTAGTTGACATATAAAATTAACCATCACACTGCCCCTCCCACCACCATTGCCAGAATCCTTCCTACATTCTTCCTTCTTCTGAGTCATCTCTGTACCTTATCCCCTCTTGTTTTCCCATCAAAATTCCCCCACCTTCACAGGGACACCGAGGCGACAATGATAATGGCTAACATCTACTGAGCTCTTATAATTTGCCAGGCACTGTGCTAAGCTTTGCATGAATTTCTTATTTAATTCTCATGACAACTCTATGAAGTAGGCACTGTTATTATTATCTTCTCTCATCCAGAGAGGTTAGGCACCTTACCCGAGGTCCTACAGCTGGTGCATAGTGGGGCAGGGATTCCAGGCCAGTCAGCCGGACACCAGAGCATGTGGTATTAACTCCTGGCCAGGCTGCCTCCCTCAGTAGGTGGGATGGCCACGACCAAAGGCAACCTCCCCTCCTCCCACCCTCCAAGGGGCAGTTCCAGGTTGTCAAAGTCCTCAGGCATGAGAGGCTGGTGCTGCCGCTTCTGTTGAACCCCAGGGGACAGCACAGAGAGTGACAGTGGACCCAGCAGAGGATGCCAGCAAGCATCCCACCATGGGATGTTCTCACCAGAACACATGTTCCTCTAGAGCACAGAAGGTCAGGGAAGTGCTAACCAGCCTGGCCCAGCGAAGGGTTCCTTGAACCCTGAGGCCAGGCCACACCAAAACCCACTGCAATGGGTTATTCTACAGCCACCTACAATCATTCAATAGGAGAATGTTTATTGACACGGGCAAATGTTCATGAGACACTAAATTAAAAAACCAGTTCCTAGCAGTTTGTAAATATGAGCTCATTAAAAGTGTGTATTTTGTATATTATACAAATCTAACATATAAATGTATGTGTATATATGTATGTATATACATAGAAAGAAGATTAAAAAGATAGGCTCAAAAATGATATATGATTATGGGGGATTTTTATTCTATTTTATGCTTTTCTGCATTTTCTAAATTTTTCACAAATAAATATATTTTGTAGAAATGTACAAAATACCATACTTTTACAATGAAACATGTAAACATACTTTGTAACTAAACATTTAAATATATTTTGTAGAAGTGTACAAAATATATACTTTTGTGATTAAAGAATGGCCAATATGAAGACACAAATATTTAACTCTTTCTTGGCAATTTAATCCTACACCAATCTATTTTAAAAAATTAAATCCTACAACTACTAGGCTCAGACAGATCCATGTTGAGATTATTGGTTACAGATGGGATGTCAGCCCTTAAAGAGATGAGGTGCCTTGCCCAGGAGGGAGCTTCAGCTCTCCCAAGAGGAACCTAATCCAACAAAGGTGTTTGGCTTAATGACAAGAATTTTCATTGCAAAAATATTTTCCATTCTTTAATCAGAGCCTAATCCAAAAGAAACTTCAGATGCCCGTCATGGTACTTTCCATTTAAAATCTCTACCTCCCTCTCATTTCAGTCTCAATAGCATTCCTTTGCTTTGCAAATGGTAATGAAAAAGCTGGGAATTGTAAAAGTCTCTGTCAAATTGTCACCCTTTTTATTAATCTCTCAAATTGTAATAGTGTGTAACTGAATTTTTAATCAACATTCTAGGACTAATGCAACAAATGAGAAATGTCTACTTTATGAAGACAAAAACTTATTCCAGTTAACTTTCATGAATCCAAACATTCTGGGAAATCTTGGTGTGAAATTACTTTCACAGCCTAGGGATAGCCATCTAAATGATAATAATAAATAATCATACCATGTATTTATACATTATCGCATTTATCCTCAAAACATCCCCCAAACTTTGTATTACTTCCATGGCATGGAGAAGGCCCTGAGATGTAAAGTTATTTGCCAAGAACACAGAGCTGGCAAATGAAAGTGGCTTGAGTTTATGGAAACAGCTATAAGTTATTCAGACCAAAGTCCTGTGACTCAAGGGGATCCTCAATCAATGGCTAAGTCAATGAGGAAATACTCATTGGACACTGTTCATGGAGCAGTCCCTGTACGTTCACTCTGAGGAGACTATTAGATGAATAACTAGTGGTCCCAGCTGCCATCAAACTGGGTAATCGTAGTTTTTGGTCAAAAAATGAGGTGTCACTATAATGTAACAAGACTGATGGTGTGTGTGTGTGTGTGTGTGTGTGTGTGTGTGTGTGTATGTGTGTGTGTATTAGATCTGCTCTGAGGTCTCCATTAGTATCCATCTCCTTGAAGGTACCAGGGACTTTTTAGATGTTAGGCAGAGCATGATGCTATGAACATAGGTGTGCAAATATCTCTTCAACACCCTGCTTTCATGCAAACTATTATATATAGTATGCATAAACAACAAGGTCCTAATGTGTAGCGCAGGGAACTATATTCAATATCCTGTGATAAACCATAAAGGAAAAGAATATGAAAATGAATGTATATGTATGTAGAACTGAGTCACTTTGCTGTATAACAGAAATTAACATGACATTGTAAATCAACTATACCTCAATAAAAAATTTTTTAAAAAGACACTGTTTTCAATTATTTTGGGTTTATACCCAGAAGTGGAATGCTAGATCATATGGCAGTTCCATATTTAATTTTTTAAAAACCACCATAATGTTTTCCATCGCTGCTGTACCATTTTACATTCCCAACAGTACACAGAAGTTCCAGTCTCTCCACATCCTAACACTTGTTCTTTTCCATGTTTTTTTTTTTTATATATAATAGCCATCCTAAAGGGTGTGAGGTAGTATATCTTTGTAGTTTTGATTTGTGTTTCCCTGATAATTAGTGATGTTGAGCATCTTTCACGTGCTTATTGGCCTTTTGTAATCTTCTTTGGAGAAATGTCTTTTCAAGTCCTTTGTCTATTTTTGAATCAAGTTGGGTTTCTTTGTTGTTGAGTTTTATGAGTTCTCCATATATTCTGGATATTAATCTCTCATCAGATATATGATTTGCACAGATTTCCTTCCATCCTGTGGGTTGTCTTTTTACTCTGTTGATTGTGTCTTCTGTGGCACACATTTTAATATTTTCTTAAAGCCCAGTCTATTTATTTTTTCTTTTCTTGCCTGTGCCTTTGGTGTCATATCCAAGAAATCATCACCAAATCCAGTGTCCTAAAGCTTTGCCCTGTGTTTTCTTCTAAGAGTTTTATAGTTTTAGGTCTTCGATTTAGGTTTTTAATCCATTTGGGGTTAATTTTTAATCTGCGTTGTTAGGTAAAGGTTGGCCACAGGTACTCTTTGAAATTGCAAACATTTTTCTGATATTCCTTTCTACAAACTCCAACAGCTACATAAGTAAAGAGGACCCCTCCCCCCCCCAAAAAAAACCCTCACTTTTTTCATATTTTGATTGGTAGGAATAATCACATCTTTCTCACATTCTCTATTCAAAACATCAAATGTCACAATTTCAATAAAATTGTATTTACAAAAGCTTGCCTAATGAATACAACCGCTTCAGAAGAAATGTTGACAGTAGAAGCAGCTGTTACTGCGGAAAATTTTGGGGCTATGTTACTATCTTCTCCTGAACTGGTTCCTCTGGGATGGTCTTCCCTTGTCGTTAAAGAAATGTGCTGTGATTTGTCTGTGCCCATGGAGCGTCCAATCTAGTCTCTAGCACCAGAAATGCCCTCCTGAGAGGTGCACGATCAGGGCTGCATACTTCTCACCACGTGGTGGGTGCTCATTTCTTGCAGAATGAAGGATGGATATTTTCTCTTTCTGGTCTTGGCAGGCTGGCTATTATGTTCTTTTTTGCAGCCCTTTTATTGTTTGTATTTGCTTCACAGTTCAAAACAGTCTTGAGTACACCCCCATCCAATCTCTTAAAATCATCCCTAAAAAATCTTTTTTTCTTTGTTGGTCGGCTGGTTTAAAGATTTGTCAAGTCCAAATCGGATAGGGAGACAATTGTAATACATTTAATTCCCCCAAATCATTGATTTGTCTCTGTATTGGGTCATAGAAAATGATGTGCATACTTCACCTAACCCATTCATTTGTTTCCACTCCCAAACGCAATAAAACTAATAGCTTTGAGGCCCGCGCACCGCGATGAGGAGTGGCCCCCGCTTGCCACAACTAGAGAAAGCCCTCGCACAGAAACGAAGACCCAACACAGCCAAAAATAAATAAATAAATAAATTTATGAAAAAAACCCCCAAAAAACTAATAGCTCTCACATTTTACAAGTTTTCTATGTTCCAGAAAAAAATGTTGGGTGCTTGACTTACATGTTAGTTCATTCAGTACTCAGCGTAACTCTGTGAGTGGATGTTATCAGCCTTAATTTATAAACAAATAAATCTATTTTCAATTAAGTCTGAAGTTTGGCGAAGCACTCCTCAATATCTAAAAGCATAATATTACTTTCATAATTGCTTGAAAATGTCCCATGGCACTTTTCTTATGCTGCAGTGCAGCTTTGGGGTTTGAAAGATGTGAGTTTGAATCTTCGCCTTGCCACTTGCTTTACTGGGACTTTAGACAAGTTGCTTACATTCCCCTAGGACTGTTTCCCAGGATGCGGTGTGGGCCAGTGGGGACCAGGCACTCCCACTAGCGAGTACTGTGGGCATTAGGGAGGCACTATAATGGAGTGTCTAGTTCTGGGTCAGCTCCTCCCCTCTCTAGGACACTCTGGGAAGGACAAGTTCCAAAGTCTCAACACCCCGAAGAAACCTCTTCTTGGGAGTTAGGGTTTGGTCAGGACTCCCTAAGAGCTGCCTGAGTCATAAGAAAATATGAGTCTCTCATGCTCCCTGAAATACTTCCAGAATGGGTCTCCAGGGCCCACCTCACGCAAAACGCATCGGGGAGGAGGTTCTACGGTTCCTCCACGTTAATCTGCAGTAGGTTTAGCACGTCCACTTGCTTATTAGCAAAGGGACCTCTTTGCTGGGTAGTTTCCCCTGTATTTTGGGTGTATCCCAGGCCCCTGGATCTCTGGCAGCATTCAAGGTATTACCATACAGTAGTTACTAAGGTGACCCAGGAATATTTAGCCATTATTTTTAAAAAGGTGTTGAATGGGTTTGCAGAAAGACTTAGCAAAGGGCACTTTGGAGTTTGCAATATTCTGTCAGACAGGTCTCTGCAGGAACATTACTCCTGTAGGTTCTCGGTTATAAATATTTAAAAGTCTGAGTCCACGTGTCCATTCTCTACGTCTGCGTCTGGGGAGGGTGGGATGAATTGGGAGATTAGGTTTGACATAAATACACTACCATGTGTAAAATAGATAGCTAGTGGGAACCTGCGGTATAGCACAGGGAGGTCAGCTAGGTGTTATATGATGACCTAGATGAGGGGAATGGGGGTGGGGAGGGAGGTCCAAGAAGGAGGGGATATATGTATATGTATAGCTGATTCACTTCGTTGTACAGCAGAAACTAACGCACCATTGTAAAGCAACTATATTCCAATTAAAAAAAAAAGTCTGAGCACACAGAATGCCAAATTTGCCTATCAGCTCTGCAAATAAAACTACCTATTATTTTTCCATTTAGTACTACACATTTCCTAATTTATACGTGCCCCAAATCAAGCTGTTCCTGCCTTATACAGTGGTTTGTCTTCTCTCTGGAGTGGCCTCAAGTGAGCCAGCAGCTAAGAAGACTGATGTTTTTTATTTGCAGTTTGTTCTCAGTCCTTGACCTCAGAGAAACTACTTTCATGAGAGGTTAGGACTCTGCTATGGTGGGAGCAGGGGTTGGGGTGATAGTGGTGAGGGAGCAGCTTCTTCTGGAACAAGACCATCCAAGGCCCCTTCTGACCTGCTCCATGAGGCCTGTGAAGAGTAAGGGTCTCCTTTCTCAGGAAGCCTTTCTCCTCATCTTGGCAACACCAGAGACCATGTGTACACCAGCATTAACACATTTTGCGGGGCAACAGGCAGAAGGAAATCAAATCTTTGCCTGAGGACTTGAGAATTTTCTGGCCCTTTCTTACCCACAGTATTTCTTATGCCTGCTTTCTAGTTCCCTGTGTAGAAGGAAGCAGAGAAAAAAGAACTAGCTGATTGCTGTTTAAAAGTGAGGTGAAGGACCACATCAGTCGTTATGAAATTTAAGCCTAAAGGGAATTCCCTGGTGGTCCAATGATTAGAACTCCGCGATTCCACTGCAGGGGGCACCGGTTTGATACCTGGTTGGGGAACTAAGATCCCATGTGTTGCGATGCAGCCAAAAAAAGAAAAGGAAAAGAAAAAGAAAAAGAAAAAGAAAGAAATCTTTATTTATTTTGAATTTTATTTTATTTTTTTATACAACAGGTTCTTATTAGTCATCAATTTTATACACATCAGTGTATACATGTCAATCCCAATCTCCCAATTCATCACACCACCATCCCCACCCCGCCAGGGCTTTCCCCCCCTTGGTGTCCATACGTTTGTTCTCTACATCTGTGTCTCAATTTCTGCCCTGCAAACTGGTTCATCTGTACCATTTTTCTAGGTTCCACATACATGCGTTAATATACGATATTTGTTTTTCTCTTTCTGACTTACTTCACTCTGTATGACAGTCTCTAGATCCATCCACGGCTCAACAAATGACCCAATTTCATTCCTTTATGTGGCTGAGTAATATTCCATTGTATATATGTACCACATCTTTATGCATTCGCCTCTTGATGGGCATTTAGGTTGCTTCCATGACTTGGCTATTGTAAATAGTGCTGCAATGAACATTGGGGTGCATGTGTCTTTTTGAATTATGGTTTTCTCTGAGTATATGCCCAGTAGTGGGATTGTTGGATCATATGGTAATTCTATTTTTAGTTTTTTAAGGAATTGCCATACTGTTCTCCATAGTGGCTGTTTCAAATTACATTCCCACCAACAGTGCAAGAGGGTTCCCTTTTCTCCACACCCTCTCCAGCATTTGTTGCTTGTAGATTTTCTGATGACGCCCATTCTAACTGGTGTGAGGTGATACCTCATTGTAGTTTTGATTTGCATTTCCCTAATAATTAGTGATGTTGAGCAGCTTTTCATGTGCTTCTTGGCCATCTGTATGTCTTCTTTGGAGAAAGGTCTATTTAGGTCTTCTGCCCATTTCTGGATTGGGTTGTTTGTTTTTTTAATATTGAGCTGCATGAGCTGTTTATATATTTTGGAGATTAATCCTTTGTCCGTTGATTCGTTTGCAAATATTTTCTCCCATTCTGAAGGTTGTCTTTTCGTCGTGTTTATGGTTTCCTTTGCTGTGCAAAAGCTTTGAAGTTTCATTAGGTCCCATTTGTTTATTTTTGTTTTTATTTCCATTACTCTAGGAGGTGGATCAAAAAATCTCTTGCTGTGATTTATGTCAAAGAGTGTTCTTCCTATGTTTTCCTCTAAGAGTTTTATAGTGTCCGGTCTTACATTTAGGTCTCTAATCCATTTTGAGTTTATTTTTGTGCATGGTGTTAGGGAGTGTTCTAATTTCATTCTTTTACATGTAGCTGTCCAGTTTTCCCAGCACCACTTATTGAAGAGACTGTCTTTTCTCCATCGTATATCCTTGCCTCCTTTGTCATAGATTAGTTGACCATAGGTGCGTGGGCTTATCTCTGGGCTTTCTATCTTGTTCCATTGATCTATATTTCTGTTTTTGTGCCAGTACCATATTGTCTTGATTACTGTAGCTTTGTAGTATAGTCTGAAGTCAGGGAGTCTGATTCCTCCAGCTCCGTTTTTTTCCCTCAAGACTGCTTTGGCTATTCGTATCTCCATACAAATTTTAAGATTTTTTTGTTCTAGTTCCATAAAAAATGCCACTGGTAATTTGATAGGGATTACATTGAATCTGTAGATTGCTTTGGGTAGTATAGTCATTTTCACAATATTGATTCTTCCAATCCAAGAACATGGTATATCTCTCCATCTGTTGGTATCATCTTTAATTTCTTTCATCAGTGTCTTATAGTTTTCTGCGTACAGGTCTTTTTTCTCCCTAGGTAGGTTTATTCCTAGGTTTTTATTCTCTTTGTTGCAGTGGTAAATGGGAGTGTTTCCTTAATTTCTCTTTCAGATTTTTCATCATTAGCGTATAGGAATGCAAGAGATTTCTGTGCATTAATTTTGTATCCTGCAACTTTACCAAATTCATTGATTAGCTCTAGTAGTTTTCTGGTGGCATCTTTAGGATTCTCTGTGTATAGTATCATGTCATCTGCAAAGAGTGACAGTTTTATTTCTTCTTTTCCAATTTGTATTCCTTTTATTTCTTTTTCTTCTCTGATTGCCGTGGCTAGGACTTCCAAAACTATGTTGAATAATAGTGGTGAGAGTGGACAGCCTTCTCTTGTTCCTGATCTTAGAGGAAATGCTTTCAGTTTTTCACCATTGAGAATGATGTTTGCTGTGGGTTTGTCATATATGGCCTTTATTATGTTGAAGTAGGTTCCCTCTATGCCCACTTTCTGGAGAGTTTTTATCATAAATGGGTGTTGAATTTTGTCAAAAGCTTTTTCTGCATCTATTGAGATGATCATATGGTTTTTATTCTTCAGTTTGTTAATATGGTGTATCACATTGATTGATTTGCGTATATTGAAGAATTCTTGCATCTCTGGGATAAATCCCACTTGATCGTGGTGTATGATCCTTTTAATGTATTGCTGGATTCTGTTTGCTAGTATTTTGTTGAGGATTTTTGCATCTGTATTCATCAGTGATATTGGTCTGTAATTTTCTTTTTTTGTAGTATCTTTGTCTGGTTTTGGTATCAGGGTGATGGTGGCCTCTTAGAATGAGTTTGGGAGTGTTCCTTCCTCTGCAATGTTTTGGAAGAGTTTGAGAAGGATGGGTGTTAGCTCTTCTCTGAATGTTTGATAGAATTCACTTGTGAAGCCATCTGGCCCTGAACTTTTGTTTGTTGGAATATTTTTAATCACAGTTTCAATTTCATTCTTTGTGATTGGTCTGTTCATGTTTTCTATTTCTTCCTGGTTCAGTCTTGGAAAGTTATACCTTTCTAAGAATTTGTCCATTTCTTCCAGGTTGTCCATTTTATTGGCATAGAGTTGCTTGTAGTAGTCTCTTAGGATGCTTTGTAGTTCTGCAGTGTCTGTTATAACTTCTCCTTTTTCATTTCTAATTTTATTGATTTGAGTCCTCTCTCTCTTTTTCTTGATGAGTCTGGCTAATGGTTTATCAATTTTGTTTATCTTCTCAAAGAACCAGCTTTTAGTTTTATTGATCTTTGCTCTTGTTTTCTTTGTTTGTTTCTATTTCATTTATTTCTGCTCTGATCTTTATGATTTCTTTCCTTCTGCTAACATTGGGTTTTGTTTGTTCTTCTTTCTCTAGTTCCTTTAGGTGTGAGGTTAGATTGTTTATTTGAGATTTTTCTTGTTTCTTGAGGCAGGTTTGTATAGCTATAAAATTCCCTCTTAGAACTGCTTTTGCTGCATCCCATAGGTTTTGGATCATCGTGTTTTCATTGTCATTTGTCTCTAGGTATTTTTTGATTTCCTCTTTGATTTCTTCAGTGATCTCTTGGGTATTTAGTAACATATTATTCAGCCTCCATGTGTTTGTGTTTTCTACATTTTTTCCCCTGTACTTCATTTCTAATCTCATAGCATTGTGGTCAGAAAAGATGCTTGATATGATTTCAATTTTCTTAAATTTATTGAGGCTTGATTTGTGATCCAAGATGTGATCTATCCTGGAGAATGTTCCATGCACACTTGAGAAGAAAGTGTAATCTGCTGTTTTTGGATGGAATGTCCTATACATATCAATTAAATCTATCTGGCCTATTGTGTCATTTAAAGCTTCTGTTTCCTTATTTATTTTCTGTTTGGATGATCTGTTCATTGGTGTAAGTGAGGTGTTAAAGTCCCCCACTATTATTGTGTTACTGTTGATTTCCTCTTTTATAGCTGTTAGCAGTTGCCTTATGTATTGAGATGCTCCTATATTGGGTGCATATATATTTATAATTATTATATCTTCTTCTTGGATTGATCCCTTGATCATTATGTAGTGTCCATCCTTGTCTCTTGTAACACTCTTTATTTTAAAGTCTATTTTATCTGATATGAATATTGCTACACCAGCTTTGTTTTGATTTCCATTTGCATGGAATATCTTTTTCCATCCCCTCACTTTCAGTCTGTATGTGTCCTTAGGTCTGAAGTGGGCCTCTTGTAGACAGCATATATATGGGTCTTGTTTTTGCATCAATTCAGCAAGCTTGTGTCTTTTGGTTGGAGCATTTAATCCATTCACGTTTAAGGTAATTATCGATATGTATGTTCCTATGACCATTTTCTTAATTGTTTTGGGTGTGTTTTTGTAGGTCCTTTTCTTCTCTTGTGTTTCCCACTTAGAGAAGTTCCTTTAGCATTTGTTGTAGAGCTGGTTTGGTGGTGCCAAATTCTCTTAGCTTTTGCTTGTCTGTAAAGCTTTTGATTTCTCCATCGAATCTGAATGAGATCCTTGCTGGGTAGAGTAATCTTGGTTGTAGGTTCTTCCCTTTCATCACTTTAAGTATATCATGCCACTCCCTTCTGGCTTGTAGAGTTTCTGCTGAGAAATCAGCTGTTAACCTTATGGGAGTTCCCCTGTATGTAATTTTCATTTTTCCCTTGCTGCTTTCAATAATTTTTCTTTGTCTTTAATTAAAAAAAATTAATTTAAACCTAAAAAGTCAATCTGAGGTGCTGGTTAAAATGCATATTCCTTGGCCCCATTTCCAGCAAATCTGGTTCATCAGTTCCAAGCCCCCTGCGGATGGCTTCCAGACTAGTTACCGGGGTAACTCTGGCAATTACTTAATCTACCCCAGCTGATACATCCCAAGGTTTTAGACTTCATTGTTCCCCAGCCTGGGGCCAAATATCCAGTCTTCATCGAACTCTTAGCCAGTCACTGATTCACTGTTATCTGTTGTAACTCTGCTTCCTGTTCAAGTACATGACCACACGGTCCTCCTATATAAGAACAATTCAAAGTTCCTGTGTTCCTCTTCCTCTGTTGTCGGGGAGACCCCCACGCAAGGCAAAGGGAAACAAGAGCAGCTGTTTTTCAGTGGAGTGAAAAGGCTCTTTGGTCCATCTTTCTCTCCCAATGCTTGCTCCCCTGACCCATCCCCTCCTCCAACTGGCATATTGGTCATTTCTCACATTTTTTAGTAAATAAAATCACAGTCACATCAGAGCTAAGCAGCACCTTTGAAAGGACCTGATCCTACCTCCTTATTTCCCCAGAAAGTAAACTAAAGGAGAGAGAGGTTAAGGGACTTACCCAAGGTCACACAGCCAACAGGGGCAATGGTGGGGTTCAAACCCAGGCAGTCTGGCTCCAGCACTTCTGCTTTAACCTCCATGCTCCATGGTGCATAGATTTAGTGAGAAAGCTGCGCTAAGAGTGGAAGACAGCCTGGCATAACTATGTTGGGAAGACACATGTAAAGTTTAGGGGCAAGGCTATCCTTATGCTATTCTTGTGATTTTGTTCTTCTGTCAGTTTGTGGGTAGAAAAATAGGCAAAGCTGAACACTGTCTTGACTATTCGGAAACACAAATTACATCAGAGAGGAGATTAAAACCCAGATTGTAGGGTTATTTGGCCTCTGTCACTTCATTCTTTCCCATAATTCACAAGAAGAGGCAGGTAGCATGGACAGGACAGGGAGCCCTGGTTGACTCCAGAAGCCTGGGATTCTACTCCAACTCCCAACTCTGCCTCTTCCTAATTCTGTTGGTAGAGAACTTCTCTTCTCTGGGCACTATTCCTTCATCTGTAAATTGGAAAGAGGATTTGTTCAAGGTGATTGCTGAGCTGCTTCCAGTTCTATGATTGGATGCGTGTCTCACCAAAGAGTTGGCAGGGGTGTTTGTGTTATCTCTGGGCAGCTGAGGTTGAGGGTAAATGTCTTGGTCACTTGCATTTCTATTGACTGGTTCTGTGTCAATACATACCCTCAGGAATGGGGAGAACCTTCACCGCCCTTCTAACTCCCTCAGTATTCTGCCAGTGACCGGTATTGAATAATACTGCTGAGTGGCTGTGTACAGGTCCAGAGCCAGCTGGGGACCCCCAGAGTCTTCATAAGGCTGCCCTCTATAGAATCCTCCTGCTCTCTTCCTCTTCAAGAAGTCATTCTGGAGTTTAGGGGGCTCAAGTATTCAACAAACAGATCTGAGTGACCCTCTGACTCTGTCATCTCATGGTGACTGGGCAGGAAGACAGCCTATCTCTCTGACTCTTGTGAGGCTGCTCCCCTGACCTGTATAGATATCTGACTGGAGACAAAGGATCCCTCATTTTGCTTCTTGCTTCGGTTGTCTGGGGTGCCTCAGGGTGTCTTTGACAAAACAGAAAGTGTTCAAAATCTTAAAAGTATCCCCCTGTCCCTACCTTTGACCTACAGCCCCGTCATCACCAATAATTAGTCAGTTTCATCTCTTCTCCCATATCCATATCTCCCATATCCCTGGGGTAGGGAGATGGGTTCCATCCTGGTTTCATGAGAGAAGGGTTATGAAGATCTGTGTCAAAGCCTAAGACTGTATAAAACCCAACAAATTATTTGCTGCAAAGGTAAGAACTTCTGTGCTTTCATTATGCTATGGCCAGGTAAAATTCCACTTCAACAAATATCATGGTAAATATGCAAGTTTTTTGCATAGCCCAGCTGTTTTCATATTTCTTTGTTGACTTGTTACAACATCCCTTCACAAAGAGTTGTCTGAGTCCATTCAGGCTGCTATTAAAAAAAAAATGCCATATACTGGGCAGCTAATAAACAACAGAAATTTATTTCTTTTAGTTCTTAGAAGTCCAAGATCAACATGCCAGCAGATCTGGCGTCTGGTGAGAGCCTTCTTCATGGTTCATAGATGGACAATTTTTTGCTGCGTTCTCACATGGCAAAAGGAGTAAGGATCTTTCTAGGGCCTCTTTTTCTAGGGCACTAATCCCATTCACGAGGGCTCCACCCTCATGACCTTATCATCCCAAAACCCTACCTCTAAATACCATCATATTGGGCATTAGCATTTAACATATGAATTTGGGGGCGGGAGACACAAACATTCAGTCTATATCAAGAGTCATTTAGTTGAACAAACTAATTATGTCTCTCTTTTAGATAGAACACGTCCCTTCCTCACAAAAGTAACCAATTGATGGCATCTACCTTATAAGAAGAGTAGACCAGAGTTCAGTGTAGTTATGTCTGACTTCAGGGCATTCTTGATCTCCAGAAAGCAGCAATTCCTTTTAACTCCTCTTTTATCTCTTTTCATGCCACAAATCCCACTAACACACCTAAAACTCCCCAAAATTCAATCAGACCCTTGGGGATGCATGTCACAGTGCTTTCCTCTACTGAGAGATTGAGCATAAAATCTCTTTCACTCCTTACTCCTTTCAGACTATGCAATGGTGTCCGGTGGTGAATTGTGTATACATTCCACCAAAACGAGCCAATGAAAAATGGAGTGAAATTGGCTCATTTTTTTGCTGTATGGATTCCTGAAATTTCCATCACATTGTCAAGTAGGCTTCCAAAATGGATAAGCAATGGTCAAAAATCTAGATGGCAACATTATGTAGAGGAACAAGTGCTATCAATAGACTAATGTGTTTCTCCCTTAATTCTACTTGTTAGCTGTGTGAACTTAGTAAAGCAAACAGTCTCTCTGAACAAAGATCTTCCTCTGTGGGCTGGATGATCTCTCAAGTCTTCCCAGCTCACTGATCCTGTACCTTTATTTCCCTGCTTATTTATAAAGCTTACCTTTTTGCATAGGACATCTTTGTTCTGCTTTTCTAATTTTTTAAAATATTTAATTTATTTATTTGGCTGCGTCGGGTCTTAGTTGCTGCACACAGGCTCTTCCTTGCAGTGTTCGGGCTTCTCCCTAGTTGAAGTACGTGGTCTCTAGAGTGCGTGGGTTTAGTTGCCCCGCAGCCTGTGGGATTTTAGTTCCCTGACCAGGATCGAACCCGCGTCCCCTGCTTTGGAAGGCTGATTCTTAACCACTGGACCACCAGGGAAGTCCCACTTTTCTGATATTTTAAGAGAGTAAAAGTTATTTTGCAAAAAATATTGAACTTCCCAATTTGCCATATACATTATTTTACCTAAAATGTCAGTTTCCCTATCCAGAACTGAAAACGTTCATTGATATAGTCAACTGTTCATTTGATGTTATTTCTTTCCACTCGGCGTTAATGTGAAAGAGCTAACTTTAGCTCATAAGGAAGGAACGACTGTTTCCAAAACTTTGGGAGAAGAATGAGGGAAAGAAGATTTCGTGTTTGTCTTGCTTTTATTTTAGTTTTTCCTCTGGAAGAACTCCTCCTATAGTAACCGCACCAGGACCCATCAGAGGGAAGAGGGTCCTCACACCTATGTTCAGATGGACGAAGGGTCTTGGGCACATTATCCCTCACTCGTCCTTCTACCCCAGATCCTCACTGAGGCACGTAAGTCATGTCCTATACGGGAACTCTACCTATGCCCACAGCCCCTGCTCAGACCCCTCCACCCAGCTGCCGCCCACCCCCCAAGCCTGGGAATTAGGTTCACCAGGCAGAACCAGCTGGACAACAAATGGTCCCAATTAAGGTGCTCTCTGATCACATTAAGGTGTGAACCTCTCCAGCACTATTTTTATTTTGTCTCACCTAGAGGAGGACTGTCTGAAGGAAGAGTGGGGAAGTGTAAACAGGCAGTGAGGTTGGAATATTCTGAAAGCCCAGTGCCTCCCACAGCTCCTGGACTGAGGCAAGCATGAAGGCTGCCCAGAAAAGGGGGCCATCATGCAAAAAAGCCACTGACCGGAAGTCAAAAAGCCCCATGAAATATGTACAGCATTAGAGTGTGTAACTTGAAAAGGGAGCGGGGAGCCTCCAGAGTCCCGCCCATCCCTTACCACACACAGTGGTGCCGGAGGCACCTCCTTGGGTGAAAATCATCAGTGATCACTTCCGAGGGAATGTCCAGCTGGAATAATTCCAGGAAGCCTCACTGCCTGCTGTGTGGAGGCCTTGATACCATTCCCTGATAGAAACAGCCAGAGGTGCGCAGGGAGCTTCTGCTTCCTCTGTAAAACTCCCTACAACCCTCACTTCACAGTCTGTGCCTCAGCATCCTTCTATCCTCATCCCAGCGGCTCCACCCTCACACCCACACACCCTACCTCCGTCATATCAAGCCATTCACAGTTGTCCACATCCTTTCACTTCTCCATCATTGGGATGCCTTTCCTCTGGGCGAGCCTCTTCTCAGCCTTTAAAATTCAGCTCAGATTGTACCTGTTAAAGCATAACCTTCTCATACTGGCCTGAAGTCTACCCTTCTTGGTCTTAGCTTTGTATTCACTCCTGAATATGATGTTTGCCAAAATCATTTCTTCTCTTCTTCACTTCTCTACTTGACTATCAACTCCTTAAGGTCAGGGACAAGGTTATATACATCTTTCAGCCCCAGGACTAAATACAGTACTTTTACACATGATAGTTACATTTCTGTGTCATCATGGCTAGCTATGGTGCACAGTTGTTTCATCAAAACCAATCTAGATATTGCTGTAAAGATATTTTTAAGATGTGATTAACATCTAAATCAGCAAACTTAGAGTAGAACAGATTACTTTCCATGTGTGGGTGGGCTTCATCCACTCAGTTGAAAGCTGTAAGAGAAAAGACTTAAGTCCCTGGAAGAGGAAGGAATTCAGCCTCCAAGCTCCCTTCAGACTTGAGTCACTACATCAAACTCTTGGAATTTCTAGGCTGCCAGCCTGTTCTGCAAATTTTGGACTTGCCAGTCCCCACAATCATGTAAGTTCATTCCTTAAAGTAAACTCTCTGCCTCTCTCTGTCTCCATTTCTCTGTCTCTCTCTGTCTCTGTCTCTCTCTGTCTCTGTCTCTCTCTGTCTCTCTGTCTCTCTGTCTCTCTGTCTCTCTGTCTCTCTCTCTCTCTATATATATATATATACACTATTGCTTCTGTTTCTGTGGGGAACCCTAACTAACATAATGCTTGTTTACTGCACCTCAGACTTAATAGCAAAGAAAGGAATATGGCAAATGGGGCTAAAGGCTGAATAGGAGAGGGAAAATGGCTGAAAATATGTGGATAGGTAGACAGATTGAATGACCAGAAAATAAACAACATGCCACTATTTTTGAAATAATGATTTCTACATTTATTATGCACCTGGGTACCATATGTGCATAGAAATATTTTAATGTAATTGGATATCCTTAAATTTTAGAGGTTCCCATGTAAATATCAAACTTTAAGGTAGAATGGGATTAAGATATGGAAAAGGGGATTTAGGCCAACATAAAGCACATATAACAAAGCGTATTTATATTTTGTAGGGGATTTTCTGGAATCTTTAAAGTCTTTTGGGACTGGATTAATTCCCTGGGATTCCTAAACACTTAGGAGTCCTCAAGCTATTTTCAGCATTTTTAGAAGTCACATTGAAGTCCTACCCCTGCCTGCTAAGACTGCATAGGCTCATTAAAATGTCAAATTTTGTTTGCTTTTGGCTAGAATTCTCTTAAACCAGTGTAATGACATTGGTTATCCTTTGCTGCTCAATATCTCTATTTGTTAATTGTATATATCTTTGATTAATTTTTTATAAATGGAAACATAGGGCTTCCCTGGTGGCGCAGTGGTTGAGAATCTGCCTGCCAATGCAGGGGACACGGGTTCGAGCCCTGGTCTGGGAAGATCCCACATGCCGTGGAGCAACTAGGCCCGTGAGCCACAATTACTGAGCCTGCGCGTCTGGAGCCTGTGCTCCGCAACAAGAGAGGCCGCGATAGTGAGAGGCCTGCGCACCGCGATGAAGAGTGGCCCCCGCTCGCCGCAACTAGAGAAAGCCCACGCACAGAAGCGAAGACCCAACACAGCCAAAAATAAATAAATAAATAAAGTGTAAAATTTTTTTTAAAAAAATGGAAACACAGCTCAACTAATTAACAAATATAAGATTTTGATAGCAAAATCTCTTCAGACAAAGGGGACCCAAGAGGTGGAGAAAAGTGGGGAGATAATGAAAGGAGTTTCTGGTGATGGAAAGGTAGGAATGCTCAGACTGGATGATTGCTGAGCTCCTTCAAGACCCCAGAGCTTAGTGAAGTCAGCCCAGTAGCTTATTAACCACTAGGCTTATGGTGGCCAAATGATACGTGCCTGCCCTCAAGTTCACATGCAGGTGGAACAAGTAAGATGGCTTAGAGAAGCTGGTCCAGCCAGCCGGTGGGTCCAGCTGAGAGGCAAGGTGCTAGAACAGCAACTGCGGCGGTTCTGCTCCTTAAGTCTTGACTGTGGGATGTTGAAGCAACACCCCTCAACCCAGACTGCCTAACTTTGAGTCCCAACTCTGTCTCTCACTAAGTCTGTGACATCTTTGTGCCTCACTTTCCTCATTTGTAAACTGATGATGATGTGTTCTAGATTTGTTATAAGGATCAAATACTTCAACATGCAAAGCACCTGGAACAGTGCCAGGAACAGAGGAAGCCTCCAATAAAACTGGATTTTTGTTATATGTCAGACATTGTATCAAACATTTTGCATACACTTTCTCTGTCTCCAGAATAACCCCTCAAGGTAGGTACTATTATTATCTCCATTTTACAGATGAGAAAACTGATGCTTAGAGAGTTTAAGAAACTTGTCCAAAGTCATCCAGCTCATCAGTGTCTGAAGTTGGACTCAGACAAACCTCGACATTGCCAGTCACTCTTTGCCTACCCCAGTGGGGTGAGGGGTGTGCCTGTGGGAGACCCCAGAGTTGCTCACACACTGTGTGCCTCTGGGCAAGTCACCCAGCCTTCCCAAGCTTCCATATTTTCATCTGTAAGGCTAGAGGGTTGTTTCCCAGTTTTGATAATTTATTAAGGTTATGTATACTGTTATCTTTGGGGAAAGCAGGGTGAAGCACAGCAACCTTATGCACTAACTTTGCAACTCCTTTGGAACTTCTAAAATGATTTCAAAGTAGAAATTGTAAACACTACTGTAGGGATATGCTACTTGGCATTCTTCTTGATGTCAGGCACTGTGTTTTGCACACAAATGGTGCTCATAAATCCTTACTGATGTGACTTATTTGATTTCTAGAAAGTGAAATGTGACCAGTACTGAGCAGATTGCTCTGTGTGATACAAAATACAGAGGTCTCTCTGTAAAGTCTTGATTTAAGTAGCAAGAACAGGTAATTTAGATGATGAAAACATCTTATTCTTTAAAATAACATTTTTCATGCATTTAGAATTTTATATTAAAAAAAATCCATCACATCAACAAACTAAAAAAGAAAAATCATGTGATCATATCAATAGATGCAGAAAAAGAATTTGGCAAAACCTAACACACATGACAAAAGCTCTCAGTAACTGTACAGCACACAGAATATAGCCAATCTTTTATAATAACTATAAATGGAGTATAATCTTTTAAAATTGTGAATCACTATGTTGTACACCTGAAACTTATATATGATATTGTAAATCAACTATACTTCAATGAAAAAAAATCTCCAAAAAATCCTCCTTTAGCTATCTTGTTAGTGAGTATTTTAATTCTTGGACTGTCTTATGTATGATAAATGTTTTATCCAGTTCATCATTTATATTTGCATGTTTTTGTATATAGTCATTAAACATTTTTGTATACACTTCAAAAAAAACACCTCTCAGTAAACTGGGAATAGAGGGGAACTTTCTTAACTTGCTAAAAACTATCTGCAAAACTCTTAGAGCTAACATTATACTTAATGGTGAGAAACTTGAAGCTTTCCCACTAAAATCAGGTACAACGCAAAGATGTCCTCTCTCACCAGTCCTTTTCAAACATCCTAAAAAATGAAGGAAATGGACTCCACGTTCATGGATAGGGAGACTCAATATTGTCAAGATGTCAGTTCTTCCCAACTTGATCTACAGATTCAATGCACTCCCAGTCAAAATTCCAGCAATTATTTTACGGATATCAACAAACTAATTTTGAAGTTTACATGGAGAGGCAAATGATCCAGAATAGCCAACACAATATTGAATAGAAGAGCAAAGTTGTAGGACTGATGCTACCTGACTTTAAGACACCTTAAAGCTACAATAATCAAGATAGTGTGGTATTGGTGGAAGAATAGACAGATAGATCAATGGAATAGAATAGAAAGCCCAGAAATATATCCCTTTAAATATAGTCAACTGATCATTGACAAAGAAGCAAAGGCAATACAATGGAGCAAAGGTAGTCTCTTCAACAAATGGTTCTGGAACAATTGGACATCTACATGCAAAATAAATGCATCCAGACACATACTTTATATCCCTTCACAAAAATTAATTCAAAATGGATCACAGACCTAAATTTAAAACACGAAACTATAAAACTCCTGGAAAATAACATGGGAGAAAACCTATATGATCTTGGGCATGGTGATATCTTTTTAGACACAACATCAAAGGCACAATTCATGAAAGAAATAATTGATAAGCTGGACTTCATTAAAATTAAAAAGTTCTGCTCTGGGGGATCCAGTGTCAAGAGACTTAGAAGGCAAGCCACAGATTGGGAGAAAATATTCACAAAGGACACATCTGATAAAGGACTGTTATCCAAAAATACATAGAACTCTTAAAAATCAACAAGGAAACAATTTAAAAATGGGCCAAAGATCTTAACAGACACCTAACCAAAGACACATAGATGGAAAATAAGCATGTGAAAATATGCTCCACATCATATACAGGAACTCTCATACATTGCTGGTGGGAATGCACCAGTGGGGTACAGCCACTTTGCAAGACAGTTTAGTGGTTTCTTACAAAACTAAATATACTCTTACCTTATGATCCAGCAGTTGCACTCCTTGGTATTTACTTAAAATAGCTGAAAACTTACGTCCGCACGAAAACCCGCACCTAGATGTTTATAGCAGCTTTGTTCATAACTGCCAAAGCTTGGAAGCAACAAAGATGTCCTTTAGTAGGTAAATGGATAAATAAACTGTGACACATCCAGACGATTTAATATTATTTGACACTAAAAAGAAATGAACCATCAAGCCGTGAGAGGACATGGAGAAAACTTAAATGCATATTACTAAGTGCAAAAAAGCCAATCTGAGAAAGCTACATACAGTATGATTCCAACTCTATGAAATTCTGGAAAAGACAAAACTATGCAGATAGTAAAAAGATCAGAGGTTGCCAGGGGTCAGGGAGGGGCAGGAGAGATGAGAAGGCAGAGTCTAGAGGATTTTTAGGGCAATAAAAATACTCTGTATGGTATTATACTGATGGATGTATATCATTATATGTTTGTCCAAATCCACAGAATATACAACACCAAGAATGAACCCTGAGGTAAACTATGGACTCTGGATGATTATGAGGTGTCATTGTAGGTTCATCCTTGGTAACAAGTGTACCACTCTGGTGAGTGATGCTGATCTTGGGGGAAGTTATACATGTGTAGGGGTAGGGGTGTATATATGGAAAAGCTCTGTACCTTCCTTTCAATTTTTTTGTGAAACTAAAACTGCTCTAAAAAAAATACAGTCTTTAAAAAGAAAAACAACTTAGAGGGCTGGATGTAGGGTTGTCTAAGGGTCCTTCCTGGGGTAAGACCACTGTCTGCAATAGAACAAGCCTCTCCCATCAGATTCTCTTCCAGCAGAAGCAGAGGTTCTGTGCACACCCTGCCCATTGCCACGGGCTGCCAGTCCCGTCTTCCGTCTCATTCAGTTTGGACACTGCCTCAATGGTAAATACTAGCGTGCCCAACCTCCGCCCTTGATGCAATCACTGCTGCCTTCAAGAGCAGCTGGAAATCCTTCCTGCCAGGTGTATTTTGTCTGATAATGTTGGTCACTGTGGAGGTGAAAACAGAACTAAAAGGCTCTCTGTGTTTCAGCGAGCTGTGAAAATCTGGGGCCAGGCAGGTGGGCTCCAAGCACCATTCCCAGAAATAGCAACAAAGGGATTCTTTTAAAAGCCTGGTGTTTTCCTTTTGATTGAACACTCTCTTAGCGACCAGGCATTTTGCTCTGGACAGAGAAATCTGTGTGCCTTTCTTTGTTATACAACAGTCAAGCAGAGCCAGGACACATCAGTCAACTGCTCTGTGCCTCAGTTTACCCATCTGTTATAAATCACCTCTACTTGGTGGGAAGCATGTCATTTGTACAATGGGGAGGGAGAAGGAGGGAGGGAATTAGAATAGAAATGAAAAGCTTCTTTTTTCTTATTTCAGTCCATGGCCAGAATGTAAACAGCAGCCTATTTCTAAAACTCAGCTGACAGAGGCATAGCAGTGAGCCAATGCTGGCGGGGCCCGGGACCAGCCTGACCAGAAACGACTGACGTGGTTCTATCTTGGTCCCTTCACAAATAGTGCTCACTGGGGGTTGCTCCTCAAGGCCAGGCCTCCTGGGCTGTCCTGGGCGTCAGATGGAAATGATTTGGGCACATCCGGTATGGCCTGAATTTGATCCTTTGGGTAAGATCTGAAAAAGAAAAGAAAGAGAAGAGGGAAGGCAAACCGATTCCCTTAAAAACTATGCATACTGAAAGCTTGATATTTAAGGCTCACCCCTTAGAGCTGTATTCCTAACTCTGGGTTTGTAAGACACAACATGTTTTTCCCCTAATCCTTTCCAAAAATGCATTCCATAAATTGTTAACATCCCTGCCAATGGCCCCAGTAAACTCACATACCAGCTTTAAAGTCAACCCCTTTTAAACCAATGCATCAGTCCTTTGAGTTAAGGGGATATTATTTCCAGATTCCTATAGCTGCTAGCTTCTCTTTAAAGTTGCAAATGATCCTGTTTCTTTGTTGCTGTTAATTTTTAGAGAGAAATAGATACAGTGGCAGCCATACATGTATACAGTAGCTGTGACATCCTCCACGGCCCCTTAGTACCCTAAGATACTCTGACAACCCCCCACCACCTGCCTCCTTGTTTAATCGCCCCTCTCCTAAGGGCTGAAAACTCTCCTTGCTCAGAATGACCAGAAGTTCCCATATATGGTATTACTGTGCCACTGCTATTATTATTTGTTTTATGACAGAGAGTGAAGTGTGGTGGTTTAACACATGGGCTCCAGAGCCAAACCACCTAGGTTTGAAGTCCAGCTCTACCACTTACAGCTGTGTGACCTTAAGCAACTTGCTTAACCGCTCTGTGCCTGGGTTTCCTTATCCATAAAATGAGAATGATGACAGTACCTTCTTCATTCACTAATGTGTATAAAGCAGTTAAGCAGAGCCTGCACAGAATAACTTCCACCCAAGTGCTAGTTGCTATTGCACAATTTTTCTAGGTAGTACATTCAGCCATCGGGGACTGCTCTAATGACTCAACCATCAACACGGAAAATGTCTAGAAAGATCTGGGGACCAGTTAAAATGTATGCAGGGAATACAGGAAAGCAAGCCTCATGACTTATGGCCCCTCTGGGTCACAAAGGCTGCTGAAGGAGAGCATCTTAGACCTTATGGGTCAGGCTGGGCCTCAAAGACTCCCAGGCCCTACCCCTCAGCCTAGAGCCTCTTGTTGACAAGTTGAGAGCAAACCTAGTGCCAGTCTCTAGGTCTCCATGTTTTCTGTCCCCAGACCAAGTTTCTCCCATTGCCTGGAGCTGCTCTCAGAGGGGAGAGCTGTCATTCCCCACCCAGGTCCTCATCACACCCAGTCCTTGGGTAGTGAGTCTCCCTGTTTGAGTTTTCCCTGCTCTGATCCCCTTTACATCTTTTTGCCGGAACAGTTTTGCTCAAATACAATTTTTTCTCACTGAACTCCAACATCTAAGGATCTGCAGGTCTTCTCTCCTGTATGTGACATGACGCTGATTTTTATGGAGTCATAAGAAACCAGTTTCATTGCTTCTCATTTTTCATGTGACTTCTTTTTCTCTCCAGTGCTTAATAATTTGCTTTCCCAAAGGGTAAGTGTTCAATAAATGCTTATTGCCAACAAATAGGACATTGGGGCCCTGAGATATAAATACAGAGAAAGAGACAGAGATAGAGATCCTCTGGCTCCCATGCACAATCCCTGAGCAGAACAAGGTTCATGGAGTACGTGCCTTGCTCTGAAACAGGACTGCCAGATTCTCAAAGCCTGTCTGCGATGTTCTTCCAGGAAAAGCTACTTTTTGATGAACTCAAGGAGAATTTATCCATCATCTAGGCCAGTGCAGTTCAAACTGTCCCAAAGTTCGGATGAGGTGCCACACAGGCCAGGCGAGGAAGGGGGGGAGTGAGCAGGGAGAGTTCTGGGGCCCTGGCTCCACTTCCAATGGGACAGCTCTGCTTTCACAGTGTCCTGGTTTAGAAAGAAGGAAACCATAATCTAGAGCACTGCCCAAGGCAATTCAGTTTCAGAGATGAAGCAAGTGACCACAGGTCATTCAGCTAGTTAGTGGCAGAGCCTGGAGTCAAACCCAAATCTTGGGGTCCTTTGCATCTCTCCATGCTGTACCACCAACTGTCTCATACATAAGATATCTCAAGCATTCTGCAGAATGCTCAAATACTGCTTTTTAAAAAGCATTAGGAAAGAAAGCACCAAAATCTCCATAAAGCGTACACAAGACTATCTATTGCCAACAGCCCGAGACAAAGATATCTTCACACCCAGCTTGAAAGTGTACTGTTTTCTCTCCTCCACCCCAACTGAAGATAAACAAGGCCAAGGCTTAGTGTAAATAGCTAGTCAGTAACTTTGTTTTCCAGGTCTTTCTTCAACATAATGCTTTCCTCTGCTTTAGCACCCTTTTCCTCTGTCAAAGCAGAGGGAAATCTACCACCAATAATTTTACCTGTGGTTCCGTTTACTGACTACTTTTTCCTTATGAATGGGTGTCTTCAGTATGCTCTGTTCCTTAGTGGTATTTGCTTTAAAAATTTTATCTCTAATGATTTCATAAAGATTTTTGGTCCCTTATTAAAGGAATTTCAGGCATGTGTGATGGAAAAAGGAAAGATACTTTTTCTTAGTGGTTGGGAAGATCTTGTGATCATATTAGGTACTCATTCAAGGTACCCTTAAGGTGACTTAGAAGAGCAAATGCTATTTTGATCTTTCAAAGGCAGAAATCCCTACCTAGTCCTCTGGATCTGGGTAGAACTTGAAGCATCCCTGGTTGATTTTTTCAACCACAGGCTACCTCAAAAGCCCTCACATGCATATTTGCCAGAATTCTGCCTGGTGGGGAGAGAGACATAGGTAGCTGGGGTGCCCTATTCCCCCGCCCCTTGTCCAACTCCACCAAAAATCTGAACCTTCCACTGCTTCTGACAACTCCCCTGTTCCAGGAAACGAGGAGTCATTCTTTATTTCTTGCTCCATAAGGGGAGGGCCCCACGTGACTCCCTGTGGAAGGGGACGGTGGGGTGGGGAGGCTGAGTGGCTCCTCGGGAGCCCACAGCGGCCCCAGCTCAGGCCTCCTGGGGGAGGACAGGCTCTGTCCCTTGCTGCTCAGCATCACCAGGCTGGAGACTGACTCCCCTTGGTACAACCCCACAGCAATGCCCTCCTTCCCCTCGTCTTCCCCACACATCCCGCCTTTACTGAGCTTTCCCCTCCCTCAGCCCCAGGGCTCCTGCTTGCATTCTTTCTATCTTCTGGCATTTTTGTCATGCTGTTTTACTTTGTATTTAATAATAGCTCTACCTTTTTTTTCTTTATCTAAAATCAAGAATCATGCCTGTATCATGTGTTCGCTTTGGGAATAAAATTTATGGCAATGCTTGCCATTGGATTAATCGCTTTTCATTAGCTTCATGCTTCTTAATGATTACAAATTGTTTGCCTGTACAAGAAACAGTTCCATCCTGTTCTCCGAATTTACTGGCCTTCAACTGCAACCAGAAACTGGAAGTCTTGGATTGCCCATGCTTGCGGAATGAGGTTCCTGGCTTTTTGCATCAGGGTCTGGCTATACTGAGGGTGGGTAATCCTAGATCTTTAGACTTCAAAGCTCAGATCATGGTCCATGGGCCAAATAAAAAGTGAACTTAGCTTTTCTAAGCCATAGACTGTTCTGTGTCTTGGTTCTCAAATCCATAAAGTGGAGTGAGAAAGACAGAAAGACAAGATATAGATATTTAATAACCAGTTTACTTTAAAATCAGTTTCAAAAAACCTATACTTCATATAATGAATGGGGTTTTAAAAGCAAGCAGGAAAGAATATACCCACCAAAAAGGGAGCAGCAGAATAAATCCCAATGGAAAATGTGTGCCTTTCTGTGGTCAGAGTCATTTGGTCAAGAAATGATGAAATTACAAATTTCTGAAAAGGGTGTGTGTTTTGGAGTTACTGAGGTCCAGGTCTCAGCGTGAGATTTAGGCAAGGCCAGCATTTAACTTCAATGCAGAATAAAGAGAAGGAAGTGGTCACGACCAGCATTCTTTCCCACCAAGGCAGCACCTCCCTGGTCTAACGTTGCTCATCCGTCTCTTCGTCTCCTGAACTTGGAATCCAGCTCTCTCAGCAAGCCTGTGTGCCCAGCATTCCCTGCGAGATAATTCATCCTTTAACTCTATATGGGAATGGTTGGTGAAAAGCGAACTGCGGCTGGAGGTGCAGGGGAGCTGGAGCCGTCCGGCCCTGCACAGAGGACCTGCGTGTGCAGCAGTATCAGCAGCTCTTGGAGCTGAGCGCTGGCGCTGGGGAGCAGCAGGAGTTTCTCCGTGCAGAGCAGCACCGCTGCCCTTGCCCACAGCCCAGCTATTGACTTTAGTCCTCTCAGTAACTAGGATCCGCCTCGGACTAACACATAGGAATAGAGGAAAGTAGACCCAGAAGAACCAAGCACTCCAGACCAATCTGTATGTTTTGCTCCCATAAACACAATGGTTCACTTATTCAATCATCCAACAAACAATTGGGTACCAACTGAATGAGGAAAGAAGCTAAGCTATTATGACAGAGAGGCATACACTACCCTGACACTGGCTTGCGCTCTCTCTCTCTCTCTCTCTCTCTCTCTCCCTCTCTCTCTCTCTCTCTCTCTCTCACCCCTGTTACATAAGATCATTTAGTGACCCAAATTCCTTAACTATTGTTAACCTCTTTTCCCCTAGCGCAGCGCTATTCAAAGTATGGCCCAGGGCTCCCCTGGTGGCACAGTGGTTAAGAGTCTGCTTGCCAATGCAGGGCACATGGGTTCAAGCCCTGGTCCGGGAAGATCCCACATGCCGCGGAGCACCTAAGCCCATGCGCCACAACTACTGAGCCTGCACTCCAGAGCCCGTGAACCACAACTACTGAGCCTGCGTGACACAGCTCCCTGTGCCCGTGTGCCTAGAGCCTGTGCTCCACAACAAGACAAGCCACCGCAATGAGAAGCCTGCACACTGCAACAAAGAGTATTGTTGCTCGCCGCAACTAGAGAAAGCTCTCGCTCAGCAACAAAGATCCAACGCAGCCAAAAATAAAAGTAAATAAAAAATAAATAAATTTATAAAAAAAAAAAAAGTATGGTCCAGGAATCGGCAGCATCAGCATCACCTGAGAGCTTGTTAGAAAGTTCAGTTCTTAGGCCCCAATTCAGAGCTGTTGAACCAATATTTCTGGTGGTTGGGCCCAGGAATCTGTATTTTACCAAACTCTCTAGGTAATTCTTTTTTTTTCAATTTTTTTTTTATTGTGGTAAATTTACGATTCTAGCCATTTTTAAGCATATAGCTCAGTGGTATTAAATACATTCATAATGTCGTACTACCATTACCATCAGCCACCTCCAGAATTCCTTTTATCTTGCCAAATTGAAACTGTACTCATTAAACAATAACTTCCCATTTCCCCAGCCCCTGGCAAGCACCATTCTACTTTCTGTCTCTATGATATTGACTACTCTAAATATCTTACATAAGTGGAATCATACAGCACTTGTCTTCTTGTGATTAGCTTATGTCACTTAGCATAATATATTCAAAGTTTATCCATGTTGTAGCATATGTCAGAATTTCCTTCCTCTTTAAGGCTGAATACTGCATTGTATGTATATATCATATTTTGCTTATCCATTCTTCTGAACACTTGGGTTGCTTCCATGTTTTAGCTATTTTAAATAATTCTTCTGTGAACATGAGTGTACAAATATCTCAAGAGCTTACTTTCAGTTATTTGGGATATATACTTAGAAGTAGAATTGCTGAATCAAATTGTAATCCTATTTTTAATTTTTAGAAACCACCATACTGTTTTCCACAGCTGCTGTATCCCTAAACATTTTCTACAGCTGCTGAATATAAAATTCCCATCAACAGTGTACAAGAGTTCCAGTTTCCCTACATCCTCACTGACACTTGTAGTTTTCTGTTTTGTTTTTGTTTTTGATGGTAGCCATCCTAAAGGGGGTGAGGTGACATATCATAGTAGCTTTGATTTGCATTTCCCTAATGATTAGTGATGTTGAGAATCTTTTCATGTGCTTATTGGCCATTTGTATATCTTTGGAGAAATGCCTGTTCAAGTCCTTTGTCTATTTTTGAATTGAGTTGTTTTTTTATGTTGAGTTTTAGGAGTTCTCTATATATTCTGGATATTAATCCCTTATCAGATAGGTGATTTGTAAATACTATTTCACACTCTATGGGTTGTCTTTTTACTCTGCTGATATTGTGTTTTGATACACAAAAATTTTTAATTTTCATGAAGTCTAATTTGTCTATTTTTTCTTTTGTTGACTGTGCCTTTAGTGTCATGTGAAGAAATCATTGCCAAATTCAATGTCATGAAGCTTTCTTCTAAGAGTTTCATAGTTTTAGGTCTTATGTTTAGGTCTTTGATCCATTTTGAATTAATTTTTATACATAGTGTTAGGTAAAGGTCTAACTTCATTCTTTTGCTGGTGGGTAGCTATCCAGATGATGCTTATGCACTTTGGTTTGAGAAGCCCTGGTCTCTAGCACTGTCCTCATTTACATGGTCAGAGCCAGGACTCTGGATGGTTTTGTGCCAGCTTGAAGGAAGGGAGGAGAGAAAGTAAGTCCAGGGCAGCAATTTCCTTTTAAGGATGTGAGGGTGGGAAGCTGAACTCTTCATTTTAGCTCACACTCCATTAGTGAGAACTTAGAAACATGGCCACTTGAGCTGCAAGGGAGGCTGGGAAAAGTAGTTTCTGGCTGGCTGGCTATGACCCCACCTGCAGTGTTTTATTATACAAGGAGAGAATGTGTCTTAGGTGGGTACCTAGTGGCCTCTGCCACTTGTGTCATGTGCTAGGCACGGTGCTAGTGGGAGGAGATGATGCTTGCTCTTCAACAAGACAGTCCACGCACTCAAAAGTGGTCTAATAAGGTGTTCCCTCCTGGTGCAATGATTAAATAACAGGGCCTGAGTGTGGGATAGTCCCCTCAAACTAGAGTGCACTAAATATGCAAGTCTCTCATCTTTAAAAAACGGTATTAATATCTATGGACATTCACATCCTAATAAGGCCACCAAAGACATTGCTCCAAAGTGGGGATTGGCCAGCTCTGACCAGTGAACCAAATCTGGCCCACTGCCTGTTTTTGTAAAAAGAAGTTATTGGAACACGGCCACATCCTTTCTCTTTCAAATAGTCCATGGCTGCTCTTACACTACGACAGCAGAATTGAGTAGTTTTGATGGAGTGCGTACAACCCACAAGGATGGCCGCATTTACCAGCTAGCCCTTCACAGGAAACGTTTGCCAAGACCTTCACAAGCACTCTTAGTTGTGAAGTTCACAAACCACTCTTGGTGGTGGGTGCTTAGTAAAGGCTTTTCAGGTGGTCTTGGCAGATCCAAGGAGACACCCAAAGTTAGGCTCCCCCATCATCAAGGGAGAAGAGGGAAGTCAGGTAAGGAAGCTGTTTATTCTAGGGACTGAATGATAATTTAAACTTTCTTCTGCAGCTAAGCACTATGCTAGACATTTAGATATGTTATCCTACCTAACTCTCACAAAACTCCACAACGTAGGAACCACAGCTGAGCCAAGCTGAGCCCCTTGGCTTCTCTCTTGTGATCCAGGGCTATGTTTTTAACTGGTCACAGGACATGCCTATGTAGATAATCTATTGACACCTTAAGCCCAATGTATTCAAAATAACTGATTGTCTGTTTCCCTAAACCAGTCCTTCGCTTCTTCTTTAGACTGTAAACTAACACCTATTTCACTGATTTCTTATCATTAGCAAATCCTAGATTGGTGCACTTATGAATCAGTTCCTTATTAATGAAGGTTATTCTGGTCATTCCTGTTTAAAACCTGCCTTAGTCTGTCTGGGTCTTCCCATTTACTCAGATCCCTTCTAATCAGTCTCCAAGTCCTGTGAAATTTATTCACTCCTCTGGCTTCCCGTCCTTCTGTTGTGATCCTTAAAGCTCAGTGTCAATGATATCACCCTCATGAACATTTTGTGAACCTGCAAATGAGCACCAACAGCATTTTATTGTTCCTGCTTCATGACATTATGCATATTCCTCCTAGAACCATAGCTAATGACAAACTTGAGTTAAGCTCCTTAACAGAGAGTAGGCTTCTTGAGGACCAAGAACTTGCCTTCGTATTAGCACTGAGCCAAGATTCCATCCTAGGATCTTTGCTTATAATGTGCTGAGCACGTTTACCTACACTGACATCTGTAAGAGTTAACAGCAAGTGAGAAACCATAGCAGAGACCTGTAGAGATTGAGATACTGATTTCCTCCAAATTATGCTTTTCATAGGAGATGTTTGTCTGCTTATTCCCTACAATCACCTGAAAGTATCTCTACCCAAGTCTGGATACTTTGATAATTGCTTGTAAATGATGGAACGGATTTTGACAGAGGGACCATCCTTTGAATTTTAAGAATTTAGATGGTAATTGGAAGAGATAAGACTATATTAGCAGAACTATTGGCTGAGCTGAAGCCATAATATCTCTTTTGCTTTGCCCCAAACAATATAGTCAATAAGTACATTTTGACTAGGGGGTCAAAGTAACCTCCATTCTAGACCCAGATTTTTATTTATTAGCTGTTTGATATTTGGCAGGTCATTAAGCTTCTGTGGAGCTCAATTTCCTCTCCCTTGCAATATGGGGACTACATACCTGCTCCTCCTGCCTTACTGGGTTATTGTGAGCAGAGTAAAGTGAGATAAGGTAAGTGAAAAAAAAGTATAGCGCATAGCTTTCGCTGCTGATACCCTAAAACACAGTGGCTTAAAATAATAACCATTTATTTAGCTTATGACTTTGTGGATTGGCTGGACTGTGTAGTCTGGGCCAGCTTAGTTGATCATTGCTGGGCTCACTCATGTGTTCACGCTGAGCTGGCAAATTGGCTAGTGGATGGGCTCAATCACATGGCTGCTGTTTGTCAAGCTGTAAGTCTGGGTAACAGAAGTGACTGGGCCATGTGTATCTCATCATCCAGGAGGTCAGTCTGGACTTCTTCATGGGCAGCCTCAGGGTTTTCAGAGAAGACAAGCTCCATTGTGCACATGTTTTTCAAGTCTCTGCTTATGTCACATTTCCTGACATTCCATTGGCTGAGCCCAGAATTAGGTGGGAGGGCATTCAAAGTTCCATAGTAAGGAAGCATGGATGGATGGATAAGGGAGGAGAAGAATGTATGGCCATTTTTGCCATCTACCAGACCATTGCCAATTGGGATAACAGCAGCTGAATTTCTAGCACTCAGTGAAGACATGCAAGTTTCTCACCTTTTAAAAATGGTGTTAATATCTATGAACATTCACACCCTAATAAGACCACCAATGACGTTGCTCTAGAGTGGAGATTGGCAAACTCTGGTTTGTGAATCAAATCAGGCCCACTGTCTTTTATTGTAAATAAAGTTTTACTGGAACACTGCCACACCCATTCATTTTCATATAGTATATGGCTGCTCTCACACTACAACAGCAGAATTGATGGTAATTTTATTTTTAATTTTTTAAGGAATCTCTATACTGTTCCAACATCATTGGTGGGAGCTGCAGTATTTGAATCCAAGTGGCAGGGGCATTGGAGTCCTTGCTGGAGCCGTCCCACACTGTGCTTCGTGTATTATTCTCAGCTGAGTAGCCTTCCAAGCTTAACTCTCTGGCCTTCCCAAAGAGTCTGTGAGGCATCTGATCTCTTTTAATAAATTCCTTTTTTGTTTAGACTAGCTAGAGTGGTTTCTACTGTTTCTAACTAACTAGGGATCCTGACACTGATAGTTTTCTAAGGCTGGGGTTCTATGGCTTTAAATACCCTATGCTGAAGAAGGCACAATGCTTTATTTTTTTGCAAATAAAATGTTTAGTTTACCTACTCCTAGGTATGCATTCATATAATCCAATTAGGCCTTCATACACCAGCTCTGGACTCCCCAAAAATCGAAGATGGTTTGAGAAAAGAAGGAAAGCAAACTCCATTTTCTCCCATTTAGAAAAGCAAACACTTCAATTTTGTTTGAAAAATCTAAGCTCACTAGCTCCACTCAGTGTCCCGATGAACTTATGTGGCACCATATTTGTTTGTAAAAGGATGAAAATAGCTTCATTGGACAACCTTATTCTTTGGCCAGCTTTATAGTTTTATGTCTTATGGTTAGGTATTTAATCCATTTTTGAGTGAATTTTTATAAATGGTGTAAGTGTCCAACTTCATTCTTTTGCATGTGGATATCCAGTTTTCCCAGTGCCATTTGAGAAGAGACTGTCTTTTCCCCACTGTGTAGTCTTGGCACCATTATCAAAAATCATTTGGCCATATGTGCAAAGGCTTATTTCTGGACTCTCTATTCTGTTCCATTGGTCTCAACATCTGTCTCTTTGCCAGTCACAGTGGTCTTGATTACTATTGCTTTGTAGTATGTTTTGAAATCAGGAAGTGCGAGGCCTCGAAATTTGCTCTTCTTTTTCAAGATTGTTTTAGCTATTGAGGGTCCTGTGAGATTCAGCTTTAAGATTTTTTTTCCTACTTCTGCAGAGAATGCCATTGGGATTTTAATAGAGATTGCACTGAACATATAGATCTCTTTTGGTAGTATGAACATTTTAACAACATTAAGTCTTCCCATCCATGAGCACTGATAACTTTCCATTTATATGTATCTTCTTTGATTTCTTTTAGCAATATTTTGTAGTATTCAGTACACAAGTCTTTCTTCTCCTTAGTTACATTTATTCCCAAGCATTTTATTGTTTTTGATGTTATAGTAAACAGAGATTGTTTTCTTAATTTCCTTTTCAGATTGGTCATCATTAGTGTATAGAAACACAAGTGATTTTTATGTGTTGATTTTGTATCCTGCAACTTTGTTGAAATAATTTCTTAATTTTAACCATTTTTTTTGTGGAATCTTTAGGGTTTTCCACATATAAAATCATGTCATCTGTGAACAGAGATTATTTTACTTCTTCCTTTCCAATTTGGGTGGCTTTTATTTCTTTTTTGATATCAGAGTAATGCTGCCCTCATAGAATGAATTTGGAGTGTTCCCTCATTTGAAATTCTTTGGAAGAGTTTAAGAAGAATTGGTATTAATTCTTCTTTAAATGTCTGGTAGAGTTCTCCACTGAAGGCATCTGGTCCTGGACTTTCCTTTGTTGGGAGGCTTTTGATTATTGATTTAATCTCCTTACTAGTTATATGTCTCTTCAGATTTTCAAATTTCTTATGATTCTGTGTTGGTAAGTTGTATGTTTCTAGGAATGTATCTTTTTCTTCCAGGTTATTCAATTTGTTGGCAAATAACTGTTCATAGTACTCTGTTATAATCCTTTTTATTTCTGAGACATTCTGAGTTGCAATGTCCCCCATTTCATTTCCAATTTTAGCTATTCAAGTCTCATTTTTTTCTTAGTTATTCTGCCTAAGGGTTTTTCAATTTTGTTGGTCTTTTCAAAAAAAAACAGCTCTTATATATCCGGAGAAAACCATAATTTGAAAAGATACATGTACCTTAATATTCATTGCAGGACTATTTACAATAGCCATGGAAGCAACCTAAATGTCCATCGACAGAGGAATGGATAAAGAAGATGTGGTACATATATATAATGGGATATTACTCAGCCATAAAAAACGAACGAAATAATGTCATTTGCATCAACATGGATGGACCTAGAGATTGTCATACTGAGTGAAGTAAGTCAGACAGAGAAAGACAAATATCATATGATATCGCTTATATGTGGAATCTAAAAATGGTACAAATGAACTTATTTACAAAACAGAAATAGAGTCACAGATGTAGAAAACAAACTTATGGTTACTGTGGGGGAAGTGGGGTAGGGATAAATTGGGAGATTGGGATTGACGTATACACTCTACTATATATAAAGTAGATAACTAATAAGGACTTACTATATAGCACAGGAAACTCTTCTCAATACTCTTTAGTGACCTATATGGGAAAAGAATCATAAAAAGAGTGGATATATGTGTATGTATAACTGATTCACTTTGCTGTATGACAGAAACTAACACAACATTTAAAATCAACTATACTCCAATAAAAATTTTTCAAAAAGCTCTTGATTTTAATTTTTTCTATTGTTTTCTATTCTCAATTTATCTCTGCTCTAATCTTTTTTATTCCCTTCTTTCTACTAACTTTTGGTTTAGTTTGTTCTTTTCTAGTTCCTTGAGATGTAAAATTAGGTTGTTGATTTGAGATTTCTTCTTTTTAATGAAAGCATTTGCCACTAAAACTTTCTTATTACTGCTTTCACTGTATTCCGTACATTTTGGTATGTTGTGTTTTCATTTTATCTCCAGATAGCTTCTAAATTCCCTTGTGATTTCTTCTTTGACTTGCTGGTTGTTTGAGTCAATTATTTATTTCCACGTTTTAGTGGATTTTACTGTTTTCTTCCTGCTATTGATTTCTAGTTCCATTCCATATGGTCAAAGAAGATATTTTATATGATTTCAACTTCTTAAATTTGTTTAGACTTGTTTTGTGGATTAACATGTGGTCTATCATGGAGAATGTTCCATATGCACTTGAGAATGTATTCTGCTGTTTGGGGTGGAGTGTTCTGTATGTGTCTGTTAAGTCTAATTGGTCTAACTGTGTTGTTCAAGCCCTCTGTTTCCTTATTGATCTTCTGTCTGGTTGTTCTATCCATAGCTGAAAGGAGGGATTAAAGTCTCCTACTATTATTATGTTTCTGTCCATTTCTCCCTTCAGTTCTGTCAATGATTCATACATTTGGGAGCCTTAATCTCTCTTTAAATAATATAGGATTTATGATTCTTATAGGGATCATATTTCTCAACAGTGGAATGTAAATGTTGCCTTGGGGAGAAAGTGTGTTCACGTAGCTGAAGCTCTTCAGTGGCAGTGAGGGCTTGGGCCACTGGACCACTCTTCTGTTTAGAAGAACTTCTATATCTTCCATACACCCCACCATGGCCCAGTCTGGCTTCTGTCTACTTCTCCAATCCCATATCATGATGCTTCATTGCTCATAACCATTCTTGAGCTATCCTGATATTATCTGTTATCTGTTTCTTAAACACCTTTTTCTGCCTCAGCACCCACACATGCATGCATGTGTACACACACATGCATGTGTACACACACACACATACACACCTGATTCAAGGTTTATTTTTGTTATGAAGATATATTTGTAAAGGTACATAAAATGTTAGCTTGATTGATATTTTAAAATATTTGGACAAATAGTATTGGGCCTCATAAACATTCAGGAAGGGCCTGGAGAGAAGTTATATGAACAGAATTAGTTATTATAGCAGAACATTGCAAGCATCTCATTGTTTCCCTTTGGGACATTTAAATTCTATCCAAATAATGGAATGGTATTTGTCCATATAATAAGATTGTTTGAAGCCCATGAAGCATGGAGAAATGCTTATGATGAAGAAAAGCATACAAAATCAAATCTAAATTAAGAATATATCTATGTGAAAATGCACATAAGAAAGAAAAAAATGAAATAGTTTTCAGGATTGTAGGATTAAGTTTTCTCTAGTTATTTTCAAAATATTTATATTGCTACATTTAACTCTATAATTTGAATAAAAGGCAAGAACACAACTCATTAAATAACCTGTTTCCACACCATTATAGCAGCTGCCTATGGAGAAATGCTCTGAGATGAAGGACTACTCAGCCTCACTTGCCTTTCTATCCACCAGCAGCAGGGTTTCCAGCTTTGCTTCCATGGATTCACACAGTGGGAAGACAGCCACAAAGCACAGTACAGATTAAGGTCAAATATCTCTAGACAAGAAATATTTTAAAATAAATCTACAAAAAAATGGACAGTTTAATGCTCAAGGGAGATAAATTTGGGGGATTCTTTTTAAAAATTTTTTTAAAGTATTTATTTATTTATTTTATTTATTTAGCTGTGTTGGGTCTTAGTTGCGGCGCACAGGATCTTCACTGTGGCGTGCGGGCTCCAGAGCGCGCCGGCAGGCTTCTCTCTAGTTGTAGTGCATGCGCTCCAGAGCGCACAGCCTCAGTAGTTGCGGCACGCAGGCTTAGTTGCCCCGTGGCATGTGGGATATTAGTTCCTCTACCAGGGATCAAACTCACATCCCCTGCATTGGAAGGCATATTCTTAACCACTGGACCACCAGGGAAGTCCCTGGGAGATTCTGAAGAGTAAGTTTGCATGACCTTGTCTGGCACCCAGCTTCATGAGGCAGAGAACTTGAAATCATTCAATTCTTCTGCCAGTGAAGAGACAAAGGAACAGGTGAGATCCAGCACAGGTAAATCACAGGCATCCATGGGAGGCTAAGAGCTCTGAGGGATAAGCAGATGTTAGATAGGAAATAAAAAGAAGGCAAAGTGGGGCAGGCGATGGAGGGGAGGTGAATGCAAAAGCAGAGCCTTAAAAAATGCTCGTGTCTCTGAAAGTCTCCGTGAAGTTCTGTGTGGTAGACCTTGTGAAAAGGCACCCTGACAAATCTTGGAGAGGATTGGAGAAGAGTAAAAGCAGAGGCAGGAAGATCATCTAGAAGACTGTTGAAATGTTTAAGGAGAGAAAAGATGAGGATGTGACTCAAGGCCTGAGCAATGGGGACAGAGAAGAGATGAATTTGAAAGGTATGAGGAGAGAGAACCAGCAGGACTCAATAAGTAATCAGAAGAAGGAAGGTCAAGGATGATGGCCAAATCCTGCCAAACATCTGAGTGCATCCGTAGGAACAACGTTGCCAGACAAGTCTCCAGAAACCAACAAGGACTTGGTATTAGTTTGTATTTTAGATTGAAAACTGTCTGCATCTTTCCCAGGTTACAATCCCATGGGGATCCACGATGTTTATATTTACACTTTATGTTTACCTAGGCTGAGCTCTGTAGTTACATAATCAGAGAAGGAAATCCCACAATCAATTCCAGGACTCTTTAGACATGACCTTTTGTAAATAGCCAGAGCTAGGTTTGCAGTCAAACCCAGAGGCATTTATGAATAAATACTGACCCCCAGTGTCTAGGTGCAGAAATAAAGATTAAAAATAAAGATAAAACACCAAGACTCTTAGGAGAGTACCTGGAATTCCAGCTACAAATAATGCTCCCTGCAATCCAATTCAGAATCCTGGGGTGCTTCAGAAACAAAAATACTGACTAGTATTTTACTATACCGATGGCTAGTGGCTGCCAGGAGAACTCTAGTGAATGTTCTATAGAATAAGTGTCAGAATGGATTTGGTCTCAATCATGGGTGTGTAACTATGTGATGGTCTTGGCCCTCTCTGCTCCAAGGTCCAGGTTTAACTACTCCCAAGAGTCTTCTCACTAAAAGAGTAGATTTTTATGCAATTAATTTGACTGATACAAACTCCAGCTGCGTCTTATTCCCCACCTAGGTCAGCATTACATCAAATGAAGTTTCCTCTCAAGTGGATGCAGGATAGTGTGGTTGGTGGATGTGCCCTTTTCAGTATGTGTGTGGCTAGAGTGAATTCATAAGAAATTCTTGAGTAAACTCTCTGCAGCAAAATAGCTCCTTCTGGACTTCCCTGGTGGCACAGTGGTTAAGAATCTGCCTGCCAATGCAGGGGACACGGGTTTGAGCCCTGGTCCGGGAAGATCCCACATGCTGCGGAGCAACTAAGCCCATGCGCCACAACTACTGAGCCTGCGCTCTAGAGCCCATGACCCACAACTACTGAAGCCCGCACGCCTAGAGCCCGTGCTCTGCAACAAGAGAAGCCACCGCAATGAGAGGCCTGCATACTGCAACGAAGTGTAGCCCCCGCTCGCCGCAGCTAGAGAAAGCCTGCGCACAGCAACGAAGACCCAACATAGCCAAAAATAAATAAATAAATTTATAAAAAGAAAAAAAAATAGCTCCTTCAGCTGCAGTTGCTGTCAAATGGCATATGTCTTTTGCAGACTGGAAATGGGGCACTGGCTGTTTGGAGACAAGCTTATGTCACTTTCTGGTCTATGCTGAAGTTTTTAAGAACTTGGCTTTGCAGAGAATTAAATGAAGCTGTCTTGAAAAGGTAGAGTTTCCTTCATGAAAACATGATCATTTTCGTGAACGTTGTTTTTAAAGTAAGAATAGACTTCAGGCTTAAGTGGTCAACCACAACATAAATAAAAGGCCAATCTTTAGTGCCAACAGAACCTATCTGACTTCTGCTTTGGGCAATGAGAAGCATTCATTACAGGCTATTGACCCTCAGCAGTCTTAGCAGAAGGAAGCATGGAGCAGCAGTAGAAATCATGGCTGCTTTGAGGTCACATGGATTCAAGCTGGGCGATGGCACTGAGCTGAGTGACACAGGGGACATGGGAGGTGGCCGCTGCAGGGAGCTAAAATCGAAGGAAACGGAGGCCCAGAGATTAAGTAGAGTTTAGGAGCCAAACGGTGGCATTAAGAAGGTATGCCATCCTAAGGTACTAAAAGATTAAAGTAGAAGGTTTTGTATCAGGAGAAATTCTATTTGTTCAGCTACAAGGTGATCGCAATCATAATCCTATTTTTGACTTGTATTAGCAGAGAAGCTAATTGTCTGATACATAACTGTAGCACTAGACCTAGTAGAAAAAAATGAGTGTACAACTTGTTTCTTGACAATACAGACTAAAGAAGTTTTTCCTTTACTAACAAAAACTGAGATTTCAAGAATAAAATGTATAGAAACCAGGCACCTTTATCCAGTCACTGCATATAGCGAAACATGTTTTAGTGACTGTACTTAATACAAGGTTGTTTTAGTTGCTTCTTTGTCAATATTTATTTATTTGGGGGGGGGGTTTTATCTTGGAAAATGTCAAACCTACAGAAAAGCTGGAAGAATAGTACATTATTAACTCTTTCCTCATCAATTATAACATTTACTATATTTGCTTTCTGCGTCTCTTTAAATATATAGGAGCAATTGTGTTGGCTCAAACATTTTAATGTGAGCTGCAGACATAATGACACCTCACCCTTAAATTTTTCAGGCCCCCAAAATATCCTCTATAACTTTTAATTAAAGTATCGAATTAAGGTTCAAATGTTAAAACCCTAATCCCCGGTGTGATGGTATTTGGAGGTGGGGTCTTTGGCAGGTGTGCAGATTTAGATGAGGTCGTGAGGGTGGATCTTTCATGATGAGAACAGTGTCCTTATAAGAGGAAGTGACCAGAGCCCCCTCCCTCTCTACCACGTGAGGACACAGCGAGAAGGAGTCTTTCTGAGCACCAGAAAGAGGGTCCTTATCAGACGCTAAATCTGCCAGTGCCTGGATCTTGGACTTCCCAGCCTCCAGAACTGTGAGAAATGTTTGTTACTTAAGCCACCCAGTCTGTGGTTGTTTTGTCACAACAGCCTGAACAGACTGAGACAAATGTTCTATAACCCATTATTGTTATTCTTTTCTTTCATCTCAAACGGTCCCAGATTTGGCATTTGAAGCCAATTTTTGTGTCCCACCAGTCTTTGGGCATTTTGTTCTTTTCTGACTCAAGATGTTCTAAGCTCACCTTATACTTTATCTGCCTCCAACCTGGAATCAACGATTTTCCCAAACATGCCTGGGTCTGTGGAACAGTATTTAGAAAACAAGATCAAGGGAACTACATGTGCTCATTATTACTAGGTCATGGCTTCTAGGCCCTTTCAGAGCACAGAGCCAGAGCTGGGGTTGGGGGGTGGGGGAGAGGTGGGGTGGCGTTGGGAAGAAAGAGAGAGGAAAATGCACACACATTCCTACAGGTATCTCCAGCTCAAAACTAGTAACACAGAGGTCTTCTTTATCTTCCTCCACTTTCTATCTCCCTTCTCCCATTGTGAGTAACCTAATTTACAATAACATCAACAAATTTGCTCAATTTTTTAAATCTATGAGATTCAGAATTACATCCTAAAAACACTCTCCAGAACATTTTCATCTTTAAACACTTGAATTTAACATCAGCGGTACCATATCATCCCAAATTATCCCGCAGAAGTCACACAGAGCAGACTAACAGCTCTTTAAACAGCAACAAGAGATAATGCACCTATATATAGGACTCGAATTGGACAACTTAGCAATGGCTGTTTCTTGAGAGGACCAAAGAGGACAAATTTAGAACAGATTACTGTGGCTTCTGCTTTAATTGGTTGAAGACTATTTGAGGTGTTTTCCTTTTCAAAATTTATCCTGTTTGATGTTTGGCATTTGTTTCAAAGCAATCCAGTGGACAGTGTGAGAAGATACACATACTGGTTAATGAGGTGGTAGTGGCTGATTGGTGAGTGTTCTTTGTGTTATTTATACTCTCAGCTCTTGTGGATGTTTAAAATTTTTTATAATAAAAAGATTTTTAAAAATATATTCCTGTCAGAGTAAGCATAAGCTTAAATGGCTAGCCCCAACTCAAATAAATGGCAAATAAGATGTGGCTCTATTATGTGAAAACAGGAAGTACTGATGACAATCTAGCTTATCTTTAAAAAATTGTCTAAGGAACTTTCATTTTTTTTGGACTTAAGTTCCGTGTCTTAAAGGCTAGTCTACGTAGCTAGATTATCCTCCAATAAATAAAACTTCACCAATTGTGGAAAAAGATTGACTTAAATTCTGCCTATCATTTTGCCAAATAGCTTTGTCACTAGAGGGAGATTGTATGATTAAAATATTCTTATAGTATGGATGTTTCACATTCCCCTTGGGATCAAAGTCCCCTCACAGACCGATGTGGAAACCATCAGGCTACAGCATAACATGGCATCTGCCACAACCAGATCTTCTGAGAGCCCAGGCATGATTTAATACAACGAATAGTGTTACATAAGTGAGCCCCAAACTTGCAAAATCCAACCATGCAGAAGACAAAAACAGGAGAAACGGTCAGGGTCTGCAATGTTGAGGCAATCTGAACATATGAAAGACTTTCCAGGTAAGAGGAAAGCTGAACTTTGAAAAGAGGCTTGCCACTTTATGTAAAAGCATAAAAATAATTAAAAATGATGCTGGGGATGATGAATCTTCTGTCTAGTAAAGCCGGTTCCCCTACCTCATTTTGTCATAAACACAACGGAGCTAGAAAAATAAAAAACTATAACTACATAGTAGGAATGGGGGGAAATGTACATGACCTCTGACTTCTCTTTCCTGAGACTGTCATCATGATCAGGAGGATTTCTGCTTCTGGCCACCAAGTTGGCCAACTGCTGTCCGATGGGGATTGGCTTTAACCAGCTCACACACTAACCAAAAGAAAGCATTTTCACAACAAACCTATAGAGCCTGGGGAGGCTTCCCAGGCCAGAAGACAAATAACCACTGCCATTAATGTGCACATGGAGGGACTGCATTTTAATAAAAGTGGTCATGACCCAAGATGAGAAATAGTCTGCAAACTTGGAGCAAAAGAATCTGGCTGAGCTTGGAAATAGCCAGATCATGTTAAGAAATTTGCCTCGTACATCTTATCAAGGAAACATACACGACATTATGTACTCTAACCGAAGATGCTTTGTTAATTCAGTGCTCAAATTAGTACTGGATGATGCAAGAACTTCCATTTTCTGAGGCAGAATTTCTGTTCTTTCAGAAAAACAAAGTCTGAGTGTACTGGGATACACTACTCATCTGAGATATTTAAAAATTAAAACTCTAGGAGTAGCATCTTGCTATGGCTCTTTATCTCACCACACTGGACCTGCATGAAACAATCATTACAGCCTGGGCAAAAGACACATGTCTAACTGGCTCCAGGGCAAGCCCAACCTGGCAGCAGGATGGGCTGCCCTCTCCAAGGACCAAATTTCTGGATAAGCTGTCTATCAATTTTTAAATTAAAAAAAATCCCCATTTTTTGGTCCTAGCTTGACGTGGTACAGAAGGATGCCAAGATGAGGATGCAGGTTAGGCAGATTTCAAGATACCTACTTCAAAAATTCTGGATCCCTTGTAAGCCATGCAAAGAAAACAGATTCACTAGGTGGTCTCAAGGTTGAAGTGCTGGAGTCGTTAAAAATAATTTTACATCAAGTTTTCATAAATATCTCTTCATTTATTTCAGCCAAGATCTCAAAAACCAAATTGTACCAGAAAGTGTCAGCAAAAATGATCCCTCTCTTAGGAAGTCTGTAAGATTCCAAAGCGACTGGGTGTGAGCACAGCTCTGTGTGCAGGAGCACATCATGCTGCCAGGCGTCCACTGGAGGTGGATATCTAGATGCAGGACAAGGGAAGAATCCAGCTCTAGGCTCTTGAGCTGTGTTAAGACATGGTCACTTCTTGGGCTGGAAAATTCAGACGCCAATTCCAGAGATGAAGCTGTTCAAAAATGGTCTGAGTTGAAGCTTAGCCATAGGTTTGGAATTCTAGGAAGATCTGGTAGTTGTATTCTTGGCCCTGATCTCTGAATTATAAACAGTGTTATTTGGTTAGGCAACAGAACTGTGAAAAGAAGGACTACGGCAGAAAAGCCAGTAGCTGGTCAGGAACGTCAAGCATCCACAGTCCATGTCCTTATGCATCACAGGTGCAGCCAGCTGTGAGCAAGCCAGGGTCATTTCTTCTGTTCAGCCATCTTCATCAGCTGACGCTCTAAGTCTTGATTTAAGGATCAGTACAGACCAAGCAGTAGCAAGGGTTTTAGAATTAATTTCCTTCTAATGACAGTTTTACTATAAAATGGATACAAATAAACCAACCCACCAATGGAAAACCATGAAAAACTGGTGATATCTGTAACAGCTTTTATAGTTGTAAATTGTTTACATGACTTTATCACTGAAATATATGTCACTTGCTCTGAAATAAGGCAGTAGCTTAAAGAAATGATCACTTACCTATCTCCAGCATCTAAAAACATTCTATATCATTAAGATTGATAAGCAGTCAATTCTGTCTGTGGCCTACCCTGAATACTATAGACTATGTACCATAATGTTTTGCCCTCAGCAGATAAAGAACAAATGTATGTGACAAGTGCGAATATACCATTTCCCCTGTTCAAGTGAATAAAATTACACCCACTATATTCTACCTTCCCCTGACCCGACCTTCAATTTTTAGAGAATTAGGCATGTCTATGTGTTGAAATAAGTACAACTCTTTGTGTTATAGGAAGATAAGAGCAGAGAATAATTCAGCAGCCTATACTTAATATTTATGAATCATATGGAAATTCTTGGGATGGTACCATTTTCAGTCACAGAACTTATTTTTAAATTAATTTTAAAGACCCCAAAATTAAAGTTTAAAAAGCAAAAATAAAACAAAAAGAGAACACGAACAGCTATAGCTGTCTATATGCTGCTAATTCTAGCAGCCAGAGAGGAATTCCACCAAATGTCATGAGGCAAAGGGCCTTGGTGTTTGTTGTTGGCTGTCTTGGAGGAATCCATCCGTGACTCTCCCATTTAATGGGCCTCTAGTCTTAACCTATCAAAGCATCCCTTTCCCTAGAGGAAAAGACTAGTAATAAATACTTAAGTATAGTGTGTTATCTAATGCCCTTTATTATCATCCTAGAAAGTCTCAGTAAATATAAATGTGAACTACTTATTGGAGTAAGTAGTGCCTGTCAGTGGTCACTCTATACTGATTTACTGAATGAGGAATACCTTGAACTTGACCTCCACTTGTTGCTCCCCCATCTCGGAAACTTATGACATTGATTAAGCCCCACTGGTGACTAACTTAGTGACTAATTCAAACGGGGCTGGCAGGGGCTAACGCATAAGGCTTATGACATTAGCACTCAGGCATCCTAAAGCCTTTATCTGGGCCAACATAAGTTACCTAGTTACTTATACAAACTCTACCCCACAGCCTAGATCTGGGAAAATCAGGAAAAATCAGCGGGGGACAAAAAAAAAAAAAAAGCGAGATCAGCACCCACAACACACCGCATACCACTCCTTCTGCAGCTATCCCTAGCTAGCACGTGGGAAAGATTTTATTTGTCAGCGCGTTTCACTTTTCCTTGATCCTCTACTTTCTTAATGGCTGCTTGGATAGCCTCTTGGTTGCCCAGGAACTGGTGAGGTCCAACAGCATGCAGGTTCTCGTCCAGTTCCAGGAGAATGGGGACTCCAGTAGGAAGAGTAATGTTGATAATGTCTTCATCTGAGATACCTGGAGATTAAGAGAGGGAGGAGCAAGGCGTTAAAGACAACCCAGGAGGAAGCTGTGTTTACTTATTTAACTACACATTCACTTAGTCCCATATTAACTGCATGTTTGGAACCACACCAGGTACTGTGAGGGATTCCAGCTATAGTTGCTGGAAGCCAAGGGCATCCCAGAAGTTTTATTTATTTATTTACTTATTTATTTGGTTGTGCCAGGTCTTAGTTGCAGCAGGTGGGCTCCTTAGTTGCAGCATGCGAACTCTTAGTTGCAGCATGTGGGATCTAGCTCCCTGACCAGGGATCAAACCCTAGGCCCCCTGCATTGGGAGCGCAGAGTCTTATACACTGCGCCACCAAGGAAGTCCCTCAGAAGTTTTTTTAAAAAAAAAAAAAAAGCTAAGACAGAAATTCAAATTACATTAAATCTTGGGACAGTAAATACCTTTTGGGGCAAATTGTTCCTGGTTGTTTCCTATCTAAATCTTAAAGGAATGAAAATTATTCTCTCCATGCTCACATGCGTATTACTGGTTCTCCACAGAAATCAATCTTGAAAAATCTGAACGTGAACTAGGGGGGTTTTCCGGTTTTTTTCCTTTTATATGTTGTCCCCAGGCTGGCTAAAATTAACCTCAAAATCTAGTTCAATTGATTAGAAAGTGGCTGGTTTTCCAACACTGAGTGAGCATGGGATGCCCTGGGCTAGACCCAGTCAAGGAGGAGCCCTCCCCTAGGTGCTCAGGAAACACAATCAAGAGGAATCAAAAGAAGGTTGATCGACATGCCTTGTAAACAGGTCTCGTTCCCCTGCTGTCCCTTAACAGCCCAACTGCTCGGACAGCAAGGTGTGTGTAATGGACAAATCACCTTCAATTCTTTTTTTATTTTTTTTTAAAAAATTTTATTTATTTATTTATTTATTTACTTACTTACTTATTTTCGGCGTGCTGCGCGTCCTGCGGGATCTTAGTTCCCTGACCAGGGATTGAACCCACGCCCGAGGCAGTGAAAGCGTGGAGTCCTAACCACTGGACCACCAGGCAATTCCCTCAGTTCTTTTCTTTCTTTTTTTTTTTTTAAACCTTGGGTTTATTTATTTATTTATGGCTGTGTTGGGTCTTCGTTTCTGTGCGAGGGCTTTGCGGTGCGCGGGCATCTCATTATCGCGGCCTCTCTTGTTGCGGAGCACAGGCTCCAGACGCGCAGGCTCAGTAATTGTGGCTCACGGTCCCAGTTGCTCCACGGCACGTGGGATCCTCCCAGACCAGGGCTCGAACCCGTGTCCCCTGCATTGGCAGGCAGACTCTCAATCACTGCGCCACCAGGGAAGCCCCCATCAGTTCTTTTTTAAATAGCCTGAATCAGGGAATTCCCTGGTGGTCCAGTGGTTAGGACTCCGCGCTCTCACTGCCAAGGGCCCAGGTTCGATCCCTGGTCAGGGAGCTAAGATCCCACATGCCGTACAGTGCGCTCCCACAAAATTTTTTTTAATAAATAGATAACCTGAATCATAGGTTGTTCAATTTTGACCAGAAGAGCTGGAGTTGTAGCAAGGGTGGTAGCAGCAGTGGTCGTGATAAGGTTTCTATTATTATGAGTGTTTTTAAAAAACAATAAACAGCTAACATGTACTGAGTACATTCCGCATGCCACGTACTCTTCTAAGCACTTTATGTGTATTAACTTACTTAATCACCGTTGCAATCCTAGGAAGATATGCACCATTATTTTTCCATGTAACAATTTCTGACACAGAGAGGTTAAGCAAACAACTCAAGGTCACACAGGCAGTAAAACAGCAAAGCCTGGATTTAAACCCAGGTGTCTGTAACTAGTGCACAATATCTTTCAAGTTTCTCTGAGTTCAAAACGGGCAAAGAGAAGACAGGAGACCTAAAGAGATGGAGTTAAGCTAATTAAAAGGTGACTGAAAGTATTCAAATTATCTACTTTAAAAACATACCTTTATTATATAGACTTCTAAATTCTAACCATATGCTTCTATTCTTTATTAATAGAAAGGACCCAGGGTAGAGCAAGTTCTGAGGGGAGTGCAAGGGTCCATCTTGGAAGGTGAGAATGGCAGAATAAGTTAGTAGCAGTTAGTTATCAATGCACTTTGTCATTTTAACTTTGGTCATAACTATGAGCACCAGTCACAGAATCATAGCACTGGATCTCAACCGCTGGGGTGGTTCTTTATTAGAATTTCATTTCTAGGTCCAGAAGAGCTGCCTAAGAACTCTTATGCACAAACTGTATACTCAAACAGCTATGAAACAATGGAGAGGATCACAACTTGGAAGTCATGGTCTATTCTAAGTACACATCCCATCTCCTCCTCTGCTAGTCCCCTTCCAAATACTAACTAGCATAATATATAACTTTAGGCAAGTAACCTCTCTGGGCCTCCACTGCCTCTGTCTAATTAAAAAAAGAAACACACACTCTTCTCTACCACTATTACAAACCGTGTGGGGCAGGAGGAATGGACTTAAAAGAGAACATACATGAGAAAGTATAGCCCAACAAGTGTTTCTTCTTTCTCTACTACGAATTCTCTTCTAGGTAGAAGACTTAAAGGGTAGGCTACTAAAACACTACTTTGCCCTGCCAAGCCCCCATCCCCACACTGCAACCCTACACAAGATTACCATCCCAAACTAAAGCTGGCAAGAACAGATAAATTCAGACCAGACAGCCAGCTGTTTAGCTGGGAGATGACTGCCTTGGATTCTAAAAGCCCTCAGGCTCTCTCAGGTCAGATCTGTCAGCTGGACGCATAGTAGCTGCCACACGCATCCCCTGGAGATAGCCAGAGCGGAATGCAACAGCACGTGGTTTAGAGCCAGGTGACCGCTAAGGATATAGAGAAACTGAAATCCTAATACACTGTAAAATTAAGGGTATAAAATCCTGTGGAATCTTTGGATAACAGTCTGGCAATTCCTCAAACAGGTAAGCACAGAATTACCATGGGACCCTGCAATTTCACTCCTAGGTATATATACCCAAGAGAAATGAAAACACATGTCCACACAAAAACCTGTACACGAACCCTCACAGCAGCATTATTCATAATAGACAGAAGACGGAAACAGTCTAATGTCCATCAACTGATGAATGGGTAAATTAAATGTGGTAGATCCACGCAATGGAATATTATTTGGCAATAAAAAGGAAAGAAGTGCTGATGCATGCTAAACATTGACAACCCTTGAAAACATTATGCTAAGTGAAAGAAGCCAGTCACAGAGTACATATTGTATGAGTCCATTTATATGAAATGTCCAGAATAGGCAAATCTATAGTGACATAAATAGATCTGGGGTTGCTTAGGGCCAGAGGGAACGGGAGGACTGGGCAGTGATAGCTAGGTATGGAGTTTCTTTTGAGGGTAATGAAAATGTTCTGAAATTGACTGTGGTGATAGATGGGTAACTCTGTGAATATACAACTCTGTGAAAATACAGCTCTGTGAAAAGCCACTGAACTGTACACTTTAAATGGGCGAACTGTGTGTCATGTGAATTATACCTCAAGAAAGCTGTTTAAAAAACTACTAAACAGATCCAGAGACGTTAAATAAAACTCTTCGAGTCACCAGACTGTTAAGGTAGTAAAATTAGACCTTTTTTTTAAATTCCCAAATTCCAGGACCTCAACTCTGGTCATCTGACTTGTCTATGGCTATTTCCACCGCAGCCTAAGGAGAGAGGAGAATGTGCTCATGCTCTGCCCTTGTGAAGGGCTGGGTGCTAACTGGACACCAGCACCAAGTGTTCTCATGTTTTCAAGACTAGTAAAGGGATCAACAGATTTGTCTGCTCCCCTTGAAATAGCTAACACACTGGGATCATGATGGGCCAGGTTGAGGGTTTGCAGTCTGTGACCTCAGAAAAAAGTTCTGGGTCTTTGGCAGGGGGCGAGGGGCACACATGGAACTCATCTGACCATGGCCTCAGATCTAACCAGATCTAACAAGCCCTTTCTTTAAGAGCACCACTCTCAAGCTCATGCCTATGGCTTAGATAAAAACCCACTTTTGTGTGGGACCAAATGGAAGAGCCAACTAACAAAGGCCACGAGAACTATAATGTTTCACCTATAAAGAAAGGAAGGCTCAACAAAAATAGAAATGTTTCCAATAAATAAAGTTGACATTCCACTTTAATGACTACTCAAGCCATTCACACAGCAGACTAATTACTTCCAAATATTTAAAATACTTAGACTGGTTAATAATCAGTCAATGAGACTTAAGCGACTGGCTTTTTAAAATAGCAAATGAGGAAAAACCACAATGAAGCCATTACTCATTACTCAGTTTTGGCATAAGCCACATTCTTTGTCCTAAGAGAGTTAAGCAAGCAGAACTCCTAAGGCTAGAAAAATGCATCTGCATTGGATTAAACCAAACTGAATCAATACTATATTATGTAATATCGTATTACAAATTCATTAACTGGAACATCGTATGAAAGTTAAAACGCATGGCCAGATATCACATCCTCTAATAACGGCTTAGATTGTTTTATACAGCATCCAAGAACGTTCTGAAGGGAAACATCTAATCCTGCATCAACCCATCTCTATCACTGCCCCTTCACCAACCCCCAACCATTGTCTTTAATTCTTGAATCTTCATGTAGGAGCGTCTGGGAGTTAACTGCTATCCATTTAAATGATTGGGATATTTTAAGTAAGAAATAATGAAAGTTTGGTGGTAAGTCAAAGGAGTAGCTCAAAGCCAAAACAGGAAGAAATTCAAACAACTTCATTTTCTGCATACAGGACTAACTTCAGAAAGTCAAATCTGTACCTTCGATGACTCCCCTGAGTCACTGCAGCAGGAACAGGAACCACAGACAGTAACTAAGGTCACTGCACATATATACAGCACTCCCACTCGCCTTCTGTTAGAAGCGGCTGAGCAAATGCTCACTTCTCCCACCGGGATTATAAGGGACCATGTTTTATACATCCTTGTGTCACCCATGCTTTCAGAACAGTGCCTTATATGCTGCAAGACTTTAGTAAATGTTTGTTCTACTGTAAGGAATTCTATCATGTGTTGCTGCTAGGATCCAGAAATGATTTAGCTTTATGATCCAATATTACAACTATATGTATTATATGAATCTGCTTCTTACATACAAATAAAGGCTATTAGGAATAAAATGTTAACTAGAAACTCTAATGCCTAAAGCCTATATGTGAAAGCACTCTGAGGACTTTCTCGGAGGTACAGTACCAGCTACGTTTCAGAAGGAAATCAAAAGGGAGATGTATGCTCCTCAAAAGTAAGGACTTTGTATGTCCAATTCTAGGTGCTGTATCCCTGTACCAAGGATAGTACAGTACCTGATTTAATGGACCCTTGGCATACAGATGAAATGAATGAATCTGAACTCTCTGAGCTTTCAAATTAAATCTAGTCCTTTACTGTTGAAGCCTTGGTTAAAGATTGTGTTTCCTTTATTACCTTATTAAGAAAAAAAGTCAAATTAAATTTGTCTTCTATATATATTTTCTTTGGTTTTCTCCAAACTGTGTGCTCAAAATCTTTGAATATCAGGAAACAGGAGGAAAGATGTTCAGGGAGACAGATCTGTTACAGGACAAGAGGAAACCACAATTCCATAATGCTTATTTTTGAGGATGACAGAGAGAGAGGAAAACAGCTCCGATCAAATCATTCAGCTGTGAGGTTCCACCCATGCCCCGCTTCCCTTTCCCAATTGAGTTAGTCACAATCCAAATCCCACTGATGGGTGATCTGTGATAAGAGTACTGTATTCCTCTATTGCCAAAATAAGAGCTGACAGAAGAGATTCTGAATTCCATATATGGCTTACCTATTTTTAATTATAATTCTTTTAGGTTTGAATGCTATCCATGTACAACTTAAAGATTGGCTGGACAGCAATCAGAGAAGACAAAGAAATAAAAGGAATCCAAATCGGAAAAGAAGAAGTAAAGCTGTCACTGTTTGCAGATGACATGATACTATACATAGAGAATCCTAAAGATGCTACCAGAAAACTCCTAGAGCTAATCAATGAATTTGGTAAAGTAGCAGGATACAAAATTAATGCACAGAAATCTCTTGCATTTCTATACACTAATGACGAAAAATCTGAAAGTGAAATTAAGAAAACACTCCCGTTTACCATTGCAACAAAAAGAATAAAATATCTAGGAATAAACCTACCTAAGGAGACAAAAGACCTGTATGCAGAAAATTATAGGACACTGATGAAAGAAATTAAAGATGATACAAATAGATGGAGAGATATACCATGTTCCTGGACTGGAAGAATCAACATTGTGAAAATGACTCTACTACCCAAAGCAATCTACAGATTCAATGCAATCCCTATCAAACTACCACTGGCATTTTTCACAGAACTAGAACAAAAAATTTCACAATTTGTATGGAAACACAAAAGACCCCGAATAGCCAAAGCAATCTTGAGAATGAAAAATGGAGCTGGGGGAATCAGGCGCCCTGACTTCAGACTATATTACAAAGCTACAGTAATCAAGACAGTTTGGTACTGGCACAAAAACAGAAATATAGATCAATGGAACAGGATAGAAAGCCCAGAGATAAACCCACGCACATATGGTCACCTTATCTTTGATAAAGGAGGCAAGCATACACAGTGGAGAAAAGACAGCCTCTTCAATAAGTGGTGCTGGGAAAATTGGACAGATACATGTAAAAGTATGAAATTAGAACACTCCCTGACACCATGCACAAAAATAAACTCAAAATGGATTAAAGACCTAAGTGTAAGGCCAGACACTATCAAACTCTTAGAGGAAAACATAGGCAGAACACTCTATGACATACATCACAGCAAGATTCTTTTTGACCCAGCTCCCAGAGAAATGGAAATAAGAGCACAAATAAACAAATGGGACCTAATGAAACTTAAAAGCTTTTGCACAGCAAAGGAAACCATAAACAAGACCAAAAGACAACCCTCAGAATGGGAGAAAATATTTGCAAATGAAGCAACTGACAAAGGATTAATCTCCAAGATTTACAAGCAGCTCATGCAGCTCAATAACAAAAAAACAAACAACCCAATCCAAAAATGGGCAGAAGACCTAAATAGACATTTCTCCAAAGAAGATATACAGATTGCCAACAGACACATGAAAGAATGCTCAACATCATTAATCATTAGAGAAATGCAAATCAAAACTACAATGAGATATCATCTCACACCGGTCAGAATGGCCATCATTAAAAAATCTAGAAACAATAAATGCTGGAGAGGGTGTGGAGGAAAGGGAACCCTCTTGCACTGTTGGTGGGAATGCAAATTGATACAGCCACTACGGAGAACAGTATGGAGGTTCCTTAAAAAACTACAAATAGAACTACCATACGACCCAGCAATCCCACTACTGGGCATATACCCTGAGAAAACCATAGTTCAAAAAGAGTCATGTACCAAAATGTTCATTGCAGCTCTATTTACAATAGCAAGGACATGGAAGCAACCTAAATGTCCATCGACAGATGAATGGATAAAGAAGATGTGGCAAATATATACAATGGAATATTACTCAGCCATAAAAAGAAATGAAATGGAGGTATTTGTAATGAGGTGGATGGAGTTAGAGTCTGTCATACAGAGTGAAGTAAGTCAGAAAGAGAAAAACAAATACAGTATGCTAACACATATATACGGAATCTAAGGAAAAAAAAAAAAAAGGCCATGAAGAACCTAGTGGCAAGACGGGAATAAAGACACAGACCTACTAGAGAATGGACTTGAGGATATGGGGAGGGGGTGGGGTGAGATGTGACAGGGTGAGAGAGTGTCATGGACATATATACACTACCAAATGTAAAATAGATAGCTAGTGGGAAGCAGCCGCATAGCACAGGGAGATCAGCTCAGTGCTTTGTGACCACCTAGAGGGGTGGGATGGGGAGGGTGGGAAGGAGGGAGATGCAAGAGGGAAGAGATATGGGAACATATGTATATGTATAACTGATTCACCTTGTTATAAAGCAGAAACTAACACACCATTGTAAAGCAATTATACTTCAATAAAGATGTTTAAAAATAAATAAATAAAATAAATAAATAAATAAATAAATAATAGTCAACCCATCAAAAAAAAAAAAAAGATTGGCTGGGGAACAATTGGAAATGGGTTATTTGAATCATGTAACATGATGACAGTGTAACGGCCTCTAATTTAGAATAAGGCAGAGAGAAGAATCCATTCTACATCTAATTTTATAGTTAAGTGGCCTACAACTTTTAAAAATGAAGGTTTCTATAAATCAATTATACTTATTATAAGAGAAAGCTTAGCCACACCACTAGATAAGCATTTGCTTCACAGAAGAGAGGCCTGACTGCTACTTCAGAAAATATTCCACTACAAAATGCCAAAGGTGACTGACTGGTCAGTCCCCATCCCCACAGCAAGTCCCAGCTGACCTTTCCTCCTCGAATCTCTAATTTTACCTCATCACTTCTTTGCCTTGTTATATGTGCAGCTGCACACAGTTCTTCAGGGGTCAAGTCTGTCTTGCATGCCACTCTTACTCCAAACTTGAAACTGCCTATTCCTTTCTTGAACCCAGACTAAACAATCCACTCCTGCTGGCAAGATGCAGACTACATCCAGTGCTTCAGTTCAGTACCTGGCTTCTCCTTCAATGTGGGCTGGCAGGAAACAAACAGGAAGTGACTACGCCAACCGCAGAGAAAGAAACACACGCCTGTCTGGAGCACTAAGGAACAGGGTGTTGTTAGACACTAAGCCTGGGTTAGGAGTGTTTGTGGTGGTGCTTGGTGAGAGGTGGGCCCTGCTGTAATCCGGACTTGTTAGGCAATTATTTCTGCTGCCACAAATCAGTAAAGCAGTCCCTTAAGCAGGAATTTTCTCACTATATAATATTTCATATGTCTGTTTTAAGTCTTCTTTCTTCTGAAGGGATTAAGAAGTACTATCAAGTTAAAAGTAAAGCATTCCATGGGACTACACCAAACTAAAAAGCTTTGGCACAGACAAGGAAGCTATCAACAAACCAAAAGGCAGTATTCTGAATGGGAGAAGATATTTGCAAACGATATATTCGATAAGGGGTTCATATCCAAAATATACAAGGAACTAATATACCTCAACATCAAAAAACCAAACAACCTGATTAAAAAATGTGCAGAGGACCTGAATAGATATTTTCCAAAGAGGAAATGCAGATGGCCAACAGACACATAAAAAGATGCTCAACAGTACTAATCATCAGGGAAATGCAAATTAAAACCACAATGATATATCACCTCACACCTGTCAGAACGGCTATCATCAAAAAGACAACAAATAACAACTGTTGGCAAGAACGTGCAGAAAAGGGAACCCTGTGCAATGCTGGTAGGATTGTAAATTGGTGCAGCCATTATAGAAAGCAGTATGGAGGTTCTTCAAAAAATTAAAAATAGAACTACCATATTATCTAGCAATTTCACTTCTGGATATTTATCCAAAGAAAACAAAAACACGAATTCAAAAAGATACATGGAATTCTCTGGTGGTCCACTGGTTAAGACTCTGCACTTTCACTGTTGAGGGCGTGGGTTCAGTCCCTGGTCAGGGAACTAAGGTCCCACAAACCATATGGCGCAGTCAAGAAAAAAAATTTTTTTTTCAAAAAGAGACACACACACCAATGTTCATTGCAGCATTATTTATAATAGCCAAGATATGGAAGCAACCTAAGTGTTCATTGATGAATGGATAAAGAAGATGTGGTGTATATATACAATAAAATATTACTCAGCCATTAAAAAAAAGAAAGCTTGCCATTTGTGACAACATGGATGGATCTAGAGGGTATTATGCTAAGTGAAATCACAGAAAGACAAATACCATACGATCTCACTTATATGTGGAATCTAAAAAACAAAACAAACAAACAAAATAAAATGCAAACAGTCAACAATTGCTCAAATGAAATTTAAAAAACATGACTTAGCTACATTAAATAGCAGAGTAAAACAAAGTATTGAACAAAGTAAAAATACTGAACCATAGCTTTCCAGTGAGTTCAGAGACTTGTTCTAGTTCCTACAAGAAACACGATACATATGTAAAATGCCTAGAACTGCGTTTAGCACACAGTGTGCACTCAAAAAAGGGCCACCTGGTATAGCTATACTAGGGAGTGTCATTCACAGACCACAATGTTAGGGTAACAGCAATAATAATGTAAGACTCAATTAGTTGCATGAAATTACCTTTTTATGGTTTACTTGCCAAAGATACTCTTGACTCAGCTTCTCACAACATACTATTCCAAACAGAATAGATCAACGGAAGGGCTACTTTTTAGAAAAAATTTAAAACAAAACAGCCCAGGTGGTAATTGTGTGTGGAGACTCAGTGAACTGGGTTTAGGCGGAGTTCATGACTCCAACTACTTATCGTGATCATGGCTAAGCCATCTGAGGTCTGTCTGGGTTTCATTTTCCTTCAACAGCATCTGTCTTCTTTCCCACAAATGGAGGAAGTGTCAGGCAGGACTTGACTGACTATAGGGTAAAATCATAGCACCAAATATTTGAAAAACAAAATAACATCTAAGGAACTAACAATACTCTCCACTGTTGAGGTACATACAATCTAGAGTAAATGAATAACTCTACTATACTCTTAGTCAAAGATCTTAAGGCACTTGGAGACTTCAGGGTAGACCAATTTCTTAATTAGCTATGTGACTGGGTCATCATTCTTCCTACTTCAAAGTTACCATAAAGTATTTTTATGATAGGACAGTATGCTGTCATTGATGCTATCAGTTACCACACTCCTCCCCAGCAGAAGGTAAGATGCTTGAAGGCTGTCAAGCATTTTAAGGACAATATGGGGAAAAATTGCCCACTTCCTTGAAAGATCCTGTTTATACGGGAGAATCTTACATAAACATATCTAGAAAACATGACTAGGAATCAGATCAGTCTACAACCACATGCATTTTTACTTTTGTGATCAATGCAAAGAATTTAGCAACTTTCATATTTATAGGGAATATGCAATCTGGTCACACCCATTTCAAAGATTCATTCTTAATACAGATGAAAGCTAACTTCCTTATAACGTGACCATATAATCCTCCAAGCTGGGCACTTTTGAAAGTGAAAGGAGATGCTGTTAATAATTGCAGTGGGATAACAGGTATTAACCAGAAAATAGGGGGGTGTGTAGTCATATAAATTCACTGTAAAAATAAATTGGCAATTAAGATGTTACACTTTATGACTTTTTTAACACAATAAACACATACACACAAATAAATTAGCCAGTAATCTTTCCTATAAAACAAAAATCTATATTTTCCCCTTAAAGTAAGGGAGATTCACTTAATATTTGGAGTCTTGGAAAGTCAGTGTCCAAATTCAAAAGGATGTTTTCTTTTAGGTTGAGAATTTGTCAAGTACCACAGGAAGCCTTCATACATGAACTCTTGAAAGTTAGACATGCGAGCAGAAGCAAGAAGAACTAAAATCTTCCAGCCTGTGGAACAAAAACCACATTCACAGAGAGATAGACAAGACGAAAAGGCAGAGGGCTATGTTCCAGATGAAGGAACAATATAAAACCCCAGAGAAACAACTAAATGAAATGGAGATAAGCAACCTTCCAGAAAAAGAATTCAGAATAATGATAGTGAGGATGATCCAGAACCTCGGAAAAAGAAGGGAGGCAAAGATTGAGAAGATGAAAGAAATGTTTAACAAAGATCTAGAAGAATTAAAGAACAAACAGAGGTGAACAATACAATAACTGAAATGAAAAATACACTAGAAGGAATCAACAGCAGAATAACTGAGGCAGAAGAACGGATAAGTGACCTGGAAGACAGAACAGTGGAATTCACTGCTGTGGAACAGAATAAAGAAAAAAGAATGAAAAGAAATGAAGACAGCCTAAGAGACCTCTGGGAAAACATTAAATGCAACAACATTCGCATTATATGGGTCCCAGAAGGAGAAGAGAGAGAGAAAGGACCCGAGAAAATATTTGAAGAGATTATAGTCGAAAACTTCCCTAACGTGGGAAAGGAAATAGCAATCTAAGTCGAGGAAGTGCAGAGAGTCCCATACATGATAAACCCAAGGAGAAACACGCCGAGACACACAGTAATCAAATTGGCAAAAATTAAAGACAAAGAAAAATTATTGAAAGCAGCAAGGGAAAAACGACAAATAACATACAAGGGAACTCCCATAAGGTTAACAGCTGATGTCTCAGCAGAAACTCAACAAGCCAGAAGGGAGTGGCATGATATACTTAAAGTAATGAAAGGGAAGAACCTACAACCAAGATTACTCTACCTGGCAAGGATCTCATTCAAATTCGATGGAGAAATCAAAAGCTTTACAGACAAGCAAAAGCTAAGAGAATTCGGCATCACCAAACCAGCTCTACAACAAATGCTACAGGAACTTCTCTAAGTGGGAAACACAAGAGAAGAAAACGACCTACAAAAACAAACTCAAAACAATTAAGAAAATGCTCATAGGAACATACATATTGATAATTACCTTAAACGTGAATGGATTAAATGCTCCAACCAAAAGACACAGGCTTGCTGAATGGATGCAAAAACAAGACCCATATATATGCTGTCTACAAGAGACCCACTTCAGACCTAGGGACACATACAGACTGAAAGTGAGGGGATGGAAAAAGATATTCCATGCAAATGGAAATCAAAAGAAAGCTGGAGTAGCAATACTCATATCAGATAAAATAGACTTTAAAATAAAGAATGTTACAAGAGACAAGGAAGAACACTACATAATGATCAAGGGATCAATCCAAGAAGAAGATATAACAATTATAAATATGTATGCACCCAATATAGGAGCACCTCAATACACAAGGAAACTGCTAACAGCTATAAAAGAGGAAATCAACAGTAACACGATAACAGTGGGGGACTTTAACACCTCACTTACACCAATGGACAGATCATCCAAAATGAAAATAAATCAGGAAACAGACGCTTTAAATGACACAATAGGCCAGATAGATTTAATTGATATTTATAGGACATTCCATCCAAAAACAGCAGATTACACTTTCTTCTCAAGTGTGCACAGAACATTCGTCAGGATAGATCACATCTTGGGTCACAAATCAAGCCTCAGTAAATGTAAGAAAACTGAAATCATATCAAGTATCTTTTCTGACCACAATGCTATGAGATTAGAAATCAATTACAGGGGAAAAAAACGGAAAATACACAAACACATGGAGGCTAAACAATACATCACTAAATAACCAAGAGATCACTGAAGAAATCAAAGAGGAAATCAAAAAATACCTAGAGACAAATGACAATGAAAACATGACGATCCAAAACCTATGGGATGCAGCAAAAGCAGTTCTAAGAGGGAAGTTTATAGCTATACAAGCCTACCTCAAGAAACAAGAAAAATCTCAAGTAAACAATCTAAACTTACACCTAAAGGAACTAGAGAAAGAAGAACAAACAAAACCCAAAGTTAGCAGAAGGAAAGAAATCATAAAGATCAGAACAGAAATAAATGAAATAGAAACAAAGAAAACAAGAGCAAAGACCAATAAAACTAAAAGCTGGTTCTTTGAGAAGATAAACAAAATTGATAAACCATTAGCCAGACTCATCAAGAAAAAGAGGGAGAGGACTCAAATCAATAATATTAGAAATAAAAAAGGAGAAGTTACAACAGACACCGCAAAAATACAAAGCATCCTAAGAGACTACTACAAGCAACTTTATGCCAATAAAATGGACAACCTGGAAGAAATGGACAAATTCTTAGAAAGGTATAACCTTCCAAGACTGAACCAGGAAGAAATAGAAAACATGAACAGACCAATAACAAGTAATGAAATTGAAACTGATTTAAAATATTCCAACAAACAAAAGTCCAGGGCCAGATGGCTTCACAGGGGAATTCTATCAAACATTTAGAGAAGAGCTAACACCCATCCTTCTCAAACTCTTCCAAAACATTGCAGACGAAGGAACACTCCCAAACTCATTCTAAGAGGCCACCATCACCCTGATACCAAAACCAGACAAAGATACTACAAAAAAAGAAAATTACAGACCAATATCACTGATGAATATAGATGCAAAAATCCTCAACAAAATACTACCAAACAGAATCCAACAACACAATAAAAGGATCGTACACCATGATCAAGTGGGATTTATCCCAAAGATGCAAGGATTCTTCAATATATGCAAATCAATCAATGTGATACACCACATTAACAAATTGAAGAATAAAAACCATATGATCATCTCAATAGATGCAGAAAAAGCTTTTGACAAAATTCAACACCCATTTATGATAAAAATTCTCCAGAAAGTGGGCATAGAGGGAACCTACTTCAACATAATAAAGGCCATATACAACAAACCCACAGCAAACATCAAAGCATTTCCTCTAAGATCAGGAACAAGACAAGGATGTCCACTCTCACCACTATTATTCAACATAGTTTTGGAAGTCCTAGCCACGGCAATCAGAGAAGAAAAAGAAATAAAAGGAATACAAATTGGAAAAGAAGAAATAAAACTGTCACTCTTTGCAGATGACATGATACTATACATAGAGAATCCTAAAGATGCCACCAGAAAACTACTACAGCTCATCAATGAATTTGGTAAAGTTACAGGATACAAAATTAATGCACAGAAATCTCTTGCATTCCTATACACTAATGATGAAAAATCTGAAAGAGAAATTAAGGAAACACTCCCATTTACCAATGCAACAAAAAGAATAAAATACCTAGGAATAAACCTACCTAGGGAGACAAAAGACCTGTACGCCGAAAACTATGACACTGATGAAAGAAATTAAAGATGATACCAACAGACGGAGAGATATACCATGTTCTTGGATTGGAAGAATCAATATTGTGAAAATGACTATACTACCCAAAGCAATCTACAGATTCAATGCAATCACTATCAAATTACCAATGGCATTTTTTACAGAACTAGAACAAAAAGTCTTAAAATTTGTATGGGGACTCAAAAGACCCCGAATAGCCAAAGCAGTCTTGAGGGAAAAAAACGGAGCTGGAGGAATCAGACTCCCTGACTTCAGACTATACTACAAAGCTACAGTAATCAAGACAATATGGTACTGGCACAAAAACAGAAATATAGATCAATGGAACAGGATAGAAAGCCCAGAGATAAACCCACGCACCTATGGTCAACTAATCTATGACAAAGGAGGCAAGGATATACAATGGAGAAAAGACAGTCTCTTCAGTGGTGCTGGGAAAACTGGACAGCTACATATAAAAGAATGAAATTAGAACACTCCTTAACACCACACACAAAAATAAACTCAAAATGGATTAGAGACCTAAATGTAAGACCGGACACTATAAAACTCTTAGAGGAAAACATAGGAAGAACACTCTTTGACATAAATCACAGCAAGAGATTTTTCGATCCACCTCCTAGAGTAATGGAAATAAAAACAAAAATAAACAAATGGGACCTAATGAAATTTCAAAGCTTTTGCACAGCAAAGGAAACCATAAACAAGACGGAAAGACAACCCTCAGAATGGGAGAAAATATTTGCAAATGAATCATCGGACAAAGGATTAATCTGCAAAATATATAAACAGCTCATGCAGCTCAATATTAAAAAAGCAAACAACCCAATCCAAAAATGGGCAGAAGACCTAAATAGACATTTCTCCAAAGAAGACATACAGATGGCCAAGAAGCACATGAAAAGATGCTCAACATCACTAATTATTAGAGAAATGCAAATCAAAACTACAATGAGGTATCATCTCACACCAGTTAGAATGGGCGTCATCAGAAAATCTACAAACAACAAATGCTGGAGAGGGTGTGGAGAAAAGGGAACCCTCCTGTACTGTTGGTGGGAATGTAAATTGATACAGCCACTATGGAGAACAGTATGGAGGTTCCTTAAAGAACTAAAAATAGAATTACCATATGACCCAGCAATCCCACTACTGGGCATATACCCAGAGAAAACCATAAATCAAAAAGACACATGCACCCCAATGTTCACTGCAGCACTATTTACAATAGTCAGGTCATGGAAGCAACCTAAATGCCCATCGATAGACGAATGGATAAAGAAGATGTGGTACATATATACAATGGAATATTACTCAGCCATTAAAAGGAACGAAATTGGATCATTTGTTGAGCCGTGGATGGATCTAGAGACTGTCATACAGAGTGAAGTAAGTCAGAAAGAGAGAAACAAATATTGTATATTAACGCATATATGTGGAACCTAGAAAAATGGTACAGATGAACCGGTTTGCAGGGCAGAAATAGAGACACAGATGTAGAGAACAAACGTATGGACACCAAGGGGGGAAAGCGGTGGGGGGTGGCGGTGGTGGTGTGCTGAATTGGGAGATTGGGATTGACATGTATACACTGATGTGTGTAAAATGGATGACTAATAAGAAAAAATAAATAAAAAAGAAACATTAAAAAAAGAAAAGTTAGACATGCAAGAGAAGAGGACAGATGTTAGTATTCTTATTCCAGTGAGCATATACATCTACAATAAATTTTAAAAGGGCTGAAATCTCACTAAATTAACAGAAATGATGGGAGAAATAACATACACTATTTCTTCTGATCTTTGGGAAAGTGACTTATGCTTAATTCTTAGAGCTGTGACATAGAATAGTTGGATCTTATTTTTCAGTACACACTGCAAGAGAATTCTATTAGTGGAGATTGGCCTTTAGAGGGCCCCTAAAACAAAAGATGACAACTAATGTATGATGTGATCCTAAAATCTAGTCCAGTCTATTTCAGGCACATGAAGTAATTCTTCCATGTGAGGCATGGAAGTTACTACAGGGAATCTTAGCAACATCAAAGAATTTGATGAATCTTAACAACAGTACCACCAGGGGGTACTATAGGCCAAAAGGGAACAAAGTTGTTCTCCTCCCCAGGATGGCTGAGCTGAGACTACAAACCACTCTTATGTCTTCCTATGGACAAACCGCAATCCTCACTCCACTTCATTTGCTTCCCCAGCTATTGGCTTGTGCCTAGTGGTATATTCTGGCTTTTCTGCCAGTTGTTTTTTCCTGAATGTCTGCCATCCTCCCTGGCCACCAGCCCTACCATTTCTATTCCCTGTCTCCCTCCCATTCACTTCCCTTCTCCTCTCCTTCAGGCATCTGCCAGCCTCACACCTTTCTCTACACATACTTCCTACTCTTCATACAATTTACCTCTTCCAGTATGAACACCACTGTTTTAAATCAATTATCCCCCAAATAAAAACATTTTCTATATAGCCTATTTATAGTGATAGGGATAGGAGTTATAATTTAAGGTTCCTTCTATTTCATTAATCTCTGAAAGTTAATTTAGTTCTGTACATCCAAATTAAAAAAAAAAAAAAAAAAAAGACCTTCAGAATAAAAGTTAAATGAAGCCTGAGGACAAATGCTTGCTTATTTCTCAGTAATCCCTGTAAATACATTTCTGCCCCAGTGGTCAAAGCTGTGTTTTAATTCTTTTCTTTATTCTATACTCCACATCCATGCATATCTCCTTTGTTATCTGTCACTTCCACGTATTTGCCCTAAACTATTGCTTTCTAGGCCAATGTCAAATCCTTTCATCTTTAAATCTCATTGGTTAAATTATTTTGCAGCTTTAATGAGATAATTCACATACCATACAATTCACCCACTTAATGTATACAATGGCTTTTAGCATATTCAGAGTTGTACAACCATCACCACAATCAACTTTAGAACATTTTCGCCACCCCAATGAGAAACCCTGCACATATTAGCAGTCACTCTTCAATCCACCCTCTTCCCCTCCACACCAGTCCTAGGAAACAAATCATCTATTTTCTGTCTATATAGATTTGCCTATTCTGGAGATTTTATACAAATATAATCCTACAATACGTGATCCTTTGTGACTGGCTTCTTTCTTTCTTTCTTTTTTTTAAACAGGGCAGACTTTTTTTTTCTTTTTTAAATAAATTTATTTACTTATTTGTTTATTTTTGGTTGCATTGCGTCCTCGTTGCTGTGCGCGGGGCTTTCTCTAGTTGCGGCGAGCGGGGGCTACTCTTCGTTACAGTGTGCGGGCTTCTCATTGTGGTGGCTTCTCTTGTTGTGGAGCATGGGCTCTAGGTGTGCGGGCTTCAGTAGTTGTGGCTCGTGGGCTCTAGAGCGCAGGCTCAGCAGTTGTGGCGCACAGGCTTAAGTGCTCCACAGCATGTGGGATCTTCCCTGACCAGGGAGCGAACCCGTGTCCCCTGCATTGGCAGGCAGATTCTTAACCACTGCGCTACCAGAGAAGTCCTGGCTTCTTTCACGTAATCATGATTTCAAGATTCATCCATGTTATAGCATGTGTCAGTACTTCATTTTTTTTAAATGCAGAATAATATTTAATTGTATGGACATACCGCATTTAACTTATTTAATCACTTGTTGATGGGCATTTGGGTTGCTTCCACATTGTGGCTATTATGAGTAATCCGGCTTTGAAGGTTTGTGTACAAGTTTTTGTGTGGACATATGTTTTCACTTCTCTTAGGTATTGTTATGAGTTGAACTGCATTCCCCCCAAAAAGATATACTGAAGTTAACCTCCAGTACCTCAGAACGTGACCTTTCTTGGAAATAGGTCTTTAGAGAGGTCATCAAGTTAAAATGAGGTCATTGGGGTAGGCCCTAGTCCAATATTATTGGTGTCCTTATAAATGGGAAAATTTGGACACGAAGAAGAGACACACAGGGAGAACACCAAGTGAAGACGGAGGGTTGCACTGATGCATCTACAAACCAAGGAACGTTACAGATTTCTGGACTTCCCTCGCAGTCCAGTGGTTAAGCACGGTCCAGTGGTTCTACTGCAGGGGGAACAGGTTCAATCGCCAGTCAGGGAACTAAGATCCCACATGCTGCACAGCGCGGCCCAAAAAAAAAAACCATTTCTAGCAAACACCAGAAACTACAAGAGGCAAGAAAGGATTCTCTCCTAGAGTCATTAGAGAGAGCAGGACCCTGCCAATACTTTGATTTAGGACTTCCAGCTCCCAGAACTGTGAGACAATTATTATCTGTTTTTCTAAGCCACCCAGTTTTGGGTACTTTGTTACAGTAGCACTAGGAAATGAATACAGGTATGTACCTAGGAGTGGACCTGCTGGCTCATATGGTACCTCTATGTGTCACCATCAAGAAGCTGCCAGATTGTTTTCCCAAGCAGCTATACCATTTGGTTGTTTTTCAATAAACTATTAATGGTTTCAAAACCTCCCTCAAATATAGACAGTCAGTTTTTCTATGTGTTACCTTGCCCTCGACAGGTAATCTTCCCTGCACCCCTACAATGGTGGCAGTCTTCTTCACCACCATTTGTTAAACCTTCCTATTTCTTTCAAAAATAACAGTAACAAATGGTTAAGTTACCAACACACTAATGGAAGGGGGTATCTAGAATACGCTATGGTCGGGGCTGCAGGATAATCTTAGTGCTCTAAACCTGAAGATGGGTAAATGGTGCTAACCAGCAGGAAACTGTCTTTAAAAGGAGGATTTCCTAGCTGAGATGGGGAAGAAAAGAGGATCCTGAAGGAGATGATAGCCTTTTCTTAAGGGAAGGGAATCTGGCCACAAAGAGATCTAAGTCCCATCTCTGGAAAAAAGGAATTGGCATGGAGAGAGAGAATACATCTTCTGGCAGAAACTTTGAAATTCTGAATTTCAGTTTGTTGTTGTCCTAAGAGGAGCTTCAACTCTTCTTCAAACAATAAAGTACTATAATAAATCCAGTAATGATGAAGTTATATATAGATATTTAATCAGATACATGACTATTCTGAACAAGGAAGAATAATACCCTTTATATAGTTGAGTAAATAAGATATATACACATACACAAACAGATCAAGTGCCATGTCTGGCCAATGATGTTTTAAATAGCCAATAAAGCCTGTTAGATTTTAGATCTCTGCACAATGAATGGAGGTCAGGTATATGAGTAATGACTTGGCTCTTGGCCATGTTATAAAAATTAGGGGGGAAAAAACACATGCTAAAAGGTTTACATTAAAATCTTATAAAGATCAGTTCATTTTGTTAACAATAACCTATTTTCACTTATTTCATGTGCAAGGTCAACTTTTTCATTTTTCACAGCCTCGTATAGAACAGTAAAGCAGGATGAAGAGGGAATGTTGGAGAAATGCATTCTAATGCCAGTGAGCTGACTGTTGACAGTGACGATAGACAGGAAAGCACCAGACAGAGCAGATCACTCAAAATGCACAACCGTCCGCGATTATTTAGTGAAGGGAGAGAGTGGAGGGAGAAACCCCCTGAAGGTGTCACTGTGCAATCACTGGTGCCCAAAACTGGTGAGCTCAAGTCCTCAGAGGAGTTCATTTAGTTCATGTCACTTAAGAGGAAGGTAACAACACAGTGCTTTCTAGAACATAACATCAAGGAGTTAAAATAAAATCAAGGCTACTAATTATCTCCAATAAGCCATCCTTTTATTTTCCTTCTCCTGAACTTTCTCCCAGTCGATGACTAAGCCTGGTCTGGAAAGAGAAGACTGGAACAAAACAATTATTCAGGAAACCTAGGCCTGAAAACACAGCAATGATTGTTTAAAGTTGGAAGAACGGGAGCAAAACTGAAGTCTATATGATTTTACTTATCTTGAAAGACTCAAAAGAAAAAAAAATTTACCTTGCATACCATTTCTACAAAAATTTCTTCCCTCCCTAGCCTCCTCTTACCTTGTTACAACAAAAGCCACAGAATCTTTTAGATCAGTGGTTCTCAAGCACTTGGAGAAGCCCAAGCATCAGTATCAGCAGCAGCTGAAAATTCCTTAGAAATGCAAATTACTGGGCCACACCCCAGGCCTACAGACTGAGAAACTACAAGGGTGCGGCCAGAAACCAGTGGTGGTCCCAGCGCTCCCTCCCTCCAGGTGATTCTGATGCTTGCTGACGTTAGAGAATCACTGCTTCAGATAACACGAATGTAAAAGGCCCAGGATTTTTTGACTGACAGAACAAAAGGTTCCTGAAAAGACTGAAAGGACAAAAGGTAATAGGGAAGGAAAGTCTATTACGGAAACTGTGCATTATTAGCTTAGAAACCAGTTCCTTTCTAGATTAAGGCCCAGTAGCAACCTTCAGTAAGTAGTAGCATAAAGATGGTACCTTCCAGATGTTTCAGGAGTGCCCGGCTGCTATTTCCATGAGCAGATATCAGAATGGTTTTACCGCTTAATACTTCAGGAGCAATCCTTTCATTCCAATAAGGAAGGAGTCTCTCCAGAACATCCTTTAAGCTCTCGGATCGTGGCAGCTGATCCAAAGGAATGTCGCACACTTTATATCTCCGGTCGTTGTAGATCTCGTGGTAGTAAGGATGGGACTCCTCTATGGGCGGTGGGGTCACACTGTAGCTCCTTCTCCACAGCCTCACTTGCTCCTCGCCGTGATTCAAAGCCATTTGCTCCCTGTTGAGACTGATCAAGGCTCCATAGTGACGCTCATTGAGACGCCAGGAGCTTTCCACGGGAACCCACTCCTGCCCCAGCTCTTCCAGGATCAGCCAGGCTGTGTGGATGGATCGGTTCAGGATGGATGTGAACACAAGATCAAACTCAAAGTTTAGCGCTTTGAGTTGCTTCCCACAGTTCCGAGCTTCTTCCATTCCTTCACTGTTAAGTTTCTGATCCACCCAGCTACAAAAACGGTTCTCTTTATTCCAAGCACCCTCTCCATGTCTTAACATGATCAGTTTGTACTTGGACATACTGATGGCTGAGCTTCTCTAGTGCTTTCCAATGGGCCAGTGTTCAGTGACAGCAATACATCTAGAAAGAGAAGAAACAAAAAGTATAAGTTATGTTCTTCATTCAACTAACTACCTGGGGGTGGAAGCACAACTTTTCAACAGCCAGTTTCTAAAACACACTGGAATGATTCCTTGAACAGTTCTGACATCAGACATCCGGCAACTCATACGTACTACGGCACATACAGGCAGGGTCCACAGATAATTAATTACAGGGAACCTAGTTAGTTGACAAATTTTCTGATGGCTGGGTAGTAAGTTAATTGTATGGCATAAAACAACAGAACACTTCATTCTATTGGCATGCTACATCTCCACCAGATAAAAAGGCAGTTTCTGCTTACAGAAGACATGATTTAATAGAATGAGTTGTAGGTGTCTAAAAGGATGACTTGTAGTTGGGAACTCCCAGGTCTGAGAAGCTGACTCGAGATTGAAGGCACCCTTCTCATTTTGTTTTCCCTCTGGTGGAGAAATAATTTACCATTCTTGTCTTATTACTGAAGTTATTAAACATGTTAATTCAATAAACCACCACATTCATCTGGTATGTAAATCATTGATTGGTGGCAACTTCAATGCCACAGGCTACACCACATACAAGAAAATCTAAGGTTCAACATTTAAACATTAAAATGATTTAAATCAACATTATCACCCAATATGGTACTCACCTAAATAATCTTTCACCTGCCTCAAGATAGAGTTTTTGGCAGGAATAAATCGGATGCAAAACAAGCTATCAAGTTAAGCAGCTGAGAGATGCTGCCTGTAGAAACAGATTACCAGGAGCAGGTCTGTAGGAGTGAGAGGAAGCACACTGATAAGGAGGCCTCCCTCTCCTTCTCCCAACCCTTCAGCTGTCCTACACATGCCAGCCACATCTCAGCAGGCGAAGACTCTAGTAAGGTGGGACAGGCAACCCTACCGTGTTTCTGAACTTCCTAAGTGAAGCTGCCGGCCCAAAGATCTGCTGGGCCCGCTCTGTCCCCTGGAGAATCTTCGGGGTGGCCGCGTCAGCCTGCCTCGCTCTCCTTGCAGTGGACAGATCTACACTGACAAACGCTGCTCAGTTCACTTGCCCAGCACTTTCCACCACCAGCCCAGCACTTTCCACACTGGAGAGTAGAGATTATATGAACATCAGGGCCTGGTCTTCTGCCATTCTTGGCAACTTCTATTAACTGGAGATTTTCTGTCCCACTTAAACTGCGATTCACCCACAGTTATATAACAATCAATGACAAAGTTAATTGGAATCTAGATCTAATTTCTTCCTTTCTTTAGTAATTCCTAGAGATTCTCAAGGGGGAAAATGTCTTTAAAACAAAGCTTCCAATTTCAGTGGAGGGCCAACAGAGGACCCAAGGGAGGAAGCAGATTGAGGTGATTTGCAAGTGGTTGAAAGGCCACAATGGCTAGGTTTATGACTTCCCTTTCTCATCAGGCATCAATAAATTTTGATGCTTTATTTAGTGCATGTGGAGTGGGGAAGCATCAGGTCACTGGAAGAACCTGGGCTAAGGACTCAGGTGAAGGTACCTTGCAGAGCTAAGACTTTCCAGAGGGAAAGCAGTGTCTCTATTCTCAGCCCAGATGGGCATCGGGTGGCAGAAGAACAGAGAATGGGATGAAAGACAACTGGGCAGTGTTTGGCTAGGTGATTACCGGTGCCTGGAAGAGGAATAATCATGAAACTAATGAAGCTCAAGCTTCAGGGCCCCTCACTTGAACAAACTCCTTCTAAGGCACTGGGAGAGACCAAATAATGAATTCACATGGATGAGAATGTGTGTGTGTGTGTGTGTGTGTGTGTGTGTGTGTGTGTGTGTGTGTGTGTGTGTGTGTGTGTGTGTGTGTGTGTGTGTGTGTGTGTGTGTGTGTGTGTGTGTGTGTGTGTGTGTGTGTGTGTGTGTGTGTGTGATCAGCAAAAGAAAGACACTTTTGTATTGCTTTTTTTTTTAAAGGGCCCACCCCAATCCACTAAGTACTAGAAGTTTCAGGCCCATCAAAAATTGGATCCACGCCCACACAACATTTACTGTTTTGTTTTTGGTGGTGGTTGAGGAGGGGGATGGAGAAAAGAGAAGCTATCAATTGTTCTCTACCTCAGCCCTTACTGTGTCTTGTCAAACGAGAAGCTCCTTAGGCTGATGAAGCTACTTTCCCTTCAAATGAAGAAGGTGTGATAGACAAATATTATAGGCAGAGGCACTTCTCCATCATCTTTTGATTATAAACTATATGGAGGGAACAAAAAAAAATGTAGCAATAATATCATGAACACTGAGGCAACTATCACCAAGCTCTGCAGTCTTTTAATCTGCTCTATTTGCTTACTTTAAAAAATAAAACAATTTCTGTTTCTTCCCCTCAAAATATATATATTGGAGCAGAGAAATAGTGCTACAGCCACAAGGACTCTACAAATACACACCTGCGCCTTACTCCGGTGTACAGAGGACGAATACAGGATAAGGTACCAAACTGGAGCATCTACCTCAGGTCAACAGAAAGTCCTTTCCCTCTCTCCTCCTTGCTATCAACTGATCTTTGCCATTTAATTAACTACTGAATATTCACAAAGGAGCTGTTGAGGTTTACAGTTTGCATTCTTTACGATTTAATCATTGTGGGAGCCGGTATGTCAAGTGTCAACAAACACAACACTGTAGTCCGTTTCATTTAAAGTTTCAGGCAGATCTGTGAGGAGCAGTGCTGCGGGGCTGCAAGGTGGTAGGAAAAGTGCTGAACTGCAGGGAACACACGCGCTTCTCTGATGGACGCTCGTGTGCCTGGACAAAGCATTTGTATAATCTGGTCTCGCTGAGCTAAGGGTACCATTCTAGAACTTTTCTGGAGAACAAGGAGAAGCTGGCGTTGCTGAAAACAAAGACTGGAGAGAACGCAAGACTCAGACCAGAGAGAACCTGTGGATTCTGTTTTGTTTTTAGGGTAAATGTCTTTTTTTTAAATGTGATCATTTCAGCTCTTAGAAGCTCAAATGAAAAATGAAGGGAGTAGCTGCTATGTAGCTCCAGCCCATTTCTCTGTGAGACTGAGGAACTGGGGTCCTCAATCTTCCAATTCTCGAAAGAACTGGAAATGTGAATTTTATGTGATATCCGATACAAATACTAGCAACTAATTTGAATACATTTAAAAAATGTGAGCTAAACAAGACATTTCTGAGGGTAGATTGAGTCTGCTAGTGTATGACTGTGACTTAAAGAGAAACCTCCTCCAGGCCACAGGTGAATGAGAACCACCCCCCCCCCCAGCCCCACTGTCCTGCCCCCTGGAGCTGGTCAGACCCCAAGCCTCCAGGCTCTAACCCCAGCCTTCCCCTGTGGTTGTCCAGCGCACTCTTTCAAAGGACAGACCCTCTAATCCCCACATGTGCCAGGCTTCCTTGTCCCTGACCCTCTCTTCACCAAAACTTCACCAGTGCCCTGCAGAGTCCCAGCTCTGTAATCAAACTCCTACTCAGCTTTGGACTCTTCTGGAATGTTTCCTCTAGCTCTCAACTTTAACCAAGCTGAAAATGAACTGAACACCAAACTATTCCCAGGTGTCTGCTTCTCTCTTCAGCATGGGTGTTGGTGCCTCGTATCCTGGGGCAGGGGCTGCTGACGAGCAGGGTCCCGCTCCTGACCTCTCAATAGTACTTCCTGTCCAAATGCCTCCATCCCCACCATCTTTTGGGCAGGTGGGGGGAGCTTTGATTCTGAGCCTTGCAATAGTCAGCTGTAGCTCTCTTGCCCTCATGTATTAGCTACAAACTTCCTGAAAACTGAGTACCCTATTTAAAACCCTCAAATTACTTCCTGTTGATCTTAGGACAAAGCTCAAAATCCTTAATGTGACTTGCAAGGCTTTGGTTTTCTTTTATTTCCTTGAACATGCCATGTTCTTTCTGGCCTCAGGACCTCTGCACACACTGTCTCCTACACAGAACCCTCACCCAACACCCGCTCCCCTCCACCGCCGCTTCAGTCCCTCCCTGCTTTGGGGACCTGCTAGTTATCCTTTCAATCAGCTGTGTCCAATCAAAATGTAATGCAAGCCACATATAATTGGCTTTTTTAAATTGGTAATTTTAAATTTTCTAAAAGCCGTACTAAGCAGCAAAAATAGGTGAAATTCTAATAATACATTTTATTTAACCCTTTAGGTTCAAAAGATTATCATTCTAACATATGATCTATATAAAATTCTCAATGAGGTATTTTACTTTCTTTTTATCTTAGTAAGTCTTTGAAACCTGATGTGTATTTTATACTTAAAGCACATCTCAATTTGGACTAACCACATTTCAAGGGCTCCACAGCCACACATGACCAGTGGCTACTGTATTGACTGGTGTAGCTTTAGCGCTTAGTTTAATGTTATTTCCTCTAGGCTAGTCGTCCTCAAACTTTAATGTGCATCAGAATCACCAAGAGAACTGGTTCAAACAGGCTGCTGGGCCCCACTTCCAGAGCCTGAATGAGGAGGTCTGGGGTGGGCCTGAGAAGCTGTATTTCTAACAAGCTTCCAGGTGACGCTGAGGCTGCTGGTCTGAGGACAATGCTTTTAGAGCCTCTGCAGACTTCTCTGCGCTTCTTTCCCACCCACCGGGAAGCGGTGAGGTGCCTCCACAGCCCCCTGCTTTAGGACACTGGGTGCCGTTGTGATGGGCCACTTGTGACAGATCACTTGTTCCACGTCTGTGTGCCCTGTTAGACTGTAAGCTGCATCAAGGTTGGTCTGACTCACTGCCCCATCTCTAGAGCCCAGCATGACACCTGACACATCCTAGGTACTTAGTAGGTGTGTTGACTGAATCAAAGTTAGGCAAAAAGGATTAGCTTGTGCCAATAAGGCTAAGGCCTGACATTTTTAGGGGTAACTACCAAAGCAAAAACAGTCAGGCCCGAGACATTAGGAGGCTTTAACTCAAGAATTCCAATGTATTTGATGGCAAAGGCAGAGCCAAGAATAATCATCCATTATATTTTCCTTTTGTTACAGTTTAGTATGTTCATGAACGGCCATAATAATCTCCACAGAGAATAGAGAGACACTGATTGACTTGTCCAAAAACACACAGCCACTAAATGGAACTGGAGCTGCGATCCAGGTCTGTGCCTGACACCCGCACTCTTTCTACCTCACCACGGAAGATCTGTGAGTCTGGGTGTGAGCATCTAGGCTCACTAGGCTTCCCTTCACAGGAGCATCTCCAATCACAGCTTGTCTCCCCAACCCAGGCAGACATTTCATGAAATGCGCACAAACAAGGTGAGTATAAAGGAGGGCTCGGCGTATGACTGCTCTTGAGAAGAACCTCAAATCACAAGGTCAAGTCAGGCAATAGTCACCCCCAACTTATAATAAGGTGCCACGCTAAGAATTAAAAACTATCCTTTTTAAAAATCAAGCTTTGTTTTTTTTGTGTTGCTTTTGGTAAAGCTCATCACGCTGGAGTTGGTTCTTAAAGGTCCTCATTTATCCATTGGCAAGGGTTACTGGCACTTGAATTAAGCACTAATTTTAGTCAATGATTTACTTCATACTCCCAAAGGGCCACACGGGTCACTAAATTACCATACCCCAGGGTTCCTTCCTTTTTAAAGTATGGTGTGGCTCAAAGAAAAAAATTTACTAAACAAACATATCTTTTACATGACTCTGCATCTCATCTTCCTGCCGCTTCCTCTTGGCTGTTTTTCCCTTCCTTCTGGCCATTACTTTTTTAGTCCTCTGACACCTAACTTATACCTTGCCCACTCTACTGAAATGCTCTCTCAAAAGACTGCTGATTAGTTACTTCTTACTAAGTGAAGACCATCTTCACGCAGGACTCACACTGCTTTGACCCCTCTGAAGCTGACTACTTCTATCAAGGGAAGAAAAAATCTTCTAAGATTTTGGTGCTGCATTTCTCCCAGCTCTTCTATTGTTACGTCCCGGTGTTGAATCTATATTTTCTTTTTTTTTTCAATTTAATTTAATTTATTTATTTTTTATACAGCCGGGGTTTTTTTAAAATTATTTATTTATTTATTTATTTATTTATTTATTTATTTATTTTTGGCTGCACTGGGTCTTCGTTGCTGCACACGGGCTTTTCTCTAGTTGGGGCGAGCGGGGGCTACTCTTTGTTGTGGTGCACAGGCTTCTCACTGCGATGGCTTCTCCTGTTGTGGAACACAGGCTCTAGGCGCACGGGCCTCAGTAGTTGTGGCTCACGGGCTCCAGGGCGCAGGCTCAGTAGTTGTGGTGCACGGGCCTAGGTTGCTCCGCGGCATGTGGGATCTTCCCAGACCAGGGCACAAACCCATGTCTCCTGCATTGGCAGGTGGATTCCCAACCACTGCGCCATCAGGGAAGCCCCAGCAGGCTCTTATTAGTTGTCTATTTTATACATATTAGTGTATATATGTCAATCCCAATCTCCCAGTTCATCCCACCAACACCACCACCCCCCCCCCCACCGCCCAGCCCCACCACTTTCCCCACTTGGTGTCCATACGTTTGTTCTCTACATCTGTGTCTCTATTTCTGCCTTGCAAACCGGTTCATCTGTACCATTTTTCTAGATTCCACATATATGCGTTAATATACGATATTTTTTTTCTCTTTCTTACTGAATCTGTATTTTCTGCCCGCCAGCAACAGTATTATGACAATGAAGACAGCATATGACACCATAGCCGCTACCTTTCTCAGAGTGCTCACTGTGTGCTTGGGACTATTTAAATCCTCAACCACCATTCTGAGGAGAAGTTACTATGATTACTCCAGTTTTACAGATGCAGAAACCTAAGAGGTGAGGTTAACTTGCCCAAGATGACAAAGATTGTACTGGCAGAACTGGATTTCAATCTCAGGCAGGCTGGACCCCAAAGCCTATACATATGCCTTGAACCACTCCGCTCCACCGCCATACTGGCACCCAAGGCTCTGTCCTCAGTCCTTGGAAACCCAACTTTTCTCACTACTTAAATTACGTTAAAATGGATGATTTATACATTGACATTCCCAAATACTCATCAGTCTACCATGTCTGGTCAATTAACTCATTCTTCAAACTGTTACAAACTCCATTTGAACATGGCATAATGCTAGGCCTGTGAGGAATATAGAATCCAACATGAATGATGTCTCCAAGCGACTAATGGGGGAAAGGATACGTGTGTGTATCACTAAAGCAGAAAGTAAACCACAACATGAGAAACCAGTTCATGTATAAGGGAGATGGGAAAGGAGAGATTTTTTTTCTTGAATAATGCTTCATGGACATGGCACTGTTTAAGCTGGATTTGAAAAGATGTTTAAGACTCAGATTTATAGAAAAAAGAAAAGGAATTCCAGGATGATTAAGATTCATATTTACAGAAAAAAGAAAAGGAATTCCAGCCTAAGGGAACAGTGAGTAGAGGGCAAGGGAATGGGTGTTTATGGAGAAATGGTGAGCCATTCAAACTGGTTTGCCTAGAACAGTCTTGCTTTAGGCCTGTTTCCCCAACATACTTATTATAGGGCCCCTTTCACACTTGAAGGTCCCATCTGGAAAACTGTATGATCACCTTAAACTAAGTATAGGGTATAACAAGGAAGTAGGAGGAGACTAGTCTAGAAAGATAAGACTGAATAGTGGCCCCAAAAAGGGCCTTGTGCCAAAGAACGCAGGTTCTTCTGTAAGTACTGGGACATCATTAAAGGGTTAGTAATGTGTATTTTAGGAGGATCAGGCAGCACCTACAAGTAAGAGAGATGGGAAAACCAGGGATTTGAATACTTGTGAGGCTTTTGCAACCATTCTGGTAACATTTAACGAAGACCTGGACAAGCATAATGGCTGTTGAAAAGGGGTAAAGGCGATGATGTGAAAAACACTCCAGCTTAGCTCAGGTGGGGGCAACTTTTTCTGTAAAAGGCCAAAGAGTAAATTTTTTAGGCTTTGTGGGCTATGTGGTCTGTTACAATTACTCAATTCTGCTGAAAGCAGCCATAAACAATGCACGTATGAACAAATAAGGCTGTGTTCCAATAAACATACTGGAACTTTTTTTGTCTTTTACATATGGACAAAGAAATTAGAATCTCATATAATTTTCATGCATGTGAAATATTGTTATACTTTGATTTATTTCAACCATTAAAAACCATTCATAGTCTGTGGGCTGTACAAAAACACATAGTGGGCCAGAAGGCCTTAGTTTGCCAAACCCTGGCCTAGCTGGGATTACTCAGATCTACTAATCACATCAGCATTTTGAACCTTTAAGCATCCTGTCATGGGATAATCCCAACATTATTAAATCACCTGCTTTCAGTCTTGACCAGAACTGCAAGTGCCTTGAATAATGGAATCCCATTCATAACTGTTTTATCCCTCACAGAAGACAGTACTGAGCACATTTAAATCAGTCTGAGTAGTTTATTTTGCTTCATCGAATTATTTAATAATGGGTTCAAGATAGAACAAGAGGGAAAAAATTATTCATCTTGTTAACCAACTTCAAAAATATAATCTGTCATTTTGACATGCATTACTTTTATTAGACATCTTTATAAATGCTTCACACTTCAGGTGAATGTATACCTGCTCAGGAATGGGTGCTATGGAATTGCCTTGGCAAAAGAGAAACAAACAGGCGATTCGAAGAAAACACAATTTGCAGGTGACTCATATTTTCAAAGACCTTTTGAAATATATATACATGTATGCATTTTTCCCCACCTAAATTGGCTACAGGGTAAAAAATATCCTTTCCATAAATGTCACCGTAAAATCGAGTTATGTTTCAAGATTAGCATCCTTTTGGCAAGGTAGGGATGGAGAGGGTGGGTAGGTAGGTAGGAGACTGGTACACATCAGGCCATTGCATTTACTGAGGTTACTTCTACAATACTTCCAGAATCTCTAGGCAGTATCAACAAATGTAGCTAATAATCTTGCTGCTGCCTCCTACACCTGCTCCTCATTAAACCATATAATTTCACGTACCTCTCCCTCACCCACCATAACTGAGTCTCGTCCTCTCTCCCAAACCAATGCTCCTGGGACAGTGCTTCCTCCTTCCCTCAGGTGTTTGAAAAGTAATAATGTCTAATACTCCAGTATGGCAACTCATGAATAGGTGGGGAAAATTATAGGATAAAGTCCAGTCTAAACACTTAGTTTGTTTTCTGTTTCCAAAATTGAGTAAGAAATGTGATCAATGATATAACGTTGAAGTAATATAAAATAAGGCATGCAGAGCCAGAGTTGCTTTGAGCCAAAGCTTACCCTTAAATATTAAGTATTCAAATCCTACCCTAGACCACTTGGATGTTTTCCCTGGTCTAAATCCTCACTACATACCTTTGAACAACTCTTAACCTCCACTGCATTAGGGATCTAACTCTATAAAGATAGGCTGGCTAGATTTGAGGATAGGAAAAAGGTTAACCGTGTTTCTGATAGATTAAAAAGGAACAGTTCTTAAGGGAAATGAAATCTGGAGCTCAGTTCCTTAGGGTCTTAAAATATGCCTTTCCCCAAGCCCAGCTCAATACGAAAAGTTCAAACATGACTATATCCAAAAGTACCTATTGGTCCATCATCTATTACTTTTCCTAAAGCTTTATGGTAACGTTTCCATTTGTATTTGCATTATAAGAACAACTCTTTACCAGGAGCAAACGCTATTACTTACAGGTGTTTTCCAGACACTATTACCCTGTCATTCTCCAACGTTATACCTATTAACCACTTGTTACAAAGGTAACAAACCATAGCAGGTAGACCCCTCTTCACAGGAAAGGGACACACATGTGTAATGACATATGTGTGTGCTTGGGGCATGTGGCCTGTTCCAGCCTGCGTGGCATCACCGATGTGCACAACACCCGCTCATGACATCTCCTTCCTATCTAATTACTATTCTCAAGGGGCTATGAAGACTAAATGAGATTATGGTGAAGCGGTCTACCAAAGAGTGTGAGGTATTCTGGGTTGAATGGAGCAGACTTTGACTAACACATGAAGACTGACACAGACCTCAGGCCCTTGAGAGTGATCCTGCCTTGCTGATGGTATGAGCAGAAGCAAAAGCTGGGAATAAAGCAAAATGAGGGTGGTGGTAAGGAGAAAAGGTTAAATTAGACAGTGGAGGTAGGAATGCAATCAAATGTTGTGTGTGTGTTTCAGGAAAGAGGCGTTGACAGTAAGATACAGTCCTAGAAGCATACCAAATACTAAGCAATATTCTACAATCCAAATGCTTCAGGGAAGTGGCTAACATTTATTTTACATTTTATAAACTATATTTTATCCATATTTGTGGCCAAGTTTCAGTTAAAGAGTTTTGTTATTAAGTGATACTTTTAGTCCTATTTCCCCATATAAATATCCCTTCACACCAGATTTCATTCCAAGGATGTTCAAGTGACCTAACAGTTCAGACACTGGCGTGTCCTCTGTGCTCTAGGCACCAGACACACAAAGATGAAGGCACAGCTGAATTTAGATGTCATTACTTAAAATGAAATGTGCCACTTAATTTCAACCAACCATAGAAGGCAAAAGAGGAAGAGAGACTGAAAGATCTACCCGGACACCAACAGTGGTTGCCTCTGAGTGATGGAATAAAGGATGACATTTTCTGCCACATTATACTTCTGTACAATGTTCATTCTGGACAGCGGCCAAATTTTCTACAATGATCCACTTGGTTTGGTTTAAATATGGACACAAAAGAACAGGTACTACCCTTGTAGCTGGGAACTTTTATTTGCTAACAGACTGGTTAGGAATTTACTGCAATGAGATTTTGCTGATGTACTTGTGGTGGAAAACGTCTAAGGATCTTTAGTTTAAAACAGACTTTGAACACAGGCATGGACCTTGGAAATAATCCAATGCGACTTCCACTTTTTAAAGATGAGAAAATTAAGAGCCAGAGAACTGAAATGATTTAAGATCACACAAATAGCTTCAAGACTAAAACCCAGGTGTCTTGACTGCCAACTCAGAGCTTCTTCCACGACACCATTTGTTTGAATTATGCTTCTCTCAACCCCACCACAATTGAGTAGCATCTGTGGTGTGTGAGGTGCTACAGGAACACAAAGATGGATCAAACCTAGTCCCCTGACTTCAGGGAAGACAGTTTTAAAATAAAAGACAAAATGGCATGTGTTCTGCTTTCATTATAGAAAACCCTAGTAGCTACTGGTGAAAGAAAGATAGCATTTGATTTTTTTCCCCAAAAGTGTGCATTCAGTCCGTTAACATTCTGGTACCACTCACAAGCTATAATGCCTCCATAATTTGGAAGGGAGGTGGTAGGGGAATGAGAGTTACAATAAGTTAACTAACAACCAATTATCCTTAAAACGTAACTGTGAACTTCACTTCCATTACACATTTCTATTGTTCTTCTCCAGTAATACGGCCCCCATCCCTTCGAAAGGAGAAGAAATACTTACTTTTTCATTTGTAGTGGTTCGAAGAACCTGTGATTTAGCTCTAGACTAGAACTCTCCGTGAAACCATTGCAGATATTCACCTTTCTCCTTTCATGACGTTCAAGTTTTTTCTATCTACTGAGACTTTTAGGGCCAGGTCTGCCATGGCCCTCAATATAGTGGCACAGTCCTGAAAACACACCGAGCTCCCTTCCAGTAGGAACCCTACTATTGACGGGGCTCTGTCACCCCGTGCCTCAGACGTCCAGGGGAGTTGAGTTCATCACTCCCTTCAACCCCTGTTTATTCTTGCCGTCAAGGTACCTCCACCAAGCGGAATTCTCCTTTCGGCTGTCAGACCAGAGAGGCTTATTCTGACAAAGGGACAGCTGAGCGGGACCTGGGGGATAAGTGAGGGTCGGAGCTTGAGGGGTCGACGCGCGAGTGCCAGACTCCCATCAAAGACTGAACCCGGGGAGGAAAGGAACTGGCCCTCCCGCACGCCAAAATAAACCACCACATCATTGAGAAATGGAAACGTTCGCAACAGCAATATTCCAAAACAAAACCACTCACCTGCAGAAAGACCACCAGCAGCAGCCGCTCCTCGGAACCGCCGAGCAGCCAGTGCCTCCCAAGACTCATCACCGCTGCCGGCATCGACTCTCTTTTCTAGCCCCGGAGCCAGAAGGGGCAGGCCCTATGGCTCTGACTATTGGAGGGTCAAGCTGTCACTCATTCACAGCCCCACCCTACTCCCAGGAACAGGTCGAGGGCTTTTCCGTTTTTCAAATCCCCGGCGTAGAAAGTAAGGCTCTGAATGGCTCGTTGAGGAGACGAGCACACTTCTGGGCCAGTGAGGAGCTAGCTTTGACGCTAGCGGGCGGGCTTCTGCCTAGGGAAGTAGAAAAACAAAGCCGTGAACGTCGCCACGGCAATTGGAAAACTTCAGGAGCTCTTAAGGGGTCGAGGTGCTAGAAAGTGTTTGGCGTCGTGAAGGAAATACCTGCCAACGTAGAGAAGGGTCGACGGGATCTTGGAATTGATGAGGTGATACCTTCCTTTACTCTTGGGAAACTGCAGTCTGCGGATGAAGGTGGGCACTCCTCGCGGAGGAAAGCTCCTGCTTTCCTCTTGCTTTTAAGTCCTAAACGGTGATTAAAGCAAAAGCCTTTAAAGTGCCCGATTTATGGGCAGTAACTCGTCCTCACTCTCTCCTAGTGTTGATACTTTTATAGGGATTTCCCCCTAGGCAATCCCCTGACATTATTTTGGTTGGGGGAAGAACAGTGAACATGGAAGGCACTAAAAGCTTATAGGACAGACGAAGAGAGGATAGAGTGATATGAGAATGATAAATTGGGGGGCCACAGTTACTGAACAAGAGAAATCTATGAAAATACTCGAAGCTCGGCACAGGGCCTTGTAAGCTTCTTCAAGTAGGATTGAACTACCACACAAGCCTTTGAAGCATAAAGTGTCAGAACCTTTGGGTGGGCGTGAAAATAGTAAGGATTGGTTTGTTTGCCTGACCACATGGGTGGGAAATTCTGCTTCTTGATTTCTAAAAGCTGTCCTACCTAGTGTTTAGTATCCTCTTTTGAGTTTTTCCTATTTCATCCTCATAACAAGTCCAGTAGATATGTGATGGCCAAGCAGGTCCTCAGAAAAATTAAACATAAATTTGAAAAGCTAATTTCCACGTTTTAAACCCTGTGACACATTATGTATTGAATTCGTTAAGATGTAAGCATTGGTAGTTAGTTTTGTATCTCCTTTATCCTTCTTAGAGCATAACAATTCCTCCTAGGGTGTCAAAGAACAGATCCTTACTTCTGGGAGAGCACAAATCCAAGGCCTGACAGATCCCAGCAGGTGATAGGTACCATCTAGGGATAGTCAAATTAAACTTGTACGGGATTAACTAGAGGTCAGGTCAGAGCAACTGGAGGAGGCGGCTTCCGGGCTTGACTCCCAAGAATGCAGCTTCCAAATCCTATACTCTTACCCACTTCCTCTTCTTTTTCTCTGTACCAGGTGAGGACAAAGTGAGGGGAAACCTTTTCTGCTAGTGTAACATCAAAGCTTCCTACTTAGAGTGCCCACCATCCATACTCTGGAGGATAAAGACAGGATAAAGACAAGTGTCAGTCTTATAGCATTTAGCGATACTTATCTGGACTTAAGGGCTCACTGGATTTTGTTTTACTGTTATGTATACCTGTGGAATGCTGGTTTGTCACATGGAACATTAACAACATCAAACATCACCTGCCTTTTAGAATCTCCTTGTACAGGTGAGGAATCTGAAATTTAAGAAGTTTATTCAGAATTACTTAGCTGGTTGGGGGCAGAGCCTGGGCAAGGATCCAAGGTTGCTAATTCATAATTCTGGGGAAAATGCTTCCTCTCCTGCTGCCTCTTGCTCCCCCCTAGCACACACACACAAAAGCAATATTTTTTTAAATCAAGATTACTAATTTAATAGTAATTTATTAGTAATTTTATGGAAAATTTATTTCCATTAAGACCGGTCATGAAAATTTACTTCTGATGTAGCAAACAGTATAGATAGTATGAAAATAACTCAGGGTCCCAGTTCACTACTTCAAACAGCTTTTGGTGTAGTCCCACTTTCATCCAAATAAGAAATGAAAATGCAGTAAATTATTATAGCCATGTTGTCTTTCTTTCTGTTATGTGAGTGTATCAAAAAGTCAATATTAACACATACAGTACTTTAAGGATTAGTAGCAGATTGTCTTATTCAGGACCTGAATAAAATACAATTTTATGAAAGCCTACATACTGGGCCTAAATTTCACAGCCATTTACACAGGGCCTTTGCAGGTAGGGTTGAGCTGGTCCACCATGCATCAAAACGTCATCCAGAGACCTAGGCTATTCTGCCTTGGCTCTCTCCTTCCCTCCAGCAAACTCCAGAAAGTAGTTGATCCTATATTCCCTTTACAGATTGTCTCCTTAACAATCTTATCATCATGATCTGGTTGTTTGCTGCTAGTATCTTGTCTCCCACCATACGCTACCTTCTTTCAGGGTCAGATTAAAATCTGCTCCCCGTAATCTAGTGTAACAGGCCCAAAGTGTTTGGCTCCCACCATTGACCTATTCAATACACGACCCCTCTACTGAAACCAAAAACTGGAAATGCCCTTTGGATCAGCCATGTAGAACCTTAGAAGAGACTTTGAAGCCATCTGTCCCTTCATTTTACAAGTTAAAACAGAATGCTCATCTCACAGAGCAGTGCAAAGAATAACTGAGGCCATTTTGAAATAGTTTTGCAATCTCTGAAGCACCTTACGTCTGCTACTTCCTTGCACTGGGAACTTAGGCACGTTGTCTGACCTCAGCCTGTGTCTTTATCTGTGAAATAGGGATAATACCTAAGTGGCCATTGTGAAAATTAAATGAGATAATGCGGATGTACACAAGGAAAGTGTTCAGTAAATGGTAGTTATTCTTAACAGCTACAGTAATGATAAATGTAAAGTGTTTTAACTACTTACACGTACTCTTGTTTTAAGAACTCAGGAAAGTCTGGGCTTTGTGCTTTCCTCCCCTTTCCCTGCTCTCTACTCACATGGAGACCTGGCCTCCTGCAGAGGCTATAGGACAGGAATTTCCTTAGTTATCTTGCTGCCACCCAGAGAGGTGACTGTCAAGATGTGAATGCCAAAGAGAGTACAGATGCACTGCGGGGCTGGGAGCCTCTGGTACTGGGAAGTCTGAACTATATGAAATTTCCCTACTGTACAACGTGGAGCATCATGGGGTGAACAAAGTTGTCATAATTTCTCCCTGTGGAGTTGTTTTTCAAATGCTATATCAGATGTATGTATTATACTTTATATTAAAAATATTATGTTTATTGCATAAGGCTTAGAAAAGAAAAAATTTTAAACACCCACATTCCTACCACTTAGAATTTATTGTTAATTTTTATTTCCTTCTATTTTTTCCCTATAAATCAATTATTTTAAAAAGACGGGAATCCATAGTATATATACTGGTTCATGGCAATATTTACTTAATTCATTATGAACATCTCCTCATGTCATTTAATATTCTTCTTTGATTACAATTCCATCAGGTGACTGTGCCTTTGGGTATTATGTCTCACAATTCAACCAGTTTCCTACTCTTGGGCGTTGAGGTTGTTTCAGTTTCTTTCAAAGATTCAGAGACGTAAATGGGCTGCTGCTTTCCTTAAATGACAGGGTGCTCTGGGAACGTCTGTTGAACCAAAGGTACTGGCTGCTGGCCTTCTCCGCAGAGAGGCTGATAAAGTCGCCAGGCATTCTTTTCTCTGTGCCCTGAAATTGCAGAGCTAAGAAAGCTGAAGCCAGGGAAGCCTGAAAGCTCCTGTAGGGTAGCCCCTTCACCCCTGCTCCTCACAGTTTCCTGCTCTTCAACCTGAAGAAAAGGTATTGAGGTGAAAGAAATTGAGGAAGGGGTTGGAAATCAGGGCTCAATTAATAAAACCTCACAAAACTCCTGGGATATGTGTCTCCAATTTACAGATGAGGAAACTAAGACACAGAGACAATCTGTACAAACCTGCACAGCTAATTAGAGAGTCCGAGTTTGACTTGGTTCTGAAATTTGAACTCTCCCCACCATGGTTCCTACTTCTTCTAAAAACCGATGGCTATAACTTCATTCTTCTTTTTTTTTTTTTCTGTGAGAAATTTGTTGTCAGTCGCCTAAGGTTTATTGGTTATCTGCTCCCTTAAAAAAAAATTCCCTCCTGACTGTCCAAGGATTTCTTCTGCCTGTGGATTTCCCAAGTTGGCTCCCTCTTTGCCAAAATAATATATCCTCATTCTTTGATGAAGAATCAGACAACGTAGCTTTTGTTCCCCCTCCCCCCACATTTGCTAGTTTTCTTACCAAAGTGTCCTCACTATATGCGTTGGAAGGTCAAACTCATAAAAGGATAGCTGCATAAAGTTAACAATGTTACACATAGTTCCTTAGCTTTATAAAGTATGACTATATATAGAGCAATAAGTCTGTTTTTCTGGTTTGGTTATAACCTGGTTCTAAAGGAAGTTCTAAAAGAGGCTTTACAAAATTGTTTAGAGCCATGCAGCATCATTAAAATGGGTGTATAACCTACCAATATGACACTTTGAAGGCAGTAACACATATTTGGAAGTGTAATTTCTGGAATGTTTTGTTCAAGGCTCTCTATATAATCTAATCAGAATCAGTTTCAATCAAGAAGATATCTTTTCTCTCTCTCTTTTTTTTTTTAGTATTTATTTATTTATTTATTTATTTATTTATTTATTTGGCTGTGCTGGGTCTTAGTTGCAGCACATGGGATCTTTGTTGCGGCACGCGGGCTTCTCTCTAGTTGCGGCACGGGGGCTCCAGAGCGTGAAGTCTCAGTAGTTAGTTGTCCCGGGCATGTGGGATCTTAGTTCCCCAACCAGGGATCGAACCCGTGTCCCCTACACTGGAAGGCAGATTCTTAACCACTGGACCACCAGGGAAGTCCCCAGAAGATACCTTTTTTCCATCTTCCCTGCCCCACCCCCCATACTATACCAGCACCCTAGCCCAAACTACCATCACCTCTTGCATGGATTTTCTCAGTAGCTTCCTAACAAATCTTCCTGAATCCACCTGTGCTCTCTTTTAGCCAGGCAGTGTGATCTTTGTGATCATGGTACAGCTAATCCCCTCCTTCCCCCAGCTTGAAACACTGCAATAGCTTCCCACTGCCCCTGGGACTGGCCTTCTTTCCTCTTCCCTATGGCCATTAGACCTTGGCACAAGCATTTTCCCTACCTAGAATGCTCTTCCTTTCCAGGTAGTTAAAGCGCAGAATAAGAACCCAATTTTCCTAATTCCCAGGCTGAATCTCTAAGGTAAGTGTGTTCCTAGGGATTAGTTGTTGTCCAGCAGGGGGAAACATGATTTGGAGGTTCAAAGGAAATTCAGTAACGCAGGGGATAAGAGTGTGGGCTTTGGGGCCAGTCCGCCTGGGTTCCAGTCCAGTACTAACCATATGATCTTGGGCAAATTTTTTTTTTTAACACCCTTGCCTTATTTCTTCTGTTGTATAATGGGCCATGGTAAGGTTATCTACCTCATAAAGCTATATTGTTTAAATAAGTTAACACATGGAAAGAGCTCAGTAAATTTTAACTTTAATAGTCTCAACAATAGATTAAGGGCCCAATATAATTTCTTATGTAGAGAGTAAAATCAACCTTGTTAATTTTCTCTTGTTTTCTTCTGGAGAAAAACAGATACAGCAAGCAACTGGGAGGCCCTCCTAGGGCAGCGAAAGGCTGGTCCTAGCAGATAAGGCTTCAGGGGCTGCACTATGTAGGGAAAGACGTATGATTACGTAGTCAAAACAGGTGCCAGGCCACAAATGCTAGTGAGCTGAGATAACATGAAGCCTAAAGGGTTTAAAAAATACACAAGGAAAAATAAATTAAAGAAATCTAAAATAGTATTAAAAAAATCACAACAGCAGACATAAGATAATCTGTTTACAGATGAAATCATTTTCAGCTTCTAAACTAAGCCCTGTCCTATAAAATATCTTTTCCATGTATAATAAACATTTTGGAGGCTACCTGAGGTCCCAGAATTTTTTTACCAGAATGTTCTATGGTAGCTTTGAGATCTGTCATTTCTAGCTACTTCTAGGTACTATTTTGTACCTAGTAGAGAGAAGCTACTTTGCCTATACACTGTTACTCCAGCTTGAGTTAGACAAAGTTCTTTATATTCCCCATTTAAATCCTTACAGAATCCTTATTAAATAAATTTAGAAAATAGTTTGACTGCCTTCACTTATTAGTGAGTTTTCAAGTAAAGAATAATGAGAATACAGAATTTGTTACCAGTTTGGTAACCATCAGTGACTTACGGCCACTGGAGTATCGGTCTCTTTATGCCAGTTGAGTCTCCTAACTAGTCTCTGCCATCATCTCTCTGTGAGGTCAGATAAGAGGAACAGGTAAGTCTCCTGTCGGTAGCCACAGGATATAAAAATTAGCAAGAAAGGCTATTCTCACACGTGGTGTTCTGTAGACTATTATTAGACTTACGAGTAATGGCAGAGGCTCTAACACTTGATGGTTCTTGGAGAGATGATGGGCTGAAACTCCAGTTGTTGTGATCCATGATTATTCAGTGACAGCTGAAGCAGAGAACCGCAATGCCAAATGACCTACATTTCTTCACCTTCGAAACTTTAAGCAATTATATAAAGGCCAGGCATCTATAGCTTGCTAAAACTTCCCTACTGTTGAAAATTATTTTTAGGACCATTAGGAAAGAACCTATGTTCTCAGATTCAAAGTCAGTTATATTAGGCAAAATATTAATAACAGAACAACTTTTAACAAAATATTATGGTAAATATTTCATTTTTTATCCAAAACTGGTAACTGTTGCTTCATATATATATATATATATATTCCTCTTTGCCTTAACACTTATATTTCTTTATGCTTTGTTGCTTCTCTACCTTCTCTAAAATGGGTGAGAAAGAAGAACAAAAAAAGGAAAAGGAAGAAGGAGAAAATAAGTAAAACCTTCAGAAATGCACAGGTCTGGTCCCAACCAGCAAATCAATCCAAAAAGTAACCAATTATTCATTGAATGTTGCCTAATGTTTAAGAAATTGTATTAAGAAGTTCTTAAACTTCCTAATTTTGAAATTTTGAAGGAAGAGAATTAACAATATTATTAATGCCTACCATAAGCTCTGCCAGGAGCAAGAGTTATTGAGATAAATGAAACATGATCTTTGTCCTCAAGGAGCATGGCCCAGTAAGAGAGAAACCAACACATGAACTATGAATCACGGTCCAACAAATACATGTGCAAGTGCAATCAGTGAGGACTCACAGGGTGTTTTGTTTGGATGGGGGAGGGGGAGTTCTTAAGTGTGTGTGGGGAGGGGCTGGGGGTGAGAAGAGTTGGCAGGGGTGTGAGAATTATAGATACATAATGGAAGAGGTAAAGTCTGAGCAATGTTAAGAGATGAGTAGACTTCCAGCCAGAATCCAAAACTGGATTGTGGTGATAGTTGCACAATTGTATTAAACTCGTTGAAACTCATTTGGATTATATGCTAAAAATGGGTAAATTTTATGGTATATAAATTATATCTCAAACTGTTGTTTTTTTCTTAAGAACACTGGCTTTAGAAACAGAAACACAGATTCCTGCAATTGGCTTGTTTCAGAGAGAAAGTGCATGAATGATCTTATCTGTAACGCCACTGCCCTTGCCCGATAGACCTCAGGGTCTAGTGCTGCCTGTCTGGATGGATAGTCAGTCTGTCTAGGTCTGGGGATGGTATTAAGAAGCTTATTGTTGCCTCATACTTGACCTACATTATCCAACAACTTTATCGGGCATACAGCTGATATTCTACTTCCTACCTTTATGACACCTATTTCTTTCCATACTTAGTTACCAATTTTACAACCTTGGACTGGTGAAAAATTTATGTTGAACTAAATTTAGACTGATAGAAGAGTTGCCGGAATAGTACAGAGTTTCATGTATCCTTCACCCAGCTTCCCCTAATGTTAACATCTGACATAAGCATACTACAGTCGTCAGAATCAGGAAATTAACATTGGTACAGTACTACTAACTAAACTGAAGACCTTATACAAATTTTGCCACTAATCTCCCACTAATGTCCCTTTTCTATTCCAAGATCTTATCTAGGATCTCATTGCGTTTAGTTGTTAGTTATCCTTGGTGCCCTGAGGTCTGCAATAGCTCCTCAGTCTTTCCTTGTCCTTCATGACCTTGATATTCTTGAAGAGTGTAGATGATTTTGCCAAATGTCTCTCAGTTTGAGTTTGCCTAATGTTTTTTCATGATTGAACTCAGGTTCTGCAGTTTAGGTGAGAATACCATGAAATATTGTGTTCTCTTCACTGCATCGTATCACAGGGTTCATGATTTTGATATGTTTTATTATTGGTGGTATTAACCCTGATCACTTGGTTAACGTGGTTTCTGCCAAGTTTCTCCACCATAAAATTACATCTTTCCCTTTGTAATTAATAAGTATGTTGGGGGAGATCTTTTGAAGTCATGAAACTTTGTTTCTCCTCAAACTTTTACCCACTAATTTTATCATCTATTGATGCAATTTGTCTACAACAGTTATTATTGTGGTATTTCATGGTGATTTTATATTTTTCTCTTTTCTTTTACATTTATTAATTCAAGTTCTACCATAAGGAAGAGTTGTCCCATCTCTACCATTTATTTATTTCATTTATTATTTTTATCAGTGTGGACTCATTTATTTATGGATTATAATCTAATACTATAATTATATGTTTTGCTGTTCAAATTGTTCCAGCTCTGGCACTTAGGAGTTACTTTGCCCCTGTGTTTTGTTTTGTTTTTGGAGCATGTTCTTACTTTCTGGCAAAAGATGTTCAAGGCTCATCTTATATATTACCTGCCTTGGCCCTGGAATCAACTATTTCCCCAAGGAACTCTGGTTCCTTTTATTAGAGAGTGGTGTTTAGAATCCAAGATCTGAGCACAAGGTGTGAAATGGGCTAAGATTTCTCACAATTCCAGGTTGATAAAAATGGGGACTAATGGGAATTCATACGCTTATGGGAATTGGTACAATCAGTTTGGAAAACAGTTTGGCATTAGCCACTAAAGCGTAGGTAGGAACATTCCATGAGTCAGTAGTTTCACTGGAAGAACTCTTGCACATGTGCAACTGGAGTTGTATGCAGTTTTGTTTAGAATAACACATAACTGAAAACAACCCAAACGCCCATCAGGAGGAGAACAGATGAATAAAGTGCAGTATATTCATACAATGGAATATTCTAAAGCAGTGAAAATGAGCTACAGCTATACACATCAACAGGAATGAATCTCAGATGCATATTAGCCAAAAAGAATACAGACAGTATGATTCCATTTACAGAAAGTTCATCAATATGCAGAATAAAGCAATATAGATATTTGTAGGGATGCATAAGTGATAAGATGATAAAACTGGAAAGAAAAGATAATGATAACTACAAAATCCAGGATAGTGATTACAGTAGGGGGTGGAATGCATGGGGCTTCAGAAGTATTGGTAGTATCATATTTTTTAAGCTGAATGGTGGGTTAATGGGCATTCATTTTATTTAGATCAGACATATGTATATGTGAAATATTGCATAATGAAGAAAGAGGGGGAGGAGCTGGGGGAAGGGAAAGAAGAGAAAAGAAGAAAAGAAGGGAGGGAAGGAAATAAAAAGGGAAGGACAGAGGGAGGGAAAGAAAGAAACAAAAGAGCATTCCTGTACATGATGTCTTAAGATCTGGGTGGTAGTTCAGATTCTGACACCAAATATCTCTTTGGCTTTGAATGAGTCACTAAACTTTCCAGAGCCTCAATTTTCACACCAGTTAAATAGGTAAAATGTACTTTGTCCTGTGTACTTCACAGTGTTATTTTGAGGAAAAAATGAAATATGTATAGAATAGTACTTCAAAGAAGTAATAACGTATTCTAAAATATAAAAGAAAAAGAGTTAATACCTCAAATTACCTTGCTTCCTAATGCCAGAAACCTAGTGTATCTCGATATTTATATATAATTTTATATTCAGTCACTAACTTATATCCTGCCCACTCCTTGCTGAACTAACATATCAGGAGGAAAACATGTTTTTCTTATGCCTTTCAAGAAGGTTGGTTTGCTCTTCTGACAAAATTCACGAAGAGTGGCTTAACCCGAGCATTTCTGAGGTCTCAGGCTGCAGAACTTAAGGGCATTTCTCACTTGGGAAGGGCAATGTTGATGTGCTCTCCGGTGGTCAGAGGAGAAAGCACGTGTGATGAAGGGGTTGGCGATTGGCCTCATTTTCAACAAATACAATAATAATCAATATAAGGGCTACTATGCCTTACTATGGGCCAGACATTGTTCTAACTTCTTCATTTTCATTATCTCATTTAATTCTCATAACAACCCTGAGAGATATGTCACATTATCTCCATTTTACAGATGGGAATATAGACTCCGAGAGTTGAAGTAAATGACCCAAGGTCACCAAGTGAGTGACGAGGGCAGATTGCCTCCTCAGGGCCACCTGTAGCCAAAGCCCACTCTCGACATCTAACCCAAATGTCTGTTGATAAACTGAGTTCTCCTTAGAGATCTTAACATCTCACGGGTATAATCTCTGGGCTAATATGACTTCTCATCACCAGCCAACTTCACAAAGAAATCTGTGATTTTATTAGATATTACTAATTTTTTTAAAATTCCAGCTGTACTGGTAGCACACCAATGGGAGCCTCATGGGGAATACTAAACAGCTTGAATTATTTGTGCTAGGAAGGATCTTCCTGTTGTAGTTGAAGGACCCCTAAGGGAAAAAGAAAAAACAACAGGAAAGATCACCAAATGTCTAATTTACAGACTCAACCTGTATACTTTAGTTTTCTCACTGTCCCTGCTGTTTGCTTGGAATAACCCTCTTCACCTGTTTTGACTGGACCCCCTGGCTGCTTCTTCAGCCTCTGATTTCTGCTATAATGACTGGTTCCTGACCTTCTGCTTTTTTTAATCTTCTATTCTATTAATAAAATTCAATGGTTGATCACTTTATAGATATTCTAGTATTTAACTATCTTTTAATTTCTGAAGTAAAGCATATTTGGGCGCACTGTGGTTTACAAATATGCCATTAGAATCAGTTGTTATATATTTTATTTATAATTTTTAGTTTATATTTTTTAAGAGGCTGTTCTACAGTTTTGAATGATTCTTGGCAAGATTTTGGTCCCGAGGTTATTCTGACCTTGTAAGATGAATTGGGAAAATGCCTTCTTTTCTGATGCTTTGGAATAATGTGAATATCACAGATATTACTTGCACTCTGAATGTTTTTTCTTTTTAAAAAAAAAATTAATTAATTTATTTGGCTGTGTCGGGTCTTAGTTGCGGCATGTGGGATCTTTTAGTTAAGGCATGTGGGATCTAGTTCCCCGACCAGGGATAGAACCAGGGCCCCCTGCATTGGAAGTGCAAAGTCTTAGCCACTGGACCACCAGGGAAGTCCCCTGAGTGTTTGATAGCATTCTTTTGATTAATCATTCTAGCTTGGAACTTTTTAGAGGGTAGACATTTTTACATACTTTTTACCCCTTCAATCCCACCTCTCACCCCTGGTGCAACCCAGTCTACTGAGGTTTTCTTTTTCTTCTTAAGTCAATTTTTGTAATTTGTGTTTCCTATGTAATCATCCATTTCTTTCAAGTTTACGGCACCAACATTTTATGTAGTGTTCTCTTAGAACATTCAGATATCTTTTTGACTGTACTTATAACCCTTTTGTAATTCAAGTTGGTATCATTTCACTTTGGCTGCAGTTACCTCCTGACTAGTCCCCCCATATCCACTCTAACCACACTCTCTCTGTGTGTATCTGCCCCATCTTTTATCATTCCCTGCTATATCCATCAGTGGCCCAATGGGACTATTTAAGTAGTAAAACAGTGGTAGTTTCTTTCTAGATGATCTGTTACAAATCCTGGCTGTGAGCTGTGGGACAGTCTTATGTCTATTCTTGGACATCCAGAGTTGTCATTATGTTACTTACATCTCTAGCTCTCCTCACCTATATATACATACACCTGTCCTTCATGGGTCCTTGCTCAACTCAGCGCAGCTGCATCTATCCTATACATCCTCCCCACCCTGCCTCCATAACTCATTTGTGTTACTGGGGAAGGAAATTAAGATGCCCTGTACATGTTCTCTTGGATTCCTAGTATTGTGTAAAACAACTGAGCACCTAATGGTCAAATGAGAGTTCATAGTGCTAAAAGCAAACCCTCGACCATGTGGCAGCCTTTTACTAAAGAATCCCTAAGGAAACTCCAGTTCAGTTCTACTCAGTCTCACCATGAAGGGAGGTAGAAAATAGACAAAGACAGTGTACACTGAGTCTTCACCTCTTCAAAACTTCCCCCAAATCAGCTAAGCATATCCATCTTTTAGAATTTTAGGTCCCAGACTGACTGCCTCACACATGTACAGCTCTTTCTTTCCCTCTTCACCTCTTTGCTATTTATGTCTCTGTCTGAGACACCTTGATTCTTATGCACAAATCAGCTCTTTCCTGATCTCTAACTGAAGTTCTATTTCTTGCTTACTCCTGGGCAGTATCCTTAACCACTGAGATTAGGAGTTGAACTATTACCAAAAAATTTTTTTAAAAATTTGGCCTTACGGTGCAAACTATTTTTTAAAAATATACAATAGAGTATTTATATTCATAGAAAATATGTGCTTCTTTCAGCAAACAAGGTTATGTATGAAGTCATCAGTTCTGTAAAAGGAAAAGAAGAAAAACAACTAGTTCAAAGAGAGGATTTTCCCCCTTCTTTTTGGTATGCAGTGCCACACACTTGAACAATTCATATTGACTCAATTCAATGATACAGTGTGGTATAATACACAAGCATGGCCTGGAGTCAGGAGATTTGGGGTCTACCCCCACGATCTGCTATACTAGCTGTGTGACCTCAGGACAAATTGCTTAAAACTGTTATCCAAGTTATTTGTCTGTAAATTTAAGATGTTAAACTACATAACCTTTAAAGATCTTTTTAATATAGCAGTCTTGGATCCCACAGAGTACATAAGTACTTATCCTATGTTGGGGCCCTGCGTAGCATGGGAGAAATATAGTCTTTATTCTCAAGAAGCATATCATTTCATGAAAATGTGACTTATTTTAAGTAGTCAGTTATAAGATGACATTTTTCTTTTTTGCTCTTTAGGGTGAATTTGGTTCAAGCCATTTTAGCCCCATTTATAACTAACTTTTCTCCATCTGTTCTGCTATCTCTCTTTCTAGCCCCCAGAAAAAGACACATGATACAATCATGGTCCAAGAAACCAAATCCTGTTATTCAGCACATCTACATGGCTTATTATTTGTTTCTCACTTCTTTTTTCTTCCCAAGTTACAACCTTCAACTGATATAGATTAAAATTTTTCTAATGCTTTTCACAGCTGAGATTATGATGGACTAGACAGAATGACTCTCCCACTACTAGATGACTAGAACCTGGATAAGTTTCAAGCATAGTTTTTTTTTTTTTTTTTAAAGGAACTCCTTTATTTATTTATTTATTTATTTATTTATTTATTTATTTATTTTTGGGTGTGTTGGGTCTTCGTTTCTGTGCGAGGGCTTTCTCCAGTTGCGGCGAGCAGGGGCCACTCTTCATCGCGGTGCGCGGGCCTCTCACTATCGCGGCCTCTCTTGTTGCGGAGCACAGGCTCCAGACGCGCAGGCTCAGTAGTTGTGGCTCACGGGCCTAGCCGCTCTGCGGCATGTGGGATCTTCCCAGACCAGGGCTCGAACCCGTGTCCCCCGCATTGGCAGGCAGATTCTCAACCACTGCGCCACCAGGGAAGCCCTCAAGCATAGTTTTAATACATCACTGACATGCAAGAAATAAGTGGTATCCACATGTGCCAAAAATGGAAAATGAAAACAACTAAATTTGGAATGATGAGCAGTTTAAACAAATGAAAAGGCTAGGATTGCCTTGAGGGAAAATTGTCAATACCAGCACTGGGATTAGAAAATTAAGCCTTGGGATTTCTGCAAAGTGGAGAAATAGAGACACAGATGTAGAGAACAAACGTATGGACACCAACGGGGGAAAGTTGCGGGGGGCGGGGGGGATGGTGGTGGGTTGAATTGAGAGATTGGGATTGACACACATACACTAACATGTATAAAATGGATAACTAATAAGAACCTGCTGTATAAAAAAATAAATTAAATAAAATTCAAAAATGGCAGATTTCAAAAAAATAAATTAGAACCTTTATAAATAAAATATAGTTATTGAAATTAATAACTCAGTGGATGAAGTAAACAGCAGAATATATGCAGGTGAAGAGAGAATTAAATCTGAAGGAAATGCTCAGACTATAATGCATAAAGACAAGGCAGTAAATTTGAAAGAGAGGTCAGCTACATGGAAGATATAATGAGAAAATATAACACATCTAATTGGAGTTCCAGAAGGAGAAAATAGAAAAAAAAGGCAATATTTGAAGACACAAAGGCTGAGAATTTCCCAAAACTGATGAAAGGACATGAATCCACAGATAAGAGTCCAAGACAGAATAGATGCATAAAAAGAAAGTCATACCCAGATATATTTTAGTAAAACCAAAGAATATCAAAGACAGAGAAGATCTTAAAAACAGGCAGAAGAAAAAGGTAGATAATTTACAAAGGACAACAAGTAGATATCAGGTTCTCAATAGCAGCTATGGAATCCACAACACAGTAGAATGATAGCTTCAAAGTTCTGAAGAGAAAATAACCATCAACCTAGATTTGTAGGTTTAGCAAAACTTTTTTTCAAGGACAAGGGAAACGAAGACATAGTCAGACTGACATAGATTGAATTTACCTCCAAGAAACCTTCCCTAAAGGAACTTTTAAAAGAATGCACTTTAGAAAGAAGAAAAATGATTCTAAACTCAAGTTCAGGATACCCACATGCAAAAGAATGAAGTTGGACCCTTATCTTACACCACATACAAAAATTAACTCAAAATGGATCAAAGACCTAAATGTGAGAGTTAAAACCATAACACCTTTGGAAGAAAACATAGGGGTAAATCTTCATAATCTTGGAGTTGGCAGTGGTTTCTTAGATATGACACCAAGCACACAAGCAACAAAAGAGAAAATATACTGGACTTCATCAAAATTAAAAAATTTTGTGCATCAAAGGACATTATCAAGAAAGTGAAAAGACAACCACAGAGTGGGAGCTATTATTTGCAAATTATATAAATGATGTGTCTAGTATCCAGAATTTATAAAGAACTTGTACAACTCAACAACAAAAAGACAATCAAAAAGTGAGCAAATGAGTTGAATAGATATTTTTCTAAAGAGGATGTGCAAATGGCCAACAAGCACATGAAAAGATATTCAGCATCATTAGTCATTAGGGAAATGCAAATCAAAACTGCAATGAGATACCACTTCATGCCCAGTAGAATGGCTATGATTATTTTTTAAATAAAAATAAATATCACAGGGACTCCCCTGGTGGCGCAGTGGTTAAGAATCCACCTGCCAATGCAGGAGACACGGGTTTGATCCCTGGTCCAGGAAGATCCTACATGCCGCGGAGCAACTAAGCCCGTGCGCCACAGCTACTGAGCCCTCGAGCCCACGTGCTGCAACTAGTGAGCCTGTGCGCCGCAACTACTGAGCCCATGCACTGCAACTACTGAAGCCCGCACACTCTAGGACCCACGTGCCGCAACTACTGAGCCCGCGTGCTGCAACTGCTGAAGTCTGCACACCTAGAGTCCATGCTCTGCAACAAGAGAAGCCACCGTGATTAGAAGCCCGTGCACCACAGAGTAGCCCCTGCTAGCTGCAACTAGAAGAAGCCCGCATGCAGCAACGAAGACCCAAAGCAGCCAAAAGTAAATGAATAAATAAACATCACAGATATAGAAAACAAACTTATGGTTATCAGGGGGAAAGCGGGGAGGGATAAATTGGGAGATTGGGATTGACATATACACACTACTATATATAAAATAGATAATTAATAAGGACCTACTGTATAGTACAGGAAACTCTACTTAATACTCTGTAATGACCTATATGGGAAAAGAATCTTTAAAAGGGTGGATATATGTATATATATAACTGATTCACTTTGTTGTACACCTGAAACTAACACAACATTGTAAATCAACTAGACTCCAATAAAAATTAAAAAAAAAAAAGTATTGGTGAGGATGTGGATACATTGGAACCCTTGTACATTGCTGGTGGAAATTTTAAATGGTGCAGCCATTGTGGAAAAATGGTAGTTCTTCAAAAAGTTAAACGAAGAATTACCATATGACCCAGCAATTCCATTCCTAGGTATGTAACCCCCAAAACTGAAGACAGCTATTCAAACAGATAATTGGACACAAATGTTCATAACAACATTATTCACAATAGCCAAAAGGTAAAAACAACCCAAATGTCCATCAATGGATGATGGATAAATAGATCTGGTATATCCATACAATAAAACATTATTCACAAAAAAGGAATTAAGTACTGATGCTTGCTGCAATATGGATGAATCTCAAACACATGCTAAGTGAAAGAAGGCAGACACAAAAGGTCACATATTGTATGATTGCATTTGAAATGTCCAGAGTAGGCAAATCCATAGAGACAGCAGGTTACTGGTTGCCAGAGGCTGGGGAGAGGAAGGAATGGAGAGTAACTGCTTAACTGGCATGGATTTTCCTTTTGGGGTAGTGAAAATGTTCTGGAACCAGATAGTGATGATGGTTGCACATCATTGTGAATGTACTAAATGCCACTGAATTGTACACTGTAAAATGGCTAAAACTGAATTTTATGCGAGTTTCACTGTAGTAAAAAAAGTTCACAGATGTAATTAGCAAACGTGGGTAAATCCAGACATTGTATATTGTGATAAATGATTATTTGTGTTACTCTAAAAATGAGATAAAAATAGTACCCAACACAACATGTGAGTTGAGAAAGGGGTAATCAGTTAAAGCATTTTAAAGTCCTTATGAGACCCTGTGAGAGCCATTGACTTTCAAGTGCTTTTGACTGTAATCCAGTTAGAAAATTGCCACCCAGTGCACACACATACATATATGACTGAAACAAAAATTTCATAAAATAATGCTTGCTGTGTTATATGCTGATATTTTCTAATCTAATTAATTTCATTTTTTAAAATGCTGATTGTGTCCCACTTAAGTTGATTTCATGACCCACTAAACGGATTATAACCCACCACTTGAAAAAACTAGTGTAAAGAGCATGTGCTGACACCCAAGTAAAGATATGGGTAAGAAGAGAAAATAAAGAGAAGAAAGGGTCTTGAGCAGTTCAGTATTGACTCTAATAACTGTATCCACAAGCATCTGCAAGTGGTGAATTGGCAGTATTTTTCAAAATCTTTTGAAGATATCACCCTGTTCCAGTATTGGAATCTCCATGGGGCAAAATATTTCTACTAGTGCACTGGGAACCTTTTGAACAGTTGTGTATTTGTATAGTATTCAGTGAATTGCCAAGATAAAGTTATCTTGAGTTATTCAGTATGGATGTAGCTAATGGAAAGCATTTCATATCCATGCACATTGCCAAATCGTCTACTTCAATTTGAGGCAATCAGAAGGTCTGAGTGGCGGTCTTACACCTTGTTACCTTGGACAAGTCACTTCATTTCTCCTGGTTTCAGCTCCCTTATCTGTAAATTTTTTCCTAAAAAAGAAATCTGTAATTCACTCTAAGTCTACAGAAACCCCTGACTTCACACACTTACACATACACACACAAATGCATTGCATTGAGATTAAGGAAATTTAATGTAAACTCTATGAACCACCCATGGCATTGGCAGTAATCTGTTTTAAAACAGAAAATGATGAGAAGTGATGATATATTAAGCATATTTTTTTCACATCTTTATTGGAGTATAATTGCTTTACAATGGTGTGTTAGTTTCTGCTTTATAACAAAGTGAATCAGCTATACATATACATATACCCCCATATCTCCTCCCTCTTGCGTCTCCCTCCCACCCTCCCTATCCCACCCCTCTAGGTGGTCACAAAGCACCGAGATGATCTCCCTGTGCTATGTGGCTGCTTCCCACTAGCTATCTATTTTACATTTGGTAGTGTGTATATGTCAATGCTACTCTCTCACTTCGTCCCAGCTTACCCTTACCCATCCCTGTGTCCTCAAGTCCATTCTCTACATCTGCGTCTTTATTCCTGTCCTGCCCCTAGGTTCTTCAGAACCTTTTTTTTTTTTTTTAGATTCCATATATATGCATTAGCATACGGTATTTGTTTTTATCTTTCTGACTTACTTCACTGTGTATGACAGACTCTAGGTCCATCCACCTCACTACAAATAACTCAATTTCGTTTCTTTTTATGGCTGAGTAATATTCCATTGTATATATGGGCCACATCTTCTTTATCCATTCATCTGTCGATGGACACTTAGGTTGCTTCCATGTTCTGGCTATTGTAAATAGAGGTGCAGTGAACATTGTGGTACATGACTCTTTTTGAATAATGGTTTTCTCAGGGTATATGCCCAGTAGTGGGATTGCTGGATCATATGGTAGTTCTATTTTTAGTTTTTTAAGGAACCTCCATACTGTTCTCCATAGTGGCTGTATCAATTTACATTCCCACCAACAGTGCAAGAGGGTTCCCTTTTCTCCACACCCTCTCCAGCATTTACTGTTTGTAGATTTTTTGATGATGGCCATTCTGACTGGTGTGAGGTGATACCTCATTGTAGTTTTGATTTGCATTTCTCTAATGATTAGTGATGTTGAGCATCCTTTCATGTGTTGGCAATCTGTGTATCTTCTTTGGAGAAATGTCTATTTAGGTCTTCTGCCCATTTTTGGATCGGGTTGTTTGTTTTTTTGATATTGAGTTGCATGAGCTGCTTGTAAATTTGGAGATTAATCCTTTGTCAGTTGCTTCATTTGCAAATATTTTCTCCCATTCTGAGGGTTGTCTTTTCGTCTTGTTTATGTTTTCTTTTGCTGTGCAAAATCTTTTAAGTTTCATTAGGTCCCATTTGTTTATTTTTGTTTTTATTTCCATTTCTCTAAGAGGTGGGTCAAAAAGGATTTTGCTGTGATTTATGTCATAGAGTGTTCTGCCTATGTTTTCCTCTAAGAGTTTTATAGTGTCTGGCCTTACATTTAGGTCTTGAATCCATTTTGAGTTTATTTTTGTGTATGGTGTTAGGGAGTGTTCCAATTTCATTCTTTTACATGTAGCTGTCCAGTTTTCCCAGCACCACTTATTGAAGAGGCTGTCTTTTCTCCATTGTATATTCTTGCCTCCTATATCAAAAATAAGGTGACCGTATGTGCGTGGGTCTATCTCTGGGCTTTCTATGCTGTTCCATTGATCTGTGTTTCTGTTTTTGTGCCAGTACCATACTGTCTTGATTTCTGTAGCTTTGTAGTATAGTCTGAAGTCAAGGAGCCTGATTTCCTCCAGCTTGGTGCTTTGTGATGACCTAGAGGGGTGGGATATATATCCCAATATATCCTTTGGGATAGGGAGGGTGGGAGGGAGGCTCAAGAGGGAGGGGGATATGGGAATATATGTATGCATATAGCTGATTCACTTTGTTGTACAGCAAAAACTAACACAACATTGTAGAGCAATTATACTCCAATAAAGATGTATAAAAAATTTACAGCATGAGAAAGAAATATTATTTTCTTGGAATATAGGCACGAAGTTCCCATTGACGAGAAAGGCACTGCATTGTGTTGCTGGCTGTGCTCTGTAAAGCTCCTCCTCTGACCTGTTTCCAATGTCTTCTATGAAGACAAGCAGAAATTTTCTCAAGCCTCTCTTAACCTGACCTTCAGTGACTGCCTGGGGGTTGAGGAGAGGCATGCAAGGATCTGTGTGGGAAGAAAGTAGGGCTGCTATCACAAAGATTACAGTTTATGCTTTCCTTATCTTGCCACCCTTGGTTGCTCTGGCCTTTTGGTTTCCTCCCATTAACAGGAAGCTTAAATAGTGTGTTTATAATCAGTTATGCCTCTGAAGTAGATACTTTTGGCACCACTCACATCCCCTTGGCACTCAGTATTCCTGTACTGTACAGGATACTGATTCCTGTACACTGATAGCTTTCTATTGCCAGTATCTGCATCCCTTAGCCTGAGAGCTTCTCTGACCACACGAGCATGCTGGGTGCCAGGCTGACTGGAAGTGCCAGGGAGTTAACATCCTTGGGAACTGCTCCCATGACAGATGGGAGTTAGTAGCTAAATTCTCCATCTTTCTCATCCTTGAGGTGGGATAATTCTCAGGTGTGCTCTCCACCACCTCCCAGGGTTGCACAATAGAAAGGAGCCCCAGTTCCCCATGGTAGTAACATACTTGTGAATGCATCCTCCTCTGGCTACCTTCCCTTCCCTGGCTCACTGCCCCCTCCCCTACCAATGCTTCTGGAGATCATCTTCCAAATAAACTAGCCTCAATCCTAGTCTCAGGGTCTGTTCTGGAGAAACCTATTCTAGGCTAGCTTAATATCAAGCAAACTAATAAAATAATATTAGAATGAACATATTGGGACCTCCCTGGTGACGCAGTGATTAAGAATCTGCCTGCCAATTCAGGAGACACGGATTCGAGCCCTGGTCCGGGAAGATTCCAAATGCCACGGAGCAACTAAGCCCGTGCGCCACAACTACTGAGCCTGCGCTCTAGAGCCCGCGAGCCATAACTACTGAAGCCCGCGTGCCCTAGAGCCCGTGCTCTGCAGCAAGAGAAGCCACTGCAATGAGAAGCCCACGCACCGCAATGAAAGAGTAGCCCCCGCTCGCCGCAACTAGAGAAAGCCCACGCGCAGCAACGAAGACCCAACACAGCCAAATAAATAAATAAATAATGAACATACTGTTAATAAATCTTATAACAGTTTAAATGCTTCACTTCACATCCAGCAATCCTAAAGACCTAGAATTCGCTTCGAGTTTACCTGGTGTTATCCCTTCAGTATTATTGTTAGAGAATTCTTTTCAGGTAAAGATCGAGTTTAAGGAATAATCCCCAAACCAAGGAAGTCTGTCCCACATATTTGAGTTCAGATGGATAGTTAGCTACTTGCTTTCTCAAAGCAAATTCGTATAATGTATATTATTTCTCAGCATATTAAGATACTTCTGTGTATAATAAAAGACATTCTTAACGTATTGATGTTTTGGTTTTACTCACCTTTGCCCATTTTTGGAAACAAAAATGGAAAGCGAGGATAACTTTGCTGAAGGAAGAGAGATGGCTGACGCTGGTGCATGTATAGGCATGTATGTATGTGTGGACCAGGAGTCCTCAGCATTCTTTGCCCTCCACGCTCTCTTCCTTCAAAAACATGAACACAACGACAACTAAAATATTCTGGCAAGTTTAGGTTTATGGATGTGCCATGAGTTAAGTTTGGTAAACAGCTCCACTTAATATTTTTATAGGTCAAGAATCGTAAGAGTATCACAAAATTGAAACAACATCAGGGTCCCATAGCCCAAGATGCTAGAAATCTTCTAGCACCAAGATAAATTTTACTCCCCAGCCATTAAAATATTTCTTCTTCAATCCCAATCCCAAATCCAGAGATTCAGGCCTGAAGCTTAGTTCCGTAGCCCGCTTCGAATATTTGTCTTCCAGGTAATTTAATATTAATTTCACTGTTTTTTTTTAACAGTGTAATTGCTACCTGATAAGGACTGAACCTTATTCTAATTTCATGTTTAATTGAATTACGTATACTCTATGGTTTATATGAAGAAGAAGAAGAAAAAACTCCTAGTGCCACAGGTTTGTGTCATAATACTTTCAAAGAAATCCTTGAGTCAACATAGTGCAGTGCAAAGATACCTACTAGTCCAGTCCCAGATTTTCTAATTCTCCATCTCTTTGCTCATCAATTCACAATGAAAGACTTTGTACGCTTTCTGTAACCAGTATCCTTGTAAACATAACACCTTTCTCGTCCTCCCTTCCCCACCCATGTCTTCTTTCCAGAGGAAACTGGGGCAGGCGTTAATAAACATCTATTCTGGTTATCGTTTGAGCCTCCCCAGATCCATTCTCTGTTCTCCTCTGCTCTGTTCTTTGTACTGGGAGGCTGGCCTATGTGAACTGTGTCATCCTCTGACCAGTGGGAGGCACCAACAGTAGACCAGATTGTAGGAGGAGAGAGATGCCAGGGTGTTTATTCCCTCCCACTCACTCACTGCCTCAGTGTGGTTCTGTCAGTGGCCTCATCACCAGAACTACAGCTGTGGTTGGGCAGTCCCCTCTTGACTCCAGCTGTCAACCAGGCTCTGGAAATAGGGTTGACTCCCCCTGCTGTTCAGGCCGGGGATTACAACAGCCCCCTCTGTCCCTAGTCTCTGGGGGAGTCTCAACATCCCTCGCTGGCTCCTCTAACTCTGCCTATATCTCTATAAATAGTTCCTTTATTGAAAAGCCTCTACACAATAAAGTTGGGTATGCTCTCTATTTCTTGCTGAGCCCCTGGCTAACATAGCCTCCGACCTTCAAGTTTTCAGCAGTCCATGACACAGTGACAGATTTAGGGATCGCAATCATTTCTCTGAGCCTGGAATCAAGTAAGTACCTGTGCAAATAGGGACATCACATTTCCCTCTGAGCACTCCCAATGCTCAGAGGGAAACGATGTCAGAAATTTAGAAAAAAAAAAGAAGAAAAATAGACGTGTTTGTCTGCAGCACACTGTGCCATTTGATCTAGAAGCTCATAGAAAAATACACTTGCATCTTTTAGGGTCAAGAATGGTATTTTCTGGGAACTGAAACAGAATTGGGGAAAATCTGGTCATTTATTTAGCTATTGGTATATATATCAGTTAGCTATGGCCCCCCAAATTCTGTGTAACAAACCACCCCAAAGCTCAGTACCTTAGAATAATAATCATTTAATCTCACAAAGCTGCAGGTCAGCTGGGCAGTGGCTCTTCACCCTCCTTAGATGGATGACTAATTAAGACATGCTCTTCTCATGGTGAAGACAGAGGTACAAGAGGCAAGCCCAACCACTCAAGCACATTTCAAGCCCCTGTTTATGTCACATCTGCCAAAGCAAGTCACATGGCCAAGCCCAGGGTCAAGGGGTGAAAGGGAGAAGGTGTAAATATTTTTGACAATAATCTACCACAGCAGGTAAACTACAGGAAAGTCACTCAAAGGCAGGCTACAATTTGTTCAGTTAAAGGGAGGAGAATTTTGGTTTCAGTTTTCCTCTCATTCATCATGGGTGAACTAGAGTGACTTTTTAAAATAGGCTAAATTTCTTGGCATCTAGAAAGTTTCTTATTACAGAGATGATATTGCCCTAGAAATAGAGGCATTTGGAGGTTTCAAATATTAAGCAAATGTTATTGTTATGGAGGCTCCATTATCTGTTCATGACTAAACTGGGATTGCCAGACTTGAGACCTGAATCTAGCCTTGTCCATTTTTTTTTTTTCTTGCAAGGTTCAGATCCCAAAAGAATTACTCTCATTCTGAATCCTGGGCTGAGAATCAGCACATCCCACTGAATATCCCTGTTTGTGATTCCACAATCTGGATAGCCAAAAAGAGGTCAAAGGATCCAAAATGAATACTTTCTTATCTACACAGGCTTTCCTTAATTAGTGACTAATTTGTACTTTAACTGAGGTTTATTCAATTTGGAAGGGGTTAAAGTTGAAGATTCTAACAGCTCTCACCAGTTTAGTATCTACTACTCTTTCTTAGCCCAAGGAGAGGGGAAAAAGTGCTTCCCTTGCATAGTATTGAAAAGGAGCAAAAAGTCCTTAGTTATCTTGGTCATCTTTGGGAAGGAAAGAATTGTTTAAACTGTTTCTTTGCCCAGCAAAGAAAACAGCTAGAAGATCTGCAAGAAATCTCCGTTATGCTCCCAGCACAGTGTGTGAAGCCAATGAGTGTTTATAAATGATAAGTTAATTTCAAAAGAAACATTAGCTTGGGATTCTAGCTGTTGAGGGACAGTATAGAAATTCAGAGTAGAGGGATACCAATATAGTTTGCAGTCATGACAAACCATGTAGTTCAGATGATACTGGGACTGGACTTGAATAAGTTGGTTTGAATAAAGAAAAAGGAAAATGCACTGGGAGACAGTATGAGTAAAGTTTGGAGTTATGAATAAACATGATACATGGGGTAGTCTGTAGGGGGTAGTGAGGAGACCATCTTGATCAAAATGGAGAAGCAGTCATGAATTAAGTGGGTTAGAGATTGTACTGCCAGATCGTGAGGGTCTTAATAGGTGAAGGCCATTTCGATGTTATGTGGTGGATATTAGAAGCTGTTGGATTTCTTGGTGGGGAGATTATTTAGTGCAAACATCTCCAGTTGTCACAACAGGCTGGTTTTCCGTATGATGCTAGGACAGCTTTTGACTTGATAGTAATGATTGTGGTGGATGAAAAAGGAAATGATTCACATGTATTTTAACTTCTTTACAAACTTGTTTTTAGCCTGAATCATAGGAAGAGTCTGTAGCCTTTTCCCATGGTTTTTGTTGGCAGCAGCTGTATGTTCCCATGGGAACACACATACTTACCTATCCAAACCTTCCTCTTTTATTTATGCCCTCAGCTTCTGTTCACTTGGATGTTTTCATCTTTTCTATGGAGCATATTCACATATAAGTTTAGAGCACAGCCCATTTTTCTTTTGCAACTGAGGATTCATTCTGAATATTTTCAAATATATAAAACTCCAGGTAAAACTCCAAACCAAATATGATGGGAGGAGGCATTTGGATAGACCATGGAGTGATAACATCACTTTGAACACCATCTGTGGTAAACATTTTAGCTTTCTTCAGTGACCAGATAAAGGAAAGATGGCTCAGAGTGCTTCTTCGGTGGCTAATTCTGGAAAGCCTTTGCTAAATTTTAATCCAAAATAGGAAGACTCTCCCTCTCTCGTGTTCAAGAAGCTTGCAGTGCTGGGGGTGACATTGCCCTTTTCATCTCCTGGAGAGAAGTTCTCCTCTGACCATAACAGCAAATCAGCAAACACTTACTGAACTCTTTACTCATAGAGGACACACTAATTCCTATGTTACTTTGTTCCTTGCCAAATTCCAATGGCTTGAAATCCAAAATAGATGACGTTAAATAAGAGCAGTTGTATGTTTTCAAGAAACTCTTGAGTTTGGTTACTGTAGGTTTGCTAAGATATTGCTTTCTTTAGTTTATACCAAAAACATCTATTGAGCTAGCTTCTAGACTAAGTGCTGGTGATTCAGACATGAATAATACTTCCTCTGGAGTGTTTCAGGTAAGACAAATACATAATAAGCTATAATAAAATTTAATAAGTCCTTCAACAGAAGTGCACAAGTTCTGTGGGAATGTTGAAGAAAACAATTCCGTGGTTCCAGGGTGGCCTTCACAGAGCAGAAGGCATTTGGCCAAGTCTCAGAGGGTGAGCAGGGTCTCCCTAAGTGGAGTAGGAGCACTTAAGGCAGAGAAGAGAATGAATAAAAGCACCAGTACATCAAAGTGCAGTGCTGGCTGTTATTTCTTTTCATTCCAGATGACACAAGTCAGGAATCCAGGGAGAGACAAGTGTCTGGGAGGCTGCCCTCCTCAAGGATGGTCTTCCCAGCTCAGCCCTGCTGCAAGCAGAAATGTCAGGACTGCAGAATCAGGCTGATTAAATCATAAGGGTAGGACTTCCTGGGGAGCAAAATATTTGCAAACACTTTCATGGAAATGGGACAATGGACTCAAAATAACTGCAGGTTTTCCAGACTATCCGGAAACATGATTTCTGGAGGAGGAGCCATACTCTTCTAGAAGGAATCTAAGGGAAATGCCACAAGGTTTTAAGAACTTCAGGTGGTCCCAGCCTCCTTCCATGGTCCCAGGAATGCTTCCTTGTGGTTTTCCTGACCATGTATTCTTCACTTTACTATGAGTTCACTCCCTGTATTGTTTTCCTAGGGCTACCATAACAAGTTACCACAGGCGTGGCTTAAAACAACAGAAATTTATTCTCTCACAGTTCAGGAGGCCAGAAGTCTGAAATCAAGGTGTCAGCAGGATTGGTTCCTTCTGAAGACACTGAGGGAGAATCTGTTCCATGCCTCTCCCCTAGCTTCTGGTAATTACCAGCAATCCTTGGCCCTTATAGATGCAGCACTCCAGCCTCTGCCTCCATCTTCAAAATACCTCCTTCCCTGTGTCTCTGTGTGTCTTAAAGCTCCCTCTCCCCTCTCTTTATATGGATACTAGTCATTAGATTTGGGGCCCATCCTAAATCCTGGATGATCTCATCCCAAGATTCTTAATTACATCTGCAAAGATCCTATTTTCAAGCAAGGTCATATTCACAGGTTCCAGGAATTAGAACTTGGACATACCTTTTGGGGGAACAGTATTCAACTCACTATGTCCCCCCTTTCATTGCCCACATCCGGTGGCTTCTGAGCACTTGTAGCTGGGCTGTTAGACCTTGTCCAGAAACTGGATACTGGGATGGAAAGACACAGTACCGTAACTCCCATTGGCGAGGAGTAAAACAAAGGTCCAGATTATCCAGAGTTTTCTTACTAGAATCTTTGACCAGAGGCTCATCAAAGATGTGAGCTCTACCTGCAAAAGGACCAGAGTAAAAAATTTTACTAGAGAAAGGTGGGGCTACTTTAAACACACCTTTTTTGCTTTTTACAATCTCTGTGGTTGTCATATGTTCATCCTCTTGTGAATGGGAACAGATTATTTATAATACTAACAGTTAAATGAAATGTTGGCTTCTGATCCCTTAGCTAGTAGGCAGCTGCAGGGTCCACCAGAGCCAAGAGGCTCAGCGAGGAAGGCTAGTTCACAACATTTATTGAGGGTAGAAGGGCTAGCCAATTGCTTCCTGCAAAATCCCAGATCAGTTTTTGTAGAGCAACACTTTCAAAATGGATTGAGTAAAGCTACTTCTACCTTACTTTCCCACAAATCACTTTTCTCTCTTTGCTTATAGCATATTCCCAAGAATCTTGGAATTCAGGATGACTTTGCCAAGAAAGTTTTATTTCTTAGCTAATTACTATATAATTTCCTGGAGCAAAATCACAGGTTGGGGGTCATAAATAAAGCCTGCTCAACCTTGGTCAAATCTAATTTCCCCTACTCCATGCCTGCATGCAACAGCTGAACATGGCTGGAGAAAGACCCAACCTTGCTGACTGCTCTCACTTTAAATTATGATCACTAAGCTCAAGTGGGCCTTTGGTGCTACTTGGCCATCTCTCTCCATTTCTCTCATCTATTCCCAATCCTGAATGACTATCCCATACCTTCTTCTCTCTCCTCAATCCTCCAACAACTCTTCCTCCTCAGTTCTCAAATACCAGCTGACTTCGTTGCTTCTGTGAAAAATATTGCAATTCAGAAGAGAATCTCTACACACTCCCCCACTCTCTACGTGGCCATAGCTTCTGCCTTCTCTCTTTTACCCTCGATGAACGTGTGCTCCTAAGGAAGCCCCCTCCAGTTGTGCACTGATCCCATTCCCTCTCATTTACTAAGGATATCACTTCTGTAGTTTTCCCTCTTTTTCCTGCCTCATCAGTTTTTCCCTCTTGACTGGATCAGTCCCATCAACATGCAAATGTGCTGCAACATTTCCCATTTTACACACACACACACACACACGCAGACTCTCTCTCTCTCACACACACGCACACCCCTCTCTTTGAGCCCCACATCTCCCTCCAGCCACTGTTCAGTTTCTCCACAACAAAACTGTTTGAAAAAGTTGTCTGTACAGGCTGTCGCCGATTTCTCTTCTCTTAGGAACTCACTCCCTATCCTGAAGCATACCTCCAAAATTGATCCTGCCAAGGTCACCATGGTCTGCAAATTGCTAAATCCAACCATCAGTCCTCAGTCCTCACCTTAGTTGGCCCTTCTGCAGCACGTGACACAGTCACTCTCTTCCTCCTGCTAGGAGCACTTTTTAAACTTGCCTTCCAGGACTCCACTCTCTTTTTCACCAGCCTCTCCTCAGTCTCCTTTGCTGGTTTCTTCTCATTTCCTTGACCTCTAAATGTTGGAATGCTATAGAGCTTTGGACAGCTTTTCTCTCTAACCTCACTCGCTTTTGGGGTGATGCTAGATCATTTCATGCTGTGGCCGCCCCACCTGTATCCCTTCAAGACTCGCCAGTACACACAGAAGGCTGCTTGCTGGCAACCTTTCTTCTGAGTCTCCCTGGGTTAGGGGAGGGGTTAATGGCCCCCGGGGCGAGGGGCTCTCCTGTGAGGAAGCTGGAAGTGCTGGAGAGTTAATGCCCCCAGAGCAGCCCTCAACCCAAGATGGACGGTAGTTTGGTGGATAATTAACCTAGCTTTCCAATCCCTCAGTTAGGATACCTGTCACGGAGCCCAAGCTCGCTCTGCTCACTGCACAACAGGCCAATAAATTGGGAGACGAATTGTTGGGGCAAGGAATAACGACTTTAGTCAGAAAGCCAGCAGACCAAGAAGATGGCAGACTAATGTCTCAAAAATACCGTATTCTCTCAGTCCGAATTCGGGCTCCTTTTATACAGAGGAACGGGGGCGGGGCCACCGGGATGCCGACCAATGGCTGAGCGGGACTGCTAACGGTCGCTTGGTAACGGTCGCTCGGTAACAGTTGCTCCCTAACGGTCGCTCGTTTGGGAGAGGGGCCCCCTGCGATGCCGACCAATGGCTGAGCGGGACTGCTAACATCGCTCGCTAACAGCCGTGAGCCTGCCCCGCACCTATTACATTCCTTGGAAGCCTGTTCTACACTCTCTCCCAGAATTCCACAATGGGACAAATTTCAGTTGCCAACGGAGGTAACTTCTTTCGTAATGCACATTTTATTGATTCTCTTCCTTTTCTTGTCTCACTTCTCTTCTCTACTGGTAATTCTTGAACTCTCCTCACAAACTACTTGCGCTCAAATTCTTGTCAAGGTCTGCTTCTAGGGGAGCCCAAACTAAGACATGTACTGTTTATATGCCCGTGACCACCACACTTACATCTCCGGTCCAAACATCTCCCAGCTTCCAGAATCACTGTTCAATAGCCTTCCCCCACAGCTGTGTGTGGGTGTCTAATAGCCGTGTCACACGTCATATGTCCCTAAGTGAGCTCCTGGTTTCCCCTCCAAACCTGCACTCCTTAAGCTGAGGTCAGTTTGATGCCAGTCCTTCTTTCACATGCATGTATAACCCAACAACGACGTCTATAGGCTCCATCTTCAACATAGATGCAAATCTTACCTCTCCTCTACCTGTTGGCCCTCACCCAAGCTACCTTGCCTCGATTATTGAGATAATTTCTAAACCGTTTTTTCTCTTGGTCTCTCGCCCCATTAAAGTTTCTTTTCCTCACAGCAGCCACAAGGATCCTCTTAAACCATAGTCAGATCATGTCACTCCTCTGCTCAAGACTTGCCAATGACTTCATCTCAGAGCAAAAGCCAAAGCCCATCGTATGGCATATAAAGCCCTATATGGTCTGCTGCCTGTCTTTCCCTCTGATCTCATCTCCTACCACTCCTGTGCTGTTTCTGTTGTAGGATCATTCGTTGCCTGTGCCCCTAAACATGCTCTTCCTAGGGCCTTTGCACTTTTTCTCCTGCAACCTGGAACATTTTTATTCCAAATATTTGCATGGTTTGCTTCTTTACTTCTTTAAAGTCTCTACTGAAATATCACCTTATTTAGAAGGGTCTTCTTTGTGTGGTATGAGGTGCATGTTCTCTGATCACGCCCTTGCTCAACTCTGCTTTCTCCTGAATGCTGCTTTTCTCAGACTCCTATGTTAGCTGGCTTCTGGTCAGATTCAATCAACTCACAAGCTTGGAGAGTTAGAGGAGGGAAAAGGGAGGGAGGGATATTTTCTCCTGTCTCAGCCTGCATCTCCAGGCAGCAATGAGTCTCTCCTATGGCTCCAGTTCCCTTTGAACTAGCTTCTAGCTTCTTCCAGGACACTCTAGCCTCCAGGATCTGATAGCACAGTATTTTTTGTCCCTCCATCATAGGGATGGTAGTGGCTTCCATCTGTTGCTGATTTCTGGGTTCCTTTACTCTTACTTATTTGGCCTCTCAGGTCTTCCAATATCCATGTAACCAATTCTTTCCATTAAATTTCTCTCTTTTAAAATACTCAGAACCATTTCTATTTTATCCATTGAATCCTGATTGACACCTTGTATCAGTTTCAGTCCCCAAAGGAAATTTGTAATTTGAGGAGAGTTCAATAAAAAGGACTATTTACATAGGTGTTGGTTTGGTTTTAGAAAAACAGCAAGGGTTTGTACAGTAACTCTTGGCTAGTAACAGGATCCAATACATAGAAAACCCCAAAGGATCCACAAAAAAACTACCAGATCTAACAGATGAAGCAAAGTGGCAAGGTACAAGATCAACACTAAAAAATTAGTCATGTTTCTATACACCAGCAATGAACAATTTGTAAATAAAATTAAGAAAACAATTTCATTTACTGTAGCATCCAAAGAATGAAGTACCTAGGAACAAATTTAACCAGAGAAGTTAAAGACTTGCCTACTAAAAACTACAAAACATTGTTGAAAAAATTAAAGAATACCTAAATAAATGAAAAGACATGTTCTGTGTTCATTGATAAATGACTTAATATTGTTAAGATGGCAAAATTACCCAAAGCATTCTACAGATTCAATGCAGTCTGTATCAAAATTTTAATGACCATTTTTGCAAAAATAGAAAATCCACTTCTTAAATTTATATGGAATTTAAAGGGTCCCAAATAGCCAAAGTAGTACTGAAAGAGAAGAATAGAGTTGGAGGACTCACATTTCCCAATTTCAAGACTTATTACAAAGCTACAGTAATCAAAGCTGTGTTATTGTTATAAATATAGACAGATAGGCCAATGGAATAGAATTGAGGGTCCTTACTAAAACCCATACATCTATGGCCAATTAATTTTAGACAGAGGTACCAAGATCATTCAGTGGGGAAAGAATAAAAATCTCTTCAACAAGTGGTACTGGAGCAATTTGATATCCACATGCAAAAAGATTGAAGTTGGACCTCTACCTCACACCATGTACAAAAAAGTAAAATAGATCAACAATCTAAGTACAAGAGTTAAATCCATAAAACTGTTAGAAGAAAACATGGGTATAAATCTTCATGACCTTAGATTTGGCTACAGATTTGGGGTATGACACCAAAAGCATAAGAAATAAAAGAAAAAATAGATAAATTGGATCTCATCAAATTTAAAAAACTTTGTGCATCAAAGGACATTATTGAGAAAGTGAAAAAACAGTAAAGAGAATGGGATAATTTATTTGCTAATCATATAAATAATAAGAGTCTAGTATCCAGAATATACAAAGAACTTTTACAACTCAACAATCCAATTTAAAAACAGGCAAAGGACTTGAATAGACATTTCTCCAAAAAGGTATACAAATGGGGCTTCCCTGGTGGCACAGTGGTTAAGAATCCGTCTGCCAATGCAGGGGACACAGGTTCGAGCCCTGGTCCGGGAAGATCCCACATGCCGCAGTGCAACTAAGCCCATGCACCACAACTACTGAACCTGTGCTCTAGAGCCCATGAGCCACAACTACTGAGCCCACGTGCCACAACTACTGAAGCCCATGCGCCTAGAGCCTGTGCTCTGCAACAAGAGAAGCCACCACAATGAGAAGCCCGTGCACCAGAACAAAGAGTAGCCCCTGCTCCCCACAACTAGAGAAAGCCCACGTGCAGCAACGAGGACCCAACGCAGCCAAAAATAAATAAATAAATAAATTTATAAAAAAGATATACAAATGGACAACAAGCAAATGAAAAGATGCTCAGTATCATTAGTCATTAGGGAAATGCACATCAAAACTGCAGTGAGATACGACTTCACACCCACTAGGATGGCTATAATTTTAAAATGTAAAATAATTAGTGTTGGCAAGGATGTGGAGAAATTGGAACCCTCTTACAATGCTGGTGGGAATTTAAAATGGTGCAGCGGCTGTGGAAAACAGTTTGGTGGCTCCTCAAAAAACTAAACATAGAATTACCATATCAACCAGCAATTCCACTGCTAGGTACATACCCAAAAGAATTGAAAACATGTACTCAAATACATGTGCATGCATGTTCATAGCAACACTATTTACAAGAGCTAAAAGGTGGGACAATCCAGTTTTCATCAGTGAATGATAAATTGTGGATAAACAAATTGTGGCATATTCATATAATGGAATAATATTCAGCCATAAAAATAATGAAATTGATACACGTTACAACATGAATTGTAACAAAAACATTATGCTAAGTAAAAGAAACCAGGCACAAAATGTCACACATTGTATGATTCCATTTATATGAAATATCCAGGACAGATGCATCCACAGAGACAGAACACAGACTGGTGATTGCCCAAGCCTGGGAGGAGGGGGGATGGGGAGAAACTGCTTAATAGTATGGAGTTTCCTTCTGGGGTGAGGAAAATGTTCTGGAACTAGATAGAGGTGATGATTGCACAGCATCGTGAATGTACTAAATGCCACTGAATTAAAAATGGTGAATTTTATGTTATGTGAATTTTACCTCAATCTAAAAAAGTCAAGTATAAAATGCTCAGGAACTTAAAAGTTACCCCATTTTTTTTAATGGATTTTTTTCTAGTAAGAAGAAAAGTAGTAAAAAGTATTAAATTATTAATTTAATTATTTAGTACTAATTAAGGTATTAAAATGATTTGGAAGAGGAAAGTATATGTGTGTTAATGTAAGATGGGGAGAGGGAACGGGGAGGGACAATATGGGGTAGGAGAAAAAAGGGTTATTATGGGATTATATGAAATCATCTGTGTGAAGCTTTTGAAAATTATCAAACACTATAGGGACTTCCCTGGTGGTCCACTGGCTGGGACTCCACACTCGCAACGCCGGGAGCCCGGGTTCGATCCCTGATCAGGAATTAGATCCCACATGCCACAGCTAAAGATCCTGTGTGCTGTAACAAGACCCGACGCAGCCAAATAAATAAATACTTTTAAAAAAGAAAATTATGAAGCACTATAGAATTTTTAAAATCTTTCATTCAAAAAAAAGTAAATAAATAAAAAAATATAAATACTGGACTGTAATAAGAAATCATATGTTCTGGAGATTTAATATATTCTCCTGAAAAAAAGTTTTGAGTCTAGCATGTTGGGAAGTTAACAGAGACTAACACTGGTGAGTTATATGGCTCGTGGGTCATTTTTGTTAAGAAAACTACAGCGTATGTCTTTTCTATGGTGTTTTGTTGTTGCTATACTCTGCTGCTAGAGGGGTTTCCGTGATTTGATGTTTTGGGCCTTAGTCTGACGTCTGTATGCCAATGCACTGCATTTAATTTTTCACTTACGTAACAAGAATTTTTATATTGTGATAGGCTAGAATGGAGAAAATTAATCTAACAAGATGGAATTTAACAGACATGAGAAGTCCTTTCCTCAGATCTAGAACAACAAACAGCTGTCCAAGATCTGGGTGGGGGAGAGATGGTTTAACAGTATCACATGGGAAATAAAAAAGGCTCAGGGGTTTCCGTTGGGTAGAAGCTGAATATGAGTCAATGGCAAGTTGTGGCTTCTTAACAAAACATAGCAAAACAAAACCCTAAAGAAATCTTAGCTTGGAAAAACAGAATTGTAGTATCTAGGCCAAGATGAAGAAACCTTTTTGTTTCTCCTTCACTAATCAGCCCATACCTGGGGAACTGAGTACTGCTTCAGGCACTGCATCGTAGAGGAACAGCATCAAGCCACAGGGGTCCAGAAGAAGGGGAAGGGAAGGTACAAGGCTCAAACCGTCCACCTGCGTGTCCGCAGGAATGGCGAATATAGTGAGGGGTATATCTGCGCTGGGCAGGGAGGTTCAAGGAGGGAGTGTGTAAGAGATCAATTACTTACTCTGTGCCACTCCCTTCTATAGAAAAATGATAGAAAGGGAACTTAATATTGAGTGTCTACTCTGTGCCAGGAAGTGATAACCACTTTACACGTGCTGTCACATTACTTCCCTGCACCAACTCTCTAAGACAATTATCGATATGTTTTCAACACCTTAGCAGCATCCTAATAACTCTCTTCCATTTGAACATCAAGTATATGCTTGCTAATGTAAGCATAGTCTTTTGATACTGGGCTCCAGTGTTCAACGTGAAGGTTAAGCAGTCAACTTCAGAAGAAGGCCCTTTGCTCCCAGGATCTGACACAGTGGTGTACCATTCACTTTCTGTACTCAGACCAGGAGCAGACTGGGGCAGGGCCAGAGGTGGACTTCAAGGAAAGAGGGATTTACTGGAGGCTGCCAAATCCAGAAGCAGTGCCTGAGTAAGAGGCGCCCGCCTCCTTCCACCTCGGCTGTTGCTGGCTGGTGGACAGAGACTGATCTTTAGGGCTCTCTCTGTTTGCCAGGTCTTTCCCATCTGAGCGGCATGGTACAGCCACTCACCCCCCCCCCCCCCTTCACTGCTCTGCTTCAGCAATTACCTGCCCATTGGCTCCTTAGCAGATTCTTACTCCCACTTGCTCTGTCTTGAGACTCGGTTTAAAAACAACTTGAAAATCATATTCAGGAAATTCTTTGAAAAATACTAGGGCAAGTATTTGAATTTCAATCAATCACTCCTATGCCTCCATGTGAAATATAAATCCTGCTCCCTGCTGTCCAGGACTCTCCAGGTACAAGTCAAATATGTTTTTTTCAGGCATAGTTTTCCATGACATCCCTACGTGGATGTAATGTAATGTTTGCCATTACAGTCCTTGTTTCATCTAAATTGAACTTCTCATCCCTAGTAACACACTACTGTGCCTTTTCCTGTCGTTCTACTTGGAAAGACTTCTTTTTACATACCTTTCAAAATCATACTCAGCATTTCAAGTCCTTTTAAATATCATCTGCTTCATGAAAGCTTCTTTGACCAGCACCCCCCATATCATGGTTGAGGTTTTCCCTTCATTGAGCTCCAGACCTCATGGCTAAGACCTTTGTATGGCCCTTATGTCACTACTTCTCAACTTCTAAGACTGGTTCACATATTGTGGTATGCAGATTTAATATATTTTGTTCCCTCTGTTTATAAAAACAGAATGCTTAGTGGTTTCACTTGCATAATGGCTCATTGTAGCCCATTTCCTAAATGGAAAAACCAACTCAAAGAACTAGAAGGTAGCAACACAATTTTGCACTTCAACACTTTTGCAACTGGTAGTTTGAACCATTTATAATTGATAATGCACAATGAGGGAACCGCTCTATTTTTCTTTTACCTTTGCCTTCAAAAACACTGTTGGCTCTCCCTTCCCTCTTCCTCAGAGATACCATGGGCAGATCCAATGGCTCCCCGTTCACTTTCTATTCACTGTTGGGTATTAAATAGTCTGATTTTTCAGGTATTAAAAGGTACTCTCCAGCCAGAAACTTCAAATTGTCATCCATTTCAAAGTGTTTCCCCTCCCTCAGCTTAGAACTGATTTTGGGTTTGAGGATTTACCAGTGGGAAAAACTATGTGGTCTGTTCTTTCACTCTCCTTGCTCTCTGCTTTCTCCTCCCCCAGCTTGTCCTGGCAAGGGCACCTGGAGCCACTCCTAATAAACTCCTGGAATATCTCCTCAAAGTTTGGGAAAAAATGATGCCTACAGTAAATGAGGTGGAGATGATGGAAATTCCTCGTCAGAGGAAGGGATCAAAGGCTCAGAAAGGCAGGCCTGTTAGAACTGACTTATTTGTGCAACACCAAAGAATCACCAGATGACTATGTTTCTCAGGAAGGTGAGTGAACTCTCTTTTCACTAAAGTAAGAAGTGATGCTTCATGAGGGAGACACTAGAACCTTAACAAACTCAGTGTTTTCTGTCCTCTGTAGGCCATGGTTGTAGGCCAAGTAGGAAATACTGCTGGGAAAACTGGGCTCCCTGATGTCAAGGGGGATGATAGAATTCTGGAGTAGAAGAAGCAAGTTGAGAGCATATAATTGTCAGAGCGAAGGTAGGATTGGTGGAATTAATTTGCTGTGTTAATTGCTACAGTAAGTCTAAAGGAAGACAGGTTGGTGTGATTATCCTAATGGATAACAAGGTCAGAGTGACGACCAAGGGGCCTTGAACCACAGGAATCTGTGCCAAAGACTAACAAACCATGGTATCCTAGGAACAAGCTATAAAGGCAGGCAATTGCTTGATTTATATATCCAAGAAAGATCTTGAGTCAGTCAGCTCCACAATGGAAAATCATGGTCTCTTGTCTAGTTTCAAGAGTTGAGGCAATTTTCAGACTCAGAATCCATTGATTGAAGAGCCATGTCCCCTCGAAGAAAGTCCCTGAAACACCATAGCAAGTAGTTATCATAGCTATGAACAATCCTTCCTCAAAAGGGCCTGCAGACATTTACCAGATTAACTACACACTGGGGAAAGTGAATATTCAGGTATTTTGAAGGCTGAGGATAAGTCAACATGAATACCCAGCAACCCAAAATAGCATCAGCCTCCTTATTAGAGTGGGGATGATTAGAGGACAATTGATAAATGGAGTCCTACCCCAAGTCAGGGGGCTGTGGAATATTTAGCAACTGGAAGAACCCTCACATTGGTTCTCTGTGGAGTGAATCTTTATGGCAGGAAAGGCTAAGTGGAAACCCCTAAAAGTCCTCTCCTGATCTAAAAGATAGTAAATTGAAAGGACATCCTGCAGTGATTCATGTCACCCTCAACCACTTAAAGGATGCAGGAGTGATGCTCTCCATAGTACCCCATTCAGTTCACCAGTTTGATCATCACTTAAAGTATATAGATCATGGGTGATAATGATGGACCTTGATTGCCTGGACATTCTGGTCACTGGTCCACTATATTGATGACACCATGCCAGTTGGACCCGGTAACAGAAAGTGGCAAGAGCTTTGAATACCTAATTAAGAAATGTGCACCTCAGGTGATAGGAAATAAACCCTACAAAGATTCAGGAACCTGAAAGATCTGTGGAACTTTTAGAGGTAAAATGGTCTAGACCAGTGGTTGGCAAACTATGGCCTGTGGGCCAAATCTGTCTATTTGGTATGGTCCACAAGCTAAGAACGGTTTTACATTTTTAAATGGTTTTTAAAAATCAAAAGAAGAATATTTTGTGATGTGAAAAATATTTGAAATTAAGGGTTAGTATATGTAAATGAAGTTCTGTTGTAACACAGTCACACTCATTCACTTATGTATTATCTATGGATACATTTGAGTTTCAACAGCAGAGTTGAAAAGTTGCAACAGAGACCATATGTGGAACTCTCATCACTTCATGCTTATCACTCAATGAGTCATAACTCACTCAAAACAGTGTTACAAATGCTAAGCATTTTGTTATACCATTTTATTTTATTTTATTTTGTTCTATTTTATGTTACCAGGACATATCCTTCATGTCTAAACAAGAAAAGTGGACTTCAAATGTTGCACTTTTAAATCACTGGTAGAGGGTGGTTTGTTTGTTATTGAATTATATTTATTAGGCAATGACACTATAACTGTGCTAAAATAACACAAGATATGTCAACATTTCCAGGTTAAGCACTCATCACAATATCCCAAACTCACAGGAAAGCAACAGTCAGAAAAATTAGGAAATTTAAAATGGAATACCTCATTATAGCAGAATTTCTTCACAAGAATTAAAAAGGTAAATGAGGCTGCAAACAAAGTGAGTTTCTGAGTGGCTCACTTGTTAGCAAGCAAGGAAAGCCATTTACCAATGGCAAGTTAATTAAATTGTGTTTGATCATAGAAGCTGAATAAATGTGTCCGGAGAAAATAAACCTGTTTAAGATGATCAGCCTTTTGATATGAACAGTTGTTCGGAGTTGAGGACCTTGGTAGCAACATCAATAGTTAGTTTTAAAAAAAAAATGTTAATGGTTCTGAGTATTCTTCCTTGTATCTTCATGAATTGACAAGATGGTACTGATGCTGGTCAGCTGTTGTATACTTGGACGTGTCAATGCCAAGTTCGAAGTGACTGAAGAACTGGCTTCTATGAATAGTCTGTTTTGAGCTACAAGCAAGAATATTTTCAAAGAAGTTGAGAAAATTTCGAATTTAGTACAACCTACTAAGATGTATACAACTCCTGGTGATAAAAATTGGTGTGGAGCAGGAAAAGGCTTAGTTGGACAAACTTACAAAGCTTGTGGAAAAGAAGGATATTAAAGATTGTGATTATTCTTTGTGTGATTCATCAGCAGATACTTCAAAGGCAATATTTGAATCTATCATGAGTTATTGAACCAATACTGTAAAAAAAAATTAACTTTATTCACTCTTGTGGACTTACACAACTTCAGTTCTATTAATTTTTGTCAGCAATAGAAACTGAATATCCTGACTTGCTCAACTAAACAGCAGTTTGATAGCTTAGCAATGGTAAAGTTTAATTGTGGTTTTTTTTTTCAGCTTGAAATTTTTCTGAACAAGAAAAACTACCCTCATCCACTATTTAACCCTGAATGACTCTGGGAATTTTTTGCTAATTTTTAGGTGGGAAGTGGTATTAAGAATTCTTATCTTTTAGAGATATATACTGATATATTTCCAGATGAGAGGATATGATGTTTCAGATTTGCTTTACAGTCTATTTTTTATGTTTATTTATATTTAAAATTTATTTTCTTTATTTTTTTGGCTGCATCAGGTCTTAGTTGGAGTACACGGGGTCTTCGTTGTGGCGCACAGGCGTCTCTCTAGTTGTGGCGTGTGGGTTTTCTCTCTCTAGTTGTGGCACGTGGGCTCCAGAGTGCATGGGGTTCGTAGTTTGCAGCACACGAGCTCTCTCATTGAGGCGCACGAGCTCAGTAGTTGTGGTGCGCGGGCTTAGTTGCCCCGCGGTATGTGGGATCTTAGTTCCTCGACCAGGGATCAAACCCGCATCCCCTGCATTGGAAGGTGGATTCTTTACTACTGGACCACCAGGGAAGTCCCTCGGGTTTGCTTTAAAATAATCAGGGTGAGGAATGGAAAGCAAGGGGGTACAGATGAAATCATATTGGCCATAAAATGATAACTAAAGTTCAGTGATCTGTACATTACATTCAGTATACTATTTTCTATAATTTTGTATATGTTTGAAACTTTCCATGATAAAAAGTTAGAAAAAATAAACAATATCCATGATCATATCTGACAAAGAGAGAAGTCATCTGATAGATAGGTTGGCCTGTAAAGATGTCTCAAGAATCAAGAGGCAACCAGAGTAGTCATCAAAGTGTTCACGGTAGCAGTCACCCTTCAGGCAACTAGGAGTCTGGAGAGCCACTGCGAACTTTGGCTATTGAGCTAATGAGCCACAGGGAAATTAAATCAGAGGGTCAGCAAGAATGAGTCAAGCAGATGATTTGGGGCGAGCTCTCAGCAGAAATGTAGAATCCACTACATAAGGAATTAAAATTCTCTAGAAATCCTCTACCCTTCAGGGAATAGAGAAGGGAATCCTTCTGGTTCGGCCAACGACCCAACTGACTGAGAACAGTATGGTCAAGAGCAGAGCCACCCAGGAAGCAGAGGTACAGGAATTCCAAACTTCCCAGAAGTATGGGAAAGTAGAGTAATTAACTTCCAAAAACTTTTACAAACTCAGAAAGGAGGAAAGAGGTGATGGAGTTTGAAGGGTAGAGAAACTTGCCTGAGATCAAAGGAAGTCAAATTGCCTAAAGCCAGGGCTCTTCTTTCATAGGCCACACATTCCTTTAAGAATTATTACTGTTTTTTAATGAGAGAAAGTAAACAAGTATTCACAAGCATAGAATTTTGCGTTTGATTTCAGGGCCTCCCCAAAGCCTGGGATCCATGACCACTATGCTAAGAACTCCTGGATGAAAATCTTCCTTACAGAATGTTCACAGTGGAAAATAAATGGCAGGGAAGGTAAGAAGGGCAATTCTGAGTGTGGTTTGCCCATTTCAGGCAATGAGCGCGTAGCAACATCGTGGATGGATGCTTTCTCGCCCTAGGAGGATATACATGAAACTGTAAAGTACCACGTAAGGGGAGACTTTCCCAATGGCCATGTGTTGGAGCAGTCACTGAAAGGCTGAAAGCAGCTACTTAACTTGAGAAAGCCAAGTATTTGAAATTAGCTCAGCCAGATCCCAGTTGTCATCTCCACTCCACCCCCTGCAATCACCATTAGTGATTTTTCAACATTCAAACCAATTCAACCAACATTTTGTAGACAATGTGTTGGGAAGTGTGGGAGATGAAAAATATTATTGAAACATGGACTCTAACACAGGGACGTTCATCTCCAAGTGGAGAATGTGAATGTTGCTTGCGACAACCTGGCCCTGGATTCTTTGACCTGAAGAAGACTTTATTGTCTTTCTTCAGGACATTTTTAGAAGCACACAACCACAGCTACTCCTTTGGTATTGATACTTAATACTCCTCTGTCATCAAGATTTCAAACTCTGAAATTCTGTTAGGCCACAAACTCTTATTTTTCTGTCTTTCTCATACCTACTTATTTTTTCTTTACCCTCATCATGAACTCCAGACCCCTTGAATGCTCATACCCGAGTATTCAGCTCTGTCTTGGTTTCACTTGCCTCTTCCTAGCTTGGATACCGTGGACATCTGAAGTGACCAAGGACCACCAGGTGGCAGCAGAGTCTCAACTAAACTGTCCACCAACTTGGGCACCAAGTCAGGTATGGTAATTGTTATTTATAATGGGAGCCTCAAGTTTGAAGGGGAAGTGGAATTAAACAAAGGATAGAGCGTACAGGGAGATCAGCCAGCAGGGGACAAGAAGATCTTGATCCTCATATAAGTATAAACCAGAGAAGTGGCTAGACCCAAGCAATGGGGGAGACGGCAGGGTTCTCCCAGGTTCATTGTCTGTAACCATTTCATACCTATACACGTGGGTAGTCTCCTCCTGCTTTGAAACATCCCTTGCCCAACTGCTCTGCAGCTCTTTCTAGTTAAGGGTTAGTTACTTAATGTCAACAAGCCTCCTGGAATCCTTTGCTCTTAACTGCCTTGCCAATCCCCAGTGCTAGATGGAATCGACCCTCTTGTCTCTCTCCTTCCAGGCGGCCAGGTGCTCCTGTAGAAAATTACAAAAGTCTACACATTGGATCAACTCTAAATCCATAATATGTAACCTCAGTGGTAACCTCAAGGCTGCTTAAGTTTCCTCTTTTCATCCTTAGTTAATTCCTTGGGGCATTGCTCATAGAAGCAATTCTAAGCCTTCTCCACTCCCTGAAGTCCCTTTCTGCATTTCAGCTCCTCGACCACAGCAGATGACCTCACATCCTCCTTTGTCTGGAAGACTGGGACCATCCATCCAGTCCTCCTCTGCAGGCCCTCTCCGCTGTAGACAGAGCACAAGACCTACAGAGTCCTCCATGGTACATTTCTTGAGCTGAATGGGAAAGACATCAGAAATTTCATCCTTTTCAAGGCAAAGTAAGAAAACAGATAGCCTACATCTCATCTCAGAATCAACTTACTACTCTGAATGATATGTTACTCTCTTAGTCAGCTCGGGCTGACAAAATAACACAGCCTGGGTGGCTTAATCAATAGACATTTATCCTCACGGTTCTGGAGGCCAGGAAGTCCAAGGTCAAGGTGCCAGCCAATTCGGTTGCTGGTGAACATCTTCTTCCTGGTTTGCAGACAGCCACCTTCTCCTTATGTTCTTATGTGGTTTTTCCTTGGGTGCATACAGAGCGAGAAAGAGGTCTCTCTCTCTCCTCTTCTTATAAGGCCACCAATCCCATCATGAGGGCTTCACCTTCATGATCTAATCTAACTCCTATGGCCTCATCTACAAATACCATCACATTGGGGATTAGGGTCTCGGCATATGAATTTGGGGGACACAAATATTTAGTCCAGAACAGTTACAAATGTTGATGGCTAGAGTGTTTCCTAACTTAGTACTGGGGTGGCAGCTCTTACAAATCTCATCTGCAAAGACAGTGCTTTCAAACTTTTCATTGAAAAATTCACAAACTAACATAAAATCTATTCTGTCCAATTTTAATTGACCTTGTTCTTCCTGTGCAATGATTTCTGATTCATTTATTCAGTCATTCAATTAGTGAATACTTAACTGACTTGAGCCAAGACTCCTAACTACTACCTACTGCCAAGTACAGACATGTGATGATGAAGCACATTTGTGGCAGATAAAGAATATTTGACAAGAAGAATCATTCATCCAGAACTTGTCAGACTCCCCCTTCAGCACTATGGAAAGAGAATCAAATCACTGGCCCACAGGCATAGGCCAGTGTGCTCAGCTGGGTGCTCAGTCAAGAGGTAAGTGCCTCAGGCTAAAGTTTTTTATAATCTTAATAACTATAAAGTTATTATAATTGCTCCCGATATTCAAGTAGTTTTCAAAGGCTTTCTATCTAATGAAAAGATAATGTGTGACTAGCAGATACATGTATGTTCTAGACTGCATGATGGGTACCTCTCTCAGAGCAGTCACTTAGAATCCTGCCCCATTTATCTGTTTGTTATGAACTAGATTATTATGGATTATCCCAACTCAGATCACTCCTGAGTAAACTAACAAAGATGAACTTTTAAATATGCAACACTGTAGACTAGACCTTGGCTTCAAAATGACCTCACCAATGCGCTGGCTGGCATCCTCGAAGGTTCAGCTTGATCCTTCTTGTCTCTTAAAGCTATCAGTACTAAATTAAAGACACATCCAATTTAAACTGTATTAATTGAATTTAATTAATTAATTTACTCTTTTGATTTAATATTAAAAATTTATGAGATAATTGTATTAATAAATTAAATTATTAAAATGAATTCATTAGTTTAATTTCTTTTTTCTTTTTTGAATTTTTGAATTTTATTTTATTTATTTTTTTATACAGCAGGTTCTTATTAGTTATCCATTAGTTATCCATTAGTTATCTTATTAGTTATTAGTTTTATACGTATTAGTGTATATATATCAATCCTAATCTCCCAGTTCATCCCACCACCACCACCCCCCCACCACTTCCCCCCTTGGTGTCCATACGTTTGTTCTCTATATCTGTGTCTCAATTTCTGCCCTGCAAACCAGTTCATCTGTACCATTTTTCTAGGTTCCACATATATGCATTAATATACGATATTTGTTTTTCTCTTTCTGACTTACTTCACTCTGTATGACAGTCTCTAGATCCATCCACATCTCTACAAATGACCCAATTTCATTCCTTTTTATGGCTGAGTAATATTCCATTGTATATATGTACCACATCTTCTTTATCCATTCATCTGTATCAATTAATTGGTGATATTTACCCAAAACAACTGGGTATAACATAGGACTATAACAGCTATATCAAATATTTGTAGGGCTTTCACAGCATTACCAAGTCCAAACTCATACTGCTCGCTGCATGACAGGCCAATAAATTGAGAGACAAATGGCTGGAGCAAGGAAATAGCGACTTTATTCAGAAAGCCAGTAGATTGAGAAGATGGTGGACTAGTGTCCCAAAGAACTGTCTTGCCCAGGTTTGGATGCTAGTTTCTGTTATAGAACAAAGAGGGGGAGGTGAAGAGGTAAAGTAAAAAAAGGCAATAAGTTGTTGCAAATATTTCCTGGTTCTAGCCAGACTCCAGAGGGGTTATGTTAATTTCTTCTTTCCTGCAGCCATTCACAGGTGGGCCTGGTCAGGATGTTTCCCGTGAGCTAAACAAAGGTATTTTAGCTTAATGCTCATTGCATGGGAGGCAGGATTCCCAGAGATAGGCCATTATGTATATTTTAGGCTATAGGCAACATCCCTTTAGTGATTAACTTGTAGCAAAAGCAATAGAATACAAAGGTTAAAATAAAAGAAACAGATCCAATATGGAGTCAGATTTGTTCTTCCTTATTACACAAGGATCAGGATGCTGTGTGGTCACAGCATACAGAATTGTGATCTATAGGTGGAAGATATAGGAAGGCACATTTTACCTCAGCGTAAGAAAGACCTCTCTCAACACAAGATTTTTCTGAATACTAGTTGGCAGAAGTGAATTCCCAGCCACTAGAGAAGGCTGGGCATTAGCCAGACTGTGATGTTTGAAGACCTGGAAGACCTTCAGTGCCTCTAAGGCCCCACCAGCATTGATAGCCTGTGAGTCTAGCCTGGCTGGTGCCAGGTGAATCTCTTAAATCAGCCCTATCATTTCTGCCACAGCCCAAAATGCACAGCTGCACTTTAGCCTTGGGGCTCCCTCAGCTGCTGGCTCTGGCCTACCTCATACACAGAAGCAGGGCATAACTCCAGAGAGACAAACCTATTTGTTCAGCAGAGCTTGTAGAGGATGCAGCTGTGAATGTGCCACTTATCCACTGGTAGATTTGCAAGCAGAAGAAGAGCAAAGAGTGTTTCACTCACCATCCAATTCTACGAATATTAACCCACTGCAGTGGCTGACCAACAGTGCATCCCTTACTTCAGACAGAAGAGACTAAGGTGATAACAGGGTGAAGAACTCTGTGCTCCAGAGAGAGGAAATGAAGATGGTAACAGGATGCCCTGTGCTTCTGACGAGCAGGCCCCTTAGATAGTTAGATGTATATCTCAGGAAGAACTTTAATGAATCCGGCTTCTTGCATTTTCCCATACATAGTAAAGCACTAAAATCATTGACTTGAGTTACCTGTTCTTTATAACTAGCAGCAATCTTTTACCAAGATGCATACTTGACTGTGCATATTCCCCAGCGACCGCCCCCCCAAAAAAAATCATATATGAACTAGCCTTCCCCCCTACCTCTTCAGAGTACTTTCTCAGAGCTACCAAGAGGCCATAGTCTCCTGGGCTATAGTCCTCAGTAAGAACATGAATATAACTTAACTGACAACCCTCACATTGTGCAGTTTTCTTTCAGTTCACAGATTCATAATGGATGATGTTACATGGTTGATAGTTAAGATGAAGCAAATATTTAAATCCTTGTCTGGGTGCTTGGCTTCCAGCTTATAGGTAGAAATGACGTAAGTTACGGAACATTAGCACACAACAGTTACAGCAGTATTTTCTGCTTTTGAATATCACCTGTTGGTTTAGAAATAAACCAAGCAAATCTGAAAGAAGCTGCACATTTGAAGTTCTGAAATCAGAGAAGAAAGAAGTAGAGGGATGTATTTTCCTGAGATCATTCTTTTTCCTCTGAAATCTCAAGCAGAAATAAAGGAATTAGTTCAGGAGTTCAAGGGCCCTTAGGACTAGCTGGTTTCAAATTTTTGCCAGGAAGTGGGAAGTGTGGGGTCCAGGAAGAGCTACATCATCTGAGAGGCAGGCAGAAGAGAGGGAGCTTTATTTTGGCACATGTACAATTATTAATACTTTCGGAAGAGTTGTAGGTTCTAACTTCAATCTACTAACCTGTTTCTGGACTTATAAGAAAATACTTGGTATTTGATTTACTCTGAAGAATATATTTGGGTGATGTGTGTGTTGCTTTATTACAATAACTAACATCAGGAAAAAGAGGTTGTGAAAAGAAAGAATGAGCTGGGGCTTGTGGATAATTTGATTTTCAGAGGCCTGCTGCCTCTGACTCCACTGCCCTTGGCTTGCTGGGAGAGAGAGTGACAGCCTTGGATCAGAAGGCCAAAGCCCCAGATCCAAAGACAGGGTGAGGAGGATGCAAAGTCATGGTGTGGGGAACTTGGCCAACCATGTAACAATTGATAAGATTGTATTGATATTTGGACATGGTAGTGCAAAGTGCAGAGAAACAATACACATAGAAGGCAGTGGGGCTGCTCAAAAAGTGGAACCTCATGACCTTGTTTCTGGTCATGTCTAGAGACTAAGGTCACCAAGACAATAAAAAAAAGCAGGGTGATTTTTTTTAAAAACAGAAACTAAAAAGTAGTCCTATGTATTTATTGCGTGCTGAATTCTAGGAGAAATATGTAAAAAAAAAATCAGTAAATATTAATTCCTTTTAAAATTTAAAAAAACTATTTAAAACCCTGCTTATTGCTATATAAAGGAGTGGCCTGGGACCTTGACAAAACCCTTGGCATTTCTGTGTACTTTGAAAAACATTAATTACATTCTTAATATGCTGTAGAAAGGAATACTCTATTTTTCCATCCCTTTGAGCTTCAGCTTTGCCATTTTGATACATGACCACTGATTTTGTCGAACAGCTCTCCTGATGAGATTGTTTGATGTTTCCTCATGTTTATATTCAGGTTATACAACTTTGGCAGGGATATCAGAGATGTGATTCTAGCTTCTTCTCATTGCATCCTAGCAGGTGATACATAATTTCAATTTGTCCTATTACTGATAATGTTAAACTGGTCACTTGATTAAGGTGGGGTGGTAGGCAGAATTTTAGGATGGCCCTATGACCTTGGCCCGTGGTGTTGCTGCCATGATTTTGCTTAGTTATATGGCAAAAGGAAGATTATCTGGGTGGGCCTAGTCTAATCACATCAGCCCTTAAAAAGCAGAGTTTTCTCTGGCAAAAGGGGAAGTCAGAGAAATGCAAAGTGTGACAGGGATTCACCTCCAGGGAGGTCTACCTTGTTGAGTTGGAGAAAACCCATGGCAAATAACTGTGATTGGCCTCCAGGATCTGAGAGCAGCCCCCAGCTGACAGCCACAGGGAAATGGGGACCTCAGTCCTACAGCTACAAGGAACAGAACTCTGCCAACAACCTGAATGAGTTGGAAGGAAAATTCTTCCCCAAAGCCTCCTGATGAAATTCCAGCCTGGCCAACACCTTGATTTCAGTCTTGGGAGACCCTGAGCGCAGAACCCAGTTGGATCTGACAGAGCTGTGAGATCGTAAGTGGATGTTGTTTCAAGCCATTTGTGATGATTTGTTACACAGCAGTAGAAAACTAATACCAGAGGTATCTGCCACCTTTCTCTGCCGTAAACTAACTCTTTCCCCTTAGTAACTGTTTTAGACAGCTTGGGCTGCTATAACAAGTTACCATGGGCTAGAGATCAAGATCCAAGATCCAAGATCAAGGTGCCAGCAGATCTGGCACTTTCTGATTTGCAGATGGCCATCTTCTCATTGTATCTTCATATGGCAGAGAGCAGAGAGAGAGAGAAAGAGAGAGAGAGAGATAGAGAGAGAGGGAGGGAGATCTCCTGTGTCTTCTTATAAGGGCACTAATCCCATTCATGAGAGTTCTACCCTCATGACCTAATCCCCTCCCAAAAATCATACCTCCTAATACCGTCACATTAGGAGTTAGAATTTCAACATATGAATTCCATAACAAACATTTAATCTATAACAGTAATTAATACAATTTATGATTAGTTGTAGAGTCCTTCATAGAATCACTTCAGCGTAGGTAGGTAGGTAGGCACCATGGGTTGTAACAATTAAGAGACCTGGTTTCAGTTTTGTCATCTGAAACATCAGAATAAAAATAAAATAAAAATAAACAGACAAAAATTCCTGCTCTCATAGAGCTTACATTTTATTAGGTAGAAACAGAACAAGCAAGCAAGCAAACAACAAATAAATAAAATACATAATATGTTAGGTAAATAAATGCTATGGAAAAAAGGAAAACAGAGAGGAGAAAGAGGGAGCACCAGAGAAGATGGATTAATTTTAAATAGGGTGGGGAAAGAAGGGCTTCCTGAGAAGATGATGAATGAGCGAAGACCTGAAGACTATGAGGCAGAGAATCACTCACACTATCTGAGGGTAGATAAAGCATCCCAGGCATTGAGAATAACCAGGGCAAAGGCCCTAGGCCACAAACAGTGGTAACCTCAAACCACCTATCGTGCGTAACTTTTAAACAATGGTCAAAGTCTTCTCCTTGGTCTTTCCATCTCTCCCTAACTGACGTGGGGCCTGACCATTTTGAACCAACAAAAGTGGTCAAACGCAGCACTTCCCTGGAGTTGCTGGGAAAACATTTACCCTACTGACAACAAATGAGAAAAAAACAAACTGGATAGAATTTTAAATACAATGTAATCAAATTCCACCGTGTAGTACACTCAGGGTGTTTGTTTACTAAAGTTGAAAGACCAACTGAATGAAAATAACTTCAAGTAAAAATGTTTCTTTGATTTGACTTTCCCCATAGGTGTGTGAAATAACTGATTGAGTTGGATCCTTGTTATTTTCTTTTAATGCTTAAAAAATGTTTAATGTTTACATCTCTGATTGTAAACATGAATTTCCTATTTTAGAAAATATGAAAATTATGTAAGAGAATAACAAACATGAAATTCACTGGTTACCACATAGAAAAAAAAACCTGCTTACATATTTATTTTGCTAGATAGATTTTTCTTTTATTTTAAGCTTTATTGATTTGATAGTATAGATAGCTTGTTATAATTTGCATTTTTGGTTACTAGTATGAATAACTTTTCATGTTGTTTATTGGCCAATTTTCATTCACCAACTTTTCTTTTGACATCTTAGATTTTTCTTACTGATTTGAATAAGCTTTTTTGATTGTAAGAAAATTACTCATCTGTTTTCTGTCACATTAATGGCAAATGGTTTTTTCCAAGATTCTTTACAGCCTATTATTTTTGCATGGTTTTTACGTTCAATTTTATGTTTCACTCTTATACTCATGTGTACTCAATATTAAAGCAAAAAAAAAATGCTTATTTCTAACAATGTTCACTGATGAGGGTCCTTTCAAATTTTACTGGAAATTATTTTCTACAGGAGCCTCTCTCTAATCTGTACCCCTTTTACCTCTATAATGTATAGCAAAATCTCACCATAATGCAATAAGTAGGGTACAAAATTCTAGTCATGTAAAATGCAATTATTGCAAGTTAATGAATGACTAAAGCAGGCCTGAGAGTTTGGGCATTATGGGGTCTTATTGAGAAAGTCAAATCCCTCCAGGTCCCAGTTGGAGTTTGGCACCATCTGGCTGGCATTTACCAGATCTGACTTATTCTTTTAAATCTTCATATCCTCAAGATGGCAGAGTCCCCGTGATCAGATCAGAGATACAGCTGTGCTCAGACCTGACAGGACCTCACCGGCTGCTCCCCCAGCCCATCCTTGGTCATTCATCTCAGCTCTGAGGTCAGCTCCCTGGCCTGAGAGATGGCAAGGTGCTGGGAAGGGGGAGAAGCCCACAGAAAACACAGGGACAGCATGAGAGGCCTGGTGAGGGAATCTCTCCCGTCCCCTCCTTCACTGAGAAAACCAGGACCAACCAGCTGGAATCTTACCTGAAAGTTCTCAGCGATGCGTGCTGGCATCACAGACTTGGGAATTACGACCATGTTCCTCCTGATATGGAACCGGATCAGAACCCGTGCAGAAGGGGACGTGGTGTTTCCACTTATCTACAAGGACTGCTCCCTCTGCATTTTCAGAAAAATAAAACATCTCTGCCACTCACTGTATCTTTAGTACAGCAGCTAGTGTTGACTGAGCGCTTTATAACTACCAGACGCTTGCCAGTCCTCTGCCAGCTATCTCCCTTAATCCTCACAACAACTCCATAATCTTCCTTTTTTAAAAATAAGGAAAGTGGCTTGGGACAGTGTTTGGGGTCATGAGGCTGATAAGTAGTGGAGCTGGGATCTGAACCCAAATCTTTCGGCTGCGTAGCCATGCTCTTCTTCCTGGACAACAGGACTCAACAGAAGCCGTTAGATGCCATCCTTGTTTCAGTGATAACCATGGGATTTCCTGGAGTTCCAAACAAACAGGCTTTCAAGGAAGGGCCTTAATGGGCTTCCTGTCCTGTTTTTTTCACCTTCAAGGAGTTAAATGAAGACAACACAAGGAATAAAACACAAGACTGATCTGCTGGACGGAAAAGAAACTATGTACCTTGTACCTGGGCTGTGGATTTTTTGTGCTTTGCAGCAATCTCCTTAATCTTGGGATCCTCCAGTAGGGAAGAGTCCTAGATTAAGGACCCTTGGCCCTAGAGGGAGAAAGATGGCTGGTGTGAATAATCACCATGGCTACCATATGTAGATGAATATTACTCCAGCGATGGTCCCAAGGCTGATCATCAGTCTTCTCCATGTGGGAGACAAGGCAGCAGGATTTGAAAGCTTCATGTCTTACCCATGGGCTTTGAAGCGTCAGTATTTTTGCAAAGGTTGATCCAGTGCTGGGTGGCTGAACCGGAGTAATTCCAGAGGGTCAGGCATGTTGCTGTTTTTTTTAAAGTTACCATATTTTCCCCACTGTTTGAGTATGCCAGGCACATTGCATTACACGCATTTTTCTTTCTGATGGCTTTTTAAAAAATATATATCTTTATTGGAGTATAATTTTTTGGAGTATTATTTTTTCCAATAATCTTTATTGGAGTATAATTGGAGTATAATTTTATACTCTTTATTGGAGTATAGTGTTGTGTTAGTCTCTGCTGTACAACAAAGTGAATCAGCTATATGTACACATATATCCCCATATCCCCTCCCTTTTGAGCCTCCCTCCCACCCTCCCTATCCCACCCCTCTAGGTCGTCACAAAGCACCGAGCTGATCTCCCTGTGCTATGCGACAGCTTCCCACTAGCCATCTGATGGCTTTTCTTAAAGAATGTCAAGAGGAAGATCAGATGCCTCGCCCAGGTCTATCTGGAGAGCCCAGAGGGCTGTAAGCCATGACAGTGATGCCCTTGGACTGGCAGTACTGGATCAGTTTCTCCTGCCTGAGGAATGGGTGACACTCAGTCTGTAAAAGCGAACAATCCTCATCACTAGGAAAGTCCACCTGCTTTTTGAGCTGCTCACAGGGAGTTCTACACACAAAAAAAGACTGTCAAGCAAAAGCCAAACACTGCCCACTGCTAGCCTGGCTAAACCAGACCCCAAGAGCTGTCTCACATGACCAACAAAGTACCTGATGACTGACCTTCAAATGAGACTCGGTGCAAAGCATTGAACTTGCCTCCAAATGTTTAAGAAGTAATAGCGCAGGACCCTTACCCTTTACTAAACAGAATTTACCTGGTAAGCACTGGTTTGTATGTCAGTCTAGGTTTGTTCAAGAGCCTTTCGATCTGGAAGTGGTTGAAGTTGGAGATCCCAATGTTTTTCACCAGCCCCTCGTCCACCAGTTCCTCCATGGCCTGTCATAGAAAGGGACACCTTTGGGCAGTGCTAGAGGGACCCCAGGGATCCTGGCTTGGCTTAGTCCTCTCTGGGACAGGAGTACCTGGTACAGGATCCACCGTCGTAAGGATTAACCAAAGCGTGAAGAGGAATTTTCCATTCAGCCCATGGATAGAGAGGAAAGCAGGAGGAAAGGCTTTGAGGTGGGGATAAGCATGAGGTGTTCAGGGGACACTTCAGCCAGTGGTTCTCAAATGTGGCTGCAATTTGGAATCACCTGACAGCTTTAAAATATACTGATGCCTGGGCTTCCCTGGTGGCGCAGTGGTTGAGAATCTGCCTGCTAATGCAGGGGACACGGGTTCGAGCCCTGGTCTGGGAAGATCCCACATGCCGCGGAGCAACTAGGCCCGTGAGCCACAATTACTGAGCCTGCGCGTCTGGAGCCTGTGCTCTGCAACAAGAGAGGCCGCGATGAGAGGCCCGCGCTCCGCGATGAAGAGTGGCCCCCGCTCGCTGCAACTGGAGAAAGCCCTCGCACAGAAACGAAGACCCAATACAGCCATAAATAAATAAATAAATAAATAAATAAATAAATAAATAAATAAATAAACCCAAAGTAAAAAAAAAAAAAAAAAGACTAAAAAAAAAAATATATATATATATATACTGATGCCCAGATCCTACCCCCAGAGTTTCTTACCAGACTGGTGTAGGATGTGGCCTCAGTGTTGGGATCTTTAAAACTCCCCAGGTGATTTTAATGCATAGAGGGCCACTAGGGGTAGATGATGTTGGTCTTCGAACTGGGCAAAAATGTTTACAATTGATGAGATCACAAGGTCCCCGAAACAACTGAGTTGGGCAATGACACAATGTAACAGTTTCTGTGTTCCATAGAGAAGGTATAGGTGGGTGTATGATACATCTTGACATCATTACACTTTTTTTCTCCCGTCTGCTTCAGGGTGTTCAAGAAGGTTTCTATTGAACTGGTTGTGGGTCCACATAAACATCAGTTGCTTCAGTCCTGCCTTTTCATCTTAGATCCTCTGACCTTGGTCATCAAAATCTTTTCACACCCTCAAAATCTTTCATTTAGCAGTCATTCTCAAATCCATTCTAAGGATACAGCACTGTGAAAATCAGGGTACTTTTTACAGAGAACAATGACATAGTTGCCACAATGAATACTATTGTTACAAATGAGGGCAAAAACTCTTGTGGAACCAACACTAGAGGTGTGTTAGTCTACATATTCCACAAAGAATAATTCCTAAGATATTTCAGAGGTCATGTTTTACCAGGGTAATATATATGACAGAGCCTTCTCATCAAATTTAGTGCAAAATCTGAGTCTACTGAAACCTTAGGCTATGTTGTAGGTTTTGCCACAATTTTCATTCTCAGGAATAAAACATTCATTGAGTTGAGTCCATATAATGCACATAAACCATTATATCATTCATTAAGTCATCATCGTGAAATATTTCTCTTACAGGAGGTTGTTTGTGGTAGGAAAATAAATATGTTGCCTTTTTTTAAAATATAGTTAAGCACCAGAATTTGCATTTCTTTTTATGGCTACAATTTTGTCACTAGCAAAAAGAAAGTAATATATTTTCTTGAAGATCCAGGCTTAATATATTTATTTTAGTGAATATATCAAACAAGTATTTAAGACTATGTACTTGGATAATGACTTGTGTGGTCATTAAGGTAAAAATGAATATGTAAAAATAAGAAAAAACAGCATTTTTCAACTTGTAGTTTGAACCCACTTTTGAGTATGCGGGCTCAAACAGCTCATGCCTTTTACAGCAGTGATGTTCTGTCACATTTACCATGGATTTATATTTAACTATATGCTCAAGATAGCAGAATGTATGACAAACAGATGTCTTCATAAGATTTTCCCAAGACTATTTGATTTACTTCCACGTATAGTCTCTTGCTCATGAGATATGATATTGCCAATAGGTTATTATTTAGTATGGCTCTTAATTACATAAATCATTGCCTTTTTTTTTTTTTTTTTTTTTAATTTTTTGGTCGCACCACATGGCACACGGGGTCTTTAGTTCCCTGACCAGGGATTGAACCCTTACTCCCTGCAGTGGAAGCACGGAATCTTAACCACTGGACTGCCAGGGAAGTCCCTGCTCTTTTATTATTGCTAATTTTGACTTACAGAACCTAACTGCAAATGATAAATTCTTGTCGAGGAAATCAAATGGTAATTCTGAAGATCTTTATCATATGGCTCTTGATCCGGCTGGTAGTTTATGATTCCTTTTTTGTTTTCCTTTTACATACAACCTAGAGAGGTTCATAACAGTCTTAAAAATTCACACATAGAAATCCAGGGAGTTTTCTCCATACTTCCTTTTAACAGCCTTTCTGCTGCTAGAAGGCATATTTAATGATTTACTTGCCAAAGACAATTCCCTTCAAATACATTTACAGGATTGCTCACCTTGCCATCATGAAATGATGGCTTCTCTGCCTCATAACCCTTTCCCTCCATCATCAAGTCAATTTTGCTACCTAAATTTTCTTACTGTTACTTGTTAAAATTCAAAGCCACAAGAATGCTGTGCTTACAAATAAATACCTTTGAACAAACAACCCACAGAAAAGTTATATTTCATTTAATTATAACAATTCTAAGATTTTCAGAGAGGTTAGGCTTAATACAGGTTTAACCTGTAAAACACAACACAAACTCATAATTACATGTGCCCCCAAACTGAAAGCTGGCAAAACGACACAATGAGCTCTTGGAGTTTTTGTCACTATTTATCTGCAGTTTGCTCATTCACTTTGTTCTCTCCTAGCATTGGCAAGAGATAACAACGGTTTCCGAAAGAAATGATCAGAGAAAGACTTCCATTCCTTAATTCAGTTTTGAGTACGAATTAGGTGGAATAGGTCATTATGTGATCTGAGAAGCAGGACACTTCTCTCCCCTGATGTGTGAATGTGTATATTTACTGTGTGCTGAGCACCATGTTAAGGGTTTCAGTGGCTGTATTTTTGAGACACAGACACTGCTCTGTCTCACACCATACGTGACCTGAAAAAGTCACCAATCTCTACGTCTCAATGTCCTCATTTGAAAATGAGGATGATGCCAGTAATTAAATAAGCTATGACTTCCTGCACTCCATATGTGTCAGCTATCTTAATATTTAAATTACCATATCCTAAAAGATATATATTATTAGTATCTATTAGAAGATTTTTTTTTAAGAGGCAGGAGAAACTGAGGCTTGGAGGAGTTACATAACCTATACTAGGTTACTTAGCTAATCAACACATGCAAACCCAGGTGAGAGAGCTGGGAATTCATGTCCCTCAGCCTCTCGGGCACAGGCAGGTGCAGAGCCCCAGGCAATGAGCTCTGTTTCTTCACTGAGGCCTGGCTACCATACTTGGGCACGACCATACTTGGGCTCTTCTCCAAAATGGCATTCCCAGTGCTTTGGTTAATGAGAAGGTTGAGTCCTGAAAAATTATTATGTAAGAGCTGCCCTGGGAGGGGAACTCTCAGCATGGAATCAGGACCAAGGTGACGTGGCAGTTACGGTTTGCCTGGGCTGCCAGAAATCATAGTTCTCTCAGACATAACAGAGAAAACCAAGGCACGTGGTCACCTCCACAGCAGTACATGGACTCGGTCTCCCTTTCAGGCCAGTGCCGTTCTGCTCCACTGTCTCATCCTGACAACCTTCCCATGAAGTCCTGAAGTGCAAGACCTCCTGCTTCGGCTCCCCCTGGTCTCCAGCCCCCAGCTCCCTGGCCCCCAGCCCTAGCAAAGGTGCTATTTTCCAGCACCTGCTTGGGAACTAGAGATTGGGACAGGGAGTAGCTTCAGCCTGTAATCCCCATGGCCAGTGAATAAGATAGAGGTCCAGATAGTCCAGTTTCAAATCCTTGAGGGTCTTCTGACAGGCTTCCCTCACTAGATGCTTCTCCAAGAAGGTGGGCCACAACTGCAGAGAGCACAGCATTGAGGTGTCAGCACTGGACAAAGAAGGGGCCATATCATACTCGCTCTCCCTGCTTTTTGACCTTCACCCTGATCTAACCCGGGGGCACGCTGTTTACAGCACAGTTGGTTAAGATGCACGATCCAGGGATCCAAGGTCACCAGGTCGCTCAGGAAGTCAATGACCTCTCTTAAGTGTCGAGGGCAAGTTATCTTTTCAACTCTCCTGGTGTTCTATGTACCTCTTACATTGCATAGCATATTTGGGCATGGATTCAGTGTTTGTTTACATGTACCTTTCTCTTCCTCAGCTGTAGGCTTTCTGAAGTCAGGAATTGCAACCAGCTTTTAAGTTCTTAAGCCTTTGGGAGCAGGTGGTCCTCTCTCTGCTCTCCCATGTGTCCAAGCCCACGGGCTCCAAGTGATGACTCAGTAAGGAGTTTATCCAGACTCAACCACTGCATACAGTGGAGTCTATTTGTCCCCCTATAGATACATGCACTTTCCAAGTACCTGTAACTGGTGCCTTTTAGCAAGTTGGATATAATACAGATTCAGTGATTCTCAACCCTCTCTCACTCAATCCCCCCACCTTTTAAATAACATTTTGTAACTTGCCTTTTACTAGACTGAACTAAAATGAAATTCATATATGACAATAAAAAACGCTCCCACCATTTTCCAAAATACCTGCTGGCTGAGAACGTCTGGGCCACAACCACTGAGACCGCAGTGCTGAAAGGTGGAGCTTCAGGATCCATTTCTGACTGCAGCCTTAGCTTTTAACTGCCACGGGGCAGATGGAGCCCACTGATGGGGAACGGGGACGCTAAGGGCACTGCCATGGCTCCGTGGAGCCACCCCCACAAAGGGAAAACCCAGTCGAGATGGGTAGGGTAGCAGCAGCGTCTCTGCACACCAATACTGGGCTAGAGTGTGGATGTTTGTATCCAGGGATGTTATAAAGGCAGCGGGGGGAATGAAGACGGCTGGGGGAAATGACCAGAGTACTTAGAGCAAAGGCTGGCAGAGTTCCGGGTGCTGACCAAATCTAATACTTCCGCCTGCCTTGAAGTGCAGTCCTCCCACCTCCTGCTTCACAACCTTCTCTCAGATCTTCTCTTGGATGGCTTCCCCCACCTCATGCTCGTTCTCGTAGGCATAAACACAGTCCAAGTGGTGACATCCTACGTCAGTGGCCACCTTCACAGCCTCTCTGACTTTGCCCGGGGTAGACCAGAAGGAAAAAGAAAAGACCATCATAGACTCTTATCCCCAGACCACCTTCAGCAGGCTCTCCTATACAGCCCAGCTTCTCCAAACCAAGGTTTCCCTGGGGTCCCCTTTTCCAGGGGACACCTGGGAAGAAAACGTGCTTTGGAAAACTTTTAAAGGAAAGTGAATTAACTTTATGATTATAGCCTCCTGTTGTATCCTAGCTCAAGCCCACTCCCTTCTAATCCAGGTTCACCCTCCAGCCAGGAAATGTCTCCAGGTATGTGGAAGAGACTGCAAACTCCTAATGACCAGGCTGAAGACTGGATTTTGAAGTAACTCAAAGGAATATTCAGAGAGAGAAAATGGTCATTACTGCATAAATCCAGGCTCATCGCATACTAGGTGTGTGGCCTGAGCAGATTACTTAACTTCTCTAAACCTAGTCTACAAAATAGGAATAATAACAATAGCACTTGCCTCATGAGGTCATTGTGTTAAGGGCCACAATGAATGTCGTTTGCAGCACAGCACTGGGCACACACCTAAGGGTCAATGGATGCAAGGCATTATATAACTGTTGTTTCAGAAAAAGGAGAAATAGAAAACCTTGTAAGAACGGGGTTTATTCCTCCCCCCCACCCCCACAAGGCAAGAAAGACAGAAAGAAAAAGAAAGAAAGAAAGGAAAGAAAGAAAGAAAGAAAGAAAGAAGGAAAGAGAAAGAAAGAAAGGAAGAGAAAGGAAGGTAGAAAGAAAGGAAGAAAGAGAAAGAAAGGAAGAAAGAGAGAAAGGGAGAAAGGAAGAAAGAGGAAGAGAAAGGGAGAAAGAAAAGAAAGGAAGAAAGAAAGAGAAAGGAGGGAGGGAAGGAAGGAAGGACGGGAGGGCATTAAAAATACCACATTCTGTCTAATCTAGCAAAGCCAAACAATGAAAAAAAAGTACTTAATACTGATCTTTCACAAAATCTTTTTCAAACCTCTTCTATCATCATGAAATAATAAACACATTCAGAAGCATCCCTGGGGACTTCCCTGGTGGTCCAGTGGTTAAGAATCTACCTACCAATGCAGGGGATGTGTGTTCCATCTTGGTTGGGTAACTAAGATCCCACATGCTGTGGGGCAAGTAAGCCCGAGCGCTCTAGAGCCCGCGCTCCGGAACCAAGAGCCCGCGCTCCGGAACCAAGAGCCCGTGCACCGCAACCTGCATGCCCCAACTAAGACCCAAAGCAGCCAAATAAATAAGTAAAAATAAAAGAAAGAAGCATCCCTGGATGCCCCTCCCAATCACTACACCCCACTTTACCTTCACTGGTAAACATAAGCCATAAAAAGTACATCATCCCTACACCTTGAAAATGTTTCCCTTCATAATCCTTACATCTAATTCTGAAATTCTGAAAATAATTTTTTGGGTAAACTTTTTATTTATTTATTCCAGTGAAAAATCACTTATTAGAGTAGATCCAGTATTGCTTTGTAGGGCTAGAAGAAGAAATATTGACGAAGCATAGTTGAATTTAGTAATCCAACTTTTAAGTTGTCTTTTCAAAAGTAATTATTGTACAAAAATAAAGACCAAAAGTATATGGTATCTTCGATAAATACTTGGTATCAAATACTTGGCATCACATTAATTATATCTTTATACAATACTGCTTTGAGTGCTATATTCTTTTTTTTTTGAATTTTTGAATTTTATTTATTTTTTTATACAGCAGGTTCTTATTAGTTATCCATTTTATACATATTAGTGTATATATGTCAATCCCAATCTCCCAATTCATCTAGCTTTATTTTTTTTCAGATTAGTGGGGTTTTTAAAATAAATTTATTTAGTTATCTATTTTTGGCTGCGTTGGGTCTTCCTCACTGTGCGCCGGCTTTCTCTAGTTGCCGCGTGCTGAAGCTACTCTTGATTGTGGTGGGTGGGCTTCTCATTGCGGTGGTTTCTCTTGTTGCGGAGCACGGGCTCTAGAGCGCAGGCTCAGTAGTTGTGGCACATGGGCTTAGTTACTGTGTGGCATGTGGGATCTTCCAGGACCAGGGCTCAAACCCGTGTCCCCTGCATTGGCAGGCGGATTCTTAACCACTGCGTCACCAGGGAAGTCCCCTTTTTGGGTAAATTTATACGAGGTGAACAGATTCACTGGAGATCTGGAAGCAATTATTTGTTACATCTGTGTCAAAGTCAAAGCTCTGATTTGGAGAAAAGCAGCCCTGTTCAAGCAAGAGAAGCTGCGATGAATCAAGCTGGAATTAATCTACTCACCCAGATTATCCGAGAGAGCTTCCTGAGAATGACCCAGTCCCGGGACTAGGAGGGAGCCTACCTGCAAAGCCAAGAGAGGAGATGAGAAAACCAGGTGCAGAGAAGGACAGAGTCAGAGGAGAAAGACTCAACAGAGGGACAAGAGAGAAGAAGGTAAGTAGAGAACTGGAACTAGTTAGTTTGGCGCCATCACGGACGGAAGTGAGAGCGAAGGCAGTTAGAAAGTGATGGGAAGACACTTTAAACTTATCCTAAGAGAGGCTCGGGAATCTGCTTCCCTGAGCACTGGGAGTGCCTTTCTGGGTTTTGCCAGCTCACTCTAGCAACACCTGGGGAACCCGAGCTCCCTGACTCCCAGCCCAGGCGCCCCTCTCTCTGGGACCACCCTCCCTGTGGTCGCAGCCTTCTCAGACTCTACGATGCTCTGGAGATTGTTAAAGAACAGGTTCCAACTCAGTAGCCTGGGGTGGGGCCTCAGCTTCTGATTCTCAGCACTCTCCCCGGGAGTGCTGATGCTGCCCGGGCAGGTTCCACCCTAGGCAGCGTGAAGTGCCAGAGCCTCCCGAGCCCTCCCAGCCCCTCCTCCCAACCCCCCAGGCCACAGCAGCCAACCCAGGGCCCTCTAAGTGTCCCAGAGCCAGGGGGAGTTGAGAGGGAAAGGCTGCTGAGAGAGAAAGTGCCCAGGAAAGCAAGTGTGTTTTTTAGTCCCCAAACTGCTTAAAACTTGATACTTGCTAGCAAAGCTCTCACCGCTGCTGGAAAAAGCCGGTCTTGGAGCTTTGCAGCCTGAATCAGCCCTGAGAAAGCAAAGCAACCTCGGTCCTGCCTCCAGGGCCCAACATTTACCTCTCCAAACCCTTGCCTCTGAGCTTTCCCTACTGACAGGAGAAAATGCCCAAAGCCCCTCGAGGGAAGTAGGTGTCCAAATCCTTGCATACATTCCTTCCAGGTGCCCAGGCCCAAGATGGGCAGCTTGGCCTTAGTACTGAGCTCCGCAAAGGTTGCCATGGTGAGTGCAAAATAGGCGTGAGTGAGCAGATTAATTGTCTTCTGCCCCGCTTAATGGTGCTGACTCTGGCTGCAGAGGGAGGAGCTAGAGGCTGGGTGTGGGCAGACACTTCCAACCCTGGAAGGAACAGGAAAGTCCTTTCAGCCTTTTGTAATACTGATTCATGTGAATGAACTTCAAATATTGCAACCTTGTGTCCAGTTCTCCCTGATTCAAAATGCATGGATTATTTTATGAGAGTGACACTTAGAGATTTTATCCATTTTTATTTTCTTTTGCTAGTTTAATAAATGGAAAATAAAAAAGGTGCATGTATTTTAATTTGTTCCTATCTAACTGCTCAACAGTTGTAAATTTTTTCGCCTCAGAACATGGAAATTACAGAAGTATAAGAATATGTTTATCTGTTAACCACCTGGACAGGATGCTAATACTCTTCGTATATTTATTTAGTGATTCTTGTCACTTCCTTAAAGAAAAAAAACTTTGTGATAACAAAATGATATATGCTCATTATAGTAAAACTAGAAAATGTAGATTATAAGTAAGGAAATATTAATCATCCATATTCTCACCACTCATGATACCATTACAAGAGTGCTGTTTCTGTGCATATATATACAGGGAAAAGAGGAAGGGGCTACGTGCTGAGGAGATGCTTGTGGGGTGTGTGATCAGCTCATGGACATTCTTCTGATAGGTTGGTGGTGAGGAAATCGGGAGTCGACATCATCAACCTTATTGGTTCCAGCTGGTCTAGGGTCTCCGTGCTTGTGGGCGGCATACAATTAACTTCTTACACTTGATGGGGGTTTCAGTATCTGGAAAAGAGCTTGAAGGACCTGGCTCAGAACGTTATCTATAGCCCTTGAGGAGGAACTAAAGGTCCTTGACTTTGTTAAATGGTTAAACTATTATTATTGTTTCTTGCTTGACTATTTTCCTTTCTGCATCTTCTCACTTCTCTGATTAAATTTATTCTTTGGCTAAAGTTCTTCTACTGACAAGGGGCAGGCAGAGGACATGGGGGGATGTCAGTTCCAAGAAGGCCCCATAGGGTCGTGCTCAGTTACACATATAGTTTTAAACTTAGGACCACAAAATAAACTTTTCTATACGTTCATAAATACTCTTCTTAAAATTGTTTTTACATCAAACATTTTTAGTTGTTGTAAAAAATTCTGTTTTATGGTTATAATGTACTCAATCATTCTCTCTATTCTTAGACATTTAGTTTATTTCTAGTTTGCTTCTATTATAAATAATATTTCAAGGAATAGCATTGTGAGTAAAGCATTGGACACATTTTGATTAATTTTAGGCTTGCTCTCCAGAAGCAGGATTATGTGGTCAAAGGAAATTTGTTTTAGTTTATCATGTGAAATGTGGTTCAAAATTGAGGTGTTTTTTTTTTTTTGGCATTACCATTTATAGAATAACACACACTACTGTTTGTGATGTTTCAGTAATTATTGACAACTTTCATTTTTTAATATTATGTTCTTTGTAAAATATAAAAAGAAAAATCAGTAGAGAATGCAGAATAGATTAAGTAAGAAAATAAAACCCATCCATAGTCCCACATGTAGAGGTGATTATTGTTAATATCTTCAGGCATCTGTGGATACCCTGTTGAGTTGGGACGTCCCAAAGCAGAGGAGAAATGTGCCTCGTTTCCCGGCGTGAGGCTGTGGAGAAGACACCAAGTCTAGGATGGAATCTCCTGGTTCCCAAAACCTGGTTCCCTGTTTCTCGTGGATCGCCACACCCACAGGAGGTGTCCAGGTGAGTGGGCCTGAGGTAGTCTCAGGGTGTCCCATGAACCCCAGCCCAGTGCTGGGAGAGCCAGCCGGGTTACTGACGTCCACTGGCAAAGTTGGCTGAAAGGAAGTGTAACCGAGCAAGTGGGGCTGTTGCCCTGTGTAACAGCAAGACCAAAAGAGGCAAAGGTCTTTTGCAGAAAGAGAAAAGCTTTATTGCAGGGCAGCCAAGTGAGGAGACAGGAGGCATAGCTCAGCTCTGTCTCCCCGATGAGCTTTTGAGTGGGGTATTTATCGTGGAAGTAGGGAGCAAGACAGGGAGGGGGTTCGGAAATGATTGGTGGAAAGTAAGAGGAAGTTTCAGGAGTCCTCTGTGCAGGTGTGACTGTCCTTCATGTTGCTTCATGAGTGGCATGTGCAATATCGGGAGAGTTCCACATGTTACGCTTGGTAGATTTTCAGCATATGATGTCCAAATTTCATGATCAATCATTCTAGTCCCTCAGTGTGCCTGTGTGATGCTCAGTGGAAGGGGCTGTTAGTGCTTCCATACCTGGTTTCCCTGGTACTCTGCAAGACAAGCTTGGGGGTCTCTGTTAATTATTTTGTTTCTACCATATAGGCCTTGAGTGTGTAAGTTACAGGGTAAGGTTTCAGAAGGAGCGTGAGCCCCTGAACATCTCAAGGCTGAGGCTGTGAAAGCTGTGACGTGTACAAGTTCATCCTGCACATTATATTCAGGGGAGCTGGATGGAGGTTATAGAGTGGGCTGTATGGCTAGGGATTTGATGGGGATAAGGACATCTTGGATGACTGCACAAAGGGATGGATGATCACCCCTAAGCACCAGGTGTATGAGTCACATCTCAGGGGAAGCCAATGTATAGATGGTGATCCACACCAGGTACCATTCCCACTCTGTTGGGATTTTGCAAGTCTCCCCTAAACCCTGCTGATACCTACAGAGAAGGAATCCTAAATGTAGTAGATTTTAATCCTGAAATACAAGGAAATCAAAGTAAAGACTTTGACCTAAAGGCGAAAGTCAGTGTAAGCTGGAGGTGTAACACAGAAAATTTTCCAAAGTGGATATAATCAGCCAGAAGCAGTTGCTTGCAGCCCATTTTTTAGTTCATGCCATCAGAAATTCATTTCAAACTCATTTATAAAAAAAAAGTAAGTTTTAGTTCTGTGACGAACTGAGGAATATCTGCTTCAGAATTTATCTCACAGGAAGAATGACCCAGGCACAAGTCTTACCTAGCTTAAAACAAACAAACAAAAAAAAGCCTTCATTGTCAGGTGAGGAGAGAGGTGATTCTGATTATGGTTTGCTATTGTTGTTATTACTGTTAACAGGCCTGTGCTACATAATATTACATGTATTTGCTCATTTGCTCATTTACTCTTCCAGTAGCCTCATGAGGTAGATACGTTTATTATCCCCATTTCATAGATGAGGAACTGACACATCGAGATGTTAAGTAATTTGTTCAAGGTAAATGGTGGAGCTGGGATTTGAGTACAGATTATTGGGCTCTAGAGCCATTTATTTGTTTGTTTATAGTTAGGTGCTGTGCTAAGTGCCATACACATTCTCCAATTCAATTGTCACCGTGCTATAAGGTAGATATGATTATTAATCCCATTTTATACCAAGGAGAAAACTGAGAATTACAGAGGTACAAGGTCAACTGGAAAAGCCAAGATGCAAACAGGCCTTCAGAGTCCAGAGGCTCCACGACTAACTCTTGTGCTATTCTGCTACCCTCACGCCCCAACCCCTGTATTCCACTTATTGCTACCCCTATAAACAAACACCAAAGAAGGAGAGAGACTGTAGCATCTGGTGGGGGATGGCACTGGGGATTCTTGGGGACACGATAACTAGTGGAGGTGGCTGACATGCCCAGAAGTGGTGCCAACACGTGCAGATTTTACACACTCATTGGACGGAGTGGTGGTTCCTGGCAGACGGCAGATGATGGTCAACAGGATGTGTCCACGAGCATGAGAAGGGTATTCTCTGCTGTATTAGTTATCTGCTGCTGCACGATAAATTATCCCCAAACCTAATGGTTTAAAGCAACAAACATCTATTTTCTCATGGTTTGTGCGGGTTGATGACTTACAGTGATCCATGACCAGCAACCCAGACGTCCAAACTGATCAAGCACGTATTCAACTTTGTAATTTAGGAGAAATGAGTCATCTAGAGCATAAGAGAAAACATATTTGGGGAAAAGATTGCCAGAACAGGAGAAGGCTCTCAAGGTTCATTTCTGCTTCCCAGAAAACCATGTTCTCATGAGAAGGGGTCCTCAGGTATGGGGGTCCCGATAGTGTAGGAGGAAATCAACTGTATTGGATTCCTGACTTTTGTCTTTGTTTCCATAAAAAATACACATTTCTAAATATCAGTGTATGTTTTCTCATTCATGTGTTTCTGGGGGGTCAGGTGCATGAACTGACTCCATGGAATATGAACATCATTGTTTCATACAAAGCCCTCTTTGTCTGTTGGATTTACATATTTATCCTGTTTTATTTCTATTGCTCATGCTCAGGCCATCATGCTAACATATTTGGTCAATGCTTTCATAACGCTTATTGGTATGGAGTGTGCCTGTGTTTGGAGTTTATGTAAACAGTGTTGTGTTATGCACATTTAGTCCACACGGTTCTCCACCCCGTGCATTCACCACGTTATGCCTGCAAACTCCATCTTTATCCAGGTAAGGACACCTTTCTTCTCAAGAAGGAAGACAACCCAAATGGTAGACGATCCCCTGAGAAAGTCTGTCAGGCAAGGGAGAAATCAGATAGAAGAGGAACCACCCTGGAGAAGGAGAGAAGGAGAGGAGGGATGCAGTCAGCATGATGCCGAGTGCTTTTGTGCAATTTTCCCATTTAACATCCAAAGTAACTTTACTGAGTAGACATGATTATCAACCTCCTACGATAGAGGAGGGGGCTCAGAGAGGTTAGGTAAACTGTTCAGGTCAGTCAGTTTATCTGAGGGGACAGTTTGTCACCTTAAAAGTCACACAATTAATAAGTAAAAGATCTTTGCTATAGACCCAGATTAGCCTTTTTCTAGAGCAGTGTTTCTTGACCTTGGCTGTACAATAGCATCACCTGGAAACTTCTAACTGCAGACGCCTATGACCTCCCACCTACACGCGCCCGCACTCACACAAGACATTCAGATTTAACTGGACTCGGGTAGAGCCCAGACACTGACTTTTTTTTTTTTTTTTAGCCTTAAGTATTAATAGATATTTGGTTGAAGTTTAACATACCCTTCAAGACCAGTGCTCAGAACCTGGGCATAGGCTGATGAATTTCACACAGTGAACACTCCCACGTAACCACACCCATAGCAAGCAACTGAACATTACAGACACAGAAGCCCCCTCACGCCACCTCCCCAGACCCTCAAGGACAGCCATTCTCCGGACTTCTAACACCATAGAGCAGTTGTGCCTCGTTTTGAACTTTACTTACATGTTTTAATGGAACCGTACGTTGTACATTCTTGTGTGTCTGGCCCCTTTCACCGAAAAGTATGCTTGTAAGATTCATCCATGTTGCTGGATGAAGTTGTAGTTTGTTTATTCCTATTGTTGTGTAGTATTCCACTCTATGACATCTTGTTCCACGATTGATAAGCATTAGGATTTTTCCAGTTTGGGGATATTATGAAGTAGTGATGCTTTAAACAGTCTTGTATGTGTCTTTTGGTGAATATTTCTGGTGGATATTTACATGGGAGTGGAATTGCTAGTCTGAGGGTAAAACACTAGCATTGTAAAAAGCTCTCTGGGGGATCCTAAGGTGCCCTAAAGGTGGAGAAACCCTTCTCTCCACTAGAGATTATACCTTGAGCACCATGAAGATACAGTAAGTTCCTTACATACGAACCTTCAAGTTGTGAACTTTCAAAGATGCAAACGTGGAGCTTATTAATGAAGACCTGATGGAACTGGAGGCCCAGAGAAAGGATGAAGAGAGACAAGAGAAAGAAGTAACTGAAGAACCGAAGAGATTCACAATGCAGGAAATGGCAAGGGGACTTTCTTTATTTGAGGAGGCACTGTTAGTTTTTGAGGCACAGCACCCGAACGTAGACAGTACACGAAGGTTGCAGCAGCTGTTTAGAATGCAATCCAGTGCTACCGTGTTGTCCGTGGCGAGAAAAAAAGAGCTACTACCCAGACATCACTGGATCATTTTTTCAAGAGGGCAGATAGTATTGAATCCAGCAAGGAACCAGAACCTGTGCCATCAACATCAGGCATGAATGAAATTGCAGCTTGCCCTCCATCTCCTATTGCTGACGATCCTTCAGCTCTGCCATCTCCCACCTCCTCTCCCTCCTCCAGTCAGTAACTCTTCTTGCCTGTTCACTCGATGCCAGCCCCTGTATGCCAGCTGTTGTACTGTACTACTGTACTACTCAATGTACTGTACTGTAAGATTAACAATGTTTTCTTTATTTTTTGTTTGTTTTTATGTATTATTTGGGTGAAAAGTATTATAAACCTATTACAGTACAGTACTGTATAGCCGATTGTATTAGTTGGGTGCCTAGGCTAACTTAGACTTACGAACAAATTGGACTTATGAACGCGCTCTCTGAATGGAACTTGTTAGTATGTTGGGGACTTACTGTATTTCTTACAATACGATCTACCAGTCACTGGCACCTAAACCAACTCAAATTCTTGTTTAAAATGAAGATTCCTGCATCCACTGAACCAAAATGGGGAGGGGGGAGGTGGTCCTTGGGAATCTACCTTTTTAACAACCCCCCCAGGTGATTCTTACACACATCTAAGTTGGAGAACCACTGTATTATATCATATTGCAAAGAAGTCAGATCAGACCCAGTAGTATTTCTCGACCCAAGATCTTTTGAAACCGATGAAAACGCAACAGCTAAATGGAATGATGGTTTTAATTGCCTTCAATGAGGATTTATGGGTAAGACCCACTCCTCTCAGGCATTGTTAATTTTGAAAGTTTGCTACAAGAATGGAGATAAAGACGTTTATAAGCTTTTGTAACTCATGAAAGTACTCTTTGGTTGGATTGCTTATCTCTGGGGCTGATAAAATATGCTTCATTTACTCACATAAAATGAGAGGCATGAGATGGATCTAAGTCAAGGCTGTAGCATTCTTATCTGTGATGGACGAAGAACACACACAGGCTTTCTGCCAGGAATGATTTCCTGTTTGTGTGTGTGTGTGTGTGTGTGTGTGTGTGTGTGAAACACAAACAACCACCAGAAGTGCTTTCCAGGCCTGTTCAGTCTCGACCCAGCCAGAGAGGAGTCTTTCCCTCTGGCATCCCCACACCTTGAGAACAGGACTCTTCTGTCTCAGCTGGTCTCTGCTTCCAGGAATCCAGCTCCCGCCTGGACGTTCCTGTGTAATTGGTACTTAATGCCTTAGTTCCTCTGAGCCCAGCTTCTTATCCTACACAGAAAATACTCTAGCTTCCCACCCTCTGCCCCCAACCAGCCCCATTCTACTCCCACTCATGCAGTTCCTAATTTGCTTTTTACTTTTTTTCCAGTAGGCTGTTTGCCCAGGCTTCTTCAAGAACAACCCCAGGCCCCTTCTTTTCTTAACATCCCGGCTCTGTGTGAAGCTCTTAGCTCATTTCCAGCTGAGCCCCAGCCATGGAGCAGGCCCACACCCAAATTCACTGGGTATTATGTTTCACGCCCACACAGCAAGGACCTTAGTATAACATTTGTGGGCCCTGGACACTTGTGCCTTTATAAGCCCCTTCTCCCATCATATATTTTAAAGTATATTTTATGACTGAGGTGATATAAAGCCTGGATTTATGATTATATTGGGCTGGCCAAAAAGTTCGTTCGGGTTTCTCTCTAACACCTTAAGGGAAGATGTTACAGAAAAACCCAGCCCAATATATGTATTATTATATTCATGTTTTCCTCCTGAGTTTTAAAGAAATTAAAATTAAAACATCTTTGTGGGTCCCTAAAAAACATCATGGGCCCTAGACCCTGTGCCTGCTGGGCCTCATGGGTATGTGGGCCCTGCACGTAGCCCGTTCCAAGACGGGACAGCCTCTTCCTTTTCTTATGACATTTTTTTTTTCATTAATAGGGTTCATTTTGGGGGGAAGTTTTAGGTTTACAGAAATTATCCATACATTATTATTAACTAAAGTCCATAGTTTATATTAAGGTTCACTCTTTACGTTGTACGTTCTGTGGGTTTTGACAAATATATAACGACACATATCCATCATTAAAATACCATACAAAGTATTTTCACTGCCCTAAAATTCCTCTGTGCTCTGCCCATTCATCCCTACCCCTTTCCCCTTCAACCCCTGACAATCACTGATCTCTTTAATATCTCCATAGTTTTACCTCTTCCAGAATGTCATATAGTAGGAATCATACAGTGTGCAGCCTTTTCAGGTTGGCTACTTTCACTTAGAAATACTCATTTAAGTTTCCTCCATGTCTTTTCATGGCTTGATAGCTCATTTCTTTCTTCGCCAGTATCCATTATATGGGTATATCACAGTTTGCTTACCCATTCACCTATTGAAGGACATCTTGGTTGCTTCCAAGTTTTGGCAATTCTGAGTAAAGCTGCTGTAAACATTCATGTGCAGGTTTTTGTGTGGACATAAGTTTTCAGCTCATTTGGGTAAATACCAAGGAGCAAAATTGCTGGGTCATATGGAAACAGTATGCTCGGTTTTATTCTTATGATATTTATTTTTCCTGAAACCTTGTGTTTACTTTTTACACACCCAGCGCACCTGTCCAAGGTATCAAAACACCCGCTGTGATTTTCTCTGAAAAGTGTGTGCTTGCTCCCACAATAAGAAGCCTTTCCCCTCAGCCCCAGCGTTCCTTTTTGACTCCATCCTGCTGACAAGTGCATGGGACTTCTAACTACATGGCCTCTTTATTGCTGTCTGGGGGATGCTATTTCACTGATGAAAACAGGGGAGAAACAAGATCTAAAGGGCCCGTTTCTGTTCAGTCAGGTTTTTGCTAACAGACCTGAATTAAGTTTCAGAGCCCTAGATCACATGTGCAATAGAAGTTTCTATTTGTTCATGGTAAGGCAACAAAGTCAGTACAACTGGAAGTTGGAAAGGTGGACTTCTTTTGTGTAAAAGGATCTCAGCTAGAGGAGAGAGAGAGAAAGGGAGGGAGGGAGAAAGGAAGGGAGGGAAGGAAGGAAGGAGGGGAGAAAGGGACTCTTCTTGCTTTGTGATTGTTTCCACTGTGAAATGGAGTCTAGAAGAGGAGAGAGGAATAGCAGTGCCATCAGTGCTGAAGGTTGCAAGTCCAGGCTTAGTTGCGAGATGGCCAAATCCTGATCTAAGTCAGCTGTGACTAGTTGGGTAGTCAGCAATACAGAGGACATGACAGAGACTCATGGCATGGCACAGCATAGATTTCAGCCTGCGGGTAGGGAGGTCTTCTGTCTTTGTGTTCTCACTTGTTTGTGAGTTGGCTTTGATTGACTCTTCAAGTGAACATTAACCTCTAGACTGTGGATTATGACATAGCTCATTGGAGTCAATTGGCATGATATTTGCACCTATGAACGGAAAATCTTCAGACTCCATTAATGTTTGTTAAATTATCTACTTCAATATCAGGTAACATATGCATGTCTCATAACTGTGGCCACTGGGTTTTAGTAAAATCTCGTGAATCCACATAGGGGCATCTTACTGTCCCAGCACATAATGATGATATGGCAATGCAAGAATTATTGAATTAGTAAATTCTTTGTGACTCACAGAATACAGAAAGGTGTGTGATCCCTCCTGATATTTCTTCTAGAACCACTTAAACTATGAGCCAGTGAGAAGGGAGATCTTTATTGGATAACTGGGATTAGGAAGGTGTATCAGCTGTTTCTTCGTAAAATATGAGCTCTTTATAACAACAACCATTTATTTGCTCATGATTTTGTGGGTTGGCCACTTGGGCTGAAATCCGTCAGTAATCCTGTCTCTGCTCCACGTGGTTCAGCTGGGCTCACTCATGCGTTCAGCTTCATTTGGCTGCCGGCTGCCAGCGATGACGGCTGAGACCCCTCTCCACACATCCGTCATCCTCCAGGAGGCTAACTTGGACTTGTTCACGAGACAGCAGCATTTTAGGACCCATTCTTAGAACATCTGCAGTGTTAATTCTGCCACATTCTATTAATCAAAGCAGGTCACGGGGCCAACCCAGATTCAAGATGTGGGAAAACAAACTCCACTTCTTGTTGAGAGTTGTTACAAAGAATTTGTGGCTATTTTTGATCAATGCCAGGAGGTTTAGTAAGAGCTTTGATTAGGTACTTTCCAGCTTCATGGTTTTATACTTTTGAGAAACTGAACTCCTCTTTTATTTGGTCTGAGGAATATGTATTTATAATAAGTTTTACTTTGTGTAAAATAAATACAAGTTAAGAGAAAATTATTTTATAGAAGAATGAGTGAGGGGCAGTGACCATTTTTCACCCTCTGTAATATTCCCACATCAATGTATCCAAGAGGGAGAGGAAGCAGCAACTCATGTGTCTGTTAGAAACAAGGAGGAAAGGAACAGTTCCAAGAATGGTGAGACACAGAACTTTCTGGGCAGAGGAATAGTATAAGCCAAGGTCCTGCGGTGAGAGACACTGAAATTCATTGGAGGAAGCCAGTGTGTGGACGCTCCAAGAGCAGAGCTAAGGATGAAGCCAGAGAAGTATAAAGAAACCAGATGGTCCAGAGCCACGAAGTCATGTTCACAGAGGTAGATTTATGATGAAACTTAAGTTTCAGTTGCTCTTATCTTTTTTCTCAATAGACATTTTTATTTATTATTTTTTCAGATTTATTGAGGTATAATTGACAAGCACAGTTATAAGATATTTAAACTGTACAACATGACAGTTTGACATACGTATACATTGTGAAAGGAGTCTGCTCATTGAGTTAGTTAACATATCCATCATTTCACATATTTACACTTTGTGTGTATGTGTGTGTGTGTGTGTGTGAGAGAGAGAGAACATTTAAGTTCTATTGTCTTAGCAAATTTCAATTATACAACACAGTGTTATCAACTATAGTCACCACGTTATACATTAGATCATCAGACCCTATTCATCTTTTTTTTTCACTCAAAAAATGTTTATTGTTATTTTTAAGTAAGCTAAAAATGCTTGTGATAAATGCTAAATTGAAAATGCACAGGTTTCTGGGGTAGACAATTCTGGGGCAAGGAGCTGTTACATATCACATAAACCTACAGATATTTTTAATTGGAGGAATTTTTTTAAAATTACTATCAATTCAAAAGAGAGCAAGAAAGACCAAAGAGAAAAAGTGGAACTAATAGAAAACAAAAAATAAGATGATGAAAATAAAACCAAAATAGCATTATTAAAATAATCATGACTGGTCTAAAAAACTCAGATATATCATGTTTAAAAGTGCCAACCCTGGAACATAAGACTGTATATACAAAGGTTCTAAATAAAATTATAGGAAAATATATATCAGAACAAAGCATACAAAGGAATGAGCTAAAGTCTTTCACAAGGATGCAATAATCAAAATCCAGAATATGGGGAGGTGTATAGGAAAAACAAGACAGTTTTCAATAAATAAAATCCATGGAAAAAAAGAAGTTGGGAGCAGACATCTTAGATTAAAAGAGACATGAGAGATATATTAAGCTATTGCAGTAAAAGGATCTTGTTTGGAGGATTTGAGTTCAAACTAAGCATTTTAAAAGATGAGACAATAAGTGATATTTGAACAATGATGGATATTTGATGATGTTAAGAAATTCAGACCTTATTCATCTTATAACTGAAAATTTGTACCCTTTTAATAACTTCTTCCTAATTCTCCCACCCCCCAGTGCCTGGCAACCACCATTCTATTCTGTTTCTATGAGTTTGGCTTTTCTCATAGATTCCGTATATAAGCGATACCATGCAGTATTTGTCTTTCTCTGTCTTATTTCACTTAGCATAATGCCCTCAAGATCCACCCTTGTTGTTGCAAATGGCAGGATTTCCTTCTTTTTAAAGCTGAATGGTGTTCCATTTCATGTATGTACCACATCTTTATCCACTCATCTGTTGACATACACTTAGGTTGTTTCCATACATTGGCTATTGTGAATAGTGCTGCAATCAGCATGGGAGTACAGATATACTTTTGAGATCCTGTTTCCATTTTCTTTGGATATATACCTAGAAGTGAGATTGCTGGATCATATGATAGTTCTATTTTTAATTTTTGAGGCGCCTCCATTTCCTTTTCTATTTGGCTGAACCTATTTACATTCCCACCAACAGTGTACAAGGGTTCCCTTTCCTCCACATGCTCACCTTGTGTCCTGTCTTCTTGATAATAGCCATGGTCTCTTTATCTTTGATTTTTGATAGGTTAATTATAATATGTCTTAGAGAAGGTCATTTTGCATTGAGATAAGGGGTGATTTATTAGCTTCCTGAACTTGGATGTTCATGTTTCTCCTCAGGGTGGGGAAGTTCTCAGCAATTATTTCTTGAAATAAACTTTCTGCTTCCTTCTCCCTCTCTTCTCCTTCTGGAAACCTGATTATTCTGATATTTGTATGTTTCATTGAGTCCCATAGATCATTCTTTGCTCTTTTTCATTCACCCTTCTTTGTTCCTCTCTGGGTTATTTAAAAGTTCCTGTTCTCTAGGTAACTTATTCTGTCTTCCTTTTGATCTACTCTATTGCATTTTTCATTTCACTCATTGAACTCTTCAGCTCCAGAATTTCTGTTTGGTTCTTTTTTTATGATTTATATCTCTTAGTTAAATTTCTCACTTTGTTCATGTATTTTTTTCCTGACATCATTGAATTGTCTTTCTGTTTCTTGTAGCTCATTTACTTTGTCAGAACAGCTATTTTTAATTCTTTAGCAGCTAGATCACAAGATTTTGTGCCTTTGAGCTCGGTTATTGGAGGATTATTGTTATTTTTTGGTGCAACGTTTCCTTGATTCATCGTGTTCCTTATAGCTTTGCATTGCTGCTTTTGCACTTGAAGTAGCCGACTTCTCCTCAAAGCTTTACTAGTTGCCTTCAGATGGGGTGTATTTTTCATTGGGGCTATTACATCTGGGGTTTTCTGTCTGCCTTGATATGGATCTACCTGCTCCACACATCTTGCTTTCTTTTGTGGCAGGATTCTTAAGCTTTTCTGTCTTCTCTGGTTCTTAAAACTCACCTGGCTGGCTGCTGAAACCTCTCTTGTTTTCCAGAAGGTGGCGCTATAGCTCAAGTTTGTGGCTTCTCCCTTGCCCACAGATCCTGGTCTGTTTTTCTGATAGCACTGCTTCTACCAGACTCTCTCGCCGCCACCGCACTCAGAGCCAAGCCAGCAACAGAGTGAGGGGAGGTGTGTGTTTAGTCTTGGGGCCTTGGGGTGCCTGTGGCTGGTGGAGAGATCCTCAGGGGAGGTGCTCCCAGTGGCTTGTGGGCGAGCTTCCTGCTGGAGTCCGGAGCTCGGTCAGCAGCAATTGCATCCCTTAAATGACCTTTGATGTTTTCATCTGCCCCTTTCCTGATCTCCTCCCTCCCACCCACTGTGGAGGTCCTGCCTCTGTGCACTGGGCACTTCTGGAGAGAAATGGGTTTCTCCAGCTGTGTTCCTCACAGCTGGGGGTAGCTGGGCACTCACTCACTACTCCCCTTTCCCCGTGGGAGAGATCCCCGAGGGATAGCTCAGCCCCTCACTGTGTTGTCCTGGGGGGGAGAAGCAGCTCTGGCAAAGTTCCTCTTTCCCTCTCCACTGTGTACAAACTCATATATCTTTTTTTCTAACAGCATGCTGGAATCTCCTCTTGGGAAGACTGGACTTCAACAAATTCTCTCTCATCTTTGGGTATTTTCCCAAGTCAGCACTCTCCAGGTCTTCCCTGGCCACAGCCAAGAGCGTTTGGGGCAGGATTGCTGGCTCCCCTGGTCCCATGGCCCTTACTGAGGTCTGTGTATTACCAGATGCACAGGTGCGCAGACTCCTTTTGGGTCCCTTGGTGTATAGTGCTGGATCCCACAACTCCCACAAGGCATTTTTATTCATGGATGGATGCCTAATTAGATGCTTTAAAAAGGGACAAAAAGGGAGGGACATCCTATGCTGATATAAGAATTTTAAAAAGATGCCCACACATTACGTAAGTCAGAGAAAACGTTCAGTTCTCAGTTTTACCAATTTATCTGAACCTTTTTATTTGGGACTTTAAAATATTTAAAAGAAGAATAGAATAATGTTGAAACAAGGTTGTAGAATTTCTTTGCAAACTTTAGAGTAAATTTTAGTCAGGAACTACATCGACTTTTCTTGTTTTTATGACTGTAAATGCTTTTTATAGATCAACTGACTGATTCCCTCTCAACCTCCTTTCCATTGAAACTGTACCACCATGTCCATGTTCACCTGGATCCCTGAAATAGCTCCTAACTGGTCTCCATGGACCTATTCTTGGCTCTCTCAGAGCAGCAGCGTGGGCCCAGCCCGGTATCGGCATCACCTAGTATCTTAGTCAGGCTGCCATAACAAAGTACCACAGACTGGGTGGCTTAAACAACAGAAATTTATTTCTCACAATTCAAGAGCCTAGAAGCCCAAGATCAAGCTACCAGCATGGTTGGGCTCTGATAAGGGCTTGCTTCCTGACTTGTAGACAGCTGCCTTCTCACTGTGTCCTTACATGGCACAGAAAGTGAAAGAGATGTCTCTTCTTATAAGGGCACTAATCCCCTCATGGGGACCCCACCTTCATGACCTCACTGAATCCTAATTACCTCCCAAAGGCCCCATGTCCTAATGCCACCACACTGGGGGTTAGGGCTTCAACATACAAATTTGTGAGGGACACAATTCAGTCCATAGCACCTAGAACTTGTTAGAAATGCAAATTCTCAGGGCTCGCCCCAAACCTACTGATTCAGAAACACTGGAGGTGGGGCCCAGCAATCTGTGTTTTCCCTAGGTGGTTCTGATTCATGCTAAAGCTTGAGAACCACTGTTACAAACCATTCTCTTCACTATACCTTTTTAACAATGAAAATGGATTATGTTACCCCCTGCTTAAAAATGCATCAAGGAGTTCCCACTGCACTCACAGTGAAATACAGACTTCCACTAGAGCCTTCAAGGCCTCTGCACGTTGTCCCTTACTGCCTTTCCTCCCTCATCTTGTGACTCTCTCCCTTGGCTTATCATGTGTCCCACTTGCAGGCTTCCTCGCTGTTCCTCAAAGATTCCAAGTTCTTTCCTGTCCTAGGGGTAAAGAAAAAAATGTTGCCTGCCATTCCAGTACTACAAAGATCAAACCATTAGCCCCTTCAGTCGCCTTCAGGGGAATTCAGGATGGAGAAAAACAGGAAGCATTCTGTGCTTTGAATATACCGGCCCCTAGATAGTTAAGATACATATCTAAGGAAAAATGTCCAATGACCCCAGAGTCTTACATTTCCCCATACATAGAAAAACACTAAAATCATTAACTTGAGATGTCTGTTCTCTATGATTAGCAGTCATCTTTTGATGCCGGACTACATTTTTTTTCCAAGCAAAAAAGAGTTCAGAGACATCCTGGCTCCTCTCTTACCTCTTTGGAGCAGTTCCTCGGAGCTCTCTGAGTGGTTGTCTCCCAAGCTATAGTCCTCAGTAAGCTCCGTGAATAAAATTTAACTCATAACTTTTACATTGTGTGTTTTTCGTTTAGTCAACACAGGGCACAGGCAGTTGCTTTTCCCTCTGCCTGAAATCTTCTTGTCTGGCTCTTAGCAGAGCTGACTGCTCTCTGCCCGTCTCAGCAAAATTGTCTCCTCAACTAATGCTTCCTTCCTTGACCAACCCACATAAAGTGGCATGATTACCCGCTCCCCCCAACTACTCTCTACCATCAGGTTTATTTCTCACATCATCTCATTACAACCTGAATTAGTGTGTTTATTTGTTGTTTCTCCCATCACAAGAATGTAAACTCCACGTGGAAGAAATCTTATCTGTCTTGTTCACCACCGTCACTGCCTGGGAGAGTACCTGGTACATAGCAGGTATTCAGTACATACTTCGTGTATGAATGAATGAATGAATGATTATGGCTGGTGAATGTCTTGGTCTTCAAGGGAGTGGGCTACACAGCCTGCTATATTGCTTCAAAGTTTTGAGTCAGTGTAATTTTTTAAAAAATAGCCAACAACCCTGTCTTCCTGCTGCTTTACTCGTATCTGTTATTTATCATTTTTTTCCGTGATCAGAGGGAACTATTTACCCTCTGAAGCTGGTGCTCCCATTTCTTCTCTGTGTGCAGCTGCCACCACCCAGCATGGCTGATAGTGGAAAGTTCCCAGAAGATAAATTTGGTATAAAAGGTGAAGGAAGGAGTATCCAAGAAAGAGCAAATAAAAACTGAATGAATGAATGGATTGTAGAACATCCAAACCAATATAAAGAGAAACCATCAGGATTAAAGGAAACTTTTTTAATAGGGAAAAAGTCAGCAAAGCATGACAAAAATAAAGTAAGGTTAGATAATAGAAATTTGAAAAGTCATTACAATAATATGAATATGTTTAACTTACCTATTAAAAATCAAAGAAAACTGTCATCTTTATATGGGCAGGGACACTGTCTTATTCACAATTTATTATTACATAGAATAACCCTTGTTGAGCACTTACAGTTCTTCTGGAATTGTGCTAATGCTTGTAAAACAATTAATCTTTACAATAATCCTCTGGTATCTTTTAAGGATTATGCATGATAAATATTTATTGAATTAATATGATTAATTCAGTACATGATCAAAGCCTATCAAACTGGGTTAGAAAGCTAAATCTATACAACATGTTTTTAAGAGATAAATAAGGATGAGTTACAATAGCAAAAGAGCAACACCTCCCACTAGATTAATGAGGAAAACAACAAGGAAGTCACAAATACTTATCCCCAAAAATAAAAATGGAAAAATCACCACAGATACAGTGGAAATTTTAAATTTTTTGGAAATTATTTTACATAATTCCATACAAATAAATTTTAAATTGTGAAATATTTGTATGTATAAGTTGCTAAGGTGTACTAAAAAAAGTAGAAAACCTAAACCTATAACTAACTATGGAGAAGATGAGAAATTTGTCAAAGAGCAGTATCTTTCCCTCCCACCCCCTGAAAAATTACAGGTCCAAATGGGTTTAGAGGTCAATTCTCTTCTAACCTTTAACAAACGAATAATTCCTCTATGTTTTGATTTTACCAGAGAAAGAAGAAACGCTTCACAGTTTCTCTTATGAATTCATCATGACACTGTTAGCAAAACTTCACAAAGATAGTTCACCAAAAGAAAACTACAGGCTCTGTGGCAACATGGATGGACCTTGAGGGTATGACGCTTCGTGAAGTAAGTCAGACAGAGAAAGACAGATACTGTATGATCTCACTTATATGTGCACTCTAAAAAAAACCCAAAAAACAAAACTCATAGAAAAAGAGATCAGATTTTTGGTTGCTAGAGGCAGAGGGTGGGTGTCGGGGGAACTGGTAAAGGGGGTCAAAAGGTACAGACTTCCAGTTATCAGATAAATAAATCCTGGGGATGTAATGTACAGCACCGTAACTATAGCTAACATTGCTATATGGCATATTTGAAAGTTGCTAAGAGAGTAGATCCTAAAAGGTCTCATCACAAGGAACAAATTTTTTTTAGTAACTATGCGAGGTGATGGATGTTAAGTAAACTTATTGCAGTAATCATTCCACGAGATATACGTATGTCCAGCTATCATGTTGTACACCTTAAACTTTGCGTTGTATGTCAGTTATATCTCAGTAAAACTGGAAGGAAAAAAAAAAAAAACTACAAGCCAATACACGTATGGGTATTGGTGTAAAAATATAGAATTTTAACGATGTTAAAACATAGAACCTAACAACACTTTTTCAAAAATCTACCTTATGATCAAAAGGAGTCCCATTCTTAGATCATGTTTTAATAGGTTAAAGGAGAGAAAAACAGTATGATCTGGTGGCTGGGAGTGGAGGGGCCAGGAAGAGTGACAGGGTACCAGCACAAGGCTCCCACAGCTCTCAGAGGACACTGAAGGATTAAGTAGGGAGGAGACCAAACCCTCTCTCAGACTGGCTGCAGCCTGAAGAATTAGGGAACAACTCCAGCCCGGGAGAAGCACGATAACTCCATGCCCCGGTGCTGGGGGCCCATGGCTTTTAGTATATTCCATAAAAACCCTGCCACCCTGATAGTGTTAACACAGGAGCTGGGGCAAGATGGTCAGAGGTCAGAGGGTGCCTCGATAGCTGTAGTGTGATGGCTGGAGAAGACCCAGGTGGGAGAAATGGAGCAGGCAGAGAAACAGGATGCTACTATCAGACTGCGCCCCCTCCCCCAACACTTTTGGTAATGATCAAACATTTGCTTTGCTGAGTATCTGAGTTCAATTAAGGAAAGTCTCCTCTTTAATAAATTAGGTAGAGCACTTGACACAAAGGCCACCCCTTCCAAGATGTCAGTCCTCTTGCCCCCTTTACAAATAATTATCGCCTTGTAATAGTGCAGAACTACAGACGTCTGGGTGTTAGAGCTTTCTGTAACAATCACTGGTCTCGTGGTTCAGGCATTCCTTCTGCGCCTGCCCCCATCTCTTCCTGCCAGCCTTCAGATGATCTGATTTCATGATAAACTCCCACTGAATCTGGCTCCACTGTTTTGACTTCAGAAGAAAGGTCACTTAATCAAAACTATGAGCAATCTACAAGGCCAACAGCAAGCATGCATGTTCCTTCGTACTCCCCACTGCCCCTGGCCCTTCTCCCTCAGTCTCTCACTCCTGTCCTTTTCTGCTCACCTAGCGAAAGATGGAACAGGCACACAGGTGATGGTGCTGCCACTCTCATCAACTCACTTTTTGCCTGACATTTATTAAGCCACCAAGTGTCCACCATGGGCCAGCCACTCAATGCCAGGCTGCAGTCCCAGCCCTCCAGAAGGTCGTGGTTCCCCACACAGGTAGCGGAGGGGGATGAAGGGCTCGGGCCCATCCCTCCCCACAGGCCACAGCATGGCTTTGGCCCCTCAAGGGCTGGGGGCCACCAAGAGCAGAGCTGTGGCGTCAGGACAGTGTTCTCCCAGAACAAAGCAGCCTGGACAGGACAGGGAGGCCAGGGCAGGAGGCCGAGGGTCCCCAGGTGCCTGAGCAGGCCCGGGCTCAGGCTGGTGAGCCTTGAAGTTTAGCCTACGTGACTTAGTGCAATCTAAGAGAAAGCATGACTTTAAGCTGTTATTTTGTTCAGAATCTCAAAAACAGGTATTCTTTATAAATGGTTCAGGGACAATCTTAAGGTCAGAAGAAAATAAGTGAAAAGGCTGTATTTAGGGAAGATTAGACGGCTCCACGGGACCGGGATCAGCCGTGGGGTTTTGATGGTGATGGTCCTGAGGGCAGGAGTGGGGCCTGGACCCGAGGAGGAGCAGCTGATAAGGACATTTCCAAGGGCTTTCCCCACGTGCTCGCCATATCTCCAGCTCTTCTCACTCGCCAGGATCAAAGACGGCCAAGTGCACTTTTCTGTGTTCGTTTTTTTGCTCTCACAGTTTCGTCCTTCCCTCATTCCTCCACTTTGCTCAGAGTTTCTGGCCCACTTGACATATAAGGCTGAAGTCCAATAATCAAAGAATCTTCCCTCCTTTCCAACATTCTGCTCAGAAACAAAGTACAAACAGCAGCGGATGCAAAGCCCTCTTACAACATTTTCCACAAACACCAACCCTGACCTTGGCTCAGGCCACAGTACATGAGCACACTGAAGGGAAATTTGTTGGCTGTCCCATTCTGTAATAACAAGGAATAACTGAAAACTATGAACCAAGGCAGAGTATGCTTGCTGAAAGGTTTCTTGAAGACCTCATCAGCAGAGCCGATGAGCTTTGCCCTCTCTCCTGTGAGAAGAGAACGAAGGTGGGTTCATCCAGCAATAAATTCACACTGATCTACTAGAGTTTTTGCTCAGCTCCCTCTCTGCCCTTCCCTGACCAGCAAGAGCACAGGCAGCAGCCTCATCAGATCTGGCAGCAGGCACTTAGTCTGCGCCCCAGATGGACTGGTCCAGCCTCTGCCGCCACAATCTTCTCCCCTTCAGTTGTCCCCATTCACTCCGATACGCAAATGTGTAGAATGGTCATGTTCTATCTCCCTGCCTCCTTCCTCACATTCAAATATAGTTCTAGCATTATTGATTCTTTCTTTAAAGTGTTTCCTATCTCAATCCATACCTTTCTGTTCCACAGAAACAGAACCATATAGAATCACCCAAAACCACTGTCATTGCCCTTTGCTTCTCTCTGGCCCTCTCTTCCTCCCGCTGCCATTAGATTATTAGAGAGTTGCCAAAAGCGTGTCCCAGGGAATAGATGTTATGTGGGAAAAAAAAAAAAAAAGGATGTATTCAAAATTTTTTTGAAAATTCAGGGTTAAACAAATGTAAACAGGTCACTTTTGCACAGGACTTGTCAGAGCCTTTAATACACTAATCATGTGCATTGTGAATCTTGAAGTGGAGGTATAGATGTGGTTTTTCTAAACCTTTTTGATCCTGGAACACCATCCTCCCATTTCTACGTACTTTTGTTAGGAGATCGTCCTTGACATGAGTGAACTGCAGAGCACACGATGAGAAACAATACTAAAGAAAACTTATTCCTCAAAAGTTATGCTCTATAGTCCAGGGTGCTCTTACTACCTCCTTAGAATTTTGTGTTGTATGGAAATAGAAAGTATTCTTTGATACTTTATAATACATAAAAATGCATACCACATTTCGTACCTACAAAAGAATAAACATAATGTACGAATAAGCTATAAAGACTAGATAACCAACAAAGACCTACGGTATAGCACAGGGAACTATGCTCAATATTTTATAATAACCTATAATATATGTATAAAAATATGAAAAAGAATATATATATATAGAATAACGTATATAGAGAGAACTGAATCACTGTGCTGTACACGTGAAACTAACATGACGTAAATCAACTAGACTTCAATTTTTAAAAGAATTTTTAAAAAATTATAAGATAAAGGATGCTTGTGCCTGCTGCCTCACCTCCACACCCCCAGCTTGGTGAACTAAACCAGGGGGCAGAAAACTTTTTCTGTAAAAAGCCAAAACTTATCCAATGAGCAAATTAGTTTGGCCCATGTGGTGTCCACATATTCAACTCTGCTGTGTAGCATGAGAGCAGCTATGGACCATACGTAAATGAATTGGTGTGTTGCAAGAAAATGTTAGTTACAAAACAGGTGACAGGGATTTCCCTGGTGGTCCAGTGGTAAAGAATCCGCCTTTCAATGCACGGGACGCGGGTTCCATCCCTGCTCAGGGAACTAAGATCCCACAGGCTGCGGGGCACCTAAGCCTGCGCGCCTCCACTAGAGCCCGCACGCCGCAAACCACAGAGCCCACGCGTCCCGGAGCCTGCGTGCCACAACTTGAGAGAAGCCCACGTGCCGCAGCGAAGATCCCGTGTGCCGCAACTAAGACCTGATGCAGCCAAAAATAAATAAAATAAATAATAAATAAATAAATCTTAAAAAAATCAAACAAGAAACAGGTGACAGGCTAAACTTGGGCCATGGGCTGTAGCGTGCCAACCACTGCACTAGACCAGTTCTGGAGCTCCTGGGTACACCAGCCCTTTGGCATATTTTGCTCATGCCAAGGGTCAATCCTCTTAATGGACATTTGGTTTGTTACACTTAAAAAAAAATTTTTTTTTGGCTATTTTGAAAATGCTACTGTGAAAAATTTTGACAGTTCTTCTAATACACCTAAGTAAATTTCTTTAGGGCAACGCCTTCCAATTTTTCACACTTTTCCAAAGAGGATTTGGAAAAAAATATGAACCTTCTCACACTCTTTATGTTGAAATCTAATGTTTTTGTCCAAAGAAATGTTGCAAAATATATAATTTTTGAAAGAGTTGCAAAGGACATAATCCCAGTTGATTATCAATATTGACATTTTAAAACAAAAACATCACTCCTAAATGTAAGATTTTCTTTAACATTTAGAAACTTTTCATCTTTAAAGGAGCAAAAGGAGTCTTTTGCTCCTTTACTTCATAATTCCAGGCTTCCACCCTCACGGAATTTTATCCTAATGTAGTACCTTTTTATGCTCGAAGCATTTTTCTTGTTCACTAGATCATGTTTCTCTCCAACAAAAATAGAGATTTAAATTTTTAATATGTTTTATTTCCTGTGACCATGAAATTTGAAAGATTAGGAAGTTTTTCTTCTGAATTGAGTTATCATTAGCATTAATATTAGCACAAAAATGATTTTTTTAAAGAAACATAAATATAATTTAAATTTTTTATAAATCATTAAAATCTGTAAAATTTCACTGGAAATTCATCTCTAAAAAAGACAAATGGAGATTATTTAAAAAGCAGTTTATGTATCCATGTGTGCTGTGAGAGTTAACTCCATAGGCCTGCGTGACATAAAATAATAAATGTGGCTACGTGGCGTGTGGCTATGTGTCGCTGGGCATGAAAATAAAGATTTAATAGTGTTGCTTTGTAACCTTGGGTCTGAGGACTTTCAAGACAGTTTATACCAGTTTGTCAGCATTGTTTGCTGACAACAATGAAATCGATGATTTTACACCTCAGTGTAAATTTTCCTTTACTGCCAGTCATGTAAGCGAGAAAATGCTGATTAAGCCAGTAAGGTATAAGAAGCATTGTCTGAGATCCCATTTGGACCCCCTCATTCCAAGGGATTCTGTACATAAGTTGGTGGTTCTTGATTCAGGAGACAAAGTATGTCCTGACACAGCCCTGATAGTGGGAGAAAAATGGGAGCTCAGGAGTCTCTGCAGACCCTCTGCTGTGAGGCAGGCTTTGGCTGGGATGGATATTCTTACTTTGATGCTGTTCTATACCGTATCCTTTTCCTACAATAACCTGTAGATTTGTGCATTGCCATTTTGGATCCTGTGAGTCTAATTTAGCATTTGAACCCCATCTGGCCATGTAAACCCAAGGCCTTTTACAAACATGAGGGTAAAATAGCCTGGGAGTGGACAAGAAACTCTTTCAAGTCTATTAGATGCAAGGGCAAGCTATACATTTCTGCCTGAGCCTCAAAATGAGCTATATGGGGAGACAGAATTAATTTAGGGAGACATGGGGGGGGTGTTAATGTGGACCATTAATTGAGATAATGAAGGTTTAAGAAAGGTATTGGCATATAATGGTAGAAGGCTATCCACTGTCTGTCTTATCTGCCAGAATACTGTTTATAAAAATAGCTGTTGTGGGTAAAGAAATCCATGCAGAGGTAGAAGTACAATTAGCGTACTTGGATCACTGACAAAGGAAAACAATTAGGTATAACTTGATGGGCTCACATGCCTCAGGATGAAAAGACAAAATTTCAGTATGGTTGGCTATGAGGAGCTCTAAAGTACACACAAACCAAAATTCGCTTAGGGGTCATTGCTACTCATATGATCTTAGCCTGAGGAACTCAATCTTTCGGGGTCTTCACTTTATTTCCTAACTGTATTAAAACAGTTAGTACTCACCAGCAACAACATGTCTGGAGGATCAAACAGCATTCAGCCCACTCAAAATAAGAGACCTTAAGAGAATTAGGAGCTGGGCTAGGAGAAATGGGCCAGGCAGAATTCATTTTTCATGAGGAAAGACATATTGCAGAAAAAGACCTTATAACATAAATAGGGCACCTGGAAGGCATCCTATTCCAGGGAGGAGGACAAACATAGCAAGTCACCTGGGATGATAACACAGCACTGATAAAATGGGCCCTGTAATTAGGGCAGATATTAAGACAACATGCCCAAACCCAGCAATGAAAACAAGCTGGCAGGTCCACACAAGCTGGGTTATTAGATGTCTTCATGCGAATGGAGTCTGAGGTATCCCAGGCACCATGGCCAGGGGTGCTCAGAGCAGAAGCCCAAGTGAATGCTTGTGGGGGACTTATAGGCCCCCATTCCATGAAAATGTTTAATTGGGGAATGCAGCCTATTGAGACCCTCTTTCCCAGAGTCAGCACCATGACTGAGTGCTAACAATTCTTTCCCCCATAGTGCAACTCATGGTAATTGGACACATTTTATTTACTTCTTTATTTATTTTTGGATAATATCATGCACTTTTTTGAAAACTTTTTTGCTGAACAATATCTTGGACATGTGAACATAATAGTACATGTAATATAACAAGGTGTGTACTGGAAAAGTAGTTAGAATTTTGGGTCTAAATTCATATGAGATTAGCCAATAGTTTTCTGTTCTTGCCCTACACTTTTTTTAACAGCATGTTGTTTATGGAATTTAAAAACACAGGCATCAAAACCCATTTTAAAACGTTGCAAATATACTAGAGTGCTGGCCCGTGACAAGGTCTGGGAAGGCGACACAGTGCTGGCAGTAGGGTTGAAGGGCAAAGGGAAAAAAATGAAAGTGAGAACAGATGACAAATTGAGGAGCCTTGCATGAGCCAGTGGGAATGTGCTGTGCACTGAATAATAGTTATTTGTTATTGGGTTTTCTAGTCTGATAAAACAATTGGCTGGCTTCTTTCAATATCTCTTTTTTCTTCCCTATATTTTGGAACAACTTATATGACATGACCATGATCTGTTCCTTGAAAGTTTCTAAAACTCATCCTTAACATTGTCTGGACCTGGTGCCCTTTTTATAGGTAGTTGTTTTATTACTCTTTCCACTGGACACATTTTAAACAGACAAGAATGTTTCCCATGGATCCTGTTGTGGACCTTTCTCATTGGGCAGGAGTATTTATTTAAGCCATATACCCAGAGGAAAGGAATTTGGCTGTGTACTCAAGACTTTTTATTTTTTTACTCAGACATTTTGAATCCTGGAATAACAAAGACATGGCCTCAAGTTCCTACTCTGTTGAGAAATAATACATAAGGAATGGTAGGCGAAATAATGAAATCCCCAAAGGTATTCACGCCCTAATCCCTGCAACCTGTGAATATGTTAGGTTACACGGCACACGGGAATTAAGGTTGCAGATGAAATTAAGTTTGCTAATATGCTGACTTTGAGATGGGGAGACTACCCTCGATTATTCAGGTGGGCCCAATGTCATGACATGGGTCCTTATAAGTGGAAGAGTTTAGGAAGAGAGATGAGAAGAGAATCCAAGAGATGGCAGCACGAGAAGGGCTCAGCCGAACGTTGCTGGCTTTTGAAAATGGAGGAAGGAGGCCACGAGCCAAGGATGCAGGCAGCCTGTAGAAGCTAGAAAAGGCAAGGAAACAGAATCTCCCCTAGAGCTGCCAGACAAGAAAGCAGCCCTGCCAACACCTTGCTCTTAGCCCAGTGAGAACCATGTCAGACTTCTGACCTATAGAAGTGTAAGATAACAAATTTGCCTTGCTGTAAGCCATTAAGTTTGTAGTCATTTATTACAGCAGCTTTAGGAAAGTAATTCATATACCATATGCAAAGATAGATTTTGTTGAGAGGGAAAAAAATAATTATAATGTGCTTATATCTGATTCAGATTGTAACCTTATATCCAGAGTACTACTTGCTATAATTCAGGAAGCATAGATAAAATTAATGTCATTGAAGCTAATGATACTTATGATAATACTGATGTTGATAATCACATTTACTGGGAAATTGAATTAAAGCCCCTGAAGGACGTTATCTCTATGGAGGAGAATTGGTCTGAAGACTTAGATTTAATTAATGATTGATTACAGTTCTTAACCATTCAACAGATGTATAGCATAAAGTGCATATAGCTAAAGATCAGGGAGGTAAAAGATTTGTAAAGTTACTACAAAAATATGAGATAGTTTGTGCTAGAATCCCTGAATGCTTCACCTATTTGTTTAAATCTAAAAAGAACCCCTCACCGGCTATTGAAAATGTTTGGAATCTGTATGTACTGTTTGATGTCTATCTGATTAGGCAATGTTACAAGGCAAATAAGTACTGTCAAACTAAGAGTGTTTGTTTTACCATAAAAAGGCCTTTGACTGCAGATTGGGGGTGGACTGTGCTGTTAGGGTTAATTCCACCAGGCCTGGAATTAGCCTGAACAGTCTTACGAAATGAGAAATGCAACTCCGTGATGATATGCGTGATTTGCCCCTGGTATTGGTGAGGCCCCCAGAGGAGTATGGCACGGGGGCTGGTTACGTAGCAAGAATGTCTGCATGACCTGCTTAGGCAATGCTGGGGCTCCATGAGAATCTGGGCACTGATTCTCCTAAACTATTCTTGTTTTCTCATCCCTTAGAAAGTCCTCATTAGGACCCCAGTCATGTCTCCTTTTGCAACCGGAAGGAAGCTTCTCTTGGGCGTAGGACAGCAGAGGGGGGAGGTGGTGGACATGACCGTAGGGAGAAGGAGGTGGTGCTTGTCCATTTTCTCCGTGTATCAGTGTCTCTAAACATGCATGGAGATCATCCACTAAATTTGAAAGGAAAAGTGTTGGTGATTTTAGGAGACAGGAGAAGGCATTAAAACAGTTTTGAAGGAGGGTAAGCAGTAAAAGACAGACAGCAGAATTGGCCTCTTGGATTTTTTTTTCCCACCAATCAATTTTCTTTTGCCTCTTTTCTCTTTGGCTGCTGGAAGCCGTACTGTCTTGTGCTTTTCTTTTTGGCCCTTTTCCCCACCATCCGTCAACAGGTCCCTTGTGGCCTGCTGGTGAATCTCTATTCACTGGGTTATGTGCACAAAGCTTAAGATCACAGCTGAAGTTGCCCTTCATCGTAAGATGGAAATTGAAGGATCTTGTTTTTATTATTTACAAGAAGAGGGGTTTCTCATGATCCCTTCCACCCCTGTCTCTCATGGTAATCTTTAAAGGAAAGTCCTGGGGCTTAAATTCCCAGTTCTAGGGTTTCTCAGTGGTCATTACTGGCACTGTCCTTGACAAGGGAAGCCTGGAGACAGCCACAGCTGAGCTGCTGCATTAAAAATAATTAGGAGAGGCTGCCCCGCTGCCCGTTCCTCCCTCCTTCTGACCAAACAGATTTATTGGGCAGGAGGGGTTGGTGTAGCTCTGAAGGGGAGCTCCATCCTAGTCTTGAAGGGGACTGACCAGCTCCTCACACAGAGCCATGACCTGGGCTCAAATGTGAGGGGGCAGATGGCATGACAGGTTCTAGCGCCAGCTTTTCCACTGTCAACATGCCCTATCACTTAGCCTCTGTGAGCCCTCGGTTTCTTCATATGAAAAATAACGATGCTGTGGTGATTCTCAGCAGAGAGAAGGGGCTGCCTGCCAGAACAACTTGGAATGGTATTCTTGTCTCTTGGGAAAAAAAACTTCAAAGTCATTCTGACATACCCACCATCCAGTACTAAATGGCCATGAAGGGTCCCTAACAGATCTAACATGTAGTCTGGAGAACCAGCTCTGCAACAGTAACCTGTGTTAAAGCGTGGAAATGTGGCTATCTAAAGGCTTGATACAGAGTGAACCTACGCGTTTGAAGGGATGAATCTAATGACTTTGGACATGGACCCAAAATTGCCGCATCCAGCTGAATGTGCATGCCAGACTTTGACCAGCAGAGGGCAGCACATACCTACATACCTGGCTTTCCAGACAAATCTAACACAAAACTGGCCCTCAGGTATTGTTTCTGGGGAGAGACAAACTAGCTTTAACGAAGCCTACTTGGGCGTATCAATTAAAAGCCATTTAGAACACAATCTGGAACTCAAGCCCAGGTCCAGAGCTAGACCAAGGCCATTTTCAGAACCGGGAAAATCTTGTCTTTGAATCCTCACCACCTCCTGTTTTGTCCCTCTTTTGCTTCTCAAAGTATGGTTGGGGGCCTGGCAGCATCAGCCTGAACTAGGAGTTTGTCAGAAATGCAGAATTTCAGGCCCCACCCCAGATCCACCGAGTCAGGTTCTGCATTTTCACAAGATTCCCAGGTGATTTGCGTTCACATGGAAGTTTGAAAAACACTAGGGTAAACACCCCTTCTCTGCATACACCCCCCCACCCAGAAAGCCACCCTGTTCCCAGACCCCAGCCTCCCTCCCCACCCTCACCCACACACCCTACAACACCACAGAGGCTTTCCTGCTGGTTTCAGGCTGGAAGAGGGCCGGTGGTGTGGCCTGGAGTGAACAGCTGTGAGATTCCCTCTTCAGGACCTCAGAGTGTTTCCACCCATCCAGCTACGTTTGTCTTTAGGTAACTGCTGAGCAGGGGAACGCTGGGGCCAGATCCCCAAAGACACTGAAAGCCTGTCCACAGCCCACAGTCCAGAGCTGGTTTGCATAAATACAGAAATAAATGGCTTATGAGTCCAAAATGATTCCTTTGTGTATTACCATTTGGAACTTTATTCCTTAAAATAGTGGAAAGAAACAAGCCAGCCCCCTTTTCTTCCTTATGTCACCACAGGGAGCATGTCTCACACCTTGTGCTTTTCCTCCCCAGTTGCTCAGTGCATCTTTGAGGAAGGAGCTCTGTCCGGAAAGTTCCTCTCCCTGTCCAAAGCCTACGTTCTGGCAGAGAAGTTGCCATTAGCTTGCTGTGGAGGAGAAAGCAAACGGAAGCAAATTCCTTTTGGGGGGTGAGTACTTGTCAGGAGCTTCTTCGGGGGAGATTTGTCTTTCTGCAGAATAAGGGGTTTTAAGTTGTAGCCTCATAGTTATTTTGGTGAGAGAGTGTTTCCCCAGGACTGTCAGATGGGTCCTTGGAGATGGGTGCCCGGCCCCGGGAATGTGGGAGAGGCCCTTTGGGAAGAACGGCTGTCACCGTGGGAGCTGCTGCTGATACTGTGTGAATGCAGGGCGCTGGCCTGGGAAGAGCTCGGCCTCTCCGAGGGCAGTGTGGGATGGAGGATGCCCCCACAGGTGCGAGACCTCTGTGCTCAGATAACAGAGGCAGGGCCTGCTGACACCTCCCCAGGCATCTTCCCCTCATTCCTCTCAGCCCTGCCTTTAGTCTTTGCCTTCCTTTCCTCTCCCTTTAGGGGGGAGAGGGGGGGGGCAGGGGGGTAGAAAAAGAATACAAGACAGGAAGAAAGCCACTGTATGAATTCCCGAATTCCCTTCCTTCAGGAAGCACGAGCAGGAGAAGGGGAGGAACTGATAACAGGCCTGCTCCAGGCCCAGACTTGGAGGTATCTGTGAAATAGGAGCACTTTCTTCCTTCCTCCCTCCCTTCCTCCCTTCCCTCCTTCCTTCCCTCCCTTCTGTGTCCCTGTTCCCTCACGCTGGGCACTTTCTTCCCTGTTTCCTCTACACTAAGAAGCAATTATAACATGAACTCATCCTGCCAACAGGGCATGCCTTCGTGTGTCGTTTTCCCCAATCCCTCCTCCCTACAACTCACCTGAGTGTTCCAGGTCTCTCAAGCCCAGACCCATGGGTGCTCTGCTCTTTTCTTCGTAATCAAACCCATTGGAAATGTATTCACCTTGAGCCATAAATGATCCATGGATCCTCGAGCTACGTCTTTCCAGCTATTTGCATTTAAAAGCCTGGAGCTGATGGGACTTCCCTGGTGGTCCAGTGATTGGGACTCCGGGCTTCCACTGCAGGGGGCGGTGGGGAGGAGGGGAGGTTTGATCCCTGGTCGGGGAACTAAGATCCCACCTGCCAAGCAGCACAGCCAAAAATTAAAAAAAAAAAAAAAAAAAAAAAAGCCTGGAGCTGAGTTGAAATCTTGAGAGTGAATTGGTAGAGAAGGTCTGAGAGGTGAGGCAGGTCTGTTATTCCATCTGCAGAGAAGGCTGGATTCCAAGGGAGAGTATATGGGGAGGGGGCGCTGAGTACGTCACTCATCTCAAGGGTATTTGCCTCTTCCTATGGCCCCTGCTTTTGAATTTTCCCACCTGGAAAAGGGCTGGACCTAAGGTAGGCATTCAACCAATATTTCAAATGAAAAATAAAATGGAATATATAGTGGCAACAAAACTATAGTCACGGTGGTGATGATGAGTTCTTGGGTAAATAATGTCTATTGAAAAAACTGACGTCGTGAACACTGAATTACTGATATGACATCAGAGATGGTTGATGTGCCTTGCCATCAACATAGCAACCCTGGCCATTGAACCTCTGAGTCTAACAAGATTTGTCAGGGTAAACACATTACTTGTAAACAATCAGAGAAAAGTTGAGAAAGCTAGTTGTAGTGTTTGTGATACTCAGTACTGTGTTCCATGACATGTGGAAGGCCCTGCACCCCCGTGACAAACCCATGGCCTTTGCTTCTGTGACTCACACTGACGCCTTTGCATGGTCTTGCACAGCCCCTAACATGACTGCAGCTCTTCTGTGCAGGCCCAGGGCCTTGTGTTCTTTGCTCCCCTGCAGAGGGCCTGGGACAGGGCCTCACATAGAGTAAGTGCAGTCCTTGGGGAATGAATGGGCCCAGAGTCTTCTGCTTCCTGGGTGAGGATAGAAAACAGCCTGTGAGGGCTTCCCTGGTGGCGCAGTGGTTGAGAATCTGCCTGCCAGTGCAGGGGACACGGGTTCCAGCCCCGGTCTGGGAAGATCCCACATGCCGCGGAGCAACTAAGCCCGTGCACCACAACTACTGAGCCTGTGCTCTAGAGCCCGTGAGCCACAACTACTGAGCCCACATGCCACAACTACTGAGCCCATGTGCCACAACTACTGAAGCCCGTGTGCCACAACTACTGAGCCCATGTGCCACAACTACTGAGCCCACGTGCCTAGAGCCCGCGCACCGCAATAAAGAGCAGCCCCCGCTCTCAGCAACTAGAGAAAACCCGCGTGCAGGAGGGAAGACCCAATGCAGCCAAAAATTAGATAAATGAATAAAATAAAATTTAAAAAAAATTTTTTAAAAAAAAGAAAACGGCCTGTGTAGGGTGGAAAAATGCCTATGAGCAGGGGAGGAGGAGGCATCACTGGACGGCCCCAGGATGTTCAAGCCACCTGTCGGCTTTGAGGTCAGAGACTGCCTGGGCCACGGTGGTGACAGTCCTATACCATTGGTGAGATCCCCAGTGACACCTGTCTTCGCCTTCCCTACCTGGCAGGGGTCTCTCGTCTGCTAGGTGTAGACACCATGTCTCCTCCCCTGTGAGGCCCTTCCTGACCGCTCCGGGCAGCACCCAGGAGTCAATCACTAAATCCTTTGTGCTTCCTCAGCATTTTGCTCAGATCACCTGAACTTTGCTAAGTGTGTCAGCTTTAGCCTCTTCCACTAGTCTGAAGCGTCCTAAGAGCAGGAGCCACGCAGTTACGTTCTCTCAGCTCAGCGCTCATTCCGATGAAGACAGTCAACGTTATCTGATGGGTAAATGAACGAGTTAAGAACTGAATAGATACAGTATCCATGGTGGGCACAGTGGGAAAGAGACCGGGGACACCTTTCCAGATGATCTTTAAAGGCTTTACAGAAGGAAACTGGGGAGATGCTGGCAAGGCACATAACGGATCATTCTTCAACCGCAGAAGCGCTTGAGGTAGATACAACCTGTGCTTTTTAGTAAAATCTGTGCCCCTTTATGGACACAGGCTGGGTCTGAATTTCTGTTCTACATCTCCATGGCTCTCCTACTCGCTCTGACTTTTATCACATTCATCTCCGGGGTCAGACCTAGTACACCACGTTCAAAGTCATGTTCATAGGTAGGCACAGCACATCATGTATAAGAGCAGCTCTGCTTCCCTTACCAGCGCCTACCTCCAAGTAGATGCACCCAGACCAGTTATCAGTTCTTCAGAGAGAGACAGAGTGACCTGTGGCTAGGAGCTGACTTAGGACCAGACCTTTCCTGGATGACTCTGTCTTGTTACCGGTGTTACCCAGTGTTGGCTGGGTGTGAGAGCCCTCTTGGGAGGCGCATTTACCTGCAGCCAGGCTAGAGGCTGAAGCTCTCATTGCCAGAATGCAAGATGCCGAGCAGGCCTTTCTGATAGGAACTTCAGGACACCCCGAGAAGTGCCTGATGGCCAGCTCCCAGGGGAAGACAAGTTGGACTAGGGAGACACTGTCCCCAAAGAGATTGATGTGTTTTATTCATGGGGGATTGTTTGAGGTGTAGAATAAAGGTTCAAAGCTTGAGCCGAAGCCGGCTCTGAGTGACAAGGGCACAGGGAAGAGGAAGTGTCCTCCCCAGCAGCAGTCTGCAGCCCACCGAGTCTGCTCCTCGGGTCAGGGTAGGCCCAATCTGAGAGGCCTGAACATAGTTTCTTATTATCCAAAAACTGATATAGGTTAACAGAAAACGAGTTGAGAAATGAAAACAGTCCTGTGTCTACTGTAGAATAAAGAAGCAGCTAAACCCTGCTCCCTCAGAAGAGTAAGCAAATAATCAATGCAGGGTGTTTCTGTAATTCTAGCATCTCTCTTCAGCATATAATCACATAAATTATATGAGCAAAACTAGATTAGGGCTTGGAGTAGAAATCGCTTTATCCTTATAGTAACACCATGAAAATTGTTATCAGTGCAACTAAGCTGGGTCTTGGGAATTATTATAGATATTATTATTAGAGATCATTAAGTGCAGTGGGATCCTGAGAAAGCATGATCTGCACCTGTGGGGACCCAGGTAAATGCTGAGGGGGCCTCAAGAGCCTCTGCATGGTGTTATGATCCATTTGCTGGATAAAGCCATAAGGGGACATTTTGGAACCAATAGTCAGGTGTGAAAAGAGAAGGAAAGACCAGGCCTCACTTTGAGGGGCAGTGTATGGGGAGGGCAGGGAACTTTCCTGGGGTAGAAGCAAGTTGAGGTGTCAAGGCTTAGGGACGCTGACTCGATTATGTATTCAAAGCATGACTGGGGTGGGAGAAATGTACTCTCGGGTTGTCCTCCATCTGGACCAGCAAAACTAACTCCAACTATTAGAAGAGATGTGCTTGTCTGACACTGAGGGATGAACTAAAGAAAAATCATTTTAATAAACTAAAAGGGGGACTTCCCTGGCAGTCCAGCAGTTAAGACTCTGAGCTCCCAGTGTAGGGGGCACGGGTTCGATCCCTGGTTGGGGAACTAAGATCCCACATGCCAATCCAGCATGCCACGCGGCATGGCCAAAAAAAAAGACACTAAAAGGGAAAGCCCAATAAGAATTTTAGCGATGGCAGGAAGAAGACCCTTGGTGAGCATGGCCATAGAGTGACCTGGTCAACACAATGATGACGACTTTGGAAGGAAGGACACTGGAAGGGAAAGTAGGCCCACAACTGCTGAAGTCCCAAGCAGTGGAGCCACAGCAACACTGTGTGGAAAAGAACACCCCACACAGAAGGTGAGCACATGTCCAGTATAAGAAAATCAGCAGAGCCAGGGACTGACCTAGAGGTCCCAGCCAAACAGAGAACACCAAGAATCCTGGGGACGTTGGGAGAGACGCCAGGGTACTTGTCATAGATGGGATCTGAATCTGAGAAAGTTTTTGTTTAATCTTAAAGGACAAGTTGTCCCCACCAAGCAGGAAGACTTGAGGACATAGAAGTATTAGCCACTATGACTATTATAGATACTATGGTTGTAAGGCATAACTGCCACAGGATTTCAGAGGTGTAAATTTAGCTGCTCACTTCTCTCTAGGCTTAGTTTGATCATCTGTAGCTCAATGAGTTTGACCGGACAATATCTGTTTCCTTCCAACTCTAATGGATTATGATGCTTAGAGTTTGGAAAGGAAGGAAACTCAGTAAAATTGGATCCAATGAAAAAAACATGGCAAGAGGCAGCAAAGGAAAGGTGAGCTTAAACTTCTTAAATAAATATGATAAGGTCACTTGTCAGGAATAATTCTTATTAAGGTGTCCAAACTATCTCTGCCTGGGACCATGGAGAGTTCCTGATCACAGGACATTCAGGGTTTTTTGTTTTTTTTTAAATTTTATTTATTTATTTATTTTTGGCTGCATTGGATCTTTGTTGCTGCATGCAGGCTTTCTCTAGTTGCGGTGAGCTGGGGCTGCTCTTCGTTGCGGTGCACGGGCTTCTCATTGCGGTGGCTTCTCTTGTTGCGGAGCATAGGCTCTAGGCATGTGGGCTTCAGTAGTTGTGGCAGGCGGGCTGAGTAGTTGTGGCTCAAGGGCTCAGTAGTTGCGGCTCGAAGGCTCTAGAGTGCAGGCTCAGTAGTTGTGGTGCACAGGCTTAGTTGCTCCACGGCATGCGGGATCTTCCTGGACCAGGGATCGAAGCTGTGTCCCCTGCATTGGCAGGCAGATTCTTAACCACTGCACCACCAGGGAAGTCCCAGGACTTTCAGTTTTAAAATCGGAAAAGTCCCAGGTAAACCAAGATGAATTAGCCACCCTACTTAGGACCTCAGATGCCCCCAAAATAATATTGCGTGGAGTAAACATAGGAATGAGAACTAGGTACTTTAATACAAATAAATTGGAATTTGATAATGAAGGATGTGTGTTCTTTTAAGAAAGCACACTTAATAGAAAGATAACACTGCACTAAAGAAGGAAAAAGCACACCTGAACAACAAATCTATGACTCTCAGAGAATATTTGGGTGTGAAAATAAAAGGAGAAAGAAATAGATATTGTATTATTCAGGGAGCATGCTTCCAAAAGCCAAGCCAGGCATATAATATGTATGATAGTTTACCAAGGCAAATCAAGAGCTTAAACAAACCCTAAGATTATTAGGCAAATTTAAACAATTATAAGAGTAAATGACTTTCTGTTTTGAGTTGAAGGAAGAGGAGAGTAGGGTTTACTTATTTTGTCTGGGGATCAGGAAAGTTGTTTTTCATGGGCTATTGCTGAGAGAGTATTACATTCCAAGTTCAGAATGGCACTGCTGGGACCTTCAACTTTTAGATTGCACATCTGAGGCATAAAGTTGTTTGTTGTGTACTATGTTTGGTATAAGTTTGTCTCACTGTTTCTCTACTAAGAACTCTTTTTAAATGCAGTTTGTTACTGTAGCACTTTTTACAACGAAACTCTACTTGAACAGTTCCAAACTGTACATACTGTATGAAGCTTCTCCTCTCAATGGGTTTCTTATTTCTATGAGGAATTTCATATCTTGCAGTGTCATGTAAATAAATGTTCTTGGATTGGAAGAATCAATATTGTGAAAATGACTATACTACCCAAAGCAATCTACAGATTCAATGCAATCCCTATCAAAGTACCAATGGCATTTTTTACAGAACTAGAACAAAAAGTCTTAAAATTTGTATGGAGACACAAAAGACCCCAAATAGCCAAAGCAGCCTTGAGGGAAAAAAACGGAGCTGGAGGAATCAGACTCCCTGACTTCAGACTATACTACAAAGCTACAGTAATCAAGACAATGTGGTACTGGCACAAAAACAGAAATATAGATCAATGGAAAAGGATAGAAAGCCCAGAGATAAATTCACACACCTATGGTCAACTAATCTATGACAAAGGAGGCAAGGATATACAATGGAGAAAAGACAGTCTCTTCAATAAGTGGTGCTGGGAAAACTGGACAGCTACATGTAAAAGAATGAAATTAGAACACTCCCTAACACCATACACAAAAATAAACTCAAAATGGATTAGAGACCTAAATGTAAGACCAGACACTATAAAACTCTTAGAGGAAAACATAGGAAGAACACTCTTTGACATAAATCACAGCAAGATCTTTTTTGATCCACCTCCTAGAGTAATGGAAATAAAAACAAAAATAAACAAATGGGACCTAATGAAACTTCAAAGCTTTTGCACAGCAAAGGAAACCATAAACAAGACGAAAAGACAACCTTCAGAATGGGAGAAAATATTTGCAAATGAATCAACGGACAAAGGATTAATCTCCAAAATATATAAACAGCTCATGCAGCTCAATATTAAGAAAACAAACACCCCAATCCAAAAATGGGCAGAAGACCTAAATAGACCTTTCTCCAAAGAAGACATACAGATGGCCAAGAAGCACATGAAAAGCTGTTCAACATCACTAATTATTAGAGAAATGCAAATCAAAACTACAGTGAGGTATCACCTCACACCAGTTAGAATGAGCATCATCAGAAAATCTACAAACAACAAATGCTGGAGAGGGTGTGGAGAAAAGGGAGCCCTCTTGCACTGTTGGTGGGAATGTAAATTGATACAGCCACTATGGAGAACAGTATGGAGGTTCCTTAAAAAACTAAAAATAGAATTACCATATGACCCAGCAATCCCACACTGGGCATATACCCAGAGAAAACCATAATTCAAAAAGACACATGCACCCCAATGTTCATTGCAGCACTATTTACAATAGCCAGGTCATGGAAGCAACCTAAATGCCCATCGACAGGCAAATGGATAAAGAAGATGTGGTACATATATACAATGGAATATTACTCAGCCATAAAAAGGAACGAAATTGGGTCATTTGTTGAGCCGTGGATGGATCTAGAGACTGTCATACAGAGTGAAGTAAGTCAGAAAGAGAAAAACAAATATCGTATATTAACGCATATATATGGAACCTAGAAAAATGGTACAGATGAACCAGTTTGCAGAGCAGAAATTGAGACACAGATGTAGAGAACAAACGTATGGACACCAAGCAGGGAAAACGGCGGGGGGGGGGGGGGGGGGGATGGTGGTGTGCTGAATTGGGCGATTGGGATTGACATGTATACAGTGATGTGTATAAAATTGATTACTAATAAGAACCTGCTGTATAAAAAAAATTTAAAAATAAGATTAAATTCCACCCTTTTCTTTACTTAAAAAAAAAAAAAAAAAGGGAGTAAGGCATTGCCCCATGTCCTCACCACCCCAGCTCCTTCCCTACTGCCTCCTGTCATGTGGGGTTGGTTTGAGCTCCTTTGGAGGAAGAGGTTAGATGTAAACATTGAAGAAGTTGCTTTGGTGAGAAACTTTGTAAGACTTAGGGCTCAAACAGTGGTGCTTCAGCACCCAAGTGGCAAAGTACAAGACAAAGTGGGCAGAGAACTTCCTCCCCACTTCAGTGTGGAACCCAGTTTCACGCTGGCTCCCTGAGAACTGGCAGCTTTGGGACCCTTAGGAGATGGCCAACTCCCCAAGGACATTGATACATCAGCAGTGAGCGGTGAGATGCCCTCAGGGGACTCTATGAAAAGTGTCATTAAGAATATACATAGGAGGGGCTTCCCTGGTGGTGCAGTGGTTGAGAGTCTGCCTGCCGATGCAGGCGACACGGGTTCGAGCCCTGGTCTGGGACGATCCCACATGCCACAGAACAGCTAGGCCCATGAGCCACAACTGCTGAGCCTGCGCGTCTGGAGCCTGTGCTCCGCAACAGGAGAGGCCGCGATAGTGAGAGGCCCGCGCACCGCGATGAAGAGTGGCCCCCACTTGCCGCAATTGGAGAGAGCCCTCGCACAGAGGCGAAGACCCAACACAGCCAAAAATAAAAAAATAAATAAATAAATAAATAATAAAATTTAAAAAAAAAAAGAATATACATAGAAAAATGATTCAGTTATACATACATATGTGTGATGGCCATTATGACTGGTGTGTACCACAGTATCTTAATTACTGTGTAATAAGTCTTAAAACCAGTTAATGTTAATCCTCCAACTTTATTCTTTTTCAAAGCTGTTTGGCCATTCTATGTCCTTCCATGTGAATGTGAGACTCAGTTTGTAAATTTCTATCAGTTTGTCAAAAAACCTGATGGGATTTTGATTGACATTAAACCCAGACATCAATTTGAGGAGAAATGATATCTTCAGAATATGAGTCTTCTAACCAATGGATACAGTTTATGAGTCTTCTAACCAATGGATACAGTTTATCTCTCCATTTATTTAGAACTTCTTTAATTTCTCTGAGCAATGTTCTGTCATTTTCAGTTTGTTATCTTGTACATCTTTTGTCAGTTTGGTCCCTAAGTCATTCATATTTTTGTTAGTTTGCTGATAGTTTTATTCAGGAATGGATGTTGGATTTTTTCAAATGTGTTTCCTAAGACTATTGATACGATTGTGTATTTATTTCTTTTTTAGTTTATTGATGTGGTAAGTTAACTGATTTTCAAATGCTAAAGCAACTTTGCAGTCCTGGTATAACCCAATTTGGTCATGGGGTTTTATCCTTTTTATGTATTGTTGAATTTTATTTGTTACAATTTTGTTCAGAATTTTTGTATCCATTATCTTGAGCAATATTGGTCTGTAGTTTTTTTTTTTTTCCTGTAATATCTTTGACTAGTTTTGGTATCAAAATAAAGCTGGCTTCATAAAATGAGTTGGGAAGTATTCTCTTCTTCAGTTTTCTGAATGAATTTGTGTAAAGTGGATATTATTTTTTCCTTAAATGTTTGGTGAAATTCATCAATGGACCTGGAGGGTTTTTTGGCAGAGAGAGGTAGATTCAATTTCCTTAATAAATATGGGGCTATTCAGGTAACTATATCTTCTTGTGTGAGATTTGAGAGTTTGTTCCTTTTTCAGAATTTGTTCATTTTATCTAAATCATCGTATTTATTGTCAAAATATTGTTCATAATACACTATTACCTTTTAATATCTGTAGAATGTGTGGTGGTATCACATCTCTCCTTCCTGATATTGGTAATCTGTGTCTTCTCTCTCTCTCTCTCTCTATTTTTAAACCTGATTAATCTGGCTAGAGATTAAGCAATCTTATTGATCTACGTTAAAAAAAAACATATTTTGGATTCATTGATTTTCTCTATTATTTTTCTGTAATCCATTTAATTTATTTCTGCTCTGACCTTTATTATTTCCTTTCTTCTCACCTCAAGTTTCAGGGTTTGTTTTTTCCCCTAGTTTTACATGGTAGAAATTAAGTTTATTAGTTTGAAACCTTTATTCTGTTTAATATAGGTATTAGCCTTTTAAATTTCCTTCCTAAGTACTGCTTTAACAGGATCCTATAAATTTTAGTATGGTATGTTTTCATTTTCATTCAGTTCTAAATACCTTCTAATTTACCTTTGATTTCTTCTTTAACCCATGAGTTATTTAGAAATGCATTATTTAGTTTCCAAATATTTATTTGAGGTTTCTCCAGAGATATTTCTGTTTTCTTTCTTCCTTTCTTTCTTCCTTCCTCCCTCCCTCCCTCCGTTCTTTCCTTCCTTCCTTTCTTCTTTCTTTCTTTCTTTCTTTTCTCCCCCTCTCTCTCTTTCCTTCCTTCCTTCCTTTCTTTCTGCACGCTCATGGGATGTATTTTGCCAGTTAAATAATACATCACCTTTGTGTCTGTATCAGATGGAATATAAGTATATTTTAACTGACAAATAATACAATATTATGGCATCTACTATAGGTTTGCGGGACTGGTTATGTTGTGAGGGTTTTTTTTAATTTAAAAATTTTTTTTAATTGAATGAAAGATTCTTTAAATTCTATAGTGCTTCACAATTTTCAAAAGTTTCACATACGTGATTCCATAAAATCCCATAATAACCCTTTTTCCCCCTACACCTATGTTGTCCCTCCCCCTCCCCTTGCCCCACTGGTAACCACTAGTTTGTTCTCTATATCTGTGAGTGCGCTTTTTTGTTTTATTCACTAGTTTTTTGTATTTTTAAGATTCCACATATAAGTGATACCATCTGATATTTGTCTTTCTCTGTCTGACTTATTTCACTTAGCATAATACCCTCCAGGTTCATCCATGTTGCTGCAAATGACAAATTTTCATTCCTTTTTATGGCTGAGTAATATTCCATTGTATATATATGCCATATCTTCTTTATCCATTCATGTGTTGAAGGACATTTATGTTGCTTCCATACCATGGCAATTGTAAATACTGCTGCTATGAACATTGGGGTACATGTATTTTTTCAAATTGGTGTTTTTGTTTCTTTTGGATATATGCTCAGGAGTAGAATTGCTGGGGCATATGGTAGTTACTATTTTTAGTTTTGTTGAGAAACCTCCATACTTTTTTCCACAGTAGCTGCATTCCCACCAACAATGTAGGAGAGCTCCCTTTTCTCCACATCCTCACCAACATTTATTATTTGCATCCTTTTTGATGATAGCCATTCTGACAGGTGTGAGGTGATATATCATTGTGGTTTTTGTTTGCATTTCCCTGATGAGCAGCAATGTTGAGCATCTTTTCATGAGCCTGCTTAATTCTGGTTTGGTCATAGAACATACTTTGTATGACTTGAATACTTCTAAATTTATTGAGACCTGTTTTATGGACAAGATTACTGTTTATCTTGGTAAATATTCCATATGCATTTTAAAAGAATATATATTCTCCTGTTGTTGGGTGGGATATTCTATAAATTTTTATTTGATCAAGTTGATCGTGTTGTTCAAGTTTTATACATCCTTACTGATTTTCTGACTACTTGTTCTATCAGTTATTACAAAAGGAATATTGAAATCTCTAATAGTTGCAGATTTGTTTACTTTTCTTTTCAGTTCTATCAGTTTTTGCTGCACATATTTTAAAGATCTATTATTGGGTACATAAAAGTTCAGTGTTGTTATACCTTCCTGATTAATTGACCTCTTTATCATTATGAAATAACCTTCTTTATCCATGAAATATCATCTGCTCTGAAGGTAAGTTTGTTTGAAGTTAGTATAGTCCCTCAAGCTTTCTTTTGATTAGTGTTAGCATGGAATATAATTCTCACCCTTTTTCTTTTCACCTAATTGCTTCCTTATAATTAAAATGCTTCTTATAAACAGCATATAGCTGTATTGTGCTTTTTATCCAATCTGATGATCTTTGCCTTTTAATAGGGGTGTTTAGACCATTTTCATTTAATGTGATTATTGAGGTAGTTAGGTTTAAATCTGTTACATTGCTATTTATTGTCTATTTGTCTCAGCTGTTCTTTGTTCTCTTTTTTCTTTTTCTGCATCTTTTAGATGAACTGAGTATCTTTTATGATTTCAGTCTATCTCTTTTGTGAGACTATTAGTTAAAACTCTGTTTTATTTTTTAGTGGTAGCTTTAGGATTTAAAGTATACATTTTTAACCTACACAGTCTCAATGCAAAGTATACATTTTTAACCTACACAGTCTCAATGCAAGTTTTTCTTTTTTTTTTTTTGGCTGCATTGGGTCTTGGCTGCGGCAGGCGGGATCTTCGTTGCAGCCACAGGCTTCTCTCTAGTTGCGGCACGCAGGCTTAGTTGCCCTGGGGCATGTGGGATCTTAGTTCCCCCACCAGAGATTGAACCCGTGTCCCTGCATTGGAAGGTGGATTCTTAACCACTGGACCACCAGGGAAGGCCCTCAATGCAACTTTTAAAAAAGGTTTCATGGTCACTGAAATTTACCAACATTAGTTTTAATTTGAGATTATTCTTCAGAGCAATTTATCCAAATGTGAAGAGTATAGCACACTAGCTAGCCTTTGTTAAAAGTTACATTGAATGTTACTATTGTGAACAAAAAAAAAAAAACCAAAGAGTGTTGTTTTAACCCACCAGTTAAAACATGCCAGCTTTAACCCACCAGTTCTACAAGGGTTAAATTGTAACCCACTGCAATTTCCAGACAGTGCACCCTGAGAGGAAGAAACACTGGATGAGGGTCCCTGTGCTTTGGATAAACAGGCCCTTATTTGGATGTATCTCAGGAAGAATTTCAATGACCCCAGATTCTTGCATCTTCCTACACATAGAAAAGCACTAAAATCCTTAACTTGAGATATCTGTTCTTTGTGATTAGCAGTCATCTTTTACCAAGATGTATACTTGACTGAATGTATTTCCTAGCCAAAAAAATTTATATATAAACTGACTTCTCCCCTGCCTCTTTGAAGCAGTTCCCTCAGAGCTACTAGAAGCTGTCTCCTGGGCCATAGTCCTCAGTAAGTCCCTGAATAAAACTTAAACTCACAACTCTCATGTTGTGCATTTTTCTTTAAGTTGATACTATAGATATTGATTTTGGATTTTCAACTTAAAAGCTTGAGTTATTAAGTTGAGTTATTAAAGTCATCTGAATGGAACAGACAGGGTTATGCTCTCCTACCTGGCCCTTGCGAGACACTCTGAAGGGTTTGTACACTTTGCCTTTGACAGGTGAGTGCCAAATAACTTCCACTTGCCCCACAACAAAGCCAATGAGATTCAAAGGTTAATTTAATAATTCCTGTTAGACAAATTCATCTGGGGGTCAAGATAAGTATAAATACACAGTACATTCAGTGCTTAAAATTAGATCTAGGAAGGAGGGTGAAGTAAGATGATTTGTTTAACATTCTCTTTGGAGATAAAAGCCAGTAACGGACTTTTTCCTGGTACAGTCATTTCAGGCAATTTGCCTAAAAGATAAGATTATTTCGGGAAATCCTAAAAAGATGTGAAACCGCTCCCCACTCCAGTTTTTACCCTTTCCACAGACACTGAATAGGTAGGTCATAATTATCAGTATTATTTAACTACTCTATTTCTAATACAACATCAGTTTTTTGCTAGTTTACTTGCTTTAAAATGTCATATTCCAATTCCTTATTCCAAGAATGGAAGAAGATTAATAATGGAATAAAGTTTTGCCATTTTTCATCTAAGGGAAGGTAAAAAATGTGCTATGCTAAAATTTGGGACCAAACCCAACACAATGATGTTTGAATCAGGGTTAGGGTTTAAAGACTATTGTGCAAACACAGAATAGGAGAGATGGAGGGACCTAATTCTTGGAGAATTTCATAATAAAAAGAGATAAGGATTGGCTACCAGCAATTCAGTAAGAAAAATAATAGTATAAAAAAATAGAATGACCAGTCAAGAAAGCTATTGCCTCATTACACTTGGCTCTGGTAAGATCCCGTTCCAGAGAAATTCTCTTTTCTTCCTATGTGTGCTGAGACCATGAAAAACTGAAGTGTGCTGATGAGAAGGTTAGAAATCATGTCAGACAGAGAATACACAAAAGAAATAGGAATAATATGCTTGGAGAATAAACTGCACAAGAGATGATACTGTCTTCAGAAATTGAAGAACTAGCATACAATATGAAACTTTTATGACTGCAAGCACTAAGACCAAAAAGAAGATGTTTCCAGGAGTTCAATGGGGCACAAAATAGAGACATTATGACTTTATGATTGTCCGACAAACTGGCAAGCTACCTCCCAAACTTCTGAACTCATCATCTTTTCTTGGGTTGGGTGGCCAACTGTGTGGGATGCCGGAAATGATTCCTCATTGAATGGGGAACAGTAGTAGAACTTTGTGGCTGTAGTTCTCAAACTTTTTGGTTTCAGGACCCCTTTATACGCTTAAAAATTATTGAGGACCCTGAAGGGCTTTAGTTTAATGTGTGCTATATTAACTAATATTTGCTATGTTAGAAATTAAAACTGAGAAAATTAAGAAATCTTGATGTATTAGTTCATTAAAAAATAACAATAATAAAACCATTACATATTATACAAATAACATATTTTTAGGCAAAAATGACTATTTTCAAATACAAAAATTGAGTGAGAAGACTGGCATTATTTTGCATTTTTACGAACTCTTTAATGTGTGGTTTAAGAGAAGACAGCCAAATTCTCATATCTTCTGCATTTAACTCTGTTGCAATATTGCGTGCCATGTAGCCTCTGGAAACTCCACTGTATGCTTGTAAGAGAAAGACAGTCAAAAAGGAAAATGCTGTCTTAGAAGTACTATGAAATAGTTTTGGCCTCATGAACCCCCTAAAAACATCTTGCACATACCAGCCACGTTTTAACCCTTTTATTGTCTAATAACATCAACCCACTTTATTGAACAAATAATACTACATGAATCAGCCAGGCTCTCCTCTTTCAGTGCAGGACTGAGAGGATTCTATCAATACTTTGGAAGAAAGCATCCACATGTGAATTCATCAAAATATAAAAGGATTGTTTGTTTATTGATTGATTGATTGATTGATTTTGCCACAATCGAGATGTATCAACCTTCAACCAGGAGAAGTTCAATCCTCTTGACAGCATCATATCATTGGCTATTATAAATTCAAATGATTCACCTGTAAAGAAACTATCTTGAAAAAATGTTACAACTGGGTCATGTCAAAGTTGACACATTTATGAGGAAATTTAAATTTGAAGCTGTCCAAAAAGCAATTTCTTGATTCACAAATCTAAAAGCAAAGTGGATTTTCAATTTACAAGTAATTTTTCCTGTTTCCTCAGTTCCACATAAACTTTATTACAATTATTCTGTGAACGTGTTGGGATAAATACAAAGTTAAATTACAACTGAAGAACACTCCATCTTGTACTAAAAATTTTAAACTAAATTTATACTTACATGGTTCCACAACACTAAAAATTTTCAGATCATATTTATGAGAATGCACTTGTTTATGCATGACAAAATTTATATTTTTATAAATTTGCAAAAACATGTACTTACACATTATGTGTTAAACCTCTGGCAGATTGAGATGAAAATGTTGTGCTAATTTACAAACAATAAAAGCTTATTTCCACTGAAAGTATTAAACTGAACAGTCTAAATATTTGCTTCTGTGGTACCATATTACAAACGCCCAATAACAAAACAAATTCCATTTCTCTACTTTTTAATACTGCTATAATATTTAGATTATTCTCAAAACAATCCAAGTTTATGGCCTAGTCCACAGTTTATTCTTTTTTTTTTTTTTTTTTTAATTTTATAGCTACTTTATTTATTTATTTATTTATTTTTGGCTGTGTTGGGTCTTCGGTTCGTGCGAGGGCTTTCTCCAGTTGCGGCAAGCGGGGGCCACTCTTCATCGCGGTGCGCGGGCTTTTCACTATCGCGGCCCCTCCCGTTGCGGGGCACAGGCTCCAGACGCGCAGGCTCAGCAGTTGTGGCTCACGGGCCCAGCTACTCCGTGGCATGTGGGATCTTCCCAGACCAGGGCTCGAACCCGTGTCCCCTGCATTAGCAGGCAGATTCTCAACCACTGCGCCACCAGGGAAGCCCCACAGTTTATTCTTAATAATTAGATGATAGTCACAATATTTGTTTAGTAAAAGATGAAGTTGTCTAATCATTTTCCAAAAGGATCTAACTTCCTACACTCATTTTGCTTCTTCTCATTTGTTGCTAACAATTTCCATGCATCTCTCAAATTCTTTTTTTTACCTAGTCATCTGATTCTTCCTACTATTGCGATCTGATTTCTAGGCAAGGCTGCACATCAATCAGTTCAATCGCTTAAAACCTTTTCCCACATACACTTTTCCAGCTCAAACCTTCGTATTTCTACTAATTTAAGAGAAAGTCTTCCTTGGAATGCTAGGTCCCCAAAATAAGACCAAAACACCCTGCTGATAAGAGGATGCCGACCTGACCGAGGTAAGGGAGAATGCCGCCTCTTTGGAGTCTCATTAGCATCTCAGGGGGGACAGGCACAGTTGGAATATTTATTGAGACTTTTTAAAAAATATATTTATTTGTTTATTTTTTGGCTGCGTCGGGTCTTAATTGCGGCATGTGGGATCTTTCGTTTTGGCTCTAGTTGTCGTGCTGGCTCCAGAGCACGTGGACTCTGTAGTTGTGGCACATGGGCTCTCTAGTTGTGGTGCACAGGCTTAGTTGCCCCATGGCATGTGGGATCTTAGTTCGAACCGGCATCCCCTGCATTGCAAGACTGATTCTTAACCACTGGACCACCAGGGAAGTCCCTTATTGAGACTTTTGAAGTCTGGTCTTTTGAAGGAGGAGGAGGCAGAGGTGGAGCTTGATTAGAATTGGGGAAGAATCCGGATGTAACAGACTAGAATTGGTGGATCCAGGAAGGTAAAGATTTTGAGGATGGGATTTAAAGATTTTCAGGGTATAAACTGTCATTTAATGTTGTGTATTAATTAAGAGTTGGGGCTTCCCTGGTGGCGCAGTGGTTGAGAATCTGCCTGCCAATGCAGGGGACACGGGTTCGAGCCCTGGTCTGGGAAGATCCCACATGCCGCGGAGCAACTCGGCCCGTGAGCCACAATTACTGAGCCTGCGCGTCTGGAGCCTGTGCTCCGCAACAAGAGAGGCCGCGACAGTGAGAGGTCCGTGCACCGCGATGAAGAGTGGCCCCCACTTGCCGCAACTAGAGAAAGCCCTCGCACAGAAACGAAGACCCAACACAGCCATACATACATACATACATAAAAAGAATGTAAGCAGACAAGAATAGCATTAAAAAAATAATAAATAAAAAAAAAATTAAAAAAAAATTAAAAAAAAAAAAAAAGAGTTGATGGGTCTTTTATTGTCCTGACATGAGCAATAATGTTATCTTCAATTTTAATTTTCCTGGACAAGAATCTCCTGGAAGAGTAGGCTGATGAATAAAGTAAATTCATGTTAATGTAGACATAGACAGTAGCTGTGTGTTATAGATGGTTTCAGTTCTCAGTGTGATTCTCATTAAAAGAAAACAGAGGACCACAAAATTTTTGTGGAGAAGAGGATGCCTAGTATATAAATATTTTAAATAAATTTTGTATTTTGAATATGTATTATATGTATAAATAATACACGTTATAAAAAGAAATATATTTATAAATATTATTTAGTGAATGAATGAATGAATGAAAACTCTAGGTAGGGAGGAGACACTGACCAAGCAGCCTGATTCAGTCCCCAAAGTTTCTCCTTCCTCCATGAGTTCTAATATTTAATGTCTTTGTCACCACCATGTCCAGATTTCCCTGAGTACAGTTTACAATTCCAGCCAATAAAGAACAAAAATATACTTTCTTTTGAATTCCCTTGGCATAGCTAAGTTAGGCAAGAATTTTATAAATTGTTAGCTACTAAGAAAACATTGAGAGACGTTAACAAAGAAATAACCCTAACATTCAAACAAAAGAATGACACTTATAATAACCAATGGTATGTCCACTCACACCAATCAGTGCTGAGTAAACAGAACCATCCAATTCCTTGGTGAAAATTCCATGGTTGTTTCCTCAAGGCAGCATTGCTGATAGCAGTTTAATCACTGCTTAGCAATGTACACACTCTGATTTTCTGAGACAATTCCCATAATAGTGCACACCCACAAGACGAAGTTAAAGCTCCTTTGCTTGGCACTCAAGACCTATGCAGTCTGGACCAGTCTACCTTTCTGGCCACATTCTCTGTCCCTTCTCTTTCCCCAATGCCTTCCTGACCACTGATGCCAAGATACTTGCCATTTCCTGGACTCAGCATCTTCTTTCATGTCAAGGTAACCACTTCTTAGAATGCCCTTTCCAAACCCTCTGTATCATGTTGCCCAACTTACCTAGTACAAATAGGACCCCCTCTGTGAAAACTTTCCCATCCCCCCTCCTGTGCATCCCTACTGCCCTTGCCCCGCCATCTCACAGTTAGTTCTGTACATTTGCTTTAAGCAGGTGGTTGGTGCACCGTTCAACACACATTGGTTGAACTGCATTAACTTGACTTGGTTTGGTTTAATTTAGCTTGACGTAAGCCTGCCACTTTGCACACTTCTATTGTTTTGCTGTATTTTTAACCCCTGTGGTGGTTTCCTTATTGCATTACAGAGTGAGCAGATGCATGAGAGAAATGGAAAAAGAATAAGAACATCCAAGAAGTTCAAGTCTAAGTTCCATGAGAACGACTCCCTGTCAAAGCTGTGTTTCTCTTGCTTCTGGTTTCCAGGCAGGAGACAAATAGAATCTTATTTTAAAATAGATATTATTAATGATTACTCTGTTTTTTCACCTAAAGAATAACTATCTCCCACCTATAGACAATTGATCCTGGATGTTAGGAATTGATCCAGGATGGAAAGCAGATTCCATTTTATGTGGTTTGAGACCCATGAATGGCTCTCTGCCCTTTCCCTCCAGAGAGTTGCCTGGGGTTAGGAAGGCATGTCAGGCAAAAGCGGCCTTCACAGGCTGATCATGGTGTTTCTTACTGTGAAAAAAAAAATGTTTTTCCATGTCTCTCATTTCCCCCACCATCTTTGGGAACGCTTGCCTGCCTTCCTGGGTCCTATCTCTAGTACTTATGACAGCCACAACCCCTAGACCCCCTTGCCAATATGTGTATCAAGTATCATCTGCTTAGTGCAGCTGCCACGTTGGGCAGCCCTGGAAGAGGGTCTAGGGGTACAAAGGGAGGAATACATATATTTTTTTATGGTGCTTTGTCTCAGCTGTGGCAGACAAGGGATTGGGAAGTGTTAGTGCCAAGCCCAAGTGGAAGGCCACATAGACTGGCCTAGGCAGAGGCAGGCCTTCATTGGGATCATGTAAGCCTTGCATTCCAGGAAGGATACTGTCCCCCATTGAGGCTGAGGATCTATGTTACACCCATTGCTTTGCAAAATTCCTTCTTCAAGAGAGTGAGAGGGGGAAGCTTTGTCCTTAGCCCCATTTCCTACATAGACAAGAAAGCATGCAATCTGAGTAAAACGCAGAGCTAAATAACAATCTAGAAAGGAATCCATTATTTCTCTGTGTTGTTTATAACAATTTATATCCTGTAGTCATTGATAAAGAGACACTTCTTTTCACTGAGAAATACTATAACTTAATGACTCTTGAGTACAGAAGGCATCCCACGTTTATATTAATCGTTTTACTTTCACGAGTAATACCCTATGCTTATTGCATGTAGCTAGACTTTACTCTTTATTTTTATTCTTTAGTTGTCTGCCTGACTTTTCTTTAATCTTTATTCCATTACTTATGAATTCTGTCAATTTTTATGGTTTTACTCCTTTGTTAATACTGGTGGAAAAAAGAAAACCCCGAGTTTCTTCTTGCATAGGATAAATAGAAGAGATGATGCCTGAGACCTAGAATGCTTACGTGACTCACATTATAAATGGGAAGTGAAGCCTAGAAGAGTGTTGGTTCTGGAAACAGGGAGACCTGGTTAGAATCTCAGTTCAGTCACACAATAGCTTTGTGGCCTTGCTCAAACCTCTGAAGCTTTCTCTTCATCAGTAAAATGCAGGTGATGAGAAACCTATTTCACAATAGCTTTGTGAGAGCTACATGAGATAATAAGTATCACCCCCTTACTCTATCATTACTACATTAAACCACATGAACTTGACATTTTCTGTATTTTAAAAAGCTGAATATTTATACATTTATATAGTTCAATCTTATGTTAGTTAGTAAGATGCAAAGCTGGAATCCAAACTCAAGCCTTCTGCGTCCCAGCCCCTTGCACTTCCATACTTTGCTAACTTCTGTTGTCAGTGCAACTTATTTTCAGTTGGACATGTAAAGAAAAAAAATGTTGCCTGCAATTCCAGTTCTACAAGGTTCAAGCCATTAGCCACTGTAGTTGCCCTGAGAGGAATTCAGGATGAAGAAAAACAGGAAGCATTTTGTGCTTTGGATATACCGGCCCTTAGATAGTTAAGATGCATATCTAAGGAAAATTTTCAAATTTCAAAAATTTCAAAACTTTCAAATTTCAAATTTCAAATGATAGTTAAGATGCATATCTAAGGAAAAATTTCAGATTCTTACGTCTTCCCATACATAAAAAAGCACTAAAATCCTTAACTTGAGATGTCTGTTCTTTGCGATGAGCAGTAGCATTTTTGATGTTTGGCTACATGTTTTTTCCAGCAAAAAAAAAAAAAAATTCATATTTATCTTGGCTCCTCCCTTATCTCTTCCAAGCTGTTCCTCAGGGCTATCTGAGAGGCTGTCTCTGGGCTATACTCCTCAGTAAGGACCCCAAATAAAACTTAACTCACAGTTTTTATGTTGTGCATTTTTCTTTCAGTTGACAGACAAGTGTTGCCAAGTGGAATTATGGAGCAGCTTAATATAGGAGATGTGTGAAGAGAACAAACAGTAAGAGTGGGAGAGAAAGAGAAGTTATGGGCTTGGTGCAAACATCTAGAGTTTACGAATATAATGTTTGCCCAGTTATCTTGCCTCTCATAGGAGAGCAATGAGGTGTATGTGGTGGAAGATCTCGGTTATCTTTCTTAACGCCAATGTCATTGGTTAGGTAGTGTGATGGTTAATTTTATGTGTTCACTGGACTAGGCCACGGGGTGCCCAGACATGTGGTCAACATTAATTTGGGTGTGTCTGTGAGGGTGTCTCTGGATGAGATTCCATTTGAATAGGTAGACTGAGGAAAGCAGATTGCCCTCCACAATGTGGGTGAGCCTGGTCCAATCAGTTAAAGACCTGAATAGAAAATAGGGTGGAGTAAGAGGGAATTCTGACTACCTTACTGCTGGCACTGAGATGCCAGTCTTGTACTCTGACTGGAACCTACACCCCCAGCTCTCCTGAGTCTCCATCTTGCTGACTGCAGATCTTGGGAGTTCCATGCAGCCTCCATAATCACATAATCACATTTATCCTTATAATAAATCTACCCCCCATCTATCTAGAGAGATACATGTAGATATATAGACACATTGATATCCTTGTGAGGGTTAAAGGAGATCTCTCTCTATATAAATTCTCTCTATTGATCTTGCTAAAGGATCCTGATAAAGATCAAAAAGAGAGAGAGACATAGCCTAATTTTGCAGGTTCTTGTGAGGATTAAAGGAGATAATATATAATATATAGTAATATATTTATTATATATTTATGTATAGAGAGAGAAACAGAGAGTGTGTGTATATATATATAGAGAGAGAGAGACAAAGAATGTATATCTATCTGTCTATCTATCTATCTATGGAGAGAAATATATACATCCTATTGGTTCTGTTCTTAGGAGAACACTGACTTATACAGGGATGGATGCCAAAGGTTTCCTTTAACAATGCACTCTGGAGCTGCCATCCATAATTGTACCTAAGGGTTTTTGTTTGTTTGTTTGTTTGTTTGTTTTAAAGATAATGGTGTTAGCCATCACTTTTAGGTTTTCAAAGTCTGAGCACACAAACCCCCTAGTCTGTCTTTAGGCAGCAAGCTTTGTTTTGTCTGTGAGGCCATTATGCAAATAGAAAGGCTTCCTGTGGGTGAAGAGGAATGTGTCTCAGATTTCAGTGGCAGTGTCCTGGGCAGAGTTTGAGATGGTGTGCCATTTGAATTCTGCATTTGAATTCCAACTCTGCTATTTATTGGCTATAAGAAGTAACTTTTTTCAGCTTCGGCTTTTTCATCTGCAAAGTGAGCACAGCAAAAAGTAGCTCAGAGGGGTCTGGGAAACACTTAAGAGGACAATGTATGCGAACTGCTCATTGTAACTCAATAGTGTTTTAAGAATATTAGTTGTTGGAATGTATTCTTGTATGTTGAAAGGAGTTTGGGTTTTGGACTTGTGTACTTAGGTTAGTTAATCTTTTTGAGTGTAAGGATCTTCATGTACTAAAGCTCAAAAAGAGAGAGAGAAAGAGAGAGATTACAGCCTACTTTTGCTGGTTCTTGGTGAGGATTAAAGAGAATAATGTATGAACCATCTCTAGCAAAAATCCTGGCAATGCATGTGCTTCCTTCTTCCTATAAAAGTATAACTCTTTATTAAATTAATAAACCATTAGTTACTTTAATGTTACTCTAAGTGTATATTTTTAAATAAAGAAAACTCAGAGAACTGCTCACACCCAAGTTCTGGCAAGTGGCGTCTGCATGCATCTTACACTGTCACTCGTCACTATCACCTCTTCCAGCTCCACAGAGCTTCTCACCCTGAACCCTTCTTGGACCATCAAGAACCTGTAACTGTGAAACACAAGGCCCCCAAGCTTTTACCACAAGAAACAATTGTTGAGATGTAGGCTGACAGATATGTATTATCTCTGCTACCTGGTACTCAAGACTATCACATAGTTATGAGATTTCACAGGAAGGAGAAAGAGATTTTAGCTTTGAACACTTAGATGAGCCAGAAAAAGGAAAAAATTCTAAACTCATCACATATTCATAGCTCCCTCACCATGATCCTTGTTTATTTATAGATCTTATAACCACTCTTATTGAGAGATCTTAAGGTACAGATCAGTTAATGTTATACTCAACCTGCTTCAAGCTCTTGGAAGATCATTTTCTCCTTGGCAGTGAGATTAGAGGCAAAGAGAAGGGCATTTCTAAAATATTCAACCCTGGCCTCATCCTCTTTTTAGCTCTGTATAGTCTGGGGCAGGTCACTTAACCCCTCTGAGCCTTAATTAGCACTAATGCCTACCTACAGGCTGAATTAATAAAACCTGAATGTAAATAGGCTGCACAGAGGAGGCGATTTCACACACTCCCCCCTTCATTTTAGAACCCACTTTAAGGGTGGAGAGAATGATGCATACTTGTGATTGAACAATGACTCGCACGTGACACTCCTTTGATGAGATGGGTCCCCTGATCCAAGATGGCCCTTGGTGACTGCTCGTCACACACTGGAATTGCCCGTGCAGTGTGGGACTTCTGTATGGGGCCTCTGGAGTCAGACTACCTGTCACCTCGTCATATAAAACTCTTGGCGCATTGCCTTTCACTCGAGTCATCTTAGCAGGACCTCTTGGTTGTATGTCTCTAGATTCCACGTTGCCCCCATAAAGTAGGACAGTCTGCTCTCTGGCAACTCTTTAGAGGACAACATTCATTCCCTTTCACCTGCCCCTTCACTTACTCTTCCCTAAGGGTGGTGGAGTGACTTATTCGGTGAATCTAGGACTTTTCCTGAATTTGAATTGTGCATAGTTGGGACAGCCTTTTCCAGATCTTCCCTCCCACTCTCTCTCTCTCACTCTCTCTCTCTCTCTCTCTGTGTCAGAGAAAGAAAGCCTGTCTTTGGGTTGCATGCATTTTCCACCAGGTAAATGACTAACCTCTGAAAGGGAGACACAGTGGTCCAGCTTTGCATGGCCCTGGTGGACATGTTGAATCCGGGTACATGGGGCACACGATGGATCCTGGCTGCAAAGTTCAAACCCTATTCTCCAACTCAGGCTTATCAGAAACAAAGCTGATATTTGATTTCTGTATTCTTGTGTCTATGGCTCAATTTATTCTCAGCTCAGGAAATGAAGAGCAGTCACCCTCAAACTCCAATAGACTGTGACTAATACATGTTGACAATTACTTTGACTTTTGGTTGCCCAGGGATTTCCAGGCTAGGAACATACAATATGCTATTTTTCTGAACATCAGATAAGTGTTCGCTTCTCAAACAAGTTCTGATACTCTTAAAATAGACAAATACAACTTTCGTATATGGGGGCATTAAATCAGGTTATGATTTGGGTAAATATCTTTCTAAGCTTTGCTGCAAGGATAGCTCTCTTTGAGATTTTTTATTTTTTATTTTTTTATAAATTCATTTATTTATTTATTTTTTTGGCTGCATTGGGTCTCTGTTGCTGCACGCAGGCTTGTTCCTAGTTGCGGTGAGCGGGGGCTACTCTTTGTTGAGGTGCGCAGGCTTCTCATTGGGTTGCTTCTCTTGTTGCAGAGCACGGGTTCTAGGCGCACAGGCTTCAGTAGTTGTGGCACTTGGGCTCAGTAGTTGTGGCTCGTGGGCTCTAGAGCGCAGGCTCAGTAGTTGTGGCGCACAGGCTTAGTTGCTCTGCGGCATGTGGGATCTTCCCGGACCAGGGCTCGAACCCGTGTCCCCTGCATTGGCAGGCGGATTCTTAACCACTGCGCCACCAGGGAAGCCCTCTTTGAGATTTTTTAAATGACTACTGAAGAGAATTTTTTGCAAATATTGGCTTTTGTTTCTGCCTTTTTAAAATTAATGTCTATATATAGTTTGGGCATTGGCAATGCTACAATGCTGATCCCTCTTCAATGCCAGAGTTAAATCAAGGCCAACTCTGGGCACATGGTCCTAAATCAGGTTTACCCAGATGACTGATGCCTATTCACTGGACAAAAGCAGCCCTCTGAGAAAGGCTGTATCGCAGAGTGTTAGCAATGAATCCCAGAGTCAGATACCTGCCTTAGACCCTGGCTCCATCTTACTCGCTATGATCTGTGGTACCTTTTAACTTTCCTGTGCCTCAATTTCTTCTTTCACAAATTGGGGGAATAATAGTAACTGTCTTGTAAGTTTCCTGTAGGGATTACTTAAATTAACAGGCTTGGAATAATGCCTGGCACGGAGTAACAACACTGGTTCTGGAGCCAGACTGCCTAACTCAACCTGCCACCTACTCAGCCTCTGTAGGTCTTGGCTTCCTCACCTATAAAACTGGTATAACAATACTTACCTCTTGGGGTGATTACAATGCATAAGTGGGAACATCTGTGCAGAGTTTGTGGCAAGCAGTAGCATAAATAAGATGGAAGTTTATATTTTTCTATCATGAAAAAGAAGATTGAAGGAAGGCACTCCAGGCCTGATATGGCAGCGGCACCATTAAAAGAATCTAGGCTCCTTCTATCCTGCAGCTTTTTCCATGCTGTCTCATGATTCCAGCTGGCTGCTTGAGCTCCAGCATTACATCCACAATCCAGGCAGCAGAAGGGAAGACGGGTCAAAGAAGGGATCGTATACACATAACCCTTTACTTAGTTGTTAGGTTTACCGAGAAATGTTCTCTTAGAAAACTCAATTCCCTTTGCTTGGTTAGCATGGAATTAGAGCCTTTTCTCAACTATACTTTTACTTCCTATAAAACTTGCTGGGGATTTTTCTGCATTCATAATCAGAACGAATCACAAGTTTCAGAAAACATTTTCCCCCAAGAAGTTTCATATATACATATATGAAACAAGTTGCATGTGTGTGTAGACATGCTGCAGTCGATGGGTTTATAGTGTATATATTTGTCATTTATATTTTATGGAGGCTGCCCTCTGATAATCTTAACTTTTGTGGGGGTCAGAAGCCCATTTGAGAATCTAAAAGAAAGCTTGGAAGTCCTCCCTGGAAGAATGCACATAAAAATACACACTCCTAAAAAAAAATATATATATATACACTCCTAATGGTGCATGTAGTGGGTTTTTATTGCATTGAAAATGTATTTCTTTCTCAGAAATAATATTAAAAAATGTACAATGATTTATGACTCATTCACTCTCATAAATGTTCAAGCTTGGCGAATTGTTTTGACAATGGGCTTTCCTTTTCTCTTAACAAAAGTCCGTGAGTTTCTCCGGAGCGTGCTCCCATTTCTCGACAAAGTCTTGTGATTCTACTGGTGATTCAAAGCCCTGATTCTGAGCAAACTGATGATGCCTGCAGCAGCAGACAAGGCTTCTTTCAGGATTTTCGCAGAGTACTCAAAATTTATAATGAAATGTGGGGCCTCCTCACATCCAAGGAGTCCCTCCCCCGCCCCGAGGCACTCCCCACCCCGTTATTCTTTCAATGTTGTTATCCCTATGTGAAATCATCACATTCGTTTGTTTAATAAATTTATTTCTTTAAAAAATATCGTCTTAAGATCTTATTCATCGTGATTACTGAGTTTTTTGGCTCTGCATTAAATTGTGAGCGAGTGCCTCCCTTGACTCACCCTGATCTTGGCCCTGGAGGTTGGGCAGTTTGAAATAGGCTGGACTGAGGGGTGTGGGGAGGATTTACTCCACAGAAACTGGCAATCACTGCAAATCAGACCTTCCCCGCTCCCCGCTCCCCAGAGGCCTGGTTATTAAACACTATCAACAGACCACTGCCAACAAGCCTCATTGCCAGAATCCCTTGTACTTTTATCCTCCATCTCTTCTCTGAATGTTGGGTTCATGAACTTGCTGTAAGTGAAAACCAGTGCCCCCTGGAGGACGATGCTTCCCCTCCAGCTCTCTTAAGAGGGGGGCTGTTTTTCCTCTGCCAGTCTTCATTCCACTGAGCCTAAAAGTGAGGTGAATATCCTCCTGGGATATTGCAGCTTTTCGTTTATTTCCTCTCTCAACATCTCAGATACTTTCAAGTACATGGCATCAAACTGTAAGCCCCACTATCCCTTCTATTGACCCCAGGGTCACTTCCACTTTTCACCACCCCTTCTGTAACCATTCTCCAAGACTTCCAACATCCATATAATTCTTGGTGCCTCTGATATCTCATTTAGTTGACCCCCTTCAATTGTTATGAACTTTTCCTCTCTTTACTGTTACTACCAATAAATCTCCTACCATTAAATCTCAAATTTCAGCATTGCATCCTGACCAACACCTCTTTCCCTTGCCTCTAACACTCATACTTCATTAATTCTTTGGCGCCATTAAGACCTCTGATCCACTAATCTTACCTCACTTCACTGTCCATCACCTCCACCTTCCCTAGACAGTCAGCATCCCCTCGTCCTTGATTCCCTCTTTATCCAGCTTAGATTCCATGGTCTATTGCAATAATTGTTCTTCGCATTTATGTTTAGCTGGCAAATGGATTTTTTCTGTTCCCACCAATAAGGAGGATCAAAGACATTTTGTATTCAGACAGAACAGACAACAGTATGCATTTACAGATTTTCCCCAGGGCTCAGTTAACTGTCTTTCTTTCTGTTGTAGTTCAAAGATATCTGGACCTCTGGACATCCCACCTTGATCCACTATACCAATGAAAGCACGCTAATGGGACTGTCTGAGCAAGAAATAGCTAGCACATTGGAGAACTTGGAAAGAAATGTACTCCAGAGGGTGGGAAATAAACCCCATCAAGACTCAGGATGCATGCCACACCAGTAAAGTTTTTAGGGGTCCAGTGGTTGGGGCATTCTGGGACATTCCATCCAAGGAAAGGAAAGCACAAATTATTGCATCTTGAAACTATCATAATGAAGATACTTTTTGGGGGAAGCAGCAAGAGTGCCATTAAATGATAAGCTCTGATTGTTGCTTAGGCATTTGCGGCATCTTGTGCCAGAGGACAAGCAAGCAAGAAGAGCCACCATCTTTCCTTGCTTCTCCACCACTCCCCCTCCCCCCACCCCATGTACACACAAAACAACTCAACCACCCTCAAGGTCCACGGAGGCCTCTTCTCACCTGCTGGAATGTGTCTCTCTAGGTATGCACATGCCTCACCTCCCTCTCCATCCTCCTTGCCAACGCTGCCAACCCTGCCCTCATCTCTATCCTGATCACCTCCTTTGTTTTCATCATATGGCTTAACATTATCTGGCCAGATATTACATTAGCTTGTTTTTAGGTATGTTTACTATTTATCTCTCTCCGCTAGAAAGGAAGCTGCATGTGATCAGAGACTGTCCTGTTTATCTCTGTAATCCCAGGACCTAAAACAGTAACTGTTGGCATTAAACATTCAGTAAATATTTATTGGATAAGTGAATGAATTTGTTGACTGAATACACTTCTTCCATAAAGGTACCAAACTTGCTAATACTACATGTGCTTTACCTATGCACAGAGATCTTTTCTTCTAGTAGATTTTCTCAGGACAGGTATGGTGCTGGCCACTGAGGATGAAACAGGGGCTGGCAGCCAGGAAGTTATCGATCATGTCATCCAAGTCCATGCTCATGGGGAGTGACAAGCTGCCTACAAATACCAGAACCCGTGTTAGCAATTCTGTAGGTTCACTGACCTGCACCCACCTCACTCCACCCCTCCAAAACCAGGACCCCAGATAAATGAGGAGACCCCTCAATCTCACCAGTAACCTATTCCTAAATTGGAGTGCAGGAGACTTATTTATCTGCACTACTGTTGCAGCAAAAATAGAAATGAGACTTTTCTGATAAACAAGGAAAATAAGGAAACAATGAACAGGCTGGGGAAACAACATAAACAGGCCTGAAAGAGTTAAGCAATCTTGGTTATTCTTCAGCTGTTACTACTAACAAACACTTGTAGCTAGACTTGTCCTTCACAAAGCTGACTACTCTCTGACCCCATACAAATTCCCCTTTGCACCTGACATTTCTTCTCCCCCGACACTCCCTTGCAGCACTCTTCATTTCAGAAAGAAGGTCACGGGCCGATAACTTCAGGGACACCAGACCCGGTTGCAGAGCTACCTGATGTCAGCTTTGGCCATGAATTTGCAGAAGAAAAGAAATGCAAGACCTTCACTACTTTGATCCTTATCACATACCCCGGACTGCGGACTGTGAGCCCCACGTATAGTATCTTCTCCGATTCCCCAAGGAGGGAGGCACAGTTCTTGAGGCGTTAGCCTACTGTGTCTTCCCTTGGCCTGGCAAAGAAAATAAAAAGCCTCTCTATTTCTTATCTTCCAATTCTCTGTCTTCGTATTGCTATTCGGCATTGGTGCACAGGGAGCCAGATTTGGCAACGCCACGTGGCCCATTCCCCTCGCAGTGACGGATGGGTAAGTCTCTCCTCTTGCCACTAGTGTACTAAGTCCCCTCGCTCAGAAAGCAGGAGCCGCAGGCCGCAGAGGTTCTCAGCCACAGGGCCACCCCACCTCAGGATAAAGAATTCATTAATGCCTTAGGCATTTCATACAATGCCTCCCTCAGTCATCTGCTTTCTCTTAGGCTTTTCTGACTGGAAGAAAAAGGGTGGAGTCACTGCTGCAGGGGCAGGAAACTGTGCCGAAGCCCACAGATGCTCACACGTGCTCTCACGCATGCGCTGTAAGAGTGTGGCCGGCACCAGCGCTCATGGTGTGGATAATGAATGCTCTGTGCGAATAACTCCACCCCTGGGGGCTGGCTCCTTTTTATTTTGATGCTCTTAGGCAATGTGAGGTGAGGGAGGCCTTTGCCTCTATGCGGAATTTAAGGGGAGGAGGGCGCCAAAAATCTCAGGAATCGAGATAGATTATATTTTAATGCAATATTTAAAAAATTGAAATTAATGCCAAAAAATCCATGATGAACAAAATATCAAAATTTTAAAAGAAGGCCACTTACTAACTTGTTGGTATTGGGCCAATTAATATTACCAAACCTCAGTTTCTTCAATGCCCCAAATGGGAAAGGAATATAGTCAGTTGTCTTGACCAGGAGGTTGTAAGGGTCAAATCAGACAATGAATTTGAAGTGCCTGATACATGGAAGGCACCCATGGATATTATTATTCACAAGAATTTATTGAACGGTTGTGCTAAAGGTGACACAATGTTTGTTTCTCTCTCTCTTTTTTTTTGCTATTCTGCAGTATCTATGAGTCTATGAGGAAGGTTAATATTGACAGTTCTCCCAATGATGTTTGCCATCTAAACCTCATCTTGCAAACAAACATAAATAAATATTGACACGGCTCCCCGACAGACCAGTTCCCTGAGCTTCTTATGTCCAGCCCACTCCATGACAGGAGCTGAAGCCTCTGTCCTTTTCCTGTGACCTCCACGCTCTTTCTCTTTTGTCTCTCCCGGCTTCCCACTTCCAGAGGACCAATCTCAGGCGTTCTCATTCCAAACTGATGATTGCTCAGCCAAGGGTACCGAAGGATGGAGTGGGCAGAGGTGGGGAGAAAGACACCTTTGTTGGCATGACAGGAATGCTCACCCTGTGGATTTCTCCTGGTGCTGCTGTTGTCAGGTGCCTGGTGTGTCGTTATCAGTTTTCCTGCTACCTGAAATGAGGAGTAGTGGTGAGGCCACGGTATGGATGGAGGGCAGAGTTCCAAACTGGAGACCATGACTCAGTAGTGGACCACGAAATCATTTATCATGGAATCAGGAGTGAATCATGGTTGCAATCAATACTAGAAAAATAAAACAAAACAGAATATGCAATATCAGAGTATGCCACACATAATAAGGATGAAAATTGTTTTGTGGGTCTTTTGTGTCTGTGATATATACATATATGTGCACTGTGTCACATATGTGAACGAAGAATGTCACCTGCCATATTGGTAAAACAAGAATATTGTGGCCATCAAGCCATCAGCCACTGGCAGCCCCCCCCAACGGTGCACCCTGAGGGGATTCAGGATGGAAAAAAGCAGGACACTGTCCCTGGATAGCTAAGGTGCATATCAAAGGAATAACTTCAATGAGCCCAGACTCTTGCATCTTCCCATACATAGAAAATCGCTAAATTCCTTAACTTGAGCTATCTGGTTTTCTTTAATTAACCATAATCTTTTGATGTTCCGACTACCAGGTCTTTGTTGCAAAAACTCCTACATATCCTGGCTCCTCCCTCACCTCTTTGGAGCAGCCCTCAGAGCTCTCGGAGAGGCTGTCTCCCTCAGCAAGTCTGCTTCGTAAAACGTAATTCTCAACTTTTAGGTTGTGCATTTTTTTTTTCAGTTGACGCACATAACGTATTTCCTACTGTGAGTCATGGTAAAATAACTTGAAAGCCACCGGTGTAGTGGTTAAGAGTTCAGGTGCTATATAGTCAAACTTCTTGGGTTTAAATCTTGACCATGCCACTTACTTGCTATGAGACCTTAGCAATTTATTTCCCTTCTCTGTGCCTCAGTTTCCTCATGTGTAAAATGGATGGATAATAGTACCCACTGCAAAGAGTGGTTATGAAGATTAAATGATTTAATGCACACAATGCTTGTAGAATAGTGCCAGGCACATAGTAAGCTCAATAGAAATTAGCTATTATATTATTACTATCAGCAACAGCACCTTCATGTAATGTATGTAAAGTGCCTAAAGCAGTACCTGAAACATAATACGGGCTCAGTTTGTCCTTGTGGAAGAGACTTTGTTGCTTACTGTATTCTACTGTATTCTCTTCTCCTCTGCTTTCTGGCACACAGGAAGATGCCACTTGCCCATCTCACTGAAGATAGGCAGGACCTTGCAAGTAGGTCTGGCAAGAGATTGTAGATGGAAGTGATGTGTGCCACTTGCAAGCCTGAGCAATTCATTACTCATTTGTGACTTCCTGGTGCTCTTTGGCTCTCCTGAGGCAAACCCTGAGGACTTGGGTTGGGGCAGCAGTGAAACAATGTGGTGGAACCTCTAGCCTGGGTCCTTGAGAGACTGTGAATAGAGCCTACTACCTCCTTTCACCTCCAGCAGCCTGTGTGGACAGGTCGCATGTAACCTTTGTATGTTTGTTGATAACAGCTTTATGCAGATATAATTCACATGCCATCATAGGCACCCTATTAAAGTGTACAATTTGGTAGTTTCTCATATATTTACAGAATTATACTAGATTTCACAGGACCTGGAATGCCAAGCTAAAGAGTTTAAGTTTTATCCTGTAGTTAATAGGAAATTGTCTTTTAATTGCAAAAAATATTTATTAATGAAATAATCTGACAAACAGTATCCTCCCTTGCATTTGGCTTATTCCTAACTTTATCCATATGTTACATGTTGTTTTTTTCATGTTTGTAATCATGTCCTATTTATGATTTTGTTTTCTACTTTCACCTTAGTGTTATTTCATATACACTTTTCTCTATATCTAAATTGTCTTCATTTTTAATGAAGACACTTCATCTCTTGCTATTATTGGACATTTACAGTTTTACATTATGTGTATAGAACTGTTTTTCATCCATACGTGTGTGTGTGTGTGTGTGTGTGTATGTGTGTGTGTGTGGCTAGACTAGGGTGAGGCAAGTGAAGTGCCAAGGGTAGAAAGTTTAAGGAGGTGTACCACATTCAGGCCTGCAATTTTTCACCTAAGTACCTCACTTGCCTCACCCCAGTACCAGCCTATACCTATAGTACGGTGTGTGTGTGTGTGTGTGTGTGTGCACGCATGCATGTATGTGTGTTTTCCTTTCAAATTATTTCCTCAGGATGAGATTACTGGTTCTCATGATGGGATTATTGGTTTTGAGTACATTAAGATTCATATTGCTCTTAATAGGAATTACTAGAATGTTTTTCAGAAGAATTCCATTGATGGTTTTTAAAGAATAATTTTGATATGCGTACAATGTCATTTTACAAAGATTACAGAGGCAACAGGGCCTATCAAAACAGTATGTCCCAAATACAGTACTATTGTTGCTATAGAAGATCCACAGGTCTGACTTTTTACATTTGATAGCCCAGTCAGAATACTCCATTTTTAGCCAGTTATGCTTTCATGCAGTCAACTTGTAAACTCAATCATCAAAGAAAGAACAACAAAGCCATTCATATTGAATCTATGTCCCTAACAGATAACCCCTCTGTGTATAGCAACCTGGTCACTCAGGGTGACTTTGGACAGCAACCTCTATGCCAACAAAGATCTTATGAATGAAGTGTGGTAGGCTACTGCTGTTTTACCACAAACCAAATTCCCAGTGGTAGGCTCAAATTAAAATTCTATTATTGGGGGGACAAATAGTATCAGAATTTGCCTACTAACAACAGTTTTTATAAAAGTCAAAAGGAAAAAATCTCTGGGCTAGTCTGTTTTGTATAAATTTTTCCTAGGGGGGCACTTTTTAGAAGTCAATAAACGGAAAATCACCAGAATGGAGTTTAGAGAGGTCTGGTTCCTGAGTCATTACCGGGCAGAGGTAGTTCCCAATCTTGCACAATTAGGGGAAATATTAGAGGGAGATGGAGTAGAAAGATCAAATTTGAGGTAGGGTGCAGCATCATGGAGAAGCGTTGTTGGAAAGAATCCAAAACTGTCTACAAAGCTCTTCCAGCAACTTTCCTCTGGTTATCGTGGAAACTAATGTGTTTTCCTACCTGCCAATTAAGGCCGATTAATTTCTTATCTAGCACCTCCTAATTCGGAATATTTTGAAGCTACAATATTAAAGTTAACTTTTCTTTTGTGGGTTTCTGCCTTATTCATCTAGAGAGTTTCGCTAAGTTACCATGTATGAAATGTGCTGCTTTGATAGAGTCATACTTACCAAAGACTGAATGTCCTCTCTGTGTTCTGGATTAAGCTCATCAGGGATTTCTAACCTCAAGAGATTCTGGCTTTTGGAGGAAGGCTTGCTGAACCACACTCAGTGTGTACAGACACAGTTCACATCTAGGGTGGAGTGTGAAGTTAGCCCTAGGAGGCTACATACAGGCTGGACAAACCCTAATCTCCAGATGATGTTTTGCAGCAAGATTGCAAGCCACTTCTCTGGCGTGCACCTTTCTAAGAGCAAAGTGTGCTAAACTACAGCAGCAGTCTGTGTGTTCCTACACATTAAAGACCCGGCTTTGGTCAAATTCCCAAAGAGCGCGATACTGGTCTTGAACAATAGACAAATGTATCCATATGCGCTCTTTTAAAATATGAAACAAAAACCCCTTCCCAGGCTACCTATTTACGAGAAGTCTGTTACTTTTGCTAAAACATTCGCGTTTCCACGCTCCACAGCAGTTGGCTGAGCCAGCTGCGCCGCGTGGGGCGTGGGCGAACCACCGGCTAGAAAAGAATCCGGTCCCGCTAGGACCTAGCAGGAGGAGCTTCCCCGCGGAGCCACCCCACCCCGGGCTAACCGAGGCGCTGCATCCTGATTGGCCGGCGGGCCAATCAGAAGCCGCCTTTGCGTAGCCGGGCGCCTATCGTACCCGCCCCTTCTGCGGGTCTCACCGGCTATATAAAGGACCGCGCTCGAGCTTGCGCTGCATGGTCTTCTGGTCGGAGTCAGCGGAGCTCAGCAGTCATGGCCAACCACCTCGTGCTCTACACCGGCGCAAAGATGCCCATCCTGGGGCTGGGCACCTGGAAGGTAGGTGCCCTGAGGAGCGCAGTCCGGGGCTCGCTTCAGGCTCGGCGCGGCCTGGGCCGGGGAGAGACCTACAGTGACCCTGAGCGACCCCGCCGCGGACGCCCCGCCTGGGAGGAGCCACGCTCGGGCTGGCCGGGCCCCCGGCGGGATCGGGCCTGCAGCGCGGGAACCTGGACGCCGAGGCGGGCAGGGCGCTGGCCTGCGGTTTCGGCCCAGGGGCCTTGCGTGGGGGGCTTGAGAACGCCTCACGGGCGGCCGACCCCGTAACCCCTGGTGCTTGGGACCCGCGGGCCGCACTTTGAATCCGACCCCAACTGGAAAGTCACTAACGGGGCGCCGAACGAAGGGGGCTTCCCGTGTCCCCGCCGCTGTGGCCCCGAGGATGGAGGTCGGGGGCGGCGCCTGAGAGATGGAGGGGAAAGAGCCTTGGGCTCCGGCGTCCCTCGCTCAACCGCACCTCTTAACGCCCGCTCCTTTGTCTTTCTTCGAAATAGTTTGTCCTTAATCGTTTTCGGTTTTGCTCCCTCAGGAATAAGCGTCCCAAGGTAAGCTCGGAGACTGCAGGTGATTCAGTTAGGCGGCACGAGTTTGGCCAGGACCCGTCTATTTACATGTCCCCAGACGCGAGCCACTGAGTCCCCCGGAGCCGGGCGTGCCCCTAGGGGTGTAGTGTGCTGGGCGGAGAATCTGGGCCGGGAGGTTCCCGCCCGTGCAAAACTGCGAGCTGCCATCAGTAGTTAAACTGTCTTCGGAAACCTCGGTACCACTGAACTCTCTTCACAGAGTCCCCAAGAAGCGGTTAGGAGTCAAAAGGGTAGTCTGAGTATCTGAAAATTAGGGAGCGCAGAGGGGTGGTATTATGGGCGCCGAGGGAAAACCCAATAATTTTAAGCCGCTTATAAGTTAGCTTCGGGTATTGTATATTACATTGCACAGCTGTGACCTGGGTTTTCCTTGGAACTTTGAATATAGGATTGGGTATTGGTTATTTACACACAGACAAGGAAAAGAAAAGACTGCATGGATTGAGGGCGCTGTGAAATGGTTTGAAATAGAGCAGCGGATGGTGCTTACCTCAACCCGAAAAACTGCAGTTGAAAATTTGTAAATATAAGGGAGAATACAGGGTCGTAGAGTTGTCTCACACAGAAAGTGTTTCTTGGCCAAAGTGATCAGAGTATATGTGACTTGCGTTTTCTTCCAAAAGCCCAGTGGTGGCTCTAAGGGTGTAATTGAATTATGACCATTGTACCAAGTTAAATTGCATCTGTCGCAGGTTATTCTCTTGGAATGGTTGTGAACAGACACTTTCTTGGCAATGGCAAATTACAGTTTTTACGATGGTGAACCACCCAGACATACGCATGTAACTGGAACAAAAGTTCCACAAACCAATACTTAAACCTTACTGGGTTGGATGCATTCCAATATTTTTATTCTAAGCTCGCGGTTTCAGAAATTATGGTCCTGACCTTAAGTTCGTCATTTCAGAATCACTAGGCTGGGGTAAATAAGGAGTAAAAGTTGATAAAAGCGGGTTTTAAATCATTTGCTTGAGCATTTAACACTCCCTCCACCAACCCCAAAGCTGTATAGTTAGTTAAGATAGCTCTATAAAATCTGTACATTTAGATCATTCATTCCAGCAGACTAAGTTCGTTGAGGGCAAGGGTAGCGTCTACCTTGGTCACAACTATTTACAGCACTGCTCAAGGTGCCTGGTAAATTGTAGGTACCCTAAAGATATGTGTTCAATTAATACGAAGAAGTAAGATAACTAGATTTTGGGGGCGGCGAGGAGATGTTGTACGGAATTGTGTAGAGGCGTGGTGGGGGAGGTGACAGTGAAATGGTATAAGTATGGGCTTGGAGTAGATTTCCCTTTTTTTTCAAGTAAAAAAGGTATATGAATGGTGTTTTAATACCTTTCCCCTGTGTGTGTGTATATATTCCTTCACAGATGCTGGACAAAAATGGGGTTACCCAAATACCGTTTGCTTATCTTTGTGAGAACTGGGGAGGCTCTGGGAGTGGGTGCAGCACCTCGTTCCTATGGATCTTCCATGTGACGGTGGCTGTGTCTGTATATCCTTCAGACTCCTGGCGGGGCTCTGGGAGTCTCCAATCACTGTTCCTTTGAAGGTCCTCACACTCTCCGTTCTCTCTTTGGAGGTGAAGGTTTCAGGCCGATGGGAGAGCATCTCTGCCGCAGAGCCCATGTGGCTTAGAGGCAGTTTCCCTTGGCAAGCTTGACTTCCCCAATGGACAGTAAATAAGCCACGAGCATTGTATTGCCAGGAAGCAACTAAAACAGAGGTTACTTCTGATGCTGACCAGTGTCCTATTGCTGATAAATGTTTGGCCCTAGCTGAAAAATTGATAGTAAATGGCTGTTGTAACTCACCCACATACTCGAAACCTAGAAATGGAGGTAGAGTTTCTCCATCTCTTTTCCATTATCTCTGTATCTGCCCACACCCAGGAGCCTTTGAGACATTTTTCCCTAATTTCTAGCGCCCCCCCCCCCCAGTAAAGTTCAGCATCACAGATAGACTGTACATCTGTCTGTGTCCAGTGGCTCTTTGGCGGGCCACAAACCATTTTATAAGCTAAGATTTTTTTTTTTGCCACCGATAAACCAATTTTTGCCTCTTTGAGGGTGATATCACTTCCTTTAAGAATAGGAGAAAATGCTGAGAAAGAATTCAAGGCAAGTTCATGATGGCCTGAGATCCCAGCCTGGGGGAGAGGGGAGAAGGCAGAGGTGCTGGCACTGGAGCTAAAACAGTAGCTTGTTTTTCTGTTCACCAGCCTCATCTCCCTGCAGGCCTACACCTGGAGCTCTTCAAGGTCAAAGATACTTAAATAAGTCCTGCCTGCCCAGGGCCATTCCTGGTCCATCCCTATCTCAACCAAGTGGAGACAGTGATGTCTTGGAATTCAGGACAGATTGATTCACTTTGAGTGGGAGGAAGTTAATCTTGGTTTCATTAGTTGGTCTGTGTTTGTTGCCAAACCGAGTTATGAGCTTTGGTGTAAAAACCCTAGCCAGAATTGACTGTTTTCCTGTGATAAGGCAATGAAAAAGATTCTTCAGCAGAATGCTCTTTATCATTGGAAATTGTGGTTTACATTATTAAACTGTAAAATAAATTCGGACATAGCTGAACATGATAAGCCAAGTGAGGTTGGCTTCTCTGCACCAAACAATGAAAAGCGTCTCTGTTGACGTGAAAAATTGCACATTGTTGCCATCCTCCGGGTTCTGCCAGATGCTTATGTTGTTGGAGTCCTATGAGTGTGGCAGATTTTAAGCCTTGTTGATACAAAACTGCCAGATCCAGGTCTCCCAGTTGTGCAGAGTGGGAGCGTTGTGTGTAAGCACAGGGCAGGCGAGCAGGCCCAGCTCACTCAGGTTTACCCCAAGTTGATTGGGACTGTATCGTCAACTGGTTAAATTACAGCAGGGGCTAAAACCCTTTTAGTCCCCAGAATATCTGCGTTCAATATCAGAATACCTTTTTATTATTGAGGGGATGAGTTGGAAGCCAGAATGTTATTTGTGAATAGGAGTTAGGACAAATCAAGGCTGGGACTGTTGCCTAATCCCCATTTCTTTGTATGCTCTTCCAGCAGCTCAGGGGTTGGTAAACCGCAGGCCACAGCCTGTTTTTGTAAATAAAGTTTTATTAGAACACATCTCATTCCTTTACATATTGTTCATGAGTACTTTTGTGCTGCTCCAGCAGCAGAGTTGAGCGGTTATGACAGACCATTTGGCCCACAAGGCCTAAAATATTTTCTGTCTGGCCACTTTCAGAAAAAGTTTGGCAACTCCTCTTCCAGAAGATTCTAAGTAAATTAATTGGAACCTGGAATACATTTTGAGAAATTAGGTCACAGGTGTCTGTTTAACATGCATCTAGTTAAAATGCTTTATATTTACAATGAAAAACAAAATTATATTGTGACATCACTAGTATTTAAACAAAACCAATAATAAATAAGCTTAGTTTCTCTTAAATGCAGGTTGAGTTTCTCTGAAGAAAAGCTGGTTTAATCAGAAGAGGTTAAACAGTGTTTTTCAGTGACAGCTTTTCCGGAATATGTTAGTTTTCAAGGCCTTAGAGGTTGATGCCCTATTTCTTTATTAATCTAAGTTCACATCAAAAGTTATGGTTACCTGTTTCTTGCTCCAGGGTTACCATTGGCACACTGTTCTCATACTTCTTACCCAGGATGGTTTTTCTTCCCCAAAGTGAAGTTTCCTTTGTTCCCTACCCACCTCCTTCATTACAAAAGCGATACCTGCTAACTAGAGAAAATTTCAAAAAAAAAAAACCGCCAGAAAAGACACAGTCCTCTCCTCCCAGAAATCCCCCTGTTAAAACTGCAGAGGATTCAATCTCTGAGACACTTTGTTTTTACCAGTGACATTGTTTTATAACCTTTCTCCTTTGGATCTGCGGTGTTTTTCTTGTTGTGTTTTGTTTTTGACTTGCAGAGGGACTAGAGGGAGGGATATTATCTTAAAGTAACTAGCGTGGGCTACAAGCAAAGTGGAAGATGATTAGGTTTTTAAAGGGTGCGAGAGAGAGAGAGAGAGAGAGAGAGAGAGAGAGAGAGAGAGACTGACAGTAGTTTTCCGAGTTGGGACTATGAAAAGGAAATAGGCCCAGTTTGTGAAGCTGATGGGGGCCTCAGGGGCAGAGACTTGTCACCACTGTCACTTGGTGCCATCAGCCCAGAACATCAACAAGTTGCTGCCCAAGCTAGAGCTTTGGAGCTGTAAGGTCTGAGGGGGATGGGAATAGGTGCATGTGGCCAAGTCACAGGGCAGATTAGTGGCAGAAATGAATTTCAAACATGATTTTGTCTGTAGGATTTGTATTACTGTATTTGTATTATTATTATTTTTAAATAAATTTAAAGGATTTATATAATTTGGTTATTTATAACTTGGGTGTTTCCTCTACTGGTTTTCTGCAGATTTCCTATTAGATGTATGGAAACAGACCTTTACGATTTATTTTCTTTTCAAAGTCTCAGTCTGGACCCCTGCCTTCCGTGGGCAGTTTTCAATGTGGACATGGGATGGGGAGATGGTGTAATTGTATGTTAACATTCCCAAGTTTATTGAGTCATTTTTTACCATATCTTAAAGTGATGAGGGAAGTTAGTTTAGTCTCTTTGTGGGAAGGGCTCTTGATTGAGATAGTATTGAACATAGTTTGTGGATTCTGGTATATTTTCATCTCAGAGGATGATTTTCCAAGCCCAGGAGACTTGTCCTCTCCCTGACCAGTGTCTCACAGCCTCTTGGGGTCCACCGCAGAGTACACAGACCTCTCAGCGGAGACTGGCTCTCAGGCCCTCGCGCCAGGGTTTGAATCCTGACATCTTACTGCACCATCATGGCCAGTTTCGTAACCTCTCTGCACCTTAGTTCCCTTATCCACAGAGGTAACCATATCTACCAGGGTCGTGGTGAAGGTTCAATTCAATGATACGTTTAAAACTAGTGAAAATTGATCCATAACAAATGGCAGCTGTTGTTATTTTCCGTTTGAGCCATTGTGGGCTAAACACTGCACGGGGCAGGTTCCATTTTGTGACATATCTGCCCTGGCACAAGCCTCCTAGCAACCGGCATGCCTGTCCCAGAGCCGGGCCTGGCCCGCCCAGCCCAGGTGAGAGCCATTGGTTCCTGGCTGCACACAGAGCCGGTGGCCACAGGCAGCCTTAATCCCCACTGCTGCAAAGGCGTCTCTGAAAAGGGGAGGCCGGCATGTAGCACCCGTTCGCAAGTCTTTTTATGAATTGCCACCGCTTGTACAAATTTAATTTGTAAAATATGTGACAGTCCTCGCTTCTGCTTTGCTTTCCCCTTTGAAAGCAGTTTGGGCTTAGCTTCTCAGCACGTGCTTCTCTAGCTAATCAGCCCTCTGTCCAGGGAAGGGTCAGGGAGCTGTAGCTTCCTCGTGACCTCTTGAAGGTCATTTCTGTCCTTGGCTTCTCTATAAAAACATCACAAGAATGTGTTTTTAAGTTTTTTTGTCAATTGTTCAGCAGCCTTGATTATCCTACTCTGCACTCTTCTGGTTCCAAGGAACTGAATAACCAATTTAATCTTAACCAGGAAAAAAAATGTGTCCGGGTGGGGATTCATTGACTTACAAAATGATGTCAGGTGTACCAGATTCAAGGCTATAAAAGATGTGCCCAGGAGCCGTCTCTCACCAACCCTCATCTGTCCCTCACCCCCACTTTCCTCTAGCAGCTCCTGGCTCACATGCTTCCAGCACTGGGACCCCAGCAGAAGGAAATCTTGTCTTGGTAGCATCAGCTGAAGTCCAAAGATTGATTCTCATGGGCCTGGCTGGGGTCATGTCTCTGGCCCTGCGCCAGTCGCTGTGGCAGATGCAGCGTGTGGCTGGGCTGGGCCTGGGAAAGGTTCCTGCCCCTCTGCCCAGTGTTGGGGGCTGTGAGGTGCTGGGCTGGCACAGTACAGGCCCTCAGAGAAATCCAGTCAGGGCGCCGTCAAGCCTGAAGAGAGTTGACGCGCGCCGCCAGCCAGTTCCCCGGCTGGGTCTCCTTAGCTGTTCTCTTTCCTGGGAAGGGGTATGCTCTGCTCTCATCAGCAGCTGTGCCCAGGACGCCACAAGGAGGCCGTGGTACTTACTCCCTTCTGGTTATGCCGAGGTTTCCCTGCTCTGTTCCTTTAACCGAGAAGGGTAGGGGGAAGGCTGCAGGTGCAGCTTCTTGGGTCCTCCAGGGAACTAGGAGGTTGCCAGATTGTCTGAAGATGTTTTCTGATCTCATACCTGAGGTCAGCATCGCCTCTCCACGCCCCCTACTCCCTCTGTGGCGGCCAGCGAGCTGGGCGAGGGTCCCCCACTCCTCTGCCCTCGCCTGTTCACAACAGCTGATGTCAAAACAGCAGACGTCTGCAGCTGCTCATGGCCCTGGGGAGTTTTCCTGGTCATCCTTTTCTACCCCAGCTCTCCAGAGGAATGCGCTCTATGCATGCAGCAGTCTGATGCGCATGCGTTTGCTTTCCACCTCTCTGGTCGGAGCAGGAGCATCGCGGAGATGAGCGTCTGAGCGTCTGTGCGGCCAGTCTGGGTGCTGGGGGCGCTCCCCACGCCTGTCCTGCTCACTCACACGCGCAGATGGTCCGGGCAGGGCCGCCGTTCAGTCTTTTTGCCGCTCTGACCACAAACCATATGGTGGTCTTCCATGGCTCCCATTTCCCCCTCCTGTCAACTCATTTCTGCCCACTAATACCTCTGAGGGCCCACCTCCCACCTCCGCCTCTTGAAGCAGATTCTTACACAGTGAGATTGGAGCACAGGCCTTTGAATCTGCACCAGTAATGTTCCTGACTTTGATACACTCAAAACTGCTTGAAAACAAGTGATGGCCAATACTAGAATCCATGTGTGGAAGGAGAAAATAAATCATAGGCATTCACTCACGGAACTCGGGAACCAAACGGGAATTGGAGTGAATATTTACAGCGCTTTTGAAATATTTTGAGCTGTTTGAAGGAAACGGTATCCCTTATTGTCTTGGGAACCTAATAGATTCAGAGAGTGGGGGATTTTTTATACTGTCAACGGGTTCTGAAGAAACAAGGAGGCGACAGGCTTTGGCCCATCTAGTTAAGGTGATCTGTGCTGCTAGTAAGTGGTTGTCAGATTTTCCTAAAATGAAGCAACATTGCATCTCACCTCGGGATGTTCAGACACTGGCCGTGGCCTGCCTTTGCTGGCCTTACAAGAAACGGGAGCCCCTGAGGAGCCGTGGGTTCCTGCCACCCTTGCTTCTGGGTTGTGTGCAAACTGTGTGTTTTGTTTCATTTTTGGTTTTATCCCCGTGCCTTCCATTTCCTGTTTCTTTCAGTCCCCTCCGGGCAAAGTGACGGAGGCTGTGAAGGTAGCGATTGACCTTGGGTACCGTCACATTGACTGTGCCCACGTGTACCAGAACGAGAACGAGGTGGGGTTGGCCATCCAGGAGAAGCTCCAGGAGCAGGTGGTGAAACGTGAGGACCTCTTCATCGTCAGCAAGGTACCCCGCTCTGCAGGGGAGCCTGAGGGAGGGCTCTTGTCCACATTCATCCAGGGGCAGCATTAGCTTCGGGGCCCCGACCACGCTCTGGGGCCTCCTGATACAGCTACGGTTATCACCCGGCAGGCGGTTCTTCCAGGGGAAGTGTGTTGACTCAAGGCCACGAGGGCTCTAGGGCTCGCCTGTCTGTGGTCGCCTGTCTGTTGGATGGTCATTTTGCTCGGACCCATTGGTTGGAGCCCCTTTCTGGTGGGGCCAAAGCTGTGGGTTGGCGCCCCCTTTCCAGGGAGTTATCTTTGAGGACGGTACTTGGTTCCCATCTGCAGACTGATCTCCGCCGCTGGCCACTGTCTTTTACCCAGAGGCTGGTGGTGCCCAAAGGGCACCAGGTGGGAGGGTGAGGCTGGCTCCACGAAGACCAGCCTGTGGGAGAGTAGGCCAGAGGGCTCACGTTTAGAGCCTGGGGCTGGCTTGCTGACCTGTCCATTCTACTTGGTGCCTTCAGTTTGGTCCTTGTGAAAGGTTTCCTTATCTGATCATCCTCCCTTCCTTTGGAAAAGTTAGGATCCACGTGTGAAATGGAATCTCCCTCCCCACTGTTTATAGCGTCACAGTGAAGTGGGTGGGTTGTGGGGAGAGGAAAGCAAGTCCTCTGTCCCCGAGCTGTCCGGCTCCCGGCCAGGAAAGCGCTTCCGGCACGCAGGGTAAGACATGTTCTCTTGCTGGCTTCAGCTGTGGTGCACGTTCCATGAGAAGGACCTGGTGAAAGGCGCCTGCCAGAAGACGCTCAGCGACCTGAAGCTGGACTACCTGGACCTCTACCTTATTCACTGGCCCACTGGCTTCAAGGTAGGTACCCGGGGCTCAGGTGTAGCCTTTGGCATCACCCTCTCCTGTTAGCAGGTCGTGAGCAGGTGGACAGTCTGTGTGTGTCCTTGCTGCTCTGCTCAAGGTATGGTCCCTGGACCAGCCGCAATGGCGTCACCTGGGAGCTTGTTAGAACCCAGTCTCAGGCCCCGTCCAGGCGCTCTGAATCTGGACCTCAGGGGACTCACCTGCACGTTTCAGAGTTTGAAGAGTGCTGCTCTGTTATGTGGTGATCGTATAACTTGAAACTTCGTGACAGTGAACATGGCTCAGGTGACACTCCTGCCCATGGCCATAAGATGTCATCGGTGACCGCCCTTCCCCCCTGCCTCAGGCACCTACACACATACCCATTCATACCCTGTACATGTTTGTGTGTGTCTCTACATTCCACACACGCCCCATCCTGCGGAAGCTTGATAAACCTCGGCAGCCTGCCTCTTCACAGAAACCTCTAGAGTTATTATGTCCTCTGCCTCCTCTCTAGCCACAGGGCTCAGTTTTCTGCTTTGTCAGCCAGCTGGAAAGCATGCAGGTTTTACCCTATAACTCTATTTTATTGCCCTGTGGTATATCGGGGCCTTACTTTCATCCTTTGTTTTTCACAGTAAGCTGGCAGGGCTCGGTGAGGTGGTGGTTTTGTAGGCTTGGATCCAGCCAGGACATGGGCCCTGTGAATCCTGGTCCTGAGCCCCTCCCTGCCCATCCACACACTGCCATCCACGGCAGGGTTCATCTCACTGACCGAGAATTGTCCATCTCTGGTCAGCACCAACCCATTCGATAGAAAAAGGGTCTGGGGGCTTCAGGAGTTGTCTGCCGTTTCTTTTTCACACTGACACAGATCTGCTCTCGATTATCCTCTAAAAACGTAGCCAGCCATTGTAGCTTCGAATAATTGTTTTAGAACTTTGCTTTCAAAGATGCAGCCCCCCCAGCAGTTCTATGCAGGTCTGTTATTGATTGTTTTTGATTGTTACCACAGCCTGGGAAGGACTTCTTCCCATTGGATGGGGATGGCAACGTGGTTCCCAGTGACAACGATTTTGTGGACACCTGGACGGTAAGGCAGCCCCTGGCTTGGCCTCCCCTTCCTTGCCGCCTCCCCAGTCTTCTTGCAAGGGGCCAGGTGTGAATCCTCTGCCATTTCTTTTGCTGTAATTGTTCTTCTCTTACTGTTTTTTGCTCTTCCTGTGTCATTAAAGCCGACCTGGCTTTTGTCTTGGTGCCTCCTGTCTCCCCAAAGATCTGATTTGCTATCACCGAATAGGGCAGGGCCTGTTAAGGTGGCGGGTGCGAGAGGTGCTTCTGCCCCTTGTCCTTTGGGGCACATGTCAGCAGCAAGCAGACCCTCTTTGGTCTCTAGGCCATGGAAGAGCTGGTGGACGAAGGGCTGGTGAAAGCTATTGGAGTCTCCAACTTCAACCGTCTCCAGGTGGAGAAGATCTTAAACAAACCTGGCTTAAAATATAAGCCGGCGGTTAACCAGGTAACATCCGGCAGGGAAGCTGGTGTGCGTGGGAGGCTGTTTTGTTACTGTGTGATCCTAGCAGTTAACTTTCTGTCCGTGTCACCTGGGGAGCAGCCGGGAGGCAGGTCCCTGGACGCTGGCAGAGTCCTGATTTATGGCTCAGAAAGAGAGTGACACATCTGGGAGTGAAACTTGCAGGAGAGAAAGGGTTTGAGCCTGCCTTGTGAAGACTCAGGGTCTTGAGATGAGCTGTGTGCAGACACTGAGATCCTCAGACCTGTCGAAGTTGATAAATGGCCAAAGCCAGAAAAACCCTCTGGGCCCATGGCAACAGTAACAAGATTATTATCGTTAATGTCAAGGACAGTTGCTGGGAAACAGACAGTTGTTACAGCTTATCTAGGAGTTGGGACATTGGTTACATATAACTTTATGTCTGGGGAGGGGAGGGCTTAGCATGGGGAGACTTCCCGTGTATCCCATGGCCCGTGCCCACAGTGGCACCATCAACCCCCCTGTTTGCATCTGCAGGTCGAGTGCCACCCGTACCTCACTCAGGAGAAGTTAATCCAGTACTGCCAGTCCAAAGGCATTGTAGTGACTGCCTACAGTCCCCTTGGCTCTCCCGACAGGCCCTGGTGAGTTTTCATGGGACTGTGTTCTCTTGTCAGCTAGTGATGGTTAGAAATGGCTACAGAGAAGAATCCAGCATCAAGGAAGACGCTTCTGGGGCTGATGGGCAGACCTCCCCAGGAGCCTCCTGTTGGGTTCCTGGTTGGTGTTTCCAGTAGCAAGACGCCTACTCTTTTTCCAGCGGGTTGGGAATTCGTAACTGAGCTCTGAATCAGAAGACAGGCGGGCTGCCCTCCAAGGTCGATGAGGGTTAGCGTTAGGGTTGCCGGCTGCCTGGAGTGGTGGCGATGATGGTTGCTCACGCAGACCGTGTTTCTGTCTCCAGGGCCAAGCCCGAGGACCCTTCCCTACTGGAGGATCCCAGGATCAAAGCGATTGCAGACAAGCACAATAAAACCACAGCCCAGGTACAGCCATTTCCAGGCGCTCATGACTGTTCCCAGAACTTCCTGCATTCGTGGTGGTGGTTCCCATTAGCCAAGGAGGAGAGTGACTGAGCCCTGTCAGGCGCTCCCTGGACGTGTGGCTCGGGTCCTGGAGTGTGTGGTGGAAAGGGACTTAGAAGACTGCGTGTGGTCTGGGGATAACCGGACCTGCCCTTCTACCTCCGAGGGCTGGCACGAGGGTCAGCACTCACCACTGTTTGGGAACACCCGTCTCTGTACTCATGGAAGGCCACTCGTGATCAGCTGAGCGCTCCCAAATGGTAGAGTGAGTTCCCAGACAGGGAATAACGTACCCGGGAGATGCAGAAGCACAAGCACGTGGCGGGGAGGCTGAGGGCAGGGCTCGGAGGTCAGATCCTGAGCGCCTCCCCTCCCCCTTGCTGGGCATGACCCCATCACCTCTGAGCCTCAGTTTCCTCGCTGTGAAGTTCTGGAGTTTCTTTCTCCAGGTGACGGGTGTGTGAGATTAGGTGAGATGAGAGTGTAGAGCTGCTGGTATACGGACGCACTCGGCCCCTCTGTTCACAGGTTCTGATCCGGTTCCCCATGCAGAGGAACTTGATCGTGATCCCCAAGTCTGTGACGCCTGAACGCATTGCTGAGAACTTCCAGGTAAGGTCCTGGCTGGTGGGCCCAGGGTCTCCTCGGTGGAGGAGGGGCCAGCTCTTCACAGGGCCTCTGGACTGTCGTGTGTGGGCCCCCCTTCCCCTCGTCTCCTCTTGGAGTGGCAGGGAGCCCGCCGTGGACCAGGGACAGTGGTTCCTCTGGGAGGCGGTGCTGCGCCCGGCAGGCCCTGGGCCTCGGGCCCCGCTCTGCACGCACACACCTGTGCTGAGGCTCCTCGGGGAACTCGTCATTGCCGAGAAATGTTGCTCTTGAGTGACGCTGCCTGGGTTTGCATCAGGGCTCCGTTCGTTACTGTGCCGCAGTTTCCCCATCTGTAAAATAGTACCTATTTCAAGAGTTGTCATGAAGATTAAAAAAGATGCACCGAAGGGCTTCACGCAATGCTTGGTACCTTCATAAGCACTCAGCAAACACTGCTGTGCTGATAAGTCCGTGGCCTGCAGAGACCTTACAGGGCACCAGTGAGGTGTTCTCTCTGAGCGCCTGCCAGAGCAGAGCAGACCTCCTGGCACCTCCTGCCTGCCTGCCTCTCATACCAGTGTTGGGGGCTGGGCTGGGAGAAGAGCTCTCCAGGAGGGTCCCTGCGCCCGTGAGCCTCTGCTGTCACTGAGCAGAGCAGCTCCGCCAGGACCCCCTCTGTCTTCACCTGAGCCCTGGTTCCCAGCAGCTCTTGTTTCCATAGCAAGCAGCTGATTTTTGCCTGTTCCACTGGCCAGGCTGTGGCTGTAACACGTGCTGCTGGTCCCTGGGGCCTGGGGAGGGTGGAGGAGATAAATAAAGTGGTAAAATAGTGACCACGAGAAACACATATCCTGCTAGAGACGGATGTTTTGTTTCCTATTTTATTTTTTCAAGGTGTTAGAAAAGAAACATTATAAAATGACTAATCTCTAGTGCTAACATAATTATTTTGCATCTTACTGTGTAGTCGTTGCACATTTTTGCACAGTTGTGATCACAGAGTATGCAGCAGGCTTTCTTTCTGCACATTCCGCGATTATCCAAGCTGAGGGCCCTCCTCTGGTCCTGGGGTAGGCAGAGTTCTCCGCCTGATATGCCTTTCTCGTCTTCTCTGTCTGTCAAGACCTTATCTGGCTTCTTAGGCCCATCTCAAATAGCGTCTCCTTTGACCACATCCTTCAGCTTCCCAGCTGGAATTCCTTCCTGATTCCTCTGGATTCCCTGCGTGCTTTGTGGAGCATCTTTCCTGCAGTGTGCAGCTAATTATTCCCTGTAGCCAGCTGTTGAATTACCTCATCCTTTGCTTCATTGTAAACTGAGGCAAAGACACTTCTTACCCATCACTGTGTTCCGCCTGGTGCTTATCACAGTGGGAGTGCTCGGCAGAGGTTTTGAAATGAATGGAAGAAATAAATGGAAGAAAAAGTATCATTTTGTTTGGAGGTTCTGGAAGGGAAGGTCTGTTTTCATTGTTCACATAGTACCCAGACAAAACATGTGCGTCCTCTGAATAGTCATGTAAGAAACTTTCTCTGAGTTTAGTCTACCTTCCTGCCCCTCTGCACTCCAGGCAGCATCTCATCAGCGGTCCTGCCTGGAGCTGCTTGTGTGCTTTCCTGTTCTGTGTTTGATAGCTATTTCCAGAGCTTATTGGAGGGTTGGGTTTTTTTTTTTTTTCTTTTTCTTTTTAGGTCTTTGACTTTGAACTGAGCAGTGCGGATATGACCACCTTACTCAGCTACAACAGGAACTGGAGGGTCTGTGCCTTGGTGAGGTGAGTCCTGGGAGAGCCTCAGGAGGGTATCAGGTGCTGCAGATGAAAGAATAACTCCTGGAGGCCTTACTGTCCAAGTCCTGCTATTGCAGCGGCTCTGACTTGTGCATGTTACCTTGCCTGTTAACTTGCCTTCTCCGTGTACAGCAGGAAACATTTACACTGTGTCAGCTGAGCCGCACTCAGCCCCCAGGAAATGTAGGGAGCTCTGCCCTAGATGTCTTCTCCTCCCGCTCCCATGCACTGTTGGCCTAACCTGCAGTAACCACATGTATTGACTTTTAATTTTCAAATTTTAGTGGCACATCTGAAACCAGATGATCCCAGGTGGCTCGTGCCCCACCTTCCTGGAAAAATTTGCGTGTGACTCTTTATCTCTAATGACTAATGAAAGGGTTTTAGTCGGAAGACCATGGTGCTTGGGGCTCGTGTTCATCCCAGCTCTGACAGTGATTAAACCATGTGACTGAGAGAATCACTCGGCCCCTCCAGCTATATATGTGCTGGTTCCTTGTATTCCCTCTGACTTGTAGTTTGGAATCTGAGGGAGATGACAAGGAAGGTTGTTTTTTCTCTTTTCGTTTTTGCACCACTGCATTAACTCCGTAAAGTTTAAAACTCATTTTCTGCTTTCAGGAAGAATCTCCCCACTTCACAGTGGAGACTGAGAACCACCTCTGTCGTGATTTTTATCGTCCGACTTCTCTGTTTCTTCTCTTCTTCTCAAGTAGTTACTCTTCTAAGCAAAATTCGAGCATTCCCTAAGGCCGACTCGGGTGCTAGCTCTCTCCTTCCAGCCTCTGCTCTCCCTCCAGTTCTGGGTTGGCACCACTGGTGGCTTCCCACCGCCCCGGCAGGTGTCCGCCAGGTTTGCATCTTGGCCGATAACTCTCTCCTGAGCGTCGGTCGAGCACATGCCTGTGAGTGTGTTGCTGCCACGCCGCGGGCTCAGATTCGGAACAGGCCACGAGCAGAGTTTACCGCTGGCCCTTTCTGCTGTCCCTGTTTGTGTTAATGGTGCTTACCCTTTAGACATTAAAATCATTTTTGATCTAGTGGGCAAGGGAGAGAGAAGAGAGAAGTGAATCAGTCGCCAAGTTACATCCGTTCTGCTTTGCGAATCACTGATCGTTCATTCAGTTTCCTTTTCCCTTCCCGCTGCTGACGCAGCGTATTGAAGGGCAGACAAACCACAGGGGTTTTCTGTTCGGCCCCTTTATGTGTAGACTCCTTCTACTCTCTAGTGCTATTCTAGAAACAGCTGTCAGATTATCCTGCGGCCACTGATGTTTCATGGGTTCGGATTGGAGCGGGGAGGGAACGGCTGGCTGCAACATCCCCAGGTCACCTAGGAAGCTTTTTCTAACCATGTGTACACATACATCCGTACATACACATTGCCACAGTTTGGCATCTGTTGCTATACTGAGCCCCTGTGGCTAATGGCAGTGTTATATTTCTCAGGTTTGATAGGATGCCAAAAAAAAAAAAAAAAAAAGCCATGGGGAACTTTTGAATTGCCTAAATATTTGAGTAAGAGTTGTATGCCCCAAGCAGGGTTCACCCCGGGCCTTTCACACTCTGCCCAGCCAGGCTTTCCAACACTATTGCCATTACATCCCAGCACAGGCCATTGGCCCTGCAGATGGGACCGTGAACCTTGGCCAACACGTACGCCTGCATCAGTCCACCCCCAGCTCGACGTGCAGCCTGTCCCCTCTCCCTGTGCTTCCTGTAGCAAATCCTCACCTCCTCTCCTGGCCTCACTTCAGCTCCCACTGGTACCCAGGAGGTTTGGGAGGTGACAGTGGCTTCTTGTTCCATGTGTTCGGAGCACTTGCTGTGTCACGTGTCCAGACTGTTAAAATCTCTTATGTTATTATCACCCTCTTACTGTTTAAGGCAATAGGTGCTCTCTCTGGTCCTGCAACTAGACTGAGTTACCAGGCAGCAGGGATCGTGTCTTGCCGCCCTGCACACCTTAGGCACAGTGCTGGGCACACGGGGAGGGTGGTGTCCATCACACAGGTGCTGATGGATGAGAGCCCCTGGCAGAGGACTGGAAGGTGGGCCACGACCCCAAGGGCAGACCCAGGATCTGCAGTCTCAGAAGAGGCTCGTGCCCTCTGAGGCCTCTATTTCTGCCTAAATGAGACACCATTTCTGACCTTTTTTTTTTTTTTTAGAGAAGTGTTTGTTTTTCCTTTTGCTTTTATGTATTTATTTTTTTATATTTATTTTTGGCTGTGTTGGGTCTTCGTTTCTGTGCGAGGGCTTTCTCTAGTTGCGGCGAGCGGGGGCCACTCTTCATCGCGGTGCGCGGGCCTCTCACTATCGCGGCCTCTCTTGTTGAGGAGCACAGGCTCCAGACGCACAGGCTCAGTAGTTGTGGCTCATGGACCCAGTTGCTCCGCTGCATGTGGGATCTTCCCAGACCAGGGCTCGAACCCGTGTCCCCTGCATTGGCAGGAAGATTCTCAACTACTGCGCCACCAGGGAAGCCCCATTTCTGACTTTTTGAAGTTTGTTATGGTCAACATCTCTTCCTCGAAAAGCTAATGTGTTTCTGTTTTCTCCTGATAGCTGTGCCGCCCACAAGGATTATCCCTTTCACGAGGAGTTTTGAAGCTGTGGGCGCCTGCCCTTCCCCAGGTGACCTGCTTTTCCCCGCCTCACTTTTATTGTGTGTAGTATAGCTTGGCCTGTGTCCCTCAGCGGTGGGTCAGCGACTTACAGACGAACCAGCGAGGGCTCAGCCAGCTTGGTGTTGGGTCCGAAGAGCAGAATCAGTAGATTAGAAGTCTCTTCAGTTTTCTTTGCCCTTCTTCTTATCCATCTGGGGAAAGCACAACCCAAATACCCTTTTCTAAATTGAATTTACAAAATCAAAATAGTGCCTCTAACAATTGCATTTTGATTGCTTGGAACTGTAATCCTTTCAGCTAGACTTTTCTTTGCCTCAAATAAAATGTGCTCTTATGAGTGTGATGCTGTTTATTTTGTTTTGGTTTGTTGAAACGATGTACCGCCTTCCCTGCCCCTCACCCTTCCTCCTGTTGATACCCATACAGCAGGCCACTCAGCTCTGCAACAGGAGGGAGGACTTGGTGTCTTTACTTTTGGGTGGGGACCCCTCACCTCGGTGCTTCACCCATTTAGCTTTAGGGCTCTGGGTCTCATCCTGGCTGCACATCAGAGACACCTGGGAGGTTTCGAATGCTGGCGTGTCTGGTCCTCATCCCTGGAAACTGATCTCATTTGTCCAGGTGTAGCCAGGACATCAAGAGTTTGCAGGATCCCTGGGTGACTCTAATGTGTAGCCAAGGCTGAGAGCCTCAGCTCTGCGGCTGAGCCAGAACACAAGTCCGTTTGTTATTTCACAAATTACTTGGTTGTTCCTCCTACCTGTGAAGGCCAAAGTCCTATGGTTACTAAGCAGCACCACTCACAAGAAACTGCTTTCATGAAGCTCATTGTCTGGACCAGAGGGAAGAAAAGCATCAATAATAGGTATTAGCTTGGGCCACTCTAACAAACTATGGGGTTGGCCAAAAAGTTCGTTTGGGTTTTACATAAGATTTTACGGAAAAACCGGAATGAACTTTCTGGCCAACCCAATACTAGAGACTGGGTGGTTTAAACAACAGAAATGTATTTCTCAAGGCTCTGGAGGCCTGTAGTCCAAGATCAGGGTGCCAGCATGGTCGGGTTCTGCTGAGGGCCCTCTTTCTGGCTGGTAGACGGCCACCTTCTCGCTGTATCCTCAAGTGACAGAGATGGATGAATACTTTAAATAGGGTTACAAAAGTAAAGGCCTTTTATTACTTTTACAAATGCTGTTGCTTTTTAAAAAATTAATAATTTCTTATCCAGAATTAACAAAGGCCAGGAAAGAAGGTCGGATAGATAAGTGTTGACTTCAAGTTTTACGAAGATAAGTTGCTTTGCTCCTGGCTTTGTTTATTGGATGATTATAGCCCCTATGGTTAGGTGACAACTGCTTTGCAGGTTATCCATGTGTCGGATGGATAGCGTTTAGTTGGGCAACATTGGTTGCTGGGTCTCACCCAGGGATACAGGAGAGCAGCCCAGCCCCTGAGCAGCTGGGGCAGAGCCAGGTGGGGGGCCCAGAGCACCAGGCACTGACCGCTGCTCACTGCCTGGGCCCCTCGCTTCCTGGAACCTACTGGTCACTGTGGTCCAGTCCCCCTTGCTGGATAGGCAGGTCCCACCTTATCCCAATTCAAACTGCAAACCTCTTCAGTCACCCTCTAAATCACCAAGAGCAGACTATCATTTTATTAACAGCTGTGGCAAGTCCTCTGTGATCTAGTTCCCAAACGATTTCTCCAGGTAGTCGAGAGTTGGCTTAAGTGCACTTTGGAAAAACTTTGGGGTAATCACTAGTAAGAGATTTTAAATCAGATGCCTGCTTTCTAGATCCCTGCTTAAAATCTCTCAAAACAAGACCATTGAGAAGTCAGCCAGAAGCACAAACAAGATAAAGGGCCCTTTGCTAGCCCTCCTCCCTGCTTTCTAGAAGACCTCCGATTATATCTAAGAACTGTCCCTTGCCTGGGGTGAAGGAAGAGGAGGGGGATCAGAGCTGTCACAAAGGACTGGGGCTGCATTTTGAAGACAAGACAGAGGAGTATTTGCAGCATAGGGCTGGAGCAGATAGACGCCAGAGGGTCTCCATGGGTAGAGATGCTGCATTCCCAGTGGAGAGCCCCTTTCCACCTTCCCTTTGGGGAACTAACCCCACCCCCATCCCCCCTCCACCATCCTGGGCAGGTTGCATCCCAGCCTCAGGACTCAGGTAAACTCCTGGTCACAAATGTACTGACCCTCCAGGGGCCAAGTCGGTGGGAGTTACAGAACACGGGTGTAGGTTCCTGCTTTGAGGAGCTCTGCTGGGGCCACGAAATACATTCATGGAACACTTGGAATCTGACCAAAACAAAGTTCCAGCCAAAGAGTAGAATTGTTAAGATAATGAGACCGACTGAAAGATGGAACAAAATTTGATTGACTCTCATGGGCGATTAAGACCCGCACTTGAAAATCTGCTCTGAACAATAGTGGCACAGGTTGATTTCAGACAGCACAGGGTCTGATTTCACGTTTCTCAACGTGAAATTGTGTCCTGTGTGTTGACACAATTCCCAAACGAGCTGTCTCAGTGCAGTGTCTGTGGTGCTCGCTGACGGAGGGCCCCCTCGCTTACGGTGGAGCTGCCAGCAGAGCCCTGGGGGGACCACCACCAGGAAGAGCACCGGCTGTGTTGGGCTCAGCCTGGGAAGGCTTCCTAGGGGGACTGTCTTTGGAGGTTCAGGCTCTTGGGGTCCAACTCCAGGTCACACTTAGTCTTTCTGACCCTTGAAGGCATGTTCTAGCTGTACTGCCAGGAAGACATTGGGCTCAGGAACCTGAAGGGACGCTTCCCTTCCTTCCCTCCCCAGAGTTTGGCTTCTCAGGTCTTCCTCCAGCCCAACTCCCAGCTAAGCCCGAGGGAGCACCAGTGTCTGTTTTCCTTGCCCTTGTGTCTGCAGTGCCTAGAACCGTGCCTGGGCACACAGTGGGCGCTTGGTAATGGCAGTTGCATGTACGAGTGAGTTGATGAATGAAGAGCTTATCTTAAACGACTAACTATGAAAACCTCCTAGTGTGAAATCAGTGTACTTCAGACCCAAAGAGGGGCTGCTCAGTTCTGACTAGTGGCCTAAAATATGTGAGATGGTAACAAAAAATTGTATAAGTATAGACGGACTGAATCTTCCTTGCAGCTCTGCTCTTCCTAATCCATGACTCTGGCGAATCGTTTAACCTACCTCTGTTTCCCCAATCTACAAATGCTTCCCTCCTAGCGGTCATAAGGATTAAATGAGGTCATGAATGTGAAACCCATCTCCCAGGCTTTGCACACAGCCCTCGATACATGCTAGTCATCATTGCTGATGTTGTTAATAGCGTCATTATTATTATAACAAAATGTGGGCAACAGAAGCAAACCCACTGTCCCCCCCAGTTTGTAGATGGTGCCCCAGGGCGTGGAGCTGTGTCCAGTGTGGGGCTCTCTCCTCTGCAGGACCAGGTCTTTCTCCACTGCCTGGACTCTGTCCAGCCTCATGCACAGGAAGGGCAACTCCTGATTCATTTATCTGTGTGCAGCACAGTGTGAACTTTTGTTTCCAACCTGAGGGATTGTGCTTCCTGGCAAGACGAGTGAGCCCTGAAGAAAATGCTGCCCATGTGTTTGTAAGAAGTTTTTTTTTCATACTGATAGATGGAATCATAGGGTGTTAGAGGTGGTCTAATCCAGTGTGTCCTAGTCCAGTGTTTTCAAACATATTTTTGGCAGTAGACTCCTTTCTTTAAAATAAATCCTCTGTGAATTCTCAATATATACACTAGATGATGGCAGAGCTGCTGTGGTTTAAGTCGGGGAGGAGGCTGGGACCCAAATCAGTTATTACCCCCATGCACAGCCCCCAGCCGTGAGGGCCCTGGAACACAACTTCAAAGCCTTGGGATCCAACCCTTTGTTTTTCTTCTGTTTGTGTGTGTGTGTGTGTGTGTGTGTGTGTTTTAACAATTATAACACTTATTTCACACAGTTACTGGAGTCCAGGAATTCCGGAGCAGCTTTCCTGGGTAGTTTTGGATGGGGGAGTCTCTCAGTAAATATGACGGTTGGGACTCATCATGCTAAGGCTCGACTAAGGCTGGAGGATATGATTCCAAGATGATGCACTCCGTCACTGGCAAGTCAGTACTGGGTATTGGCAGGAGGCCTCAGCTCCTCCCAACAAGTACCTTCCGTAAAGCTGCTGGAATGTTCATGACATGGTAGCTGACTCTCCCTGAGTGAGTGATCCTGACTCTCCCTGAGTGAGTGATCCAAGAGTGCACAAAGTGGAAGCCATGATGTCTTCATTATCTAACCTCAGAAGTCAGACACCGTCATGTCCACCAAAGATCAACCCCATTCACTGGGACACCATGGAGGCTGGCTACCACAAATTGCAAACCTAGAACTCCATATTGTTTAGAAAGCATTTCAGAAGTAACTACAAATGTGCAAATGATATTTCAAAAGAATATACGTTCAGATTGGCATGCCTAGCCAAGCAACACTTTGGTTTTACAACAAAAAAAACGCTGAGGATCAGAGAAGTGAAGCGACCAGCCAAAGCTCACAGAGCAATATTTTAAATTTTATTGAAATGTAGTTGATTTACAATGTTTTATTAGTTTCAGCTATACATCCTAAAAGAGATGAAATCACTATCTCAAAGAGATATCTGCACTCCCATGTCCATTGCAGCATTATTCATAATAGCCAAGACATGGAAACAACCTAAGGATCCATCCAACCTAATGATTGAGTGGATGAATGGATAAAGAAAAGAAAAAAAATGTATATATATATATATATACTAAAGGTCCTTGACTATGCTTAATGATTAAACTATTATTATTTGGTCTCCTTTGACTGTTTTCCTTTGTTTCTGCATTTTCTCACTTCTCTGATCAAACTTATTCTTTGACTAAAGGTTTTTCACGGACAAAAGTCAGGCTGAGGACATGGGGTGGGCCAGGACCATAGGGTCCTGCTCCGTTTCAGTTCCACCTTCTCTTTCTGTGATCTGTCCACTAAATCGCACTGAAACTAATTTTTATGACTATTTCTGTTGCTCTCTTAACTCACACAGAAAATCTAGCGTGCCAAACTGCAGTTATTGAGCAAAAGAAGTCAGATTCTTTAAACAGAATTATCTTTTAAATATCAATGTTCTCTCCTACCGTCTTTAATTTTCTATGCTGGGTAGATAACATAGCCATTCATTAGTGATAAGCAAACTATGCAAGAGTTGCAGGCCAGGAAGTGAGAGGTGGTCAGACAAGAAACAGCAGATTTTGGAAGAGAATTCTAGGGGTATATGTATTAAAGCTGGGACCCTGGAAGGGAGAGTTAGCCTGAGGCCCCAGGCTAACAGAAGCCAGACATGTTTTTGTGGAACTGGAGCACAGGGTCACCAGAGACCAGAGAAGGGGGCACTGACCACAGGGGACAGGTCCCCCTGGCTCAGCATGGCAGGGAGGGCACGGAGGCCCAGCACGGGAGAAGGGGGAGGAAGAGCAGAGGGGCTATAAACTCACTCCTGCTGCACGGTTTCACGTGGGTCTGCAGCAGAGGCTCCGGGCCTGTACCTGGGCGCTAAGGAGAATTATGTGGCCTTCCCTCCCCGTCACCATGAGTCAGCAGTTTTGGACAAGAATGTTGGCTCTGGTAGGGCTCTCAGAGGTCATGTGGTCACAGCCTTCATTGTACAGAAGGGACCAAGTGACTCAGTCAACAGGAGCCAGCCAATTAGTAGGACAACCAGGATTAGAACTTCTATCTTTGGTTGTTTATCCAGTGTTCTTCTTCTATAGCTCACCTACACTGGTGTCCGTCCTCTTAGTCTGGACACACCATTTTGGAAACCCCAAACCCTCAATCAGTGGCATAATCTGGACTAGAGACCAGACTGGCTTGTCAGCCTGTGGGAAGCCAAGGGGTTCAAACTGTGTTTGAAGGAAGCCTGGATTTGTGCACCAGGGCTGAGGTCGGGAAGGGGTGCCTAGGTCTCCTCTCTCCCTCCCGCCTCAACTGGAGCAAATTCCTTTTCATCTGCTTTGTTTGTTGGAATTATAAGATTTCATTTGCAGAGAAGTGTTCTGATCCTTAGGAAAAAGGGTCAGAAAGATTACAATCATTCCATGGAGAACCAGATTGTATCTATTGGGGCTCTCTCTGCTCATTTCCCAAATTTTAGTACCTTTCAATAAAAATTCTTGGAGACCTAGTCACACGTTCAGCTCTGTGGCTTGTGCTAAGGGGCACAGAGAGAGAGATCACGCCATCCTCAAGGTATAGCTCTATAAACGATTCCTGGGCTAGTCACTTGGAGAAGGGAAGCATTTTTTAAAAATTGTTATTTTTATTGAACTACAGTTGATTTACAATGTTTCAGGTGTACAGCAAAGTGATTCAGTTATATATATTCTTTTTCAGATTCTTTTCCATTAGAGGTTATTACAAGAGATTGAATATGGTTCCCTGCACTGTACAGTAGGTCTTTTTTGTTTGTCTATTTTATATAGAGTAATGTGTATCTGTTAATCCCAAATTCCTAATTTATTCCCCCTTCCTTTTCCCTTTGGTAACCATAAGTTTGTTTTCTATGTCTGGGGAAGCATTTTCGAATGATACTTCTGCTTGCCTATTTCTCGCACCACGTTCCTACCATCATCCTATTTAATTGCATCCCATTTCTTTGATGTCCTGGAGAAAGGTTACAAAGGGATAAGGAGATAAGATCTTGGCATCTACACCTTGCTGACTTTTGTCACTATAATAGGGATGATTGCTTTCCATGTGTGCACAGGAGCTCTATTTCACAAGGTTTCCAGATGATTTTCTGTACAGGGTAACATAAGGCAATAACTTCATCGCGGTAGGATAAGGAAGGACAGAACAGGATGTCCTAGGTTGATGTTCCTAAATTGGGCACCCCTTGTGTAAGCCCTGTTGGCTCCTAGGAATACTTGGAGGACAGGTAAAAGTTTAGATAACAAGAAGAGTTGAAGGAGGGAGTATGTGAGAGTAAGCTGATAAGCTCCCACTGTATCCAGAATTCTTCCCCGGACCTAGTACCCACGCCCCCCAATTATATGATTAAAATGCTGCTTGGATATTATGGGGCACACATAAACCGCCGGTCTCAGCCCAATCCCTGGCCTGCAGCCTCACCAGAACATTCCTGACAATGCTTCTTTGGTTTGGGTGGGCTTGACCCAAGAACAGAGACTGGACACACTTCTAGGTACTGTGGGTCAAACGGAGGTGGGGTGGGCGGCAGAAGGGACCTAGTTCATCTAGTGCATTGCCTGTGAGCAGATGGGGGGCTCCATCCACACTCACCCCTGCATTTTCTTTTCCTCCTAAGCTTATACTGCCGTGTGATATTTGCTGCCCCTGCTGGCTACACATGAGTGAAGACATATTTTAGTGACTGCGGGAGCCCTTGTTTACTATTGGAAGTTAGACCTTCATAGTAACCATCACCACAGTACTCTGGCCGAAACTATCAGTGGGGAACTTATAAAAGCATATCAGACACTGTACAAAGCTTTTTACATACATTGTCTGATTTAATCTTCAAAGTGATTTTGTGAGGTAGGTATAAATATTCCCACTAAACAGAGGAGAAACTGAGTCACAGAACAATTAAATGGCTGTGCAAAATCCATGCTGGTAAATGGCAGGGCTTGGATCCAAATCCAGTTGTGTCGGACTTCAAAGTCCACAAACTGAACCACTCTGCAAATTCACGTTCCCAGCAGGCTATATCCTGGATGGGCTCACCTCTCCCATATTTGGTCAACACAGACAAGCCACAGACCCATGTGCCTTCTTACTCCATCCATCCACATCCTGGCAACCTCCCACATAGTTTTCTCCTCCATCACCAAGCCCACGACCATCCCAGTCTCTTCTTTCCTTCCTCGTCTTTGTACAATTTGCTTCCCTCCTGCTGACCAGAAACATCCACCCAAATCCAGGGAGCTCTGGATAGAATACAAGAGGTCTCGGAACTTGGAGAGGGAAAAAAATTATGCTCTACTGTGAATATAGAAAACAAACAGAAATGGTACCTGTGATTTTGTTGCTAAAAGAAATCACAGGCATTTCTGTATCATGTCACCATTGTCACAGATACCTCAAAATATCATTTAAGCACATCACTTCTTTGAAATTACAATAGTTACTAAACCTGTCTTCTTTGAAATTACAATAGTTACTAAACCTGTCATTAGACCTGTTATTTAATTATTAACTAAAAAGCATGTGTATTACTATATCACAGGTTTGGTTTTTTCAATATTTTGATTAGCATTCTTTCAAAATTATGGAATTTCTTTGTTATACTGTGCATTTAATGTTATGTACTAAAAAATTCTACTTAGATGGGTGTCCAAAGTCTTCTGCAGCCTGCCCAGGGGTCCTGGCATGATAAATGGTTAGGATCACTGCCCTTGATTCTATGCTAGGCTTTGGGCCTCCTGACCCAGATCACATAATATAGCAGTGACAAGAGATAGGAGCAGTTGGAGTTCTCCAAATAGGATGACCATGTGAATTATCTTCCAAACCAGGACCCTTTTGAGTTGAAAGGGGCACTATTAATAATTATGCTGGGACAAGTGTAAACTGAGACACTTGGTCACCCCACCCGAATAGCATGCATTCTGGAAACTGAGGAATTAGATCAGAAAATGCCAGGTGATTAAATGTAACTTAGAAACATCAACATAAACACTCACCCCATCTATAAATATTGCTGCTGATAAAACTAGATGATCTCTTAAATTCCAACCAGAAAAAAATATAACTAATATAAAGTATACTGACTTCAAAATAAGTAATTATAGTATGTAATAATAATATAACATAATAATGTACCCCTTACTGTAGACCAAGCACTGTCTGCCCTAATTGGTAGGTACTATTATTATCCTCATCTTATAAAAGAGGAAAACTTGGCCAGCATCACACAGCTAGAAGGAAGCTGAGCAGAGTCACAAATCCACACACACTGGCTGCCGTGTCTGTGCTCCAAGCCATGGCCTCCACTGCCTCTTTGAGACCTTGTAACATTAGGAAATTTCACGATCTGATTGTAATCCAGCAAAATAACAGATGGAATACAAGAGATTAGTCTTGTTTATCTCCAGCACTGTACAGGGTAGAAGCTGCTTTTATTCTAAATCACAAGATCCAGTTATTTGAAAGACATTCCCCAGAGAAGAAAGGGGAATCTGGAAGGTTCCCACAGAGCAGTTCCTGTAAGACATCTAAATTGTACGTAACTCTTCCCAGGCGTTCACCATTTTCCTTTGATTGCAACCGCTAGCTCCTGTTGGAGACGCAGTGATCAAGAGCATGGGCTTGAAGTTGAAATTCCGGACACGTATTACCAAGCTGAGCAGCCTTGGGTAAGTCGCGTAGCCTTCTGGCCGCACTTTTCTCATCTGCGGAATGGAAATAATGGTAAACCTCACCGGTGTTGGTGAGGAGTAAATGAGCCTGGTCAATATGTAATACACAGCAGCAATTATTGTTATCATTATCATTTTATTCTAACCATTCTGTCCCCAAACGCATCTCTCTTTATTACTCTGCGTGTTTCCATGTGCTCTGGGCTCTTCAGCTTTACTTCCTCTTCAACTTTTTTTTCACCATTCTGTAGCTATCTTTGGGTGACTGTGAGAACACGTGCTTATACAGCATTTGCACCAGAACTCATTTGGCTGATGCAACATAAACTCTGACAGCTGGAAGTGAGACCAGGGTGGACGTGCTCTCAGGTTTATCACATCTTCTCCATTTGCCCACTCCGCAATAGCATTTGTGCCTGAGCTCTTTATTTGCATTTTGCTGAGCCGACATGAATTTTTATAAGTTCAGGGGTGTCTGGAGAATTCTTCAGTATGAATTGAGTTGACAAAAAACGGGATGGATCATTGGTCACCTTCGTGGAAACAAGATGATTTTCTGTTTTCAACTGAAATAAGAAATTACGAAAGATTGCTGGGCCTGGCCGTGTGAAAAATTAAAATGGTAAAAAAGGAAGAAAATTCAAAATAAAAAGGGAAGACATAGCTTTGGAAATGTTCACATCAATGTGAAAAAGTGTTAATAAATATGGTTTTACAAGACCACTTTTTTTTTTTTTTGTATATGTACCCTTCTGTTGAGAGAGATTTTTAAAAATTATTATTTATTTATTTATTTATTTAATTTTTGACTGTGTTGGGTCTTCGTTTCTGTGCAAGGGCTTTCTCTAGTTGCGGCGGGCGGGGGCCACTCTTCATCGCGGTGCGGGGGCCACTCTTCATCGCGGTGCGCGGCCCTTTCACTATCGCGGCCTCTCTTGTTGCGGAGCACAGGCTCCAGACGCGCAGGCTCAGTAGTTGTGGCTCACAGGCCCAGTTGCTCCGTGGCATGTGGGATCTTCCCAGACCAGGGCTCGAACCCGTGTCCCCCGCATTGGCAGGCAGATTCTCAACCACTGCGCCACCAGGGAAGCCCACAAGACCACTTTTTAAAAACATTTTGGTTGCATCCTCCACGAAGAAAAATAACATTTTACATCATGACCCACTACATACATTGAAAAAAAAAATTTCACACACAAAAAACTCACTATGTGTGAAATGGTATTTTTATTTTTATATAGTTTTCTTATATTTTATTTTATTCTATTCTAATTTTGTCACTAACGCTGGTCATGAGCCACTTAATCAATTTCATAATCTACTAATGGATTGTGACTTGCAGCTGAGAAACCAGTGATCTCAAGAGCTCTTATAAACACATTACTGGATAAAGAATATCCGCAGATATTTTTATGTGTAAAACAATTTTTTGCAATTTTTAAAATATGGAAAAACCATTTTTAAATAGAGAAAAATCTCAGCCTCAGTACTCACCCAAGACATACAAATTATAAGCAATGATAAAATACAATTTCACCGATTAAATTAATAGTTATAGTAAAGGTTTTTCTTTAATGCAATTATTTATTTATACCCCACTTCAATTCAAAACAAATTTGAGGTGGTTTTATGCACCCAAACTACCAAACACAATGGATGGTAGAATCTATCGATGCAATTTTGAGAAGCAATTTGGTGGTACATTTGTGGAGTCATAAAAATGTTCGTGCCCAAAAGTAATTTCACTTCTGGGAATTTGTCCCAGTGAAGCAGCTCAAAGACAAAGAAAAATCTCTATGCACAACTTTTTATATGAGAAAATATGTAAAAATATATGTAAAAAATGAGAAGCAGTCTAAATAGCCAAGAATAGCACCATATTTACATAAGCTATACTACATCAATTCAAAATATTTTGCAGCCAATAAGATGATAATTGTGACTATGAAGCAACATGAGTAAATGCTCATGCTAACAAATGCAAAAGTTATCAAACAAAACTCTCTGAGTGTTCCAGTTACTATGGCTGCATAAAAAATTACCCTAAAACTTAGTGGCATGAAACAACCATTTATTATGGATCAGAAATTCAGACAGGACACAGCTGGATGGCTTATCCGAGGCTCATTAGATGACATGACTGGCAATTGACACTGGCTGTCAGCTAAAGCCTCAGCTGGATCTCTTGGCCGGGATATCTACATGTGGCTTGAGCTTTCTCAGAACGTGGTAGCTGGGTTCCAACGCTGACAGTCCCCAGAGAGGGAACCCGGCAGAAGTCAACTCACCTTACATGACCTAGTTTTGGAAATTATGCAGTGTCACCTCCATCTCCATTCATGGAGACAGTCACAAAGTCCCATCCAGTTTCAAAGGGGAAGGAAAAGAGACTCTACCTTGTCATGGGAGAGTGACCAGTTTCTAAACAAGCATGCAGGACTTGAAATGCTGCTGTGGCTGTTTTTCAGGAAATACAATCCGCTGAAATCTATGATCTGGTTAGAGCCACATAAAAGTCATAAAAGGATTAGGATTAAGACTGGGAAGAAACATGGAAAAATGAAATCTTGATTTAAAATAAATCCTGTTGGGACTTCCCTGGTGGTGCAGTGGTTAAGACTCTGAGCTCCCAATGCAGGGGGCCCAGGTTCGATTCCTGGTCAGGGAACTAAATCCCACGTGCATGCCACAACTAAGGAGCCTGCCTGCCTGCCACAACTGAGACCAGGTGCAACCAAATAAATAAACAAATATTTAAAATAAAAGAAATCCTATTATTGTTTTGGCAATGTTCTTCGGGTAATAAGTAAAAATTATTAATAAAATTATATGAACAAGGAATGAAGCTGACAAAGCTTCAGAAATTGTTCCCAGGAAAACCCCTGCTTCCCTTGACTCCTCCATTTCTAAAATTCCACTGTTCTCACTTGCAGTTGTCACAGCTTAACCCATTGCATCAGCAATACCCCTCCTCTTATGAGAAGTGGGCCTGAAGCCGAGGCCCAAGCATCCAGTGGGCAGGTGCATCCCCCTTGCATCTTGCCCTCCCAATCCTTCATCACCGGATGTGTCCCCAGTTGGGTAGCCTCATCTACAGGTGACCTCACTTTTTAGTTAGTAAAGGAAAATGGAAAGGGGGACATGTCTCATGTATTAATAAACCCTTGTCTCCGCCTGAGAACACCTGTGTCCTCACTTGTCTTCCTTCCTGGAGATAGAGGTCCCTGCTTCCTTTACCGGGTCAGTCTCTCCACCTTGTTCTCCTGATCACCTTTCTCATCTTCTCCACACGATGTTCTGCTCAACCATCACACTCCAGTGTCCTCTCTCTCTCTCTTTTTTTTTTTTCTAGCATCTTTAATCTTTTCTCATTGACTGGATCCTTTCTCTCTACCTACAGTCACACCCAGGTCCTTTTACTCCCATTCATGCTACCCTCTCATATTGTCATCTGATGTATTCTTACTTGCCTACCCCATTAACAAGCCTTCAAAGGAAACACTTACTCTGGCTGTTTGCATTTCATCACTCACTCACTCCTTAACACCAGTGATTTACCTGACGGGTTTCTTTCCCGTCACTACCTCACCTGGCCTCTTAAATGTCATCTTGATGTCCTAATTGTCAAATCACATGACCCTTTCTCCATCTTCATCCTCCCTTCCCTTTGAAACACTAAGTTGCCTTGTTCACCATCGTCTCCCTATAACCCAAACTTCCAGACTTCCCAGCCCCACTCTCTCTAATTTCTCCCCCACGTCTTTGACCAAATTTTCTGCTTCTTCAGCTCACTGTTCTCATTCCACTCACATTCCTTGGCTACATCCAATTATTCCAGAGCTTCTACTACCACCTAGTCACTCCTCCATGGATCTGGATATTTAACTCATACTACGTCTTGGATGTGCAGTATTAAAAATTCAGTTTTCAATGAGGCTTGTAACTGATGAAGTTTAATCAGGCAGGATAACTATAAAAGCCCTTTAGGTGTCTTTAGTCCTTCTTGGTCTAAAATGCTCAGTCGTTCAGCTAGCCTGGCCTATCTCTGCTGGGAGAAGAGGCCCCTGGCCTGGGGTGTGCTGGTCCAGCTCTCCAATGGGGTCCTTTGCTCTCCAGGACGATGCTTTATTCTGGCCTCTTATTTGCTTTTATGGCCTCAGATTTTGAATAGCTGCTGTCTCGCCTGAGTTCTGCTCATTCAGGGCCTGGAGAGGTCTTTGGATGACAGGGCCCCATCTTATTTATTTATTTATTTTATTTATTTTATTTTTGGCTGCGTTGGGTCTTCGTTGCTGCACGCGGGCTTTCTCTAGTTGCGGCGAGCGGGGGCTACTCTTCGTTGCGGTGCGTGGACTTCTCATTGTGGTGGCTTCTCTTGTTGCGGAGCACGGGCTCTAGGCGCACGGGTTTCAGTAGTTATGGCTCGCGGGCTCTAGAGCTCAGGCCCAGTAGTTGTGGCACACGGGCTTAGTTGCTCCGCAGCATGTGGGCTCTTCCTGGACCAGGGCTGGAAGGCATGTCCCCTGCATTGGCAGGCGTATTCTTAACCACTGCGCCACCGGGGAAGCCCAGGGCCCCATCTTAACTGTCACTGGCCGGGGACTCCTTAGCCTCTGCCCCATCCTGCTTCTCCCTTAAATCTCCTGATCCAGAAGAGGGCAGGGGGGCATGCTTTTTCTATACCTCCCTTATGTCGTATTTACCCTTCCCCAGATTTCCACCTGAGCCTTAAAAACAGGGCAGGAGACTCACTGTTGATGAACCAGTGGGGAAAGAGGGAAGTAAAGGAATTTGGTGAATCCTCCCTCAAGATACTATCCTGGCTTGAAGACTCCTGTCCTGCCACATAATTGTATATCGAAAGTTGGAAGTTGACTGTCAACTTCGCCTTTCTCTAGGCAATCCTTCTATAAAAAATTCTATCTCTAACCAGACATATGGCTGCCTTTGGCAGACTGTGTGTAAAAGTCATAGACTCATGAAGACAAAAGAGAAGATCATATACAATTTCAAATCATTCCAGGAGTTATATTCTTGAATCACTAGATCCATCCCAACCCCAGCGGCTTCTCCGACCTCTAGCTTTTACGATCTCACTGCCTATTGGACATCTGCAAACACCTCTAAAGCCAAACTCATCATTTTCCCTCTACAAACCCCCTGGGTTTGCTGGTAGATCCTCGGGCAAGTTACTTTGTCGCTCTATATCCCAGTTTCGCCATCTATAAAATGAAGGCTATAATAATACCTTAGCACTGTTATGAGGATTAGGCAAGATAACATGTCCGAACAGCCCAGGGTGCTGCCTGGCATGTGCAAGTGCTATGAAAATGCTTTGCATGCTTCAGTCTGGATGGTCGGCAGCTGGAATGATGACTCCTGCACACACAGTCCATTGCATGGGCCCCAGGCCCTTCCCTGCCCATCTCGTGCCCTTCTGCGATAAGGCTAAGTTGTCAGGCACATCGTCCCTCCAGGGCAAGATTTCCAGCAGATGTCCATGGCAGAGATGTGCCTCACTGGGTGGACATGCCCCGTCTTGGTGATTGACTCATGGTCCCTCTGCCTGGAATAGCCGCCGCCCTGCACCCACCCTTCCAAGTCCTATCCACCTGCACTGGCCATGTTTCCTCACAGCCCAGCCACAGGATTCCCTTCCTCTGGGTCCAGGATGCTCGTGTCTGTATCACTCACTTGGCGACTGTATGTAAAAAGATACCAAGATCCTGGGTACCAGCAGGTCTAAGGCCAAGATGACCCCGGAAGATGGCCTAGCAGGGATGGGATAATATCAAGACTCAGATGAGGCTTTGCACTCAGGTATCATGCCAGCCAAGCTCTGAGGCAAGCTTTGGAGTACCTCTGAGGGGAGCTAGATTGTTCTGTTTGAGAGTCAGAGCCTATCTGATGGGGACATTTGACCCAGAGGAAGTACATTTCTGCCAGGCCATTCTGATCTGTCCCACAGGCAGACCCCGCTGTGTCCTATGGGGCCGGCAGGACTGAGCTGCTAACCCCAGCTGCTCGTGGCCACGGAGAGCCATGCCCTCCAGAGGACAGGCCTCCCCTGGAGCCCTCAGTTTCTGGAGTGGCTTGTCAGGGACCGTCTCTTTGGGCTTCTGTCTTTTCCTTCCACTTCCTCCTCTGCTGGCCTGGCTGCACCAAAGCTGCCTCAGGCCTACAGTTAGAAAGTGCCCGGGAAGGATTCCACGGCCAGACACTACTGTGGCCTCACGGCCCTCTGGGGGGTCGGGTGCTGCCACAGACCCCTTCTGACCACTAATGTCCCTGCTTCAAGAGCCTAAGACCAATATTAAAGGGTTAATAACCAAAACATATATAGCAAAATGGCTAGTGGGCTATTTCCTTAAAGTGCCAGGGCACCGGAGCAGGGTCAGTTGCTGCTGCAGAGAGAAGACACCTCACATCCCCAAAGTCTCCCCTGCCCCGCCCCTGGCTCTGAGAACATTCTGGGGAGCTGAGCCTGCGGGGCTGCTTCTGCCGGTTGGGGCAGGATTCAGCGCCTCCTGCAGCCTCCAGGCTGGGATTTGCACCCTGCTGCGTGTAGGGCCCTGTGAGCTCCTGTCCCACACACGGATCTGAATTCACAGACTGACTGGAAAGAATTCCCTGGACAAAAAAGGGATGCAAATTCTAACCTCCATTGTGTCTCAAGAATGAAAAAGCATGTCCTAAAATTCGGGTGACCTCAGACAAAGCCAAACTGAAAAGCCCTTGGAAGAGACCACAGGGCACATTCTGAGAGAGGAAGAGAGTGGCCTGTGACCCAAGCCAGACCCTGCAAAACCCAGGTGCCCACAGGCCCAGGGGCGGCTGGAGTCTCAGCCACACCACCCTGCACACCGGCCTTGAGAGAAATGGCTGTGTGTGTGTGTGTGTGTGTGTGTATGTGTGTGTATGTGTTTGTATATGTGTGTATGTGTGTATGTATGTGTTTGTATATGTGTGCATGTGTGTATGGATGTGTATGTGTGTATACGTGTGTATGTGTATGTGTTTGTGTGTATATACGTGTACGTGTGTATATGTGTATGTGTGTATATGTGTGTACGTGTATTGTGTGTATGTGTTTGTGTGTGTACATGTGTACGTGTGTACGTGTGTACATATGTGTGTTTATGTGTATATGTGTGTATGTATGTGTATGTGTGTATGTATGTGTATGTGTGTATACGTGTGTATGTGTTTGTGTGTATATATGTGTACGTGTGTATATTGTGTATGGGTGTATACATGTGTATGTGTATGTGTGTGTGTTTGTGTGTGTACATGTGTACATGTGTATGTGTGTACGTATGTGTGTGTTTGTGTGTGTGTATGTGTTTGTATATGTGTGTATGTATGTATATGTGTGTATATGTGTGTATGTGTGTGTGTGTGTGTGTGTGTGTGTGTGTGTGTAAAAGAGAGAGACACAGAAAGAGCCCTACCCTCAGAGCTGCAGCACCTGTGGCCTGGCCTGGCCCCCCCAGCTGAGGAATCCCCTGGGGGACGAGGACAAAGAGGCCACCAGCAGAGCCTCTCACCTCACGGGACTGTAGGCAGATCTGCCGAGGGCCGTTCCAAGGTCACAGGCACAGGCCATGGTGGGTTCAGGACCTCTGGGGGCCTCGGGGTGCCAGGGGCTTGAGAAGTGCTGGCAGCAAGGAGCCCCCAGGACTGAATCACAAACATTTGTGAGCACTTTTAGCAAAACTCAGAGATACTCAGGGTGAGGCCGTCTGCAGGAAGATCGGGCTCCCCAGACTGAGGGGCTGGGCTCAGGGGTGTCGGTCGTCATGTGACTGTAAGCTGCTCGGTGATCCCAGGCTGAGGAAGACTGGGGCCTGGGGTGAGCCCCCTGCCCGTGTTTCCGACCCGCGGGGGTGACCCGCCCTCGGGCTCTGTGCTCCCCGTCCAGACGCTCCAGCCCCACTGACAGCAAAGCACCCTCCGCTCCCTGGAGAGCAGAGTTTCTGGCATGGGGCGACTCTCCTCTCCTCCCACCCGCCCCCATGCCACCTTCCAAGGAGCTTCTGCTCAGTGGGGACGATGGCCTCTCCCCTGGGCTCAGTGAGTCCTCTCCGAAGCCACAGAAGGGCCTGGACTGGCCTGGCTTCCCAGGTGTCGGATGCCAGGTGGCCAGCTCTGTGGTCACACACGGGCCTCCCAGCCTGACACCTGGGTCGTCAGGACAGGTTACTGCTCCTACTGGGAGGCTGAGATAGCCGGGTGGTGGGTACGGTTTCTACAGGATCGAACCCTCGGTACTTCTGGGATGACTTGGACAGTAGTGCCCCAGGAGGCTGCTCAGGACTCCTCTGCCGGTGCCCGGCCTGCACGTGGCTTCACGGAAGGCCCAGGGCTGGACCCCTTCCGCACTCCGGCCGGGGCTTGAGGGGCCACAGAGGAGAGTGGGAAGCGAAGACACCAGAGGCCTGGGAGGCGGGTCCCACCAATTCTTCCCCCACCTTCAGTCTGTGCTCCAACCGCAGTGGAAATCTACACTCTAGTGGAATGGGTTTGTTTTTTTTTTTTTTCTAAAACCTCTGTGCTTTTTTTGGTTCCCTAAGTTGCTGAGGAAAAGTTCCTTTTGGAAAATTCCAGCTCAGTCTCAGCTAAACCAAAAGGAAAAGGGGTTTTTCCACAAGGGGTTCTGGGTTGATAGGGGAACACAGAGCCTCCAGCTGTCACTTGTCTGAAAGCTGTAAAGAACCAGAAGCTGGGATGGGTAGGAAGGAACTCCTGGCGGGGGCCAGACCTGAGGTCAGCCTGACGACACCTTGCTTCCCCTCTACTGCATCACATCCCCCAGACGGGGGAAGTCTCACACTCCGACTTGCTCTCCTTCTAAGACCCAGCACTTGGGTTTCATCTGAACCCTAATTATCCAACATATTAAATCAGGTAATAAGATAAAAGTACCCAGTTTGAATTTCTATTCCAAAAGGAAAACCCTCTGACAGGGAATCCTGGAACATTCTTTCACTTTCTCTCTACCCACGAGAGCCACTCTGATTTCTTCTCTTCTCCTCCTCCCCTTCCCCCTCCTCCTCTCTTCCTCCTTTCCTTCTCCTCCTTCTTCAATAAGTATTCAAAGGCTTTAAAAAATTGAGATATAATTCACCATTTTAAAATGTACAACGGAGTGGCTTTTAGTATATTCAGGATTCCAGGTGGGTTTTTATCCCATTGACATCCCCCCAGGGAGAGAGAGGAAAGGAGCTGGGGCTGGAAGTTTCCCTGACGTGCACCAAGGCGGCCCTGGCAGCTGACATCCGAAAGGTTGCTCCAGCCTGGTGACACAGGCACACCCCTCTCTAGAATTTCTGGGGAACCTGTCTGTGGAGCTGGAGTCCTGCCATTAATGGGACAGGTGGGTTCTTAGCTAAAGTTTTCCAAGTATCGGAGCCTCTTACATCAGTGGTACCGGGATCAACGCATGAGGGGTTGGAGACTCCTGACCCCGTGATGAAGTCAAGCCCTGGGGGTGAGCTGACCAGGATAGGGCCCCAGATTGGGGGTCTTGGAGCCGATCGCTGTGGAAAGAGAGTCCTGGGATCCTGGCAGAGCATTCAGAGTCATGAGACTCAAGGCCCTCCTCCTACAGATGGGGAAACTGAGGCCCAGAAACCATAAGATTGTACAACCTGGTAATAGCAGACCCAAGACCCGGCTCTTCTGATTCTGGGCCAGTGTAATTCACTCAACAGTAAGTAGTCATTGAAGCCCTCCTATGGGCCAGGGACTTCATTGGGTGCTAAACAGGGACGGCTGGAAATCCGCATTCAGGAAGCCCACATCCTCCCAGCTCTAGGAAGGGGACCAGGGAGGGCTGAGGGAGGTGGCCACTCCACAGTCAGTGGAGGGTTAGCCCCGGGAAGAAAACCCCTCAGTACGGCTTTGCCACCTGCCCGACATCTGCCTCGGAAAGTACTTTCCTGAGAGTTATCTCATCAGCTCCTGTCAGCAGCCCCCTCTCCTGGCCTCCATCTCCAGCCTTAAGTTAGTGGCAGAAGCTCCTTGGGGTAGAGTGATGGTGTGTTGGGAACTGGCTCATACCAGCTCACGAGAGCTGATTTTCAGGAATTTTGCAAGAACACACTCATTTTAAAAATTAAACGATACAGACTTATAATTAAATAAATTATATTTGAAACAAAGGTAATACTCAAAACTCATCATTTCCTAATCATTTTATTACATTTTACTATTACCTATGCTCTTGGGATGACTTATGACTAAATCTGTGTGGTGAAATACTATAAGATTGTACATTTCCTCTGTGTTCAGTGATGTCACATTGTGGCTGGAAATAGGCCATGGTGGGAGTATTTACACCATGGAAATAGGCACATGCTACAAATGAAGGTTTTGTTTTGTTTTTACATTTACCATCCACTAAAAATTCCTCAGACGAGCAAACAAAAATCCCCATCCACGTATTCAGCCAGTTGCACATATAGGATTCTGTGTGTGTGTGTGTGTGTGTGTGTGTAGCAATCTGCTCAGGCATACCTCATTTTATTGCAATTCACAGGTATTGCACTTTTTACAAATCGGTGGTTTGTGGCAACCCTGTGTTGTCAGCTGATGGTTACCATTTTTTTCATAAAGTATTTTAAAATTAAGGTAGGTACATTGTTTTTGTAGACATAATGCTATTGTACACTTAATAGACTACAGTATAGTGTAAACTTAACTTTTATATGCACTGGGAAACCAAAAAAAATCCTGTGACTCACTTTACTGTGATACCTGCTGGATTGCCATGGTCTGGAACCGAACCCGCAGCTCTCCAAGGTCTGCCTGTATTCAGGATTCCCTTTCCCTTCAAGTTTCTGTCTGTTTTAAAAAGTGGTCATTCCTTTCCTGCTCATTGTCTTCATTTTCTCTTTTTATAGAATGAGCTCAGTGAGGCTTCAGGACTCCTTATTCATGGCTCTGGTCCCTTTTTTGGTCCCAAATTTTAACTTTCCCCCGACTCACCCAGGGTACTTGTTAAACATGCAGACTCCCAGACTCCATCCCCAGAGGGTCTGACTCAGTGGGTCTGGGGCAGGAATCTGCACCTTTACCAGGTTTTCCAGGTGATTCTGAGGCATGTGGTATAAGAACAGCAAAATATTTCCTCGTGTCACTGACAAGCCGTAAACAATAGAGTGTTTATTGCTTTTTCCTCTATAGTGGATTCATTTCTGCTACTCCATTCCCACTCTCTTTGTCACCCTCACTAGCACAGTTGTTTGACGTTCCTCTGTGTTAGCGTGACCAGTCCCCGTGAGCCGGCTCCATCAACCACGCTCTGATGAGCCGGGCCTTGGATCAGGTACAGCCTGGTAGATAATGAAGTTAATGAAAAACCAGCAGTCAAAGCGGTCGTTTGCAGTTTCACCACTTGGTGGTGCCATTGCTCCATTTTCCACTCTGGTCAGTTTTTTTGATGGGCGTCCTGAAAATTCCTGCTTACTTTTGCCGATGGCTTAGAGGGAATATTTGTTGTCGTTCTGATGTGTTTTTCGTCCTCTGTTATAATCCTTGATTCAGATAGACAGTGACACAATGAGGAGCCTAGAAAGAGGATTGCGTTTTGAAACTCTCACCCTCACCACAGGTTTTGGGGATACATTTTTGATAGAGTTTAAGAAGATGGTCCCAAAGCATCAACAAAGACCAGGATTAGTGACAACCAAGTCGGGCGGGGCGGACACACACGTCAGCGTCGTGGAGAATCATTCTTCTGCCTTCCCTCTAGGCCCTAACACAGAGCTTATGTATCCATGTAAAGAAGAGACCAAATATTACTTGATTATCTCCTGTGTGCCAAGCAATTTTCATCATCTCGTTTAATCCTCACCATAATCCTGTATTTTATGTCTCTCAGGAGGGAAAATGGCAGGCCTGAGGAAGATGAGAATCAGAGAGATCGCTCCAAACCCCACACTCTTTCTGCACACAGCATTATCTCTGTTCATTCACTGATCAAACATTGATAACAAAGCAGATTTGCAAGCGATTCTATTTTGGACAAACCGATGAGGACTTGGGCCTCTGCCTACATTCAGGCAGGAAAATATTGAGCCCCCAGCTGCCAAGCAGTGGACACAGTGATTCACTTCTACTGTCAAGGGCGGAGCAGATTAAAAAATATATGAGAGGAAGGGAAATGTGGGACTTTCTAATGAATGGGCAAACATAGTCCCATCAGCAGCTAAAATCAATGAAGCAAAATAGATGGCTTTTGAGTGAGCAAGAATGAAGCCCAGAGCCCCACCTTGCCTTCAGTTCCCTAAGGACACCTCCTGTCCCTCTCACACCTGCAGATCTCTGCCCCAAAAGGCACTGGAGGGGCGTCCAGCTGGAGCCACATGGGATAAACAAAACAGATGATGTCCAAGCTCTCTGTATCCATCCCTTATCTCTAATGTGGGTACAGGCAGGATGGGGTTCCAGGTACAGATAGAACTTTAAAAGGGCTATATTTGGGAAGTACATAGTGTCATTAGGGGGACAATTAAAAGCGGGTCTGATCTGGTAGGATGGAGTCTTATCTGAGCAAAACCATGAGAAGTAAGATGTAGAGACTGTTGGACTCCGGCCAATCCCGCAGAGGCTGGAGAAAGCACCCATGTGGTCCTGTTTAGGTGGGCAGCATATTTTATTTTCAATGCCTGCTGGGCTCTTTTGCCTCAGCCGTCTTCCATAAGCCTTCCACACATCCAGCTGGCCACCTGACCCCACTAGGGGCAGCATCTGAGACCGTATCACGCCCTTTCCTGAGATCAGCTTATGTTATTCACATCCCTTTCCTCTGCCTTATGGCAGCCCTACTCTCAGGACTCCAAATCTGCCTAAACAAGGCAAAAAGGGGGAAACTCAGCTAACCAACGACCAGTTTGGGTGATGTGCAGCTGAGTAACTATTTGATCAATTCGCTTCATACTAAACCGTGTATGTCAAGGTCATTTAACTGCAGCTTGGAAGGGTTGCACTATTTGGCCTCTCCGTGGCCACTCATGAGCTGGGCTTTTGCTTCCATGTATTGGTCAATGGCCAAATCCAGATGCAGTATCATCCTGTGGATCCAGCCCACGTGTGCGGGGCACCACTGACACACTCCGTCACTCACGTGCTCCCCTGGACAAGGGCTGTTGAGTGCCTGCTCTGCGCCTGGCAGCCTTCTAGGCACCGGAGGTCACCATGGTGGGCCCGACAAGGAGGCCTGTGCCTTCACAGAGCTTGTGTTCTAGTGAAGGGAGACAAAGAATAAGCAAACAAACACGAATCAGGCGGTGATGTGAGCCAGGATGGAAGCAGGGAAACGTGGAGTGCCTGAGCGTGACCACGGGCTTGGCTGAGAGAGGGTGGGGTCTCTCTCTCTCGAGGAGCCATGGAGACCTTCCCCAGTAGCGTCCTTGCCTGGAATCGACTCAGCTCTGGTTTCTGTAGGAGGAAAGCCAAGGGACAGGCACCAGGGGCAATGGACGATGTCACTGCTTCCTGGTGATGCTGTAAGACCCTGGGGTGAGGATGTCTGAAGGCACCACCGCTCTCTCGCCCTGTGGAGAGGAGGCTAGAGATCGGGGCTGATCCTCTGTTTCCCTGCCTCACACACTACTCCAGGGCCAACCCTTCCCTTACAGGGGACAGAACTGAAGCTGGACAGGCAGAGGGCCTTCTCACATCACACAGCTGCCCATCACTTATCTGTCTTCCATTCCTCCCCGGGGCCCCTTCTTTCCCGGAAAAGGAAGGGGGCATACGGAAAACTTGACAATAACTTCTTTGTTTTCCAGATTGCTGGCTCCCTTCCCCCCCCCCCCCACCCCCATACACGGCAGTGCTTGATTCGGCTTGGAAGAGATTTCTAATGCTAATTTTGATGCAGCCCATAATAGGAGGCAGGCCTGTTGCTCTGCATTGGGAAGTGGAGTAGGACCGTAAGTGTCACGATAGCCACCGCTTACTGAAGGGCTCCTGTGACAGAGAACCGGGCATGAGTTAGTTATCTCACACCTTTACATCCACGCTTCAAGTTGGGAGCTCACCTGTGAGGAGTCTGAGGTTAAGGGAGGTTAAGTAAGTCACCTGAAGCGCACACAGAAGTAGTAGAATTGAGATTTGAACTCAGACCTCTTTGACTCCAAAGCTTTGTCTTTTCTCCTACAGCGTGCCCGGGAGAGCGCTGGTAAAAGGCGAGTAAGGAATTAACCTGTAAACTTTACTCAAGATATCAAAGCCCTGCGACCGCATTGTCACGGTTTTCTGCGAGTCGTGCACTCAGATGCTGGCACCCAGCGGCCCTGCAGCCATGGCCCCCGGCTCCGCTCCCATAGGACAGCCTGGACTCCCCGCTTGGGCTGCTAACATCCTGTGAAGTGGGAAAGCATCAGAGAATGTCACTTACTGGCCCAAGTTAGTGGTGAACAGTGGAGCCAAAACCCTGCCTCCAAGCTCTTTCCCTCCTATCCAGTCCATTCTCCATACACCAGCCAGAGTGACCCTTCGCAATGTCAGTCCCGTCACGGTCCCCATCAGGTTGAGAATGAACTCTGAGGTCCACATGAGGCCCCGGGCTGGTGTCTGCTGGCCTCCAGGACAGCATCCCTAGAGCTCTCCCTCTCTCTCACTCTATTGCGGCCACACGGTCTTTCTGCTGTTCTTTGAACACAGGAGGTACACGCCTACCTCGGGCCCCTGCGGATTTGTTCCCACAGCCTGGGGACAGATTTTTACCCTAGAAATCCCTAGGGCTTGCCCCCTTGCTGTATTTAGGTCTCAGCTCAGATATGGCCTCAGAGGAAGAAGCCTTTTCTCACCATGTGATGGAAACCAGCCCTCCCCTCTTGCTCTCCCACTTCACTCTGCTCCAGTTTGCTTCCTAACACTTTTCATCACTAGCTATTATTTTTTTTTAATTAATTTTATTTATTTATTTATTTTTGTCTGAACTGGGTCTTTGTTGCTGCGCGCGGGCTTTCTCTAGTTGCGGCGAGTGAGTTCTACTCTTCATTGTGGTGCGCGCGCTTCTCATTGCAGTGGCTTCTCTTGTTGCGGAGCACGGGCTCTAGGCATGCAGCCTTCAGTAATTGTGGCACACAGGCTTAGTTGCTCCGTGGCATGTGGGATCTTCCCGGACCAGGGCTCGAACCCGTGTCCCCTGCACTGGCAGACGGATTCTTAACCACTGCGCCACCAGGGAAACCCCACTAGCTATTACTTTATAACTTTTCAATTATGTCTTGAGTGTCTGTCTCTTCTGCTAGAGCATAAGCTCCCTGAAGGCAGGGATTTTATATATAATCTTTTTCCCACCATGGGATCCACGAAGATCCGCAGCGTCTAGTATTCTGCAGACTCGACAACTGCTTGTTGAACAAATGAATGAGGAGCAGAAGCTCATTCTCCCATGAAACATGATGGGTTCTGAAGAAATTGAAGCCTTTTTGCAGGGAAACAGCCCCAGTCACTCTTTGGCTCCCCGGCTGCAGTGGGAGACCCGTGATCATGGCCTCGTTCGTCTCCTCAGAACCTCTTTCCAAAGTCCACCTCTCAGCGCCACCTGGGAAGCCTGGTCCCTGGATGCCAGCCTGCGGCGGGATCTCACCTGTCTCTGAAGCCTTCCCACCCCCACCCAGCTCTCAACCTCCTCTTCTTCCCGCCCACCACCCTGGCAAGGGAGCTGCTTCCCCAGCTCCTGCTTTGGTTCAGGTCAAGACCAGCTCCCAGAAACATGCGTCCATCCTAGACAGCTTTGTTCTAAATGTCCATCACTGATAACGAGGAGGAAGAGCCTCACATGGAAAGGCGGGAGAGGGAAGGACAGACCAGAAGGAAGCCATGTGGAGGTTGACTGCCCCTCTCAGACTCTTAGGATTTTTCCTTCTCTAACTAAGAAGGTGGAGTCACACTCTACTCCCTCCCTGGGGGAGGGCGTGGTTCCTGATGCGACCCCCTCACTCTTCAGGTTTCCTATTTTGGTCTCCAGGTCCCCCTTTTCAGAGGATGGTTCCTGATGAAGGCAAAGTCACCACAGACTCCATGTCCTTCTCCTTCAGGTGATGTCAAAGGTGACACTGAATGAATCTAGCAAAGGAGTATTTTATAAAGCTTTTGATTCTGAAATGGAATCATTCATAAAAGACTGAGCAAGATAGAGACCAGATAACCTAGTCTTCTCGGTTGATTAATGAGGAAACAGGGGCACAGAGATCCTAGTTGTCATGGAGCTGGTGAGGGGCGCAACTAAGACTTGAAATCTCCTGACCCGCTGTCCAGCCCAGCTCTGAGGGTCCACCAAGATGATGCAAAGACAGTTTCTACCCTGTAGGAAGTCTCGTTTCCAGAATGCACATGGGTTCATTCAACCTTGCAGATAACTCCCCCAAATGGTCAAGCCTGCAAACATACCCCATCAGCCTAAATTGCTGCTTAAGGATCTGCCACATTGACTCCAAATTTTCATCCTCTTCCCCTCCCCTTCATTTCCTTTCATACTCTTTTCAAATCCAGCCCCCCTACGCCCAAGCTTTCAAATTGCTATTTAGAGTTTAGCGTCAGGCCCTCACTTGTACCAATTCAAGACCTGTGCCCATGTGACACCAGTTTATGGTTGGAGGTTATTTCTTCTCCCAGGGTCAGTGCCCTTCTCGCCCCACAGCTTCCCCTAAAGTCAGTAACTCCTGGGAGCTCTGGCTCTTAATCTGTGAAACCCTCTCCCCCTGGCAGCCTGTGAAGTGGCCATTGAACAGGTGGCCTCACATGGCTGCGCTTCTACAAAGCCAGTAATAAACTGCATTCATGGAAAATCTATATTTCAGTAGTCACATGATTTACATTTCTCATTTATTAATCCTATTAGGAATATTCCCTCCAGGAGAAGAATAAAGGTGAAACAAAAAAGCAAGACAAATGGACAACTCTGAAAAAAACACCCCATTCAAAGGCCTGCTGTTTCCCTTGGGCACTAGCTTATATATCACCTATGTGCAAAGAGGACGTCTGACTTGGTGCAGATATGAGAACATCTGCTGCTCAAAGTGGCTTCTGAATCCCCCCACCAAGACCCTGTGATGTCCCAGCTCAAGGAGTCTATTTTTCAAGGGAAGCTGCCGCAAACATTTCTTTAAAATTTTGGTAATAGCCCTATCCAACGTTACAGGAAGTGTTGAAAAGACAAAATATGGTTAAAAAGAAATAATCCAATGGAAGAGCAAGCAAGCAGGGGCTGTTTAGTTGGCTGGCTGGTGATCATAAGTGTGCAGTTGGCTAAATATTGACCTGAATTCATCAGCAACACGTTGAATGCTACTGTCCTCATTTTAGCCCCGAGGCCGGCACTCAGTAAGCCTGGGATTATTGCTAGCCCACAAGCAATAATCATCCGTGGAGGAAACACAGCTCGTCCTTAGGGATCGGCTGCCTTTTCTGTTAAAGCATCCCGGCATCTGTGCCTTCTCTAAACTCCTGTTAAATGGGGCTCCATTTCTTTTCCCTAATGTTTGTTAGCTCTCTGCCTATTTTATATCCCTTATTGGATTGTTAGCTCCACAAGAACTGTGATTTTTATTCACCCTTTTTACCAGTCCCATGGCATTCAGTAGGGGCACAATAAATAAATGATGCAATCACGGAAGTTGGCAGCCGCCATATTTTTTTGTTTCTTTGTTGGTACATTAGTTTAACTTCTGCTTCCTAACTCTTGTATTGTAACTTTAGAGGTGGGAGAAAGATGCTATAAACCAGATATGCATAGGGAAGGGAAATTCTTTTTCTCACTTGCCTTCATACTTCAGCCTTCTTGGGTTTTGAGAGAATAGAAAGGATCATGGTAAAAAAAAAAAAAAAATCAAGAAATACAACCCATTCTTGGAATATAAAGTGGAGGCATAAGTTTCCAAAGTTACAATATTTTCACCTCTAAGATGAATTCCTATTCTAACTACCTCACAGGGCTATCGTGAGGCTCAAATAAGATAATATGCATTTGAAAGCTCTTTGCCAGTAGGAAAGCATGATATGGGTGGAAGGTATTATTATCCCTTTAATCTTTCTATTCTCATAATGGAGAAAATTTTCCAAAGACAAATTGGGAGCTTATTTCAGGCTCTCAGCTGCCTCTTGCTACATGATGCCCATGACAATTAACGCTGCAGAAGAGTCTGGCTGAATTCAAATAAACAGCACGTGAAGCACATTTGTCAGTCCTCTAACACTGCTGAAATCGGGTGGGATTCTCCTGCAGGCCTCTAGGACTCATCGTGGGCTGAGAACACCACAGATGCCATTCCGGGTAAGACCTTAATTTCACGCATTCCTGTTTTCTGCCTTTACCAGGCCACCAAGGGCCGTTCTGCAGGAGACTGTGGCTGTTCCTTGGGATCGTAGAACACAAAGTCCCCAGAAGTGAATTCAGGGAGCTCTGCCCAGACCCTCCACCCCCTTTGGGACCGAGGGACCCATTTCCCCAGCTGCTGGGAACCATGGCAGCTGATGGTTCTTCATTAAGTCCTGATCTGGGCACGGCCCTCGGCCTGAGAGCCCCTGTTCCAAGGCCACATTCCCTCTCATACCCAGCGTCTGGTCAGAGTGGGGAGGGGCAGGATAAAGGGCTGGCTCCCTTGTCTCAAAGTGGGACAACTCTGAAGGGCCATCCCTCTCCAGAGCTCCCGGGAGGATCCACTGAGGGTTCTGGGGCAATTTTATTGTCACCCAGCTTCTCCCTTTGCCCTGTCCTGTATCCCTCCCCCCTCACAGGTGTCGTTCTTGAAAACACTCCTTAATAAAGCTCCTGTGTGCTGATCTCCAAGCAACTCTACCTATGAAACGGCTCGAACAGTTTTATGGTGAATGGGTCTGCAGGGATTGGTCCTCTCAGCCCTTGGAGAAGCTAGGTGGGTCCCATGTCAACCCGTGTCCCCCAGCGAGTTGCCTTGGCCATGAGCCGCATTCTCCATTTACCCTACATTGCCAAACAAGCCTTATTTTCTAGGTCCTATGATACTAAAAAGGCTGGGAAGCACTAAAGCAATGTGTAGCATGCTCAGAAATTAATCTCTTTTAACACAGTATGGTTGCCTTTCCGATACCCATTCCCTCTCTTCTTTACTAACTCTACCCTCATTTTAATTCCAGGCTGTCATTTTCTCAACCTAAAAACAGAGCAAAACGAGCTCCCCACATTTCCCAGCCTCCTTTGCAGCCAGGGAGAACCACATCCGTAGTTCTTGCTCAGCGGAGAGAAGCGGGCATTTGTCACCCCTCTACCTTCCCCCATAAGGGCATCTCCCCACTTGCTTTTTGGTCCCTTCTGTGTCTTCCTGCCTGGAACAGGGACGGGAGGCTGGTGAGCAAGAGGAGACCCGTGTACTAGTGTATTCATCATCTATTGCTGCATTAAAACATTTACCCCCAAACTGGAAGCTTTAAACAAACATTTATTATCTCACAGTTTCTGTGGGTCAGAAACTATAGGGGAAGGGGTCATTTTTATATATTCTCAGGGCCCAACAGCCCAAAGGTGGTATAATGTGGGAGGGAACTACACAAGGCTGTAAATTCCAGGAGGCAGGGATCATGAAGGGCCCTCTTGGAGGCTGCCCAGCGCCATCACCAGCTGGTCCCCCGAGACACATCCATCCAGATGCAAAATATACTCACTCTCCCCCCGAATCTGCAGACGTCTCATCCCACTGCAGCATCAACATACAGTTCAGAACCTCGTCCTTTAAGTCAGGTCCAGGTGTGGATGAGGCCTGCAGCTCCTCCAGGGTGGTTCCACCCCGCATCCCACGTGTTCTCTACGGCACAGCATTTCAGCCTCAAGCCTTACACATCAGTGTGTAAGGCAGAAGGGAAAAGAAAGATAATTTGTCTGTTATTTCAATCCTCTCTCTTCCTCCCCATCCGTTGCATGCTAAGACTAGAGGGTGACTATATGAACCTGTACACACACACACACACACACACACACACACTTCCTGCAAAGCACATTGTGAGAAATGGTGCTCTAACCAAATAGGCAAGACAAAGAAGAGGGCACTCGAGCAGGGATACCAAAACTGATATTTTTGTGATGAGAACAAGACTGTGATCAGAAATGCTGCTCGCCAGTGGCTGATCCGGCAGAAGCCAACCAGGGGTCCAAACTCTTCTTCAACCCTCCCCGAAGCTCCCCATAGAAAGTGGTGATGCAGCAAGAGTGGGATGGCACGAGAGATGCTGGCAAGCTTAGGACTGAGGCGATAAGAGTTGGGAGCAGGAAAGGAATGAATAGTAGAGAAGTTTCTAGGGCGGTGTGCCTGTCTTGCTTTAACCTTCCGAGGTGTTCTGCAAAGCCCTTTGCAGAACACAGAAACACCCCTCGGTGAGACTATCTTTAGTTGCTGAATTGTTTGACTGTGACCCGAGGTCCTTCTTTCCTATCTCGTTGATGGCACATCTCTGGCCTTGCATTAATTTCTGATAACTCTCTCAGGCACGGCCAGCTAAGCACTTTCTCCATTGTGCTGTCTCTGTGAAAAGTCACACTTACAGGTTCTCAGAGGATGATTCCAGCTACAGATATAAAAGCCAGCCCTGAATACCAATCTGCTGGCTTTGCTGTCTGTGCAGATGTTCCCAGAGATTCAATCACTCTCTCCGTGTTTTTAAAGTTCATTCTACAAAATTAACATTAATAACCAAGTGAAACTCACTTGTTTTTTTCAACTGAGGCCACCAAACCAGATTTGAGGTTCAACCTTTTTCATTCTGTACCCAAGTAGGAAAAATTTAAGAGCATATAGCCAGTAGCTAGCGTCAAATCACCTTGGCTATTAGTCTCTATCTGATCCTGGTCTCTCATTTCCAATAATTCCGCCTGCCTTGTTTCATCTGGCCACGGCTTTGCTGTGAGCCTCAGCTCCAGCTGAATCCTGGCCTTGGTTTCAAGGACTTCAGCACATCCAAGAGTAGGATAACACCTTATCTTGCATCCTCCGAGGACTGAGGTCCCATTTTGGAACCCAAATTCTTGAAGGGAATTGTTGACTTACCTGGCAAAAGTCCTCCCTGGTGCCTACTTGTTCCAGACTTGGAATTTGGGTTTGTTGGAATCCTAACTGCTCCCAGGTCAAGGTTGGTGGTCTTTCAACCACCTCACAAGTGTCCCTCACTTGTCCGACCACCTATGAGAACCATGGCTTTCACAGCTGAAAGGGACTTTAAATGTCATCTAGTTCAACCACTGCAACCTATCTTGCCTGACAATAAACTCAGGAAATTATTCAAACAACTCTTCAAATTCAGAGCTCTCCCCTTGTCACGCTGAATAAGAATGACTTAAAAGTCAAACATTTCAAAAAATTTCTCTCTAATGCCAAGGGCCAGGGCTGCCTTGGAGGTCTAGGGATGCTACTGGGTTGGCCAAAAATTTCGTTCAGGTTTATCCTTAAGATGCTACAGAAAAACCCAAACGAACTTTTTGGCCAACCCAATATTTTTCAGATTGTTTTAATAACCGTCTAGCTAATGGGTAGAGGAAGCCTGACCATCATTGTCAGACACACGGAGCCAAGTTTCAGACAGCAAAGAGGGGATAGACGTGCGGGGGAGGCAACCCCACACACTTTGGACTTCTAGAGCCATGGCCAGCTTGTCCTCTCTGAGATGGGCAGGGACACCCCAGCTGCTCCTAATTCAGTCCTAGGATGAGGCCATCTCCTCAAATACTGTGGACAAGGCTCTTAACTAAAGAAGGAGGACAACCTTATGGGTTTCAGTTTTGCAGTTTGGGGATGATCTAGGAGTATGTGGACCTGCACTGCTCTAGATGGCCCTTTAAGATAAACAATAGCTTTCCTGACTCATGGTCAGCTCAGGAGCTATGGACAAGCTGTGCAAACAGGCCCCCACCTCCACCCTAAGCTTTAGAGCTTCTTTGCAACTCAACGACTCTCCCAGAATAGTCCTTGTAGGCTCCCCCTCGTTCAGTCATAGAGCTCAACACCGGTCCTAGACTCAGTCCTGGTCCCTATTTGTCTGAAATTCCACCCTTCCAGACCAGCCACGTCACAGGACCCCAGACAGGCTAGATGGCCAAACTCATTAGGGGAGGCTGGGGTGTGGGCATACTGCATTTTGTAGATGTGGAGAAAGCCCAGTCAACTAAATCTGGGAAACCCATGAAGTGTGGCAGATTTGGGGCAAAGTAGAATCAACAGGGACAAAAATAATTCAGAAGACACCCTGCTGGGAGCTCCAAAGCTTCTAAGAGGAGGCTGCCTGACTGCACCAAAATCAACTTGACTGTCCTGCAAGTCAAGGGCACACTAGCTCATGGTGATGGCAATGCCCGGGCAGAGGAAGAAAGGCTTAGACCACACCACTCCGAAGCTTTGGCTGGGCCACTTCTAGAATATTTATTGAAGCAGGTGGTTTGGAGATGTCTAGCCAAATCATGTCAAATTACTTAGTTATTCAACTAGATGTAAATATATCCCTGGGAAAGGATGGGGTTAACCCAAGACTTTTATAGGGGCTGGGGGAGGGGCGGTGAAACTGTGCAGCTCTCAGCCAGTGTGTGGCCTGTCACACAGAGAGCCCTGATGTCTGGGGGCCAGGAAATTCCAGTGGAACCCCAAGCACGGGGGAGACTCCGCAGGGCCTTCTGAGACCCATGGGCGGAGCACGCTCCTTCCCACCGCTGGCACAGCAGGGCGTGGAATCGATGGGTCCCTCAGATCTGCAGAACGTAACAGGGAAAGGCGATTCCAGAAGGAGAGAGCAGCCCTGATTAATGCGCTGCAGCCTTTGAGAAGATTAATGTGTGGACAAGGGGAAACCAACGAATGTAATTTATTTAGACTTTCAAAAAGGCTCCACACTAAGGGCTATTTTTAAAAGTCACCGTGGAATCTCGGTTTTAAAGGACTAGCTTTTTGAGGTTAATGTGAACGAGACACCCACATTTTCCCTCTGCTCCTGCCACAAAATGTGGACGACTCGTGACTTTTACCCCATGGGGTATTTCTAAGCAGATTCCTACCTCCTCTGGCCCCTCCAGAAGTGATTTTCGATAGCTCCCTTATGAATTCCCATCTGGTTCCTCTCTTACTTAACGCTTTTCACCTAATGTGTAATTGTATGTGTATATCTCGTCCCCCAATAGACTGGAACCCACCTGAAGACAGGGGCAGAGTCTTCCCATTTTTGCATCCTATCAGCCCTCTGACTGGGGTTCCCTCCCCCTGAATCAGAGAAGACACTGTGACCCCAGACCAGCAAGCTCAATCACTATGGTTTACGTCTGGGGCTACGTCCCAAGTGCCTCAAATTCAGCATGGCCAGCCCTGCAGCCCTCGTCCCCAGCCCATCACACAGGCTGCTCTTCCTGTGCCCCCTTTTGGTTAGTGGCATTGTTCCCCGCCCACCTGGCGGTGCCCACTTCTCTTCATCCTCACTGCACCCACCTTAGCCGGGACCCTCACTGCTGCACCTGTATTACGACATCTTCCCACTGGTCAAATCCTTCAAAGACCGGTGCACAGGGCTCTCCACGTCCCCTCCTGATTTCCCGATTTCCCCTCCAGCCTCACCTTCTGTCCTGTGTGTGCAAAGCTGGAGCCGCTGCCAGGTGGGGGCCCCTGCAGGTCCTTCACACACCTTGATAACTCCTACTGTCCTCCTGTTACCTCCTGCTCCTCCTTGCCTTGCTTCTCCCAGCTTCTTCCTGTAGTGAAATCCTGCTTGTCCTTTATATACCAACTCAGGTGCTGTCTCCTCTGAGAAAATTTCTCCCAACACCCCAATCTGGGTTTATTGTGTTTCCTATGTGCTCATTCGTTCAACTCAACAAACATTTCTCGAGCAGCTACTATGTAACAGGCATTATATTAGGTGAGGGTGATAAACCCACCCTCACAAAATGAAACACGGCTTACAGAGGTTCCTGCAAAGAACAGATTGAAGGTAATGCTAATAATGTAAGTACAAATGAATAAGAATTTTCTTCTGAACTGACGTTGCCTCATACAAGCTCTTTGTCAACCACATTATGAGGTAAAAACAATGATTTAATCAGACCTGACAAGAAAACTGCCAAAAGAATACAAAATTATCACCGAGTCTTCTTGAAATATGGATTTGCATCCTCTGTCGTTAAGGGCAAACCTTGCCCTATTTATAATTCTCATCTTGATATCTTAGTTAATGGTGATAATGCATGTGTACAATTTATAAATAACTATACATACCTTGGAGTATATACATAGCTCTCTCTCTCTCTCTCTCTCTCATATATATATATATATATATATATATATATATATATATATATATATATATAGGAGCCTAGAAGGTTTTGCTTATTTATTCGTTATTTTCTAGTTAAGGTGTACAATCAAGACTTTAGAAACCATTTCATTCAAGAACTGAAAGAAGACAATATGGTAGAACTGGGGAGAAGAGGAGAGAAATTAATCTAGTAAGGTAAGCAGGGCACATATCTCTATTTTAGTACTTATCAGACTATTTATAATTGTTTATTTTAGGGATTCTTAACCTGGTATGTAGGGTTAAATTATACCCAATAATTTATGTGTATGAGTATTTTGTGGAGATGATTCATAACCTTCATACAATTCTCTAAATGTCTATGTCTTAGTAAATGTTAACTATTGATTTAGTTAATGGTCTGCATCTCCCAACTAAACTATGTTCCTTGTTGTCAAACACCTCACCTTTATGATCATCATAATAACAGGTATGAAACAGGAATTCAATAATTATTGGATGAATGAACGATTTACTTATTGCTTTCTCCTGTAGCATTGGAAGACAAAGAAACCAGAAAACCACATGCAGCCAAAAGCAGTTCTTTCTCATAGAAAGAGAGTTTTGTAGGTTTTATTCAATACACGCTTACATAGCACTTACTGTGTTCAGAGACTAGTCTAAGTCTTTGAGCAATATTAACTCCTTAGTCCTTGTAATTAAACTGAGGGGGAAGGTACTATCATTGTCCTATTTCTTGAGTGGTGAAGCTAAGTCACAGAGAGGTTAAGTGGTCTGTTGAGGGAACACAGCTGGTAAGTGGCAGAGGTAGTGGTCAAACCCAAACAGTCTGGCTGTAGAGTCTGTGCTTGTGACCACCACACTGTGGCATAACCTGCATGTCAGCTCATGGGTAAAAGTGTCATGTCTTCAGAAGATACTCAGTGTAACCTGACAGCAAATACACCTGCCGTAACCTCCCTTACTCTGTGGCAAAGAATGCCCTTCGAAAACAAAGTAGGAAAAAGCAGAGCTAGGTTCAAAGGGCTTGGGTTCCTACAGCTATGAATGATGGGGCTTGAGTGGATAGATGTACTTTGTAAGATAACAAACTGCTGACAAAGTTATGAGATTATATTTAACGTTTGATTGTGGAAATTCTCAAACATATCCAAGGGTGTAGAGAAAAATACAATGACCCTCCATGTACCCCTCACCCAGCCCAACAATTACCAACACGTGGCCAATCACATTTCATCCGTACTCTCACTTGCTCCCCCATTTTATTATTTTGAAGTAAACTCCTGATATTGTGTGATTTCATAGCGGGACTTTAAAATATTGTACTACTCACTTAGAAACTGTCTAGCATGGAAGTCAGGAGACTTGAGTTTGAGCCTTGCCTCTACAACTTTCCAGGATAGGGGACTATCCCTATCTGTGTCCTTGGGCAATAACGTCTCTGAGCCTCAGTTGCACCATCTGTAAATTATGGATGATAATACCTGTCTCACCGCATAGTTTTGAGGTTCAGATAATTCAACACATGTGAGAGTAATTTTTAAACTGTAAGGTCTTAATTGAACCTCAGTGTAACTCTGTTTCCATCATGCCCCACCATGAGAACTGTGATGATTAATTTTATATGTCAACTTGGTGAGACTATGGTGACCAGTTATTTGGTCAAATACCTGTCTGAATGTTGCTGTAAAGGTATTTTTAAGATGGGATTAACATTTACAATCAGTTGATTTTAAGTAAAGCAGACCACCCTCCGTAATACGGGTGGGTCTCATCCAACAAGTTGAAGGTCTTCAGAGAAGACTGAGGTTTCCCCCAAAAGAAGAAATTCTCCCTCCAGATTGTAGCATAGCAATTCTCCCTGGTTTTTCAGCCTTTGGACTATAGGCTGCAATGTTAACTCTTACTCAAACTTGCAGCCTGCCACTCAACTATGGATTTTGGGCTTGCCAGCCACACCGTCATGTCTGACTTCAAAGTGGGATTTGCCAATGGGAGTCAACAGCAGGCAATTGGAGGGAGAGAGAGGTTGGGGTATTTATTCCCTTGGCTCTCTCCTGGTAGGTTGTTCCAAGCTGCTCTTCCAAAGTGGTCTTCTCCACTGTCGAGGTTCAGTACTGCTTCCTCCCCTCCCCTCCAGGTGATGGGTGACAATGCTCTCCCCACATTGTCCCCAGCCCCAGGTACTATCCCTTGTGGTTTCCTCACACTGTGCCCACACTTTTGCAAATAGTCCCTTTATTAAACTCTTCTCAACTACCCATTTGAGTATGCCATCTGTTTCCTATAGGGACCCCGAGTGATACACATGGTAGAGAAAGCAGTTTAACAGACAATCACATATGAGGTATGTGGATTAAACAAATTCACTAAGAATTCCATTAGGAACACTTCAAGTGCTCGTCAGCATCACTTTTCTGGAGTCCCCAGACTGCCATGTTCCAAGCTCTCCAGCTCTCTGGGAAACTCAGCGAATGCCTCCTCCACCCCCTCCCTCTCCAAGGTGTTCTTTACTGGGAGCTGGCACTCAGATACCTCAGGTCTGCCCTTGACCCTTTACTGCATCTTAGCAGGGGGGGAAACCAACTCCTCCCCTTTCCCACAGTATCACTTCATCTCCTTCCTTCCACGCCACCTGCATCCTCTTTCCCCATCCTCTGAGCCTTGCTCCCTCTGGGACCAGCTAGCCCGCAGCCTCTGAAACCAGCTCGGTCAAGGCCAGAATTCCCCATCGATGCCTAATGATCGCCTCCCCAGTTCACCCTCCCTCACATACACATACAAATACAAAAACACTTTGGTTATTTAAGTTGCTACTGTCATTTTTCTTCTAGATGTGGTGACTCAACAGTTCGGCCATTTCTACAGGACTACACAGTTAATTTCCACGCAGAGCTAATTGGATATCTTTTCATTTCCCCACTAGTCCCCTATCCTGGCTCCTGCCACCCCTCACTCCCATAAATATTTATAACTTCACTCCAAATATTAGCAGTATGTTTTGAAAGACACATCTAATTATACCAGGAATCTGATATTACATTCGAAGCTAGTCACAGCCTTTCCTTCCTTGGCAGCTTACTTTGAAAACTGGAAAACAAGCTTTCCTTTTTATAAAAATATTAATAAATAAAAACAAAAACAAAAACTTGCCCTCTATTCCACCAACAGTGTGTGGAAATTTTGCTTTAAATAATTAAAAATATTAATAAACTACAAAGCAAGAGATATCCATTTTAAGGAGACATTGATACAATGTAGAGATTTTGATGTTCCCCTGATTTCATTAAAATGGGATTATGGGTGGGTGGGTGTGTGTAGCCATAAGAACAAACTCAAAGACCAAAAAGTACAAAAGCTCTTTGAAAGCTGGTTAAAATGGCCTTTAGGATTTGGGGAGCAGCAATAAAGTCAACACCATCTCCCTGCCAACCGCCCTCTCTGTCACAAACATGCAGTTTGGATTCAGCCAGCATTTCTGCTTTTGGAGTGTATTACTCAGCTGGTGAATGGCCCTTGGACATGAACATTACCCACCTCAGAGTCATCAGTCAGCAGGGCTCTCTTTGACATCTTTCTCCACCCGAACCTCCATTAGACCATGGCACCTGGAAATGAGGGACCTTCCCCGAGCAAATCCACTCAGCCCGTGCGGCCAGGGAAGGCTCTTCTACTCAATAGTGGGGAGAAGTAGCGTGGGACAAGGCTGAGAGTCTCTGGGAACCAGGCCTGCTGGGGACCACAGCAGGGACCCAACCCCCCACCCAGCCTGACCCCCTCACCTGGCCTCACTCCCCACCTAGAAGAGGTGGCAGAAACCAGAAGGTCCCCACAAACTTCACAGCTTTTAAGAGGCAAGTAGCTTTTCTTTGTCCTTATAAGCCATTAGCCTCCACACCTTGGGAGGCACTTAGACACAGTAGGTGAGACGTAAAGAAATATGCCCAGACTTTCCCCTTCTGCACACACTTCACTATCCTACTCTCTAAACTCTTCTTCTCCAAACCCGCCTCCTTCACTCACTCCACCATTTCTCTCAAACCCACTTTGAAAGAGGGTATCAAACAGCCAAAGGAAAGAAAGAGGTTTTGCATGGAAATGTTTGTCTTCCACATTTTCTCTCTGGAATTAAACCCCAAGGCTGTGTGATGAGTGTATCTGTTGAGATGTTCAGTTCTTTCTACTAGTCTGTCTTTGCATGTCTTAGGAGGGGCCTGGGCTTCAGGATCAGGTAGATCTGGGTGCTATTGATTACTAGATGACTTTGCAATAGTATTTAACCTTTCTGGGCCTGCAGTTCCTCATTTGTCAATAGGGCCTCATAAGGGGATAATTATGAAGATTAAGTTTAATTAATGAATACAAAGAAACTATGTGCAGAACTTAGAATATTTCGGGTCTTCAATCACATAAAAGATACCATGCTATATACCCAAACCATTACAGGGGCACAGAATTTGCATATTCTTTTCAGATGAATAGTTAAGGCCCATTCTGAATGTAGACAGTATGAGACTTACCAAGGGGAAAACCCCAGCCTGGAAACTCTGAGAAACAGGCAGAGCGGCTTCACCGCAGTACTCCCATCTCCTAGGTTTCTAAATCTCTCCTGACAATTAAATTCTCCCCATGAGTTTGCATTCTCCCAGCTGCATTGGGCCCCAGTGTCTTCTGTTATTTAAATGGATCAGAAGTTCAAATGCAGACACGATCCTGTTTCTGTGTTTAGCTGTGACACTTCTTCCCACCAAGTCTGCAGGACTTGCGTCAGGTCTCCCGGTTCCATTCTTGTCCCCACTACAGTCTGCACTCACAACAGTGGGAGGAAATTTCTTTTTTGTTGTTTTTTTTTAACATCTTTATTGGAGTACAATTGCTTTACAATGGTGTGTTAGTTTCTGCTGTATAACAAAGTGAATCAATTACACATATACATATATCCCCGTATCTCCTCCCTCTTGCGTCTCCCTCTCACCCTCCCTATTCCACCACTCTAGGTGGTCACAGAGCACCGAGCTGATCTCCCTGTGCTATGTGGCTGCTTCCCACCAGCTATCTATTTTATGTTTGGTAGTGTATATATGTCCATGCCACTCTCTCACTTCGTCCCAGCTTATCCTTCCCACTCCCCACGTCCTCAAGTCCATTCTCTAGTAGGTCTGCGTCTTTATTCCTGTCCTGCCCCTAGGTTCATCGTGACCTTTTTTTTTTTTTTTTTAGATTCCATGTATATGTGTTAGCATACGGTATTTGTTTTTCTCTTTCTGACTTACTTCACTCTGTATGACAGACTCTAGGTCCATCCACCTCACTACAAAGAGTTCAATTTCGTTTCTTTTTATGGCTGAGTAATATTCCATTGTATATATATGCCGCATCTTCTTTATCCATTCATCTGTCGATGGACACCTAGGTTGCTTCCATGTCCTGGTTATTGTAAATAGAGCTGCAACGAACATTGTGGTACATGACTCTTTTTGAATTATGGTTTTTCTCAGGGTATATGCCCAGTCGTGGGATTGCTGGGTCGTATGGTAGTTCTATTTTCAGTTTTTTAAGGAACCTCCATACTGTTCTCCATAGTGGCTGTATCAATTTACATTCCCACCAACAGTGCAAGAGGGTTGCCTTTTCTCCACACCCTCTCCAGCATTTATTGTTTGTAGATTTTTTGATGATAGCCATTCTGACTGGTGTGAGGTAATACCTCATTGTAGTTTTGATTTGCATTTCTCTAATGATTAATGATGTTGAGCATTCTTTCATGTGTTTGTTGGCAATCTGTATATCTTCTTTGGAGAAGTGTCTATTTAAGTCTTCTGCCCATTTTTGGATTGGGTTGTTTGTTTTTTTTGATATTGAGCTGCATGTAAATTTTGGAGATTAATCCTTTGTCAGTTGTTTCATTTGCAAATATTTTCTCCCATTCTGAGGGTTGTCTTTTCGTCTTGTTTATGGTTTCCTTTGCTGTGCAAAAGCTTTTAAGTTTCGTTAGGTCCCATTTGTTTATTTTTGTTTTTATTTCCATTTCTCTAGGAAGTGGGTCAAAAAAGATATTGCTGTGATTTATGTCATAGAGTGTTCTGCCTATGTTTTCCTCTAAGAGTTTGATAGCATCTGGCCTTACATTTAGGTCTTTAATCCATTTTGAGTTTATTTTTGTGTATGGTGTTAGGGAGTGTTCTAATTTCATTCTTTTACATGTAGCTGTCCAGTTTTCCCAGCACCACTTATTGAAGAGGCTATCTTTTCTCCATTGTTTATTCTTGCCTCCTTTATCAAAAATAAGGTGACCATATGTGCGTGGGCTTATCTCTGGACTTTCTCTCCTGTTCCATTGATCTATACTTCTGTTTTTGTGCCAGTACCATACTGTCTCGATTACTGTAGCTTCGTAGTATAGTCTGAAGTCAGGGAGCCTGATTCCTCCAGCTCCGTTTTTCGTTCTCAAGATTGCTTTGGCTATTTGGGGTCTTTTGTGTTTCCATACAAGTTGTGAAATTTTTTGTTCTAATTCTGTGAAAAATGCCATTGGTAGTTTGATAGGGATTGGATTGAAGCTGTAGATTGCTTTGGGTAGTATAGTCATTTTCACAGTATTGATTCTTCCAATCCAAGAACATGGTATATCTCTCCATCTGTTTGTATCATCTTTAATTTCTTTCATCAGTGTCTTATAGTTTTCTGCATACAGGTCTTTTGTCTCCTTAGGTAGGTTTATTCCTAGGTATTTTATTCTTTTTGTTGCAATGGTAAATGGGAGTGTTTCCTTAATTTCACTTTCAGATTTTTCATCATTAGTGTATAGGAATGCAAGAGATTTCTGTGCATTAATTTTGTATCCTGCTACTTTACCAGATTCATTGATTAGCTCTAGAAGTGTTCTGGTAGCATCTTTAGGATTCTCTATGTATAGTATCATGTCATCTGCAAACAGTGACAGCTTTACTTCTCCTTTCTGATTTGGATTCCTTTTATTTCTTTTTTTTCTCTGATTGCTGTGGCTAAAACTTCCAAAACAAAGTTGAATAATAGTGGTAAGACTGGGCAACCTTGTCTTGTTCCTGATCTTAGTGTAAATGGTTTCAGTTTTTCACCATTGAGAACAATGTTGGCTGTGGGTGTGTCATATATGGGCTTTATTATGTTGAGGTAAGTTCCCTCTATGCCTACTTTCTGAAGGGTTTTTATCATAAATGGGTGTTGAATATTGTCAAAAGGTTTTTCTGCATCTATTGAGATGACCATATGGTTTTTATTCTTCAATTTGTTAATATGGTGTATCACATTGATTGATTTGCATATATTGAAGAATCCTTGCATTCCTGGGATAAACCCCACCTGATCATTGTGTATGATCCTTTCAATGTGTTGTTGGATGCTGTTTGTTAGTATTTTGTTGAGGAGTTTTGCATCTATGTTCATCAGTGATATTGGCCTGTAGTTTTCTTTTTGTGTGACATCTTTGTCTGGTTTTCGTATCAGGGTGATGGTGGCCTTGTAGAATCAGTTTGGGAGTGTTCCTCCCTCTGCTATATTTTGGAAGAGTTTGAGAAGGATAGGTGTTAGCTCTTCTCTAAATGTTTGATAGAATTCGCCTGTGAAGCCATCTGGTCCTGGCCTTTTGTTTGTTGGAAGATTTTTAATCACAGCCTCAATTTCAGTGCTTGTGATTGGTCTGTTTATATTTTCTATTTCTTCCAGGTTCAGTCTCGGAAGGTTGTGCTTTTCTAAGAATTTGTCCATTTCTTCCAGGTTATCCATTTTATTGGCATATAGTTGCTTATAGTAATCTCTCATGATCCTTTGTATTTCTGCCGTGTCAGTGGTTACTTCTCCTTTTTCATTTCTAATTCTATTGATTTGAGTCTTCTCCCTTTTTTTCTTGATGAGTCTGGCTAATGGTTTATCAATTTTGTTTATGTTCTCAAAGAACCAGCTTTTAGTTTTATTGATCTTTGCTATTGTTTCCTTCATTTCTTTTTCATTTATTTCTGATCTGATCTTTATGATTTCTTTCCTTCTGCTTAGGGTTTTTTTGTTCTTGTTTCTCTAATTGCTTTAGGTGTGAGGTTAGGTTGTTTATTTGAGATGTTTTTTGTTTCTTAAGGTAAGATTGTATTGCTATAAACTTCCCTCTTAGAACTGCTTTTGCTGCATCCCATAGGTTTTGGGTCGTCGTGTTTTCATTGTCATTTGTTTCTAGGTATTTTTTGATTTCCTCTTTGATTTCTTCAGTAATCTCTTGGTTATTAAGTAGTGTATTGTGTAGCCTCCATGTGTTTGTATTTTTTACAGATTTTTTCCTGTAATTGATATCTAGTCTCACAGCATTGTGGTCCGAAAAGCTACCTGATACGATTTCAGTTCTCTTAAATTTACCAAGGCTTGATTTGTGACCCAAGATATGATCTATCCTGGAGAATGTTGCATGAGCACTTGAGAAGAAAGTGTATTCTGTTGTTTTTGGATGCAATGTCCTGTAAATATCAATTAAGTCCATCTTGTTTAATGTATCATTTAAAGCTTGTGTTTCCTTATTTATTTTCATTTTGGATGATCTGTCCATTGGTGAAAGTGGGGTGTTAAAATCCCCTACTATGATTGTGTTACTGTCGATTTCCCCTTTTATGGCTGTTAGCATTTGCCTTATGTATTGAGGTGCTCCTATGTTGGGTGCATAAATATTTACAGTTGTTATATCTTCTTCTTGGATTGATCCCTTGATCATTATGTAGTGTCCTTCTTTGTCTCTTGTAATAGTCTTTGTTGTAAAGTCTATTTTGTCTGATATGAGAATTGCTACTCCAGCTTTCTTTTGAGTTCCATTTGCATGGAATATCTTTTTCCATCCCCTCACTTTCAGTCTGTATGTGTCCCTAGGTCTGAAGTGGGTCTCTTGTAGACAGCATATATACGGGTCTTGTTTTTGTATCCATTCAGCCAGTCTATGTATTTTGGTTGGAGCATTTAATCCATTTACATTTAAGGTAGTTATTGATATGTATGTTCCAATTACCATTTTCTTAATTGTTTTGGGTTTGTTATTGTAGCTCTTTTCCTTCTCTTGTGTTTCCTGCCTAGAGAAGTTCCTTTACCATTTGTTGTAAAGCTGGTTTGGTGGTGCTGAATTGTCTTAGCTTTTGCTTGTCTGTAAAGGTTTTAATTTCTCCATTGAATCTGAATGAGATCCTTGCTGGGTAGAGTAATCTTGGTTGTAGGTTTTTCCCTTTCATCACTTTGAATATGTCCAGCCACTCCCCTCTGGCTTGCAGAGTTTCTGCTGAAAGGTTAGCTGTTAACCTTATGGGGATTCCCTTGTATATTATTTGTTGCTTTTCCCTTGCTGCTTTTAAAATCTTTTTTTTGTATTTAATTTTTGGTAGTTTGATTAATATGTGTCTTGGCATGTTTCTCCTTGGATATATCCTGTATCGGACTCTCTGCACTTCCTGGACTTGATTAAGTATTTCCTTTCCCATATTAGGGAAGTTTTCAACTATAATCTCTTCAAGTATTTTCTCAGACCCTTTCTTTTTCTCTTCTTCTTCTGGGACCCCTATAATTCAAATGTTGGTGCGTTTAATGTTGTCCCAGAGGTCTCTGAGAGTGTCCTTAATTCTTTTCATTCTTTTTTCTGTATTCTGCTCTACAGTAGTTATTTCTACTATTTTATCTTCCAGGTCACTTATCCGTTCTTCTGCCTCACTTATTCTGCTATTGATTCCTTCTAGAGAATTTTAAATTTCATTTATTGTGTTGTTCATCATTGTTTGTTTGCTCTTTAATTCTTCTAGGCCCTTGTTAAACGTTTCTTTTATTTTCTCCATTCTACTTCCAAGATTTTGGATCATCTTTACTATCATTATTTTCACTTATTTTTCAGGTAGACTGCCTATTTCCTCTTCATTTGTTTGGTCTGGTGGGTTTTTACCTTGTTCCTTCATCTGCTGTGTGTTTCTCTTTCTTCTCATTTTGCTTAACTTACTTTGTTTGGGGTCTCCTTTTCACAGGCTGCAGATTCGTAGTTCCTGTTGTTTTTGGTGTCTGCCCCGAGTGGCTAAGGTTGGTTCAGTGGGCTGTGTAGGCTTCCTAGTGGAGGGGACTGGTGCCTGTGTTCCTGTGGATGAGGCTGGATCTTGTCCTTTTGGTGGGCAGGTCTGCGTTCGGTGGTGTGTTTTTGGGTGTCTGTGACCTCATTATGATTTTAGGCAGCCTCTCTGCTAATGGGTGGGGTGTGTTCCTGTTTTGCTAGTTGTTTGGCATAGGGTGTCTAGCACTGTAGCTTGCTGGTCATTGAGAGGAGCTGGGTCTTCGTGTTGAGATGGATATCTCTGGGAGAGCTTTCGCCATTTGATATTATGTGGATCTGGGAGGATCTGGTGGACCAATGTTCTGAGCTCAGTTCTCTCACCTCAGAGGCACAGACCTGACATCTGGCCAGAGCATCAAGACCCTGTCATCCACATGGCTCAGAATAAAAGGTAGAAAAAAAGAAGGACAGAAAGAAAAAATAAAATAAAATGAAATAAAGTTATTAAAATAAAAAATAAAAAATAAATATTAAAAATAAAAAAATTTTTAAGTAATAAAAAAATATAAAAAAAGAAAGAAAGAAAGAAGAGAGCAACCAAACCAAAAAACAAATCCACCAATGATAACAAGAGTTAAAAACTATACTAAAAAAAAAAAAAAAAAGACAGACAGGACCCTAGGACAAATGGTAAAAGCAAAACTATACAAACAAAATCACACACAGAAGCATACACATACACACTCACAAAAAGAGAAAAAGAGGAAAAAATATATATATCGTTACTCCCAAAGTCCACCTCCTGAATTTGGGATGATTCGTTGTCTCTTCAGGTAATCCACAGATGCAGCGTATATCAAGTTGATTGTGGAGATTTAATCCACTGCTCCTGAGGCTGCTGGGAGAGATTTCCCTTTCTCTTCCTTGTTCGCGCAGCTCCCGGGGTTCAGCGTTGGATTTGGACCCGCCTCTGTGTGTAGGTCGCTTGAGAGCGTCTGTTCCCGCCCAGACAGGACGGGGTTAAAGGAGCAGCTGCTTCGGGGGCTCTGGCTCACTCAGGCCGGGGGGAGGGAGGGGTACGGAGGAGGCGGGGCGAGCCTGCGGCGGCAGAGGCGTCATGACGTTGCAGCAGCCTGAGGCGCACTGTTTGTTCTCCCAGGTAAGTTGTCCGTGGTTCACGGGACCCTGGCAGTGGCGGGCTGCACAGGCTCCGGGAGGGGCGGTGTGGAGAGTGACCTGGGCTCGCACACAGGCTTCTCGGTGGCGGCAGCAGCGGCCTTAGCGTCTCATGCCCGTTTCTGGGGTCCGCGCTGATGGCCGTGGCTCGCACCCGTCTCTGGAGCTCGTTTAGGCGGCGCTCTGAATCCCCTCTCCTCGCGCACCAGGAAACAAAGAGGCAAGAAAAAGTCTCTTGCCTCTTCGGCAGCTGCAGACTGTTTCCCGGACTCCCTCCTGGCTAGCCGTGGCGCACTAACCCCTTCAGGCTGTGTTCACACCGCCAGCCCCAGTCCTCTCCCTGCGATCCGACCGAAGCCCGAGCCTCAGCTCCCAGCCCCGCCCGCCCCGGCGGGGGAGCAGACAAGCCTCTCGGGCTGGTGAGTGCTGCTCGGCCCCGAGCCTCTGTGCGGGAATCTCTCCGCTTTGCCCTCCGCACCCCTGTGGCTGCGCTCTCCTCCGTGGCTCCGAAGCTTCCCCCCTCCGCCACCCGCCGTCTCCGCCCGCGAAGGGGCTCCTAGTGTGTGGAAATCTTTCCTCCTTCAGAGCTCCCTCCCACTGGTGCAGGTCCCATCCCTATTCTTTTGCCTCTGTTTTTTCTTTTTTCTTTTGCCCTAGCCAGGTACGTGGGGAGTTTCTTGCCTTTTGGGAGGTCTGAGGTCTTCTGCCAGCATTCAGTAGGTGTTCTGTAGGAGTTGTTCCACATGTAGATGTATTTCTGATGTATTTGTGGGGAGGAAGGTGATCTCCACTTCTTAATCTTCCGTCATCTTGAAGCTCCTCCTAGAGGAAATTTCTTAAAAATAAATCAGACCGTGTCTCTCCTCTGCTCATCATCCCCCAGGGGCTCCCATCTCCCTCGGGGTAAAATCCCAATTCTCCATAGTGACCTGCAAGGTGCTCCTTGACATAGTCCTCCCCCACCCCACCCCTGCTGTCTCTTCCAGCTCATCCACTCCAGCTACGTTGACACCAAACACACCAAGCACATGCCAGCCACAAGGCCTTTGCACTTGCTTCCCTTGATCTGTAAGGGGTTGTGTTTTTTTTACACCAGAAGTTTGTATGACTTGCACCATCACTTTTTTAAGACTTCTCAAGCATCACATCATCAGTGAGGTCATCCCTAACCATCTAAAATATAAAATAGTTTGCACACACACACACACACCACACCACACCACACCATTACTTCTATACCTGTGTGTTGCTTTATTTTTCTTCATAGCACACAACATCATCCAACATACTATGCCTTTTCAAATGAATAGACTTTATGTTTAGAACAGTTTAAGGTTTACAGAAAAATTGAGTAGAAGGTACATAAAGTTCATAGTTTACATTAGGGTTCACTCTTTGTGTGGTACAGTTCTATGGGTTTTGACAAATGCATAGGTCATGTATCCACCGTTACATGTTATATATCCCCCATTGTGGTATCATACAAATAGTTTCACTGCCCTAAAAATCCTTGTGCTCCATGCATTCATCTCTCCTCCTTCCCCCAAATCCCTGGTAACCACTGATCTCTGTTCTGTCTCTGTAGTTTTGTCTTTTCCAGAATGTCATACAGTTGGAATCATACAATATGTAGTCTTTCAGATTGGCTTCTTTTACTTAGCAATATGCATTTAAGATTCCTCCATGTTATTTGGGTGGCTTAATAGCTCATTTATTTTTTTTAAAATCACTGAATAATATTTCATTGTATGAATGGGTCACAGTTTGTTTATCCATTCACCTATTGAAGGACATTGTGGTTGCTTCCAATTTTTGGCAATTATGAACACAGATGCTATAAACATTTGTGTGCAGGGTTTTATGTGGATATAATTTTCAACTCATTTGGGAAAATACCAAGGAGCATGATTGTTGGCTCATACAGTAAGAATATGGTTAACTTTGTAAGAAACTACCAAACTGTCTTCCAAAGTGGCAGTATCACTTTGCCCTCCCACCAGCAACGAGTGAGAATTCCTATTGTTCCACATGCTCACCAGCATTTGGTATTGTCAGTGTTTTGGATTTTAGCATTCTAATAGATGTGTATGATATCTTGTTGTTGTTTTAATTTGCAATTCCCTAATGATATATGACATTGAAAAAGCCTCTGTATTTTTTTTCCTAGTTCATCAACCCTATGGTATCAAAGACTCCTCTGTTTCACTCATTGCTATTTCCCCCAGGCCTTAGAACAGCATCTAAATAAGGTAGGCTCTTTGTGTTTGTTAAATTAATTAATTAATTTTAAGAAGAGCAGATTTTATAATTTTTAATTCTCAGTTGTACCTCATGTCCAAGATGACCCCCCAACATCTTGTGGAGACTGGTCTTCCACCCATAGACCACTGTGGACCTGACATTGTGAGACTGAGCACAGCTCCAGAAGGGGCAGGGTGACAAAGGCAGTCTTTCATATTTTTAAATTTTATTTAAAAAATTTTTGTTTTAGTCTTTTTTATACTGGAGGTATGTGGTGGGCTGAATAATAGCCCCCTAATGATGCCCACATCTTAATCCCCAGAACCTGTGAATATGTTGCCTTAAGTGATAGAAGGGATTTTGCAGGTGTGATTAAATTGAGGATCATGAGATGAGGAGAGTAGCCTGAATTAGCCAGGTGGGTCTAATTAACCAAAAGGGTCCATACATAAGGGAGGCAGGCGGGTCAGAGTCATAAAGGTCAGTGATGATGGAAGCAGAGGTCAGAGTGTTGCAGGGCCATGAGCCAAGGAATATGGCAGCCTGTAGAAGCTGGAAAAAGTGAAAAAAAAAAAGGATTCTCTCCAAAGCCTCCAGAAGTAACACAGCCACACTGACCTCCAGACTGGTAAGAGAATAAATTTGTGTTGCTTTTAGCAATTACGTTAGTGGTAATCTGTTTCAGCAGCAATGGAAAACCAACACGGGAGGCACCTGCATATAAGAAATAATGAAAATGTGTGAGAAATGCTAGAATCAAAACTCATCTCTGTGATAGACTGAGCTTGAAGATGAGGAAATGATTAAAACCTCTGTAGACGAAAGCATAGTATTTTCAACAGTGTGCTCAAAAGGCAAGGAGGAATAAGGGGTCAGTCCCCTGGAGCTCAGCCCACCAATGGTGCAGAGAAATTGAGCATTGGTTTCCCATAGACTGTGTGTTGTTTACCTCTGTACGCACAGAGCCTGCTGAAGCATGAGGCACAGAGTAGGTGCTCACTGAATGCGTGGAGAGGCAGGGAATGGAATAGAAGGGAAACTGGGGCAGAGGTAGAGGTCTTACTGGAAATGGGAGAGATTTAGTTACTGGCAGCTGTCCAGGTGCCAAGACTCCTCTGAGCCTGTAGAGGCCCCTCCTGGAAGAGGGAAGGGGACAGAACTACAAAGAAGGTCAGAGGAAGTGCTTGTTGAGGTCTGTTTTGCTTCCATTTTCAGTAGTGCCTGAATCGTTCTGTAGTTCCTAAGCTGCACCTACCCTGACCTACAAACCTGTCTGAACTCGTCCTGGGCCCTGATGGGGCACATCCCCTTGGGCTCAGTTTGTATAATCAAGGACCAGGTAGGCTGCACAAGTTTGATTTCAGACAACGGACCTGGCATAGCTATGCAGATGGCAACTGGCCTGTCTCCCCTTCCTTTATCTGTTTCTGTGGCCTCTGTTTTGCCCAGACTCAGCATATGCACAAGGTCAGCCCCCATTCACTGGTTTCCATAAGAAATCCAAACAAACCAAGCATTTTATAGTTTTTAATAATATTAGTGAAGAAGAATCCCACTGTGTAACCCATGATCTCCCACCATCTTGGTATCTTATTCTTCCTCCTTTATACTCTCCTCTTTCCCATCTCCAAGACAAAATAAACACATAGATAAATAAGGTTTGCTTTCTTAAGCAGAGTAACTTTGGCTCTTTCCCTGAAACCTTGGCACCAGAGAACAGCTATGCTTCAAACGAATTGACTACACACGTGAGCTTATCAAGGCATTTTTCTCAAAAAGGCAAGTCTCTTCCTAAGATAAATTCTTGTACCAGCTACTAAGAGGATAGAATTGTTTTCATCTCATTGTGCCGGGGGACTGCAGCTGAGTGGAGTAAGTCATCTGTCACACAAACCATCCCCTCCTGGCTCGGACCCCAGGTGCTCATGGCTGAGCTCTGCAATAAAAGAGCAAGTCAAATCTCCCAGAGTTTTTCATCATTATCGCCACAGGGCTCTGAGAACACAAGACACCGCCATACTGGTCCCAGCAGCTCTGCAATGGTGGAAGATAGCGCCAGGGACTTCAGAAGTGCCACATGAAAACTCCTTTGCTCAGATAGTTAGGCCTTCAAATCAGACATCAGCTAGTGGCAGCCGCAGTGAGGACCTAGGTGGAGAATTCATGCCTAGATGTTGCTTTTGGAGTTGACCCAATCTGGCATCATCCAATGAACAGGAAAAGGAAAACTGTACTGTGTAACCAAGATAACTAATGCATAGAATTCACATGAGACACCCTCACTCCAGGGTGCCTGGAATATTCTGGGAGGAATTTGAGCTTTAAAAAGATTAACTGCCTTAGATTCTCAGCAGGGGATAACAAGGGGACCCATTGGGGTCTCTCTGCTAGATTTCTATCACGAATGGGAAATAATCCATCAAATAAAACATGTGCTTTGTCAGTTTGTCTTCCATGGCACATAGCAGTGTGGCTTGTCTTGCTCAAGTTTATTTAGGAATAACTGCAAAATGTGGAGGAAAGAGAGCTTGGCTATCTTGGCCCTCTCTTGCCTTCTCTAATGCTATCCTGTCTCTCTTTCTTCTTCCTCTCCGTGGGACACAGATATGGAGACAAAGCTTCTTTTTTGCTGATCCAGGAAAGGGCAGAGTTAGTTCCATCTCTGACTAAAGATACTCCTGAATTTTTATAACAAATTCCTTATCCCTCCATCTTCCCCACACCTCCCAGTCAACTCTGTTGATACATGTGAGCTAAGATCTTGGTACCTTTGCATAATGGATGCTAAAAGCTACTTCCGTATGGTTAAAAGTCCTGTTTCTATAAACCTCAGATCAAGCCAGTGGCTTTATAGCGTGCTCAATCATATAATCATTGTTACAAAGTGTGAGGTAGAGCCCTGTCTTCCATTTACTCCACACTCATTATGTTGTCATCAATATCCTTCTAATCTCTTTAAGTTGTAAATAGATGAGCCACAAATTGGGAAAGATAAGAAATCTACTGGAAGGGAGTTGAAAGTTCAGTGCTATTGTAAGCTTTACTTGGTGTCAATACCAATTTATTTCATCTAATGGTCTGCATGGGAATAAGCATAAAGAGTGTAAGCATGTTTGTGCTCATGGTTATAAATCTTGTACTTGAGTTCACAGAGACCCTTTGGTCTGTGCCTGACTCTCTCCCATTGCTCAGGGCTGTTTGCGCCTTCCCACATGCATGGGAGCCACCAGACAGAGGTCACCCAGGCGCAGCAGGACCCTCTGACCTCATGCCATCTTCCCCTTCCTCCCCACAACTCTGTGTCCTCCCTAGCACACAGGAATGACGTCCTAACTGGCTTCTCAAAGGCTGGATGTTTTAGCGTCAGCATCCTTTCTTTCTCCCAAAGCTGACTTGCCGGTGCTTCTCTGGACCATCCACTCTACCTGCCTTTTCTTCTTTACACCAAACTTCTATGGATTTTCTCTTCTGTGGGTTTATTAGTATTTTTAAACCAGCATTAATATGTATAGTTTTCCCCCATAGTGTACGTCATATAATTTTTAATCTTTATTATTTTTATATTCTCTCTTCCTGCCCCATCACATGCATACAGTGAAAACATTATACCCCATACGTCCCCTGTTAGAATTCCTTTTGCCTACCACATTTAGGTATTTTCAACTCATTTTCTACCACCCTGTGATGAGAAACTTAGACTTACAATGACCACAGTCTTTTATACCAAGTAATATTGGCTACCATTTGTCTAGATCTGTGTAATACCTGATATAGAGACCAGGAACTTGGGAGTCTGTGTTTAAGGGACTTGTTTAACATTAGACTGCTAGCAAGTGGAGGAACTGGGGCTAATTTCATGGTCTTTTTGACTCTAGAACACATTTTCTTAACCCATGGCCTGGTTACGGTACGGAGTATTTGAAATCAGCACTGATACTAACATTTGATTGTTGTACTACTCCCCCAGACTTTGAGACTTCCCATCTTTCCGTATAACACTTGTCATTTTAGGAAGGTTGGAGGGAACTTGTGCATTCTGTCCCACCTTTATTCTACTAGCCCCAGGCGTCCTGAGCCTAGTCAATCCCACTCAGCAGTTTCCCCAAGCCACACCCCCGATCATCAAAACTCCTATCCTTTCCTTCAGATGGTGGATGAAAGCAGCCTGCTTTATTTTTAGACCTTAAGTATAAAACAAAACCTACTTGAGAATCATTCTAGCAGTCACTTTAGAAATTGTTTACAAATGGTAGTGTTTGTCCTTGAGCAATAAAGTTAAAATTTGAACATGACCTTCCCAATCTTCCAAGCCTGAAGATGAGAAAAACCTGTGGACTGAAAATAACCAAAAGGATTTGAAATGGCTTGTGCATGCCAAATCCCTTTTGTGATTAAAATAGACTTTTTAAAATAAATAACAAAATTCAATAAACACATATGATTCCACTTGAATAAGATCCAGAGATATTTATGGTTTAGGGTTTCACTGTTTTTCTGGGCTCGTTGAGGGACATTGAGCAATTTATTTTCAACCTGTCTTTCTGTTATTTGATTTGGAGGTCTGTGCATCAAAGAGACAAAAATATCTAGAGCTGGGGCTGAGTAGGTGTGAATTCCAGATTAATGACAATTAGTACTTTAATAAGGTATCAGGTTGAATAAGGTCCTTTTTATACTGATGTCACTCTGCTCTCAAAATAGCTTTTCTTCTGAATCTAGACTGTTCTGATGAATTTAATATTATTAGAATGTTTTCAAAACGTTCTTAGCTACTCTCACCTGTTCTCCAGATGAACCTTGTAATTACATTGCCAATTTCCCCAAAATAGTCCCATCAGCATATTGATTGGGTTTTTAATAAATTGATAAACTAATCTGAGAAAAAGTAACATTTTTACAGTATTCAGCCCTGTTATATAGAACTATGCTTATGTCTCCATCTTTTTAAAACTTAAATTTATAAGTAGTGAATATATTTTGCTGTTTCACCTCCAAAACTATACTAATTTTATGCTATTTTTTTAAAAAGTGATTTCTGCTTTTATCTCTGCCATTTTATTTCTTGTGTTTTCCTAACATTGGTTTTAATCTTATTATTTATTTTTTTAATTGAAGTATAGTTAATTAATAAATATCATATTAGTTTTAGGTGTATAGTAGAACGATTCAGTATTTTTACAGATTATACTTCATTAAAAGTTATTACAAGATAATGGCTATGATTCCCTGTGCTGTACACTATATCCTTGTTGCTTATCTATTTTATACATAGTAGTTTGTACCTTTTAATCCCATCTTGCTTCTCCCCCTTTTCCTCTTCCACTGGTAACCACTAGTTTGTTTTCTATATCTGTGAGTCTGTTTCTGTTTTGCTTTATACATTAGTTTGTTTTACTTTTTAGATTCTACATATGAGTGATACAGTATTTGTCTTTCTCTGACCTATTTCACTAAGCATAATATTCTCTAGGTCCATCCATGTTGCTGCAAGTGGCAGAATTTCATTCTTTTTATGCCCAAGTAATATTCCATTGTGTGTGTGTGTATGTATACATACATATTTTTTTCCCCACATCCTCTTTATCCATTTGTCTGTTGATGGACACTTGGGTCGTTTCCATATCTTGGCTATTGTAAATAGTGCTGCTATGAACATTGGGGTGCATGTATTTTTTCGAATTAGTGTTTTTGTTTTTTCCAGATATATACCCAGGAGTGGAATTGCTGGATCATATGGTTGTTCTAGTTTCAGTTTTTTGAGGAACCTCCATATTGTTTTCCATAGTGGCTGCACCAATTTACATTCCCACCAACGGTGTACAAGGGTTCTCTTTTCTCCCCATCTTCACCATCATTTGTAATTTGTAGACTTCTTTGATGATAGCTATTCTGACAGGTGTGTGGTGATACCTCATTGTGGCTTTGATTTGCATTTCTCTAAGAATTAGCAACATTAAGCATTTTTTCATGTGCCTGTTAGCCATCTGTATGTCTTCTTTGGAAAAAATGTCTATTCAGGTCTTCTGCCCATTTTTTGATTGGGTTGTTTTTTTGACATTGAGTTGTATGAACTATTCATATATGTTGGATATTAACCCTTTGCCAGTCATGTCATTTGCAAATATTTTCTCCCATCTGTAGGTTGTCTTTTCATTTTGTCGATGGTTTCCTTTGCTGTGCAAAAGCTTTTAAGTTGAATTAGATTCAATTTGTTTATTTTTGCTTTTCTTTTTTTTTGTCTTGGGAAACAGATCCAAGAAAATATTGCTATGATTTATGTCAAAGAGTGTTCTGCCTATGTTCTCTTCTAGGAATTTTGTGGTATCATGTCATACATTTAGGTCTTTAATCCATTTTGAGTTTGTTTTTGTATATGGTGTGAGGAAATGTTCTAATCTCATTGCTTTACATATAGCTGTCCAGTAACTTACTGAAGAGACTGTTTTTCTCCACTGTATATTGTTACCTCTTCTGTGGTAGATTAATTGACCATAAGTGTGTGGGTTTGTTTCTGGGCTCTCTCTTCTGTTCCATTGATCTATGTGTGTGTTTTTGTGCCAGTACCATGCTGTTTTGATTACTGTAGATTTGTAGTGTAGTCTGAAGTCTGGGAGGGTGATACCTCCAGCTATGTTCTTTTTTCTCAAGATTGCTTTGGCAATTCGGGGTCTTTTTTGTAGTTCCACATGAATTTTAGGATTATTTGTTCTAGTTCTCTGAAAAAATGCCATGGGCATTTTGATAGAGATTGTACTAAATCTGTAGATTGCTTTAGGTAGTATGGGCATTTTTAACAATATTTATTCTTCCAATCCAAGAGGACAAGATATCTTTCCATTTCTTTGTATCATTTCTTTGCATTCTTATTATTCTTTTTTTTTTCTTTTACAAAATAAAAAAATTGTTTGAGTCTCAGTTTATGTATTGGTAGTGCTTTGGCTGCTTTCCATTAGACTTTGTATCTTCATAGCTGATCTATTTTATTATTTTTCTCTTTAAACTTTCATTTGGGGTAAAAGAGGATGTGACCAAAAAATAATAACAATAGTAAAATTACCAATAGCTACTATGTATTGAGTGCTTATTATGTGCCAACCACTATAATAAGCTCAGTAAAACTCATTTTCTCCTCACAATATGCATAGAAGGTAGGTATTATTAATCCTCACGTCTTACAGATTAAGGAACCAAGGTTCAGTTAGTAAGCCAGAATGTGATGCCGAAGTTTCTGCATTATGTTTTCAATCCACATAATTTCCACTCATCTGAATTTATTGAGTTTGTCATTATGGTCTCGTATTTAAGTTCAGCATTGGTAATGCAGCAGAGGTGCTTGATAGAATGCTGTTGAAACTTACAAGCTTTGAAGTAGATCTATTATTGGACATTCTCTTTGTCCTTATTTATATTGCCTCCCTCATCAAAGACTAAGAGGTTTATTAAAGTTTCAGTGATCATGCTTCTCTCTGTCTCCTGAATGTGCCTGGAACAACTAAGCCTTTTAAATTTAGTAAAGGCCCCATCACTGAGCCTATTTCCCACAGTTTCAATTCTGTCCTTTATTGCCTCCAAAGTGAATTTTTAAAAATTCTTTAAAAATGAATGAATGAATGAATAAATAAATAAACAAATAAATAAATAATTTTGCCTTTCGTTTCCCTGCAAGCCTATCTCCACTGTCTCCGTTTTTATTTCACCCTGTTGCCTTTTCATCTCAGTTTCTCCCATTACTTTATTCTGTTTTGTAGAGCCCATATCTTCTTACGTACTACTAACAATATCACATTACCCACTAAAATTTTCCTCTGATTTCAGAGAACTGTCCTCCCTCTGAGCCATGGAAATTGCATCCTTCTTTCTCCCCATGTTTTCTCTTTCTCTCTGTTTATTCCAAACTTGGTGCCTGCTAAGAGACAGGGCATGGGAGTATTGTTGGCCTTACTCTGCCCCTTTCCTGCTCTGTATTTGGCTTGAGTGTCAATGTGCAGAATCCCTTCCCTGGTTCCTAGGTCCTTCAGGCTTTTTGTACTTAACTTTGCTGAACAGAGATGGGACCTCTGCTCTCCCACTTCTCAACTTTCTGATGCTCTGACTAGTGTGAACAGTAAAATACAGTCTATGCTTTCATGATGAATAGAGCTCTTCCTGTCTCCACCTTGGCTTCCAACAATTTTCCTCAAACATGGATCCAGAAATCCATGAGTTCTAGGAGAGTCTTAAAATCCTGTCCTTTTATTTTTATGATAATCTAAAAGCATTTATTATTATAAAGATTAATTTCTGTTTCAGTAATAATTTGCCAATGAAAGATATTTGCATAAAATTGGGTTTCTTTTTTTACATCACAGTTCTTAAAATTATCATGAGTCATTATTAGGATAATTAGCAAGATTGAATTAGATAATACTACTGAATCAATGTCAGATTTCCTGATTTTTGATAAATATTTTTTATAAAAAGAGAAAGTTCTTATCTCTAGGAAATAGACGTTGGAGTAATTATGAATGTGAATAAAGGCTGCAAACCCCTTTCAAATGGCTCAGTGAATGTGTGTGTGTGTTTGTGTGTGTGTGTGTCTGTAGTAGGTTGGTAGATAGATTGATAGATGAGCAAATGGGGCAAAATGTCAACAATACGTTAACAATTGGTGAATCTGGGTAAAGGTTATGTGGGAGTTCTTTGTATGTCTCACAATTAGTTTGTAAGTGTGAAATTATATAAAAATGAATTTTAAAAAAGCATCATGAATTTCATGGACCTTGGTCCACTAAGTGCTCTTGGAGTGTACAAGAAAAATTTTTTTCCCTTAAAAGTTATTCAAGTTGAGAAACATGAATAAATCCTCCACTCTCCCACTAGGTTGATCACTCATTTAAAAGTTATTGAAGTTGAGAAACATGAATAAATCTTCCACTGTCCCACCAGGTTGATCGCTGCATAGACCAATTTTAGAAAGCCCAACTATTTTACTTTCCTGCTTGGAATGTTCTGCTGGCTCCTGAGCACCGTGTTCCTAGCCTGGCCTACAAGACCCTCGTGACATAGCCCTTGCCCAGTCCCAACCGAGGTTACTCATTGCATTTAATTTACAAACAGTAAGTACTGTAGCTTCCTGGGAGGACTCTGGTTTCACTCTTCTGTGCCTTTGGCCAGGTTACTCATGTTGTGCAAACTGCCACTCTCTAACTTGTAGAGCACTTTATGATTTATAAACGATGTAAGTTTCTTGAGGGTCTCAACTGTCTTTACATATATTTTTGTTCCTTCCAGCCAAGCAAAGTCCCTAAACATAGTAAGTGCTCAATAAAAGTGTGTTGAATAAATAAATGAATGAACAACTTTCACACGTTATCGTAATAGATGCTCACATAAAAATGCAAAGCCAGGAGAGATCGTGACTACAAACCTCCTGATATCATTTACCTAAAGGAATGCTCTCTTTGGAGTCAGACAGGGGGCTACCCTGATGTGCCACACTTGTCTCATGGGTGTGCATGTTCGCTCACAAACTGGGGCTGGAGAGAGTAAACTCTTTGAAGAGGAAGGACAATGATGCATTTACCTGAGCCCAAAATAGGTGCTGAGATACCTCTTCTGAATCTCGCCGATTCAGCAAGGGGTTAATGGAAGCTTTGAAGCTGGCTAGGTAATTAACAGGATTAAATCTCTACCTGTCAATTAAGCCAATATATTTGAGTGTAATGCTATTTAATTCGGTACCAGGAACAGTGCAATAAATCAAAGTTTACAGATGTCTTCAGCAAGCCCATGATGGATGAAACACTAACTCAGAGGTGCATAGAAAATCTCAAATAAGATAACCTCCCATGTGATTAATATAGCTGTCTGCATTGGCATTGGCTCCAGAAGGTTCTAATCCAAACATGTTTAACATCACCTACTTTATTGTGACAGATTTAGACACCTGAACTAACTAACCAGGCAAATGGTGCTTAATTATACTGACTCATTACGGACCTCAGCAATAAAGCTGGGACATAGAATTAGGTGTTAATTCCCATCACACAGAGTCACATACAGCACAAGCAGCCCAGTGCCCAGAGAGCCTTACAGGGTCTGGTGCACATAGCACAGAGTAGGGGAGCAATCCGATTCCTCTAAGGGACACTTTCCTTCTCTCTGTTCAATGGTGCTTGTTTGCAGGCCTCGTCCAGACCACCAAATGCATATTACTGTTTGCAAGGGGAAAGAGCAAGTGGACATGAATGTGTCTATGAACACTTCCCCATTAAAAAACAAAAAGAATTGAGGTTCAAGTCGTTTTTTATAAACAAAAGATGGTACGTACATATGCATGACTGGAACTCTGTTGTTGAAGAGGCTAAACCAAATGCTTGTCAACCTTCTGGATTTTTTCTGGAATGAAATTCCAAAAGCATGGCCTTCTCAACAGGTATACAGGTTTGAGTTATCAAAAGTGGGCTAGAAACATCCAGATACAAAACTCAACTCCCAGTCCTGTTTCTAAGCTTAACTTACTCAGAGGGGACCTCTCTCTGTCCCATATGAGTAGCAAAATGTGCACATATAATGTTAATTTTTCCAATAGGATCAGGTTGTTTGATTCCATCTGTGCTAATGTCACAGTGTAACCATGAGGAGTGGGTCTCAGTCATTGCTTGCTGATTGAAGGATCAATCAGGTGTGACAAATGTGCAAAGATAGCATGGGACAGAAATGAAGCAGAACAATAGTCCCTGCTCTCAGGACATGCTTCATTTATTTGGGGAGAGCAGCTCAACACATATTAAGAATCAGTTGTGGTGTTGGCTATACCTGAAGTAAGAATTCGGGGAAGAGAGGTCAGCGTGGGCTGGAGTTAACCAAGAAAACCTTCATGAAGAAGGTGAGTCTGAGATGATTAAAGAAAGTGAAGGGTTCGGACAGACAGAGACAGTGAAATAGGATGTTCAAGATGGGAGATACAACACAGAAGTACGGAAGCAGGGAATGATGTGTTCGGTGAGGGAAGCCGTGTGGAGAGCCACTTGAAGAGCGTGGGTTGCCTCTTAGTGGTGGATGGGGTCCATGTGATAAAACCACCCAGACAGGTAGAAGCACCCAGAGAAGTCTGCGTCTAAAACCAATGGCAAGAGAGAGACATTTGATGTAATTAGATAAAGATGTGACAACATGAGAAGCAGGTTTTAAGAACCTTCATCCAACAGGAGATGTGTACAGCAGACTGGAGAAAAACAAGATGAGCCAGAGCAGGCAGATGGGAAGTTGTTGCAAAATCTTGACCTTGGTAGTGATAGAAGAATTAAGATACAAGGGATCAACTCAGGAGAATCAAAAGAAAAAATGACCCAGAATGTCTGTTTCTGTGACTGCAAAATGGAAATAGAGATAATGTCTGTGAAAGACTCCCCAACGTCCATTCCACCCAAATGCTCACCCTTTTAAACCTGGCCTAATTGTTCTCAACCAATCATGACAATTTTATCCTTCTCACCAGTGATAGCTTCAGGATTGGGCATGTAACCACTTCTGGCCAATAAGAAGCAGCTTCTGGGAAATGTTTCCTCTCTTAAGTGAGAAACACAAGATGAGACGATCTCTTTTCTTTTGGACATCATCCTGTATGGATGTGATGTCTGGATCTGCTGAACTACCTCGCTATCAGCTTTGGAAAATAATCTGAGTCCTTGATAACATGATTCAGTGCTGGATGGGCTAGCCCGGAGCCCCACAAAGCCCGCAGGCCCTCAGTAATGTGAGATAATTCACATCCTGACTATTTCAGCTAGTTTGGGTTGGGGGGGGGGTTTGCTACTTGCAGCCAAAAACATCCTGACTGATCCACAGTTCTATCTTCTTGAGCCGAGGATAGAAAACTTTTGTAATGCACTATAGAAGGAAAACGGAGGGGAAAAAAGGAGGAGGAAGTAATGATTCAGAAGGTACAACATAATTTAAGACTTTAAAAAAAAAATTTATTTATTTATTTATTTTTGGCTGCATTGGGTCTTTGTTGCTGCACGCGGGCTTTCTCTAGTTGTGGCGAGCAGGGGTTACTCTTCGTTGTGGTGCTCAGGCTTCTCATTGCAGTGTCTTCTTTTGGTGCGGAGCATGAGCTATAGGCACATGGGCTCAGTAGTTGTGGCTTGGGGGCTCTAGAGCGCAAGCTCAGTAGTTGTGGCGCATGGGCTTAGTTGCTCCGCGGCTCCTGGACTAGGGCTGGAACCCGTGTCCCCTGTACTGGCAGGCGGATTCTTAACCACTGCACCACCAGGGAAGTCCAAGACTTGTTTTTAAGTCATTTCATGAGTCTATTGCTAAACAAAACATAAAATTTTAATTATGGCACAACAAACTTAGATTCTTTATTCCTCAGATTCACTAAAATTGGTATCTTCCTTCCATTCCCACCAACAGAGATGCCACTAACTCAAATGGAAATTAGTGCCTTCCTGCTTACCTTGCAGGAGTAATTATAAATGATGGCAACTGATATTTTGATTATTCTTTACGAACGCTGTGGGATGGTGGCTGAGATTTTAACTTCTAATATTCTGTGTGATTTCAGTTCATTTTGAGAGTTGACTCTAGCTATAGCAAGCTAAAAGCCCACACTGTGCCAGTTAGGATAAGCTAGGTGAAGCTGCAATAACAACATGAATATCTCAGGAGCTTAACAATGAACATTTCCTTCTCACTCACACAAATTCCACTTCGAATCTAGAAAACTCTCTGGGCAGCTGTCCTCCACGTGGTGGCTCAGTGGTATCAGATACTCTTATGACTCTCTTCACACAGGCTTCCAAGATCGTCATGGTAGGAGAAAAGAGGGCTGAAGTTTCTCACCCCAGCAAATAAGCTTTCAGCCCTGGTGAATGACACCTCAGTTACAGCCCACTGACCAGCACTAATCACATCGTCTGCCTAACCACCAGGAGAGCAAGAACGTGAAACCCACCCACATGCCCCCAAAGAGAGGAGAACTAGGTATGAGTGAACACCAGAGTCTCTGTCACGCATCCTAACACTTGATGCACCCTACACATGCTCTTTTAGTTGTAAAGTTCTTTCTGAATTTTTTTATTTTGTAAAGATTTGTTTTATTGAAGTATAGTTGATTTATAATGTTGTATTAATTTCTGCTGTACAGCAAAATGATTCAGATGTATATATACATTCTTTTTAGTATTCTATTCCATTATGGTTTATCACAGGATGTTTAATATTGTTCCCTGTGCTACACAGTAGGACCTTGTTGTTTATCCATCCTATATATAATAGTTTGCATTTGCTAATCCCAAACTCCTAATCCATCCCTCCCTGACCCCCCTTGTCCTTGGCAATCACAGGTCTGTTCTCTATGTCTGTGAGTCTGTTTCTGTTTTGTAGATAAGTTCATTTGCGTCATACTTTAGATTCCACCTATAAGTGATATCATATGGTATTTGTCTTTCTCTTTCTGACTTATTTCACTTAGTATGATAATCTCTAGGTCCATCCATGTTGCTGCAAATGGCATTATTTCATTCTTTTTTATGGCTGAGTAGTATTGCATATTGTATTGTATATATGTATCACATCTTCTTTATCCATTCCTCTGTCGATGGACATTTAGGTTGTTTCCATGTCTTGGCTATTGTGAATAGTGGTGCTGTGAACATAGGGGTGCATGTATCTTTTTGAATTATAGTTTTGTCTAGGTATTTGCCCAGGAGTGGGATTGCTGGATCATATGACAACTCTAATTTAGTTCTTTGAGGGCCCTCCATGCTGTTTTCCACAGTGACTGCACCAATTTACATTCCCACCAACAGTGTAGGGGGGTTCCCTTTTCTCTACACCCTCTCCAGCATTTGTTATTTGTAGGCCTTTTAATGATGGTCATTCTGATCGGTGTGAGATGGTACCTCATTGTAGTTTTGATTCGCATTTCTCTAATAATTAACGATGTTGAGCATCTTTTCATGTGCCTGTTGGTCATCTATGTGCTCTTTGGAGAAATGTCTATTTAGGTCTTCTGCCCATTTTTTGGATTGGGTTGTTTGTTTTTCTGTTATTAGGTTGTAGGAGCTGTTTGTGTATTTTGGAAATTAAGCCCTTGTCAGTCACATCATTGCAAATATTTTCTCCCAGTCTGTAGGTTGTCTTTTCGTTTTGTTTATGGTTTCCTTTGCTGTGCAAAAGCTTATAAGTTTCATTAGGTCCCATTTGTTTATTTTTGCTTTTATTTCTGTTGCCTTGGGAGACTGACCTAAGAAAACATTGCTATGATTTATGTCAGAGAACGTTTTGCCTATGTTCTCTTCTAGGAGTTTTATGGTGTCATGTCTTATATTTAAGTCTTTAAGCCATTTTGAGTTTATTTTTATGTAGGGTGTGAGGGTGTGTTCTAACTTCATTAATATATGCAGCTGTCCAAAAGTTGTAAAGTTCTGAAGGACATTGCCCCATCCTGCTAATTAGGGTCTGAAGAGAACTAAAAGGTCTTTAATAAAATGAACATGACTTGGGAATCTGAACCACTCCCATATAACTCTGGTCTTGATGGACTTTCAAAAGTGCTGCCTTTCATTATTATTAGGTCTCCTCACTTGAACAGTTGTCCATCTTGACTATTGTCTTCCCTGTGACTCCTAATTCCCTGACTTCAGTACCTGTATGGAAAATAGAATCAGGGAAACAGTAAAGACAAGTTGGAACTGAATCTAGCTTGAGTGGGAGAGGTACTGGGAATAACATACCCAAGGAAGTCAGATATCTCAGACTTTTAAAAGCTGTACCACGTGGGAAACGTCCTAGATTAGGCAGGCTCTGCTCCACATTCTCCTATTGACAAACTATGAAATGCTGTCGGATGCTTTGAGAATGGACGTAATGCAGTGTGGTAGATTTCCCCCAGATTTCTCAGTATTTGGAGCAAAGAAGCTGTTCAGAAAAAGTCACCTTTCAGTCCTATGGGCTTCAAGTAAGCAGGACAATTTCTTTAACCAAATTCTTGAGGCACAGCCTTCAAAATGTCACTTCTACTTGATAGTTAATTGGCATCATATTTTACCAAAATCTTTGAGTTTCCCTGGTGATCTTTCTTTAAGATGGTTAATAAAAATATAAAATAGTTCTCTCTGAGATTTGGGAGATTTCACTATTTATATTTCTCTTAGAGTCCAATGGAAATGTTGCTCAGATGTGAGTGTGTGAATGAGCCAGATGGAGGTGGTAAGGGGGATCCCTCTGCCCTGCCCCCTCCTCACATTTTCACCTCTGACCTCTTTTGCTGCTCTTACTAGCTCCTCCTCCCCAAGGACTGACTGACCAGAGAACAGGACACTCACTGAGCTGCATATTGGGATATCTGCATCTTGAGCCAGTATTGTGGGCTCTACTATCTCTCCTCCTGATTCTTGGGGGCTTAACTAACCATCAATAAAGTGAAAAGCTGAGGGAAAAAAAGGCCCATCTTGATCCGTTCTCCCACTGCAAGCAGCTAGCCTAGCCACAGCCTCTACAGAGCAGGAAGTAGACAGAAAACTCCCAGAACAATCTCTAAAAAGCATCTAGTCTATGTTTAAAGAAGGTTAATCTGCTGGATGTGTCACAAGGATCTACTACAGTGTCTGCCACTTAATAGATGCTCACTAAACACTTTTTAAAAAACAAATAGCTGAGTAGGTAAATTGGATTTGCATCCGATAATTTTTTTCTCTCTCGTAATGTAAACAAGCCTGTTTTGAATCCCAGCAGCACTTTGTGGCTTTGGGGAAATTATTTAGCCTCTCCAAGATTAGTTTTCACTTCTGTAAAGTGGAAATGAGGATGGTGATGGTAAATACCTCACAGTGTTTTTGGGAGGACCAAATGAGGTAAAGTCTACAAAACTCCTGATAAGTAATCATAATAATGCTATGATAATAATGATAATAAACCTTAAGTGAGCTCTCCACCCTCTTTCCACAATCAGTGGGTTTGGCTGGAGCACTTTTTGGTCATTCCTATCAGAGATCCTAATAATAGCAGAGCACTAGGTTTATTAGGTGATTGTGAGTTTGCCCCACGCCCTTTGTTATTAGAATTTCAGTCCTGTCATCAGTCATCTGGTAAACCAAGTCAGCTTCTATTTCCTAGCTACCTTTTCCAGTTTTTATTTGACAAAAGAAACCCAGGAGAGAGCTAGTCTTGGTTTTGTTTGTTTGTTTCCATTTTTAATTATTTTTAGGTAGATGATACATTGGGTCAAATATCAAAATGAATAAAAAGTCATACATTGAACAAGCTCATTCTCACCCCTGTCCTTGCCCACTTCGTTCCTCAGCTTCTGGCCTTCTCTGGTAATCATTTTTATGATTTTCTTGTATATTTGGGTTTTTCCCTTCCATATACAAATAGTAGCATACTTTATAAAGTGCTCTGAACCTTGCTTTTATCACCTAACAATATATCCTAGGGTTCTTCCATATTAAAACATACAGAGTTTCTGGATTTATTATTATTATTGTAACAGCTGCATGGGATCCCACTCTGTGGAGGTACCATGGTTTATTTAACCCATACCCTACTGTAAACATTTATGCTGTTTCCAATCTTTTGCTCTTACAAAAAATACTGAAACAAATAATTTTGTACTTAAGTATTTCATGTGTGTGAAGATAATCAGGAGAATAAATTCTTAGAAGTGGTTTTGCTGGCCCAAAGGGTAAATGTCCTTATCATTTTGATAGACATTGCCAACTTGGTCTTTATATGAATTCTACCATTTTCTACTCCAGTGTCTACAAGTGTGATACAAGCAATATTTGAAGCAATTTAACAAAGGATAAGTGAGGATAAATAACAAAAGTAAGCAAGACCATGGGTAAAGAGAATTGGCACATTGTAGACTAAAATTGCACTATCTGTTAGAAATGGGGAAGTTGTGTGTTGATTGCATGGAAGGTGAGGAGATGAGATTTACAGCCCAAGCAGCACTTATACCACTTTCTGTAACAGCAACAGCAGCTCATTTGTGTGGTCCATCACAGCCTGCAAAGCTCTCTGTATATATTAGCTCAGTTTGACCTTCACAACATCACTGTGGAATATTTGAGGCAGGCAGAATTACTATTCCTATTTACAGAAAGGTCAAGAACTTGTCCAAGTGAAACAGCTGGATCCCAGCAGCTCTGCGACTTAGGCCCCAGTCTTCTCATTCCAGATCCTGGATTCTTTCTTGAAAGAGAATCTAGGTGAAAACCAAACACTCCTCCCACCACTAGTTCACACCCCCCCACACACATTTGCCACCCCCCATGCGTCTTCTCATCCAACTACTCACTGACTGTCCTGCCTGCTCTTCATGTCATTTTTTTCCTTGAGCCACAACCATCTTAATGGTGGTGAAGCAGACCCTTTGATGTCCAGGTGCCATCCACTCAGCCCACCTCTGATTTCAGCTGCCGCCTTGGAGGAGAGTTCCGGTGCACACCGTCTCCACCATTCCCACTCCCAACACTGCCACGGCTCTTTACTTTTTTGCCTTGGGGCATCTTCTGAAGCCACAGGATCTCACTCAACCTGGAAATGCAGGGGCAAAGCTCTTGTGAGAGATCCTCAACCAATGGGGGCAGGAGTTGGAGGATCAATACCCCAGCTGCCATCCTTTGGAGGGAAATCTGAAGTGCATTTCACATGGTTCTCTGGAGGACCCCCAGCAGGACTGAGCCCCAGTTGTTACATCTGTAATCAGCTTTTCTCCTTCTTCATCTCACTGTCTCTACACTCTTATTCCTGCTTCCTGGGATCCCTTCCCAAAAGACCCCCCACACCAGAGTCCTCGTCCAGGTTCTGATTTCAGGGCAATTTCAACCAAGGCAGGTTGGCTCGTGTTTCAACACACATCACAATGCATACTAATAAACTGGTGAGTTTTATGCATTAATAAACTGGTGAGTTTCTTGGGGTGGGAGGGTTGGATAGGGAGCTGTAGAAGCTTTGGACCATCCTGGGACAGGCAAAAGCATGACCAGGAGTCCAGTAAGTTGAACTATTCTTGGTTTGCCTCTAAATTGTTTTGTGATATTGTGTAAATCACTTCACTTCTCTGAGCCTCAGTTTCTTTGGATGTAGAATGGAGATAATAAATATTCCCTGCTGGAACTTCCCTGGTGGTGCAGTGATTAAGAATCTGCCTGCCAATGCAGGGGACATGGGTTTGAGCCCTGGTCCGGAAAGATCCCACGTGCTGTGGAGCAACTAAGCCCATGTGCCACAACTACTGAGCCTGCGCTCTAGAGGCTGCGAGCCACAACTACTGAGCCCTTGTGCTACAACTACTGAAGCCCGCACATCTAGAGCCCGTGCTCCGCAACAAGAGAAGACACCGCAATGAGAAGCCTGCACACTGCAACGAAGAGTAGCCCTGGCTCACCACAACTAGAGAAAGCCCGCGTGCAGCAATGAAGATGCAACACAGCTAAAATAAACAAACAAACAAACAAACTGGAAAAAAATTCCCTGCTGCCTCATAAGGCTGTTAGTGGTATTCCTGTCCCATTTAACTTCTGCGGGAGTTCAATGTTTTCTTTTTGCAACACCGACTCCACTCTACCCTTTGGGGAGAATGGTTGATCAAGTCAAAACTCATTCCTGGACCCTGAGTTGGAGGGAGGAATTCTTAGGAGGAGGAGGGCAAAAATGTTAAAATTCTTTTTTAAAAAATTTATTTTATTGAAGAATAGTTGATTTACAATGTTGTGCTAGTTTCTGGTGTACAGCAAAGTGATTCGGTTATACATATATATACGTTGTTTTTCATATTATTTTCCATTATGGTTTATCACAGGATATTGAAAATAGTTCCCCGTGCTATACAGTAGGACCTTGTTGTTTATCCATCTTGTATATACTAGTTTGCATCTGCTAATCCCAAACTCCCAATCCATCACTCCCCCTTGACCACCACAAGTCTGTTCTCTATATCTACAAGTCTGTTTTTGTTTCGTAGATAAGTTTATTTGTGTTGTATTTTAGATTCCACATATAAGTGATATCACACGGTATTTGTCTTTCTCTTTCTGACTTCACTTAGTATGATAATCTCTAGGTTCATCCATGTTGCTGCAAATGGCATTATTTTATTGCTTTTTATGGCTGAGTAGTGTTCCATTGTATATATGTACCACATCGTCTTTATCCATTCATCTATCGATGGACATTTAGGCTGTTTCCGTGTCTTGGCTATTGTGAATAGGGCTGCTATGAACATAGGGGTACGTGTATCTTTTTGAATTATAGTTTTGTGCAGATATATTAAAATTCTTTGTTTCTAAGTGGAGTGCCTTCTTTTGGGGATTGTCTTGCTGTCTTAGAACTGTTCTCACCTTGGATATTTTTTGGCTCTTCTTTTTCAAGATGGTCTTGTATTCTCTCCTCATGTCCCAGTGCAGTAAGACCAGGGGCTGTCCCTACTTGAAAGGGCCCTGCCTTTGGGAGCCTCAGAGGCCTAGGCCAGTGTCCCATGGAGGGGAGGCAGCAAGTGGCCGACCTGGGCCAGATCTGCTCTGGTCCCTAGGAAGAAGGGGTCTGAGTAGTACAACTCAGATGGCTAAGACCAGGGTGTATGCCTTAGGGAAAGGGGGCAGGGACACCCTGCAGCTGAATCCAAACTAAGCCAAAAGCTCAGGGTACTAATGGAGTCATGAACAGTCCCTCCTGGCCTGGCCCAGCTCACCAGGGAGGAAGAAGGGGCTAGAGCCATCAAGGGTGCACATCACTTCCTTGTTACTTGTCTTTCCCTAAGAGACACACCTAACAGTGAGAATCAGATGAGATAAAGAGCAACAGGGCCAAAAGGGGTGCAAATCTTACTATGGAACAAAAATGAGGAATCAGCGGGAGCTGTGCTCCATGGCCTGCCGTGTTCTGCTGCCTGCCCCTGCCCCTTAACCCCTCTCCTTTTCCTGCTCGGGTCCCCACACCAGTGAGACATGCCGAGCGAAAGGGCTGGACCGTGTTTGCGTCTTGACAGATGGAAACTTGTGAATGATCTACGGTTTTTAATATCTGCATGTGGCCTTCAGTTGAGCCTGTGGTAACCCCACTGTCTTTCCATCCCTGTGACTTCTAGAGAGGGAGAGATGGATGGCGTTTCAGCCTGAGGACCTGGAAGTGTGTGGGAGCCCAGCCCAGCTTGCCCCAGCCTCAATCCAGGGTGAGCAGCCAGCTGATGGACCGTTAGAATTGTGGGCATCTGGGAGGCGCACGGAGCTTTATTTAACCATCACATTTCGAGGAATTTCTTCAAAATCTGAGTCTGCCCTTGAGAGTGTCGAATATGTGAACGCCGTTCGTCGTGTGTGTGTTATGGGCGGCTGCGGGGCAGGAAAAGCTGAGAGCTACTGTCTTGGGGAAGGCTTTTTACATGACCTCTTTCCTATTTGGCTTGCTCAAGTGCCAGTGGCTGGACCACTGGGTTAGGGTACAGCGGAGACTGCGCCAAGAAGAAAACTAATGGGCGGCAGACTTCCACGTGAGGGAGTTCGTTCCTCTCTGAGCGCTAGGTCCTGGGGGGGGCTGTCCTGATGGGAGGGGCCGCTCTGTTCCATGCACTTTCTCCCTTCTTGTTGCCCCCCAACAAGGCGTTGGGTCTGGATGGCCAAAGCTGGATCACCTCACCCACACGCCAGCTTGCAGAAATTTAGGGAAAGCAGTTTTATTTTAAATAACTGTTGCAAATGTAGGGGGACAAATTGCAGTCTGCCACACCCACGCCAGCCAGCTATTCTCTACTCCCTTCTCCTTGGTAATTCTGTGAAGGGCCAACTCTATTGGTTTAGAAACACCAGGAACCCAGAGTACTAGGGGTAAATATATTATCATAAATGCAGAGTGTAGCATTCGCCGTGACCAGCTGTTCTCCATGTGCCAGTGAGAACAGAATATAAAACATAGACTTAAAATTCAGTGCAGAGACACACAATTGATATAAGAAGGGACTGTCCTATTGGAGGGTTAAAACGTGCAAGCTGGGATATTGAAAAAGACTCTCCAATCATGCTTCCTGCAGACTCTTTCAGAACGCCATTGTTAGTGATCATTTCCGCCTGGAAACCAGAAGCTGAGCAAGGTGACCGCTTGAACTCCCTCCAGATTTATGATTTTTATTATTCTGATCCCTAACAGGCTTGTCACTCCCTCCATACCCCACAAAAAAATCAACTTAAAAAATAATCTGTGTAAAAAGAAATGCTACCAGAGGGGGAAAAAAATCAATTCCTAGATAATTCATGTTAAGAAACGTTCTTCGTTTTATTGTTCTGATTTAGACCATTTGCATGGAAACTGAATCACCATGCATCCGCTCGTGCTGTTTCTCTATGTGTCTGTGTTCTTGTCTGCTCTGGGATGTGACAATTAGTCACCATGGAGATGCCTGCGTGTGGTAGGAATAGGGACTGTCATCATTTCAGGTGTAGGATGACTCGCTCCATCCTTGGCTGATAGCTTCTGTGATAGTTCTGGCTCTTCAGCTCCTCTTGTAAGAGAAAGAAAGATCCCCTGTTGAAAAGAATTCTTTTGATGAATATTTTGAAAACTTATTGAATTCTTTTCTTATTCTCGACTCGCAGACACAGTGCCGTCACTGTAAAGTCGCCATCACTTTACAGTTGTGACAATTCCAAATGTCGACTGAAGAATATCTCCTGGTTTGCGGTCTTGCAGAAAATAAGGTGATGATATGCATCATATATGACGATATCATCATATCAACAACAGAATCCCCGGGGCTGGGAGTGAGCTGACATCTGGCAGAAGCCCAGAAGGTAACTTATTTCAAGGCTCTGGGTAGATCTCTGTCTCTCCCCCAAAATATTTCTCAATCAGCTGACATTTCATAATTGAAAATTCCTTCTTTGTTCACCTGCTAAAAGGCAAAAGCTGCCTTTGAGCCCCCATCCCCACCCAATTACCTGGAAAGGAGACAGAGAATAAGGACTCTGGGGGGTGGGTTTGGAAGGGAAACACACGAAGCACAGGAAGAGGGGGAAAGGGGGCAGCTGGGAATACTGGACGAACGTCCCTTTCTTAGAGTTTCCCTTGAAGACAAGAAGAATACATGGCAGAAGCTGATGGTGGCCCACCCATCTCTCCTCTGCCCACCTGAAGTCACCTGCAACTCAGTAGGAAGTTTCCATACGGGGTGATGGCTGACTCCCTCAAGCACCTGTTACTCTTTTTTATGTTTATGTTTTGTTTTAAATTGAAGTATAGTTGTTTTACAATGTTAATTTCTGCTGTACAGCAAAGTGATTCAGTTATACATATATGGACATTTTTTTTCATATTCTTTTCCATTATGGATTATCACAGGATATTGAAAATAGTTCCCTGTGCTATACAGTAGGACCTTGTTGTTTATCCATTCTATACATAATAGAATAGGTAAACTGTTAACTCCAAACTCCCAATCCATCCTCCCCTACCCCCGCTCCCCCTTGGCAACCACAAATCTGTTCTCTGTGTCTGTGAATCTGCTTCTGTTTCCTAGATAAGTTCATTTGTGTCCTAGTTTAGATGCCACATATAAATGATAGCATACAATATTTGTCTTTCTCTGTCTGACTTACTTCACTTAGTATGATAATCTCTAGGTCCATCCACGTTGCTGCAAATGGCATTATTTCATTCTTTTTTATGGCTGAGTAGTATTCCATCATGTGTGTGTATATATACCACGTCTTCTTCATCTATTCATCTGTTGATGGACATTTAGGTTGTTTCCATGTCTTGGCTATTGTGAATAGTACTGCTACTCCTGAAGGCTTTCTCTGGCCTCATGCTGGGAGCACACTCAGCTTACTTGTGGGTAGGCCAGAGTGCAGGGAGTTAAAAGTCCAGGCACAAACTTCAAGCCAATAAGATGGAACTAAATAGATCAAACCCTCAGCTTTCTCATGCCTCAGTGGGGGACCGTCCTGAAATCTTATTCATGACTGTGTCACTGTTCGTTGTCAAACTCCATTGGAATGCTTTAATTATGTTTGATAAATGCATGTTCATTCTCAGCCTTATTTCTAGAAGCTTAACCGCTAGGTCCACCTGGAGTTAGTCTTCATGGACCATTCTCATGCTTCATCTCAAGCTAAATGTAAAGGGCATTTGCAAAGTTTGGATGAAATTCTGTTTACCCATTTTCAGTTAAGTATGAAGAAAAGTGTTGGTATGTTTAAAAATTGAAATTGTTCGTTTTGTGACTCATGATCAATTCCAAGAAGAAAAAAACACTTGAGTGTTCCTCAAGTTTCTGGGAGGACCCCAGCGGGATGAACCCCACTCGCCCACAGTGACAACCCTCTCGTTCACACGCTTTGCTGGCTTTCCCTCCTGCCATCTCACTTTCCCACTTGCTCGCCATGTTTCCTGGGATCACTTCCCAAATAAACTACTTGTACCCAATTCCCTACTCAAGGTCTGCTTTTGAGGGAACTCAAACCAAGACAGCATGTCTTCTCAAAACAGTAACTACTCATTTGTTTCCCATAATGCTACATAATGCTACCCTACATCAATTTCTCATAAGTGCCCACAGAGAAACATCTGCTTCAGTCACACCCTTTCCCTAGCTGTTCTCCCATGCCCACTCGGTCCTATCTCCACATCTTCCATCACAGTCTTGCCCTCCCTGGAAGGGTGTTCCAGACTTTCTCCCTGCCTAAGTCCTTCAAGACCAGGAGGCCAGTCCTTGACATTTCTGACAAACAAAATGATTTGCCAACATTGTAAACTTTTTGATGACTTCATGTCATCTACTTTTCCTCATGACCATCTCTCTGTTCATTGCTTCATTAGATATAAGTCTGTGCCAGTGATCCTATCAGAAGATAGAAAAAAGAAATCCACCCTTGAGTTAACCTGATGACCGATGGTCCCTCTGTATACCTCAAAGGACAAACGTTAGTAGCAAAAACAGCTGCACAGACATAGCCTGATTAAAACAAGGTGGATTGTGCAGGAGGTGTGCATGATTCTCTTGGCAGAAGCAGTAGTGGGTTCTTATTTTCCATCTTAGTGGAAAATGGTAAATTTTACACTCTTGGAGAACAAATAGAATTATGACTTATGCTTCACAATTTATGTAACTGATTTCTTGGATTTTTGACAGTTCTATCATGCTTTCGACAAATATTTCTTTCCTCTCTAGGAAGTTAGTCATATGGTATTGGAAGGGGGTGGTTCAGGGGGCCCTGATTATTTTCCTTTCTTTCAATTGCAAGGCAGTTACTGCCTAAATCATTTATTTGGCACTTAGCAGAAGCCATCTTGCATTTTAATTCCTTTTCTACCCACAAAAGCCTAGCTTCCCCAGGCAGGCATCTTGCCTTGTACTTCTCCCAGGATCTGATAATTGCCAGTCATCTAAAATTAGAAAAATAATTTTTTCTTTTTATTGATGAAAATGTTGACACTTTTCTGAAATATATTATGAAATTCTCTGCCTTCCTCAAGAGAGGTGTCGGCAGAATTGGCTCTCAGCGATTGCACCGTGTGCTGTTAGTCTTCTACACTGAGTTTAGATTTCTGCCTTCTTCTCCCTTAACCAACTCTTCTGCTCCCATGGCACCCACCCACCTCAAATGCCTCCTCTTTCTACAAGTCCCTTCCCAGTGTCCAGATTATAGTGTGCTACAGGCTAGCAATCCAGTATCCCAGCTGGGACTTGGCTTGAAGGGAAGAAGGCACCAGATGTCTGTCCTCTGTTCAGCTCCATGATGGACATATCCAGTGGTCAGAAACCATTCCCCTCACATCTCCAGGCTGGGGCTGTCAGTTGCAGAATACCTCCCTCTCTATATACTCAGGGCCTTGGGTGAGTCTCGGCAGTGCATGGTCAACATTAAATGCTGCAGAGAAAGGAGTCATTGACATCCTAAAAGCCAGCATGAAACCCCCTGTGCACGACTGTGACTCATGCAACGTCACTTGGTTTTCCATGATTCCAGAACTGGAAAAAATAAGGCAACTCATTAGATTGTTGCTTAGATTTCAGCAACACCGATTGATCAACAGCAGCTCTGCTCACCTAGAACAACCTTCAATGCTCCCCTCTGTTAATTTGCTTTGGCCCATGGCTGGAAAACCTCATCCCTTACAGGCAACCTTGGGCAGCCATCTTGGATCCACTACAGAAACTAACTTCAGCCTGTGTCCTACTCGAGGTGATATGGTAGCATTAAAGTTCCCATTCCAATGGGAAAAGAAATGCAACATACATGGCATTTTTAAATGTTTGCTGTCTCTTTCTTTTCTACAAATGAATTACATTGGTTGTACAGGCAACCTGCCGTTGCACACAGAAAAAGAGCCTGTCTAACTGAACAACTGGTCTTGTTTGTAATTCAGGATCTTGGGTAATTTGAGCTGCATCATTAGTGGGCATTAGGCTTCTCTGGTTTTTTTTAATTTTTATTTTATATTGGAGTATAGTTGATTAACAATGTTGTGTTAGTTTCAGGTGTACAGCAAAGTGATTCAATTATACATATACATGTATCTATTCTTTTTCAAATTCTTTTCCCATTTAGGTTATTACAGAATACTGAGCAGAGTTCCCTGTGCTATACAGTAGGTCCTTGTTGGTTACCTACTTTAAATATAGCAGTGTGTACATGTCAATCCCAAACTCCCGATCTATCCCTCCCCCCGTCCTTCCTCCTTGGTTCATTCTCTAAGTCTGTGAGTCTGTTTCTGTTTTGTAAATAAGTTCATTTGTATCATTTTTTATAAGATTCTGCATATAAGCAATATATATTTGTCTTTCTCTCTCTGACTTACTTTACTTGGTATAATAATCTCCAGGTCCATCCATGTGGCTGCAAATGGCATTATTTCATTCTTTTTTATAGCTTAGTACTCCATTGTATATATGTACCAAAGCTTCTTTATCCATTCATTCATCTGCTGATGGACATTTAGGTTGCTTCCATGTCTTGGCTATTGTAAATAGCACTGCAGTGAACATTGGGGTGCATGTATCCTTTAGAACCATGTTTTTCTCCTGATATATGCCCAGGAGTGGGATTGCTGGATCATATGGTAGTTCTATTTTTAGTTTTTTAAGGAACCTCCGTACTGTTCTCCATAGTGGCTGCACCAATTTACATCCCGCCAACAGTGTAGGAGGGTTCCCTTTTCTCCACACCCTCTCCAGCATGTATTGTTTCTAGACTTTTTGATGATGGTCATTCTGACTGGTATGAGGTGATACCTCATTATAGTTTTGATTTGTATTTCTCTAATAATTAGCGATATTGAGCATCTTTTCATGTGTTTGCTGGCAATCTGTATGTCTTTAGAGAAATGTCTATTTAGGTCTTCTGCCCATTTTTTGATTGGGTGGGCTTCTCAGTTTTAATGGACTTAGTCATCACAATACTTTATACACATGTACCCTCCTGCAGTGTCAAAACACTGCCAGAAAAGCTTGCTCTGGCAGAAAGAGAATCAAGAGAACTTTGGTTCTCCTTTGATAGAAAATCCTGGGAAAGTGCCATTTTCATGGATATTTTAGGTGTTGCACATGCCCAATCAGAAACAACCCCTCTGTGCTGCCAGCGTGCGGGTAGTGAGTGTTGGTGGAAAGTTTCTGCAGTTGAGTGAAGTTAGCTAAAAAATGTCCCATGTCAACCATGGTCCAACCCAGGAGAATCATGGAAAATGATAGTGAAACCAGCAATTCCTGGAGAAAATTCACCACCTTTTTGGTAGTCTAAAAGGGTATGCATGCATAACAGATAATTTTGCAAATTCAATGTTAGGCCAAGGTGTTCTTGGAGATCCTGTGACTATGACACTAGCTGATGAGCAATATGGCATCTCAGGTATACTTTGTATGGACAAAGATGAGGCCAACGAGCTCTTGTTATAGCCAGAGGCTTTACCCACATTCATTTAGTCTCACAACATGCTGCATAGGTTCTGGGGTAAGTATTTTTTATTCCCATTTTATAAATGAGTCTCAGAAGATTAAAACAGTCAGACTAAGGTGACCCAGCTAGTAAGAATCGGGGTCAGCGTTAGAACCTGTGACTTTTCCACTGAAATTACATACACATTCTGAGGAAGATGCCTGTTTGGAAACAAAGTTGCTGGTGACACAAATTCTTCTCCGGGTGACAATCAAAATATGTAGCCACCCAAATGCCAGAGCACCAACCAATTGGAAGCTGGCCAGCAGTGAATTATGTGTATAACCATATGGGGGCATATCTGCTGAATGTCCACCCTCGAAGTCCATGAATGAGATTCGGAACTCTCTGGGTGATGAGAGAAGAGAGCATGGGTGGTCATTGTCATCAAAATATCTTTTGTTTCAAATAATATTTTCAATGATGAAGAAATGTAGACTAATTGCAAAAAATTACAAAACATTTGAAAGCACAAAAGAGAAAATAAAAATTGCATGTAATTCACCCACCCATACACTCCCACCATAGGTAAGATCTTGCCTTTTTTTTATTACATATGTTCCCATGTCATTTAAAAAATCTCTGATGACACTGTGTCTATAGCTGCTTAATATTTCATTTTAAGGATGTAACATAAGTGGTTTAATCTTCCTCTTCTTATTTGAACATTCAAATTTTGAATATTTCCAAGTTTTCATTTGTATAAACAATATTTTGATAAATATCTTTATGCCTGAAGCTCTGTTTGCATTTAAGTTTATATCCTTCAGAAAATTCTTAGAACAGTTGCTGGTAATCACCAGTATTATAAACCTGAACTCTAAACTGATTATTGTTTCCTCAATTCACCTCCTCAATGAGGGAGATTTCCCTTGCACTCAATACAGTTACCACCCATGCTAATAATTATCATCATCACTATTACGGTTATTCCCTTTGTGTGATCTCTCACCTGGGACCTGATCACACTGCATCTCATCCCTGCTAGCAGCCCTCAGTGGTGCCCCCACTGCCATCAGGATAAGGTTCGATCCCCTGCATGAGGTTTCTGAGGCCATGCATGGAGCTCACTTTGTCTTATCCTTTCTGTCTCATCTCTTGCTCTTCCACCCTTGAACTTCACGCTCTAGTAACATTACCTGACTTACCATTTCCTGAATGTACAGGTAGGGCTCCAGGACTTTGTATATGCAGTTTCCCCTGCCTGGGCCACTTTCTTCACCACGTCCTTAACTCCTACTAATCTCTCCAGTTTATGGTTTGACGTTCTTTATTCTAGGAAATGTCTGGGACACCACAGTGTGCCCCCTCCCAAGACTGGGCCACATGCCCCTCCTAAGGCCCCCATTGCATTGTGCTGTGTCCACCCCATCATCCATCACATTGTAGTGTAATTGACTGTCTTCCCCACTAGATACTAAGCTCCTTGAGAATACGCTGCCTATTGTATCCTCAGTGCCTTTTGCAGGCCTGGCATACGGTAAGCAGGAAATAAATATTTGTTGAATAAATAGAACACCATCTATATTTAAAGTATTGGTTTGCTGCTCTGATTGAATGAATCAGAGAAAGTATTGTACTTAAGAGCTGGGCAGTTGTGGATCTTGAGGAGTTATCATTTTCTTGAAGGATTTTTCCTGATTAGAAAATGATACACTTCAGCAGAAATGGCAAGAAAGTCAAAGCCAAATGTGTAAGGCTCTGGTTAGTGGGAAAACATGGAGAGGAGGGAAGAGTACATCCACCCCTCATCACACAGTAAATATAGATAATAGATCTAAATGCTGACTTCAAGTTGGAAATTCCCCTTCTCACAGATTAACAGTGCAGGAATGGATGAATGATTTCTACTTTTAAAAGCCCAACCACAATCTGGAGATGATAATCCCTTCATGACCTGGAGAGCAAAAAGAACCAGGTTTAGGGAGGGAGCATCCTCAGACCTGCCATACCTGCTTTCCAGATACCAAAGGGAAATATCTTCCCATGTTTATCCAACAGTTGTGAATCAGCCCCCTTACTTGTCCTATCACTTAGAATCTGGTTGAGCTTCTAGATTCCAGCACTTTCTAGAATCTTCAGAAGAGATGGACTTGTGGTGACTCATTTCTCCATGATCTGCCCATACTCTTTTCACCCTTGAGCTGATGTGTCAGTGCAAAGACCTTGAGGTTGGTCAGTTTCCAAGCTACCAGAAGGCTTTATAGTGCAATGGAAGAATACAAAATTGGACATCAAATAACCTACATTCTGATCTAAGTTTATAATGAACTTGGTTGTATATTTCTTCATGTGTCTGTTTCCTTGCCTCGAAATTGAAGTGTTTGGGACCAGGTCACTTCTGAGATCCCTTCCAACTCTAGATTTTTCTAATTCGACTCCTGCATAACCCTGTGCTTGGCATTGTTGGGAACTGGTTAAATATAAAAAATGATTTCAGTCTTTTGGCAAACTTGGGGAGAAAAGACTACCTGGAGTCTTACTGGAGACTACCTTCACTTATTTTCCCATTTGTGTAAATGCCAAATAAAGGGTTCCTGCCACACTGTCAGAGACAAAGGAATGGCTTCAGGAGTGGGTGAGACTTGAGCTGGTCTTTGAAGTGAACCATTCAGCAAAGGCATCTGGCAAGAAACAACCTCTGTGGTGAGCTAGAGGCAGAGCATGTTATAGCATTTACCCTACATCAGGGTCCTAGAGGCTCTCTAAGAGGGGTGTGTGCTCAGGAAAGCTTGTGGGATGGGATGGGACAGGTATATTCATGTCCAATCTGTGCTTTACCACCATACTTGGCTATAATTCCTCATTCAGAGACTAAGTCTCTTAGTGCTTTTCTCTGTGGAACCACTACTAATAATACTTTAAAAAATAGCTTTAGCTCAGCATATAGGTATGGCATGCTTATATTTGCAAAAAGTGTTGCCATCAGTCCATGGAAATGGAGTCTCCATCTCTGACCCTTCACCTGCGAGGAAAGAGGGAGAGTGAACTGAAGCTAGTCAGGCGCTGAGTCTGGATTAGACTGCACAGCCCTCCTATGACCTGGCCCTCTACCTACCTTTCTCCCCATCTTGGCCTCCTGTTACCCCAATGAGTCATCTGCTGCTTCCCTCGTCTGGTAGGTTGGCTGCCTGATGAACCATGGGATTTTAATGGCTGAGAAATTTTCCTACTGTTCACCGTGTCCAGCTTTCACATAAGATCATGCCTCCCTTCCTGTGTCTAAATTTGGATTTCCAATGGGAAAAAAGAGCACAGAGAAATGGAGGAAAGGAAAAGAGAGGGGAAAAAGGGCAGAAAGGATGTTCTGGAATTGTTTATCTGGCTTGGATAGGGGACTGAAGTGAAACCAGTGGAAGATTATCTCTGTGCCACTCCCACCGACCCCCATGTCCAATCTCAGGCTTCAAGCCTCCCTTCTGTACGTGGTTGCCGGGAGCTGCAGCACTGTAATCTGTAAATCACGTCGTGTGGATTCACTTTCTCAATTGCATTTTTCATAGGCTATTAAAACAAATTTGGACTTGACCTTATTAAACAACAGGGAACGATCACAGGTTCTTAGTCAAGGGGAATACTTGAATATAGCAGCTTACGTTTTGTATCTGCCAGAATCGTGGCAGGAAACAAATGGCATGTTCCAAGTGGGTGCTTGAAGAATGTTCATTAAAGAGACTAAGTACAATGGTGTGGGCAGAGAATGGGGAAGCCAGCAAGAGAGAGTGCAGGAGACCAGAAACGGTTACTGCAACAGGTGACTGCCTGCTGGAAGCTGTGGCCTCTGGTGGAGGAGCCCCTGGGGGAGGAGCCGAGTGTAGCTGGAATGGAGGGAGCGGGAAAGAACCTGGCTCTCACCCTCCAGTCTCCTGCGAAAGCCTCCCATTGGCTAAACCCAACGTGAGACCCAGTGAGAGGGCAAGGAAGCCCACAGACACCACCCATTCAGGTCAGCTTCCCAGGGTCGGAGCAGGGTGGGGACATGAGGTGCTGGGTCTGCAGGGGCAAACAGAGAAGATCTAGTCTACATTTGTGTGGTATATTATGACATCCAGAGATAGAGCTACCTAGATCTGGAGACAGAGAGAGATAGAGATCTATTGAAAATGGTTTTTAAAATATTTTACAGAATTTATTTTTTTAAAATTATTTATTTATTTATTTATGGCTGTGTTGGGTCTTCATTGCCGCATAGGCTTTCTCTAGCTGCGGCGAGCGGGGGCTACTCTTTGTTGCGGTGCGCGGGCTTCTCACTGTGGTGGCTTCTCTCATTGCAGAGCACTGGCTCTAGGCACACGGGCTCAGTAGTTGTGGTGCTAGGGCTCCGTAGTTGTGGCTCGCGGGCTCTAGAGCACAGGCTCAGAAGTTGTGGCACACGGGCTTAGTTGCTCCGCGGCATGTGGGATCTTCCTAGACCAGGGCTCGAACCTGTGTTCCCTGCTTTGGCAAGCAGATTCTTAACCACTACAACACCAGGGAAGTCCCCAGAATTTATTTAGAAAAATTTTTTACTTTATAGTGGAGTATGGTTGATTTACAATGTTGTGTTAGTTTCAGGTGCACATCAAAGTGATTTAGTTATACATATACATATATCTATTCTTTTTCAGATTCTACTTGCCATATAAGTTATTACAGAGTATTGAGTAGAGTTCCCTGTGCTATACAGTAGGTCCTCGTTGATTACCTATTTTATATATAGTAGTGTGTATATGTTAATCCCAATCTCCTAATTTATCCCCCACCCTCACCTTTCCCATTTGGTAACCATAAGTTTGTTTTCTAAGTCAGTGAGTCTGTTTCTGTTTCATAAATAAATTCATTTGTATCTACTTTTTAATCTCGTTTGATCCTCTCAACAACCTGTAGGATATTCATGATTTTCCAATAAGGTAACGGGCTCTCAGAGATCAAATCATCAACCAGACAAGAGAAGGTATCAAAGTGAGGACATAAGTCCAGGATTTTGACCCTTACAGATGTCACTCCCTGCCTGTCTCTTTTCATACTCCCCTTCTCCTCACCTACTCAGGGTTGACCTGTACTTCAAGTCTAGTTCAAACTCGTATGAATGAAGTAAGTCCATTGATCCACCCCTTCTGACTGCTGAGAGCCCTTGGTGGTGATCAACTACACACAACTTAGCAACTATTTGTTTATTGACTTTGTATTGTCCTGGGGTATTTGTCCCTGAGCTACAGAGTCTCTTTTGTTAAGATCAGTAGAAGATTCCTTTGGACGTCAACTTCTGACAGCAGGTGGCACATTCTACCCCTAAGCAGATGACCAACAAATACTTCCCCAATAGAAATCAGTGGTGTGGGAAGGCAGCCAGAAATACATATGTGTATGTGAGTGAGCATACGTGAGTCAGGCAGGAAACAGAACCACTCCTGCTGAAAGGGACGGAACGTAGGGAATCAGGCACTCCCGAAATCATCGGGCAGGCAGAATAAGGGGCCACCTTTAGACTATTGGTTTCAAGATCAAATTACTCCAGCTGTGATTCCCAGGTCAGGAAGCTGGTATCGCTGATGACACCACACAATCACCTCACAGCTCTGTCTGCTTCTCCACTCTTCATGCAAGTTCAGCTCACTGGCACAACAGGGAACGATCACAGGTTCTTAGTCAAGGGGAATACTTGAATATAGCAGCTTACGTTTTGTATCTGCCAGAATCGTGGCAGGAAACAAATTGCATCTAGAACCCTAGCTCTAAGAAAGAATGAGAAGGCAGCCTCCATGTGCTGCCGTCATTCGGAAATCAAGAGAGTCATGGCTGGGTATCTAGGAATCAGGAGGCTGGGCAAGGTGTATTCTTTTGAGGTATTTTAGATTGAGCACTTTTCTTCCAGTTGGTGAAATTTGATGGGGGTCTTCAAGATCAGCCTTGGAGGGACGTGATGTCAAAAAAGACAATCTGTAGCACGAAGGGGTGTGTGGAGAAAAAAGGCAAGCATCCTTCCCTTAGAGCCGCCAGGGGTGCAGTGAGGTGCAGCCAGAAAACCAGAGGCTTTTAGGTATGTGAACCAACTGCTCATTAAAATCTCTCTCCCGGAGCCTTCCTTCTACCACCACCCCACCACGCCCTCCACCCCACGCACTCTGGGTGCCATCTTGAGCCTTTCTTGATCAACAGGGCCCCCTAGTGGCATGGCTAAAAACACTGACATTTTCTGTAGCCTAGCAACAAATTAGCTTGGTTTGAACTCAACTTTTACATGGAGGAAAAGCACAAATCTAAACTGAGACAGTGAGCAAGTTGGAACTGGACCTCAAAAGGCTTAGCTCCCGGAAACTGGGGCAGGCCCTACCTCTCCTGATGTGTCAGGCTGACTCCAGCCAGTCCTGACTTAGCACAGTGGTTCTCAGCTGGGGGCTGTTCTGCCCCCCCAAGACACATTTGGCAATGTCTGGAGACATTTCTGATTGTCACAATTCTGAAGAGGGGCTACTGATATTTAGTGGGTAGAGGGGATTCTGCCTAAACATCCTGCAGTGCACAGGACAAGAAAAAAGTATCTGGTCAAAAATGTCAGTAGTGCCTCAGCTGAGAAATTCTGCCTTTAGAAGAAGACAGTTGTCCCCTCAGGATACTCCTCAGGGTGTCACCAGGCTCAAACCCTCTGCACTACTCACAGTTCTCTTCAAACCTGAGACACGACAACAAGGACCTACTGTATAGCACAGGGAACTATACTTAATATTTTGTAATAACCTTTAAGGGAAAAGAATCTGAAATATATATATATATGTATATGTATAACTGAATCACTTTGTTGTACACCTGAAACTAACACAACATTGTAAATCAACTATACTCCAATAAAAATATTGAATCAAAAAAAAATAAAGTACCTCTAGAAAGAGGAGTTTATAAAAAAAACCTGAGACACGAGAGAGATGCAAAAAATAATGGATAAAACCCCACAAACCTCACACCCACCCATTAAGATGGCCATTATTTAAGGAAAAAAAAATCAGGAAAACAACAAACATTGGTAAGGATGTGGTGAAACTGAAGCCCTCATACAATGCTGGTGGGAATGTAAAATGGCACAGCCATTGTGAAAAACAGTATGGCAGTTCCTCAAAAAGTTAAACATAGAATTACCATATGATCCAGGAATCCAGTATGTACCCCCAAAGAGCTGAAGACAGAGACTCAGATACTTGTGCACCCATGTTCATAGCAGCATTATGCACAGTAGCCAAAAGGTGGAAACAACCCAAATGTGCACCAACAGAAGAATGGACAAAGAAAGTGTGTTATATGCATACAATGGAATATTATTCAGCCTTAGGATGTAATGAAATTCTGATAGATGCTACAACATAAATGAACCTTGAAAACATTATGTTAAGTGAAATAAGCCAGACACAGAGGACACATATTGTGTGATTCCACTTATGTGAGGTACCTAGAAGAGGCAAATTCATAAACACAGAAAGTCGAATGGTGGTTGCCAGGGGCTGGGAGATAGGGGGCTGGGAAGTTATTGTTTAATGGGTAGAGTTTCTGTTTGGGAAGATGAAATAGTTCTGGAAATGGATGGCGGTGACGCTCACACAACACTGTGAATGTACTTAATGCCACAGAGTTGTATGCTTGAAAATGGTTAAAATGGTAACTTTTATATTATGTATATTTTATCACAATAAGAAAACCTCACAAACTTGGGGCTCTCAGTTCTTTTAGACCGAACAGCAGCCATAGTCAGCAGGGCCCCCAGCTGGCCAAGACCCTCTGACAGTGACCCACAAAGGCCCAAAGTGTGTTTGCCAGGACTTATGCCAGGTCATGACATATTAGCTGAGGACTGGCTGCACATGGCTTTGATTACCCCGGGCTCAGCCTGGATTTCATGGGAGCGGGGACAGCTGGCAGCCACGTGACCGCTGCTTAAGCTCACCAAGATGGCATTACTTAAAAGTCTGAAATGCGGCTCCTCGGAAGCCCTTTTGGCTTCAGTTGCAGAGTCAGCAGGACTGTCTTTCTGTGGGAAAGAAGATAAAAGAAAGGGGCTAGAACTCGTAGGAGGAATGAGGATGTTGCCAAATCCTTCTGGCTGTTCTTGATTCTCTGCTGTGCCTGGGAGGTGCCAGCTCGGCTCAAGACAGGGCTACATTACTTACCTTAGTCCATTTCTCTGTGGCATCTCACTGTCTGTTTGTAGGTGTGCATGCAGGTGTGTCGGTACAGCCATCAGCGGTTTATTTAACATTTTCCTCTAAGCTAGTGATCTCAGTCTTTAGAATACATGGATGATGGGTCCAAGCTTGTTAGGTTCAATTCCAATTATAAACCAGCTAGCATTACACAGTGAAAACTGTTTTAGGTCACGGAGTACCCTTGCCTCAGCTGGCCAGCTGGCACAGAAATAGGTAAAGGAATAGGATGACTCTGGGCAAGCCATCCACACCCAGCCATGCCCAAGCCCTCCAGGAAACAGAAACCCTTGTAAAGCAGTGAGTGGTGCTGAAGGACACCAGTCACCGGCATATAGCACATGCTGTCATTCACCCAGAGGATGCTGCAGAACCCAGAAATACCCCATAGCTGATATCAGTCACTACCACCAACTGAATAAGCCTCAAGCAGCATGATTTCACAGTTGTCTTTTTGTTTTGTTTTTTTCAGGTAGATACTTTTTTTTTTTTATACAGCAGGTTCTTATTAGTTATCTGTTTTATACATATTAGTGTATATATGTCAATCCCAATCTCCCAGTTCATCACACCACCACCCGCCCCCCACCACTTTCCCCCCTTGGTGTCCATACGTTTGTTCTCTACATCTGTGTCTCTATTTCTGCCTTGCAAACTGGTTAATCTGAACCATTTTTCTAGATTCCACATATATGCGTTAATATAGTGTATTTTTCTCTTTCTGACTTACTTCACACTATATGAGAGCCTGTAGGTCCATCCACGTCTCTACAAATGACCCAATTTTGTTCCTTTTCATGGCTGAGTAATATTCCATTGTATATACGTACCACAACTTCTTTATCCATTCGTCTGTCAGTGGGCATTTAGGTTGCTTCCATGACCTGGCTATTGTAAATAGTGCTGCAATGAACATTGGGGTGCATGTTTCTTTTTCAATTATGGTTTTCTCTGGTTATATGCCCAGTAGCGGGATTGCTGGGTCATATGGTAATTCTATTCTTAGTTTTTTAAGGAACCTCCATACTGTTCTCCATAGTGGCTGTACCGATTTACATTCCCACCAACAGTGCAAGAGGCGTCCCTTTTCTCCATACCCTCTCCAGCATTTGTTCTTTGTAGATTTTCTGATGATGGCCATTCTAACTGGTGTGAGGTGATACCTCATTGTAGTTTTGATTTGCATTCCTCTAATAATTAGTGATGTTGAGCAGCTTTTCATGTGCCTCTTGGCCATCTGCATGGGGTATTTGTGGGGCCATCTTCTTTGGAGAAATGTCTATTTAGGTCTTCTGCCCATTTTTGGATGGGGTTTTGTTTTTGATATTGAGCTGCATGTGCTGTTTATATATTTTGAAGATTAATCCTTTGTCCGTTGATTGGTTTGCAAATACTTTCTCCCATTCTGAGTGTTGTCTTTTCATCTTGTTTATAGTTTCCTTTGCTGTGCAAAAGCTTTTAAGTTTCATTAGGTCCCATTTGTTTAATTTTGTTTTTATTTCCATTACCCTAGGAGGTGGGTCAAAAAAGATCTTGCTGTGATTTATGTCAAAGAGTGTTCTTCCTATGTTTTCCTCTAAGAGTTTTATAGTGTCTGGTCTTACATTTACATCTTTAATACATTTTGAGTTTATTTTTGTGTATGGTGTTAGGGAATGTTCTAATTTCATTCTTTTGCATGTAGCTGTCTGGTTTTCCCAGCACCATGTATTGAAGAGATTGTCTTTTCTCCACTGTATATCCTTACCTCCTTTGTCATAGATTAGTTGACCATAGGTGTGTGAGTTTATCTCTGGGCTTTCTATCCTTTTCCATTGATCTATATTTCTGTTTTTGTGCCAGTACCATACTTTCTTGATGACTGTAGCTTTGTAGTATAGTCTGAAGTCAGGGAGTCTGATTCCTCCAGCTCCATTTTTTTCCTCAAGATTGCTTTGGCTACTCGGGGTCTTTTGTGTCTTCATACAAATTTTAAGATTTTTTATTCTAGTTCTGTAAAAAATGCCATTGGTAATTTGATAGGGATTGCATTGAATCTGTAGATTGCTTTGGGTAGTATAGTCATTTTCACAATACTGATTCTTCCAATCTAAGAACATAGTATATCTCTCCATCTGTTTGTGTCATCTTTGATTTCTTTCATCAGTGTCTTTTAGTTTTCTGAGTACAGGTCTTTTACCTCCTTAGGTAGGTTTATTCCTAGGTATTTTATTCTTTTTGTTGCAATGGTGAATGGGATTGTTTCCTTAATTTCTCTTTCTGATCTTTCGTTGTTAGTGTATAGGAATGCAAGAGATTTCTGTGCCTTAATTTTGTATCCTGCAACTTTACCAAATTCATTGATTACCTCAAGTAGTTTTCTGGTGGCATCTTTAGGATTATCTATGTGTAGTATCATGCCATCTGTAAACAGTGACAGTTTTACTTCTTCTTTTCCAATTTGTATTCTTTTATTTCTTTTACTTCTCTGATGCCATGGCTAGGACTTCCAGAACTATGTTGAATAATAGTGATGAGAGTGGTCATCCTTGTCTTGTTCCTGATCTTAGAGGAAATGCTTTCAGTTTTTCACCATTAAGAATGATGTTTGCTGTGGGTTTGTCATATATGGCCTTTATTATGTTGAGTTATGCCCACTTTCTGGAGAGTTTTTATCATAAATGGGTGTTGAATTTTGTCAAAAGCTTTTTCTGCATCTATTGAGATGGTTTTTAATTCTTCAATTTGTTAATATCATGTATCACATTGATTGATTTGCATATATTGAAGAATCCTTGCATCCCTGGGATAAATCCCACTTGATCATGGTGTATGATCCTTTTAGTGTGTTGTTGGATTCTGATTGCTAGTATTTTATTGAGGATATTTGCATCTATATTCATCAGTGATATTGGTTTATAATTTTCTTTTTTTGTAGTATCTTTGTCTTGTTTTGCTATCAGGGTGGTGGTGGCCTCATAGAATGAGTTTGGGAGTGTTTCTTCCTCTGCAATTTTTGGGAAGAGTTTGAGAAGGATGGGCGTTAGCTCTTCTCTAAATATTTGATAGAATTCACCTGTAAAGCCATCTGGTCCTGGACTTTTGTTTGTTGGAAGATTTTTAATCACAGTTTCAATTTCATTACTTGTGATTGGTCTGTTCATATTTTCTATTTCTTACTGGTTCATCTTGGAAGGTTCTACCTTTCTAAGAATTTGTCCGTTTCTTCCAGGTTGTCCATTTGATTGGCATAGAGTTCATTGTAGTTATCTCTTAGGATGCTTTATATTTCTGTGGTGTCTGTTGTGACTTCTCCTTTTTCATTTCTAAATTTCTTGATTTGAATCCTCTCCCTCTTTTTCTTGATGAATCTGGCCAAAGGTTTATCAATTTTGTGTATCTTCTCAAAGAACAAGCTTTTAGTTTTATTGATCTTTGCCATTGTTTTCTTTGTTTCTATTTCATTTATTTCTCCTTGGATCTTTATGATTTCTTTCCTTCTACTACCTTTGGGTTTTGTTTGTTCTTCTTTCTCTAGTTCCTTTAGGTGTAAGGTTAGGTTGTTTATTTGAGAATTTTTTTGTTTCTTGAAGTAGGATTGTATTGTTATAAATTCCCCTCTTAGAACTGTTTTTGCTGCATCCCATAGGTTTTGGATTGTCATGTTTTCATTGTCATTTGTCTCTAGATATTTTTTCATTTCCTCTTTGATTTCTTCAGTGATCTCTTGGTTATTTAGTAACATATTGTTTAGCCTCCATGTGTTTGTGTTTTTTACGTTTTTTTCCCTGTAATTCATTTCTAATCTCATGGTGCTGTGGTCAGAAAAGATGCTTGATATGATTTCAATTTTCTTAAATTTCCCGAGGGTTGATTTGTGACCCAAGATGTGATCTATCCTGGAGAATGTTCCGTGCGTACTTGAGAAGAAAGTGTAATCTGCTGTTTTTGGATGGAATGTCTTATAAATATCAATTAAATCTATCTGGTCTATTGTGTCATTTAAAGCTTCTGTTTCCTTATTAATTTTCTGTCTGGATGGTCTGTCCATTGGTGTAAGTGAGGTGTTAAAGTCCCCCATTATTATTGTGTTACTGTCGATTTCCTCTTTTATAGCTGTTAGCAGTTGCCTTATGTATTGAGGTGCTCCTATGTTGGGTGCATATATATTTATAATTGTTATATCTTCTTCTTGGATTGATCCCTTGATCATTATGTAGTGTCCTTCCTTGTCTCTTGTAACATTCTTTATTTTAAAGTCTATTTTATCTGATATGAGTATAGCTACCCCAGCTTTCTTTTAATTTCCATTTGCATGGAATATCTTTTTCCATCCCCTCACTTTCAGTCTGTATGTGTCCCTAGGTCTGAAGTGGGTCTCTTGTAGGCAGCATATATATGGGTCTTGTTTTTGCATCCATTCAGTGAGCCTGTGTCTTTTGGTTGAAGCATTTAATCCATTCGTATTTAAAGTAATTATCGATATGTATGCTTCTATTACCATTTTCTTAATTGTTTTGGGTTTCTTTGTGTAGGTCCTTTTCTTCTCTTGTGTTTCCCACTTAGAGAATTTCCTTTAGCATTTGTTGTAGAGCTGGTTTGGTGGTGCTGAATTCTTTTAGCTTTTGCTTGTCTGTAAGGTTTTAATTTCTCTGTCGAATCTGAATGAGATCCTTGCTGGGTAGAGTAATCTTGGTTGTAGGTTTTTCCCTTTCATCACTTTAAGTATATCATGCCACTCCCTTCTGGCTTGTAGAGTTTCTGCTGAGAAATCAGCTGTTAACCTTATGGCAGTTCCCTTGTATGTTATTTGTCGTTTTTACCTTGTCGCTTCAGAAAATTTTTCTTTGTCTTTAATTTTTGTCAGTTTGATTACTATGTGTCTTGGCATGTTTCTCCTCGGGTTTATCCTGCCTGGGACTCTCTGCACTTCCTGGACTTGGGTTGCTATTTCCTTTCCCATATTAGGGAATTTTCGAGTATAATCTCTTCAATATTTTCTCAGGTCCTTTCTCTCTCTCTTCTCCTTCTGGGACCCCTATAATGCGAATGTTGGTGTGTTTAATGTTGTCTCAGAGGTCTCTTAGGCTGTCTTCATTTCTTTTCATTCTTTTTTCTTTATTTTTTTCTATAGCAGTGAATTCTACCATTCTGTCTTCCAGGTCACTTATCTGTTCTTCTGCCTCAGTTATTCTGCTATTGATTCCTTCTAGTGTCGTTTTCATTTAAGTTATTGTATTGTTCATCTCTGTTTGTTTGTTCTTTAATTCTTCTAGGTCTTTGTTCAACATTTCTTGCATCTTCTCGATCTTTGCCTCCATTCTTTTTCCGAGGTCCTGGATCATCTTCACTATCATTATTCTGAATTCTTTTTCTGGAAGGTTGCCTATCTCCACTTCATTTAGTTGTTTTCCTGGGGTTTTATCTTGTTCCTTCATCTGGTACATAGTCCTCTGCCTTTTCATTCTGTCTATCTTTCTGTGAATGTGGTTTTCCTACCACAGGCTGCAGGATTGTAGTTCTTCTTGCTTCTGCTGTCTGCCCTCTGGTTGATGAGGCTATCTAAGAGGCTTGTGCAAGCTTCCTGATGGGATGGACTGGTGGTGGGTAGAGCTGGGTGTTGCTCTGGTGGGCAGAGCTCAGTAAAACTTTAATCTGCTTGTCTGCTGTTGGGTGGGGCTGAGTTCCATCCCTGTTGGTTGTTTGTCCTGAGGTGACCCAGCACTGGAGGCTACAGGCTCTTTGGTGGGGCTAATGGTGGACTCTGGGAGGGCTTATGCCAAGGAGTACTTCCCAGAACTTCTGCTGTCAGTGTCCTTGTCCCCTCAGTGAGCCACAGCCACCCCCTGCCTCTGCAGGAGACCCTCCAACACTAGCAGGTTTGTCTGGTTCAGTCTCCTATGGGGTCACTGCTCCTTCCCCTGTGTCCTGATGTGCACACTACTTTGTGTGTTACCTCCAAGAGTGGAGTCTCTGTTTCCCTCAGTCCTGTCAAAGTCCTGCAATCAAATCCCGCTAGCCTTCAAAGTCTGATTCTCTGGGAGTTCCCCCTCCCATTGTCGGACCCCCAGGTGGGAAGCCTGACATGGGGCTCAGAACCTTCACTCCAGTGGATGGACTTTTGTGGTATAAGTGTTCTCCAGTTTGTGAGTCACCCACCCAGCAGTTATGTGATTTGATTTTATTGTGATTTCGCCCCTCCTACCATCTCACTGTGGCTTCTCCTTTGTCTTTGGATGTGGGGTATATTTTTTGGTGGGTTCCAGTGTGTTCCTGTCGATGATTGTTCGGCAGTTAGTTGTGATTCCAGTGCTCTAGCAAGAGGGAGTCCACAGTTCTCCTTTTGAAGTTGTGGGTGATGTCCACTGTGTAAACCCAAGATTTTCCCGCTGATCCCTTTGGGGCCCCATTGAGAGGAGCCAGTGAAAGTAGGAGTTGAGTGAACATGGTTCCTTAGCTGTCAGGACTGGAGATATCTATATGACCAGACCAGCCCCTGCAGAATCCACAGACCCTGAGGACACCCTCTTGGGAGGGTCTTGCCCAGCAGTGCTAGAATTACTACATTCCAGAGAAAAGCACTTTCACCATAGAAATGGGCATAGGGTCAGGAAAGCCATGGACCTTCTAAAGCCTACATGTAATGGTAACGTCATATGGTCACACCCTGGGGTCAAGCAGTATCCCTGTCCGTAGCCTATTTGTGAAGGGTTTATGGCAATATGAGAAACAGCCTATCTCTTAAATATCTTTGCTATACCTCCCCACCTGAAATTCTCCCTGAATAGGATGCCTTCCCATCCCCACTTCTTTGTACAATCTTCCCCAGTTTCTACCCATCTTTATACATCATATTATTTAAGCAAGTCAAAGCAAACCTTCTTACAAACCGTTTTCTTCTGGAGCCTTTTATTTGCAACTCCAAAATCTGCCACCAGGTGGCGGTGGCACGTCACGTTTTGCAATTCCGGTTCCCAATGGAACAGAAACCTGCCAAGTGTCGGGCACTGCGCCGGGAGTGATCCCTGCATGATCTCCCTTTATTCTACAAGGACCCAAGATATTACCATCCCCATGTTACAGATGAGGAGACTGAAATTCTGAGAGGCTGACTAACCGGCCCAAGATCACACCACTCATTGGAGGCAGACCTGGAGTGTTGAACCCCAGTCTGGATGCCTTCCAGCCCACAGGGTGTGCACTGAGCTTTGCTGTCAGGGCGGAGCTTCCTGAACAGCCTCCTTACTATGTGCCTGCCGCCTTTTCTTCTAATTTTACATGCCGCACGGTTTGCCCACCAATCAAGGCCGCATCTTGTTTGGCTCTCACCTGGGGACTAGATTGCCGGTTTCCACGTTCTGAACCTCCTGACCTTTCGAGCTAAGTAAGACTCACAGAGTGGGTTCAGCGCATTTTGAGGGCTCGCCTGAGCTCTCAGCGTGGGGGTGGGGTGATTACTGAACTTTACCTGTAGGGGAGGGGGGCTGCCAGACATCCCCATCATGAGGAGGAGATGAGCAAGGCTGTGCCTGAGGGTTAGCCCGCCAGGGCAGCCTAAAGCAGCTGCGGTCCAGGCCCAAAGGGTGATGCAAAGACCCCCCCCCCCACACACACACACACCGGGATCCCCATCTTCCCTTGGGTGCCCACAGCTCTTATGAGCTGTGTGAGTCACGCTTGCTTAAGGAAGTGTCTCCGGAGAGGGGTGAAGGAGGGAGAGAGAAAGTCTGGGGCCAAAGAGGTGTTGAGAGAAGGGCAGGTGAAGTAAGCAAGGAGGAGAGATCAGAGAGTGCTTGTCAAGGCTCTCGGTGTTCCTGGGGCACCGCCAACGGGAGGTGATTACATCAGCCGGAGGCAGGGCAGTGGGAGCAGCTGTGAGGAGAGGGCGCTGGGGAAAGAAGAGCCCGGGATGTGTGGGAAAGTGGCAGAGATTCCAGTCGGCGTCCTGGGCATGAAGAACACGGCGAGTGGGACCTCTTCCCGTTCCTGTCCCTATGATCCTCTCGGGCCCAGAGGCTTCTTTCTGGGTTCTGGGTACCGTTCCTGCCCAGACGATCCTAAACAAGCATCACTTGTTCTAATCTCCCATCTCCCCAGAGGAGGGGCAGAGAGGCAGCTAGCTTGATGGGGGCCCCTGTAAGGCAGGTGCACGAAGTTTTTCACTGAGTATCTGGATGATCACAAAAGCCGAGGAGCAAATAGAGGCCAGAGCCCAGTTCTGAGCAGAGCATGGAGATCCAGGAGGTGGAAGGGGGAGCTTACAGGCAGGCACACCGGACTGAAAGGACAAGAAGCGGAAAAGGGGTCAGAGGATGGGGCCAGGAGTCCACAGCCAAGGAGGCAGGAGCAGGACACTGGCGGGAAACAGGGAGGGTCCAGCCCTCCCTCCAGCAGGTGCTGTTGGTCTCACCTCCTTTTAACGTGGCTCACGGGGCCTGTTGCCGGGGAGGCTCAGCCAAGTGTGAGAGGCAGGTGGGACCCCATGAACGGAAAACGAGGCTCTGGGGGTCAGCCTCTGACAGTGGCCTCCAATCCTCAGAAAAATCCCCCGAATCCAGCCCCCCCAATTGTACCTGAGAAACCCCGCACCTCATGATGTACCTCCGTTAAAAGTGGCCCATGATATAGGACAGCAATACCAGAACATGCTGCTGCGCTAGGGAAATCTCAAGAAGCCACCGGGCTTCTGCAGTGGCCGGAACGGGATTTAGCTTGAACTAGATGATGGCGCAGGGAGCGATTTCTTATGAACCTTTTGAAGTAACTGAATGGGAAACAAGAGGAGGAGGACCTGGGTGAGTCTGGGAACCTCAGGAAACATCTTTAGGATACTTTTGTAGGAATTCTCTGGGATAGAGGTTCTGAGGAGGGGGGAGGAACGTTGCAGGGCATTTACAGAGTCCTCACCCGGTCAGGAAACCAAAGGCAAAGCACTGGAAAGGAAAAGAACACAAACACCAAACAGGACAGACAGACCCCGACTCACTCCCACCTTGTGCCATCAATACTGTCACCAAAAGAGACCCCCAGAACCCCTCGTGACTCCCCAGCCCTTTCGCAGTCAACAGCCCTGTTGCCAGAGAAAGAATACTTCGCCCCTCAAAGCAGAATCTCTGATGAGAAGCCGTACTGTCCGCGCGGCTGGCGTGAAAGCATCTCTTACATCATTTCAGTCCTACAGGAAGGGGAAAATCCCCAGCGTGCCCGCAGGCTCCGGAGTCCGGGTGTAGTTGACCCCTGCCTGCCTCCTGACAATTCACAAAGCCCTTTCACGTATGGAATCTCACTGGACCCTCACAACAGTCCCGAAAAGGGGACTTATCGTCCCTGTCTGATGACTGAGAAAACTGAGGCTGAGAGACAGAAAGTACCTCTCCCCAAGCCATGGAACCATGGGTAAGTGGGTCAGGAGTTGAGCCTTGAGCCAAATCTTTTAATCTTTTAATTCCAAATAAACTCCCCCCCCCACTTTTTTTTTTTTTTTTTTTTTTTACAATCAGGGGCAAATGATAAAAAAAAAAAAAAATCAATCTGGGGAGTTCCTAAAAAGCTACATTTTTCATTTTATAAGATTGTCCCGTATTCTGTGATTTTTTCCTTCCTGTATTTTTTGGCATTAAAATGTGTTTTCTTCATGAAATGATGCTAATTGTGGATGGAAGATTAACATTTTTTTTTGTCAGGTTTACTTAACCAGATTGAGAAAAATGACAACCCTATGTTAGCCCCCAAAATGTGCATTGGGGACCTTCCCTGGTGTTTGACATCGGAAAGCCCAGGAACCTGCAGCCTGCAGTGCGCTGTTCGCAGAGGGCTGCTCAGCCCGTTTACACTCCCTGGTAACCACTAGAGGGCAGGCGTGTTATGTTATGGCTGAGTATCCAGCCCCATGCCTGAGGAGTCTTCCCGGCCAAGGCCAAGAGTGGAAGCAACATCTTCTTATGAACGTAGGAAAGCTACAGAGACACCCCCCGCCCCCGCGCGACCCCACCCCAAATGTGACGGGCTTTGGAGTATCCCTGGCACCTGAATGCCTTAAAAACGTATTCCTCTCTCCAGAATGTATGGGTCTATATCGAATTAGCAGCAATTCTTCTTACTGCCAAGGGAAATTTCCAGGTCTAGTTTTACATTGTAACACTTTGGCAATCAAAGTTATTCAAAACTCTTTAAGCTCTGGGAAACCTTGAAATTGTGAAAGAAGTAATTTTTCTTAAATTTCAACAATCAAAGCAATATATTTTCATGAATCTCTGAAAGCATCACTCTGAAGGTGAAAATGGGGAGACATAGTTACCATTTTTGAACAATTGTGTCTATTCTCGGCTGTGTGATGCTTACTTGATTGGCTCTCGTTGACTGTATACAGTCTAAACAGCCCATGGAAGATGGTGGGTAAGCATCCCTCAGCAGGTCATCACGGGGCGGGCTTTGTCAAGCCTGGATTGGAAGACATTGGTCTGTCCACCAAATCCACATCCACTGTTGTTTGTAGAAGCTTATGGCAACTTCACTGATTATATCAACTTCCTCCCATTTTAAGTTGGAAAAGAGCTGATACATGTGGTAACATCACTTACAAGGGTAAATGTTATGCAGTCAATGACAAGAAAAACTGGCAAAATTGACATCCTTTTATGAAACAGAAGTTATCAAGATAACAACTGCTCAGGCACCCCCTCAAAAGCCACCAGCCAAGATCATTGCTCTCCCCTTCTTCTTTCTTGTGCCTGTAACTTCATCAGCAAGTTGGCCATGGTGCCCTCCTGACAACTTGTCTGGTCCTGAGAGTGGGCTGAATGTAAGGCTTTATCATCAGCCAGATTTATTTTGCCTTAAGCTTCTCACAGGCAAGGAAAAGAAACGCTCGGGCCATACTGCTTTCTGGCAAATAAGGAAGCAATGTCCACCAGAGGAGCCTTTCTGGACCCTGTGCTGTTTTTGTGTTTTTGTGATAATATGGCCCTGGAATGTTTAGTGACATCGCTGTGTCACCTACCAAACCACACAGAGCGTGTTACCAGCAAAAATGCAAGATTCTTTTTATAAATAATCTTCAGTTCGCTTTGTGTGAATATTTACATAGATCTGGGGTGGCTTCCTACCTTGGACGAGTGGAATTACATGTATTCTACATTCCACAGGACCTAGCCCTGTGCCTTATGCCAAACAGGTGCGTAAGAAATGTTGCACTGAATCCTGGATGGGTTTTAAGTCAGCACATTATAGAATGCCCCGTGGGGCAGACTCCCTAAGAGAATTTCTTGTCATGTTAGAGTTTGGATCTATAGGAAATACGGATGCAGTGTTCCTGAACCATGCCTTCCATCTAAGCACGCAAGAGGAGCTTTGAAGATGATCAGAGGAGATTCATATTGGTGAAGGAAATGAAATCATTTGAATTCCACTTGGCAGTTCCAGAAATGTCAGTTACTCCCAGAGTATATATAGCCCCGGAAGGTTCTAATCCTAACACACCCTAGAACAAGTTGATGGGTTCTGGCTTCAGGATGAATCCAGAGAAGCCAACAGAGCAACTCTAGCACTAAGCACATAAATATTTAATGTCGTGTGCCTATAAGATGCTGCACAAGTGGAAAAAGAATTTTCACTATTTTGATCAACCATTGCTGAAAACTGCGGCTAGTAGCCTGGAGGAGAAATAATAATTTCTTCATGGTTCACAGTTTACAAAATACTTTCACATACCATATCACATCGAATCCTTCTAACAACCAGGTGAAGTAGTTGTTATTTTCAGAGAAGGAACGCTTAGAAGTGTTGCAGTTTGCCCAGGCTGGGTGGGAAAATAGTGTCTCAAAACCAGGATATTTGACTCCCAGACTAGTTCTCTCCCACTTGGCATGGATTTAGATCATCTGACCCTATGAAACTTACTTAAATGAATCAAAAGGACAATCTGAGTGCAAACTCAATTTGGTTAAAAGGTATTATCTTACACGTTAGTAATTCCAGTGCATCGTGGGATTGTTTTGTAGCCTTTCTTGCCTTTTTAGGGAATTCTATCAAATTTTCAGAGTTCCTCATGAGAACTTTCAACCCTTTTCTTCTCTACTTATAATTCATTCCCAGTGAGTGATTCCTGATCTGCCTTATTTGTAGTTGCAAAATATTGGAGCAAACAAAACGTCCAGCCACAAAGGGTGTGTTAGATCAACCTCAATAACTTGGCTTCTCTGCTAGAGTATAGGGAATTCTCTCTCTGTTCACTCAGCTGTGATGTTCTGGAATGTGAGTTCCAAAGCCCACTGGTCTCAGGAACCCCTGCTCTCTCAGGCTCTGGCGTTCAGGGGTCACGTGACCACAGGAGTGCCAGACTCTCTGCTCAGAACTGCCCCTCCTCACTGCTGGATGGGGGGAAGCCACTGGTAACATGTGTCACTAACACCAAATATTAAGTGCCACACGGTGATGGGCTAATAAAACATTAAATTGTAAAACAATAAAAACATCCACCCCTTCCCTTTACTAACTTCAGCTGTAGACCAAAGCGATCTTTTTTATCCTAAGCAAGATTTCATACACTTTTTCTCCTCTCCTCTCCTATCCCCATCCTATTGCATCTGTGTGTTGCACACACACACACACACACACACACATACACACTCATTTCTGAGGCCCAGTCCTCACATGACCAGAAAGATCTAAAATGAAAAAAGGTGGGGGAGGGATTGTGGAGGAAAAGAAACAAGCCAGCTAGATGGACGGGCCTCCAAATCTCAGGGGGACTGGCTAATGTTACTGTAGCTTAGAGACAGCCTAGTCATTTAATGAAACACAGAGAAGAGAGAGATTCATTTGCTATTCTAAAAAGCCACAAGTCAGTAAATGCAAATGTGCCCTATTGGAGAAAACCAAATTAAAGGAACTGCTGGGAATTCTCTGCATAGTTAAGCAGAACAATTTTCCCCCTTTAAGGCCATGTTTACCCTTCAGAAATCACATACCCTAAAGCACAGAAACCTAGACATGCATCATTTTCAGGAAGGATATGTTGCATTAGCCCTGCCCTGTCCTTCAAAGGCAGAAACACAAAATCCATCATTGCCCTGAATGGCTTCTACAGTGCTGCAGCTGCAAAGAGAGAGAACTCCAGGGCTCACATCTAACTCTGCTTCCAGGTGACCAGTGTCTGGGTGGTCAGAGACTTGGCCTTCCTCAGCCACAGCTACATTCCAGCATGAAGACAGTTGGAGAGACTGTAGATCAGAGAAGGGCCCTCCAAAGCCAGAGACAGGTAACAGGCAAATCAATGGGGATGTGGAGAGCTCATGCCCCAGTTCCTGAAATTTGTCACTGGGTCAGTTGCAGCGAGTAGTTCAAGATGTATATTTTTTGCTTAAATTGCTAAGGAAATTTTTTCCAATTGTTCTGTCTCTGTCTCCAACCAGCCCCTGTTGGTTTTAGGTTATAGAAGTGCACTCAGCCTAGCCCAAGCTAAAAGGGGATTGGTGTGAGGATTCTGAGATTTTATAAGGAAAAACAAAACAAAACCAGAGCGAGCAGGGGTGTATCTGCCTCTCTCTGGGTCTCTGTCTCTGTCTCTCCACAACTGGGTCTATGTCACTGTTCTTGTGGGAGTCTCTCCTCTTGCTTTCTCTTCTCTGGCAAGAGACTCGTTCCCACAACTCCCGGAGGATTTGTTTTCAGTGCAGGCAACCAGCAGAGACTGACACCATCTCTGATTCTCAGTTCCAGATTCCTAGAAAACAGAAACTCGTGAACAACAAACAAAAAAATTACCACCAGCCTTTATGGAGTTATAATTTAGTAGAGAGGAAAAGATACTACCAAAATTGGCACATAAATTTATAAATTACAAAATGAGAGGAAGTAGTATGCAGACGTACAGACTGCTATGGTAGAGAAGAATGGTTGAGGGGTGTGTTATAGACTGAATGTTTGGGTCCACCCCCCAAATTCATATCTTGAAACCTAGCCCCCAGTGTGATGGTATTAGGAGGGGCCTTTGGGACGTGCTTAGGTCACGAGGGTGGTGCCCTCATGAATGGGATTAGTGCCCTTATAAAAGAGACCCCAGAGAGCTCCCTCACCCCTTCCACTGTGTGAGGACATGGTGAGAAGGTGGCCATCTATGAACCAGGAAGAGGGTCTTCACCAGACACAGAATCTGCCAGCTTGATCTTGGACTTCCTGGCCTCCAGAGCTGTGAGAAATACATTTCTGGTCTAAATAAGCCACCCTGTCTATGGCATTCTGTTATAGCAGCCTCAACAGACCAAGACTGGGGTGTTATATAAATTGGTGGTTCAAAGTGCTATCCTGAGGGAGTGACATTTAAGCTGAACTCTGAACAAGAAGTAGAAATTAGTCATTCAAAGGGAAGGGAAAGAATATTCCAGGCCAAGGAACCACACGAATGAAACCCCACAGCAGGGCAGAGCTGAGTTTATTTGAGAACCTTACATGCCAATGTGGCCAGAGGCTGAATTGGGCTGAGTCTCAGGACTCAGCTAGATCTCACAGGTGTGAGCTAGATCTCACAGCCAGGTTGAAGTATTTTACTGGCAGTGCAATAGGGCACAATGACAGAGTTTTAAGCAGATGCATCATTTTTTGGTTTAGTTTGAAAGATCATTCTGGTGGCAGCATGAACTGGTTACTGGGAAGGAACAGTGGAAACAGGGAAGTCAGTTAGGAGCAACTGAGGGTCCAGAGGAGAAATGTGCTGGCTTCTTAATCCAAGGTTATAACAACAGAGATGAAGAGAAGAGAAGGAAAGGATTCAAGATAAATTTGGGAGACAGACATAACGGGTGTTGGGATGTATTTTATTGGGAAGAGGGGTGGTGAGATAAAGGGTAGAACCGAGAATGCTCCCCAGATTTCTGGTCTGAGCAACTGGGTGGGGGCAGGTGCCAGTACCGAGACCAGAGCCCTGGAGCAGGAGCAGATGGGGCAGGAGGGGAAAACTGCTCTGCTTCGGACACGTGAAGCATCAGCTGCCTCTGAGACGTCAGAGTTGAAGAGCAGGTCATTGTACATATGAATCTAGTGCTTAGAGAGGGCTCTGGCCAAGATGGATAAATTTTAGAGCCATCAGGATAAAGAGGGTTTTAAAATCACAGCAGTGGGTGAGTTCACCCAAGGAGAAAATACAAAGCGAGTGAGAACATGGCCCAGGGCTGAGAGTGAACAACTCTAACATCTAGAGCTTAGGTAGGGGAAAATCAGCTAGGAAGTCTGAGAGGCAATGGCTGGAGAGTAATGAAGAAAACCAGACAAGTGAGCTGTCACAGAGCAAGGAAAGGGCAGGAGTTAAAAGCTAGAACAACAGCTGCTGATATAGTCACCTAAACCAACACCAGTGCAAGGCCTATGCATGGGGGTGGTGCTGCCAGTGCCCCAGAATTTGTCTATTACACATAGCTAACCATGGCACTATCCATATTTTCCTCCCAGCCCCTTCCTGCTTTACGGCTATTCTAGGTAAACTTTTAACTGTAAACATCCAGTCATCCATCTGCCTACCTATCCATCCATGCATGCATCCATCCATCCATCCACCACCCACCCAACCACCTATCCCTCCATCCACTTACCCATCCATCCATCCATCCATCCACCTATCCGTCCATCCACTTATTCATCCATCCATCCATCCATCCACCTATCCCTCCATCCACTTATTCATCCATCCATCCACCTATCCCTCCATCCACTTATTCATCCATCTATCCATCCATCCCTCAGCTCCTCCTTCCATCCAAGTCCCGGACTTCCCACTAAGGTGCAGGTCACACAAGGGTCTACAAGGAGAAGCCCTCAGTCCCCTTTCTTTTCATTTTTCCTTTTCCTTTTCTACTAGTTTTTGCTTTCTGCCTCTGAAGGAATTGTGCAATATTTGCCTCACCTTCACACCATGATATCCATCCTGGTGTTTGGTCTTGGTAAAGCACCTCGGATCCCAGTTTAATTATTGAGTTGAGTTCGCAGTAGTAACCACAGCAATAATAGGAACACCATGATTGAACAATCTTCCTCTTAATGAAGAGAAGGAGTATTTCTAGCTTCCAAATTATGCACACTGTGTTTTCACACAGCCTAGATTGCCTCCAACCAATTTAAGGCTCCTCACCCTCAGTTCACTCAGTTTCTTTCAACATTTGCATTTTCTTTCAGCCTGTCAGCATGAAACACTCTTCTGTAGCGATGCCTTAAAGGTCAGCGTAGTACCTTCACAGAGACTGATGAGTCTCTTTCCTGTTGTGCTACACATGATAGCAAGCCTCCTTCTCCCCTTGCAGCAGACACCATCCTGGCTTAGCCGGCATCCCTGCCCGCGGTCAACGTCTTCCCTAATTCCTGCCACCACTAGAACCACAGGTTCTCCCTTTCCCAGGAGGTCCCTTCCTCTTTCTACCACCTGGACTTGCCTTTTTTATAGATCATTCATCCATCCAGCTTTGGAATGAGGGCAGAATTCAGTTGAACTTCCCCACATAGACGCACAGATTCCTTAAGGACCCTCCGTGACACAGGTTATAAACTAAGACCCTAAAATTTGAGGATTACTTCCTCAAACCTTCTACTGCATCAGAATTTACCTATTGCCACTTTCTTCTTTCCCTAGACTATTTCAAAGCAACTTACAAACGGTTCTTTCACTCTGCACCAGCTATAGCCCTGGGACTCTCTCTGCTGCATTCCAATTATGCAAAGTCCAGCCCAGATGTTCACACACTGAGGCCATCCTTTGTCTTTCTTTAGGGCAACGCATCACATAACGGTCAGCTTTTTTACACTCTCTTTTCCCTAAACTCTGAGCCAACTCCATCAGCGGGTTGCCTCACACACATTTTGGAAGTATATAGGGGTATATATCCTTAGAAAAATAGACCCCCTCAGCTTGTGTTTGCTGCAGCAGGTGATGAATTAGGGGGATTAAATCTCTGCAAGCGAGAGTTGTTAACACTGCAATGGCTCTACCAAAAAGAGGTTTCTGAGTGTCTTTCCCTGGGGGTCTTTCAAAATAAAATGAACCTGCCTTAGATGATTTAGGGGGACAGATTAGATAACTTTTCAAAATTCCTTCCCGTCCTGAGTTTCTACTATTTGTTTCTCCCCAACTCTGTCCTCTGATTTCAGAAGTTATGCCCTGATGGACTGCACCCATCCCCCTACCTGTGTTCTCTGTTGCCCCGATTTTATTGATGGGGTGAGGTGGACATCCTTGTAAATCCATCAGAAACATATCTTGAAGCATACTCTGGGGTCCATATTAAATCTAAGAAACTTATATCCCTTTTATTTCTGTCCCTGAACAACAGTTAAGCATCTATTCCCATGCTTGACCATATCTTGGATTTGCTGATTTGCTGATTTTCCTTGCCCGTTCATCATTCCAAATTTTGAGTGAATGGGCACTTCTGAAAGTCATTGAAGGTCTCCTGAGATAGTTAAGCCATGGAATGCTTTGCTTGAGAGGGTAACTATGAACTGAGAAGCATATTCCTGTGAAGGCTTCTAAATTTAAAAGCCAAAGAGGATTGACTCTCGCCATCTTGCTCAGCACAGGTGCATTGTGTGGATTAACTGGGTTCGTGCTACTCCAGCAATTCACTTGTGCGATGTCCAGAGACATAGCCCAGTGTTGGTGGTGCAGTGGTGAACACAGCTGCCTTCCCAAGACATAGCATCTTCTATAACAGAGGAAGAACAGAGTGCGGGGAGAGGGAGAACACATGGACTCTGGAGCCAGATACTCCTGCATTTCTACCGCTTCTACCTTCCTTCACCGCTTCACATCTGTGTGACTTTACTAAATTTGCCGGCGCCTTCATCTTGGGTTTTCCAGCCTCCATAACAGTGAGAAATAAATGTTTGTTGTTTAATTTTTTTAAATATTTAAACCCTGCTAAGGCTTGGTTTCTTCCTCTGTGAAATGGGGATAAATGTAAGAATGCTGTAAGGGTTAGGTGAGCAAATGAACATGAAGTGTTCAACCACTGTCACCAGCGTCCAGGGCACATTAAACATGTCAGGATTACTCCTGTCCCCTGAATTTAGCTGGGTTGTTTTGTTTAAGGCATGTCTCAGTGCAGGGCTGCATGCGAAAGAAATACCAATTCCGTCACAGAAAACTGTGGAAGGTAATATATGCCTTTCCTGAAAGTGTCTTAAGGAGGCAGAGAAAGAATTGCTTTTTCTTTTTAATTTTTTTAAACTTTTTATACAGCAGGTTCTTATTAGTCATCAATTTTATACACATCAGTGTATACATGTCAATCCCAATCGCCCAATTCAGCACACCACCATCCCCACCCCCCACCCCCGCAGTTTTCCCCCCTTGGTGTCCATATGCTTGTTCTCTACATCTGTGTCTCAACTTCTGCCTTGCAACTCGGTTCATCTGTACCATTTTTCTGGGTTCCACATACATGCATTAATATATGATATTTGTTTTTCTCTTTCTGACTTACTTCACTCTGTATGACAGTCTCTAGATCCATCCACGTCTCAACAAATGACTCAATTTCGTTCCTTTTTATGGCTGAGTAATATTCCATTGTATATATGTACCACATCTTCTTTATCCATTCGTCAGTCGATGGGCATTTAGGTTGCTTCCATGACTTGGCTATTGTAAATAGTGCTGCAATGAACATTGGGGTGCATGTGTCTTTTTGAATTATGCTTTTCTCTGGGTATATGCCAAGTAGTGGGATTGCTGGATCATATGGTAATTCTATTTTTAGTTTTTTAAAGAACCTCCATACTGTTCTCCATAGTGGCTGTATCAATTTACATTCCCACCAACAGTGCAAGAGGTTCCCTTTTCTCCACACCCTTTCCAACATTTGTTGTTTGTAGATTTTCTGATGATGCCCATTCTAACTGATGTGAGGTGATACCTCCTTGTAGTTTTGATTTGCTTTTCTCTAATAATTAGTGATGTTGAGCAGCTTTTCATGTGCTTCTTGGCCATCTGTATGTCTTCTTTGGAGAAATGTCTATTTAGGTCTTCTGCCCAGTTTTGGATTGGGTTGTTTGTTTCTTTAATATTGAGCTGCATGAGCTGTTTATATATTTTGGAGAGTAATCCTTTGTCCGTTGATTCATTTGCAAATATTTTTTCCCATTCTGAGGGTTGTCTTTTCATCTTGTTTATGGTTTCCTTAGCTGTGCAAAAGCTTTGAAGTTTCATTAGGTCCCATTTGTTTATTTTTGTTTTTATTTCCATTACTCTAGGAGGTGGATCAAAAAAGATCTTGCTGTGATTTATGTCAAAGAGTGTTCTTCCTATGTTTTCCTCTAAGAGTTTTATAGTGTCCGGTCTTACATTTAGTTCTCGAATTCATTTTGAGTTTATTTTTGTGTATGGTGTTAGGGAGTATTCTAATTTCATTCTTTTACATGTAGCTGTCCAGTTTTCCCAGCACCACTTATTGAAGAGGCTGTCTTTTCTCCATTGTTTATTCTTGCTTCCTTTATCAAAAATGAGGTGACCATATGTGCGTGGGTTTCTCTCTGGGCTTTCTCTCCTGTTCCATTGATCTATACTTCTGCTTTTGTGGCAGTACCATACTGTCTTGATTACTGTAGCTTCGTAGTATAGTTTGAAGTCAGGGAGCCTGATTCCTCCAGCTCCGTTTTTTGTTCTCAAGATTGCTTTGGCTATTCGGGGTCTTTTGTGTTTCCATACAAGTTGTGAAATTTTTTGTTCTAGTTCTGTGAAAAATGCCATTGGTAGTTTGATAGGGATTGGATTGAAGCTGTAGATTGCTTTGGGTAGTATAGTCATTTTCACAATGTTGATTCTTCCAATCCAAGAACATGGTATATCTCTCCATCTGTTTGTGTCATCTTTAATTTCTTTCATCAGTGTCTTATAATTTTCTGCATACAGGTCTTTTGTCTCCTTAGGTAGGTTTATTCCTAGGTATTTTATTCTTTTTGCTGCAATGGTAAATGGGAGTGTTTCCTTAATTTTTCTTTCAGATTTTTCATCATTAGTGTATAGGAATGTGAGAGATTTCTGTGCCTTAATTTTGTATCCTGCAACTTTACCAAATTCATTGATTAGCTCTAGTAGTTTTCTGGTGACATCTTTAGGATTCTCCATGTATAGTATCATGTCATCTGCAAACAGTGACAGTTTTACTTCTTCTTTTCCAATTTGTATTCCTTTTATTTCTTTTTCTTCTCTGATTGCCATGGCAAGGACCTCCAAGACTATGTTGAATTATAGTGGTGAGAGTGGACATCCTTGTCTCGTTCCTGATCTTAGAGGAAATGCTTTCAGTTTTTCACCATTGAGAATGATGTCTGCTGTGGGTTTGTCATATATGGCCTTTATTATGTTGAGGTAGGTTCCCTCTATGCCCACTTTCTGGAGAGTTTTTATCATAAATGGGTGTTGAATTTTGTCAACAGATGCTTCTTCTGCATCTATTGTGATGATCATATGGTTTTTATTCTTCAATTTGTTTTTTTTTTCAATTTGTTAATATGGTGTATCACATTGATTGATTTGCGTATATTGAAGAATCCTTGCATCCCTGGGATAAATCCCACTTGATCGTGGTGTATGATCCTTTTAATGTGTTTTTGGATTCTGTTTGCTGGTATTTTGTTGAGGATTTTTACATCTATATTCATCAGTGATATTGGTCTGTAATTTTCTTTTTTTGTAGTATCTTTGTCTGGTTTTGGTATCAGGGTGGTGGTGGCCTCATAGAATGAGTTTGGGAGTGTTCCTTCCTCTGAAATTTTTTGGAAGAGTTTGAGAAGGATGCATGTTAGTTCTTCTCTAAATGTTTGATAGAATTCACCTGTGAAGCCATCTGGTCCTGGACTTTTGTTTGTTGGAAGATTTTTAATCACAGTTTCAATTTCATTACTTGTGATTGGTCTGTTCATATCTTCTATTTCTTCCTGGTTCAGTCTTGGGAGGTTATACCTTTCTAAGAATTTGTCCATTTCTTCCAGGTTGTCCATTTTATTGGCATAGAGTTGCTTGTAGTAGTCTCTTAGGATGCTTTGTATTTCTGTGGTGTCTGTTGTAACTTCTCCTTTTTCATTTCTAATTTTATTGATTTGAGTCCTCTCCCTCTTTTTCTTGATGAGTCTGGCTAATAGTTTATCAATTTTGTTTATCTTCTCAAAGAACCAGGGTTTAGTTTTATTGATCTTTGCTATTGTTTTCTTTGTTGCGATTTCATTTATTTCTGTTCTGATCTTTATGATTTCTTTCCTTCTGCTAACTTTGGGTTTTGTTTGTTCTTCTTTCTCTAGTTCCTTTAGGCGTAAAGTTAAGTTGTTTATTTGTGAATTTTCTTGTTTCTTGAAGTAGGATTGTATTATTATAAATTCCCCTCTTAGAACTGCTTTTGCTGCATCCCACAGGTTTTGGATCGTCGTGGTTTCATTGTCATTTGTCTCTAGGTATTTTTTGATTTCCTCTTTGATTTCTTCAGTGATCTCTTGGTTATTTAGTAACGTATTGTTTAGCCTCCATGTGTTTGTGTTTTTTCCGTTTTTTTCCCTGTAATTGATTTCTAATCACATAGCGTTGTGGTCAGAAAAGTTGCTTGATATGATTTCAATTTTCTTAAATTTCCCGAGGCTTCATTTATGACCCAAGATGTGATCTATCCTGGAGAATGTTCCGTGCCCACTTGAGAAGAAAGTGTAATCTGCTGTTTTTGGTTGCAATGTCCTATAGATATCAATTAAATCTATCTGGTCTATTGTGTCATTTAAAGCTTCTGTTTCCTTATTTATTTTCATTTTGGATGATCTGTCCATTGGTGTAAGTGAGGTGTCAAAGTCCCCCATTATTATTGTGTTACTGTCGATTTCCTCTTTTATAGCTGTTAGCAGTTGCCTTATGTATTGAGGTGCTCCTATGTTGGGTGCATATATATTTATAATTGTTATATCTTCTTCTTGGATTGATCCCTTGATCATTATGTAGTGTCCTTCCTTGTCTCTTGTAACATTCTTTATTTTAAAGTCTATTTTATCTGATATGAGTATAGCTACTCCAGCTTTCTTTTGATTTCCATTTGCATGGAACATCTTTTTCCATCCCCTCACTTTCAATCTGTATGTGTCCCTAGGTCTGAAGTGGGTCTCTTGTAGACAGCATATATATGGGTCTTGTTTTTGTATCCATTCAGCAAGCCTCTGTCTTTTGGTTGGAGCATTAAATCCATTCACGTTTAAGGTAATTATTGATATGTATGTCCCCATTACCATTTTCTTAATTGTTTTGGGTTTGTTTTTGTAGGTCCTTTTCTTCTCTTGTGGTTCCCACTTAGAGAAGTTCCTTTAGCATTTGTTGTAGAGCTGGTTTGGTGGTGCTGAATTCTCTTAGCTTTTGCTTGTCTGTAAAGCTTTTGATTTCTCCCTCGAATCTGAATGAGATCCTTGCTGGGTAGAGTAATCTTGGTTGTAGGTTCTTCCCTTTCATCACTTTAAGTATATCATGCCACTCCCTTCTGGCTTGTAGAGTTTCTGCTGAGAAATCAGCTGTTAACCTTATGGGAGTTCCCTTGTATGTTATTTGTCATTTTTCCCTTGCTGCTTTCAATAATTTTTCTTTGTCTTTAATTTTTGCCAATTTGATTACTATGTGTCTCGGCATGTTTCTCCTTGGGTTTATCCTGTATGGGACTCGCTGCGCTTCCTGGACTTGGGTGGCTATTTCCTTTCCTATGTTAGGGACGTTTTCGACTATAATCTCTTCAAATATTTTCTCTGGTCATTTCTCTCTCTCTTCTCCTTCTGGGACCCCTATAATGTGAATGTTCTTGTGTGTACTGTTGTCCCAGAGGTCTCTTAGGCTGTCTTCATTTCTTTTCATTCTTTTTTCTTTATTCTGTTCTGCAGCAGTGAATTCCACCATTCTGTATTCCAGATCACTTATCCATTCTTCTGCCTCAGTTATTCTGCTATTGATTCCTTCTAGTGTCGTTTTCATTTCAGTTATTGTATTGTTCATCTCTGTTTGTTTGTTCTTTAATTCTTCTAGGTCTTTGTTAAACATTTCTTGCACCTTCTCGATCTTTGCCTCCATTCTTTTTCTGAGGTCCTGGATCATCTACACTATCATTATTCTGAATTCTTTTTCTGGAAGGTTGCCTATCTCCACTTCATTTAGTTGTTTTTCTGGGGTTTTATCTTGTTCCTTCATCTGGTACATAGCCCTCTGCCTTTTCATCTTGTCTATCTTTCTGTGAATGTGGTTTTTGTTCCACAGGCTGCAGGATTGTAGTTCTTCTTGGTTCTGCTCTCTGCCCTCTGGTGGATGAGACTATCTACGAGGCTTGTGTATGTTTCCTGATGGGAGAGACTGGTGGTGGGTAGAGCTGACTGTTGCTCTGGTGGGCAGAGCTCAGTAAAACTTTAATCCACTTGACTGTTGATGGGTAGGGATGGGTTCCTTCCCCGTTGGTTGTTTGGCCTGAGGCAACCCAACACTGGAGCCTACCTGGGCTCTATGGTGGGGCTAATGACAGACTCTGGGAGGGCTCACACCTAAGAGTACTTCCCAGAACTTCTGCTGCCAGTGCCCTTGTCTCCACAGTGAGCCACAGCCACCCCCCACCTCTGCAGGAGACCCTCCAACCCTAACAGGTAGGTCTGGTTCAGTTTTCCCTGGGGTCACTGCTCCTTCCCCTGGGTCCCGATGCGCACTCTACTTTGTGTGTGCCCTCCAAGAGTGGAGTCTCTGTTTCCCCCAGTCCTGTCGAAGTCCTGCAATCAATTCCCACTAGGCTTCAAAGTCAGATTCTCTAGGAATTCCTCCTCCCGTTGCCAGACCCCCAGGTAGGGAAGCCTAACGTGGGGCTCAGAACCTTCACTCCAGTGGGTGGACTTCTGTGGTATAAGTGTTCTCCAGTCTGTGAGTCACCCACTCAGCAGTTAAGGGATTTGATTTTACTGTGATTGCACCCTCCTACCATCTCATTGTGGCTTCTCCTTTGTCTTTGGATGTGGGGTATCTTTTTTGGTGGGTTCCAGTGTCTTCCTGTCGATGATTGTCCAGCAGCTAGTTGTGATTCTGGTGTTCTCGCAAGAGGGAGTGAGAGCACGTCCTTATACTCTGCCATCTTGGTTCCTCCTGTGGGAGACTTGCTCTTTTTTCTTACAGAAAGATGTTATGGAAAAACCCAAATGAACTTTTTGGCCAACCCAATATAATTAAGAGAGAGCCGGGCTCCCCAACCAGTCTGGTTACATCCCTCCCTCCCCGGAATCCTACTTCTTATTCAAAGACCCTGCCTCTCTACTTCTTATAAATCCTCCTCACCCACCCCCGCCCCCTGGCTCTCATGCTTTCCTCTTTACTTCCAAACCACCTCCAGGTCACCCCAGCCACTTTCCTGCAACTGGGAAATCTCCTACAGGGGCGTCCTGTGTTGGTTTTAAGCCATGCTAGACACGTATCAGCATTTCTAAGGACTGTGGAGGCCATTAGCTTGAGGGAAGTGATTTTTCCCGTTTGTGTTGAACAAGACTTGATTGTAAGCAGAAAAATCTATAGGAGAATCCGAAAGGATGGAGGAGAAAGCAGGAGAAAGTGGAAGGCAAATTTCTCCCCTGCCTCGCAAGACAGAATGACACCTGTCCTGCCAGGGCAGGGAGGGCATAACTGCTCAGTACATTTACTCAGGAGGAAAGAAGTGTCACAGGTCACAGGGAGGTAGGAGTGGCTTGTGTTCCAGTCCTCCGCAGAGCCTGTGGTTACTCCCCAGCAGCACCACGAGAGCAAGGCTTCCTGCAGGAGTTCTGAGAATGCCATTGAGCACCCCACACCTCTCTCTTCTCTGGGACCCAAGGTGGAAGTGCACGTGCCTGACCAGGCAGCAAGCATGGAAGAGAGGCGTGTTTGGTCGCTTCACTGATCATCCAGGCTCCCCACACCCAGGTGAGGCTGACTTCCCGAAGGTCATATCACATCTCCAAAGCGGAATGAAGCATTAAAGGATCTGGATTCTAAATGGAGTTGGTGTGCAGTGAGCAGCTGCCCAGAGCCCCCTGGGGGCCCCGAAGCCTCCTGAGGCTGTGGGTTTGATCTGGCCACCATGAGACCGGGTACCTGGAGGCACAATCAGCAGCAGCTCTCTCACGCAGGAAACAGAGCCTTCTCCATTAACCTCGGCTGTGCATTTCATCTGATGCATCTTAAGGTGGACAGAGGGTGGAAAGAGGTTAAAGTTAATTGAGTGCATCCCATGTGCTGGGAGCTTTACACATGTAATATCACTGAATTCTCGGGCTTATAATAGATGATATTATTCCCTTTTACTGGTGAAGAAACAGAAGCTGCAGGTTTTTAAACAACTTGCGTAACGTCACAACACCTAATAAGAAGCCGACTCAGGGTTTGAAGCCGGCATCTGATTCCAAATATGTGGTTACTTTTCCCATAACTCCACACAGTTTCCCCTTCTTCAGTGTTTTACGTTAAAATTAGAGCCCATTAACTCTTATAGACCAACTTTACGTTCCTAAATTAAAGCTTGATAGAGAGAGCCTCAAAAAAATCATTTGCACACAAAAAAAATTACACATACTGAACTCAATTAAAATGATCCGTCCACCCAATGCTCAGAATACTGCCCACATCCTGCCACTTTCATCTCTGGATTTATTTACCTCTGTGCATGTTCAGGAAGACATCTGACTGTGACATCTGACATATAAATCAGATAGAATTTCTCCGCAAATGGAGCAGGACATTCTCTTTTAGAGAACTTTATGGTCCAGGTTTCACCTCAGCACAGGCTCACCGAGGAAGCCACAATGCCCAAATCACACTGAACTTTCAACTCTGTCATTCACCATTTCGGCAGCCAAAATAAATCTATCTGTGTAATTTTTTTTCACAAAATGCAGCCTCAAACAGCAAATAGACCTAATTCCTTCCCTTCTAAAGCACATTGCCCAATGGGCTCCCTTTGGCCACCCGGTTAATGAACTCTCCACGCTGCCAGGTGAAGAACCGAAAAGAAAAAAGGATATCTTTGATTAAAAAGAAAGAAGAGGGGTCCCTTCATCATTACCCACTTAGTGTGGAAAGTCTGCACAAAGCATCTGAGGTGGCTCCATTAATGCTTTCTTTCAGAAAAGGTACTTCTTAACTGGCACCTGGCTTTTTTGGTCTTGTATTTCTAATTTGACCTTCTCAAATAACATCTGGGTCTGTAAGAAGATGGCAGGAGGGGGGGATCCTCAAAGAGAAGGAATAATTTGCAAATCAAGGGAAGTTAATGGGCTCCAGAAACTGTTCTTTTATCATTTCTTCTGTCCCTCGTAAGTGGGACCAAGGGGTCTGCCCTTGCTTGCAGAGCTGTTGGACAGAGAAAACCTTCTGCAAAAATGAAGCAGAGTATCAACTCTCTAAATATCCAAGGCAGTGTTCAGGAGACAGGGAGAAAAAGCCAAGCCCAAATGTCCTCTCTGTCACGCAGCCTCACAGCATGTCCCTGGAGGTTTTGTGTCTGAGACTGGTCCACCCCCCTCCCCTATCACTTCCTGGCCACCCACAGCATATGCTCAGTAAATATTAGCAAAGTGAGTTTACTAGATGTATCTTTTCAGTGTCTCAGAATAAGGGAACCTTATACATTGCACATGTAGTTTATATCTGCAGCATGTTCTTAATCTCTTAAAATTCTTACCCTTACAATAGTCCTATGGGATACACTAGTGAACTTCTCTCCAATTTATAGATAGGAGCACTGAGGCACAAGATTACACCTCGAGGAAACTTCACATTGCAGGAACTAGATTTAAAGCTAGAGCTCCTGAAATTTTAGAACTATCTTGGGACCCATGGTCATCTCCTACCGGAGTCCAAGTTTTATGTCTATAAGCTCCTTGCCTTCTACTTTGCATAAACTTGTAGAAAGTTGTAAAGGGATTATAAAGAAACTTTTCATGCAGAATTGGATATATGTATAAAGTAATGATCTCATCCTAGGGAAATCTATAAATCCAGGCCAACTCCCCCCTGCTGCTCATCACAGGTACCTGAAGTCTCTGGCACAGGCTGTTTGCACAATGTATACTTCGACTGGCTGTATGTCTCTCTGTTCCAAGTAGCCAGGAGAGTGGAAGAGGCGCTTTGCTGCTGTGCTTTTTCTGCCTTGCACCTGGTTAAGAATCTTAATGGCTGGTAATGTGTTTTCCAACCTAAGTTTTCAATGATTGTCCTCAACATGTAAGTTGCTGAAGCATCAAGAGGATTCAGAGGTTTCTCCCCTCTGGCTCCTTTATTGGCAGGTGTCAGCATCCTTTTCATTTTTTGTCCTTAATGCAGAGTCAACAGTATGCCAGGTAGCGATATGGGGACCTGGAGGAGGTGGACACCATCCTTGGTGGGGGCCTCACGAGAGTTGCATAGGAGATTTGAGAAGCAGAACAAGCAAGTGACTTGTTGTCTTGGGAGACGAGGCCGCCATATGCTACTCGTCATGTGGGGAGCCTCTGAAACCACTTCACTTAATCAAGGGTGGACCAGTCTCAGACACAAAACCTCCAGGGACATGCTGTGACGCCGTGTGACACAAAGGACATTTGGCCTTGGCTTTTTCTCCCCGTCTCCTGAGCGCTGCCTCAGATAGTCAGAGAGTTGATGCTCGGCTTCGTTTTTGCAGAAGGCTCTTCTCTGCACAACAGCTCAGCAAGTAAGGGCAGACCTCTTTGTCCCACTTACAAGGGACAGAAGAAGTGATAAAAGAACAAAGTTTCTGGAGCCTATGACTTCCCTCAATTTGCAATTATTCCCTCTCTTTGAGACCCTCCCTCCCCCTCTCTCCTTATAGATCCTGATGTCATTTGGAAAGGTCAAATCATTTTGGGAAGGTTAAGTGTAACATCCAATGACATTACTGCTGCTGGGGATGCCACAGTGGATGGAACAGGTAAGCCCCTTTCCTGAAGGAACTTACGTTCTAGTCAGAGGAGACAAAATATGTGATATATGATATGATATATGATATATTTCGAGTGTTGATAAATACGCCTTAAAAATAATGAAGGTAAAGGGCTGGAAGGTAACGAAGTGGTGAGGGTATTGCTATTGTAGAAGGGTTGCCAGATGCAGCCTGTCTACAATTTGGCATTTAAGCAGAAAGCTGAATGCAGTGAGGAGGTCAGTCATGTGGATATTGGAGGAAGGAGCGTTCTAGGCAGAGGGAACAGCAGAAGGCAAGTCTCAGCACTGCTCAGCATCACCGTCAGAAAAGGGACAGAGATTTGCCTCCTCCAGTGACGGCTGAGAAAGCTGAGGTCCAGAGAGAGAGACAAGGGACACTGCCCAATTCCTGAGGGTCCAGGGTCTGGAGGGGAGCAGGGTAGAGACCCAGAGGTCTGGCTGTGGTCCCTGGTCCCTGCTGCTCCAGCAGGTAGCTGACAACCTGAGCCTGTGTTCAGAGCTGAGCTGTAGCAGCCTCTGTGGTTTTCTGAGACCTGTATTTCTCGGACTAGGAAGGTTTTCTTTTTTCTGTAAAACAGGGTTGAATTGTGTGTGTCTCTGAAAATGGCAGCAGAAAACTTGGTAAGTGGTCTTATACAAAGCAACCCTCTCATCCACCTCCACTCTGCCCATGAGTAGGCAGCAGGCAAAACATAACCAGGGCTCTGCACTTCATACACAAAGTGCCCATTACCCTCTCACTAAATATTATTTTTTTGCAAAAGCTTTAGCTAAATTACAAGCCGCTTTATAGCCTGAATACACCCCACTGTAGGGTATATATTATACTGAGCTATAAAATGTGTTGAGGTTTCTTGGGACGGGAATAGGTATAAAATTACAGTCTATTATTATTATATATTTCTTTTCATTACTCGTTGTTGTATTTCTTAGGTCTAACCAAAATAATTCTTACTCTGCTGACTGTTTGCAACCGTCAGATATGAGTAGATGGTCCCCGAGTTCCCCAGATCATCATTTATGGGTCTCCACCATTCAGCTCTTTTAATCTTTCTTCATAAATCCAGTTTTATAAATCCTCCATCACTCTTGTATCTTTCCTCCCAACACTCACCCCATTTGTCGGTACCCGGCTGGTAATTAGATGCTCAGAGCTGAGCACAGTCTTCCAGGTGGGGTCTCAGCAGGGTCGTCTGTTACTCCAAGTATTGCTTTGCAAATCCATTTCTTTTTTCCCCTGGGCCTCACATTTCACTCCAGACAGGATAAGCCAAAGAGAGCACAAAGGAGAAAAGCACAAATATTATCCAGACCCATTGAATGGGTCCTGGGAGGGAAGATGACAAAGCTGGGCTGAGTTCTACTTAGAGCCCAGAAGCAGTCACAGGAAGATGGTGTGAGGAGAGCAGGGATCCATTTTCTCCTCCATCTTCAGCAACAGAGACATTTTGTCTTAAATGTTATTAAACTCTGAATGGGGCTGAGCTTTCTGAGGTCTCTCCTTCTAGAAGTCACCAGAAGCCTCCTCTACAGTGAGGTGAGATGCAGGGAGGAAGGTCCCATCCCACAAGCACGCTGAGGACACCACTCAGCATTGGCCACACCCCTGACCTCTGCACCTGCTCCTTCCTCTCCCAAGGCACCTCACGGGCACTTTCCTAGCTACTCGCTCACCATGATCTGGGATTCATTCATTTTTTCATCAGCAGGAGAGAAAACCACATCAGCAGATAGCCTGGATGAGTTCGTATGAATCAATCACACCTCTCTGGCAATTTTTTTAGCTCTGTTTTTCCTCTTCTTGGGTGCCCACCACAGCCCTGTATGTAAAATTTATCACAGAGTAGGTGTCTGACAGACACTTGGGAGATGGCCCACAACAGTGGATTAGAATGTGTTTTTAAACCAGACAGCACTGGGCTTGTCGCCTCATCCTCCTATCAGCCATGTGATTTGAAGTAGGTTACTTCACCATCCAGGCCTCCTTTTCCTCATGGATAAGACAGAAGCAAACATCTCACTGGGATTCTATGAGACGTGAGAGGGCATAAGTAAAGCCCCTGATACATAACTGCCATTTATACAATTTTAGTTTCTCTCCCCTGGAGGGAAACCAGATAACAGTGGCTGGCTCTGGTAGACCTCACAATCCCTCACGCTTACAAAATTTCTGTCATCATCTCTACTTAGGGAAACTTAGTGTTTGGAAAGGAAAAAAAATTCAAAGAATGCAGTTAGTCTAATCCATTAGCAAGACAGCACAGAAGTTCATAACCTAGCTTTGATCTGCAGTTTGGAGGAAGGAGTTTCCAAATACTTGAGGGATCATTTCTCCCCCTTGATGTGATGTTGGAATTTAACTCCCATTAACCATTACAGGCTTAATGAGTCTCATCCAGGGGAAACATACCTTCTAGTGCTTAATGAACACAAAATAAAACATTTCCTTTTATCTTTGACATCTACCAGAGGCATTTGAATAATGATATTCATATTCATGATGCATAAGACCCTTCCATCAGCTCAGAATTGTCACTAAGGCTTCTATAGAATGCCAATCAGGACGCCGAGATCTTTTTGATGATACTGTGGTATGGAAGCTGTTGATGCAGATGAATCACGGGGTCCCAGGTCTATAGAAGGTAAAAAACATTCTACAGTAGCTGTGTCTTTCCACTCAAACCAATGGAATTTGGTGGCCTTGAAATGATAACCTCCAAATAGAGCCCAAATCACCTATAATCCAGCAGGGACGCTCTACCACCTGATAAGATAAAAACAGGACAGTGGCAATAGTGAAGGCCATTCCTCAAGCATGAGGTTCTGCAGTTTGCCTAGCTGGGACTAGAAGGGGCAGACTTGGGGGTTTAAAAAGGACTGGGGAGGAACCAGCACAAGTAAAGACACAGAGGTGGTACAGGAAGTGGGGGTAGATGGTTCTAGAACAGTGCTGTCCAATAGAACTTTCTGTTCTGTTCTAATGTTCTGACAATGGAAATGTTCTCTAATCTCTCCAGCATGGTAACCACAAGCCACACATTTCTATTGAGTACTTGGAATGTGGCAAATGTTACTAAGAAGTGAGTTTTCCATTTTATTTATTTTTAAATTCTTTAAATTTACATAGCCACACAGGGCTAGTAGCTACCAAATTGGTCAATGCAGTTCTAGAAGAAAAAGTGAGGGGAAGCGTTCACAGCAAGAGGGCCACAGATCTGATACTATGCTTTGGACATTGTTCTGTGGGTGATGGGAAGCCACTGAGGAGTGTTAGTCTTGAAACGACTAGTGGTCAGATTTGCACAGCATTGTGCAGGATACACAAAGCACAGGGTGCCACAGGGGCTTTTTTTTTTTTTAATTTATTTATTTATTTTTGGCTGTGTTGGGTCTTCGTTTCCGTGCGAGGGCTTTCTCTAGTTGCGGCGAGCGGGGGTCACTCTTCATCGCGGTGCGCGGGCCTCTCACTATCGCGGCCTCTCCCGTTGCGGAGCACAGGCTCCAGACGCGCAGGCTCAGTAGTTGTGGCTCACGGGCCTAGTTGCTCCGCGGCATGTGGGATCTTCCCAGACCAGGGCTCGAACCCGTGTCCCCTGCATTGGCAGGCAGATTCTCAACCACTGCGCCACCAGGGAAGCCCGCCACAGGGGCTTTTAAGCCAGAGTCCCAACTCAGGATGAGGTCGGGGGAACTGCCTGGAAGATGAGGTCACACCTGAGCAGAATTGAAGAAATGAGCAGACATTTGCCGGGTGGTTCTAAAGCGAGGGCTTTGGAGACAGAAATAACAGATGCAAAGCGGCAAGGCTGGACAAAGGTGGTCAGCGCATGCTGGGGGAGGCCCAGGTGCTTCTCGTAACCCAGGCCCCAGTGCATGGGATGGAGAGTATGAAATGAGGCTGGGAAGATAGGGTGAGAAGGGCCCTGGAAGGAAGTTTGGATTTTTTTTTTTTTTTTTCTGTAAAGATATAGGAGATCAATGAAGGCTTTTAAATAGAGAAGTGAATCTTAGGTAAGTAACCTTGGGTTAACTATCAACCTCTCTGAGCTTCTATTTCACCGTTTGGGGATTTCAAAACTGTGGATAATGAGATCCACCTCAAGGATCTGTCTGTGTAAGGACTGCCTGCAGCCAAGTAGTTTCACATAAATGCTAGTTTCCTAGAATCCCCCAGCTGCCTTGTCAACACATGGCATCTCGGGATTAGCTGCAGCCTCCTTTCTCAGCTGTTGCCCCCACAGGCCTGACACTGAGCAGACTAGAACTTCCTCTTTTCAAATCCACCCCCCTCCCCTGTACCACCCTCCACACTGTTGCATGAAACTGTGGGTGTTGGGGGTCTGGGGGAGGAAACCAATGCTGACTCTATAACAATGACAAAAAGAGCATCTGTATTGTTACAGGGTTTGTTAATAATGAAATGCCGAAACTTTTATTTTTAACAAAAACCCAGACTACCACATTGGTGCCTCAGGGTAAACAGAGTTGATATTAATTCTGGGTTGTTTTGATTTTGCAAGAAGGAACTGCCTTCCCTCACCCTTCCCCTTAAGACCATGCTAAAGCAAGTGGGGTAGGTTTGTTAAAGACGGAATCTTCCAGGTCCACATTCAGAGAATAATTATTCTCCAGCAGGAGATCAGGGACCAATGCTCCACTCTCCAAGGGCATGATGCAACTTCCAGCAATCAGAGCAGTGTGAGGAAAGCAGGATGCAAAAACCACACTTGGAAAAAACACCCGTTGACACATCATCGAAAACTTTGGAAAATATTCTGCATAGGAACAAGCTTTCCTTGTATTAAAGAGGTGGGTAGGAACAAAAAAACCTCCTCTGCCTTGGAAGTGCTCTGGCCACTCTCCTCTCCTGGTTACTGCTCATGGAGTTATTTGTTCTTGATAAGCCATCTGTCATGGCTGAAATAAAAAGTAGGGCCATCTAAAGCATCCTGGAGGAAATCGGTCCTGGACAAGCAGCTGTCCCATGTGCTGACCCTGGTGAGGCTGTGCCGTGGACGTTAGGCTGAAGCTTAAAGCTCGTCTTCCAATTATCTTCTCTGTACTGTTAGAACTTGTTGAAATCAGTGCAAAATGGAAGAGAAAACTACTTTCTGCTAAAAATTTTAGAGATACAGACTGTAGCTCTGCTGGAAAAATAAGCCTGGGGAGAATGAACTCTCAGGACATGATCCATAGTGGGAAAGAGCATGTTCACATGCCAGCTCAGCCAGTAACTGCCCTGGAGCAGGTTATTCAACCTCTCTAAATTTCAGTTTCCTTGTCTGTACCTATAAAGTGAGAAGAGGTGGGGTCAGCAGACGCTCTGAGGCCGGAGCAGGAGCGGGAACGTCAGCATCAGGCCAAGCGGCTGGAGGCCAGACTCGCCATACACACCACTCCCTTTTGAAAGCCGTGTGGCTGACAGGGTCTTGGTGCTCTGGCCTGGTGTCAGGCCTGAGCCTCTGAGGTGAGAGAGCCGAGTTCAGGACATCGGACAACCAGAGACCTCCCGGCCCCGTGTAATATCAGGTGGCAAGAGCTCTCCCAGAGATCTCCGTCTCAAGGCTAAGACCCAGCTCCACCCAATGGCCAGCAAGCTCCAGTGCTGGACGCCCCATGCCAAACAACTAGCAAGACAGGAACACAACCCCACTCATTAGCAGACAGGCTGCCTAAAATCATACTAAGTACACAGACACCCCAAAACACACCACCAGATGTGGCCCTGCCCACCAGAAAGACAAGATCCAGCCCCACCCACCAGAACACAGGCACCAGTCCCCTCCACCAGGAAGCCTACACAAACCACTGAACCAACCTCACCCACTGGGGGCAGACACCAAAAACAACGGGAACTACGAACCTGCAGCCTGTGAAAAGGAGACCCCAAACACAGTAAGTTAAGCAAAATGAGAAGACAGAGAAACAAACAGCAGATGAAGGAGCAAGGTAAAAACCCACCAGACCAAACAAATGAAGAGGAAATAGGCAGTCTACTTGAAAAAGAATTCAGAGTAATAATAGTAAAGATGATCAAAAATCTTGGAAATAGAATGGATAAACTACAAGAAATGTTTAACAAGGACCTAGAAGAACTAAAGAGCAAACAAACAGTGATGAACAACACAATAAATGAAACTAAAAATTCTCTAGAAAGAATCAATAGCAGAATAAGTGAGGCAGAAGAACAGATAAGTGACCTGGAAGATAAAATAGTGGAAATAGCTACCACAGAGCAGAATAAAGAAAAAAGAATGAAAAGAATTGAGGACAGTCTCAGAGACCTCTGGGACAACATTAAACACACCAACATTCGAATTATAGGGGTCCCAGAAGAAGAAGAGAAAAAGAAAGGGTCTGAGAAAATATTTGAAGAGATTATAGTCGAGAACTTCCCTAACATGGGAAAGGAAATAGTCAGTCAAGTCCAGGAAGTGCAGAGAGTCCCATACAGGATAAATCCAAGGAGAAACACGTCAAGACACATATTAATCAAACTATCAAAAATTAAATACAAAGAAAAAATATTAAAAGCAGCAAGGGAAAAGCAACAAATAACATACAAGGGAATCCCCATAAGGTTAACAGCTGATCTTTCAGCAGAAACTCTGCAAGCCAGAAGGGAGTGGCAGGACATATTTAAAGTGATGAAAGGGAAGAACCTACAACCAAGATTACTCTACCCAGAAAGGATCTCATTCAGATTTGGCAGAGAAATTAAAACCTTTACAGACAAGCAAAAGCTAAGAGAATTCAGCACCACCAAACCAGCTCTACAACAAATGCTAAAAGATCTTCTCTAGGCAGGAAACACAAGAGAAGAAAAAGACCTACAAAAACAAACCCAAAACAATTAAGAAAATGGTAATAAGGACATACATATCGATAATTACCTTAAATGTAAATGGATTAAATGCTCCAACCAAAAGACATAGACTGGCTGAATGGACACAAAAAGAAGACCCGTACATATGCTGTCTACAAGAGACCCACTCCAGACCTAGGGCACATACAGACTGAAAGTGAGGGGATGGAAAAATATATTCCACACAAATGGAAATCAAAAGAAAGCCAGAGTAGCAATTCTCGTATCAGACAAAATAGACTTTAAAATAAAGACTATTACAAGAGACAAGGAAGGACACTACATAATGATCAAGAGATCACTCCAAGAAAAAGATACAACAATTGTAAAAATTTATGCACCCAACATAGGAGCACCTCAATACATGAGGCAAATGCTAACAGCTATAAAAGAGGGAATCGACAGTAACACCATAATAGTAGGGGACTTTAACACCCCACTTTCACCAATGGTCAGATCATCCAAAATGAAAATAAATAAGGAAACACGAGCTTTAAATAACACATTAAACAAGATGGACTTAATTTATACTTATAGGACATTCCATCCAAAAACAACAGAATACACTTTCTTCTCAAGTGCTCATGGAACATTCCCCAGGATAGACCATATCTTGGGTCACAAATCAAGCCTTGGTAAATTTAAGAAAACTGAAATTGTATCAAGTATCATTTTCAACTGCAACGCTATGAGACTAGATATCAATTATAGGAAAAAACTGTAAAAAATACAAACACATGGAAGCTAAACAATACGCTACTAAATAACCAAGAGATCACTGAAGAAATCAAAGAGAAAATAAAAAAATACCTAGAAACAAATGACAGTGAAAACATGACGACCCAAAACCTATGGGATGCAACAAAAGCAGTTCTAAGAGGGAAGTTTATAGCAATACAATCCTACCTCAAGAAACAAGAAAAATCTCAAATAAACAACCTAACCTTACACCTGAAGTAATTAGAGAAAGAAGAACAAAAAAACCCCAAAGTTAGCAGAAGGAAGGAAATCATAAATATCAGATCAGAAATAAATGAAAAAGAAATGAAGGAAATGATAGCAAAGATCAATAAAACTAAAAGCTGATTCTTTCAGAAAATAAACAAAATTGATAAACCATTAGCCAGAATCATCAAGAAAAAAAGGGAGAAGACTCAAAGCAACAGAATTAGAAATGAAAAAGGAGAAGTAACAACTGACCTTGCAGAAATACAAAGAATCATGAGAGATTACTACAAGCAACTACATGCCAATAAAATGGACAACCTGGAAGAAATGGACAAATTCTCAGAAAAGCACAACCTTCCGAGACTGAACCAGGAAGAAATAGAAAATATAAACAGACCAATCACAAGCACTGAAATTGAAACTGTGATTAAAAATCTTCCAACAAACAAAAGTCCAGGACCAGATGGCTTCACAGATGAATTCTATCAAACAGTTAGAGAAGGGCTAACACCTATCCTTCTCAAACTCTTCCAAAATATAGCAGAGGGAGAAGCACTCCCAAACTCATTCTACGAGGCCACCATCACCCTGATACCAAAACCAGACAAAGATGTCACAAAAAAAGAAAACTACAGGCCAATATCACTGATGAACATAGATGCAAAAATCCTCAGCAAAATACAAGCAAACAGAATCCAACAGCACATTAAAAGGATCATTTACCATGATCAAGTGGGGTTTATCCCAGGAATGCAAGGATTCTTCAATATATGCAAATCAATCAATGTGATACACCATATTAGAAAACTGAAAGATAAAAACCATATGGTAATCTCAATAGATGCAGAAAAAGTTTTCAACAAATTTCAACACCCATTTATGATAAAAACTCTCCAGAAAGTAGGCATAGAGGGAACCTACCTCAACATAATAAAGGCCATATATGACACACCCACAGCCAACATCGTTCACAATGGTGAATAACTGAAACCATTTCCTCTAATATCAGGAACAAGACAAGGCTGCCCACTCTCACCACTATTATTCAACATAGTTTTGGAAATTTTAGCTGCAGCAATCAGAAAAGAAAAAGAAATAAAAGCAATCTAAATTGGAAAAGAAGTAAAACTGTCACTGTTTGCATATGACATGATACTATACATAGAGAATCCTAAAGATGCTACCAGAAAATTACCAGAGCTAATAATGAATTTGGTAAAGTAGCAGGATACAGAATTAATACACAGAAATCTCTTGCATTCCTATACACTAATGGTGAAAAATCTGAAGCAGAAATTAAGGAAACACTCCCATTTACCACTGCAACAAAAAGAATAAAATACCTAGGAATAAACCTACGTAAGGAGGTAAAAGACCTGTATGCAGAAAACTGTAAGACACTGATGAAAGAAATTAAAGATGATACAAACAGTTGGAGAGATATACCATGTTCTTGGATTGGAAGAATCAACCTTGTGAAAATGACTATACTACCCAAAACAATCTACAGATTCAATGCAATCCCTATCAAACAACCAATGGCATTTTTCACAGAACTAGAACAAAAAATTTCACAATTTGTATGGAAACACAAAAGACCCCAAATAGCCAAAGCAATCTTGAGAAAGAAAAACGGAGCTGGAGGAATCAGACTCCCTGACTTCAGACTATGTTACAAAGCTACAGTAACCAAGACAGTATGGTACTGGCACAAAAACAGAAATAAAGATCAATGGAACAGCATAGAAAGCCCAGAGATAAACCCACACACATATGGTCACCTTATCTTTGATAACAGAGGCAAGAATATACAATGGAGAAAAGACAGTCCCTTCAATAAGTGGTGCTGGGAAAACCAGCCAGCATGTAAAAGAATGAAATTAGAACACTCCCTAACACCACACACAAAAATAAACTCAAAATGGAATAAAGACCTAAATGTAAGGCCAGACACTATAAAACTCTTAGAAGAAAACGTAGGCAGAACACTCTATGACATAAATCACAGCAAGATCCTTTTTGACCCACCTCCTAGAGAAATGGAAGTAAAAACAAAAATAAACAAATGGGACCTAATGAAACTTAAAAGCTTTTGCACAGCAAAGGAAACCATAAACAAGACAAAAAGGCAACCCTCAGAATGGGAGAAAATATTTGCAAATGAAACAACTGACAAAGGATTAATTTCCAAAATATACAAACAGCTCATGCAGCTCAATATCAAAAAAACATACAGCCCAATCCAAAAATGGGCAGAAGACCTAAATAGACATTTCTCCAAAAAAGATATACAGATTGCCAACAAACACATGAAAGGATGCTCAACATCGCTAATCATTAGAGAAATGAAAATCAAAACTACAAGGAGGTAACACCTCACACCAGTCAGAATGGCCATCATCAAAAAATCTACAAACAATAAATGCTGGAGAGGGTGTGGAGAAAAGGGAACCCTCTTGCACTGTTGGTGGGAATGTAAATTGATACAGCCACTATGGAGAACAGTATGGAGGTTCCTTAAGAAACTAAAAATAAAACTACCATACGACCCAGCAATCCCACTACTGGGCATACACCCTGAGAAAACCATAATTCAAAAAGAGACGTGCACCACAATGTTCATTGCAGCTCTATTTACAATAGCCAGGATATGGAAGCAACCTAAGTATCCATCAAGAGATGAATGGATAAAGAAGATGTGGCACATATACAGTGGAATATTACTCAGCCATAAAAAGAAATGAAATTGAACTCTTTGTAGTGAGGTGGATGGACCTAGAGTCTGTCATACAGAGTGAAGTAAGTTAGAAAGAGAAAAACAAATATCATATGCTAACACATATATGTGGAATAAAAAAAAATATGGTTCTGATGAACGTAGGGGCAGGACAGGAAGAAAGATGCAGACATAGAGAATGGACTTGAGGACACAGGGAGGGGGAAGGGTAAGCTGGGATGAAGTGAGAGACTGGCATGGACATATATCCACTACTAAATGTAAAATAGCTAGTGGGAAGCAGCTTCATAGTACAGGGAGATCAGCTCAGTGCTTGATGACCACCTAGAGGGTTGGGATAGGGACGGTGGGAGGGAGACGCAAGAGGGAGGGGATATGGTGATATATATATACATATAGCTGATTCACTTTGTTATACAGCAGAAACTAACACAACATTGTAAAGCAATTATACTCTGATGAAGATGTTAAAAAAAAAATAAAGTGAGAAGAAAATAATATACCTCTCTCATAGGGATGTGGCAAAGTAATATGTGACATAAAACATCAGGCAAAATACCTGGCACAGAACTGCTGTTTAATACTTGCCAATTATCTTTAAGGATTATTATCTTAATGATCTTAATTCATTCATTTGGCAGGTATATTAAGTGCTACTATGTACCAGGCACTGTTCTCATTGCTGGAGGTGTACACAAAGTCCCTGGCTTCCTGGAGTCTGCTATCTAGTGGAAGACACAGGAAATAAAAAATAAATCTATAAAAAGGTAGTTACCATCATGTTAGGTAATGGTAAAATAAAGAAAACAAAGCAGGGCAGGGCCAGATAGAATGTCAGAATGTCTGAGGAAGTACCATTGAAGCACAAAACTGAATGAAATGAGGAAGAAAGCCATGGATGTACCTGGGGGAAGAGTGTTCCAGGCAGAAGGAATAGCAAGTGCAAAGGCCCTGGGGCAGGAATGTGCTCAGCATCCTGCAAAAAAAGCAAGGAGCCCAGAGTGGCTGGAGAGCAGATGCACCGGGAAGAGTGGTAGATGAGCAGAAGAGAGGTTCCAGGGGCTGGGTTATATCTGGAGTGTTCTGAGACGCCTTGGTGGTTTCATGTGTGTTTATCTTATCTCTCTGATGAAACTGAAAACCTCATGGGTCACTGCAGCAGAGCAGTTATGACTCTGGTCTCTAGTATCAGATAGATCCGGGTGTTAACCAAGTGCACAACTTTATATCACCTTGGAAATATCTCTTAATCTCTCTGAGCCTCAGTTGCTTCCCCTAGAAAATGGAGATCATAATAGTGCCTACGCCTATCTCACTGGATTTTTATGAAGATTAAATGAGATAATTTGGGAAAGGTGCCCGGCATTCAGTAAGTGCTCCATATGTTAGCTATTATTATTGAGGGTAGCAGACCCATTCTCTGCACTTTTCCTTTATCCGTCAACAGATCCGTATGAAGCTCTTACCATGGGCAAGCCTTGTGATGTATAATCCCATAATTCCTAGCATTGTGTTGACCACATAACCCAACGCCTACTGAATTTTTGTAGACTTACAAAACAGCAATAGCTTTCTAACCCAGCAATCAGCTGACTGACAACTCTATTCGGAACCCAAGAACCAGAAGGAAAACAAAATACGTCTTTAAATTCCCAAAACACCTGTTAGAAAGATTATGCGCTAAAGCCGTAAACTTGAATCATGCAGAGCTCTCTATTCCTTACTTGTTTTTAAACCCAATCACGTGGTCAGTCAGTCGGGTTTCTTAGGTGAGAGAGAGTTGGAAGGGACAGTGGCCAAAGGCCAACATGCTTAATGTAGCTTAATGTATACAGAGCAACAGTGCAAAAGAAGATCAAATTAAAACCATAAAAAGCAGGGAGGAGAACTCAAAAAAGGAATACAGGAATCTATTCACTCACTCCTTCATTCATTTATTCAATAATTCATTCACTCAACAAATTTATGGGTGACTATTGTTGGCGAGGCACTATTGTTGAGAGTTGGGTGCACAAAAGTGGCAAGAACCCCATACTTGCCTCACAGAGCTTGCGGTGTGGCGCGGGAAGATAGGCAAGGAACAATTTCAATACAGTGTTAAGTGATAGACCAGCGTGAGCACAGGACACTAGAGGGCGCCAGAGGAGCATCGATCAGCCTTCACCGGGCAGAGTTCGTTTCCTGGAGAAAATGGGAGGCCATTTAGTATCAGGGCGCTCAGAGGCCGTGGTTCATCCAGTGACTCAGTAAGAATCACCACACTGCAATAATGGATGCTCAAAACCACAATGTTCAGTGCACAAGATAAGGACAGTCAATGTTCCCTGTATTAAATGTGATAAAGCAGGGAATAACATGAAGGTTTCCATTAAAAATTATTTCAGTACAATTTTCAGTTCTCAAATTGATGCATTATCTGGAAATTTGCTTAGCTGGAATCTTGCCCTTGTGGCACTAACATTTATTTCCTAGTGATATTATACCTATGAGGAATTATTGTTAGGCCATAGTTTTAAAGACAATGTATGAAGCATACTATATAATATTTTGTCTTGTACATAAATATTAGATAAAATATCTACATTGTTTTTGTTTTTTTCACTATCTGGTTATGGGAAAGGGTTTAGGAAGAAGTATCCTTTGGTATGGGAGTCCTGTGAAAGCTTGGCACTATTTTTTTTCAATTTTTTTCTTGTGGTAAAAAGTAACATTTTAATGCAATATTTCAAAAAATCAAAATCAATGCAGAAAAATCCACAATGAATGAAATAACTGTTTTAAATGTAGTAAGGTGGGTGAGGTGAATATGCAAATTGAGGGTTGGATCCTGGTGTTTTGTTTTGTTTTTATTGATGTACAACTGACATAAAATGTTATATTAGTTTCAGGTGTGCAACATAGTGATTCATTTGTATACATTGAGAAATGATCACCATAACAAGTCTAGTTGCCACATGTCATCATACAAAGTTACTACAATATTACTGACTATATTCCCATGCTGTACTGTACATCCCCGTGACATTTATTTTATAACTGGAAGCTTGTACTTTTTGATCCCCTTCACCCATTTTGTACCACCCTCCCAACTTCCCTCCCCTCTAGAAACCACCAATCTGTTCTCTGTACCTATGAGTCTGGGTTTGGTTTGGTTTTGTATGTTTCTTCGCTTTGTTTTTTTAGATTCCACATGTAAGTGAAATCATGTATTATTTGTCTTTCTCTGACTTATTTCACTTAGCATAATACCCTCAAGGTCCATCTATGTTGTTGAAAATGGCAAGATCTCATTCTCTTTTACGGCTGAGTAGTGTTCCTGTGTGTGTGTGTGTGTGTGTGTGTGTGTGTGTGTGTATAAAACATCTTCTTTCATCCATTGATGGGAATTTAGGTTATTTCCATATCTTGACTATTGTAAATAATGCTGCACTGAAAAAGCTTGGTACTATTAATCATACCAATCTAAAACATGAAACTGAAACATGAGTCAGTCAGTTAATTGGACTATGTTTCATAGCTAAGTCATGACCAATTGTCCACTTCTTCAGTTTACTCAAAAATACATGCCATTGATATTCAGTGCAGTGCTGTTTGTTAGAGCAAAATATTGGAAACAACCTAAAGATCCAACAACAGGGAACTGGTGAAATAAAAGGCAGCACATCCATAAATAGAATATTATGCAGTCATTAAAAAGAACAACACAACACTAAAATGGAACACTCTCCAAGATGTATTATTAAAGAAAAAAAAAATAGTGTCTGAGTGAGGAAAAACCTACATATTTTGTAGTAAATGGAAGAATGCACAAAACATTAATGACAATGGTAGCCTCAAAGTAGGGGTGCTGGGTGACGGAGGTTCAGGAAAGGGAAGGAAATTGTTTTACACTGGTATCCTTCGTGCCTTTTGAATTTTGTACGATGTGCATGTGTTACAAATTCAAAAATAAATCTACAAAAAAAATTTTTTTAATGAAGAAAAAGTAAGAAGTGTCATCAATCGCAAAGGGAACCTGTTTGGGCGAGATGGTGGAGCAGATTGAGCAGGTGACAGATGCGGGCTGGGCAAGGACTGCCTCCTTCTCGTCCTGGCTCTGTTGCTTGGGGCGTGATCCGGGGTCAGAAGCCATCAGCCCGCGCAGAAAGAACCTGGCTCAAAATTCCACGCTTTAAAAATGTGAATTCGAAGGTCTTGAATGCACCTTTCTCCAAAGCAGATATACAAATGGCTGGTGAGCACACGAAAAGATGCTCAATGTCACTAATCATTAGAGACTTGCAAATCAAAAACACCATGAGATACCACCTCACACCCACTAGGATAGCTACTATTTAAAAAGAAAAAAGAAAAGAAAAGAAAAGAAACCAGAAAATAAGTGTTGGCGAGGAGACAGAAAACAGGGAATCTTTGTGCGCTGTTGGTAGAAATAGAAAATGGTGTGGCTACTGTGGAAAATAGTATGATGGCTTCTTAAAAAATTAAGCATAGAATTATCATCTGACCCAGCAATTCCACTTCTGAGTATATTCCCAAAAGAGCTGAAAGCAGGGTCTCAAAGAAAAATTTGTACACCCATGTTCATAGCAGCATTACTGACAACAGCCAAAAGATGGAAGCCACTCAAGTGTCCATCAGTTAATGAATGGATAAACAAATTGTGGTGTATACAGACAGTGGAATATTATTCACCCTTAAAAGAGAAGGAAATTCTGACACCTGCTACAACATGGATGAACCTTGAGGACATTATGCTAAGTGAAATAAGCCTGTCATAAAAAGATAAATACTGTGTGATTCTATTTCCATGAAGTACCTTGAGTAGTCAAATTCATAGAAGCAGAAACTAGAATGGTGGTTGCCAGGGGCTGGGGGGCGGAGGAAGTAAGGGTGAATGATTGTTTAATGGCTACAGAGTTTCAGTTTTGCAAGATGCAAAAAGCTCTAGGGATGATGGTGGTGATAGTTGCACAACAATGTAAATGTATTTAATACCAGGGAATTGTTCACTTAAAAACAGTTAAGATGGTAAACTGTTTGTAATATACATGTTACCACAATTAAAAATAAAATTAAAAAAATTTGAATTTGAATGTACCCAGACACGGATTACACCTTCCGAGTCCCCAAAAAACTCAATACATTCTGCAGTCAGTTTCACCATTTTACCTTGAAAATCAGTTTCATGTTGACCTCACCTGCCTAGTCCCACATGCATTCAAATTTGTGAGCCTTAGCAAATATATTTAAACATTTTGACCCTCAGATTTTCTCGTAGGAATAATAATCCCCATCTACCTCACATAATTGATGGAAGGGTAGATGGGCTCTGTGCAGAAGCATTTAGAAACTGAAACAGTCACTGTGATGCGCTACGTTCACCCCTGGGGAATAGCAGATCAAAGCGTGTTTCAGCAGGTGGGTTAGTAACATAGCTTAATGCCTGAGATGGGGAAAAGGTGATGGAACCAGGGTAGGAGAATCAAAATGAAATGACCCCATGGGTTCGTTTTATTCTCTTAAAATATTATCAGTTATTCTAGGGTTGGGGAAGGTGGAAGCATAATAAGTAACTTAGAGACACGTCACACCTGATGCAAACACTAGATTCTCTGACATCGTTTTTTTCCTAAAAGTGGTTTTAACAGTATCTTTTCCTCGTAGTGAGATTTGCCACCTCAATTCAATAATACAATTTAACAAACATCAATTCAGCAACAATGAAGGGGAAAACTGGGAGGCACACAGTTCAAGTAGACATAGTTCTTGCCATCAGGAGCTCGCCCATAGGCCTGAGCACTCAGGATTATTTCTTCAGGTGTTTAACCTGCTTAGTAGTTTCTACCATAGCAGGTACCATTTTCAACCCCTCACCTGTTTTGCATATGAGTTTCTTAAATAGGAGCTGGTTTTCCTAAAGGTCCTTCATTCTCCCTCGCTCCCTCCCTTTCTCTCTCCCTCACTCTGTCCCTCCATCCCTCTGTCCCTCCATTCCTTTCTTCCTTCCTTTCTACCTTCCATCCAAACTCAGTGAGCATCTGCTATGAGCCAAATGCCATAGAGATGTAGAGGGTACCGTGGCTAATAAGACAAAGTCCTTGACCTCATACCACTAACATTCTGGTCAAGAAAGTTTCCTTCCTGGCCAAAACTCCATATGCCTTAACTACAGTACTCTGAAAAAGGTCATCTGTCTTTGAATAACATCCTTGAAGAAGCTAGATTACATAAATCTATCAACACACTGGGGCATGCTTGAATCTGACCTATGAAACAAGTAACAAAAATATTTGACTTTATAAATAATACCTCACGTATATTTATAGTGTGCCTTCCCCATGCACAGCGCCAAGCATCTCAAGATTTATGTGATAGAGGAGAAAATCATCCTCACATAATAGATATGAAAACGTTTTTTTTTTTTTTAAATCAAGTGACAGATCTCTGTAGGCTTGTCAACTTGAGGACACTTGTCAAGCAGTATCCCACAGGAGTCATCTTACTTAATTTTTTGTCAACAACTTGGTTAAGTGGATTTAATAAATGATTCAAAATATGTCTGAGTGGCTGGAGCTAGAAGCAAAAATGGCTTTTAAGACAACCTTGACAGCTTTTTCCTGCTGACAACACAGGAGCAAAGATGATGAACATTCCCAAAGCAATAGGTCCCTCCACACAAGGGAAGCGGATTGTGTGAAGGTTTAAACACGTTGAGCCCAGCTGCTGTCTAAGATGTCGCTATTCATTCAAAGATGCTTGAATTTTGAACTCAGAGGGGAAAGCAGAAAAAAGCCTGGGAGATGAAACCTTGCCTGCACTTTGGAACTTTGGTTTTACGATGAAACAATTAAAATATGGAAGTTGAAATGACCCTACCCCCCCCCCCCACCCCATGGGAGTCTCAGTTGTCGATTTACAACCTCCCAGCTCAAAATCCACCCCTCACGGCCCTGCTTGTGATGCTGGAGCTGGGTCCTCTGGACATTTCCCCTCTGCCAGGTGGCACAGTGTGGACCTTTGTCATGACAGCACTGCAGGAACACTGCGGGAGGAGGGGCCTTGTCTTCCTGGTTCTGGTGCTTTTTCCTCTCTTCTTGTTCCTGCAGCACATAGGACATCCTGTGGCACTCGCCTCAGTGAATTCAGTGCTATCCTTCCAGGTGGTTACCAGGAAGTTCTCCAGAGCCCCAGCCAGCTTCCTGGAAAGTACAACACCCGATGACTTGGCCGGTGCCCCAGCCAGACCCCAGAGGGTGGTTCATGGCTAGTTTTATCAGCACCTTACGGAACTTCTCTGCTAGCTAGTGGGCTATAGCCATGCCCTCTTCAGTAAAGCCTGAGTCTCAATGTGCAAGAGAGAAGGCCCTCTTCCAAATTTGTTCCTTCCTTGAGTGGTCTGCTTCAGTCCTAGGTTGTAGTTACTATTCCTATAATCTTGGGAGTTTCTTAACCCATTATGTTAACTAATCCTCTGTTACTGTTAATAATTCTTTATATTAAACTTTCCTTGTTCGTTACTGTATGACTCCTGTTTCTTGACTAAGGACCTTGATTAATCCACTGATATCCAACAGAAATGTGTGTTTATGTTCACCAAAAGTTATGTACAAGAAATTTCATAGTTGCACTCTTCATAATGCCCAAAATGTCCATCACCAGGAGAAGAGATATATTGTGGTACATTCATACAAGGGAATGTTATCCAGCAATGAGAATAAATGAACTACAAGTACATGCAACAACACATATGAACTGACAAACATATTGTTGAGTGAAAGAAGCAGAAACAAAAGAAAATATTCTGTATGATTCCATTTATGTCAAGGCAAAACTAATCTCTGTTGCTAGAAAGTAAAAAACGGGGTTATTCCTGGAGGGGATTAATGATTTGAAGGGGGCACAGGGATCTTTTGGGGTGCTGGTAATGTTCTGTTTCCTGGCCAGGGTATTGGTTATATATCATTGTTTATGCAAATTATTGAGCAGTATATTTTTGATGTGTACATTTTAGAAATGAGTCAAGCTGAAAAATATTATATATTTATTGAATTTATGAGGTGTGAATTATTTGACTCAAATAATGAACTCAAGCTCACTCATTCATTCATTCAACAAAAAGCATATGTACATATTATATACCAGTCACTGTATATAATGCTAAGGATCTAGAGATGAATTAGTTATTCTTGGTTTCTGTTCACAAAGGGGCATGGTCTAAAGGCGGAGACCAACACGAACATGTATAACTACAACAATATGATTCATGGACTGGTTTAGGTATGGATGGGGTGCTAGAGATATAAAGGAGGGAACCGTGAATGGTGCTTTGAAAAACTACACACAGAAAGGTGATGTCTGAGCAGGGACCTTCCCCCTGTACAGTGTAGAAGTATCTACTCACTCCTGCTGTGTCCCCCATTGCCATCAAAGGATGAGTAGGAGATGGCCAAAAAGAAAAGGGTTTTCCGAGCAAGCAGAACAGCATGTGCACAGAGGCGAATTTTGAAAGTCACTATAAACTCAGAGAACAGAGCATTTAATGTGGCAGGAGTCCAGGTAGCACTGGAAAGAATGGCAGGAGAGGAAATTACAAACGTAAACTGAGGCTTGATGGTGACATGTTTGTATGCCTTCTACAGAGTGTGAATTTCACACAAGGAGCCAAGAAACATTGTATAGCTAGTCTTCAAAGATGCCCCTCCCCCCCCACAGATGATGCCTTTGCTAGTGCCCTCCCACAGTGAATCTGGGTTGGCCAATGGAACCAACAGAATTTGGTGCAAGTGACACTGTGTGTCAGTGTCACACACTGAGGCCACTACAGCTTTTGACTTGATCTCTTGGAACGCTTGTTCTACGGGGAGCTAGTCATCTTGTAAGAAGTCTGGCTAACCTGAGTCCACAATATTGTGAGGAAACACAGCCTAAGAGAGGCCATGACGAGAGAGCCATTCATCAGCCCAGTCACGCCTTCGGAAGGCTCCAGCCTTAGCTGGCATCTGACCACAACGGCATCCGAAACTCCAACGGAGAACGGACTAGGTGTATGTCGAACATTGTCAACATACAGAACTGTGTGAGAGAGAGAAAATCTTTTTGTTCTATACTACATTTTGAATCACCACATTTTGGGGTGGTTTGTTACACAGTACTAGTAATTGGAACAGACATCTTGGAATAGCAGTGTGACATAAAGAGTTTGAGTTTGTTTTTGGAAACAGTGTGGCGACAGCATGGAGGATGGGTTGAAGAGGGAAGAGGCTGAAGGCACCAAGATATGTTAGGAGGATAAGTAGACATCGATGTAAACTGAAAGGAGAGATTGGAATCTAGAGATACTTGTGAGGCAGAATTGACAGAATGTAGAGGTAAAATAAATGTGTGATGGGAAGGCAAGGAAGACTGTGAATATCTTTTAGGTTTTTGCCCAAAGAGAACAGATGGTGGATAATGTCCTTAGTGAAATAAGGGCCCTATTTGGGAGGGTAGATAATGAACTGTGTATATGCTGTTGTTGAGGGGTTTACAAGGATTTATTGGTGAAAATGTCAAATAAGCAGTTGGAAACTTCAATTTAAGGCACACAGGAGATTGGGGCTGTACATACACATAAGATCTCAGTTACATATGGTGATGGTTGAAGTTATGGAGATGAGATCACCAATAGAAAGTGTTCAGGGAAACAAGAGGAGGGACAAATGATGGAGCTCTGTTAGGAGAACTCAGTGGGCAGAGGAGGAAAAGCCCAAAAAGAAAACTGAAAAAGGTAAGTCAGAGAAGTAGAAAGAGAAACAGGACGCTCGTGTCTTATGAGCCGAGGGACAGGAGAATGTCAAGAGGATTGAGCTTTCATTGTCAAAAGCCGTGGCAAGATCAAGTAAGGTGAGCCTGTGGTATTTGGTTTGGACAATTAAGAGGTCATTAGGGCTCTAAATGAGACTACTTTCAATAACCTGGCTTTGATGAGAGTAAAAAGCAGAGACCGTGCATATAGATTACTCTTTAAAGATATTCAGTGTTAAAGTGAAGGAGAAGGACAAGTTTGTTTGTTTGAGCCTGACTGTAGGCTACAGGGAAAGAGGAGCCTGGGTGGCTGGTTGGCTGGCCCAGAGTCACTGAGCCGGTGAGACGGGTGGGATGGAAAGGTCTCCAGAGTCAGCTGGTTTATAGGCATGTGCTCTTCAAAGTTTGGTTGACAGCTCTGTAGCATCACCGACACCTGGAAACTTGTTGGAAGTGCAGAACCTCAGGCCCCACAGCAGGTCTAGTGAATCAGAACCTGCATTTTAACAAGATGCCCAGGTGATCATCGCTTTTAATCCTCACAACAGCCAGGTAAGATGGGCATTACTGTTCCCATCTTTACCTATGATGAGAAAGCAGTTGCCTGAGATAGACGAGCTGATTAGTGTCTAAGCCAAGATTCAATCCCAGAACTTCCCGAGTCCGATGTTCTTTTCAAAAGGTAGAGAAGGAAGTTCAGAGAATTTCTACTTTCTCCCAATTCAGGAGAATTTTCAAATACTAGAATACGTCCAACGACCAAGCAATCACAGGTGTGTAGCTCTAGTGCCGTCAGCTGTGAGTTTACCGTGAAAGTGCTGGACGAATCCCTTTCATAGCCCTTGGCGGCCTCTTAAGAAACAACGTTAACAGCGTTGGAACTTCACTTCCCAGCAAGCCCCGCGGCTTGCTACCGCGCGAGGCATGACGGGCACCTCGCCTCTCTCTCCTCTCCGGTGGAGCTGCCGGGCAGAGGCGAGTTAGGACGCAGCCGGTCGTACGGGCGCGCAGCATTCTGGGAAGTGTAGTCTGGCCCGGACTCGGACACCCCTTCGGATGAATGGGGCCCCGCTGACAGCTAACTACAGCTCCTCGCCGGCAGCGTTGGTGGCGGCTGCCGGGAAAAGGGAGACCGCGACGGCCCCGGGAGAGCAGCACTGCGGGACGGTGGTGATGTTCAGTGCCGCGGCGAGGCGGCAGCCGGGTTTCCTGGGGTAGCAGTCTAGGCGGGCGCTTCCTCTGCGCGCTTGCTCCCCTTACCCTGCCCCGGCCATGCGCCCGGCCTTAGCGGTGGGCCTGGTTTTCGCAGGCTGCTGCAGTAACGTGATCTTCCTAGAGCTCCTGGCCCGGTAAGTGACCCCCGCCGGTCGCACTAAAGAAGCCGGAGGAGGGGCGCCCCCACGCGCCGTCCCCCCCGAGCCGGGCGGGGCCCGGGGTGGGACCGCCTGCGCCCAGTGTCTGCCCTGGGCTGCTTGGGACGCGGCTGAGTCGGCTGCTCCGTCATCCTGCGCACCTTCCGCTCTCCCGCCCAATAGTTTCTTAGCATCCCTCGAGGGGAACACTGGGGGTGTTTGCTGTCGTCACCCCCTTTTCACACTCTGGGGGATTGAAGCCTGGAGAGGTTTTTTTTCCCAAGGTCGGCAGGGAGCTCGTGGCAGAACCCAAGGTTCCTCCAGCTCTTTTCTCGATCCTGCTAATGCCATATATATAACGTGAGCAAAGCTTGGACTTAAAAAGCAGTCTGATTTGGTACACGCTGCAAAGAAAGTTTCAGTTGTTTTAAAGTGGCCTGCAAAGAAGTTCTTTTATTGGCCTTAGAGATGGTTATGAGTACTTTGCCCAACATGCCTCTCGCGGATGTAGTAGAACGAATTCTTATGCAGAAGGTCGGTCCAATTGACCGGGGATAGCCTTTCCAGCATTAAGATATTAAATCAGGAAGCTTGCATTTTGAGGTGTAACTTTATAAATCAAGAATGGTTATGACACTTCCCCAAAGGGACACCAGGGTAGTTTTATTGAGGTGGCATGCAAATAATGTTGAGTAATAATGTGCAAAGTTCATTGAGTAGAAGCTGTTAGAGAAAAGGCAACAGGTGGACTCTAAAAGCTCAGGACTGAAAATCTCAGGAGTTCCCGTCTTTGGCTCTGTCATCCCCTGGCTGTGTGACGTTTTCAAGTTATTTAGCCTCTCTGGGCTTCCTTTTTCCACCTATAAAATAATATCTATGGTGCTGTTTAGCACCATGTTTTTAAATCTGCACATTATCTCCATTGACCATCAGAACAAGATAGGTCAAGAATTATATTCTCTGTTTTACTGAAAGTGAAACATGTCCCAGGAAGTTAGGTTGTCTCTTACTACTTGTAAGTGGCAGAACCAGAAGTGGAATCCAGGAATCTAAACTCCTAGCCCAATACCTTTTTCAACTTTCCTGTTATTTTTGAGCTTGAGCAGCCCTTAGGCTTTGGTGACCCATTTCCTCCTGTGGTGCCTGCTAGAAATGTATTTTATTTTCATGATAACATTGATTAAGTCATTCTGAAGCAACCAGTTTGCTTAAGGTAAACTCTGTGGGATTAATTTTTGCGATTACAGAGCTTGAAATTTTAATGTGCAAAAAGTGTTGATTAAAATCTTTCATTTGTCATTCTCTGGAGTAGGCGGTGAGGGATGTGAAAATGAAAAAAAAAATGTATCCAGCTGTCAGCTGGTACACTTCAAAGGAAGGTCACTTTGGAAATTGGTTTAAAAATATAAAAATGTGATAAAATCAGGCCAGCCATGGAAATGAAGGTCAGAGAATAATAGTGTAATGTTTGTGTTGAATATGCCATTGAATTAAACCTTGCCAAAGGCTGTATGACATCAGAATATGTTATGTTAGTAACTGAGGGCCTTTTTAAATTTATTTTTTAACCAGTTGTGAGCCCTTAGCTAAATTACGTGGTCTCCCTGAGTCTGTTCTCTCAGCTGTGAAAGGGCGGTGATGGCTCTGCCAGCCTCACAGGGTTTTGAAGGATTAAATGAGATGCTGGTGCAAAGCCTGAAGCTCGCAATAGGTTCCCCTTCTAACAACTTTTGTTTCAATATACATATACCCTGTTTTATGAGCTGTTCGTGAAAAGTTGTGGGTAAATCTAACTTTACAGGATGTTTTTCTGCATTATTGGATCTTCTATTTAGAATACTTTGAATAATTTGTTAAACCCCAAAAAACCATCATTCCTTATCTTTCTTGTACATCTGAATGTTTGCATACAGCAATGGGTTTTCATAATGTGGTAAAGGGTACATTTGTTAGTTTAATGAGTGGTACCCCAAACTGAATAGCAGCTTTGTGCTGATTTGCTTGGGCAACTCCAACTTATCATATTTCAGATCAAGAAAATAAGAGCTGGTTGGACCAGATGGTCTTTTAAGGTTCTTTGTAGATTTGGCCTTCTCATAATTTGTGAGTTTATCTTGGGACATCACAGTGGAACGCTAATAAATTTTTATAGAGCAGGAACTGTGCTTCTTATATAGCTTCCTTGGGACACTAAGTATGAATTGAAATGCTAAACTGACTTGTAGGGAGAAGTGAGCATTTTTAACCATTTTCCCCCAAGTTGGAGAACAAATTTAGGTTTTTCTTTCTTATTTCATACTTATAATTGGGACCTATAATAAAATATAAAGCACCAATGCAGTGTACAGGGCAGATGTGAAGTAATGAATGAGTGCCTTGATCTCCCTTCTGAGAGAGTTTACATTGTACCTTGGAAACAAGATACACCATCAGCTCACTAACTAGGTGAGGTGTCTTATGTCAGGAAAACAATCTGAAACATTTTCTTTTTCGCATTTTATTTTTTCATCAAGTGCCTAATGTTGAATCAAATAAGGAAGTTTTCTAAATCTAGAATAAGAAATACAGAAGCCATAAACTATCTGCCTAATTCTTTCTCTTCAGAGTTCTTTTTTAAAAAAGTAAAAAATTTGGATTCTTGCCAAAGAGAATTCACAGAGAAACTGTTTGCATTTAGTGATTATAATACCTGAGGAATAAAGTTGAAGATAACAAACAATTCAGGGGAAAAGGATCCAGGTTTGTACTCTGAAGTTTTAAAGTGAATTATTCAAATTAAAATAAATAGTTCCATTGGTAGCTATACAGCATTGTGTTCTTAAAAAGCTCTGTAAGTTGATTTTTTAAAAAATTGAATTATGTGAGTACATTAGGGAGATATAAAAAACCTATGGAAATAGAGACAAAGTAGATTAGAATTGTCAAGGGGAGGGGGAAATGGAGAGTGATTCCTAATGGGTATTGGATTTCTTTTGGAAGTGTCCTAAAATTAAATGATGGTAATGGCTGCACAACTCTAAATATCATACTAAAAACCACTGAATTGTAAAAAAAAAATAATAATAACAATGATAATAATAAGGAGGTCTGCAAACACCATTTATTTGCCAGGTGGCTCTGGGAGACTTACCTAATTCTGTGCCATTTGGCGCTCAGTGTCTTAGCAATGAAATGGGCATAATAATAGCTACCTCCATAAATAAAGATAAAATTAAAAATTATTATGATGCCTTTTATTTTTTATTTTAATTTTTTAAATGTTTTCAATAGCTTTAACTTTTTTATACGTTTGTTGAAGTATATTCATAAACAAAGATTGGACACATTTAATGTATACAAATTGATGAGTATGCATACACCTATGAAACCATCATAATCGAGGTAATAAACATATCCATCACCTCCAGAATTTCCTTGTGCTCCCTTTTTTTTATGGTAAGAACACTGAGCATGAAATGTACCCTCTTAACAAATTCTTAAGTGTGCACTACTGAATTGTTAACCATATGCACTACGATGTACAGAGATCTTTTGAACTTATTCACCTTGTATAACTGAAAACTTATACCCATTGAACAAGTCCCCATTTTCCCTTCCCCCCTGACCCTGGCAATCCCCATTCTATTGTCTGCTTCTGTAAGTTTGACTATTTTAGATGCTTCATGTAAGAGGAATCATGCAGTCCTTTTGTCCTTTTGTGACTGACTGACTTCATTTAGCATGCCTTCCATGTTGTTGCAAATGGTGTCATTTCCCTCTTTTTTAAGGCTGAATAATATTTACTGTATGTTTATACCGCATTTTCTGTATCCATTCATCTGTCCATGGACATTTCAGTTGTTTCTGTATCTTCACTAGGTATTGCAAATAGTGCTGCAGTGAATATGGGGACGTAGCTATCACTTTAAGATCCTGATTTCAATTATTTATTTTTAACATTTTTTTAAAAATTGAAGTATAGTTGATTTACAATGCTGTGCCAATCTCTGCTGTACAGCAAAGTGACTCAGTTGTATACATATAGACATTCTTTTTCATATTCTTTTCCATTATGGTTTATCCCAAGAGATTGAATAGAGTTCCCTGTGCTATACAGTAGGACCTTGTTGTTTGTCCATCCTAAATGTAATAGTTTGCATCTACCAACCCCAAACTCCCGGTCCATCCTTATCCCTCCCTACCCCCCTTGGCAACCACAAGTCTGATCTCTATGTCTGTGAGTCTGTTTCTGTTTCATAGATAGGTTCATTGATGCCATATTTTAGATTCCATATGTAGGTGATATCATATGGCATTTGTCTTTCTCTTTCTGACTTATTTCACTTAGTATGATAATCTCTAGTTGCATCCATGTTGCTGCAAATGGCATTATTTCATTCTTTGTTATGGCTGAGTAGTATTCCATTGTATATATCACATCTTCTTTATCCATTCATCCATTGATGGACACTTAGGTTATTTCCATCTCTTGGCTGTTGTGAATAGTGCTGCTATGAACATAGGGGTGCATGTATCTTTTTTTTTTTTCACACACACACACACACACACTGTATTTTATTTTTACAAGAGATAAATAAACTGACACCAAGCATTGTAAATGGATGACCACGACAAAAGCAACAATGATTGCAATTACCAAACTCGAAACACACTCATACTATGTCATAATACTGACATTCAGTCCAGTAATCCTCCACTGTAACAGCTCCTTTACTTTGCAGTGAAAATTGATTTGTATATTTTTTGCCTCTGAGTCCTTGTGGGATTTTTTTTTATTCAAACAGAAAGACACAAAAATTATAATCATCCTCATCAGTTCACTCAGTCCCATGTAATTAATTTTTTTTTCATCTTGATCTTTTGTTAGCAATTTTATGAGTTCATCAGTTTTCCATTAGAGTTCTGAAAATGCTTATTCATTCAGTTCAGCAGTATAGTCAGTTACCAGAAACCTGTACTTGTCAGAGTCTTTTCCATGAATTCCTTGAAGATGAAACCCATTTATAGTAACATATTTGCAAAAGCATCAGAGTACACCCAGAACTGTCTGTAAATGAAAAAAGACTTAAAAATGACCACGGTTAAAGATTTGATGAAAGTTCATAATAATACAATTGACAAGGAAACTTAGTTATTTCTGAGATATACATTTTAAAGTAAGAACTAGAATTATGACTTATAACATTATACCAGAACATATAAGATTTTTAGAAATTTCATGTAATGTCTGAAACATTTATGTTAACATAATTCCATACAAATAACCCAATGAAAGTTTAGTATTACTTGTTTTGTTTGTTTGTTTGTTTGTTTACACCATAGGTTCTTATTAGTCATCCATTTTATATACAACAGTGTATACATGTCAGTCCCAATCGCCCAATTCAGCACACCACCTTCCCCACCCCCCTGCTGCTTTTCCCCCTTGGTGTCCATACATTTGCTCTCTACATCTGTGTCTCAACTTCTGCCCTGCAAACCGGCTCATCTGTACCATTTTTCTAGGTTCCACATACATGTGTTAATATACGATATTTGTTTTTCTCTTTCTGACTTACTTCACTCTGTATGACAGTCTCTAGATCCATCCACGTCTCAACAAATGACCCAATTTCGTTCCTTTTTATGGCTGAGTAATATTCCGTTGTATATATGTACCACAACTTCTTTATCCATTCGTCTGTCGATGGGCATTTAGGTTGCTTCCATGACCTGGCTACTGTAAATAGTGCTGCAATGAACATTGGGGTGCATGTGTCTTTTTGAATTATGGTTTTCTCTGGGTATATGCCCAGTAGTGGGATTGCTGGATCATATGGTAATTCTATTTTTAGTTTTCTAAAGAACCTCCATACTGTTCTCCATAGTGGCTGTATCCATTTACATTCCCACCAACAGTGCAAGAGGGTTCCCTTTTCTCCACACCCTCTCCAGCATTTGTTGTTTGTAGATTTTCTGATGATGCCTATTCTAACTGGTGTGAGGTGATACCTCATTGTAGTTTTGATTTGCATTTCTCTAATAATTAGTGATGTTGAGCAGCTTTTCATGTGCTTCTTGGCCATCTGTATGTCTTCTTTGGAGAAATGTCTATTTAGGTCTTCTGCCCATTTTTGGATTGGGTTGTTTGTTTCTTTAATATTGAGCTGCATGAGCTGTTTATATATTTTGGAGATTAATCCTTTGTCCGTTGATTCGTTTGCAAATATCTTCTCCCATTCTGAGGGTTGTGTTTTCGTCTTGTTTATGGCTTCCTTTGCTGTGCAAAAGCTTTGAAGTTTCATTAGGTCCCATTTGTTTATTTTTGTTTTTATTTCCATTACTCTAGGAGGTGGATCAAAAAAGATCTTGCTGTGATTTATGTCAAAGAGTGTTCTTCCTATGTTTTCCTCTAAGAGTTTTATAGTGTCCGATCTTACATTTAGGTCTTTAATCCATTTTGAGTTTATTTTTGTGTATGGTGTTAGGGAGTGTTCTAATTTCATTCTTTTACATGTAGCTGTCCAGTTTTCCCAGCACCACTTATTGAAGAGACTGTCTTTTCTCCATTGTATATCTTTGCCTCCTTTGTCATAGATTCGTTGACCATAGGTGCGTGGGTTTATCTCTGGGCTTTCTATCTTGTTCCATTGACCTATGTTTCTGTTTTCGTGCCAGCACCATATTGTCTTGATTACTGTAGCTTTGTAGTATAGTCTGAAGTCAGGGAGTCTGATTCCTCCAGCTCCGTTTTTTTCCCTCACGACTGCTTTGGCTATTCGGGGTCTTTTGTGTCTCCATACAAATTTAAAAATGATTTGTTCTAGTTCTGTAAAAAATGCCATTGGTAATTTGATAGGGATTGCATTGAATCTGTAGATTGCTTTGGGTAGTATAGTCATTTTCACAATATTGATTCTTCCAATCGAAGAACATGGTATATCTCTCCATCTGTTGGTATCATCTTTAATTTCTTTCATCAGTGTCTTATAGTTTTCTGCATATAGGTCTTTTGTCTCCCTAGGTAGGTTTATTCCTAGGTATTTTATTCTTTTTGTTGCAATGGTAAATGGGAGTGTTTCCTTAATTTCTTTTTCAGATTTTTCATCATTAGGGTATAGGAATGCAAGAGATTTCTGTGCATTAATTTTGTATCCTGCAACAGTACTAAATTCATTGATTAGCTCTAGTAGTTTTCTGGTGACATCTTTAGGATTCTCTATGTATACTATCATGTCATCTGCAAACAGTGACAGTTTTACTTCTTCTTTTCCAATTTGTATTCCTTTTATTTCTTTTTCTTCTCTGATTGCCGTGGCTGGGACTTCCAAAACTATGTTGAATAATAGTGGTGAGAGTGGACATCCTTGTCTCCTTCCTGATCTTAGAGGAAATGCTTTCTGTTTTTCACCATTGAGAATGATGTTTGCTGTGGGTTTGTCATATATGGCCTTTATTATGTTGAGGTAGGTTCCCTCTATGCCCACTTTCTGGAGAGTTTTTATCATAAATGGGTGTTGAATTTTGTCAACAGATGCTTTTTCTGCATCTATTGTGATGATCATATGGTTTTTATTCTTCAATTTTTTTTTCAATTTGTTAATATGGTGTATCACATTGATTGGTTTGCGTATATTGAAGAATCCTTGCATCCCTGGGATAAGTCCCACTTGATCGTGGTGTATGATCCTTTTAATGTGTTGTTGGATTCTGTTTGCTAGTATTTTGTTGAGGATTTTTGCATCTATATTCATCAGTGATATTGGTCTGTAATTTTCTTTCTTTGTAGTATCTTTGTCTGGTTTTGGTATCAGGGTGGTGGTGGCCTCATAGAATGAGTTTGGGAGTGTTCCATCCTCTGGAATTTTTTGGAAGAGTTTGAGAAGGATGGGTGTTAGCTCTTCTCTAAATGTTTGATAGAATTCACCTGTGAAGCCATCTGGTCCTGGGCTTTTGTTTGTTGGAAGATTTTTAATCACAGTTTCAAATTCATTACTTGTGATTGGTCTGTTCATATTTTCTATTTCTTCCTGGTTCAGTCTTGGAAGGTTCTACCTTTCTAAGAATTTGTGCATTTCTTCCAGGTTTCCATTTTATTGGCATAGAGTTGCTTGTAGTAGTCTCTTAGGATGCTTTGTATTTTTGCAGTGTCTGTTGTAACTTCTCCTTTTTCATTTCTAATTTTATTGATTTGAGTCCTCTCTCTCTTTTTCTTGATGAGTCTGGCTAATGGTTTATCAATTTTGTTTATCTTCTCAAAGAACCAGCTTTTAGTTTTATTGATCTTTGCTATTGTTTTCTTTGTTTCTATTTCATTTATTTCTGCTCTGATCTTTATGATTTCTTTCCTTCTGCTAACTTTGGGTTTTGTTTGTTCTTCTTTCTCTAGTTCCTTTAGGTGTAAGGTTAGATTGTTTATTTGAGATTTTTCTTGTTTCTTTAGGTAGGCTTGTATAGCTATAAACCTCCCTCTTAGAACTGCTTTTGCTGCATCCCATAGGTTTTGGATCGTCATGTTTTCATTGTCATTTGTCTCTAGGTATTTTTTGATTTCCTCTTTGATTTCTGCAGTGATCTCTTTGTTATTTAGTAACGTATTGTTTAGCCTCCATGTGTTTGCGTATTTTACGTTTTTTTCCCTGTAATTCATTTCTAATCTCATAGCATTGTGGTCAGAAAAGATGCTTGATATGATTTCAGTTTTCTTAAATTTACCAAGGCTTGATTTGTGACCCAATGTGTGACCTATCCTGGAGAATGTTCTGTGCACACTTGAGAAGAAAGTGTAATCTGCTGTTTTTGGATGCAATGTCTTATAAATATCAATTAAATCTATCTGGTCTATTGTGTCATTTAAAGCTTCTGTTTCCTGATTTCTTTTCATTTTGGATGATCTGTCCATTGGTGTAAGTGAGGTGTTAAAGTCCCCCACTATTATTGTGTTACTGTCGATTTCCTCTTGTATTGCTGTTAGCAGTTGCCTTATGTATTGAGGTGCTCCTATGTTGGGTGCATATATATTTATAAGTGTTATATCTTCTTCTTGGATTGATCCTTAATCCTTGGTCATTATGTAGTGTCCTTCCTTGTCTCTTGTAACATTCTTTATTTATTTTAAAGTCTATTTTATCTGATATGAGTATAGCTACTCCAGCTTTCTTTTGATTTCCATTTGCATGGAATATCTTTTTCCATCCCCTCACTTTCAGTCTGTATGTGTTCCTAGGTCTGAAGTGGGTCTCTTGTAGACAGCATATATATTGCTTGGAGCATTTAATACATTCACGTTTAAGGTAATTATCGATATGTATGTTCCTATGACCATTTTCTTAATTGTTTTGGGTTTGTTTTTGTAGGTCCTTTTCTCCTCTTGTGTTTCCCACTTAGAGAAGTTCCTTTAGCATTTGTTGTAGAGCTGGTTTGGTGGTGCTGAATTCTCTTAGCTTTTTTGCTTGTCTGTAAAGCTTTTGATTTCTCCATCGAATCTGAATGAGATCCTTGCCGGGTAGAGTAATCTTGGTTGTAGGTCCTTCCCTTTCATCACTTTAAGTATATCATGCCACTCCCTTCTGGCTTGTAGAGTTTCTGCTGAGAAATCAGCTGTTAACCTTATGGGAGTTCCCTTGTATGTTATTTGTTGTTTTTCCCTTGCTGCTTTCAATAATTTTTCTTTGTCTTTAATTTTTGCCATTTGATTAGTATGTGTTTTGGCGTGTTTCTCCTTGGGTTTATCCTATATGGGACTCACTGCGCTTCCTGCACTTGGGTGGCTATTTCCTTTCCCATGTTAGGGAAATTTTCGACTATAATCTCTTCAGATATTTTCTCTGGTCCTTTCTCTCTCTCTTCTCCTTCTGAGACCCCTATAATGCGAATTCTGTTGCGTTTAATGTTGTCCCAGAGGCCTCTTAGGCTGTCTTCATTTCTTTTCACTTTTTTTTATTTAGTCTGTTCCGCAGCAGTGAATTCCACCATTCTGTCTTCCAGGTCACTTATCCGTTCTTCTGCCTCAGTTTTTCTGCTATTGATTCATTCTAGTGTCGTTTTCATTTCAGTTATTGTATTGTTCATCTCTGTTTGTTTGTTCTTTAATTCTTCTAGGTCTTTGTTAAACATTTCTTGCACCTTCTCGATCTTTGCCTCCCTTTTTTTCCCCCCAGGTCCTGGATCTTCTTCACTATCATTATTCTGAATTCTTCTTCTGGAAGGTTGCCTATCTCCACTTCATTTAGTTGTTTTTCTGGGGTTTTATCTTGTTCCCTCATCTGGTATATAGCCCTCTGCCTTTTCATCTTGTCTATCTTTCTGTGAATGTGGTTTTTGTTCCACAGGCTGCAGGATTGTAGTTCTTCTTGCTTCTGCTCTCTGCCCTCTGGTGAATGAGGCTATCTAAGACGCTTAATGGGAGGGACTGGTGGTGGGTAGAGCTGACTGTTGCTCTGGTGGGCAGAGCTCAGTAAAACTTTAATCCACTTGACTGTTGATGGGTGGGGCTGGGTTCCCTCCCTGTTGGTTGTTTGGCCTGAGGCAACCCAACACTGGAGCCTACCCAGGCTCTTTGGTGGGGCTAATGACAGACTCTGGGAGGGCTCACACCAAGGAGTACTTCCCAAAACTTCTGCTGCCAGTGTCCTTGTCCCCACGGTGAAACAGAGCCACCCCTCGCCTCTGCAGGAGACCTTCCAACACTAGCAGGTAGATCTGGTTCAGTCTCCTCCGGGGTCACTGCCCCTTCCCCTGGGTCCCGATGTGCACACTACTTTGTGTGTGCCCTCCAAGAGTGGAGTCTCTGTTTCCCCCAGTCCTGTCGAAGTCCTGCAATCAATTCCCACTAGGCTTCAAAGTCTGATTCTCTAGGAATTCTTCCTCCCGTTGCCGGACCCCCAGGTTGGGAAGCCTGATGTGGGGTTCAGAACCTTCACTCCAGTGGGTGGACTTCTGTGGTATAAGTGTTTGCCAGTCTGTGATTCACCCACCCAGCAGTTATGGGATTTGATTTTACTGTGATTGCGCCCCTCCTACCGTCTCATTGTGGCTTCTCCTTTGTCTTTGGATGCGGGGTATCTTTTTTGGTGAGCTCCAGTATCTTCCTGTCAATGATTGTCCAGCAGCTAGTTGTGATTCTGGTGTTCTTGCAAGAGGGAATGAGAGCACGTCCTTCTACTCCGCCATCTTGGTTCCTCCTCCAATCTTCTGAGACATTAATGTTGATCACTCTCTTGAGTTCCTCTGCAGATACTCTAATTTTTTGCTGTGTCCAGTGTGCTCTCCAAACTCTGGAACACCACACTCCAGAGGCCCTCCTTTCCACATCCTGCCTCTCCCCTTCTGTGCAGGTCCTACGCATGTATCATTCTGAATTATAGTTTTGTCCAGGTATTTGCCCAGGAGTGGGATTGCTGGATCATATGGTAATTCTATTTTTAGTTTTCTGAGGAACCTCCATACTGTTTTCCATAGTGGCTGCACCAATTTATATTCCTACCAACAGTGTAGGAGGGTTCCCTTTTCTCTACACCCTCTCCAGCATTTGTTATTGGTAGACTTTTTAATGATGGCCATTCTGACCAGTGTGATGTGGTACCTCATTGTAGTTTTGATTCGCGTTTCTCTAATAATTATTGATGCTGAGCATCTTTTCATGTGCCTACTGGCCATGTGTATGTCTTCTTCGGAGAATTGTCTATTAAGGTCTTCTGCCCATTTTTCAATTGGGTTGTTTGTTTTTTTGTTGTTGTTGAGTTGTATGAGCTGTTTGTATACTTTGGAGATTAAGCCCTTGTCAGTTGCATCATTTGCAGATATTTTCTTCCATTCCATTGGTTGTCTTTTCGTTGTTTTGTTTTGTTTTGCTTTTATGGTTTCCTCTGCTATGCAAAAGCTTGTAAGTTTGATTAGGTCCCATTTGTTTATTTTGTTTTTACTTCTGTTGCCTTGGGAGACTAACCTACGAAAACATTGGTATGATTTATTACAGAGATTTGCCTATGCTCTCTTCTAAGAGTTTTATGGTGTCATATCTTACGTTTAAGTCTTTTTTTTTTTTTTTTGGCTGTGTTGGTTCTTCGTTGCTGCACGCAGGCTTTCTCTGGTTGCAGCGAGCAGGGGCTACTCTTTGTTGTGGTGTGCAGGCTTCTCATTGCAGTGGCTTCTCTTGTAGTGGAGCACGGGCTCTACGCACATGGGCTTCAGTAGTTGTGGCACGCGGGCTCAGTAGTTGTGGCTTAGGGCTCTAGAGCGGAGGCTCAGTAGTTGTGGTGGATGGGCTTAGTTGCTCCGGTGCATGTGGGATCTTCCTGGACCAGGGATCGAACCCGTGTCCCCTCCACTGGCAGGCAGATTCTCAACCACTGCGCCACCAGGGAAGTCCCTTTATTAATGTTTTATAGTTCTCAGCATATAAGTCTTTCACCTCCTTGGTCAGGTTTATTCCTAGGGGTTTTGTGTGTGTGTGTGTGTGTGTGTGTGTGTGCGTGTGTGTGTGTGTGATTTTTGAAAGGTATTGCTTTTTTACATTCCCTTTCTGATATTTTATTGTTAGCATAAAGAAATGCAACTAATTTCTGAATGTTATCCTTGTATCCTGCTACTTTGCTGAGTTCATTTATTAGATCTAGTAGTTTTTGTGTGGAGTCCTTAAGGTTTTCTATATATAGTATCATGTCATCTGCATATAGTGACAATTTTACCTCTTTCCTTCCAATTTGAATACGTTTTATTTCTTTTTCTTGTCTGATTGCTGTGGTTAAGACTTCCAATACTGTGTTGAATAGAAGTGGTGAGAATGGGCATCCTTGTCTTGTTCCAGATTTTAGCAGGAAGGCTTTCAGCTTTTCACCACTGAGTATTATATTGGCTGTGGGTTTGTCATAAATGGCTTTGTTATGTTGGGATATGTTCCTTTTATACCCATTTTGGTAAGAGTGTTTATCATGAATGGGTGTTGAATTTTGTCAAATGCTTTTTCTGCATCTGTTGAGATGATTATTTTGTTTTTGACTTTTCTTTTGTTAATGTGGTGTATTACATTGATTGATTTGCCTATGTTGAACCATCCTTGTGAACTTGGGATGAATCCCACTTGGTTGTGGTGTATGATCTTTTTTATGTGTTGTTGGATTCAATTTGCTAATATTTTGTTGATAATTTTTGCATCTATATTTATCAAAGATATTGGCCTGTAATTTTCTTTTTTTGGTGGTATCTTTGGTTTTGATATCAGGGTGATGGTGGCTTCATAAAATGTCTGTGGGAGTGTTCCCTCCTCTTCAGTCCTTTGGAAGGGTTTGAGAACGATCAGTATAAGTTCTTCTTTGTATGTTTGGTAGAATTTGCCTGTGAAGCCATCTGGTTCTGGACTTTTGTTTGTAGGGAGTTTTTTTGTTTTTAAGTTTTTTTTTGATGTGGACCATTTTTAAAGTCTTATTGAATTTGTTACAATATTTCTTTCTGTTTTATGTTTTGGTTTCTTGGCCATGAGGTATGTGGGATCTTAGCTCCCTGAGCAAGGATCGAATCCACACCCTCTGCAATGGAAGATGGAGTCTTAACCACTGGGCCACCAGGGAAGTCCCTGTAGGGCGTATTTTTAAATTGCAGATTCGATTTCTCTTCTAGTGATTGGTCTGTTCAAATTATCTATTTCTTCTTGATTCAGTTTGGTGGGCTGTATATTTCTGGAAAGTTGTCCATTTCTTCTAGGTTGTCAAATTTGTTGGCATATAATTGTTTATAGTATTCTCTTATGGTTTTTTGTATTTCTGTGGTATCACTTGAACTTTCTCCTTTTTCATTTATTATTTTGTTTATTTGGATTCTCTCTCTTTTCTTCTTGGTGAGCCTGGCCAGAGATTTGTCAGTTTTGTTTACCCTTTCAAAGAACTAGCTCTTGGTTTTATTGATTTTTTTTCTATTGTCTTTTTAATCTCTATCTTATTTATTTCCTCCCCAATCTTTATTATTTCCTTCCTTCTGCTGACTTTAGGTTTTGTTTGTTCTTCTTTTTCTGATTCTTTTAGATGGTAGGTTGGATTGTTTATTTGAAATTTTTCTTATTTTTTGAGGAAGGCCTGTATTGCTATGAACTTCCCTCTAAGAACTGCTTTTGCTGCATCCCATAGATTTTGTACGGTTGTGTTTTCATTGTCATTTGTATCAAGGTAATTTTTAATTTCCTTTTTGATTTCCTTGTTGACCCATTGGTTTTTTAGTAGCATGTTGTTCAGTCCCCATGTAATCGTTTTTTGTATTCTTCCTCAGTTCTTTTCCTGTGGTTGATTTCTAGTTTCATACTGCTGTGGTCAGAGAAGATGTTTGAAATAATTTCTATACTCTTAAATTTGTTGTGGTGAGTTTTGTGCCCTAGTATGTGGTCATTCCTAGAGAATGTTCCATGTTCACTTGAAAAGAATGTGTGTTCTGGGTTTTTTTTGGACGTAATGTCCTGCAAATATCAATTAAATATAACTGTTCTGTTGTATCATTTAGCATCTCTGTCCATTGATGTGAGCAGGGTGTTAAAGTCTCCTACTATTATTGTGTTCCCATCAATTTCTCCCTTTATGTCTATTAGTATTTGTTTTATGTATTTGGGTGCTCCTATATTAGGTACATATATGTTGACAAGTGTAAAATCCTTTTCTTGTATTGATCCTTTTATCATTATATAGCGTCCCTGTTTATCTTTTTTTATAGCCTTTGCTTTAAAGTCTATTTTGTCTGATATGAGTATTGCAACTCCTGCTTTCTAGTCATTTCCGTTTGCATGAAATATCTTTTTCCATCCCCTCACTTTCAATCCATCTGTGTCCTTTGCCCTAAGGTGTGTCTCTTGTAGGCAGCATATTGTAGGCTCTTGTTTATTTAATCCAGTGTGCCACGCTATGTGTTTTGATTGGCGCATTCAGTTCATTTACATTTAAGGTAATTATTGATACATATGTATTTATTGCCATTTTAAACCTTGTTTTCCAGTTGATTCTTTGTATCTTCTTTGTTTTTCTTTTTGTGGTTTGATGATTTCCCTTTATGCTTGTGTTCTTTTTGGTTTTTGTGAATCTATTGTATGTTTTTGATTTATGGTTGCCCTGTTATTCAAGTATGTTAACCCCCCTTCCTGTATCTGCTTGCTTTAGATGGATAGTCATATAAGCTCAAACATATTCTAAAAAAAAAAAAAGAATCTGCATTTTCTTACCCTCCTTCCCCACATTTTATGATTTTGATGTCTTTTTTACATCTTCATGTTTATCCTTTTGCTGTTCCTTGTGTTTATCTTCACTTTCACAAGTAGGTTTTGTTTTTTCTTTTTGATCTGTATACTGGCTAATTTAAGTGATTTACTTTCTAGTTGTGATTTCCTCCTTCCTGTATCTTCGTGCTTCTTTTCTATTTAGAGCAGACCTTTCAATGTGTCTTTTAGGATAGCTTTAGAATTGCTGTATTCTTTTAGTTTTTACTTGTCTGAGAAATTCTTTATTTCTCCTCCTATTCTAAATGATAATCTTGCTGGGTAGAATATTCTGGGCTGCAGATCTTTCCCTTTCAAGACTATGTATATATTTTGCTACTCCCTTCTGGCCCTCAGTGTTTCTGTAGAGAAATCAGCTGATAGCCTTATGGGGGTTCCCTTGTAATTAACTCTTTGTTTTTCTCTTGCTGTCTTTAGAATCCTCTCTTTAACTTTTGCCATTTTTATTATATGTCTTGGTGAAGGTCTGTTTGGGTTCATCTTGTTTAGGACCCTCTGTGCTTCCTGTATCTGGATATCTGTTTCCTTCTTTAGGTTTGGGAAGCTTTTAGCCATAATTTCTTCAAATACATTTTTAACACCCTTTTCTCTTTCTTCTCCTTCTGGAATCCCTATTATATGTAGATTGGCATGCTTTATATTATCCCACAGGTCTCTTTTATTGCTTTCATTTTTTTTTTTTCATTTGGCTTTCTGTTTGCTGTTTTGATTGGGTAATTTCCATTATTCTATCTTTCAGATCACTTATTCTTTCTTCTGTATTATTCATTCTATTCATTGCCTTTACCTCAGCTTTTGTCTTGGCAAATGATTTTTAAATTTTTCTTGGCTCCTCCTTATAGTTTCTAGTTCCTTTTTACAGTAATTTGCATTTCTGTCAATAGCCTTTCTTAATTCTTTCAGTATTTTCATTACCTGTTTTTTGAACTTGGTGTCTATTAGACTGAAGAGGTCTGTTTCTTCAGGGGAATTCTCTTGGTCTTTTAACTGGGAGTCGTTCCTCTACTTATTCATTTTGCTTGTATTTCTCTTACTGTGTGAGTTTAGGAGGAACAATTATCTACTGTAGTCTTGGAGGGCTATTTATATGCGGGAGTGTCCCTGCGTAGCTTGTGTGGGTTTAATTTTTTTTGGCGTGAGGGCGGTTTTTGGTTTGGATATTTGCTGTCTCTTTCCTCAGGGTGTGCTGGCTGTCTCCACACAGCCAACCCCAGTCCTCTCCCCGGGGTCTGACCTCCGAAGCCTGAGCCTCAGCACCCAGCCCCGACCCTCCCCAGGGGACAAGCGACCCAAGCTGGGGAGTGCTGGCAGCACTGACCTTCTATGCAGGTCTCTCTCTGCAAACAGGGTGCTGTGCTCTCCTCCGAGGCTCTGAAGCTCCCCCTCTGTCCCAGCTGATTTTGCCACCAGTGAGGGGACTTCCCCGGGTGCAGGAACCTTTCCTCCTTCACAACTCCCCCAAAGGGGTGCAGATCCCATCCGGATTCCTTTCTCTCTCTTTTTTCCTTTTTTCTTTTGCCCTACTCAGTTATGTGGAGATTTACTTGCCCTTTTGGAAGTCTGAGGTCTTCTGCCAGCGTTCAGTAGATATTCTGTGAGAATTGTTCCACATGCAGATGTATTTTTGATGCATTTGTGGGAGAAGGTGAGCTCCATGTCCTACTCCTCTGCCACCTTGATATGATCCTATTATGATGCCTTTTAAAACATCCTATGAAGAATACACTTTAGAAGTGAATCATTTTTTGAAATAGTTTATTTTTAACTTTCATACAGTCCTCATATTCTAGATCATGTTTGCTTAAAGTGAGGCATCCCACATTCATTCAGTTGCTTGGGTGAAAGCCAGACTCAGTGCCCAGAGATTGGTGGTGTGAAGATGAATAGGACGGTTCTCTAACCATCCCCACAGGGCACTGGGTTCCTACTGTCTCATAGTCCATGTTTGGCAGGGATCAGGTCTCATTCAATTGGCAGCTCCCTCTCAGCCAGCACCTGCCTGCACACACAATAGGTTCTTGATAATTACTCTTTAATTGAATTGTCCTAAGCTTTCAGGAAAGAGAAAATGGAAGGGAAAACAAGAAGTATAATGAGCTCTTTTTGGACTAAGTCTTGTGCTTGGCGATATATTTTCTCATTGAATCCTCACTATGACGTTAAAAACACATCACTTCTATTTTACAGGTGAGAAAAATTGCTCAACATAAATTTCTTTAAAAGGGTTCCTATACTTAGATTGAAGGTATCCTAGTGTTTTAGTCTTTGCCTTTTTCCCTCTGTTAAGTGCGTTTCAGGAACTGGCTTATTTACTCTACCATAAACCAATGAGATAGGCCCTAATACTGTTCCCATTTTAAAGATAAGAAAACTAAACTTAGGGTAATAAACTTCTACTGTCATAAGGTTAGCAGCATAGCTGGATATCCGGCATGTCATTGTGTGCTTTTAAGCACTGTGGACTGGCTGTCAACACTGTGACAACAGGTAAGAATTACCTGTGCATCTTACACACACACACACACACACACACACACACCCCTCCAAGCCCTTTCCCCAGACCTGCACTAGTGGTTTTCAACTCTGGATGCACATTAGGATCTAGTGGGAAGCAAGCTTTCAAATCCAGAGCCCCACCCCACCTGGGAGGGTGAGGCTTCTCAGGCTTACGGTTGTTAAAGAGCAGCCTAGCCGGAGTTGAAGAGCACTGTGCCAGGAGCTATCTGGAGCTAAAGCTCCCTCTCCTGTCACTCATATTTAGGCTAATGGTTTTAATTAGCTCCTAGAATGAGGTAAATGTCTTACATGGTTATTTATGGATTCCTGCAACGTTTAGCCCTGTCCCTCAAACATAAGGAGTGCTAAAAGAAAACACTGAATTGCATATAGAGCAGTAGTTTTCAAGGAAACCTTCATAGGTAGTAGAGCCTAAAGCGGGACAAGAGTTCCGCTTCCAATGGTAAGCACAGCTCTGTACGGGAATGGCTTATGCTTGGCGTTATTTACTTTTATGCCTGATGGGAGTATTTAAGAATGTGATCGTTGGCATTGCTGTTTGATATTAATACCACCAATAGAGAATGGAGTTGTTTTTAATAAATAGCATTATATTAATATACAATAATACAATTAAATCCCTCTCATCACTAGGTTTGGGTAAATGTCTTTGGTGAAGATGAAAATACAGAACAGGGCGCTATATTTCGTAATATGGGATTATTGGTAATGTGGGAACTCTGGAGGCCTCAGGAGAGCAAAGACAACTGCTCCCTTTGTCCTTCTTCCAGTGATTGGGCAGTGCCTCATGGAGGACAAGCTCAAGAAAACCACAACATTTTAAGTAACTGACTTTCACAGAGTGCCTCAAGAGGGATGTCAGAGGAATTTTTCTGCCTTGTAGATTTGCTCCTAACAGTCACTGTGGAAGATTCCCCAGCCCTTAAGTAGATCACTGAAGAGGTTCCATTGAATTCCACGAACGTTTGTTGAGTCCCTGATACGTTTGCATTAAGGGCGGTGGAGACTAGTAAGACAGCTGCAGTGCTCCTCAGTCTTGCCTTCATTATTGCCCCTCCCCCCAGCCCCACCAAAGACCCTTTGTAGACATTTTTTCCTAATCATCCCTCTGCAGGTACACTATATATGGACTTATGTGCTGTACGTATATCCTTTGCTTTATACTTAGAAAAATAGTAAGATTCTGCCCCCAGCCCCCCACCATTGTTGCCCCCATGGGGATTCTGTCTAAGGTAACATCCCTGTCATTAACACTGGGTAGGAGTCTTTGATTGACAGCAGTCTCGGAGATATCCTGGTTGGGAGGATATGTAAACATTACAGGAGACCTGAGCATATTTCTGACCTTGGGCCTTGTGCCCAAGCTGACGAGGATCTGGACTAAAGCCCTCTTGGTTAAGTGAGGATCTCAACGAGAACCTATGACCACCTTCCTACAGTTTACTGGGAAAGTTGTATCATAGTTCTAGGAACGAGTGTTATCATTCTTACTCATGGCCTGCTATACCTGTGGAAGAGTAAAGGAAGAAAGCTGACGTTCTTCTCTGTGGGTCTGTTGCTAAGTGTGTGTGATCCGTGGGATATGAAAACTGAGATAAAGCAGGACAGTGGGTAACAGAAATCCATCTTCCCTGTTATTCTGAACTATGAATAAAACAATTCTTAGTGCTCTTTATCTCAGTTTTCTGTGTCTTTCTTTTTTCTTTTTATTATTCACTACACAGGAAGCATCCAGGATGCGGGAACATTGTGACATTTGCACAATTTTTATTTATCGCTGTGGAAGGCTTCCTCTTTGAAGCTGATTTGGGAAGGAAGCATCCAGTTATCCCAATAAGGTATGGCACATTGAAGTCTCTTTTTAGCCTTTTTTTTTTTTTTTTTTTTTTAAGAGCTTTTCTGGTACCTGTATAAAAGGAATATGAGGCATTGTTTTATAAGATTGGTATCAAAGATATCAGTAGAATAATTCATTTTCTGAATTTAATACATTGTGACGCTCCAGGGAGCCTATTTTTAGAATAAAATTCCTGCCACGACACTTAAAATAACTCTGATGGAGGCAACTATAGATATGTGTGTGTGTGTCTGTCTGTCTGTCTGTGTCTGTCTGGTATATGGTCAAAGGCCTGGTGTGACAACCAATTTTTAACCAGTTATGCATATTTTCCTCTTGTTGGTAAAGTTATCAAATATGTTAAGAGTGGTATCGTTGTTACTTTTAAAAGACTAATGGCTTTTGGAGATAGAGCTGGTAGTTACACAACATTGTAAATGTACTAAATACCACCGAATTGTTCACTTTAAAATGGTGGATTTTATGTTATGTGACTTTCACCGCAATCAAACGAAAATGAACGGCAAGCTAAGGTAAAATTGTTGCTTCCAGACCTCCATCCATTAGTCCAAATTTGCATAACTATACTCATGGGGCCAAACAGAAAACAGGGCAGATCTTATAATAAACAGTGTATTGAAAACAGCATTCTTACTGTGAGAGACTTGAAATCAAAGTGTATATTTTTAATTTAATTTAATTTTTATTTTATATTGGGGTATAGTTGATTTACAATGTATTAGTTTCAGGTGTACAGCAAAGTGATTCAGTTATACATATACATATATCCATTCTCTTTCAGATTCTTTTCCTGTATAGCTTATTACAGAATACTGAGTAGAGTTCCCTGTGCTGTACAATAGGTCCTTGTTGTTTAATTAAATTAAAAGAAAAAGAAAGAACCACACACATACAAAGTGTAATCCGTCCAGTTGTATTTAGTAGGATAGTGTCACTTAATCTCTTTGAGAGGGATGTTCTGGTGTGAATGCATCCAAGGACTGGCTAAGATTCATTGGTGTTATTTTGCAGCCTTCCTGAGTAGCCCGCTATAGAAAATCTGGCTGAATTTTGTTACTAATATTGTATTTTTAAATATCCCAAGGTGATGCTAAATATTCTGAATACTTTCCCTTCCCCCATTGGCTTTAGTATCTGCATAAAACTTTCTGCTCCCAAGACCAGCATTTATATCAGAGTAGGAACCCCAGCATTTTTTGATTCCTCTGGTCCTTTCCTTCTCCTTCCACTATTTCTTTCTTCTCTGGCTGCCACTAGCATAGTTCAGGAATGTATTCACTCTCGCCATGACTTTTATAGTAATAGCCTGGTTGGCTGACCTCCTGCCTATCACCTCTTCATCCCTCCATTTCAGCTTCCTACCATTGTATCATGACACCCACTCCACATGCACTCAGGTCACCATTAGATTCAAAGTGAAGCCCAAACTCCCTAACCTGCCCTTGGAGGCTCCCCATGAACCTGCCCTGACAACCATGCTCCCATGTGTGCAATTCGTGCCGGCTATTTTATTTTCTATCTGGGAGCCCTAATCAAAATCTTGCTCGTGTCATTCATCCCCATGAGCGATTTCTAGGCAATACTATGTAGGTAGCGATGTGGAATAGTTGGAATTAATTATCCTGAAAGAACTTGATGACCTCTATTTCCAGATGGCATCTTTTCAAGACGGAACTAGGAAAATTGGGCAAGAAAGCTTGTGAAATCACCAGTAGTATGTTATTTAGAAGCTGTGAAGTAGCTCTCACCAGTAACTTTGCATGTGTGTATTACTGTGTTCTGCATTCCTTGTGAAGCTCTTCAGACTTTCCAGACTGTGTTCATTTAGCCCTGGTGTGGCTGCCTGTGAGGGCAGATAGCCCCCTACCTCACCAGGAACGCAAAATTGGTTCTTGTCAGGGAAGATAACTCGAGACTCAGTGCTGTCACCTTCTCCAGATGTGCGAAGGTGAAAAGGATGGGGATCTGTGCTCAAAGACTTCCGACATTTCCTGAAGAATATGGAACCACTTATTCACTTTTGCCCTGCATTCTTTAGCCATGTACTTCAAATATTATTTTTCTCTTTTTGAATGTATTAGGTTGAATCATATGAAATTGCTGATGTTCAACCCCTTTTGACCTACCAAAAAACGGCATTTTAAATGGTTTAAGCTGATTTGTGTGAAAGGCATCTTAAAAATTATTTAATTAATATTAATTTATTTATAACTTGTTATTTGTGTTCATCCCTTTATCTTTCTAAATGATTAGAGTTCCTGGATTTCTTTTAGTTTTTTGCTTTTTATTATTATTTAAAGACCTATACATTCTCAAAAAACAGGGGCCCTAATTTTAAATACAAATCTATGCAAGTCAAATGATGCCCTCATTAATTTGGAGGCCACTGGTTCAAAAGGTGGGATAATTTTAACAGTTGCTAGGGTGAAAGTAACTCTTGACTTAGCACATCTTTTCTTTAGAAACAGTGAAAATTAATAGTATAAACAAGTGTATAGAGGAAATATTTGAGAGAGTTTAACAATTTTTAAGTTCTTTAGGGCTACATGAAAATTATACACAAAGAACTGATACAATAATAAAAATTATCCATTCACTTTAAAAAACCTATTGCTGTCTATCAGGTAACTCTTTTTGAAGCCTCGTTTATAGTTGCTGTACGTACTAGAAAAATATTAAAATAGTGTTTCTTGGAACACATTCTATAGTTCAAACTTTTTCCATGTTATTCTGGCTTTGTGAAGTATTTTCAAATGTACTTGGTGCTTGACTTCACATTATAATAGTGATACGATCTTTTAATCCAGAGGAAATAAGCACAATACTTTTTTAACCAAAATATGTATTTCCTTCTCTACTTGATTTTCTTGAAATCGTGGATCCTGTGTGACGAGCTGCTGTCTCTGCCTCTCAGGTACTACGCCGTAATGGTGACCATGTTCTTCACCGTCAGCGTGGTGAACAACTACGCCCTGAATCTCAACATCGCCATGCCCCTGCACATGATATTTAGATCTGTAAGTCTGCCGGCTCATGTGAACCTGTTCCTCTGGAAAATGCAGCAAAGTGGGTCCATTAAACACATGACAAAAGTAAAAAGGGCCTATAAGGAGTAAAGTCTAGGGTGTAAGAAAGAATAGGTCTCATGGATGAATAAGCAGAGGCTGGCTTTCATCTGAGAAGTAGGGCAAAAAGAGAAATATGAAAGTGGATGGTTTACTTTTATTTATCAGAGTTCTTACAGGTGATTAATAAAAGGAAAGTTAAAATTTCCCTGGATAACAGATTTTACCTTTAATTTTCTTCATCTGGTTGGTTTTATATTCGTTCTTGCTATGAATGTTATTTAACTTATTTCTCATCACTTTCTGTTTCTTCCATGAAATTACGTTTACTTCTAGTACATGATATAGATACTTCTCCTTTCTGATTATTTTTGAAAATAGAAACTTCAGATAATTACATAAAAGGAAATTCTTGATGAAGGTAGGGTTTCTCCCAAAGCAGCAGAGGTTTTCATCTTTGCCTCATGCATGGTGGGAGAGCCAGTTTGCATATAAATAAGAACAAAGTGTTCCCTGAAGAACAGGAAAGGAACTCAAGAGGGAATATAGTTAGGATTGCAGAAGAATGCAAAATGGGTAAAAATTGGAATTATAACTTTTCTGTGTGGCCTGAGATTTTTGTGAGATGGAATGTGTGGTCCCTAAAGCAACTTTCCAGAGCTGATTATAATGACTAAGATGACCTTCAGAGCATTGATCACAGAATAGACTTTCAATAGACACTTGCTGGTTGATTGACAACTTTCCAGACAAGAGACAGACCCCTGCACAACTTCATTCAGTCAAACTGTGGGTGAGGAGAAGCTTATTAAAGGCTCTTATAAATTAGATGGGAAATTGGACAAAAATAAGTCTATAACATACTTCATTCCTGCTAGCCCAGCTTCAGCTTTGACCCCTTATTGAGAATTGATCATTTTTATTCTCATTGTCAACTTTAACATGTTGTATTATTTTACGTGTAGATTGTTATGGTTTGTAATTTTTGCCATCCTAACAACATAGTGAACCTCACTGATCATTCATCCGAACCTCCTCCTTTCCAGCTATTTCCCCCACCTTGCCCCTGTTCATACTTATCTTGAATTGTGTTATCTTCTTTCCCTAGTGCACTAAAACTCTGTTGTCTCTTTTCACAGGGCTCTCTAATTGCCAACATGATTCTAGGAATTATCATTTTGAAGAAAAGGTAAACAATACTCTTTTATATTTTGTGTATAGGAAGGATAAGCTGAGCCCCAGCCATAAGCTCATCTGGATTCCTTTTCTCATAGTAATGATAAGTTTGCGCTTGGCCATCTGCCTTGTTTCTTAGTTCTGTCTGTGACAGTGGTGCCCATTCCTGAGGCAGTGGACCAGGTAAGAGGCCCCACCTGTGGCTTTGGAGCAGCATATTCTCTGTGTAGAATTAATAAACTCTTGTCATTGTTGAATCTCTAGTACCATACTAATCTACGAAGCCAATTGATCTAGAACTTCAGTGTCCCACGTGGTCACCACCAGCTACATGTGACTATTTACATTTAAATTTAAATATTAAAAAGTAAATAAAATTAAATATATAGTTTCTCCATCTCACTAGTCACATTTTAAGTGCTCAGTAGCCACATGTGGCTAGTGGTGACCGTCTTGGAGAGCCCAGATGTGGAACATTGCCAGCTTCACTGAAGTTCTCTGGGACAGTGCTGTCCTAGGAAGTGTACAACACAACGAGCTAAGAAATAATCGTACGTGTTATAAAGAAAATTCCTAACAAAGGCCCAAGTGGCCAAACAAGATGCAATGAAAAGTTTCAGGACCGTTCTTTGTAACTGTCACCAGTGGCTCTCTCTGGGTACGGTTGGGAAATATCAGAAGTATCTGGGGTGCTGTTTCCAAGCATTTGTCTCTCACCTTCATTCGGAGCCTCACTCCCAGGGAGGAGAGGTGTGTGGGGCAGAGACAGCCCATGCAGTCTGGAACACTTCTCAGGGGGAAGTTCATCCTCACTGTTCAGACCAAAATCGTGCAAGTTGGTGCCTGCTTTTCAGTGTATTCAGTACCCAGCCCGAAGTATTAAAACTCTCCCAGCTTGGAAAGTAGCTGTCAGTTCAGTGTGGGAAGCTAGAGTTTTTAAGTAATAAGGGCTGTGTCATGAAAAGGCTCCTTATCATGAGCTCTTTATCTCCTGAGGCTTATGTATTCCCCAGATAAGCACCATTGTAGTTGATTTCTTTTCTAGGTTCTCTCTATTCATGCATACGGAGGTAATGGTCAGGTTCATTATCTTTGAAGTGACCCCCTGTGCTTCTTGGTAGTGTAAAGTTCACATTGGGACAGACCCGTGGTCTTTCCAACTTTTGATTTTGGCGCATAGCAGGGATACATATATATATGTATAATATATAATTCCTTATTATAAAAGGAATGTATTCTCCTGACATACCCCAAATGTCAGGGGCCTTAAACATTGCAGTTTTCCTTAAGAGCTTGTTTTTAGTCTGTCATCTTGAATCTCTCTAAGTCTTTTTTGACTCTCTCCAGTCTATATCACCCAGAGAACAGGAATTTCCCTAAGCTAACTGTCTAATATCATGGATTAGTAATTATCTCCTTTTGTTTATCTTGAGTAGCACCCTTCAAGTTTATAGTGTGTTCCCCTTTCCAGGATTTGAAGACCAAATCTATATTCACCTTAACCATGACCTTCATTATTGTTTAGACCTCTCTGTCTGATCTTTGCAGGCTGAAGAGTTCCCTTATGTTTCTCTCTGCCTGCAGCAGTGCCTGTGTCCTCGCCCGCCCCTCTTCTCTAGCGTGGTGCTCTTGGCCCCTTGCTCTGCCCCTCAGCCAGTTCGTTGGCCTTTTTCTGAGGCGCTGTGACCAGAACTATACAAAGTATTTGAGTAGAAAACTTCAGATGTAAGGTTTTAACTTCTTTTCATTCCTGTCTGAGGCCTTTTGCTTTATCACCAAGAGCCTGAGAGGGATGTTAATTGATACTATTTTAGTTAATGTGAAATGCCGCTGTTATTACTGGTAATAGTCCTATTAGTTTAATATTACTTGCTTTATCCAACTATGCCAACATTTAAAAACAATATTTAAGAGACGTAAAAACAGTCCCCTCCCCTGAAAAGGGACAGTTGAATTCTTTTCTGCGTGTGGAGTCCTGCTGCTGGTCCCTGACATTCCTTCCGTCCTTCCTCTGCGTGCTGTGTCTCTTCACACTCAGGTCTGGGCCCCAGAAGCCAGGAGAAGCAACAGGCATCCCTTAAGATCTATCAGGCTTTCATCTGGACTCGAGAGCAGGATGGGCTGTCATGTCTGGTCTGTCTTTGTTTTCTGATGAAACCATCTATTGGTGCACAAACTATGGGAAACAAACTGTCTTAAACACCACCAGAGGGGGCTTCCCTGGTGGCGCAGTGGTTGAGAGTCTGCCTGCCAATGCAGGGGACACGGGTTTGAGCCCTGGTCTGGGAAGATCCCACATGCCGCGGAGCAACTGGGCCCGTGAGCCACAACTACTGAGCCTGCGCGTCTGGAGCCTGTGCTCCGTAACAAGAGAGGCCGCGATAGTGAGAGGCCCACGCACCGCGATGAAGAGTGGCCCCCGCTTGCCGCAGCTGGAGAAAGCCCTCGCACGAAACGAAGACCCAACACAGCCATAAATAAATAAATAAATTTATAAACACCACCAGAAAGGGCGTTGTTTAGAAACTCGTCAGCATCCTGATTCTTTCACGCACAGACTTACGTGGACTCTGCTGGGAAGTGATCCCCTTGACTGTGTTTAGGTGATGTGTGCTCTCATGAACCATCTGACTGTCAACATCATGTGGAAATTTGTATCTGTGCTTTCCTGAGGTGCTCTTTTTCTTATTTTTGCAGATACAGTGTATTCAAATATACCTCCATTGCCCTGGTGTCTGTGGGGATATTTATTTGCACTTTCATGTCAGCAAAGCAGGTGGTAAGAATCTGTTCACAAATGATTTCTATTCACTACTTGCCTTGGGGGCCCAGGTACTTATTAATGATATAATAAATGTAAATGCTCATGTAATACAAGGATTTAAATCTCTGAAAGAGAAGAGTAGAGGGAAATGGGTAACATAAATATTTCCCTTGTATCGAGGCCCCTTGAATGTAGTTCTGGTCTCTGTACCTCGTATTTTTTCTTATTTCCTAGACTTCCCAGTCCAGCTCGAGTGAGAATGATGGATTCCAGGCATTCGCATGGTGGTTGCTAGGCAAGTACAGTAATTACAATAAAGCTAATTGCCTCTGCAGTTCTGTTTTCAGAGGTTTCTCCTAAGGGATATGTTTCTTGGCAAGAAGCTTCGGCTAAACAAATTATGCCATAGAAGAGAGAGGCATCTGGGATTATTTATCTCTGAACCTTAGTGTTCAAGAAACGAAAAAAAAAAAAAGTGTGTATTCATGGTAGCGTGTTCTACAGCATGGATGCTTTCTTGGTTGCCACTGGTGTAGAAAGAAAGTTCTGTGTCTAGTTGCCCATCACACTCTCTGGGAGCAATAGAGTATCATCCATTTCTTTATGATCTGTCTGCTGAGCGGAAGCTTCTACAAAAGGAGGGCACATTACAGCAGTTGACTCTTTAAATTTCCAAGGGACCCATTTCTAAATCTTAGATTTATTTTCCTCATAAGCTGTTCCACATGGCAATGTTCCCAAACCTGACGGATCATCACAATCTCCTGGGGAGTTTTTAAAAATACAAATATCTCTTTGTTGAATTTAATTAAACAACTCCTATAGAGCTTTGCCCTTGCTGTGTATGATAGAGAGGGGAAAGTTAGTGATGGCAATAAGATATTGAGACTGACCAAATGGAAGAAAAGTAGCAATGAAAGAACTGTATTCTCCTCACCTCTTGACTTTGAAACTTTATCTCTTTAGGTTGTTGTTCTTAACATAGAAAGCTCTTTATCAACTATTAGAAAGATACTTTATCCAATAAGAACTTGCAAAAGACATGAACACACAATTCATGGGGACAAAATTAATGTTCAGTAAACTTATGTTCAGCCTTGCTAGTCTAGTAATCAAGGAAATGCAAATTGAAACCAAAATGCAGTACCTTTTAATTTTGGTCTCTTATATTGGCAAGATAATAAATGATTATTCTCATTGCTGCTGAGGATGCAGTAGGGCAACCATTTTCATATAAACTGTTTATGGTAAATTGGCACAGCCTTTCTGGGAAAAAAAGTATGTGTATGTATTGAGTTTTTAAAATGTCTACAACCTTTGACTCAGTAATCCCCCTTATGAGAGTTTATCCTAAGGAAATAATCAACATTTTGTTTAAAGATTTGTGTACTAGGATGTACGTTGATTTTAATGATGAAATAATTGGAAGTAATCTAACCATTCTCCTATTATAAGACATTTAAGTATGGTACATCCACATGATAGAATAATATGCAGCCATACTTTTGAAAAAATTTTAATGAATGACTTGAAGGAAAATCCAGGAAAAAGGTCATGAAGAAAGCAAGATATAAAATTATATATTCATTATGATCCTGTCTCAGCATAAAATATCTACCTAAGTATATATACAGAGAGAGATAGTATTGTGGTTGATTTTTATTTCTTTTAAAATTTTGTACATGTTCCACATTTAGTGTGTAATGTTTGTAGAACTTAATGTTCATTAAGAAAAGATCTGGAAGTTAGCAAATGCAGGCATCTTGTAACTCGATGTTTGCTTTTTAGGTATTGGGGCACTGACTTTCGCTCTTCTGATGTCAGCAAGGATGGGTATTTTCCAAGAGACTCTGTACAAACAATTTGGGAAACACTCCAAGGAGGCTTTGTTTTATAACGTAAGCAGTTTCTTGAACCCAGGGAAGATGAAAATTATTGAGTTGTTATTGTTATTGTAATATGTTATTTCAAATGTGATATGTCATCCTTCTGATGTAGTCGAAGGATCAATTTATTATCGAATAAACTGTTTTGGGGCCCACGGACTTTGGCACTTTTAATAGGCTGCCACAGTTCTCTACACAAGGTGATCATCATCAGTCAGTGTGAACAGAACATGTCTGCCAACCAGGAACAACCCCAAGGGACAAGGAACCCAATGTTCCTATAGATGAAATCAAGTTAAAACCAATATGGAAACCTAGAAAGGGAATAGAAGTTTCAGAAACCCCATGCCAAGGAGAATATGTACGGCCAGGCATTTGGGAGAGTTGGGGAAGATGGGATTTGAGGAGTAAGTCCCTCAGATGGGCTTTATTCCTTTGATGGAGAGTTTAATTAGTTAATTATATATGCTTTCGCTTCTTGTTTGAAACTGCTGATCTAGAGCCACCTCCTCTAACTTCCCTCTTTCTCCTCCGTCTTTTCTGTTGAAATAATGCCCGGCTCCTCAAGGTCATGGTGATATCATCGCCTCCAGATTCAGTAATCTCAGGGATTCCTGCCCTGCCAACCGTTTGTACTGAAGTTGCAGACAAGCAATTTGAGATATTTAATTAGAACTAGAGTATGCAGCTGAGAATTTAAAAAATAAAGGAACATTCTGTTTGGTTTCCGTGTTTCTTTTAGCATGGTACCTGCTGTATAGTTAACTGCTTGGTAAATGTTTACTGTGATTCCTTATTATTGTGGTGGTAGTAGTGGTGGGTTGTTGTCAAGCACCTTATCTTTGCTTACCTATTGTTTCCCCTTCCTCTTCAATCTCTTTTTATTCTTGTCTTCATTTCTTTATCCCTAACTTCATATTATACTCCAATCTCTTTTCCCACTAGTTTCCTGAACTCCCTAAAATCTGCCTGCACATTCCATATAATTTTTAAATCCGTTATATTTGTTGAACCGTTCTCAAAAATAGTAAAATGTAGCAGATCCTTTGGGCAGAATGACTGTGTGTTTCAATTTTCCATTCCCTTTTGTTGAGGAAAGGATGCTGGCTCTATTTTTTTGTTTTGTGTGTAATGACCATCAGACTTCGTAGGGCAAGAACTGTCATTTGGGGGTTGATATCATGCCCTACAATGTAAGTGGTCAGTAGCACTGGATACTTTTAACTTAACAAATAAGTCTGACTTGCTTTTCTTGATATTGCTTGTTAAACAACTTGTAAAACTTTCAATCATTGTAAAGATACTCTAATTCTTCTATAATGTTTTTGCATTTAAATTTACATGAAATGTTTCTTCCCCTAGCATGCCCTTCCACTTCCTGGTTTCATCTTCTTGGCTTCTGACATTTATGACCATGCAGTTCTATTCAATACTTCTGGTGAGTTTGGGGTTATCCAGTAGAATTACCTAACAGTGTTCAGAGGCAGCGTCTTCATTTTACTCTCGACTTGACCACTGCTTTTTTCGTGATCTTATCCAAATCATCTGTCCCCCCGGGAAACAGTCCCCGTTCCACCTTCCTGGAATATAGTGCCATTAATCAGTGGTTGCAGCAGCAAAAGCTTTTATAGGCACTTCTCAATTATTTGCAAATGAAGTAAGACAGTATCTTCAAATTTTCTGTTTTGCTGTGGAATTTGTGTTTGCATTTGAAGGTGGAATGTATGATGTTCTGAGAATGCAAACAAATAGTAATAATACTGCAGTGACTGGAGCCGTGAGAAGCTGGGCAGCAGTCCAGCTTCTTTACTCCTGTTCATCCCTCTTTGCTGGGAAAGGCAGTCTGCTCACAGATCCAGGCCGAGCTGCCTCTGAGCAAGGAGGAACAAAAATGATGACAGGGCTTTTTCCTAGTTACAGGGTAGGTAGGCAGCAGGAGTAAACAAAATTAGTTCAAATGTCTACAGTGTAAGTTAGCTATTACTTTTTAAAGTATTTAATAAATTAGCTAATAATTGCCAGTTAACTTGAAAGAAATTACTGATATAATCCGATTATCTACTAAAAGACATAGCTTGTTATACAGACAAATGAATACACAAGGAACAAATACACATTTTAAAAATTACGTCTTTATGTTGCTCAGACCTAAAATGGTAAGTGTATTTTGTAGAATGACAGTAGGTGCTGAGTAAACATTTGTTTGCTATCTGGTCACAAGTTGTGAAGTTGTGACTGTTCTCTGAGTTTGCAGAATTGCCTGTCCCGTGTGCCTGCAAAAAAGTGTGTGATGGCGGCAGTGTGTAAGAAAGTTTTTAAGGCTCTGAATTACTCAATCATTTCTGACTTTTTTTTATTGAGGTATAATTGACATATAGCTGATTTTTGACACTGGTTTTTAAGGTCTCTTAGAGTCCCCACATAGAAAAGGGCTGGATATAAATACATTATCAAATTCCTTAGGATTGATATTGATTTAGTTACTAGAATGCTCCTTCTAAAAGTCACAGGGATGGGTATTTTTATAAAAAAATTTTTAAGGTCTGCCTTCAAAAAATTGAATCTTTAGAATCATTCCTAAGTTAAGTATACATTTTTTTCTCTTGCTTAAATGTCTCAGATGAACGTGTTATCCTTGAATGTTCTAAGGGAACTGTAGATCTGTCTAAATACTTTATGTCATATTGATTGTCTTTCCTCAGCAAATTGATACAGTGAATCTCTGAAGTTATTAAACAGTAATAACATTTGTTAACTTTCTTTTCATTTCAATACTTGCTAAGTGTTTCAAAGACAATAGAATACCAAATTATGGGGATTTCCCACTAATCCAGACATACAATTTTAATAAATTATTTATATATATGAATTTTTATTTTTTGCAAAAGAAAATTAATGTTCATTTACTAACCGGATCTCAACATCACTTTGTTACACTTTCTTCAGTTATGCTGTATAATTCAAGCCCCACAAACAATTTAGCAATATAAAAAGAACTGACCCTTCGAGGATTACTATGTCCTTATTCTCTGATCTTGGATATTTTATTTCCTCCCACATATTTACTGTGCAAGTCTCATGATATAAAACTAACATAAGAATGTATTTAAAGGAAGGAAAGTTACAGTTCCTCACCCTACACGTGAGCTAATTTCATTTTACCAGTTTCCTTCCTGACTCTGTTCGCATACATTCTTACATAGTTGTAATCCTTGTGTAGATAAAATTTTATACTTGCTTTTTCACTTTCATTCTGAGTTTTTTATATGATGATATATAATCTTTACGATTTTTTTTTTTTGTCAAGTATATAACGCCTCATCTAGTTTGCTTCCCTTTGCTTACATAGTCCTTGCTCTATCATTGGACATTTAGATTGATTCAGAGTTTTTCCTTATTATAAATATGACTGCAAAATATATAAAACCCTTTTCTTTTGAATTAACTAGGATTGATTCCTAAGAATAAGAAGCGATACTTTTATGGCTCCTTAATGCATATTGTGAAATTGATTTTTAAAACAACACCAGGGCTTCCACGGTGGCGCAGTGGTTAAGAATCCACCTGCCAATGCAGGGGACACGGGTTCGAGCCCTGGTCCGAGAAGATCCCACATGCTGTGGAACAACTAAGCCCGTGCGCCACAACTACTGAGCCTGTGCTCTAGAGCCTGCAAGCCACGACTACTGAAGCCTGTGCTCTGCAACAAGAGAAGCCACCACAATGAGAAGCCCGCACACCGCAACTAAGAGTAGCCCCCGCTTGCCGCAACTAGAGAGAAAAGCCCGCGCACAGCAACGAAGACCCAACACAGCCAAAAATAAATAAATTAATTAAATAAATTTATAACAAAAAAACACCAACTTACACTGTCACCCACTGAATGGCTGCTAGTTCCACTACCACCTTGCCAGATTAGGATATTATTTATAAATGTTTAATTGCTAACTTAATAGATATAGAATGGTACAGCCTTGTATAATTTAGAATTCTTTGATTAAGGATTGAACATATTTCCAAATGGCATTTAGTTATGGGTTATCTTACATCTTGTGTTAACTGTCAGTTAAGACCATATCATTTTGAACCTCTCTGTGTTTCACAGTCTTTCTCTGTAAAGTGGGGTCCTATTCAGGTGAACGGTAAAGAGTTTATTTTAAAAGTAAAATAAATTATAATTTGTTTTAAGAAACCAATGTAATGACTCTTGAGGCTGGTGTAGCCTCGAATCAAGGCAAGTAAGTGGTGTATGATCCAAAGGTATTTGCAAGAGAAATAACGCCTCTATTTCTATTATGTTCATCTGTGTTACTTTGTTCAAAAAGATGAAAACATAAGCTGTCAGAAGTGATATAACTCTCTCTCCTCTTAATCTTTGCAGAATTATATCAGGTTCCAGTGGTTGGTGTGATAGTGCCCATCATGTGGTTCTACCTCCTCATGAATGTCATCACCCAGTATCCTTTGCACCCCTCTGCCATATGGCCTTTGCTGTGGTATTTTGGCATAGGAATGTTTATTCTTTTCTTCTAATGGTGCAGTGCCATGAGTTTCGTTTTTGCCTTGATCTCTTCTGCAGTAAGCAGGAGACAGACAGGCCCATCCAGTGAGCTCCTTTGTTGCGGGAAGAGGGGGGGAAGAGATGCTGGTGGTGTGGAGGGTCAATAAGTCCCAGGGCACCAGGAAGGAAAAGCTCTGGGTGGAGGTGTAGAAGTCAATGGGTAATGAAGGATTAGTATATGACAGAAATGCGCTGTGATTTCTACATGGAGTTTTCCAGTGTCCTAGGATGTTTCACAAGCTGCCACAAAATCCTGCAAGAAATTTCAAATTAACTAAAACCTAATTTTTAAAATGGCTCTTTGGAACCACCGTTAGGTCCATTATAAAAATCACTGAGTCTTTGAAACAGTGAAACAGATTGAGATTGACCTCATTGCTCTGAAGTCATCTCATTCGTTTGCCCTACAGAGTTCTTTTTGGGAAGAGGTGTGATCACCTTTACCGAGAGTGTTACCTTCTGTCATTACTGGGGAGGCGACTTCTCTGTAAACTCTGGCAAGAATCCAGGATAAGAATAATAGGAGGCTTTCAGGCAGTTTCAAGTTAGGATCCACAAATGCAATGGCAGGCCAGGAATTCTGCAGGCTGTTCTAGCAAGGAAGTGCCTCAGGGCAGCTGTAGCCAACCCCCATGTTTTTTGGTTCCTAGAACATGAATGTTGAAGCCAAGAACCTTGCCAGAAGGTTCTCCCACTGATCTCTGGGTTGTCTACAGAAAACCACCTTAACCCTGCCCCTCCAGGTACGTGTGCATCTGGGGCGTCTTCATCCTGACCACAGAATGCGCCTCCCTCACCGTCACCCTCGTCGTGACTCTACGCAAGTTTGTGAGCCTCATCTTTTCCATCTTGTACTTCCAGAACCCTTTCACTCTGTGGCATTGGCTGGGCACCTTGTTTGTCTTCACTGGGACCCTAATGTACACAGAGGTGTGGAATAACCTGGGAATCACCAAAGGCCAGCCTCAGAAGGAGGCCAAGAAGAACTGAGGCCTTCCTGGAGCAGAGAGACCAGAGGCTAGTGAGCCAGGGTCTGGCCACCATTTCACCTTGGTTAATGCTGAATCACCCCCCATGTGCCAGAGAATCCTCAGAGGGACGGACTTCTCAGATTTCTCATGACTATACAGACCAACATTTGTGGACCCTGAATAGAAGCCCCCAACCCTGAAATAGGAAAAAAGAACAGTTCTCCACTATTGAACAGCCTTTCCATTTGTTGTTTCTACCAAAATTTCAGCACTGTACTTGCTTATTGAAATCTGAGTCCCCAGAGCTACTAGTTTTACATCCACGGTCTTGGACAAGATTTTCCCTGTCCTGATGATTCTCTGCTGTAACAGCCTTTATCCTCCTGTGGCCTTTCCCCTTGTTCCATCACCCTGCCACCCACAGCAGCACTTTTCAGGCAGACGCTCCAGGCACCACCCCCCCACCAGGAACAACCGAGTGGCCGGGTGAACCGAGGCACCGGTGATGCTGGGGTTGGGCTTTCTCCTGTGTGTTGGGAAAGAAGCAGGTGTCCCTGTGCACCCTGGTGACCCTGGGGCAGGACTGGTGGGAATCCTTTCCCACATTTTTCCTGTTTTTGTTTCTATGCAAAAGTAATATGCTTTCACACCTTTTGCTTTCTGTACTTAGAACAAACCTGCAGCATCTCTGTATGGCACAGTGTTAATAAGAAAGAAAGGTTGTGTTTGAATTGGGAAAGAGAGACTTTTTCTCTGTGTCTTCTCTCAGTTTTCTGATTCATTAGCCTCGAGCTAAGATGGTGACGCCAGGATGGCCCAGGAGAAGCTGGCCCCCGGGGCAGGGGCACCCAGAGAGCACAGACAGGCACTGAGGGTGGGCTCCACGTGGGGGAGGTTAAGCCTTTGAAATGCTTCTCAACCAGAGACGTTCAGCTCTGCCTGGCAACTCTGATAGTTATGACCAGCCAGGCTAATGAGTGAACCAATATATTCAGTGGGTGTGGATGTGGTGTATCAGGCCAAATCACAACTAAAATGGAAATTTTTTTGGGGGGGGGGATGTCATCTTAATGTTCTTGATGGGTATGGGAGTGTGTGTGTTTTATCATATGTATTAATAGAAACATGCCCCCCTTCTGCTAATCATCTCAAAGGTCTGGTTTTCCTCCCATGGGATAACTTTGAGAAAGAAGAACAGTGTCAGGATGGCACATGTAGGTGTGTGTGTGCTCTCATGTGGTTTGTGATCACTCGGGAGAAGAGGAGAGCATGAAAGTCAGTGTTTTTATTTCCTTGTCCTTCACTCAGTTCGGACCTTCATTGTCTCACGCAGGTACGTGCTCTGGAGGCCGTCAGACTTACCAGCCCATCTTTTCGCACACAGACAGAGGCCCCTCCTTCTGCGCTGGGTTCAGGTTGTGTTCTTATATCGAGATTTGGCTCTCAGGGTCTCTTGAGCTCACCCAGGGTGTGGTGTGTTTATTCTACTATCTGGAGCTGTTCTCTGATGGGTCTGCGATAAGTGTCCTAGAACCACCGGGTTGCTTTGGGGAAGTCACTTAGGCTGCTTGGGTTTTTTGTTACATAAAATGTGGATGCTGTTTCTCCACGTAAGTCACAGGGTTTTCAGATCAATTTGCCGTTCTGGACGTTGACAGCTGTTCAGTGCCAGTGAAGGTCTACACTGAAAGATGCGGAATTAGGTGTGAACTTGTTCATGGACTCAAAAGGTACTGTAGAGTTCCTCAGACTGATGGTGCTATAAATACCATGTGTTAAATATCCTCTTAAAAACAAGAACAACAAAAGCTGCTTTTCTTACTGTTTAATAGAAGAACCTGTCCCCAGGGGCTATTTGATGGCTGCATATCTGGAGTCTTGACAGGGTAACTCCTAACAGGATAGAGCCTTACATGACGTAGTATCACTTTTTTTATGTTGATGGGAAATATTACAATTTTTAGTTACTGAAACAGTGTTGATGTACACAGACAGCATTTAACTGGGTCCACGAGGTTTTAGATTCTGGCTTTAGAGAGTGTGTGTTCCTCAGTCTGAACACCTCTGCTGGTCTTATTAACAGGAGGATATGTATGGACAGATTAAGGCACTCATACAGCGAAATGAGCACGTGTAAGAACAGAATGTCTTAAATGCCCTGGGAATTGGTTTTTTTCTCTAGTATTTGGTTATAAGGAAATAAATCTAACAGACACTACTTAATACTTCTTTAAACAATTTATTCCCCTTGGTTAACTTACTTTTCATTCCAAGTTGAAACTGATTTCAATCCCTGTTAAAAGGGCAAATAAACTGTTTTATAGAGGGTCAGACTCATCCCTAATTGGAGGAGAAATGTCCATTAAATGCCTTTCATCTTTCTCTGGGTCAAGACCATGTAATTTTGTGCCCCAGAGATAGAGGGTTTAGTTTGTTTACAAGAGAGATTGGTGTTTAAGGCATCCAAAACTCTACCCTTAGAACAAAGATCAAATAGCAAATGACTCGCCAGAAAATACAGTGTGTGTGTGGGGGGGGGGGGGACACCCGTGTATCACTTCACAGCTTGACCATAGTCGTGAGGTACCAGGAGAATATGGGGGATACTTGAATTATTTTATTTAATGTGTACAGAACCTTTACCACAGTTCTACTGTCATATTATAAATGCTCTTTCATTTTTTATTAGGAATTTATTTTTGATCCTTTCTTTTCTTTTTCATCCAACTAAAACCATTAATGCATTTGATAAGTTTCTATCTAGTTCTAAAGTATTTAGACACAATCCAGATAGTTTTTTCCTACTTCGTGCCCAGTTATCCAAAATGAATACGGTACTTTAACTGGGTCATTGTGTCAAGTGAAGAAAAACCACGAAAGCTGAGCTGATCTGTGCCACCCCTACCAAACCCCTTCCATTCTTCTGGGGAGGTCACCTGATAATTTTTAAGGATTCTAATCAATATCTCGCGGTCATTCCCTGAGCACGTTTCCTCCCTTCTGCATATTTTTTTCACTTCTGATCCCCCACTTCCAGTTTCTTCAGCAACCGCTGGTCCCTCGCATAGTTTTCCACTGAGCAACACCTATAATCTTGTATCTGTTTATGCCTCTATTCTTTGGGGCGTCTGGGTGTTTCTCTGTGGATTTTTACAGGGTATACATATCTGTGTAGCATGTATCTTGTCACACACTGTTACAAGCATTGATACTAGGGGGGTGTGTCCATAAGGATGCGAATATCTGGCAGAGTATGTGAATGTATGTGTAGATGAATATGAACGGGATGTAATGTAACATAATGTGAAAATATTTATATGTTCTGTTGCAGCTCAAAGTGGGGCTGAGAATCCTTACCACGTTCCTGTCTATATTTGGAAAGCAGTAGTATCTGTATTTTGCTCATTTTTACCCTGCCTCTAGCTGACTTCACTCTCAGTGCCAAATGCCTGTGGTGAGGGGAGGTGGAAAGCATTAGGTCAGGAGTAATTGTAAACCAGTGAGTTAGCTCTGGGCTGGTGGACATGCTCATTGGTGGACAGCTGGCATATGAGACAATGTAGCAAAGACCTGAGCATCTCCACAGATGCACATTGAGAGGCACCCCAACCTAGAGATCTGAAATCAAGATCCTACAATTTGTTGTAGTTTGTTTCTCTTTGGCTAGGAGTAAATAGAATTATGAACATTTTGGTCTCAATAGCTTTATTCTGAAAAATGTGCATGGAATTTACCTGTGGCAGTTCAGTCCTGGGTTGAAAGAACTGTCAGTATAGATAAAATCCATTTTTATTACAGATGCGTGACCTTTGAAAATGAGTATAAACAGTGTCAGTAAAATAACTAGTCATAAGCATTGGAATATGTTCAGTGTGTACCAGGCTGGGGTGGGAGACTCTGTAGTGTGCTGTCTCTTTCTAGCAGCTTCCTCACAGTGGATATTGCAGAGAAGGGAGGGACCAGGGTCTGACTTTTGTCCCATGAATAAATAAACCCTTACCAAGATCTCTTATTCCCTCAAGTTTCTGAGAAAACTTCTAATGGGTTCCTGATACCCATTCCCACTCTTCATCAGTTGATTAGCAAGAAAACGAATAAGACGAAACATTCCTAAGATTCTAAGCCAGAGAGGGAAGGAAGGATACACACCAGGAGCTGTGGGTATTCGGCTTTTTGTTCTCCGGTTGCCTGGTGGGAGGAGGGCAGAGCATTACAAATTTAGCACCTTCCATCTATTTGATGCTCTGTGCAGGAGCTGCACTCCAGGTACCATTAAAGATGCTTAAAAGTTTTTGGAGTAGGCTGCCTGGGGTGACCCTTACGTCTCCGAAGCTGGTATAGTTGGTTTGCATCAGCTGATGCCTAGAGCTCATTGTCTTTTTGTCTCCTCAGTATCATACTGAGACACTCCTCTGAGCTTTACCTACTTAAATCACTAAGATCCTGCAAAATGTCCTCAATTTCAGTCAAGTAAGGCAAGCTGTGAGGGTACCAGAGATAGGTGGGGGGGGGGGGGGAAGCTTGGTCTACATTTAGAAGAAATAAGACCCATATTTTTTAAGGGAAAAGTTGTAATAATTCTTTGGCACATTGGATTATTTATAGTTTTTAAGATGTAAAGAAGACTCCCGTGAACCGAGAGAAGCAGTAGTTATTCCCCAACGTGATAAAAATGTCTTTGTATATCACTTGCAATCACAAATCATTTCTGTGTTAGTTGCTTTCATTCCAGAGAATGGCATCATCCTCCAAAGAAAAAGAGGATGATTTTTAAGTAGGATTTCATAACAGATTATGTGTTGTGGGGCTGGGGAGGGATGATGGGGATTTGATTTATCCAGCCTCCGAGCTCTTCATTCATACTGTGATTTAAGAACAGAGATCGGGGGAGGAGGGGACTAGACAGCAGCAGAGTATGTAGAACAGCTAAGACATTAGTGAGTATTCAGATTTTGAGCTGTGTAAATATCAGATGTCGGCTTCCAGCCTTACGAGTTATTTGAGCAGAGAGTTAAGGAGGAGAGGGACATTTTGTGAATAAAATGTTTTGCCAAACAAATTGAATGAGTCTTTTTACCATGATTTCTTATAAAGAGCTATTTTCTACCTTCAGAAACAACTCATCAGACACCTGGTTTTTTATCTGGAATTGTACAATCATTGCTTTTTAATAAAAGTGATAAATTTCTTGCAGGTGTTTCCAGTCACCATTACCTTTCAAGTGCTTGTGTGCAGTTTCAAAAGCTCTACAATTTTTGCCTTGTATAGTGGTGGGCCATTTTACTACAAACGATGGTAAGCAACGTGTCTTCTAATGCCTGGCAGCTGGATCAATCACAAACCACTTCTCAGGCTACAGGTCAGTTTCTATTTAAGAAATTTAAAGAGGATTGGCTTACTTTGGGAGATTTTAGAGGTTCATGGCAGTAAGTTTCTGTAGCAAATCTCTCAAAACCTCTTTGCCTTAATAGAAAGGTATTTTTGTAATGTTGCAATGGCCAGCTCTCTTTATCTTCCATCTGTTGCCTTTAAATGAATCTTTTTTTTTTTAAACATCTTTATTGGAGTATAATTGCTTTACAATGGTGTGTTAGTTTCTAAATGAATCTTAATGCAAAAGCAACTTTCAAAGCAGTTTACCACATGCAATCTTTTTTTTTTTTTTGCAGTATAGTTGATTTACAATAATATATTAGTTTCAGGGGTACCACATAGTGACTCAAAAGTTTTATAGATTATACTCTGTTTATGGTTATTACAAAATACTGGCTGTATTCCCTGTGCTGTATATATAATATATCCTTGTAGCTTATTTATTTTATACATAGAAGTCTGTATCTCTTAATCCCCTACCCCTATCTTGCCCCTCCCCCTTCCCTCTCCCCACTGATAACAGCTAGTTTATATATCTATATATCTGTGAGTCTGTTACTTTTTTGTTATATTCACTAGTTTTATTTTTTAGATTCCATATATAAGTAATAACAAACAGTATTTGTCTTTCTCCGTCTGATTTATTTCACTAAGGGTAATACCCTCCAGGTCCATCCATGTTGTTGCAAATGGCAAACTTTCATTCTTTTGTTTGGCTGAGTACTGTTCCATTGTGTATATACACATCTTTATCCATTCATCAGTCGATGGACACTTAGGTTGCTTCCATGTCTTGGCTACTTTAAATAATGCTGCTATGAACATTGGGGTGCATGTATATTAATGTTTTCATTTTCTTTGGATATATACCCAGGAGTGAAATTGCTGGATCATAAGGTAGTTCTGGAGCTTTTTTGAGGAAGCTCCATGCTGTTTTCCACAGTGGCTGCACCAATTTACATTCCCAGCAACAGCGCACGAGGGTTCCCTTTTCTCCACGTCCTCTCCAACATTTGTTTTGTATGGTCTTTTTGATGATAGCCATTCTGACAAATGTGAAGTAATATCTCATTGGGTTTTGATTTGCATTACTAATCTGATGATTAGTGATGTTGACCATCTTTTCATGTGCCTCTTGGCCATTGTATGTTTTCTTTGGAAAAATGTCCATCAGATCTTCTGCCTGCTTTTTAATTGGGTTGTTTTTTGATATTGAGTTGTATGAGCTGTTTATATAGTTTGGATAGTAACCCCTTATCAATCTTATCATTTGCAAATATCTTCTCCCATTCAGTAGATTGTCTTTTTGTTTTGTTGATGGTTTCCTTTGCTGTGCAAAAGCTTTTAAGTTTAATTTTTGCTTTTGTTTCCTTTGCCTTAGGACAAAGATCCAAAAAAATATTGCTACGATTGATGTCGCAGAGTGTTCTACCTGTGTTTTCTTTTTGGTTTCCAGTCTTACATTTAGGTCTTTAATCCATTTTGAATTTATTTTTGTATACGGTGTTAGAGAATGTTCTAATTTCATTCTTTTACACGTAGCTGTCGAGTTTTCACAGAACCACTTATTGAAAAGACTGTCTTTTCTCCATTATGTATTCTTGCCTCCTTTGTCCTAGATTAATTGTCCAGAAGTGTGTGGATTTATTTCTGGGCTATTATGTTCCATCGATCTATGTGTCTGTTTTTGTGCCAGTACTATACTGTTTTGATTACTGTAGCTTTGTAGTATAGTCTGAAGTCAGGGAGCATGATACCTTCATTTCCATTCTTCTTTCTCAAGATTGTTCTGGCTATTTGGGGGTCTTTTGTGTTTCTGAACAAATTTTAAATTTATTTGTTCTAGTTCTGTAAAAAAATGCCAGAGGTATTTTGATAGGGAATGCATTGAATCTGTAGAGTGCCTTGGGTAGTATGGCTATTTTAACAATATCAATTCTTTCAATACATGAACAGGGTACATCTTTCCATCTGTTTGTGTTGTCTTCACTTTCATCAGAGTCTTATAGTTTTCTGAGTACAAGTCTTTTACCTCCTTAGGTGGGTTTATTCCTAGGTGTTTTATTCTTTTTGATGCGATTATAAATGAGATGGTTTTGTTAATTTTGCTTTCTAATGGTTTGCTTTTAGTGTATAGAAATGCAACAGATTTCTGTGTATTAATTATGTATCCTGCAACTTTACTGAAATCATTGATGAGCTCTAGTAGTTTTTTGGTGCTCTCTTTAGGATATCCTATGTATAGTATCATGTCATCTGCAAACAGTGACGGTTTTCCTTTCCAGTTTGAATTCCTTTTCTTTCTTTTTCTTGTCTGATTGCCATAGCTAGGACTTCCAATACGTTGACTAAAAGTTGTGAGAGTGGGCATCCTTATCTCATTCCTGACCTTAGAGGAGTAATTTCAGCTTTTCACCATAGCGTATGATGTTAGCTGTGGGCTTATCACATAAGGCCTTTATTATGTTGAGTTATGTTCCCTCTATACCCACTTTCTGGAGAATTTTTATCATAAATGGATATTGAATTTTGTCAAAAGCTGTTCTTGCATCTGTTGAGATGATCATATGCTTTTTATTCTTCATATGGCTTTTATTCTTCAATTTTTGTTAATGTGGTATATCACATTGATTTTCTGATATTGAACCATTCCTGCATCCCTGGGATAAATCCCACTTGATTATGGTGTATGATTCTTTTCATGTATTGTTGGATTTGGTTTGCTAGTATTTTTTTTTCTTTTTTTAATTAATTAATTAATTTATTTTTTATTTTTTGGCTGTGTTGGGTCTCCGTTTCTGTGCGAGGGCTTTCTCTAGTTGTGGCAAGCGGGGGCCACTCTTCATCACGGTGCGGGGGCCACTCCTCGTCACGGTGCGCGGGCCTCTCACTATCGCGGCCTCTCCTGTTGCGGAGCACAGGCTCCAGATGCGCAGGCTCAGTAATTGTGGCTCACGGGCTTAGTTGCTCCGCGGCATGTGGGATCCTCCCAGACCAGGGCTCGAACCCGTGTGCCCTGCACTGGCAGGCAGATTCTCAACCACTGCGCCACCAGGGAAGCCCGGTTTGCTAGTATTTTGTTGAGGATTTTTGCACCTGTGTTCATCAGTGATATTGGCTTTTGTTTTCTTTTTTTTCTGATATCTTTGCCTAGTTTTGGTATCAGGGTGATGCTGGCCTAGTAGAATGAGTTTGGAAGAGTTCCTTCCTCTGCAGTTTTTTGGAATAGTTTCAGAAGGATAGGTGTTAACTCTTTTCTAAATGCTTGGTAGAATTCACCTATGAAGCCATCTGGTTCTGGACTTTGGTTTTGGCGGAGTTTTGGGTTGTTTTTGATTATTGATTTGTTTCATTACTGAGACTGTCCATATTTCTAGTTCTTCGTGGTTTAGTCTTGGGAGATTGTATGTTGCTAGGTATTTGTATGTTTGTTATAGCTTGTCCATTTTATTGGCATATAGTTGTTCACAGTAATCTCTTATGATCCTTTGTATTTTGTAGTTTTGGTTATAACTTCTTTTTTCATTTCTGATTTTATTGAGTTGATGAGTATAGTTAGAGGTTTGTTACTTTTGTTAATCTTGTTTATCTTTTCAAAGAACCAGCTCTTACTTTCATTGTTCTTTTCTATTGTTTTTTCAGTCTCTATTTCATTTATTTCTGCTCTGATCTTTATGATTTCTTTCCTTCTACTAACTTTGGGTTTTGTTTGTTCTTATTTTTCTAGTTCCTTTAGGTATAAAAAGTTAGGTTGTTTATTTGAGATTTTTCTTGTTTCCTGAGGTAAGCTTGTATTGCTATAAACTTCCCTCTTAGGACTGTTTTTGCTGCATCTCATAGATTTTGGATCTTTGTGTTTTCATTTTCATTTGTCTCCAGGTATTTTTTAATTTCTTCTTTGATTTCTTCAGTGATGCATTGATTGTTTAGTAGCATATTGTTTAGCCTCCATGTGTTTGTGTTTTTTGCAGTGTTTTTTCTTGTATTTGATTTCTAGTATAATAGTATTGTGGTTGGAAAAGATGCCTGATTTTGATTTCAGTTTTCTTAAATTTACTGAGGCTGGCTTTGTGGCCTAGCATGTGATTTTTCCTGGAGAATGTTCAATGTGCACTTGAAAAGAATGTGTATTCTGCTGCTTTTAGATGGAATGTTCTGTATATAGCTGTTAAGTCCATGTGGTCTAATGTGTCATTTAAGGCCAGTATTTCCATATTGATTTTCTGTCCGGATGACCTGTCTGTTGATGTAAGAGGGGTGTGTTACTACCATTACTGTGTTACTGTAAATTTCTCCCTTTATGTCTGTTAATATTTGGTTTATGTATTTAGTTGTTCCGATGTTGGGTGCATATATAATTACAATTGTTATATATTCTTGGATTGATACCTTGATCATTATGTAACGTCCTTTTTGTCTCTTTTAACCATCTTTGTTTTAAAGTCTGTTTTGTCTCAGATTAAGTATTGCTACCCCAGTTTTCTTTTGATTCCCATTTGCATGTAGTAACATTTTCCATCCCCTTATTTTCAGTCTAATGTGTGTCTTTATATCTAAAGTGAGTCTCTTTTGGGCAGCATATATACAGGTCTTCTTTTTGTGTCCATTCAGCGACTCTATGTTGTGTGATTGGAGCATTTAGTCCATTTACATTTAAGGTAATTATTGATATGTACTTTTGTAGTCCTTTTTTGTTCCTTTCTTCTTTTGTTCTCTTCCCTTGTGATGATGACTGTCTTTAGTGTTATGTTTGGATTCCTTTCTGTTTGTTTGTGCATGTACTACAGATTTTTGGTTTGTGGTTACCATGAGCTGTATGAATGTATATATATATATGTGTGTGTGTATACGCATAATTTGTATATACACATATATATGCGTATACACATAAATATGATTAAGTTGCTGATTTCTTAATTTTAAACACATTTTAATAACCCTGCCTTTTTACTCTCCTCCCCTCATAATTACTGTTTTGGGCATCATATTTTACGTCTGTTTGTTTTGTGTATCCTTTAACTGCTTACTGTGGATATGTTTTCCTACTTTTGTCTTTTAACCTTCCTACTAGCTTTGTATGTGGATGATTTCCTACCTTTACTGTATATTTGCCTTTACCAATGAGCTTTTCCCTTTCATGATTTTCATGCTGCCTTTTCTTTTTTGCTTAGAGAAGTCCCTGTAACATTTCTTGTAAAGCTGGCTTGCTGGTGCTGAACTCTTTTAGTTTTTGCTTATCTATAAAACTTTTGATCTCTCCATCGTATCTGAATGAGAGCCTTGCCAGGTAGAGTATTCCTGGCTGTAGGTTTTTCCCTTTCATCGCTTTAAATATATCATGCCACGCCCTTCTGGCCTACACAGTTTCTGCTGAAAAGTCAGCTGATATCCTTATGGGAATTCCCTTGTACACAACTTGTTGATTTTCCCTTGCCACTCTTAATAGTCTCTCTTTATCTTTAATTTTTGCCATTTTAATTACAGTGTGTCTTGGTGAGGTCGTCTTTGGGTTGATCCTGTTTGGGACTCACTGTGCTTCCTGGACTTGGATGTCTGTTTCCTAAGTCAGGAATATTTTCAGCTATTATTGCTTAAAATATGTTCTCTGCCTATTCTTGCTCTCTCCTCCTTCTGAGACCTCTATAATGCAAATGTTAGTATGCTGATGTTTTCCCAGAGGTCTCTTATCCTTTCTTTTTATTCTTTCTGCTGCTCAGCTTCAGTTATTTCCACTACTCTGTCTTCCAGCTCACTGATCCATTCCTCTGTATCATTTAGTCTTCTGTTGATTCCTTCTAGTGTATTTTTTCATTTCAGTTATTGTATTCTTCATCTAGTTCGTTCTGTATATTTTCTAACTAACTCTTTGTTCAAAACTTGTAACTTTTCACTCGGTACTCTCAAGTTCTTCGATTATCTTTATGATCCTTACCTTGAACTCTTTATCAGGTACGTTGCTTATCTCTACCTCACTTAGTTCTTCTTCTGGGATTTTTATCTTATTCCTTTGTTTGTTTGGAACATGTTCCTCTGTCAGTCACCTCATTTTGCCCAACTTGCTGTTTTTATTTCAGTGTATGGCAGGTTGGTTACATTTCCCGACCTTGGAGAAGTGGCCCTTTGTAGGAGACTTCCTATGAGTCCAGGCAGCGCACGCCTCTCTGGTCACCAGAGCTGTGTGCTCTAGTGATGCCCCCTATGAGGGCTGCGTGGGTCCTTCTGTTGTGGTGGGCTGACTGACTACTGTGAGAAGTCTGATAGGCATGGCTTGCCCCCGCTCTGGTTGGTTGCCAGGCCCTGCCTCACGTGGAGGCTGCTGGCCACCACTGGTTGTTAGGGCCAGATCATGATGCAGCTTGCTGGGAAACCCCTGAGAGCCCCAGGGCTAATGCTGGCACACTGGTGGGTGGATTTGGGGTCCAGGAGATCTTGGGACTGATGCCTAGCCACTGGTGGGTGAAGTCAGATCCTGGGGCTAGTTGCAGCCCACTGGTGGGCAGAGCTAGGTCCCAGAGTCTGGCTGCAGAGCTTTGGGTGTCCCAAGCTTGTGTTGGCCTGCTGGTAGGTGGGGCCAGGGCCTAGCAGGTCCCAGAGCTTTTGTCTGCCTTCTGCTGGTAGATGAGACTGGTCCTGAGGCTAGAGCAGGCTTGCTAGTGGGTGAGGCCAGAGCTCCGGCAGTTCTAAGTCTAGGGCCTGTGCACTTGTATGTGGGACTGGGTCCTCTGGTGGGCAGGGCTGTGTCCCTTCCCAGTTGGTTGCTTGGCCTGAGGTGTCCCAGTACTGGTGCCTACAGGTTGGTGGGTGGGGGTGAGGCTGGATCCTGAGGCTAATAAGCTAGAGGGAGGATTCCAAAATGGTGCTTGCCAGAACCAGTGTCCACATGGTAGTAAGAGCTCCCCAAAATGGCTGCCGCCAGTGTCTTTGTGCCCAGGGTGTCTCCAGTTGCCTCCTCCCTCTCTAAGATCAGCAGGTATGTCTGCCCCAGGTCCTGGAGCATGTGAGATTTTGTGTGTGCCCTTTAAAAATGGACTCTATATTTCCCACAGCCCATTGGGTCTCCTGAAAGTAAGCCCCACTGGCCTTCAAAGCCAAACGTTCTGGGGATTCATCTTCCCAGTGCAGGACCCCCCAGGGTGTGGAGCCCTCTGTGGGGCTCACATCCCTTGCTCCTTCAGGAGCACCTCTGCAATTGTAATTATTCTCCCATTTGTGGATTGCCTACCCAGGCAGGGGTGTGGATCTTAACTATACCGCGACTCCACCCTTCCTACCCATCTGGTTGTTCCTTCTTTATCTCTTTAGTTCTAGAAGATCTTTTCAGGTTCCAGTCTTTTTCATTGATAGTTGTTCTGTAAATTGTTTTAATTTTGGTGTACCCATAAGAGGTGAGCTCAGGGTCTTTCTACTCTGCCATCTTGAGCCTGTTCCCCAGTCTATATTTAATTATGTCAGTCAGGGGCCCCTAGGTACAGAACACTAAAAGAATAAAACAAATAGATTTTGCACTAAATATAGCATAATTAAAATTCATCTCTTTAAGAATCAGCACAGATGGGGGAGACAAGATGGCAGAGTAGAGGGAGGTGAGCACAACTCGTCTCATGAGAACACCAAAACCACAACTAACTGCTGAACAACTATCAACAGCAAAACACTGGAACCTACCCAAAATGATATGGTACATCCAAAGACAAAGGAGAAGCCACATCAAGATAGGAGGAGGGATGTATTAGCAATAAAAGCAAATCTCATACCTGCCAGGTGGGCTACCCACAAACTGGAAAATAAATAACTATATTGCAGAGGTTCTGCCACAGGAGTGAAAGTTCTGAGCCCCATGTTGAGCTCCCCAGCCTGAGGGTCTGGCATCAGGAGAAGGAGCCACCAGAGCATCTGGCTTTGAAGGCCAGTGAGATTTGATTGCACGAATTCCACAGGACTAGGGGAAACAGAAGCTTCACTCTTGGAGAGTGCACACAGGGTCTCATGCACACCAGGACCCAGGGGAAAAAGCAGTGACCTCAGAAGATCCTGGGCTCAACCTAACTGCTGGTATTCGAGGGTCTCCTGTGGAGGCAGGGGGTGGCTGTGGCTCACTGTGGGGACAAGGATACTGGTGGCAGTAGTTTTGGGACGTGTTCACTGGCGTGAGCCCTTCTAGAAACCACCATTTTCTCACCAATACCTGGCTCCAGCCAACAGCCTGTAGGCTCCAATGCTGGGACACCACAACCAACAGGGTGGGAACACAGCCCCACCCATCAGCAGATAGGCTGCCTAAAGTCATCCTGAGCCCACAGCTGCTCGCTAAACACCCCTTGACACAGCCCTGCCCACCAGAGGGACAAGACCCAGCTCCACGCACCAGCAGGCAGGAATCCACCCACCAGGAAGCCTGCACAAGCCTCTTAGACCAGCCTTATCCACCAGGGGGCAAAGAGCAGAAGCAAAAAGAACTACAACCCTGCAGCCTGCAGAACAGAAACTGCAATCATAGAAAGTTAGACAAAATGAGATGGCAGAGGAATATTTCCCAGACGAAGGAACAGATAAAACCCCAGAACAACAACTAAGTGAAGTGGAGATGATTGATTGATAGGCAATCTACCCAAAAAAGAATTCAGAGTAATGATAGTAAAGATAATCCAAATCTCAGAAAAAGAATGGAGGCACACACTGAGAAGATACAAGAAATGCTTAACAAAGAGCTAGAAGATCTAAAGAACAAACAGAGATGAACAATATAACTGAAACAAAAAATACACTAGAAGGAATAATAGCAGAATAAATGAGGCAGAAGAATGGATAGGTGAGCTGCAAGACAAGACAGAATGGTGGAAATCACTGCTGTGGAAGAGAGTAAAGTATGAAAAGAAAGAAATGAGGACAGTGTAAGAAACCTCTGGGACTACATTAAATGCACCAACACTTGCATTGTAGGGGGGTCCCAGAAAGAGAAGAGGGAGAGAAAGGACCTGAGATAGTACTTGAAGAGATAATAGCTGAAAACTTCCCTAACATTGGAAAGGAAATGGTCACCCAAGTCCAGGAAGCACAGAGAAACCCAAGGAAGAACATGCCAAGACACATAGTAATCAAAATGACAAAAATTAAAGACAAAAAATATTAAAAGCAACATATAACATACAAGGGAAATTCCATAAGGTTATCAGCTGATTTTTCAGCAGAAACTCTGCAGGCCAGAAGGGAGTGGCACGATATATTTAAAGTGATGAAAGGGAAGAACCTACAACCAAGAATACTCTACCTGGCAAGGCTCTCATTCAGATTCGATGGAGAAATCAAAATTTTACAGACAAGCAAAAGCTAAGAGAATTCAGCACCATCAGACTAGCTTTGCAACAAATGCTAAAGGAACTTCTCTAGGTGGAAAAGAAAAGGCTACAAACAGCAAAAAGAAAATTACGAATGGAAAACTTTACTGGTAAAGACAAACATACAGTAAAGGTAGGAAATCATCCACACACAAATATATCAAAACCAGCATTTGTGCAAAGGGAGAGTATAAATGCAGGATATTGGAAATTCATTTGAAATTAAAAGACCAGCAAGTTAAGAAAGCCTTGTATATACATAGACTGCTATATCAAAACCTCATGGTAACCACAAACAGAAAATCTACAGTAGATACACACACACACACACACAAAAGAATCCAGACACAACAATAAAGTTAGTTATCAAATCACAAGAGAACAAAAGATGAAGGGGAGAAAAAAGACCTACAAAAACAAATCCAAAGCAATTAACAAAATGGCAATAAGAACATACATATTGATAGTTACCTTAAACATAAATGGATTAAATGTTCCCACCAAAAGACATAGACTGGCTGAATGGATACAAAATCAAGATCTGTATATATGCTGTCTACAAGAGACCCACTTCAGATCTACGGACACATACGGACTGAAAGTGAGGGGATGGAAAAAGGTATTCCTTGCAAATGGAAATCAAAAGAAAGCTGGAGTAGCAATACTCACATCAGACAAAATAATAGACTTTAAAATAAAGAATGTTACAAGAGACAAAGAAGGGCACTAATTAATGATCAAGGGATCAATCCAAGAAGAAAGTATAACAATTGTAAATATTTATGCACCCAACATAGGAGCCACAAAAGGGGAAATTGAAAGTAACACAATAATAGTGGGGGACTTTAACACCCCACTTACACCAATGAACAGATTATCCAGACAGAAAATAAATAAGGAAACACAGGCCTTAAATGACCAGATGCACTTAATTGATATTTATAAAGCATTCTATTGAAAAGCAGTAGAATACATGTTCTCTTCAAGTGCACATGGAACATTCTCCAGGATTGATCACATGCTGGGTCACAAACCCAACCTCAACAAATTTAAGAAAATTGAAATCATATCAAGCATCTTTCCCAGCCACAACTCTATGAGATGAGAAATCAACTGCAAGAAAAAAAGAAAAACTGCAAAAAACGTAAACATGTGGAGGCTAAACAATATGCTACTAAACAACCAGTGGATCACTGAAGAAATCAAAAAATACCTAGATACAAATGAAAATGAAAGCACGATGATCCAAAACCTATGGGATGCAGCAAAAGCAGTTCTAAGAGGGAAGTTTATAGCAATACAATCATCTTACCTCTGGAAACAAAAAAAACTCAAAAAAAACCCTCACCTTACACCTAAAGCAACTAGAGAAAAGAAGAACAAACAAAACCCAAAGTTAGTAGAAGGAAAGAAATCATAAAGATCAGAACAGAAATAAATGAAATAGAGACAAAGAAAACAATAGAAAAGATCAATGAAACTAAAAGCTAGTTCTTTGAAAAGATAAACAAAATTGATTGATTGATAGACGTTTAGCCAGACTCATCAAGAAGAAAAGGTAGAGGGCTTAAATAAATAAAATTAGAAGTGAAAAAGGAGAAGTTACAACGGACATCACAGAAATACAAAGGATCATAAGAGACTACTACAAGCAACTCTATGCCAATAAAATGGGCAACCTAGAAGAAGTGGACAAATTCTTAGAAAGGTACAATCTCTTAAGACTGAACGAGGAAGAAACAGAAAATATGAATAGACCAATCACAAGTACTGAATAGAGGAAGGAATACTCCCAAACTCACTCTCTGAGGCCACCATCACCCTGATACCAAAACCAGACAAAGATACCACACAAAAAAATTACAGTCCCAAATTACTAATGAACATAGATACAAAAATCCTCAACAAAATACTAGCAATCCGAATCCAACAATACATTAAAATAATCATACACCATCATCAAGTGGGATTTATCCCAGGGATGCAAGGATTTTTCAATATCCACAAATCAGTCTGTGATACACCACATCAACAAACTGAAGAATAAAAACCATGTGATCATCTCAGTAGATGCAGAAAAAGCTTTTGACAAATTTCAACACGCATTTATGATAAACACTCTCCAGAAAGTGGGCATAGAGGGAACATACCTCAACATAATAAAGGCTATATATGACAGACCTACAGCTAACATCATACTCAATGGTGAAAAGCTGAAATCATTTCCTCTAAGATCATGAAGAAGACAAGGATGTACACTGTCTGTCACCACTTTTATTCAACGTAGTTTTGGAAGTCCTAGCCATGGCAATCAGAGAAGAAAAAGAAATAAAAGGAATCCAAATTGGAAAAAGTAGAAGTAAAACTGTCACTGTTTGCAGATGACATGATACTATACTTAGAAAATCCTAAAAATTCTACGAGAAAATTACTAGAGCTCATCAATGAATTCGGTAAAGTTGCAGGATACAAAATTAATACACAGAAATATCTTGCATTCCTATACACTAAAGAAGAAAAATCTGAAAGAGAAATTAAGGAAACAATCCCATTCCATTTCTATACACTAACAATGAAAGATCAGAAAGAGAAATTAAAGAAACAAACCCATTTACTAGTGCATCAAAGCAAATAAAATACCTAGGAATAAACCTACCTAAGGAGACAAAAGACCTGTACTCTGAAAACTATAAGATGCTGGTGAAAGAAATCGAAAACAGCACAAACAGATGGTAAGATATACCATGTTCTTGGATTGGAAGAATCAATATTGTCAAAATGACTGTTCTACCCAAGGCAATTAATTTATGACAAAGGAGGCAAGAACATACAATGGAGAAAATGTGGTGCTGGGAAAACTGGAAAGCTACATGTAAAAGAATGAAATTAGAACATTCTCAAACACCATATACAAAAATAAATTCAAAATGGATTAAAGACCTAAATGTAAGACCAGATACTATAAAACTCTTAGAGGAACACAGGCAGAACACTCTTTGTTTATTTTTATATATAAAAATAAACATATATACTCTATGTATATTTTTCAGTTTGTCTCCTAAAATAATATAAATAAAAATAAACAAATAGTACCTAATTAAACTCAAAAGCTTTTGTACAGCAAAGGAAACCATAAACAAAACAACAACCCACAGAATGGAAGAAAACTTTTGCAAATGATGCGACCAAAAAGGATTAATCTGCAAAATTTACAAGCACCTCATGCAGCTCAATATCAAAAAAACAACCCAATCAAAAAATGGGCAGAAGACCTAAATAGACATTTCTCCAAAGAAGACACACAGATGGCCAAGAGGCACATGAAAAGATGCTCAAAATCGCTAATTATTAGAAAAATGCAAATCAAAACTACAATGAGGTATCAGCCCACACCAGTCAGGATGGCCATCATCAAAAAGTCTAGAAACAATAAATGCTGGAGAAGGTATGGAGAAAAGGGAACCCTCCTACACTGTTGCTGGGAACGTAAATTGGTACAGCCACTATGGAGAACAGTATGGAGGTTCCTTAAAAAACTAAAAATAGAGCTACCATATGATCCAGTAATCCCACTCCTGGACATATATCCAGAGAAAATCATGGTTCAAAAGGATACATGCCCCCAATGTTCATTGCAGCATTGTTTACAGTAGCCAAGCATTGGAAGCAACCTAAATGTCCACTGACAGATGAATGGATAAAGATGATGTGGTACACATATACCATGGAATACTACTCAGCCATTAAAAAAGAATGAAATAATGCCATTTGCAGCAACGTGGATAGACCTGGAGATTATTATACTAAGTGAAGTAAGTCAGAGAAAGACAAATACCATGTGATATTGCTTATGTGCAGAATCAAAAAAAAAAGATACAAATGAACTTATTTACAAAACAGAAACAGACTCAGACTTAGAAAACAAATGTATGGTTACCAAAGGGGAAAGGGGGGAGGAGGGATAAATTAGGAATTTGGGATTAACAGATACACACTACTATATATAAAATAGATAATCAACAAGGACCTACTGTATAGGACAGGGAACTCAATATTCTGTAACAACAACCTAAATGGGAAAAGAATTTGAAAAAGAACAGGTATATGTATATGTATAATGGAATCACTTTGCTGTACATGTGAAACTAACACAGCAGTGTAAATCAGCTATACTCCAACATAAAATTAAAATGTTTAAAAAGAAATCACACAGTTTAAAAAAAAAGAATCAGCACAACTTTATCAGATAGACAGGACTCAACGTTCTTAAACAATACTAAGCCTGTAATTGCATCTTTGGAATGGTCTCAGCTGCTTCTGAAGCCCCTTCACTCTGAAATACAGGCATAGAGGGTGGTAATTCTAAAAAGTTATGAACCACAAGCCTAAAAAAAAGTAGCCCTTTGGGAGACTAAATCATGGTTTAACTCCCCAGCAAAATGTATGATCTCATCAGTGGAGCAGTCTTCTATAGCAGGGGTCCCCAACCCCTGGGGAACTCTATTAGGTTGGGTTAGGGTTAGGAACCCTATTAGGAACCCGGCTGCACAGCAGCAGGTGAGTGGTGGGCAGGCGAGCAAAGCTTCATCTGCTGCTCCCCATCGCTCACATTACTGCCTGAACCATTGCTTGCATCACCACCTGAACCACCCCGTCCGTGGAGAAATTGTCTTCCATGAAACTGGTCCCTGGTGCCAAAAAGGTTGGGGACCACTGTTCTATAGGGTACCCTGTGATTCCAGGGCCAGCAGCAAGACATAACTGCAGATACTGCAGCAGTGTCTCAGCCTTAGATATCCCTCATTAATAAGGGCTCAAGCACACAAGTGGATATCAGAAAAGATTCAGTTTCTTTGTCCTCGTCTTACATTCGGCATTCAACTATCAGAAATAAACACAGATGAATGAATGGAGTGTGTATCAAAACTTTTCTTTAAAAGAAAAAAAGCACATCTGGCTATGCAAGTATTTAACAAAGATTTTCAGTGATGTTCTTTATCTGCAAATTAACTTAATAAAATCATCCCATCATCAAAATTATGTTCATGTTTGATTGTTTTTTAATCAGCACTTCAAGAACTTAGCATCTGGCTTTATTATTGCATGTGACTACATGGTGCACAGATGCTTTCTGAAGCTGAGGGAGCATATGATGATAATTATTGGAGGTTTATTATTTCCTATAATAGCTTCAAATGAAGTTTACTGCATGAACACACTCCTTTCATGAAGGCCACACATCTATATCAATTTCCCAGAATCTTTAACGCTGTTACAATAATGGGTTTCATTCCAACAATTAAATGGCATGAAATAGTAGCAATAGCAAATGTATATTTATCATGTGTGAGGCACTTTGCTCCACTTATATTAACTGACGTAATCCTCATGACAAATCACTGAAGTTAGAAAATTACCCTAGTTTCTTAGGCACAGAGGAGCTAAGTTGCCTCAGATACTCATATGTGGGATTGGAGTCTGAATTTGAACCAATGAAGACCAAGTCCAGAACCTACACTCTCGTCATCACTACACTATGCTACCTCTAGAATCTTAGTAAGAAACTGACTGAGCTTCCTTTGCCTTATGTCTCTCTGTTTGGTGTTGATCTCTATATGTCAAATGTCAACAATTAGTCTTGAATCTGTTTTCTCACCATTATGTTAACCTGTGTCTTTGAATTCATCTTATTATCTACTTTTCCTCCCAAGAGTTTATGATTTGTTCTGTGATACAAGCAAGAACAAAGTATTGGGCTTCCCTGGTGACGCAGTGCTTGAGAATCTGCCTGCTAATGCAGGGGACACGGGTTCAAGCCCTGGTCTGGGAAGATCCCACATGCCGCAGAGCAGCTGGGCCCGTGAGCCGCAATTACTGAGCCTGTGCATCTGGAGCCTGTGCTCCGCAACAAGAGAGGCCGCGATAGTGAGAGGCCCACGCACCGTTATGAAGAGTGGCCCCCACTTGCCACAACTAGAGAAAGCCCTCGCACAGAAAGGAAGACGCAACACAGCCATAAATAAATAAATAAATAAATAAATAAATAAATAAAAATAAATTAAAAAAAAAAAGAACAAAGTATTGATAGTAGAGGGGGATCAGAATGGCAGAGTAGGAGGATGTGGAGCTCACCTCCCACCACAAACACATCAAAAATACATCTACATGTGGAAAAATGCTCACAGAAAACTAACTGGAAACTGGCAGAAGATCTTTCATACAACCAGGGTTGCATGAAAGATTCTCACGTAATTGGGAAGGACAGGGAAGAAACATGAGGTGGGGACCTGTACTCCTGGGAGGAGATTAAGAGGAAAAGGGAGATTGCAGGGGTGGACACATGTCCTGGGGAGTAAGCAGGTCAAGCCACAGACTAGGCATCCCAACCCTGGGGTCCTGCGCAGAGGAGACGAGCTCCCTTGGCTGCTTGGAGAACCCCTCGGACAGGTGGAAAGGCTGAAGGAGCCTAGAGTCCACTTGTCAGGAGTGTGTGGGTGCTGGCTTGCCACCAGATAGGGCAGAGAGAGGTCTGCCCTAGCGGCTACCACCTTGCCATGCTCCCAAATCCAAGGGAAGTGAACACCCCAGCCCATTCATTCCATGTCACAGCCTGGCATTGGATCTAGGATGGCCAGATCCTGGGAAAAGATCCAACCTATTGAGGTAAAGGTGGCCCAGGGGCCTGGGGTGTGGTCCAGATGGGGAGGGGGTGGGTATTGTTGGTGCTTACTCAAAGATACAGAAATTAGTGCATTTCTACTAATTTAGAGAAATTTAAAAAACAATCCTGTTTATAATTGCCTTAAAAAAATACCTAGGAATAAACTTAACCAAGGAGGTGAAAGACCTATATTCTGAAAACTATAAAACATTGATGAAGGAAATCGAAGATGATTCAAAGAAATGGAAAGATATCTTGTGCTCTTGGAATGGAAATATTAATATTATTAAAATGGCCATACTATCCAAAGCAATCTACAGATTTAAAAAATCCCTATCAAAATACCCAGAACATTTTTCACAGAACTAGAATAATCCTAAAATTTATATGGGACCACAAATTGCCAAAGCAATCCTGAGACAAAAAGAACAAAGCTGGAGGTATAACCCTTCCAGATTTCAGACTATACTACAAAGCTACAGTAATCAAAACAGCATGGTACTGGCACAAACACAGACAAATAGATCAATGGGATAAAACAGAGAGCCCAGAAATAAACCCATGCACCTATGGTCAATTAATATGCAACAAAGGAGAGAAGGTTATACAATGGAGTAAAGACAGTTTCTTCATCAAGTGGTGCTGGGAAAGCTGGATAGCCACATGTGAAAAACAATGAGATTAACATTACCTCACACTATATACAAAAATAAACTAAAAATGGTTTAAAGACTTAAATCTAAGATCTGAAGCCATAAATCTCCTAGAAGAGAACATAGGCAGAACACTTTTGACATAAATCATAGCAGTATTTTCTTAGATTAGTCTCTAAAGGCAAAATAAAAGCAAAAATAAACAACTGGTACCTAATTAAACTTAAAAGTTTTTGCACAGCCAAGGGAACCATCGACAAAATGAAAAGACAACCTATGAAATGGGATAAAATATTTTCAAATGATGCAACCGACAAGGGGTTAGTGCCCAAAATATACAAACAGCTTATATAACTCAATATTAAAAAACAAAACAGTCCAATCAAAAAATGGGCAGAAGACATGAATAGATATTTTTCCAAAGAAACCCTACAGATGGCAAACAGGCATATGAAAAGATGCTCAACATTGCTAATTATTAGAAAAATGCAAGTCAAAACTACAGTGAGGTACCACCTCACACTGGTCAGAATGGTTATCATCAAAAAGCATACAGATTACAAATGTTGGAGATGATGTGGAGAAAAGGGCACCTCGTAAACTGTTGGTGGGAACGTAAATTGGTGTAGCCACTATGGAAAACAGTATGGAGGTTCCTTAAAAACTGCGAATAGAACCAGCGTATGATCCAGCAATTCCACTCCTGAGTATATATCTGAAAAAAATGAAAACAGTAACTCGAAAAGATACACGCACCCAAATGTTCATAGCAGCCTATTTACAATAGCCAAGAAGTGGAAGCAGCCCAAGTGCCCATCAACAGATGACTGAATTAAGAAGATGTGATACACACACACACACACACATATAAACACACACAGAGGAATATTACTCAGCCATAAAAAAGAATGAAATTCTGCCATTTGCAGCAATGTGGATGGACCTAGAGAATATTATCCTATTGAAATAAGATAGAAAGACAAAAACTATATGATATCACTTATGTGGAATATAAAAAATAATACAAATGAATGTATATACAAAACAGAAACAGGTTCACAGGTAGAGAAAACAAACTTGTGGTTACCAAAGGGGAGAGTGAAGTGGGGAAGGACAAATTATGGGTATGGGATTAATAGATGCAAATAACTATTGTTATGTATATAAAACAGATAAGCAACAAGGATATACTGTATAGCACAGGGAATTATACCCATTGTCTTGTAATAACTATAATGGAATATAATCTGCAAAAATAATCACTATCCTGTACACCTGAAACTAACACAATATTGTATCAACTATACTTCAATTAAAAAAGAAAAAACCTCTGGGTTTTTTTGCCATAAAATGCTATTTTGTATACCCAAAGTTGATTTTTGAAATCTTAAAAAATAAAGAAGAAGAAAATAAATACCAGTGAAAACAGGACTCTGAAACAGTTCTGCTTCTTAAATGCTCACATCAGAATGTTCCTGTTATTCCTGGTATCTGAAGCACATGACTTTTGGGTTAATCAACATTATCAAATGTGCAATATGGAAGCATAGGTAATTAAATCACAAAGCCTTTATCAATGATTTGCCTAAGTAGCTGTAATTTACAGAATGTTTAATGTATGTGTTAATCATTCTTTTAGTTTCTCCAAGTTCTGTCTCAGAAAGCATTTAAGTTACGTTATCTCATCTACCTGGATAAATGCCATCCCTGAATTACACTTTGATAATAAACCTTCAACCATTATAAGAGTTTTATAAGATCATTATAAGAGTTTTCATTTTCAGTGATTCAGTATCTTTGGCACAAATGGAGTTTAATGCATTATACATTATCCACTGGATTGCCTAATATCCCCTTTTCACACAAGAATAAATGTTATAGTATTGCTCAAATTTTAGTTCTGGAAAACATTTGTCTCTGCAGATGTGTTTGCATATGTAATTTTGTCAGAAAGTAAAAACTTAACTGTCATCCATTTTATACAAATTTTATCAGAATTAGGTTTAACTACATGTAATAGAAACCCAAACTACAGTAACTTAACCTAATGGTTTATTTTTCACAGGAAGTAGGCAGGTCGGGGCTGGTTCAGCCACTCAAGAAAGTCACCCAGGAAAGCAAGTGGAAGCGTCCATAAAACGGCACATCTGCAAAAGCCCACGTCTGCCTACTGTCACCAGAGGAGCAGCTATACGGCTCCTGTTTCATTTCTGCCTTCCACATCACACGAGTACATGTCATTAGAGAGATCTGTCCCAGAACACTGCTGGCAAAGATTCTGTGGACTGTAGATTCCAAGACTCCCAAACAGGGGAGAGAGTAGGATTAGATGGGGAAACAGCTGAATTGCCAGCAGGCAGACCAGCACAGTGTGTCCCGTGGCTGGACTATTAAACAATAATACTTAACTTCCAGACTAACAATTCGAGTAAAACAGCATGCCTCTGCCTAATAAGATGTGACATCCCTCACACAAATGAACATGCGCTCATTCTTCCCCCTTAAGTCCCCAGATCCATTTCTAGTTTGGTCGAAATTCCCCTTTGATATCCTGTAACCTAAAGCCAAAATTTAAAGTTAACCACCACATGTCTTATGTAAAATGAAACAGGTTGAGGGCTGGGGATTTGTTGCTGAAAATAAAACTAATTTGCTAATGTTAATACACTAACATATTCTTAACAATGCAAGGAGCAACACAGGCAGGCTTATTGTTAGTCCTCATTTTAGCTACTGTTTGTGAGGCCATCACTGGTATTTATAACTTTTTATTCTACTCCTTATGTTATGTTCCCTTTGGTCAAGGGTCTTTATCTTGTGGAATGACCCAAACCTTCATTCCTGAAGGGTCTGAGCCAGTTGCTGCCCGCACTGGTGGTGTCTTCCATTAACTTGTACCTCTGGGCACGTAAACACTAAGAAAGTTTCCCAGAGGATGCCTTGAGTCGCAAACATTTTTTATCTCCATGATGTGGCAGGACCTCTGTTTCCCCTTCATAATCAGGCTCAATCCCCACCCTGTCATCCCCCACCAGCAACAATAACAATCCCCTACTTTGCCTATGGCTTCAGTGACATTAACAAGTCAAAAGTGACCAGGTGGCAGTCTCAACTTCCTCCTCAACTGAATCTGTTGCATTCCTTGGCATTCCTCCCTTGGGACCTAAAACTTGTAGACCGCAGCACTTAAAGCTGTGAGAACAAGAAACACACATTTTACAAGTGTTTGGTTAGGGGTAATGGTGTGAAACCACTTCATATCTACCTCCTAATTCTTGGACCCATGTTTTCTCTCTGTGGGTGGAAAGGGAAGGTGTATTGGTTGCTGGTTTAAGCAGATACTTGGCAGGACAGCAGGTTTTAATTGCTCTTGTAATCAGCCCACATTGAGACTGAACCAAAGGCAAACCAGAGCCTTTTTTTCCTGGCTGTCACACAAGCAGCCAGGGCTCAGGTGTTTGTACTGGTTTAGAACAGCTTGAGTGGCATAGAGTTGGCCTAGCTTAATCTGTCTGTCTCTGCATCTTCCTCAAATGCTACTTAAACACATGCAAATGAAACACACACTATTTACAGTGTTTCTGGTGTAAAAAAATCCTGAAAGTGACAATTTTTCTTTTTCTTTTGAAGGCTCCCCGGTCCCCCCAACCCCCTCTCTTTCTTTGGTGGGCCCATTTTAAATGTGTTAAATCTAGGAAAAGATGTCATCAAAAGGAGGAAAACAGGTGGGGAAGAAAGAGATGAAAACACTCTTTGACAGTTAACTTCTGTTTTGCAGCTGTGAGAGCCGCAGATTTGAATTGTGTTACCTCCCTCACCAAGCTAATTAATTCTCTTAAAAAAAAAAAAAAAACCCACATCTCCTTCCTTCAATCAATGTCAACAGCCAATTACAATCTTTCATCACCCAAAGTGCAATAACACAAATGTTATCAAGGAAGGAAACAGCTGGACTGACAAGATTAGCAATTCACTCCTTCTTTCTTAATCTTGTAATCACATGGTAGGCAGCAGTTTACAATAATATACACCCAAGTTTGCCAGTAAATTACTCTAAAAAGGTCTTGTGTAAATTCCCTGTCATGTCATGTCTACTTTTGGCATGGAAGCGCGTGTCTTCCTACAGGAGGCACAGGATGAATTAAGATCGACTCCTTAGGAGAGCTTTTTCCTCATCCATTAACCACTGCAGAAGGTTGTTAATTACATAAAGAGGGGCACCCTTGGTGGAATATATAACCATGAATGGCATTTAGGGGCGTCAGAAAACCAAGACAGCTGACGGTGACAGAAGGTATTTCACCGATGCTAAGACTAGCACTTTGCTGTCATGTGCTGTATGACAGAAGGCTTCCTGCCTTATGGGGATTTGTTGATATGATCTGGGTTTTTTCCCTAACGTCTTTGGGAAGCCCAACTTTGTTATCGGTGCTCAAAAACCACACTCCCCACCACCCCAGGGGGGTGTGAGTGTAATGGGTATGAATTTTAGATCACAAGCAGGATTGTGAAAGCAATGTCACATATAATTGATATAAAGAAATTGACTTAAAGAACTGATTCCCAGCCCCCATCCTGCCAGGCTGGTGGGAGTCCCAAGTTCTGTCTTTGCCATGGCTCCCACATCTCCCTGGGGTTGAACAAAGACCCAGGAGGCTCATGTGATGTTTAGAAAATGAATGGGGGGGGGTGTGTTTCTGAATTTTTGATCATTCTTAATGGTGAGGTCCCTGAAGCCTGGTGACCTTGCATTTCCAGTACCTGCCCTGGAAACCCTGTCTTGGTGTCCCCTTGGCTGTGTTACCCTTAGCATTTCTGTGGGTCCAAATGCCTGACTTACCTCAGGTGCAGGAGCACAGAGGCTCTGGAGGGGGAATTAGAGCCAGGCAAAGGCTTTTAATGGAGGAGAAGAATGCAGAGGCAGAGGCAGATCAGTGCTCAGAGAAACAATGTGTGCAATTGTAGATCTTGTTCCTCCTGCCTTGGGAAGAAGGAATGGGGGCTCAGTTTAGAGCCTTCTGTCTGCCTGGAATTCTTCTAGCTTCCAAGAGGACTTAACCACCCTGCCATTAACTCCCCCTCCCCCAGACTGGGGATGGTGCAGCTGGTGCCCAGTGGGGTCTGGGGGGCCCCTGGCATCTGCTGATGCATTCACGCCAATTCCTTGATTCTAGATCCTGAAGGAGGATTCCTCCTTCCTCAGTGGCTACAGGAATTTCGGCCAATCTTAGAAGAGCTTATCTGAAAGCGAACACATTGTTTTCAGAGCTGCTCTACTGTGGAAACTGGAACACACTTCTTACTTTCCTAAAGCCCTCTTCATCATTTCTGCCAGGGCTCCTCGACGGCCCTCGTGCCAGGAGAACTGTGATCCTAGAACTGAATAGCCCAGGAAGACAGGCAGATCAGGCCTAACATGAACCAATGCTGGAGTCACACACTTTTGATACAGGATCAGATCTTGGCAGTCAACAGGTAAGTCAACGAAATCAGAATATTTCTTAATGAAAACATATGTCCCAAATCTCTGAATCATCCATAAGTAGCCAAAATATAACCACTGTAGACAATTTATGGAAGACACGAATTATCTGAGCTCAGCATGCTTAGTGCCTTGTGCTTGACGATCTCCCACCAAGAGTGAATGAAAATACATCTATTTCAAATCAAAGATGTACACATTCTGCTGTGGATACCGCATGTTGAGTTCATTTCACATAGCTAAAGCATAAATTCCACAAACACGCTTCACTGAAACAGTTCACAGGCATTTGAAGGTGCTGGTGACAAATCTGCACCTCTGCCATTTCCAGTACCCAGCAGAATGCCCTTGGTGGATGTGGCTGGCGGGGCATGCCAACTGCTTGTTTTGCAGGCAGGAATATATGACGATAAAGGAAGTTTAAAAATACACGATCAGGGCTTCCCTGGTGGCACAGTGGTTAAGAATCCGCCTGCCAATGCAGGGGACACAGGTTCGAGCCCTGGTCTGGGAAGATCCCACATGCCGCAGAGCAACTAAGCCCGTGTACCACAACTACTGAGCCTGCGCTCTAGAGCCCACGAGCCACAACTACTGAGCCCACGTGCCACAACTACTGAAGCCCGCGCACTTAGAGCCTATGCTCTGCAACAAGAGAAGCCACTGCAATGAGAAGTCCGCGCACCGCAACCAAGAGTAGCCCCAGCTCGCCGCAACTAGAGAAAGCCCGCACACAGCAACGAAGACCCAATGCAGCCAAAAATTAGTTAATTAATTAAAAAATACACAATCAACAACAAGTTATTGATAATGGGCTATGAAGGATTAAGAATTCTTACTAAAGTGTACTATTCTAATTGACTGTTGACTGTCAACAATTCACAAGTGCTGTGCCAAACTATAAAAATACCAACCTGGAAAACCTTGGAACTAATTTCAAGGCACTTACAGTCTAACGCAGCAGTTATACTTATTGGTGGTCCCCATCACCCAGAGACAACTACTGAAAAATATTGGTATATTTCTTTCTAATGTTTTCTATGCCTAGATACCATATACCAAAATTCAGATAATTAAATACACAGTTTTATGTCCGTTTCATTTACTTCACACCATTTTGTATGCAGTTCTTATATTCTTTGAAAATGTGCAGTTCTTATATTCTTTGAAAATGGGAGTTTTAATGACTTCATGTCATTCTATTACGTAGATGCTCCATAACTGTTTGAACAAATTCATTATTGTTGAGTATTTAACAACAGTTAACAATAGTCTCCAAACTTACTTTATTATAAATAGTGATGGACACCCTTGTATATAAATCTGTCTGCCTTCATCAGATTCCTTTCTTAGAATACATACCTCGGAGTAGATTTATCGGTCCATAGGCTGTGAACATTTCTATTATAGATTCTTAAAGACATATGGCCAAGTTTTAGTGGCTCTGTAATTCACATAATTCATTAGGCAAGTATTTTTTGAGCAAGTTACTAATGTGCAAGGTATGGTGCTCCACCACTAGGAGAATATTGGTGAGCAAAATCAATGGAATCCCTATCCTTATAGAACTTATAATCAACTGAGAGTCTAGACCTAACCTGAGAACAAGAATCTTTGTAAATTTATTGTTAAATTTCATGCAGAATTAAGAGCTTTGGAGAAGGTAAAAAATAACATAATGAAAACTTTGGCTCTCAAAATACCATTTATGCAAATAATTCCAACAAATTAAAATTTGCTAAGTGCTATAGCAGCTGTCAGATTACTCATAAATTATGTGATTACCCATAAATTATGTGTTCAGTTGGTTAAGGCTATGGAGGAATATTAGAAATTGGTTCAACTCCAAATGGTACTCGGAGAAATGAAAAAAATTATTATTGTACTTTCACAATTTAAAAATGAAAATGACTAACTCGTATGTCAAAAGAGTTGTCTATCTTTCCAAAAAGTTATCTAGGAAAAATTGCCCAAAATGCTAGTAATGGGAAAATTTAAAAGGAAGGATCTGTTGGGAATTTCTATATAATGTGATGGGTTGAGCTGACATGGATGGGTCCCCCTCCTGTTCCAAACCCATAGATATTCTGGGGGAAAGTGTTAACAAGGAAGGTAGGGAGGGAGGAAAGAGGAAAGGAGAAATATTAAGCTATGAAATAGGAGAACATATTTGTTATATATGTATATCCTTTATATATATATAAAATAAAGACTATCCAGCATTTATAAAGAACTCCTAAAGTCAATAAGGAAAAGACTAACAACAGAACAGAACAACAGGAAAAAAAGACATGAACAGTATTTCACAGAATAAAAAACATCCATTGGCCTCTAAACATGAAAGGATGCTCAATCTCATTAATAATTAGGGAAATACATCCTAAAACCAGAGTGATGTATCATGTTACAGTCATCAGATCGGCCAACATTGAAAAGTCAGCAATTGGCGTGTGGACAAGAAATATATCAACAGGAAGTTTTTATATACTGATGTGGAGTGTAAATTGGTACAGCTGACTTGGAAAAGAATTTGACGTTATCTTTTAAAGCTGAAAACATGTCTGTCCTGGGACCCAGAAATTCCACTCCTGGCTCTACCCAATGAGAAGCTCTTGTACATGTGTACCAGCTGACAAAGCCAAGACTGTTCATAATAGTGCTGCTTGCTTTCCAAAATAAAAATAAAAATAAATGGAAAAGACCAAAATTGTCATTGACAAGACAATGAGAAAATGGAAAAGTAATGAATGAATGAACTATAGCTTTACCCATCAACAAAGATGAATCTCAAAGACATACTGTTGAATGAGAAAAGCAAATCTCAGAAGATGACAAACTGAATGATAGTATTTTCATAGCAACATCAAACAATATGTACTACGAAAAAAACACAAGGTAATGGGAAACTGAAAATTGAGAATTGTGGTCACCTCTGCCTCCTGGGGCTTACATTTAATAAGGGGAAATATACAATAAACAAGATAAATAATGAAAATGAATGTTAGATGGTGAGAGTGCTGGGGAGACAAATGAAGCAGGGAAAGGGGGTGAGGGGATGGGGGCTTTAGACAAGATTTTACATGGGTTGATCAGAAAGACCTAAGACAGTGATGTGTGAGCAAAGACCTGGAAAGGTGAGGGAGCGAGCCGTGTGGTTATCTGGGGGAAGAGTGTCCGAGATAGGGTTACAGCAAGTTCTCATCAGTAGCTTAACTTCATATGTGCATCAGAACCAACCAGCATCCTTCACCTTAAAGCTACCTTGCCTTTCTGTTTTTCCTTCTTTTGTCTAGCTTTCTGAATTATATATTGATTGGGTTTTTAAGGACCTGCCCCCCAAACAAGCAAGTAGAGTTATTATTTAGGTAAAATTATTGGCCCAAGAAAAAAATCTTTATTTGGCAGAATTCATAGTTAGATCAGGAATTCTGCTACAATTTACAAGTACTGTAATTTCAGGAAGAATAGATTGGATCTCTGTACCTAAGCTCAGTGATCCAGTAAATAAAGAATTTAAATATTCCACAGTGGCAGTTGAGAATACTTGGTTTTACAATTGGTAGGAAGTACTATTTCTTATAGGAGTTAGAGAATTAGAGGTATGTATTAGATAATAGAATTTTCAAGAGAACGTTATAAACTAGGGTGAAAATTAGATTTGGGGCTTTAGTATCTGGGATTCTAATTTAACATGCTGTGGAATTCACCTCATCAAATTGCTGAACTAATCTCTCATGCCAACAACTGCCCAGGTTAACAAAAAACCTGGAGCTTTTCACATGTTAATAAATAGGAGAAAATATAAAACTGCAGACCTTTCTCCTTCTTAAATGCAAGCAGGAAGTACGTGACCTTAGCTGAGCCACTTTGATTGCATGGAGGCATTCTAATTAGTGGATCAAATTGCTCTCATCTTTCATAGTTCTTGTTCAACAAAACTTGCTGCATACGCTTTTTAGAAGCAGTGATACCACAGATTCTGTCTTGGTGCTCGGCTGATTATTATATCAAGGAGCTGTTATTTATGTGTTGATTTCATCATCTTTCTAAACAACACCTTTTGCTATCAGTACAGTTTGGGATTGGGGTGTTTTCATTAATCAGGTACTTCAGGGAAGAGATTTTACACATGTGACCACTTCTCCAAAAAGTATGAACATGATAATATATGATGCTTACGCACTTGGAGATCTGAGTGGCAAAAATGCAGCATCTCACCAACACTGTCATGAGAAGTCTTTGTGTAGGGGGTTTGATATGGTTTGGGAGAAGAGGGTCAGGTCATTCTCTGGGTGCCCTCACACCTCCTGCCCCCCACAGGGACTCTGCTTGAGTCCCGTACAGAGAGAAAGCACCTGAGTACAGAATTCTAGGTGGTGTTGGTGTTCAGTGGCTTTCAGTCACAGCCCAGGTTTCATTGTTTCCCCTCATTTCTCTTTTAGTTTTTGGCTTATTTGTTTTATTAAGGAGATAAATATTGTGTGTATATAAAACTATTCCATAAATATAAACCTATATGTGTGTATTATATACAGAGATATGTATTATTTTAGTGAGTTTTTCTCTATTTGTATTGTTTATATTCTTATCCTATTTTGCAGTTTATTTAATCTCTGTGTTCTACATTTTGTCTTTTAAAATGTATTATTACACGTCCTAATGTAACACTTCTAGAACACTTATTTTGAGCTTTTAGTTTAAAATAGTTGTTTCACTTTCTCAAATGTTTTTCATTTAACAAGTCCATGGAGAAAAGTCCATATGGAGACTTTTTACTATGGATTTTTTTTTCTTATTTGAGTTTTTATTTATTCTTATTTCTTGATTTTTAAATTCTTGTTCTTAAGCTTTTATGTATCTCACTAATTCAATTTTTAATCTTGCTGTATTTAAATTATTTTGTTTCTCACATTGTATGAATAGAAGTGGAAAGACTGACTCCACGTGACCGACACACAGCGAGAGCGTATCAATTATTATCTACATTAGGATGCTTCTGAGAACGAAAGGGAGCCCTGTTAAGAATTTTGCTGGCACAACAGGTGTAAACTGGGACAGCCCGAAGCAAACTGGGATGCATGATGACTCAACCGATAAGGGAATTTTTAGGTCCTCCCTCACCTCAGCATTCCTAGGCACCATGAAACACAGCAGCATTTCTGGTTTTCCGTAATAGATTCTTCATATCTTCCAAACATGTGTTGCCAAAAGTACTTATAAAAATAAAAACAGCTAAGATTTATTGAGCATTTATCGTTCGACAAGCACTTTATATGAACAGTTCTGGGGGGAACAGGGTGTGAACTTCCCCTGAAGGTAGATGTAGTTTCTTCCCAAACTGGGATGGTGTAGCTATTCACAGTATGCCCTTCCCGTGCTGATGTGAGTTTCTGAATGCTCAAACACAGTGGTCTCTGATATCCTTCCCAGTGGATCTGGGGTCAGCCTTGCCAACAACACGCTACCACACAAGAGGGAAAAGTCAGAGGGATGGTCTACTGGCAATGATCGCTCAACAGTCCGGGCTGACTTGGTGAAATAATACATAACCATAGGGAAGTGGCCCCAGAGGGGCCCCTAGCAGGCTGTCCACTTACTCTGTACCTTTTTCTAATTGCATATTCTTATGCTTCTTTGTAGTTTGACTCTTCTGTTGACAAAAGGAATTTCCTGGTACATGCAGTTCTTTCCTCTCATTATAAGGCACCTGGGGAAGACGGCTAAGGCAAGGGTTAGCCCTAGTGGGGCTTCTTTTTAAAATGGGAGAACCAGGGACTTCCCTGGTGGCTCAGTGGTTAAGAATCCACCTCCCAATGCAGGCGACGTGGGTTTGATCCCTGCTCAGGGAACTAGATCCCACATGCATGCCACAACTAAGAGTTCACAGGCCACAACTAAGGAGCACACATGCCACAACTAAGGAGCTGGTGAGCTGCAACTAAGGAGCCCACCTACCACAACTAAGACCTGGCACAACCAAAAAAAAAAAAAAATTAAAAAAAAAAAGAGAGAACCATATATCTGCTGACTACCTTCTCAGACAGAGCCTTAATTGGACAGCCATGGCCCTCTTAGATGGCCAGAAGTTTAGAGGAATCCATCCTACTCCCACAAACAGACCTTAGCTGCCCCTGAGGAAAAGCTGGTCTCTTGCAATAATTATCACTATCATATTTTATGGAATCTAAGATGTTACAAATTATACACCATCATTTTATATTCCACCAAGAAAGAAAAACAATGTTGCCAATTCGGCTATGGCACGCCATCAATTTAAAAATGTTCCCTTAGTTTTAAAATATTAAAATATTTAATATTGAATTAGTCAATTCTAATTTATCAATTAGAATTGAGGAAACACTTTCTTTTTCCTTCAGTTTTCTACCACTTGATTATTAATTCTCCACCAAGACCCAACACAGGGGGTTGGAGACTTGAGGCTGGAGACCTCATTCATTACAGCGGGGTTCATTACAGCCCCTACACCACTACCCCACCCCCAGGTCTGTGAAATGACATCTCCATCAGTCCCTCCATGACTGAGCCTGGCAGTGCAAGAGACGGAGGCTTGAGTGAGTTGCCTAAGGTCAGACTCCAAGCTAATGGCTGAATCAGGGTTTGAACTCAGGAATTCTGACAGCAGCCTCACATAGCTAATAACCATTATATCATAGCGCCTCTCCACATATTTAGACAGGGCCTCTCAAAAAATTGCTTTTTTGGGGGTGGGATGAGGTGGGTAGGGATTGTGATTTTATATTACATAGTCTACATTGCAGGACATTATAAGAGATACCTGTGTCAAACTCAAGACTCTCCAAGGCCAGTAAGGTATGGCGAATGTGGTCCACATGTTCAGACAGCACCCTCTTTGGGAAAACTAGGAAAGAAATGTCCCCCAAGTCTCATTACCAAGAAAGGCTGTGCTGCTTCTGGGCAACTACTTGTCTTTATCTTAAGGTCACCATGAATCTTGAACCTGTGGAACTGCTCGTGCTTCCTTCTTTACTGTGACTACTAGGAAGCTTAATTTTGTGACCCTCCTCCAACAATTAGGGCTTGCACTTGACATATTAAAGCATAATCTTTTTTCTCTTTGCCTCAGTATCCTTACTTTTTCATGTGTTATCTGATTGAATTGAATGCACCACTGTACACGTCCTCAAACCTTTTTGGAATGCAGTGGTAGACCATATATACGTACATACATACATATGTTCATCTTTATGAACTCTTGAAAATTTTGTGCTTCCTGGAAATTGAAATGTACATGTCCAGGTTAATATGGCAGCATATTACCAGCTACCTATCCTAACTTCCCATTCAATAAATAATGAAGCACACTGTCCTTATAAAGTCCAAACAAAATAACAGTAACAAAAGTAACTGGTACTAGGAATGAAATCTAAAGTTAAGCTCATATATAAAGTCTTGGAATATTTATTGAGTGCAGGATCCTGGGAGAGGAGAAAGAAAATATATCCTGGGAAAAGCAGAATAAATATTTTAAAAATGTAAAAAGAGTTCAGTCAGCTCTCACCTCTTGTTTTTCCTACTAGAATACAGAAATAAGATTACTCTATTACTGTAGAACTATTTTCTGAAATGCTTCCTTTCCCTCACTTTCCCTTCAGGCTTTTAGATTAAGAATTTGACCATAAGAAAGTAATCATATAAAAGAATTGGTAGTAAATATTGACATTACTGAAAAATCCAGAGAGAAATAAAATAACATTAAGTATTGAGTATAAAGCCAAAACATCTCTTAAAGATTTATTTGGGGAAAATAGAAAGAGGGGTGAGGGTCTATAAACTGAGTCTACAATTCCTAATTAAATTTATAACTGTGGGAATGGAAAAGGCAGGGAGAACGACAAACATTTTAAATTCCATGATATACATCAGGGTAGGGAAAAATATACCTTCCAAATTACTATAAATGAAAAGAACAAAAAAATATATAGCAAAAGACATATACCAATAAGTGAAATGGTCAAAAAAGAGTCTCAAACTGTCAAAATTTAAGATGAAACGATAGAAAAGGACTGAACTCATCAGTCTTAAAAAGAAATAAAAATAGTTTTGCTCCACAACTGAAGTAAAAGGCAGAAACCCAGACTGAGTTAAAAAAGAACATCCAACTTCATGTTTCTTACAACAGTGAGATCAAAATCAAATCACATGGAAAGAATAAGAGTAACAGGATAGAACAAAATGTATCAGGCAAATAGAAATAAGCAGAGGTGACACTGATATTATCAAAGGAAAGTTCAAAGCAAAAAGGATTCGATGAAACAAAAAGGACTCTTTTAGAACCCTTTTATATTGAAACAAGGTGAAATCCATAATTATGAAATAATAGTCCAGAGCATTTATGAGCTGGTTAACATAACATCAAAATCTAAATAGCAAGAAAACTAAAAAACTATAAAAAAGCAAACAAAATAAAGGAAAAACATTTATATAGTGAAGAACTATTTGATATGTAAGAAGGAAGAGACAGAAACATAGCTACAGTGAGATACTATAATACCAAGATAGTTTATGACAGAGCAAATTGATAAAAATAAGAGGATATATTTACTCAGCCATAAAAAGGAACAAAATTGTGCCATTTGCAGAGACGTGGAGAGACCTAGAGACTGTCATACAGAATGAAGTAAGTCAGAAAGAGAAAAACAAATATTGTATAATATCACTTATATGTGGAATCTAGAAAAATGGTACAGATGAACTTATTTGCAAAGCAGAAATAGAGACACAGATGTAGAGAACAAACAAATGGATACCAAGGAGGGAAGGAAGGGGTGGGATGAACTGGGAGACTGGGATTGACATATATACACTACTATGTATAAAAAGATAACTAATGAGAACCTACTGTATAGCACAGGGAACTATACTCAGTGCTCTGTGGTGACCTAAATGGGAAGGAAATCCAAAAAAGAGGGGATATATGTATACATATAGCTGATTCACTGTGCTGTACAGCAGAAACTAACGCAACATTGTAAAGCAACTATACTCCAATAAGAATTAATTTAAAAAAAAGATGAGTAGAAGTCCAAACTCGAAAAAAAAGAGGATATATGTAGATAGTTTGAATAATGTAATTAGAAAAATTGAATTAGTAGATGTAGCAAAATTTTATACCATAGACTTTCTTTTCAATCCCATTCATGATTTTTAAAAATTCGGCACATGCCAAGGCATAAGGAACATAAAGTTTAAAAAATATAAATTACAAAAGCCATATTTTCATTTCTTCATTATAATCCACCAAAACTAGAACTTATAAGAGAACTCTCAAAATAACTGTCAGCCAAAAAAAAAAACTCCCAAGACTATGAAGATAAACCCTTTAGAATTGTACTGTTCAATGTAGTAGCCACTAGTAACATGTAGTTATTCACATCTAAATTAATTAAAAGTATGTAAAATTAAAAATTCAGTTCCTCAGTCATACCGGACAATACCGTAGATATTTTTACGTATTTCCATCATCACCGAGAGCTCCACTGGACAAGCACTGCTTTTAGAGAATAGATTTCATGATCATACATAAGCAAACGCTTTATAAGAAAACATAGAGTTAAAATCTTCTCTATTTAAAATAAATCTTCTCTATTTAAAAAATCTTCTCTATTTAAAATAAATACAGACCAATGACAAATTGGGATGGATATTTAAAACAAATGGGGACCACATAGTTAATATTTAATAGACAAAGCTCTCACGAAAATATAAAACACTGACATCCCAGGATAAAAATGTAACAAAGATATGAACCAACAATTCACTAAGATGGAAATACTAATAAAAATAAGCATATGAGAAATATTAAACCTAATCAATAAAATAGCATTTTTCAACTATCAAGTTAGTAATAATAAACAATTATGTGGGAATGTAAACTGGTGCAGCCACTATGCAGAACAGTATGGAGGTTTCTTAAAAAACTAAAAATAGAGTTACCATATTATCCAGCAATCCCACTCCTGGGCATATATCCAGAGAAAACTCTAATTCGAAAAGATGCTTGTACCCCAATGTTCAAAGCAGCACTATTTACAATAGCCAAGACATGGAAGCAATCTAAATGTTCATCAACAGATGAATGGATAAAGAAGATGTGGTACGTACATACTATGGAATACTACTCAGCCATAAAAAAATGAAATAATGCCATTTGCAGCAATGTGGATGGACCTATAGAGATTATTGTACTAAGTGAAGTAAGTCAAAGACAAATATGATATAATTTATATGTGGAATCTAAAAAAAAATGATACAAATGAACTTATTTACAAAACAGAAATAGATTCAGACACAGAAAACAAATTTATGGTTACCAAAGGGGAAAGTGGGGGGGAGGGATAAATTTGGAATTTGGGATTAACAGATACATACTACTATATATAAAAGAAATGACGAGGACCTACTGTATAGCACAGGGAACTATATTCAATATCTTGTAATGACCTATAATAGAAAAGAATCTGAAAAAGAATACATATATTTTTATACATATGTACAACTGAATCACTTTGCTACACACCTAAAACATTCTAAATCAACTATACTTCAGTAAAATAAAAATTAAAAAATTATAATATAGTTTATGCTAACAAGGGTGTGGTGAGATGGTCAGTCATCTGCTGAAGACAAAAAAAAAAAAATTTGATAAAATCATTCTAGAAAAGCCCGCACTCTATCTTCTGGGAGCAGTGGTTCTCGATCCTGGCTATCCAATTGAATCACTCTGGGAATTTTTAAAAAATACAATGCCTTAGCCGCCATCCCCACAGATCCGTATTTAATTGGCTTGGGATGGAGTCTGGACACTGGTGTTTTTTAAACTTATGGAGAGAGTGATTTGCCAATCCAGTTGAGAACCATTACTCCACAGGTAACTTCAAGGTCTAGGATACAACAGAAATCCTACTTGAATGTGGGACCTGAAGAGCAGGGGTCCACTGCTTGGCTTCCCATATGGAGCTCTACCAGGCAGCCAGCTGACTGAGCTCCCAATATATCCATGTTCTGGGAACTCGGCAAAGAAAGAAGACTGCAAGGGTGTCAAGGCAGAGAGGGCCTAAGACAGACCCCTTGACCCAGATTGGCACAGCAGAGCAGTTGGTTTCTTATGTGCTTTCACAAAGAGAATCAAAGTTACATTAAAAAAAAAAAAGTCAACATACCTGGAGTGGTCAAAATAATAGGGATGTGTCAGCAGCTATAGGCATGGTCCCTGGAGAGTAGGCAAGACCCAAGAATTCCTCATTAATGCAGGAACCAGATGCCTCCCGCTGATGCCTTAAAACTCCATAAACCCTTAGAAGTTGGATGAAATCCCAGGTTAAAAGCAAGAGAGAGGCAACAGAATTGATTGAGATTGTCCTGAATTGATAGGGAATAAGATTAAATTTCTTTCACTTTGGATTTGAGCTTAAAATTAAGAGTTTGTGGCCTGAGGTACTTGTACTCACCACACACACATCATCATCCAGCTTAATCATCAAAAAAAATCCTAACAGGCAATCCTGTTATAATCCTAGGTTTATGCATGAGAGCACTTTCAGATAGAAAGCAATTTACATTTCTAACATTTTTTTGCTTTATATACTTTGATGTTATATGACCCAATTCCTAAGCGTTCATGACTGTTATACCTTAGTAATGGGATGCACCTGTTTTAATGTAAAAGGGTGTCTTATGTATCGTTTAATGATTTTCATCTTGACCTCTTATTTTGTCTGATCATAAAATCACTACCCTACTGTTTTTTTTTAAATTTATGAGATGTTTATTTTTGATGCTTCTGTAAGCATGCTTTTTTTTTTTTTTTTTTTTTTTTTTTGCTGCATTGGGTCTTCATTGAGGTGCACGGGCTTCTCGTTGCAGAGCACAGGCTCTAAGGGTGCACAGGCTTCAGTAGTTGTGGCGCATGGTCTCAGTAGTTGTGGCTCGTGGGCTCTAGAGGGCAGGCTCAGTAGTTGTGCACGGGCTTAGTTGCTCTGAGGCATGTGGGACCGTCCCGAACCAGGGCTTGAACCCATGCCCCCTGCATTGGCAGGCAGATTCTTAACCACTGCACCACCAGGGAAGTCCCGGTAAGCATGTTTTTTATGTACCACTAACTTTCCTACGGTCAGCAGGTAATCTGGGAAGGGAGGGAGGAAGGAGAAAGAAGAAAGGAAAGAAGGAAGGAGGAAAGAGAAGGGAAAGGAAGGAAAGGGGAGGAGAGGGAAACTCAATCATAGTGAGAGGGTGTTTTTTTTAACATTTCAGTATGAGTAGGTAGAAAAAAAAAAAAAAACTAAGAAAATAACAGTTCGGGGACTTCCCTGGTGGCACAGTGGTTAAGAATCTGCCTGCCAATGCAGGGGACACGGGTTTGAGCCCTGGTCCAGGAAGATCCCACATGCCATGGAGCAACAAAGCCTGTGCACCACAACTACTGAGCCTGCGCTCTAGAGCCCATGTGCCACAACTACTGAGCCTGCGCTCTAGAGCCTGTGAGCCACAACTACTGAGCCCACGTGCCACAACTACTGAAGCCCATGCACCTAGAGCCCATGCTCAGCAACAACAGAAGCCACCACAATGAGGAGCCCGTGCTCCGCCATGAAGAGTAGCCCCTGCTCACCACAACTAGAGAAAGCCCGTGTGCAGCAACAAAGACACAACACAGCCAAAAATAAATAAATTAATTAATTTTTAAAAAAAAGAAAGAAAATAACAGTTCGAATAATACAATTAATATGATTGAATTAATATATACCTCAAATTTTTGTACCCTACAAAGAAAACACCTTTTCAATACTCTTTCATGGTAAAACTCATGGTAAGTCAGGAATTAAATGAAAATTTTTTCCAAAGATTATCTGCCAAAAATCTACAGCAAATTTCACACTTAATAGTGAAACATTAGAAATATTCTTTTTAAAATCAGAAGTGAGACAAGGATGTCCACTATCATTGTTTCTACTCAACATTGTATTGGAGGTTCTCTCCAGGGAAGTTTTTAAAAGAAAAAATAATGAAATGAAATTTTAAAAGCAGAATAATAATAGGAATGTAAAGAAAGGGGAAAAATTGTCATTTTTTATGGTATCTGCATGGAATCCTGAAATAATCTGCAAATATACTGTCAGAATATATAATACACATGATAATTATAGAAATGAACTGCATTCCATATACCAGTCACAGAAAATATAATCTTAAAGAATATTCCACTTAAAATAACCAAAATAAAAGGTACCTAGGAATAAACCTCACTAAAGATACATATATCCTTTATGGAGAAAAGTATACAACTTTATTAAAGGAATTAAAGAAAACGTACAAAAGGGAGCATGTTTATAGAAAGGGAGATTCAATATCATAAAGAAAACAAGCCTCCCCAAATTTATGAACTAAATGTAATTCTAACTAACTTCAAATAAGACATTTGCAAGTTTGATAAAGTCTAAAATTACTTGGAAAGCAAAATGTGAAGAACAGTCAAGATAATTTTGAAGAAAATCAAAGTGCATAACTTGTCCTACCAGGTTGTAAGTCTTATTATAAATGTATAGTAAATAAAACAGTAACATAGAGCAGAGAGCCCAGAAACAGACCCAAACATTTATAGAAATAATATGAGAGACAAGGTCTTACAGATTAGAGAGAAAAAGAGGTGCAACAACTAGAAAAAAATTAAGTCCTACCTCAGAGCATACGCAAAACTCTATTGCAGGTAGAGTATAGACCTAAACTGGGAAGGCAAAACTTTTTTGAAAAAAGCATTTAGAATAATATCTAAGAGACTATAGTCATGACTATGGCATAGGGAAGGAACACATAAGACATAAAAAAACACAAACTATCAAGAAAAAGTTTGAAAAATTTGGCCATATTAATAACTTTTACTCATTAAAATATAACATTTTTAAAAGGTGGAAAGATAAGACACAGCCTTTGAAAAGATGTGCAATTCATATAACTAAAGAATTAATAACCAGAATATATAAATAAATCCTGCAAATTGGTAAGAAAAAGATAACCCAATTTAAAACTAGACAAAACATATAAATAGGCAACTCATAGAAGATGAGCCATAAATGGCCACTAATCTTATAAAAAATGTTCAACTTTGGAGAAATCCAAAGTACCACAATGAGTTTACATTAACACCTATTGGATTAGCAATAAAAAGATTGTCAATTCCACTCATTGCTGACGATGTAGAAAAATAAAAACTCTTACATACTTGTGAGGGCATATTAGAGTAACCAATATCTGGTAAAGTTAAAGATTTTATACCTATAACACAGCAATTCCACTCCTATAGAAGAATTTTTTCAGCTGCACCTTTTATAGTAGAAAAAAAAAGTGAAAACAAATTTAGCATTCATCAACAGGAAAGTGGATAAACTGTGGTATATTCTTACAGTGGAATAGTATACAGCAGTGAGAAACCTTAAAACTAAACCAACACAATATTCATGGATTAAACCCATAAACATAAAGTTGAGAAAAAGTTAATTGATGAATATATACAGTATAAAATAAAGTTTAAAGTCATGGTGAACAAAAGTGTATATTGTTTAGGGATAGAGACATGTACCAAAGTCTTTATCAAATAGAAGTCTCCTCTATTCCTAGATTTTTATCATGAATGGGTGTTAATCTTTGTTAAATGCTTTCTCTGCATTAATTGATCTGATCATGTAAATTTTTCTTGTTTAGCCTGTTATTATGGTAGATTACACCGGTTGATTTCAACTAGTGAATCAGCATCCCTGGGTTAAACTCTACTTGGTCATGGTGTATAATTGTTTTTATGTAGTGCTGAATTTTATTTGCTGAAATTTTTTAAGGATTTTTTGCATCTATTCATGAGTGATATTGGTTTGCAGTTTTCTTTTTTTGTACCGTCTGTCTGACTTTGGTATCAGAGTAATATTTGCCTCAGAAAATAAGTTGGGAATTGTTCCTTCCTTTTTCATTTTCTAAAAGAGATTATGTAGAATTGGTATGAATTCTTTTGTAAACATTTGGTAAAATTCTCCAGTGAAAGCATCTGGGCCTGGAGATATCTTTTTCATAATTATGAATTCTTTAATTCAATTTAATTATTCAATTCCTATAATATATCAATATTTATAGGGTTATTCAAATGATCTATCTCATACTGTGTGAGTTGTGGTAGTTTGCTTTTGAGGAATTGGTCCATTCCATCTAAGTTGTCAAATTTATGTGTGTAGAATTGTCTGTAGTATTTCCTATTATCCTTCTGATGTCTGCAGAATCTGAAGTTTCATCCCATTTCACTTATAATATTGGTAATTTGTGTCTTCTCTCTCTTTTTTCTGTCAGTTTAACCAGAGAGAGGTTGTCAATTTTACTGATCTTTTCTAAGAACTGCTTTTTGTTTTACTGCTTTTTCTCTATTACTTTTATGTTTTCATTTTCAATGATTTTTGCTCTGTGTTGTTTGTTTCTGCTTATTTTGGGTTTATTTTTATTTCCCAGGTTCTTGAGGTAGGAGCTTATTGATTTAAGAATCCTCCTCTTCAGTTTCTTTCTTTTTTTTTTAACATCTTTATTGGAGTATAATTACTTTACAATGGTGTGTTAGTTTCTGCTGTATAACAAAGTGAATCAGCTATATGCATACATATATCCCCATATCCCCTCCCTCTTGAGCCTCCCTCCCACCCTCCCTATCCCACCCCTCTAGGTGGTCACAAAGCACCGAGCTGATCTCCCTGTGCCATGCGGCTGCTTCCCACTAGCTATCTATTTTACATTTGGTAGTGTATATATGTCCATGCCACTCTCTCACTTTGTCCCAGCTTACCCTTCCCCCTCCCCGTGTCCTCAAGTCCATTCTCTAGTAGGTCTGCGTCTTTATTCCTGTCCTGCCCCTAGGTTCTTCATGTCTTTTTTTTTTTTTTTTTTTAGATTCCATATATATGTGTTAGCATACGGTATTTGTTTTTCTCTTTCTGACTTACTTCACTCTGTATGACAGACTCTAGGTCCATCCACCTCACTACAAATAACTCAATTTTGTTTCTTTTTATAGCTGAGTAATAAATAGAACTACCATATAGTTCCATGTATTTTTTAATTCCCTTGAGACTTTCTCCTAGGCCCATAGATTATTTAAGACTGTGTTGTTTCATTTCCAGATGTTTGGAGACTTTTCTATTATCTGTTATTAATTTCTAGTTTGATTCCATTGTGGTCAGAGAACATACTTTGTATGATTTGAATTCTTTTAAATTTGTTAGGTTTCTTTCATGGTCCAGGGTATGGTCTGTCTTGGCAAATGTTCCATGAGAACATTCATGAAACACTCTTGAAAAGAATGTTTATTCAGCTGTCATTGGAGTGGAACATTCTATAAATGTCAATTAAATCCTACTGGTTGATGATGTTGTTGAATTATTATATACTCTTGGAGATTTTGTCTAATTGTTCTATCAACTGTTGAGAAAGAGATGTTGAAATATACAACTGTTTCTCCTTTCGGTTCTGTCAGTTTTTGCTTCACATGTTTTGTAGCTCCGTTCTTTAGTGCATACATAGTTAACCACGTTATGTTTTCTCGGTGGATTGACCCTTTTATCCTTATGTAATGTATCTCTATATCTCGTAATTTTTTTTTCTCTGAAGCCTACTTTATCTGATACAAATATTACCACTCTTCCTTTCTTTTGATAATGGTTGCATGACATATGCAAACACTTTTCCATTCTTTTATTATCAACCTATGTTGTTAAGTTTCAAGTGAATTTCTTGTAGACATGATATAACTTGGTCATGTGTTTTTAATCCCCTCTGCCAACCTCTGTCTTTTAATTGGTGTATCTAGACCATTTACTCTAATGTAATTGTTGGTATGGTAGAGCTTAAGGCTGCTTTTGGTATTTTGTTTAGTTTTTTGGTTCTCTGTTTTCTATTTCCTGACTTCTTATGTGTCACTTGAACATTTTTAAAATTCCATTTTTATTTATCTATAGTGCTCTTGAGTGTATCTCACAAAGTAGCTTTTTTAGTGGTATCCTAGGTATTACATTATTCATATATGACTTATCACCGTCTCCTGGTGTTGACATTTTAACCGTTTGAGTGAAATGTAGAAAGCTTACCTCCTTTTAAGTCCTTTTATTCCTGTTTATAATATAATTGCCTTAAATTATATATACCTTCTACATATATTGAGAACCACATCAGACAACGTTATAATTTTTGCTCAACCATCAAACATAATTTAGAGAACTCAAGATGAGGAGGAACTTCTATTGTATTTATCCATATTTTCACTATTTCCACTGTTCTTTTTTTCTTTATGTTTCAAATTACCTTCTTTTATCATTTTCATTCTGTTTCAAGAATTTTTTTTTTTTTTTGGCATTCTTTTAGGCTAGGTCTGCTGTCAATATATTCTCTTAGTTTTCCTTCAGCTGAGAATGTCTTGATTTCCTCCTTCACTCCTGAAGGACATTTTTACTGAATAGAGAATTCTAGATTGACAGGTTTTTTTCTCTTAGCACTAGAAAATGCTGTTCCATTTCTGTGGTTTCTGGCAGTACTATAGTTTCTGATGAGAAATATGCTATCATTTGATTTGTTTTTTCCTTATAATTAAGATATTGTTTCTCTCTTGCTGCTTTGAGATATTTTTCTTTGTCTTTTTGACAAAGTTTGATTATGTGTCTTGTTGCAGATTTATTTGGGTTTTTCCTGTCTGGGATTCATCATCTTCTTGAATTTGTAGGGTTTTGGCTTTTGCAAAATTGGGGCAATTTGCAGTAATAATATTTTAGCCCCATACTCTTTTTTGTTCTTCTGGATCTCTAATGACATAAGCATTAGATCTTTTCATATAGTCCTACATGTCCTTGGAGCTCATTTTTTTTTTCAGTCCATTTTCTGTTGTTCAGATTAGGTAACTAAAATTGCTCTGTCTTCAAGTTCACTGATTTTTTTCTTCTGTCCTCTCCATTTTACTGTTGAGTCCATCCAGTAAGTTTTAAAATTTCAGTTATTGCATTTTCAGTTCTAAAAGTTCCATTTGTTTCTTCTTTCTATCTTCTATTTCTTTTCAAGACTTTCTATTTCTTTGCTAAGATTGTCTCTCTTTTTCAGTTGTTTCAGTCATGTGCATAATTGCTTGTTGAAACATCTTCATCACAGCTGCTTTAAAATCCTTGTCAGATAATTCTAAGATCTGTTTCACCTCTGTGTTGGCATATGTTGATTGACTTTTCTCATTTAAGTTAAGGTTTTCCTGATTCTTGATAAGTATTTTTTTATTATTATATCTTAGACATTTTGGATAGTATGAGACTCTGGATCTTATTTAAATCTTCTGTTTAGTTGACCTTCTCAGACACCATGCCAGTTGGGGAGAGAGCACTGAGTCATTACTGCCAGGTGGAGGTGGAAGTCTAAGTTCTCCACTTGGCCTCTCTTGACACTTAGGGTGGGAAAAGTGGGAATGATGCCGTATTAATGCTGAGTGGGTGTGGAAGTTTAGGTCCTCACATGGCCTCCACTGACACTGCAAGGAGATGGGTCAGTGGTGAAGGTGCTGGACCTCCACAAGACCTTCTCTGACACCACCTGATGGGAAGGGGAAAAGGTGTGTCATTACTACCAGGTGAGGAATGGCAGTCTAGGTCCCTAAGTGGCCTTCAGTGATACTCTGAGAGGGGGTTCTTATTAACACTGGGTGGTGGTAAACATCCTGGCTCTCCACAAAAATTTCCCTGATACTATCACAGCAGGGAAGAGAAGGGGAACATTGTTACAGCTAGAAAAGGGTGGAAGCCTTTGCTAACAAGGGTGAGAAAAAGGATGGAGCCAGAATTTTATTCACAGTATTTAGCTGGAGTAAAGCAGTCCTTGTCTAAAAGGTTTCTGTGTTGCTAGTCTGCTCCTTTCCTAGTCTTTCAGCTAGAAAGAGCAGGCTCTTTGTTGGAACTATTGTTGTCTGCATCATTAGTGTTTTGGGGTTGTAGCTTCTCCAGCACTCAGTTTAGGATATCTAAGGCAAAAGGAAACCCAGGGAAATTACCATTATGTCATTACTCAGGTCCCAGGGTCCTCAGGTGGTCTGCCTTCTTCCTTCTAACTCTCAATCTTACCTTTGTTTTATATATAATTTCTATGCTTTTAGCTGTGCTTAGTAGGAGAAATTTTTTTTAAAAAGCATCTCTTCCATATTGTTTGAAATCGAAACTATTATTTTTATATCTTCCAGTGTGTCTAAAATATTTCATAATAACTTTTAAAAAGATTAGATGATGCTGGTGAATCCTCGGGGCACAGCGACCCACCCTCTGCACCCCTACTTTTCCAGAGAGCATTGCCTCCCTTCTCCGCTCAGCCTTGTACTCTCCTCCATGTTCCCCCTCCCAGCCTCTCCCACCCACCCCAAGAAAAGAACTTTAACCAGTTCCTGTTGAAAACAGGGCTAGGTGGAAGATAGGAGCCAATAGCAAATCGTGTTACATCCAAATGTGAGTTACGGGAAAGGGGATTATCAAAGGAGGTTTTGATATTTTTTAAAAAGGAAAGCATTAGAAGATTTTGATATTTAAAATATTTAACAATTAGTGCCGTACTATGGGAAGGCTCTTGTTCCCATGAATCACCATGCACAGAGGATTCAGAGGAAAGACCATTTACCCATCCAAAGGGGTGCATTTCAGTGTTTTAACAACCAGCATAGTCTTGCTCACACAAATCAGCCGAATACCAGCCTCGCCTATAACTGCTCAATTTTTCTTCTGCAGATGGCAGGAAGTGAAACCATAAAGACAATGAAAATTGCTTATAAACCTTTCATAATCAGAGTCAAAAAAGGGTGAAATAAAAGAAATACCTGATACTCTTTATTCCTTTATATTGCTAAAGGAAGTTGAGGTATCATGTTGGTCAGAAGTTAAATGGAACTCTATAATTTTTTCATAATGAGAAGAACAAAAATATTTCAATCCTGTAAAGTATACACTAATGTTATAAATGGACACATTGAAATTTTAAGAGCACAATCGTCATTGGCTTTATCCCACAATCACTATGCATGTAGCAAGGCAGAGATCTTGGGAGATTTTGCCATCTGATATTTCAGAGCAGGAAGCAGCTAGAAAATTCATTCATAGCTGTGGGAAAAACTGAAATTCCATTTATAAAAGCTAAGAAAAACTTACATTTTAAAAAAGATAGACACTATTCAGAGAATCACAAAAGAAACTGAGAGAATTAAGGCATACAGAACATTCTTTTGTAGGTAGTTGGTTGAGTGAGGAATAGCCAGGATCCACGGCCAGGTGAGACAAAGGGACTGGACATGATCAGAGCAAGTTTTCCATGTTAAGATCAAACGTCAGGTACGGGTCTACTTGCGGCCCTGAGGGATCGGAGGGAGGGTGGGTTTGGTGTTGGAACCTGGGCGACTGATGCCTGAGATGGTGTGTCTTCTGTGTTGGAGAGACCCTTTTTCACATGGAAATACCTGTTTATGTAGTGCTGTAAAACATTAAGAAAAAAAAGATACAGTATGTATAGTTAACCCCTTGGTACACTAAACAAAGAAAATAAGCATTGCATGATGTAAGAACCAGAATAACTTTTAGAATTCATTCATAACAAACTATAAGAAATAAATGATACCCAAATAAGAAAAATAAGGGCTGAGGTTGAGAATATATCATGTGCGTGGCTGGACAAACCTTGGGCTGGGTAGACTTGCCCAATGACCAGAAGGTTGCTACAGCAAGCAATTCCTATGCTACTCTTCTACCCTGCTCATTCATACCCTCTGTAATAATGCCCTGCACAGTATTCCTTTTCAATTATATGTGAGTAGACTTAGCGCACACACACACACACACACACACACACCCCCTGAAGTCCTTCCTAGAGAAACCTCATCTAATGCCCTGTAAGATTGGCTTGTTCACCCACGAGGAAGACACCAAGGATGAACCACAGAGCTAGGTTCCTCTGGGGACTGTGGAAGCAAGAGGAGTTTGGAAGATAGAGACTGAAGGCGGAAGCATAGTGGCCACAGAGGAAGCCGAATTCTCATTGGGGAGAAAGCAGTGTAGGAGGGATTCAGAGAGTGAGGCAGAGGATTCTATAGGAAGTGATCAAAATGGAGTGACCTATAATATAAGATCGGGAAGACGCAGCTTATTAAACAAGCCAGTGCAATCCAAAATGTTAAAGGCAAAATGGACCTTCTTAAGGTATATTTAGAGCAAGAATGGCATACTCCTTGAGAAGATGATATCCTGTTAACAGAGGACAGAAAAAGATAAAAGGGACTTCCCTCGTTGTCCAGTGGTTACGACTCCACGCTTCCACTGCAGGGGGCGTGGGTTCAATCCCTGGTTGGGGAACTAAGATCCCCACATGTGGTGCAGCCAAAAAAAAGAAAAAAGAAAAGGCTCCTCCTAATTTTCTACTTTTTTTTCACCATGGAGATTTTTTTTTAAGCTGGAAAGAGTAACAAAAATATCTTAAGCAAATAAAGGCCCCGAAGAAGAAAGAAGACAGTAGGAGAGCAGGCCTCCCTTCTACATCAGTTCCCTTGTCCACACCCAGGTAAGCTACCTCCCAGGGTGCTGAAATAACTGACAGAAGTAATTTTAGAGTGTCTGGTCTTTGAGAATTCATTGCAATGAGAAAAGTACTGGAGGCAAATAATATTGCCATTTAAAAAATGGAAATAAAGGTCTACAAACCAGCACACCTGACTTTAAACCTCAGCAAATTCCAGTTTATTAAAGAAATGGTTTGTGCATTCAGAAAGAACTGTAGTGAGTGATAAGTGTTGGAAGGGATTTGCAAAGAAAAATTATTTCAAATTAACTTAATTTCCTTTTTACTTAGGCAGGGGTCAACAACCTATATAGCCCATAGGCCAAATCTGGTCTGCAGCCCATTTTAGTAAATAAAGTTTAATGGAAACCAGCCCATGCCCATTCATTTACATACTGTCTATGGCTGTTCTCACACCGCAATGGTAGGGTTGAGTAGTTGCAAAGAAGTCTATGTTGTCCACAAAGCCAAAAGCATTTACTGTCTGGTTCTTTACAGAAAGCTTGCTGACCTCAGAGTTAGAAAATACGACTGATATAACGCAAGGCACGCATCGCGGTTTCTCGTGTGAGTGCACTAGAGAGATGTGAGTAAGCGTCACAAAGCAGGTAGACTCTCCCTGGAAGTCAGTGTCCAGAGACTTGTCACAGGATGTTTCTCTTGGCCAAGTCCTGGGTCCCAGTGTTGACAGCAACAATGACAAAGGCATAGGTGGCATGTTTGCTGGCTGAATAGAAATCTATAAAGTAGTAAATATGGAAGATGAATCAAGACCCCAAATGATCTAATCAAGTTGGAATGTGGGGCTGAAACCAAAAGGATAAAAAGCTGAAGATAAAAGTTGCATTTATGTAAAAAAAAAAAAAAATTAACAGCACATATACTGGATGATATAAACTTGGTTTGGCAGTTCGTGTGAAAAAAAAAAATATGAGGGTTTAACTGACCCAGAGCCAGTAGCGTGATGTGATTTCTGAGAAAATCACCACAGAAAGATGTTGGCAAGACGGCAGGTTAGGAAGCTCCAGGCCCTTGCTCTCCCAGGGAAACATTAAAAGAAAAACTAGAGACTCGCTAAAATAACTTTATAGGAGCTCTGGAAATCAGTCAATGATCTACAGCAACCAAGTGAACGCCCAACCATGAAAAAACCACATTAGCAAGCGTAAGAAATCTCACGAAGTTTTTACTCACCTTTGCCCCTACCCCTCCCAAGGGGTTGAAGTACAGTTTGGGGGAAGAGAGGCCTGGCTCCCAGTTCCCTCCTGAGAGCCCATCTAGGGGCAGCCTGATTGGCCTCTGTGGCACCTAACTCATAGCCCAGCTGGCTAGAGGTGGCACAGCTGGGATCTCAGGTTAGAGGAAGCCATAGGAAGCAGTGGGCAGGGCTCCTGAAAAACCCTGAGGGGGCACAGACCTAAAGATGCCTGGGACAAGAGATTCCTACTTGAGGAACACCATAGAACAGCTACGGCCCCAAGAGAAAGCAGGAGGAAGACGCTTAGGGAAATTAATACATTCATTTAAAAGCATCTGTGTATACTGGGGAACTGGAGAAAAGCACACACAGAGGTCAGGGAAAGGGCATGTCCGGAAACCGGCTGAAAAGACCCTGAGCCTTCACACCGCACTGATCCTGGGCTCAGAACATGCCCGCCAATCAGTGAAGGGCGTCCCCTGCACGGAGCCGGTCTATGTCCTGGGAGCGGTGGTTGCTTTTTCAAATGCCCGATTTTCAACATGAGACCACAATGCATATAAAGAAACAGGAAAACTTGGCCCATTCACATGAAATAAATCTCCAGAAACCATCCCAGCAGAAAACAACCACAACCTTTTATGTGTATAAAAATTTACAATCATAATACCTAGCAGATATCTAGCACTTTACTACTTACTTACACCATACCCCATCTTGCTGGTCCTGTATTATTATATTATGTATTACATTATAATATATATATATTACAGTAATATAGGATATTACTATATTATTGTGGGACGGATATTATTATTCATAAGGCTCAGACATTAATTGATTTGCCCAACACTGTACAGCCAGACAATAGTAGAAATGGAACCAAAACCCAGGTCTTCTGATTCCTAATGCAATGTTCTTTCCACAGCTCTGCCCCACGGGTAACAGCCCCCCTTTGCTCTGGCCAGACTATGTTTGGAATGTAGTTTTCAATTCTAAGTATCCCATTTATAAGTAAGGATACAGGCAGAGGGGAGAAAATGAGATGGGAAAGGTCTGGGAACACGACCTGTGGGAAGCCAGAACCATGATGAGCTTTGGGGACATGTCTGTTCCAGGGCTCCTGGGTTCCCTCAGGTTCTGAAGTGGCAGCTCACAGCCTTTAAAAGAGTTCCCAGAACACTTCACATATCCTGTGAGATGACATAGTATGTCTGCTTGAGAATTTGGGATTATATCCTGGAACTTGAGTCTTGGGACTTGTAAAAAATTAATTAACAGAAACCTCCATGAAATGGAGTTGGGAGACCAGAAGCGGGAGCTCTCCTGCCCTGCGACCATAGCAGAGCCCAAAAGGAAGAAGTCTCCTCTTCTTTCCTGGCAAGGACTCAGTCAATGAAAAGCCATGGACTCTTGGTTTACTAAAGCTCTCCCAATTCCCTTTCCCTCTCTATAAAAAGCTTTCTCCTTCCTTTGCCCTGTGGGGCCTTGCATGTGGCTCACTGTGGTTGTAGACCCCGAATTGCAATTCTCTGCTTGATCCCTAATAAACCCATCTTGGCTGGAGAAATGCCTGGCAGTCTGTTTATTTCAGGCCAACAGATTCTAATTTATTGCTTCTGTCCTCCCTTATGAGTAAAATGCTGGAAAATACCCTATCTCGGTCAGCTGTCCTGAATACAGCTACACCTGAAGAGGGAGTCCACCTCCGAAATGGTTATAAGGTGCCTGATTCAGGACCTTCCTTCTGGAGATGCCACCTACTGTGTCCTCTTGTCCCTGGCGACCTAACACGTCTGTACTCTCTTTCTGGCTCCCGTGGTCACCTGAGCAAGCAGGGGATCCTCAAGTCTTCTTCCGGTCTCAGGCAGACCACCCCACCCCCACTCAGGCTACTAATGGTGGCTCCTCCTAGCCTCCAGGTTCTAGAGAATTCCCCCTAATTTATTCATTCCTCTATCAGTTGCTCACAGAGCCCCATAATGGGTTACTCTCTCCCCTTTCCATTTTCACCTCTAGCCCTTCAGTCTCCCCACACTGTTTAAGGTCTTTGCTCAGTGTTCTTTATGAACATTGCCAGAGACAAAAATGCGATGGCCATCCTGTCCGTGCCAGGAGACATGCATTCACAAGTCTGTTGGGGAGCAAGGTGTAAAAAGGAGGGGAAGAGGAGGGGCTGGCCTGATCCTTCAAACCCAAAACCGTCAGGGTTCTGCCAGACCCCCAGAGCAGGAGACTGGTCAGTGATATGAAAACTTCCCTGCGTTTCTTCGCCTTCACTGAATGCAGCCCAAGTTGCTAAAACCTCCTTTCAAGAGCACGGGCCCCTCATCCCAGAACACCCCTGCAGGCAGTGTTGCCAAATGGGCAGAGCAGCAGCGTCCACTCTAAGTAGCGAAGTAACCTTGGGCACATTCCTGATCTTTTTAAACTTTGTTTCTCATCTATTACAATGGGGGATAAATAACCCATCCTACCTCAAAGGAGAGATTCTCACTTTAAACACTCAATTAATTAAAAAAAATCAGAAACAGAAAGACAGTGGGAAATAATTATAATATTAATATTTATATGAGAACCATATGTAAATGACTCATACCTTTTACGGGCTGATCCTCAATATCACCTATTGTTGATTCTGGGTGTGAATAAATTCTGTCTTCTGGAGGATGAAAAGGCAAGTCTTTTGACCATGGACAAGACTCAAATAATGCAGAGTATTTCATGGAATCACTAGAATCCACGCCACTGAAAAATGAAAAATGAATATATCTTTGACATGCAATACCATTAATGGCCATATGATCATTGGGTTATCTTTGTCAAATCATTCAGTAGTTTGCAAACATATCTCTGTTGAGCTAAAGTTTTCAATGATACATAGGTACCAAGACCTATTAGCAGCTGATATGTTAAGTACTGTATATATTAGCATAAGCTTCTCATCCATTATACAAAACATGACCGAATATTTTCTAAGACCAAGGCATCCTGAGAGGTGCTGGAGTCTATAAAACAAGATGAGTCAGGCACGGATCCTAATTCCTAGGACTTCAGAATCCAGTGCAATTTATATAGGGCAGTCCCCGCTATTTCAAGGACAGAGAAAAATGAAAGCGTGTTAGAGAGCCTGATCTGGACCACACATTGGGCATACCTAAGGCTAGTTTTTTGTCCCCCTTTTTAGGACAAGGTTGGGGTGTGACCTGGGTGCCTGAAGTGAAGTCTCTGTGTCTGGGCCAGTGGGCTTCCTACCAGTACGCTGCCCTCCTTTGGGCTCCACCTGCTTCCTGACTTCTTCTGGGGGAAGCAGCTCCACTGAGGCGGAGCTCATCCTGCAGAAGGGAGCACTGTGAACAGCTGAGCTTTGTTCATAGCAAGATTAAACATTATTTCTTGTATTTATTAATTAGCTTTTGTGAACTATTTACCTCTTTTCTTCATTTCTCTTTTGAGGATCTGAATGTTTTCCATATCAATTTATGTGACTATATATGTTATATATATTATATATGGAATTGAATATATTATATATTGAATTAAATATTATAAATTGAATATATAACATATAACATATATGAATATTATATTCAATATATTATATATGTTAGTTGTTACATATACTATATATCATATATAGTATATTATATAAGTTATTAATATATATTTTATATAGCTTCCTGTTTCCCTTTTTAATTTGTTTTGGACCTAGAGCAACTTAAAATGTTTATATAATCAAAATATATTCATCTTTTCTTCTGCGATTTTACTCATTTCTTTAAAAACATTTCATTAACACTTTAATCAGCCTACTAAATACATATAGTTAGAATTAAGTCATATAGAAGGGCTTAAAATAGAAAGTAACAGTGACCCCAATTTCATTCTCCAGAGAGCCAACCATTCTTAACTGTTTTTAGATATTCTGACAATAACCCTTTTATTTCTAAATAACATGTCACTGACTTTTATTGACTTGCCAGTTTTAAACATATCTTTGATAGAGATTTCTGCTATGATCAGAAAGGATTTAGCTCACTTAATAACCTCCCCCCATTTTTCTCCCCACAAACAGTTCTATCACTATTTTCAGTTCCTCCATCGGTCAGATCTACATCTTCATGTATCATATTTAAAAATCCCCTTTTCTTGTTCCATCAACAGCAGATGATATATACTCACTTGCCATCTCCACCTCCTAAACTTTGTCATTGGAAATTTTTACTGTCAAAATTGATTGTATTAAGTTTTGTATTCATAGTTATGTCCTTTCATAATTTAGCTAAAGGTTGATTTAAAATGTTGAAAATCAATAGATAATTGTTTACTGCAAAGCCTAGTAGTTGGCTATGATTTTGCTTTCTTCTCTGTATCTCCAATGTAATGATTCCCATCTCAGCAAAGAAGTAAGAGTCTAGGATCAAGTTCAAGTTGACCTCCACTTGTTCACATTCCACATTTAACTTCAGTTACAGCCTAGCAGTAGCAAAGGCTGATCCAAATTGGGTCTATTCAAGATAAAGCCTGTCATTTAAGTGAGGGTGTCCACATCTTATCAGGATGATGTTATGACTACCAGAGATGTAAAGGGTAGAAGCAAGTCTCAAGGAGGTGTTCTCAGGAGCTCTATCACTGGAAACACAGTCCAATTAGCTCTCTGGGCCTGTCCTTGACCCAGGATGAAATACAGTGGGTGGTGTAGGCATACTAAGGGGACACGTCCAATGTGTCTGAATGGCAAGCAGAGGCTGCAGCTCTTGGGCGGTAGTTCATGGCTGGAACCCAGAACCAGCGCTCCTGGAAAGCTTCCATATTGCTGAGCATGGACATGGGCTGCTCGCTGGACCTAAGCTTCCTATCAACTACAGCCAGGGCCAGATGGCACCAACATTCCCAGGCAGACATACTCCAGGATGGGGCAGTCTCCTTGTGCCTATGGGCTCTGCTTAGAAGTTTTGACTACTGGTTATCAACTAGAGAAGTCTAATGGCTTGCTTGAAGGCAGGGGTACCTGTTACTAGATTGGACAGAGTTCTTGGGTCTGTCTTCCTGTTACTGGACAACAGCTTTTGGACCCCCTCAGAGAATGCTAGCCCCCTTCAGGCAGAACACCCATGCTCCTAGAAGACTTTGTTTCCCAATTTCTTGCTTCCACGTAAGGTAAGTGAGCGTGTCCAAGAAGCGCTTCCTAGAGAAGTATATAAACTGAGACCAGTACCACCAACATCTGGATTTTCCAGTCACTGAATAACTCTTTCCTCTACCCTTGCAGTGGAAAAGGGCCATTATTAACCCATGCTTGGGGTCTTCTCTCTAGAAGTATGACTAGACTGAGTCTTTTTCCCCTGAACACAGCCTTAGATGCATTTAGGTTTTATGGGTTACATCTTTTATTCCAAACTATAGAAGCATAAAGATGTTCTTCCTTCTTTTAGTAAAAAACAATAATCCATAGATTTTATGGCCAGATCTCTAAAGTGATATCAATAGAGTATGCTGAAGGGAACTTAGAAAGAAAATGGCACCAAAAATTTCACTGGGTTTTTAATATATATTTTATTTGCCTGCTAGGGTTGCCGTAACAAAGTACCGAGGACTGAATGGTTGAAAGTCATTGTCTCACAATTCTGGAGTCTAAAAGCCCAAGATCAATGTCAGCAGGGTTGGTTCCTTCTGAGGCTGTGAGGGAGATTCTGTTCCAGGTCTCTCTACTAGCTTCTCATGTTTTGCTGGCAATCTTTGACCATCCTTGACTTCTGCATCACCCAAGCTCCCTTGCTGTGTGTGTGTGTGTATATGTGGACACCAATTATATTGGATTAAAGGCTCACCCTTCCCAAGTCTGACCTCATCTTAACTAAATGCATCTGTAATGACCCTACTTCCAAATAAGGTCACACACTAAGGTACTAGGATTAGGACTCCAATATGTACATTTGCGGGGAGTTGAATTATGTACACAATTCAACCCAAAATACATATGTTTTGGAAAAGAATACCTCTTCATTTAAAACACACACCAAAAAAAGGATCACAGAGCAAGTTCTGCCTTTCAAACAATTACTTTTCTTTTGTATCAAAGGGAGTATTAAGAGTAAATGAAAATGCTTTGAAAGTCAGGAGTCAAAAAGTGGCTGGGTTGAAAGGCACATGTGTTACCATGAGGGAAGGGTCAGACTTGAGTGAACGTCTGACCCCCCCTTTTCACTGTGGGAACAGATGATAAATAAGCCCACTGCAGCCTAGTAGGCATTTTTTAATTTTTTTTTTTTAATTCTGCTATGGACTGAATGTTTGTGTCCCTACTCCACCCTGCCCAAATTTATATATTGGAATCCTAACCCCCAATGTGATGGTTGGTATAAGGAGGTGAGACCTTTGAGAGGTAATTAGGTCAGGAGGTGAAGCCATCATGAATGTGATTAGTGCCCTTATAAGAAAAGACGAAAGACAGCTTGCTTCCTCCCTCTGTTTTCCACCATGTGGGGACATAGCAAGAAGCCAGCCATCTGCAAACCAGGAGGAGGACCCTCGTCAGAACCCGGCCACGCTGGCCCCCTGATCTCAGACTTCTCAGCCTCCAGAAGTGTGAGAAAGAACTGTCTGCTGGTTAAGCCACTCAGCCTACAGTAATTTGTTATAACAGCCTAAACTAAGATATTCTTTCTCTCACTATACTCCTATCAAGCTACCTAACTGTACTAAAAATCCAGAGTGTGAATAAATCCTTAGAGATCTACAGTTTCAACACTGTCATTATAATTCGTTAACTAACTATAATCTAGAGTCTCTAGTATCCAGTGAGATGTGCAGACTTGGGTGGCCATTTAGTGGGTCCTGTTGTTTTTCATCATCAAATTTATGAAAGGAAACCCAAAGTGTTACAATAATAAAACTCAGAAATAAAGGAAAGCATTAGTTCTTTTTTAAATTGACATTCTCATTATGACATACATCACCCTCATAAAACATCTCTTTGCTGTGGCAGACTTTTAAAATTACATTTTATATTAATACTTCAAAAATTATAAAATGCTCATTGTTGAAAATATCGGGAAGAACAAAGAAAATAAAAATTGGCCACAATCCCACCACTAGAAGATAATAACTGATACTATTTTAGTATATATCTTTTTAGTGTTTTTTTTTCTATACATACACATGAATATTTTTAAACCTATATTATGTTGGATATACATGTGCACCTGACTTTTAACACACCATTTATATTATAAGCACTGATCTGTATTTAACTCTTTATAATTTATCTAAAATTTGTTTTAACATATAGAGTGATGTAAGAAACTTAATTGTATCTATAGGACCAATTTTTCCCATTTACTGAATATTTCATCAAATTCTCATGGATTTTTAATAATTTTTTTAGGATATAAAAATAAAACATATATATCCTGTGCAGACGATTTAGAAGTTACAGAAAAAAAGATAAAGAAGAAAATAAAAATAACTGATAAATCTAGAGGAAGACCCACTGCTAATGTTTTAGTGTGCTTGCTTCCAGTCACTTCTTGTCTATTTTGTTGCCATGCATTCAGAGAGACCAAACCCATGGACCCCTTCTAAAGAGTTCTTTACTTGATTCTCTGTCACTGCTCTGGTCACAAATGATAAGGGCAACAAATCTATAGACCAGCCTGTTACCTATGAGGGCTCTGGCTAGAGATTCTACTCAAGAGTGGCACCTGCAGTAGATAGTGATTGCCTCAACCAGCCAGATCTTTGCTTGGGAAGTGTGGATTCAAGACCTACAGAGACATAGTCAATGGTAGTGGCAGGCACAGCTGAAGTAGAAATGGAATGTAATAGAATACCCACAAAAGCCAAGCACTAAAATCAGTGGTGAAGGGTCTGATCTGGTCTATAAGGGGTTTAAATATCAAAAAGGGAGTTATTGAAAAGCTATTTGGTAGTTTATAGATTTAATGGAAAACTAGAGAACCAGGTTTTTAAACCTGGCAAGAGCAAAGGTAAGCTAGGTGCCAAGAACACAGCCAAGTTGCAATATAGGAAGAGACTGGTAGACACCATTGCTTGCGCTCCACAATGGATTCTTGATTCTTCCACCACTGGTGATTTGAATGATCTCTAACTGCCCCTGCATCAGCGTGTCACTCCCTCAAGCTTCAAAGTCCCAAAGAGAAGCTTCTTAGGTTCCAGTGAACCTAGGTTATAAGCCTGTGCCCTCCTCCCTAGAGGGCCAGGATCTATTCTATTCAAATTCCATGGTGGAAGTTGGGGCCCTGCTTCCCAGCTTTAGGAATTCCCTGAAGTCTAAGGATGAGTGCCACCATTTTAACTAACCAGCAGAAAATACCTTATTCTATCCAATAAAACTCAACTCACCTCTTTTCAGAAGGTCCAAAGGGAGTTTTAAAGTAATCTCCATAAAGCTCAAAACTTTTCTTTAGTTCTAAAGCTGTAAAATAACGTAGACTGTTGATGATGGGTGCTGGTACTAGACCCCTGAAATTGGAAATTTAAAAAAAATCCACAGAATTTTGTAATAATACCAAGCATACACACATGTAATACCTAAATACTGACCTTTACACGTCCCAAGTAAATGCATACGCCAATAAAAGCTATTTCGAATAATGTAATATATACACTCATAAGCATTCACGTCAGAGCTTGTCTTAGACACTGGCATTATTACATTCTAATTTGTAGATTAAGCAAATTTGTATTTTTCTGAATATTCCTTATCAATTAAGACATTAATATAGGCAGATTTTCTTCCTACTGATTAGTACATATTCAATTGTAAACCCTCATTCATTTGTTATGTGAAGTCCAGCAATATATCAACTGCTATAAAAACTGAAATAGATATTTTCCAGTTTTGTTTATAATCTAATGCTTTGAAATAATACCGGAATAAAATATTTATACAAATTCTAATATTGTACTTTCAACTGAACTCTAGCATAAAATATCTATTTTTCATCTATACTAGCCTGTTTCCCCAGAGTGACTTGAAAGAATCATTAACTATTTTTAGTGAATAAATCCTACTGCTATTCACTCTAGACTTGCTAAATACAGTTGCTATGTGCAAAGTAGCCCGACTGCATATAAATGCATGAAAATTCAAAGCATCCTTCTGCCCTAGTATAACCCATTTGGAGCTCAGATTTAAAACAGCTTAGTGTCCACAGTGTTTCAATAGGCATGGCTGCTCTGCTGGTGAGAGTCACACAGGCCCCAGCTTTAGCTGCCCTGGGGGACAGTACCCATCTCCTGGCCACCACCCTCCCATCCCCCCAGTAGAACTTTGTATATTCCACACAGCCTGCCTTTTTTTTTTTTTTTGAATTTGTATATAAATTTAATTTTTTGGCTTTTTTAATGACATACAGTTGACTTACTATATTATATTAGTTTCAGGTATACAGCATAGTGATTAGATATTTTTATAGACTAGACTCCAAAAAAAGGTGCTACAATATACTGACTATATACCCTGTACTGTACATTACATATTTTTTTTTCACACACACACTGTATTTTATTTTTACAAGAGATAAGTAGACTGACACCAAGCATTGTACATGGATGACCACAACAAAAGCAACAATGATTGCAATTACCAAACATGAAACACACTCATACTATGTCATAATATTGACATTCAGTCCAGTAATCCTCAAGCCTGCCTTTTGAATCAGACTATCCAAAGATAGCTTACCAATGTGGAGAAAATTAATCACACTTTTTTTTGCTATATAGCAGACAAAGACAAAACTTAATTTATATTGGTTAAAGATTTTTAACAGAGAGCTTAATATTGCAGACAATAAAGAGAAGTGAAACTGAAAAACATTTTTAAATGGCTTTTTTATTCTGCTTCCTCGACTCACCGCACTTTAAAAAGCTCTTTAAAACACTATAATTAAGCTCTTGTCAGTGCTCTTAGTGACTTTCTGAAAACAGGGATTTCACTTTATTACTCAAATTTTCCAAAAGGTCACACAGAAAAGAGAATTCAGAATACTGAAGCCTATAACATTCATGAGAAAATAAAACACAAACATTTCATAAACATCGTGGTTATTCATTTTGAGTAAATCTTAAAGTCTAAATGTGCCTCTTCACATGTAATAATTAATAGTACAATAATTATTATAGCCACTAATATCTATGAAGCCTCTACTATGCATCAGGAACTAAGTGAAACATTGCATATTAAGGACTAAGAATTCATGGCTTAATAAAGATAAAATGGTCCCCATCCTGATGGAATTTACAGTTTAATGTGGAAAGGAGACATTAAACAAATGATTCCACAAATCATTAACGACTATTTTTTGAGATTCATGAAGGACAAGTATAGGATATTCAACAGGATATAATTAACCTTCCATCATCAAAGCCTTGGCGAAGGCTGATACTTATATTCAAACACCACCAGAAATATCATTCTTTGCAGTCTTCAAAGACTGCAAAAAATCTTCAGTTTCTAGTAGCTGTGAGTATATTGTGCTTTTAAAAATATATATAAATGAAAGGGAAATACAACTTCTAGAACTAGGTTTACTATTGAACCACTGGGTCCATTTTAGTACAAAGGTCCCTGTTTGTGTTGATGATTTAAGATTCATTTGGTATATTTGGATACTAAAAAATCAATCTAAAGATGCCCAGGTGTAAATAAATGTGATAAATCACTACCTTTGAAACAGGAATGTGTGATGAGGAGGTGTCTTTCCCATTAGGGCCTGCCGGGCTGTCTCATACTGTCTCGCCATAGACTCTCTTTCCTAGGCAAGAAATATGATTTACAATTATATTGATGTTAAAAATATGTCAGATGATTAAAATAGCTATAATCATTGTCTTCTTTCTAGAGACTGCCAAATGTGTGGAAAGAAAAAGGGAAAAAAACATAGGCCTAAAAAACAATATTTGTTCAGTGGAAAGAAAGAAAACTTTATAAATAAAATAGAAATATTTTTATGAAGACTAAAATTTAATACATAAACTTTATCTGACATTTAAATAATAATGAGGCAATTTTTTATTAAGATATCATGTTTATATATATATTTTTATCTTTCTAATGAGAGTATCTCTCAAGGATACAGACTATTATTGTCTTTTTAGTTTTACCAGATCTTAGCACACCTAGTAACTAACTGATTGAATATATCCAACGATGTTAAGTATGATCCTGAAATAGGACAGATTGGGAGGTCTTCCTCCCGTGTTTCACCAACACCCCATCACCATCACTAAATACTTGGTGAGCATTTGATTATGGGGATACAAAGATACAAAAAACATAGTCTTGGGACTTCCCTCGTGGTCCAGTGGTACAGAATCCGCCTTCCAATGCAGGGGACGTGGGTTTGATCCCCGGCCAGGGAACTAAGATCCCACATGCCACAGGGCAACTAAGCCCGTGGGCCATGACTAGAGAGCCCTCATACCACAACTACTGAGCCTGTGTGCCTCAACAAGAGAGCCCACGTGCCACAACTACAGAGCCCACATGCTCTGGAGCCCACACGCCACAACTAGAGACAGAAAACCCACACGCCACAACTAGAGAGAAGCCTGTGCACCACAACAAAAAATCCTGCATGCTGCAACTAAGACCTGATGCAGCCAAAAAAAAAAAAAAAAAGAGAGAAAAGAAAGAAAAGAAAAAAAAACCCACATAGTCTCTGCATTCAAAAGGTTTATAATCTGGTGTCAAAAGGCAACTGAAAAGAGGAAAAAACCAAAGATAGCACATGTTGTTTTATAACTATACACGCTGTTGAGAAATTCTAGGTCAAGCTTTTGAAATTGTTCCTTAGACACATGACATGAGAGCTAACATGCAGACTCATTGAACACAGCCTCTCAGGTGGATATTTGATTGCCAAGACCACTTTACTGTTCCCCTGACCATTATCTCTGTGGTTCTGTGTAAGCATAATGAGGAGAAAATGTCTGCTGGGTAGGAGGGAGGGGATTTATAATGGGATAAGAAAGGAAGAAACAAACTCTACTTATATTTTACCACTTAAAAACTGTATTTTAAATAGCTCCATAAATACATCTAAATTGTCTCATATTACTATAAAAGTACTACATATCAACTAAATCCACTGTCTTATTCTCATGTTGATTTGTTATTATTTTTCCCCCAAATCACTCTATACTAGTATATACACTTTGTATTGTGATTTTACTTTATACCATCCTTATTTTTTTCCTATATTGATCCTTGATCTAAATTATATCATGACTGGGAAGATGACAGTGGTAGTGGAAGCATAGTTTTTGGACCTTCCAGAATTTCCACATAAAAACAGATATAGCAACTAAATAGCAAAATGAAAACATATCAAACCTTTACAAGAAAACTAGGTGACAAGCTCCCCTCAAACCCCCCAATACAGGTGACAATAACCACAACACCTGCATGGTATCAGTGTCTATGTAAGAGGAAGCCAAAGAAAGCAACAGGGTGACTTAAAGACCTGAGAACAGGAGAGCCCCAAGATAGCTAAGTATTCACTAGGAAGCATAGCAGGACAATTTGGAAACCATGGCTGAAACATAGGAGGGGTTGTTTCCATTCTAATAGTAGGTAAGAATAAGGGGTCCACAGTAACATCTGCAGGAGCTGGATCAACTGTGAATTCTTGAAACTAATCCACTAGGGCTCCCTTCTAAGACACGGTTTTACACTAAAAAAAAGCTGATGGGGGTGGAATAAAAATTAATTGGGAAAGAGCAAACAGAGACATAGGAAAGAGGAAATCTAGACCAAAGCGGGAGAGTGGAACAGAGCCAGGAAATCTCAGGAAGGAAACTGCCATATACCTTGACACTATTTGAAAAAACCACCTTCCTTCTAAATATTTGAGAAAATGAATTTCACATAATAATGAGAAATTTTCCAGTCAAATCCAATGCAAAGTTATTATAAGAAATAAGAGGAAAAGGAGAATAACATCTCTGTACACAATGAAGGGGAAACAGATAAAATCTTTAATCTACTGTTTCAAAATAAACTAAAAGACATTAAGAAAATGACACAAAACACTAAGGGACAAATAAATTACAATTTTACAAACTCACAAATGAGGTGCTGGAACTCAGGAAAGAATTAGAATATGCGGGAAAAAGTCGCTTAGGAAATGAAAACTAAACTAGAAGAAATACAGGAGTGAATAAACACAACAAATAATGACTTAAGAGAAATAGAAAATGAAGGAAAAACTTTAACCTCAAAAAGAAATGAAGAAAGAGGTAAAAAGATTCAAGAGAAAATGACAAATATTTAAGATAGACAAAGAAGATCCAACATATCAACAATAAGAGATCTTGATAAAGTAAACCAAAACAAAGAAACAGGATAGATGATAAAAACTACAATTCAAGTGTAAAGTGTAACAGACTGTTATCAACAGGCAAGAATGCAGGAAATATTTTTCCCACAGCCCTTTCTGTATCTAGCAGAGAATAAGCTTAGGCAATAAAACAACTAGAGAGACACTGACCTGAGGTCTAATGATGAGTATTAAGTATGAAGGTATTTGATAACTAAGACAAAATGAGAGTTAAAAGGGAGAGAGGATATGAGGGCATGCTCTGATAGTATAGCTGTAACATAATCACAAACAATGGCGGGAGGAACATTTGTAAAAAAACTTTTATAAACTGTTTTCAGTTTTTATAATGGGTGCTGGTAGTATTTAGTATTGTTATTCTGAGACTCTTCTGTGTGTAATGTGGTTAAAAGAAACGAGAAATTTAGTAAGATACTATAATTCTATCATCGCCTCTATCTTTGAGAAGCAGGACTCTCAGTGTGGAGAAAAGAAAAAATATGCAACAGAGAAGGCGTTAAGTAAAAATCCTGAAGTCTTGAATCCAAACTGGAAATATTAACTTGAACTCATGAAATATTTTATCTATCCACAGAATAGGCCTAGAAACAATGGCCACCCCAAGAGCAATGAGCATTCCTAGCAACCATGATGTGTTCTTTCTTGTACAACCATCTCCCACTTGAAGAAACCAAGACTTCTTGGACAAAAGACTGATTCCAGGTCTAGGACAGGTAATGAACAAAAGAGCATAGAATATCTTGTCATACCAACCAGCAAGATGGGTCATGTTAAAAGGACACAGGTGTCAACCTGCAGAAGCTCTAGCTGGCCAAAGGTAGAATAATTTGAGTTTTGATAAGGATAAGAAATGCAGTGGGTGGATAGCCTTCAATATGCACAAATCAAAATCATAATGATTACAAATGATATTTAAAAATTAGTTGGTCACCTTCAGAGAATAACAGGAAACCAATTCATTATCTTGAAAAAGGCACTTGGACTGCTGATCCTACATGAACTGTACCACTTGGTAACTAGGTGGCAGATAAGAGAAGTATCTCTTTATAGTGTTATTCCAGCTAATAAATATAGTGTTGAACACCATGCCCTGAAAAATGTACTGAGGAAAAGAAAGCACTTTTCTTTTGGAGTCGAAATAGACACTTCTAAGCTGTGTAATCTTAGACAAGCTCCCTGAGCTGACCTGCCTCACAGCAGTGAAAGAAAATAGTGCTTAGTAGACGTAGGGCCCAATATTTTGTCATTACAGGTCCACTTTCTCACTGGACTTCATATCTTTGGATGCTTTTTGGATTGCACTGGCCTTATCTGCCACACACATACATTCACTAAATTGGCTTTGAATGAATTGGTCATTCAGCAATTTGTTTTCTAGAAAATTGGCTTTCAGTAACTTGGCCTGCCTCAGGAGTAAGGCTGTCCCCTAAGGAGATCGGAGGAGCTGGCTGGAGAAACTGATACAATTGAAGTTCTGAAAATAAAGCTTCTCCTAGAAGGCAAAGATCTACTCATGATACTTCCACAGCAAAAAATCTTCACACAAACACACACATAAATATACACTTACCCAACAAGTTATGACATGTGGCTATGTGACTACCCAGGAATAGGGCTGGTTTTCAGAAGACACACACAAAACCAGCTCCGTTATTTTGTAATCACACCTTGACATGCACGTAGTGACAAACCACACACAAGGAAAGAGTAGAATATTAGAATAGAGAGGGTAAACTGAAAGACCTCACATACGCAGCGAGTTTAAGGTAGGTTCCAGGAAGAATGCAGTGTTCAACATAAGTGGAAAGGGTGCTTTTGAAAGAAACAGGACCAAAAAAGCATTGACAATGGGAATTCCTATTTAGTCCATCACTGTCAAATGGCTCTCTTGATAGTTTCTACAGGTAAATATGAACACATTAAATCTACAGTTAAGACCCCAAAAAAGCACAAACATTTCTTTTTTTTTTTTTTGTGGAAAATTTATGATATAGGTTTTTGACAGAGATAGTTGCAATTACTTTCCTCAATCCACCATAAAGTTCCAAAAATACATAGGGATTTATGTTGGGAAAGTAAATGAATAACAACATCTCCTAAGGGTTGCAATAAGGGGTACATGAGATAATTTACACAAAAGCTCTTCCCAAGTTATAAGTGACGTATAAAGGCTATTTATGGCCTCCAATATAATCATAATATCTCATTAAAGCTTCTGTGGTGATGATCTTAAGAAGGTTTTGCTCATTTTGCAGCATTATAATGGCTAGGCAAGAGGTTAATAACTTACGAAATATCTTAAAATTTGATAAATACTTAAAATTTCAAAATAGCATTGAATTCATAATCTTTACAAGAAAACGAGGTACTAAAAATAGTCTTAGGCAAGTTCACCCCATATATATGACAGTGGCAATTAAGTACTACCTTTGCTCTAATTTTTGAGGGGTGAATCTGTTGGTTCTTGGGGGATTTGATTTGCTTTTCTATGAAACTACTCTATTACATTACTTCTCCACCAGTACTGGCAGGCAAAATTACCAGAAGCTCAGGCTGCAAGGGGTTTGAGCGCCGTTGCCATCATGGATGAGAAACTGCCCACCCTCTAACACAGGACACAGTAGATTTCTACACTAGGCTCTAGATGCCCTGGATTATGGGGGCCGAACAGTTTCTCAGGGAGGTGACTACAGGTAAGGAGTGACACTGGACATGTCAAAATTTCATGAGAATTTTTGACAACACGTGGTCCACATACCTGCTCCCCTCCCGCCACCAAGGTGGCCCCTCTACTCTCGCATTGCCTTTTTATCATACCCTCCACTGTCCAGTTACCCCATACTGTTCATTAGTTTTATACTGAGATGTTGGAGATGAATTACAGCTGAGAACCCACTGTGTGTGTGTTGTGTGTGTGTTTTTCATCTGTTCCTCTGTTCTTGCTCCTGGGTACCTGAGTGCCCTTGACCAGAGAAAAGCTATCTTTAGGGACTTCCCTGGAGGTCCAGTGGCTAAGACTTCACCTTCCAATGCAGGGAGTGTGGGTTCAATCCCTGGTTTGGGAGCTAAGATCCCACATGCCTCGCAGCCAAAAAAACCAAAACATAAAACAGAAGCAATATTGTAACAAATTCAATACTTTGAAAAAAATGGTCCACATAAAATAAAATCTTAAAAAAAAAAAAAGAAAAGCTATCTTTAATTAGGCCTGAAAATTTTCTAACAGGTAATATTCAGATTTGTCATATTTAAATAAATCATGGATACCCACTAACAGGCAGAGGGTGTGACTCAATGGTGTGTTTCTCATCGGTATGATGTTGTGCGGCAGGACAGTCTAACTGGGACATGAGCTGGCTCTGGTTGTCAAGACACAGACTTATCATTAAAGAATAAAGGTGGCCAAGGATGTGTGCTCTGGAGTTTTTACAGTCTGGATATGCCATGTCCTGGGAGATTAAAAAAAGACCTTATATTTGAAAGTCTAAGCTCCAAGAAGCCTAAAGCTGTACAGGACAGCAGGTGCAGAGAGGAAGTGGTAGACTGACTTGAAAAGAGCTGGGTTTCCCAGGACTGCAAGGACAGAGGCTGACGGGCTCCTCATGTCGAGTGCGCTCCCAGGGTGTGGCGAGATCTTGGGGGTCGGCACTGGGTGAACATACGAGCATGAAAGGATCTGGAGAATACCAGAGCCCCTGGCTCAGAAAGGAACTCAGGGTTTCAGACAAGGAACATCCCCATGGTAATCATGATAGTCTGGAGACCAGAGGCCCTTCCCTCAGTTTCTAGGATGACATAAACCTCAGGATTCTTGAACTTAATCCAAAGAATGGGAGTGATCCCCATTCCTAATGACTGATGTTTGATTTCCCACAGATCCTGGTAGGTGGGAACAATTCCAGATTTAATTTATTTTGGATAAATAAATAGGACATTTCCAGTACTCCAGTATCATGATACAAATTTATATTATTCTTAGATGTTTAGAGTGCACCCATCCCCTGCTGCTTCTAAGAAGCCAGAATCTGTACCAAGTGGCCCTGCCTTTTGCCCTGCCACAGGTGACAGGACAAGCAGTTTAATTTGATCTGTGTGGTATGGCTTAGAAAGTCCAGCTGTGCCAATTAGATTGTTTTGCCTTCCACAGTATGAATTAAAGAGACAGAGAGAAGTGGCCAGGAATTGTGGGCATAGAGCCACAGGCAGAGAGCCATGGTGAGTCAGGGCTGGCACGTGTGCAAATGAGTTCAAATTATGTGGGAGGGAAGCTGAGTGAGTGTAGGAGGCCAGCCAGGAGAGAGAGGACAACAGAGCACGGGAAAAAGAGAAGCAGAGATGAGAGGAACTTGATGCCTTTGGGATGCACTTTCCAAGCTGGTTCCTGTGAGATCTGTACTTCATCCCTGCTCACGATGCACTGTGAATCCACTCATCATATTTTTTTTAATAATGGAACTACCTTTTACTTAAGCTGACTTGAATGGGTATCTGTTCCTTGTACTTCAAACATCCCATTCTTATGACTTAATCAGAGCAGAATGTATAGCTATGCCCTTGTACACCACGGCCCTAGACTTTTCATCTGAAGTAACCAGTCTGATTCTTGTGACCACTGCCTATGGTTCTGACTTTAGAAGACAATGTGATTATTTGCTTAGAACAGGCAAGGCTTAGGGAAACACGACCAAGGAGTTGACAACCAAATCGGAAGTTCTGTCGCTTCTGAGGCCAATGGCAACGATTTAGGTCTCTGTATTCCCAGACCATCACAGAAAAACCATCACAAACAGAAAAGAGCATGACCTAATATGGAGGTAGGGCCAACTTCCGCATATCCTAACTTCTCTGAGTTCTCAAAGAACGGGATCCGAAATACGTCATAGGATGGGTCTAAGTACTGCAAGGTTATAAGACATGGACTCTTTGAGTGGACCCACTTTGAAGCCTCAGCACAAGAATACTCAAAATTATATCGCAACAGTAAAGCAAGTTTTCCCTTGAAATACATATTCTACAGCATTAATTCTATGTAGTTCTTTTCTATGCTTGTTAAATAGGAGAACTGAGTGTCAGAACTTCCACTAGGAGCCTGGGGGAAAGGTACTCAAAAAAATCTACACTGTATACTCTGTTTTTAGATCCCATGCCTATTCTTAGAGGTGTAGAAAGAGGGGTAAAAAACTTGTCTTCAGCTGACACCAGTCAGAGGACAGTTTTGGTGAAACTTATTAGTCTTGAAATATCCAATGCCCTTTTTGTATGACTTTTGTAATGCTCAGTTACAGCTTCCCTCACCCCTCTATCCCTTCTTACCGCTGGCATGTTTTTGCCTGAAAGTTTGGCCCATAATTTCACAAAGTAGTTTCTGTCTGCAAAATCCAGGGACTCAGACTCACTCGAAGCTCTAAACTTCTTAGAAGTCTTTTCAGGTTTCAGCTGAGGTTTCTTAATATCTGCTAGGGAAAAAAGTAAAGTTTAAAATAAAAGGCATAAAATTGGATAAAGCAACTTTCTGAAGTAAGAGAATGTTTTATATCTGGATTTGCCCAAACACAACAAAGTGTATACTTAAAGTCTGTGCATTTCAACTTGAAAGTAAGATAACTAAAAATTTATGTCTCAGAACACGATCAAAATAACAATTATTATTGAAAATTATAAAGTCAGCCTGCAGCACCTAGTAGACATGTCCTGGGAGTACTCTTAGTGTTCAAATAATACAGACTTATGAATGGAATTAAAGGAAGTAAAACTTGACAAAAACAATGGCTTACAGATACTTAAGTGAAAAGTCCCCTTTATAATTACTTTCCATTTGACAAAATTGTCCTAAAAGGCTAAAATCATCATCATCATCATGATGCAACACTAAGAAAAAACTTTTTAAAAGAATGGAGTGGATGATGAGGTCACTATTTAACAGAATTTACACATAAATACTGTCTAATGTTCCCTGTAAAACATCAGAATGTCCAGAGGCCTAGAATATAAAGAATCTAAATTTCTATCACTGCTCATGTATAGCGGGCCCAGTTGTACATACCTTTGGATTTATTAGGAACATCAACACTTTCAGTATTGCTATAAAAATGCCAAAATAAATAATCTCCACATGTACGCTAGCCAATATGGCTGACTGAGCAGATGTGGGAAGCTATCCCCACCCAAGACAAAATAAATAGTGGATAATATATAACAGAAATTTGTTTTTATCACATAGCAAAACTGAAAGCAAGCAAGAAAAATTTCCAGGTGCTGGAAGTGAAGTGAAGATTCCAAGTCAGAGGAGTGGAAATTGATGCCAAGAGGTCAGAGTGCCTCAGGGGCTGAGGTTTCTGGCCTGAGAGGCGAGGCCAGTCCCTGTGTGCTTAATGTACGAGACCTGTGCTATTAGGCAAGAAGTTGGAAAGGGAGTGTCTGGAAATCTCAGCCCACAGACCTCAGGACTTAGCCTGGGCACAGTCTCACCTGGACTGAGGGTGGAGACACCTGTGGGAAATCAGACCTCTACTCCTGGGCTGTGTGCTGGTATGGAATCTGAAATTGAACTCCTACCAAATTGTGTGGCAATCCCCAGCTGACAAAAAGAAGGTAAAAGCTGGACTTCCCTAGTGGTCCAGTGGGTAAGAATCCAGCTGCCATTGCACGGGACATGGGTTCAATTCCTGGTTCGGGAAGATCCCACATGCTGCGGAGCAACTAAGCCCATGCGCCACAACTACTGAAGCCCGCATGCTCTAGAGCCTGCGAGCTGCAACTACTGAGCCTGTGCACCACAACTACTGAAGCCCGCACACTCTAGAGCTTGTGTGCCACAACTACTGAGCCCGCGCACCACGACTTCTGAAGCCTGCACACTCTAGAGCCTGCGCACCACAATTACTGAACCCATGCACCGCAACTACTGAAGCCCACATGCTCTAGGGCCCGTGTGCCACGACTACTGAGCCCGTGTGCTGCAACTACCGAAGCCCACGCACCTAGAGCCTGTGCTCCGCAACAAGAGAAGCCACCGCAATGAGAAGCCCGTGCACCTCAACAAAGAGTAGCCCCCGCTTGCCGTAACTAGAGAAAGCCTGCATGCAGCAACGAAGACCCAGCACAGTCATAAACAAATAAATTAAAAAAAAAAAAGTAGGTAAAAGGTGTTGCAGACAAGTAAAAGTATTGAACCATGGTAGGGAAGCCTAAAGCTCCACAACCCAGCACCAGTCTTGAGAGAGGGGGAGAGACTCAGAAGATGCAACAAATGGGCAAATCCACAGTCAAGGAATTCCAGGTGATAGAGCATTCTGGAAAGGAACATTGAAGTAATTATGTTCATAACAATCACAGAGATAATAGGACACAATTATTATGTGGAAACATACTCTGCTAAATCTTCATAATGGAAAAGCCATTCAACCCGTATCGGTTGAGCACCTACTATGTGCCAGACAGCACTCTGGGTGTTGGGATAGAGCAGTAAATAAAATGTCCTTGACCTGTGGGACTTACATTCTAATGTTGGAGACAGACAATAACACCAGATAATGTCAGGTAGTAGTGATTAAGTGCAATGAAGGACCAGGCAGGCAGATAAGGAGACAGAGTGAGAGACAGCATGATGGTCAAAGGAAGTCCTCCCTAAGATGGTGACATCTGCACAGTGATCTAAAGTCATAAAGAAGGAAGGCATTCAAATATCTGGGGCAAAAGCATATCAAGCAGAGAGAGTGGCTTGGTATAAAGACCCAGAAGCATGGTTAACACAACTGAGTTACAGTAAAGAATTCAGCATGGCTGAAACAAGGCAAACAAACTAACAACCAAAAAAGGAATGGAAGGGCTGAATCTTATGCTCATTAAAAAACAAACAAACAAACAAAACCAAAACACTTGTCCTCTTGATGGGACTCTAAGAACAGAGCATTGTGAAAAACACCAGATGAATTTGAAAAAAAAGATGAAATTTAAAGAAATAGAAGCTATATTTATATAATTTCCATAGAAATGACCCTCTCTCTATATAAAAGCTTATTTAAAATATAGTATATATTTGTGTCAGGGTTCCTTCTTCCAGCTTTCTCAGACGTAAGCCAAATGTACTATGATGTAAACAAACCAAGTTCTATCTGATGATACAATGCAGCTGTAATTCAACAGTTTAATGTCTTAATGGTTTCTTAGCAACAAAACAATTTGGGTAAAAATAATGTGTTTAGATTACTATTAAACTACATTGTAATGCTACCACTTTAGGGACTCGGACTCCTGTAATAAGAGTTTCATACAGTTCTTAATATAGTTTCAAATGTCTTAGTACATTAATGAACAAGAGATCTTCTCAATTAAAAAAAACCCACAATTACCAGTGTTATAATACCCTGCAACAAAGTTTCTTAAAGTGATCTTATTCGAAGTATCTAAAAGTCAACCTTGAGGCAACATTAAATTATATATATGTTACTGTACAGTCCACAAAAATTACCAAGTTCTTCAGTATATAAGCTAGTTACATTTACTTAAACACCTACAATGAAGCGTAAGTGAATTTAATGATGTATGACAGATTTTCAAGTTATTTTATGGATTGGTGTCATTACCAAATGTAAGAAAATATAAATGAAATATCTGGAGCAACCAGAACTACATCTCAAATTAATTCAAAATAACTTAGACCTTTTGTTTAGAATTATATCCCTTTGCAGTCAAGTGAATTAAAATAATATTCGTATAAAACATTTTAAAAGAATAACCACAGAATCCAACCAAAATAACAAATGCAGTAGAAGCCATGCACCTAAGATAAAACATTTGTGTATATTTCATAACACATTATGACACAGACTATATAGGGCCCTTTACTGCAAAAAAGAAAGGAGAAAACAAAAGATGCTGATGATCTGATATTATAGGCACACAGCCATTTCAATAACTAGTAATAAGATTAGAATTTGGGGGTCAGATTGTGCATATTTTGAAAAACAAAAATTCCTATTTTGATAACCAATTTTTCTACAGCAGTAAGATTACTTGTATAGCAAAGCAACTAAGTCGGTCTCCTGTCTAAAAACATGAGACCAAATTAATATTTAAATAAAACTTTGCCAAAAAAAAAAAAAATCAGCACCAGCGTTTGTCTCTCTTTGAAAACACTTGGAAATGTATGACTTGGAAGTAGGCTTTAATTTTCATACAAAAGTTCTCAGATAGCCAGAATCATTCACTTTTCCCCACTCAAATGGGGCTTAAAAAACATGTTTATTTTGGTAGTAGTGCGGTTTTTTTAAATTAGCAAGAGTAATTTATACTACCATGATTAAATACATATACATATATAAAATGTAAATCGCTATAAAAATCCCTGTAAAAGTCTCAATGCGGAAATATGTAACCATAAAAAGCAAATTAAAGCATAATAATCTGCTACACAATTTAAAATATGTATTTATTTTTAATAGGATAGTTACATAATTCGCAGTAAGGGAAACGCTCAACTCATTAGAAAGTATTATCACAAAACTGAAGGTGCCAAAAGAAGCCATTTTTTCCAGGACAGAATTAAATCTTATAAGTCTTGACTATCTGTGCTTCTGAGAAAGGAATAATGGCAACTAGAAAAATAATCATTTCACATAATATCCATAATAATTTTCCATAGCAAAATAAGCTTTTATAGTAGAAAGCTATCATATAGTAATAATGTTCATGCTATACATGATAAAATGAATGCACATACTGAACTATTCTAACAGTAAAGTGCTATATTCTTGAGTGTCCGATCAAAGGAATAATCAGCTATTTAAACAGAGAACAGATTCTACATCAGGACAAAGGAAGCATGTGAATGTGCCTTCTCACACAGAAAGAATGAGGTACAAAAAGAATGCTTTTTTCCATTGAACTTCATACTTTGAAATGTCTTCAGTAGAGCTGAACTAATGGGTTAAATATTTGGACACTGTATAGAGGATGTCCTAAATAAAACATATAACAATAGTACCCTGAATTTCAGGGTTTTTTTCAAATGAATGAGTTTATCATGAAGTAGTTAACTGACACTTTGAAGGAGAGAGGATGTAGGACAGATAAATTTCAAGAGTGGAAACTTGATGCATAAGATCTGGATGTGTACAGAATTTGGGATAAGGAGAGGAGAAGGAAAGGGTAGCTATGGCTGACAGAAATAGGACAGAAACCTTCAAGGAGCTAGAACACAAACTAAAGGCTTCCTCTCCTTTGAGCAGTACATTTGATAACTAAATTTCTGATGTGACTTCCACCCAACCCTACAGCCCCACCTCTGCTAAGTGTAGTTTTCGTTTGCAAGAGCTCATCCTTCAAGAACAACATTTTCAAAGATGTTGTTTCATTGGTCACTTCTCAAGCAAAGACATTTTTTGTCTTTCTTCCCTTTGCTATCTTTGTCCTTGGAAACCAAGGGTCTTTAGATCTGGTAGCATGTAGAAGCCAGTCTCTGTTTCAACCTACCACAAAAGGAAAACAAAATGCCAGCTATCTGGTAGTTTATTCCTGAGTCACGTAACTTGATGGCATTTACCATTTAACCAAGATGAAACACAGAATGTAAATGCCTTTGGTATTATCAATGACATAATAACAATAAAAATAATAGATAACACTTACTGAGCATACTATGTTCTAGGTGCTATTACAAGTCTCTTCCATGTGTATCACATGTCAATTTCATAATAACCTCGGAACTGATGTCTCCTCACTCAATTCTCCAAGTGGCAATACTACCTGTGAATGTGCGTGAAAGAATCTCTTGATCTCAGTAACATTTTCCTGAACTGCACTTTCTTTCCAATATAATCCTAATTCTGTTTAAGGCCCTTTATTCAATTAAGGTTGTCAAAATTTTTAAAGGATTTTCAGAGAAGACCACACCATTTGCCAAATATTTCCACCCAGTTTGAACTATGTTGTCCTTTCCAATTAAGGATAAAATGCTACTGGGACTTTCCTGGCCATCCAGTGGTTAGGACTTCGCCTTCCAAAGCAGCGGGGTGTGCGGGTTTGATTCCTGGTCAAGGAGCTGAGATCCCACACGCCTTGTGGCCAAGGAACGAAGACATAAAGCAGAAGCAATGTTGTAACAAATTCAATAAAGACTTTAAAAATGGTCCACATCAACAACAAACAAACAAAAATCTTGAAAAATAAAAGGACAAAATGCTATTTAAAAAACTTTTTTTACTGCTTACATGTTAATGCTAACAAACACTCATATAAGTACTTACTATGTGCCAGACATTGTTCTGGGTATTTTTCAATATATTAACTCATTTAATCCTCACAATAATCTTGAGGCAGGTACTACTATTATCTCCATTTTATAGTACATGAGACCTTTGTAAACTGCTCAAGGTCACACAGCTAGATTGTACTGGAACTGGAATTTCCAATGATAATTTTGACTCAGTGTTATCTGAAATCATGAATTTCTAAAGTTACAAACTTTTTAAAAAAGGTCTCCAGCTTTTGCTAATCAGGACTGCTCTCTCATCATCACCTTTGAGATGAAAGATTTGGTGGTCTAACATTATTTATCATCAACACAAAGAAATAGTCTCTTCTTATTCTCTTTTCTGAATGCCTGGTCACTAAAGAAATGTGATTTCTAGAATGATGTCTTTAAATTCATTTATGGACAGACTGTGATTTGGAGGAAGCTTTATAGTAATGAGGTGATTTTCAGTGTTGTCGTGGAACAAAAGGAAAGGGAACCAGCTAAGGACTTAGTGCTTAAAACACTATCGATCAAGATTGTTTTTTTTAGCTTTACATAAGAACTTTATACTGTGCATAAAAAATTTCAATATACCTTATCCAGAGTCCTAACACTGACAAAGAGCATAACTGCTAATACACTGAATCTTTCTATTGTCACAGAAAATAATTCAGTATAAATTCAGTATAATAATTCAGTATAAATCATGCCAATCCATCCCTCCTCACTTGAAGGCAACCTGAGCAGGGTAGTATCTGGTCAGTAGACCTCTAAGAACAGAACCATAGCAAAGCTCCAGAGCACTCAGTACAGGGTTTTTCAAAAACTGCAGGCTTCAGACTAAATTGTGAAATCAATTTAATAGGTCATGACCAGCGTGTTAAAGAATTAAGATTGAATAGAATAGAGAGTATCAGAGTTTATCAGCACAGTGAAGGTATTTCATTATACCTTTGTTTCCTATGCGTGTAGGTCTGTGTGTAGGTCATGATATTATGAGCTGTATCCCTAGTTACGGGTTTTGGACTAGAAAGTTTGAAAGCCACTGATCTAATGAGTACTAACTCTGCAATTTTCTAGTACTAGGCTCTCTATTTAATAAAATAGGCTGCTGGGTTCTTCAGACCCAGCCAGTAGAGCTAGTTGTAGTGAACAGATCACAGATTATAAAAGGAACCTTAAGTTTCAGCCAGTCCAACTAATCACCCAACCTAAGGAGACTTTCTGTGAGATTCCCATCACAGAGCATCTAAGTTATGGAGAGAGCCAATCTGCTCCTCTGTACATGACTCTGACTCCTAGAAAGTTCTCATTAAGCCAAATCGAAATAGAATATTAGGGTGCTGCTTTCACAGGACAGCTTTTCATGTGTGGGAATTTACTTCTATATAACTTTTTCTGAATAAACACAGGCTTGTTGTAGAAAATTTACAAAATACTAAAAAGCATAAAAGAGAAAATAAAGGTTACCCATAATCTAACAACCCAGAGCTGACAACTGGAACCATACTAGCTGTACCTCCTTAACCTGCTTTCTTCTTAATAAGTAACAAATATTTTCCTCTTCCAAAATTCTACAACATGATTATAATGGCAACATACAGCTGAACCAGAACTTTTGGCCCATAACTTATTTTTGAAATCCCATTAGCTGGCTTAATTATTTCCAGGTTTTATTACAAAGACATTAATATGAACACCCTTGTACATACCTTATTTCCTTATAATTCTTGGATTAGAATTGCTAGGTTAAAGACATGCAATATTTGAAGGCTTTGACAGGTACTGTTAAGCTGTCCCCAGAAAAGTCGTGCCCATTTACCTTCTCAATGATGACAGAGAAAGTGCGTTGACCCTCAGCCTCACCAAGAATAGGCATTTGTTTTCCATCTTTGCCACTTTGGTACCCAAAAAAGTCTATTCTGTTTTGATTTACAGTGATAGTGAAACTTAAATACTTTTTGACGCATTTTTTGGCCATTTTTATTTCCCCTTTTGTAAATTACTACCAAATTACCCTTTGTCCAATTATCTTTTGAGGTTGAAAAGAATTGATTTAGCTCCTTAAATATTTGAAGAAGGCTCTTGCACCCAGTGGAGGTATCCTCTCTGTTGATTTGAATACTAAATGCCAGACTTCTTTTAAAAAGCTGAAGATTGTATTAGCTAACAGAATGACTATAAAGTCCACAGCGTTCTTTTTTTTTTTTCCCATAAAGATCAATTTGCTGGGGAACATAGCATATGAAAGTGATATGAACTTTGTTTGTAAATGTAGATGGAAAATGACAATTTTTAAATATTTATATTCTACAATTAAAAAGCAGAAGTTCCCCTTATACCGAGAAAATCAATAATAGCTGTTAAAAACCTCTCACCAAGGGAGGAGCTGGTAATCTTTTCTATTCCTTTCCTTGAACAACAAACAAAATGTCCAGCTGCGCTGAATCTGAGATGTTTATACGACCAAAACACAAACACGACCCTGACACCATCATGGACCCCAGGGAAGGGCGCTAGAACTTCTTCCAAGTCAAAAGAAGGGAAATTTGGCATCTCACTATGCATTAGAACCCTAATGAAAATGCAGCCCCAAATGCCTTAAGGAGCTTCAGAAATAGCTGCCCGAGAAGGAGACCAAGGAAATTTCTAAAGTTTTTCACCTAAGTGAGGTACTAGTGCCTCTAAAATGCCCCATACACAGGTCATAAAAGTGGGTGGGTATCCTGATTTTCCTCCTCTCTTTCACAGTCTGCACTCCCCCTACATACAGTCCAAATATCTTGAATCTGCCCATTCCTGCCACAATGCCTTATTTCAGCCCCTCACCATCCTGTCAGGACTAATGCAATAGCTTCCCAGCATTCCTCCTGCCATCTAAATTGCCCTCCTTAAAGTGATCCTCTACGTTGACTCGAAACAGATACCTCTAAGACAAAAAAAAATTTCACCATTCAATGGCTCCCCATTGTCAGAAGATCAAGTTTCCAATCTCATTAGCACAGCACAATGTGCCTTTTGGAGCTACGTATACCTATAGCTCTCCTGACGTTTCGGTCCAGAAGATGCTACGCCCGCTCTTCCCTCCACGCTTAGGCATATGCTGTTCCCTCTTCTGAGACCTTCCCTTCTCTCCCATCAGTCTGCTGACTGCTCTGCAACCTTGAGGACTTGGCTGAAAGGAGGACTTCCTCTTGGAAGTGTTTTCTGATCCAGTTCTCACATCCCAGCCTGAATTCAGTGTCCTTTCTTAGTATTCTTAGGACTTTCTGGAAAAGTTAATAAATGAGTTTCCTTCTCCGTTTGATGCTAAACCTATCCTCGCATGCTGTGGGGCCTCCAGCTGCCCTGATCACATGGTGTTGTAATGAACCCTCCTATCTGTCTCCCTTGATAAGAGAGAGAGCTCCTTGAAGTGTCCTCACCATCTTACTCTATGCAGAAACTATCACAGTGTCTGGCATATATGAAGTACTTACAATCAATGCTTTTTGGGGGACTTGAACTAACTTAAGAAAAATAAGTTATGAGATGTTAAAAAATTCACCTTATTCATTTCGTCTTGGACAAACCAGATAAATCAGAGGGTAATTATTAGTATAACATAGGCTCTTCATTATACAAGAAGAGTCCTGCATCCTGGATTGTAAAAATATCAATTTCCTCTACTGCACTTGAAATAACACTTGACATACACACAATTTTTGTGGACACATGCTCTTTGTGTAAGATAAGACACATTTATACAGGCATGTAGTCATCAGTTACATTTTTAAAATACAGGATGCCAAACACAGCTTAACATGTACACATAGTAAGTACTCAATAAATATCTTGTAAATTCTTAAGAGTCGAATATTAAACTGGTTGCTTTGCTTACGGTTATTCTCTTTTATGTGCATGCTAGGGTTCACAGGATTGAACCCAATGAGTATATCTAAATGTGCCCTGTCCCCAGCCAGAGTAAATTGGCTGCGGAATGAGCATCTGACCCACGCTGGGCCAATCAGTGTCTTTCCCTGCATATAATTTTTTAAACCTTAGGACCAAGGAGCATGTGAGTTAATCCCTTTCTGGTAGTGGGAGGTGCCAGACGTAAAACCAAATGTAAAATTTAAGAGCTACTGACGGTCATATTCCCTGCCATGTGCAGAAACTGATATATAGTCATTTATATCATAGAGATGAAGCCAGCACGGAGAAAAAAACAGAGATGAGAAATGCTAAGAGTCCTGGAGATGACAAGATTCTAGGAGATGACAAGGGTCCAGGAGATGACGAAAATACTGGAGATGATGACAGTTCTGGTTATGTTCAGAGATGGTCCCCAATCTCTCCGAGGTTCTGCTGCCCCTCTGCCCTCCCCAGAGTTTGGTTGTGTGACATACTCCCCTCCCTTCTAAAAGATTCACATAAGCTGGCTCAGGTTGGATTCCTGTCACTTGCCAGCAAAAGAATCCTGATGGTATGAATAGATAAATAAAAAACGGATTCGCCTCAGTTTTCTCCCTACTAATTCTTTTAACCAGCTGGTTTGGCATAACGAAGGCATGAGCTAATTTACATGAGGTTCCCGTTCAAAGAGAGAAGGAAGGTGTCCATTTCAAACAAAGTAAGTTTCAGGCAGTATGAGCCAACGCAAATCTGAAGCCTTGATCACTTGTCATGGGTGTAAAAAACCTGTCCTCTTCCCACAAATTAACTGTGGGTTTGGAATGTTTGTGGGAGAGACCAAGACCCAGAAACCCAGAGGCCAAGACCCAGAAAGGATTCCTTTCTCAGAGTTCTTTTTGCTTCTGGACCCCTCGATAACGCAAGAAGCATGAGAGAATTTTTTAATCTAAAAGTGAATTTTCCTAATGAATAAAAGAAAGCTTAATGGCAATTCAGCACTGCTTCAGCCAGAGCCTCAAGTCATGTTGGAATTTGTCCAAGTCTGGACACAAAGCATCCTTGCTGGCACCAACCTTTCAGACCAGCTCTCTCTGCTGGAGCAGGGGCACCGCTTGCTGGTGTACCCCACCACAGGGCTGCTCTTCCAGGCTGCGAGGGTGAGCCACAAAAGAGGCACGCATGTGCAAAGATTAACTGCCTTCTAATAATCCAACGGCGGGCCTCCCATCTATGCTGACTAGGGGTTGCAGAGGGAAGCCGGTGTACAGACCATAGCGCCCTGGCCATAGCTTTCCATTCTGGATGGCACTGCTTTAGGGGGCGCAGACATTCATGACCTGGTGGCCCCGGGACGGCTTACACCTTGGTGCTCTGACTGCCCCGAGCTCACAGCCTTCCCTTCCAGCTGCCCTGCTCCCCAGCAGACGCCTGATTCTGGGGTGCTCCCCTGTGTTTCCGGGTGCCTCTCTCTTTGGCTTGCTGCCTGGAAGCACTGTCCCTTTGGACAGAGCTCTCTCTGGTCTGACTGGTCCCCTGATGGGCTTGAGTCTCTTTGACAGGCTGCTGGGCGGGGGCCACACCATGCTGCTCTGGGGCACCCGAAGCAGCCTCTCCCTTCTGAGACCTTCCCCTTCTATGAACCTCTTTTTTTCCGCCTTGTTTGCTCCCTGGCAGCAGAAGCAGCCGGCGCTGACTCTGCACAGGTCTCCTTTGTGGGGGATGACCCCCTGGAGTTCGCTGATCACTGCTGAGGGTAGCTGTATTTTCTTGAGATAATCCTCCAGAATTCTCTCTTTTCAAAGATGGTCCTTTCTTGGACACGGCTACTTTCTGAACCAGGTCATTTGCGAGGAGGTTGGCATGGGCCTTTCTTCTGGAATAATGTCCTTTTCTCCTTTTCTCTTCCTGTATCTGGGCATCTTTAGGCAATGGTTCAGCGTGGGATGGTTCAGGAATGGCTGGTGTATGGACTTTTCCTCTCCAGTTCCCCTGAGGGCTCCGAGGAGGGCTGCGGTTAGGGTGGCTGGGGGCCTCTGGGGGAGTCGGCTTACTCTGGGATTCTGGCTGCAAGGACGCCTCGTGGCCTCCAGGTGGCGCCCTTCTCAGCTGTGAGGGCCCTTTAGCAGTCTCTGTGGATAGGGTTTTTTTTTTCCTAGCTCCTGTCTGCTGTACTGGCTCTTGGTTTGGGGGCAAGGCCTGTACATCTGGGATCTTTTTGCTGGAGGAGCGGCCTGCCTTGGGAGCTTGCCTCTCCTTTGCAGGCCTCAAATCATGAGCGGCCCCTGTGTTCTGAGGCAGCTGTTCTGAGAAGGGAGCGGGAATTCGAGGGAGCTTGATTACCTGAACCCCCCCTTCCTCGGGCGGATCGGGGGCGGCCTGTGGTGCCAGCTCCTGCACCGGGGGGCTGATAAGGGGGAGCTTCACCTCCCTGACTCTCTCTTCCTGGACTTGCTGGGGACTGTGGCCCGGATGGGGGCTCAGGTTGTGTGGCTGTTTGGAATGGGGGCTGCTGGTGGGAGGGAGTTTACTGGGGTCTCCTTCCTGAGCTAGCGGGGGCCTGGGAGAGGGAGTCATGGTTTGATCTGAGGCTGTTCCGGGAGCCTCCTGTCTGCTGGGTGAGGGCAGTTTGGGTGTGCGCCTCCGACTCTGGAGAGGAGCGAGGACGCGGGGCTGGGGCAGCCTGGTGGGAGCCAGTCGGCTTCTGGGAGGCAAAACCACCGGGTCTTCCCTGTCCTGGGTCTGTGTGGTATTGGCTGAGTCCTGGGGATGTGGCAATTCTGGGTAAGGAGCGTCAACCCGAACAACTTCTGCTTTAGGGATTCCCTCCTCCAGAGGTTGCTGAGAATCTCCCAGAGGTGGTCCAAGCTTCTTGGCCTCGTCGGGACCAGAAGGATCTCTTGGGGGATCATGATGGGAACTGCTGGGTGGGAGACTGGCTGACCCAGTTTCCTCATCCTGGGTTCTCTGGGGGCTAAGGGATGTGGGGTCAGATCCCTGTGGAAGTTCAGAGTGGAGAGGGCCAGTGGGGATTACCTTGGCCTCCCCTGATTCTTCATCCTGGTCCAGCTGAGGGCTGTGGGCTGATGGTGGCTCAGGGTGCTGAGAAGGCCCTTGGGAAGGAGTGATGGCAGACTGCCCCCCTTCACCTGCTTTCACCTCAGATGTCTGGGCCTCATTCTCAGGGAGATTTGTGGTTACTGTTTTTGAAGAAAGATCTGATTGTTGAGCGTCCCCTTCCTTCCAGTTTGGGGATAAGTCTTGTGCCTGCTGGGGAATACCAAGCGCTGATGAGCTGGGCTGCAGCGGAGGCACAGCGCTGACCTGGCTATTGGGAGAAAGCTCTTTCTGATGGGTTGCTCCCTCCTGAGTCAGCTCCTGGTTCTGGCAGGGAGCTAGGCTCTGATTTTCAGGGACCTTTGCAGCAATCTGCATTCCAGAGAGATGCTCTGTTATCTGGCCATCTGCTTGCAGTTTCGCCAAGCGCCTTGGGGATGGAACCAGGTGTGCTGGCACCCCAGAGGCGGTCTTCTTGCTAGAGGCAGCTCCTGCTTTAATATAAAAAGAAGTTTGCTAAAAACATCTTAACAAATATGACGACGTAACTTTAGAAATTAATAACCAAAAGGATCTTTTCTTTTTTTTGATGCACCTAGGATCTTGAAAAGAATAAAATTACACATATCGAAGAATTTAACCGTCCCTTCTCCATGGGGATACTAGTGCCTATAATTCACTTATTTAGTGGAATTAGAGCAATTTTTACTCAACTGAAAACAGAAACTTTTATGAATGAACATAGAGAGGCTTCTTCACAGAACCAAAATTTATATCTAGGTCTGAGAGTGGCCAGAAAATTTTCTAAGTGAATGAGATTTTAAATTTCACCACCTTAGGGGGTCAATGCTGCTTTTCATGGTAGAAACTAGAGGATGGACAGCTAAGCCAGACGAAGCCCCATTTGTTTCCTTGTTTAATGGCCTTTTTCCTTGTCCCATAAAGAAGCTGCGAGCTCTGTGAGGAGTCGTGCCAGTTTACCAGTACCTGGCAAGGTGCAGAAGCTCAGCAGGCACTCAGTAAATAGGTGACGGATGGAGGAAGGAAGGAAAGAGTAGATCTGATGGAATCACAAGGCACCATGGCTCAGGGAAGCTGCTCCTGGGGATCCACCATCCAAGCTGCTACCCCACCCCACCCCCAGGGCAACCGCTTCCCTCCAAGTACTACCCTGCCTTCAAAAACGGCTCTCAGGGGCTTCCCTGGAGGCACAGCGGTTAAGAATCCACCCAGCAGTGCAGGGGACACGGGTTCGAGCCCTGGTCCGGGAAGATCCCACATGCCGCGGAGCGACTAAGCCTGTGCGCCACAACTACTGAGCCTGCACTCTAGAGCCCGTGAGCCACAACTACTGAAGCCCGCGAGCCACAACTACTAGAGCCTGCGAGCCACAACCACTGAAGCCTGCGTGCCACAACTACTAGAGCCTGCGAGCCACAACTACTGAAGCCCATGCGCCTAGAACCCGTGCTCTGCAACAAGAGAAGGCACCGCAATGAGAAGCCCGCGCACCACAACAAAGAGTAGCCCCCGCTCACCGCAACTAGAGAAAGCCCGTGTGCAGCGACAGAGACCCAACACAGCCAAAAATAAATAAATAAATAAATAAATTTATAGAAAAAAAGAAATGGCTCTCAGAGGCCACTAGCCATGCCAGAGTTGCAGAGGGGGGTTGCTTCCTTCAGTCACCGCCACGGGAGCACGTTCTCAGAGTGATTCTGGTCTCCTGACACAATCGCCCCAGCAGGCACTTGTTTAGGGTAGAAGCCCTGGTATATTCTGGTGACCTGTACATCATTGTAACCCAGTCCTTAGGACACAGCTCTGAAATGCTAGTGGTCACTTCAGAGGCGGCACACCGGTCTGGAACAGCCTTGAAGAAACTAGTCTCAGCTTACTGTGGGGGAGACCTGATACTCAGAGAGTCCAAACCGCATCAGACCTCTGCGGTGAGCCCAGGGTGGTCTGTCCCCAGAAGCCAGCCAGGCTCCTGGCCACCAGCCCTTCTCTCCCCACAAAGCAGGAGGTGCTCGGACTACTCTGGGTTCTTCCTGAACCTCCTAGGCTGGGAGTGTACCCCGAGCACCCAGTCAAGCCAGATGTCTCCAGGGACGGGGAGGAGAGGGGGAGAAAGGAAAACCTTACCACTTGGTGGGGTTTCTGAGAGGCTGCCCTGTTCGTCATTCTTATCACCCTAGTTTACAACAGTTATAAGTTAAAACACAAACTTAGTCAAGAAACAAGGTTAAAATAAAATGTGAGAACAGTAAAAATATCTAGACTAGGCAAGTTCATAGAGACAGAAAGTAGATTAGAGGTCACCAGGGGCTGGCCGGGGGTGGGGCGGGGTGTGTGTTGGTTATTTTGCCCAATGGGTATTGAGTTTCTGTTTGGAGTGATAAAAAAATATTTTAAATAGGCAGTGAATGTAATTAACGCCTTTCAGGTGTACATCTAGAATGGCTAAAATGGAAAATTTTATGGTTGGTTTTTTTTTTTTTTTACCACAATAAGAACGTATTTTTTAAAAAAATAGAAAAATGTAAGAATAGTGAAATCCAATGCTGAAGGTTCTTTCCATCTAAGCCCTCCTGGTTTCCTATAATCAGACACGAGTTTTTCCCCCCACTTTTGCAATTTAACAATTCACATAATTTGCCAAATGATACCATGACCTTTATTAGGGACAAAGGCACCACTTTATGGACTAGTAAATTGTTCAATTTTCCCTTATTTGACTCATCATCACCATCATCATTTTTCTCTATCATTAGTCAGAATTCTAAATAATGATTTTCAAATAAAATTTTATTTTATGATCTCTGTAGCGAGAACTCAGGGTGGTGGTTGGATCAGCTTTTTAAAAGCTTTGCAGGAAGTACTATTCCAGAAATCAGTTGTAAAGAGACAAATGGAGTGTAAAAGGCATGCCATATACTGAGTTCTGAATATAGTGAGTTTTTCCTTATTTTATAGACATAATATTGTTTACTCAGGATTTTTTTAAATCTTCCTGCTTTAGAAATGAGTATTACCTGCATTGTTATATGGGGAAAAAAGACAATTCTGTACCTTAACTGATATACATTTTTAATTAACGGTAGATCTTGAGGGTTTATAATCACTCTGTACCCAAAGTTACTATTTTATACATGTATCAAATGAAAATTTAATTAGTCTCTCCTCTGGTGAAGGTTTGCACTTCTGGGTCCAGGCTGATGGGCCGCTGTACTCAAATCTGGATAAACATTGGGCTTTCTTTCTTCACTTTATTCCACTCTCATCATTAAGAGTAGAATTTAAAATTGCATTCTCAGTTACAAATTAGTAACATGAAATTACTAAAGATAAAGCTATGTATTATTACTTCAAACGTTTGGCAATCATTTTCAGTTTGCACTGACACAGGATTACTGCTTCTATGAAAACAATGCCATTGGCCATCAGATTTCTCTCTGTACTGAAGCTGAATATACAGATGGACGGTCTAATCTAATTAGGGAAAACCTCAACTCTGGAAGATCAGATTCTAAAATGTTCCATAATATTATATATAGTTGTTTGGGGTTTTGTTTCTTAGAAATGGGAGTTCAAGTGATTTCTCTAATCAAATGAATGATTATTGATGAAAGTTAGAATGCAAAACTAAGGCTTCCCATTTCCAGTCCAGTTTTTTAATTGCTCAGACAAAAAAACTGGCTTTCATAGAATCTTAAATATTTTTAATTTCAATTTCTTACCTTTGACAGCTCAGTTATACATAAAAATTATTCCAGTATACTAAAATTATGGATTTTTGCTTCTAGGGATCCATTTACATTTATGTAAGTTATGTAAGTCTTTATGTAGATATAGCTAAACCACAGAACCTAAAATCAGAGCGACCCAGCTCAGAGGGGAGGCCAAGAGTTGAGAGCCAGCCAGGCCCGTGGCAGTGACCCTCTGGGGCTCTGGGCCCCCCTCAGGGAGTCACGAGATTCATTTTGAGGTGATTATGGTTGGGCCCTGCTCTCCTGCAGTGAACCTGTTAACATCTGGCCCGTACCTCACAGCCCTGAGACTCAGAGGGGCCGCTGGCTCTACTCCTGGGCCACTAGAGAGACACTTATAAGCTTATTAATAAGGACTATGTTAATTACAATTTTTAAATACTTGAATAATATCTGGCCTCCACAAAAATCACCTTATGTGCAAATTTATCCTTAAACTATCAACTGAAAAAAAGTGACTTCCTCCACAGATGAACTGTATAAATAAAATAAAGTGTTTGGCTTCTTAAGAAAACACATTAGTTTACAAATAGTAAACCTGTCAGAAAAACTGGCGTCTACTGAGGCCAATGATTTGATATATTAAGTACAAACCTGCCCATCTACTTTTAAAAGCTGGGATTCAATTAGTCAGTAACTGGATGGACCAGTTTCAGGTATTAAATGCATCTGAGAGCGAGAACACTCTTACTTACAAATTCCATAATTCGTTAAATCAGACAGGTCTAACCTAATTAGTCCGAATAAATGGAGTTTCATAAAACCCTTCAAAAGAGGAGTCTCTTTTCCTTTGCACACATTATCTGGTCTATTAATCTGCCACATGGCAGCTACAGCCAGTACTCAGTGTTCCTGATGGTGGCACAGTAAGACCAGCTGGGGGCCGCACACCGCCGCCGTGGAGGTTGAGTCTTGCTCAAGAACCACAGTTCAGAGGCGCCCTCAGTGCTGCTGATGGAAAACCACGCTTGTCTCAGTTGCTCGGAACTGCTCAGGCTCAGGGGACCGACTCAGGTTTCTCCAGACCCCCGAGGGGCTGATTTAAAAGCCACCGCACCAACTTATTAATTTACAATGGGAGATGGGCCTGGCACAGGGATGGGGCAGGCTGCTCTCACCTAGGGGACAGCCCCATGGGAACAGGTCCATGCAGGGGACCATATTAAACATCAGAGGTTGTTGGGCTAGCAAAGACTTAAAGCAAAGGGAGCCAGATTTCCTCAAGAGAAACTTCCATGGAGCTTCCACGGAAGCCTCATTAGATACACTGCGCAACTGGACAGGATCAGCTTTCTAAAGAACAGACCTGACGTGGAGGAGGAGGCCGTGCGGGACGAACACCGCCCAACGCGCACTGGACTGGACGCCCCCCTCCGCGACACAGCGCAGCCCTCCCTCCGCCAGAGGGGCCCACTTTCACAGCGCGCACTTTCTTCTGGTACTTTCCGGTTACTCGTCTCCTAGGAGACGCACCTGGAAGGAAAACCTCGGTCATTATCTGTTGGTTGTTACCATTTTCACACCGACCTCATTCCAGAATTCCATGGGCACCTGAACTGGAGAAAGTGTGTAGAGTTGCAAAGCAGCACCATTAGTCTGAATTCCGGCAAAACCGTGACCGGGCCTGCTTCTGCCTGGCCAGGATGCAACCTGGCCAGCAAGATCCTACGTGGGCAGAGGCACAAAGGCTAAACCACACGTACACACAAAGCAGTGGAGCATCTGCACAGCAGCAAGAGTCTTCCATTATATTCTACATTATGTGATACGTGAATGCAGTTCAGTCCACTGGGGGGACATGCTTTTTATTATTATTATAGTGGTGGTAAAATACATGTAACATAAAATTTGCCATCTTAACCATTTTTAAGTGTATGGTTCGATAGTGTTAAGCACACTCACATTGTTCTGCAACCAATTCCCAGAACTCTTTCCATCCTGCAAAATGGAAACTCTGCCAACATTAAACAATGCCCCTGTTCCTCTCTCCCCCAGCCCCTGGTAACCACCCTCCTTCCTTCTGTCTCTATGAATTTGTCTACTCTGGGTACCTCATATAATTAGAATCATGCAGTATATGTGTTTTTGGTTATTTCACTTAGCAGAACGTTCTCAAGGTTTATCCATGTTGTAGCGGGTGTCATAATTTCCTTCCTTTTTAAGGCTGAATACTATTCCCTTGTACATATAAACCATATTTTGTTTATCCATTCATCTGTCAATGACTGCTTGGGTTACTTCCACCTTTTGGCTATGTATTGTGAATAATGCTGCTGTGAACGTGGGTGTACAAAAGCTGTGCAACACCTTGCTTTCAGTTCTTTCCGGTATATACCCAGCAGTGGAATCACTGGATCATACAGTAATTCTATTTTTAATTTTTTTGAGGAACCACCATACTGTTTTCCATAGCAGCGACACCATTTTACATTTCTAATTTCTCCACATCCTTGCCAGCACATTTTCTATTTTTTGTTTTGTTTTGCTTTTTCATAGTAGCCATCCTAAGGGGTGTGAGGTGGATTTGGGGGGAAACTGTTAAATACATCTCAAAATACTCATGTACTAAAATTCTAATTTAGGCTTTAGAATTCCTAGATTCCAAGGAGATGCACTCATATATCCCATGTCATCTGCTGTGCATGATTCATGAGGCAGGTGGGGAGCATTAATTCCACCTAACAAGACTGGAAGCTCAGAACAGCTAAGCAGCCTGTCCCAGGGGGCAGCAGGGCCAGGACCAGGCTCACATCCCCTGACCAGTGCTCTTCCATTATACTCTGTAGTGCAGCATTTTGAGGACTATGGAAATGCAAAGAAAGGGGGAGAGAATCTCTTGGATTGGGACAATGCTGTCAAGCAGAACACCACCTCAGCCCCCTTAGGAGCCAAACTTCCAGAAGGTGGAGTTCTGAACTGTGGGGCTGACCCATACCTACTATGAGTAGGTACTCCAAGGTACTGCCCAGCGTGTCCTTAAAGGACAGTCTTGTGAGGTCCATTATGGTCCCCTTGACAAGCAGAGGGACTGGTCCAGAGGGCTGATTCATGCAGCTCATTTGTGGGGACCAGAGGAAGTACACGGATTAAAGAGTCAGAACCAGCTTTAGCCTGGTTGATGAGTCCCCAAATAACAACCCACAGATTTGTTTTCCTTTCCATGCCAAACAAAAGGGATAGAGCAGTACCTGTGGTTGGAGCCAAACTCTTGGCAGGTGCCTCAGACAATCCAAGGTATTCTCTAATGAGCTGACTTAGATTTTGGTAGGCAACATCCAGATCATCTACAGTAAAGAAGAGAATGTATGTTAAAGCAACAGAATTATATCAAAATAGAGCCAATCTGTGGTGATGATTTTTTAACTAGATCTAATTTTATGAATACTGCGGTAGGCAGAATTCTAAGACCCAATGACACTTCACCCTTGTATAATCACCCCCCCCCCCACTTGAGTGTGGGCAGAATCTGTGAAAATGATGAGCTACGACTCCTGTGATTATGTTAGGTTATATGGCAAAGGGATTTTCACGAATGTAATTAAGGTTACTTATCAACTGAGTTTGGGCTAATCAAAAAGGAGATTATCTAGGTAGGCCTACTCTAATCACATGATCCCCATAAAAGGAGGTTTTCTGGTTGCAGAAGAGGAAGGCAGAGACTCGAAGCATGAGTAGCATTTGATGGGCTATTGCTGGCCTCAAGATGGAGGGGGCCATGTGGGTAGGACCTGAGAGCAGCCTCTAAAAACTGAGGGTCACCCTTGGCAAATAGCCAGCTGGCAATCAGGAACCTCAGTCCTACAACCACAAGAAACTGCCTTCAGTCAACAATAAGAAGGTACTTTAGAGCAGATTTTTCCCCAGTAACCTTACACTTCAAAAACAAAACTTTGCTGAAAGTTACTGACCTGCATTGACTACTGCATCAAAATATCCTGGAAATTTCTGATTAATTTTAATATAAAGGTCTACTCTGGAGACAGCAAATTCAATCTCTATACGACTGAATAATCCTTTTCTCCTCAAGTAGCCCCCATATTTTTTCTTGTCCATGGGTACCACCAGGATGTATCGAGGCTCAAAATAGGAATGTTTTAAACTTCTTACGCCCTATGCATTTAAAGAAAAGATAATCAGTTAGAAACAGAGACACAATTTAGAAATCATTTAGGAGATATGTGACAACATGGGTATAATAAGTGGTGTTGTACTGAGGAATTTATTTTACCTGTATAATCAGCTATTATTTTCCTACAAATATCCCAGGGTTAGATTACGTCTCTCTGCTCATCAAATATCACGTTATCACTGGAAAAATAAGAATTTGTCCTACCTGGTTATCCTCTAACTAATCATTCTAATGCATATGACTCTTAAAAGAGAAAACTGCTAGAGACAAATAGGTATGCTCACTGCATCTTTATTACTGAAAAGTAATTTCAATTCTACATTTCAAAAGGCATCCTTGCAGCCCCAGGAGATAGAGATCTTACCATAGAGAAAGGCTCCTCTGTTACCCTTTTGTCATCAACTTGGGCCCTTCCTGTTCCTAAACCAGCAACCTGGTTGGCTGGTTCCTATCCTATCTCACAGCCTGTACCCAGAGCATGGGAAAGCCAAGCTCATGACACCCCGCTAACCAGGAGCCCACACGACCTGGGAAGCAGTGGCAGGTAGTGCTCGAGGACCTGGAGGGCTGGGTCAGGACTGCAGCTCTCCAGCTTCTGTGACTCTGTGCAAATCCCTCAAGCTCCCTGAGTAATCAGGGTTCTCACCCGTGAAATGGAGGAGCTACTCCAAATGGACTCTGAAGATTCTTCCATCTCAATCCTACCATCAATAATTTAACTCAATGTTCAAAATCTCTGTTTTTAAAAATTCAGGGGGAAGAAATACAGGCTTTTTTCAAAAACAATGTCTACAAGAGTCAATGACAAGGACAGTTGGGAAAAATGGTTTAGCTGGGAAGCATCAGGAATAAAGCCTGGTTTATAGACTCAACCTCTTGGAAATGAATAGGAGAAAGCTCTCAGGAAGGAAAAAAAGTAAAACGGGAGCCAGAACTCAGAACCAATAAACTGGAATAAGTTAGACACAGGAGCTGGTGAGCTTCTGCACTCAAAGTTGCATTAATTTTTGTTTCTGCCTTGTCCAAGGAAGACATTTTAGGGAAAAGGTCTTTTTTTTTTTGGCTAATTAGCATAGAAACAAAGTAAACCTTCTTAAGGATGTACAACCAATCAACTGCAGAATGATAAGAACTGCAGGATTTTGAAGTTAGGAAAATTAACCAACTGGAAGAAACGTGACCAGTTTCACTGAAGCGAGGCAACACTTAGACCAATACAAAGGGCCAAAAAGGAATCACAGTCTCCTGCTCTTTGAAGTCAGAGAGGAAAAATGTTTTAAGGGAGATTCAAATCGATAGTAAAGGAATACCAAAAAACCAATCAACTGTCTCTGAAGATCTCAAATAGTTAATACAGCTACATATTTTTAAAACAAATGAGTAGGAAATTCCTGGTTTTACTCTGGAGTTGATTTTAGAGAGACTTCTGTATATTCTAATTACAGAAGGTCACTGGGGGAAGACGGGATACTGGGGAAGAGAGAAAGATCTCCTGAAATCTGCAAGTCTAAATTGCTCAAAGAATGAAAAGATAGTAACCAGTAAGCAGCTGGAATCAAATGGCAGCATGGCCCATGCGCCTTCCCTGGAGAAGGAAGGGACAAGGTCAGTGGCAGGGCCCTGCCACTGTCCTGTGTGGACAGGGAACCAGTTCCACACCCAGTAGGAAACATTTTATCTGATATCACTTATACAGAGACCAGTGCTCTAAAAAGAAAAACGGATAATTTAGCGAGGAAATAACTTAGAAAATAAATCTTGAGTGGCAGTTTTACTCCATAGCATTTGGGTGATGTCTAGTATTGTAATCTAACTCCCGTCACTTGAATTATTTATATCTTGCCTCCCCTAAGCTAATAACAAACTTAAAATCTCACACATTTGTACGCATTCCTCTTGGGCCTAGCAGTGTGCGGCCTACACATTGTAGACCCACACACTGTAGTCCCCTCCCCAATCCCAAATATATATACACATTTACGCATTAAAAAGAAATCGATTGAATGGAAAGTACTTACTTCTATTTCCATATGAACACAGCTTGCTAAACCATCTCTTGCGATACCGTCTATGGTGTCCCTACTTAATCCATACTTGTGATTACCATAATTAAAGGTTAGAATGAATTTCCCCTGCAATGTAAGAAGTACAAAGATTTTGCTATAACAGCTGCCATCATGGAATTTAATATAAATAAAATGATTTGATGTCTTACTTTTATATGATTCCATAAAACGTACAAATATTAGCAATTGTATAAGGATGACAATGGGTTTATGAAACTTAATACCAAACTGTGATAGAGAAATTCATTCAGAATTCCCAGCTGGCCAAAAAATATTAGGCTTTTGGAAATAACCAGCTGACCAAATGTTAGAGCAGAGTGAAGGCAATGAAGCTTATGATAAACAGATCATTTTGCTTACTTACCCACTTCCTGCCAAACCTGCACTATAAACCTTCATTACTGAGAAAGCAAAACTAATAGTTCACCCTTTGCCTCAACAATTTCGGCTATGCCAGTACACCAGGTCTCCCCCAAAAGCTTCCATTCTCAAGTGCCTTGCATTCCCAGATAAGCCTGAAGGCCATGAATTACAGCGACATCCATAGACCTTTGCATCCTGGGATAAGCGATGAAAAACAGACCCATCCTGCTTTTCCTTATAAACATAGCTATTTATTGAAACTGCCCCAAATGTATTAGTCAGCATCAGTACTGTGTGCCCTCTGGTCATCTGAGGTACAAATCCTGCCTTCTCTCTATATTCTGAAAGCCCAGTTCTTCCTGAAACTGTAGTCTCGTGCAAAAAAAAAAACAAGTAGAAACACATCTTTCAAAATTGTTTGAACTGGATTTCCCTGGTGGCTCAGTGGTTAAGAATCCGCCTGCCAGTTCAGGGGACACGGGTTCGAGCCCTGGTCTGGGAAGATCCCACATGCTGCGGAGCAACTAAGCCCGTGCGCCACAACTACTGAGCCTGCGCTCTAGAGCCCGTGAGCCACAACTACTGAAGCCCGCGCACCTAGAGCCCGTGCTCGGCAACGAGAAGCCACCGCAATGAGAAGCCCACGCACCACAACAAAGAGTAGACCCCAAGCGCCGCAACTAGAGAAAGCCCACGCGCAGCAACAAAGACCCAACGCAGCCAAAAATAAATAAATGTATTAAAAAAAAATTGTCTGACTTTTCCTTTCATGATATTATATTTATTAAACAACAAGATTTAATATAAACTGGGACGCTGATGACAACAGAAGGAATAAAAATGTGGACATCCTTGGCCACCGTGACTCCTCTGAGAACACGATTTTGAAATAAATAATGAAGTGAAAACTCCCAAGGCCGAATCCCATCAGTTGAAGCCCAGCAAAAGGCAGAGCCGTCATTAAAAACAGTAGCAGTTAGGGGTCTCTGATGCTGCCCTGTGCCTCCTGGCCCAGACGTTCTGGAGGTTTGTGGGGAGGGGGGGCGGCTGCCTGGTGGGGGGTGTTAGAAGGCCAGGAGACATACGGTGCCCCCCAGGAGGGTGGGTCTCTGGGGGGTGTGTCTGTTGCGGGTGATGAGGAAAACCCCCATCCTCCATAATCAGAAGACATTTATGTCATATATGCTATAAGTTAAAGACCCGGCAATAAATATCCTTAATACTTTACTCCCTCAATGTCATACTGTGTTCTTTGGGACAAATACTGTGACTCCTTTCCTTTTACTATCTATATTATATCTACATAGATAGATGCCTGAATCTCCCGTCAGGTACAACATACTTTATCTTGTTTACTGTGACTCACTCTGTTTTCATAATGTATATTTGAATCACTTTTCAGATATATACTATGAGTTTGTTTACTTGTGCGTACAAGGGCCTCCCTCTGTGGATCCCAAAAACATTTTCTGGAAGGATGTAGGGTTGGGAGAAATCTTGCACTGTACTTGTGTATATAAAACAGGCCTTGTTCAACTGATTTGTTAAGAATTGAGATGAGTGGTCCCCCAGCTTCTGGAGGGTGATACTCCTTTCACTGCTTCCTGCCTGTGGATTTCTTAATGAAGAGCAATAATCGTATCTCAGAGACCTCCAGATCTGTGATCTTATTTCCACAAGAGTAGAAGAGTCTCTGCAGGTAAGTCGCTGTGTATATGGCCTTAAGAAGGGTTCATGTGTCTGTGGGCACATGGGGGGATGATCTTTGTTTCGGGGGGGGTGGTATGGAGCGTATATGGAAGCGTGTGCTAGTCTATGTGTACCTGTCAGAGTGGGAAGGTGTGTCTGTCCACAGCAGGCGTGCAGGGGTGGGGTGTGCCCGGGCTGTCTGTCAAGGGCTACTGCGATTGGGAGGGGGCAGGCTGGCTAGGGGAGTGTGCGTGGAGAGGGGTTCTGTGGACAGAGGCTGAGTGTGTGGGCGTGGTTGGCTCAGCTGACAACGTGTCACGAGTGTCTAATCTCTAGGTTTGTCTCTCTTCACGAAGCAGCCTCAAGCTCACTTGAAAGAAAAGAAGATCTGAAGCAAAATTCAAGTTGAATATGATGATGCCCTTAGAGTGAAGTAATATATGTGAGCAGAACAGGAAAAATGAGTACTTCTCAAACACACAAGCACTCCCATAGAGGGAGTAAAGCTAGAAGACTTAGTACAAAAGTACAGCGATTTCTCAGACTAGGAACTGAACCAGACTTACTTGATTACAGATATGATAAGGTATGAAACATCAGAGGAGCACATGGGGCACTGAGAACAGTGGAACTATATCAAGAAAAAATGCCCCAGACTCTAACAAGAGAAATTAACATCAATTTTGGGAACTAGTTGTCTTTCAACCCAAAGAGTCCTAACAGAATGCTTCTTACTAATATCAAGATAACTCCTCAGGTTTCTCTTAACAGCTTTTAGAAATATAAAGTCTCAGAGTACCCTTGGTACATAAAACTGAACTTCTAAAACATAGCCCTAGGAGAGAAACTCATAAAGGATTTCCAAGATGTTCTTTTGACAAGATTAAAGGGAAAATGGCCTAGGGATTATAGGGTTTTTTCACTTGGATTTCTCTGTGAATGCAAGAGAAAATACGCACCATGTGTAAAGCTGGTCATTCAAAATTAAACTTGTGGCAACTGCAGAGCCTATGCTTAAATGCTCCACAATTATGAGCATTGAGGTATAAGCCAGGTCCATTATTTGGGGATGGGGCAGAAAAAGGATGGAGGATGGAGAAGGGGAGAGAGGGGAGGAGGGATGTAGCTGTAAGAGTATCACTGGTTGGATGGTAATCTTTCAAAAGCAGAAGCACAGACTAGTCCTTAATCCCGTCCTTCAGGAAGCTTCAGGGAAAAAAAAAGAGTGGTGTAGGATTCATCTGGTGATAGAAAAAATGATAATATAAACAAAAATAAGGCCCATGGTGAAGAAAAAATAAAAGGCTTACAGATTCATTGGTAGTGATGAAGATATAAGATGTTCTTTCTGTTTAACTGAAGTCATGGGTGAATAAGGTTGCCCAGAGCTCCAATGACATGGACTAGGGCAGGGTAGCTATCCTCACCTAGGAAAGACACAGACCTCAAAGAAATGAGGAAACTTCTCTTGTCTACTGTTGAGAGCTTCCAGATGCATTAATGACCTCCAGGACTTTGGACTTCTCACACAGGGATGTTATGGTGGAAGGTCAAGTCTGTGTATGTGTCCAGGGAAGACCAACTGGCTGGGACACACCAGTGTGAAATGGTGTTTAGGGTCACAACAATTAGAAAGCACCAGTGATAACGAACAGAGGGAGTGGTCTCTGGACAGAACACGCCAACCCCCGGTAAGTGCTCAATTCACAAGCTGGCTGAATCACATAACGTCTTTGGGAATTGTTTATCTTGAGTAAAATCTGATCAGTAGAGCAGCACCTGATAAACACAGATCTCAAGATCTTTTCGCGGTGCTCTTTCTTCCATTTTCTTAAAACGTCTATTTATTCAGTGTCATTGGAAATTTACAATATTTTCTCCAAGATCATAAAATAAAGCAGCATGTGAACAATGATGTATCAAATGGTTTAAGAAGAAAAACAACTCAATAAGAACACATCTCTCAGGAAAAACACAAATATAATTCTCTTTCTTATCACTGTTTCCTAATATTTCTACCAGAGAACATATATTTCTTGTGCATTAAATATAAAGAGCAGTCTTACCATGTTTAGCATTTCATCAAAAACTTCTTGACAGATAAAATGATAATCAACCCGATCCCCTTCTCCAAAGTAAGGCAGTCTTGTGGTGTGACAGGCCCTGAAAACAGAATGTAGATAACCTCGTCTCTTTCTATTAATTTGAAATTCAAAACGGAAAAGGTTTTGGTGTAAAGTATGTCTTTAAAAATTAAAATTGATCCACAAAACATAGAGTAACACTATTCTGAAAACCCTGAGCTCTGGCAGTGCTAGACTACATTCACTTGCTATATACTTCATAGGGATTATAAAAACTTTTGGATTACCGACACCAAATTTTCACTCATTGTTCTTTATCACCTTCTGAATCACCACCTCTGACATCACATGATAATACTTTAAGAAGTATAACAGTATTTATTACCCATATACTTTCCACCCAAGTGCTTTCATGCTCTCTCTGATCTATGGGCTTTTTCTGTAACGCTTCCCTCCCCGTTCCTCCGCCAGGTTAGCCCACTCGTCTTCAGGACTCAGTTTAAGGCTCACCCCCAAAAGGTCTTTCCTGACCCCCTGTGGCTGGGTTCTGCGCCTCTTCTTTATCCACCCGGAGCCTCAGTGCCTGCCGCCAACTCCTCCCTGCCCCGTATTCAGGACCCCATCTCCTCCGCTGCCTGAGGGCAGAGACCAGCTCGTTCCTCATTCCTGCCACACTTATCAGTACTGTGTACGAACCCCCCACGGGAAGCCATGATTCCAACGCTGAATAGCAGTCTCAGCTCAACGAGAGAGGCCTTTTCTGCCCGCTACCTGAAATAGCATCCCCACCCCAGCCCACCACGCCCCCAATTACTCTCCATCACCCAAATTGCCTTCTCTTATCTGTTTTTTCCTATCTTCTCCAGCAGGACATACAAATCATGAGGAGAGGACTTCATCTTGTTCATCTTATCTGCCACTGCATTCCCAATGCCTGGCCCACAGTAGGCATTTACTAAATATTTGTGACATGAATGAATTAATCGAACATGTGAAGTGGATGGCAGCTGTGATGAGCTCCATTTTAAGACGACTATGAAAATGACTTGCCCGAGGCCACAGAGCAGGCCAGTATCGGTCCCAGAACTAGACTGTGGCGCTCCCATCTAGCCCAGGACTCTTTTTTTTTTTTTTTTTTTTAAAACATCTTTATTGAAGTATAATTGCCTTACAATGGTGTGTTAGCTTCTGCTTTATAACAAAGTGAATCAGTTATACATATACAATATGTTCCCATATCTCTAACCTCTTGCATCTCCCTCCCTCCCACCCTCCCCATCCCACCCCTCTAGGTGGTCACAAAGCACCGAGCTGATCTCCCTGTGCTATGCGGCTGCTTCCCACTAGCTATCTATTTTACATTTGGTAGTGTATATATGTCCATGACACTCTCTCTCACCCTGTCACATCTCACCCCACCCCCCTCCCCATATCCTCAAGTCCATTCTCTAGTAGGTCTGTGTCTTTATTCCCATCTTGCCACTAGGTTCTTCATGGCTTTTTTTTTTTTTTTCCTTAGATTCCATATATATGTGTTAGCATACTGTATTTGTTTTTCTCTTTCTGACTTACTTCACTCTGTATGACAGACTCTAACTCCATCCACCTCATTACAAATACCTCCATTTCATTTCTTTTTATGGCTGAGTAATATTCCATTGCATATATGTGCCACATCTTCTTTATCCATTCATCTGTCGATGGACATTTAGGTTGCTTCCATGTCCTGGCTATTGTAAATAGAGCTGCAATGAACATTTTGGTACATGACTCTTTTTGAACTATGGTTTTCTCAGGGTATATGCCCAGTAGTGGGATTGCTGGATCGTATGGTAGTTCTATTTGTAGTTTTTTAAGGAACCTCCATACTGTTCTCCATAGTGGCTGTATCAATTTACATTCCCACCAACAGTGCAAGAGAGTTCCCTTTCCTCCACACCCTCTCCAGCATTTATTGTTTCTAGATTTTTTGATGATGGCCATTCTGACCGGTGTGAGATGATATCTCATTGTAGTTTTGATTTGCATTTCTCTAATGATTAATGATGTTGAGCATTCTTTCATGTGTCTGTAGGTCATCTGTATATCTTCTTTGGAGAAATGTCTATTTAGGTCTTCTGCCCATTTTTGGATTGGGTTGTTCGTTTTTTTGTTATTGAGCTGCATGAGCTGCTTGTAAATCTTGGAGATTAATCCTTTGTCAGTTGCTTCATTTGCAAATGTTTTCTCCCATTCTGATGGTTGTCTTTTGGTCTTGTTTATGGTTTCCTTTGCTGTGCAAAAGCTTTTAAGTTTCATTAGGTCCCATTTGTTTATTTGTGTTCTTATTTCCATTTCTCTGGGAGCTGGGTCAAAAAGGATCTTGCTGTGATGTATGTCATAGAGTGTTCTGCCTATGTTTTCCTCTAAGAGTTTGATAGTGTCTGGTCTTACACTTAGGTCTTTAATCCATTTGGAGTTTATTTTTGTGCATGGTGTCAGGGAGTGTTCTAATTTCATACTTTTACATGTATCTGTCCAATTTTCCCAGCACCACTTATTGAAGAGGCTGTCTTTTCTCCACTGTATATGCTTGCCTCCTTTATCAAAGATAAGGTGACCATATGTGCGTGGGTTTATCTCTGGGCTTTCTATCCTGTTCCATTGATCTATATTTCTGTTTTTGTGCCAGTACCAAACTGTCTTGATTGCTGTAGCTTTGTAATATAGTCTGAAGTCAGGGAGCCTGATTCCCCCAGCTCCATTTTTCATTCTCAAGATTGCTTTGGTTATTCGGGGTCTTTTGTGTTTCCATACAAATTGTGAAATTTTTTGTTCTAGTTCTGTGAAAAATGCCAGTGGTAGTTTGACAGGGATTGCATTGAATCTGTAGATTGCTTTGGGTAGTAGAGTCATTTTCACAATGTTGATTCTTCCAATCCAGGAACATGGTATATCTTTCCATCTATTTGTATCATCTTTAATTTCTTTCATCAGTGTCTTATAATTTTCTGCATACAGGTCTTTTGTCTCCTTAGGTAGGTTTATTCCTAGATATTTTATTCTTTTTGTTGCAATGGTAAACGGGAGTGTTTTCTTAATTTCACTTTCAGATTTTTCGTCATTAGTGTATAGAAATGCAAGAGATTTCTGTGCATTAATTTTGTATCCTGCTACTTTACCAAATTCATTGATTAGCTCTAGGAGTTTTCTGATAGCATCTTTAGGATTCTCTATGTATAGTATCATGTCATCTGCAAACAGTGACAGCTTTACTTCTTCTTTTCCGATTTGGATTCCTTTTATTTCTTTGTCTTCTCTGATTGCTGTGGCTAACACTTCCAAAACTATGTTGAATAATAGTGGTGAGAGTGGGCAACCTTGTCTTGTTCCTGATCTTAGTGGAAATGGTTTCAGTTTTTCACCATTGAGGACAATGTTGGCTGTGGGTTTGTCATATATGGCCTTTATTATGTTGAGGAAAGTTCCCTCTATGCCTACTTTCTGCAGGGCTTTTATCATAAATGGGTGTTGAATTTTGTCGAAAGCTTTCTCTGCATCTATTGAGATGATCATATGGTTTTTCTCCTTCAATTTGTTAATATGGTGTATCACATTGATTGATTTGCGTATATTGAAGAATCCTTGCATTCCTGGGATAAACCCCACTTGATCATGGTGTATGATCCTTTTAATGTGCTGTTGGATTCTGTTTGCGAGTATTTTGTTGAGGATTTTTGCATCTATGTTCATCAGTGATATTGGCCTGTAGTTTTCTTTCTTTGTGACATCTTTGTCTGGTTTTGGTATCAGGGTGATGGTGGCCTCGTAGAATGAGTTTGGGAGTGTTCCTCCCTCTGCAATATTTTGGAAGAGTTTGAGAAGGATAGGTGTTAGCTCTTCTCTAAATGTTTGATAGAATTCACCTGTGAAGCCATCTGGTCCTGTAGCCCAGGACTCTTGATTTCAGACCATGCTGACTTCCCAATGTTAAGTTCTGGGAATGCAAACTGATTTTTAGATTATCCTATGGTTTTAAAACAGGAGATGCAAGTAGCTAGACACTTGACATGCTATTTCCTCACAAAAAGACATGAGGTAGGTGCTACTGTTTTTATTTTACAGATGATGAAACTGAGGCACAGCAGTAAAGTAACGTGACTAAGTAACAACCACAGGATGACACCAGAGTCAAGTCCTTTTAGTATCACACTAAGAGGGTAAACTCACAACCTCAAATCTTCTCCACGTCAAAGTCAAAGACAGACAAACTTTTCTAATTCATACCGCTGTTCCCCTTCCTTATAATCAAGAATTAGCTATACTATAAATTTAAAGGTCTTAACATTACATTTAAATTGTATACACAGGAAAGAGCACATTTTAAGAGAAGGCTGTCAAAACACCATGACGTTTGTTGTGCTGTTTGCATGCACTGGGATTTCTTTATACCCCTTGGCAGGGACCTGAGACCTTCTGTCTACTGGTGTCCTTGACAGTCAGGAGAGATAATTCGCTGACTTGGCATCCTGTACCACACACAGCCTTGGCATAGCCTATACACACTGCACTGAATTTGCATTTTCCAACAAAGGAATTGAGTAGCAGGGATTTTTTCAGAATTTCTAAAAGGAAGACAAAGCAAAGAAGCAATCTGAAGCTCCTAGGCAGGTAAATAAAGAGACAGCTTCGCTGACATGGAGAAAGCTATAACAGAACCAGCATCCACTATGGAACTTTCTATTAAGAAGGACCTAAGATGACCTGCGGTTTTTTGAATCAGTCATCCAATTTTCACATATAGAAATGTTCGCTGTGTAGTATGCTGCCCAAATATGAATGTCTTAAAAAGGAAGTACTTCATAATGAAAGCAATGTTTCATTAAACTCAAAAACATGACGCCAGATTTTAGACGAAGAAATTTGCTTGGACCATCACCTTCAACATCTTTCCTCTCTCCTGTCGAAACATAATTTCAATTGTAATTTACATTTCCATGAGTTTATTATTTACTAGTTAAATCATGGTAAATTAATTAAATCATGGTTTGTAATGGGAGCCATACTCCCTGTTAGTTTCATTTAACAGACAAAAGAGCTGTGTTAGCGATTAACCCCAGAATACAACACTGGCACTAAAAGTCTAAGGGTGAGTCAGGCGTTCTTAAAGGCCAATTCACTGGCCAGCTGTCATTGAGGATCCTAACAAACCAAGTCCATGGAGAGGAGGAGATGATCAGGAGGGAAAGGAATCTGGAAGGCCAGGTCAAATAATGAAATATTACTAAATCCAGGAAAATGTAAGAGGAAGAAGAAACAATGTCTAAGAAGAGCTAGCAGGCAGCTGAGGAAGTAGAAATTTTTTCAGTGTGATTCAGAAGCATGCAGATTTAGAACCTCAACTCTGGACCAGATTGCTTCAAGAAATAATGAACTTGTTACTGCAGATATTTAGGCAGAGGCTTGGCTGTGAGCGCATCCAAATTCAAGCACATTTATAGCATGCCATATTGTTAGTAAGGGAACTCTTTCACTGGGTGTCCATAAAAGCCCAGGTATTCCTAGGGCATTTGGTAGGCAAATTAAATTGGTCCCAATGCCCAATGCAAATATATGTCAATAAACTGCTGGACACAATTTAAGAGATCACAAACAGAGAAGATTCCAGCACATACTGTGTCTGAGTATCAAATTCCAGGAAGCCACTACTCTGTCCACTTTCCAGTAACTGCATACCACTTTCTAATCCATGCCATTATCACCTGTCACTATATCTTAACCAGTCTCCTCATCTCCAGCCTTCCCTCCCCAAGCCCCTTCCCAAACTGCCCACAGGGGACACTTTCTAAAATGCAGCTGTGATCATGACACTCCCCTGCTTAGAGACCCCTTATGATCAGACCCCTGTCTATTTTTCTGGTCTTCTGCCATCTTCCTCCATGCTTCAAGCTTAGCCACACTACAGTGTACTTTCAGTTAAACAAATGTGCCAGGCTTCCCTGGTGGCGCAGTGGTTAAGAATCCGTCTGCCGATGCAGGGGACACGGGTTTGAGCCCTGGTCCGGGAAGATCCCACATGCCTCGGAGCAACTAAGCCCATGCGCCACAACTACTTAGCCTGTGTGCCACAACTACTGAAGCCGGCGTGCCTAGAGCCCATGCTCCGCAACAAGAGAAGCCACCACAATGAGAAGCCCGTGCACCGCAACGAAAGAGTAGCCCCTGCTTGCCGCAACTAGAGAAAACCTGTGCGCAGCAACAAAAACTCAACACAGCCAAAAAAATCAAATGTGCCTGTTGTTCTTTCTGCCTGGATCTCAGGCATCCGTCCCACCCTGTCTCAAATCTCACATCCCACTCATCTTTTATTTCTCCTGTCACAGAGGCTCTTTACTTCCCTCATCATAGCACCCATCAAACTGTCTTGTTAGCATTTACTTATCTAATCTCACAGTAGAGTGTAAGCTGCCAGGAGGGGAAGACCCATGTCTGCTTGTTTTACAGTTTCATCACTGGTACAATGCACATGGATGGTGCTCAAGAAACACTGACTGAAGGAATAAATAAACCATTCTACTAGTCTGTCACACCTGTATAAAGAGACATTAGATTAGATGGCACTTGGGGAGCTATAGCTCATACCATCTCATTTAGCTAAATAGCTGCAGACTTTTACTTTACCGTATTATAGTGCTAAAAATAAAATATAGTTAGTAGTCAACATCATGAAAAAGGTTACACAAATAGAGATTGCTATAAAATAGAGATCTAACGAAGAAGTATACAGTTTTGCTTTCATGACTATTCAGATCACTTTCAAGGCCTTAAATCTGGAAGATGAGCAGGCGTGCTGGTATTGTTTTCCGTTTCTCTCATTACCCAGCACTTTTCTAGGAAGCCACTGATTTGTATGGTACTATTAAGATTGGAAATAAATGGAGAGACTCTGAAGGCAGTAAATGCCTATCTCTAGGTCACTTATAACTAATACAAGTAAAGAAAGAACATCCAACCTATTTCTAAAACCAAGAACAAACAGCAAAATCAGATCCTTGGACAAGAGCACAATCTCTCAGCCATTCCAATATTTGTTATACCACCGAGCCATGTTTTTAATATTTATACATCGGGATATGCAACTTAGCATGTGAAAATTTCACTGAATGCCTTGGTCTTGGCTGAATGCAATGTAAAAAGGAAGACAAAATGCTGGGAGAAAATGAGATAAACAGGAGGGAAAGAAAAGATTCAAGCAAATGGCAGAGAAATGACACTGTATTCAGGTCTTTTTTTTTCCATTTAATTAAAAATCAATAAAATTTATGTTGGATAAAGAATAAAATAAAAGAAAATTTAAACAAGAGCAATCACCAGTCCCTCCCATCAGGAAACTTGCAGAAGCCTCTTAGATAGCCTCATCCACCAGAGGGCAGATAGCAGAAGCAAGAAGAACTACAATCCTGCAGCCTGTGGAACAAAAACCACATTCATAGAAAGATAGACAAGATGAAAAGGCAGAGGACTATGTACCAGATGAAGGAACAAGATAAAACCCCAGAAAAACAACTAAATGAAATGGAGATAGGCAACCTTCCAGAAAAAGAATTCAGAATAATGATAGTGAAGATGATCCAGGACCTCGGAAAAACAATGGAGGCAAAGATCGAGAAGATGCAAGAAATGTTGAACAAAGACCTAGAAGAATTAAAGAACAAACAAACAGAGAGGAACAATACAATAATTGAAACGAAAAATACACTAGAAGGAATCAATAGCAGAAAAAATGAGGCAGAAGAACAGATAAGTAACCTGGAAGACAGAATGGTGGAATTCACTGCCACAGAACAGAATAAAGAAAAAAGAATGAAAAGAAATGAAGACAGCCTAAGAGACCTCTGGGACAACACTAAATGCAACAACATTCACATTATAGGGGTCCCAGAATGAGAAGAGAGAGAGAAAGGAAGAGAGAAAATATTTGAAGAGGTTATAGTTGAAAACTTCCCTAACATGGGAAAGGAAATAGCCACCCAAGTCCAGGAAGCGCAGAGAGTCCCATACAGGATAAACCCAAGGAGAAACACGCTGAGACACATGGTAATCAAACTGGCAAAATTTAAAGACAAAGAAAAATTATTGAAAGCAGCAAGGGAAGAATGACAAATACCATACAAGGGAACTCCCATAAGGTTAACAGCTGATTTCTCAGCAGAAACTCTACAAGTCAGAAGGGAGTGGCATGATATACTTAAAGTGATGAAAGGGAAGAACCTACAACCAAGATTACGCTACCCAGCAAGGATCTAATTCAGATTCGACGGAGAAATCAAAAGCTTTACAGACAAGCAAAAGCTAAGAGAATTCAGCACCACCAAACCAGCTCTACAACAAATGCTAAAGGAACTTCTCTAAGTGGGAAACACAAGAGAAGAAAAGGACCTACAAAAACAAACCCAAAACAATTAAGAAAATGGTCATACGAACATACATATTGGTAATTACCTTAAACGTGAATGGATTAAATGCTCCAACCAAAAGACACAGGCTTACTGAACGGATACAGAAACAAGACCCATATATATGCTGTCTACAAGAGACCCACTTCAGACCTAGGGACACATACAGACTGAAAGTGAGGGGATGGAAAAAGATATTCCATGCAAATGGAAATCAAAAGAAAGCTGGAGTAGCAATAATCATATCAGATAAAATAGACTTTAAAATAAAGAATGTTACAAGAGACAAGGAAGGACACTACATAATGATCAAGGGATCAATCCAAGAAGAAGATATAACAATTATAAATATATATGCACCCAACACAGGAGCACCTCAATACATAAGGCAACTGCTAACAGCTATAAAAGAGGAAATCGACAGTGACACAGTAATAGTGGGGGACTTTAACACTTCATTTACACCAATGGACAGATCATCCAAACAGAAAATAAATAAGGAAACAGAAGCTTTAAATGACACAAGAGACCAGATAGATTTGATTGATATTTATAGGACATTCCATCCAAAAATAGCGATTACACTTTCTTCTCAAGTGTGCACGTAACATTTTCCAGGATAGATCACATCTTGGGTCACAAATCAAGCCTCAATAAATTTAAGAAAATTGAAATAATATCAAGCATCTTTTCCGACCACAATGCTATGAGATTAGACATCAATTACAGGGAAAAAAACGTAAAAAACACAAACACATGGAGGCTAAACAATATGTTACTAAATAACCAAGCGATCACTGAAGAAATCAAAGAGGAAATCAAAAAATACCTAGAGAAAAATGACAAAACACGATGATTCAAAACCTATGGGATGCAGCAAAAGCAGTTCTAAGAGGGGAATTTCTAACAATACAATCCTACTTAAAGAAACAAGAAAATTCGTAAATAAACAACTTAACCTTATACCTAAAGGAACTAGAGAAAGAAGAACAAACAAAACCCAAAGTTAGCAGAAGGAAAGAAATCATAAAGATCAGAGCAGAAATAAATGAAATAGAAACAAAGAAAACAATAGCAAAGATCAATAAAACTAAAAGCTGGTTCTTTCAGAAGATAAACAAAATTGATAAACCACTAGCCATACTCATCAAGAAAAAGAGGGAGAGGACTCAAATCAATAAAATTAGAAACGAAAAAGGAGAAGTTACAACAGACACCACAGAAATACAAAGCATCCTAAGAGACTACTACAAGCAACTCTATGCCAATAAAATGGACAACCTGGAAGAAATGGACAAATTCTTAGAAAGGTATAACCTCCCAAGACTGAACCAGGAAGAAATAGAAAATATGAACAGACCAATCACAAGTAATGAAATTGAAACTGTGATTAAAAATCTTCCAAGGAACAAAAGGCCAGGACCAGATGGCTTCACAGGTGAATTCTATCAAACATTTAGAGAAGAACTAACACCCATCCTTCTCAAACGCTTCCAAAAAATTGCAGAGGAAGGAACACTCCCAAACTCATTCTATGAGGCCACCATCATGCTGATACCAAAACCAGGCAAAGATACTACAAAAATAGAAAATTACAGACCAATATCACTGATGAATATAGATGCAAAAATCCTCAACAAAATACTAGCAAACAGAATCCAACAACACACTAAAAGGATCATACACCATGATCAAGTGGGATTTATCCCAGGGATGCAAGGATTCTTCAATATACGCAAATCAATCAATGTGATACACCATATTAACAAATTGAAAATAAAAACCATATGATCGTCTCAATAGATGCCGAAAAAGCTTTTGACAAAATTCAACACCCATTTATGATAAAAACTCTCCAGAAAGTGGGCATAGAGGGAACCTACCTCAACATAATAAAGGCCATATACGACAAACCCACAGCAAACATCATTCTCAATGGTGAAAAACTGAAACCATTTCCTCTAAGATCAGGAACAAGACAAGGATGTCCACTCTCACCACTATTATTCAACATAGTTTTGGAAGTCCTAGCAACGGCAATCAGAGAAGAAAAAGAAATAAAAGGAATACAAATTGGAAAAGAAGAAATAAAACTGTCACTGTTTGCAGATGACATGATGCTATACATAGAGAATCCTAAAGATGCCACCAGAAAACTACTAGAGCTAATCAATGAATTTGGTAAAGTTGCAGGATAAAAAATTAATGCACAGAAATCTCTTGCATTCCTATACACCAATGATGAAAAATCTGAAAGGGAAATTAAGGAAACACTCCCATTTACCATTGCAACAAAAAGAATAAAATACCTAGGAATAAAGCTACCTAGGAAGACAAAAGACCTGTATGCATAAAACTATAAGACACTGATGAAAGAAATTAAAGATGATACCAACAGATGGAGAGATATACCATATTCTTGGATTGGAAGATTCAATATTGTGAAAATGACTATACTACCCAAAGCAATCTACAGATTCAATGCAATCCCTATCAAATTACCAATGGCATTTTTTTTTAAAATTTTTATTTATTTATGGCTGCGTTGGGTCCTCGTTTCTGCGCGAGGGCTTTCTCTAGTTGTGGCAAGTGGGGGCCACTCTTCATCGCGGTGCACAGGCCTCTCACTATTGCGGCCTCTCTTGTTGTGGAGCACAGGTTCCAGATGCGCAGGCTCAGTAATTGTGGCTCATGGGCCCAGCCGCTCTGCGGCATGTGGGATCTTCCCAGACCAGGGCTCGAACCCGTGTCCTCTGCATTGGCAGGCGGACTCTCAACCACTGCGCCACCAGGGAAGCCCCCAATGGCATTTTTTACGGAACTAGAACAAAAAATCTTAAAATTTGTATGGAGACACAAATGACCCCAAATAGCCAAAGCAGTCTTGAGGGAAAAAAACGGAGCTGGAGGAATCAGACTCCCTGACTTCAGACTATACTACAAAGCTACAGTAATCAAGACAATATGGTACTGGCACAAAAACAGAAATATAGATCAATGGAACAAGATAGAAAGCCCAGAGATAAACCCACGTACCTATGGTCAACTAATCTATGACAAAGGAGGCAAGGATATACAATGGAGAAAAGACAGCCTCTTCTATAAGTGGTGCTGGGAAAACTGGACAGCTACATGTAAAAGAATGAAATTAGAATGCTCCCTAACACCATACACAAAAATAAACTCAAAATGGATTCAAGACCTAAATGTAAGACCGGACACTATAAAACTCTTAGAGGAAAACATAGGAAGAACACTCTTTGACATAAATCACAGCAAGATCTTTTTTGATCCACCTCCTAGAGTAATGGAAATAAAAACAAAAATAAACAAATGGGACCTAATGAAACTTCAAAGCTTTTGCACAGCCAAGGAAACCATAAACAAGAGGAAAAGACAACCTTCAAAATGGGAGAAAATATTTGCAAATGAATCAATGGACAAAGGATTAATCTCCAAAATATATAAACAGCTCATGCAGCTCAATATTAAAGAAACAAACAACCCAATCCAAAAATGGGCAGAAGACCTAAATAGACCTTTCTCCAAAGAAGACATATAGATGGCCAAGAAGCACATGAAAAGCTGCTCAACATCACTAATTATTAGAGAAATACAAATCAAAACTACAACGAGGTATCACCTCACACTGGTTAGCATGGGCATCATCAGAAAATCTACAAACAACAAATGCTGGAGAGGGTGTGGAGAAAAGGGAACCCTCTTGCACTGTTGGTGGGAATGTAAATTGATACAGCCACTATGGAGAACAGTATGGAGGTTCCTTAATGAACTAAAAATAGAATTACCATATGACCCAGCAATCCCACTACTGGGCATATTTCCAGAGAAAACCATAATTCAAAAAGACACATGCACCCCAATGTTCATTGCAGCACTATTTACAATAGCCAGGACATGGAAGTAACCTAAATGCCCATCGACAGACGAATAGATAAAGAAGATGTGGTACATATATACAATGGAATATTACTCAGCCATAAAAAGGAATGAAATTGGGTCATTTGTAGAGACGTGGATGGATCTAGAGACTGTCATACAGAGTGAAGTAAGTCAGAAAGAGAAAAACAAATATCGTATATTAACACATATATGTGGAACGTAGGAAAATGGTACAGATGAACCGGTTTGCAGGACAGAAATTGAGACACAGATGTAGAGAACAAACGTATGGACACTAAGGGGGGAAAGCGGCAGGGGGGTGGGGTGGTGGTGGTGTGATGAACTGGGAGATTGGGATTGACATGTATACACTGATGTGTATAAAATGGATGAATAATAAGAACCTGCTGTATAAAAAATTAAATAAAATTAAATTCAAAAAATAAATAAATAAAATAAACAAGAGCAATGACTTGCCCCTGAGTATGTGCTTTGATTTTATCATTTGTTTTAATTAGAATGTTGCTGCATACAATAGTAGTACTATCTGACTTTCTCAATGCATGAAATTACTAGCTCCCTAATACCTTTTCTTATCCAGTGATATGCTCTCTGATCCTTGCTTTGGTGAATGATGTGCTATTGAACAAGCCCTGATCTCTGCCCCCATGAGGGTGCCCGTGCATGGTTAGGCAAGGTTTCTGAGCCTGTGAGGGAGGTGGATGCATGAGTGTGGGGTATTTATGGGTGTCTTTCCTCTTGCCACTAATCCCATCCAGAGGAGAAAAACAGCAGTGGCAACAGTAACAGTATAGGAGCAGGAAGCTAATTTTAGGATTTTGTTTCATCATCTTGTGCCTCCACACAAACTGCATATGATGCTAACTAAGGTCTGAGCCCCCTACCAGATTACAAGTTTCATTTATGCAAGGGCCTCACCGACCTTGTTCCCACTGTATCTTCAGGGCCTATCACATGGGAAGAACTCAATAAATATTTATTGAAAGAATGGATGAACAAACAAATGAATCCCTTCATCTCTCCATGTATCCATCAGTGGAGGTTGGGAAAAACCACCTACGCTTCTTACCACAGTAATTTCCCACTAAATTTTGCATATAATACCATTAATTCATTCATCCATCCATTCACTCAATCACTTAGTCTTTCATTTAGCAAATATTTCTCATGCATTTATTAGGTTCCTGGCCTTCTGCTGAACAATGAGAACTCAGTGGTGAGCAAAGCTGACATTGGTCCCCACCCTCATTGGGCTTACAGTCGAGCAGGGGAAACAGGCATTAAATACATCATCCCAAGCATGACGGATAGACATTCTAATAGGGGAAAAGCAGGATTTAATGAAAATGAACATTGAGGGGGCCTATCCAGGTGAGAATGTTGAGGCCGACTGGATCAGAATCTTGATGATGAGTTAATAAACACCTCCAAGAACACATCTGGCCCAGAGTGCCTCAGAGTGCATATCACAAACAAATATGAAGGATCGGCTATGAACCATTTGCAACAGAATTGGTGTCAGAGACGTGAAAGGACTTCTAACCGGGGAAAGCTTTGGTTTATGTAAGTCACTTTTGTTCGCTGAAAGGTTCCAGGTTTACACATTAGCACGATAGTCAGGATACACCTTTTTGCCCTAATTTGATCATCCATTCACTGTGCTCCACTTATCTTTTGAAACAGGTTCAGTACCGCTGTATAAGCATAATGACACTCTGTACTTTTCAATTCTGATATTAAGTTTTAATTTATTTTGGTTGCTTCAGGGTGTTTAGAATATATTAATGAGTAAATTATTCTATAGTATTTGTATTCTAGAGTTGTTCGAATGAGGGATGTAATTTTAGATCTCTAGATAACTGGACCTGTTGAAAATAGTATTTACATTGTTTGAACATGTGTAGCTTAAGGGAAGGAACCTGTATGCAACGGCATTAGAAAATAATTTGCATTTCTTTTTCTTGCTGTCCTATATATCTTTGCAGTCACATTCTCAGCTCACTGACAAACATCACTAATCTAACAGTAATGTCTTTGCCATACATAAAAAAATAAAAGAGGAAACCAGTTTAAAAGGTCACAGCAATAACTAAATCTGAGACCCACACACCTTTAAAAAGTCTGTAAATCCAGCTGAAGATTTTCTAGGATGGTTCTAGTCTTTTGGATATATTCTGCTATTTTAACTGAGTCATTAGGGAACCACAGAGCAAAATATCTGCTCCAGAAAACTGAAAGTGTATTGAATGCTAACCTGAGGGAAAGGACAAGGAAATCTTTTGCTGCCATTTCTCTTTCCTTCCTTCTGAAATATGCCTCAAAAGAGAAAGACCTGCGTGGAAATAAAGCAGCTGACGTGCTGGCAGCGTGAGCTCCAACAGAGATTAGGAGAGGCTGTCACCGGTGCGCAGACCCACCCACCATCCATCACAACATTGTGATTCGTGCTGTCACACCACATGGCAACAGGAGTAGCCCGTGTTCCAACACCATGATGCTTTATTACAACCACGTGTATTTCCAAACCTTGGAGCGTGATTTCGGCTGTCACTGAATTAAGTAAAACATTTGGAGGATTAAAGTAAAAAAAACAAATACAGTGAATATCACAGTGTATATAACTGGCAAAGAAGCTCATAAGCCTTCTATGTACATTTGAATAGCCAACATTAGCAATATCCGACATTTTACAGCCTTACCAGCCAATAAAGAAACTTACCCATATCTGAAGTAAGTGCTGAACTGTCTGCAGAGGCGGTGAGCGAGTTCTCGTTTACCACATGCTTGAGGACCAGCTAATACCAACATGGGATAAGGGGCATCCAGACTAGGAAGGGTGCTGCAACAGGGCAGAGCAGACATGCATATTAATGCATCCAGTGTGTAAAGTGTCCATGTCACAATCACAATGAATCCAGTAATCCAGCATTTGCTATATGTAGACACTCTATGGAAGGATGGTCCTACTTTCCAGAAGCAAGTCGATTGCAAAATAGCAAAAAAATTTACCTTAACAACATTTTTTAAAGGAAAAATATGGTAAGAGATATTAATTCTTGGTTGATAAAGTATTCTCCCCAAGAACTTCAAAATGAAAGAAATAAGACTGCCCTCTGAGAGGTAAACTTTAACATCTGCATCTATTGAATTAGAACACAGATGTGAAACTAACACAACATTGTAAAGCAATTATAGTCCAATAAAAAAAAAAAGAATACTCATGTGCAAAGAAAACAGTAATCACTGAAGTTTACCTGAGCAATTACTATACGCCAGGCGCTATTCTAGGCGTCTTACATGCATTACCTCATTTAATTATCACAGGAAGCTAATGAAGATGATTCTATCATTATCCCCACTTAACAGATGAAGAAACCAAAGTACAGAGAGGTGAATTAACTTGCTCAAAGTAACAACTAATAAGTAAGAGCTGATATATGAATCTCGGCATGGCTTCTGGTCTAAAAGACCACAGGACTAATTTATATAAAATCTCTTGCAACATGCAGAGCTGAAGTGTTTGGGTTCCACTCAAGACACAAATTCTAGAAATATGGAATAAAATATAATATTTTGAAAAAAATCATGGTTGAGGTATAGATTCTGTGAAGAATGGGGGCAGTGCAGCATAATTTTTCAATCTCTCTGAATACTCACAGGAACACAGAAAAACTTGAGAACAAAAGCCCGTGGAAAATGTGGATAACAAACCAGCTGAAAAGCCACAAACCCGCAAGACTTTTATGGCACAGGAAGCTGGGCAAGAGGAAGGAGGAGGGAGCAATGGGCAGCGTCTGCGAACAAGGGAACCCCAAAACAACGGGTATCCAGCAGAAAGCAGGCAGGCTGAAACCGCAATGTCCAAAAGCCTACACGTGAATGCTCATAAAAGCTGTATTTGTAGTAGCCCAAAACTGGAATCAGCCCAAGATGTCCTTCGATGGTTGGTTAAACTAATTGTGGTGCATTCATACCAAGGAATACTACTCAGCAATACAAAGGAATGAACCACTGATATATTCAACAGAGGCTAAGTTTAAAAAAAAAAAAAAAGTCAACCCCAAAGGTTATACATATACTCTGTGATTCCACTTATATAGCCTTCTTGAAATGACAGCATTACCGAGAAGGGGAACAGATTATTGGTTGCCAAACGTTAGGGAAGATGAGCAGGAGGGAGGTGGCTGTAGCTATAAAAGGGAAGCAAAGGGATCCACGTGACAAAACTCCTGTATCTTGACTGGAGTCATGCTCATATGAATCTACACATGTGATAAAATCGCATAGAACTAAATGTACACAGGAGTACATGCAAAACTGGTGAAACCTGATAAGGTTGGTGGCTTGTTATCAATGTCAGCTTCCTGGTTTTGATATTCTGCTTTAGCTAAGCAAGATATTACCACTGGAGGAAACTGGGTGAAAGATACCTAGAATTTCTCTGTATTATTTCTTATAACTGCATGTGAATCTAAAATTACCTCTAAATAATTTTTTTAAGTAATTAAAGGAAAAAATTTTGAGAGAAAGTGACAAATATTGAGGATAGGCAAAGGAGATCTTCCTGAAGAAGAAAACCAAAGCTAAGGAACAAATATTAAAGACTGTCATTCAAGAAAACCTTTCTGAAATTAAAAAAAATAAAATAACATTATACAACATACCTGAGAATATTAGCCTAGAACAACTGGGCTATAAATGTTGTAACAATAATACCAAGACATAGTCTAGTAAAATTACTGGACTTAAAAAAATTTGGGGGGATTATTCAGCTAGAAAAAAGAGAACACATGATTTATAAGGGGAAGAAAATTAAATTGTCACCAGTTTTTTGACAGCAATGTTTTGCACCAAAAGAAAATGGAGAAACCCTTCTAATATTGTCAAGGGAAAAAGTGTGAGCCATGGACTTTACATATAGCAAAAATGACTTTCAACTGTAAAGGGCAGAGAATATTATCAACATGCAAGATTTCAAGAGATACTGATTCCACAGCTCCTCCTAAGGAATCTGCTAGAGAACAAGCTTCATACAACCAAAATGACTCAAGAGGAGGCATCAGTTGTAAGCGCTGGCAGGCAGCAATAAATATGCCGTTACCCAGAGAACTAAGACTAAATGACAGCAAAGGAGAAAGTATAGTGTGTGATGGATATATGTTCTGACAATATAAATACAGTACACTATTTTTAAAATGGAGTGATTGATGCTTATGTAAAATATATACAGTAGGCAAATTCATAGAGACAGAAAGTACATTAGAAGTTACCGAGAACTGGGGGTAGCAGGAAATGGGGAGTTATTGCCTAATGTTTACAGAGCTTCTGTTCGGGGTGATGAAAAAGTTTTGGAAACAGATGGTGGTGATGGTTGCACAACATTGTGAATATAATTAATGCCACTGAACTGTACACTTTAAACTGGTTAAAATGGCAAATTTTATGTGTTATATATATATATATTTTTAACCACAATAAAAAACAATGAGGGAATGGTTAACGGGAGGAACATAGGCAAAATATGTTTTTAATGTTTTCAGTAATTATTACTACTGGTATTCTGATACTGTTGTGGTGTAATATGGGACTTTAAAAAAGAGCAGTTATGGGATATTCTAATTCCATCTTCCTCTGTGTCTTTGGTGAGGGAGAAAAGGAGATACAGATGTAACAGAGATGAGATTAAGTAAAAGCTCAACTGTAGTCTTGAAATTGAATTGTACCAATATGAATTCAGGAGGTGTTTTACCATCTATCTATAGATAGATCTATCTAGATACAGATTAGATAGATATAAAAGATTGAACAGATGTAATAGGTAGGTACAAATAGGCAAGATGGGTGGATGGATAGATAGAAAGAAAGAATAGATAGATGGATCTATGAATGGAGGGAAGGAAGGAAAGAAGGAGGGGAGGGAGGGAAGGGAGGGAAAGGAGGGAAGGGAGGGAAGGGAGGGGAGGGAGGGAGGGAGGGAAGGAAATATATTCCTAGCTCTGTCCACTAAAAGACATGGAAACAGTGATCAACCCAGTGCCATGATTGTCTCTAGCACCCACATTATGATTGGGAAATACCATTTCTCACTAAAATAAACCAGGGCTTCTTGGAGAAATGGCCGATTCCAGAGTTCGGACAGGGCTTGTACAAGATCAGCCCGGAGAACCTTGTCATAGGAGAGAGCAAGAAAGCTATCACTGACTACCAGGCCAGAGTCAAGGTTCTGCCATGTCCCAATCCCGCCAGAAGAGGGGACAGTGATTCCCCAATGTCACAGCCTAAAAGTCCCGAGACCAAGAGTCAGCGTTCCTCTCCTGGAGCCTGACTCCTGGGGCTGCCAGGGAGCTGCGTCCTGACCCAGAGTGGGAAGGGCATGGCACCGCTGCTCCTGCCTCCATGAGCTTTTCAGAGTGAGCCCTGCTCCACCCCAGAGCACCTGGGGCTGCTTGGCCATTTACTCTTCTCTGCCTGACAGCCAGAAATGATCCAGAAATGCGTGTTTATCAGACATTGCTGTAAATTTCTTTGATACATATTTTTATATAAATGTACCCTAAAGCATGAAACAACTAGCAATCTCATAAACTAGAAAAGAAATACAATGAGGACATAAATGCCCTTCTTTTAAATCAAATGTGCTTTTCCAGATGTATGCAAATAAATGATAAATCATTTCACCTAGAGAGCTACCATAAATATATAAAACTGTCAACGTTTACATTATTAAATTACATGTAAAAAAATCGATAGGGAGGGTGGGAGGGAGGGAGATGCAAGAGGGAAGAGATATGGGAACATATGTATATGTATAACTGATTCACTTTGTTATAAAGCAGAAACTAACACACCATTGTAAAGCAATTATACTCCAATAAAGATGTTTAAAAAAAAAAAATCATGTCCTGGATGCAAAATAAAACATTTTCTCTCTGTGGGAAACCAACTGTGTGAAGTACAGGAGCAGACCACATGAAGAAGAGAAGCCATTTATAACCAAGAGATTTTACAAGTAATTTTAAAATGCCTTTGGGCATTGATAGAATTTGTATATTATACTTATAGTGTAAATGGCCATCTGCTCCAACAGATTGTTTAAAAAGATATGGAGAAATCGTGGTAAATCTGTCTTCGAACTCAGAGGTGAGAGATTCTGTTCCTGTGTTCAACCAAGCTGGGTGACTTCTCCCTGCTAGGTTGCCTGGGGCTCAGGGCAATCACTGTAACGACTGTTTCGGGTTTCCCTTAGGCGAGGAGGGCCTCCTTCTAGGGACTCTCTAACGTATACCCTGCGGTCTTGGGTGCTCTTTGGCAGGGGTATCTAGCATTCAGGCACAGCTAAGGAGAAACTGACAATGGATAGAGGTCATCACAATTCTCTGTTAATGAGGCTAAGGTCTGTGCTTCTATCCTACAGCAGAAAAGTGGGCAAACTTTCTTTCTTTTTCATTTCACCATCCTATGTCACAGGCTAGCCGTCATTCAAGCGTCCAGATGAAAGAGGGAAGTTGAATCCACTCATCACCACACTTGGGAAAAGGCCAGCCAAGTGAGCCCCATATTCAAACATGTGATGATAATACACTATATCTGAGACTACACAGCCTGTCAAATAAAGACTTGATCCCCTCCCTCAGAGAGGTGAGAAAGGGATGGGTCACAAAATAGAGGGCTAGGGAAATGGTGAGGTTGTCCTGTGCTGGCCGCCCCGAGTTCTACCCAAAGGGTCCCTAAGGAATACCTGTCAGAGACCCTGTGTGGCTGCACCATGCTGCTGACAACGTGGGCCATGTGATCTTGGGCTGCGACCACTTCTGGGGGAGGGTCGTATTTATTCACTGCCGCGACCTTTTCCAGAATTAGAAATGCAAAGGGAAAAGACATAAATTCGTTTTAAAAGGAAGACAAGCCTTAGATTTTCTTTAATGAAATGTCCTAGACATGCGACCAGGAATCTGTGTTCTGTCTTCACGTCTACTCTAACTTTCCTAAAACCTAAAGAATAATAATTATTTTAAAGTATGGAGCTGGAGCCCCTGGGTCACCTATTTCTTTATACTCCCTGGTTTGAAAGGAAAAAAGCCAAAACAAAATCAAAACCTCTGAAGTCTAAGATGACCTTTAATATAGTAAACATTCCAACTTTTAATGTGAAAAGAAATAAAATTCACAGTTCTAGATTCCAGGGAGTTGTTACTGCAGAATTTTTCCTCATGCCATCATGCCAAGAACTATTCCTATGATCTCAAATTCTACTAAACCTCCCCCTCTTTTAGTGTAACTTTCTCTTTTCAAAGATATGGGCCTTTTCCTCACGATGGACAGTTCTCCGTCCCCCGGCTTTGTCATCCCTCTAAATACACTATTCTTGTCTGCCATACCTTTATCTAATGCGTGGTTTTAAATGTTATTCCCTTCGCACAACGTTAAAGGGAAAGAGAAATCTAATAAGTGCCTTTGAGTGAGAGAATGATAACAGACTAGCACCTGTAACTATTTTTTAACCAAGATTTCAGAGAGGCATTTATGAACTGGAATATCTGCCTCTCTGCATATTTATACCTCCTTTTTCATTCCCATCTCAAATTTGCATCCAGTGTAAGAAACCCCTCATTAGTGGAGATTTCAGCTGACACCAGTCACGACAGCATGACAAATTAGCTTCCACAGGTATGGAAGGGGCTGGCGGGTGCTAGCATTCAATGTCTGGTTACTCTCAACTTGTGTCCAGAAGAATCATTATCTTAAAGAGTAGAATAAAGGATTTAAAAATCAGAGTACTGATTTATTTGAGTCCTTTTCGATGATGTGGTAGAATGACATTATAATTCACTTCATTATTAAGTGAACTTTTAGAGTAACACAGATAGGATCACACACCCTCCAAATATGAGAGTTATCCAAACGAACAGTCGGCTATACTGCTGTCAGCCTACGTACATGGAGGCTGCTCTGTTTCCCACAGCCAGTCTCCTCACTGTACCAAGAGCAGGGCTTTCACTGCATTTGTGTTGATGCTCAGCTCTGCAGAGGGTTAAACAGACAGATCCTGGGACAAGGACACGCCCCCTAAATAATGAATGCACATACTGTTATGTAATCATTTATGGATTGCATTGGTCTTGCAGCAGGCAGCACGAGCTTTTGAGCCTATCAACTCATAAACACAGGAAATGAAACGATTACATACCTTTTCTTCCACTTTTATCTTCTTCTGATCTAATTCTGTTAATCGAGGTAGCACAAAAATTACGAAGGAACAATAGTCAGATTTCTCCTGTTTAAAATATCAAGAGGGTTATTCAATTACCTTCCTTTTCCACTAGCAGTCTACTTTCATGAGCTTAAGGCTTTCACCCACTAACGCTGTCATTCATACACACACACACACACACACACACACACACACACACACCCTGCATAGGTCTTTACATTTTCAGCTTACCAGTCCCCTTATATTAACAACTCAAATGTAGACTGTGCCTTGTAACTTATAAAGCTTTTCAAATGTGTGATCTTGTTAATCTCCCTGTGAGATAAGCAGGACAGTTCTGATTATCTTCATTTCTAAAGAGAAAAACAACTAAGGCTCGGAGAGGTGAAGTATTTCATCTAAGGTTCTATGGCCAGTGATCCAAACCCCATCTTCTAATTCCAAAGAGTTTCATTAATTTCTCATTATTTATTACTTTGTATTGTTTTATATTAATTTGTATCATTAATTATGAATTTGTTTTACAATAATAAAATGACATTCATTTATAGAACAACCTCCATATTACTCCCTATCATCTTCTGTGTTAGGATTACCTGCCTTTTAGAAATATAATTACAGTTATTTTTTATTAAGAAGCTACATCTCTTTGAAGGGAAAGATATTAAGTGGGTGATGCGTTTTGAGGATGAGAATATACATGAAATGAATATACAATGGCACCTTTTGTGTACTTCAAAGTGCAAATGTGGGGGTAGTTTATATATAAATGAGTTAACATGTGAAAGGGTTTGTGCTATTTATTTATGCAAACACCTAGATGCTCTTTATGGATCTGGAACTGGGAGGGATGGCCACTTTAAACCCTTTCTTTCCCAGGGATGCTTTTAAATTGCCTGCCACTGTTCTCATACCAAACATTGTTTTTATTTTTAGATCTTATTTTTCATTTTTTATTTTGATTTTTTGCCTGCCCGGACATGTTTCTCAAGACACACAAAAAGAAAGGTACTCAGAGATACATACAAATTCAAGAGTCTATGGAAAGGCGAGTGAAGGATATAGATAGAAAGGGGATTGAATGACATATGCACAGAGAGGGAGGGACAGAGTTGAGGAGAAAGGATCTATCACTGGGGGAAAAAAAAAGAGAATCCTGAAAAAGTCTGAAAGTTTGATATCCATAGGTGAAGAATCAGTAGGAAATATATGATTTTTTTCTATAATCATTTTACAATGCCAATTTTACAACAATCCCCAGGAGAATTTCTTTAAGCGTCTAATCTTAGACTTTCCCCTGTTATAAAATAGGAACCACATTCCGTCTACACCTCAGGCATCGTGCATTCTTTCACGTAAAAGGACATTGCTCTACAAGCTCAATAGCTCCTGCCTGATAATCTTTATTACCACCCGGATGAGTCACAAATGACCACACAGAGTAGGCAACCAGTATTCAATTTCAGGCTTTACATGCACCGATGGTGGTACATAGGTGCGACTTTGCTTACCCCTTCTAATAGAGAATGAAGATAAACACACCTTATTCACATTCCTGATGTTCTATCAAAAGCATTTCATAGAGAAGAATTTCAAGAAAGTCCTCATCCCTCTCCCCTGCCCCCAACATAAAGGATGTCTCACCCGAATTGGGTTTCTTAGAAGATTGAGAACTCGAAGGAGGCGTAGGTTTTCAATGTATTCTATTTCACCCAGCTCAGCAATCTGTTTAATCCAAAAACAAACAAACACACACACAATATTATCAACAGACTAAATGCACCAAGACAACAGAGAACATAATATAAGAGGAGCTACTTTGGATCCTTTAAACTCAACTTATTTTAAAAGTTGCTCTTGTGACTATCCAGCTTTTTAATGAGAACTCCGCAAAGCTACACAGAACAAGGGAATCATTGCATGTTCCTTCAGTAAATGCAAACTCACAGCCACATTTTCTTTTTCCTCTCTGGGTAGAAAACAGAGAGGTAGATGCTCCTCATCTCACCCACGTTTATCTTAAGGCAGAAATAAAATAGTACATAGAATCAGAGAGACTGCAAAAAATGCATGCAAGGGCTACGTGCTTCTCCCCATCACTATTCTGCCCAGCCTCCAGCTCCCCAATCTCCCCCCACAACACTGCTTCTGCTGGTTATCTGTGACTGGGGAAGCCTTCTTACTGCATGTACATGTGTAGCTCTATCATTTTTTCAATGAGATAATTGTTTTAAGAAAAGGTAAACATGGGAGATTGTATGACATATTTCTTGATGTGAATGTTACATGACTATTCACCTTAAAATTCTTTGCTAAACGGTACGTTTATGTGTTATACACTTTTTTTTGTACAGGTAATGTTTCACGACTTTAAAAAGTAAGAGGGAAAAAGGTTGCTTGATAGTTCCTTGATTTGAGCAGGGATAGAGCTTGGGTGGCAGCAGGCCTGAATTCTCCACTAAACTAAAGACAGTTTTCCTTAAATGTCCTGTAATTAGCATAATTATAATCTTATTTCAGATGTAGATGCTGAACTTTTGCAAAAAATTAATAATCACTTTTGCATTTCTATTTCTCCCCAAGTCATTTCTGCATGCATGGTAAGATCACTCCAACAGCAGAGTCACTAATAGTTCTGAGTTATCCAACCAAAAATGCAGTTGAAATGTAAGCTATTCCCAAAGCTAAATCAGGGGAGGAACACATGTGCCATGTTCTAAGGATGCCATTTTCAAAGACATAATATGAAAGGCCAATTCCGAGTTACAATATATAACCTGCACACATTAATCTGGTTATAGCAATGTTATGCTTTTTCCATAAGATGACTAGACTGTCCATTAACTGCCATTTGGATCATCTATAAGATAAAAGGATCAATTTTTAAATACTGTGTTATTTGGGAAGGTGGAAGAGTCACTTTGGTTCACACTGCTCAATCAATCAATAGATTGATTCCCCTCCAGCCTACAGCTCTTGTGTTTGGACCTAACACAAATGTTAGGAGGAGATGTTTCCTCGCAGCCAACACGTCTCACCAACGCATCCTGGCCACGTGCACTTGCAGACATCGCTGGTGGGAGTGGATGTGTTACACATGCACAAGCTATAAACCAGCTATCCCACTTCAAGAGGTTTACACTGAAAAGATCATCAGACAGACAAAAATTAGATACATGAGCATTCGGTCTAACGTTTTTGGTAAAAGTTTAAAATTTTCTCAATTCTGAAAAATTCCATCATTATGTGATTAAATGAGTCATGGCACAGTCCCATAATAGGAACACTAGGCAACCATTTTAGAAGATGGTAACATCGATGGTGCTTAACATGGAAAGATCTTGTAAATGCTGTGAACGCTATGAATAGAATAATCACAGACTATGTAAAAATATTATCACTAAGGTGTCAGTTGGGATGAGCCAGTCTTTTGAGAGTCAAATGAGAGGGATCCAGCTCCCCTCCCAGTCCTTTCAAAGGTAGGATGAAGTGGGTAAGGGCAGAGGGGAACACGTGTGGAGGCACCTGGCTACCAGGGCCCACCTCTGCTGAACTGGTGATGTGCACCAGGCAAGGGCCATCCTGCATGCGCCGCCCACCCCGTCCTGCAGACCTCACCCGGCAGCAGACCCACCCTCAAGTCTTCTCTCTTCAAATGCCAAGACCCAAGGCTGTTTGTGTCACAGGCGAACACAAAAGGTGTGCAGACACAACACCCCCAAACCACCTAAAGTGAAACACTGCCAGAAAGATTATATTCTGAAAGGAACTTCAGCCATCTGATGCCAAGAATGTCATACCAGCAGGGCTGATCCCCAGATTCCGGTCTACCCTTCTTCCCTGATCTCCTCTGCCCCTGTTGGCTACTCCCCACTAAGCAGAAGCCTTTCAACTTCCACTGTGTAGGGAGAAGTTGGCTCCTTTCTTTGACATTTCCTTTTAAGCCATGCTCTCCAAGCCTAACCATCCAGACCTAAAGAGGCCTGTTAAGTCTTTTTCGTAAAATACATGCTAGATAGATAGAGATGAAATAATGACACTAAGTAAGACTCAGAGAAGTAAAACAGCAGTCTCTAAGTAACTCCCAGACCAAAATTTTGCTTCTAGAAGAAAAGGCTGAGGTTATAACAGAGTTAACATTTTGGGGATAAGTTTTAAATGATAGAAATGACTTAAAATCTAACAAGGATTGTAGAGTGGAGAGTGACAAAGGCACCCAAATCACCGGCTCATGATGAATTTGCAAAAAAACTTAAAAGATGTTCAAATGATCATGTGAAGGTAAGGCAATGTTTCAACAGCTTATACCAAGTAAATAATACTGATAAAAGTGCTCCCAATAAGACAATATTCCTAACATCAAGTTAATCATATGAGAAGCAATAGCTATGTTATGTTTCTCTTAAATGATAAATTTTCCATCCTTGATACACAGTATTCTCAGTAGTGCTAGAGAAATCTCTGAGGAAATCTTTGGATGGCTCGGCTTCCAGAATATTTCACATACTGTTGGTTGTTCCCCAACCTGCCCAGCGGGGAGTGAGGGAATTGTGTCATTGTTACGGACCCAATCGTTGCCAAAGGATCCCTCCTTTGGGACGTGTGGCCATTTTTTTCTTTTTTAATGGAGTCTCTTCAACATTTGAAAATTATAAACTCTGTTCTTCCCTAATGATCCCCCTTTTTTTCTTCAACTATTTCAAATGTAATTTGAAAAGTCTCCTGGAATGGAAGAGAACACCATACTATTCATGAGGTCTTTCTAGACCTGTGCTACCCAGTATGGTAGTTACTAGCCCTATGTGGCTACTTACCAGTGGGAATATGGCTAGGATAAATTCAAAGGTACTGTAAGTGCAAAATACACAACAGATGTCCAAAACGTAGTGTGAAACAACAGAATATAAAATATCTCATCAATAATTTTTATAAAGATTACATGTTGAAATGACAATATTTTGGATATGTTGGGCTAAATAAGGCAAAAAATTAATTTCACCTGTTTCTTTTTACCTTTTTATTGTGGCTACTAGAAAATTTAAAATGACACATGTGGCTCACACTATATTTAAGCCAGAAAGCACTCTTCTAGATCATGACAACACCACACACTTTTCTGAAGGGAGGGCCGTTAGCATTTCATTTAATGTATTAGCCTGCAGGGTTAAGAACACTGACTCTGGAGGCAAATCGTTCTGTTTGAACCCTGGCTCTGCTATTCGCTGGATATGATATGACTTTGGACAAGTTACTTCACCTCTCTTTGCTCCAGTTTCTTCATCTGTAGAATAGCGATAATAATAGGGTTATAATGAGGATTAAATGAGATGATATATGCAAAGTGCTTAAAACAGTGCCTTGTGCATAAATACACAATGAAAATCTCTGCATTATTTTATGACTGTAATTGTCATTATTATTACCATTACTCTTTTTCCTAAATCCTGAGATGAACTGAGTTGAAATGTAATGAGTGCATTCTGCCGTTTGAACACCGCCTGTATGTATCTGCAAACCATTTTAATGGCCATTTCATGAAAAAGACACTAAAACCATATGAGACAGAGATTGTGCTGACTTCATAAGACAGGTGGGACAGTAAACAAAAGTCACCCACTAGAATTAACCTTAGAAGTTAACAAACAATTTAATATGCAAGTCAAGTGAAAATGAGGAGGAACAGTTTTTGCCTGTGATTAAAAATCCACTTCTTCCCAGACCTAAAGATTGCCTCCTTTTCTTGATTTTTAGAAATCTAATAGCTAATGGAAGCTCATTGGAGAAAGAGTCATCAGACCCAGCTGATAAGCACCAACACAGCCGAACAGAGAAATATCCCCACAGGAACGCATCTCACTCCAGCTAGGATCTATGTCTCTTCCAGGGTTAGCCAAAATTTTCATTTTCAAGAAGAAATAACCATTCGTCTTCCTTATGAAATCTTTCCCCAAAATATGAAAAAGTACTCGAGATGAATAAAATCACAATGTAGATCTGATTGCATAAGAGGTGAGTTATAGGTACCAACTTAATATACCATGATTAGGAGCACAAATGCTTTATTAAAAATAAAATGTATTTAAGAGTGAAAGCCAATTGATATAATTGGTGAAGTAACGTGTGCATTAAGCCAGATAGGGTAATCTGAGTAAGTCCAATCCCCAACTAATTCGGGTTGGGAACGTACCCAATTGTTACAAATAGGATATAAGAATTCACTTCCTGTGTCTCTTCTCATTAAATGGGGCACTGGCAACACCAGCCTGAGGCTATTCTCTTGTCTCTAGTTTCCCCCCTCTGACACATCAGACATTCCTAATGCCATCTTTCTACCCCAAATTTCACACGAATATATCTACTTCACAAAGTCATGTGCACCTGGTTGCAGTTTAAACCTTCAAAACAATGTAATTAGGAATCTTCACATTTTCAAAAATTAAGAATTATTACTTATTAAAAAAAAAAAAAAGCGGTCCTTCAACTGTTGCTCCAGGAGGTTTTCTACAATAACTTTTCTGAGCTGGCACTGAATGTGATAGCACTTGAGAAATAATTATAGACACTAAAACCAAGACATATAAAGTATAATAATATGACATTACCTTATTATCCTCGAGGTTGATCACTTCCAAGAAGTCATGACTCCCTAAGCCTTGGAGGCTACTGATCTGATTGTGGCCCAGATCCAGGATCTGCAGGACCCTTAGGTCATCCAAACCTGTGATCTTCTCAATCTGGTTATTGCTCTAAAATTGATAAAATACACTTAATGTCCTAAAGGGAAAAGTGTAATGACAAGTTTTCATCCTGGATACTGCCCCAAACCTCTTAAAATCAGTAAGACATTCCTGTCCCCCCTCCCATTCCCATCTTTCACCTCCCTAAACACATATATGTACACCCCAGAAAGAAAGCCCAGTCTTTCAGCTGGAAGACTCAGAACATAATATTTTCGCTAGAGGTAAAGCAGATGAATGTTTGAATCAATAGGAAAGACAAAAGCTAGGTAGTATAAGCTTTTGACATTGCTAACCTCAAGCTTAATGGCAGCATAGCTCCAAGCTTATCTTTAGAAATGTAAATTTAATGCAATTCTTTCATCACCATCACAGAAAACCACTTGAATACTGTAACTCCCACATACACTCTGTTTTCAGAAATATTCTGAATATAATCACCTCATATCATGAGGACTGTAGTAGTCTGGCACATGCCTCCACTTATTCATGCTCTTGTACAGTTTCCACCTCTTGAATCCAGGATAGACCTATGACCTGCCTTAACCAAAAGAATATGGCAGAAGTGTCCCGGTTCCAAATCTAAGACTTAGGAAGGCCTGGCAGCATCTCCTCTTGTGTCTTGGAGCCCTAAGCTGCCATGTAAGAACTCTAGCCACTCTGTTGGAGAGAATTTGTGGAGAGGTCACCTGGAGAGGAGCCCTGAGACTAAACAGAGAGGAGAAACCCAGCCATTGCAGCATCCTGGCTGAGCCCAGCCCCCAGCCAATCTGCTAGCTGGATGTGGCAAGACCAGCAGAACCACGAGCTGAGCCCAGCTCAGATTACAGAACTGCTAGCTAATAAAATGGTTAACTAATAGAATTTCTCCACGCCACTACACTTGCGGTGGCATGTTTTACAACAATAGATATATAAACAAAGTTCTTAAATAATTTACACGTAAGCATCTTCTTAGACAATACCATGAAACAGAGAAAGATATAAGACTTAAACACTGTTCTTTTTCCCAACCCCCCTGTACCCATAACAACAAATTATAGTGATAACAATAATTTGTATTTTCTTGTTCATTTCCCAACATTCTCAAAATTCCTTGGGTTCTTTAGCCTTTGAGGTATAAAACTAAGCCACAGTAAAGTTAAACTTTGAGTTGAGAAACACAGTAAAGTGTAATTTTGAGGTTTCAATTAATGCCACATTATACCCATCCTTAAACTTTTTTTTTTGGCCACACCGCGCACACAAGATCCCAGGTCCCTGACCAGGGATCGAACCTGTTTCCCTGCAGTGGAACTGTGCGGTCCTAACCACTGGACCACCACGGAATTCCCCCCATCCTGAAACTTTTAAAACTTTTACTAAGCACTTTAGAACTAAAAAATTAAATTATAGTATTCTCTACCATCTATAATATTTTTCCTGGTACATGTTTCCCCAAGTATTTAATAGTAAGAGTTCATTTTCACTCAACTTTTCATAAGATTTCACTTCAATAATGAGCAAGGTTTATGTTCATTAGTATAATTCTATGGCTGTTTAAAATATATTAATAGAATGTTGATCATCTATAAAGCTGGATGATAGTACATGGGGGGGTCATTAAACTATTCCTTTTATTTTTATATATGTCTGAAAAATTCCATAATAAGAAGGAAAAATACTCATAACTCCATTTGCCTAAGTCAAATTTCCTACCGTTCAAAAAAGTTCTAGAAAGTGTAATAGAAAGGGGAAAGAAAAAAACTACAGTAAACTGAACATAATATCCTTATTAATTTAACTTATTGAAATAAGACCTCAATATCCTATTTAAAATATGCCCACATATCAAATTTATGTATAATACACCTCTTCCCCAAAGACCTTTGAAGCGCTGTAGATGTGGAAGATGAACTGTAATTCTTCTTTAGAGTGTCTCTGATGGCTTTCAAAGTGGTAGATGCACAAGAGCAGATTGAGGCATAGAAAAGTTTAATTAGATAACTTATGGTCATAAAAGAGAGCAGAACTGAGAAATATTCCAAATCAGAATTTCTGAGTCAAAGTTATCTAGTAAAACCCTTTATCCAATGATGAAAAACTGATACATCTCTTCTCAAAGTGCACGTCTAGTGCCTGAATGAACAGTTCTTCTTGCTTGTTTTATCATGATTAGCAGGGAAAAGGGGGTATTTAGAGAGAAACTAAAATGAAACGAGAAATATTCTCAATCTCCCAACTTGGGAGGGAAAAAAAAACAAATGGCTTTTACTAAGACAAAATGATTTTTGAAGTTTGGAATGTATTGTCCTTACTTGCTAAAGGAGGTGGTTGACAGAGCAGACCATAAGTGAACCACATTTCCCCCTAATATTTATGGTAAAAGTTGATGGAAGAGGTACTCCCCTGTTGACGCAGTGGTTAAGAATCCACCTGCCAATGCAGGGGACATGTGTTCGAGCCCTGGACCGGGAAGATCCCACATGCCATGGAGCAACTAAGCCTGTGTGCCACAACTACTGAGCCTGTACTCTAGAGCCCGCAAGCCACAACTACTGAGCCTGCGTGCCACAACTACTGAAGCCTGCGCACCTAGAGCCCTCTTGTTGCTCTACAACGAGAAGCCACCACAATGAGAAGCCCGTGCACTGCAACCAGAGAAAGCCTGCACGCAGCAACAAAGACCCAACACAGCCAAAAATAAATAAATAAATTTATTAAAAAAAAAAAAAAGTTGATGGAAGAGAATTAACAACTGGTTTGTATAGTGAATTGTTCTTTTTTCTCTAAACTGTAAACTGAATTACTTTCAGTAGTAAACCAATTGGATTACTGATACCACAAATCTTTTAAAAAGTATTAAAAACTGTTGAAACAAATGAGTATCATTTTATTTTATGAATTTTACTAATGTATGGAAAAGAAAACCTTCCTATTCTCAAAAAGTTTAAGGAAAATGAATGATGGCATATTCTGTATTTTCTAGTTCATCTTGGGTGATGAGGATGGGGGTTGGGAACAATCCACCTAATCTACTTGTAGGAAAAATAAGTCTTTTATGCTTCTTCTAAAAGCTACTTGAGATGAGGGGCTTCCCTGGTGGCACAGTGGTTGAGAGTCTGCCTGCCGATGCGGGGGACACGGCTTCGAGCCCTGGTCTGGGAGGATCCCACATGCCGCGGAGCAACTAGGCCCGTGAGCCACAACTACTGAGCCTGCGCGTCTGGAGCCTGTGCTCAGCAACAAGAGAGGCCGCGATAGTGAGAGGCCCGCGCACCGCGATGAAGAGTGGCCCCCGCTTGCCACAACTAGAGAAAGCCCTCGCACAGAAACGAAGACCCAACACACCCAAAAATAAATAAATAAAACCTACTTGAGATGAAATTATCAACACAGATTATTTATTTAGTTATTGAAACAAAGTCTTAGGATGAAAGTGCTATGTGATGTCATTCTTAATAATCAGTTCAATTCTCATTCCCTTAAGCACACCCCCAATCTCTTTCCACATATCATGCTCCGCTTAAAGTTAATGGGAATGCCAATGCAAAAAGATATGTAAATAAAGGGATAAGGTTCTAACAAGCTGCAAATTGAATAGAATATACTGCCAATAATCTTTCAAATTATCATAATTTTAAAGTGTGACTTTCTTTTATAATTTTTAAATTTGCGATTCAGCCTACCAAATTCATTTTCATTTATGCTTTGCTTACATGCCTAAGTGGACAGAAAACAGAAAAACTCAGGGAAATTATTAAACCTTTCCATGCTTCATTTCCAACCTCAGTACTGGGAACCAGTACTTTACCCTCACCTAACTCACTGTAAGAAGTGAAGGCTCTTGAAAAAGCACTTCAGGCTTAACACATAGCCAACCTTCAGCTGTCTGTGGTTAAATAAGACAGGAATTGTATATTGTGTATGCCAAAAATCTGCAGATAACCCAAGATGTCATTTCAAACAACATGTTCAACACTCTCCTGTGGGATAGTTCACGTAAGAAATTAATAAGCTACTAGCCTCGTGGCTTAAAATCCCCCTGTCCACCTCATGACAGATAAAGAACCCCAAAGCCATCCAAAGGTAAGAAGTGAGAAGGAGAAGGAAAGGAAGAAGAAAGAATCCTAGATAATCTACAAACTATATAATCACCCCCAAATTAATGAGCTAAACTGTTATTTCAAAAATACTGTATATATCTTTGGAACAACTATGATCCTGCTGATTTTAAAATAAATTGTATTTTCATTCAGTCATAGTCACATTGTCATACAGCTTAAGAAGCATGCTCTCTATGGGAAAAAAATTAAAAATTTTAACTTCTTGATGGGAATTGTTCATTTATTCTCAGCACTAATTCTGGTATTCTAGAATGGGAAACTGGCATATAGTGATAGAAAAGGACTGCCAAATTCAGGACCCAGTGGTTCATTTGAGAGCAATGAAGTTTTAACTGCAATAAATATTATGCTTAAATATGTTTAAATGTTATTTCATCAATAAGACATTATAAATATATTCTTTTTTTAACATCTTTAGTGGAGTATAATTGCTTTACAATGGTGTGTTAGTTTCTGCTTTATAACAAAGTGAATCAGTTATACATATATATATGTTCCCAAATCTCTTCCCTCTTGCATCTCCCTCCTTCCCACCCTCCCTATCCCACCCCTCTAGGTGGTCACAAAGCACCGAGCTGATCTCCCTGTGCTAAGTGGCTGTTTCCCACTAGCTATCTATTTTACATTTGGTAGTATATATAAGTCCATGCCACTCCCTCACTTTGTCCCAGCTTATCCTTCCCACTCCCCAGGTCCTCAAGTCCATTCTCTACGTCTGTGTCTTTATTGCTGTCCTGCCCCTAGGTTCTTCAGAACAATTTTTTTTTCTTTTTTTAGATTCCATATATATATGTTAGCATACGGTATTTGTTTTTCTCTTTCTGACTTACTTCACTCTGTATGACAGACTCTAGGTCCATCCACCACATTACAAATAACTCAATTTCGTTTCTTTTTATGGCTGAGTAATATTGCATTGTATATATGTACCACACCTTCTTTATCCATTCATCTGTTGATGGACACCTAGGTTGCTTCCATGTCCTGGCTATTGTAAATAGAGCTGCAACGAACATTGTGGTACATGACTCTTTTTGAATTATGGTTTTCTCAGGGCATATGCCCAGTAGTGGGATTTCTGGGTCATATGGTAGTTCTATTTTTAGTTTTTTAAGGGACCTCCATACTGTTCTCCATAGTGGTTGTATCAATTTACATTCCCACCAACAGTGCAAGAGGGTTCCCTTTTCTCTACACCCTCTCCAGCACTTATTGTTTGTAGATATTTTGATGATGGCCATTCTGACTGGTGTCAGGTGATACCTCACTGTAGTTTTGATTTGCATTTCTCTAATGATTAGTGATGTTGAGCATCCTTTTATGTGTGTGTTGGCAATATGTATATCTTCTTTGGATAAAAGTCTATTTAGGTCTTCTGCCCAATTTTGGATTGGGTTGTTTGTTGTTTTGATATTGAGCTGCATGAGCTGCTTGTATATTTTGGAGATTAATCCTTTGCCAGTTGCTTCACTTGCAAATATTTTCCCCCATTCTGAGGGCTGTCTTTTCGTCTTGTTTATGTTTTCCTTTGCTGTGCAAAAGCTTTTAAGTTTCATTAGGTCCCATTTGTTTATTTTTGTTTTTATTCCCATTTCTCTAGGAAGTGGGTCAAAAAGGATCTTGCTGTGATTTATGTCATACAGTGTTCTGCCTATATTTTCCTCTAAGAGTTTTATAGTGTCTGGCCTTATATTAAGGTCTTTAACCCATTTTGAGTTTATTTTTGTGTATGGTGTTAGGGAGTGTTCTAATTTCATTCTTTCACATGTAGCTGTCCAGTTTTCCCAGAACCACTTACTGAAGAGGCTGTCTTTTCCCCATTGTATATTCTTGCCACCTTTATCAAAGATAAGGTGATCATATGTGCGTGGGTTTATCTCTGGGCTTTCTCTCCTGTTCCAATGATCTATATTTCTGTTTTTGTGCCAGTACCATACTGTCTTGACTACTGTAGCTTTGTAGTATAGTCTGAAGTCAGGGAGCCTGATTCCTCCAGCTCCGTTTTTCTTTCTCAGGATTGCTTTGGCTATTCGGGGTCTTTTGTGTTTCCATACAAATTGTGAAATTTTTTGTTCTAGTTCTGTGAAAAATGACATTTGTAGTTTGATAGGGATTGCACTGAATCTGTAGATTGCTTTGGGTAGTAGAGTCATTTTCACAATGTTGATTCTTCCAATCTAAGAACATGATATATCTCTCCATCTGTTGGTATCATCTTTAATTTCTTTCATCAGTGTCTTATAGTTTTCTGCATACAGGTCTTTTGTCTCCCTAGGTAGGTTTATTTCTAGGTATTTTATTCTTTTTGTTGCAATGGTAAATGGCAGTGTTTGCTTAATTTCTCTTTCAGATTTTTCATCATTGGTGTATAGGAATGCAAGAGATTTCTGTGCATTAATTTTGTATCCTGCTACTTTACCAAATTCATTGATTACCTCTAGTAGTTTTCTGGTAGCGTCTTTAGGATTCTCTATGTATAGTATTAAGTCATCTGCAAACAGTGACAGCTTTACTTCTTCTTTTCCAATTTGGATTCCTTTTATTTCTTTTTCTTCTCTGATTGCTGCGGCTAAAACTTCCAAAACTTATGTTGAATAATAGTGGTGAGAGTGGGCATCCTTGTCTTGTTCCTGATCTTAGTGGAAATGGTTTCAGTTTTTCACCACTGAGAACGATGTTGGCTGTGGGTTTGTCATATATGGCCTTTATTATGTTGAGGTTAATTTCCCTCTATGCTTACTTTCTGCAGGGTTTTTATCATAAATGTGTGTTGAATTTTGTCAAAAGCTTTTTCTGCATCTATTGAGATGATCATATGGTTTTTATCCTTCAGTTTGTTAATATGGTGTATCACATTGATTGATTTGTGTATATTGAAGAATCCTTGCATTCCTGGGATAAACCCCACTTGATCATGGTGTATGATGCTTTTAATGTGCTGTTGGATTCTGTTTGCTAGTATTTTGTGGAGGATTTTTGCATCTATGTTCATCAGTGATATTGGCCTGTAGTTTTCTTTTTTTGTGACATCTTTGTGTGGTTTTGGTATCAGTGTGATGGTGGCCTCGTAGAATGAGTTTGGGAGTGTTCCTTCCTCTGCTATATTTTGGAAGAGTTTGAGAAGGATAGGTATTAGCTCTTCTCTAATGTTTGATAGAATTCACCTGTGAAGCCATCTGGTCCTGGGCTTTCGTTTGTTGGAAGATTTTTAATCACAGTTTCAATTTCAGTACTTGTGACTGGTCTGTTTATATTTTCTATTTCTTCCTGGTTCAGTCTGAGAAGGTTGTGCTTTTCTAAGAATTTGTCCATTTCTTCCAGGTTGTCCTATATTGGCATATAGTTGCTTGTAGTAATCTCTCATGATCCTTTGTATTTCTGCAGGGTCAGTTGTTACTTCTCCTTTTTCATTTCTAATTCTGTTGATATGAGTCTTCTCCTTTTTTTTCTTGATGAGTCTGGCTAATGGTTTATCAATTTTGTTTATCTTCTCAAAGACCCAGCTTTTAGTTTTATTGATCTTTGCTATTGTTTCCTTCATTTCTTTTTCATTTATTTCTGATCTGATCTTTATGATTTCTCTCCTTCTGCTAACTTTGGGGCTTTTTGTTCTTCTTTCTCTAATTGCTTTAGGTGTAAGGTTAGGTTGTTTATTTGAGATGTTTCTTGTTTCTTGAGGTTGGATTGTATTGGTATAAACTTCTCTCTTAGAACTGCTTTTGCTGCATCCCATAGGTTTTGGGTCGTCGTGTTTTCATTGTCATTTGTTTCTAGGTATTTTTTGATTTCCTCTTTGATTTCTTCAGTGATCTCTTGGTTATTATAAAAATATTCTTAATAGTTGCTAAAAGTATGCCTTCCTTTCTCAGTGTTAAAGTCAATCTTTTAAAAAATGGAATTTGTGTACCAAATTAGGAAATCATTTTACTTTAGCATGAATTATTCATCACACACACACACACACACACACACCCCAGATATGGAAAGGAACAAACAAAACTAAAGACAATGACATTTCATGAAGGAATTAGCTCTTTATAAAACTGAAAAATCCTAACTATCATTCATATATTTACTAAGACATTAACTAGTACTTCTATAAAGAATAATACTTTTGTTAGACTCACCAGACAAAGTATTTTGATCGGTAACATTCCTAAGCCATTAATGGTTTTGATCTTGTTCTTGGCCAAACTAAGGTGGGTAAGACTGCTACACAGCTCTAGTCCGTTGATTTCAGCTATCTCATTGCCTATACACCACGACTATGTTTAAGGAAAATGGTATTAGAAACATTCGGAAGAAAAAATGAATTAGTGTCAAATCAAATCATCATTAGAAAAATCAGACAACAGCATAAATAAAAAAGTTCTCTATGATAATATAGGATGAATGCTAAGTCTTAAAATGATATTTTTTTCATATAGAAGTTAATAGTGCACCAGTTAAAATTAGTTTGTATTTTTTAAAGGCATAGCTTTTGAGTGTGCTCAATTGCCTTTGCATTCATATGTGACTCATTTAATCAGTGAGGAAAAACATTTCAGAGTGGTTCAAAGCTGCCACCTTGGCAGTGTTCTTTCCTTGGTTCCTTAATGGTCTCCATGAGAAACTCTTGTACTTTTCCACAGGCAGAACTGAATCCAGGGTTGCCCTGGAGAGACACATGCACTTTATCATCCCCATAACCAGGGAAACAGCCCCGGAGGTGTCATCTGCAGAAAATGGGTGATATTGAGAGGAATAGCCTTTTCTTCTATCTATATTGGCTTCTCTTCTCTTTATAATAAATGAGGCCTAAACTCAGCCTTCTTTTCCTCATCTGTTGATTTTCTAGTTATTTTAAAATTTAACTCTTACCTTTTGTGTTCTATACTTATAGTCACCTAAAAGTGCAAACTCTAAGTCACCAATTCTACTTACCTCTCTCTGTCCTCAATCTTTCTGGCAAATTTCTAGGATTTAATATCACTTCTCCACCCAAGCTCAGTTTTCCCTCCCAAGTAGCCTAAGACATCACCATTTTCTCAGCCACTTGTAATCTTCAGGGTGTCCGATCATCACCAAAACCTGGCATTTTTTGCTTTAAGACATCTCTTCAAATATGTCCTTCCTTTTCATTCACTCCTCTGCCAACTTAATTCAGCTTTAGCACCAATGGATACCTCTAACATCCATTTCTTCGTGCCCTCAAGTCACCTTACACACTGTAGTCAGGTTAATTTTTTTCAAAATATTGACTGGATATCATGCTTCTATTTAAAAATTCTCACAGGATGAATTCCAAATTCTTCACTCTGGCATTTAAGGCCCTTTACTTTAAGCAAAACCTATTTATTGAATTTCATCCCCATAATAATCCAGTGAGAATGCTCCAATTCTGCCAGGTCAATCTTCTCAATAGTTCTGGAATATACCCCTTGACTTTCTTAATTTTTTTAAATACTGCTTTCCTACTTATTTCTAAACCCTACCCATTCTTCAGGACTTAATTTGAAATTCCACTTTTTAAAGTTTTTTCTCTTTTTTAACATTTGCATTAAACCAACATCTTAAGTATTTCTTTTTGACAACCTCATTTCCCTACTTCTATTAGTTTTTAATTACATAAGTAAATACAGGTGACAGACTGGGAGAATATATTGACAACATATATACTATACAAAGAATTACTATCTAGAAAACATAAAGAATGACAATAACCCAATAGAAAATGGGGAAAGAATATATCCAGGAAATTCCCAGAAGAGCAAATCCAAGTGGCTAACATAATAAACATATGAAAAGACACTCTGCTTCACCTGTAGTCGGGAGAAAGCAAATTAAGATGCTATCCTTTGCCTATCAGTTTGGCAAACATTTTAAAGCTTTGGAAGAACAGATTCTTTCATACTACTGGGCGAGAGGGTTCATTATGGTATAGCCTCTCTGGAGGCAATTTGGCAGTGACTATTATAATTGTAAATATCAGAGCAATTCCAATTCTTGGTATCCACTCGAGACAAACTCTTTCTTCCTCAAAGCCTTTTCTGGTCAACTTCTAACACCCCACCTATGGAGATTAATCACAGAATCAACAAATTTTTTAAGAGAAAGGAAGGGACTGTAAGTATCACAGGAACATACATTTTGCCTCATAATTAGTTGTAGTTATCCTAACTCTACTACTCACTAGTTTTGTGATGTAATTTCTCTCTGCTCAGATTTTTCATCTGTAAAATGGAGACAACATCAGGCTGCCGTGAAGGCCAAAAGTTAGATCATGAGAAAAAATGTAGAAAATGTATGTGAGTGAGTTGTACAAGTACCTCACAATTATAAGGCATTGTTATCATTACTAAATTACAAGCACATGAGGCCAAGGAATCACATCCTCTGCCTCTTGGCCAGCAGCACAAAAAGGAGGATTCAGGCCAGGACTGATTCTGAAAGAACTAAGCCAGACACAGAGTTTAATTAAGAAACTAAAAGCAATGATGAGAAAATACTGCCAAATGAACCAGAAATGTCTCGATTTTCCTCACTGGTTCCAGATTCAATCCTTGGGCTGTTCGGCTTGTTGTCAACATGCATTTCAAAACCACTTTCATAAAGCTTCCTGCCAGACTAGCTCTACAAATAGACACTTATGCTCACAAACACGATCCTTCTTTCTGCTTCCATTTTCTTTGGGCTATTTAAACAATCACTCTATAGATGAAATAAAATATCCTCAGTGTAGCAATCTTTGGTAAGAAAAATTAAGCACGGAAAACTTCAAATGGTCATTTGTCTTAATCTAGCAGAGGAAGCAACAGTCTTTAAGTCCTATTTCAGGAGCACTAGTGTCTTGGTAGCTCAGCTTCAACAGAAACAAAGATACTCTGAATTATGACAGAGAGTAAAACAAATGCTTGTGGGTGGCTGAGTCAGGAAGCACTCCCATGGGAAGCAGGCAAGGATTAGAAAACTAGAAAACAGGAATCCGGACACTGTCAAGAGATAATGGGAACTGAAAAGGAAAGCCTGTTGACTGTGTATACAGTAATTTTCCAAGACATTAGAGGCCGTTCCCTTGGTGCATCCAGCTTACTCTCTAGCTTTGACTAGTAGGGCAAGTCATGTTTTATGAAATTAGTATGGCAAAGGGCGAGGAGCTGACTGAACATCTCTGCTGAGAAATAGGTTCATTTCACCGAAACTGTCTCCTATTTCCCAACTCTTCACTCCCCTTTAAATTTCAAGGAATTTTAGGCACTATAAATTACAGGTGACCCTTGACAAACAGGTCTGAAATGTATGGGTCCACTTATACATGATTTTTTTTTTTTTTTTCACTAAATACATACTACAGCGGTACACCATCTGTAGAGGTTGGTTGAATCCACTGGTGCACAATCGTGGATACAAAGGGCTTACTGTAAAGTTATGTGTGGCTATTCGATTGCTTTGGGATCGGTCCCCTAACCCCCACCATTATTCAAGGCTCAACCGCAATCAGGCTCTTAAGTAAACAGTACTTTTCACAGTGGCGCAACGGCTTCCCCCCCTAATTACTCCCATGGTCACATCATATGTGACTGCCAGCAATGCCGACAGTCAATATGCAGGACTGGTCCATCCAGAGCTCTAAGTTCAGGAATACCTTTATCTCTCCTATCTCCCATTTTCTTAAGAACCTTCATGAAATGTTACTTGCCCTTCCTCCTAACATTATTCTTTCATGTTCTTTCATAAGTCTTGGGACTTTCCGATAAGAAGAAATAGAATCAGATAAGCCACTAAACTATTACAATGAATTAGCTTATTGAGTTAATCCTCTTAGGTATAGTTTAATTTTAAAAGGCCACTATCAGGAGAAAGAGACTCAAAGAACACAAGATCATCATACTGCATTCCAGCTCTAAAATTTTGTGATTCTATGAATAAATCTTTTACAGTGGAATGTTAGATCCTCGTGGAAACTGAGTGAAGGAATCCAAAGGCACATAAGCATAACTTTACAGCTAGGGAGAAGCCCAACAATATATTTTTACATTTTGGCGATGCTGTCAGCAGTTCACAGTGCTTGACATGAATTATTCACTAGTCCGCATTTGCTCTTATTCATTTGTCTACAACCATAAAATATGGGCCGGGTGTACAGAAAACAGTTACTAAGAAATAAATAGGAAATCCATCACAATTCTCTTAGTGGAAAGAACCACAATGATGACCTTAATCAAAACCAATCCTGAAGGATCTATATCACCTTACCAGTGAAAAATGTTCTTCACTATGGGAGTGAATCTCTTTAAGAAATGAAACATGCATACACTTTAAATGGCTATGTGATAAAAGTAGTAATCATTCAATGAATTGCAACATGAGAAGAACAATGGAATGCAGAAGACTAGTCTCAGCTCAACCATTTATCAAATAATATCGGACGTTTCCCTGAGTCTCAGGTTCCTCTCCCATAAAATAACAGCACTAGATGATCCCTGAAGTCCTGTCTGGATTTAAAAATTCTATAAATCACTTTTTAAAAATTTCATGATTCTATAATCATGGAATAAATTCCAATGATCAATTAATATTTATAGGTAAAGAATAAACTGCATCCTTTCTTAAGACTAAATAAATATACTAATCCTCGGCAAAGTTTATCATCTTTCGATTTGGGGTGATTATCAATTAATCATCAGTTGCCCACCTACAGAAGGAAAAAATAGCATAATAAGATTAACTAAAAAAGTTGATAGTTTATAGTTAACAATTCATTCTGAGGTATTAACATAATCTAGTACAATCACATTGTCAGCACTACTAGCTTGATTAACTGATTTGTTTTTTATTTTAAATAACTGCTTTTAATATTGATAATTATACTTCTCTTTTAATTTTATTTTAAACAAAAGTGCAATTTTTTCCCCTCAAATAGAAAACACAGCTGCTCACTAAGGAAAGCTTGAATAAATACAAAACGTTTAAAAAAAGATAACAGCCAAATTTCTAAAGCATTTAAAAAAGGACAAATGGAATGGCAGCAGATGAGAAAAGCATGACATTCAAGATATAACAGACAGGACTGATTAGCTTAGAGCTGTGGATCTCAAAGTGTGGTCCTCAGACCAGCAATGCCAGCATCATCCCGGAACTTGTTAGATATGCAAGTTCTCAGGTACCACCCCAGACCTACTTAACCAAAAGCTCTGGAGGGTGGGGACCAGAAATAGGTGTTTTAACAAGCCCTCCGGGGAATTCTGATAGAGCTGGACTTTGACATTTGGTAACTAACTGTTTTCAAGGAAATTAATTTCTAAGTTTCAAATTTAAAAAAAATTTTAATGAAGACAGGCACATCATTGGCCATACATGGCCTGCTTTTATTTACTTTTAAAAATTTGATGAATATTCTTGAAACCACCACCATTCCCAGCCCAAGAAGTAGAATATTAGCAATAAGTTACATCTACCTCTGCACACCTCTCCTGTCACGTCTTGACGGCTCCCTCTCAGAGATAACCCTTAGGCTGAATTGCCTATTTCTTCTTCCCTTTCCCCTTTGGTTTTATACCTAAATTATATTTGGTTTGGACTTCCCTGGTAGCGCAGTGGTGAAGAATCTGCCTGCCAGTGCAGGGGGACACGGGTTCGACCCCTGGTCTGGGAAGATCCCACATACCGCGGAGCAACTAAGCCTGTGCGCCACAACTACTGAGCCTGTGCTCTAGAGCCTGCGAGCCACAACTACTGAGCCCATGCACCGCAACTACTGAAGCCGGCACGCCTAGAGCCTGTGCTCCGCAACAAGAGAAGCCACTGCAATGAGAAGCCCGTGCACCGCAAGAAAGAGTAGCCCCCGTTTGCCGCAACTAGAGAAAGCCCGCGTGCAGCAACGAAGACCCAACACAGCCAAAAATTTAAAAAAAAATTTTTTTTAATTAAAAAAATTTTTTTAATTAAAAAAAGATTATATTTGGTTTTATTAACAGTCAACTTTACTGGTGCATGGAGATATATACAGTTCATTCATTTTCACGACTATATGGTAATGCTATTGTATCAGTATACCATAATTTATTTATGCTCTCTTATCAAGGAATATTTGGGCTATTTCAATTTTTTGCTATTACAAGCCTCCAGGTACACGTATGCTAAACTTCCTATATATAGGAATGAAAGTGCTAGATCATAGAAAACGTGGATGTTCAACTTTACAAGATTGCGCAAAATTGTTTTCCAAAGTGGTTGAACTAATTTCACACCCATAAGGAAGAAAAATAGAGATCCTCTTGACCTATGTGTTCTCCAACACATGGTATTTTTTGATTTCTTACATTCTGTCAACTGAATGGATATAATATAGTATATCGTGAGCTTGACTTGCATTTCTCTGATTACAAATGAGGTTGACATGTCTTCATATGTTTGTTAGCCTTTCTGATTCATTTTCTATAAAATTATATTTACACATCTTCTCCCATCTTCATATGCAGGAACATGCTATAATATATTTCCCTTTAGTTAGGTCTTTAATACCCTTCAATAAAGTTTTATTATGTTCCCCCGACAGGTCTTATTCATCTTTAATAAGATACATATTCTTGTAAATGGCGTTTCTTTTTAAGGTTGTGTTTTCTAGTTGCTTGTTTGTGGTATAGAGTAATGCAATCAATTTCTGTTTATTGAAGTCATATCCAACTACCTTGTTGAACTCTCAAAACTCTATTATTTCGAGTAGTTTGTTGCAAGTTCTTTTTTATATTCTGTAGACAATCATATCATTTGCAAAAAATGACTTTTTCTCCTTATCAATCTTTATACTTTGCTTTCATTTCTTTCTCTTATGATGCTGAGTTAAGACCTCTTAAACAATGACGGTTAGAAGTGGCAAAGGCAGTTATCTTGTCTTGTATCCTTGATTTTAAAGAGTGCTTAGAACATGTCCCCAGTTAGGATAAAGTTTGTTTCAAATATTTTTGTTGACATTCTTATGAAGTTGAGGAAATTCCCTATTACTAGTTTACTAAGAGTTTTTATTGAGAATGAAGAATGGATTCTATTAAATTTTCTGTATCTATTGAGCTTCTATATCTATTTATCATATGATTTATTTCCCTTAATCTGTTCATGTCGTTAATGACATTTTAAAATTTTCTAATGCTGAACTATCCTTACATTCATGAGATAAACCTAACTTGGTCATGGTATATTATCTTTTTCATATACTGTCAGATTCAGTTTGCTAATATTTTGTTTAAGATTTTTACATCTATATCACAAGTGAAATAAGCCTGTCATTTTCCTTTCTCTTACTGTTCCTTGTCTGGTTTAGGTATCAAAGTAACCTCATTAAAATGAATTGTGAATATGCCTTCTATTTTAAATCTTTGAAAGAATTTGTTCATTTTTGAAAGGTTTGTTCTTGAAAGTTGGGGTTTTTTGTATGAAGATTTTTAATTTAATTGATTTTAATTTGTAATGAACTAGTTTTATAGTTATAGGACTACTCAGGGTTTCTATCTCCAAGTCATATACATTTCTATCTCCAAGTTATATACATTTGGTGTATAACATTTTTCTAGGGATTTATCCATTTCATCTAAGTTTTTAAATGTTCTGGCATTAAAAAGTTGTTTAGAAATTCTTTTTTATCTCAAAGCTTTTAAGTCTTTTCAAAACTCTAATTACATAATTATACACAACATGATATGCCTGAACAGAACAAAAGAAAGAGGCATAGTTAGTACTGTTTAAAAATTAGCCTACTCTCTTTTCAAAATTGTAAGCTGTGTAAGAAGTAGTTTATGAAGGGGAGCTAGTTCTGGGTATTTGTCTTCGCATTTTTAAAAACACAGATAAGGAATTGTGCCACGGTATTTACATTCTAATTATGTGTCTACGTTCTGAATTCCAATCAGTTCTGATGTAATAAAACTTTTTACACTTTGGAGATGAGACTCCATTGTTACATCTAAAGTCAAGTTTAAAAAACCCTGATTCCTTCCTCCGTTGACACTTACAAAGTCACAACAGTTTAGCTTTTTACATGGAAAGATAAATTCATGTCGAAATTAAGACTTTCATGATAGAAATGTTTTAAAATGCATCCTCCATTTTCAGTCCAAAATACTGTGGAGTTGTTTTCTCTGGCAACTCCATGCTTGCACGTAGAATATTTTCTGGGAGAAAGAACTCCAGACTTTTGTGTCACCCTTCTCACTCAGGGTACACTGAAGAATAGAAGGAGCTCTGGATGCTCAATCCCTTTTGTCTGGTTGGAGTTTAGGCGGGTAGCTGATGTCTAGACCAGTGCTCCTCAAGCTTTAATATGAACTCACATCACCTAGGGGGTCTTGTTAAAAATGCAGATTCTGATTTCAGAGGTCTTGGGTAGCAGCCAAGAGTCTGCATTTCTAAGAAGTTCCAGGCAATGCTGAGGCTGTTGGTGGTCCCTGAGGAGCATTCTTCTAGATGGCCTGAGATGAGTAGATCTCTGAGCCAGACAGCTTCTGGGACGTCAGACTCTTATCTCTTTCCAAATGCAATATACACAACAGTCAAGCGTAAAGTGCAGGTTCTATGGACGGGTGCCGCTAATGTGTACTACTTTTAGTTTGTCATCAAAACATTTCATTTTGATCATTTTCTCATTCGGCTACGTTCAGGAAAACTTGCTCGTTTCAAGAGCACCCTGTAAATGTCCACTAATTGCTCATTTTCACACACAAGTTCTAAAGAGAGTGATGTGATGTTTTAAGCTTTCCATCATATACAAATGAAGCATTTTTCCTACAAAATACGTCTTCAAGAAAAAGTACCTTCTGTTCTCCCCACATCCCAGCCTCATTACTAGTGTGTACTAGCTGCTGCCACGTCCCTGGAATGAGGCACCCGAGGGCAATCGATTCATTCTCCACTCTGCCCTGAAAAATCCTCAGGTGGGTAGAAAGATACTGAGAAAGAGAAGGCGCTGCTCCCTTATCACCCAGAGAACACTGGTCTCTAGGGTAAGGAAGAGATTCAAGCTCATTAAACTCACAGATCCCCAGTCAACCCCTTAGGGTCCAGAAGCTGGAGCGTGTCTATGTTAAGGCAGGTGCTCTGTTTGCACAGGAGCCTGGCTCATGCAACAGATATGTTCTTGAAGTTGGCTGCGAATCAAAAATTGTTGGTTTTACTTTTTTAAAATTTTTATGAAAGCATCATTTGAGATACACTAGAGAGGATTGCTAGTTAAAGGGAGCTTAGTGTGAATTCTTTTGTAAAATAAATAATCACTAATTTTGGCCGTATCTGGATTTTCAGATACTGAATCTACATAAAATAGGGCCCCAGTTTAAGTAAATTTGAAGAAAGGAGTCGGGTAAAACAGAACTTCTTATCTGGTTCTAGAATTAAAAATAAGCCTATGTTTATCAGAAGAATGACTGTCTTCTTAGCTTTTCAGGTGTCAGATGTTCTTGGCGAGCTTTGATTTGCACTCTTACTCCATGGTCAGTAAAATATCCTCATTTTGTGAATATCAATTCTTAACCGTTTAAATGAGTCACACATCTCTAGTAAATTGCCTATCTGGCACTATTCCAGGTCATCCAGTACACATGTATTAATGGGCCTCTTAATCAAACTTTCCCCTTTAATCATTCAAAGGATACTGTCCAAAATTAGTTTCGTGAGAGACTCATATGCCGACAAATCACACATTTCCGAAATTTGGTTGTAGGAAAAATCCACCTTCTGATAAGAGAAAGAGAGCAGGATGTTATACTTTATTTCTCATTCATCTTAACCACACAATTACTTGCACAAGAATGTATTTTCTGATGAGGGGTTACAATTCATAGTTGAAAATACACTCAGGCTAACGTACTTCCTTTGTGTTTAATCGTTTCCTAGCTGGGACCCTCGTCTGCCCACTTTGAGGGGTACTAAGGGGGAGACCCTTCCCCATGGCCAGCGCGGACAGCCGCGCAACAGAAACGCTTTCTGTTTCTTCAGTCACTCTCCCCATTTTCAGCACTTATTTTAAACTTTCTTGATCTTCCTTCAGAGCTTACCTCAGTTTCACCCTTACTAACCACCATGTCTTCGTTTTCGCTGATGCCCAATAGCCTGTGTTCATTTAGTTTATATGCACATCTTGCTTCTGGCTTCTTTGCCTTCTCTGTTTCTGGCTCAATTTACTCTCCTGTGTCACTCCCTAAAGGCCAGAAAAGTCTTTCTTATTCATCCCTCAGGCCATACCTTGTCCACTCAGCACCCTTTCTCAAACTTGACTATCTTAGGAAAGCATTTTCAACAATATTAGTTGTTCCTACTCAAAAATATGAGAAAGAAAAACAACATTAAATAACTTTGTTTAATTATTCACCTAGTGGCAAAAGATTAAAAAAATATATTTTTTAAAAAACTGCATTAATGTGCTAGGCACATGATAATCATTTTCTGGAAAACTATCAAGCAATTATATAATAAGTACTATTGTTATCTTCTTGTGCCCTTTAAAACAGTAATTTTACCTCCCCTTACCCATGCACTAAGATTATTTTTATCAATGTATTAAATATTAAATACTTTAAATACTAAAAACTTTAAATACTGGACACTAAAAAAAATTTCTTTGAAAACAGCTCAAGTGGCAAGTGTAGAAAATTGGTTAAGTTGATTACAATACAGCAACAAGACTGCATAGTAAGTAAAATACAAGTATGTGAATCATGTGAAGAAATAGAAATGTGCAACCAAAATCCTGTTAAAAAAAAAATCAGAAACAAAATTTTATGCATATACAAATTGCAACTATGTAAAATGCATTCTATGACTTAATTAAAAAGTCAGTTTGGCAGGATAAAATGAAATTTCTTATTCACTTTTTTTTTCTATATAATAATGATGGGCTAGAAATAAACTTATAATTATCTAGGTTTACTTATAGCTGACATTTTTCCATCAACACCTTTCATTCTTGTGCCACAGCTTGTGTGTGCTCACGATACCTATCTAATTACACACCTGTTGGGACTATATGCCAATACTGTGCCCTCCATGCACTTATGATACTGGGCTTGTTGAGAGACCTTAAAAGGGTTATGATATTGCCCTGACTCCCACTGGGAGTTCCACTGGAACCCAGAGCTTGTAAGAAGTGCCCATCAATCAAACGAACCTTCTTCACCTACTAAGAGCAAAATCATTCTAGGAAATACAAAAAGGGTACAAGTATAAGCTCCTGCTCTTTGGGACATGTATGCTTTCTTTGGTTGGTGGCACAAGGCACAAAGATAATAAATGAAACATAAGCAGAGCTATCCGAGAGGGTGGGACATTATACACAAGCGTGATTTACTGGAAAAATGGGCTTTGGGTCTCAGACATGGGGTTCAATGCCAGCCCTGTGACCTTCCAGCAAAGGTTAAGTAAGTTATTTAACCTTTCTGTGCCTCTGCAAACTCATCTGTAAAATGGGACCATTCCAGCTGCCTCACAGTTCTATTGGGAGGATTTAGTAAGATCCTGCATTGAAAACATTGGAAGGCCTCAATCATTCCCCTCCCAGGTTCACAAAGGGTTCACTTAGGGTTCACATAGGGTTGAAGTACCTCGTCAGGGGCACTCTGGCACTTTGCAAGCACTTTCCTAAAGTTACCAATACATTTGCTCTTAATTCTCTAGGAACTTAAACATTGAGGTATCTGCCATAACGATGGAAACACATCAGTATACATTTGTCCAAACCCACATAACGTACAACACCAAGAGTGAATCCTAATGTAAACTGTGGACTTCGGGTGATTATGATGTGTCAGTGTAGGTTTGAGTGTAACAAATGTCCCACTCTGGCGGGGGATGTTGATAATGGGGAGGCTGCGCATTTGTGGGGGCAGGAGATATATGGGAAATCTCTGCACTTTCTCCTCAATTTTGCTATGAACCTAAAACTGCTCTAAAAAAAAAGATGGGGTATCTGATTTGTTTTTGTTTACTTGTGCAGTCTTTTGGGCAGGGGGTGAGGCAAGGTTGTGAATGAAAGAAACTCCAGGCAAGTTTTTCCAAGGAAGGGGGTCACACTGTTGCCATGGCTGATTTCACTGGGGCTTAGGGCAAGGCAGAAGGGACAGCAAAGGAGGGAGAATCAAGACAGCTCTGCAAGAACAATTCCTGATGACATGGAGACCACAAGGCCCCATACTGAGGACAAATAGGCACCTTGTGTGGCTTTTCTGGATAAAGGAATGTCACCACAGCAATAACTGTAATTTCAAAGGGAAAAAACTCACTACTGATAAAAATGTAGCAATGTGAAATAACAGAAGAAAAATTAAGAAAGGCGTCTCACTGACAGTATGGAGGATCCAGTCCGATTCTTGATTTCAAACAGACTCATATTTGTGCAAGCTCCAGCAGAATATGTTGGATCTACATTAATTTGGCTTGTAAACAAAATAAAACTAATAGGTAATAAAAGGCAATCATTGATGTCCACTCCTTAAAACAACTTTTTAATGAAATATTTGAGTCCAATAGAAAAATACTCGCCCCAAGCTGTGGCAATGGTTCCCAAATTTGTCAGCATGTTAGAGCCACCTGGGTGGGGTCTTTTAGAAATTCCCACACCCAGGCCTTACCTTGGACCACCTGAACCAGAATATCTGGCAGTGGGATCCAGGAATCAGTAGTCTTTAAAGCTCTCCAGGTGATTCCAGTGTGCAGAAAATCGGAGTACCATTAATCTACGACCTCTCTGCTTACGTGTGGCCCATGGACCAGCAGCAATGGCTCACCAGGAAGGCTGTTAGAAAGCAGAGCCTCAGGCCCACCTCAGACCTACTGGATCAGAATCTCATTTTCACAAGAACGCCATGTGACCTACACACATGTTAAAGTATGAGACACAGCGCTCCACAGCAGAGTAAGCTGCTCCATCAACCACCGTTCACAGAGTTTCATTCTGCCTCAGAAATGCAAAAGCAAGTGCAGAGAAGCAAGAATGAAGATCTGAAATCACTGCTTTCTAAACAAAAGTAAAGGTTGGATCAATAAAGAAGGCAAAATTTAAGCCCCCAGGAAATTTTTACAGAATTTTCAGGTATAAATTTGTTCTGCTATAATAAAAATATACAAACAATAACTAGTATTTAAATGAAGCAGAGAAAAGGGAAAGAAGTTAGTTCATTGGTTTGGACACTAGGTTTTAGCAAAGCTTCCAAAAAAGATAATCTCTTGAAAGACTATCTCCTTTTTCTAAAATAAATGATACACAAATCCTTCTCCTTTTTTATTTCATTTCTCCTCTGTCTTACTCTCTCTGAATTCTCTTTTAGTGCTGTTTTGCTTGTTAATGTATTTCACAAACCAGTTAACACAAGTAATTAGTGTATTAATAAAATCTACCTTGAGATTCTTGGGTGGCTTGAAATTGAAGAATGTCGTCAGTTTATTCTGAGACGCATTAAGTTCTAGAAGATAAGGCATACAGCTCACACAAGACAAATCTGGGGGGTAAAATGAATAAAGAATAAGGTAAGTCAATAAAATAAAACTTAGACAAAGTCATTAAAAACAGCATACATTATATCAGAACATTTTAAAACTATACCAGTTGTAAGCACATCTTAATTATTCCAGATGAGTGAAATGAATAAAAATAGGAATATGCAAAACACACACACACACACACACACACACACACACACACACACAAACAGAGCATGGAAAATGCACCATGAGCCCAAAATTTAACCTTCTTCTCCAGGGCCCCCAACCTGTCCCATCCCCATCTTCCATCACAACCAGGAAAGAAATGACCGAGGCCTCCTTGTGGCCCAGCTCACTCTCCCCTGAGCTGCTAACAGTCAATGCTTCAAAAATGCCAGCCTTGGGGGAGACCTTCAATATGGCGCAGGAGTTAGACATGGAGATCACCTTCCTCCCCACAAATACATCAGAAATACATCTACATGCGGAACAACTCCTACAGAACACCTACTCAAGGCTGGCAGAAGACCTCAGACTTCCCAAAAGGCAAGAAACTCCCCACGTACCTGGGTAGGGCAAAAGAAAAAAGAAAAAACAGAGACAAAAGAATAGGGACAGGACCTGCACTTCTGGGAGGGAGCTGTGAAGGAGGAAAGGTTTCCACACACTAGGAAGCCCCTTCGCAGGCGGAGATGGGGGGGTGGCGGGGGGGGTAAGCTTCGGAGCCACGGAGAAGAGCGCAGCCACAGGGGTGCGGAGGGCAAAGCAGAGAGATTCCTGCACAGAAGATCGATGCCGACCAGCACTCACCAGCCCGAGAGGCTTGTCTGCTCACCCGCCGGGGCGGGCGGGGGCTGGGAGTTGAGGCTCGGGCTTCGGAGGTCGGATCCCAGGGAGAGGACTGGGGTTGGCTGCATGAACACAGCCTGAAGGGGGCAAGTGCACCACAGCTAGCCAGGAGGGAGTCCGGGAAAAAGTCTGGAGCTGCCGAAGAGGCAAGAGACCATTGTTCTGGGTGTGCGAGGAGAGAGGATTCAGAGCACCATCTAAACGAGCTCCAGAGACGGGCGTGAGCCGTGGCTATCAGTGCGGACCCCAGAGACATGAGACACTAAGGCTGCTGTTGCCGCCACCAAGAAGCCTGTGTGCGGGCCCAGGTCACTCTCCACACCTCCCCTCCCGGGAGCCGGTGGAGCTCGCCACTGCCAGGGTCCCGTGATCCAGGGACAACTTCCCAGGGAGAATGCACGGCGCCTCAGGCTGGTGCAACGTCACGCCGGCCTCTGCCCCCACAGTCTCGCCCCGCATTCCGTACCCCTCCTTCCCCCCATCCTGAGTGAGCCAGAGCCCCCGAATCAGCTGCTCCTTTAACCCCATCCGGTCTGAGCGGGAACAGACGCCCTCAGGCGACCTACACGCAGAGGCGGGGCCAAATCCAAAGCTGAACACCGGGAGCTGTGCGAACAAAGAAGAGAAAGGGAAATCTCTCCCAGCAGCCTCAGGAGCAGCGGATTAAATCTCCACAATCAACTTGATGTAACCTGCATCTCTGGAATACCTGAATAAACAATGAATCATCCCAAATTGAGGTGGTGGACTTTGGAGGCAATGATATATATATATTTTTTCCATTTTCTCTTTTTGTGAGTGTGTATGTGTATGCTTCTTCGTGTGATTTTGTCTGTATAGCTTTGCTTTTACCATTTGTCCTAGGGTTCCGTCTGTCCAGTTTCTGTTTCTTTTCTTTTTTGGGATAGTTTTTAGCACATGTTATAATTGGTAGATTTGTTTTTTGGTTTGGTTGCTCTCTTTTTTTAATTTTTAATAATTATTTTTTATTTTAATAACTTTATTTTATTTTCTTTTTTCCTTTCTTTTTTTCTCCCTTTTCTTCTGAGCCATGTGGCTGACAGGGTCTTGGTGCTCCAGCTGGGTGTCAGGCTTGTGCCTCTGAGGTAGGAGAGCTGAGTTCCGGACATTGGACCACCAGAGACCTTCCGGCTCCACGTAATATCAAATGGCGAAAGCTCTCCCAGAGATCTCCATCTCAATGCTAAGACTCAGCTCCACTCAACAACCAGCAAGATACAGTGATGGACACCCTATGCCAAACAACTAGCAAGACAGGAACACAACCCCACCCATTAGCAGAGAGGATGCCTAAAATCATAATAAGGTCACAGACAACCCAAACACACCACCGGACGCGGTCCTACCCACCAGGAAGACAAGATCCAGCCTCATCCTCCAGAACACAGGCACCAGTTCCCTCCACCAGGAAGCCTACACAACCCACTGAACCAACCTTACCCACTGGGGGCAGACACCAAAAACAACGGGAACTACGAACCTGCAGCCTGTGAAAAGGAGACCCCAAACACAGTAAGTTAAGCAAAATGAGAAGACAGAGAAACACAGCAGATGAAGGAGCAATGTAAAAACCCACCAGACCAAACAAATGAAGAGGAAATAGGCAGTCAACCTGAAAAAGAATTCAGCGTAAAGATAGTAAAGATGATCCAAAATCTTGGAAATAGAATGGAAAAAATACAAGAAACGTTTAACAAGGACCTGGAAGAACTAAAGAGCAAACAAACAATGATGAACAACACAATACATGAAATTTAAAATTCTCTAGAAGGAATCAATAGTAGAATAACTGAGGCAGAAGAACAGATAAGTGACCTGGAAGATAAAATAATGGAAATAACTAGTGCAGAGCAGATTAAAGAAAAAAGAATGAAAAGAATTGAGGACAGTCCCAGAGACCTCTGGGACAACATTAAATGCACCAACATTTGAATTATAGGGGTCCCAGAGGAAGAAGAGAAAAAGAAAGGGACTGAGAAAATATTTCAAGAGATTATAGTTGCAAACTTCCCTAATATGGGAAAGGAAATAGTTAATCAAGTCCAGGAAGCACAGAGACTTCCATACAGGATAAATCCACGGAGAAACACGCCAAGACACATATTACTCAAACAATCAAAAAATAAATACAAAGAAAAACTATTAAAAGCAGCAAGGGAAAAACAACAAATAACATACAAGGGAATCCCCATAAGGTTAACAGCTGATCTTTCAGCAGAAACTCTACAAAACAGAAGGGAGTGGCAGGACATATTTAAAGTGATGAAAGGGAAGAACCTACAACCAAGATTACTCTACCCAGCAAGGATCTCGTTCAGATTCGACAGAGAAATTAAAACCTTTACAGACAAGCAAAAGCTAAGACAATTCAGCACCACCAAACCAGCTTTACAACAAATGCTAAAGGACCTTCCCTAGGCAGGAAAGACAAAAGAAGAAAAAGACCTACAATAACAAACCCAAAACAATTAAGAAAATGGTAATAGGAACATACATATCAATAATTACCTTAAATGTAAATGGATTAAATGCTGCAACCAAAAGACATAGACTGGCTGAATGGATACAAAAACAAGACCCATATATATGCTGTCTACAAGAGACCCACTTCAGACCTAGGGACACAGACAAACTGAAAGTGAGAGGATGGAAAAAGATATTCCATGCAAATGGAAATCAAAAGAAAGCTGGAGTAGCAATTCTCGTATCACACAAAATAGACTTTAAAATAAAGACGCAGAGAAGGACCCTACATAATGATCAAGGGATCAATCCAACAAGAAGATATAACAATTGTAAATATTTATGCACCCAACAAAGGAGCACCTCAATACATAAGGAAAATGCTAACAGCCATAAAAGGGGAAATCAACAGTAACACAATCACATTAGGGGACTTTAACACCCCACTTTCACCAATGGACAGATCATCCAAAATGAAAATAAATAAGGAAACATGAGCTTTAAATGACACATTAAACAAGATGGACTTAATTGATATTTATAGGACATTGCATCCAAAAACAACAGAATACACTTTCTTCTCAAGTGCTCATGGAACATTCTCCAGGATAGATATCTTGGGTCACAAATCAAGCCTTGGTAAATTTAAGAAAATGGAAATTGTATCAAGTATCTTTTTCAACCACAACACTATGAGACTAGATATCAATTATAGGAAAAAATCTGTAAAAAATACAAATACATGGAGGCTAAACAATACACTACTTAATAACCAAGAGATCACTGAAGAAATCAAAGAGGAAATAAAAAAATACTTAGAAAGAAATGACAATGAAAACACGATGACCCAAAACCTATGGGATGCAGCAAAAGCAGTTCTAAGAGGGAACTTTAGAGCAATACAGTCCTACCTCAAGAAACAAGAAACATCTCAAATAAACAACCTACCCTTACACCTAAAGCAATTAGAGAAAGAAGAACAAACCCCCCCCAAATTTAGCAGAAGGAAAGAAATCATAAAGATCAGATCAGAAATAAATGAAAAAGAAATGAAGGAAACGATAGCAAAGATCAATAAAACTAAAAGCTGGTTCTTTGAGAAGATAAACAAAATTGATAAACCATTAGCCAGACTCATAAAGAAAAAAAAGGGAGAAGACTCAAATCAATAGAATTAGAAATGAAAAAGGAGAAGTAACAACTGACCCTGCAGAAATACAAAGGATCATGAGAGATTACTACAAGCAACTGTATGCCAATAAAATGGACAACCTGGAAGAAACGGACACATTCTTAGAGAAGCACAACCTTCTGAGACTGAACCAGGAAGAAATAGAAAATATAAACAGACCAATCACAAACACTGAAATTGAGACTGTGATTAAAAATCTTCCAACAAACAAAAGGCCACGACCAGATGGCTTCACAGGCGAATTCTATCAAACATTTAGAGAAGAGCTAACACCTATCCTTCTCAAACTCTTCCAAAATATAGCAGAGGGAGGAACACTCCCAAACTCATTCTATGAGGTCACTATCACCCTGATACCAAAACCAGACAAAGATATCACAAAGAAAGAAAACTACAGGCCAATATCACTGATGAACACAGATGCAAAAATCCTCAACAAAATACTAGCAAACAAAATCCAACAGCACATTAAAAGCATCATACACCATGATCAAGTGGGGTTTATTCAAGGAATGCAAGGATTCTTCAATATATGCAAATCAATCAATGTGATACATCATATTAACAAATTGAAGGATAAAAACCATATGATCATCTCAAATAGATGCAGAAAAAGCTTTTGACAAAATTCAACACCCATTTATGATAAAAACCCTCCAGAAAGTAGGCATAGAGGGAACTTACCTCAACATAATAAAGGCCATATATGACAAACCCACAGCCAACATCGTTCCCCATGGTGAAAAACTGAAACCATGTCCACTAAGATCAGGAACAAGACAGGTTGCCCACTCTCACCACTATTATTCAACATAAGTTTTGGAAGTGTTAGCCACAGCAATCAGAGAAGAAAAAGAAATAAAAGGAATACAAATCAGAAAAGAAGAAGTAAGACGGTCGCTGTTTGCAGATGACATGATACTATACATAGAGAATCCTAAAGACGCTACCAGAGAACTACTAGAGCTAATCAATGAATTTGGTAAAGTAGCAGGATACAAAATTAATGCACAGAAATCTCTTGCATTCCTATACACCACTGACGAAAAATCTGAAAGAGAAATTAAGCAAACACTGCCATTTACCATTGCAACAAAAAGAATAAAATACCTAGGAATAAACCTACCTAAGGAGACAAAAGACCTGTATGCAGAAAACTATAAGACACTGATGAAAGAAATTAAAGATGATACAAACAGATGGAGAGATATACCATGTTCTTGGATTGGAAGAATCAATATTGTGAAAATAACTATAGTACCCAAAGCAATCTACAGATTCAGTGCAATCCCTATCAAACTACAAATGTCATTTTTCACAGAACTAGAACAAAAAATTTCACAATTTGTATGGAAACACAAAAGACCCCGAATAGCCAAAGCAATCTTGAGAAAGAAAAACGGAGCTGGAGGAATCAGCCTCCCGGACTTCAGATTGTACTACAAAGGTACAGTAATCAAGACAGGATGGTACTGGCACAAAAACAGAAGTATAGATCAATGGAACAGGAGAGAAAGCCCAGAGGTAAACCCACATACGTATGGTCACCTTATTTTTGATAAAGGAGGCAAGAATATACAATGGAGAAAAGTCAGCCTCTTCAATAGGTGGTGCTGGGAAAACTGAACAGCTACATGTAAAAGAATGAAATTAGAACACTCTCTAACACCATACACAAAAATAAACTCAAAGTGGATTAAAGACCTAAATGTAAGGCCATACACTATAAAACTCTTAGAGGAAACATAGGCAGAACACTCTGTGACATAAATCACAGCAAGATCCTTTTTGACCCACCTCCTAGAGAAATGGAAATAAAAATAAAAATAAACAAATGGGACCTAATGAAACTTAAAAGCTTTTGCACAGCAAAGGAAACCATAAACAAGACGAAAAGACAACCCTCAGAATGGGAGAAAATATTTGCAAATGAAGCAACTGACAAAGGACTAATCTCCAAAATTTACAAGCAGCTCATGCAGCTCAATATCAAAAAAACAAACAACCCAATCTAAAAATGGGCAGAAGACCTAAACAGACATTTCTCCAAAGAAGATACACAGACAGCCAACAAACACATGAAAGAATGCTCAACATCACTAACCGTTAAAGAAATGCAAATCAAAACTACAATGAGGTATCACCTCACACCAGTCAGAATGGCCATCATCAAAAAATCTACAAACAATAAATGCTGGAGAGGGTGTGGAGAAAAGGGAACCCTCTTGCACTGTTGGTGGGAACGTAAATTTATACAGCTACTATGGAGAACAGTATGGAGGGTCCTTAAACATCTAAAAATAGAACTACCATACGACCCAGCAATCCCATTACTGGGCATTTACCCTGAGAAAACCACAATTCAAAAAGAGTCGTGTACCACCATGTTCGTTGCAGCTCTATTTACAATAGCCAGGACATGGAAGTAACCTAAGTGTCCATCGACAGATGAATGGATAAAGAAGATGTGGTACATATACACAATGGAATATTACTCTGCCCTAAAAAGAAATGAAATTGAGTTATTTGTAGTGAGGTGGATGGACCTAGAGTCTGTCATACAGAGTGAAGTAAGTGAGAAAGAGAAAAACAAATACTGTATGCTAACACATATATATGGAATATATAAAAAAAAAAAGGTTATCGAGAACCTAGGGGCAGGACAGGAATAATAATGCAGATGTAGAGAATGGACTTGAGGACATGCGGAGCGGGAAGGGGAAGCTGGGACAAAGTGAGAGAGTGGCATGGACTTATATATACTACCAAATGTAAAACAGATAGCTAGTGGGAAGCAACCGCATAGCACAGGGAGATCAGCTCGGTGCTTTGTGACCACCTAGAGGGGTGGGATAGGGAGGGTGGGAGGGAGACGCAAGAGGGAGGAGATATGGGGATATATGTGTATGTATAGTTGATTCACTTTGTTATAAAGCAGAAACTAACACACCATTGTATAGCAATTATACTCCAATAAAGATATTTAAAAAAAAAAAATGCCAGCCTTGGAGGAACTAAAGCCTGAGATAATCCTCTTGATAATTAGCCCCTAAATAACTGCATTAGGTGTTTTCAGAAAGACTAAAAATGCCGCAATTCGTTCTTTGTTATAAATTAAATTTTGTTTTAGATGGACTGAATCTTAAATCTTATTAATTATTTGAAGTGATTTAAATTATTGCTGTTATTTTACTTTGATTTTGGGCTGCTTAAAAAGTATGTCTGAGTTTTGCATTATATCCCAAGCCAATATTCTGAACCTAGAATACTAAGTCAAGGACTATTGTGCTAATACTCGCGTCTAATGAAATTATATACACGACATAGAAATAGTGAAGGATTACATTGCTTTGTTCTGCGACTTTACAGCAGACGGACTTTGGGACAGCAGGAGGATTAGGGAAAGGCTCAGGAAGAATCACATGACAAGGATTTACAGCCCCGTCTCTACCTGTAACTTGCTTCTCCACCCGTCTTTTAACTCTAGATCACACAACCAGCGATCAAAGCCCCTCAGAAGATGGCCTCTGGAGGAGAACAGAGCCTCCACACCTGAAGCCCAGCAAAGTGCTTCTACCCTTCACCAGGTGATAAAGTCACCCCCAGGCCAGGAGAAGGAAGCACAGCTCAGTACTGGGGCCCTGCCCTGGAGTAGGTAGAGCCAGAAAGGTGAGGGCCCCCTGACCCCACCCCCCCAACAACTTTCCTTCTCAGGGTCGTGGAAGCCAGAAGATCTCTACCAATTTCTACTTTATTTCTCTGGTCTAAATCACAGCCTTCTTTAGCCTGTCTTTTTTATGAAATTGTTCTAGGAGGGACAGAACACTGAGACATCAACACTTTGGTGGGAATTCATGAGCAAATCCAGAAAGGCTGCCTGTGAGAGGAAAGCTAAGAAGAAACTGTAATTGCTTTACAAGTTTTGCCTATTTGTCCCATCTGAGCTCAGCTCCATATCTGTCAACGGTGATCTCAACCCTCTTAATTTCCACGGGCCCCCATATCCCCTTGGAGCTGATCTTTCTGTGGGCAGGTAAGTGCTGTACCATGGAGCTCTGTCTTGAAGCAAAAGCAGCAGCTACCACTTGGATGGTGAGTACATTTCACGCTTTGTAGATGCTCAATGCTTTCGAATCACTTTGATAGGAAAAATCCACCTTCGGGGTTGCTGGGCTTCTAACTCTCCCTACTCGGTGTAGTGACCTCCTTGTCCACCAGATGGCAGGAGCTCCTCATGTCTACAACTGTGGTTCTCAAAGTGTGGTCATGTACAGGCTTCCAGGGAAACTAACCAGAAATGCAAATTTTCAAGTCCCACCCCAGATCTACTGAATCAGAAAGTCTGAGGGTGGGGCACAGGCATCTATGTTTTAACAGGTACCCTCCAGGTGATTCTGATGCAAGTTGAAATCTGGTCCATATCAGGTCATCAATAAAGCTGTTCTCTTGAAAAGAAAAATATATACTGTGCCTTACACACAATAAGTTCTCGAACACTTGATGAGTTAATAAAGGGGGACATAAAAGATTGAAGGAGACTGATCTGAAGAGGAAAGCTTCATTTGCTACCAGGGACTGCTTGCTCAAGGGGCAAGGGTATGAAGCCACATCTCTTTCCCCTTCGCCAAGCACAAAAGATTGCTGGAGTCTCCCCAACCCCGCAATCCCTTAACCAGTAAATGAAACCAATCTTGGAGATATGGGGTGTGGGGAGAGCGCCTGCCAGTAACACTAAAAATTCTTTCTGATGATAACATATCTGGCATTTGCCTTAAATAACCCTGGGAAGGATGGATGAAGCAAGATGGGCCATGGGCCGATAATTGTTGACCCTGAATATTCATTACAAACCTTTCTACTTGTGCACGTTTGTAATTTTCCGTAAAAAAGTTTTATGAAACTAGAAAAAGATTAATAAAAAGCCTTTCAAAACAGTAGCATTTGAAGAATTAAAATATGCTAGAATGCTTCTTAGCCATTGAAAAGAGTGAATTTTAATTATTGCAGTCAGATGGGAGGAAGAAATCAGAAAATGAATCAGAGAAGACCATATCAGCAACACTTAATTGTCTTAAAAAAAGCTAAAGTGAACAGAAAGGTGATCAATGAAGAAGCAGGTCAGAAATTTCAAATAGGGTCAGAAAATTAGAAACGAGGATCAAGCTTTGAAGAAAATGTGAGTAATTTCATTCAATGTGAGCAAGGTATCACAACAGATACCTTATATGGAACTACAAATGGCGGAGTTAGACTTGTAAGAATCCACTAACTATATGGAGACAGCAAAGAGAGGGGGAAAAAATAAATTTCTGAATCCCTGGTGTTCAAATAAGAACAGAAGTAGCTAGCCAGGATTAAGATGTAGATGCAAATGCAAAATAAAGAAAAGCGTCCATTAAAGGGGGAAAAAAGGACTAGTTCATCTACACTGAATAAACTAAAAGAGGGAAGGAAATGGGAATCAGCAAACATTCAGGAGGCATTAAAGAAGTAACGATCCATCCCTTGAAAGGAAAAAGCAAAGCAAACATTCCATCTGACGCTCTTTAATATCACTGAGTGGGTCTCAACCATCGCATAATGTAGCATGTTTGCTGACCTCTGCCTTTTTCTTTTCTCATCAGTTACAGGTGCTTTTTTTCCATGGAAGACAGAGGATCAATGTGTAAAGTGATCCACAATAGCACTTATATCAAGTTTGGTAGTATTAAAGTATATTACATTCTGCAAAGCTTAAATTTTGAAATAATTAAGCAATCCACTGACTTACTAGAATGACAATTACATACCTTCAATTTTATTTACTGAAAGATCCAACTTCTGCAGGTGAATGTATCCACAGAGGATGCTAATGTCAATTAAATCAAGATCCTGAGAAAATAAAAGGTAAAAGATTTAATGTTGCTTTAACAGATGAGTACTCAGGCTTCTCAAGACATCTGGAAATAGAAGTTGACAGAAAGAAATCCAGAATTTCCTTTGAAAGTACAGTAGAAGTGAGAGAATAAAATCTGAAGCCTACTACCAATAGGGTCTCAAAACAGACTACAAACTCCATCAACAAATGCATTCTTCTGAAGGAAACAATAGCTTGGAAAATTAGTGCTGTTAGCAAGAACATATACAACATGAAAAGGCAAATTAAAGCAGTATTCATGAACACCTTTAGAGCAGAGTTTTATATTTTAAAAAAACCACACACATAAAAGCAATAAAGCCAAAGCCTTTATCTAGTAGAAGAAAAGAAAAAGCAAATGCCTAGAATTCAAATGAAATGTTAGAAGAGTTCACACCTAATCGAGTGATCATTAATAACAATACTTCTTACGCTTCCTCAGGCTTCAAAGCTCTCTCCCAATAATCTCATCTGATCAAACAAACCTGTGAGATCTGTAGGGCAGATTATCCCCAGTGTAGGGATGAGGAATGTGAGGTACAAAGAGGTACGTAAATAGCCTAAAATCACTTAGCAAGTTAGCAATACAAAAGCAGCTCCAAGTCTCCTGAATCTTTGTCCGAGATCCCTTCCATGAAATCTTGCATCTAGTGAACATCACGAGGGGTTGGAGGGGAATTTGGCCCCTTGGAACAAAGACTCATGTCACTGGTTTATGTTGTGATGTCAGAGTCAGAAAAAGTCAACTAATAAAGTGGCATGATAAGCAAATTCTCAAATATAAGAATGATAAGGATTTTAATAAAGACCTCTAGAACAGTAATAAGTAAATTACTGATGACCTACTACACACAAGGCATTAAGCTTGGCATGATGAGAAACACGTACAACGTTGGACTAGAGCTATATTTTGCCTTTAAGAAACTTACGACTTTGGGTAGGAGAGAAACTGTGTACACAAGTAGTTAGAGAAAGTTAAAAAATTATGTGTAACATAAGTAAGACATAAGGCGGGAAAAATCACTAACCTGGCCAACCCTAAGAAAGTGTATGCAGTAAGACAGGCTATTAGGGCAAAGTAATTCAACATGTAATATCTCAAATGTAAGGAGGTCAGTGGCAAAGTAAGAAGCTTCGGTCCATCTAGCTGAAATAAGATTTAAAGGATTGTGCTTTTTTGTAGATCAATTTAAGGCGTAGCACTACGTATATACGTAGAGTATTGATTGAAAAGGACTTGTCTGCAGATGTACCGCTACTGGAATTTTCTTCCATTCCAAAGCCTAACATAGTGCAAGGCACACGGGGTGCTCCTTGTACATTACTGCCTGACTGGCCGAGTCATCCATAAAATGCTGTAAAGTGAAAATTAGTAAAAGATTAGAGCCTTCGTATGCTGTTCTCAAAGGACATGCCATGAAACCAGCATGGGTAAAAAGGGCTTAACATTTTTTGGACAGTTTACTAGTTCAAATCCAAGATAAAACAAACAGCCTTGCTATGAATTATATATGCTTGAGGCAAATTAAGGTGCTGTAGCAAAATTTCAGTGTGCTTTTTACACCTACATATCTGCATTTACTCTGTGGACCTCCAAGGAGTAGTTAGTGCTTTACAATACAAGAAAGCAAAAAAAAAAAAAAAAAAAAATTATTTTCCTAGGACTATAAAGAAACAAAATGAGGAAAGAAGCTGAAATACTCTGAGTACTCTGCTCTTACAGCTTCTCTTATGATAAATTTAGAGTCAAGATGCTGTGCTGGTATCGAAATCTTGACAATTGATGAATAACAATACATTTTTCTCTTTCATAATAGGTACCTTTTAGAAAGTGAGCTATAGCTCACAGCTACTGATTTCTTGACATACTTAGGGGGAAAAAAGTCAATACAAAAATATTTTGTTCCCTTGGATTCAGATATAAACTGTAGTCCTGGCACTGATCAGAAAGAAAATTCTTAAGAGTTTTTGATTGGTTTTACAGAATCAAATTCAACCTCCTGGAAGGAAAGCATTGATTACTATAAAACAGACTGCTTAAGACGAAAGAAATAGACTGTGAAGGAAATGAAAACAAAGGAACTTGGCGGGGGGCAAGGGGGCTGATTATTGGACTGGCCAGGGCTCTTTGATGTCAAACATAAATAACTCATCGCCATTCTCCATCACATGCAAGACTTCGAGATTTGGGGGCCACCAAAAAAGCTATGAGTACCAGAGAAAACAGATGTGGTCCCACCAGTGTCAAAATGTAGCCAGCCAATGGTGACCTCCTCATACTCACTGATAAAGTCAGACTGAGGTAGACCTGCTCAGTCCCAGAGCCTGAGCGCCCCAGTTCGTAGAGTTTCTCAGCCACGACCTCCTCTCTCAGGACCCCATCAAATTCTCCCTGCAAAAAAACCAGAGAGGTGGACAAAGAAAGGACTTCATTAGAAAAGAAGTTAATCCACCACATCATATCCAGCACTTATTTACTATATTACATATCTGGGAGCTGAGCCTTCCAAAATTTACCGGCCCCAAAGAAAACTGTGTTGTTGGGACTTCCCTGGTGGCGCAGTGGTTAAGAATCCGCCTGCCAATGCAGGGGACACGGGTTCGATCCCTGGTCCGGGAAGATCACACATGCCGCAGAGCAACTAAGCCCATGCGCCACAACTACTGAGCCTGTGCTCTACAGCCTGTGAGCCACAACTACTGAGCCCGCGTGCCACAACTACTGAAGTCCATGTGCCTAGAGCCCGTGCTCCACAACAAGAGAAGCCATTGCAATGAGAAGCCCGTGCACTGCAACGAAGAGTAGCCCCCTCTCGCCGCAACTAGAGAAAGCCTGCGCACAGCAACGAAGACCCAGCACAGCCATAAATAAATAAATAAATAAAGGAAATGGTAATTTAAAAAAAAAACTGTGTTGAAGACCCATACATACTACATATGATTAAGAAAATATCGGTCAGATCAATGTATTGCTGCTGAACTTGCAGGTGGTTGCTTGTATTAGGTATTCAAAGCAGAATTAACACAGTAGCAGTAGAAGCATCAATGTTAGTGATGACAGCTACGTTGATTTAGTGCTTCTGTTCTGGGCACTGTGCTAAGAGCTCTCAATGGGTCCACTCCTTTAATCCTCCTGACAATCCTGAGGGAGGTACGCTTAGCTCCATTTTACAAATGAAGAAACTAAGGCTCACAGAAGTTAACTTGCCTGAAACCACATAGCTAGTATGTGACAGAGCCAGAATACAAATCCGAATCTGTCTGACTCCAGGGCAGTTCTAACCACTGCACTTGACTGCTTGTCCACAACCCAAAGGATGGTTACATCAAATTAAGGCAATTACTTCTCTACATCTGGTATTGTTGTTGGAGAAAACAGGTCCTCAGTTCACTTTGCACTGGCTAATTTTGCTGGATTCATACCATTTACAAGATTAATTAAAAGTGTAATATCATTTGTAGAAGGAGGTTGGCCCTTAGTGTATAGATACCATGGACCAGTGGTGGCCCAGCACACCCCTCCCCCAATAATGACAGATAGAACAGGTAATAGATGGACTAGTGTTGCGTTTGTGCTGCCTTCAGCTCCATAACGACCAACACATTAACGTCAGCATGAGGACACAAAATACAAGTAACCACATCAGTCGCGCCAATGTTACTAACCAATGGAACTGGTATACGGACTATGATGGCAAAAAGGCTTGTGCTACTGTAAAGAGTTTTCTTTCCTCCCCAACTTCCACTACCCCAGAGAAGCAAATATCACTCACACGGAGATCCTGCACAGCTGGTTTGAACCCCAGATCTGCCATTTTGGATATATGACTTTGGGAGATAAAGTTTTCTCTGAGACTCATAATTTTTCATCTATAAATAGGATATGTTATTACTTTTTCTTAATGTTTTGGAGAGAATGAAAAATAATTGTGAACATAAAGCTCTTAGCGTGGTGCCTAGAACACAGCAAGTGTCCCCAGTAAATGGCAGCTGTTAGCACAAATTGGTGAATTCAGAAATTCCACATCTTAATGTTTCATTCGTCCATACCAATCAACCTGTTCACAAAATGGGGGAAAGAGATCTACTTTTCTAAACAAAGTTGCAATTTTTTATAGTAGGCCTAGGAAGGAATAGAGGTGAGAGAGTGTTACCTTCCCTCCCAAACTTTCCATGTGGCCCACCCCCTCCATTTCCTGGAAACAAGAAACTACAGAATCCCTTATTTACAATAGGTGGACATCTGTTTTTCAACACAGCCATTGATACAGAGACGGGACACACTGTCAGCACTGTCGCAAACCCCCAAGGCAAGACTCCTCACGGCCACCCCCTCACGCATCCTTTGAGGTTCCTGCCATTTGTCAGTGTCATGTCTCTCCCTTCTGGTCTTTGGTCATCTTCAGACCTTGACCAGCCCTATCTGTATCTTGGGTGGTTTCAGAATCCCTAAGGAGGGCCACTCAACACCCCGACCACTCCAAGTACATGCACACATACATGCTCCTTTATTTTCTCAACTCCAGACACCTTAAAATTGATCTCTAGCCAACTTCAGCCACTCACTCCCCTGGGCATGCCCTGGACTTAGTCATCATGCTAAACTGCTCCACCCTAGAAACCTCAGACCTCAAGTCTTCCATTGTTCTCGGCTCCCACAACTGCCCATCCTTCAATCTTTCCAACACCTACTGAACTTGGTCTCTGACCACAACAAAATCTCTGGTCTGTTCATCCTTCCCTTTACCTCTGAGTCTATCTGTCCCCTTCTGACTATACTTCCTTCTCTACTGGGCCTCCCATGGGCAATTTCAATGTCTCTCTACCCTCAAGTCTCTGACTCCTTGGCCCCTGACTGCAACTGCCCCATGCGTACCCAAACCTGAATCAACTTCATGCTCAACTACTGCGTTGAGGCAGGGATTATGTCATGTTCGTCATCCATGTGGGATAAAAATCTTTCCAGCATACCAAGCACAGGTCAGCCAAGTACACGAACTATTTCAGGAGTTTGATAAACTACAATAGAGATAGGCGGGGTGCTTTCACTAGGAGCAGGGCACCCATTTTATGGCCATTTTAGTGGGGAGTAGGGGGTTAGCAAAGACTTCCTCGGTGAGAGAACCATTGAAACCCAAAGTTGTGAGTTATTCTGGCAAAGGGGAAGAAAGGGCAGAAGAGGGCCAAGAGGGTATTGCAGGTACAAGGGGCAACACGTACAAAATCCCAAAGGCAAAGGCGAGTATAGCCCATTGGGGAAACTACAAAGAGTTCAAATAGCGAAAGTGTAAGGTGGGGAGGAGGAATACAGTACCTAATACATGTTTGGTGCTAAAACATGGGCTGAATGAATAACAAGACTACTCTTCCCCCTGAGGTGCTGAGTGGGCGGGAAAGGCCCACAAGTGTGCCTTCCGGTGCCACGTTCAAGTCAGCTTTAAGCTGGGCCTCAGCGCTATGGTGCTATTATGGTCCCCTTCTTCCTCAGCTGCCTTTCAAGTCCCCACCTTGCTGGTGAGATCTCCAGCTCTCTCCTCAAGCTGTCAGGCGCCTCCACTCCTTTGTCCTCACTCTCAGCAGGGGGCCCTCTCAATCCTTCTCTTCCACTTCCGAGGCAAAGTACGAATGATCAGACATCAGCCCCTCCACATCCTGCACCTGTCCTGATGCTTCTTGCTGGGGTCTCAGAGGAGGTCGGCTCCTTCTCCACACTCAGGGTCCAGCACCCTCTGTTTCCCCAGAGACCGTGTTCAGGGACCATCAATGTTGCCCTCTTTTGCCTGTGGTTTCAACTGGTCACTCTCCACTGTCATTCTCCAAGCTGTCACTTCTCCAGCTCTACGAGCACGTGAGTCCCTTCTGTCCTACAAGGGCTCTCTTCAGTCCTGCATGTTCCTTTAGCTATAGCTATAGTTTTCCTTAATAGCCAAGCTAGTTTCCCCCTTGTTCACCTCCCATTCACGCCTCAACTTGCTTCACTTAGGCCACTGCCTTCACATCACAAAATCCACATGGGCCAAGGTCTCCAATGACTGTCAAATAGGCAAAGCTAATGAACCCTTTTTTTTTTTAAGAAATATTTATTTGAGGCTTAATAATTTGTTGGGTTTCTTTTTTTAAAGATTTTTTTTTTGATGTGGACCATTTTTAAAGTCTTTATTGAATTTGTTACAATATTGCTTGTTTTGGTTTTTTAGCCGCGAGGCATGTGGAATCTTAGTTCCCTGACCAGGGATGGAACCCGCACCCCCTGCATTGGAAGGTGAAGTCTTAACCACTGGACAGCCAGGGAAGTCCCTAATGAGCCCTTTTTGGGCCTCTTCCCACTTAACCTCTTAGTGGCATAACCCACTCCAATCTTCTCAACACCCTTTCTTGCCCTGGCTTCCCTCCCGTTCAGCTCTCTTCCTTCTCCTTTTTCTCTTATCAGTCTTTTCCAGTTTCTTCCCCTGAATCCTCTTCATCTGCCTGTCTCTGAAATACCTGTACCCCCAGGGTTTTTTTCTTGGCCCTCTCCTTCTCTTCTTCCTTCTCTTCCTGGATGATCTCACAGATTCCAATGCTGATGATTTCCAGGTCTCTGACCCTGAGCCCTCCTCTCCTGATTTCCAGAGGCCTACGATTCACATACCCAACTCCTGAATGCACAGCTCCACCTGTCCCTGTTTCCCACGTGGTTAGTGGCCCTAATATGCCCCCCGGAACACACCACAGACCTAGCAGTCACCCTAGACTTCCAATATTCAATGAGTAAGTGTTTCATCTTAAATATTTTAAATACGTATTTCTCTCTAGCTTCCTTTCCATTCCCATTGCCTTAATCCAGACTCCTGTCTCTTCCCCATAGATATTGCTCCTCTGTGCACTGATCTCCCTGCCTCCAGGCTTACCATCTTCTTATCTAATCTCCCTGGGCCACAAGAGCAGCTCCCTGCTGCTTAGAGTCAAGTCCACAGTCCCTACAACAGCACAGAGCTCTCCACAATCTGGCCCCCGCCTCATCTGCCTTTCTGCTCTCACCTATAACCCACCACTTGGAAAAGCTGCTGTCTGCCTGCCCACATACCACCTCTGCACCCAAGTAAGGGTTTACTTCCCTTCAAGTCTTCCGCCATCCCTGCAACCCGGCTATCATCTGTACACATCTCTTCATAGGATGAACGCTCACTCTTATCTCACCTTGAGAGCTGGGACCATGTATGTCCTCCGTCACACTCTCATCTTTTTCTATCATTACTGTAACTATTATGTATTACATCTGTAAGTTTTTGAGAGCCTGCACTGTATCAGACACTATGTTAAGAACTTTAACATAGACTTTGCCATTAAATTTGATGTTCATAACTATCCAATGAGCAGGCATTATTATCCACATAAAGTTACTGGCAAAGAGTGGTTTTCATGCAGCAGAAACATATCACAGGCCCAGACATTTCTTCTGCCCTGTACAGTCAGAGTACTTCCTATATAGTAATCATTTGTGAACGTTTGTTCAATGAAGGCTAAATTAATGAAGTCACTCGATGGGCTGTAGTTAGTAGATAAGAACAGGTAAGTTATTACTTGTATTAGTAACAGTATAAATAATATATTGTGCTAAGTAGTTTACACATAGGATCTCATTAAATTTTCACAGCTCTCCATGAGGTAGATAGTATTATAATTCCTGTAGTGCAGATGAGACACAGAGAGTATGAGTAACTTGCTCAAAATCTCACAACAAAAAAAGGCTTTACACAAATTTTTGAATTCCAAAGGCAATATTCTGAACAGCTGGTCTGCCCTAACTCCCTCAAGTTCATTGAGGCTAATTACATTATAGGCACTTAATAATCATTTTGACCATCATAGCATTATAAATCTTAATCAGGCTAGGATATGGAAAATAAATCACTGAATATAAAAGTCCAAATGTTTCCTCTTAAAACTTTTTGGTTTATTCAGCATATCAAAACATATGAGATACTATAAAAAGGTAAAAGAAAATGTAAGAACACAAAACAAATATTAATTTTAGAATATAAATAGAAGAAATAATAAACTTTTTCCACACAAAAGCCTACAAGCCAAAAAGGATTAACTAGTTCAAGTCAACCCCCTCCCTCTATGGTTTGTTAATGGCATACTGAAGACAGATTAACAATGGTACTAATGAACCCCATAGCTGAAGAACATGCATTAATTAGAATAATAAAGTAATCTGCTGATTCATTTGTTAATTCCTCTGGGGTGGAAGCCATACAAACACCTCAAAGTTGTAAAAACATCGCTACAGTTTTCCAGTAGTCACTGTTAAGCATGGCAAAGTAAATCAACAAAAGATGAACAAAATAAGTATTAATTTTCTGTGGTCCACTTCAAGCAAAACTGACGTGTAACTAGGCCATGTAGAAGGAGGTAGAAGAAGACAAAATGGGGGATGAGGGTGGAAAAAAATGGGCCAAATGTGGAAAGTGAACAAAAGGACATTACAAAAGAAGGGAACCCAAGTGGGGACACAATGTAAGTAGTCAATGGCAGAATCGGAGTAACAGAAGACACTTTAAGTCACAGAGGGGAGAACAAGGAAAAATAAGACAAATGAGGAAAGGAGATGGTGAAAGAGAACAGGCATAACAAGGAGAAACCTGTTTGGCCTCAAGGGGGAAAGAAAGGTGACTAGGAAAAGATGGAATGATGCAGAGGGGATGCCAGAAGAATATCACAGAACAGGATGTTGGAAACTTTCTATTTCTCTGTATTATATCTACTTCTGAAAAGAATTTGAAGCAATTTATACTATGAAGGAGGAGGAAAGGGAAGAGAAAAACCTAATCTAAAGAAAAACTACTGAAATTAAGAAAAATACTGAATTAAGAAAAAAAGTTATGTTTCCTGGCAGGTAAGACAAAGAGGAAAACCTAACAGTTTATCAAAAGAAAGCAAATCAAAAGAGTGGATATATGTATATGTATAACTGATTCACTTTGCTGTACACCTGAAACTAACACAACATTGTAAATCAACTATACTCCAATAAAAATTTTAAAAAAAAGAAAGAAAGCAAATAATGTATTAGAAAGCCAAGAGAAAGAAGCGACATGATGTGAAGTGGAAAGGGATAAGAAGGCAGGCAACGGCCTAAGGAAGGAACAGGATGCTAATAAATGTACGAAGTGGAATTGGGTCATGTTTAGAAGAGGTACTGTAGAAAAGAGGGAATCTGTATTAGTGTGAAAGGCCAAGCTGCCAACGAGGCATTACAGATGGGAATGCTGGGAACATTCCCCACATCCTGAAATACTCTCACAGTGAGCAGTGTGTGTTGTTTGTATAATGCATCATATACCCCTGGCAGAAGTAATAATATATAAAAACTTTCAAGTCACTTGGTCTTTGAGGAAGCACTTAGATTATTTCAAAAGGGTAATTTTTTTTTCCTAGAGGAAAGAGGATGAAGGGACTAGAAGTCGGGGAGAGTGTTGGAGTATTTCACAAACATGAGGAAAAGGTGCAGGGGGTGCAGAAGTAAAAGTCTGTCTATTCACAACACTGTCAAGCCATAACTCCCATACAAATAGATACTTTTCCTCAACGATGCTGTGTAACTTGACTCTTAAGAAATCAAATGTGCTAACGAAAAGTAAAGGATACAGTTGAAGATATTTCAGGCAAAGGGTGAGGAAACAGGGTAACAGAAATGGGAAGGAGAGAGGGGGAGTCTCAGAGCAGTAAGGAAGAGGCGTTCCTGGAGGCAAGGAGCCCGAGGAATGGGCTCAGCCGCAGGCTGGTGAGGGGTCCGACCGCTGGAGAAGGAAGTTAGGGGGTAAGGGGTGGGGGGAAGGCACACCTCAAAATTCAGCATTTCGGACTCTGAAGACTCCTCGAACTCCACTTTGCCCTCGCCCTCTCCCTCGCCCTCTTCCTGGTCTTCGTGATCTCCGTCCACGTCCGACTCTTGATAGCAGTGAACGAGCTGCTGGAGTAGGTAGGAGGAGGCTCTGCGGAAAGTATTTTTCGGTCTCTGTCCCATGGGGAAAGGAGACCAGCAAGACTGGCGTTCCTTTTCTGAGTGCAGCAGTTTCGACTGGGCTCCAGTTCGTGAACTGCTCACTCCTCCCTGGAGACAGGAAGGCTTCGGCAGCTGGGGATCTCTCCCGGAGGTCGCCATCTTGTTTACCGGGGTTGCCTAGGAGACTGACGCCAGGGGAGGAGGCGCCGCAGGGGATTTTGGGGGCTGTAGTCTCCGCCCCTCCCTGCTTCCTCGCTTTCAGCTTGCTCTGCCATTGGTGCACGACTTTCCTTTTCTTTGTGTGTGTGTGTGTGTGTGTGTGTGTGTGTGTGTGTGTGTGTGTGTGTGTGTGTGTGTGTGTGTGTGTGTGTGTGTGTGTGTGTGTGTGTGTGTGTGTGTGTTTCTTTTTAGTCCGTTCAATCGCTGGCTTTTTTTTTTTTTTTTTTTTTTTTCTCGTTTTTCTCTTTTTTTCTCTGCACCCCCTTTTTTGTGTTCAACTGTTTTCTCTCAACCTCGAGGCCCCTCTTAGAGATTTTTCATCCCGCCCTGAGATCACCGGTGAGCACCCCATCCTACTTCATTCATGGAGGCTCTTTACGCAGAGTTAGTGTTAGATGTCTCTAAAGCTGTCTGTCGGAAAGCTAATAACACTGAAATTTTACTCTATGCAGAGTGCAGTGCGCATAAATGAAATAGAAGGCATGGTTCCTGTCCGTATTGCGGATAATAAAGAGAAACTACCAGACAACGACTGAGAGCTGGTTGGCAATTAACTTACATTTTTACACCGAAATGATAAGCCATGTCCTTGGGTAGAAAAACTGGCAGTGGTCTAACAATCCAAACAGAGAGAAAAACAAACGACTGTCAAACTGACACTGTATCTGAAAGCCTCTGTAAAGCTATTAGCATCGCATAAGTAATTGTATTAGTCAATGACCTGCATTGGTAATTATTTTTATCTTGTTGCATAGGTTCTCTTTGCAGTTTTCTAAAATACTCTTGCAAGATTTCAAAGCATGATTTTATGCTAGCGTGATTTCACGTGACCCAAATCCCATAGCCTTGAGCTCCACAAAGTAGACACTGTATAGAAAAGCAGAATGAAAATTATAGTAACTATTATAGCCATAGTGATGACAAAAGAGATCCTTGTGGGGAAGTCACCCTCATCCTCCTGGCCTTACAGGGCCTTTTCTCCATGCTTCAGTGACAGCAGTTGCAAATACAAAATGATCCTGTCAGTGGCTGTCAGGGGAGAAGGAGAAAAAAATTCTTATGGACACCATCCATTGACTATTATCTTTCTCAGTGCTTGAGGGACCATTAAAACTGACAGAAAGCTTTCAGAATTACCTTCCTTCATTATCTTGCTAGTCATAAATGTAAAGGCCATAATGAAAGTATCTCTTTCTGCTAGGCTCATCTTACTGCTTGCTTGCTTCTTTTTTTTCCAGTGGATTAAAAACTCCTCCAAGGGATTTTTCTCCACCCTCACCCCCATAGGACCTGGCTAGCTAAATGACATAAGGATGAAGGGGGCAGAAAGTATAAAAATGGAAACCCAGTGTGTTTTTTGTAGTTTTCAATAACTTAATCAGCATTTTCAGCAAAGCAAGATTTGCCAGTGTCATTCTATTGAGAAAAGTGTCTTAAGGCAGAGTTAGTTAGGACCTGTTAAAGAGTAAATTTCAAAAAGTTAAAAAGATGATTATCATACAAAAATAGAAACACGTGTGAAAGATTTTATTCAACTCATTAATTTATGAGGGAACCGGTAAGATGTTAACAGGGTATTCAGAGTCCACAAGCAGAGACATTCTGAAATAAGTCCACTAGGTTAGAGATAAAACTGGTTTATGCCCTACGGGACATTAAACTATAGCCTTTGGAGTTATATATTTCTAAATGTTTCTCTCTTTTCATCTGCACATCTACTCTCTGTCTATCCCCATTCAACAGATGAGGTAACTGAGGCCCACAGAATTTAAATAACTAGGCCCAAGGACAAGCAGTGGTGCTGAAATCCAAACCTAGAATGACCAACTCCACTGTCTACCTTCAACTACCGCTTTTGCAGGTGGAAAATGTGAGGCAAGATAAAGGTACACAAGATGTCTCAGAAAAAAAAAAAGAAATGTTATCAGCTAATGTTCTTAAACATAAATAAAAGAACTCAGAGAATAACCCTTTCATATAGAATCATAGAATGTCAGAACTAGAAAGAACTTAAAAGCCCATCTTATCGCAACTCTCCCTTTTATAGAAGAAGAAACTGATGGCCCTCCAAGGATAATGACTTGCCCAAACTCACCTGACTTGTTAGCAGCCAAGCAAGAATTAAAGTCAACACCTCTCCTTGCTCAATCTTTGCTGTCGCTAGTTCACCAAAGTGCCCCCTATGCTGGAACTGTATGAATAGAATCCCCTAATTTGGAATTCTGGGCATAAACATAGAAGGCATTCTCTCTATAAAAGTTATTTTACCAGGTAGAGAAGACAATTAGGCAGAGGGAGGGAGGTGAGGGGAGAGAATATTTTGTCAAAAGTCTTCCTATTAGCATAAGACATCAATAATTGTTTCTATTTATTCATTGCTTACTGTAAACCAGGCCTGTGCTAAATGCTGTAGATATGTCTCAGTTAATTATTCCAACTGCTCTCCAAAATAGGAATTGATATCCCCATTTTACAAAGGAGAAGAATGATGCTCAAAAATGCTAAGCAAGTTGCTCAGTCACAAAATTTGTATCCAAACCAAAATTCCAACTCGAGTCTTCCTGGATCCAAAGCCCCTGATCTTAACCATGAATACTCTGCTTTCTCCAGAAGTATGAATTAGTTTCTCAGGAAGTAATTGTGAGGCACAGTCTGGCCCTGGTGAGGTACTAAAGATATGTGTGTGTGTGTGTGTGTGTGTGTGTCTGCTTGTCTGTCTGTTGGGGGCCAGGCAGGAAGACCCGAAGTTTCTGAAGCTAGGGAAGTACAATGGGGGTGGGCAAAGGCAATGGGATATGATAATCTAGGAGAGCAGGGTCTTCTGTGGTAGCTCTGGATCCTTACCCACTCAGGTGAGAGGAAGGAGAAAGTGGAAGAGTGTCACCATGACACTCAAGAGCTCCTCTCTTGAGAGGACATCCAAGACAGGCTATTGAAAGGGGAGAATCAAAGGGGTAAAAAGCTTAAGTTTAAAGGAGGGAGCTAACTACCAGCTTCAGCTACTCGGTAGATTTACCCTGGTAGTATTATTTACCCTAACCCCTAACTTTTCTATGTAGAACAAGGCTCTCCCCCAAACTGGAGCCAACACCCTGATGTATGACCTTACTTTACTGAGAATGAAAAGAAAAGGCAGGGATGAACCCTTTGTTTCCTGTATTTGGGAAGAGGATCTTCCCAGGAGTATAGACCATGGGCAAAGCAAATAATGTATACCCCGTCCCCAATTTTGTGAGAGGAAAAAAAGGTTGAACAGTGCTCCTCAGGTATGTTGAGATGGCAGCACCTTGAACTCATGGTGTTTTTGATAGAACACTTAAATTTGCACAGAATATCATGAAATGCGGCGAGCAGGTAGGCCATAGAAGGCACCACTGATATAATAACAATGAAAATAGAACCACAACTAACATTTATGAGTAATAACTATGTGCTGAGCACCCTTATAAATACTCTACATATATTAACTCATTTTATCCCTACAAGGACCCTACAAGGTAGAGGTTAATATTTTCCCCATATTATAGATGAGGAAAGATAGGTATAGAGAGGTTATGCAAACCACTCAACTCATTTTGTCACACAGTGGCAAAGCTAGAACTCAAATGGAGAGAGTCTGGTTTCCCAGCCCACATCCTTAATCAAAACACTGTGCTTCACTCAATAGCTTTAGTAAAACTTTATGGGGGACATTATGGACTGAATTTTTGTGTCCCCCTCCCCCAAAAGTCATAAGTTGAAATCCAATCCCCAATGTGATGATATGAGGAGGTGGGGCCTCTGGGAGATGATTGGGTCATGCGGATAGAGCTTGCATCAATGGGATAAGAAGGGGCCAGAAAGATAGCTCCCTCTTTCCACCATGTTAGGATACAAAGAGAAGGTGGCTTCTGCAACCTGGAAGAAGGTTTTCACCAGAACCTGACCTTGGACTTCCAGCCTCTAGAACTGTGAGAAGTAAAGTTTTGTTGTCTATAAAATCAGTCCATATACTCTCCTATAGCAGCCCAAACTGACTAAGACAAGGGAGAACCTTAAATTCGATGCATTAATGTCATATCCTTTTATATTCTGTTATTCCTTTCTATGAAGAAGGGATGATTATTCATAAGGAAGGAAGTTTATTATCTAATAACAACTTAGTGAGTCTATAGACATTAGGCAGATAATTATATAAATAATCATTTATTTCAATTGCCATAAGGGCTAAGAAGGGAAAATATAGGAGTCATGAGAGCATCACCTGCAGCCGCCTTGACTCAATATGGTATGGACGGATCCTTCAAACTGTCAGACAGACACTTTGAGCCCTGTGATGATTATCAAAAAAGTTGAGGAAAGACAGTACAACAAATGAGAAACTTCATTTGTCATCTTTGCAGAAATCAGCTGTCTTCAGATTATGATGATAGAAATGAATTGGACTGGTAGGGCCTGATAAAGTCCAGGGAGGACTTGACTGAGCCAAATAATATCTGTTCTAAGCAAATGTCAAGTATTTTGGGGGGTGTCCTACTAATAGATACCCTGGGGATCAGATACTTGTGTTGAGATCAAAGACAAAAATTGCAGTCTAGGAAGAGATGATCTTAAAAGCTCATAGACAAGGGCAGAAAAATCAAGCCAATGAAGAATTCTTTGCAAAGGAATTGCAAGCATCGGGTTATGAATAAAATCTGAACAGAGGACTAGATAAGGATTACTGAGAATTTCTAGCTCAGATTACATTCACAGACAGAAAGGTGGATTTCATCAGGGAAGTCACAACAACTTAAGATCAAAATGATTAAAATGTTAAAATGATGACCAGAAGGGACGATATGCAGTCTTTTGGAAGAAGATATGAGGATGTGAGGATGTTATTCTAGGACATTCAGAAGAAGATCAAAGAAGACCAGAAGGAATTCAGGAAGAAATCATCGCAGAAGGGATAGAAAGGAAAGGGCGTTTGAGAGACAGGAGGTTTAATAACCAAAGCCTCCCAATGGCACTAAATAATAAAAACAGAAGGAAGGGCAAACAGAAGTCAGGTGAATGAACTGTGCAAGAAATCCCACCATAGCCATACACTTCAAAAAGCACAATATACTTCATCTAGTTAAGAGCAAGTTTGCAATGGTGGCGCTTTGTGGGAAAGCAAACCATGCAGGCTGTGATGTAAAACACAGGAAATACCCAGATCATTATTATCAGCAATTAAATTACACAACCTATGTAAGAGGGGTCTGTTTCAGGTGCTGCGGATATAAAAGTTAAAGTCTGTATCTCTTTAATCAAGAGATTTGCATTATTGTTGGGGCAGCAGAATACAGAGATTTTCTAAATGAATGAAAAGTACACAGGAGAAAGTAAGTCCCACCTGATTTATTTCTAGTTAATGTTACAGGCCCTCAGGGAGGGACTGAGTTGGAGGCAACATGACCACCACCTTCCCTTTACCACTCTTGGAAAATAGGACTCTCTCCTTGAGGTGGATAAAGCAGGGTCCCAGGCTGGTCCATGGGAGTTGTCTGTTGAGATCAAATCTGTGTCCCAAGACAGGCATGCTCAGAAGCTTCATAGATGAGGTAAGGGTTGAGTTAGGCCTTCAAGAAAGGAGGAGAAACACAGGAAGAGGTGCTGGACAGTCCCAAAATGGGAAGTGGCATAAATAGAGGCAAAGAGGCTGGCCTGGATGTTTCAGGAAGAATCTCTGAGAAGTCACTGATATTGAAATAAAACCTGCTCACAGGAAGTTGGGAAGATGGGGGAGGGTGCTGCCTTCCTGGGAGAAATGGGGCATGAGTGAAGAAGTGGATGAAACTGCCTCATGTGTCAAAATGTCTTAGCAGAACCTAGGGGACAAGACTTTAAAAGAGGGGGAGAGAAAATGGGCCTGGTGAGAGATTCTGACAGCCATGAGGGGAAGGCAGGAACCTTATAATTCTTGTAATGGACAATGTCCATTTCACATAGATGATGCTTTCCCATGAGATTAATAGGAGACTCTGTTGGTCTCTGATATACTGTATATTTTGGGCACTTTACACAACTTACATCTACACCTTATGGCCAAACTTCCTTAGTTACCTCTCTTCACTGAGGGTCCCTCCTTTCCTTGCAAAAAGTGCCTTGTCCATAGTAGATGCTTTATAAACATATATTGACTACACAAAAGCTTGGCTTTACAGTGAGAATACGGAATGTAGCTGCCACTTCATTCCTCCTGAGTGAAATCACATCTGTGTAGATGAGTGTTTGGTATTAAAATAGCAGGATGCCTGTCTCAGAACAGAGTATCTGGACTCTGAAGCTGCCAAAGAAATAAAAAGACACAAACCAGCATTCAAAGGGTCTAACAGGACTTCTTTAGAGTCAGACCTGGCTAATCAAAGCCAGTCCTCATGCCTGCCTCCCAAGGTTAGAGAGAGTTAAATGAGATGAGTGTGAAATTGGCTGACTCACATTCAGCCAATGGTGTGAGTGGTGGATTGTGGTAGATTGCAAATATGGCCACCAATTCTTCTTATCCCTGTACACATCCCTTGCAGTGTGACTTTAGCCCCTCCCATCAAGTGGTAGAGTCTACTTCTCCACTCCTAGAATCTGGGCTTGGCGATGTAACTCGCTTTGGCTGATAGAATAGTAGCAAATGTTGCACCAGCAGAGACTTGGAAGTGCTTGGGCTTTGGGACGCTGTGATCACCCCGTGAAGAAGCCAGGGCCAGCCTAGTGGATAATGAGAAGTAATGGCCTGGCTCTCTGTGGCCTTGACCAGCTACTCCCATTGCCAGACATGCAAATGAAGCCAGCCTCGGTCATCCAGTACCAGCCACCGACCTGCCAACTGACCTAAGATTCCTGAGGGAACCCAGCAAAAACCAAACCAGAAGAACTGCTCAGTCAACTTAAAAAATCATGAACTAAATAAATGGTCATTTTAAGCCACTAATATCTGGGATGGTTTGAAAAGGCAGCAAAAGTTAATATACAGTGCATGAATTGCCTACAGTCTCACCTAACTGGTTAGTGACAGATTGAATTTAGAATCTTTACCTTTGACTCTCATTCAAGTGATTATTTTCATATTGGCCTTTGCTACTGTCAGTATTATCTTCCATCAAAAACAAATATTTGCTGCTATAAGCCCAAAAGAGAAGCTGCAAATCTTTCCAACCATGCAGGTATATTAGTTAGGGTTCTCCAGAGAAACAAAACCAATAGGATATTTATATAATATTTACAATAAGGAATTGCCTCACATGATTAGAGAGGCTAAAAGTCCCAAGAACTGAAGTTGGCAAGCTGGAGACTCAGTAGAGCTGATGATATCAGTTCCAGTCCAAGAGCAGAAGACAGATGTCCCAGCTCAACAGTCAGACAAGCAAAGTTCCCTCTTACTCGGTCTCTTTGTTCTGTTCGGGTCGTTAACTGATTGAACGAGGCTCACCCACATTAGGGAAGGCAATGTGCTTTACCCAGTCTACTGATTGCAGATGTTAATCTCAACCAGAAACACTCTCACAAATGTATCCAGAATAATGTTTGACCAAATGTCTGGGCACCCCATGGCCCAGTCCAGTTGACATGTAAAATTAACCATCATAGAAGGTGACACTTATGGGTGGTTTCTAAGTAAGGTATGGAAGGAAAGTCCTTTGGAGTCTGTGAAAAAGAACAAATCTCGCATCTTTCACTGTCTTTGTACCAACCATCCTGCCCAGCCAAGGGGGCTTGAACATCAGCCTCCAGTTCATGCCCCATTGTATGGGGAGCACTCTTGCTTTCCTTAAGATCTACGATGATGCAAACCACTAAGACTATTACAAAGTCTAGGACGCACACAGAAATGACAGCAACAACAACAACAGTAATAAAGCCACACTTGCATGAAGAAGTACAAGTAGATAAGAGGTAGCTTTGGAATACTTTTCCCTTCAAATGAAACATTATGTATTCAAAAGTAGAAAGAAGATGGTAAAGAGAAATCATACCTTGAGTCATGCCACAGGGCCTTTTAGTGAGTCATGGGACTCTTTGTAAAGAGTCTTGCAGATACAAACAGCTCTGAATACGCATAGTATTTTCACGATAAATAAATGGAGGCTTAGGGCATTTTTCAAAGTTCATGAATTAGTGAGTTCAAGCAGCTCTCACTCTGTCATGTTTTGATTTTTGTTCCTGACCAAGTCAAGTTACTGAAGAGTCCATCTTGACTGTGAATTCATTCAGAAAGTGATTTATGGCTTTTATAAAACTCTTTTGCATAAAAATCATCTTGGAGAAATCTGATTTTAACTATTTAGGTACTGAGTTGCTCTTTATACTATGCCTTTTAAAAAATTGTGGTAAAATACAGATAACATAAAATTCACCATCATAACCATTTTTAAGTGTACAGTTCAGTAGCATTAAGTATATTCACACCGTCGTGCAATCATCACCATCATCCATCCCCAGAATTCTTTTCATTGTGCAAAACTGCAACTCTATACCCATTAAATAGTAACTTCCTATTTGCCCCTTACCTCAGCCCTTGGAAATCACCATTCTACCTTCTGTCTCTATGAATTTGACTAGTCTAGGTACCTCATATTAAGTACAATAATACAGTATATGTCTTTTTGTGACTGGCTTATTTCACATAGCATAATGTCCTAAAGGTTTATCCATGTTGTAGCATGTGTCAAAATTTTCTTCCTCTTTAAGGCTGAATCATATTTTACTGTATGTATAGGCCATATTTTGCTTATCCATTTATCTGTCAGGGGACACTTGGGTTGCTTCCACCTTTTGGCTATTGTGAATAATGCTGCTATGAACATGGGTGTGCAGAGACCCTGCATCCAATTCTTTTGGGTATATACCTATAAGTGAAATTGCTGGATCATAAGATAATTCTATTTTACTTTGTAATGAACTGCCATACTGTTTTCCATAGCAGCTGTACATTTTACATTCCCACCAAAAGAGCACAAGTTTTCCAATTTCTCCATATCCTCACCAACACTTGTTATTTTCTGTTTTTTTGTGTGTTTGTTTTGTTTTGTGTGATAGTAGCCACCCTAATTGGTGTGAAGTTGTATCTCCTTGGGCTTTGGTTTGCATTTCTCTAATGATTAGTGATATTGAGCATCTTTTCATGTGATTATTGGTCATTTGTATATCTTCTCTGGCGAAATATCTATTCAAGTCCTCTGCCCATTTAAAAATCATGTTGCTTGTTTTTCTGTTGTTTAGTTGTAGGAATTCTTCATATAATCTGGATACTAACCTTTCATCAGATATATGATTTGCAAATATTTTCAATATTTTCTCTCATTCTAAGGGCTGCATTTTCACTCTGTTGATTATATACTTTGATGCAGTTTTTTATTTTGATTTAGTCCAATTTATTTATTTTTACTTTTGTTATCTGTGCTTTTGGTGTCATATCTGAGAAACCACTGCCAAATCCAATGTCATGATGCTTTTGTCCTATGTTTTCTTCTAATAGTTTTATAGTTTTAGGTCTTATGGTTTGGGCTTTGATTCATTTTGAGTTAATTTTTATATATGGTGTAAGGCAAGGGTCAAGCTTCATCTGCATATGGACATCCACTTTTCCCAACATCATTTGTTGAAAAGACACTACTACTTTTTAAAATATTTTCAATTCTTAAAAAAAAAACAAAACCCCAAGATTGTCTCTTCAGGCAGAGCATTAACACTATAACACTATTAACACTATACAAGATGGGACTGACAATAGGGTAGGCACTACTGAGCACCTGATCAGTATTAATTTAATAATCTGTAAGACATAGACACTGGTTAGTTTCCCTTTCTCCCTGTCCCTTCTGTTTCCTTCCAATCTCTGTATCCCTGGAGGGGCTAACTCCTGCAGACAGTATCACCTGGATCCCTTGCCCTCTGTCTTTTAATTGATTTTGGCCAATGGAAGGTAGAGGATAGGGGACAGGCAAGAGAATGGTCAGAATTTCCCTCACACCTGTATTGCTCTGTGACCGTGGTTCCTGTCCGAAGGTCCCTTTTCATGGCTTCAACTAAGGCATTGTTTATATACCATTCAGCCATAGAGCTATGTTTACAGTTTGGGCATAGAAGTAAACCCAGGGGTGGATTACATTAAGCAATAATTTATATCAGAGGCTAACAAGAGATGGCACAAATCTGGGACTATCCAAGTATTCTATTCCTTTAAATCTTGCTCCTTTAAGTCATCTCTCAAAGGAATCATGTCTTCCCTTGTCTCATTTCTCTTCTACGCATTTGAATCTAACTGATGGGCAAACTCAATCCACACCAAAGCCTGCCTCAGTTATTGAACTAATCTGATTGGTCCGGAAAGGACCTCTACTATCTAGCTATCTACTTGAATTAAATCATTCTGTAAACTACCCCTAGAATTTTATACCGTAGGGGTGAATCTTAGGCACATGTAGTCAGTATAGCATTTCCCACACCTACCATCTACCATTATTGCTGATTCAATTCATAAGACAATGCTTCTGTACTTACAGATATCCCCAGCTACCTCCGGCCAGCAGCTATCAGGTTTACACCTTGGAAGAGAATAATCAGTGAACTACTTGTGGGATATTTTGTAAACCCAACCTATTCCAAGGACGACAGTCTTCACAACTTACCAGGTTACAAGACTAATTCCTAGTCCTTTGCCATCTCAAAAATTACCCTTTATGTTAACATTTTAAAGAAATAAATGGATATGGATCATAGTTATAAATATAGGTGGAGAGATCTTCTCCATGCCCAGTCAGTTCATACTTATTCAAATAACGACTAGGAAGCTAGGAGACAGGACTTCCAAATTTGATTCCTATCTCCCCATCCAACCATTTCTCAAAGAAGCTGCCAAGTCTTCTTAGACAAACCCTAAACAATATTTTATATTTTCATTATGCTTGTTTTAAAAAATGAAAGTAAAAAGACAAAGTATTTTTCACCCTGGCAATAAACCTGCACAGGCAGAGAATTGGCTATCAGAATCTTTAGTGGCAGCCGCATTATTTAGCTGATGAATTAATAGGAATCTGTAGAAGAAGAGGTAAGATTTAAAGTTAAAGCTGAATAACAATTAGGTTTTAGTGTCATTAAAATTCTACTTTCAGCTGCTACTAATTTTCTTTTTGACCACAAAAGACAGACATTAGTTTTTCTGAGTAAAGAGGAAAAAAATCTATATTGTTTTACAACACTACCCACTGAAGAGGCTGCCACTGCAGTTAGAGGCAGTCGTTTGAGTTGTGTAGACAGGAATAGATGAACAGAAGAGAGGAAGATTGAGAAAGGAAAGAATGTGCTGGGATGCTTGCGAATTTAGAAAGCATGAGCAAACTTAGAATGGAAACAATAATACTGTTTCTAGTCGTAGGAAAACAGATGAAGGAGACTAAGAAGAAATAGCACCTGTATCCCTACCTTGACACAGGGGGCAGAGAATACTGGACACCAAGGTGTCCATTATTGAGAAAAAGATCAGGTGCTTCGAAAGGGAAGATTGGGGGTGTCATGTGAGGCCAAAGACAAGTCCAGTTAATGACAAATTACAGTGTGGCTATTGGTTTTAAGCCTTAAGCAAATTTCCATCATTGAGATACTGGTTGGTATTTGGTACTTACTTGGGGAGAAGGACTTGGATTTATAGCATGGTTATGTTTTACCACCCTTCCTTCCCCTCCCCCAAACAAATGCTGGTCTACTATTCATGTTGCCATGACTATCCACCCACCTAACGCCTGATTAGCAATATTAAACCTGGAAATGAAATACATTTCATTGTTAAGCAGGTCCATTAATGTATTAATTGAGAGCAAAATAGCATAAGCATTTTAATATTGTGACTGGCCGTAGAATCTGGGCTGTAGGCTGTCAAAATTACGATTCTGAGCTCAACCATTCAAAAACCGAACCACCTAAAGAGAGGAAACGTCATAGCATGAGTAATGTGTGGAAATCCCAAAATAGGGACTAGGGTTACTGCCAAAACTCAATCAAGACTGTTTAAAAAATTGGACATTCTTCTTGAAGGAAGCCTGGTAAACACACAGCTCCTGGAGAAAAGCAGCAAATTGAAGAGAGCTGAATCCATAAATTTTGATCCACTCTACTAGAATAGAGGAACAAGAACTCCCTCTTAAGGAGCAGCAGTTAAAGACAGAGCTGCCAAGAGAGGCTGAGATAAGAAAGGAATGACTCAGCAAGAAGATGGCAGCGCTTCAAAATGAAATGTGGGTCAGAGCCTCATTCCTTCCTACCCTTCCTAACAGCTCCTCTGAGGGCAGTTCTGTTAGCTTTGCAGTCATCCCTTAAAGACAAAAACGAACATTCCATGACCACATCAGAGCATTAAAAGGGGTCACAAGTTAGTTAGCAAATGGCAGTCTCTCTTTAGAATTTACATACTAAACAGAAGCTTGTATTCCTGGAATTTCTCTTAGGGAGACAAGATAAATAAGAAAAGGTGCCTATGCTAACCCTTGGTCTAGTAGGAGAAACTGAACTAAGTACAGATGGTTCATCAAGATGGGTGGGTTTTGTAATACAATGTGAGAGATGCTACTGATGGAGCCATGGACCAAGAGCTAAGGGAAAGCAGAGGGGGCTGTGGCTACCTGAGCCCTTTTAGAACCCAGCCATTCTCACTATCGCAGGCTAGTGAACAAGCACCAGTGTCAAATCGAGCGCGGAGAGAAAGGGCATGCCAATGGTTTCCCTTTTGTTTGGGTCCCCTAATTCGCTAGACTGATTCTAGATGCCTCCTTTCTTCAGTATTTATGAAAAATACCTCATTGCCCCTGTTTCTCAGGAGACTCTGTGGAACTGTAAATTATTTCATGTGTTTCCCCTGAAAACAAATCTAGGATGTCACCCCCCTAGCAAATTAACAAGTAGCTGGCCCACCCAGTATTGCTACCATTTCTAACACAGATAAAGGAATTTCACAATATGGGCACCTGGTATGTGGCAGGCATTATGCTAGGTTCTTTACATACTCTCTGTTTCTTAATATTCACAACAATAGGAATTACTATTCCCATTTTACAAACCAGAAGACAGAGTTTAAGAGGTTAGGTGACTTGCCTAAGAGTGCATATGGCCAGTAGGTGGTAGAGCAAAAAACATAAACCTAGGTCTCTGACCCCAAAGCCCATGCTCTTTCTACCACATTCTGTGCATCCCATGGAAAACTGAAGTATAATTAAGTACCAATGAAATCTCTTAGAGGAAAAAAGCTGATTAGTTTAACAAGTAGAATTAAAAACTGATACCCAGGTTGGAGCATACCCTATCTGCAGACCTAGCATCTATTACCCCCAACCTCCGCTGCACCCCTCCTTCCTAACAGCACTTCAACCTCCTCCAGGAACCCTGCCTTCCAGAAGCCAAGTGCTGCTTCCAGGAGGCTGGCCCCATCCAGTGGCAGCCCCTGCTGAGGGCCTTGATTCATTTCAGTCAATCAGAGTGTCCTGTTCCTTGCTGGTGACTGATTTAGGTTGATCACATGGCACTTGTCTGGCCAATGGTATGTCTCTACTGGAGGGGCTTCTGGGTTTCCTCTAAAAACAAACTGGTTCAGAGGCAGAGATGGTCTCTTCTTACGTGGATTGGTGACACCCCCACATAGGGCTCTTGGAACTGTGTTAGTATAACATCACCAACCTTTGTAGTGGTGGGATGGGGTCAGAGGGAGCCTGGATTTCCTAAAATGGCCACCTTCTGCCCAGGCCAAGGACCACCTTGTCTCTTTCATTATTTCCCTTGATGATGGAACACACTCTTGAATGTTTCCAATGGTTAACCCATTACTTGAGCTATTTAGTGCTTTTTTTTTTCCTTTTGGTAGAATCTGGGGCAGTTAATAACTTCCCATTCATTTCTGTTTTGTAATTTAGAGAGCTTTCTCTGTGAAATGCAGAGCAATTTCGCAGAAGCCATAGGAAACTTCTCTCCCCCTGTTCTTTTATAAGATCAAACAGGTATCTGTCAACAAAGGGCAGTCAACTTGGGCTCGAGCTCTTTAATGTGATAATGAGATAATGCCGGGTCTCTGATTTCTCTGGGGCTCTTCAAGGGTCTGCAGACTGCACCCCGCACGCACCTCTTCTCCCAATTTGGTCTCCTCTCAGCATGCTCCTCCCACTTGTCTCCGTCAAATTCAAATGAATTTCTCAATATTCTCTGTGTTCTTTATACTCTTAAACTTTTCACACTACAACTTTATGCTCATAGGGCACCCCAGATTTTTATCCTTAAATTCAATTCCTCAAATGCTTATGGAGGACCTACTATGTGCAAAGCGCTATGATAAGCACAGTGCAAAATACAGCCTGGGGGAAGTCTCTGCCCTCAGGTAGTGTATACTCTAGTAAGCTCCATAAAATACCTCAAAACTTTAAAAATATTAATTATATGTTGAAATGGTAATATTTTGGACATATTGGGTTAAGCAAGTTATTTTATTAAAATGTTAAATTTTATTAACATTAATTTCACCTGTTTGAATGTGGCTTCAAATGTGGCTATTAGAAATTAATTACTTGTGGTTCACTGTTGTGTATTGGTTTGATATGATTTCAAATCCACTCGCTTATGACAAAGACCAAAAAAAAAAGTTGTTTTTAGAAGTGGTTTTGAAACTGTGCAACTCAGATTGGAACTTGAACCCACAGTCTTTTAATTGAGATCGCACACCTGGTGTCAGGACTTAATGAAGCTCAGTTTCTTGTTGTCTCCTTACGGAAAGAATTCAGTGAGAGACAAAGTGATAGGTAACGAGTGGATTTATTTAGAGAGGACACACTCCACAGACAGAGTGTGGGCCACCTCAGAAGGCAAGGGGCCCTGAACTATGGGGTGGTTAGTTTTTATGGGCTGGGTAATTTCATAGGCTAATGAGCAGGAGGATTTTCCCAACTACTTTGGGGAAGGGGCGGAGATTTCCAGGAATTGGGCCACCGCCCACTTTTTGATCTTTGATGTTCGTCCTGGTAACTGTCATGGCGCTGGAGGGTGTGTCACTTACTTATGCTAATATATTACAATGAGCCTATAATGAGGTTTAAGGTCCACTGGAAGTCAAATCTTCTGCCATCTTGGACCTAGCTGGTTCTAACCAATACTTGTCATGTCCAATGGCTATGTCATTCTTTTAAAGGTTGTGCCCTGCCCCATTCCCTCCAGTTTCAGTTTTGAAATAAGAATGAAGTAAGCTGTGTCCAGATGTCATCATCTCATCTGTTGTCATTGATAAGCACTCTGAGCTCAGCTGCCCAGGGGCCCCGGTGGGGGCTTATCAATCAAAACATATGAGAAAGCAAATATGGTGAGGGGATATTTAGACTATAATACCCAGAGTTTGTGAGGACTATTCCAGAGTTTTGGTCTGAGCAAGGTGACTCTTTGCTGACCTAAATAGGTCTCCAAATACCCTTAGGGCCATGGTAAAGGTGACTCTTTTAGTGGCAGTGGCAAAAGTCATGCAACCGCTCTTGGAGATCACCTTGCCCACCAACACCATGGCACCATATTCCCTAGAAACATGCTTGAGCCGCAAGGGACTTTGGCTTTTGTGCTGGCAGCTGGACGTCAGCTCTTGGTTGGTCAAGCCATCTCTACCGAGTACCAACTCATATAAAGGTACCTCTTGAACTAAATTTGGACTTTATTCCTTTTGTCTCCCCTTGCCTGGAACAATAGTGTGATTAATCTATCCTTGGATTGGAGTATGTTCTTTCTTTATTGGCTTATTAAGAGACATTATCCTGTATGCTATTGGCTTGTGAAACTATTATAATTCCTGCAGTGAACCTGTGTTAAATAAAATATTGGCAAAGACGGCTTCCCTGGTGGTGCAGTGGTTAAGAATCCACCTGCCAATGCAGGGGACACAGATTCGAGCCCTGGTCTGGGAAGATCCCACATGCCGCGGAGCAACTAAGCCCGTGCGCCACAACTACTGAGCCTGTGCTCTAGAGCCCGCGAGCCTAGAGCCTGTTCTCCGCAACAAGAGAAGCCACCGCAATGAGAAGCCCGCGCACCGCAATGAAGAGTGGCCACCACTCACCGCAACTAGAGAAAACATGCGCACAGCAACAAAGACCCAACACAGCCAAAAATAAGTAAATAAAATAAATAAATTTAAAAAAATATTGGCAAAGACAATCTCAGCCTCTGAGCATAATCTGTCTCCAAAATAAAACACTCACATTATATTTTTATAATGAGGCAATGAGGTAGTAAATAGTTTGGGTGACACGCCACCATGGGAGCTCTTATCCACTTTTACTTGGCTTAATAAGTTTTGGTGATGAGATCGTATGAGCTCTGTTCACTTTTACCTGCTTAAGTATTCCTGAATACTTAAGCAAAGAAGGAGTTAAGTATGGTCATGTATGAGTTAAGTATATTCTTCTACTACCCTTTACTGTTGAACTTAACCAAGGCTTTTCTTACTCTGCTTTAAAGAAAGTACTTTTTCATTCTGGTGCTAAAAGCATCCAAGGGGTCTTCTTCCCAGATGCTGCTTCTTTTGTCTCTTTCTCCTGATGCATCAGTTAAGAATACTTTGATGACCAGAGCTTCCTCTGTCAGAAAGCTCAGTACTCACCAACTAATTAACTCTCCAAAGAAAGCCAAGCTGCTGTGTCTGTCTTTGCTTTCCTACTCTCTTGGTGGCTCTACTTCTGCTTCCTCTTTCCTGCTGTGGCCCAAAGAGTAAAGCAGGGAGATCACCCTCAGGGGCTGCAGGGCCTCAGGCTTGAGTTCATGCTTTTGTTTTTCCAGTTGGTAGAGACCTTCCTTGATAAACAGCTATTCATTTCATTACTTCAGCCTTCCATAGGGAGGGATGACTTTGCTAAAAGCAAGGTTCAAGCAGTTTTTTCCACTAAATGTTTTCTTTGTTAATAGTACTTAAAAGAAAAACAACCCATATTTGAATATATTAGAACAACCTTCAAATGGATTAACATTGTTTTTTTTCACATTTCATTTCTTGTATAGTAGAACTGTTATTTTTCAGCTGGCTTCAAAATTTCAGTTCTCTTATCTAGGTGAATGATGCCATATTTTCTTCCAAGTTCAACTGGCTCCTGGACTCCTCTGCTTGGGGCCCTCACCGTCACCCCAAAGTCAGTGTGTACAAAGGAACTGAAACTGAACAGGACATGTGGGGCCTTTCTGTCCCCCGTTTCTTGACTCCAGCCTCCACGATCTTCCCGGAGTCCCAAAGGGCAGATTCGAACAGTTGCTAATCTGGGAAGGGAAGGGATGGGATGCAAAGTAAAAGGAGGGGCAGACAGAAAACAATAGTGCAGCCTTGGGGCAGGGTCCTGGTTCCGCCTCAAGGGATACACATGACAATGTCTTTAAGCCCTTCATAGAATTAAAACCCAGAAAATGGAAGATGTCAGCATTCTCCATACTAGAGAAGACCACCTGGGGCCACACTAAAGGAACCAGAGAAGCTCATCAAGAAGATCACCTGAGACCACATTAAAGGAGTACAGGCCCCGCACACCCCCAATCTTATCAGCAATCCCACCCTTGAACCCTTGCCATAAAACTCCTCACCAGGGCTTCCCTGGTGGCGCAGTGGTTGAGAATCTGCCTGCCAATGCAGGGGACACGGGTTCGAGCCCTGGTCTGGGAAGATCCCACATGCCGCGGAGCAACTAGGCCCGTGAGCAACAACTACTGAACCTGCGCTTCTGGAGCCTGTGCTCCGCAACGGGAGAGGCCGCGATAGTGAGAGGCCCGCGCACCGCGATGAAGAGTGGCCCCCGCTCGCCGCAACTAGAGAAAGCCCTCGCGCAGAAACGAAGACCCAACACAATCATAAATAAATAAATAAATAAATATTTAAAAAACAAAAACAAAAACAAAAAACTCCTCACCAAACTCCCCTGGATTGGGACACATACCTTCCGAGCGTAGGAGCCCACTGTGTCCCCTTTGCCTGGCAAAGCAACAAAGCTATTCTTCTGTACTTCACCCAAAACTCTATCTCCGAGAGTTGATTCGGTACCGGTGTACAGAGGCTGAGCTTTCGGCATCAGAACCCCTCAACTCCCCCCACACCGGAAGGAGTTCCTCACTAAATGTGTAAATGGCACTACCGTCCTCCCAGTCACCAAGCGCAGGATGTTGACAACATTATGGTCAATTCCTCCCTCTCCCTTCCTCTCCACTCGCGAACATTTGCCAGGTCAACATAGACTTTTACCTTTTTACTTCACCCCCTCTTCTCTGTTCTGCTGCCACTTGCCTGTCTCAGTCCTTCTTTGCTTCTTTTTCAGATGATCGGCGCAGCTTCTTACCGAGGTTGCTGCTTGCCTCTCATTTCCCTAAGGAGGTGTGGCCAAGTTCATTTTCCCGTGGAGGCTCCAATCAAGTCACTTGGCAGCACACGACCTGGTTCCCCATGACCTACAGACTAAAGGCAGACGCCTCAAATCATTTCCTGCCCAAGTGGATGTAAAATAAATATAAACACAACATACATCAGCTGAGAAGCAAACTCCCCCAGATAAAAAGTTTCCTGGCATTCCAAACTCTCTATGCCTGACTCTAACATAGCTTCCCCCGGCTCCTCTTCAGACTCTTGGTTCCAGTAAAACTGAACTGTAGGATACTCCTGAGGTGCGAGCACATTCTCAACTGAAAAAACTTGTGCTCTTCTCTCCACCCAAGTTTCTCTTCTCCCATGTCTAAAAATATAGTCCTACAAATCTGTGTTGGTTTGCTAGGGCTGCCATAACAAAGTGCCACAAACTGGGTGGCTTCTTAGAATAACAGAAATTTATTGGGTCACAGTTCTGGAGGCCAGTCCAAAATCAAGGTGTCAGCAGGGCCATGTTACCTCTGAAGGCACTAAGGAAGGGTTTGTTCCAGGTCTCCCTCTTAGCTTCTGGTTAAGTTCCTTGGCTTGTGTCAGCATAATTCCGATTTTCATATAGCATCTCTGTGTGTGTGTGTGTGTGTGTGTGTGTGTGTGTGTGTGTGTGTGTACTTTTCCAAATTTCCCCTTCTTTAAGGACACCACTCACATTGGATTAAGGGCTCACCTTACTCCAGTATTACCTTATCTTAGCTATTTACATCTACAATGACCCTTTTCCAAATAAAGTCACATTCTGCCATACTGGGGGGTTAGGACTTCCTCATATGAATTTTGAGGTGATACGATTCAACCCAAAACATCATACTTATAGCCAAGCTCAGATGTCACCTCCTTACAGAAACATCCTGGATGTACTCTCCATCTCCCTATCCAAGCTTGACAGAATCTCTATCCCTCTTTGATGGCCTCTGACCTAAGTAACCCCTATAACTTTTCTGTGCTTTATGACATGAGCACTGGCTTTGCATCTGGTTCAGGTACTTGAATGGGCTCCAAGCTATTTTTTGAAGAGAATGTTGACACTGCTTGCAGGGTCTCTAGTTCCCACGTCCATTTCTCGTCTCCCTCGGAAGAGGTAAGAGAAGCATTTGTACTTCAAAGAGGGCTCTCCTTGGCCCTGGGAACCTGCTGTGTGTGATGAGGGGGTGTCCCAGTGGCAATTCCCTGCCATGACAGTTGTCCCCAAAACCAGTGCTGGAGTTCTTTATTTTGGCTGCATTGGGTCTTCGTTGCTGCGCGCGGGCTTTCTCTAGTTGCGGCGAGTGGGGGCTACTCTTCATTGCGGTGCGTGGGCTTCTCATTGCAGTGGCTTCTCTTGTTGCAGAGAACGGGCTCTAGGCACGTGGGCTTCAGTAGTTGTGGCATGTAGGCTCAGTAGTTGTGGCTCACAGGCTCTACAGCGCAGGCTCAGTAGTTATGGCACACGGGCTTAGTTGCTCCACGGCATGTGGGATCTTCCCGGACCAGGGCTCGAACCCGTGTCCCCTGCATTGGCAGGCGGATTCTTAACCACTGTGCCACCAGGGAAGTCCCAGTGCTGGAGTTCTGAAGACAGTTCTGAGGCCTCCTTCAGTTCCAACTAACGGCTCAAGGCTGTACTTCCAGCTGCTCCCACGAAAAACTGAGCTTGCTCTGAACCATGCCCGCCTGCCAGCAGCTCTCCCAACCAGAGCAGTTAATTTGCTATTTAAGATGCACATCTTGATTTCTCTCCACAGCCTGCCCAGCCACATTTTGCAGTTTTGATTAGGAGATAGTGCCCTGTGTGCAAGAATTGGGTCGGGTCACACCATTTAATAAAGTTATCATGACTGATGTGAGCACTACACACAAAAGGGAACAGGAGTCACACAGCTGCACTCTTTGTGGCATGAGATCATGCAGCTTCCACTTGGGTAGAGACCTTTTTGATGTCACAGGGTGAGGGATTAAGTCATAATTATGTAGATCTAAATTACCTTCCAGCAAACCCACTGGTGCTTCTTCATTAACATCCCAGCAGGCTTTAATTCCAGCATAAGACTGATCACCCTTCAGCTGCCCGACATCCAGCCTGCAGAATATGTTTGGAATTAAGCAGGGACTTTGGTTGGAAAGAAAATCAGGTGCCGTTTCTCTACCTTTGTCTCAGACTTGATTTCGATGAATAACTTGTACAGCCTCCTTTCATGATAGTGCTGGGGATGCATGTTTGCCGGGTTCTACACATTTGACTTCACTGCCCAAGGCTCACAGCACTGGAATCTGAGAATGCAGTAGTTATTAGAACCTTGGATATCATGGATCACCTGAATTTTCATCGGAAGGCAGTACAATTCCAAGTCAGGTTTCTTCCAGAACCTTTTATGACTAAGGTGGCCAACTGATATGATCATGAACATTTTCTAGGCCCAGTCAGACTCAGAATCAGAGCTGTAACGTCTTAGTGTCTTTTTCAGGGGCACTGAAATAACTAAGAGGAGAGACTTAGTGATTAGAGGGATCTGCTAGGAACTTGGATGTTTCCATCCCATATCAGGTTGTGGCAGTTGATCCCTGGTCAAAGTGCAGGATGCCTTGGGATTGGTGAGTTGACCCTTGTTTTGTGTCACCCAGGAGCTTGTTTTAGCAAGGATGGCCTATGAGCCAAAACCACCTCCTGCACCTTCCACTGGGGTGAACCAAGGAGACTGCCCCCCAGTGTTAGCAAGATTAAATAGCCTTGTTTGAGGAGACTTCAAGGTGGTCCCTGGAAGATACGGACAGTGAGATCTGCTTTTCTCCATTCAGGAGGGAGCTAGGCTTTCTCATACTCACCTTAAGGGATCCATTACAAATCAGTTACAGTGCAACACCTTAAGGTGTTACAGATACATTTTTTTCTATCTGTAACAGGGAATATTCTTCAGTTTACCTTAAATTGGGTAATGTTTAGCCCCTAAGAAAAGCATAGAGGAGATGACAGAGTTGGGAGGAACATTCCAGGCCAGTAGATCCTCCAACCAGAATTAGCTAGTAGGCTTAAAAAAGGAACATACTGCCAGGTCCCACTCTACACCTACTGAGTCAACATCTCCAGGGGTTGGGAGTTGGATTTCTTCTTCTTTAAGCTTCTATCAGGCTTAATTTTGATTGCAATAATTTTCCTAATTCTTCTATGTGGTTTCTGGTCTCTGCTTTTTGTTTTTATCTTAGCTTGTTTATGTATGCGTGTCATAATTCCAGAGTGCTTCAAATTCTTTCTGGAAAACAGATGGCAGTGGTACTGATGGGTGCCAAATTCTAAGTAAAATTGAAAACAGAGGTCATTCACAAAAATCATCTACCCACTGGAGAAGGAAACCACATTCATCACCTATGATAAGTGGCCATCTATCGTTGGTTGAAAGCTTTAAGTGACAAGCAGCTCACTACCTTAAAATGTGACCTGTTCCACTGTGGGCTGCTCTCACTGTAGAAAGTTCTTCCCTGTTTTAAAACAAAATTAGCTCCCTGGTAACATTTCTCTAATGACCTTAGTTCTTTTCTTTGATTATTTTAGAGGATTTTTCCTCTCAGCATGTATTAGTTACTACTTGGGACATAACAAATCATCCCCAAACTTAGCTACTTAAACAACAATTTGTGTGAGACACACAGTTTCTGAGGGTCAGGAATCCAAGAGCAAATTACCTGGATGGTTCTAGCTCAGGGTCTCTCGTGAGTTATTTGGATGTCAGTTGGTGTATTTACAGTCAACTCAAGGCTTGACTGGAGCTGGAAGATTTGTTTCCAAGGTGACCCACTCACACGGTTGTTGGCAGGAGGCCTCAGTTCCTTGCCATGTGGCTCTCCCCATGGGGCTGTTTGAGGGTCCTCATGACGTGGCAGCTGGCTTCCCACAGAGCAAGTGATCCAAGAGAGCAAGGCAGAGCCTCAGTATTTATAGGACCTCATATGGTCACACACCATCACTTCTGCCATAGTCTACTCAGTAGAATTGAGTTGCTTACTGTAGCCCAACTCAAGGGGAGTGGAATTAAACTCTGCCTCTTTTAAAAAAAACAATTTCTCTCTCTTTATTGATGTTCTCTATTTGGTGAGACATTATTCTTATTCTTTCCTTTAGTTCGTTACACATGGTTTTCTTTAGTTCTTTGAACATATAGCTGATTGAAAGTCTTTATATAGTTAAGTCCAACATCCAGGCTTCCTCAGGGATAATTTCTATTGACTGCTCCTCTTCCTGTGTATGGGCCATACCTTCCTGTTTCTCTGTGTGTCTCATAATTTCTTTGTTGAAAAGTGGACACTTTTGCCTTAAAAAATTTTCTTTTATTGAGATATATACCATAATACTCACACTTTTAATGTGTATGACTTCAATGGATTTTAGTATACAGGCATTCGTGGGAGATATTGTGGGTTCAGTTGCAGACCACCGCAACAAAGTGAATATAGCAATAAAGTGAGTCACAAAATTTTTTGGTTTTCCAGTGCATATAAAAATTATGTTTATACTATACTATGGTTATTAAGTATGCAATAGCATTACGTCTAAAAAATGTACATATCTTAATTAAAAAATACTGCTAAAAAATGCTAACCATCATATGAGCCTTCAGCAAGCCGTAGTAGTAACATCAAAGATAATTGATCACAGATCACTATAATAAAATAATAATGAAAAAGTTTGAAATATTTGAGAATTACCAAAATGTGACATAGAGACATGAAGTGAGCAAATGCTGTTGAAAAAAAATGGCACCAATAGACTTGCTTGATGCAGGGGTGCCACAAACCTTCAATTTGTAAAAAATGCTATATCTGCGAAGAGCAATAAAGCGAAGCATCATCTTGCTCCTGGATTATATTAGTCTCCCTCTCATCCACCTTCCAATTCATTATTTATCTTCTTCCCAGGGTAATATTTCTCAAGTCAAAACCTGACCCCACTCTATTGCTTAAAATCCCTTAGTGGTTACCCTGCATTCCTCAATGTAAACACTAAAAACACATTCATATCTCCTACGAGCCCCCAAGTCCTTCTCCAACCGCATGTCCCCCAAGTCCCCGCTAACAGCCATAGCTACTTCTCGTTCCTTCAGTAAGCATGGTGCTGAACTTTTTAAAACCTTCTTAAGCTCCTCTCTTCTCATTCCACAAAGAAAATAATGGGGTTTTATTTTTGTTTGGTGGTTCCTTTTTATTTGGATTTGAGATGCATTTTAGAGAACTTGGCTCCCTTTAAAACAGCCATTCATTAAGAAAGGGTAGGTTTGGGGACAGGATGAAACTTTCTAATCAGTAAGGTAAGAGCTAATCATGCAAATGAGGGACCTTTGTAGCTTTACTAAGTCAGCAGCTGCAGCTATACATTATTAATAAGCTATGGGCTGGTGGCATGGCCCTACATATTAACAGGATAAGTTAGATGGACTTTAATTTGGGCATGATAAGGGTACAAAGCTCTACACCCTTGGACAGGGAGCCGGCTTGCACCAGCAGTAGGGGTTAGGTTTCGGGGGCTCTCTCTACTAGTTCATGGTTCCTGATTGTAGGCGGCTAGAGTGGAGCACTTAGTGGGTCAGAAAAGCACCGTATCACTGGGGTTGAGCCCAGCCTTGTTTTCTGTGGACCTAGTTAGTGTCTTTGTGCTCTGAGGCAGGTTGGAACTAAAGCCTGGGTCCTGCCTTGCAAATTCGAGTTTTAGGTCTCAAGGTCATATGGACCACTCAGAGCAAAGCCACGTCCACAATTAGGAAAATGACAATCAGTAGATGTCCTATTGTGGGGAATTAGAAACTGACACTAACGCAGCATCTGCAGGGCGGGATATTAATGAGGGGCAGGATAGCCCGAGCAGGTGGCTCCCTGAGGAATGCTGTCCCTCAAGGCCAGACCCCGGGGCATCCTTCCAGAACCTGTTCTCCAGAAATGGCTGTGGCAAACTTTTTAAGTTCTGCCGTCTAAATCTGACCAGTATCAGAAGGTTGGTTAATTACCAAGAGAGGGGCTAGAAGTGAGTGGTGAGATGTGTTCAAGACATGAGCTTGGCTGTTAAGACTTCATAGGCTTTACTGCCTTCTCATGAATGAATTTAAAAATAAGTAAACCCAGTACTTGACAGCTGTGGACTTTGGACCCAGTACTTTGGGTCCTCGATCCCCCTTAATTATGGAGAACTATGCCTCCAGATCTGACTAGAAGGTGATTCTGATCCTGCTGTCAAAACGTTGTTGCCTTTGCCTTGAAGTGAACATTCCAATAATGGTGGTGGTCAGAGAGGAGGGACAGAGGGTGGGGACTTTGCTGAACTTACAGAGCATGTTGAAAGACAACTTTTGTCCTCACTTGCTAAATGCTGTCTGTGGCCTGCTTACTTTGTAGCATACCACCTGCTAGCAAAGCCATGGGGAGGAGGTATGCTGCTCCTACTTACTTCTTATGGTTGAAGGCTACTAATGTGTACCAAAGGAAGCTGACAAATAGGAATATCGAATTGGTTTAGATCCATGCCATGGCCTGAATGTTTGTGTTCTCCCAAAATTTATATATTAAAATCCCAATCTCTAAGTGATGGTATTAGAAGGTGCTTAGGTCATGAGGGTGGAGCCCTCATAAATAGGATCAGTGCCCTTATAAAAGAGACCCCACAGAGCTCCCTAGCCCCTTTCACCATGTGAGGACATGGTAAGAAGGTGCCATCCATGAACCAGAAAGTGGGCCCTCGTTAGACACCAAATCTGCTGGTGCCTTGATCCTGGACGTTAGAAGCCTCCAGAACTGTGAAAACTAAATTTCTCTTGCTTATAACCTACCAAGACTCTGGTATTTTAGCAAGTCTCAGCCAGAAGGGACTAAGATAATCAGTCCTCAATCGACGGGTAGAACATGGGGCAAATTACTTAGATACTCTTTCTTGCCTTCTAAACTCTGAGTACGGTTTGGGACAGTGTGTAACCATCTCAGGTGTCTGCTGGGGCATGACCTGCACCACAACTAACTGTATCTAGGAAATAAGGAAAGGTAAATGCAAGAAAATTATAACAGTTAATAAAACTGCAAAACTTAAGGATTTCTATAACCTCTGTGAAAATACTTTAACATTTGCTATATTGTAGATCAGTGAATTGCAGCTCTTTAAGTGCCAAAAGGTCTAGTACCTTGTGCTTTATTAGTCTCTTAAAACTGGCTGAGTTAACAGCATCTCAGTGTTATGTTTTCTCTTTTCAAATTGCAACTTCATACCTCCTTCAAAGCCATTAACATTTACTTCCATTGGGACATCAGAGAAATATAAGGAACTCTGTGCTATTGGAGAAGAGGGTAGAAAAACAGAAAATAGATTTTTCTCCCAGTCCTTTTCATGTTTTGGTGAATGGACCTGTTGTTGTCAGAGGATAAAAACTCAATCCTGGGGACTGGCACTGAATGGCACTGCTATGGAAAGCTTCCAAAGCAAAAAGGGTCTGGTCCATTGAGATGATTAGACCTCAGTGAAAATGTAGAGGTTTTAAGCTTTAATAACTGTTAATTATAACAGATACTAATTTTTCCTCTTTATGTATTGAATATAGAAGCTTTCCTATGAATAGTTAGAAACACTGAACTAAGACCTATGTACATGGCGTACTAATATTACAGGAGTGAAAATAAAGGAAGGAGGCAGAAAAAGCAAAAGACATAAATAAACTGGGGGCTCCAGGGTCACTCCTTGAGCGAAAAACACATCCCTGTTGCCTCCATCTGTAGGACAAACGTGCTGACTAAGCACCTGACATTGGCAAAGCACCACCTCTTCTCCCTTGAGCCTCCAAACTTGGCTCCTGTGCCCATCACTTCACTCAAACAGTCCTCTTTGATGTAATCACTTCACTACATCTTTGATGTAATCCTTCATTAAAACTCCCTTGATCTTCCCGTTCTCCTCATCTTTGTTATGTGCATTATTCAGGATAGGCAAGGTTATGATGCAGTAACAAACACTCCCCAAATTTCAATGGCTTAAAACAAGAAAGATTCATTTCAGGCTTACATCACATGTCCACTGCAGATCAAGTGGAGCTCTTCATCTTCCTCCCTCTGGGACCCAAGCACACTGAGTGGTCACCATCTGGAATGTTGCTAGATGCTGTGGCAGAGGGGACAGTGCTGTGGAGGGTTGCACACAGGTAATTAAATGCTTGGGCTGGGAAGTGACACACCTCTACTCACAATTCATTGGCCACCTAATCTTATGGTTCCAGCCAAACACAAAGGAGCCAGGAACTGCAATCCTACCATATTCCTAGAAGGTGGAGAACAGGAAACATTGAGAATCTAATTAAAAATATCAGACTTTGATTTCATATAATGCAGTAACAAACCATCCCCCCAAATGCTGCATCCATGTAATCCCAAGAGATTCAAAGATCCCACGTATCCACTGACTCCCAGCAAGGTTTAGAACAAATTAAAGAACATCCAAAGTGCTGGGTCTCCTCCCTGACTAGTTTTCCCTCTTGACTAGTTTTCATAACTATACTCTGCTGATCCTTCTTATATTTCTGAGTTTTCTTTTTTGCTTAATTTTCTTTGCTTCCTTCCAAACTGTAGCATTTTTCAAAATGTACCCCTTCACCTCAAGTCCCCCCATCACTACCCTAACTCTACTTTCCTCAAGACTGTAGTCCAGTTCCTACCCCTCCATGAAGTTGTATCTGGCTAACAGTAATCTATAATGTTATTATTTTTTCTGAATTCCTCAAGTACTTAGCCTAAACCACATAATGAGCTTTCAGCACCACGCTGGCTTGCAATATTCCCTAGTTGAGTCCTGTCTGTTGCCCTGTTCCTTCCATGTGACGGTCACGTGTTTGAAGGCACGGCCTTGCCTTCTACTCCTTCACGTGGCAGCCTAATAGGGTGGGGGCACATTTGGGCTCTAAATGCAGGCTCTCTGGAACTGGCAGTCAAAAGACCTGGGTGCTGGTCCTGCCTCAGTCACTAAGCATCTCTACTCTGTTCCTTAGCACTCCTCCCCTGACCCCTCAGAAAACTGAGATGGTTGGGACAAAAGCTCTCCAAAGTTCTATCCAGGTCTTATGAATCCACAACTGGGCGAGTTACTGAGATATCAGTTGACGTCATCTCCTCATCCCCAACTAGAATGAATACTCCCTCCCTCTGCCGCCCTCTGGGAAGGTTATCTGGTGCCTGTTCCTGGAGCCCAGCAGGGCAGAAAAGAAGAGGGAAGGGGGTGGAACTCCCTCAAGCAGGCTATTGTTTTGAAAGGTCTAAGCCTTGGGAAAGGACCTTGGATCTCCCAGTGGCAGAAAGGAGAAGAGATTTTGGCATTTGGAAGAGAGAGGGGAGAACTGTCCAACCTGGGATGTTGAATCCCCCAAAGCTGAGTAGAGAGACGGGGGCCATAGATTCCATGGCGACTCCAACCTGCGCCCAGCTCAGCGGCTCCCAGTGGGCAGGACGTGGGTGGGGCTGACGGTGGGGGGAATCACGTGGGGAGGCTGGTCACCGCAGCCTCAGAACACTGGAGGGGACCTCCACGTTCGGGGCTGCGGCACCTGAGGGCAGCTGGCATCCGGAGCAGCAGTGACGAAGAGATCAGGACACACTGATCACCAAACTGTCTTCATGGAAGCCTCCCCTTGCCCTCCCCAGGAAGAAACCACAAAAAATTACTGAAATTGGACTTCTGCTAAGAATGGCAAGTGAGAGCTCAGAGCCGGATTTGATTTTTAAAAGTGACCCTTTTCTCACCTCGATTTCACAGACCAATTTGTGAACTTAGAGATCCAGGATCCGACATTCCTCAGCATAGGTGGGCAGCGTGACAGACAGCAAAGTCAAAGCCCAGGCAGGCCATTTCCTCCGTTAAGGCCTGGTCCCTAAACGGTACTGGAGCCTTCAGAGTTTAATGAGATGCGCATAATACTTTGGTGGGCAATCAGATGCAAACTCACTAATAGCTATTGATAAAAAGGAAGCAGGCTTGAGAACCAGACACCGAGGGCAGTTGTCCTGTGTGGGAGAGGGGGCCGAAACAGTGGAGTAACAAAATCAGGAATGACTGTTGTGGGGGGTGGGAGGGTGGCTCTTCAGGCTTCCAAATCCTGGGCTCCACCTGGCAAAACCAAGGCCTTTCTAAAAACAGGGCCTGTCAGGGTGGCTGTACTCGTATGCCACATCAACAGGGCAGGTTTTCTAGATACTGAGTCAATAGCACCTCAAAGAAACAGGCAAGATAATATTATTATTAGAATATTATTTATCATATATATGTAATACTTACTATGTGCCAGGTATTGAACACCCTCTTTTACTTTATAGAGCAACAGTGTTGGATAGGAGCTGTTATTATTATTATTATCCCATTTCACAGATGAGGAAACTGAGGCTTGGGGCATTTAATAACTTGTACAATAGCAAACCACTTGTAAAAGGCCGAGGTGACCTTCTGAGCCAAGGTAGAGCAGATTCTAAAATCTGAGCGTTTAGCTCTCACCCTCCTGGTCACTCCATCACTTGGCCGAGGTGTGGGTCCTCTCCCATCTCCAGCTGGCTGGGCCAAATGTTTTTGTTTCCAAGAGTTATGTTGATGTACTGGCCGCAGGGGTGGCCTCAGGCAGTGGGGGGCTGAGGAGAAGCAGGGGAGAGAGACAGGTAGCCCCAAATTCAGTCCAGGAATGTGGCTCCCTCTAGGGGCCACAGGAGAGGACAGAGCAAATGGAGGTGTTAGACTACCAGAAAATGTCATTTGGAACTCAAATACAGCACGTGAAGTACCCTCCCTTTGCTACACGGGATGAGGGGTTTTGGCTTAAGATAGAGAATAGAGGGGTTCCAAACATGGACTCTGGCGTCAGCATCTGTCTGGGGTCAAGTCCTTAATCTGAGCCTCTGTTTCCTTACCTCTGTAAAGTAGGGATGATCATAATACCTACCTCATAGGATTATTGTGAGGATTAAATGGAAGTACGCGTTAAAGCATTCAGCACAGCACCTGACACATATTCAGTCTTCAATAAGTGGTATCTAAAATAACATAATAGCAACCATAAAATAAAAACGGTAACAAAAAACAGGTACTAAGGGTTTCCTGCTCTCTCACAGTAAATAAATCCTTGTGAAAGAAAACTCAGCCTGGTAGGTAATTAAATAAGTTTGGGATGAGGAGATTGCCAATTTTTCTCCTCCTAGAGTATCTATGTGCAAAGTCAGCAGGAATCTGAGGCCATATTTCTAAATGAGATTGAATATAATGGGAACTCCACTCACCCGACAGCACCTGACTTTATTTCTTTTCAGTTGTATGTACATAAATAAACTATATACATGAATAAAATACATGTGCTGCTTTTACAGCTCACTGTGTTCTCTCTCGGGTTCCTAGGGACTCCTGCTCCAGGTGTGTGAATGTTCTGGTGATATTTTTAATTACAAACATGAGTCTGTGGCCCCGGTATGTGAAAGCCAAGTCCTCAAATCAGGCACATTTCCCTTTGAAAGAAATTTCCAGCTCAATTCCTCAAGAGCTTTGCAACCCTTGATAATTAACTCTCTCTCATTACACCCCGGCCCAGTTGGAATAGGCCAAGCTGTTTTCAGATGTGAAGCTGCGGCGGGTTTCCCTCTACACCTCCTCAAAATTCCAGGCAGGTCTTGAGCCTCAGCCAAATTAGGACAACCACCTCCAGCTGTGTACACCTCATTACAATTTCCATCTCAGGAAGAATCTTGGCTGTATTTCACATCTGGTCATCTGCTTATTAATTATGTACTTCTTAGGACAACTGTGCCTAATTAGGACAGAGTCGAGACCTTTGCTGAGCCCGGTCATTCTTTGTTTTCTTGTTCTCGGTATCTCATTACGCTCCCTCCAAATTATGCCCAATTTGTTTTCCATCCCTGCCACAGTAAGACAATTGCTCTCAGGTGTGTGAATTACAGCACACGCTTTGCTTTTCAAAGCTCCTTGTTTTCACATCCTGCTAGAAGGACGGCCACTTCGCTGGTTTTCTCATTGCGTTTGTCTCCAATGGAATGAGTCTAGCTTGTGCTTGTGGGACCCTGGTTACCCTCTGTTGTTTACTGTGAATTTTCTGTGCCCTGGTCCTGGGGAAGCAGCCACAGCTACGTCTCAGAGCAAGAATCCTGAACGCAATGGCATTGGTACATTCATGGAAGCTGTGAAGCGGAAATCCATTTGTTCCATCAACTTCCAGGCTCTTTGCTGGTTAAGGAGGGAAGAGTGAATAATGAGATACAGCCCAGGGCTTCCAGAAAGGCAAAGCTCAGAGAGAGTAGAAGAGGGTTGGGCTGAAGATTTCAGTCCTCAGTCCTACCAGATGCCTTCCTAAATGAAAGGGGAGCCTTGGGATATATGGACTCTGACGAGGGCAAGATCAGAGCGGAAGTACCAGCGCCATGTCACAAGGGACTGTCTCTTTTGCTTGCCATTGCATGAATCCGTATCAGGATTTGTTATTGCTGTAACCGGTAATCGTATCCTTTTGACTGACAATGAATGCCTTAGCGCTAAGACATTCATGGATATGACTTGACAGTAAGAATGACCAGGCTTTGGTTGCCAGTTCAACTTGGCTGTATCTGAGGTTTTCTTCTCAAGCTATTTGAAACATAAATTAATGACTGTCAGGCCGAGAAAACATTCAGGCAAGAACGATGTCCTGGAGAGAGGCTGGGGCTTCTGTGAGTGAGGTCACTCTGCCCAGGGTTCCAGGTGGAGAGTCCCCGCCAGATCCTGCATGACTGGCTGTCTCAAGGGTCTGGGCTGTGGGAGCTTAGGCCTGGTCCTACCACTGAAGTTGAGCTGATTTGCCTACTCAGAAATGAACTTGTCCTTCAGAGCCTGGAAGCAGGGGTCCTCTTCGGCCAAGGGCTGCACGAGGAACATATATCCTTGTTCCTCATCTAATCAGCAGAGATGTAATCACGTGTGAGAGGGAAAAAGTGCTACTTGGGCAATAAGACTAAAAACACGTCATTGTGAAGTTGGAATAAAAACACTGTACAAGGATGAAAGTCCCTGAGAGAAACTGTAACCATAGCACAGGTGTAAATGAGGGTTCATGGGGTGAACGGCACAATATTATCCAGAGTATTGTTTATAAATTAAGAGGTGGGGCTTCCCTGGTGGCGCAATGGTTGAGAATCTGCCTGCCAATGCAGGGGACACGTGTTCGAGCCGTGGTCTGGGAAGATCCCACATGCCGCGGAGCAACTGAGCCCGTGCGCCACAACCACTGAGCCTGCGCCTCTGGAGCCTGTGCTCCCCACAAGAGAGGCCGCGATAGTGAGAGGCCCGCGCACCACGATGAAGAGTGGCCCCCGCTCGCCGCAACTAGAGAAAGCCCTTGCACAGAAACGAAGACCCAACACAAACAAAAATAAATAAATAAATAAATAAATAAAATTAAAAAAAATAAAATAAAAAATAAATTAAGAGGTGTCCTGATAAGTGATAATAAGATAATCAAAAGTAACAGGGCTTCCCTGGTGGCGCAGTGGTTGAGAATCTGCCTGCCAATGCAGGGGACACGGGTTCGAGCCCTGGTCTGGGAGGATCCCGCATGCCGCGGAGCGGCTGGGCCCGTGAGCCACAACTGCTGAGCCTGCGCGTCTGGAGCCTGTGCCCTGCAACGGGAGGGGCCGCGATGGTGAGAGGCCCGCGCACTGCGATGAAGAGCGGTCCCCGCACCGCGATGAACAGTGGCCCCCGCTTGCCGTAACTGGAGAAAGCCCTCGCACGAACCGAAGACCCAACACAGCCAAAAATAAATAAATAAATAAATGAATAAAGTAGCTATAAAATTAAAAAAAAAAAAAAAAAAAAGTAACAAAACACTGCAGAAGAAGAAACCAGTATCAGCAGTTCTGGGAACACGATTTACCAAAATCTATCAAGAGTTGGATCTTATCCTTTGAATGAGTACCTCTTCTTCAGGGAATTTATTCTAAGGGAGGCTGAGTTGGGAGAGACTCCTTTAGTATTTTCCAATCCATTGAAAGGAAGTAGTATTGGCGACGGTTGTGGGACAGCATGCGAAGCACCAGAGAGCAGATGACAGTGACAGTAAGAGAAGGAAGCTCTCTCTGGGGCTGCTCTTGCTTGTGGAGCTGCTTCTCTGATGACCGGGCTGGTCTCACCTCAGGGTCCTCCTTCCTCGTGCTCTTGTCTGTTGTCCCCCTCCAGATCCTTCCTCATGAGCCCTCTCCACGGTGCTGACAGTGGTACAGATGGTATCCCACGTATGTCCATCCCTTTTGTTGCTTTGTAGAAGAGCGAGATAACGGTTTGCTTTGGCTTGGTGCCCTTTCTGGGGAGGCCTATGTTATTGGCATTTTTAGTTGCAAAAGCACATTTACGGAGTGGTTCATGGCTGGAAACGAACTCTTGTGGCTACATATCAGTGTCAGCTGATGCTGGACGCTGACCTTGGCAGACCCTGGCTCTCTCTAGTGATGTCCGGTCATGGCTGTGAACAGCACAAAAGCAGTCTCACAAAACATCCCCAAGGAAGGACCATAACAAGTAGAAATCTTCACTGTGTCCCAAAAGGGCATAGGTCTTGAGGTAGCTGTGCCATCTCCATCTGCCTCCATGTGACCATCCACCGAGTGTGTCACTGGCTATCCTTGACCTGTTGAAGAATAATGACTGAGGCACCATCTTGCATAGAAATTCGGGACAAAGAACCTTAGATCGCTTTTTCTGTGCAGAATTGACATTTTTCAATCTTATCATCATTGTAAGCAAAGCAGGGATTTCACTTTTCTAAATGCTCCCCCGAAGCAGCTCATGCGGCCATTGGTCTGCCGGTTCTCAGTGTTTTTGGCATTCTACTCTGTCCAAACCCATGTCCCTTCCCACATCCAATCAAATGATCCTAAGCACTCATCCCACCCTGGCTCTTCTGGCCTCCCTATCACCACTCCAAGGTGCTCTGTCTAGAGTGGACAGGAAAGGGAAGAAAAGGCACAGGAGCTCTGTGGGCAGGCCACGGCCACTAAGGGGAGGCTTGCAAATCACAGTGATCAGCTCTGATCTCCCCTCGTCTCCCTCTTCCCACCCCCACTTCTCGGGGAGACTACTTCCACCGATGTTGTTCAGGGGCAGTACATTTTTCCATGGTCATCTCCCATATAGATTCAACTTCTTCCCAATTGGGCCTCTGACGCTACACAGATTTACAACATTCCTTCCAGAATCTCCTGGAAGACCATCTTCCAGCTGCCTGCTGAGTTCCCTTCACAGCCGCCCCACTGGCCTGATTTCTAACCCAGCCCCGAGTGCACATCTCTTACGATTTTGGTTAGAGTCTGGTTCCCATTCCGTCTTAGAGGTAGGTAATAAGGGTGTCCTCATTACTGAGGATCTGCTCCCCTGCCCAGCAGCATTTGGTACATGTTAGGCTCTCAGGGAATGTTTGCTGAATAAATACAAGAAAAACAATACACAACATTTAAGCTTCTCAAACCATTTTTTAATTTTCTGCTTTTCCCAACAAGACCTAAGTTGTACAAACAGGTGTAAAATTCTGAACCATCAGGGCATAAGGCCTGACCTCATGTGGTCCAAGTCCTTTCCACTCTCCTTTCCACGTGTTTCCAAGTTGTGTCCCGGTCAGTGCATTGCTTTCTTCTGTGATATATGAGCCATAGGCAGGAAGAGAGCTTGGAGATGTGGGGACAGTGGAGAAGGCGAGTGTGCCAGGAGCAGCGAGCTCCCACACCAGCCGAGAGCACTTCAGAAACAGCCTCAGCTGGTGGGTGCACAGAGGAGGAAGGTCACAGCTGTTCCAGCTTCCCTGCACTCAGCTGGCAGGCCTGGGCTACTTTCTAAGATGAGAAAGACCTAGGGGCTCCCAAGGAGAGTTAAGCATTGAAGAATCATTCACACCCAGACAATGTTTCAAGTGAGATAAAAAAATTCTCTAACCATCATTTTCTCTTGGAGAACAGAGGAGAAAAATCAAGAAGAGGGTTGAATCGCCTTTCCTTCTTTCATTTTCGTCATTAATTTGATGGTGCTTGGTTTTGATACAGCAGAAAAAAAAAGAAGGCATCAAACCAACCTATCACCTGGGTCCAGGCTACTGCATACAAAACTCTCCCAAGGATTGAGATAAAAGGATTTTTTTTCCCAAGCCCTTTAGAGGTCCTGTTTCGGTCAGGGAAATTTGTTGAAAACTGCAGCCAGCTGAGAAGCCATTGGCAACAGAGACAGAAAGCAATGCACATACACTTATTTCATCGAACTGTAAACTGACAAGGTCAAGACAATAAAAATCCTACTGTTTATGTAATAGAACCCTATTAAGTGATTTTAGGGAGGGACTAGAACTTAGGAACAATCTACTTACCAAAGATTGCCGGGCATTAGTCATTCATGCATTCATTTTTTGCAGACTTCAATTCGACACAACCTTCCTCCCCATCCCACCCTAGGCCCTTTGGAATTGACTGCATCAAGGTAGATGTTCAATCCAAACATTCTGTACTGCGAAGTCCCTTTACGGTTTATATGAAAAACCAAAACTAAAGAGAAAAAGAACCCTTACAACTTCTCTCCACTCAAGCATCAGTGTAGAGAAAACTAAGTCAGCTCAGAATATACAAAGTAGCATACCAAAGAAAGGAGTATGACCCAGGAAACAAAATGACCAGTCCCCCGCCCGCCCGTGCTGCACCCCATTACACCGTAGTGATTTTCTTATCCTTGCTGGCTTGCTTGATGGCTGCCTGCTCGCAGATGATCTCCTTGAGCCGCTGCAGCCGCATGTTCTGGGTGGCCTGGTCTCCCACCCCCGTCTGGCTGCGGTGCAGCAACGTCAGGGCGTGGATGTACTCCAGCTCCGTGTACTTCACGCCCTGGTCCACTACCAGGTTCAGGAGTTCATCGGCCGTGTTGTACAGCATCTCGTAGTACTGCCTGAGAAAGCAAGACACAACGTTGCTCACTGGCTCCGTGGTCAGCAATCTATGTGGTTTCAGTGGTAATGAATGTGCTATTTATAAACTACTTAGTTCATCTATTCAGTAAACATTTACTGACCACTAGACATCGTTCTAAGCCCTATGAATGTAATGGAGAACAAGACAGACGTGATCTCCATCCTCCTGGAGCTCACTTCATGAGAAGTCTAAATGAAGACCCAGGGAGACCTCTCACCAAGGTCTCAGTTCACTCAAGACTTTCTCCTAATTTTGCATTTGCCTCAGGAGATCAAAAGAAAGCGAAGTTGGGGTACAGAAGCAAGAGAGAGAAATAGCCACCTGGCAGGCATTGCTAGTAGTTTCTGTCTCATTCAATCCCTCATTCATTGACTCATTCATTGGAAGCTCTGTGAAATATATGGTTTTCTCCATAAAGTGGGATAATAATAGTATCTCTTGAAGTTACAGTACCTCTTAGGTTATTGGAAGAAGTAGTTAATCCATATAAAGTACTTAGAATGGTGCCTGACACAATTCTACCTGCTCCATAAACATTAACTATTATTACTGGAAATATATTTATAATAATGTATTAATAGTAATGTAATAATAGTAATAGTAGTATATAATGATGAGCAAGACACAGCCCCTTTCCTCAGATAGCTCAGAGACAAGTAGGAAAAGGTAATGAAAAGCACAGAAAACTGCTAGCGAAGTTAATTTCCACGTACTGTGTCATGTAACCCTCACTCCACCTAGGGAGCTATTACTCCCTTTTCTCAGATAAGAAAACTGAAGCCCAGGGAAGTTCTAGGACTTGCCCAATGTCACAAAGACATTCGTGGCTGTGACAGGATGAACCCAGGTTTCGGACTCTAAGTCCAACACTCTTCTTCACGGACAAAGACAAGAATGTCCCGAGTGCCTGGAGTGAGGTATCAGTGCTATGAATTTCCAGCAGAGGAAGAAGGAATCACACCATGTTGAAGGGAGGTGAAGGATCAAGGAAGACTTCAAATGGGGTAGGATACTGTCAGGCAGGGTTTCCAGGAAGGGAATTCTAGATTAAAGGAAAAGAGAAGAGATGAGCAAAGACAGGGAAGAGTAATCTGGTTAGGCTGGGGAGTGCAGCTGCATAGCGGAGAGTCGTGGGAAAAGGCAGTGAAGGACAGAGGTAGAGAGTCTAACATCAGGATAGTTAAGTCAGTAAAGCACTTTAGGCCTAGATAAGTCAATAAAGCACCCCCCATCTGGGGCCCCAAGTTCTCTGAGAACAGAGGCACCATTCCAAGTTGTGCTTCCGGAAGGTTAATGTGACAGCAGTATGTAGGATGGTCTGGGAGGGGACCAGGTATAATTCTAGCAAAAAGGAAGGGACCTGAGAGCCATTTGGCTCAAAGCCATTGGCCCAGGTGATGGAGAGAAGAGTAGTGCCTTCTAATGGAAGGGAAGCAGGCGTTAGAGTGAACGTGCAGTGCAGAGAAAACATGAAGCTGGGAGCCAAGGGTGGAGAGGGCTGCCACTTGCCAATCTTAACACCACCATGATGCCACCACAGTCCTCACCGAGTCTACTGGGCTCTGAGGCTACGACTTGCCCAGCTACTACAAATGCTCCAGGAGGTAGAGTTCAGTGCAGGCTCTGAGCCAGTGATGCTATCATAGCTGGTTAGCCAAAGGACAGAGGAGCCTCCCCAGGGACGGTTTACTTCCTCCTCTCCTCCTCACAGAAAAGGTAGCTCTTCCAGGATTGAGGGGACAGAACAAGGCAGTTTGCCCAAGGCAACTTGGCGGGGTGGGTGAAGGGACATTTCAGGATCACTCGCTCAAAAATCTTGTGCTATTGGACTTGGAGCCTTGGGATATTGGATTTCTTCTTCATCAGGAACATCCTGAAAAAAAGAATATCCTATGGGAGAACTAAGCCATCTTTATGGTAAGGAATACATTCTGGGAGCTTGGTAATTTCAAGAATACATTATAAACTGCTGCTACAAATGGGAAAGTGGTAAGAGCGCTGGCATCTTTTCACGTGGCTAGTTCATTTTCCTGCTTTGCTAAGCCGCCTTTTCCAATTAACACTCTTTTTAAATGGGGGAAATAATACTCTTTTATGACTACTGCCTAAATGGTGGCAGGAATAGCAGGTGCTCGTCTTAAATTGGAGCGTTTTTTGAGTTACTCCTGGCAGCAAATAGCTCAACATCCTTGTGTAAAGGCTCTTCTTGGGGCTAGTCTTCTGTAGTGGTTTCAAACAAGTGTTCACTCTAACCTCATGGGACCACATATTTAGGAATCACTGGTCAACGGTAACTTTGAACATAGACAGACGTACTTCTGAAAGAATAAGTGAATGAACTCTAACTTCCAGAGGTCTTGAAGCCCAACATCAGCTACAGTCAAGAATTTTTTTGAAGCTTCATGTTAGCATAAAACTCATGTGAACTATTCCTGCTCCACAATACCTCTGCTGTAATTAAAAAAATACTATTTTAAGCAAAAACTTGATGCTGTAGGAGAGTGCATCACATTTATCCCATGGCTTCACATGTCCCCTGGCACACCTTGGCTTCCTCCCCCACACCAGCCCCAGTTTTCAGAAACGAGGCCCTACATCCTCTAATTCTTCTTACCTTAGATGCACAGTTGAGGGAGAGAGCTGTCCATTTAGGAAACTACCTAAGCAAGTGTTCAAAACACTGTTCAAGAAGAATACATGTTTGAATCTAGAATTGCCACATGGAATGAGAGAGAATTGGGGGCCCATGGTTCTTTCAAAGCTAGAAGGGACTTGATAGCTGCAGTTCCAGAATGGTGATTCTCGAACTACAGAGTTACTGGGAACTTATGAAAAGTACAGATTCCTGAGGCCCCATCCCCAGATACTGTGATTCCCAAAGGTTCGGAACCAGCCAGGACTCTGAGCCAGAGCCTGTTTGATGGGGGAACAGTTACAGACCCATTCCCATCTGCTTGAGCCAAGGATCTAAAAGCATTAGGGAAGAAGACAGAAGCAGTAAGTGGGGTTGTGATGCTTTTCGCCAAGATTAAACCAAAAGAATTGGGTTTCTTTGTATTATGATGTTGATATTTTCATCATTTATTTTAAGAAGTAACACTGAACCCATTAGACCAAATGAAATTGGATTTTTTTTGAAAAATCGGATGAATTGTCTCCAGGGATACTGGCTGGTTTTCTACAGAGACCGCTGTTCCATGCTGGGAGCAGACAACAAAACAAAGATGCCTGGATTTCTAGCCCTGGAGCCTCCAGCGTGATAAGTGATAAAGGGCATGCCACTTAAGTCCTTAATGTTTCAATATCCTCTGTGCAATGAAGACCTTTATAAATCCCAGAATGACACTCTGAAGTGGACTGAGAGACTAAAAGAGTCCTCAAGAGCCTCAGATGAACAGTGCCCCAGAATTGCAAAGCTGAGTTATTAAACAAAATTGACAGGTAACTGATGGTGTATTTTCTATAGTTAGGGGAAAAAATTCCCTGTAACCATGATGATATATTAGATCATAAAGAAACATAGATATTTAAGACAGAATGGAATTCATTCATCTTTCAGAATAGTACCTAGGAGCAAAGACTATACTAAATCAGCATAGCAACAGTTGTACTTGGAGGTGGAGAAAGGGTGCTACAAGGTGCTCTAAGGGGAAAATATTTAGGAAAATGCCTCAAACTACACAATTAGAATGAGCTTCCATGGTAAATACTGACACACTGAAATGAACATGTAACCCAACTGGAATAAATAATTTATCAGGTACCAGGGAAATGAAAGCTTGATCTTTATCATCACAAATTAAAATAGCAGCCATGGCTTCCAGGGCACCACATTTTATATGAGATAGCACTTGACTTAGCTGCCTGGATGGGACCAGTGAACACATATTTGATGTAAACCTTTTTTGGCTCATGACCTGTAGAGCAAGTTTCTTCATAGCCTGTGATATTCAGGGTCCAGTTGCTAGATGTGGACCAAATATCCCATTCCAGAAACCAGAGATCCATGTCCCCCTTAGGGATGGAAAATTCTGTGAGGAAGTGGTTCTTCCCTGTGGTTTCTCTCTCCCTTTGCTGTGGGCCTTTGGGCAGAGTTCCCAAAGTGGAGGGGGTGGGGTGCAGAGATAGAAAAGTGATGTCACATAGACTGGTCTCACAGTCTATAACATGACGACGTTTAAATTTTGTTTGGGTCCAAGCAGATAATTTTCTCATATCTTCCTCATGTTTCCTTTATCCACGGACTCTTCTTCCTTGTGTTTTTTTCTTCTTATTTTACTTTAATGGTATTGCACTGCAACTTTTTCTCCCCAGTGATTCTATCTGAAAACATTCATACCAGTAAGGATATGAAGGGCATTTTGATAAGTTGGGCAGATCTTCTTTTTAAAGCGTAAAAATGAAGTTTATTTTGTTTTTCTGTGATTGGAAAATTAATACACATGTCATATAAGATATACAGACTATACAGAAAGATTAAGCAGAAAAAAAATTACTCATATAATTCCATCATAAAGACATACCACATTTTGGCATTTCCTTCTAGATTTTTTTCCCTACATGTAGTATCCTACCAATTTCTTTCTTATAGTTGAAATATTTAGGTTGACACACTATTGGACACTTTGGTTGTTTCCAATTTTAAAAACTTTCTTTCCAGATTTCTTTTGGACAGATTTCCAAAGCAGAATTAGTCAAAAGATAAGTATATTTTTTTAGGACTTTGGCAATGCCACCAAATTGCTTTCTAAAAAAGTTGTATCAATTTATCTTTGTACCAACAGCATATGACAGCACCTAGCCCCTCATATTCTTTTATTTTTTAAATTAATTAATTAATCAATTTTTGGCTGCGTCGGGTCTTCGTTGCTGAGCGCGGGCTTTCTCTAGTTATGGCGAGCGGGGGCTACTCTTCGTTGTGGTGCGCGGGCTTCTCATTGCAGTGGCTTCTCTTGTTGCAGAGCACGGGCTCTAGGTGCACGGGCTTCACTAGTTGTGGCACGCAGGCTCAGTAGTTGTGGCTCGTGGGCTCTAGAGCGCAGGCTCAGTAGTTGTGGTGCACGGGCTTAGTTGCTCCACGGCATGTGGGATCTTCCCAGACCAGGGATTGAACCCATGTCCCCTGCATTGGCAGGTGGATTCTTAGCCACTGCGCCACCAGGGAAGTCCCCCCTCACATTCTTTTAATTTATATGAGGTTGAACAATTTTTTATCTACGTATCGGTTTTTAACATACATGGGTATGCACACATGTATAAGCAAATTGTCGATATCTTTGTATCTTTTGCATATTAGTGTTTTTCTTACTTCTATTTCAGAGCGCTTCATAAATTTTTACAGGCACGAAGCAAGGAGCGTTCTAGTCTCTCATCCCTGGTTCTCCCTCCCACTTTGCCATACTCAAAGTTATCACTGTATCTCTAAAAGCTACTGGAAACAGATTCAGTTCTCTTCTTTGTCAAGTGAGGGAAGAAAGCCCTAATAAGACCAGTTATTCCCAAGCCAGGCACGCCTCATTCCTATACCCGTAGGAGGCGCATAAAGTCTGCGTGTGGGGATGAAAGGAAGGCACTGACTGGGGGACTGTCCACAGCTCCACCATCTGCCCCCCTCTACTGGATGGTGTTCAGATTCCTAGATCCCCAAATGCAAACTATATTTTCCACAGATATACAGCTATGTCACAGGCTGGGTTTTAGAATTCATCTTGATCGTAGTAATAGTTAACAGTAATGTTGAACTTTTAGATGCATTAACATATTCAACCCTTTGGAGTAGCTTCTGAGATCACCCACATTTTACAGATAAGCAAACTGAGCTATAGAGAGTGTGAGTGATTTGTTTAAGGCTTCAAAATGAAGGACTTTGAACCCTATACTTGCTCCAAAGTCACTGTAATACAGAAATATTTGAACCTGTAAAAAGCGAAAGCACTAATTACAAAGGATACTTGTCTAGCTAATTCATTTTTAGTCAGGATTTAGGAAATATGAATTCAATAAAATTCACATTCAACTCTCTGCCTTCCATTGTAATGGAACAAACTAGTATTGTGGCAATTCAAAATTCATTTATACAATTCATAGTAATATTTGAATAACACTGGATTTGATCTGGGAATTCACCGCTCTAAACCAAATAATGAAGTCATGCTGTATATTCAGCATTCAAGAGTTACAGGAAAGACTTTTGGATTTTTCATTCTGTCACCTCTCTCTACTTCTCCCTTTTTGCCCCTCCAATCTGGTAATGGACAAGGTGCCCTTTCTTTCCAAAAGTTGGCTGCCTTTCTGATTCATTACTTCCTCGAGGAAGGGGGATAATTAAGTCATTTCATTGTGAAGACTTTCTCATCTAGTCCATCCTGAGATAACGATAGTATTAATGTCAATAAGAGAATTAGGCTCTGAAGCTGACTTAAAATGTACGTTTCAAAGGAAGAAAAATTTACGTGAATATAACTTAGCATCGACTGTAGCCCCCCCAAATCCTTTTTAGCCAATAGTTGCAACATTATGAGCAATTTAATAAAAACCCAGAAGTTGATGGGTCACTAAATTGTCAGGTAAAACATTCAACTCCTGTTTTCCCTACTCACTCAATGGTATACATGGTAATAAGCAGGGAGATGGATAGAGAAAAGAAAGGAACTGAATAATCCATAAACTAGACAATCATCCCATGAATAACTGAGACTGTTATAGTAGAAAGACTCAGAGAAGTAAATACTCAAGAGATCAACTAAGCTCAGATTCTGGTTAAGTTTTTCATTCCTCCCTAACTAGCTGTGTGACCTTGGACAATTGCTGTCAGCTTTTCGAATCTCTGCCTCCCACGTGAAAAACAAAGAGGTTACAGCAGATGCTATTTAAGCACTGGCATTAAAACCTTTACAGCATCCTCTGCTTAGTCCTTTAAAATCACGGGCTTCTAGCAGAATTAGCTGATTTTCCCTAAGCTATGGGAAGCAAGATGCAGTAGCGATTGATTCAAAAACATTCTGAACAAGTGTAAACTAAGCTCAGATGTACTTTCCAGACCAGTAATAAATGGATGGTAATTCTGTGTGTCAGAAGAATAAATTAGTTTATTAAAAAATATAACATAATTGCTCTCATTTGTCTTCCCCTTAAAAGAGCTTAGAGTTTATTCCAGACATGATTGAAAATTCTAATTTGAAAGAGTTGAAGTTAAGAGTTGAAGTTATTTCCATTTCAGGAATGAGAAAACTAAGGTAGAGAAAAGCTAAATAATTTTCAGAGCGTCAGTGGCAGAATTAGATTTGTATTCTATACGGGGATAGTTATTAACACTCCTTACAAGAAGTTGTGCAGTTTTTTTGTTCTCACCAGGACAATCTGAAGAGAGGTAAAGAAAGGCAAAGGTAAAGAGGGGTGAAAAGAGGTAAAGAATGGTCTTTAGAAAAAAAACAGTGCATAAATTCCCTCAGCTGGTGGCAGCAGAAACCCATTCAAGAGGTAAAGAGAGCCCGGGAGTCTGCTGCTGTAAGGCTTGCAGAGGCTTCTTTGATGGGTTGTCTACCTACCTTTTCTCTGTATAATGAGGCACACACACCACTGCCTCCATCAATGGCACCCATGCTTAAACGGCGGTTATCTATTGGCCTAGTTCTGATAACCGCCGTGCTTCAGCAGGACTAGGGGCGGGGTGGCAGTGTCTCTCCAGGGGAGACGTTAAAATTTAAAGTCAGCGGCCTTCGTTCCTCTCAGTAACGGACCCTGATATTTTTGATAGCAGTGGCCAGAGCCTTGCTTTATGTCTCTTCAAAAAATACAACCACTCAAAGGAATTCCTCTGAGAACCAGCCCTTTTGTGATGATGACCCTCTCCCCAGCTCAGTTACACTTGCTGATATGGGAAGAAAATGTCTTTTTGTTCCCTTAGCTGGAAATTCTGCTCCCCACCTTTGGAACACATTCTAAATTTATAAATATCTGTGGTTAGAATTTTCTCCTCAACAACTTAAGGATTCACATGTCACTCTCTGCTACATCAGATAATTTTTTAAATTAAGTTTTCTACAACAGGGCTAGAGGAAGAGCTGCATTCTAAATTCAGTACAATTAAAACTGCGTCTCTTTGGTCTGGCACTGCCTTTGGTCAAACCCCATTTGTATGAATAATTATTCAGTCCATTAAGAAGTCTGCTCAACTCCTTCTCCCATTTTGAAGGTTTTAATAAATAGTGATCCAGCACATTTTTGTTTGCACTTGCCAAAGCAATTCTGATGGAGTCATCTTCTGATGTTATCAAATAATGAAATATGAAAGAGTGAATAGAATTATCCTCCTGTTCTGTGATTTTTTATTTAGGTCCTTCATTTTACTTTCATAATTGTGTTTGTCTCGTACTCCTGTAAATGCTCTTTTGATTATCAAAAGGTGAGTCCAGGTTAAGGAGAGTTATGCTGTGCTGAATATCACTTAAAAGAGTCTTTTCCATTAAAAAAATATAATTTATTGAATATCACTTTAGAGTCTTCTCAATTAAAATAATAATTTATCTAATATCATAGGTGGATAAAAGGACATAGTATTATGCACTTTGGTGGCCTCAACACTACAAACTGTTTACCAATTAGCACAAGGCCCTTGTATTGGATATTATCTATATTTCTCAGATTAGCAATCCGGGAAATAACTGCTGAGATATGCTGAATAAAAATAATTCAAAGGCCCTATGGCTTTTCCAGTTTTAAGTAATGAAATGGAATGATCAACTTTTCAATAAATAATGCAAAGGATCTCTTCAAAGGAAAACCCAGTATTATTATTACTAATGCTCAGGAAGCTCTAATAACATTTTAAATGCCAATATAATATACAAAGGTATAGTCCTTGGCTTCAAGAAGCTTTTTTTTTTTTTTTTAATCTATACTTAGAAAAAAAAAAAAAAATCCAATCCAGGCCCAGATCAAAGGTCTCCAAGACACCAGGCAAATGTTTTAATTTAGAGTAAAATAAGTCCTGGCCTTGCTAGGCAGCCTGCCTGCTAATTGCGCTACTCTCTTTCGGTACATGAGAAAGAAGAGTTGAAGGGCCCTAGACAAGGTACAGAAACCAAGGTTTCTGCTTCAAGTGATGGAGAAGTGAAGCGGTAACAGGTGCTGGGTTACTGTATTTATAATATGGAGATTCTTCTCCACCTGTAGTGCTTGGGGAGAAAGGTCAGTGAGGATAGGCATGGACTGCGTGGTCTGATGGGAGAACATGCCCATTAGACTATTAAGCCAATGAGGCCAGGATGATGGATTGATTCTGGTTAAGTGCCAGTTAGTTGTATTCTTTAGCTACTGACTCTGCCCCTAGCCAGCTTACCTCACCAGTGTGTTAAGACAAAAACTCGGTGAAGCTGAATGGACAGTTCACTGCAAGCCATTAATAATCCCTGCTGGGGGCTTAAGATGCAAAGATTGCTATCCAGCCCGCAGTCCGCTGAGTTACTCAAACCCTGACTCCTTACCCTTTGGTCCTAGGCAGAGACCCTACGATGCCGCTCAATTTTGTTACAGGAAATTTCTCTACCTTGTCAAGACAAAAGACTGTATCTTTTAGGACTGAAGGGCCAGAAGGGAAAACGGTTTTGGCAGAGGGACCAAAAAATCAGGGGATTATTAGAAAATATGAGCATATGCCAATCAGTAGGTCCCAAAGGCAAACACTTGAGGGGGTATTTACTAAACCCTTAGGTTATTTATGAAAGGGAGAAAAGCTAAACAAACCAAAGCTACAAAATGGGCCACCTGAGATTCACGGATATGTGACTCAGAACGGATGTCAATTAGAAAAATAATAGACTAAATCAGAAGGAGCTAATGGAAATATGTACCGTAACCAGCAGGGTTTAATTAAAAACCCAAATACTCTGACAAACGTGATAGATAGCTTTGGATAGCAGTATGAATTGGTGGATGTAAAGACCACTGTGGCTGATATATATTTGGATGTCAGTGAACCATTTTATACAGTGCCTCTAAAAAACTATAACTAGCAAAATGAATTTATTCTGAATGGCTACCCCTGATAGGACACAGACTGAAAAACAAACAAAGGGTAACAATGAAGGCAAATCAAATTCAGAAGAGAAAGCATCTACTGAATGCTAAGGACACTGCCTTATGACAGTGATCTCACCTAACACTTTAATTAATGTGCAAGAACTACAAAGAGTGTTGAAAAGGTCAAATGTTACTAAATGGGGAAAGGCTGGGAACAGCAACAAAGTAATAGAAATAATGTAAAGGACACCAGAGAATTTAGAATTATGGGCAGCTAATAACGAAAGGAGATTGATCTTAGAAAAACCCAAATGAATATGTCTGGAAGAAATTCTGATTTCCTATATTCAATAGTTGGCAGAAACTTTAGAACAGGACTGGTAAAAATGGTCCATGAGGGTGTGCAGGGGTAAGGGCCTTGAACCAGGGCATTTTTTAACTTACTATTAAAAAAGTACCCGTTATAGGGCAAGAAGGTGATGATAATCCCTGTCTTTGTTGTACTTCATAGTTCTGTGTTGCTTTATACTATAATCCACTTGAAATAAAATCAGAAAAGAGTATCAAATGGGATTAAAGGGACAGAAGGCTGGAGGAAAACAGAAGATTAGAAGAGATTCAGTCCAATTTTTGCTCAAATGTCAGCTTATCAGTAAGTGAGGTTTTCCCTGACCACCTTAGGTAAAATGATACCTGCCCCATCCTCATCAAGCTTTGTCCTTTTACTTAGCTTCTTTTCTTTTTAGTCTTCATCCCCATCAAAAGATATATATATTTCTAAAATATATTTTTAACATATATGTTGTATATTTTAAAAATATGTGCATACACACACACACACAATTAGAGACACAGCATAATACAGTGGTTAAGATCATGGACTCAGGAGTCAGGGGCCTGGGTTTGAATCTCAATTCCGCCTCTTACTATTTGTCTGTTCTTGGGCAATTTATTAACCTCTCCGTGCCTTATTTTCTTCATCTGAGAAAGGAAAAAGTAAATGAGGTTGTTACAAGGATCAAATAATGAAGAACAGTGGCTGGAACAGAGTAAATGTTATGTAAGTTATTTATTACATAAATTAATGTCTGCCTCCCATCCTAGAATGCAGGCTCTCTGATGGCAGGGTTGGATTCTGTACCATTTGTTGTTACCCCCCGGGCATCAAGGGAGTGGTGAATAAATGAAAAGGAAAGAATGAATGAGAGAGCCAACAGTCAGTAAATTTCATTAAGTGATAGAGCACAAGGTAAAAAAGCAGTCAATGATTCTTTGACCTTGGGAAGGGAGGAACTATGAATAACATAGGTGCTCTGTGTAACAGGCTAATGGGTATTATTCTGATGTAATTCTGAGAGGGTGATGTGGATGTTTGGGATAACTGGCTGCAGGTGAAAAAGGGGAGGGCACAGAGGAAAGACATCTGTTTTTGGCTAGTCATCTGCAATCCTCCCCAACTATTCTTTCATTCGCTGGCAGAATTAGACATGAATCCCGTATCATTTACATAACCTGTTTGACCTCAGAAATTTCTTAGCCTGTCTGAACTTCAATTTCTTCATTTATGCAATAGGGTAAATAATATAACATCACAAGGTAGGTTTGAGGATTAAATCAAACAACATGGTAGAATACCCGCTCTGTAAAAATGGTAAAAAAAAAAAAAAAAAACAAAAGCAAAAACAAACAAAAAAAACCACAGGTAACTTTTATTGTACCGGCCACATACATATTATCTCTTTGGAGCCTACTTTACCATAACTGTGTGAGGCATCCTATCCTCCACACTGAAATGATTTTTTATTAATCTTTTCCTGTCGACTCTTGGCTCAAAAGAGGGGTTTCTTTTCTAGCCTTTTTTCCCCTTTCTCTCTAAGATTGGCCTTATGCTTTTAATCCCAATCCCTCCCATTGCCTTGAGGATCTTGCTGGGGTTTTGTTTTCAACTCCTCTATCTAGTATCTACCCCTTTCACAGGTTCTTTCACGTCTGCCTTCAGATATCCTTGTTTCTCATATTTGGACAAAAACCAAACCAACCAACAAACTCTAAGCCCTTCACGCAATCCTGGGTCCACTCTACGTCTCATCTCGTCTCTATTCTCCCTTTCATTGTCAAATTTCTCAGAAAAATCATTTGTATTCGCTATCCTTCAAAAGCCTCCACTTTGTCTGAAACTATATTCAAAAAGGTCACCGATGACATCCTAGTAGACAAACACAGTGGTCTTTCCCCTTGACAGTTTCCATCCTGGACTCCCCGCTCTCGGAGCCACGTGGTTCAGGCTCTTCCCCCAGCTCCCTGAGGTCCTTCCTTCCCTTTAACGGCTCCTATTCTGTCTGCCTACTGCAGGCCTTCCTCCCAGTCAGGGGCTCGCCCTGCTCTGTGTTCTTCTCTCTCTGCTTCCAAAAGTCTGTGTATGAGATGGTTTCTCTCTGATGATCTGGTCTCTGAATAGACCAAAGCTTCATTTTCACTGATTTGCAGACATTTCTATCAGATGCCCTTATCAGGTGGCCTCCCTAACTTGCAAGTTTTGCTTCACAGCACTGTAGTTTGCAAAACCTCTGGATGTCAGTGTCACTTTTGAGTCTTCGCTCTTTATTTCTTTGCCTGATGATCACCAGGTCTATCAGTGCAACATCTTATATATTCATTTCTTCTTACCAATCTCATTATCATAGATCTTAACTATTTAAGCTCCTACCTGAGTCTCTCACAATCACTAACTCCTCCTAGGTTAATCTTCTCCAGTTCTACCTGCATCAGATCACTATTCTTTGTTAAAACAACAACAACTTGTGTATTCACTAGTGCCAAGAGGATAAAGTCCGAACTCCTAACACTGACATCCAAAGCCTTGGATTTGGTGCCAATTCCACCTTTTTTCCCCACTTTTCTCCTCTATCAACCATCTATTGAAGCCAAACTGAGCTATCAAAGCCCCTTGAACATATTTAGTTCTTTTTGGCTCTGGGTTTGTGTATTCAAAGCCTAACCTTCAAGACTGCTGAAACCCCTATCCTCTATGAAGCTATCCTGAGCAATTTCTTCCTTCCCTGTTACTTACAGATGTGTCACCCATTTAACATGTATCATCCACAGTAGGATCTGTTTATTTAAAATACAAAACAAAACAGAGCAACTAAGATTCTTCTGGAACTAGAGATGCAATTTTTTAAAAAGGTATCAGGGTATTTAGTTACTACCTGTGTGAACTTGCAAAAGTTACCTCTCTGGGCTTCAGTTTCCTCAACCATGAAATGAGGATACTGACAATATCCACCTCATAGGGTTGTCAGGAGGATTAAACTAGTTAATATCTATAAAGTGCACATAATACATAAGCGTTTGTTAAATAAACAAAACAAAAGGGACAAAAAGCATACAGTGCAAAGTCTCTCTCCTACTCCTGTCCCTTAGCCATCCACCGTTTCCTTTCCTGGAGACAATCGCTGTTACAAAGTTTCCAGGGTATTCTTTCAAATACATTCTATATTCAATACATATACAAGCATAGTTGTGTGTGAGTGCACATGCACGTGTATGTATGTGTGTGTGAGCTGTGTGTGAGCATGTGCGTGTGTGTGTGTGTACCCACACACACCACACATATTTAAAGAGAAGTGGTGTTTACATGGTCTTCTACAACTTGCTTTTTCCACTTAATATATCTTAGATGTGGTTCCATTTCAGTACATATCAACCTGCCTCATTCTTCTTAATAGCTGCAGAGGATTCAATTATATGGATGTACCATAATATATATTTATTATCTTTTCCCAGAATGCAGCCTTCTTGATGACAAAGACTATGTCTTATGACTCCCCATAGCGTCCTCAGTGCTTATACAGTACCTTTCAAAATTCTTTTTTTGTTTATTTGCTCAACAAATATTTAAGCATCAATTATGCACCAGGTAGTATATTGTAGGTACTGTGGATGCAGAAATGAGCAAAACACAGTCCTTGCTCTCTGGAGATGCAGAGTCTGGTGTGACACTGGCCACGTATTTACAGTAATGTGACAGTAGCTGTAATAAAGGTACAAATAAGACGATCTAAGATCACCAACAGGAAGGGCTGTGTACTTCTTAGATCAGTCAGGGAAGGCTGTTTTGAGGAGACATTAACGAAGAGGCAAACATGAGGGAAGGAAAGAACTCTTAGAAGTAAGGGAGGCAGAATGTGTGAAGTGGGTGGGAAGGTAGGAAGAATATGGTATTTGGGGGGAACTACAAATGGTTTATCCCTCCCCAGAGTGCAACCGGTGTGTGGAGGGGGAAGGAGGGATGAGAGGTTAGCAAGGTAAGCTAGAGCCAGATGATAGCGGACCTTGTGTGTCACAGTAAAGACTGGACTTTCGTGGGTGGATCAAAGAAAGGGATGGAGGGTGTGACTGTTTTTGAGGTGTTAGCCTTTTGTTTTGCCCAGGTTATTAAGACAAAAGTATTATCATCTATTATTACCAGGATTCAATAAAAGGAGGTATTTTAATACTCCTCAAGCAGGAAAGAAATAATCTCAGGACAAAAGGGACATGTTTTCTTTTATGAGAGACAAACTCACTAGACTGTCATTATTTTTCTCATTTTCCTAAGGAAGACAACGACGGTCTAGCTTCGGTTTCCACACTGACATTTGGGAACCAAAGCTGTAGTTGATGGGGAGGAATCTGAAGAGAGGATTTTTGGAAGAAGTCAGACATGATGACAACTGGGTTTTAGAAAGGCCTCTCCAGGTCTTTCTGTAGGTGGAGGACGGACAGTCGGAGAAGATAGAGAGCCTTCAGGCTGTCGGACTACCCAGCTTCTCCTCTATCAGGCCATATCCATCTTCTAGGTTTCCTCACAACTCCTGTTCCCAAGCTTGTAGCTGAACAGAATCAACCTCAAAGAGAGAGAAGGGCGCCAATACCTTGATAGGAAAATCCAGGCCCTCACCTCTAGTAGCTTTTGTTCAGGTCACGACTGGCATGAACTATTACAGTACTCACTGCCGGGCTGAGATGAGGCAGAGAGGAAAGGGAAGACAGGCAGTAACAACAGAAGAAAGCAGGAGGGATGCCTTTTACCAGAAGCTACCTTCTATCCCTACTCCTCCACTGGTCTGGTTGAGGGAGCTCAATGTGAGGGAGAGAGGATCTAAGACACTTACAGTTACATATAAAATCATAAATTAGGAGGAAGGTCACTATCTTGTTTAATCTCTTGACAACCACACACATTAGGCTTGATAACCTTAGTTGGCAGATAAATAGAGGGTCTGAGAAGAAGGTCAAGTTCTTCATGAGACTGACCGTAGATTCAGACCCTGGCCCTTTGGATTCTCTACTGCAGTTATGGGGAGCTTCTGGGAACACTGGTACTGGGAGCCTCATATTACATAGCAAGAATTGGCTGGCACCAGACTCTTAGTTTATAATTGGGATTTGAGTTCCTAGAGGGTGTCTGGAGAAAAATGAGACATAATAGGATAAAATTAACCATAGGAAAATTCATTCTTAGAGTCAGCAGAGAATATCGGGCCTTGAGGGATGGAATAGCAATTTTTTTAAACTGACCCTTTCCATTAAAAAGACTAATAGTAAGACTGATCAACAATGCCTTTCTCCTAAGTCTGAATATATATAAAGAAAAGGGCCTTTGATGGGGAAAATACATATAGCATTTGCATTCCTTTTTTAGGAAGAAAAAAGTATCAGATTTGAAAAACCTCCCCGAAAGGGCAAGTTCTGAGAGAAAGGTCTTTGAGTGTGCTTAATACTTCTATTTAAATGCTAATGCTAACCTATAGCTCTGGACCACACAGAAACTAAAGTTTTCAAAGAGCAGAAAGTAATTTAAAATGAAAACTTAATTTCTGGAATAAAAGATTTTCTTAAAATTTCTGCAGAGAAGCTAACACACAGAGTTTCGTGACAGGAATACCCCTCTGATCAGAATGGAAACCAGCCGGTGACATAGCAGGTGAGTTTAGTGGCAGAGTGAGGGCTGCCTCCATTGTAAATGGGAGTCTCCCCTCAAAAGGCTTGCCTTTGCAGGTCAACGTCTGTCACACACTGTGCCTGCCCAGAGGTGGTGTTTTTTTCCCCTCCCTTGTAATGGCCCGTGCTCAAGGGAGTGCTGGTGTTTGGAAGGGAAGCTGGAGACCAAGACAGGAGAAGCACGAGGCCTGGGGTCAGGTGGCCCAGAATAGCCGGGAGGACACAGAGTGCATAGCAAGGGGCTCCTGAGAGGTTCAGTATTGCTTTACTTCCCATGGGAACTAACAGTAGTGAATGCAGTGACTGAGGCCCTGAGTGCTGAGGAAACGTCTGTTCTGAAATCAGAGTTCGAAGAGGCTGGGACACCCACATGGCTGTATGGCGGCTGTGCAGGGAACCGAACTCAAAAAGATAAAATCAACCAAAATCAGGAAATACCTGTCCTGGGGGTAGTGACTAAGAAAGGGGTACAAGGAGGCTTCTGGGGTGATGCTAACATTCTCTGCTTTTATCTCGGTGATGGTTATCTGAGCGTATTCACTTTGTAAAAAGTAATCAAGCTGTATAGTTAAGATTTGTAAAGTTTACTGTATGTATATTATACTTCAATAAAAACACATTACCTTCCTTTTCTCTCTTCTCTCCCTACTCCAAACAAAAAAGAAAAGACAAAGAGAGCAGGCAATAGGCCAAGTGTTGGAGTGGGTACCTGGGTTTTTAATTTAGTCTCATATCCTAACATTAAGACAACTGCTAACTTTATGAACCTTGAAAACATCCTAACTAAAAGAAGCTCATCACAAAAGATCACATGCTGTATTTATATGGTATATCCAGATTAGGCAAATTCACAGGGGCAGGAAGTAGATTAGTGGTGGCCAGGGGTGGGGTGGGGGGCTGGGAGTGACTGCTTGTGGGTACTGGGTTTCTTTTTGGGGTAATGAAAATGTTCTAAAATTAGCTAGTGATGATGGCTATACATCTATGACTATATAAAAAAAAGTGAATTTCACACTTTAAAAGGGTTAATGTTTATGGTATGTAAATTCTATCTCAATAAAGCTGTTATAAAAATGCTAGTTTTATGAACTAAAACCTTGACTTTTTTTAAAATTATTTTTTAAAAATTAATTTATCTATTTTTGGCTGCATTGGGTCTTCGTTGCTGCGCGCGGGCTTTCTCTAGTTGTGGCGAGCGGGGGCTACTCTTTGTTGCGTTGCGTGGGCTTCTCACTGCGGTGGCTTCTCTTGTTGCAGAACACGGGCTCTAGGCGCGTGGGCTTCAGTAGTTGCGGCTCATGGGCTCTAGAATGCAGGCTCAGTAGTTGTGGCTCATGGGCTTAGTTGCTCCACGGCATGTGGGATCTTCCCGGACCAGGGCTCGAACCCGTGTCCCCTGCACTGGCAGGCGGATTGGTAACCATTGCGCCTCCGGGGAAGTCCTAGAACCCTGTCTTAACTCTACAGAAGACATACATCCACAGCCAATACTGTTGTGAAGATTGATCCATTAATCAAGACATTTGCTGCAGTTCCATGTTCTTCTGTGACATTTGCAGAAAAGATTCTGTAAGCTGCCAGATACAGAAACATTTTCACCAGCTCACATTTTCACTAAGTGTCCCGAAATGAACTAAAGCCATTTCTCAGGGTTCCACACTTTTGTAGGTTCCGTGACTCCCCAGCATCTTGGCACTAAATGCCTTTGAACTCCCTCCATCCCCATTCTCAAGAAAAATTTATGACAACTTATAATGAATAACCTCCACTAGAAAAAGAGGTTAGGATTGGGAACAATTCTATGTGTATGATTACAGAGTAATAGAAATATAATTGAGTCAAAGATCCACTAATGATTATACGAATGTTTTTATTAAGGGGAACAATGACTACTTAATTTAACACTTGCTATATGCCAAATGCTTTAAGGTTTACCTGATTTCATCCTCACAGTCGAGCATCACAAGGGCTAAATACCTAAGGTCAGCAGGCTGGTTAACAACAGCCAGATCCCTATCCTACCTCCCCCAGATCACTCCAGAAAAACTCTGAGTTGGGCCATGAGAAAACAATTTACACCCAGAATCAAGCTTGGGGAGACAAAAATGTTTACTCATAATCAAGAGACTCATTATGATCATATTTGTGACAGCCCTATATAAACTGCAAAGGGCTAATGCAAATACACATATCTGGCAAGAATATATGAATATTATTTTAGCCTGGGTATCAGATGGGGGAAAAAATTAGAAGCACAGGTGCAGATGACTGCTCTGTGAAATAAAATTCATATTTTATGGCAAGACAAGAAAAATTTAAACATAAAAATTCTCTGCCCTTTGGCCTCCCCCCTCCCCCGCTCCACTTTGCATTGTGTATCTGCATTATGCATTGTCCAGACCTCCCCCATCAAGCAGGAATACCTGCTCAACCATAAAGAGCAACATTCTCCCGGCGTCAACAAGACAACTCCTTAAAAGATACCAATCTTTCTTGAGCTTGTGAGGGGTCACATGTCGCACCATGATGACGCTTAGATCTGGATTATGTAAACTGTCAATAATACATCATTTGATGTACAGCCCTCTGTCTCAAAAAACTTGTATAACTGTGCCTTGACTTCTAATGGGTGTAACAGTGCGCAGAGCTTTCTGAGATGCTCTTCTCAGGTTATAATCCTCAAATTTGGCTCAAATAAAATTTTCCATTTCTTTCTTAGATCGACTGATTAATTTTTTGTCAACAGCTCAAAGTGTGGCTGTTGTGCTACCTTATGCTGAATTAAAGTGAAATTTGAGACTTCTTGCACTCCTCTGCTTTTTCACACAGCTGACCTTCAGATCTTTATTCCTGGTTAACGAGCGACTCCTCAGGGTTGAGCTGAGGCTGTACTAGAAAGGGAGGTGTACGGTGGGGTGGGGACAGATTTTACAGAAAAAGTATGTTGATCCATAATGAGAAAAGTCGAAAGTTATTTTAAAAAGCAGCAAGAATAGCCTGGACTCCTGAACCCAGTTTTCCACAAATACTGTAGAATAAAGTGGTAGGAAAGAGTGAGAGGGCTTATTCCATTTTCTCACATCTGCTAACTTCAGAATTAGTGTCTCATAATTTCCAGGGCTTTCAAAAATCTAATGAACTTCCACAGTGCTTCACATACAGTCTAGTGGGGCTCTGTCGGCAAGCAGGATGGGGCCTATGATTATTCTCCCGTGGCCCCAGGGAAACGCTGCTTTCGAGACCTGGGATCAGTATAGGAAACGAAATGAGAGGAAGGTGGCAGAGGGGAGTGAAATCAAGTCCCCCTAAAACTGAGTTCCCCTAGTGAGTTTATGATGAACCTCTTTTTTTTTTGTTTTTAGCCGCACCGTGTGGCACGCAGGATCCTAGTTCCTTGACCAGGGATCCAATCTGCGCCTCCTGCAGTGGAAGCAGGAGTCTTAACCACTGGACCGCCAGGGAGGTCCTTATGATGAACCTCTTCATCTAAAACTTTATTCCCTTTCTTGTTCCATCCCTGTTCCCCTCAGGTTGAGGAGTATCAAAGAAAAGGGGGGACTGAAACCAAGCAGGGCTCTATGGGGTTCTCCTGGGTACAAAAGTCCCTCTGTGTACTCTGTTTCCTGTTTGTAGAAAAAGGGTTTGGTTTCCTAGACCTTTCCTGAGGTCCAAAGAGCAGACTAAAGCAGTTATCAATTAGGGAAGTGAGGGAACACAGAAGCAAAGGAAAAGCAGTCAAGCAAGAGTAATGATAGCTTAAACAATAGTTCACTGATAAAACAGAGTCCTAGCTCCTCCTCAAGAGATATACATAACAATCTGACACATATCTTTGAGTTTTTCTGTAGAAACAAGGACCCCGACCCTGGTAGATAGAGGAAGGTGACTACATGCTGACCACTAGCACGTAGACTCCAGACTGGACAGAACCAGAGGTTGCTGATTAAGATTCACAAAACATCACCCTATTACCCCACCACCAACCAATCAGAAGAAAGTCTATGAACTGCAACCCTCACTCCAAATACTGCCTTTAAAAACCCTTTCCTGAAAGCCATCGAGGAGTTTGGGTCTTCTGAGCACAAGCTGCCCATTCTCCTTGCTTGGGGTCCTATGATAAACGCTGTAGTTTCCTTCATCACAACCCGGTGGCAGTAGACTGGCTTTGCTGCGTCGCAGGTGAGCGGACCAAAGTTTGGTTCGGTAACAGGATTATTTGAGGTAATCCACAAGTCAGAAGTAGAGTTATGATTAAGCCCCCTCTGCCTGGACCCCCAAGTTACTGATCTAGTCACTAGTCCATGCTCCATCATTGATCAGGCCAGTGCTACTAACCAAGGTTAACTTAGATACCCTGCTTGAAACCAGCACTACGGTGTTGAAGCTGCACACTCAGCAGGGGAGGGTGGCAAAAAATAAGGAAGAAACCAGTAAGCCGGCAGTCTGTCCTTTCTACAGTGAGACTTTCTGGCCAGTTTTCTGCCTCTTCTCTCCTCACTTCCCCTTCAACACCTCATCTAAATTCACAGGCACAGGAGGGAACTAACCTGCTTACCCACACCCCCCACCCCCACCAAAAAACCCTCACCTAACCTGTAGCACTTCTTCATGTACCTATTATACTTCAAGACCAAAGAATGTCACAGTCTAAGGTTGTGCTGGGAGATGCTGCACATTCCTTCTGGGCCTGGAAGGAACTGCTGTGCCTGGAGGTCCCTGAATGTCCCAAACCAGGTAGCTGGGAGTGTCCCTCCCACTCCAGGCTTACGCTTCTATCGAGAATCTGCTTTACTGGCACCATTTCTAATGTTTTCAAAGGGAAACATTTCAAGTGTGGGGGGGTGATACGAACATTGGTTTGTGACCCAAATGTTCCTGCAAATGTTTTCTCAGACTGGGGGGTGCAAATGTTTACAAACCATTTGGGCAGGGAAACTGCAGTGACGTGTTTCAGAAATAGTTGCTTGGGGAAAAAAAACCTGAGTGCTACCAAGTGCAGCCAGGATGTCCCCAAGAAAATGCCCATGTGGGGGACTTCCCTGGTGGTCCAGTGGTTAAGACTCACGCTCCCAACACAGGGGGCCCCGGGTTCGATCCCTGGTCAGGGAACTAGATCCTGCATGCCGCAACTAAGAGCCCGTATGCCGCAACTAAGACCCGGCACAGCCAAACAAATTTAAAAAAAAAGAAAGAAAGAAAATGCCCATGTGTTCTTTTATAGTCCATGTGACAGTGCAGACCTAATCTCAGAGGTATCTATTCCAATCCTGGCCCTGCCACTAGCTCACCAGTGATCATGATCATACCACTTAATCCCACTGTACCTCAGTTTCTGTGTCTGGAAAAGTAAATGGATTAAAACTAGAAGAGATGACATTTAAAAAGCATCCCAATCCATGAGGGGGACTGAAGTAGGCAGCAGGGGCAGCATTATCAATATTATTTCCATTTTCCAGGGAAAGAAATTTAGGCGTGGAAAGATTAGGGCCCAGGTCACACAGCTAATCAGCAGCAGAGCTTTACATCTGTTTCTCCTAAGCCCAAAGCCCGGAACTTTTCTATCACACCACACAGGCCCTCAGCAGTTTTTCTGGCTCGCTGGCTTCCTGGGTGTCTCTATACTGAACAACAGTGTTCCCAGTCATAGATGGCCTACATTTGGTATTTGTCCTCTCACTTTCTTTTTTCCTTTTTTTTTTTTTAAACCATGCATTGTGTCACTCAATCTGCACTGGAAAAAAAAAAATGTGCTTTTTGACAAGAGCATTGAGCACCCTGGGAGTGCGGTAGATGCGGCTTTATTTCAGTGCATACTCAATGGAAAGTAATAGTGGCTTCATTGTAGTAAAAGGCTTTCTTGTGCTTTGTAATGAAGACACAAAGCACTTAGTTGAAATCGGTCTTTTAAATAATCTGCTTTATATTCCATAGCGGAGTCGCAGATACAAGGGAATTCAAAGTGATGTCTACAAAACAATTTATTCAAAGAAGCCATACTCGGGAACCTCAGTTTTGCCCAGGGACTTTCTCTTGGGTCAGGGTTTCTCATCTTCTCCCTTTTCCTGCTGTGTTTATGGTGGGCATTCTCTGATCTTTCTCAGTGTTTATCCTACTTGTGAGAACTGGTAGATTTCCCCATAAGAACCATTACATATTAAATGATCTCAATCAGGGTTTAAAAATCCTGTACCACCTACCTGTGTACACACACACACACACACACACACACACACTCACATGTGCACACCAGAATACAAGACAGTTAGCTCAGTGGGAGGAGAAGATTTTAAAGTCTTTAAACAAAGATTATAACTGTTGTTGGACTGCACAAAGATACAGAGTAATTAAAAAGCTCTTCAAAGAATGGAATAAGTCCATTAAATCCAGTTAAATAATTTTTCAGAATCACTGCAAGAAACACTTCTTGCTGTTTCGTTCTCTCACAATGAACTGAAGGAAGAGTATCTCATTTTCTAAATGGAACTTTATGGAGTTTTCAATAAGTCCCCTCAGCACTTATCTAAATCTTTAATTAGTTCTATAATATACTGATGATATCGAGCCTAATTAAATTTATATAGATAAGGCGCAATGAAATTCTAACCAAGTGAGCTGGAAAGCATATATTAAATAGTAAATTTAATGGTTCAAGCTGATAACTACAATTTTATATCAAAAAATTAAATTCAATTTACATGTTGTATTCAAATTGATTTTGAGTGTGCAAATTATTGGAAAAATCTCTTGAATATATCAGTAAAATTGCTAATCCAGCCTGTTTAAATATCAGTTATTAATGTCTGCATTTGCAAATAAGCCACACACATTTGCATTTTTACTGCATATAGTAAAAAAATTATCTAAACCTTATGCCATTTCATTAAGAATACTAAGTGGTTTTTCTTTTAGCTTCATGCATAAATTAAGGAGGCAAAGAAATGACTATTGGCTCTAAAGAAGAGAGAGTCAGCAATTTATAATACAGCAAGGCAAAGATGATATATATATTTTGCTGACTAAAGCAGTTTATGTTAACCTTTGGGAATAGCAATTACGATGGTAAAATTCTTCCTTATATAGGATCAACTGGAATGGAACTGTACACAAACGTCTGATCCCATAATCACAGGTAGCGGTGGATGTATACAAATTTAGTGATGTTTTCCATCAGTTTGGGGAAGTGAAATGCCTTATGTTTATCAGAGGGTAAAGGTATATACCAGCTGATCTCATTTCACAGTTCAGCCAAGGAATATGCTTGGGAAGCTGTATTAAATATTCACTTGACTGGTCAAAGAGAAGGCCCAGTTACCTATACCATATGTGTTGATGGATGATAGTACCATTCTTGGTTTCCATGGGTGACTGGCTACCCCTTAGAAGCATCAGCATTAAACATGCATAAGACATACAAGTATATTGAAGATATGACAGCTAATGTTACTTGAGTCTCAGTGACCTCAGAATTAGCTGTATATTTGTAAAAATGTGTGCAGTGATTACTCTGGACCAGCCATTATCTGCTTTTCCCCAAATATACCTTTTTATTATTATTAGATTCCATTGGTTAGAAAGCTATCCTTGAAATAATCAAATATTTACTAAATATCTATTATATGTCATGTGCTTGCATTATGCGAGATACAAATAATATGCCAATGACTGTAGAGAACAGAAAAATGAGTGTCAACTGGAGCAGCCAATCATTCCAAAAAAGGTGTGGGAGGGTGACGCATGTTGAAGAGGAGGAAGTTTAAGAATAAGTAACGACAGCCAGAACAAAGGCATGGAGACTGGACTATAAATCACATGTAAGGAGGACTGTGGGATCAGTGGGAACAGAAGATTCTGGAATAAATAATGGGAGAAGAAGCCGGCCAGTTAAGAAAGGACAGGGATTAGCAGAATTTTTATTCACACCTGAAAAGTCTGTGCTGGATAGAATATTTACAAAAAAGTCACTCTAAGGATTGAGCAAAAAATTAATTTCAGGGAGCAGTATCACAAAGGATGACCGAAGGGAAGAGACTAAAAGACATAAACGTCAGCTGCAGGATTGTTGCTTTATTCCAGATGTGATATGGTAGCGATGGTGGGAACAGCAAAACAGGAATCAAACTGAGCGCCATTTAGAGGAAGAAAGAGTCAACAAGGACGTGAGAGCTTGACATGATAGATGGATGAGCCATGGTGAGGTATTAGATATTTTTATAATGTAAACTCTAAGGTTCAGGGATGGGGAGCAGAATTAAGGTTCAGATTTGGCACACTGTGAGCCTGCTCTTAGAACCAAGTCCAAAGTGAACGAACCAATTATTAACATCTGAAAACTTGGAGGAAGAATTGCTAGGACCAGAAAAGAGTGATGAAAGAGAATTAGGAGCCAGTGACTAACCGGATTTCCCTCCTGAATGGAGAATGCTGTCAGGTTTAGGAATGGGAGCTTGCTTTATGAAAGAAGATGAGCTCTTTTTGAATGTAAACGCTTCAATTAAGTGAAAGCCTGTGTATTCTGAGACTCTATGCCCATGGTCATCCATTCTATTGGGATAGTTAAGCAAAGCAATATGAATATCTGGGGAGGGGTTGTCAGTTCTGAATGGAGGACCATGATGGTGGGCAGTGAAGAGGGAGACAACATTCTCAGGCCTGGGCAATTTTATATCATTTCATCATTAGCATGATTGTCTGTTCTGATCCCTAACTTTCTGTTCAGAATGTTTCAAGGATGACAGAGGGCCGAAGAGAAAGGATTTAGAATTTCATGGCACCTTTCGAAAATTTGGTAAAACCATGGACTATCTTGCCAGAGAAAATTAACATCCACATAAACACAGATTTTGCACATAATTTAGGGGTGTTTATGGACCTCCTGAAGCTCCATCATGTACTTCAAGTTAGGATTATATCATTTATACTCTGAATACCACACATAACACACAAATATATGTATCTAGAGAGACACTCATCTTTTCTACACGAACACGCACCATACGCATGTGCATGCCTATCTATCTACGTATCTATTAATATGGCTGCGTGTAGCTCTCTTTCACCCACTTCTACTTCTGATTAATCAGGATCTCTATTCAGACCAGATGGAAGCAAAAGAGTGGGGCAATGGAAAGGTGGGTGGATCTTTCCATGTTGTAGCAAAGAAAATGAAGGAAGAAACCTCAGTATCACCAGAAGTAGCAACACAGGTTATGGGATTTATTTTATGGACACATATATGGATATCTTTCCATGTGCACCTGGAGTGCTTTGAGGCTGCTGGGTAAGCAAATGTTCATTTATCTTGATTCTTAGGGTCCTGACCTAGAGCCAGTCAAGCTCTAGAGAGGTCCTGGTTCAAACATATAGCCCAGGGATCTTACAAAAGCCCCTCATTATTGCTGCTGGTGACACAGACAGGTTGGTAGTGTCCTGTGTTGTGCCTGCTCTGCTTGGTACAGGTCTCTCGCTACTTACTATCTGGGAAGATGAGGGCTTAGGGGCCCTGGAGAACAGCAAAGGAACATAAGGCAAGAAACAGTGAAAGAAGTAAAACAGAGATGAGAAGGCAGAGATAGAGAGAGGTGCAGAATCAGAATGTTTTGCAACTGATTTCTCAAAAAAGATTAATTTACCCACATAATTTAGCTCAGCACTCTAAGACAAGTTAAAAGATATGGAAGACAAATTAGAGAGGCCAACAACTTCTGAAGAACTGACTACATGCAGTGGTTCTCAAAGAGCAGAAATGCAAATACAGATGCCTACAGTATCAATAGAGCACTTGGGGAAAATATTTTTATGCCGCAGAGCTGGAATTAATAAAGGCTTAAATCTTTTTATGTGTTCACTGGATCTCCACGGGAGAAGTCTCAGGTTGCTACATCTTGGGCTGCACGTTAAAATCCTAAATCTGACGTGTGAAAGTTCAGCAATGTCAGTCCACCTGGTGCAGATGAATGAGTTCAGACAGTCCCCATCTGCCAGATATGCTAATTCTCACACAATCAATACTGCAACTCCTTAGTCTCATACTTCTCAGACGGGTCTCAGAAAATGTGATGTCTGTTCCACTGTGCAGTCCACAGTGGGTGAAGGAGGCCGATATTGCAGTGGATTTTGTTCTCATCTTGACCTTTTAAAAGGAGGTAGTGGAAAGACAAGTTAACATATTTTAGTTCCTTGTTATTCACGGTGCTAGGAATTTTGAAAAGAACTCCCTAGGTTCAGAATCAGTTGGTCAGTAGTAAGATGTTGAGGATTACTCTTTTATAATTGGAATATTGGAAACAAAAATATGCGCTTTTTCAAGAACACCTGGGCTATAGGCAGGGAATAACAATGTGTAGAAAGTCACAGGAAGTCTTCAGTTTATTTTGTTGTGACATTTCATTCAACTAGAGCAACTGCTCTAAGGGCATCCAGAGATGAAACAAGAAAGGTGACGCCTCCACTCTGGACCAACAAAGCCCCCGAGGAGGGATGGGGATAATCTACTTCCACGTTGTGCCTAAAATGTTCATGGCAAAGTATATAAAGCCACGATGCTAAAACTATAGGAACACTGTTCTGCCTCGTTGCCTTAGTCTAGAATGTGAAGAGCAGAAAGTTAAACACCAGGCCCTCATCGCCATTGACTGACGACATCATGCTGTAACTCATTGAGATGATACATTTGAACTTTTTTGAGTTTCTCCACCAGGGAAAAACACTCCAGAAATTCAATTATTATTGAATTGTAATCCTATAATGTATTTTAACCATCATCTCATGCTTTTTGATTATCTGAACCTGATTTCTTTTTATAATTCAAAGTGAAGAAATAAACTTACCCCAGTCTCCTTCTGTGAGGAAACCATTCCACTGAAATCCCCTTCAATGGCCCTCCCTAGGATCCAGCTCAGGTCAATGTGAGAGCAGCTTGCTGTCTTTGATTGGGGAAACTTGGTCAAAACCACTGATATCTTCTTTCTTTGGTCTTTATCCTTGCTACCTTTCATCTCTCCCCTTGTTACTATATTCACATTTCAAACAAGAATTAAATTCTTCTACCTTGCCCCCTAATTTGATTCACTTTTCAATAATGTCAACCAACTCTCAAACATAAAAACTGGGAAACCAGGCACTGGCTACCCTTTTGCATGTTGCACTAGGAAGAAAAAGAATTAACAGTTGCCCACATCCTCCTTATATTTATACTAGGTACTTTTATTTGCAGTTTCATTTAACCCTTAAAATCACCCTAAAATGTAAACAAATCATTTCCATTTTAGAGATAACTAAAGTGTTCAAAGGTTAAGAAACTACTGGAGGTTATACAGCTACTAGTAAGTGGTAGAGTTGGGATTCAAACCTGGGTTTGCATTTTGTTTCCACTTTACCAAGGTACAAAACATGGAAGTTTTGAGAAGAGACACAGAATCCTTCTCTCTCTGTAGAATCTACATATTATGGAAAAGCTATGGATTATCTAAAGAGAGGAAGGATATTTTAGGATCTATGTATTATATAAAGCTGTTTAATCAAAGGAAAAAAAAACTCACTTAGCCATTCTGAGGATTCAGATTTGATACATAAACCAGAAAGAAGGAACCTATATATCTATGTCTCAAGGGAGGATTGCCAAAGAAGGAAATTAGATTGTCTCTATAGTCTCTTTTTCTGAACTATGTCTGTAATTGAACTGAGTACAGAAATAACACAGACAACTTTTCTTAGTCCGTTGGTATCAACACTTATCAATTAAGAGAAAGATGAGATTAACAGTTGTCATGCTCAAATCTTAGGTTCATGCTGAGATACAAATTGCCATTTCGAGGGAACTTCCGCCAAGTCAAGTCGGCTGAGTGGCTGCAGGAAGGCAGCTTTCCATTTTTGTTGCCAATGACTGGTTTAGGGGAGGGTACGTGATGCAGTTGGGGCCAGTAAGACATGAGAGGAAGTCTGCTGAAGGACTACTGGAAATGTTTCCTTGTTGACAAACCTAAAGCATAGGAAGGGAAACACTCTTTTCCACTGGATATTTCTATGATGCTTGGAAATGCAGGAACCAGCACAGGACTGCTGAGGGGGCTGTGGAAGATGAAGCCAACACACCCTGAAGAAGGAAAAGCAAAGAAATGGAAGAACCTGGGTTCTTAATGATGTCAATGGGCCACTGAATTAGCCAACCCTCAAGGCACCCTACCTTGGGACTTCACAGGATGGGAGATAAAACATTTTTTTAAATAAATACTTTAAGTCATTTATGTCAGGGTTTCCTGCTACATGCAGTCAAAAGTATCCTAATAAACCTCTTGATGTGAAAGATAAAGATACAGCTCACCTCTAATACTTCTCTCCTCTTCCTATATTTTATCATTTTAGTGTGAAAATGCTGTTCTATTTATTTATTTATTCATTCATTCATTCTTGGCTGCGTCAGGTCTTAGTTGCGGCACGCGGGATCTTCCTTGTGGCATGCAGGATCTTTCGTTGCGGTGCGGGGGCTTCTCTCTAGTGGTGGCCTGTGGGTTTTCTCTCCATAGTTGAGGCACACGGGCTCAGTAGTTGTGGCGCATGGGCTTAGTTGCCCCGCGGCATGTGGGATCTTAGTTCCCCGACCAGGGATCTAATCCTGGTTCCCTGGATTCTTTACCACTGGACCACCAGGGAAGTCCCTGAAAATGCTGTTCTTAGTAATTTAAATAAACTACCTAAACCATTGTTTTTACTTCTGCTAGTTTCCTGCCTGTCCCCACTTTCTGAGATGAAGCTATTAATGACCCTTTTTAAAACTGTCCTCCCGCTACTATCCCCGTACCACCCTTCACTCTACCCCCGTCTTCCATTTTCTCGCAGCTACATTTTTACTGTTGCCTGTGCTGTCCTGCAAACACAATCAAGTCTTTCACGCTTTGTCTGCATTATTCATGAAAAACTATAAAAGCATTTACATTATCGTGTGTTCTAAGTACTCTCCTGTGCTCGGCTTGGTGCAGTTAGGGGTATTTCCTGCTCCACCAGTCGGTCACAGCCCTTGGGCCTCTCGAAGAGGAGAGCTCTAGAAGTTTACCTTGTATTTGGACCATAAATTTCTTGTATAGTTTTTTTTCCCCCTGAAAATTTCCAGTTGACTTCCCTTTTTCTTGCATTACTTGTATTTATCATACTTAGATTTTTTCCCCCCCTAACTTCTCAATCCTACTATCTATTTTCTTGAGTCTTTCCCCTCCCCAGAGACCTTTCCGAGGAGTTCTATCTTATTACTGCAACTTGGACTGGTTCTCTGCGCCTGCTTTATGGCTGCCCTTTCACTGTTTTTCTGAGTGGGAGCAAGTGTTTTTTAAATATTACATTTTTCTAATTTTTTGGTTTATTTACTCTCTTTGCTCAAATATACACTTAATTAGTTCCTCAGGAAGAAGAACATGAGAAGCAAACTTTCTGAATCCTTATGAATCTGAAAATGTCTTCATCTTGCCCTCAGAATTGGTTGATACACTCTTTGGATATATACTTCTAGGTCGAGATGGTTCTTTTTCAGAACTGAGAAGATACCAGTTCGTTATTTCCTAGCACTTATTGTTGCTGATTGCAAGTCTGACGCCAGCTGACTTTTTTCCCCTCCTTCTCTCTCTCTGTAGCTTTTAGTGACTTTACTTTTGGTCTTCTGATCATTCACGAGGCTGTGTTTAGGTGAGGCTGCTTTTTCATTCACTGCACTGGGCGCCCAATATGCTCTTTTACTATGAAGACTTGTGTCCTTCCTCAGTTTTAGAAAAGCATTTCTACTAATTCTGCAGTACTTTCCCTTCCCCTTCATTTTCTGATCTTTCCCTGGGACTCCAATTAATTGGATACTAGGCCTCTAAGTATAGGTTCCTAAAAAGCCTCTTCTCTGAGTGGGAGGGAGTTCTGCCTTTGAGTTATCATGTGAGTGGTGCAGAAAGTAGTGCTAACAGGTAGGTTTCTCTTTAGGGTAAGCAGGTAGGGTGCCAACTGTCAGGCTGGGAACCTCCTTCTCTGATGCCACGATGAGGAGGGTTTACCCTGGGGTTCCAACATCCACGTCAGAGCCTTGACTTTCCTTATTTCCTAAGATGGCTCTTTCAGGAATAAATTCTGGATGCCACCATGTTGAAAGGGTGAATAAAATAGTGCTATATATTTTATCATTTATAAAATTGTTACTAATCCCACTGTTTTCAGTTTTTCTTGGCACTTTCACTTTTTTTTTTTGGAGCGGGGGGCGGGGGTGGCAGACTGTTGATTATGAGCCTGGAACTTCTTCAAAGCACTCACTGCACTTCCCAGACTGAGGTTTCCCCCCACTGGTTTATCCAGTGTCCCATCTTCTTCCCATCTTCCAGAAATCTGTTGACATCATTTGTTCATTGGTAAATCCCTTCCTATTCTTTCTCAATTGTGGATTTATTCCTTTTTGTTTCTCTGTGAAAGTACAGGCGTTGGTCTGCCATCTTGAACCCTACAAATTATTTAAACCTCATGAGCTTTGTTAAAAATATTGGAGACGTCATTGGCAGTATAAGAGAGTACTTGTTCTGTCACGCCCTAAAGATGATCAGATCTTTAATCTTTGCCAGTTTGGGACGTGAGAATGGCATCTCATTTTAAATTTTACTGTTTTTATTACTAATGAAATTGAATGTTTTTCCTAAATAGAAGAGTCATTTGTTTTTTCTCTTTTGTGATTGTTTGTTTATGTCCTTTTCTGGTCAAATTGTCATTATGATAATTGTGACATTTATGATTTTTTTCCATTTTCCTAGAAGGATGTATTGGAATGCATAACTTTGAGCATAGTGTCTTCTCACTAATACTTAATTGCGTGCCAAATTGGCCTGTATTTGAGGGGAAATCAGATGTGGAATTGTCAAAGAGAACACACCTGGAGGTCATGATGTGACTTGTTGGTTGTGACAGTCAGCATCTGGAAAGTCAAGTCTACCCAGTGAGTACCCATCCTCCCTCACCCAGACCTTGTGGGCATCCCATCATCACCCTGAATCCTGCCCTGTCCAGGCAGACGTGTTATAACGCCTGTTGACAGAGGAATAATAAAAATACAACCTGTTGGCTAATAAAAAAAAATATATATATATATATTGGAAATGATGCAGAACATTTTAAAATAACTTTTAACGTATGGCACTGAAATTCAGTGTACGGTCAGGGAGGAGCATAGTATTGCTTGGTTTTCAACTTGTTTTCATCTCCAGAAACAAATAAAGAAGAGAGATGCTGGGTTCTAACGTGCTGACTCTTAAAAGTGCAGGATTCTTTGAGTGCCCAGGGCCAGCCTCGCTGAGAGGCCCAGCTGCTTCCACAGGTAGCAAGGTGACTATCACACCCCCTCCACCAGTGAAGCGATGGTCCCAGCTGGCATCATTGCTGGGAGGGTGGTAACGAGCAGTGACAGTAAAGGATGTCAGATGGCTCTGCGCCTGGGGTTGGTGAACAGCTTCTGCCCCTTGATGTGGCACGGACAGGTGCCCATCAGTCCCATTAGCAGCAGGATGACAGTCGCAAGGGCAACAGCTTGTGTGTGATGGTGATGACAGCAGCCACAGTGAGAACAGGCTGGCAGCTGCCACAGACACCCCAGAAGCAGCCACTGGACAGTGACAGCAGCTCCAACTGCAGCAGGAAGTGGTGACAGACATAGGGCAACACATGCCTAACACTTGAATGTAACAGACTGAAAATCACTTTCAATATATAAAAAATTGCTTTCTAGGTAATGTGGTTATGAGAAAAGACTTCAGTATGCTTAAAGATGCCTCTGACAAAAGGTGCCTCTGTTAGAAAGACGCCTCTTTCTAACACCAACATCAGAGGACTTTATAAAGGGCCTTTGTCACCATCTCTGTATCAAAGATTCTGATTTTCGGCTTGCAAGGGGTTAATTTGTTTCTAAAGAGGCTTGTGTTTCTAGATGGGCTGTACTCTTTGTTGTCATCAGGTGGCAATAAAGAGTCATAATTTATAATCCCAGATGGTTTGGGTTACTTGGGAGATCAGACGTTTGGTATTTTAAATCACGACTTTGTAACTAAACTCACTGTCTGCTTGTTAAAACAACCTGAACTGAGAGATGCAGTGAGAAACAAAAACTTAGAAAAGACAAAGCTTCATTGCAAATACAAAACAAAAGAATTCCCTTACATTTCTTTAGCTGTGCTTAACTTAATGGATCTATAATGAAGTCTTAGCTTCATTTGCACAGAAGTTTCTTTCTCTTCATTAGATGCATCTATTTTAACTTCCGAGTTGTTATTTCTTCTGTAGCTTCTTGCAGCCCAGCTCCTTTGCTATAATAAGAAAGTCTTCTTCCAGCTGGGATGGCAGTATGTATCAGATTTTGAACCAGTAATACCTGTCTCTTCCCTCCCAGTGTGATCTACTCCTTCTCTACCTGGAAGTTCTTTAGTCCTAATTAGCTCCATCTCCAGGACTACTAAAAGCACCCTCTTGCTACCAGAGGCAGTGTCTACAAATTTTGTGTCTGTCTTTCCTTAACCAGAGAGAGAGAGATGGGGGGAAGAAGAGAGAGAGGGAGAGAAAAATAAAAGGGGGGGAAGGCTCCCTGTCATTCTATACCACTACTCTCAATTTTTGTTCTTATTGGGGTTTTTTGGAAAATAGATTTATTGAGATTATAATTCACATACCACATAATTCACCCATTTAAAGTGTACACTGGTCAGAGATATACAGATCCTCCCTGTCTACCTGGCATTTTAAGGCTACTTCTCTACATTATTATCATGAACTCTGGGCTCAGGAGGAGAACCCATGGAGAAATCCTCATTGGAGATGGAAGACTAGTACCAGAGTTAGCACTTAACAAGGTAGTAATGACATTCAAATTCTAAGCCTAGGCATCTGCACTGTGCCTACCGGTTCAGAAGTCCAGCCACCCTCCACATTGGGGTGACCTCAGAACCCCATGTTCTCCTGTTGAGGACTTGACTTTCCACTCCTTAGTAACAGGAGAAGTCTCCGCCTACAATATCTCCCTCTCATATAATCACAGTTCTTATATTTTGTTTTGACTTAAGAGTTTAGTGGAATTTAGATGGTAATTAACTGTGTTATCATTTCTACTTTAATTTACGTGAGAAAAAAGATTCAAACTGATGTGGGCAGAGCAGATATTTATAGCTTACAGAGAACATGGCAATATCAATACTAAAAGCTAAGAAAACTAATAATGTTTCTGTGCTTACTTAATAACAAGGACACGAGTATGTGTAGATAATGAACAGAAGTCGTAATTGTTATCACACAGTAATTTCTGTTTATAAATAAGTGTCCAGCAGCAATGTTATTCTGGTTAGTCTTAGAGAAGGCAAACATTAAGGGGAGTGGGGTTAGCGTGACACCTTCAGAGTTTTATCAGAAACTGGGAGGGAGGGAGGGTTCAAACCACAGGATGATGTCCCTTCTCCTCCGGTTGCCTGCCAACTGCCCTAGGGCATCACGGGTTCCGATGTGAATGTGAACTTGTGAGTGCCTTTGACATTAGCCTGCAGGAAGCATCAAGGTCTCCAGGAGGGAGCCCTGAGTGAGGAGTTGGGAAATCTGGGCTCTAGTCCTATCAGCATCATTTACTGGCCAGTTACTGCATCTCTCTGAGCCAGTTTCCTACGTGTTAAAGGAAGCGGCCAGGTGATACCATTTTGAAGTCCTACCTAGCGAAGCCTTTGTAGAAAGGTTTCTGGGAAGACAATATGATCTAAGAAGTCTGAGAGCTCATCAGAACTCTTCTTACCAAATTCTATTTCTGTTTTTTTATTGAAATATAGTTAATTTACAATGCTATATTACTTTCAAGTGTGCAGCGAAGTGATTCAGTTATACATCTATATATATACACACACATATATATGTATTCTTTTTCAGATTCTTTTCCATTATAGGTTACTACAAGATATGGAGTACAGTTCCCTGTGCTATATAGTAGGTCCTTGTTGGCTACTTATTTTATATATAGTAGTATGTATATGCTAATCCCAAACTCCTAATTTACCTCTCTCTGCTAACTTACCGAATTCTAAACTTCCCCCTACCCTCTACTGCTTTCTCTTTTCACCAATCTTATCGAAACTGTAGTCAGTTTAGACAGTTCAGGTTTTGCTACTGTCTCCTCAGACTCTTGGTTATCTTTCACTGTCTTTGAGACCTAGACAGGGAGAGAGGGAGCTGGGCTCACTTTCTTTCCTTCCTTTGCACATGAGACAGGAGCTAAATTAATTCACATTCATGGAAACTTTCAACTTCACAGGAGGACTATAAATGCAGAAATACAGATTACTGTTATTTCTGGTAATTTCAGCATTTATTATTAATCCAAGTGACAGAGGACAACAAATGAATATATATTTTAAAAGATTTTCTTTTCTTTTGATAGCAATCACCTTGGAAGTTTTATTTTTGTATGAACCCCTTAAACACTTAAAACACCCACATGCTACATTCAGGGTTAAAAAAAAATTCTTCCTTAGAACCAACTAAATCTGAAACTATACAGTACAACACACTATAGTAACCAAACTCTCAATTTTCTTAAAGGTATAGTTTAAGGAGAGCAGTAGCGTCCCAGAATTATACTTTGTAACCTTCTTTTTAATAGCTTTCGGTTCTTGAGAAAGTAATCCTTCAGCTGTCTATAATATCCTCCCATTCCTTCTATATCTCACCTCTTTCAAAGTACAGCTCAAAAACTGCTTCTTTTACATTTTTCTCTAATTATTCCAATCCACTCTGAATAATGTCCCAGCAGCACCTCTATCTAACTCTTTCCAAAAAAAATGCCTTTCCATAAAATAATTTTTTAATTGTCTATCTTCTTTGGCATATGATAAACTCCATACTTTATTGGCCATGCCACTCACTTATTAAATTTCATTCATTCAGCAAACTGCTATCAGATGTAGTAGTTATCTCTTTTTGTTTATCCAGCATCCGTCCCACTTCTTTTGGTAACAGAACCTTTCCTCTTCTCTGGAACCCATTCTATGAGGTCCAGGTTGGACTGATCAACCCTTCGCAATAGGTGTGGATGCGTGATTGGACTGTCCAATCAGGATGCTCCATTCTCCTGGGCCACAGCAATTGGCTCAGAGATGGATAGGGCCCATCAGAGTCCCTCCAGGAGATTTGTCATATGGATGTTAGAGGAGAGAGGGTATCTCTTTCCCTAAGATTTCCAGCTACGAGTATGATGTAACTTTGGGGCTACTATTTTGCCACATGGGGAGTTAGGCTATGCAATAAAAGCCTAGCAGATGCAAACAGCAGCAAGAGTTTGACAGAAAAAAAGAAAGATTGAGTCCTGCTGATATGGTTTGAATCCTTGGACAAAATCAAGTCTAAAACCAATCACCCCTTGAATATCTCAGTTTCATGATTCAAAACATTCTCTTTTTTGGCTTAAGCTAGTTTGGATTTGGTTTCTGCTCCTTACCACTGAAAGAATCCTGACAAATACATGAGATATTTACTGTACCAAGCACTGAACATCTAACCTAGGGCCTGAAGTTTAGATACAGTGGTAGCTAAATTTCAAAGATAACCCCTAATGAACCATGCCTTACCTTATTCATGTCTTTGTGTAGTCTCCTCCTATACTAAGTCTGGGCTAGGCCAGTGACTTGCTTTAACTAACAGAATGTGGTAGATGAGATACTGCACCAGTCCTGGGTCTAGGCCTTAAAAAGGCCTGGAAGCTTCTACTTTCATGCTTTTGGGAGCCTTCTTACTGTGTAAGAAGTATGACTACCCTGATGGAGAAACCACATGGAAAAGCTATATGAAAGGGAGGAATCTCTGAGACTACATGGGGTGGGGGGAGGGATCCAGCCACCTGAGCATCCCAGCTGAGCCCAGCCTTCCAGCTATCCCCACCGGACATATGAGGCAACTATCTTGGATGTTCCAGCCCCATGTGCCATCAGATTACAGCCATGCAAAACACCCCAAGATGGTCCAGCAGAAGAACTGTACAGCTGAGCCCTAGTCAATCTTCTAAATCAAGAGACCAATATAATGGTGGTGGTTCTTGGTACTAAGTCTTGGGATAATTTATTATATAGCAAAGGATAATGGAAACAAATGTATAGATCCGGTAATTAAGTTTTCTCAGCTACAGGGAGCCAAGCTTCAGGGCATGCAATCCAGCCAATTTTGTTTTCTCTTTAAAAAAAGTAAAATTCTTGATTAGAATTTAAGTATTCTCTATAATTGATCAAGATAAAGAGATATGATGTAATTTTTTATATCAAAACTTCAATAGTGACAAGTAATAATGTAAGACTCCAAGCTTTACTGAGGATTGACAGGATTAAAAGCTAAATTTTTTACTATGTATGTATGGAACAATCAAGATTCTAAGTTGCAGAGATGGAATTATCGAAAGGATTCTGGGTAAGTCATAGATGATTCAGGAAGACTGAAGAATCAGACTTGGAAAGTGAGCAGGAGTAAACAAAGCTAGGAACAGTTGGGTTCGAGGCCAAAATCACTCCAGGATCACTCTTCAAGGACAGTTTCTTGAAGATACCACCATTGCTGCTGCTAAGCATAGAACACCACGTCTTAACTCTGCTGCCAGCAGAATTGGATGTCGACCGTGCCATGGCCACTACTGCTGCTGCTACCCCAGGTGACTGAAAGTTGCCACTGCTGCTGATACCATGTCATAAGACTCTATATGACCGCCGCACAGAGTCCCGAGCTCCCTGATTAGAGTTTCGAGTAGGTGCATCTGATCGGCCCAGCCAAGGCTGGGTCCCCACCGAGCGACCAAGCCTGGACTCTGGGTTTTTATAATGGAAGATGGGCTCTGCCTCCCTCCAAAGCCACATTCTGGGGAATTCCCTAAACACAGAAAGAGATGTAGAAGCTAGGTGGTCCTAGCTTTGTAGAAGCTAGGTGGTCCTAGATTGACAAATATCAATCATATATCACTATTTTATTTTCCTTTAAAAATGACTCGGTTTTCTATTGATAGAACAAAAGACATAACTTCTTGCTTCCCCCTCCTTTCTGAATACATTAAATTCATTTGGAAAAAAACAACAGCTTCTTAAAAGCTATTTTAAGACAATTTCATCAGTCATTGTATTACCATCACATGTAGATGTTTTACTGATACTTTGGGAATTGAGGTTTGCACTTGGCAGTAAGCCCTCTCTTCCTGTGCTGTCTGGTCGAGCCTTCCTCCCTGACCTGGACACCCTCTAATGCTGCTGCTGGGCCAGGTCTCTTGGAGGTCCCATCCCCCATCCTGGCCTTGCTGGGCCCAACAATGACTATGATCATTCCTAGACAGGCCTTAGGTGCTGTGCTAAAATCCATTCTCATAATCTTTCTGGTTTTCTTTTGTTTATCCCTACAGGCCTACACAACAATCTCTCCTTTAATTTTCCCTCAGGGAAGATAAAAAATTGTTACCCCTCCTTCAAAAGCCCTTTCAGCTAGGAACACCCCGTCATCATTGTTCTAACAGAGTCTACAAGATCATTGAGGCTGTGGTATATCTTCTTGAAATAATAATGCATTACATTGTCATGAGCTGTATAGCACAACAGCTAAAACGCAGACAGACCTGGCTTTGAATCATGGTTCTGTCATTTACTAGTTGTGTACACCTTGGGTTATTTAATCTTTCAGAGACTCAATTTTCCCATTTGTAAAACGAAAACTAATAGCTAAGCACACTAAGTTATTACAAGGATTAAATAAGATAATGTGTATAAATCACATAAGCAGAGTGCCTTACACAAAGTATGTACTCAATACAATAGTTGTTATTAGTAATAATAACGAATAAAATAATAAAAAATATTTATTTTAAGCAATTTGTTGTTACTACCTAGTTTTACTTATATGTGGAAAAATGAGATGCTGTGACCGAATTACAGAGCTATAAAAACTTCACGATGCGGCATGAAAAGAAAATAGGCATTACAGTTAATCAGATATTCTGGCCTATACTGAGACATCATATTGAATCATCAATTTTTAAACGGCAGAATACAGTAAAATATACGTAATGCTAAAACTATAACTAAATGCAGTAGTCTTCTTTGATGAGGGACAGGATTTTCCATTCTCAGGGGCAAACACCATTGCACTGAAAAATCACAGAGGTCCCAGGCGGTATGATTTTTCATACAGAAGAATTATCAACAACCAATTCTTAACTGCTCTTCTATCTGGTTCTAAATATAAATAATATTTCAAAGAAAGAGATTAATATGGGAAAGGGAAAAACAAACATTGTTCTAAGAAAAGGACAGTCTGATACAGGAGATTAAGCAAACCTTTGAAGTTAGGGTTTATAATGGCTCACTGATCAGGCAGGAATGGACAAGACAGATTAGACAGAATAGAAAAACTTAATATTAATATTAATTATTTAAGTTAAAAAGAACTGTGAACATGTCTAATGTATAGTTCATATTTTTAGGGGTAAGCCAGCCTTAGCGCCAACAGCAGGATACCTGTGTGAGATCGTTAAGTCATGCCGGCCAGTATCTGCCTGGGTGAGGAAGCCTTTTAAGATAGTTGACAAAAGGAAATTTGTCTTTCATTCTACAGGTGAGCTAACACAGGGGTGGATATTATCCAAACAGATCTGCACAGGTCCTGTGAGAAGAAAGGGATCTCATGAAAGGAGCTGCAGGTTTAATTGGAAAACTGCATTTTTTTTCTAAGTTAAAGGAAAAAGAGCTATTAGAGACTCTTTGGCTTCAGGGCCCAAATTTAAACATATGTCATTGGTGAGGAGACTCAAAATGCCTGAGAGGACATTCTTTTCCTCTGCACACAACAAAAAGTAAATATTTAAGGCTCATTAGAGGAACTGGCAAATAGCTGATAGCCAATAGCTACAAAATTTAACGAAGGCAATCAGCTCCCTGGCAGACATATGCTTCCCTTGTTCAAATGTTAGTTATGTGTCATTATCACTTCAATACTTTCATCCCTGGAGAACTAGGAAACCAAGAAAGGAAAAAAAAGCAAAATTTCTGAAAACTGAAAAATAAAAATTCTTCGATGCTATATAATTAAAGTTAACAACAGAAACAGACCCACCGCCACATACATGCAGCGGAGAGAAGCTGAAACTTCAAACGACTGATTTATCACAGCAAGTAATTACTTTATGTTTTTCACAAACATTTGAAACCTATTATTACTTTCACAGCGGCACACATCAACAGAAGACTGTCACCTAAGGGAGAAATGGGGAACTGGGCTGTAATTAATTTCTGGTCGAATATATCATGAAGCCTTTAAAGTTGTCAATAAAATGCTCTAGCCGCTAAAAATCCCCAACCTCTCCCTCCCTCCTCTGTCCCCTGTACCCCAAAATGTTTAATCAGCGTCTCTGTGAAACAGATTGCCAAAAGGAGCATGAGATGTGGTATTAATGCTGGCTGCAAAGTTGAGGCCATTGATCCGCTCCTTCCCTTGACCCAGGTATCAAGAGAGAGACGTCAATCAAGAGCTGGCCTTCCCTACCCCCCCTTGTTTTTTTCCTCATTTGACTCCCATCTCCAATTGAGAAAAACAGAAGGTGTGCAATTCTTTGGAGAAATTTAAACATGTGGATGCCAGGCAATGGAAATCATTACAGCAGCAACTGAAGCCTACATCCTTAAAGGTTAGAACACAAAGATTAAGAGTGCCTCCAGGAAAAAGTGAAATGGCTGATCTGAATAAAACCTTTCCATCAATTGGAAAACCACAGCACAGCAAAGGAGATGAAGAGCTACAGCAGATGTGACATTTATATTTTTGAGTACCTACATGTTTATTTTTTGAGTTACTGTTCAGAGCCTTATATGACCTTTATAGGTCATGCAAAAAACAGTAGCCAGCTTCTCTATCTGTCTAAATCCCCAGTACGTGTGGTGAGCAAATGCTACAACCATGATCTTGACTGTGAAAAGAAAGAGGCCTACAATGCTTCTTTCTTCATTCATTCATTTATTCATTCACACACACATGCATTAGTTTGTCCATCCTGTCAACAAACATTAAAGTGCCTGCTTTACACTGTATACCTCAGAAATCTTTACAGTTATCTTTATGGAATTAGACGGAAGTTAACTACCCTCCTTTTAAAAGCCTTTCCTCTGATGGTCTCTTTTGAGAGCCAGGGGTCGAGGTGGAGCTCTAGACCCCTGAACCCCATCTCTGCCTGCACATAGTGCAACTCCGGGCAAGTCTTATCTGCAAGATACCCTGGAGTTGATCTTCTAGTCAAACCCTTATTTTATAGACGAGGAAACTTCAGCCAAGAGAGCTCAAGTGACACGTGCACAAGTTTATGCAAAAATCATGGGTTGAATTTGTTTACTAGCCACCCATTAGATAAAAAAATACTATTTTGTTCACCCCGAAACTTCCAAAAACACAACGTGACTCTGCCTCAGAATAATAATGGTGACTCCGTAGGGGTTTTAAGTGATGATTTAACCTAAGCCATAAACGTGCTTTCAGGTAATTTTTACTTTCACTGCCTGCAGCAGGAGAAGAAAAAAGAGTCATGGGGACTGAAGGAGAATAAGAGGCTGAAAGAAAAATGGCCTGGATATTGTAGAGTCTCAAAGAACATGAGGTTAGGCCAGTATTTCTCCAAGAGTGCCCCAAACTACCTGCATCAGGATCCCCTGGGCGCTTGTTAAACAAACTGCAGATGCCCGGGCCCCACCTTCAACCTTCTAAGTTGGAATTTTTAGGAATGGAATCAAAGAATTCCACCTAAAGCAAGTTCTCTAGGAAATTCTTATACCCTCTAGCTTTTGAGAACCACTTGGTTAATCGGCTTGGTGTTTTAAGAGTACAGGCGTATGTACTTGGGATTTCTGATAGAGTTTACCAGCGATATGAATCATGTACTGCTTCTAATTTGCGGTATGGTTCCAAGAGCATGGTCTTGGGCGTCCAGTGCTATTACTCCAGGACGGTTGTTTGGAAAGTGGGCAGGCAACCAACAAGCAGCACCAAGGACCTAATGACTGAGCAAAACCAGCCCCAACACATTCCAGCGTAAGAGGGATCTGCAGAGTCCTCCAGTGACACTGCTAATTAAAGCTAATTACAACTGCCAAGACCAGAGCTCAGTGGAGACACACAACCAGAAAAAATAAAGGAAAAGAAAATGTTTGAAAGATGAGAGCCTAATTGAAAAATAAAATCATATTTTAATTAAATGAAGCAAAACAGAAACCCAGTATTTACCAAATGACAGCCCTGATTTCACATGGTTAAGAACATTCAGAGACTTTGGGGTTGGACTGACCTAAGTTTGAACCCTGAATCTTATTATTCTGTAAACTGGGAATTTACTTAGCCTCTTCAAGCTTTAGTTTTTTTCAACTAGAAAATGGGGTAATAATAGCTACATATATAGTTTCAGGGAGGACTCAGTGAACTAATGTAGGTAAAGCATTTCCTATGGTTCGTGTCATTTACTGAGTTCAATTATATAATAGTAACAATAATTACCCTTTCATTAAAATGGTAATATATCATCATCCTCACTGGGAGAAACTAACTAATTTAGGCCTCTAGGTGATTTACACTAAACGTACTTGATTTCTAGAAGCTGTCTTTGCTTTAGTGAAAGTAGTCTGGAGTCAAAGGTTTACAAGGCTAGGTACATGTTTATTTCTTGGTAACCTATCTGTAATTAGTTATGGATGCTCTCTGATACGTGCATGGAAATTCATATTCATCAAACATACTTGAAAACTCAAATTACATTTTTGAACACTTTAGATTGCTGACTATTATGAAGAAGTAAAGGAAAATGAAAACAAAATTCAGAAACCAAAAGCAAGCAAAATAAATCATGGCAACTAGTCACAGGAACTTTATAATGAAGTGGGGAGGAAGAACACATTAATAAAAATTAGAGCAATAAAATATTAAATGGGGCTTCCCTGGTGGCGCAGTGGTTGAGAATCTGCCTGCCAATGCAGGGGACACGGGTTCGAGCCCTGGTCTGGGAAGATCCCACATGCCGTGGAGCAACTAAGCCCGTGCGCCACAACTACTGAGCCTGCGCGTCTGGAGCCTGTGCTCCGCAACAAGAGAGGCCGCGATAGTGAGAGGCCCGCGCACCGTGATGAAGAGTGGCCCCCACTTGCCGCAACTAGAGAAAGCCCTCGCACAGAAACGAAGACCCAACATAGCCATAAATAAATTAATTAAAAAAAAAAAAGTTAAATGATGGGTACAAATGAAGAACCATATTGATATAATGAGGTATTAATTACAGAGTACAGAAAATCGAGGTGGGAGAGGAAAGAGGTTATAAAGCGAGAAATCGATATGGACCTGGCTGTTAGGGGGGCTGAGAGAACAAAAGGGCCTGGCTGGGTGCTGACCACTGAGCTCACTGTGGCCACCTGGCCTCCTTTCAGCACTGTGGTCTTATTCTCTCAGACTGGCAAATGGTGTTAGGCAAAGCAGGGGGTGGGAATGGAGAGAAAGGCTTTTTGTAAAAGATGGAACAAGAAAGGGAGCGCAGAAGGAAGTCTGGCCTTGATATGGTTTGTAAGGGGTTGTAGCTCTGCTTTTACCACTATAGCAATTGTGCCTGTTTCCTACTTTTAAGCATCAAAATTAAACACTCTATCTTAATTTATAAAACAAGACAGGTCAGCTTTCAGCCTCAAGTTTTTCAGTAAGAATTCTAATAGAGTCAATAAATGGTCATTCACGGGCTTTAGTCACAGAATAAGCTTAATGCCTTTCTAGAACAATGCAATCTTTTCCTGGTAGAAAATGGCCTCACTGGGTGAATTAATTTAATTTCCGCACTATGACGACTACAGAGGTAGTGCAGGGGATATAAATAGCACAATTTGATGAGAGATTTTGGACAAGTCACTTCTGATTTCTGTTCCTTGGGATCTTTATTGGAAATAATAACACCTGTCATCTGTGTTAATCTCTGAATCATTCCAATTCACGACCACTGGCTGCCAATAATCTCGAGGAACCCTAAATTATACATTGACATTACATATGTACAAGGTATGGTGACATTAATTGAGTGTAATCAAAAGAAATCTTACCTAATCAAGGCCTCACACATCAGATAGGTTTATGAGAAATCAAACACCAGTACTGACAGGAATTACTTTTCCAGAGCCTTCTGAGTACTCATTGCTTTATGGTGCTCTCGGGGGATACGAAAACCACTAGGCATATTCACTTGCCTTCAGAGAGCCCTAATTAAGCAATTGATTATCAATAAATTGTTAGAATGTATGGAACCTACTATAAGTGCAATAAACATAGAAAAAGGAGATCAGTAGAAAGTGGTATGGTTAGAAATAGGTATGGTCAGAAACAAAGTCAAATAAAAGTTTAATTAGGGGGATGTAATGCTATTTAAATCTACTCATAAAGATACTTACGAAAATTTCCTCAGAGATCATGCCATACAAATTTTTGTTTTGTTACTCAATTTTATTAACTGGCATACTTCCTTAAAGCTATTTAGCCCATTATATTTCCCAATTTACTTGGGTACTTGGGAAAGTCAGGGCTAGTTTTGCATCATCATTAAATTCAAGAGGTATAACAGAATTTTTAGTGGCATCATCATTAAAAGAATTTTGGTAGCAGACTAATCTCTCCTACCAAATCCATCACAAATCCACATGGTTAATGATCTTGAGTCAAAAATCTGGAGTATCGCAGGTAAAGGGTGGAAAAGGTATACGTTACCCCCGAATCAGAAAGGCAGTTAAAACTAATGGCACAATAAAGTTGGGGGAAAATGTGAAAATGATGAGAAAAAAAAATTTTTTTTAGAAACAAAGTTGCTCTTCAAGCAAGGCAAGCAAAGAAACTTTTACGAAATGCGGGGGTGTTTCATATTTTCAGCCAAGTCACCTCTGAAGCGTACCCCCTCCTGACTCATCAGAGCGACAGGGAGTTAGGGGACCACAGGTCTGTCTAGATGTCTGTGGGTGCTTCCAGCAGATGGCAGCATGTCATCGCTAATCCCTATCCATCAAACAATGCCCTGGTCACTCCAAATAGGAAAACCCATAACTTTTCCTGCAGAAAACCAAAATAATGTTCCTGGTACAACAGGTTTGTAGGAAGTAAGTGTACCTAAGCAGCTCCCTTGGAAGGAATTCAATATTCTCAGCTACGCCAGAGGTCATTCCTGGCCTTAGAGAAAGTACAAGGTCAAGGATAAAGCAAGGGTCCAAAACTGATATATTTAAGCTGGCTTTGTCACTTGCTCTGTCACCTTGAGGAAAGCACCTGAACAGTTTACCTCAAAGAGGAGTTGGGGGCTTCCCTGCTGGCGCAGTGGTTGAGAGTCTGCCTGCCAATGCAGGGGATGCGGGTTCGAGCCCTGGTCTGGGAAGATCCCACATGCCACGGAGCAACTGGGCCCGTGAGCCACAACTGCTGAGCCTGCGCGTCTGGAGCCTGTGCTATGTAACAAGAGAGGCCGCGATAGTGGGAGGCCCGCGCATCGCGATGAAGAGTGGCCCCCGCTTGCCGCAGCTAGAGAAAGCCCTTGCACAGAAACGAAGACCCAACACAGCCAAAAATAAATAATAAATAAATAATAAAAAAAAAAAAAAAAAGAGGAGTTGGAGAAATTAAAAGGAGAAGATGCTTTCATTTACTGAGAGGAAAGATGCTGTATCAATTTGTGGGTAAAGTACTATTGCAGTGCAGGCAGCACATTCACACGCTGTCCTTTTCTGGCTCTTGTACTGTGGGACCATTCCTTCCCTATCCTCTTCAGGGGTTCCTCTCCCTTCTCATGCCCTTTACATGCTGGTGTTTCGCAGGAGATGGTTCGCCATCTCCTCTAATAGTTTTAAACAACAACCCCATGCTGATGATTCCCCAAACTGGCCCCTCCCGTCCTCCACTCTCCTCCAAGCTTCTAGCTTACACATCCTGTTGCATATGAGCCACCTCCACTCGGAAATCTCACAGGCATCTTACACTTGTCACGTCCACTGATGATCTTCCTTCCACAAAGCCTATTCCTCCCTCTTCCTGTGGGCGTATCTTATGTGATGGTACTGGGACCCAGCTAGATAGCCATGTCAGAGAGTGGAGGGTCAGCCCTGACTCATTTTTCTTTATCTTCACCATTCAATCACTCTTTAAATCCTGCACATTTTAGCTCGTTCATACGTCTCAAATCTGTCTCCTCCATCCCCACCAGGACTGACCTGGTTCAGGCCCTACATACCTCTCTCTTTACAATCACCTTCCAATTGGTCAGCAAGGCCTCCAGTTTTATTGCCCTCAAGTCCATTTCCTATACAGCTACTGAAATAATTTTCTTAGAATACAAATCTGACCATCTCACTCTTCTGCTTAAAGCCCTTTAGGTCACCAACAGAATAAAGTTATCACTCCACAAATATTTATTGAATGCTTACTACATGCCAGGTATTGTTCTTAGCCCTGGGGCTACAGAAGTGAACAAGAGTCCTTGCCTTCTGGAGCTCACAGACAGACAAGGAACAAATAAACAAGTAAATATAAAATATGTCAGACGGTGATACGTGCTGAAACATAAATCAGGGTAAGGAATATAGGGAGTGCCGGTGGGAGAAGGCATGGTTTGAAACCGTAGAGAGAAAGCCTCTGATAGGGTGGGGCTTATCCTGAGCTAGTTCTGATTTGTCCTCAGGTCTCATATTTTATCACTCCCTTCCTTGAGCGTCTGCCCCAGTCACTCTGAACTGCCCTTTCTGTTCCAAACGGCTCTCTCCCTACCCTGAATAATTTCATTTAAGATTAGTATTAAGTATCACCTCTTCCAAAAATTAATTCTGCCTCGACCTCCTCTCTCTCCAGATGGGTTAGGGAAACTCAAAAAAGAGTTAGATATTTCCTTTATAAAGTTCCCCATTAATGTGAGTAAAAAACTTGGGCTACTTATTTCCTATGACTTAACATTTAGGACTTTCAAAGCTTTAAAGCTCAAACTTTAAAAAAAACTGAGGTATAATTGACATATAACATTATATTAGTTTTTCTTTTCTAGAAAAAAAACCCAGCTTTATTGAGATGTAATTCACATGCCATACAATTCACTCATTTAAGGTGTACAATTAAATGTCTTTTAGTATATTTACAAGGTTGTGCAACTGTCAGCACAATCTATCTTAGAACATTTTCATCACCCCAAAAAGGAAACCTTGTACCCATGTCCCCATTTCCTTCCAACCCACCTACTCTAAGTAACCACTACTCACTCTCCTTTCTATCTCTATAACTTTGGCTATTTTGGGCATTTCATATGAATGGAGTTAAACAATATATGGTCTTTTGTAACTGGCTTCTTTCACTTAACATAAAGTTTTCAGGGTTCATCCATGTTGTATCATATATCAGTACTTTAGTTTTTAGCTGAATAATACCAATTGTATGTATGGATTTATCACATTTTATTTATCAGTTGATGGTTATCTAGCTTGTTTCCACTCTTTGGCTTTTATGAATAATGCTGCCATGAAAATTTGTGTACAAATTTTTGTGGAGATGTAAGTTTTCATTTCTCTTGGGTATATGTCTAGGAGTAGAATTGCTGGGTCATGTGGTAACTCTATGTTTAACTTTTTGAGGAATTGATGAATTGTTTTCCAAAGCAGCTGCACCATTTTATATTCCTATCAGCAATGTATGAATGTTCCAGTTTCTCCACATCCTCTCCAACACTTGCTATTGTCTTTTTGATTATAGCAATCCTAGTGGGTGTAATGTGGTAACTTATTTTGATTTTGATTTGCATTTCCCAGTAACAAATAATGTTGAGCATCTTTTCATGTGTATATTAGCCATCTATATATCTTCTTTGGAGAAATGTCTATTCAAATCCTTTGCCTATTTTTTGTATTAATAATTTTATTTTTCCCCAATAGTTTTAGATTTACAGAAAAATTGAGTAGAACAGAGATTTCCCATATATCTTATACCCAGATTCCCTATTAACATATTACATTAGTATGATACATTTACCACAACTGATGAATCAATATTGATACATTATTATTAACTAAAGTCCATAGTTTATTCACATTTTCTTAGTTTTTACCTAACATCCTTTCTCTGTTTCAGAATCCTATCCAGGATACCACATTACATGTAGTTGTCATGTCTTCTTAGGTTCCTCTTGGCTACAACAGTTAGTCAGATTTTCCTTGTTTTTGACAACCTTGACAGTTTTGAGGAGTACTGGACACGTATTTTGTAGGATGTTCATGTATTCGAATTTATTTGGTATTTTTTCTCTTTATTATATGCATGATTTATGCATGTTGATGCTGACCTTGATTGCCTGGCTGAAATACTATGTGTCAGATTTCTTCACTATAAAGTTACTCTCCCCCATTCCATATGTACTCTCTGGAAGGAAGTCACTATGTGAAACCTACCTTAAGAAGTAGAATGTTAGGCTCCCCTACCTTTAATTTTTATAAGTTTATTTATTTATTTAGGCTGCATTGGGTCTTCGTTGCTGCGAGTGGGGTTTCTCTAGTTGCAGCGAGTGGGGGCTACTCTTTGTTGAGGTGTGTGGGCTTCTCATTGCGGTGGCTTCTCTTGTTGCAGAGCACGAGCTCTAGGCACACGGGCTCAGTAGTTGTGGCATGTGGCCCAGTAGTTGTGGCTTGCAGGCTCTAGAGCGCAGGCTCAGTAGTTGTGGCGCACGGGCTTAGTTGCTCCGCGGCATTGTGGGATCTCCCGGACCAGGGCTCGAACCCATGTCCCGTGCAATGGCAGGCGATTCTTAACCACCGTGCCACCAGGGAAGTCCCTCCCCTACCTTTAGAGTACAGTAGCTACATAATCTATTTGGAATGCTTCTGCACAGATTTGTCTCTTCCTCATTTACCAATGTATTCAATCATTTATATTGTACGGACTTAAGGGTATTTATTTTATACTTTGGGTTATAATTCAGTACTACTTTATTTATTTTCTTACTCAAATTGTACCAACTTTGCCATTGGGAGCTCTTTCTGTTGGTTCCTGTACCTCTTTGACACAATGTGTTATGTGTGTGCGTGTTTTTAGTACTTCCTTACTTTCTGGTACTACAAGATGCTCCAGGCTCATCTTGTATATCTCCTGCTCCAGTCCTACAATCAGCCATTTCCCCCAAGATCCCTGCTTCCTAATTTTGAAGAAGAGTACTTAGAAACCAGATTCGGGTTACTAGGTATGCTCATTGCTACTGAGGTATCTTTATCTAGTCTTTAATTAGATTATTTGTTTTTGTATTATTGAGTTGTAAGAGTTCTTTATATATTCTGGATATGAGTCCCTTATCAGATATATGATATCCAAATATTTCCTCCCACTCTATTGGCTGTCTTTCAGTTTCTTGATTCAATCTCTTATTGAGTTAAACAAATATTGGTGTATTGTACTTCTCCATATAAACCTATGTTCAGAGGCGGCAGTTCAGGTAAGATTTTTTTTCTCTTTTGGTCCCCAGGTACCAAATGGTTCCTCCTCTACTAGTGAGATTTTTCTGGTGTCTTCTGTGGAGATGTTCCTGCTTCACAGTATGGGCACTATACATGGGAGATATAGAGCTTCACTGGTTAAGTCAGCATATATAGAAGAGCTTCAAAGCTAACCTGGAGCTGCTGGAAGAGGGACTGGGGCTAGAGATGGGTGGGGCACCTAGAAGCAGAGAGTGCCCATCATTAAAAACAAAATCACTTGGTTAGTATCCCTCTAAGAGTGATCACAACTCTGCTACATCATGGGAAATAGACGATGAGTACCTATGCTGGGAAGAGCAGGGCTTTCTTAGTAACCATTCAATGAGAAAAGAGAGGCTGCCAATTTGGTCTTTTATACCCCACACTAGAATCACTCTAATTGCATTTTTGTTTTGCCCTGAATGCTTCAGACCCTACCATGGAATTGAGGAGTGAGCAGCTTTTCCCAAATACATTTGAAGCTTGTTCCTACACTAGGTAAGTTGTATAGGGAAGATAAAGGAATGCAGGTCTCCAAATATGCTTAGAGGTTTCAGTATGTCTATTCACTATCTAACACCAAGGATATAAGAGACTATAATTTTGATTTAATGTGAAAATGGGAAGTGGTAGATAGGGGACTACAAATCAAGTACCATTTATTTAGGAAATGAAGAAAAATTTAATACACTTTGATATTCACTGACAGCTTACAAATTAATTTTCCAAATCCAATATCATCTGTTCCTGAGTTCCATTAAGGTAGGCAGTGCAATTTTCATCAGAGAAGTTCAGTGATTTACCTAAGTAACACAGCTCCAAGCTAGGACTCTAGCACCTTAAGAGTGGTTTGACTCCCAGCAGTGTTCTTGTTAACATACTACTACCTAAGTGCCCCAGAATTGTTTGGAGCACTCTGTTTTCTGGAATAAAAAAGAAATTTTAAAAACTGAAATAAGTGTAGGGCTTTGAGGTTTTAAGAAATGATTTCCTGCAGCACTTTCAACAGAAACTGTATAGACAGAGTGCAAAGAGGAAACCAAAACTGGAAAAAGAATCTTAAAAGGTCGAATGGTTTGAGAGGGCAGCCAAGGAAGCCATCTCAATTTTAGTATGTTCTTGATATATGGATCTAAACACAATCTGAAAAGACTAACCTAATATATTTTTGACCCAGAGTTGACCCAAACTCAATCCTAACTTGCAAAAGGAGGAAAGCTGAAGTTGAAGGTTTGAGGCCATCAATCTTGTGGCATATCTTAGATGGAAAACGTCAGCAAACTAGCCAAGAAAAGGATTACTGACCAAAAGTGAAGGAAAACAGCTAACAGGTAGGAGTATTCTAGATGTACATAAAAGAGTGTGAGTTTAAATATAATGAAGATCCTTTACGTTGGAAAAATTCTCTGTATATGAACTGCCTATGTTTACACACACACACAGTAATATCTTTTTTTCCAACCAAGATATTCTGAAATTTACATGGAAAACCAGTGCAGGAAACACTGGAACATGGAAAACAATGGAATATTGAGGAAGGGCCAACCTTCTCTCATGAGGAATCTAAAAATACAAAATGTGACTGCCTGTATTCTTCAGCATTCTCCAGAGAAACAGAACTAAATGGATATGTGTACATAAAACTATATTACATATATATACATGTATCTATATCTATATATATAGAGGGAGTGATTTTTTATTGGGGTTATAATTGACATATAACATTATATTAGTTTCAGGTGTACAATACGAGTCAATATTTGTATATATTGTGAAATGATCACCACAATAAATCTAATTAACATCCAGAAAAAAAAAAAAAAAAGGAATGCAGGTCTCTTGTCAAGTCCACTAGGGGCTGATTTTCTATCCTGAGCTAATTTAACCTACCAGCAGCATTTGACACAGATGAAGACATTCTCCTCTTAAAACATTTTCTTCACTTCTGGGACACAAACCTCTCCTGGTTATTTTCCTACTTCACTGGCTGCTCCTTTTCAGGTTCCTTTGCTGATTCTTCTCCAGTATTCCAACATCTACACAGTGGAGGACCCAAGGACCAATTCTTGGTCAGCCTTTCTTTTCCCTCTACTTGTGTTCTCACTGAGATCTCACCTCTCACTCTGTCTCATGGCTTTAAAATCCCATCCATATGCTAACAAATCCCAAACTCCTATTTCCAGCCTACACCTCTTTCCTGAGCTCTAGATTTGTATATCCAGCTCTCTTGTCTTTATCTCTATTTAGGTGTTTAATAGGTATCTCAAACTTCGTATTTCTAAATCCAAACTCTTGATAGCCCCTTTGTATTTGCCCCCTTAGCCCAACCCCTCAACTCAACCTGCCTTTCCCATGGTCTGGCTCAATTTCAATAAATGAAAATTCCATCCTTTGAACTGCTCAGAACAAAAACCTTGGGGGCATCTGTTCACTTCAATCCCTCAGCAAATCCTGTCATCTTTACTTTTAAAATGTATCCTAATCTGAGGATTTCTCATCCTCTCCACTCCTACGATCTTGGTCTGAATCACCAATATCTTTCACCCAGATTATTGCAATAGTTTTCTAACAGATCCTTCTGTTTTTGCCCTTGTCTGTAACCTCCCCTCCTCAGGAAAAATGGAAAATCGTCTATTTTCAACATAGCAGCTGGAGCGATTCTTTTATGATATAAGTCATATTATGGCATTCTTCTGTCCCCACCCCTCTAACAGCTTCCTACCTCACTCAGAGTAAAGGTCAATGTTATTATAATGGTCTTCAAGATCTCAGCTTCTTAGATTAAACCTCTGACTTCATCTCTTACTCTTTCCTTGTTCATTCACTTCAGCCATACTGGCCTTTCTACTGTTCTTTAAATGCTTAATATATGCCTCCCTCTAGTTCTTTGCTCCTAGAGCTCCCTTCCTCGTAAGCTCATCTAGATATCTACATGGCTTGCTCCTACTCTTCCTTTAGGTCTTTCCTCAAATGCTACCATCTCATTAAGGACTTCCATGAACACTTGAAAATCGCAGGTTACCTTCATTATACCCTGGCACACTCTATTCTCCTTCTTATGTCTAATTTTTCACCATAGCATGTATTATCATCATCTGACATACTTTGTATTTTACTTATTTGTTTGTCTGTCTTGCCCACAATAATGTAAATTCCACAAGGGCAGGACCTAGAGAGAATGCACGCTCAATACATGTTTGTTGAATGAATGAATAAAAGGATGAGGAAGCTTTCTTATGTTAGAACCTTACCACTTCCCGAACCTTAGCTTTCATTTCCTTATCTGTGTCAGATTAAAGAATGAGAGGTACCAGTCTAAAGAAAACCAAAAGGACCACAGAATCAAGGAGAGATAATAGAGGCAACAGGAGAGAGAAAGGAGAAAAGAGAGGCAACTGTAATGAGAGAGACAGATACAAAAGGGAGAATGGGGGAAGAGATGGAAGTACTAGGAAGAAAACTCTGGGATTTATTTTTTTGTTCAATAATGGCTTCACTTGAACTATAGAGATTGCCAGATACACCCTGGGGACTTCAGTGCCCATTCAGACTTCTCCCGTTACTCCTGGGCTCCTGGGTTGCTTCGAAGCACAGGACAGCTCAGGGTAAGATGATCTCTGATGAATGCAACTAAAGAGCACACTCCTAGAGGCCTTCTACTTTCTAGTTAGTCTGTAGTGATTTTCCAGGACAAAGCCTCTTTTTGGGGTCAAAAGGGTTATAGCAGAGAAAATTACCATAGGGGACAGGGTCTCTCTGCAATTCTGGTCATGTTATAGGTTATCTTGATCCTTTGCTTACCCAAGATTTATCCCTATTAGAGATTAGTTGGAGCAAAGGTGTGTATGAAAAAAGAGACAACTCAACAATACCACTGAGTAGTGGTTTACCACTACTCAACAATCCCGCTGAGTAAAAGAGTCAGCATAAATGGAATCAGTCCAGATCTCTCATTTCTTTATTATGGAAGGAATGTTCTATTTTCCACTGGCCAGGAAGGCTATGAAAGTAAAAAACTACAAGAGCCTTGCAACTTCTTGTTAAATAAGTTTTCTGACACATGGCAACTAGTGATTAATTACTGTGTTAGAAGATAACATTCCTATAGAGATTTGCTGGAAATACAGATGCTGTCTATGCTTGATTAGACATTGCTTAAGGAATGCTGAGACACACTGCTGCTACAGTCTATTATTTCTGGCTATTTTGGTATCACTGTTATATTTATTTTACATAGCTTCACATTCAGTAGAATTGATGGAGTCCATTTCATAATACCTGTCCCTACCAAAAACAAGAACAGAAAAAAATAAGGCTATGAAGTGTGTTTATGCATATGTGTATGTATGAGAGCGAGAGAAAATGAAGGAGAAAGAGACTATGAATAGTAGGGATGTAGTATTCCTTTTTGTAACACTTTCTCTCTACAAAGAAAGAATTGCAAGGGAGATGCTCTGTTTCTCATAAGCCAGTAAGAAAACTGACCCACGTCAGCTGGTTAAAACATTCAGGGCATTAAAGATAAACTAAACTTTGTCATTATCCAAGTTCTTTACCACAGAAAGAAGCCTTGATTTGATACCTAGTCATTCATCCAATACACAAAATGAGCACTTACTCTGGTCCATGCACCGAGGAAACAGAAAAAATCTGGGCTTCCTGGACCTTACAAGTCTAGTAACGATGTGTCTTTTGAGCTAGGATCAGGACAGAATCATCCAATGCTATATACTTAAGCTAGCCTATCTCCTCTCATAATCCATTAAGAGTAGTAATAGCAGTACCTCTCCCAAGAGGTCACATTTCAGCTTATACCCACTTCCTTGGATACCACTCCCAAATCCAACTGTGAAAGGCATGGCTTTGCTGAAGAATTGCTTTGCCAGTATACGGCCCATCGATGCCAACCTCAATACTGCCCAGTCAACATTTCATTATTCAGATGCTACTGTTTTTACTATGTGTTTGGGCCCCATACTGTCTGCCAAAAGCTGTGTTAATTTACTTATTTCAGCTAAATAAAAAAAAATCATTTAAAAAAAGGATGATTGAATTTAGGAATTATATTCCTCAGAGAATCAGTAATGCTTTTCAGTATCCCTCAGGCCTCCATGTTTTTATCTTCCCCTTGTCAATGTTATTATGAATAGACTAATTCAATAATGAGATCATTCCCCATCAGAGAGACCAAATAAATGCAGCATTCAGTCACACCTGGTTTCCCTAATGTGAGCAAGGCACGCTTTCCAACAAATTTAGCCTAAAATAGGGAATTTAATGAACACACACACAAATAGAAAGAAAAAGACAGGGAAGGAGGACAGAAAAGCAGAACAACAGGGTAGCAGTGGAACAAATGGAGTGATAGATTGGAGAAGACAGGTTAAAAGTGAAGATACATGGTTATACGATTTCAAAACAAAGATCCTAGCATAGATGTCTTAATAATTGTCAAAGTAATATAACATTTCATCATCCCCTTAAGTGTCTCAAGAATTATTTCAAATTTTCTTGAACTTCTTCAAGAATCAAAAAATCAAGTGAAAAAACACAGAAATACTAAATATTAGGTAGGAGCATTCTGGACTATTAAAAACAAAAGACTTCCTAGCCATAAAGGAGTTCATGGAATAATTCATCTAGGTATAATCGTCAATAAAGCACCAACACCATAATCGTTATCCATCCTGTTCAAAACTTAAGTTTTCATTAAAGCTCCAAAGGTCCACTGATTTAAGAAAGGTATGGCTAGTGTTGATACCATACGAAGAGAGAATAAAATTAACTCTTGTATTTGAAAAAGTGTATTATAAGGAAACACTAAAGACTGAGATCAGCAACCCTAGAAAAGAGAAAGTGAAAATGCTATTTAAAAAAGAACTTTCAATTACATAAAGGAACAGTGCGAATAGTGATGAGTAACCATTTTTCCCCCCAATGAAAAAAAGAAGGGGGGATGGGTTTCAACTGGGAAAGACAGAAGAGATGAGGAAACAGATTCATGTAAAAATACATTCAACACGTTATTTAGGATGAGAGAAAATGTAAAAGATCCAAATCTCTACAAATCTGCATATACTTAGATAAATAAATTATGGTTTACTTACTCTGTGGAACATTTGTTCAGGTGTTAAAAATAATACTTTCAAGGGATATTAATGGATATGGGAAAAACCATGCTTTCACACATTATTGATATAGGAAAATGCAATTAAATGAGTAAAAAACCCATTAACAATTTTGTAAAGAGAAATGATGTGCATGCCCATGAGAAAACTCACCTAGACACACAGCACATGTACAAAAACCAGGAGAAAGTATATCAAATATCATAGTCTCTAGATTAAAAGTTTATGACTAATGTTTATACATTCTTCTTTGTATTTTATGTTACATATTTTATGCAGTGAGCATATATTACTTTTACAATTAGAAAATAAAGTTACTAAAGTTCTGTAGTAAAAGAACTTAGGTTAGACAACAGGAAAAATTACCTGCTTAAGAGTTGTTAAACATCCAATAGAATTTTAGAGAATTACCTTCTCTATAACCAAAGTACATCTATTTGTTCAATTTTTTTCTTTTTTTGAAATTGAGGTATAATTGACGTATTAGTTTCAGATGTACAACATAATAATTCAATATATGCATATATTGTGAAATGATCGTCACAGTAAGTTTAATTAATATCCATCACTTCTGTTTCATTTTTTTTTAAATTAAGTTTTTAAGTACTAAGAACCCATTTTTAAAAATGACTTGATAGACAATGAGGCCTTGGCTTTGGTACAGGACCTGAGCCCAATATTTCCTCCTACCTTGCAAAGTCCAGGTCTGCCTCCCGAGACATGGTGATGTTGGTCAAATTCTGCTGAAGGACAAAAATGTTCCTACACATCTTCTTGATGCCAGACTCACTGATGCGCCTGAAGTACTGGGCGCCGTTAATAAGGATGCAGGAGATCAGGTGTCCAAGGCCTGAGGGATCAGCACAGGGCAGTGGGGAGGAAAGAGAAGACAGATTAGTGCCATCTTGCATAAACCGACACAGGATTTCTCTCTTCTACTGCTCAGAAAATTTAAATGACCAAGGAAAACTTATTTCTGATGGTTGGACCAGCTGATCTTACAATGATTTCAGAGTATTTAGACAGTGCCCAAGTAGTTACAAATGGGGAGACTTTCTGCTGACCAAAAACCTGGTATATCTGCAGCTCTAGCACTGCCATATACAGTTAAAGTCACCATGCCAGGGCTTAGAGTACATGCCAGGTTGTTTTAAACTATTGAAGTGCATAGAACTCTTGTTTTTCTGTACAGTTATTTTAAAGCGGAGAAGAACACATGTAAATATGATGATCTGTTTGGTCTCCTTTTCCTCCTACAAAACAGGTAGGGGTGTATTTTTGGCTCAAAAGTTGATTGACAACCTACATAAGTAAAAATAAGAAAATGGGCTATTGGCATTAATGTTACTACACCTCAACACTGACAATGGAGTATACTTCTAAAGTAGTAACTGGAGAGAATGTAATCAGAAAAAAAGTGCAAAGGAAAAGCAGATCATGCATTAACTGTGGAGTTCCTACAAGACACCTGTGTATTTCTCTGGGGTATCGTAAGTGATTTGTTCTCATCGCCAAAGGACTGTCTTAAGGTCTATGAAATTCAGCAAAGAGCCGGGTAGTACATCAACAAACTAAGAGGTCCCATTCAGGTTACCCTAGGTAATGAAGTTGAGGAATGCTGGTTCAGAACAACCCGAGGCATATGTGGGTTACCATTCTTAGAAGTTAGACTTCAATTCTAAATACTTGGAAATAAGTAAACCTCTCTTCCTTCTTTTTCTCTTATTCTTACAAAGTTGGACTCTGGCAAGATGTCCTCCCCAGAATTCTAAAGTTAGTCTGACTAGTCACAAGCGGTCTACTATTTTTGTCTTAGGGAGTAATTTCAGGGTCAATGGCTCCTTCTGTCTTCAGAATGAGTTTTCCCTTGATTTGGATAAATATAGAAAAAGGACAGGAGAAGGCAGTGTCTCTTGCTTCAGCTACACTCACCCAGTGTTGCTTCAAGACCACAGATTTGCGTGTATGTGCTACTATTTGAAAGCGAAGTAAAAAGCTTTTCACTCGAAGGGAAAGAAACACACACATGGATTTTACATTTAAAGCAAGACAGTTTATGTGAAAAATCTCTGTAGGTTATTTTGCTGTGATTCTCCTGAGCCCGTAACTTCACGCAGAATTTTGTTCTGCAGTGCTTTAGTGTGGTCTGTCCTACGTGTAGGCTACGAGGCAATGCAATGCTTGTAGAGAATAATAAAGAAATAAATAAATGTATATACCAATTAAGTATAAGCAATTATAATAATAAACCAATTAAAAGTTGGTCTGCTTTGTATTATCACTATACATCAGGAATTCTAAACAGTATCTGTGATTAAAACACTCCTTAAAAAAAATAATAAAATAAAATACTCCTTCTTGACACACCAAGAAGACTGAGACCACTGCCACCTCCTCAACTTGGGAAACTCAATGTTATGCCTTTTGAATTTAGAAAGTGATATCACAGAGGGATAGCTAGCCTTTTAAATAGGAATCCTCAAATTTATTATTATTTTTTTTTTAGTTAAAATCTCTTCTATGTCAGAGGATTATACCTGTATCTCAAGAAGATGTTGCTGCCCAGCAGAATTAGATGTTAAGAAATGTCTGGTCAAAATGAGAGGAAACCTCTGGGATGTGAATGTTGATATGTGGGGCTTGGAAGAGCCACTGTCAAGGGCCCGAAGGGAATTCTGCGTAGTCAGGAAAGTGATTTCTTAGATGCGCCCTGTACCGTCAAGCTACAGAGTATTGCTGCAGTCTCCAATTCACAGTGCCATGGGGCTGACTAATAGCTAACCTTTTCATACTTTCCGGCTAAAGTCGTTTAGGGATACTCCCCTTCAGAACAGATCTCCATCACTATAATTTAATGGGAAAATAGGAATTTTTTAGGGGGCAGGGGGTCCACATTTGCTAGAACAGAACCATTTCATAAAGCAAGACATGGTCATGCATTGACACTCTCTTTCCATCTTCAGGCTGCCACAATCCTTTGCACTAAATACCTTCTTAATTGTTTTAAATAACACTGGCTCAATTCTATGAGATGCCACAGATACTTTTGGCCCCCAAGTCTACATATAAACCAAGCAGAACAAGAAAAAAAGGGGATATAATTTGAAATCCTAAAAGGGGTCCTTTGGAGGAATTCATCATGAAAATGATTTGGCTGGCGGTGCATTGTTTTAAATGTTGAAGGTGAATGCCTTTGGAAAGTACTGTCTTTCACACCCTTCCAGACTTGCTTGACCCTGAAGGCATTTACGGATGCAGCCTTCTTAAAACTGCTGCTCGTCAGAGGTTTCTGTTTTTTTCAGACAACAATTCATCCTCTGAGAGAAAACTTCCCCTTCCAGTGATAATTTTAGCCCATGAGGGGATCTTTCAGGGTTGTCTCTGTATGGTGTGTGTGTGTTTCTTTTTCCTTTATGAGCTCCTCTTGAGTTAATCTGTGGTCCACTCCACACATTTACCCAGCTCTCATGAGCAGCGTGTCAAGGAGGCAGGCTGGCTGCCATCTGCCTTATCTCCGATTAAATCTCCTTATCAAGAAGGAGCAGATGGAAGCCATAGTGTTGCCTAGGAAGCCACACACGCAGAGGCTAGGTACTGCAGCTTTCATCCAAAAGGAAAAACAAACAAAAAATCAACAACCTTTTCCTACAAGTTTTGAACTTCAGTAATAGAGAAAATGGGGAAAACCTTCAGCTTTCCTTCCTCCCAAACTCCCAGGGACAGAGGCAGGGTCTGACCTTCAAATATATACTGGAACTTGTGCTGCTGGAGGCTGGCACTCATGGCCTCCTCAATGGCGCTGATGTCTTTGTTGAGCTTGACCACCAGAGGGTCATAATCCATACTTTCCACGTTAGCGACAATGGCATAGTTCCCTTCCTTTGCAAGAGGGATGAGATAGTGGAAACAGTGAACCCTGAAAGGGAGAGAGATGGGGAAAGCAGTTAGTAATAACTCTTTCTGATGAAAATAACCATCTTCTTGTGACAGAGCACCCAAAAATTTAAGACAGCAGTGGCCCTGTAAATTTTTATGTATCCCTCCCCCTTTTCACCAGAAAGCCTTCTAAGTTATTCTATAGAAAAACTGAGTGATCTCAAGCAAGTCAGCTTCTGTGATCCTCGCTTGTTTAATCCATACATTGGGGGTGAGGAGTAGATGAGCTCTAAAATCCTTTCCACGACAAGATTGTTTGCATAGAGTGAAAAGCATGATCTCTTTCAAGCAGATACTGTTGTAGTGAAAATGAGAGGCAGAGGTCACAGATCTTTGAAACTTTGGTTTCAATTGCCATTTACTAGCTATGTGACTTCAGGCAACTTACTTTCTCTCTCTAGGCCTCAGTTTCCTTATCTGTGAAATGGGGATGGTAACAACACATACCTCATAAGGTGCTCCGAGGAGCTACTACATAGAACGAGTATAGAGCACAGGGGCTGGCACTATTATCATATTTATTATTGTTAATCTATTACTTAACCAAAACACTTACTGAACATGTATGAGTGTGTTAGAAATTGTGCTAGGCCCTGGGAATGTAAGACACAGTTTGTGGCATTAAAGACTCCACAGCCTAATGGGGATGACCAAGAAAAAAATGACCAAAAGATGACAGTTTCTCACTCAGAAGCATGTGTACCCAGGGTGCCATGGAAGTTTGCAGAGGAAAGGTTCAGAACAGGAGGTGATACCTGTCATAGAGGACATATCTGAGTGAGCTTGAGGAAGGAGTACATTCCTATGTTGAAATGCCCCGAGTCAGTCTGATAATGTAAAATTCTTAGGTTCTTTTTGGTAGGTATCACTAACTGCCAAGGAACTCTGAGATGGGTAAGGATTGGCTACTCCATAACCTCTGTATTAAGCTGTAATGAAAGACGTTTCAGGCCAAATAAGTCTACCACTCATACAGGTGTTTATTAAAAACAAACATACAAAACCCCTGCACCATCCATTGGCAGGCATAGTTGAAACAGGTTGTTCTGTAAGCTTAGTGATTGTTTTAGGTGCTCTGTCTGATCTTGACATGGAAGGTTGACTGGAAGCGGACATAATGACCATTCAGAGTTAGGATTCTGTTATGCTTAGACTTGGCATCAGGTAACGAGAAATATTCCTAAACAAATGGCCACAGCCTTGGGTATCATCCCTAATGATGCAACTACAGGCTTAACCATAATTTTTCTTTTTTTAAGTCAGGTTTATTGACAGCTAATTTACGAACAGTAAATTCACCCGTTTTAGTGTACAGTTTTATGAGTTCTGACAAATGCAACCAGTTGTATAAGCATCACCATAATCAAATTATAGCACAATACCATCACCTCCAGAATTCCCTTGTGCCACCCTTGAAGTCAACCCCTTCTTACACCCCAAGGCTCTTGCAGCCACAGCTCTATTTTCAGCCCCCACAGTTCTGTCTCTTCTAGAATGCCATATAAATGCAATCATACAGCATGTAGCCTTTGGGGTTTGGCTTCTTTCAATCTGAGATTTATCCATGTTGCTGTTCATTCCTTGTAATTGCTGAGTGGCCTCCTGCATATGGATGTGCTACAATTTAACCATTCACTAGCTAACATCTGGGTTGTTTCTAGTTTGGGGTGATTATGAATAAAGCTGCTTCGTGTATAGGTTTTTGTGTAAATATAAAACTTCCCTTTTCTTGGGTAAATATCTACAAGTGGGATTGCTGCGTCATATGGTAAGTATACGTTTAATTTTATAAGAAACTGCCAAACTGTTTTCCAAAGCAGCTGTGCTATTTTGCTTTCCTACTACCAATGTACAAGAGTTCCAGTTGCTCCACATCCTCAAATGCACTTACTGCTGTCAGTTTTTTTTTTTAATTTAAGCTTTATGGAGGTATAATTGACATTAAATTATAAGATATTTAGGGCATGCCATGGTAATTTGATATATGTACACCCTGTGAAAGGATTCCCTTCATCTAGTTAATTAACACATCCATCACCTCACATATTTAGCCTTTTTATTTTTAACATCTTTATTGGAGTCTAATTGCTTTACAATGGTGTGTTAGTTTCTGCTTTATAACAATGAGAACATGAAGTACTACTCTCTCAGCAAATTTCAATTATACAATACAGTGTTATCAACTACAGTCATTCTGGTTTACATTAGATCCTCAGACCTTATTTATCTTAGAGCTGAAATCTGTACCCTTTTACCAGCCACTTCCTATTTCCCTCATCCTCCAGCCACCACTTTTCTACTCTGTTTCTGCGATTTTTTTAAAAAAAGATTCCACATATAAGTGATACCATGCAGTAGTTGTCTTTCTTTGTCTAGCTTATTTCTCTTAGGACAATGTCCTCAAGTGCTTATCAATTTAAAAAAAATTTTTTTAAGTCATTCTAATAGATGTATAGTGGTGTCTCATTGTGGTTTTAACTTGCATTTTCCTAGTGACTAATGATGCTGGACATATTTTCATGGGTTTATTTGCCATCCATACATCTTTTTTTTTTTTTTTTTTTTGATTTGGACCATTTTAAAAGTCTTTATTGAACTTGTTACAATATTGCTTCTGTTTTATTCTTTGTATTTTTGGCCAAGGGGCATGTGGGATCCCAGCTCCCTGACCAGGGATCGAACCCGCATTCCCCGCATTGGAAGGCGAAGTCCCAGCCACCAGACTGCCAGGGAAGTCCCGCCATCCATATATGTTTGTGTTCACATCATTTGCTTAATTTTTTTATTGACTTGTTTTCTTAACTTTTGAGAGTTCTTTATATATGCTGGATACAAGTTGAGGTGCATTTTGTAAACATTTTCTCCCAATCTTTGGCTCATCTTTTCATCTTAACAATGTCTTCCAAAGAACTGTTTTAAATTTTGATGAAGCTTAATTTATCAGCTTTTTCTTTTATGGATGGTAACTCTGGGGGTCAGCTTTAAGAAATCTTTGCCCAAGCAAAGTTACAAAGATTTCTTCCTATGTTTGCTTCTAGGAGTTTTATAGTTTGAGGCTTTACATTTAGAGCTATGACCCATTTTAAGCTAAGTTTTGCACAGGATGTGCTATAGTTTTATAACCTGCTCATGGAAGGGAATCCAGGTCTCTTGACTACCAGTTCATTTTCATGATAGGTGATCACCTTAACAGCTGCTAATCAACTAATGATTAATTTTGCCAATAAAAACTCATTCTGACATTCATGTGCTAATTGTTAAAGTATATGGTTTTGATCAGGATACCAGCAACGGCATCAGTTGCAGTCCCTCCAGAATGTGACATTTTTGATATAATGAAAGTTAATCAACCCTGGAGTGGGATTCATGCCTAGGGAAACTGATTGCTACTGTGGTTGAAATTTAAACTAAGTAACTCTTAGTTGAAAATAAAATCAAGCCATTAATGCTAAAGTATTTTTACAGTAAATTATAGACATTACAACCTCAGACGATGGGAAGACCATATATCAATACAAAGGCATGAGGATGTGAATGAGGACAGTTTTTTTTTTCTTTTTCTTTTTTTTTTTGGAGGACAGTTTTAAGGAATGACCTGAAGTTCCTTTTAGTACATACAGATCACATGACAGAGGCATGAGGTGAGCTTGGGGAGATGGGCAGGGGCCAGGTCATCATAAGCTCTGAGGTCATCAAAGGACTCTGGACTTTACGTGAGAAGTCACAGGGAGTCTTAAGAGGATTTTAAGAGGTGACATTATATAATCAGATATAAGCTTTGGCAAGATGACTCTGCACAGTATAAAGGGTGAATTAATGGTGGAGAATGGTAGAAATTAGAAGTAGAGACTACTTAGGAAATTACTATGAATTGGAGGTGAGTGCTTATGAGATCCTGAAGTGAGCGGCAGAGAGGAGAGACAAAAACTGTTCTAAGATATTATCTTCCTCTCCCAAAATGATTAGAGATGAAAGGAAATTAAAATAGTCACTGGCAAATGTCAAATTCAGAAGAAGTTTTTTTTTTCTTTTTCTTTTGAATTCTGGCATGTTGTTGCTGACCTTAATACAACTTTGGCATTAAGGTTTTCTGCAAATATTGCTGATTACACAGCGGGATGGTTGATTTTCAGAAAGTGCACACTTAGGATACCAACAGTAGCAGGTAGTTACTGTTCAACCCACTTAGAACCCTCCTGATGGTGAGAGAAATCAGCTGATAAAGGTGACATTCTTAGCATTTTAGACTCAAATTGCAACTTAATTTTCTTCTTCTAAAGTTCAAATAGAAAAAAAAAAAAGACCTCAACAATTTTTAATGGTCTCACCATGTCTTTCATCTCTTGGGGGTGTAACATGCCTTATGCTTCAAACTGTAAAAAAGCACTGCTTAGTGGTTAAATGTGACCTACAGTGACACAGGTAAAATGTCACATGCTCTTTGGATGGGTCCTTCAACACAGAACCTACTGGATTTGAGAACCCTTTTCGGTTTTTTTTTTTTTTTTTTTAGTGAAACAAGTAAAGTGTTTATTAGGAGGAAAAAGAGTACGTGTGGCAGTACAGGCAGGGAGAACCCTTTTTGGTTTTAACTTTAACAATGTTAAAGAAAAAGATGGGCTATGGATATAAAATATTTGAGGGAATAAGACAAATTTTTGGCATTTGAAGTTGTTCTGGACTTGCTAGCTTTCCCCATTAATTTTTTCCCATTAAGTTTTTTTGTCTATTCTATCTGTGCTCTCTTATTATAGTGGCTTCTTGGGTAAAAGTGCCAGAGACAGTGCCTAACTAGCCACTTCTTCATTGTACCAGCTCCTGGACCACAGGGCCTAAGTTCTAATTCTCCTTTACAGCGGGATGGGAACAAAACAAACCTTAGCTGATGATGGTGACAAGGATGATGCTGGCCATGCAGTCTCTGTACCTCTTAAATACACGTCATGGACTGCCAAGTGAAAACGATCTCCAAACCAATTCATTTTCTTTAATGAGCAACAGGTTTTGTTTGGGGAACCCACACTTACTTTATCTGGGTTTGATTTCAAACCAGCTAATTCTCGAGAGTCACTGAGCGCTTGTTATGCAGCAGGACTGTTCCAGGTCCTGGAGCCAGAGCAGTGAAGGAGGCACACCTGATTCCTGCCTTCTATGTGCTAATGGTTTCTTCCACAGTCACCCACTGTGGGTGCCCAGAGCACTTAGCCATCTCCTCTATTCTAGCTTTGGACAACTACAGTAATGATTTATTTGAGATTTTCCTTATTCATTTTCTATCATCAACTGTACAAACAAACAAAAGCTTGTTACTGTGACAAGGAATGAATAAAATGTGTCAACATTCACTATCTGAGCCGTATATGGAGTGTTCTGTCTAGTTTTTTGTACCATACTTGAACAGGAACAAAGACAATCTGGAGCACATTCATAGGAAAGCAACCTGAATGTTGAAACCATGTTAAATGAAGACATAAGGAAATTTAATTTGGAAAAAATAAACATGTTTAGTGTTTTCATTTAAAATCAGGGAAAGATAATTCTGCATCCAGGACTCTAAAACTCAGTCTTTTTTTGTTATTTATTCTTAAAATGATCTTTTTCTGTTTTTAAACTAATGATGAAGGAGATATAGCAATAGGTGTTACAGCATTGAATGGTTTCTTGTAAAGTTAATAAACAATGACTAAAATATGTTCGGCATTATTAAGAACAGTACTGCCAATATGTACAAAAATAAAAAGGGCAGGATAGAGTTCAAGGATTGAAAAGATCTTACTCAAAGACCTTTGAGTAAGGCAAAGATGCCTTGAAAGTATCCCACTTGGAACTAACTACACTACAAGCTGATAATTCCAAATGAAGAACACACCGTGAACCCACACAACCAATGGCATAAATTCCAGGAGCTGTGATAGTAATTAATTTGATGTTCCCTTGTTTTTCTATGCAACCCAGGTAACAGAGGCATCAGAGTGTTACTGGGTGTTCTTTTTCCCCCCGTCGACTGCGTTTATCTTATTCACAGAAAATACCCAATTTATTTCACTGTCAGCTTGTAAATAAATAGAAAACAAATCTAAAACTTATCATAAAACAAATCAGAAATCATAGAGGAAAAGCCTTTATTTCTCAACAACTGAATGTAAGAAATAAGATCAGAAATAATGCTGAGTAAAATAGACTCCAAATCTACAATGCTGCTTCAGTTGCCCTACTCAAAGGTCTTCACAAGCAATAAAGAAGTAACTCACTGGACAAGATAATGAAGAATGAAAAAAGCAAGCAGCATACAAAAGAAGTGACATCAACAATACATTAGCAATTAAGCTTTGTCTGAGCACACCTGCAAGATAGCCAAGTTCTAACAGGAGTCCAAACATACGAACCAAAATCCTATTTACATTTTTAAAACCTAAATCTACTAAAGACTCGAAACAAAAAGGCAATACCCTATCAACTTTAATAATGTCTCACAGTAATACAAAAGAAAATGCATTACTATACACTTTCGGATCCTGAGGTTTTTGATCCTGATGTTTCAAAACTATATATCCAACTGTCTATTTGACATTGGCACCCAGATGTCTAATAAGCATCTCAAACCAAACATCACCAAAACAGAATTCTTGATTTCTACCCCTCCCCCAACCTTTCTCGGTCCCTCAGTCTTTCTCACCTCACTCATTGGTCGTGGCATCCACATGGTTTTGCTCTGTGGTCTCCCTGGAGTCCTGGCCCCAAAGCTGTGGTTTTCCTGGAGCCCTTTCTTTCTCTCACTGCCACCAGTCCTGCGTCCAATCCAATCTATCAATAAATCAGCTCTACCTTGAGAACATGTCCCAAATCTGACACTTCTCACACCTTCACCTCTGTCATTCTGGTGCTCATATCTGGTCTTAACTGATCCCCCTCTGCTTCCATTCATATTTCTCCCTGCAATTTTTTTTCCATACAACAGCCAGAGTGATCTTTTAAAAATGTGAATGAGTGAATGAATGAATGAATATCTCCCCCTTGCTTAAAACCTTCTAATAGCTTCTTGATGCACTTAGAATAAAATATGAACTCATGCTGTACAGCAGAGAATGGCACAACACTGTAAATCAACTACACTTCAATAAAAAAAATAAAACAATCCGAACTCTTCACGTGGTCTGTAAGACCCTATAATGAGTCGGGCTCCATGACCCCACGTGATCAGGCTCCAGCCGGCCTCTTTACATTTCCTTCCACTCCTCCCGACCTCCTTATTCACCGGGCTAAAATCATACTGGATTCCTCTCTGTTCCTCAAATCTGCCAGTTTGGTTTTGTCTCAGGACCTCGTGAGTGCCCCTCCCTGCCTGAAACTCTTTTCCACTAGATCTTTGTACAGATGGCTCTTTCTTGGTACCTTGTCACAATTTCCCTGACCATTTTATCTATGAAACAAAATACCAGATCCCCCTTTCTCATCAACCCTAGCTATTCTCTGCACTGTCCAGTATATAACAATAGCTACACGTGGCCATTGAACACCTGAAATGTGACTAATCCAAATTTTGACAGGCCGTAGCATAAAAGATGCAGTAGATTTCAAAGGCTTAGGACAAAAAAATGCAAAGTAGATCAATAATTTTTATTTTAATTCCACGTTGAAATGATAATATTTTGGATATACCGGGTTGGATAAAATATATTATGATTTATGTGTTTCTATATTTTCAAATGGAACTATTAGAATATTTAAATTATTTATGTGGTTCACATGTATAGTTCACTTTATATTTCTATTTGATAGCGTGGTTTAATTCCATTCTGCTATTTTATTTTTTTAGTTACACTAAGCTGAAATTTCCCTTTTTATTTACTCACTGGCTGTTCACCCCAGTGAGAATGTAGCTCTGTGACAGTAGGGACCTTGAGTGTTTTTGTCATTGTTGTATCCCAATTCTTAGACCACTGTCTGGAACAAAGATGGCACTCAATAAATATTTATTGAATGAATAAATAAATGATTGGAGACTTTCTAGTCTTTTCTTCCTACCATTTCCAGAGGTATGATAATAGAGTCTACCAAAGCTAATTAGAATATTCTACACTTCAGGGGAAGAAGCAAGAGTCCAAAAATATCATATCTTGGAAACTTCTTGAATTATGATTGAACTTAATGTCTTCAACTGGGTTTTAGGTTCTTTTTTTTTTTTAATATTTATTTCTTTATTTGGTTGCACAGGGTCTTAGTTGTGGCAGGTGGGCTCCTTAGTTGCAGCTCCAGGGCTCCTTAGTTGCAGCTTGCCAGCTTCTTAGTTGTGATGTGTGAACTCTTAGTAGTGGCATGCATGTGGGATCTAGTTCCCTGACCAGGGATCAAACTTGGGCCCCCTGCATTGGGAGCGCAGAGTCTTATCTTCTGCACCACCGGAGAAGTCCCGGTTTTAGGTTCTTAAAGAAAGGGATCATGGTTCTTGCATCTGTATACTCCCTTCTTAGCATGGACTAGCATAGTACCTTACTAAAAATATCAATGGCAATAAAGTCATCATAGTCGAAAAGCTACCATATTTTGAGCACTTACTCTGTGCTAGGCATTGTACTTATTACTTATCATTTCATTTATAAAATCTCTGAGTTAGAAATTACTGTTTCTATTTTTAAGAGGAGGAAACTGAGTTAGTAAAGTTAATTAACTGACTTAAGATGGCCTAGCCAACTGGTATAGACATTCCAGTCTAGATCATTCTGATGTCACAGGCCATGCAAACTCCAAACCACCATATTCACAATACAGCATGTGCTTAAAAACTTTAACAGTGACTAACACTAAAAAATCACTTTCAGTGTAAAAAAAAGGACATCTATAATACGAACCAAAAATGATAGTGATATTCTCCAGACATAAGCGAGTGATTTATGACCCACGGTGCAATTAAATCACAGTCTTGTGCTTGGCTGTGTCATACCTGACTTCCAGGTGTAGGACCAGCAAGCAGCGGTCAGCCATATCCTGGAAAGATTTTGCAAGTTCGCGCAGAGTCTGCATGATCTGCTCTGACACTGGTGGGAGATCCACGTTCACGTGGTTATCTTGAGCAGGAGACAGATCTGAAAGAAGGGGTGAGGACAAAACACCAATCATTTCATTAGATGCCTACAGATATTTTTTGAAATGACACATGATTTTGTTGTTCATCATGTTGTTTTTATCAATTTGGCTAATGCTAGTGTTGGCAGCATCAGACATCTGAGACACGACAGACTATTTCGGTACTTGATTAAACATAAAAGCCCAGCTGATTGTCTTGCATCAATTCACAGAATGACAGAAACAGGAACTCAGAGTTGGAAGTGAACTTAGTAATCTAGCCCAACCATGTGGTCTATGCTTGTGTTATTTGTACATCTTCAAGTGGCTGTTCAGCTTCTGGTTGCACACCCACACAAATGTTTGTGAAAGGAAACTCAATTCCTCTTGCGGCAGCCTATTCCATCTAAGAAAGATATGACCATCTTCATCAAGCCATGTCTGTTGTCATTGACTTCTAATCATTGGCCCTGGTTCTGGCAACTTAACAATCACTCTTACTTGTGTCAGTACTTCAAGTACTAAAGATATCTCTTTTGGCCTTCCCTGAAAAAGGACATTTCCCTTTTTGGGCTAAATGTCCCCAGACTTTCAACAATTATACAAATAATCCAACTGAGTCATTTTATAATTCTCATAATTCACCAAAAAAAATTCCAATTGTTCTATATTTCCCTTGAAATGTGGGACTTAGGACCAAACATAACAAATGTTCGGAGTGGTCAGAGTGGTCTGACCTGTCAGAGTGGTCTGACCTGTCTAGAAAAAGTGATCAATTCCCTTGTTCTAGAAGCCGTGCTCCTTGCATGTAAGCCTAAAATCTCCTGGGGTGGGGTGGGGCGAGGGAACAGGATGTGTTGCATTCTCCTTAACTCAAACAGAGCTTACTTACAATTGGCTAAAAGCCCTAAAAAGGTCTTTTTGGAAAATTTGATAAACCTACCTTCTCTATCTATTGCAAGTAATTGATAAAATATTTAATAGCATTTGGCCATTTTCTACAGGAAAATACTAAAGAGCAAAAATGTGAACTACATTTCCTTATGTCTAGACTTCTGTTGTGTATCCAGTTCCCCATAATTTCTCAAAGATCACCAACAATAATTTGGCAATTTCATTCAAAAGTTCTTTGAGTTCTCTAGAGCCTCAAAGGCTGGCCTTGAGTCCCGTCTCCACTATTTACTTATTATTATGACCAAGAGCTAATGACAAATTCTCTCTGCCTCGGTTTCTTCTGTAAAATGCAGATAATATACCTTCAGAATGTTGTTGGGAACACTGAATGAGTTACAGCTGTTGGGAGTATTGAATGGGTTAATGTAGATAAAACACTTCAGACAATGGCACATAAAACTCACTGAATATTAATATAAATAATAAACACAAGTAATAATTATTCTTTAGCATGTGATTTGTCCAGGTTAAGAGTGCTAAGCTTAATTACAGCAACAAGGTACTTAAAAGATAATTCCATCCACCTTGAGGTTCAATTTCCATGTATTAGTATCTTTTGCTTTTCCATGTGAAAATTCTTCTCCTTCTCAGAGGATGCAGTGTCATTTGGAAGAAGAGCTCCCTGGACTTAGGGGACATGGGATTTGGCGAGGCACTACTGGCTAACTTGGGAGGTATCCACCTTACAGAGCAGGGAGTCAACACATGTAGTGGAAGGCATATCTGCAGTTGTGGGCTTTCAGAGCTGCATCTATTCCTAGACTCAGCCAAGCACAGAGACGAACCTGGAGAGACCGTCAAGAATTAAAAGGCTAAGTTCTCCTCAGTGGAAACAGACTTCAGTAAATTAAAATATCATGGCAAACACACACAAAAAAGAATTTTGTTCAAGGGAACTGACGTGTAAGGAGGAAGGAAATATAGCGATGGAGATTTAAACTTATTACCAGCCTTGGCATCGTCTGAGATGTTCACTAACTCGGTCTGCAGGACTGGATGTAGACACTGCTTTCCCTCTAATGCTATCATTATTCAAGTTGTTTGACTGCAAGGTGAGATCACTGCCTTCATAATGTCTTCTTTTGGCAGACTGGATGAAAGCAACTATAAGTAACATTATTCTAATATTTCAAGGCATTTTAGCGCTTTTGATTCCTCTGTTGTGTGACACTACCTGTGCCATGAAGAGCAACGTATATATATCAATAAAAAAAGGGAGAGGGGCTTCACTGGTGGCGCAGTGGTTAAGAATCTGCCTGCCAATGCAGGGGACATGGGTTCAAGCCCTGGTCTGGGAGGATCCCACATGCCACGGAGCAACTAAGCCTGTGAGCCACAACTACTGAGCCTGTGCTCTAGAGCCTGCGAGCCACAACTACTGAGCCCACGTGCTACAACTACTGAAGCATGTGTGACTAGAGCCCCTGCTCTGCAACAAGAGAAGCCACCGCAATGAGAGGCCCACGCACCGCAACGAAGAGTAGCTCCCGCTCTCCGCAACTAGAAAAAGCCTGCGCACAGCAACGAAGACCCAGTGCAGCCAAAAATAAATAAATAAAATAAAGTTTAATAAATAAATAAAAAGGAAGAAATCAGACCCTAAGGAAATTGGGCTCATGGCCCAAGGTCTAAGGCTATACTAATCTCCCAACCTACCAAAGGCATTTTGGACAAATTTCACCAAGTTAAAAAACATTCCCTTTCTTCTTATAGAAATACGTAATTTCATCATGTGTAGCAGCTGACTGGCCAAACTCTGCAAATTAAAAAAAAAAAAGAAAAAAAAAAAAAAGAATCCAAGTAGAGTAAGTTAACAGCCAGGAAAGCAGTCTACATAAAACTTGCAAGGTAGAGGTGAGGTAGAAGTAGTTTAGAATAGCAGCATGCTGTGCATTTAGCTAGACTGTAATCTACAGCAAAAATAACATTTTAGTAAGGCACATGAAAACTGATGCCCAGGGCTCCACTGAAAAGCTGGTCTGAGAATTCCTCAGGGCTCACTGAAATTTATGAAGTTTTCTTAACAAGAAGGAATATACTGAGAAAAGAAGTGCTGAGCACGGCAAAGCCAACACAAAACAATTACCTAGCTCTCAAATGTCAAATGGAAATCTACAAAAAAGCAATGCTGACAGAATCTGCTTGGGAGATTACAGTCAAGATAGGAGGTTCCTGGACACACACACACACACACACACACACACACACACTCTCTTTCAGAGGTTCGTGGTTGTATATTTATCTCAGGGATTGCTCTTCACATTGGCGGAGCCCACGTATATTAGGCTTTAACAATATTAGTACTTGATTATTTTATTAAGATATGCACTTTGAGCTGTTTTTCTAATACTGGGGATGGGGCACATCAGATCATTCAAAGTATCCTTGTTCCTCTTACAACCATTGCATAAAAGCATGCATCTTTGAGACGCCTAACTATTTGTGGCAATGAGACTGTGGCTTTCTGTGCTAAACTGGTTGGTTTATATGAGGATGCCAAACCTTGGTCTCTGGGGCAGACACTACTTGTTAGGTGAGCCGACAGATATTGCCAATTCTCTCTTGTTCACTCCACGGTAGACTATGAGAAGCTACATGTCTGCATTCCCAGCCTTGCTTGTGGCTGGAGGTGACCATATGCCACCGTCTGACCAATGACCCTCTAGGTAGATTCTTCTGTGGCAACTGATCTAATCCTGGGCTAATTCTGCAACTCATCTTTTGACAGGAAAACAAAGTACAGACTGTTGCCACTAACATTTTCTGGATTTTAATCCCCAAAAAGTCTTCACTACCACCTGTCAATCCTTCACTACTACTTGGCCAGTTCCTTTCTCTTTCTCAGCAACTTTCCCAAATCCATGCTGTGCTCCCCAGGCACTTTGTCCTTCCTACTCTTTTAACTCCTCTCTTGAGCACTTCAGATTCTTTTTTTTTTTTTTTAATATTTTATTTATTTATTTTTGGCTGCATTGGGTCTTTGTTGCTGTGCGCGGGCTTTCTCTAGTTGTGGCGAGTGGGGGCTACTCTTGGGTGCGGTGCGCGGGCTTCTCATTGCGGTGGCTTCTCTTGTTGTGGAGCACGGGCTCTGGGCGCGCGGGCTTCAGTAGTTGTGGCACGTGGGCTCAGTAGTTGTGGCTTGCGGGCTCTAGAGCGTGTGCTTCAGTAGTTGTGGCACACGGGCTTAGTTGCTCCATGGCATGTGGGATCTTCCCGGACCAGGGCTTGAATCCGTGTCCAGTGCATCAGCAGGCAGATTCTTAACCACTGCGCCACCAAGGAAGTCCCTCAGATTCTTATTAAGACTTCAAAAGGACTGTCAGTATTTGCTTTCTCCATAGTCTTGCCTTCCATTAATTCTTCCATGTGCCATAATCTGATTTCTGCTTTCACCTGTTTATTAAATAATTATTCTGATAATAGTCACCAATGGTATCCTAATTGCCAAATCCATTGGGCACTTTTCAATCCTACCCTCAGAAAGGATCTCTGCTACATTCCACAGGACTGCCCATTTCCTTCTTGAAATTCTGTTTTCTTTTGGCTTGTATGGCGCCAAATTCTCTGGGTGTCCTTTCATCTCTCTGCCATTGTTTTAATAATTTCCTTCACTGGATCCTCTTCCTTTAGCGCACCCATAAATGCTGGGGTTCCCAGGGATTTTTTCTCTATTGGTCTCCCTTGCTGGTCATTCTATATGCTCTCTCTGAGTGAGCTCATCAATTTTCAATTTCAGCTCAAAATTTTTCATCAATTTTGCTATTATCTTGGAATTGTTGACTCCTAAACTACATTCGATCAACTGTTTGCAAGCTGTCTTTACTGTACATCCCGCAGGCCTCTCAAATGCAATGTGTTCAAAACTAAAGTCTATCTTTAGCATCTGCTCTTTATCCTGAATTCTCTTTCTACTGGTGGTATATAAATCTAGGAGATCTCAGCTGCAAATATTGAGAGTAATCTCCTCTCTCTCCTCTCTCACTCCCCTCAGCAAGGAATAATTTCTGCCAACTTTATTTCCTAAATGTTTTCTTAATATATTTTGTCTTTTCTATATCTGCTCACTTTTTTGGTGGAGCCCTCATCTCTTTCATGGACTACTGCAATAGTCTCCTAACTGATGTCTTTGCCTCAGTGCCTGGCCCCTACCTTACTTCAATCTTCCATATTTAGCTAATTAAATATCAGTTAAACAGTTATTTATCTAAGACACAAAAGTTGACTATGTCAATTACTTGTAAAAACAGTATCAATGTTTCCCATTGCTTATATCATGAAGCTCCTTAGCAAGGCTTTCCATGATTTTTGGTTTCTGCCCAACACTTCAGTTTTTCTCCATCTTTCATCACTTTCTCCTTCCTCTCCAACTTCTCTCTTCCGCAACTCTGGGCCCTTTGACCTGCCACTCTTTTAAAGCAAATTCCCTAAACATATTATGGTGTTTTAGGATTCTATCCCTCTGATGGCTCTTATTCCTCTTTCTGAACTATTCATGCTTTCTGGCTCAGAAAGTCTTTCCCGATTCTCCAGGCAGGGTCACTTGTTCCTCTGGTTGTGTTTTTCACACAGTTCTATTACTTATCATATTCCATTGATATTATCTGTTTATCAGTATGTATCCCTACCAGATCATTAACTCCTTCAAGTAAGGGATTTTATACACACACACACACACACAAAAACACAAACACACACACACACACACACACATTTTCAGGGCCAGCAGAATAACAGGAGGCATTACAGGAGCTTGATCAAGCCCTTTTTAAACAGAACAAATGATTTAACTGATCAATATAACATGACAAATAATTCATATAATAACAGATTGATAAAGATCAGGCAGGAGAAGGAATGACTTGCCATTTACAATTATAACTTTCACTTTAGTTTCTTGAGTATATCCTAGGGACAGAGTAGGGACAGGGAAGTAATTTATAACATCTGGTTTCCTGGGCTGTCTAGGAATCTTGCAAAAGTACAATTTAAGACAATTCTGGCCAATCCCTACAGCCTAAGTACGTTTTCTATAAATTGTATTGCCTTTAGAAGTCAACTTGATTTCATGAGTCCACCTTCCTGAAGCCAAGACTTGGGGGTCTCTCTCTTCTATTGAAATAAAATCCCTGGCATATTGAATACTCAGCATCTCTCAAGGAAAGCCATATACTAACTGTCACGGAGAAGCAATCAGCCTAGGACATTAGGATGTCTCAAGTGGTTCCACATCCTAATATTAAGCAGACTGAAATCTGTTTAGGTCTTAAAATTAGTCAAAATTGAACTCATTCAGACCCAGAAGAGCATCTGTTTTCAAGGATGCAGCTGCTACACTTTCAATGGCAACTAACTGTGACTTCTTTAATTGATTCATAGGAGGATGTCCTTGTGCATCTGCAATATTATCTAAAATTGTTGCAATATTAGCTTCGACTAGTATCAGCTGTCATGAAAGTGATAAATTGAAAAGAGGAAGATGGTCAAAGCAGGAAAAGTAAGGTTAAATCTGTGAATTCAAACTTTTTAGAAGATGGGAAAAGGCAATGAAGAATGATCTCATGAGATTTTCTCACTGGAAAACAGTTTAGAAGATCAAATTTTGGTATAATCGTTATTTCTGACTCCTCTTCCTATTTGTACAGATACCACATAATGATCTCTGCTTGAACCTGGGATAAAATTATTTAGTTTTCAATCTTCAGTTTTCCTATTTAGAAAATTGTGGTAATAGGACCTTCCTAACTCCTAGAGCAATGTATTATTAGATTTTGGACATAATTTTGAGATCCTTTGATGCTGTAATCTGGCACACATTATAAAAAAATAAAATTAAGGATGCTGATTAGCCTGTGACACTAAGAACTCCTGGGGCTTACAGAGTCAATGGGGGCTGTGACAGGAGACCCCCATCTAACCTCTTTTGTCTCCTTAAATACCTATGGGATATGCTACTATCAAGGCCAACACTAGGGTAGGATTTAAAAGTGTCCTACACTATAATACCACAGTTCCAAGTTGGAACTCTAATGCCAGCTAGCTCTATCCTCAGCCTTCTTAACTTCTCTGCACCACTATCCCTACTTTTTATTCATTCCCTTAAATTATTTGCAGCATATGTATGCTAACCTTCCTCCACCCCAGTGCTCTGTACACAGTAGGCACTTATAAGTATTCTTTTTTTTCTTTTGCTTAAAAATATGGAACGCTTCATGAATTTGCGCATCATCTTTGCACAGGGGCCATGCTAATCTTCTCTGTATCGTTCCAATTTTAGTATATGTGCTGTCGAAGCGAGCACTATAAGTATTCTTAAATAAATTATTTATCTATTTATGAAACCTACTGGCTTCTGGTATGGATAGGTGATCTTCACATGCTAAAGTATCTACTGTCTTATTAGCATCTAATTTGAATTTTCTTATGATAGAGATGTTCTTCCTCCTTAACTAAGCCAATTACTCCAAGCTAAAATTTCATGGTGACTCTTCTGATCACTCTTTCTCTTTCCTGAAACACATTTTTAACACCTAGCTACGCTTTGCCAACAGTCCTAGCTTTAGCCCCTATTATCAAGTCATATAGTCACTCTTTCCCACTCTCCTAACAATTAGAACCTAGTTTTAAGTTCTTTTCTACATAAGTATGGGCCTTATCTAAGAAACATGTTTGGTAGGTTCTCTCCATTTTGCTTCCTATTTCAGAAGCAATGGTTCTTCTGTCCCCAAACAGTAACTACCTCTTTTCTGTCCCAATTACTTTAGAAATTTTGGGTTTAAACTAGCAAAGTCAATTGATTTTGAAAACCAAAATACTGACTCAAATTGCTCCTTGACCTATAAAATTATGATTGTAAAGTATGGGGACATATTGTGCATTATTCAGATTAGAACCTGTATGTACATGCATACACATGTGTATAACCAGCTCTGGAAATACAGCCTGCTCTATGAAATATCATATCCAACCGACGAATCCTTTTGTATCTCACAGCCATGCAACAAGAATGCTAAGCCTTTTCACTGCTGCTTCTGGAAGGGAGCTCTTTTTTGTCCACCCTTATAGAGGAAGAAGGGTAAATAAAAGAGATTTTTTAAAACTGTAATATGTAAACATGTTACTTCTTTTCTCACTATTAATCAGAAGATGATGGGCAATATAAATTCTTAGTGTTCTTTGGAACCTCTCCCTCTCACTCCCCTCTCTCTCCTCTGAAATGTCCTATAGTCTCCAAACTATAGACAGTAACTCTTTGGGGCTGAAAAAATATGCCTGTCTCACTCACTGCCCAGCCCAATATCCCAGACTTTCAATAACGTTTATTTGGGAACGTATTATTATAAGGCAAAAACAAAAACAAAACAAAACCTACACCAAAAGAACCCGAAGACCAGCTTTTACTAAGAAATTGCACTTTTGCCATTTGCAGCAACATGGATGGACCTAGAGATTATCATACTAAGTGAAGTAAGTCAGACAGACAAAGACAAATATCATATGATATGACTTATATGTGGGATCCAAAAAAATTATACAAATGAAGTTATTTACAAAACAGAAACAGACTCACAGATACTTAAAACAAACTTATGGTTACCAAAGGGGAAAGGGGGGAGGGATAAATTAGGAGTTTTGGATTAACAGATATACACTATTATATATAAAATAGGTAAACAACAAGGTCCTACTGTATAGCACAGGGAACTATAGTCAATATCTTGTAATAACCTATAATGGAAAAGAATCTGAAAAAGAACATATATATACATATGAATCACTTTGCTGTACACCAGAAAGTAACACAACATTGTAAATCAACTATACTTCAATTAAAAAAAAATAACTTGCACTTAATTTTATGGATGATGCTTAAGAGTAATTTTCATCTCTGTGAAACCATACTCTTTTCTATTGTTTCCCAAAGGAGTAAAATTTATTTTTCCACTTTTTAATCACCTCTAGAACACATTTCTTAATAACCCCAAGCCTCGTTTTCCTCATCTCTACAACTCGGAGAGTTGCTGTGAGGACTAAATGGGGAATGTGGTCCCTAACACAGCACCTGCCACAAAGCTAGGGACCGTCCCCTGAACTCTAGTAATTCTCTGCCTCCCTCTTCCGGCCTCACCACTTTCATCTTGCACTGTATTTGCCTATAGAATCCCTAGTAGATTGTGAGATCCATGACAACAAAGGCAATAACTTATTCTTCCTGGCATCTCTCATAGTCTATAGCTCTTCTTTACACTCAGCAATCATGCCTATTGAATTTAATCTTCAAGTTAAGAACAAACCAAAGAATTTCATAAATTTTTTGCCCATTATATCTTCACAATGCTGTTAACCTATGTTTTCCAAATAGTTTAGTAGCCTGTGACATTATTCTATTTCAGGGTAAGAAACTGAAGCTCCAGAAAGCCTATGAGTGTTTGAAACTGCAGCATTATGCCAAATACTGACCTATATAGGGAAAGCAAAGGAGATTTGTATAAGGCCCATTGTGAGGAACAAATCAAAAATAAGAACCAAGGTAAAAAAGGATAGCTGTTTCCTTAGGCTACCACAGGAGAAGAGGCCAATTCTGAGCCAACAGTTTATACTACACACCGCACAGTTCCACAGTGGGAAAATCACATCCAGTTACTCACGAAACAGTACTTGATGGTCACAAGCTTGAGCAGGCCCTGGTCCTCCATTACATTTAGCATTAGACTCCTATCTCCATGCAGTGCAAACGGCACATACACATGGTTTTTACACCTTGGGAAGGACAGAACAGACCTCAGTCTCTTTCAGTCCTGGGGGGAAACATTAAGATTGATTTTTCTTTTATTCCAAATAATCCTCCCTGAGGCTTGGTAAAAACCTAATCATCTACTAAAAAGGCGTGTGGTATGGCCAGTTCAGGTCCTGCCAGATATGAAAGAGAAATGGTGGGAAACGTTAATGAATAGCTCCTGTCCTTCTGTTGAAAGACACTACTGTAGAGCTATCATAGATTTCCATGGACTTTGTAAGCCTTTTGTATTCCTGTAAAACCCTGCATCAAAGAGCATCTTAAAATGTTAATAAATACTTAACCAGATATTTTGGTGAAAAAACGGCACAGATTTAAGTTTTAACAGAATTTTAGAGGCAAAAATATTATACAGCAAAGAGATAACGTTTATGCATGTGTTCAAACAGGATCCTTCCAGCTTTGCATTTGTAAAACTTCCAAAGAGCCTTAGGGGATGGCTTATTCACTGGGTAAATTAGAAACATTAGGTCCATTTACAAATGGTAAAACTGAACCAAACAGAAATAAAGCATGTAACCCAATATGACAGCAAAATAGTGCCACAAATAAAGACAGAACTAAAGGAGTTAAAATGAAAATCCGGTATGCCATCTCTCTTCATTTTAATTTTTTCTTTGCCTTTTGTCACGAGTTTCCTGCTCAGGCAGCTGCATCATTCATAAATTTGGGCCAAGTTGAGAAATAAACATTACCTTCTTGACTGACAGCAAGTACAACCTCACTTTTATCTTTGTAGGCCCAGCATATAAAGCAGTTTCTGGAACCAGCAGTCAAGTATCAAGTTCAGTGAACTTAAAGAATGGTACAATGAAGATGGTACCCTTTGGAGACAGACCTGAGTTCAAATTCTGACTTTCTCATATACCATTTCTCATATACCATCTCATATACCACCATCACCATTTGGGTGAACTTCTCCATCACAGATTCTCCACTTGTAAAAAGGAGAATCCTCATACCTACCTCATGGGATTCTGAATATTAAATGAGAAAATATATAAACACTTAGAACAGCGTTTGGCACACAAGGGCTTAATATATGGCAATTACTATTACTACTACTATTATATATTCAATAAAGATGTGTTGAATGAAAAAAATGACAAAAACCCAGTATTCTTCTCCTTTATCTATAGCTTCAGGTAGAGGAACGATTATACTAGCTTTATGCATTTAATGGCAAAACCTGATGAGCTACTATTACTGCAGAGGAAAATAGGTAGAATTCTAGAAGCACTGGTCACTCTGATCCTATTGCTATGTGGACAACACACAGACAACTGACTTAACTGCAAGACAGAGTTGAGCCGGCCACCAAGCACACAGACGATCACCGAGACTAGCTGTGTAGTTGGTGACAGCTCCCTTTGAAGCAAGCTGGAAGTAAGAAATATGGAGAGAATTAACTTGCTAACACACAGTGCAGGGTTTGCAGATGTAAATCTTGCTAAGAGAATTTCTACTCAGTGAGGACAAGTGTGCCCACTTCTCCAGGACGCAGTAAAAATAACAGTTAAGTAGCTCCCCTTTAATTTCTCTTGGGTCAGATATTCCCTGTGCGGGCTGAATTGATGAATGGGTGCCACACACCTATTGACTAATGCCTTGTGAAGGTTCATAATATACAGCCATATTTCTGTCTTTATACATTAGTAACACATGAATACTGTTCACACATCCATTCTGGTCTTGCCATATAATCCCTAGGATAATTAATAGTTCACAGAGATGCTTCCAGAATCAACTTTCTAAAAACCAAAAGATTAATCATCTGTTTTTACACCAGTTAAGGGTAAGCTACATAGAGAAGCAATCATTTATCTATCAGGTGATTATATAATTTCAGGATATTGCCTGAAAATCGAAATAATTTTATTTCCTGAAGTAAAAGAATATGGTTCTCATATTAATTATGAACCTGATTTTTCTACCTACCACAACACTTCTTTGAGGTTAACTACCTATGTTTAGGCTCAGAAAGTAGTGGTTAAATTCTGACTCAACCACTTGACTCAACTCAACTGAATAACCTTGGGCAAATTGTGAAAACTTTGAATTGGAGCAGTTATTGTTTCAGCCTCCAAAGGTCTTTGTAAGGATTCAATGATATAAAAAACATAAAGCTTTCAGAACAATTTTTAGTACATAGTAAGGGCTCAGTAAATCTACGCTATTATTGTTGGATCTCCTAGTGGGAACTCTGGAAGAGTGAAACTCCTAGACTCATCTCCTTACTCATCAAAACACCTTGCAAAAAACAAGATAGCTGTGGGCTTAGTTGTTCCCGTGGCTAACGGACAGAAAGGAAATGACATGTTGAGATATTAAGACATTCAAACTGTATAAACTCATGACATTTTGACCTTAAGATAAGGAACTGCAAAGGTCTGAGAACACTACAGAATTCTCTCAATGTTCAAATCAGTGGAGACATGCAGGAGGAAAAAAAGGATTCAGGGTGGCAGGCTTAAATTTGCTCTTTTCATCCACAAAAGGAGGAGAATGATTTTCTTCAGGGCTGCAAATCCAGTAAAAGAGGGCATTTCAGGCAGGCATGAGCAGGTGGTAGTTTGGTGGGAAAGCAAGGAATGACACTCAAAAGCAGCTTGGGAGGAGATCAAGTAGTCTTTCTCACCTTATTTTGAGGGAGGAATGACAAGGATCTCTCTTTTCAAGAAAAGGATGTCCCCAGTACTTGATTCTTTAGCAAAGTGAACTTGGGTGTTATCTTAGGAGTTCAAAAGGATGTTCAATAAAGCTTTGAAATTGTGTTTTTGCGAGATCAGGTCTTCCTTACTCACATAGGGCCGGAAAGGTAATATTTATATTTATATTTTGAATTAGCATTTATTTCATGGTCACAGTTTATTTTCCCTCCTGCCAAAGGCACTATGAGGAGAGAGAAGAAATACACATGAGTATGTGTCCATGTGGTAGAGGTAAGGGAGTAATGATGATGAATCCATATAGACTCTGCAATTTAGACCTGAAATGATAGAAATTGCGATTTCACTTGAAGAGACTGAAATTGCGTTATAAATTATTTCAATATGCACATAAAGACACTGACAAGTCAGGTCTTCTATTAAGGCTAAAACAGCTGAATCAGGCTTATTTTGGAAAGATGGTTTCTATATTTACCACCATAGGAGACTTGTTATTTTATTCGCTTTCTTGGGACTTGTTATTTTATTCGCTTTCCCTTTGATATCACCCTAGATTAAATTTACTATACAAAGTGAGATGGGCAAATACTCTGTGCCCTTGTCTGCTGTCATCTTGGCATCGTCCCCAGCCCCTTTCCTGGAAGCACAGGAATGACATTTTCCAACTTCTTGCCAGTAGGGTTTGGAGTTTAGATTCTGCCAGTGAGAGGCACTCCCGAAAGACGTGGAAGGCGAAAAGAAAGGGAGGGCATCATTCTCCTCTTGCAGTGGGAGAAAGACGCTCAAGCAGATGGCAAATAAGAGGCTTGCGGCAGCTTCCAGGAGAGCTCATGCAACAGCTGCTTCCTGACTGCAGGCAGGTGAAACCACTGGCACAGTTCCTGTATTTCTTCATTTCCCCGCAAGCCAGCCGCTAGTTTTCCTTGCTCTTTGCTTCCTTCCAACTATTTTCTAAGCCCTTTTAGCAATTTTTAAAACATCTAATTCCTTGTATTCAATTCCCTCTTGCTTGAAATCCCTAAAATGGCTTCTGTTTTCCTGACTGAGCCCTGATGAATAAATATAACCTCCTGCTCATGAGATATTTCTGAGCTATGGCAACTCAGATCTCAGAGCACATTTGGAGCAGGAAGGAGTGGGATGAAGGGTCACCAAGAATCCCTGGGCCACCCTTCAATGGCATGTCGTAACCCCTGAGGCAAGGATTTTCAGGATGTGCTCCACAGCGCTCCTAATCTCCCAATCTCCATTCTCTCGGTTTTGCCCTCCTCCGCCTCCATCGGAGAAGCCCCTCTTTCATTTGTTACCCATTAAGATTTGGCAGGACAAGTCTGCTGCTAAAAGAGCTGTTTGCAAACCGCTGCCCTTGAAGAGGAAGGATCTGGTCACAAGCAGACAACGTCCCACTGTACTGCAACCTCCGAGTGCCAGCCAAACATTTAAATTATGGGACAAAGGGATAAAGGCCAAACATTTAAATTATGGCACAACTCCTATAGAATGGGGATGAGTGGCAGGAAGAGTTATATAAGTAATAAAAATAATATTTACCTGGAAACAAACGACTTGCTTTCTCTTTATCATTTTAGTTACACGAACTGTAGGATAATTTTTTTGGTACTTACTGAGTACTGAACAAATTATAAATTGCTCTCATTCTGACTAATGCATGCCAAGATTCCCTTGCAAAGTAGATTCAATCTTCCCTTCAGGAAATGTTTCACAGAACCATCTTGCTGTCTAATTTTTCACAAAACTGTGCCATGGGGTTTTCTGCAGTTTTCTAAAGAAATCACAGATTAAAGATATAGGCTCAACAAAGTAGACTTCTTTATTTTCTTTTGTTTATTTATTTTTGGCTGCGTTGGGTCTTCATTGCTGCAAGTGGGCTTTCTCTAGTTGCAGCAAGCGGGGGCTACTCCTCGATGTGGTGCGCAGGCTTCTCATTGCGGTGGCTTCTCTTGTTGCGGAGCACGGACCCTAGGCGCCCGGGCTTCAGTAGTTGTGGCACACACGCTTAGCTGCTCCACGGCATGTGGAATCTTCCCAGACCAGGGATCAAACCCATGTCCCCTGCATTGGTAGGCGGATTCTTAATCACTGCGCCACCAGGGACGTCCCTAGACTTTTTATCTTAGCAAAGTCACTCAGTTTGGAGCTGCTTTCAATGACTATATAAAAGCTTTGGCTTCATACTGAGGTATCTTTTAAAATATTCTATGTCCATGAGAACACTAAGTATGTAGCAACTTCTGGGCCCCATGGTTTGGATCACCGGCCCTTTGGCAATCAGGTTAAAGGCCTGAGGTTTAGAAGGAACCATCTAGGTATTGACCCATAAAGGCTTAGATCTCTTTGTCCTTAGGCTATTCATCAGAACACTCACTTTTAAAAAGTGAATAACATTCTTAAATTTCTACATCTTCCTCTGTTGGACTGACTAATAGAATTTCATGTTCATAGAAACAACAAGTGATTTTGGTAAATCTTGGTTTCATAAAACATAAGAGCTAAGTTGAAAAACATATTCACATCTATTTGGAAATTAAACATACACATTTGAGATTGTGGCTAGACTTGTCTCTGCCCACTAACTAGACAAATATATGCACAGTGCCCCATTCTCTCCATTATAAATCCTGTCCAGTCTCTCTTGGTGGCTCTTGGGCAGCTATGATGCTTTTCTTTGCCTCCTGTGGACCCATGTTGGCTCCTGTCAGCCATCACATTCTTTTCTAGGTGCTAACAATCATATCAGTTCTAGGGATCATTGCCAAACTTTTGTCTATAGTTTCTAGAATTTCTTCAGCTTTCACTGTTTTAAGAATAGGCAAATCTGCTGTAATCTGGTGTTCTGTAGTATTTTACATGCTCCACATTTCCTCAAATTCAGAAAGTTTCCTTAAACACCCTAAGATAATATATTTGAACTCCACTTTGGAAGACAGATGCCACCTGATGCTTTCCTCACAACTGTTTCTTACCACGAGTTGTCCTACCCTTTCGTTGGAAGAATAGTCCCCTTTCTAAGTAAGACAGAAACAAAAGAGAAATAGAGTAGTTGTGCTTTCTATTAATGACCTTCACTACTTTACTAATTGTGGGCCTATTCATTTCCTGTTTTCTGTGCCTAAACATCCTCAGCATCTCTCATGACCAGCAAGTCATTCTGGGTTTTGCCTCCCTGACTCTTTGCCTAAAGGCTCACCTTACATTTCGTGTGCCTGCTATGCACTCATCTATGGTTCTTCTATGTGAGCTAATCAGAGAGCTCTCTGGATGCTGTACAGCAGTGTGGTGGTTAAAAGTACAGACTGTGTTGGGCTTCCCTGGTGGTGCAGTGGTTGAGAGTCCACCTGCCAATGCAGGGGACACGGGTTCGAGCCCTGGTCTGGGAAGATCCCACATGCCGCGGAGCAACTGGGCCCGTGAGCCACAACTACTGAGCCTGCGCGTCTGGAGCCTGTGCTCCGCAACAAGAGAGGCCGCGATAGTGAGAGGCCCGCGCATTGCGATGAAGAGTGGCCCCCGCTCGCCACAACCAGAGAAAGCCCTCGCACAGAAACGAAGACCCAACACAGCCAAAAATAAATAAAAAAAAGTACAGACTGTGGAGGCATACTGAGGAAGTTCAAATTCTGGTCCACCACTTGATAACTTAATAGCTATGTGTCCTTGGGTAAGTAATTTCACCTCTGTGCCTCAGTTTCCCGGTATGTAAAAAATGGGAATAACTACGGTATCCACTTCATGGGTTATTGTGAGGATTAAGTGTGTGTGTGTGCGTGTGTGTGTGTGTGTGTGTGTATTTTAAAAATACACCTTGGCACAGAGTGTTTGATATTATTATTATTTTTTGAAATTACTTAGCATTATATGGTTCAAATTTTACATTGTATAATCCCCCACCCCTCAATCATGAACTATATTTATATTCCCTTTGATAGGTTCTAACCATTGGATCACATCTATATTTTTTTTCCAAATTTCTGAAAACGTATTTCACTTTCTTCGCTGTGTGAACTCTGATTTGGTAACATTCTCCAAAGACTATTATAATTTTTACTTTTTAAATTTTCTTCTTTTTGGTCAGAATTAAGGACAGAATATTTAGTCGCCATATTTTTCCCTCTTGAGAAGGAAAATCATCTAAAAGACAAGTCGAGAACTTACATCTCAGCCTATTTTAGTTGAATTAGACTTCTGAAAACATCAAGCTAATTGAAACCTCCCATCACGACTATCAGCATATCGATGTCATAATTATATCAAGAAAGCATCATCCGTAGTCTGTATCTCACTGAGTGGTCTGTAGTATACTTTTATAACAATATTACTTGCTGCTTCTTTTTATGTTTCTTTCACTCTTCAACTGAATGTTATTTCTAACCTCTCCTCAGAGAGGTGAATTTCCATAAAATATTTCTCTCATGTTACCTATTAGCAAGGATGGTTGCTAAACAATTGTGATTTCTTCCATATGAGATACAGAACTCAAAATAGATGTAGAAGAATTTCTACAGGGTTTTAATTTCCTTGGGCACCACAAATGGTCCATTTTGTATTGTGCCATTATTTTACATGAAAGCACTGTACATACAGCAAAGATGTTTATAAGTAATTGCAAAATCAGTAGTAGAGTCAATTCCCAATGAAACTTATACAGGATCCCACATTTTAATTTTAGTTGGTAGCGTTAACCTCTCCCTTCATTAAGCCATTCACAAGAACCATTGTTGTGATACCAACAATACTAAGTTGAGTTACTTTAGGGGTATTCAGAAGTTTATTGCCCAGTGTGGGAATTACCTCTGAACCCTTCTAGGTTATTTATCTTACAATTATCTTAACATGCTTATAATTCTACATGTTAACCCTATTTCACTCTTATCTCCCAACATGCGGCAAACACAAGGCATGAAAAAAAATGACATTTGAATTGAGTCCATTTTGCAACATCTAGCAGGTCTGCTAGGAAAATAATAATAATCATCTAATAACAATGATCATCATCACCATCTAAGACTAAATTTGTGTATTACAGATCGATTACTACTAATACAATTATCTCTACAATGAAAGAAATTTCTATGAATCGGTCAACTGAGTATATATCCTAAGGAGAATTTTATACAATAAAGTTCTAGTTCAACTAAATCATCTAGATATTCTTCTTTAGTTGCTTGTATTTAGATGTAAGCTGTACTACACATGCATGATGTGCAGGTAGAGTTTCACTTTAACTTCTGGCCCCGTCTGGCAGAGCTAATTCCACATCCTGGCACAAAGCTTAGCACAGCCATAGTTCACCCAGTCGTATAGACAAGGAACCTGGAAAGGCCTCGGATGCCTCTCTCTCCTGCACTTTCTCTTTCCTGTATCCAACTAGGAAGGCCTGCTGATCGTAATCTCTAAATCCAACCTCCCTGTCTCCATCGTGGTTCGGGTTTTCACCATCACCCGTTTTTTGGGTTTTTTTTATCTAGTATTTTTTCTTTAAATTTATTTATTTATTTTTGGCTGCTTTGGGCCTTCGCTGCTGTGCGCAGGCTTTCTCTAGCTGCGGCAAGCGGGGGCCACTCTTCGCTGCGGTGTGCAGGCCTCTCATTGCGGCCGCCTCTCCCGTTGCAGAGCACGGGCTCTAGGCGCGCGGGCTTCAGCAGTTGCGGCAGGCGGGCTCAGTGGATATGGTTCACGGGCTCTAGAGCACAGGCTCGGTAGTCGTGGCGCACGGGCTTAGTTGCTCCGCGGCATGTGGGATCTTCCCAGACCAGGGCTCAAACCCGTGTCCCCTGCACTGGCAGGCAGATTCCTAATTATTGCACCACCAGGGAAGTCCTATCACCCATATTAATGTAGCAGGTTTCTAACTAATCTCTTTGTCTCAAGAATTATTCCTCTGTAGTCTTACTGAAGAAATCACTCCAAAACCCCATCTGACCATCTCTCTCTGTCTAAAATCTTTCAATATCTTGGGATTTCCCTGGTGGTCCAGGGGCTAAGACTCTGCACTCCCAGTGCAGGGGGCCCGGGTTCGATCCCTGGTCAGGGAACTAGATCCCACATGCCGTAACTAAGAGTTCACATGCCGCAACTAAAAGATCCCTCATGCTACAACGAAGATCCTGCACGCAGCAGCTAAGACCCTGTGCAGCCGAATAAATAAATAAATATTAAAAAATAAATAAATAAAATAAAATGTTTCAATATCTTGACATTGTCTTCCAAATAAAATCCCAGCTGACCTTTGCCCCATCTCTAGTTTCATGGTTGTTGCTCCCCTACTGTGAACCTCATGTTCCAGCCCTATGGAGTATTTGAATTACCCTGAACTCACCATATTTTCTTTCACATCATAGCCTTTTCTCCTCCCCTCCCCATCCCTTCTTGGGTTTTCCTCCATAAAATGCCCTTCTGTGTGGTGAATTACTATTTAATCATTTAAGATCCAGATCAGCTGCCACCTTCTTCAGAAAGCCTTTTCCGATATTTATATTCTCCTTTAAAATGTGTACTTTATATAGTCCCATAGTATGTTGCCGAATCACAATATGGTGTAATTACTTTCATGCCTGTCTCTCCCATGACTTATAAATCCCCTGCAGGCAGAGGTTGGGTCTTGCTTATTCATGTCCCCAGGGCCCAGCACATAGCTGGCACTGTGTTATTTGTTAAACCAAGGTGATCCATAAATATTTACCGAATGAATGAATATCTTTCCTGATGGCTCCATGAGATAGCGCTTCACTGATCTAGTAAATTAAACTAGATAAATTTTTTATTTATCCAATAGAAATTAACTATTGGATAAATTCAATAGAACACATGATTTATGAATCCTCGTCTATACCTGTAACCATTGTGACTCTCGAGCTAATTGACCATGTGCCTTTTTGCCTCCTCAGTAGGGGACGCCTACCGGAGAAGATGGATGGAGGGTGCAGCAGCTGGCAAAACCGGGGAACATGACAGAACAGTCAGAGGTCAAAGGCAAAAACAGAGGAAAGCCAAATTTACTTTTGTAAGGAATACCCTTCCAGCCCTTCCTTATTCTCTGCAATTCAAAAAACCCGTAACACACAGAATCACAAGAAGTCCCCTAATACAGAGAGTGAAAATCTGTAAATTTTTGCATTTGCAGTGTTCATCTAAGACTTGCTTTATTTAAACATAAAGACACATGAATAATACTCCCTCTGCACATCCTACCACAGTATACTTTCAAACATGCTTTGATGGGTAGAAGACCTAAATAGACATTTCTCCAAAGAGATATACAGGTTGCCAACAAACACATGAAAGGATGCTCAACATCACTAATCATTAGAGAAATGCAAATGAAAACTACAATGAGGTATCACCTCACACCAGTCAGAATGGCCATCATCAAAAAATCTATAAACAATAAATGCTGGAGAGGGTGTGGAGAAAAGGGAACCCTCTTGCACTGTTGGTGGGAATGTAAATTGATACAGCCACTATGGAAAACAGTTTGCAGGTTCCTTCAAAAACTAAAAATAGAACTACCATACGACCCAGCAATCCCACTACTGGGCATATACCCTGAGAAAACCATAATTCCAAGAGAGTCATGTACCACAATGTTCATCGCAGCACTATTTACAATAGCCAGGACATGGAAGCAACCTAAGTGTCCATCGACAGATGAATGGATAAAGAAGATGTGGCACATATATACAATGGAATATTACTCAGTTATAAAAAGAAACGCAGTTGAGTTATTTGTAGTGAGGTGGATGGACCTAGAGTCTGTCATACAGAGTGAAGTAAGTCAGAAAAACAAATACCGTATGCTAACACATATATATGGAATCTAAAAAAAATAAAATAAAGGTTCTGATGAACCTAGGGGCAGGACAGGAATAAAGATGCATACGTAGAGAATGGACCTGAGGACACAGGGAGAGGGGAAGGGTAAGCTGGGACGAAGTGAGAGAGTAACACTGACATATATACACTACCAAATATAAAACAGATAGCTAGTGGGAAGCAGCTGCATAGCACAGGGAGATCAGCTCAGTGCTTTGTGACCACCTACAGGGGTGGGATAGGGAGGGTGGGAGGGAGACGTAAGAGGGAGGGGATATGGGGATATATGTATACATACAGCTGATTCACTTTGTTATACAGTAGAAACTAACACAACATTGTAAAGCAATTATACTCCAATAAAGATGTAAATAAATAAATAAATAGAAAGAAAAAACATGCTTTGAACTTAAGCAATTCTGATATTTCAAGTTTGTTAAAATGTCGTTATACTTCTATTAGGTAAGGAAGCAACTTAAATGATAAGAAAGAGAAATAAAGGACTTTCTAATCCAGAAATTAGAACACATGTCCAAGACTCACCAAAACGGATTTTTTAGAAGGAAATAAAGCACTACAGATGAATGATGGCTAAAAAAATCTGTCATATGAGGAAGTGGAGATCACAGATGGACAGACTCATGCTGCACAGTGAGGGGTGCTGAAGAGTGAGAAGGACAGAATTTGAGAAGAACAAAGTTAGAGAAGCAGAGTAAAATGTCTTTCTAGTTTAATGAAAAGTAATGTGGCTCCGAGATCGATACCCTAGCTCTGTCACTGGCTAAGCATAGTTCACACTGTTTTGCTTCAGGTTCTCCATCTGTAAAATGGGAACAAAGATGTTGCTTTCTAGTTAGCTCAGAACATGGCTGTGGGGATTAACCAATGGATGACTGCAGTCTAAGTTACAAATGTGTAGTGCTAGAGAGGTTCTGCTGGGGACACAGAAGGCAGTCAAAGAGAAAGGAAGAAAGTTTTTAAATACACAGAGTAACTCAGAGCTTCTTGGGTACCCCTGGCGTGCTCACTTCAACGAAGACAGGAGGGATGCCCAACGAAGCTCAGAGAGTGGCGTAAACTCACTGAGACGAGCTGTGATCAGCGGGCCTGACCACGCTCCCCCCACCCCGCCCAGCTCAGCGGACGCGAATGCGGGAGAGCGCGCGGGCTGCCACTGGTGACGAGGAGCCAGCCGAACACTTAACTAGCTTTTCATTTCGTGAATTAACCGCCTTCGTGGCGTGTGTACTCCAACCAGTAAGAAACTGTCTCCCTAGAACTGCCTGGGGTACTCCTCTCTGCCTCTGCAAGAAGGCATACATTTCACATGGAAACTATAGCACTTTTAAGGAGGCCATAACTCTTCCAAAAAGTTTGTTTTCAATGAGTTTGTGCAAACATCGTGCCTTAAGAAAACGTACTCCCTTCCTCCTTCTTTCCTTCTTGCCTTCCCTTCCTTCCTTTCTCTCTTTCTCCATCTTACAAAAATGAAAGAAAAAGAGGCAAAACAATTCTCCATAAGATTTTATAGATAGATATATCTGATTTATATAAGAGCCCAGATATGAGCCGGGAATATTTTTTAAAAACCAACAACTCTGAAGCCCTATTAGTCCTCTACAACAATAAAGAGAAATCAATCTTTTACTAGTCAAGCCTTGCACATGAACCCTGATGACCAGGGTTCTCCATTTGCCAAGGTCCTCCCTAAACCTTATCTCCCCTGCAGAGTTCCAAAGCCAGGCCTGGGCCTCTGAGGCACATCATCGTATTCCATTTCTCTGGGGTTTGTAACCACTGTAGTTCACAAAGGACTACACGGTTAGGGCCTAGGTTCTCTTTTCAGCCTTTAACCAGCCTCTCCACAGGTGGTTCTTAAGAAAGACGGGTCTGGGGAAGGCCATTTAGAAACTAGAGGCTTCCTTCTGGTGGTGGCTGTTTGCTCTATGGCTGACAATCTTGAACCAGTGAAGTGTAGACTGATAAAACTAAGTTTAAAAGCCTGAGAGAAAAATATGGCTGTTTCTTCAACTTAGCTGGCTTTCTGTTTTAATATAAAAAGTTAGTATCAGGGGGACTGTTGTATTCTGTCATAAAGAACTAGATGAGGAGCCAGAAGACCTGAGTTCTATGACTGGTTCTTTTACTGATTTTTCTAAGGGAGTTTTGGATTTATTTTCTTCCCCAAAGATTTATATACTGCCGATTTTCCTAAGAACTTGTTCTTTCTCATATATTCTCTCATATTAGAGTTGCAGATTTTAATTGAAAAGATTTCACAGGGGCATACAGACATAATTAAAAACAATCTCATAAAATATATAAGACAGGCTGCTATTTCTAAACTTACTCTTAACATTCATCCCTTCAAGTCGAGCTACCCCTTTCTTCTTTTCTCCATAATCTTCGATATTTCCTAGGTGACTGTGTTAAAAATAAAACAAAACCTCTGCATAATTGAACCATGTATCTGCATTCATGTGTTATGTAGATAACGGCCCCACTAGGCTCTAAGGCCCCAAATGGCCTGGACCCCGGACCTTCTGTTCACCATTGAACACCCTTCCCCAGGCCTGGGCACAGACTGAAGGGACAGAAGGTTTGGTGTCAATTTCATCCTCCTCTTTCCCTTCATGGGAATTCTCATCTCTTTCTTTTTTGATACTTTAATATCATGGATTCCTCTCTAATAATTTAAGTATAAAATCGGTCTTTTCCCCAAATCCTTGACACTAATTATCCCTGTTTGGTGCCCACGGCTTTCACCATTTGTCACTTTCTTTAAACTCCTTGCCTTACTTGTGAGAAATGCTTCTGAGCGCTGGCACTTCTTTTGCCCCTGGACTGTCTGTAGTCTAAAGAGAAGTTCCTAAGAGTTCAAAATTCCTGTGTTCCACTATGGACCATATTTTGTAGTTTATTATATCGCAACAGTATATAAGGGAGGATGACGGTTTTCTTGTTGGTCAATTGGCATTTATTAAACACTTAGAGTACACTCTAAAATGTGCTCTAAACCTGAAAGGCATTCCCAGAGCTGGTTCTTTTTTTTAAAAAAAAGTCTGAACCCTTTAAATATTGAAGGACCCACTCCCCCACAAAACGGGAGCCCCACGACAATCTTTTGGGGATATCTGATGTAGGGGAGTCCTGTGAGGCACAAAGGCAGGGAGTGATTAGCTGGGGCCACCTGGCAAAGTGGAGGAACCAGGGCAAGTGGCCACAGGCTGTGGTGCTGGCTCCTCACGGAATCATCTCTTTGTTTGTATGATGCCTGCCACCTTAGCATCGCAAAGCCATTCCTACATGTACCGCATGTGAAAACATATTGAAAGCCTCTTTGGATCACAATACATCTGTTCTAAGAGGCTGAATGAGTGATGCCAGGGGAACATTAACTCAGATTTTCCTAACTCGAGTGCAATTAAAATCTCAGCCACAGTACAGAATTAATGTAGCCCTTTGCATTTTAAATACATATTTTAATTAAATGACACCCATCTGTAGAATATGAGACTGCATTTTTATTGAGGATTGCAAATGATATAATCTGTTCCTATGAAGCGTAAATGGCTTGGTTCATGTTTCCAGAAACCTCCAAAGAATTATATAGATCTGGCATGAGCACATGTGGTGACACTCAATTTTGTTTGAATTTAAATCTGTTTAACTTGCGTGATGTGTTGTTTGTGTGATAAGATTTAGATTATGTACAAAAGTGACAGAAAATAAGAGCACAGCCCTTTCAACGTCTTGGACCATTTCTCCAGAGAGTCTGTCAAAGGAAACACAGGGTCAAGGGCGGTGCATCTCAGACCCAGCTAGAGCTATCTGGTCACAGTGATAATCTTTTAACTCATTTAACCAAATGAGAAGCTTCACCTAGGTAAAAGATATGTTAATGAGCCTAACTACTAAATTACAGACAGGACAGCTACCTGGGAGCTGCACAATTATTTGTGACAGAAACGATTTGGGGTAGGTGTAAAGTTTCTCAGGAAACTGAACTGCACCAACAAGAAGTAGAGAGCAAATGCACCCTTTTCTCTCTAGAGTATGTTTGTTTCAGATTTTTTTTTTTTCCCCACCTGTATTTCCACATTAAGTACATTCTTCAAGAAGATGAAGCCCTAGAGGAGGCAGGAGGTAACCTGGGTTCTACATCTGGCTGTGGCTCCACGTCGATTGGTGACCACGCCAGAGTCAGCCAGCTGGCACTCAGTTTCCTTGTCCATCAACTGCAAGCGGATGGCGAAGTGGTGTTGAGATGAAGAGTGGGGGTACTCGGGTCTGATGGTACAGATTTAAATCGTGCCTCCATCACTCTCTGTTACCTCTCTCGGCCTCAACTTTGTCCTGTAAGAAGTGAGGATGACTACCACCTCCCTCACAGGTTGCTGGAAGGACTAGATGAGATAGCACAGTGGAGACCTTCGGACAGGGCCTGCCTCATTCTTGGTTGGTGTTCCATAAATGTCAGCTACAACTGCAAGCGAAATGTCAGGATTCACTCTTGGGAAACCTGGGAATCACACTGTCCTAGGTTCCAGTCCTGACTTTGCCACTTACTACCCCTGCATGCTTGTAGAGAAGTTACTCAATCTTTTGAACCTTATTTTTATCATCTGCAAAATAGAGACAACAGTGCTTACTATATTAGTTTCCTATTGCTACTGTGACAAATTACTACAAATGTAGTAGTTTAAAACAACACAGATTTATTATCTTCTAATTCTAGGGATTAGAAATCTGACACGGGTCTCGCTGGGCTAAAATTGAGGTGTCAGAGGCTCTAGGGGTGAATTTGGTTCCTTGCCTTAGCTAGCTTCTAGAGGCTGCCCACATTCCTTGGCTTGTGGCCCCCTTCCTCCATCTTTAAAGACAGCAATGTAGGGTTGTCCTTCTCTCATTGCATCACTCTGGCCTACTCATCTGTCTCCCTCTTCCACTTTTAAGGACCCTTGTAATTACACTGGGCCCACCTGGATTATCCAGGATAATTTCCCTACCTTATTTAAGGTGAGCTGACAAGCAACCCTAAGCCCATCTGCAAACTTAATTCCCCTTTGCTGAACATCTTCACAGGTTCTGGGGATTAAGACGTTGACACCTTTAGGGGGGTGATATTCTGCCTACCACACTTACCGTCACAGCATTAAGAAAGTTAGAAATAATATTCTAAAACTCCCAGTACAGGTAAATGTTTTGCTAAGTTTTACGTTTTGATCATAAAGAAGCAGGCTTCAAGTTCTGATCATATACCTATAAACACTTGTCTGTTAATAGCCAGAATATTGGGCTTCCTTGGTGGCGCAGTGGTTGAGAGTCTGCCTGCTAATGCAGGGGACACGGGTTCGAGCCCTGGTCTGGGAAGATCCCACATGCCGTGGAGCGACTGGGCCCGTGAGCCACAACTACTGAGCCTGCGCGTCTGGAGCCTGTGCTCCGCAACAAGAGAGGCCGCGATACTGAGAGGCCCGCGCACCGCGATGAAGAGTAGCCCCCGCTTGCCGCAACTAGAGAAAGCCCTAGCACAGAAACGAAGACCCAACATAGCAACCAATCAATCAATAAAATAAATAAATCTTTAAAAAAAAATAGCCAGAATATTATTATAGTACAGTATCTGGCTCTCTGGGTTAATCTGTTGGTAGCAATTGGAGGTAAGTAAAATCTTCCAGCATGATTATTATACTACACAGGGATTTGCCTCAAAAACTCTGTCATACAGTTTGTGGAAATATCTTAACAATAGTGAATTATTTATAATATTACTTATGGGGTATAATGTTATATCTCTAAATATTAAACATACTTGAATTACTTTACCAATTCTTCTCTTGTGCATTTATTTATGCATGCATGCATGCACATATAACATAAGGGCTTAAATTTTTTCATTGTATCTAAAAAAAAAAAAAACCTAAATCAAATTATCAGGGTTCTACTATTTCTCATGGAATTATTGCTGAAAAACAGAATCTAGCTCGATCTAGTCTATGTCAGGCATCCTATTAATTTTAGCTATCTAATAGTCCTTATGAAACCAGAAAACATCTTGGTCAAGATAGTGTATCCACAAGCAAGGCAGAATGTAGAAGCAGCGTCCTGGGATCTTATTACATACTGGATAGCAGAGCATTTATTATCTCACCCAAACCCAAGCAAATACTTTTGGTAAGATTTGGGTTTGGTGGAGAGTACTAGGAACAAGGGCAGATTACATAGTTACCATAAACTTCACAGGAGAAATAGTGAAAGCCCAGATTCCAAATGACATTTGGAAGGTCTGTTTTTCTCTAGTTTTTGGATCTCAGGAAGACTGACTGAAACTTTGTGGACAATAGGCTCTTCTTAGATTGGGTCTACCTAACATGTTCATGTAGTAAATTATTCATTAGAATTGATTAAAACTTAAAAATGAGGGCCCAGGGACTTCCCTGGTGGCGCAGTGGTTAAGAATCCGCCTGCCAATGCAGGGGACACGGGTTCTATCCCTGGTCCGGGAAGATCCCGCATGCCGCGGAGCAGCTAAGCCTGTGCACCACAACTGCTGAGCCTGCGCTCTGGAGCTCACGTGCCAAAACTACTGAGCCCAAGTGCCACAACTACTGAGGCCTGCGTGCCTGGAGCCCGTGCTCTGCAACAAGAGAGGCCACTGCAATGAGAGGCCCGTGCACTGCAATGAAGAGTGGCCCCTGCTCGCCGCAACTAGAGAAAGCCCACGCGCAGCAACGAAGACCCAACGCAGCCAAAAAAAATACATAAATAAATACATAAATAAATAAATATTAAAAAAAATGAGGGCCCAGCGAGGACCTTTACTACTGTAATCATTTTTTAGCTCACTTTTTATTTTAATCAAATCTAGATATGCACATAGATTGAAGAGCCAAGTAGTTTTTATAAGCTTTTTCATTAGGCGACAACTTTCAACTCTTAGTCAATTTCCTTGGTGCTTATCCCTGTATAGTTAAAGAACTTGTCTACTTTGCTACTTTCTTAATTTTTCCGGTTTAGGTGTTTATTTGTTGCCCTCCCACTAAGAAAGATGAGGATTTAACTCCCTCCACATATGCACTCTCTTCCCATTACTTTCTCACTCAGTTGTCTCATAACTGTGGTTAGATCAGTATTTCATGCTATTATGACTAGATAAATGCTACTGACATCTAGGGCCATGCAAGATGCCACATTTCCCCTTGCACAATAGGTTTGTTTTCTCTGGTGCTAATAAGAGCCTTGTTATTTGTTTGCTTAGTTTTTTTGTACTTGAGAGATCGTTCAACCTCAAACACTTCTCTCTCAATAAATCCAAACACATTGGGTTTTCTATCAACATCACCTTCCTGAACAAACCTCTCCTGTGACCTTCTGAATCATTCCTCTGGGGGCTAGTTACTCCCTATGCCTGTTGCCATCTTGGCACCTCCTGCCATGATCATTTTTTTGGGATCTCTCTCTGTGTTGGAATCTCCATTTCTTGTATACTATGCCTTCCTAATTTTAGGTAAACTCTTTCAGTTTGGTAGATTCTGAGGAAGACTGCGTGGAAAGTAAGTTTTTTGAGATTTTGTGTGTCTGAAAAGGTTTTCTTTTCCCCTCACGCTGAATTGATAGTGTGGTTAGGTATATAATTCTAGGTTGGAAATACTTTTTCTTAAAAATCTAAAAGGTATTTTTCTATTGTCTTCTAGCTTCCAGTGTTACCTTTGAGGAGTTATTGCTTTTTTGCTTCATGATTCTTTCTATAAAACCTTCCCCCTGCCCCCACACGCCCCCGCACCCCGACAGTTGTAGGATTTTCTTTTTATTCTGAGGGCTCTGCAATTTTGCAATGATTGATCTGGTGGGAATCTAGGTCTATTTTCATCCACTCTGCTGGGCACTCTGGGCCCTTTCAACTTGAAAATTCATGTTGATCCAGCAATCCCACTCCTGAGCATATATCCAGACAAAACTATAATTCAAAAAGATACATGCACCCCTATGTTCATAGCAGCACTATTCACAATAGCCAAGACATGGAAACAACCTAAATGTCCATCGACCGATGAATGGATAAAGAAGATGTGGCACATATATACAATGGAATATTACTCAGCCATAAAAAGAAACGAAATTGAGTTATTTGTAGTGAGGTGGATGGAGTTAGAGTCTGTCATACAGAGTGAAGTAAGTCAGAAAGAGAAAAACAAATACAGTATGCTAACACATATACATGGACTCTAAGGAAAAAAAAAAAGGTCATGAAGAACCTAGTGGCAAGACAGGAATAAAGACACAGACCTACTAGAGAATGGACTTGAGGATATGGGGAGGGGGAAGGGTAAGATGTGACAAAGTGAGAGAGTGGCATGGGCATATATACACTACCAAACGTAAAATAGATAGCTAGTGGGAAGCAACTGCATAGCACAGGGAGATCAGCTCGGTGCTTTGTGACCACCTAGAGGGGTGGGATTGGGAGGGTGGGAGGGAGGGAGATGCAGGAGGGAAGAGATGTGGGAGCATATGTATGTGTATGGCTGATTCACTTTGTTGTGAAGCGGAGACTAACACACCATTGTAAGGCAATTATACTCCAATAAAGATGTTAAAAAAAAAAAAAGAAAACGTGGTACATATATACAATGGAATACTACTCAGCCATAAAAAAGAATGAAATAATGCCATTTATAGCAACAGGAACGGACACAGAGATTATCATACTAAGTGAAGTAAGTCAGAAAGAGAAAGACAAATACCATATGATATCACTTATATGTGGAGTCTTAAATATGACACAAATGAACTTATCTACTAAACAGAAACAGACTCACAGACACAGAGAACAGAAAAGTGGTTGCCAAGGGGAAGAGGGGGTAGGGGAGGGATGGATTGGGAATTTGGGATTAGCAGATGCAAACTATTTTATATAGAATAGATAAATAACAAGGTCCTACTGTATAGCACAGAGAACTATATTCAACATCCTGTGATAAACCATAATGAAAAAGAATATATACATATACATATAACTGAATCATTTTGCTGTACAGCAGAAACTAACACAATACTGTAAATCAACTATACATCAATAAAAAAAGTGAACATCCAGATGATTCAGAATAAATTTCTATTATAAAGTTTAAAAAAAAAGAAGGGTATGACCATAATTTAGCCCAGGAGTAGGCAAACTTTTTGTTGTAAAGGGTCAGCTAGTAAACATTTTAGGCTTTGCTGATCTATGACTGTTGCAACTGTTCAGTTCTGGTGTTGTAGTGCAAAAGCAGCCATAGATAGTATGGAACAAGTGGGTGTGACTGTGTTCCAATAAAATTTTATTTACAAAAACAACAACAAAGAAAATTCATGTTTTTTGTTTTGGGAAGTTTTCTTAATTTTTCCTTGATGACTCTCTTTATTTCTTCTTCTCTCTGTGACCCTATTATTCAGTTGTTGGACATACTGGACTGCTCCAGAGGGTCCTTTTTATTTTTTTCCTATTTTCTATTTGTCTTTATGTTCTTTTTTTTTTTTTTTTTTTTGGCTATTTCTTCAACTCTGTCTTGTAACCTTTCTTCTGAGATTTTTATTTTCACAACTTATTTTTTATTACCAAGCATTCTTTTTTGTTTTCTGAATGTTCCTTTCATATAGTGTATTATTCTTATGTCACGGATGCAATATTTTCTCTTATTTCTTTTTCTAGGGATAGTAACTATAGTTTTGTTTTTTTCTTTCTGGAGAATCCTCTAAGTTACTTTTTTTGTTTATTTCAATTACATGGTCTCCTTAAATGTCAACTATCCTTGGCTGTCTGCTCATATTTAAGTGGGGCTGACTGAAGTTTTGTGTCTGTGGAGGTGAAACCTGTGGACTGAGGTCATCATTGTAGGTGATCTAGCTGGTCTGTTTCATTGGGGAACCACAGATGTCAGTGTCTTTGGTTTTTGGGCTGTTCAGCTTCCTCAGAGAAGACTTTCCAGTCTCTTGTTTGAAGTTATATGCCTGGCTGCCAGCCAATCTGTGAGGGAAGGCAGGTCTCAATAGTCATTAATGTGAACTTTGAATTAATTGCCCTAATGTCAGGATGGTAGCCCCACACTCAACTATGTCTTATGTCTTGCAGTCCAAGGAATTTCTATTTAACCATTTTTAGAGAATAAATCTCTAGCGCTGTTTTGTGATTTTGATAGGAGCAATGCCACAGCTACATGAAGTAGGGGAGAAAATCTGATGGTAAATGTCTCATAAACAGACTTTCAACAAGTCTTCCTATTTTTAGCCCCATCTTCATTCCCTCTTTCAGAGGTAGTTAGCTATGCCAATTTTTTTTTTTTAAATGTAAGTTGAATAACTTCTTGGTGTCCTCACTACTGGTACAGAAATTGGCTTTCTTGGATTTCCTCTTCTGCTTTTTAGTTTCTGTGGACTTTTTGTTTTGTTTCAGTGGGGCAAGTGGTGGAAGCATTGATAAATGTATGTGTTCATCCATCATATTTTTTTTACAATTACTTAAGGCTCATACTAAGTGACAAACTGCTTATCTTTATTAACTATATGGTTATATTACCACGTGGTTGGACCTGGGTTGTATTTTACTCAAAATGGTATTCTTCCACTTTCCCAATCTATAGGTTCATCAATTTAATGAATATCCTTCCTAAATTCTATGCCAGTCTCCTCCCTGACAAATTATAATTATCTAATTATAATTAGATAATTTCTTCAATGTCTTGGGAAGAAATCTACCAGGAACAACATAGAAGATGGAGTTGGCAACCTTTAGTGGTTTTTCAAAGCCTCTGACTCTGTGGACATGAATGAGTCATAGCTAAGTCTATGAGTTGAGTTCAACACTAATCTCAGTTACTGGCCTAAAATTTAAGAAGGGGCTCTGGTTAAAGGAGAAGGTGGAAAGCCTCAAACTATGCCTGCTCAGGACCCCTCTAATCTATCTGAAAAACCACTGCTCTATGGCAAAAAAAATTGGGGGTCTAAGTCAACAATTCATTAGTCTACTGGAGTGAACCTAGGATTCTTTCCTGGGAAGGATTTTGACGCTGCCCATAGTGCCTGCTTTAGTCCAACTCCAGACAGGTTTTCTTAATTGGCTCTCAAAAATGTTTACTGGATCTCTGCCACAATACTGCCCTAGTGAGAGAGGTTGTTTTTGTTTATATTATAGCATTGGTTTTGGTCCACATCACATTATTTAAGGTGTAGTCTCATAGTAAGTAAATGTTAGAAATCAAAACTAGGGGAGCTATTGGAACCTGTAGGGGCAGTGGTGGGGAGGAAAGTTCTCTCTGAGACTGCAGAACAGGGGACTGTGTTCTTGGAATTATTCATATAGAAATATATATTTCCTCCCTGGAATAATATTATTAACAGAGGTTAAGGTCAATTAGTTTATCCATTCATTTGCTGTTTGATACAATCACATTTTTTGAGTCCCTTCTATGTACTAGTTGGTGGTGTAAAGAGGAAAGAGACAAAGTGCATACTTTCAAGGCATGTACAGTTTGGTTGGAAAGGCAGATAGAGTATTAAATAAATGCATAATACAGTATGTAAAATGCTAGAGATAGCTCTTGGGTATTTTTAGAGCTCAGATAAAGGTTATTTAATACAGTCTGAGAAGGTTCCCTAAAGTTTCTTGAAGTGGTGATGCTTAAGCTGAATTTTAAAAGAGGAACAGGATTTAACCAGGTTAAGGAGAAAGGGTACTCAGAGGGGACAGCTTGAATAAAGGCAAGAAGGTGAGAAATGGCATGGCACTGCAGGAGAACCAAGGGCAGTTCAACGCCCATAAAACCATCTAGATTGTGAAGAACTTTCTATGTCATGTTAAGGATCTCCCAGGGGATGATGAGAAGCCACTGTAGCAAGTTAGCTGGTCATATTTGCATTTAGATAGATCACTTTGGTATGGTAGTTGTATGATAGGAGGATAAGGAGACCGGAAACAGGCCAATCAGTAGGAGGCTATTGAGATAATTCAGGTGAGAAACAATGAAGGTGTAAATGTATAAATTAGGTCAGTGACAGCAAGGATGAAGAAGAAATGACAAATGTATAAATATATATTTAGAAATTAAAATTAGCAGATCTTCATAGCAACTATCAAAAATAGGCATTATTAAAATCTACAAATAACAAATGCTGGAGATGGTGTGGAGAAAAGGGAACCCTCCTACACTGTTGCTGAGAATGTAAATTGGTACAGCCACTATGGAAAACAGCATGGAGGTTCCTCAAAAAACTAAAATTAGAGTTGCCACATGATCCAGCAATCCCACTCCTGGGCAAATACCCAGACAAAACAATAATTCAAAAAGATACATGCTCCCCTATGTTCACAGCAGCACTATTCACAATAGCCAAGACATGGAAACAACCTAAATGTCCACTGACAGAGGAATGGATAAAGAAGATGTGGTACATATATACAATACAATATGCAATACTACTCAGCCATAAAAAAGAATGAAATAATGCCATTTGCAGCAACATGGATGGACCTAGAGATTATCATACTAAGTGAAATAAGTCAGAAAGAGAGAGACAAATACCATATGATATCACTTATATGTGGAATCTAAAGTATGACGCAAATGAACTTATCTACGAAACAGAAACAGACTCACAGACATAGAGAACAGACCTGTGGTTGCCAAGGAGGAGGTGGGGTCAGGGAGGGATGGATTAGGAGTTTGGGATTAGCAAATGCAAACTATTATATATAGGATGGATAAACAACAAGGTCCTACTGTGTAGCACAGGGAACTATATTCAATGTCCTGTGATAAACCATAATGGAAAGGAATATGAAAAAGAATGTATATATGTATAACTGAAACACTTTGCTGTACAGCAGAAATTAACACAACATTGTAAATCAACTATACTTCAATAAAATAAACTTTACAAAATAGGCTTTATTATTATATCTAAGTTGTAGACGAGAAAACTGAGACTCAGAGATTAAAAATCATGTCCTGTAGCCCATAACCAGAAATAACAGTGTTTCTATGGGAGAACCACACTCAGAGCTTCTAGCAGTCAATTTACAAAAGAACTTCTAGAATATAACACATTCATTAGTCAATGAGTGAGTACTGGTGCCAAAACAAATACTGAAGGAAGGGTTATTAAGGAAAGGAAAGACAAGTCAGAGTGGAAGGTCAGAAAGAACATTTTCAGTAAATAACATCCACATTTAGCAAGAGAAAGTTGATATAGACTTAAATATACTGCTTTAAATAAGGAAGTTAATGGCCAAAAATATTGTGGAAATCCAAAGGTAATCATACTGTTTAATCCTAGGGGAAATTCTTAATAGAGATAAATGGATGCCTTGGGAGGAACTTTCCTGTGCTATATAACTGTTGCTATCAGTGCTTGAATTGAGAGGGGAAAGAAAGGGAATGGAGAAAAAGAGCTGGCTCATTTGCAGACATAGATTTACCAGCCAATTCAGCAAACGGAAGAAGGGTAGCAGATTTCAGGCCCTCCCTGGAAGCATTTTGTTAATTTAATTCAATTTGATGAAACATTTACTGAGTACCTGCTATGTTCAAGGAGATACGCCTTGAACTGGCTTTATTACTGATACTGATAATTAACACTGCCCTTGTCAACATCTGTATCAACATGAAGTACTACTCACTAGGCCCTGTGCAGCACGCCTGGGTTAGGTGTGATTTCTACCTGGCGCTTTGGTGTACAATCTAAGCCAATATGGAGTATTGATGAGGGAAAGAAGTCTCAGTAATAGCTGATCTGGCAGTGGTGGCAGGGTTGTTAACTAATTCACATGACTAATTCAGTGTGGAAAGTAGAAAATTAAGTGAACTGCAATATGGGTAAATGATCCCTATAGAATTTAAGCTAAATAGCTAGTTTTACTATTCTTGCTTCTCATCCTTTCTAAGTATATCATTGGGATGCATTTCTCAACTGTTTAGATGTTTCAAATGATTCTGCTGAAGTAACAGAAGCTCTGTGATAATGAAGTCTTTCTGTTGTTTCATGATGAAAGTGAAACCTTAAGAAGTGATCCTTAGTAAAGGGTTGGTATACAAGGGAAATCATGGAGTAATCCATTACCGCAACAGTGGACATAGAAATTACCATATTAGCACTTAAGAATCTTAACTTCTATGAGGTACATATATATAATGGAATACTCCTCAGCCATACAAAAGAATAAAATAATGCCATTTACAGCAACATGGATGGCCCTAGAGATTATCATACTAAGTGAAGTAAGTCAGAAAGAGAAAGACAAATACCATATGATACCACTTATACATGGAATCTAAAATGTGACACAAAGGAGCCTATCTACAAAACAGAAACAGACTCACAGACATAGAGAACAGACTTGTGGTTGTCAAGGGGGAGGGGGGTGGGGAAGGGATGGATTGGGAATCTGAAGTTAGCGGATGTAAACTACTATATATAGAATGGATAAACAACAAGGTCCTACTGTATAGCACAGGGAACTACATTCAATATCCTGTGATAAACCATAATGGAAAAGAATATAAAAAAGAATGTGTGTGTGTGCATATACATATATATATGTATACATATATGTATTTATAACTGAATCACTTTGCTATACAGTAGAAATTAACATTGTAAATCAACTATACTTCAATTTAAAAAGAAAATCTTAAATTCTTAATCTAAAGACCAGAACGGCTTGAACTCCTTAGATCCTTATAAGAAAAATCCTACTTTGGACTAAGTTATACTTTGCCATCAGAATTTTACTGAACATTACAGACTATAGCTAATAAAATTTTAGTATGTTAAAGTTATGGCAGATGTTTTAAATTAATGCATATTTATTTCTTATTTTAAAAATTCTACCATTTATGGCATTAATGAAGTGTCAGTATCCTGTTCACCTTCCTAGGGATATTCAGGGCTACTGAGACATTTAATAGTCTACAGTTATTCTGCTTTTTAAAAAATAAAACAATTTATAAGACATCTAACTGAAAAAAGTCCATAGGAACAATCAACTCAATGAGACATGTTACAAGTTAGTCCCTAATGAACAAAAGAATGCAGCTGAACACAGACAGAATCCTTTGATGCCTCTAAAAGGCCCAAGAGCTTCAGAGCTCCTACTGGCTCTGGAGTTGGATGGTCTGTCATTTTTCTTATGGTTTTTACTAAAACCACAGTGCAGCAGTTTCTTCATTTCCATATCTCCTGACACGGGAGTACAAGTTTACAGAGAAAGTCATTTAATGAGAGCTGAGGTTTAACCTTAAGTTTCACTCACTGTGGCCCCGAATAAACACACCCTGTGCCTGAGTTCAAAGGCCACATGGACCTTGGAAGGCTGTTAAACGTAAGTGCTCAAAGTTGAATTTCAAATGCAATGTACCAATGATCCCTTGGTGGTGAAATGAAATGATCAAGCAGAATGGGCCAGTTATCAACAGGAAGGATAGGAGAAGGGGGGAAACTGAAGGCGGACTTGGGCATTTCACATTGAGCACCATCATGGGCAAATATGGACAGTAAAATGAAAGAGTCGGCAATGAAATATTCTTAGAATGGCTAAGATTGAGGCAACGAGTTTAAAGAGAGAAGAAACAGAAGGAAAAAACTACCATTTATTGAGAGATCACTGTATAGTAAGCACTGGATCAGGTGTCATGCGTACAGTAGTTGATTTGATCCTCAAAGCAATCCTGTGAGGGATTTAGGACACAGACAATATCATCGATGATACCAGAAGTGCCTTGTGCAAGGCCAAGGTCATGCTCCTCTGTTATTTTGGTGCCGAGGAATAGAAATAAGGCAGGATTGTAACGTTAGATGTCGGTCTTGCCTCAATATTCCATGGGTAGGGCTGGGTCAGGGGAGAGAAAGTCTAGGCATGGTGTTGAAGAAAAGCATCTCTCCCCGCTTGTTTGTGGGAACAGGAGGTGGTGGGAAGAGTTTCTGGCCACTGGTGGCGCTTGTGGCAGCCATCTGTCTGTCAGCGACCCCTGTTGTGCTTCGCAGATCGAGGCAGATCCAGCAGCATATGCAAAACTCTTTCGCGGGGGCATTTCTCTAGCACACTTCCAAGATTTCTGTGAGAAGCCCAAAGGCTGTTGGCTTGAGCAAACGCGTTAATTGGGCTCGTGGTACCTTTAAACAAATAATACGAGGGTGGATTTTTCATCACATTCCCTCTTTCAGAAGTAGACATGACAGAAGTTCTGAACATCTCTCTCTGCGTAAAGTTTGAGCAAATATTTTTCCTCATAAAGCTGATCCTACAGGATGGCCTTTATAATTAGTGTACGAAAAAAGACTCTGATGTTATTTCTGTTTTGATACTTACAATAATAATCCATAAATCTTAAAATTAATATTTCAGTGAGAATTTCTCTCTACACGGTCTTTCTCAGTATTCTGGCACCACTATTTAAAGGCTGTAGCATAAAAGGTCAAAAATCTTGTCATCATTTCTTGAGTGAAGTTCTCTATTTCCCTAAAAATGGTGCAACAGACTCTCCTGGAGAAAATGGACAGGTCCTCAGTAGGCCCAAGGAGAGAGTTTCCAATAAAGTCAGAGCATATGTGGCCACTTTATTCTGATCCTTTGTTCGGGCTGCCTCACCCAAATCTCCCAGAGATTCCTCATTATAAAGAGAAGAGGCTTGATCTTAATTTGAAAATAGAACTATTCCACGAAAGTGGCCAAGATAAAATCTGGGATAAAATGTAAACACCTAAAAGTATGTGTCATGGATCTTTTAAAAATCATTCACTTGGAATCACAGGTAGCTGAATTTTTTCAGACTTAAAATGTTAAGATTCTCAATAATGAGCTATATATAGAAAGAGATATTGTTTGAACTGGCAATCCCCCCCACCCCAGGTGTTAGGCTAATGACTTCATCATTTTCCTTTCAGTAAGTTTCTCATATAAAGACAATCTTTATATACAGAGACCCACTTGCATAGCTTATCACCACCTTTCCTGAGGTTCAGGAATACAATAATTCCAATAATACCTTGTCTTCCAGCAACATCAGGCTTCATAATACCTCATCTTTGCCATACACTGTGTGTTTTCGAAGAATGAGTTTCCAAAGAGATACAGAATACACAAATGTTGGAAAATAAAAAGAAAGAAAAAGAAGAGAGGAAACCCCAATTGCAGTTAAAATGCAATAGTCTTCCACTGCATATCCCAATGCTAGTTAATACAGACATTTCCAATAACTTTAAGTGGTGATTGTTGAAAAAAAAGAAATCAAGTTTGTGTTTCTTAAAAGACAAGAGGGAAGAAAATGACTTGTCATATCTGGCTGGTTCAGAAATATAAAATCCAATTCTGAAGAAGTAGAGATAAGAGAAGTGCTGTAGAAGTGCCGTCAGCTCAGCAAACACTAAATAATGAACAATGCAGAGACTGTCCAGCATGATAAAATACTCTATTAGAGGGACTGTTTTTAAATGAGTGATAATTGTGGCACATCCACAGTGAAAGGTTATTGAATTTTTATCTGTAGCAAGAAGCTTTTGACAGACTTGCTGAAAAGTCACCTACAAGTAGCACCTTCTTTAGATGAATTTGACCAAAGGGGTTTTCCAGAATGTAACACCTTTCTGACATTTACAGGATTTTTGCTTCCTTGAAGAATCTGATCAGATATTCTTGGTTTCTAGAAAAACATTTAGGTTTTCCATTAGTCTTACGGAAAAGTCCTCATTATTCTTCCTTTCATAAAAATTGGATTACGTTGTTAGTTAAGAACTCCAGTCAAATTCACCTAGGATTCAACGACCAGACCTCAAAGATGTTAGTACACAGAATTAACTGCTATTCATAAACAACACTGTGCCTTGGAGACCTATACCTGATATATTCCTGTACCTCGTATGAAGAAGAAGGGAGTTCTTTTACATTTTTATTGTATAGTTTATAAGAGTGGATATAAATTACAATATTGAATTTAGGATAATAAAGTAAATGAGAACCTTTCCCTAAATACACGACTATAAAATTTGGTTTCAAAATAGATCCTTGGCAGGGGGGTGGAGGTTTTCCAGCTTCGGTTTCTTACAGCAGGTGAAGGTCAAGACCACCCCCTTTAAAGTGCATCCAGTGTCATTCATAGACGCATTCGGGGATGCAGCATGGCATTTATCTTGCTGTTGTGATTTTGGCAGACAACTAAAGAATAGCATTATCACCGGGAGGGAAACAGAGGTGCGCTAGTTTGGTGTTCTGAGGCACACTAGCAACAGGCGATTATGTTGTTTTTCTAGACACTGTGGTCTGCACTCTGAGAACAGTACGGTTCAATCTAGATTTTGTCACCGTCTCACTTTGACCTTGGGCCAATGGCCAAACTTCTGTTTCATGATCATGCTTTGTAAAACTGAGAGAATAAAGGCTATTAACTGCAGCTTGAAGCAGGGATAAAGGATTAAGAATTAATGATTATAAAGGTTCTTGAAAAAGTATGAAATGCCGTCTAAATGTTGAGTGCCATTGTCATCATCGTGGCATCCTCTGGGACTGTCACATGCACACACATTTGCGCATACCGTCCCTTTGCTACACTTTCCCGGGGGCTGGCAGACTGCAAAGGGTCTTTGTGTACTGCTGATTATAATAAGTAAGCTGTCTGAAAGAGCAGATTCAGTTTACATCCAAAAATGTTTTGGAACATTTTTCTAAATCCAATCCCACAAAGCGATAGAGATTTCTTCCATTCAGTCCAGGCCAGCCCTCCATCCTCTGTTTCCCCCATCAGGATTCATCTTTCCTGGTCCCCTGCATTTGTAGTATACCCACGCTTAGTTTCGAGGGTGAAGAAATTAAAAGACACACTCTTTTTCTAGTGAGAAGTTCATGAAGTCATGGCTTCATGTTGGTAAGGGGGTTTATCTCACATTTTAAAGCACCCAACTATCTGAGGGCTTTTCCAGATAAGAGCTTAGATTTAATAGCACAATCAGTGCGTTCAGGTACAATCTTTCACTTACTTCTCATTCATTATAAGAGATTCTTTTTTCTGTTTGGCGGCCAAGTCGGTCCCCTCCGATTTCTCGTTCAAAACCTGCTGCCCTAGTAGCCACTGCTCCTCACCTCCGCTCAGGGTGTCAACCCGGGTAATTCTGCACTTCCACCCTCTCCTCCGTCTGGCTCTGCTATTTCAGCATGCCATTTTAAAGCCCTCTCTTGCTTTCCACCTTCTTCTGCCTCCCCTTTTCCCCAGAGATTTTCATTCCTATTTCTTCTTCCTGTTTCCATTTTAGAGTTTTGTTTGAAGATACAATCATTCATCTGGAAGCTCCCAGTCACCACATTTAAGCCATCCATGATATTACCATATTTTCATAAAATATTTCCCTTCTGGATACAAATGTTGGCATTTTCAAAGAAACAGCCACATAATTCTTTACGAGTAGATACTGAGAACTCCAAAATTACATCAGAACGCCCACAGCACTAGCCCTCCATAGCTGCACAACTGATAATCACCTCCTTGCTGAGGGAGGTAGGGTGCTGTTTTCAAATCAGTACTGGGCACAGGACAATGGACCCGACAGATGACCAGCTGATTGACAAGAAGGAACTGTATTTGGTTCTGGCATGTTTTTCAACAACATCGGAACCCTCTTTTCATAGTTTTGAAAAACAATAAGGACAGATGTTAACGGGGTTTCAAAAGCAACCACAAGACTTGAGATAAAAGAGAACCCTGAAGGGGTGGGAGAAGGTGAAGACCCAGTATTCGGGGAGCAGTGCAGTGAGTGAGAGCCCCAGTGATAGGATTCATAGTAGTAACCCCAGGAACCCCATATTAAGTTCCCACTCTGTGTCTCATGCTTAGAACTCCAAGGTCATCATCTCATGTAATGGTTACACCAACCCAATGAGGATGCATCATCATATCTATTTAACAAGTAAGAAGACCTATTTAGTTCAGAAAGGTGAAATAATTTCCCTCTGGTGATACAATAACTTGCCTCATTTGTCCCCAAGTGTACTTGACTTCAAAGTCAAATATGTACTATAAGCCTCCAAGACTAAGGGAGAAGCATAGGAAAGAGTCTATGAATTAAAAGAAGAACACAGAGGTTTAGAGGGAGGCAAAATTACCACGATCTAGGAGCCCTGTGAGGGTATTCAATGAGAGGAAAAGGAAAAAAACTAAGAAATGTTTAAAAAGGGGACTAACCCATGTTATCAGTACTTAAGATGTGCTAAGAAGAAAGGAACATGGGAACCCCATGGGTCAGCCTGAAGCTTAGATGATAATCAGTAGTAACAGTGCAGAGTACATCAATGTGGAGAAGGAGCTGGAGGGGTCCAGATGGTTTTCCTTATAAAGTGAGAGAATTACCAGCATCTCCATTGTTTGTGACAACACGGGTCTCAGAAAGTTCCTAAGAACAACCAGGTGAACACCCTGAGCACAGGGATTTTCCACACAATTCTTTCTTCATTAAGATAAATTTCAAGCAGCTTATAAGTAACGATAGAGTTCAATTAAGACTGAAAATGAACAAAACTGAATCATCATAAAATTGTCATTTAGTGTTTTCATTCCTACAAAACATATGACTAATTCGGAAACTGGTACAACATGGAAATATATTTGGACACTTTTCAAAAAAGTGATAAAGGCTCACACAAAAGTAGAAGTTGTGTCAATGAGATAAGATCAAAACAAATTCCAGATTGGACAGTAGGTGGGAAAGCCCTGAACAAGGTATAATTCCAGTGGTAATGTAATTTTCTTAGTAAACAGTATGTTCATGAAACTAACCAATGACAATGAATTTGGAAGTTGTCACCAACTGAGGAAGAGGAATGATAAGAGTGAAACCACAGAATGAGAGTCAGCTGAAGAAAATGACAACGGATAAGACCAAAAAATGATGATGGCAGAGAAAGCCCAACCTGGAAAAGAGGATTCGAGACACTAAGTATGTAGAGTTAGGCTAAGCAACTGCTGAGGAGGAGCTGTCTGATAAACAGTCTACAAATATTTGAAACTTGTAAATACCGGAGCAGGAGAGAAATTACCATACACAGAGTTTTAATTAAAAATAATCAGATGAAATCATGACAGAAAAATTCTGGCTTAATGGTTTGACAAAAGCAAATCTGAAACGGGACAATGTCCCAGGAGATCTTGTCTAGGGACATTTTTATTCTCATTTGTGTCAAGGCAGAAAAACAAACAGCAAGGGGGGCGGGCGTCTGCATTTTATCTTCCATTTGCCATTAGGGCAGAAAAAGCCCATGATAGAGAGCTCTATTCATATTCAATACCTATTCCATCTTCTAGAAAATGTTGAATCATAGTTGGCAATGTATAAAGGCCTCCTGGCTGGCGACAAAACCATATACTCGAGGGATGGGGGGTGTACAGATACCTGGACCTTGTCCACCTTTACTTTCAGTGATATAATTGACTTGTAAACACTTCTACATTCATTCAATTTGTTTGGCAATCACAGCCTTTTGTGTTAAGAGAGACACCGATTCCTGTGCCCTTCTCATTTCACTGATTTGAAAAAGGTAAGAGGAAGGTTTTTATTTTTAATCAGATCTGGGGGACAGTTTGGCTAACTAGGAACTGCTAAGCAGAAGTGGGCAGCTGTCCTGACTCTAGTATAGACACGAATTACAACACTCTGAGCCTGGTGTTCTTGTCTGTAAAATGGGAAGTCATGTTAACCCCAAACTTTTGAGACTAGAACTGGCAAAATAACTATAAAGCATTTCCCAAATATAAGAGCTCTAGAAATTAAAGAAGAAATTCTGGAGGGCTCAAAAATCAGTGGTTCTCCACCTTGGCTGTTTGTTGAAATTGCCTGAGGAGACTTTTAAAAGCACGGTACTCTGGGCATCTCCCGCAGAGAGTCTGACCAGAAGCTCAATAGGTCATCCTAATATAAGCCAAGGATGAGAACCAATCCTTTAGGACAGTGGTTCTCAACCTCTGATGTGAATGGTTTGGGGATGCCCAGGCCACACCTTGGAATGATTAAATGAAAATCTCTGGGAGTGGGGCCCAGCATCAGTATTTTTTAAAACTCCCCAACTGATTACAATTGACATGCAGCTAACTTTGAGAATTGCTACTCTGAAAGGACATTTGTCAGGAAATAAGTTTCACTTGTAAATGGGTTTTGAGTCAACACTGCACATTAGAAGGACCTAATGTAAATGGGTTAAAGTAAAACTTTATTTTTTGGTGAAGAAAAATTCAGATAGCTCTTTTAATCTCAGCATGGCTTTGTCTGAAATTAATATGTTTGTATACATTTACTAAGGATTGTTTAGCACGTGTGGCAACTAAGAAGTAGCTGCAGGCCCAAATCTAGTGGTTCAGGGCAGAAAAAACATCTCCTTCCGTAGGCCTTTCAGACCCACAAGATTATAATCTTTACCAACTGCATAATTGTTTAAGGTGGAGGACGACTATTTTTTTAAGCAGCTATTCAACTTGTCCAAACGTTGGGCTTATAATAGATGCATTCATCATGTTAAAAAATGGTCACTAGAAAGAGAGACAAAAGCAATTTGCGGTGGGAAAGTGGAAAGTCGATCTAGAGTTCAGAAGGAACTGTCTAGAGGGGACTACATGAATTGGAGGCCTAAAAATCAATCCCAGAACATCACTAGTGATAAGTCACATTGACAGGAGTTATCCTTGATAGATGCGATGAGAATGCTTTTATCTTTGTGGTTTTCCTTCCCCAAACCCACGAGCCCTGTCTAATCATGAAAAGAGATTAGGCAAATCCATACTGAAGGACATTCTGCAAAATATCTGACCAGTATTCCTTTAAACTGTTAAGGTCATCATAAACAAGGAAAGTCTAGGAAACTCTCACAGTCTAAATGAGCCTAAAGACACAGTGACTAAATGTATTATGATATCCTAGAGATGGGATCTTGGAACAGAAAAAGGACATCAGATAAAAACTAAGGAAATCTGAATATAGACCTTAGTTAATAATAATGTATCAGTATTGGTTCATCTGTTGCGACAAATGTAAGATGTTAACAACTGGGAAAACTGGGTATGAGATACATAGGAATTCTGTACTACCTTTGCAACTTTACTCAAAATCTGGAAGTATTCTAAATTAAAATTTTTTCTTAAAAAAATCAATCTCTGGACATATTAACATTCATCAGTAAACTGAGGTGTGGAATTACATTAGTAGCTGGAATCTTTGAGAACTGTGAGGGAAGTGTAATGATTGGACAGCAGCCAGGTTTGAAACAAGCAAAAAAGAAGCCATAGTCATTTCATATTGGTTGACTTGAACATTTCTAAAAATAATTCAATCAAGTAATGAAATAACCAAATTGCAACAGAAGTCATCTGATGGTGTGCAAATCTGCCAATAATATGAAATTACATTCCTGCAGTAGTGAAGCATATGCCCTATCTTGTGCCTATGCTGGGAGAAATAAACGATTCTGAACAAATTATATAAATATAGCATAGGACAGTGTTTACCAGAAGTTGTTCCATAAAAGAAAAGTCCTGTAAGATGCTCTGGGGTGAGAGAATTCCATTGATAAAGAAGTTTGGGAAACACTGCATTGCTGTAATTACTCCGTTGACATAAAAAGACTTTAAAAGTTTTATTGTATGCAGGAACTATATTTAATGTTCTTTAACCTAATGTGTCTCAAGTGTATTTGACCACTAAACTCTTTTCCCTTTAGCATCAATAGAAAAAATTTTGGACAAAGCCAGGCCTAACACATACTTCTCTGTCAGGGGATTTGGAGACTGAACAAGTGAAGTATTTATCCATGTCTTGATATAACTAGGTGGACATTTCAAGTATGTTTCAAAAAGCTAACTGTATGAACTGGCATTATTTTAGAACTTTATCAGTAGCGACCTAAGTGTTGATCTATAGCACAATCCAACAGAACTTTCTGTGCTGATGGAAATGTTCTACAGCCTCGCTAATACAGTGGTCACTGAACATCTGAAATGTGGCTAGTGTGACTAAGCAAATGAATTTTATATTTCAGTTAATTTTAATTAATTTAAATGTAAATAGCCACACAAGGTTAGTGGCTGCTGCCATAGGAGAGTGCAGTAGCTAGAAGATATTCTGTAACATGATAACAAGACAGGCAGAGTTTCTAACTTTGAAAATATTTGTAGAATAAAAAAAGAGGGAGAAAAATTAATAAGATATTTTATTACAACTAAGATGAAATTCAAAAAGGATTATGTGCAATAGTTCCATATATTTAAAGCATAGAAAGTCTGGTTACACACAAGACGATGATCAGAAATGATCACAAGTTGAATGTAGGCATTAAAGTGCTTTCATTAAAAAAAAAAAAAATGATGACCTTCCTGGATGGTTTAATAGGAATAGGGTATGAATGGAACTGTTATCACTGCCAGTACTTAACCTTGGTAATGGTCAAGACAATGATGTAGTAGAGAGAAAATTAAAGTGGCAAGTTGAGGGCTTGTTTCCATACAAGTTCAGGCAGAGACATGCAGAGTGACCATTCTGAAGCCTTGATTCCTCCATGTGCAGAATATCTGAGTTAGACCAGATGATTTCTAAGATCCCTAGTAATAGTTCTGCTTTAAGAAAGAAGTATAACACTTACGTATCACTGCAGCATTATTCACAATAGCCAAGAGGTGGGTGAAATCTGAATGTCCACTGACAGATGCCTGGATAAAGAAAATGTCGTATACCCATACAACAGAATATTATTCAGCCTTAAAAAAGAAGGAAATCCGGTCATATGCTACAACACTTTGAGGACATTAGGCTACATGAAATAAGCCAGTCACAAAAAGACAAACACTGCACGCTTCCACTTATAAGGGGGCATCTAAAAGTAGTCAAACTCATAGAAATGGAAAGTGGAAAGTGGTTACCAGGGGTTGGGGGAGAGGGGGAAATAGGGTATTTATTGTTCAGTGGGTACAGAGTTTCAGTTACGTGAGATGAAAAAGTTCCAGAGATCTGTTGCATAGTAATAAATACAGAGTTCACACGACTCTACTGTACTGCACACTTAAAAACAGTTAAAATGGTATGTTTGATGTTATGTATATCTCACCACAATACAAAAAAAAAGAAGTATATAAATAACTGCATAACTAATACTGCAATTCATGAACCAATTCCAGGAACCAAAATTATGAGATTTATTTGACCCTGTGGTTTCGCAAAAGAAAAAAAAAAAGATTACGGTATGACTTTTTATTATCAATGCACGTGGGCACAGCAAGAACTGCGGTAACAGGAGCTGAGGGAGCCAGAAGGGGATAAAACTGGTGTTGAAGGAACTTGCAACATGGGCCACATTCACAAAGGCTAACAGTCAAACCACCATCCGAGAGAGTGTAAGCGAACTTGGGCCTGATCTGGGCTCCTACTTCTGCTAGATTTGGTTGCCCTGGACTCAGAGGCTGGGTGGGACCCTCAGGCCAAAAGTTTTTACTATCCAGAGATGGGCAGGTAGAGACCAGGGAAATGTTTTCAGACACATTAAAGTATTTCACAGAAAAAATATTCAACATTTAATTTCTGAAGAATAGGACAGAAGAAAGAGGTTTAGACTGAAGCAAAGGGACTTTAATAAAAAACAGATGACCTCCTTGATGGTAAGGTTACTTAAAGAGCAGAATATATAATCAAGGAAGTTTTAGATTCTCTGATCCTGGAGATTTTTTTTTACAGAATCCGAGAAAGGAGGGGCCCCTCGAGGAAGCAAATGCCGTCAGAACAAGCTCTGGAGCCCCTTTCAAGTTCTCTGTACTCTATTTTTAAAGGCAACACATCCTTAAAACAAAAGGATAAAATACAAAAGAAAATCATTAGTGTTCCAACTGAATACACTCTTCATTTTTATCTAGGTCACAATTTGCTGAGAATTTTCTTAACCATAACAGTTAATCTCAGACTTCTCATTTAGGATTGTTACAGACAGCAGATACTACAGATGCTATTCTGTGCCTTTACTACAAGGTTGAAATTGTGATCAATTAGAGAAACTATGTATAAACCTAGATCCTGAATGCCCAATGCTACATATGATCCTGCTCAACTTCCTTGCACTGAAAGCATATTTGTTAAAACAGACCCTGAACATAAAGAGATTCTAGAAGTGGGAGTGGGAGACTGAGTCGTGAGTTGGGGGTGAAGAGTCAGAAAACAAGGCATATACAGAGAGAACCTGAGAGACCCATGAGAGGAGGTCAAGTTAGGTCAATCCAAGTCTTCTCTAGGACTGTTTCAGGAGCTCTTGGCAAAAATGCTTTTTTTGTCTGGGATCAAATAATCTTGGGGCTGCTGGTAGCCAAGGATGTTGCCATACGAAAAGGTCTTACCTGAGATGGAAAGCAATAAAGGGAATACACCAAAAATAGAGAAAGTGGGGGAGAGAGAGCAGGCGTGTAAACATGTCTGTAACATGGTATTATCTTGTGAACCTCTGGATCCAGCCACACCTGAAGTCTTTTGATTTACCAGTTTTATAAATCGATGTTTTCTTTGTCTTTTAATTGGGCTGCGACTTTGAACAGAAAGAATCTTAAGTAGAACAGGTTTAAGGAAGGCTGAGCAGGGGAATACCAGGAGAAATGGAGCAGGAACCATGGACTGTGAAGGTAAGAGCAGTGCCTTTGGTGCAGTCAGGATCTACATGAGGCGAGGAGACTCTTTTAAATGTAAAGAACACAGAGTGATGCTTAGGCAAATACTAAAAGAGATGGAAAAACTGTCTTTGAAAAAATGGTCAACTCTTATCTCCTGGGCAAGTGGCCAGCCATGCTCTGCCACTAAAATGCAATACTCTCTTCACTATGACATGAAATATTTCAGGTGGAGGAGAATACTGCTATTAATATCTAAAGAGATTTTCCACTATGAAAATAATTTTCTGCAAACTTCCTCCATTCCATTCCATTAGTAGCTTTTTTTTTTTTTTTAATAAATAAATAAATTTATTTATTTATTTATTTATTTTTGGCTGTGTTGGGTCTTCGTTTCTGTGCGAGGGCTTTCTCTAGTTGCGGCGAGCGGGGGCCACTCTTCATCGCGGTGCGCGGGCCTCTCACTATCGTGGCCTCTCTTGTTGTGGAGCACAGGCTCCGGACGCGCAGGCTCAGTAGTTGTGGCTCACGGGTCCAGCTGCTCCGCGGCATGTGGGATCTTCCCAGACCAGGGCTCGAACCCGTGTCCCCTGCATTGGCAGGCGGATTCTCAACCACTGCACCACCAGGGAAGCCCGTAGCTTCTTAATTATAATAAAGCATGGCATTTACCATACCAAATAGTTAAAGGATGTGGACGAAAAAAGAAACTTCTATGCTTCTTTTCTTGACTTTTCCCCATCCTGAGTCTCTATGAGTGCTAGACAAAAGGCTGGCATTTTCTTCATGCTATCGAGTCTCCAGACTTGGCAACACCTTTGTTGAGGTAATCATTTGGTTCACTTTTCAAAAGAATAATAAAGAGCTGTCCTTTATTCCCTTTCTAAAGTCACACTGACATGGAGCAATCAAAGTAACCCATTCCCTGCTTTGTTCAAATTATAAACATCAGTGGGCATCTCTCCTGGGAATTCAAAGAATAGACGTGTGTGGGTGAGCAAGGCATGTTGTTAGCAGAATAAACCAGGTTTGCTGGATGCTCTGTTTTTACAAAGACAACATAAGTAGTGATTACAGTTCACTTGGGTTTTGTACTGATCGTCAAAATGCTAACAGTCATTTAAATCACTCACTGGCTGGAATAATCACCCTGAAAGGAACTGAGAAGGTACAACCTATAAAACGGAACTGAGCACATGAGAGGTATTAATGGGCATGGTACAAGAGGTCTTTGCCAGAATAACAGAGGTGCTGGAAGACATGAATTAGACATCAGCTGTACTAGGGGCTCTCAGTGACGTGAACACAACAGGTAAACGGTGCAATTACAAAGCTGACCATAACTCAGAGAGCATCTTTCTCTTTTTGAGAACAGCTGAAGCCAGGTTAGACTGTGTGAATGACTCAGTGGCTTGCTATGGAGGCTGTGTCCTATTTTGCCTTGTGGAGCTCTTTTAGGATGGACAGAACAGAAATCTGGGAGGCTGTGCTGCCAAAATAAGAGACTACATTATTAAATATTAGACTTTGATGGCCCACCGAACGAGAGGACTCCTTCCAATCGTCACTAACAAACCAACCCAAGCAGCCCTACATTTGCAAGAGTCAAAGGAAACTAGGAAAAGAGGCATCTGGTCCCTTTTCAGAGCTGTTTATTTTGCAACTAGCAAAAGGGAGTCAGCTCTTTCTTTCTTTTTTTTTTTTTTTTTTTTTGGTGGAGTAGGGTGAGTCTGGGAGATAAAATGGCTAATTCTGACTACTACTTGTGACAGGTTCCCTGATATGAGGTCGTTATAAAGTTGAAAACCTCTCAAGGATACCTACTTAGGCAGAGTCTGCTCAGACCCGATACTGAGTCCAAACTATCCTTAGTAGATGAATACATTTCTAAGAATAAACATGTACAATTTTATCATCAGCTAAAAGTAATATTTTAAATACTAAAAAGTGCAAAAATAAGAGTACAAATAAAAAGTAATATTTTAAGAAGATTTCTAAAGCAGAATACATAATCTCAGAAGCCCCCTCCTTCCATCTGCTTTCCTCACCCCCTGTTGACCCCCAGGACAGCTACACAATCAGCATGAGATCATAAGTAAGTGAGCATTCAAAGGTCTCCTAAACTCTGCCCGTGGGGCCTGTGTTTCTGGGCATAATTTACTCTGGTTTATTTCATCCACATCTGCTCCCTCTCTGGGCTGGAAATCATGGTTAATCAAGCAATAATAACTTTTCAAGAGACAATGATAAAAAATAACTTTCTTTGAAGTTCACAGTCCAAATAATACAAGCTTTTTCCTTCTAATAATCTTCTAACAGTTCACTCCAATACTAACTTCAGAGCTGATTCCGTTTCTTTCATGTTCTTGCTGTTCTTTTGCTTTTTTCTATGCTGTTTTCTGTCCCTCCATTCATGCATTCAAATCTCCCATCTCCTTTATTCCTTCTTCATGTCATTTTTTCTTTGCCTTTAACTGTTTAACACTTCTGAACTAATGCTTTTAAAAAACATTTGTGCTATACTTATTGAATAAAGTTTATGTGTCCCAAAGTTTTCAAATTATTTTTGAAATAATTGGTCATTGGTCCTTGATAGAAAAAGGTTTCCCATTTTTACTTCAGACCCTATTCCTTAATTTCCTGGAAATGTATAATGAAGTTATCTTTCAGCCATCTCTTTTCCAGAATAATTGTTTTTCTCATTGTCTCTGTTTTCTAGCAACTTGATCACTTCTATTATTCTCTTTTTAGATACTTTTTCATTCCTTTTCTATCAGTTAAAATGAAAACATCAAGGGTGTGCTCAGCTTTGAGCTCTGAGACACAGTTTCTACCCTTGAGAAGTTGTAAGGAGGACAAAACATATTGCTTTCTGTTCTTGAGACACAGTGGTTCAATCTTACACAATCTGGTGTTTCTAAGGTTTAACATCAAGCTATGTTAACATGGACCTTTTTGGCTTCCCACGCCCCACATGGGGAAGCTGAGATTACTTCCTTTCACAGAATCACAAAGTACCAGAGGCTCAGCACAAGCAGAATTCTTGCACAGATCTTCCAACAACTCGGACATGTCCCCTTATGGCGATGTGTAGACACACTCGCATTTCAAATGAAAGTATTCAGTCTAGTTCCTCAGCTGTCCCCACAGGAACCACCCTGCTGGTACTTACTCTGGGATGTAGAAAGATTGGAGAAAGCCGACTTTGTTCGACCTGCTAACCATTCCAAGCTCTCATGCATGTTGGCCAAGGCTTTGAGGTCGCTGACATCACGGAGGATGTCCTGTGGAGGGATTAATTTATCACCCAGGTTCCCAATAAGAACTTCTGACTCCTTGCCAAAGGCTGCTCTGCAAAACAAATCAGAAACACACTTTACTTATAGCATGGAAAAGATAGGGGTGGACAAGACATTCTAAGGCATGTCTAAGAAAATGGTTGTTATCGTCACTATATTACAGCGTGCTATCTTTCCTAGGTTTAATTTTGTGAGAACATTATCTTATACATAAACTGGCTTAAAATTACTCTTGTAGGAGAAAGAGTTCGTGGAAGAAGAATGAAGTGACTCTGATGCTTGTACCTTCAACCAGCATGGGCCTGACCTATACAGTGATGGTCCCTGGGGATGGCTTTGATGCCTGCTATTTTGTAGGTTTTTCCCTTACCTCTTTTGCTATGGAAGTTGAAGAACAGCTTAGGGTGTTAAGTATATACATGGTTTGAAGGTGATTATAATATATAAAACAAACACATTCACCTGGCAGCTTGAAAATCTTTTAAGCTGTTCAAAAGCAGAGGGCCCAGCCTCTTTGAGAAAGCAGATTATAATTGAGATGGATGACAGGCCTCATTCATCCATTTATTCATTCATTCATTTACTTGTTCTAACAAGGATCTGAGGCAAGGAAGCTACACAGCGTTAAGGCATTCATTATTCGGACAGAGAAACGAGTACGAATCAATGAGGGATCCTTTTACTGGCTGAAAAAACATAATCAAGTGGATTTCACATACAGTCTAGTGTCTTCATAATGTTTTTGTTTTGGGCGGCTTGAAAAATCACGTTATGTGGGGTTAGAGAAGAATGACATTGGAAGGGATCCTATAGACCATATGGCACAGCCAAGGCACAGAGGGAGAAATAGAGGCTGACGTTCTGCCTACGTGACACACAAGAACTAACCCATAGTTCTCTTTCTTTCAAAAACAGGGCTGAAATGATACAAGATGACTGAAGATGTTAGGGAGAAAAATCATGTCTTTTCAGGAAAGTTATACAGAGGTGGGTAAGCAGAGGTGATGCTGCCGGAAGGTAGAACAGGTTTCTGTAAGTCCCAAAACGTTTAAAACTCACAACACCTTAAGTTAATAGAAGCAAGGGCGTTATTTCAATAGAACAAACCAAACTAAGTTTCAAGCAAGCAGTGATCATTAGCAGCTGACACATAGTCAGAATGACGCTTAATTGACACACAGGCATTTAGTGCTCAGCACTACAGCAGACACTCAAGGTTGAGAGAGGTTAACCGCTCTGAATTAAATGCCTATTCAATTATTATTAAATGCTACCAAGTAGTGACTCATGATAAGGCTTCTTGCTTCAACAGAGGGTAACATTTTTTATGGGAAACTCACGATTGAGTTGGTTAAGCTGTGGCTACGAAGGCAGTAACAGTGCAGTGGACAGAGCAGGGGAACCCCGGGTGTGCAAACAAACCTTATTCGGGGGTCCTGTAATAGGGCTTGGGTGGGGCCTGAAAATCTACATTTCTGACGAGTTTCAGTCTCCTTACCGGGGAAGCATGCTTTCTTTGAACAATAAGGGTTAGAGCACAGGCTTCTAAGTCAGGCAGACGTGGGGCTGAATCCTAAATCTGCCATTCACTCACTGTGTGACGCTGCTTAACTGCCCCGAGCACTGTTAGCTAGGGGTAATAGTACCGACCTCATATGAAATAAAGTAAGATGTAGACGAGGTGATTTAAAGATCTTTACTGGGAAAATTTCCATTATTACAAAAGTAGAGAGAAGAGTATATAAGTAATAACAAACTTCCACATAGCCATTGCTCAGCTTCAATTATCAGCAACTCATGGTGAGTATGATTTCATTTACCCATACCTACTCCCCATCCCCCTTGGAGGATTTTGAAGCAAACCATTCAGGTGATGTGAAGTGCATAACACAGTGCATGGAACTGGGTAAAAGCTAGTAAGTTGTGGTTACTATTATTCTTAGGTCTGCTGAGATGGTTGGTTTATTTAGCATCAACCCAGGGTATGCTGTGACAAATAAACTGAAATAGATGAGTGATGAGAAGTAAATAAATTAGATCGCAAGGGCTAGTTTTACAAATGGAACATCGTAGCAAATGCCACTGTGTCTCAGAGTCCAGACTTCTCAGAAGCTTTAAGAGGTAAGTCGTTGTGACAGAAACCACCAGTTGCCTACCCGGTAAGCAAGGTACCCAATGTAAAAACAAAATCAACCAAACCAAAAACCCTGCTCAATTTCCCAGCCCCTCTTGTTGATGTGGTGGTCAATGAGATATAAACTGGAATCAGGAAATGGGCTTCCGAGAAAGTTCTTCCAAGCAGTGTTAGTTGGCAGGGACCTCTTTTGCCTTCCCCTTTCTGGAATTCAGCCAAGGTAAGTGAAGCTGTGGTAGCTCTTCTTCAAATACCAGGTGACCTTGAGTATGAATATCATGCTGAGAATAATGGCGCCAAAGACAGGAGGGCATGGGGGCACGGATGACATCATGGAACTGCCACACGGCCCCAGACGATACATTTCTGGGCTTCATGTTACAGGAGAGAAAATGAAACCTTATTTGTTTAAGCCACTGCTATTCCAAGTTTCTGCTAGTAAGCAGCGAAATGTAATTTCAACTGACACAATTATCTAATTAGCATAAGTGATGTCATCTTCAGAAAACTTTCTCTGAATTTAGATATCCCTAAAATTGAGTTACTGGGGAAAGCAAAACAATATCTCTTCCATGATTTGAGCCCAGCAGACAGTTATAGTATCTTCCCCTCGGCTATCACTCAGTCAAGTTGTAAATATTTAGTTTTCTTAATCTGTCCTTATATATCAACTCTCCCAGCCCCTTAATCATCTTTGATAGCTGTAACACAAAAAATGCCTGTGGGCTGGGTGGCTAAAAAGCAACAAGGGAGGCAAACTGCCTTTGAAAAACAGGCTTGGAGCCATTTTTACGCATGTAGGTGTAACCCTGGGTGGAACGTGACAATCAAGACAAATGTATTTATGTAGCAGTCTAATCTACTTATGCGGGATCTCTGGGGCCCGAGCATGTCTGCCGTGTGCTGCCAGCACTAGACGTCTATCCCATTCCCCTTTGGCTCACAGAGATGTGCTTAACTTCCTCTGACGGGAAAGCAATAGACGGAGAAAAATACGAACTGCCTCGTGTTGAATATATAGTAGACATCTCATTTGACAGGAGTCCATAGTCACCCCCTAGAAACCTGGAGAGAGCACCAGAGCCATGACACGGAGAATAAATGATTGACAGCTATAACCATTCCACACGAAAAACCATTCCTTCGAGGATTTGTGTATGTCAAAGAGTTTGGCGGACGGGTTTTATGTGTTACAACAACCTTAAGGGGATGGCTCTAGCTGCTCAACTACAGATTTTTTCCTAAACCCTCTAATTTATTAAATGAATTATGGCATAGCCACACTGTGGAGAACTATGCAGTCATTAGAAATTACATAGTAGAAAATATTTGATACCATAGAAAAAATGTTTGATATAGTTTATTTTTAGCCATAATATGAAGTTGAACAAAAAAAACTGTAGGCACTCTATATTTTAAAAGAACATAATTATATATCTATATGAACTGAAAAAAGATTGGATATCTATATACCAAAATGTTAATTTTGTGACTGGATCATGCTTTGTGTTTCTCCGTATTTTCTATACTTTCTCCAATGAACATGTTTACCTTATGATTAAAAACAAAAACCTGAAAGCCCTACCACAAATGAGAAAATCTTTCAGATGGACGCATTTTAACCTGGAAAATTGGAGGACATGGGTATTACAGTTACTTGAGCCAAACTGGAGGCAATGGTTGGTTGGTCTAAAAGCTGGTTTGGACCGTGGCTTCAGCCTTGCTCGAGATGCAGTCAGAAGGGAACTCTCCTACACTGTTGGTGGGAATGTAAATTGGGGCAGCCACTATGGAGAACAGTTTGGAGGTTCCTTAAAAAACTAAAAATAGAGTTACCATAAGATCCAGCAATCTCACTCCTGGGCGTACGTCCAGACAAAACTATAATTTGAAAAGGTACATGTACCCCAATGCTCATAGCAGCACTATTTACAATAGCCAGGACATGGAAGCAACCTAAATGTCCACTGACAGATGAATGGATGAAGAAGATATGGTGTGTGTGTGTGTGTGTGTGTGTGTGTGTGTGTGTGTGTGTGTGTGTGTACACACAATGGAATACTACCTAGACATAAAAAAGAATGAAATAATGCCATTAGCAGCAACATGGATGGACCTAGAGATTATCATACTAAGTGAAGTAAGTCAGACAGAGAAAGACAAATATCATATGATATTATTTATATGTGGAATCTAAAAAAATGATACAAATGAACTTATTTACAAAACAGAAATAGACTCACAGACATAGAAGACAAACTTATGGTTAACAAAGGGGGAAGAGGGGTAGGGATAAATTAGGAATTTGGGATTAACAGACACATACTACTATACGTAAAATAGATAAACAAGGACATACTCTATAGTACATGGAACTATATTCAATATCTTGTAATAACCTATAATGGAAAAGAATCTGAAAAAGAATAGATATATATGTATTTGTATAGTCGAATCACTTTGCTGTACACCTGAAACATTGTAAATCAACTATACTTCAATTTTTTTTAAATGTTCTCAAAAAAACCAAAGAAACAGATGGCAGCCAGTGTCCACTGTGGAGGTCTCATGGCTAGAATGACTCCCCCCAGCATCTGGGTTAGTACTGTTTCTTCTTTGTAGATCTGAATTTTTACTTAGCCTTCATCTTCTGCTTATTATGAAAGCACATTATTGAATGAAGACATTCAATATGTTTATGTGAAATGGGCAACAGAATAATCATTATCTGGAGAAGGTGAAATAAGAGGCATTCAGTCATGGCCTAAAGATTATCTGATATACCCAGGAACAGACATCAGAACCCCAAACTTGTATGCTTCAGGCACTGAACCTATGTGAGAAGTCACCTTTATTATCAGTAGGCCAGCATGCTCACGTAGAAGCCTAAAACACTGAAGGAGTGTGTTAAACCTGTTAAGTTTAATTTTACCACACAATTATAATCTTTAAAGAGCTTGAATCTGACAAGAAATCATTTAAGAGAACTTTGCCAAGAGTGTAAAACCTGTTTAATTTAATTTTACCACACAATTTATAATCTTTAAAGAGGTCGATCTGACAATTCATTTAAGAGAAGTTTGCCAAAGATGTGAAAATTGTCTCCATTTAGTCTTTAAATCATTCTGTTATTCCCTGAAATCTTAGGAAGGAAAAAAAAAAAAGTGCACTTTCAACAGACTAAATGCACTTACGAAAGAAACATCACAAATCGTTTCAAAGTGACTGATTTGCAGATCTGGGCTACATTTGACCACATAACATACATGCTCAGACCCTGTCCCACTCCCCAAATCTTCTACTACTACTTCCCATTGCTGTCCCGCTGTAACATAACTGCCCCAAGAGCCAGGAAACACTGTACAAAGGGCAGTCCCCTATGATCCAGAACAGAGCAGGGGAAAGACACTGGCTGGCTCAGGTGGAGGAGCAGACGACCAGACGCCTTGCGTCCTGGAGGGGGCAGTGTTGTACCCACTCTGAGAACGGAATTGCTTTCCTTGCCTGAAATGTTTCGAGGGGCACCACTATCAGGAGATTTATTCAAGCTCTTATTCGCAATCATGGTGTGCTATTCAACAATGTTGCTGGCCAAGAAACTTACTGGGTGAAATGGCTGATGCAGGATTCAGCTATGGTCCAGTTGGGAAACATGTACAAGGCTGGAGTGCTGGGGTACTTTGACTCAAGAGACCAATATACAGTGCTGTTATTTATTTATTTGTTTTTCCAATAACAAGAAAGTATAGGTCTGGGAATCCAAGGATTAGAAGTAGGAATGGTCCCTCTTCTCATTATTAAAACTACTCATGGAGGTTCTGCTCCTGTTCCCACAACTTTGGTCTAGAGGCACTCAGGAAGGAATGCTTCCACCAGAAAATATAACAATGACTAAATTATATGGGTAAGAGAGATTGTCCACCAGCTATTTTGGGCTTCTCACACTACTGAACCAACAGGCAGAGAAAGGGGTCAGTTTGATGCCTGGAAGGACTGACCTCAATTGCCAAGGGCAAAGTGAGTTGCTTCTATGCAGTAAAGGCAGAGAGGACTACGTCGGATTCACTGGAACCCCTTTTAGTATTTCCAGGTCCATAGTTAACAGTCATGGAAAAAAACCCATAGCAGCCAACTAAAGGCACAACTGCCAAGAACTCAGCCTTTTTCAGGAACAAAGGCTCAGTTCAACACAAATAGGTAAAACGCTCTGAGCGGCTGAGCGCTGGCAGAGGGCAAGGGCAACATGGGATGGATGGTAGAAGAAGGAAGTAATAAATGTCACCAATTAGAGAAATGTGACCAGTTATAGAAATGGAGGCTGCAGCAGCCCTGCATTTTTATGCATATACTAATCAAGGGCTTCTTTTTGTTTTCCACTTCCTTATTTTTTTTTAAATTGAAGTATAGTTGATTACCAATATGTGTTAGTTTCAGGTGTACAGCAAAGTGATTCAGTTGTATATATATATATATATATATATATATTCTTTTTCAGATTATTTTCCATTATAAGTTATTACAAGATATTGAATATAGTTCCTTGTCCTTATTGTTTATTTTATATATAGTAGTGTGTAGCTGTTAATCCCAAACTCCTAATTTTTGTGGCAAAATATACATAAAACTTACCATTTGAATCATTTCTAAGTGTACAGTTTAACGGCATTAAGTACATTCACAATGTTGTACAACCAACATCACTATTTCCAGAACTTTTCCATCTTCCAAAGAGAACCTCTGTACTCATTAAAGAGTAACTTCCCATTCCCTCCTCCTCCCAGCCCCTGGTAACCACTATTCTACAGTTTGCCTCTATGAATTTGCCTATTCCAGGTACCTCATATAAGTGGAATCATATATGTCCCTTTGTGTCTGGCTTATTTCACTTATAATATTTTCAAAGTTCACCTGTCTTATAGTATGTATCAGAATTTCATTCCTTTTTAAGGCTGTGTATTTCATTGTGTGTACATATTGCTTATCCTTTCTTCTGTGGGTGGACATCTGAATTGATTCCACCTTTCGGCTATTGTGAATAATGCTTCTATGAACACTGGTGCACAAGTATCAGTTTGAATCTCTGCTTTCAATTCTTTTGGGTATATATAGAGAAATGGAATTGCTGGCTTATATGGTAATTCTATGTTTAACATTTTGAGGAATCACTAAACTGTTTTCCAGAGTGGCTGCATCATTTTACATTTCCACCAGCAACGCACAAGGGTTCCAACTCCTCCACATCCTCATCAAAATCTACTATTTTCCGTTTCATTTTTAATTTTATTTTTAAAAATAATAGTCATCCTAATGGGTGTGAGGTGCCATTTCTTCTACTATTTTACATGAGGAGCTGGTAGTATTAACTTTCCATTCTAGTTCAGAGGTCACCATATATGAGGAATCACATCTGCCTTGACATGGGACTGCAGAGATCCTAGACTTGAGATGAATTCAGTGATGGATGAGGCTGACTCACCCTTGTTGGGGAGAGAGAGAGAATTCCTTTAAATGATGAGTAGTTACCTTGAATTGGGCAGAAGTACCAAGTTTTAATGGATACAGAATATAAAAGGGGTGAACCCTGAAAGTCCAGGCTTGTTCGTCCTAAGATCCATTCCTCACCTTTGCTGTGATCTGTATCAGGGGGAGGCAGAGGTTGACTCCTGCCAGCTGTTTTCCAGGTTCTCAGCTGGGTACTGACAATGGGAGGCCCTGATGGGAAACTGAAGGCTAAAGGGAAAGGAGAAGAAGTCAGGGCATTGCTATTCCTCTCCCTCCCCCTCTGCCTTGGGTCATGTCTCCAACAGCAGACACATCTCCTTTTTGGCTCTAGCTCCTACCATGCTCCAAATGTGGGTACCTTTGTGCTCCACTAAATGGCTCTTCCCTTTGGAAAGAGCTAAAGGGAGGCAGTTGCTCCTTGCTGTTGCTAATCTACAGGTTCTCCTAATGTCCTCTGTTTGACACTCAGATCCTCATTCACCTATAATAACCAATTCCCTACATTTAATTCCCACTTGAAGGAATTTATGGGAACACTTGAAGTGGTTTCTGTTTTCTGGATCAGACCTTGACTTATACTAGGCCTAATAAGATGTCTGACCATATTCACTGCAGCTGGAACTTGATTAAATTCTTTGGCATGGGATTAATTAGTTCTGTTGTATAGACAGAGAAACTGAGACATGTTAAGGTAACCTGTAAAGACCACTTAGCCATTATCCGTCAGAGCTTAAACTGATGAAAGTTATAAAAAGGTCAGGTCACCTACCTAGATTCCTAATAATACCGAGTGATTCTTACGAGATGTGACAATGACACTTCCATCTATCGCTCCTGCTTTTTACAGCTGCTCAATCTTCAACACTTTCAAAACCTGTCTAATTTGTCTGTGTCAAAAGAAATGGAGGTGGTACCATTCTGATGGGTTCTTTAATCAGGTTTTTAAAAACTTTTTCTAAAATGATCTTGGCTAAACCCTCATAAATAGGAAGAAATAAAATAGTCCAGTTACCTTGATTACATTATTATTTTTTTCTTCCTAGAAACTGCTAAACCTCATCACTAAGTCTATCCTTCAATAGTTTTCATCACACACAATCATGTGAGTAGCTATTTTTCATATTTAATAAGTAATTTCTCCTCTTCAGAAATTTGTCTCCTCCTTCAATAATCACAATCAAAGATTTTTCATTTGCTTTCTTTGCCTTCTGTCTGTCCACGATTTAGAAACTTGTAATACTCTTAATATACTTGCTATATATATATATATATATATATATATATATATATATATATATATATATATATATATATGTTGCAGGGGAACTGGAGTTTCTACTCACTCAGAGATGTCAGCCAAAGAAATTAATCATGACTATTATTAAGGTGTGTTGGGGGGTGACCACCAGCTTGTCCCCTTGTGCTTTTAAATCACCTTGTTCACTGGGACAGGCATAAAGCACTAGACTTTTGGATTTACAGTGTTCTGGCACTGAGAAGGATTTTGGTAGTTAGTCTAAACCAGTAGCTATAACCCCGGCTAGACATTAAAAACTTAACTAGAGAAGTTTAAACAAAATACCTGATGACAAACTCGACCTGCCAAAATTCAACTTTAATTGGCATGGGTGGGGCTCAGTCACGGGCATTTTTTAAAATAATAGCTTTACTGAGATAGAATTTATATACCATAAAATTTACCCACTTAGTATGTGCAGTTCAATGGTTGGCTTTTAGTATAGTCACAGAGTCACACAATCACACAATTAACTTAGAACATTTTTATCTCCTCCAAAAAGAAACCCTGCACCTGTTAGACTTCCAATTTATCCTCAACCCCAGCCCTAGGTCACCACTAATCTACTTTCTGTCTCTATAGATTTCCCTATTCTGGACATTCATATATAATTCCTATTAATATAAATGGAATCACACAATATGTCATCTTTTGTGACTGGCTTCTTTTACTTAACATGGTTTCAAGGTTTATCCGTGTTCATGCATACAGTAGTACTTCTTCTATTACCAAATAGTATCGCACTGGATATATCATGGATCTATCCCATTTTGTTTATCTGTTCATCACTTGGTGGATAGTTGGGTTGTTTCCATTTGTTGGCTATTATAAATAATGCTGCTATGAACATTCACATCTAAATTTTTGTGTGGATGTATGTTTTCATTTCTCTTGGGTATATATACTGAGAAATGGAATTGCTGGGTCATAGATGGTAACTCTAACCCTTTGAGAATATGTCAGACTGTTTTCTAAAGTGGGTGCGTCATTTTACATTTCCACCAGTAGTACACGAGGGTTCCAATTTCTTCACATCCTTGCCAACACTTGTGGTTACCCATCTTTTAAAAGTATAGTCATCTCAGGGGATGTGAAGTAGCGTCTCGTGGTTTTGATCTTCATTTCCGTGATGGCCAGTGATACCGAGCACCTATTCACGTGCTTACTGACGATTTGTATACCTTCTTTAGAGCAGCGGCAATTCTGACCCTTTGATCATTTTTTTAAAAAAATATTTATTTATTTATTTATTTGGCTGCGCCGGGTCTTAGTTGCGGCACGCAGGCTCTTCGTTGTGGTGCACGGGCTCTAGAGCGGGTGAGCTTAGTAGTTGCTGCGTACAGTCTTAGTTGCGCCGTGGCACATGGGATCTTAGTTCCACGACCAGGGATCGAACCCGTGTCCCTTGCATTGGAAGGCGGATTCTTAACCATTGGACCACCAGGGAATTCCCTTTGATCATTTTTTAATTGGGTTATCTGCCTATTACTGAGCCATACATTCTTTAGCAGATATTTACTAGGAATCCATCATTACCCAGGCCCTAGTCCTCTGTTCCTAGTTCCTCTGGGGGGTTCAAAGTCCACTAGAATGATTTTGTAATTCGCTAATATGCCATGACCCACAGTGTGAAAAATGCTGTGTTAAAGTCTGGCTCTGTGAATGTGTTCCTTGATTCTGTCTCCCAAAGATGGCGAACTTCTATCAAGCATTTTATAGAGAAACCCCCCACCTTTCCAATGGGGAAATCTGGCAGTCACTACCTTTAACAAAAAGTCAAGCTTGGCATTGCCAGTAGCAGCACAGCCAGACTTTATATGAAGTGACACAGTGGGAAGCACAAAACACCACCTACATGGGTATTCTTGACAGATATGTTGTCTGGATATAATCACAAAGAAACTTTTAGCTAAATTCAGATCTCTACTTGGTAACTGGCCTAGACTCTTTATCAAAGGATTCCATGTCATGAAAAAGAGAGGGAGCTGATGAGGCTGTTATAGATGAGTGGAAACCAAAGAGACATATTATAATGTGTAAACCTTGATTGGATCCATGACACTTTTTTGGTAATCGGGGAAATTTGACTATAGACTGTACGTTGGATAAACTTTGAATGAAGGCTGGTTTTGTGAGGTGTGGCGTGGTAGCCAGAACAATGACCCTTCAAAGATGTCTATATCTTGGGAACCTATGATTATGTTACTTTATAAGGCAAAAATGATTTTGCAGATATGATTAAGGTTAAGGACATTGAGATGGGGGGATTATCCTGGATTATCTGGGTGGACCGAATCTAATCACAAAGTGAAGAAGTTTTCCTAGCTGTGGTCAGGGAGAGAGATGTGATGATGGAAGAAGGCTCAGAGAGAGGCTAGGTTGCTGGCTTTGAAGATGGAGGAGGAGGCCACAGACCGGAGCATGAGGTTGGCCTCCAGAAGCTGGAAAGGCAAGGAAATGGATTTTCCCCTAGAACCTCCAGGAAGGAATGAGACCCTGCAGACACCTTGATCTTAGCCCATTGAGACTTGTATTGGACTTCTCGCCTACAGAACTGTTAAGAAAATGAATCCGTATTGTCTTAAGTCACTGGTAATCTGTTACGGCAGCAACATAAAGCACATGGTAATAATGCAGGTGAGTAGGAGAATGCCCTTGTTCTTGGGAGAGTCATGCTAAGAATTTAAGAGTAAAAAGTCATGATATCTTTAGCCTACTTTTAGATGATTTGGCAAGAGGGAAGTGTGTATATATATTTGGAGAGGAAACTGAGAGGGGATGGCAAGATGTTAACAGTCAGTAAATCTAAGTCAGGGTATATATGCAGTTACTGGACTGTTATTTCAACTTTTCTATGGGTTTAAAACTTTCCAAATTAAAACAAGTTTAAGTTTAGGGGAAAAAAATCAGAAATGAGAAATAGATGGAAAACTGATGCACGTTTCAAAATCAGTATCTCCCCTGCCCAGAATAGTTCCTAGAACAGCAATCTCCTAGGAATTGCTTCCTAACTGGATCTCTTGACAGTACTCTTTAAGTTTCTTCCCAGTGTGCTGAGTTTCGGGAAACAAAGGTTTTGTACGAGGTACAACATAACTTGTATGGTGAGAATTTAATGCACTAAATTAAAAACGTAAACAATATTACTAAAACAGTCAGAGCCCTTGCAAACTGTTCACGCTGTTCTCCTTTCAGATCTGGAGAGAGAAAATTCAGCATGACAGCCAGTTATGTTCTGACATGTTCAATCCACGTAGGCATAAACGCAGAATTTCTTCTGTCATTTCATCTTTCTGTCCTTGTATAGGAATTCTGGAGTAGTTTATGTGCTATGTTCTCATGGGTGAGCACAGAAAAACTATCATGCTCAAATAAGTCTCTTCTAGAAAAGAAAGGCTAGAGGTTTACCAAGGTGATGGCAGGGCAAAGGTCTAGAGACTGAAGCTCAGGCACCATTCTGCTACAGGCAGTTTTACCTCTACCTGGGTTCCCTGCCTGACAGACAGACAGAAAAACATCACCCTTTTTATCAAAAGCCTGTATAGGCTGGGCTGATGGCAAAACATCAGGGTTCAAACAGTGAGCCTCCAATTAAAGGCCAAGATTTTAATCACAGGTCAACAGAAGACGACTAGGTGATAAGTTCAAATACTACATTACAGGAGATTCATTATGTAGAAAAAACAACACTGTTCCTATTTGACTCAGAACTGCATAAGTCATTTGACAAGAAATTCTTTAAATTTTCTCTACAGTCATAGTTTTAATTTAAGTTGCCATGTTTCTTCCTGGGAAGCATAACTTTTGTCCCTTTGCCTGTATTAGTAGCAACATACTCTATACATTAAACAGTTAGCCTTTTTATTTGACTAATTTCCAATCATTCATGTAAAATTACAGCTCAGACTGTAACAGGGAAAGGTAAACAGTTAAGTATCTTCACCTTGCTATGAACTGAGATGTAGTCCCCCAAATTCATATGTTGAGGCTCCCAACCCCAAAGTGATGGTATTTAGAGATGGGATCTTCCGGAGGTAATTAAGTCATGATGAAGGTGGAGCCCTCATGATGGGATCAGTCCCCTTATAAGAAGAAACCTGAGAGAAATCTCTTGTTCTGTCCTTGACCTGTGAGTTCACAGCAAGAAAATAGGCCTCTGCAAGCCCGGAAGAGAGCCTTTATCGGGAACTGAATTGGCCAGCACCTTGATCTTGGACTTCCCAGCCTCTAGGACAGTGAGAAATAAATTTCTGTTGTGTAAAGCACCCAGTCCAAGGTATTTTGATAAGGCAGCCCGAGCAGACTAATACACACCCTATACTCTAAGACTCCTTCTATGCTATCCTTACTCTTATTTAACTCCTTTAGTTGTATATCAAGTAGTACATGAGTACAGACATACAGTCACCAAGAATTTATTGAGCAACTGTTGTGTGTCTCACTCTAGGCCTGACATTCAACAACAAAATTCTACAGCAATGATGCTAGAAGCATGCTTGTCATTAACCCTACTCCTTTGATAGTGCTGAATCCTGATCTGATCAAGGACCCTGGTTTCAAAAGCCTTTACAGGCACTTTCTGCTTTTATGACGATGTTTTTCTGGAAAACAATAATCATCAAGGAATCGACCAAGTTTCCTTATCAAAACAGCTTTATAATTGAAAGTTGTGATTCTGAAATATCAAATAAATGATGAATGTTTACCAAAAATATGCCAAAAATGTAAACATACTAAAACCAGAACCCTTAGTAGCTAAAAAAATAGAAAAATTATTTTCAAAATTCTACATAATGGACAGAATGTACTAAGTGTACTGATTATATAAAGGGCTCCAACCTATTCTAAAGTGTAAATACACAACATAAAAACACAACTTCACTGGACATAAAATATGACCTAATATGCTAGTTAAAGCGTGTGTGTGGGTGTGCGTGCACACACACACACACTCACAAAACCAGCCTAGAAGTTTGAGAATCAAAGGTTGTCATTTACACAGGGCTTAATCTCCAAAATATACAAACAGCTAATACAACTCAATAACAAAAAAACAAACAACCCAACTGAAAAATGGGCAGAAGACCTAAATAGACATTTCACCAAAGAAGACATCCAGGTGGCCAACAGGCACATCAAAAGATGTTCAACATCACTGATTATTAGAGAAATGCAAATCAAAATTACAATGAGGTACCACCTCACACCAGTCGGAATGGCCATCATTAAAAAGTCTACAGGGGCTTCCCTGGTGGCGCAGTGGTTGAGAGTCTGCCTGCCGATGCAGGGGACACGGGTTCGAGCCCTGGTCTGGGAAGATCCCACATGCCGCGGAGCAACTAAGCCTGTGAGCCACAACTACTGAGCCTGCGCGTCTGGAGCCCGTGCTCCGCAAGGGGAGAGGCCGCGACAGTGAAAGGCCCGCGCACCGTGATGAAGAGTGGCCCCCGCTCGCCGCAACTGGAGAAAGTCCTCGCACAGAAATGAAGACCCAACACAGCCAAAAATAAATTAAAAAAAAAAAAAAAAAGTCTACAAATAACAAATGCTGGAGAGGGTGTGGAGAAAAGGGAACCCTCCTACATTGTACATTGGTGGGAATGTAAATTGGTACAGCCACTATGGAGAACAGTATGGAGGTTCCTCAGAAAACTAAAAATGAATTACCATATGATCCAGCAATCCCACTCCTGGGCATATACCCAGACAAAACTATAATTCAAAAAGATACATGCACCCCTATGTTCATAGCAGCACTATTCACAATAGCCAGGACATGGAAACAACCTAAATGTCCATCGACAGATGAATGGATAAAGATGTGGTACATATATACAATGGAATACTACTCAGCCATAAAAAGGAATGAAATAATGCCATTTGCAGCAAACATGGATGGACCTAGAGATTATCATACTCAGGGAAGTAAGTCAGAAAGAGAAAGACACATGCCATATGATATCACTTATATGTGGAATCTAAAATATCACACAAGTGAACTTATCTATGAAACAGACTCACAGACACAGAGAACAGACTTGTGGTTGCCAAAGGGGGGAGTGGGGGAGGGGTGGATTGGGAGTTTGGGATTAGCAGATGCAAACTATTATATATAGAATGGATAAACGACAAGGTCCTACTGTATAGCACAGGGAACTATATTCAGTAACCTGTGATAAACCATAATGGAAAAGAATATGAAAAAGAAAGTCCCACCTCTGCTGGGACTTTCAGAGCTGTGCAGTTTTTCTGCCAGGAGCCACTGTATATATATGCATAACTGCATCACTTTGCTGTGCAGCAAAAATTAACACAACCTTGTAAATCGACTATACTTGAATAAAATAAAAATTTTAAAAAAGGTTGTTTACAGATGAGGGATGGAGATGCAGAAGAGTGAGGGAACCTGGCTAAAGACACATGGAGAATTAAGGGTAAGGTGGGGTAGGAACTCAGGGCTCAGTCTCAGGGTTTTCTCCACATTCTGTACCTCCCTTTTTGGTACCAAGTAGATGAGTACACTGATATATCAGTATGTAAATACAGTGGAAAGTTCCATGAAAATCGATACTAGGTAACAACAAGCAAAGAGCGAATTGGGAAGCAGCACATTATTTTCAGGCTGATGGCACTGCTCAGAGTTCTGATTCAGATTCAACTTGGAATAAAGTTGCACTTGAAATGCTCGGTTAGCTTGGAACATGAATGCATCTTTCTTTAGCCAAGCCACTCAAATAAGCCTGGCTACTTTGTAGGATGTTGTCCAGCAACACAGGATATAAACAATAAGGTACCAGGTTTTTTTTCTGTAGGTGCTGGGACTTTCAGAGGTGCACAGTTTTTCTGCCAGGAGCCACTCTAAGTTATGCATTCCTAGAAATAGCAATAGTTTTCTATAAAGAACATTTCTTAAGCTTCAAAACAGATTATCAACATACAGGATTAAAACAACCAATAATTACTTATTATAAGCTAAAGATATACTTTGGTTTTTCAACTACCAAGAATTATTATAGATTTCAAAGTCAAAATTTATATAGCATTGAACTTCCTCATAGAGTATTCCAGTTTATTGATGATTCTGGTTATTTCTCAAATTGCCATACAATTTCCTTTTAAGAATTTTAAATCTATTCAGAGCAGACACTAAACAACTGATCTCAAGCAATGGCAATAATTCTGAAACTGAGGAAATAAGCGTCATGTCTTCAAGGTAGCTCTCTGGGGAAGGGATTGAGCAATTGGTGGGGGGGTCTTAGGAGGAAGACAAAGAAAGATATGGGAATCTCTGGGGCAAAGTATACTACAGAGAGGAGTAAATGCTTCACATAAAATTGGCAGAAAACTGAAGATGGCTTAAGATTAAGATATTTTTTCAGGGATAAAAAAATGTTAGAATGATAGTGTATTTGTGAACAATTGGTGAACTGGCAGTGAATACTAACAGGGTTTGAGGACATGTGGAAATTTTTTTAAGCAAATAAAAATTTAAAAGCTAAGTACTAATTACTCATGGTTAAATAACCGATAATGATGAACAGTGGTCCCCTGTCCCACCCCCCTCACCTCAGTCTTATGCCCTAGAAAGAAGCACCTACAACTTTTTTAAAAAAACAATTTGTTTCTAATTCTTCCAGTGGTTATATCCACCACTGTATATAAATCTGTGGAAACTGCTATGCATTGATACATTCATTTTAGAATTTTTATACTGACCTCCTGCTCCGTGGATGGGTGAGGAATTAGCTTACCTATGTCCCCTCTTCCCACCCCCCAATCATATCACTTACCCCTTCTCAGCGTAGTTACATTATTATTTTTCATTTTTCTACTGGTCTCTTTTTAACGTATTTACATATTATCTTTATGTATAATGGTAGTACTCACCCTGCTCTAAGTTGCTTATTTGTTAACTCCCCCAAAGACTGTGAGCTCCTAACCCAGGAGGGAAGCAGGGTGAGATGCAGAAAGGGAGAGGGTTATGGGGAGGAGACGCTGGAGGAGTTGATACCTGAGCTGTATCCTGAGAGCCGAACTGGAGAGGTACAGGAGGCAGGGGTGGGATGAGCAGAGGGCATCTCAGGAAGAGGAAAGGGCATGCGCAAACACATGGAGGGAGGAAAGAGCATGGTAGACTGGGAACAGGAAAAGGTGCAATAAGATAGGGCCGAGAAGGCAAGGGGTCCTTCATCATCCGGCAGGGAAGTAAGCCTGCAGCAGAGAGCAGCTACCAGTAGAGATGGCATTAGGGAGAGGACAGCAGGCCTGGGACTTTTCAGTGGTGGGTGTGCGCTGTCTCGTGTCTGCCCCTGTCTTAGGAACACCTCTTCCTGCTCCTACCCCAGAGAGATAACTGGTATCCTTGCCACCATCACAATGGCACAGAACATCATTCTCAACCGCACTTTCTGAAGGGCTGAGTAGGACTAAATTAGAGGGATTAATTTCTTCTTTTATTAAGACTCCAAATGAGAGAAAGAAGAATGGTATTGAGTGTACATCTAAGTTAAAAAAAAAATCATAATTCCATGATCTAAAATTAAACAAAAAATAAAATGTAGAAAATACTATATTAGTGACTTTTTAATGATACTAATAGATAACTACAATCCTCATATAACCGTCTCAGTAGGCTAGCATTTATGCACTGTATAGAGGAAATTTACATTTTTTTTTCATTTACTGCCAATCGTATGCTAACAAGAGTCATATCATTTTGATATAATAACAAAGTGCCTAATTCAATCATCTTGAACATTAATTGATATGTTTGTAGCCGAGTCTCCAGTTAATTACCTGTCTTTTTTGTTTAATTTTGAGATTTAAACCTACTTCTCATCCAGTCTTGCCTGTCAGTGTCCTACATACGTCTGTGACCTTCATCTTGTGTAATCGAGGGAAAAAAAAATATCTTAGCAAAGCATTTTCTACTCCTGTACTTATTTAATATATTCATATTTTCTGATTCATCTTTCCTTTTATAATTATATTTTTAAAGTCACATTAAGCCTGCAGAGGTAGTGGGATAAATGTCTCTATTCTAATAAACATTTGTTCAAGCTAGCTAAAGTCTTTTTTTTTTCCTGCATCAGATCTTTTACTTATTCCTTCAAATTTTCTAAAGAGTCTTCAATGGCTGTAGTTATCTAGAACCTTTTAACAGTCATTGCTTATATTGTTTTGAGATGCTTTAAATTTCCAATTGGAATTTTTCTGAAAATTATCTGTGCTCTACTTTATTTTTTAATTTATTTTTTATTTTAATTTTTTTAATGTTTATTGTTTTTTATTGAGGTGATTTTTTAAAATTAATTAATTAATTTATTTATTTTTGGCTGTGTTGGGTCTTCGTTGCTGTGCACAGGCTTTCTCTAGTTGCGGCGAGCAGGAGCTACTCTTCATTGTGGTGCCCGGGCTTCTCACTGCAGTGGCTTCTCTTGTTGAGGAGCACAGGCTCTAGGCATGTGGGCTTCAGTAGTTGTGGCACATGCGTTCAGTAGTTGTGGCTCGAGGGCTCTAGAGCGCAGGCTCAGTAGTTGTGGCACACGGGCTTAGTTGCTCCATGGCATGTGGGAATCTTCCCGGATCAGGGCTCGAACCCGTGTCCGCTGCATTGGCAGGTGGATTCTTAACCACTGCACCACCAGGGAATCCCCTGTGCTCTACTTTATTAGTACTATGTTTACATTGAAATACATTCCCAGGCTTACAGATTTCTACTTCTCTTGTTTAATCTCAGCTGGATGAAGAAATTTAAGAAGTGTAAAGACCAACCAAAGGCAAAAACAAAACAAAAGAGATTAATTAGTGGCAGTGCTGAGGACTAGAACTCAGGCCTGTGAGCTTCCAAAAGGAACATGCTACTATGCATGTAACTTTCAGGGAGGCCACTGAAAGCATTTTCTTCCAATTAAGGCATTTGGCTCACCATTCTTCATATTTCAGTTTTTTTCATTTGAAGAGTGAATGATCCTTCCTATTTTTAAATTCAGTTTCATTCAGTCAACATTTATTGAAGGTCTTCGATGTACTATTAGGGTCCACAGAAGGTTAAAGTACAAACTTGCTTTCTGCTTCTATTCTGACTCTTTTTATTAAACACCTAATATAGAACTCATGCCAAACAAAGTCTTAGGAATTGCCTTGCTCTCTGAAAGTTCTTTAAGCACTCTGAGTTCATAATTTTGTAAAGTGACAAAAATCAGTCTTAACATATCACTCATTTGATCCTCCAGATGAAATAAATAGTTATCTTCTAAATAACTAAAAATAGCTAAAAATGTCGTTTAGTTTCTCTTCCTTATTCAGGTCTGTATCACACACTATCTAAAACCTACATAATTTGTTTTATATCATTTTTATATTTTCATCCCTTTTGTATCCTTCTTTCTTTTTTCAACAATAATTGTTTTTTCTATTCTTTGATTAGGCAAACATAAAACTCAGAGGAAAGATAAGACAATCAGTTTTTTAAAATTTAATTTAATTAATTTATTTTTTATACAGCAGGTTCTTATTAGTTACCTATTTTATACATAGTAGTGTATATATGTCAATCCCAATCTCCCAATTCATCCAAGACAATAAGTTTTAAAGCACTGTACATTCCTGGTTTCAATACAGTCTTTCCCTCAAATATCTGGATATTCTGTTACCAACCTGTTACTGGAAGGGAAAGAATGGGCAACAATATAATACATGAAATATAATACAATTAATTCTAATAATAACAAACTAAACCTAGGGTAAAAGCACCTGTATGGTAACTTTCTGCAACATTAGCAAATTACAATTAAAATATCAGTCAAGAGTATGATGATCAATGAAAATGAAGGCATAACTCAAATGTCCAAAAGTACAAATTCCTCACCCAATTTAAGGCTGGATGGTCACTCTGTGCTAGCTCTAGGAGCCAGACTACTTGGGCTCAAATTCTAGCTCTGTCAACTTAGAGGCTCTGTGAATTTGGGGCAGTTATTTAAGTTCTCTGCACCTCAGTTTCCTTATCTGTTACATGGGAATAATAGTGCCTGCAACCACACAATGTTGCCATCAAATACGGGCACTGTCAACTTTGATTGTAATAGATTACACAATCTTTCCAGAAAACTTGATTCTTTATCATTCATCTTTCTTCATGCTGGAGCTCAAGACTAATTTCGTAAGTTTTATATACTCTTTGGCTTTTATCACCTGAATACTCTTGTCCTGGTCCTGCCAATCACATCTATCCACTTCAGGATTTTCAAACCTGGCTCTAGGGAAATGACTCTTATTCTTTGAAATTCTGGGGCCCTGAGTGAAATGGGGGTAACAGATTTGGGGGAATAGTCTCTAAAGCACAGGGCCTCCCCACCCCCTTTACTTCTTCCAACACCTTATCTCTTCTGTTAATTACATGACCAGAAAACAGGACTGCTTTTATCAGTGGATATTCATTGATCTCAAAGGGATAACTATGCACATATATATGACAGGTGCAAAGATAATGGGCTAGGAAGCCTGCTTTCAGCTTCTTTGGGAACAAAAGGATATTTGTTATTTTTCGTTTTTCTATTAAAGTCCTGGCCTGACCTATTTTTTTCCTTTATTCAAAGTTAAGCCAGGAAAAAATACATTTTATTTTTTAGTTAAAAAACAAGAATAGAAAAGGGCCTCGTTTAGTAATGAAGGGAGCATAACCTTTATTCAATGCAAAGGACACTGGATTCTATATTCATCTGGGCGCCAAATAGCTCTCTAAGCTTTAAAAACTAATTACAGGAAGAGAGTGTGATTTTTCAGTCTTTTTGGCTCATGCCACGCTCTGTGGTACTCTAATGTGTGAAAATCAAGGCTCTGTAACTCTACCACATTGGAATATCAATGAAGAGTCTTCCCCTCTACTTACCTTTGCTTTCAGGATAGAGAATATGACAGATTAAGAGAAAAGAATCAATCACATACAAAACAAAATAGATCTAAAAAATTATTTTTCTTCTCTTAAAGCAAATAGAGTTTGTTTTCAAACCATGTCTGTTTGCATGCAAAAACGTGGACAAATATCTCAGTCATAATGTTCAGAAAATAAACCAGATACTATGGTGAAATTTATATAAAATATAAGGACAGTCAAAACTAAACTATGGTGATAAAAATCAGAATAGTGGTTACCTTGAGGTAACCTTCTGGGGTGCAAGAAAAGTTCTGTATTTTGATCGGGGAGGTGGTTACATGAGTAAAATCACACATAACATTTCTTTGAGTTATATACCTAAGATTGCATCTTACTTCATGGATATAATAATTCACCAAAAATTTTTAAAAATATGTTAAATTTGCTTTCCCTTCAAATTTAAGATGGAAGGTGACAATGCAGTGAGCAAAAAGGAAATAAAGAAAGCCAAGAACTTAATTCTAGCTCTTCTAAATCAGAAGCATGAGGTGGTATACAGACGTTCATCTCTGCATTAGCCTTCTCTTTTCTGAAATAGGGCTAGAAACCCTTCCCCTTATCTCTAAGCTATTGAAGATAACTAATAAAACTGATTGAAAATCTCTTTGCAGGCATAAAAGACAATAAGCCTAGGAACAACAGGAAGAAGACTTACTTTCAGTTAAAGTAACCTGAAAAGTTGGGGAAAAATAATTATCCCCCAGAAGTTACTTCTAATATAACTACTCAGGTTACAGATGTATTAAATAAGTACACTTAAAGATCAATAGTGGGACTATGCTTACCCAGACCTCTTAGAAATCTAGCAGCAGGAAAACATGATGGTAACATGGCCTGACTCTCCCCTAAGGTCAGTTTGATTACTCCTAGTTGGTACTCTAATTGATCATGTCTCAATAATTCTTTACCTCTTTTGATAGAAAAAATCATGAGGCTACTCTCTGCTACTATTGTTATGACAACATGATATAAATTAAGAAGTGTAGAGAGCAGGGATAGGAAATATAATTTTAAGAGTATATAACTTATTTCATATGCTAGGGAAAAACATATTCATCACAGTAAAAGTTTCAGAGAAAAACACCTCTGTGACTTTGGCATAAGAAAGGATTTCTAAATAGGAAACAAAATGTACTATCTATTAAAAAAATAAATGTGACTTATTAAAATTTTAAAAGTCTGTTTATTAAAAGACACCATTAAGAGAGTGAAAAGGCAATTTGTAAAGTGGGGGAAGATGACATTATCTATCTATCTACCTACCTACCTACTACCTATCCATCACAAAGGAGTTACATCCAGATATATAAAGAATTCCTACAAATCAGTAGGGAAAAGACAGACAACCTAATTAAAAAATGGGCAGTAGATCTGAACAAATATGTTGTGAAAGCGGATATTCAAATGGCCAATAAATACCATAAAAGTACATTAAAATATGTTCAACTTTGTTAGTCATGAGAGAAATGCATATTAAACCACACTGAGATACCTCTACAAATCTACTAGAAGGCCAAAATTAAAAAGATGGAAGATATCAAATACAGATGAGAAACACAGCAATTGGAACTTTCATACACTGCTATGAGAGTGCAAACTCTTATTACCACTTTGGGAAACTATTTGGCAGTGTGCACTACAACTCAACATATGCATATGTTATGACCCAGCAATTTGACTCCTAGAATGTAAGCAATAGAAATATATACATATGATTACTAAGAGGCATATAGTAGAATATACAAAGCAGCACTATTTGAAACAGTTTTAAATTAGAAAGTACCCAGGTACCCAACAGGAGTAAAATAAATGAATGCATATATACACACATAAACATTCAAATAATACAATATTAAAAAATATCTGGGGTGTACCCATATAATGGAATACAATATAGAGTACAGAGTAATAAGGACCTATACACAAGAATATGGATGAATCTTGTCAATATAATGTGGAACAAATGAAGCCAGTCATAAAAGAATATATAAGTGCATGATTCCATTTAAAAAGAATCCAAAAAAAGATTAAACTAATCTATGTATTTAAAGGTCAGATACGGGTCATTTTCAGAGAGGAAAACAGTGACCATAAGGAAGCACGAGAAGGCTCACTATTGCTTTGTTCTGTTTCTTGTTGCTATTATTCTGTTTCTTGATCTGGATACTGTTACACAATGAAAAGTATGAAAATTTGCCAAGCTGTGCCTTTGACACATGTAAACTATAGGTAACATAAGCAGAGAGATGGAAACTCTAAGAAAGAATCAAAAGGAAATGCTAGAAATCAAACATGCCATAACAGAAATGAATAATGTCTTTGATGGACTTATTTAATAGACTGGGCATAACCAAGGAAAGAATAAGTAAGCTTGAAGAAACATCAATAAAAATTTCCAAAATTGAAATCCAAAGAGAAAAAAGAATGAAAAGAGAACAGAATATCCAAGAACTGAGGAACAAATTCAAAAAGTTATAATGTATGTGTAATGGGCATACCAGAAGGAGAAGAAAGAGAAAAAGAAACAGAAATATTTGAAGCAATAATGACTGAGAATTTCCCAAAACTAATGACAGGCACCAAATCACAGATCCAGGAAGGTCAGCGATCACCAACACACACACACACACACACACACACACACACACACACAACACACACACCCTTATACCCAGGCATACAATACTCAAATGGCACAAAATCAAAAACAAAGGAACTTTGCAAGAAGCCATAAGAAAAAATTACCTTACCTATAGAAAAACAAGAATAAAAATTACATTGGACTTTTCTTCAAAAACCAAGGAAGCAAGAATAGCAAAGTGAGAGACTTAAAGTGTGAGAACAATCATCAACCTAGAATTTTGAACCCTATGAAATTACTCTTCAAAACTAAGGGAAAAATGAACACTTTCTCCAACAAAAATTGAAGGAATTTGTCTTCAGTAGACCTGCCTTACAAGAAATGTTAAAGAAGTTCTTTAGGGAGACTTGGACCTACATTAAAAAAGGAAGAGAATTAAAGAAAGAATAACTGAAGGTAAATAAAATCTTTTATTTCTCTTATTCTTAATTGATCTAACAGGTAACAGTTTGTTCAAAATAATAACAGCAACATTATGTACAGTGATTATAGCTGATGGATAAATGCAGTGAATGGCAGCAAATGTTATAAGGGATGGGAGGAAAGAATTGGGACTACTTTGTTATAGGGTACTTGCCTTAGTTATAAACGTTATGTTGCAAATTCTAGGGCAACTACTAAAAAAAGAAGTTATGAAAAAAAAGAAATATAATATATATACTAAGAGAGGAGAAAAAGTGGAACTACACAAGACACTCAATTAAAACCAGACGGCAGAAAAGCACGATCCATTGTTTTAAAAATCATTAAGATTGCCTCCATTAAAATTAAAAACTTCTGCTCTACGAAAGACTCTGTGGAGAGAATCAAAAGACAAGGCATACACTGGGAGAAAATTTTTGTAAAACACCTATCAATTAAAGGACTGGTATCCAAAATATACAAAAGACTTTTAAAGCTCAACAATACGAAAACACATGACCCAATTTAAAAATGGTAAAAGATCTGAACAGATATCTCACCAAAAATATATATATAGTTATTAAATAAGCATATGAAAAGATGCTTAACATCATATGTCATTAGGGAAATACACATGAAAACAACGAGATCACTCCACACCTATTAGAATGTACCAAATCCAAAACACTGACAACACCACATGCTATCGAGGATGTGGAGTAGCAGGAACTCTGCAGGAACAATTCCCATTGTTGGTGGGAATGCAAAATGGTACGACCACTTTGGAATACAGTTTGGCAATTTCTACAAAAGCTAAACATACTCTTGACATACATCAATGTGATCTAGCAATCACATTCCTTGGTATTTACCCAAGTGAGCTGAAAACTTACATCCACAAAAAACCCTGAACACGAATGTTTATAGCAGCTTTATTTAAAATTGCCAAAACTTGGACGCAACCAAGAAATCCTACAGTAGGTGAACGAATAAACAACTTATGGTATGTCCATACAATGGAATATTATTCAGAGATTAAAAAAGAGCTACCAAGCCACCAAAAGACATGGAGGAACCTTAAGCGCATACGGCAAGGCAAAAGAAGCGAATCCGAAAAGGCTATGTATTGTATCATGCCAACTATATGACATTTAGGAAAAGGCAAAACTAGGGAGACAGTAAAAAAAACAGTGGTTGCCAGGGGTTGGAGGACAGGAAGGCTGGGGTGAATTAGGAGGAGCACAGAGGATTTTTAGGGCAGTGAAACTATTATTCTGCACGATACTGAAATGGTTACCTTCACTGTAACCAATGAATGGGTACACTCATTACACATTTCTCAAAACTCGTAGAATGTACAACACAAAGAGTAAACCTTAATGTAAACTACAGACTTAGTTAATAATAATGTATCCATATTAGCTTACCAATTTTAACTAACATACCACATTACTGTAAGATATTAAAAATAGAGGAAATTGGGGGTGAGGGTGAGTGACGGGATATATGGGAACTCTGTGTTTTTCACTCAATATTTTCTGTAAACCTAAAACTGCTACCTCATGCAAATAAAGTCTATTAATTAAAAAATAAATTATGCACATATAATATAGTTTTCTTATAACAATATAACTAGCTGACAAGTTTTTCTGAGATAATGTGAATGATGAGGAAGAAACCATAAATAGGAAGACTTTAGGCTAAATTACAGGTGAACTTTTGAGTCTCATGATTTTGAGAAAGTTTTAAATGGCACTGTAGCAATTTTTCATAACAAAGTGTTGGTAAAAATATGGCACCATAGTGTACGGATACGGTTAACTTTGTGAACAGTAAAGACCTATTTATCTATAGCTGCAACCCACATTCTGAGAGAGATGAGCCCACAGTTCTATGATGAATTAAAAGTAAAATATTGGTCACTACTTCTTTTATTCTTTTTCTGGTCTTTGCTTCCTTAAAGTGTTTTTACTTTATTTCATTTTTTAAAAACTATTTATTCATTCACTTGGATAGCAAAAGACAATAAGAATAAACCTACTTTTAATGTGACAAAACACTACCTCCACTTTTTTCCCCTACTTTACACAGCTCTAAAATGACAGAGGTGAAAATATTTCACTGTGGCAAGCGAGACATGTGAAAATGAGTAGCTTCATCAAATTAGGTTACATTTTCATGGCTAAGTAAAAAATTTAAATTGTGCAAAGGTAAAAGTTGAGTGATAAAGTTGAAAGCAAGACCTTACTTTTGTCAAAATAAGTAGAAAACAATTGGATACACTATACGTGAACAAACGTGGGAAGCACATATATATTTCTGGAAAGTTCAACTAACAGTTCTGTGAAAAAGAACATGGTAAGAACAATTGTAACACACTTATGGGCAGGAACTTTACATTATTAATTGCCATGTTTCCAAGGTATGGCACAAAACAAGGGCAATACAGCTTTGTTGAATAAATAAATGAATTAATGAATAAATTATGAGCTTCCCTAAGAAGGGAGAACGACCTACAAAGTAAAAAATATTTTAACTTGATTTAGCAATGCTCCAAATTTGACTCACATCAATCCCTTCCTTCTAAAGTTTTGAGCACAAGCCATCCTTGCACAGGAAATGAGGTGTAGTACAATAGAAACAGACGTTACTAAGTTCAGTTCATTGCTGTTTGATATTTAGAAATGGCCAAAATTTCATGTAGGAAGGAATTAGCTAAATGGATATTTTTCTTCCCACGTTTAGTACAACTTAGAAAATAGGCCATTTTACCTTATGAAATCTTCTTCCTCTTCTCTCTTTGGCCTCAGCTGTTTGGGTTGAGCCATGTTAATCCAGTTTGGTAGAGATTTCAAGAGCCTGCTGATATCATCATCTTTTGCCCAAGATGCACTGATGACAAGTTTTTCTTCTGACTGGACAATGCCCCTAAACAGGACCAACAGAAAAGACACACTTCAGGACACTGCCTGGCTTCCAGTTAGCATTTTCCATCCACCTTTGCTGCGGAAAAAAAGACACCATGCCCACCTCTCCTATTACCATAATCCATTATCTAGTTGGAAGCATGACATCCATGAATAGGTCACTTCTGTGGGAAACATCATTCCTAGATTCCATTTTTAGTTTCTTCATTGTTGAGTAATTGTGAAACTAATAATATTAATTAGTTCCCCTTATCATAGTTAATCCCTTAGAATAAATGAAAGTGTATGGTAGGTTTGGGGGGTGGGGGTAGGTAGGGATTCTTTCGAGAAAGATGTTGAACAAATAAAAAGTGGGTTAACCATACAAAAGAGTGCAACAACATAAATGATACCTGAAAGAGTGCAACAACATAAATGATACCTGAAATGATGGAAGTGTTACAAAAAGTTGTTCTCTGACCTCTAGGTTTAAACTTCCAATTAGCTCTACTTGAAGGTGTTTTTTGAACCATGGACACCCCTCTATTCAAAGTAAATCTACCATCATAGAGAAATCTTCTGCCCCTGATGTCAGGCAGAAAAGTCTTTGATTATTGCTCTCTCCAGTGGGCTTTGACAAATGACCTAGAGTGACAGGCTTCAACTCCTTTAATAGGGCCCATGGGTGAGCTATTAACACGGCTCTTTCCAAAATGTACCTGCAAATTCACTGTAAACGTTCAATTTCAACTTAACTAAGAAGCTTCCCTTTCTGTTCAACACTTCTGTCACTATAACTAATTTCAATGGTCTAAAAATCCCCCTCAGCAATTCTAGGTGACAGAATGACACTTATTTATGAAGGGATTGCTAATTAGCTGGTTAGTCCTCTGAAGTTGACCAAGACTATAGGAGGTTTTCCCCTCCATCACAGGCAGGAATTTATGTTGGTATAAGGGTTATACTGAAGAACATGATGTGCTTCTAAATATACAATATATACACGGTGTATATGCTTGGACATATGGTAAAATCCTTTGCCAAACAGACAATTAATGTTTGTAGACAGAAGCTGTTGATGCCTAAAAACCTTGACTCATGACAACCTAACTTGAGGTAACAAGATTTCATGATGTAGGGAGCAATACTGCCCTGGTAATCTGAAAATAAGCTAGAATAAATAAGGGAACCATAGTTGAATTCTTCTCACTACAAGCAAAAGTTTTCTAATAGTAACTATGGTCAGCAATACAAAAATTAGACTACAGAACCTTCTTCCCTGGGATCTCGCAAATCACTCTGACTGATATCTTCCATTTCTGTTTTTTCTTTGTTATTTTCTTGCATCTTTTCTGCAATATTTATGGATTAATCCCACAATATAATTTTTACACTTTTATATGTGGGGTGCCAGATTCAGTCTTACAGAATGGTACCATCTCAAATTTATGCTATTCCACAGCAGAAGAATCCTCAACATTCTTTGGCATTCTTTTTACCTGTCTCTGATTGACCTCCTCTCTCATTTGGTCTATGGCTATTTTTTTTTAATATATACATATTTGTTGAATTTATTTTTTTATACAGCAGGTTCTTATTATCTATTTTATACATATTAGTGTATATATGTCAATCCCAATCTCCCAACTCATCACACACACCCCCCATCAGCATTTCCCCCTTGGTGTCTAGAAAAGGGAACACTCTTCACCGTTGGTGGGAATGTAAAGTGATACAGCCACTATGGAGAACAGTATGGAGGTTCCTTAAAAACTAAAAATAGAACTACCATACGACCTAGCAATCCCACTACTGGGCGTATACCCAGAGAAAACCATAATTCAGAAAGACACTTGTAGGACTTCCCTGGTGGCACAGTGGTTAAGAATCTGCCTGCCAACGCAGAGGACACGGGTTTGAGCCCTGCTCCAGGAAGATCCCACATGCCGCGGAGCAACTAAGCCCGTGCGCCACAACTACTGAAGCCCACGCACTCTAGAGCCCGAGTGCCGCAACTACTGAAGCCCGTGCACCTAGAGCCCGTGCTCTGCAACAAGAGAAGCCACTGCAATGAGAAGCCCACACACCGCAATGAAGAGTACCCCCCGCTCGCCGCAACTAGAAAGAAAAGCCTGTGTGCAGCAACAAAGACCCAACGCAGCCAAAAATAAATAAATAAATGCATTTATTTTTTTAAAAAGATACTTGCACCCCAATGTTCATTGCAGCACTATTTACAATAGCCAGGTCATAGAAGCAGCCCAAATGCCTATGGCTATTTTTTAAACCTTTGCCCTTTCTTTATTTCCTCATTGCTTATCCCTCACATTCTTCCCATCCGCCAAAGAAAGGAGGAGACCTAATTAAATACTTTCAAACATCCCACCTCCTATCCCCCACAGAAATACTTTCAAACCTGTTTCATTCTCCTTCACTTCCAGTAATCCCTCTACCTAGGCTCTGGGGGACCCTTTCCCCACCCCACAACGATCCCCTCCTTTTTTCTGCATATTTAGGGTTGCTCTCAAAATATTCCTCAATCCCCTGTGTTATTTTTTTAAATGAATGAATGACTGAATCTCTTTCTTGATCTAGCATTTCTCTCTAGTAAAGCTCCTCTCTCTCCTTCACACACACTGTCATCAAATGAGTGCAGCCTCCACTCACTGACGTTACTTTCTCACCTGTTGTTCACTTTTTCGACTCGTAAAGTCTCCCTCCAGGATCTACTCTATGATTTAACCCATCTATTCCTTCTTGCAAATTTTTCAATGATCATATTTTTTACTTCTAGACAAATGCACTGGCTTCTCCCCTCCAAACTGTCCTGTGCTTGTATTATGAATTCTATTCCTTCTTTTATCTCTTCAAATATTTTAAAAGCAGTAATTGTAAAGTTCTTTTTATGTGTCTCTGTCTTTTTTGGTAATTCTTTGGATGTCAAATGTCCTATCAGCTGCATTTTCATTCCTTTCTCATGATGGTGAGTTTTCTCACGTGGTCTGCTCTGCTGGTCTGCAAGCTCTACCTCAGTGGGACACGTCCTCTGTAGGAACCCCACGTTTGCCCTGCATTTTGCAGATGTCACTATTAGGTGGGTTGCATTTGCCTCTCCTGGATCCTAAAGGTTTCACCGGTTCCAAATAAGATTTTAAGATTCTTTTTTCCTTCCTTGTCTTGGCTTAAAATTCTCTCTCCCTACATGGGTGGTACAAATTGAGGTCCTTAGCTGCACATGTCACATGTGTAGGATTCTGATTTCTTTTAGGGGCCACTTTTTCTACTCCAAGTAGGGTGGCTCATTCTCAAGCACAGAGTTTTCCTGGTTCCATTTATAGGTGGAAAAACCCCATGCACAACTTCTGCACCGATAAAATCTCAGGCCACGCAGGTGTTAATATGCTAGGCCCCTGTTGGGTCTTCATCTCTGCTATGGTCTGAATGTTTGTGTCCCCCCAGAATTCACATGTTGGAATCTTACCACCAATTTGACAGTATTCGGAGGTAGGGCCTCTAGGAAGTGATTAGGTCATGAGGGTGGAGCCCTCATGAATGGGATTAATGACTTATAAAAGAGATCCCACAGAGTTCCCTAGCCCCTTCCGCCAGGTGATAATGCAATGAGCAGTCTGCAACCTGACTCTTCCAGCACTATGATCTTGGACTCCAGCCTCCAGAACCGTGAGAAATAAAATTCTGTTGTTTATTAGCCACCCAATCTTTGGTATTTAGTTATAGCAGCCCAAACAGACAAAGACAACCTCTATATGTGGTCCTGATACCTTTGTGGGCCTCTCAACTTCAACATTTGCTTGTTGCTATGGCTTTTAGTTCCTCCTTCATTTGAGGCATGTGGAAAATTTTCTTTCTTTTGAATTTGGCTACATATTTAAAATATATTCTTTTTTTTTTTTTTTAACAAGTCAGCATTTCTAGCTTCTCAAGCTGCTTTTCTTTTCTTTTTTTTATAAAGTGTATGTCTGTATTATTTTAAATTTTTACTTTTTTATTTATTTATTTTTGGCTGTGTTGGGTCTTCGTTTCTGTGCGAGGGCTTTCTCTAGTGGTGGCAAGCGGGGGCCACTCTTCATCGCGGTGCGCGGGCCTCTCACTATCGCGACCTCTCTTGTTGCGGAGCACAGGCTCCAGTTGCACAGGCTCAGTAGTTGTGGCTCACGGGCCTAGTTGCTCCACGGCATGTGGGATCCTCCCAGACCAGGGCTCGAACCCGTGTCCCCTGCATTGGCAGGCAGGTTCTCAACCACTGCGCCACCAGGGAAGCCCTAAAATATATTCTTAAAGATACATATTTTTATCTGGACTTTCTATGTATTAGGAGTAGGAAAAGGGTTTCCTAAATCTATCCACTCCACACTTCTAACTGAAGTCAAAATTCAGTACTAAATCAACTGCAGTCAGGGTTCTAGAACCACCGTTTCCCTGAAACTGCTCTACCAATCCGTGGGTATTTTTTTTACTTTATACTCTGATTATTCAGAAGCATCTGATACTTTTGACTATTCCCTTCTTAAAATATTACTCCTTTGGTATCCACATCATCATCTCCTAAGCTCTTTCTTAGCCGAACTGAGGGTTCTTTTCCTCTGTCCATACTTTACATGTTGGTATTCCACAGCATTCTGCATGGTCTCACTTGGGCACTCTCATCTTCTTGCCAGACATGACCCACCTGTATTCCAAAGACTCCCAAATTAATATCTTCAGGGCTGCCCTCTCTTCTAAGTCTCGGATCTGCATATACAAAGGTTAACAGGAGAACTGAACTTGGAAGTCCTACCAGCTATTTAAATTAGAGTCAAAGGAGCTCATTTATTATCCACATTTCCCTCTCCCACTGAACATCTAGTATTCCCTATTTTGGTCAACAGTCCAACCATCCATCCTGTTATTTAAGTCAGGAACTCGGAGTCATCCTCATTACCCACAGATACCATAACCTCCCAATTCCATCTGCTTAGTAACTTATAAATCTGTTGTTTCTGTCCAGGTTCACTGCCTTTAGCCTATATTTAGACCCTCATCATTTTTCACTTGGACTTGGCAGTAACCTTATAACTGGGTGTCTTGCCTGGAGCTTCAAGACCATCAGTCCAATTCACCAAATTAGTCGGAAGAGTCATTTTTCTAAAATTGTACAAATGCAGTCATGTTTTCTCCTTCTTAGAATTCTTCACTGATTCCTAATTCTAAGACCAAGTGCAAACCTAGCAAGGCATGAGCATCTATCTTTTCAACTTCATCTCCTGCTACTGCTTTCCTCTTTTTTCTCTGTTCACTACTCCCAGTCAAATCCCTGCCTGTGTTGGCTGAACACCCTACCCGCAGTGAGTATTCTAATGGTTTTTGAAGGGGATATACTGTTTCCTGCTTGTATGTATTATCTCTGCCCAGAGAGCCTTTTTCCATCTTCCTTGTTTGCCTCTACTGATCAAACATTACCTCGGCTCTTCCCTTGGGACAGCTGAGTCCTCTCTTTTGTGCCATATCACCCTTTACCTGAGGTTTTCAATCTTGACTGCACCTGGGGAGGTTTAAAAAAAAAAAAAAAATACTGGACGCCCAGGCCACTTCTAAGACCTAGTAAATCAGAATCTCTGGGGATGGGACCCAGGCATCAAAATTTTTAAGAGTTTCCCAGGTGATTCCAATGTACACTCAAAGGTGAGAACCACTGCCTTACACATACCTCTGCTCTCAGTGGTCCTACCACAGTTCTTTACAAGCTGGCATCCCCTACCAGATGATGAGTTCACTGAGGACAGAGTTGATTTCTCATTAGCTTTTGGGCTCCTAGCGCCTAGCACAATACCTGGTATTTGGAAAGTGTATAAGAACTGAACTGGACATAAAAATAAGCCCTCTTCAGTTTTAGGAGACTGGGCAACTGATTAAGCTAAAACCATTTTAGTGGTTTTCCTTTACTATTTCTCTGCACTGAACGACTTAGGTGAGCCATCAAGCCATCTGGCATTTTAACCAAATTACAGATCACATTGCCATGGTCTCTCCATACCTGTCTGAATTCAGTACAAGTCAGAATAATGAATACAGGTGTGTCCCCTTCTGGAAAAAAAAAAAAGTCCAACATAAAAAAGTCCTAACTCAAGACAAATGAACCAAGGAGTGATTATTGTCAAACCTTCCTCTTCACTTATTCATAGGTGGCCTATTACTGGAAAGTCTCCTCAAAACCTCACTTTCTCTGGGAGGACTCTGTTGACTATGTCAGCCTACAGTAATCTTCCCCTTTGGAAAGCAAATGAATAAAAGCCTTCCTTTTATACTTATTGTTTATAACCTCATAATTAGGACTCTGTCCAACACAATGGGTTGGACAAACTATGGTCTGTCTGTCAAATCTGCCCCATTAGCTTACTTTGTATGTGTTGTAAGCTATGAATAGGGTTGACATTTTTTAATGTTTTTTTTTTAATCAAAAGAAGCAGAATATTTTGTGACATGTGAAAATTATATAAAAGTTAAATTTCAGTGTCCATAACTACAAAGAACCGTGGCTGACTGGTTCAATTCCTCTCATACCCACACTACAAGTCAAATTCTGCTCCACAGAGTGAGAAGTCCAAACCCAACTCAGTTTTCTTTGAGCTCATCCATCCTGGCTCCCACCTGCCCCAGGGTTCAGGAGACAGTTTGGGTCTGTATGTGTGAAATGGTACTGTACGTTTTCGGGATCTAGAATTTTTCATTTTAGCACTCGCTGGAATGAAAAGATAGCTTAGCGGGATACTATGTTAAAGGTACTCACATCATTTACTTATGCATTTTTTTTTTTTTAAGTATTTGTTTTTATTTATTTATTTATGGCTGTGTTGGGTCTTCGTTTCTGTGCGAGGGCTTTCTCTAGTTGTGGCAAGCGGGGGCCACTCTTCATCGTGGTGCGCGGGTGCATTTTTTTTAAGACTGGTTTAATTCAATAACATGGTATTATATTACTGCCTTCACTAATATTCATAGATCCTGTCTTATTAAAAAACAGTAATCCAAATTAACTAGCACGCTGCCTACCTATATATTGCCCTCAACAATAAATTATTAATTCATATGGTAATGCACATCAATCCCAAAAGCAATTCCAAATATTCTGATTTGAAATATTAGCATTGATTAGCAACATACGATTACCCTAAAGGGAATTTTTCATTTTTCATTCAAATGGCAAAGTTCCCATCCTAACTAATTGCATTTATTAGTTTATAATTTTGAGATAAATGGGATTATGTGGGTTACAAAATGCCAGGATATATCTAAATGGCCTCAAAAAAGGAGAACTAAATCTACAATAATTATTCCACAAGAGGAATAGGGTCAATCACCACTACCAGGACCATAATCTACTAATTAATTCACAGCTCAACGGGCCACAGACAGAGCCGTCTGTGAAACTATTTGTACCTGTTCCCGGGAGGAAGAGGAAAATAGGTGGACCTCTTGGAACAGGTGATAAGGCTGCTATGGGAAGAGTCCATCCTCTAGACACAGCCGAGTGAATTTCGTGCAGAAAACATCTGCTGGTGTCGACTGGCTCTGATGTGCACTGCTTCCTCTCTGGAACAGTTGGGAAATCCAAGTGTGCCTGGTCCCTGGATACAGCTGGGGTGCTGAGTCTTTCATTAGGTAAACAACCAGGGGCAGGTGGGGCTAATTGGATTCAACTGTTTGGTGGCAGCCTGGGCATGATGTTTACTTTCCCAGACTGAATCTTTCAGACACTTCAAAAACTAGGAGCCAAGCTAGATAAATAAACCCCGGACAAGGCTGGTCCAAATTAAGCTACTGCAGTCAATTTTCAACTGTGAACGACTGGACCTGTAGCTGGCCAAACTGCAGTGCAACGTCCAGCAACACCGTGATCATGACAATGACGGATGCAGAAATCAAAGCTGGTACTATGCTGCCGATTAAAACAAAACAAACACAAACACAAAAACAAAACTAAAAAATCTCTTAAGATAAGATGGAGCAGAATAAATAGGAAGAGCAAAGAAACATCAGGTTGTCTTTCACATCACACTCATCATAAAGAGAGCTTTATGATGCTATGTATTTCTACCTTGGAATCACAACTTAAGAAACATCCGATAACTCTGGAGATGGGTGATGGGAAACAGAAACAATTCAAGAGGACCCAGGGATAAGGACTTGGAATTTCAGAGCTTACAGGAGGTAACCTTTGGGGATAATTTAATAACAACCTTTAAATAGAGAAGCTCTCATATGAAGGGTCATAACTGTTTGATACTTAAAAAACCAAGAAGAAAATAATTATAGCAGAGTGGACCAAGAATGTAAAATTTCTGAGAAATTTATTTTGTTTGATACTTGATTATTTTCTATTAATGAGTGTAAAAATCCATTAAGGCAGGATGTTGCTTAGTTTATTCACTTCTAGACTCTTGGCTCTAGAGTAACGACGGACTCCAGAAATGCTTAATAAATAATTATTGAATAAAGTGACAGACTGAATGAATGAATGACTGATACTACTGAAGCACAAAACATCAGGGGTGTAACAGATGGCATAAAAATATTTTTTTGCCATCTTCTTAGGAAATATCAACAATATTATCAATGAATTAATTTAAAAGTAAATAATAACAAGAACACCACTTACAGCAGCAACAATAAATAACATTGTCTGAGACTTATTTAGTATTTACCACAAACTAGGCATTCTTCTAAGCACTTTACATATACTAACTCCTTCAATCCTGATACCCTGTGTGGTAGGCCCTGTTATTATTCCCATTTGACAGATGATACACCAAGTTACAGAGATTAAGTAACTTGCCCATGTCTAGTGGCTGATGAGGGTAGAGCCTGAACTGAGCCTACAGTGACTGTTCTGGAGTCTGTGCTCCAATTATAATGTCTCTCTGAACTATTTGAAACCTTTGCTTGAGTTTCCCATTTCCTCTTTAATTCCACTGCCTCTTCTTTGGGCTTCAGAGCCAGACTTAGCTCCTCATGCGCGTACAGCCATCTGCATACCCTGTGACCTGCATACTCTGTGTTCATACATAAATGGTATGAACCTTCCTGAACCTCTGTTTTCTCATTTGTAAGGTTGGGAGAATCTAACCTTCAGAAGTGCTGTGACTGACGAGATGAATCGATGACTATAAAGTCCCTTGCACAGTGACCATGTACTTTCCAGAGTGCGTATTTCCATTCTAGTCCAGTTTGCTTTGCTTCAAACTGACTGCAGCTGGCTCCTCGCTGATCATGGTAGACGGAGTTAGGTGCGGGGAAATTAAGACTGGCTGTTGCTAGGGGATTCGTGGGACACCTGGTTGGGTGGGCAGCATCTGTATTTGGCAGGAAGGCAGTTGATGGGCACTAGAAAAAGTAAAGCTATTCACTTGATCAATAAACATGAGGAAAAGGCCTGAATGCAGATATCATGCTAAATGTTGGGAAAAAGACATAGTAACTTCCTTCTAGAGCCCCAGAGTTGAGATCAGTAACACATACGAGAATCACTTTGGGGATATTTTTGAACTACTCTTGCCCAGGTCCAGGGCTCTGTGGGCCTAGTGTGGGAAATCCAGGTTGTGTGTTTTAAGATCTCCTCAAATAACTCTGATGCGAGTCCACAGTTGAAAAATGGTGTTTGAGAGAGAAAGACATGTAAACCAACAACTGATCAAATAACACATAATAAAGAAATTTTAAATTGCAATACACTGGGATAAATATAGTTATGGGTAATAAGTTACAGGAGCACATAAAAAAAGCTCTCATTTGCTGAGTGCTCTCTATGAACCAGATACTGTACATATTTTATAAATGTTCTTTTGTATCTCTTCACTATTTAATAAAAATGAATGTATCAGTGGTAGGTGAACCCAGAGAGTGGGTTGGTTCAGTTTGGTTCATACAGCACAGTTTCAAGAGGCAAACCGGAAGACAGGCTGGCATGGAGCTTGCAGAGGGTTTCTCTGGCATATGCCCTTGGCTCTCCTGAGGTTCAAAGTTAGTTAGCTGGCAAAGACAGCAAGGCCAGCTCAACTAGACTCTCATTCATTCAGGATCCTGGTCTCTGTCTACACAGGAAACCCAAAGGGCTTCACAAGCCGTCACAGCCTACAGTGTCTAGTCTCTGCTCTTTGGCACAATGGGGCCATTGAGACCTTTTTAAGATACCACTCTGATGACAGACGAGGTAGGTCATCTTCCTTCCCAAGACCTATGATGGTGCTCCTGTACTTAATATGAGAAGTTTAAAAACAAAACAAAACTCTTTTCTGCTCATTCTTACCCAACTACATTGTCACCTCCAGTCATTTTCATTTCTCAACCCCTCCTCCACGCATCATGTCCCTACTGCTTGCTCATCCTCTCTGGTCTGTCAAGAATTTCCTCCTTCACTCAATAAACATGCTGAGGGCCAACAAGGTGTCCAGCCCTGTGCCCGATCTGGTTTCTGCCATGGCTGATCACAAGTTTATCTCCGCGTCGCTCTTCCTTCATGCCCTGGCATGAGTTCTCAGGCCTCTTTGGAGAAGTAGTAAAACGTGGACCCTGGGGATGGTTACACCTTCCCCTAATAAAAACATGTTTGTGTCTTATATCAACTGAGCCTCTAAGATTAGAAGATGTTTTATTTGTATTTTCTACCAGGCCCAACACAATGCAGGAAGGCAAAAAAAAAAAAAAAAATTGATTAATGAACTGATGCTAAATTGGAACAGACAGAAACTTTAAAAAAACTGTGATTTTCCATTGTCAAATGACTATTCTGGGACACATAAGCTGCTGCTTGTACCTCAGGACAAAGAGGACGACAAAGGGGGAGAAGCACTCAGCTTGGAAGTAGCAGACCAACAGACCAACCGCCTGACCACTAAGGCAGAGCTCCAGAGAATTCACAGCTGAGTTCTCCTTTAAGCCCCAAGGGGTGTGACTAATTAAGAAAAAGACTTCTAGTCCTCACCTCACTTTTAGGAAACCTCTCTTTATCCAAAGCATGTAACATGACATCATTATATAGAACAGGCCTTCTCTCCAGAGTGAGGGGCTCAGAGAAAGGTGAGATGTTTCTGACCTTTCCTCAGATCTCCAGACTCCCAGTGGACACTCAAGTTCTCATGGTAAACTTGGAAAACATGCCAGCTCTCAGCAGAGGGCATTGTGAGCTTATGGACTGGATCCTTTCAGTAAAAGATATCTGCTGAGAAAGAATCAGATTGCAATGTTTCCCTGCTCCCTTCCTCCTTCCCCAGTGTTACATCATTTTGGATCATTTGAATTGTATATGGATTTCTATTTAAGTCAGCCATTTGCTGGCAGCAAAACTAGAACATTTCCTGTTTTTCCTGTCACTGTAATCAGGATTTGGCTGTCCAAATTAGGACTGCCCTAATTACTCCTCAGCAGGTGCCAATCTGGGGGAGGGCAACAAATGGGAAGAGAGGAAGTAAGGACACTTTGCATCTTCAGACTCATACAATGAGGAAACACTTTCTTCCGAGCCTGGAAAACCTGATTAAGTAATAGGTAAAAGGCACCATGGGGTTATATGTTGTGTGCGTGCGTGCGTGCGCTGTTGTGTAACAACTACGTAAATGATTTTCTATTTAATTCCCTTCAAAGCTTCACAGAATTACTTTTCCCAACCCTGAGATAAATTCATCCAGGGCCTGTAATTCAGCAACTGTGGGAGACGACTACAGATAATACCCTGTATAAGGAATGATCTGATAGTGGACACCAATAAGTGGACGTCATTCCAGAGAATTTGGCCATGAGGGATACCAAAGTAGTATAGTCTCTTCGGGGAAGGATCATGATACTTGATGACCACAATATACCAAGAACCAAAAGCAATGGGTATTTTCCAAGAAAAAGCAGTATAATAGAGATAGGTGCATTGTTTGGACAAAATGGTGAAATATAAATGACAGAGAAATAACTCAATTCCTGTGAGAAGGACAGAGCATGGTGAACAGAACCATCCATGTTCCTGCCTAAAGCGAGTTACTACACTTGTTGCATTGCATCCCACCCTCAAACACAATTTCAGCAATTTGCCCTTTCTTTCCGACATCAATAATTTGCCCTTTCTCCTAAATAATTTTCTTCAAATATAAACATGCACTATTTCTATTTAAGCTAACACACAAAACAATTTAAAAAAAATTCTTCATGTGGCCTTAGTTCACCAGCTACTACCCCATTTCTCTGCTCCCCTTCGCAGCAAAACTCACTGTAAAAGTTCTGCCTACATTTACAAGTTCTCTACTCCCAGATTCTTTTTTTAAGCCCATATCAATCCAGGTTTCCTGCCTACCAGTCCATAGAAATAACTCTTGTGACAATCACAATGACCTCCACATTGTTCAATTTATCACTCAATCAGTGCTCAGTTCTAATGCTTGACTGAATAACAGCATTGGGACCGGGGATCCCTCCATCCCTTTACTTGGTTTCCAGGACTCCACATTCTCTTCATCTTCCTCCTACTTCACTGACTGTTGCTTTCCAGTCTCCTTTGCTGGTCTCTCCTCATCTTGCAAACTTCTTAAAGTCCACAGTCCTCTTCTCTGTCATATTTATATTCAATCCCGTAGAGATTTCATGCAGTCCATGGTTTTAAATACCATTTATATACACTCTTTATATGTTGATGGCTGCCAAATATGTATCTCCAGGGCAGACCTCTCTCCTTTTGATGTGTATATCCAACTACCTACCCCATATCTCCATGTGGATGTCTAAAAGACACTCCAAATTTAAATCCTGATCCATTGCCCCCAAACCTTCAGTGTCCGCCATCTCAATCGCTGAGATGACTTTTCACCATTCAAATGAAAAATCCTGAGTCATTTTTGATACTGTTCTTTCTCTCACACTCTGTATCCAGTCTGGCAGGAATTCTGTCGCCTGACCCTTCCAAATACAGTTGATCCTTGAGCAATGTGGGGGTTAGGGGTGCAGACCCCCCTGCACAGTTGAAAATCCACAAACTGCTATCTCTGCCTCCAAAACAAAGGATTGATAAGTGACTCACCCAAGGGCAGGAAGCTGAAACAGTTTGGACAGAATCAGGAACCAAACCCTAGTTCTTTTGATTCCACATGTTCTTTCTTTTTTATTGGAGTAAATTGCTTTACAATGTTGAGTTAGCCTCTGCTGTACAACAAAATGAATCAGCTACATGCACACCTATATCCCCTCCCACTTGAATCTCCCTCCCCCGCCCCTATCTAGGTCATCACAGAGCACAGTTGAGCTCCCTGTGCTATACAGCCGGTTCCCACTAGCTATCTGTTTTACACATGGTAGTGTATTTATGTCAAACTTAATCTCCCAATTCGTCCCACCCTCCCCTTCCCCCTGTGTCCACATGTCCGTTCTCTATGTCTACGTCTCTATTCCTGCCCTACAAATAGGTTCATCTGTACCATTTTTCTAGATTCCACATATATGCGTTAATATACAATATTTGTCTTTCTCTTTCTGGATTCCACATGTTCTGATCTCTAATCAAACACAAACTTTTCCCCACACTTAGTTAATTTAAAGATGTGCAAAATGAAAATACAGGGCTTCCCTGGTGGCGCAGCGGTTAGGAATCCGTCTGCCAATGCAGGGGACATGGTTCGAGCCCTGGTCTGGGAAGATCCCACATGCTGCAGAGCAACTAAGCCCATGTGCCACAACTACTGAGCCTGCGCTCTAGAGCTCATGAGCCTCAACTACTGAAGCCCGCAAGCCACGAGCCCGTGCTCTGCAACAAGAGAAGCCACCGCGATCAGTGAACCGTGCGCTGCAACGAAGAGTAGCCTCTGTTCGCCTCAACTAGAGAAAGCCCGCGCGCAGCAACAAAGACCCAACTCAGCCAAAAATAAATAAATAAATTAATTAATTAAAAAAAAAAAGAAAATACAGGTACTATATTTATTGAAAAAATCTGGGTATTAGTGGACCCATGAAGTTCAAAGCTGGGTTGTTCGAGGGTCAACCATATATTCAGAATTCAATCAGTTCTCACCACCTGTGCTGCTACCAACCAGTATGAGCTGTCTTCATTTCTCACCTGGATCACTACAACAGGCCTTCATCAGTCTCCCTGCTTCCATCCTTGTCCTCCCACAGCCTAGTCTCAATACTTACATTTTAAAATAAAACTTAGATCATACTACTCATAAGCATAATTTCTGCAATGGCTCCTATTTCAGTGAGAGTAGAACTCAATATCCCTACAGTGGCCTACAAGGCCCTACATGGTCTGGCCTTCTGTTCCCTTTCAGACATCCTTCTAGTACCCTTCTTGCTCACTTTACCCCAAACACACTGGCTGCCCTGCTGGTCCTGAAAAGTGTCATGCAGTCTTGCCTTAGGGCCTTTGCCCTCTGCCAGGGCACTCTTTTCAGATATCTTCTCTAACTCCCAAAACTCCTTGCAGTCTTTTCTCAAACCTCAACGTGACAGGGCTTCCTGGGGCACCCTATTGAAAATTGAAACCTCCTTCTCTTACACTCCAGAGTCTATTCACCCTACTCCAATTTTCCCTATAGTACTTAGTATCTTCTAAAATTCTTTGTAGGTTTATGTATTATATTTATTGTCTATCTCCTCTCTCCCATCTCCAACAGAGTGTAAACCCCATGAAAGCAGTATTCTGTTTGGTTCATTGCTATATCTACAACCTCTGGTTTAAGTACTCAATAAACATTTGTTAAATGAATGAAATTCTAGAAGCCAAGTAAATGAATGTTTACTTGTTTTAGGATGGAGTAATTAACTGTGTCAAAAGTAACTGAGATGATATAATATTCTGACAGGTTTAATAAATTTAGGCAAGAACTTTGGGGCACAGAAATAATTCAAAGCATAGAATCACCGAACCACTGCTGATAAGCTTAGAGGTAACCTGGCAGATGGAAAAAAATGCCTGAGAGCAAATGCCCTGATGTTCATAAAAGAAAAGAAGGTAAATTACAGAAATTGGGTGAGTTTAGAACTATAGGCAAAATTCTAGAAAAGACTATCAATGATGGTTTTTGAACAATTAGGAAGTGGTACTCACTAGGAGCCAGGAAGACCTCACAATGAACAAGTCATATGTCTTTGCTTCTTTCCTAACTGGGTAACTCACTGACTTGAAAGAAGAAACCGCAGATTTGGCTCAAGGTCAAGAGACCCTGTTTCCAAGGGTAATTTGTAAGCTGTCTAAGACAAGAGTTCTTAACAAAGAGTTTGGCAGAGCAGGGAGCAGTGGGTCCTAAAAGTGAAGGGATGAGAGGATTCCAGAACAAATAACTAGGTATTGTCCACTGCTGGCTTGTACATGCCCAATCTGGGGAGACATAAGAAAGGGTTAGCGGCATTAAAATGATCAGAACTGGGAGAACACCAGTAAGAAATCTAAGTCTCTTATAGAGTGGATGATGAAATATAGGGTGTGGTCATAGATGGTAGTAAAGGTAATCTTTGTCATCATCGTCATTGTCATTATCAAAATAGCAGCTAATCATTTGGGAGGTGGGGCTTAATATTTTGTTAAAACAGTTCTAAAAGGTTAACATTTTCAAAACAATCCTATGAGGGAAAAACTATTATTATCTTTTTTCACAGATGAGAAAACTAAGGCACAGAGAGGCTGAGTGACTGTTCAAGGTCATATAACTAATAGGTGAAAAAGCTGGTATTCAAATTTAGGTCCCAGAGACTGCTCTTGAACTAGAGTCTGGATTTATTGTTAGAAAAACACATGAGATCTTGAGTTGAGTGTCCTGTGAGGAGCAGCTTCAGTGCACGTCCGAAGCTGAGGTGTCGGCTGAGCCATTTCATGAGGAACTCTGGTCTGAAGGGCTGGGGCAAGGCCTCTGCGCAGGGCCTGCTATGAGCAAGTGAAACAGACTAAGAACAAAGAGAAAAAAGGTGGATGGGCTAGGCCTGAAGTGAGATTGCCAGATTTATGTGCTTTCCAGATGAAATGTGGATCCTCTAGCAACAGGAGTAATGGAAGATTTCCCTAAATCTGCCTTCAAGCTTTTCCTTGATCGATCTGTGTGAAGAGACAGGATCTTCAAGACGGCAGAGGAGTAAGATGAGATCACCTTCTTCCCCACAAATACATCAAAAATACAGCTACATGTGGAACAACTCCTACAGAACACCTACTGAATGCTGGCAGAAGACCTCAGACTTCCCAAAAGTCGTGTGGCTGACAGGGTTTTGGTGTTCCGGCCAGCTGTCAGGCCTGAGCCTCTGAGGTGGGAGAGCTGAGTTCAGGACACTGAACCACCAGAGACTTCCCGGGCCCATGTAATATCAATCGGCGAGAGCTCTCCCAGAGAACTCCACCTGAATGCTAAGACCCAGCTCCACTCAATGACCGGCAAGCTCCAGTGCTGGACACCCCATGCCAAACAACTAGCAAGACAGGAACACAACCCAACACATTAGCAGAGAGGCTGCCTAAAATCATAATAAGGTCACAGACACTCCAAAACACACCAACAGACGCGGTCCTGCCCACCAGAAAGACAAGATCCAGTCTCATCCATCAGAACACAGGCACCAGTCCCTTCCACCAGGAAGCCTACATAACCCACTGAACGAACCTTAGCCACTGGGGGCAGACACCAAAAACAACGGGAACTACGAACCTGCAGCCTGCGAAAAGGAGACCCCAAACACAGTAAGTTAAGCAGAATGAGAAGACAGAGAAATACGCAGCAGATGAAGGAGCAAGGTAAAAACCCACCAGACCAAAAAATGAAGAGGAAATAGGCAGTCTACCTGAAAAAGAATTCAGAGTAATGACAGTAAAGATGATCCAAAATCTTGGAAATAGAATGGAGAAAATACAAGAAACGTTTCATAAGGACATAGAAGAACTAAAGAGCAAACAATGATGAACAACACAATAAATGAAATGAAAAATTCTCTAGAAGGAATCAATAGCAGAATAACTGAGGCAGAATAATGGATAAGTGACCTGGAAGATAAAATAGTGGAAATAACTACCACAAAGCAGAATAAAGAAAAAAGAATGAAAAGAATTGAGGACAGTCTCAGAGACCTCTGGGACAACATTAAATGCACCAACATTTGAATTATGGGGTCCCAGAAGAAAAAGAGAAAAAGAAAGGGACTGAGAAAATACTTGAAGAGATTATAGTTGAAAACTTCCCTAACATGGGAAAGGAAATAGGCAATCAAGTCCAGGAAGCGCAGAGAGTCCCACACAGGATAAATCCAAAGAGTAACAAACCAAGACACATATTAATCAAACTACCAAAAATTAAGTACAAAGAAAAAATATTAAAAGCAGCAAGGGAAAAGCAACAAACAACATACAAGGGAATCCCCATAAGGTTAACAGCTGATCTTTCAGCAGAAACTCTGCAAGCCAGAAGGGAGTGGCAGGACATATTTAAAGTGATGAAAGGGAGAAACCTACAACCAAGATCTCTACCCAGCAAGGATCTCATTCAGATTCGACAGAGAAATTAAAACCTTTATAAACAAGCAAAAGCTAAGAGAATTCAGCACCACCAAACTTCTCTAGGCAGGAAACACAAGAGAAGGAAAAGACCTACAATAACAAACCCAAAATGATTAAGAAAATGGTAACAGGAATATACATATCGATAATTACCTTAAATGTAAATGGATTAAATGCTCCAACCAAAAGACATAGACTGGCTGAATGGATACAAAAATAAGACCCATACATATGCGGTCTACAAGAGACCCACTTCAGACCTAGGGACACATACAGAATGAAAGTGAGGGGATGGAAAAAGATATTCCATGCAAATGGAAATCAAAAGAAAGCTGGAGTAGCGATTCTCATATCAGACAAAATGGACTTTAAAATAAAGACTATTATAAGAGACCAAGAAGGACACTACATAATGATCAAGGGATCAATCCAAGAAGATAGAACAATTGTAAATATTTATGCACCCAACATAGGAGCACCTCAATACATAAGGCAAATGCTAACAGCCATAAAGGGGGAAATCAACAGTAACACAATCATAGTAGAGGACTTTAACACCCCACTTTCACCAATGCACAGATGATCCAAAATGAAAATAAATAAGGAAACACAAGCTTTAAATGACACATGAAAAAAGGTGGATTTAATTGATATTTATAGGACATTCCATCCAAAAACAACAGAATACACTTTCTTCTCAAGTGCTCATGGAACATTTTCCAGGATAGATCATATCTTGGGTCACAAATCAAGCCTTGGTAAATTTAAGAAAACTGATATCATATCAAGTATCTTTTCCGACCACAACGCTATGAGACTAGATATCAATTACAGGAAAAAACTGTAAAAAATACAAACACATGGAGGCTAAACAATACACTACTAGATAACCAAGTTACCACTGAAGAAATCAAAGTGGATATCAAAAAATTGCCTAGAAACAAATGACAATGAAAACACGACAACCCAAAACCTATGGGATGCAGCAAAAGCAGGTCTAAGAGGGAAGTTTATAGCAATACAATCCTACCTCAAGAAACAAGTAAAATCTAAAATAAACAACCTAACCTTACATCTAAAGCAATTAGAGAAAGAAGAACATAAAACCCCCAAAGTTAGCAGAAGGAAAGAAATCATAAAGATCAGATCAGAAATAAATGAAAAACAAATGAAGGAAACAATAGCAAAGATCAATAAAACTAAAAGCTGGTTCGTTGAGAAGATAAACAAAATTGATAAACGATTAGCCAGACTCATCAGAAAAAAAGGGAAAAGACTCAAATCAACAGAATTAGAAATGAAAAAGGAGAAGTAACAACTGACACTGCAGAAATACAAAGGATCATGAGAGATTACTACAAGCAACTCTATGCCAATAAAATGGACAACCTGGAAGAAATGGACAAATTCTTAGAAAAGCACAAACTTCTGAGACTGAACCAGGAAGAAATAGAAAATATAAACAGACCAATCACAAGTACTGCAATTGAGACTGTGATTAAAAATCTTCCAACAAACAAAAGCCAAGGACCAGATGGCTTCATAGGAGAACTCTATCAAACATTTAGAGAAGAGCTAACACCTATCCTTCTCAAACTCTTCCAAAACATAGCAGAGGGGGGAGCACTCCGAAACTCATTCTACGAGGCCACCATCACCTTGATACCAAAACCAGACAAAGATGTCACAAAAAAAGAAAACTACAGGCCAATATCACTGATGAACACAGATGCAAAAATCCTCAACAAAATACTAGCAAACAGAATCCAAAGCACTTTAAAAGCATCATACACCATGATCACATGGGGTTTATCCAAGGAAAGCAAGGATTCTTCAGTATATGCAAATCAATCAATGTGGTACACCGTATTAACACACTGAAGCATAAAAACCATATGATCATCTCAATAGATGCAGAAAAAGATTTGACAAAATTCAATACCCATTTATGATAAAAACCCTCCAGAAAGCAGGCATAGAGGAAGTTACCTCAACATAATAAAGGCCATATATGACAAACCCACAGCCAACATCATTCTCAATGGTGAAAAACTGAAACCATTTCCAATATGATGAAGAACAAGACAAGGTTGTCCACTCTCACCACATATTATTCAACATAATTTTGGAAGTTTTAGCCACAGCAATCAGAGAAGAAAAAGAAATAAAAGGAATGCAAATCAGAAAAGAAGTAAAACTGTCACTGTTTGCAGATGACATGACACTATACATAGAGAATCCTAAAGATGCTACCAGAAAACTACTAAAGCTAATCAATGAATTTGGTAAAGTAGCAGGATACAAAATTAATGCACAGAAAACTCTTGCATTCCTATACACTAATGATGAAAAATCTGAAAGAGAAATTAAGGAAACACTCCCATTTACCATTGCAACAAAAAGAATAAAATACCTAGGAATAAACCTACCTAAGGAGACAAAAAGACCTGTATGCAGAAAACTATAAGGCACTGATGAGAGAAATTAAAGATGATACAAACAGATGGAGAGATATACCATGTTCTTGGATTGGAAGAATCAACATTGTGAAAATGACTATACTACCCAAAGCAATCTACAGATTCAGTGCAATCCCTATCAAACTACCAATGGCATTTTTCACAGAAGCAGAACAAAAAATTTCACAATTTGTATGGAAACACAAAAGACCCCGAATAGCTAAAGCAATCTGGAGAAAGAAAAACGGAGCTGGAGGAATCAGGCTCCCGGACTTCAGACTATACTACAAAGATACAGTAATCAAGACAGTATGGTACTGGCACAAAAACAGAAATATAGATCAATGGAACAGGATAGAAAGCCCGGCCAGAGATAAACCCACACATGTATGGTTACTTTATCTTTGATAAAGGAGGCAAGAATATACAATGGAGAAAAGACAGCCTCTTCAATAAGTGGTGCTGGGGAAACTGGACATCTACATGTAAAAAAATGAAATTAGAATCCTCCCTAACAGCTTACACAAAAATAAACTCAAAATGGATTAAAGACCTAAGTGTAAGGCCAGACCCTATAAAACTCTTAGAGGAAAACATAGCAGAACACTCTATGATATAAATCACAGTAAGATCCTTTTTGACCCACCTCCTAGAGAAATGTAAATAAAAAGAAAAATAAACAAATGGGACCTAATGAAACTTAAAAGTTTTTGCACAGCAAAGGAAACCATAAACAAGATGAAAAGAAAACCCTCAGAATGGGAGAAAATATTTGCAAATGAAGCAACTGACAAAGGATTAATCTCCAAAGTACACAAGCAGCTCACGCAGCTCAATATCAAAGAAACAAACAACCCAATCCAAAAATGGGCAGAAGACCTAAGTAGACATTTGTCCAAAGAAGATATACAGATTGCCAACAAACACATGAAAGGATGCTCAACATCACTAATCATTAGAGAAATGCAAATCAAAACCACAATGAGGTATCACCTCACACCAGTCTGAATGGCCATCATCAAAAAATCTACAAACAATAAACGCTAGAGAGGGTGTGGAGAAAAGGGAACTCTCCTACACTGTTGGTGGGAATGTAAATTGACATGGCCACTATGGAGAACAGTATGGAGGTTCCTTAAAAAACTAAAAATAGAACAACCATATGACCCAGCAATCCCACTACTACTGGGCATATACCCTGAGAAAACCATAACTCAAAAAGAGACATGTATCACAATGTTCATTGCAGTACTATTTACAATAGCCAGGACATGGAAGCAACCTAAGTGTCCATAGACAGATGAATGGATAAAGAAGATGTGGCACATATATACAATGGAATATTACTCAGCCATAAAAAGAAATGAAAAGGAGGTATTTGTAATGAGGTGGATGGAGTTAGAGTCTGTCATACAGAGTGAAGTAAGTCAGAAAGAGAAAAACAAATACAGTATGCTAACACATATATATGGAATCTAAGGGAAAAAAAAGCCATGAAGAACCTAGTGGCAAGACGGGAATAAAGACACAGACCTACTGGAGAATGGACTTGAGGATGTGGGGAGGGGGTGGGGTGAGATGTGACGGGGTGGGGGGGTGTCATGGACGTGTATACACTGCCAAGTGTAGGGTGGATGGCTGGTGGGAGGCGGCCGCATGGCGCAGGGGGGTCAGCTCGGTGCTTTGTGGCCACCTGGGGGGGTGGGATGGGGAGGGTGGGAGGGAGGGAGATGCGGGAGGGAAGAGATGTGGGAACATATTGTATATGTGTAATTGATTAGCTTTGTTGTGGGGCAGAAGCTAGCACACCATTGTGGGGCAATTGTACTTCAATGGAGATGTTTAAAGAAAAAATAAAAAAATAAAAAAAAAAAAAATAAAATAAAATATGCAGAAGAAACAAACAAACAAAAAAAGATGTGGCACATATATACAATGGAATATTACTTAGCCATTAAAAGGAATGAAACTGAGTCATTTGTTGAGACGTGGATGGACCTAGAGACCGTCATACAGAGTGAAGTAAGTCAGAAAGAGAAAAACAAATATCGTATATTAACGCATGTATGTGGAACCTAGAAAAATGGTACAGGTGAACGGGTTTGCAGGGCAGAAGTTGAGACACAGATGTAGAGAACAAATGTATGGACACCAAGGGGGGAAAACCGCGGTGGGGTGGGGATGGTGGTGTGCTGAATTGGGCGATTGGGATTGACACGTATACACTGATGTGTATAAAATTGATGACTAATAAGAACCTGCAGTATAAAAAACCAAACAAACAAGCAAACAAACAAAAAACTAATACTAAACTTTCTTTGGGTTATTTGTATGGAAATATGTTAATATAAATGTTTCAGACATTACATGAAATTTCTAAAAATCTTATATGTTCTGGTATAATGTTATAAGTCATAATTCTAGTTATTACTTTAAAATGTATATCTCAGAAATAACTAAATTTCCTTGTCAGTTGCATTATTATGAACTTTCACCAAATCTTTAACCGTGGTCGTTTTTAAGTCTTTTGTCATTTACAGACAGTTCTGGGTGTACTGTGATGCTTTTGCAAAAATGTTCCTATAAAAGCGTTTCATCTTCAAGGAATTCATGGAAAAGACTGACAAGTACAGGTTTCTGGTAACTGACTATACTGCTGAACTGAATGAATAAGCATTTTCAGAACTCTAATGGAAAACTGATGAATTCATAAAAGTGCTAACAAAAGATCAAGATGAAAAAAAAATTAATTACATGTGACTGAGTGAACTGATGAGGATGATTATAATTTTTGTGACTTTCTGTTTGAATAAAAAAAAATCCCACAAGGACTCAGAGGCAAAAAATATACAAATCAATTTTCACTGCAAAGTAAAGGACATGTTACAGTGGAGGATTTCTGGACTGAATGTCAATATTATGACATAGTATCAGTGTGTTTCGTGTTTGGTAATTGCAATCGTTGCTTTTGTTATGGTCATCCATTTACAATGCTTGGTGTCAGTTTATTTATCTCTTGTAAAAATAAAATACAGTGTGTGTGTGTGGAAAAAAAAAAAAAGAGACATGTATCACAATGTTCATTGCAGTACTATTTACAATAGCCAGGACATGGAAGCAACCTAAGTGTCCATCGACAGATGAATGGATAAAGAAGATGTGGCACATATACACAATGGAATATTACTCAGCCATAGAAAGAAACGAAATTGAGTTATTTGTAGTGAGGTGGATGGACCTAGAGTCTGTCATACAGAGGGAAGTCAGAAAGAGAAAAACAAATACCGTATGGTAACATATATATATATGGAATCTAGAAAAAAAAATGTTTCTGAAGAACCTAGGGGCAGGACAGGAATAAAGATGCAGACGTAGAGAGTGGACTTGAGGACACGGGGAGGGGGAAGGGTAAGCTGGGATGAAGTGAGAGAGTGGCATTGATATATATACACTACCTAATGTAAAACAGAGAGTTAGTGGGAAACAGCCGCATAGCACAGGGAGATCAGCTCGGTGCTTTGTGACCACCTAGAGGGGTGGAATAGGGAGGGTGGTAGGGAGACGCGAGAGGGAGGAGATATGGTAATATATGTATACGTATAGGTGATTCACTTTGTTATAAGGCAGCAACTAACACAACAATGTAAAGCGATTATACTCCAATAAAGATGTTAAAAATATACTAAAAGTTATGGAGTGGGAAAAAAAAAAAAAAGAAAAACATATGAACCCCTGAAGTACTGAGTAATATATGGTCATCAATCTCAAAGGAAGTCTCAAGAGGTATGCCCCCCAAAACTCTCAACTTAGCCCTGTCCTGTTGGACATTTTTAAAAATGACATACACAAAGAAACTAAAAGATTGCTAATAAAATCAAGAATGACATGGAATTTGGAGGAATAGCTATGATTTTTTGATGACAGAATGAGGATTCAAAAATATCTCAATAAACTGAAATGATGAGCTAAAAATAACATTAAATTTAATGGCTACATGTGAGATCTTGAATTTAAGTTAAAAAAAAAATCCCTACAAATATAGCTTAGAAAAGATAAGGTTAATTTCACCTACTATTTCTTCTTATATTTCCTTATTCCCTACAGCCAACCAGTGGCCATGTCCTACAAATTTACCCTCTTAATTTAAGTTTCTTGGTCTGCCCCTTCCCCTCCGTTTCCCCCACCTCTCCTCTAATTCAGGCACTCTCTGCCTCTCTCCCCTCCACCTCCACACTCTTGCCTTTCCAATCCATCTTACATAGAGCTCAGAAAAATCTCCCTAAAGCACAGGTCTTCCCTGGCATTCCCTGTTGACTGACCTTCAGTGGTTCCCACTACCGAACTTTAAAAGGTCACGTTCCTTGAGCCTGGCATTCAAGAGCCTCCATTTTGGCTTAGCCATCTTTTCCAAAACCCAAACATTCATCATCTGCTCATCCTTTTCCTGCTCTTCCCCACCTCCTTGACATTGTTCTGGTTCCTTCACTCCTTTAGCTCCTTCAGTTTAAATCCTGCCTAAATCCTCCTCATTCTTCACAAACTCTACGTTTGTAACCTTCACCAAACCTCTCTTGTCCTCTTTATTTCTTCCTCCTAGAGCGTGTCATCATTACCTATCTTACCATATTTTCTGTCATAAATTGATGCTGTGGATACACGTCTGATTTCTTTGTCCCCTATTTTCCTTTCTATCCTCAACCAAGAACGTAAGCTCATTAAAGGTATAATCTGTAACTGATGGACTTCTTTATTCCTACACACTCACATGCAATGATGTGTGTCTGGCATTGGGTCCTGCACAAAGAAGGCAGTGGTTTTGCTGAAGAACAAGAGCACACTTGGAACACTGGGCTCAGAGTGGAGTACTCCTTTTTTAAGATAGATACTACCAGACTGATGGCAACAGAGAAAGAAGAGTGGGATGGTTTGCAGACCCAGGACGTATCAGAAACCAAGGATGTTCTGTCTAGGGGAAAAGAAAAACAAAACAAAACTACTAAATGGACCATGATAGCCATCTTCACATATTTGAAGGGTTTTCATGTGTAAGGATGAAACTGATTTGGAATCACTACAGAAATAAGAACTATGTCCAATCTGAATATAGTTTCAAAACAAGAAATTGTTCAACGGTGACCACTCTGCTTTGTGGATTTAGTAAGCTTCCTATCACTTGACTTGTTGTGAGGCAGGATCATAAATGAGGAAAAGGTCACCTACAATAAATAAGGTGCCAAGCTATAAGAACTTTTAAAAAGATTTCTTTCAAAATAACAAGAACAACAATAATATATAAATGACCATCAGTGGGACTTAGAGTCTATTGCCAATTTTGCCATATCTTGGGCAGGTTAGGTAACATCTCCATTATAATTAATACTCACTGGCATTATTATTTGTTAGAAATTATGGGTTGCCCTTAATGAAATATATGAAAAAGAAGACATGCCTTGCTTTAAAAAAAAAAAAAAAGCTTAAAATTCAATGAAGCTTTAAGTAAATTTTTAAAGTATATTATTTGACTGTCATTTGGTAGATGTGACATTGGTACAACCATTTTGGAGTTAACTCTGTGGCCCAGAAATTCCACTCTTAGACAACTAACACAAGGGCAATGGCTTTTAAATGTTCATTTGTGTATCTCTTAAAGGAATTTTGAAAAACTATATTCTCTTCCCCACATTTTAAAATTGAAATTTAGTTTTCTTTTTTTTTTAGCATGAGTTTAATGGTTACAAAATATTGACTCTTTAAATCACTATTTTAAGTGTAACCAATAGAATCTCAATACTGTAGGGATTTGAAATCTACCATAATACATTTGAAATATACAAAAATAAGCTCTTTTTTAATGGTTAGATAGTTTTCATTTTTCTCTTTGAGTTATTATTTCTATTTCATTTCCTCACCAAGTTTTATCCTAATGGAATATATCTTTATGCTTGAAAGTACTTTATCATTACTCTATTTGTAGTTTTCTGCAAAAAAAAAATTATTTGTACAAATTAAAATCTAAAAAATTTAAAATAAAATTTTCTTTACCAAAAGACTAAATGTTAACATATTTTTTGTTTGAAGTGCCATTAGAATTATCATTTGGTACACAACTGAGTATAGCATACTTGTTGATTATATGTATGATTTTAACCTAAAAGTATTATCATTCTTGATGAATAATTATTGAACAAAAAAAGTAAAATATTATTGGGAGTGCATCTCTCTGGGTTTCTTTTCTTTATTTGGTTCTTGTAACTGTAGATAAATATTACTTATTGCAGGAGTGAAGGAGGTTAAGCATTAATCTATGTTATGTTCCTTGGCCAGATTAATCTTCCCTAAACACTGCTCCCTGGTTTACTTATAATGGCTCCTTATCATCTACTAGTCAACATCTAAATTTCCAAGTCTTATTTTTTAAGATCCTTTGTTATATATGGTCTTACTTTTCCTATTCAACATTACTTCCTACTACCTTCTCGTAGGAACTCTGTTCCATTCAAACCTCCTCCTCCTTAACCCTCCCTCTGAATATCAGGCAACTACGTTTGTGCTTCCTCTTCATCCCTGCAATGCCCCTGTTTATTCTTTCCACCTCCCTAAATCTCACCCATCTTTCTAAGGTCCAGAACCTAACTCACGTTCTGTGAGATCTTTCCTGACTCCAATCAGCCTGTCACTCTTTTTCGTGTTTCATTCCTTCTGCTCTTAGAGTCTGTATTGTACAAGTAGTACCTGATGATATACTATACTGTACCCATCTATCCTTAATTATACATCACATAAAATTTAGTATTTTACTATACATTCTTTTCTTCTCTAATTGTTTCATGTCTTGTCAACCAGACCATAATTTGTTCCTATTATTACCTTTTTACAAGAAGTGCTATGATCTTTTCCACAAGCTCAAAGAAATTTGTGAACCCAGAGAAAAGAAATCACAGGGAAAACTAAAGGTGTTCAAGTTCATAACTATGATTTTTCATTTCCACTGATGCTAAACAGGGTAACCATCCATTTATGACAGAAGGCTATAGGTCAAACATCAGGAGGAATATGTTTGGACAGACTAAAAAGAAATCATATTATAGATTATTAAGGGTTACTAAGAGTTCAAAATTGCTTTACTTTAAAGATCTTTTAGAATCACAAGAGGGGCTAATCAGGGTCCAGAATTTCCTTGAGGAAGACACATCTTGTGATTCTAGACTTTCATAAAAATCAAGGCTGACACTTCATCTAAGCCACCCAAAGGCAGTCCTAAGTGGCTTTGTCCCTTTGTACCTTCCATTCCCTCTGCTGGTATGACTATACATGTGTCTAGGAGACTATTTCTTTGGTACATGTTCTCATCAGGCCTCTTGACAAACTCAAGGATGGTCCTTTTCTATAATGATGGAAAGTTAGGCTACGAAGGCAGTATCAGCCACCACCCCAAAGGTCAAGTTCTAAATTGACGTTGCTTAGCTTCCAACAGAAGCTCTACCTGTAGGCTGCAGTGCAGGTGTCCTTGTACTCCTGTAGCTTCACGCACACCATGTTGAGGAACTGATCCGAATAGGCACTCAAGTCGTGCATCAGGTTCATGAGGTCTTGCACTGTCTTCTCCACAATGATTGTGCTCTGGAAACGAACACAGAGAGGACACAGAAACTCATGAGTGTTTTGACTCAGGTAATGTTTACGACAAGGAAGGACTACTAAAAGGATGTGATCACTTAAGACACTTGAGCTTTCCTAGAAGGATGTGACATTTAAAAATACTCCTGAAAAACAACAAAATTAGTATCTTACATAGTGCTGATCTTCCAAAGACCTGAGAATGTGTTTTTTATGGAAGGACACAGGACAGGGAATTTCATATTGATTTCATGGAATTCTTGGCATCTACAAGATATCTCTGCGGCTTTTAAGAAAGAAAATTCATATTCAGTTGGAGCCTGATTTATCACCCCCAGGGTTCTACTTTGAGATTAGGGACTCATGACAGGCAGCATAAAGAAAAAGCCTTCTAGGATTTGTTTTTTAAAGTTTCAAAACCATCAATCTATTAAGAATAACAACTAACATTTGTATTGTGCCTTACAGCTTGTAGAATGTTTTCACATATACAGCATATGTTACCTCACTTGAAACTCACAAAATAATCATGATAATCATGAACACTTATTAGATTCTTACAAGTGCGAAGCTGAGCTAGGCACTCTGCATGCTTTATGTCATTTAATCCTCTCAACGCACCTACCTATCGGCTGAATCCCTTAATCATCCCCAGTGTAAAGAGGAGGAAACAGGCTTAGAAAAAGAAAGAAACAAAGCAAGGGCTCCAGACTTTGCTCTTTTAACTATACCCTTCTGCCTCAAACTTTTTCTCATGAGATCACAGTATCTCCTGTTGTGTTTGTCACTGTAGAAGCAGTGTCCAAAGAGACTCAGACACGTTTTTAAACTGAATTAAAGGAATATCCAAGGGAAAAAATAAGCCCATCTTAGACACTGATAGTACTGTGCAGCAAATCGGTGTTATATCTGAAAAGAGGCACATTCAATAAATTCTAAATCTTTGGTTAAGAAAAGACAGAGTTGTTTAAACCATTAGTTCATGCCTCTTTTGAAAGAAGCACAATTACACTGGAGTAAATATTAATCACATGCTTAGAAGCTTGGAATCCTTTGGTCAATAACTGGTTTGATGAATATGTATTTATTTATATAGAATTCCATAAGCAATGTAGACTTAGCCATAAAAGTAAACATTAAAAAATTTTTTTCCAGCCTGACACTAACCTTTGAAATAATCAAAGGCATTTTATTATGCTTAAATACAGACTATGGGGTATAGGGTTTGGGTTAGCTTTTTTTTTTTTCTTCTAAAAATAAAAAGAATGGATAAACGTGTACAGCTTTTCTCAACACAACGGAGGATCAGTTTGAGTTATGAGCTTACATATGCATGCTTATTCAGGACTATTTGGTTCTAGAGGTTTCTTCTTTCCTTCTCCTCTCCCCACACTCCAAGTAAAATAATCAGAAGGTGAAAAGGAAGGAGCAGTTATACCGTGTGAGGCAACTTCATAGGAAACCAAATTACAGTCTCTATAGAATCCCCACAAGTTCAACTTCCTTTTCTGTATTGATTTTAAGATTAAAGCACTGCAGCTTCACCCTGATCCATAATCCTGTTCCTCTGTGTTTGTGTGAGTGACAGGAATTGATTCTGCTTAGCTACATGTCCCCATGCTGCTAAGAAGAATCAAAAATCCTCATCCTGATTAAGAACACAGGCTATCCTACAACACGTGGACAGCAATTAATAAAGGAGAGTAGAGTGCAGCCATCCTAACAAAAGCCGTTTGAAATCTGACAAACACTGCAGGGAAGATGAGCACGAGGAAATTGCTCAGATTATTGAAAGAAAGGGCCTGGTTCTATTCCCAATTATGCTACTGATAATCAACTCTGGGGCAGTTTTGGGTAGCCCCTTCCTTTCTGATGGCTCCATCTAGCCTTCTCGTAACCAACGATAATTTGATGGCTCCTCTACTCTACTGGCCCTCATCGCTCAATCAGTGCCTTGGTGCTTGCAGACTTGGGGAATACTGTGTAACTGTTCCAGGTCATCTTAGGTGTGTTTGTTCTTCCTGATTAGATTATCAACTTCTCAAAAGTGAGACGGGTGTTCTTATTTTCTAAAACCTTCCCATCCTTCCCTTCCTTTGCTTGTTTTATAATTTCTAAGGATCTTTAGGACGATACTACTAATCAAAGAAACAGGACTAATAATGTCAACCCATATAAACAATGTGAGGGATGTCATATATGTGAGGGATGCTAGATACAGGCATCTTTGCATTTGGAAGTCTCTTTGGGTGGTTCAGTTTGGTCTGTATTTATGCCCATGTTTTTGGGTGATGAGAACTGTGCTGATGACAGTCGGAGAGGAAGGGGAGATTGCAGCCACAGAGGAATATCCCCTGGAGATAAAGATTTTGGGGGTAAACAGGAAGTACCTGCAGGGAATGATTAGCCTATGTGATGCTATATGATTATATACAATTTTCCAGCTATTTGGTTGGTTTACCTTGTCATGGTAGCACTCTGGATAATCAATCACTACATTCTCTTCAAGGAAAATGATACTGTAGTTTGCCAAATGATGCATACTTTTACAGGGGAAAAAAGATTCCATTTTCCAAGAATTTACAACAATTTCCAAATCAGTGGCTCTGACAGATAAATACTGAAAATATCAAATTTCTAACAAGGTCAATCCTGTTTTTATTTGTCTGATCCCTTTGGCATCACAGATGATTTATTATCTCATTATTAATTTGGGGAATTGCCAATGTTGACTATAATGACTTCATAATAAGTAAAACCCTGATTTTATTCATTATAATTTCTATTAAACATATCACAAATGATTGATATTTGTTTAAAAATAACTCAATTCTCATTTCTTGCAACCTGTTACCAGGTAATAAGTCTGAGCATGACATGAAAAATGAGAAAAGGAAAAAAAAAATCCCAGGATAGCTAAGGCAATAAAAAAAAAAAACCACTGCTATGAAAAATAAACAACTAAAGTTTCTTACAGGGATATATCAGCAATCTAAAATAAGAGGACAGTATATAAGGACCAGCTCTTTTGGTCTAAGGACCAGCTCTGAACTTAAAAATTTTAATGAATGAATGAATGAAGATGATTGGACACTGAAGACCTTGTCCGTTTAGCCCAAGCCCTAATGGGGTATGGCAACCACTGGTTCACTTCTTTATTAACAGTCTCTTCTGTCACACTACAAAATCCTTTTGATCAGTGACTATACTTTCATATCTCTACTGCCTAGTAGCAAGGTATCTGGAACACTGAAGGTGCTCAAAAGATGTTTATTAGATGAATTAATGCACATTCAGAACACAGTGAAAAGACAGATTTAGAGTATAATTTTAATGTAAAATAGTGGGTCAAAAGCCTGATTTGGTAAAGTGGAATCAGACCATGGCCTCTTTGTTACTACATTACTGTACCTTAATTCCCATGGTTCTAAAGACTGAACATTTATTACGACTAAAAGTCTTAGACTTTGCTACCAAAACATTCCTAATTTCACTTGACTGTATTATTTTCTGTAATGGCAATTAATAAATATATATACACACACAATTCAGGAAGTACAAACTCATAAAACTTTAGTTTGGAAAATGCAGTCTCTGTATGTGTGTTGTTTTAGCCCTTGAATCAGGGATGGTTCAGAGACGCTGCAGAGAACCTAGGGTCCTGGAAAACTACTTTAGGAAGAATTTGAAAGAAAACATAGAGTAAATCCATTCATCACTTGAGACACACCCCACCACACCACATATATACACCAGCAACTGTGGAGGGAGAGGGCTTCACGAATGTCTGACGATGACAACAATGTTTCTGTTTATGGGGACATATCCAACTACAAGTCACCAAAACTTGTCATTCCATATTGTCCTTCCAATTACCATCAGCTCTAAGTTGTGGTTGGCCATAAACGATAACAACTACAACAATGACAGTAATGACAGAAATCAAAAGGAAATTTTGCTTTCTGTTTTTTTATCTATATTTTGATTTGCGTGATGTTTAAAATATTCTGAATGGGTTTGCTCCTTTAATAAGCTAACTGGTAAAAGACTATGCATCCAGGGAGTTGGTGACTGAGGAAATTGCCACGTCTATGCTCTTCCTAATCATCCTCCACCTCAAAAGCTGAGTAATTTTTTAAAAAGTTATTTCTGGGCTTCCCTGGCAACCCAGTGGTTAAGAATTCGCCTGCCAATGCAGGGGACACAGGTTCGAGCCCTGGTCCGGGAAGATCCCACATGCCGCAGAGCAACTAAGCCCGTGCACCACAACTACTGAGCCTGCGCTTTAGAGCCCACGAGCCACAACTACTGAGCCCACGTGCCACAACTACTGAAGCCCGCACGCCTAGAGCCCATGCTCTGCAACAAGAGAAGCCACCGCAATGAGAAGCCTGCACACTACAACAAAGAGTAGCCCCCACGCAACGCAATTAGAGAAAGACTGCATGCAGCAACAAAGACCCAGTGCAGCCAAAAATAAATAAATTAAATAAATTAAAAAAAAAATCCTTAAGAAAAAATGAATCTTTAAAAAAAAAAAGAGTTATGTCTCCCACAGAAATGAGTGCTTATGTCCATCAAAAAGACATGAACACAAGTCCTCATAGCAGTTCTACTGATAACAGTTTAAAAAAGTAATAAAAGTGGTCCTTATGTCCATCAATAGTTTATGGGCAAATGAACTGTGGTATATTCATACAACGGAATACTGCAGAGCAAGGAAAAAGGATGAACTATTACTACACGTGACACGGACAAATCTCACAGACTGCATGCTGAGTGAAAGTATTCAGGCACAAAGCAGTACAACTGTATGGTTTTGTCATTACTGTAGTCCAAAAACAGGCAAAAGTAATCTCTGGTGATAGGAGTCATAACAGTGGCTACCTTTGGAGGCGGTGGGTCCTGAATGGGAAGGAGAGAACCTTCCAGGTGCTGGAAATACCTTGAGTGGGTAGCTATTGCATGAGTAAAAACATGTGTAAAAATTTTTTGCACTTGAGATTGGTGCACTTCACAGTTTGTAAATTTAACATCAAAAGAAAAAAATTAAAGTTCTATCTGATTATGTCTCTACCAACTTAAAAGCTCTTTAATGCACTAGGCCCCATATTCTTCATATAACCCATAGGGCCCTTCATGGCATGGCTTCTAGCTACCCCTTTAGCCTCACTGTCTGCCATTTTCCTCTTGCTTGTCTAACATCTGGCTACGTGGCATTGCCTCAGTTCTTCATTCTCATTTCAGGGCTTTGCGCTTGCTTGCAAAGTCCTGTCCCTTGTCTTCCTTTCCTAGAGTACTTTTTCTTATCTTTCAGGTCTCAGCTGAAAACTCCTTTGTGTGGGAAGACTCTCCCTAACCTTCATTAGGTCCTCCTGTTAGAAACACCTAGCACATATCTATCTATCTAGCCATCTCCCCCAGAGATGGTTCTGTTTCACTTGAGAACCCAGATTAATACCCACTGCAAGGGAGGAGGGGGGAATACTGACTGGGAGGGACATCTGGTTGGTGGTTACATGCACACATGTTAGATCTCAATTTTAAACAATTTATGTCCAACCATCACACAAATGAATAGGCACCCCTTCAAAAATTTGTCTGAGAATACCATCTGTGAATGTGTATGTCTTCTATTATAATGGTTTTCACTTAGGGTATATTTTTAAAATGTGAAGACGTAGCAGTATTGTTGGAACATTACCACAGACCACTGCTATAGATGAGAACTGTTGAGAAGGCTTAGATGTTTTGTGGGGAAAGAGCTGGGAACTTAACGAATTGTTTAAATTGATACATATTTATTAAGCAAATATTTCCTCTATGCCAAATACTAGGCTAACTTAGGAGATAAAAAGCCAGATGAGACAAGTTTCCTGCCCTCCTGCCATCTTAGATATTAGTAGCAGAAGACACACAAGTTCACAAACAAGGACAATAAAGGCTCATAGGTGCTGCTACCTTGGGCATCTGTATATTGGGCAATAGAAGCATGGAGGAGGAAACAGTTAATTGAACTGGGGTCGAAGGGGTGGAGGGAGTCCTGAGAAAGAGGAAGTTACAACTGAACTGAGTCCAGAAAGATAAATAGCAACTTGTCGATTGACAAAGATTGGGGAGGGAAGCACTTCTGGTAGATGGAGCAGCGTGAACATGAAGTGGTGTGGGATTCGGGGAATTGCACGTGGTTCTTCACGGCTGCAGATGAAGGGTGTGCATGTGTGTGTGTAGACAGGGTGGGGAGGCTCAGAGAAGCAGTAAGAAGCTAGATCCTCAGGGTCCTTTTACAACATATACATACATGACACCTAAATATTTCGAATATCCCTTCCCCACCAAGAAAATACAACAAATAAATCCAATATGATGTCACTAATCACTAGATGATCCACTCCAAGTGTAGGAAGATAATTTCAAAAGGTTCCATTCTACCATTCAGAAAAAGACAAATACACTTATATAACCAACTGGGAAATACATTCGGAGCTCTGGCAGCCTCAAGCGTTAGGTAGAATTTATAAGTAGGCTTAAACAAAGAAAATATGAGGTCAAATTTTGGGCAATCAGAAAAACTATATCCCTTTAGAATTCACAAAAGTGGTCATAAAATTTACTTGCCAAATGAAAACTTGGAAAATACATATGATGTAAATTACAAATAGTATTTATTTTTAACATTTTGAGTAGAGGATCATTTATGGTTGAATAAAATCTGTGCCTAACATATCTTATAAGTACAGCTGGCTTTTTATGAGGTTTATTTAGGAGGTTGTGACTTCATATTCAGAACAAAACAAAATAGCAGGGAAGGGGAAAGAAGTATACAACAGTTGTGTTTAATTAGACTATGAAATCCCAAGGGCATCTTTGTTTCCCAAGCTAACACTAAATAATAAAGGAATGTTTGTTGACTTACGTACGTCAAATCAATATAACTCTATGGACAGGTTATCAATTCCCTTTGATATGTAATGGAACCCGGAGAGGAGAAATAAATCAACGAATAAGTGAGCATTAGCACTTGTAAGAAATATCTCCAACTCCACCCTTCCCCCCCCCATACACACACATACCACACACATAATTCAAAAGCACTTTAAGGTTACTATCCTGCAAACTACATAGTGCTACATGTTAGGAGGGAGACAGAAGTATATTAGCAACAAAATTAGCAGCTATAGTACTTCTTTTCTTGCCAAGCAATGTTCTTGGTATAAAGCATGGTCTCTTTTCCCAGGGGATAATGATAATCTAGTTGGGATAACATCATTCAGAACAAGAAACAAGTGGTTTTCCAAAAGATGAAAGTGCAAAAGACAACGGAGGAGAATAGGAGTTGGGGAGCCTGAACTGGGATCTGGAGGATGGGTCAGGTTTGGATACATGGAAAAGAAGGGACAAGGTATTTCAGGCTAGAGAAAAGAGGTAGGCAAAGCCTGGGGATGAGGAGTGAGCTGGTCACAAGAGCAAAGAGAAGTCAAGGGTGGTTGGAGGAGGAGAAAGGGTTGACTGGACAGTGGGGAACCAGCTTGTGGAAGGCCTGAGTGACAAGCTGAGGGCTTTTTCCTGCAGATGGAGAGAAGCAGCGCAGTGTATTAGGTAGTGGAGCTCAGAACCCTAATTCTAGAGCTGAAAGCAACTTGGTATCCACAGTCAAATTCTCTTAAGCCACACAACAATTATGGTCCTAGATGGAATCCTAGTTTGGACAAACCAGTTGTGAAGAACATTTCTGCAACATTTGGGAAATTTCACAATGGACTAGATATTACATGATATTAAGAACTTACTGCTAACATTGGTAACAGTGATAATGTTATTTTGATAAGAAAATGCTCTTGCTCTGCAGAGAAGTAATGCTAAAGTATTTTGGTATAAAATAGCTTGAGGTCTTGGTTTACACAAGAGGAGATATATGAAGCAATGGTTTTCAGACACTGGAGAAGGAAAATAAATGAAGTGAGCCCTATGGATGCCCCAGCTGGTGTTTCCAGGCCATGATGCAGGAAGGTGATACTTAAACAGTGCCTGGAAGTCTTGCTGAGCTGAGACAGAACTTGGAGTTTCGGAACATTAAGGTAGCTAGAGTTTTATAAGGCAAAACAGTGGGGAGGAGGGAGCTGCACAAAGAAAGGGGAGAAGGAGGAAGGAGGGAGGAGAGAAGGAGAGAGAAGGAGAGAGATCCAGGGAGGGAGAGAGATCTCTGTAGATCATCAAGAGTCCCCTCAAACCTTTGGCTGAGTTCTGATCTGTGCCTGTGTAGCTGAAATGCACAAGGCTGGTGAAAGTACTACCTGGAAAGAGCAGGTGGAATTCCCAGAGTTCACACGGGGCAGGAATGGTTCATGTTCCCACCAGCTAGAGTGGAACGCCCAATAGATCTGCTGGAGTCCTCAGAAAGGTACCGGCACCATAGTAAGGCCAAGTTAACCTTGGACTAAAGATTGCCCTGGACATGTCGACATGTCTAACAAATCCTAGAAGGAAACCTTGAAATAAATGGCATAATTCTAAGTCACTAAAATGTGTCTGAAACAAAGCTCAGCAATATTTAAAAGACTACAGCAGAATCCAGCATCCAATGCTGTATCCAAATTACATGTCCAGCACCCAAATAAGAGAAACAGACCCAGAAAGAACACAGAGGATAGAATTAGTAGACAAGGAGGCTAAAATAACCATTATAAATATGCTCCTATGTTCAAGAACACAGAGGAAAACATGAACATGACAAGAAGAGAAATGGAAGACACGGCAATAGAAACTATCCAACATAAAGCACAGAGGAAAAAAAGATGAAAATGACGGACTAGAGAGTCAGTGAACTGTGGGACAACATCAAGCAACCTAGTATACGTGCAACTGATGTTCCCAAAGCAGGTGGGGGGGGGGCAGGAAAAAATGATGGCGGAAAAAGTCCCAAATTTGATGACAACTATAAGGCCACAGATCCAAGGAGCTCAACAGACCTCAAACAGATGACAAAAACTTCAGAGAGACACATTAAAATCAAATTGCTGAAAACCAAGGATAAATAGAAAAATCTTAAAAACAGCAAGAAAAAAAAAAAAGAAAGAAGTGAGATTTGAAAGGAAAAAAGAAGAATTCAGGTCTTCTGATTCCCATTTCAATGTTCTCTTTACTACCCGATACTATGCCTTCTCCCGGCAAAAATGGTGTCAGGTGAAGATGGACCTGGCTGGCACATGGGGGTTGATGGAGGTACTAGAAACAAGTACTAGAAAAGCTAAGGGAGAAGAGCTTCAAGGAAGAGAGGTAGTGTAAGGGCTTCCGACTTTTAAGAAATAAACCAACCACTCACAAATCCTCCAATGGAGAAATAAGAACCTCCAATGGAAGACTTACTCCAGGTCATAGTCTTCCCAGGAATTTTATTTCCCAGTTGTATATTTTGAAACATTCTCTTTCTGTTCAAAGGACCCAATATTATTCCATGCTCTACAGTCGATACACATTAAAAAAAAAACCCCAAACTTTCTTTTCCTTAACCCAACCAATACAAGTTGTTTTTTTTTTTTAAGGTAATTTACTCAAAGAAAAAATTAATAACAGGTAGCCACATAAAAGTAAAAAGGCATGAAAAAGAACAAATATAGATAAGCTTATAGAAAACATACATTCAAAGATAATCAAATTCTAGCCCCTTCTTGACTTGATTAACAATGGTAAAATACTCAAATACTGTACCCTGGTTTCCTGTCTTATTTTGGATATACCAGCAAATATAAATAGCATGTATATTATAATATAAATGTGAACATTAAAATGAGCTACCTACCCATCATCCGTCAATCTATCCAACATTTACTGAACACCTACTATGCATTATCTCATTTAACTCCCTAATACATTTTATTTATATAATATGTATTTACTATCTATAAGATGGCTACTATTATTCCTATTTGATAGTTGGGGAAACCCAAATACTAAGAGATCAAAGAGTTGTTCAAGGTCACACAACTAGAAAGCTGTAATTCCAGCCGGGATTTGAACTCAGGAAGCCTGAATTTTTAGTTGCTTCCAGAAAAAACACAGAAGTGCTAAGTGATGAGTTAATTTTTCCAGGCATTCCACAGTGCCCCTGGTGCAGCACAGTCAAGGTGAATGAGGACTGATTCCGGAAGGTTACTGTGACCTTCAGATGACAGTTTCAGCTTTGCGACTGGTGAGACCAGAACCAGGTTTACAGGAAGCTGTGAAGGAGCTCAGCAAGTGGATGGGATGGAGTTAGGGCAGGAAGTAAAGACTGGACCCTCCTGGTCCTAGGCTCTCCGGGATGACCAGCCATCTGGAGGCACAGGTCACTCCAATGCCAGCAGCCAAGAGACTCTTCAGTGACAGTTTTAAGCCAGCAAGGGCTCTAATCTCTTCACACTTTCCTGATACCCTGCCCTCTTAAACTACCCAGAACTGATACCTAAGACAAAAGGTTTGGACATGAGGACATAAGACTGCCAGACAGGCTCAGGCTAATAATTCAAACTGTCTCAAACTTATCTTTCTGAAATTATATTTTTGCATAATTTTCCATGCCCTGCCAACATCATCACCATCGCATTTTCTAACACCCTTCTTCCTGAGAACTCAGAGTACTTCATAAATATCTCAATCAATATCCCAACAGATTGTGAGAAAGTAGAGCAGTCATTATCCCTATTTTTTAGCAAGTCTAACATTTAAAGCAGTTTCAAGCAACAAGTTTAACAGTTCGAAAGAGGTTTTTAAAGGACTCGAGAACACCAAGCTGCCAACAAAGGTGGTCTTAAATGCTTGCATTTGTTTGTATTTCTCAAGTTCTCATTCAACTCGGACTACTTTCTGTCAAGTTGCAAAGCACCTGCATTCACAGAAACCCCTTTCTTGATGTAGCGGTATTATTCAAGGCTATAATGTGATTATTTGGTCCTTTTAAAGATTACCTGTCCCCAGTCACTCCATTTAGTGCCAACAGACAAACAAACCTGGAAATTCACAGAGCAGAACCTTTACAATTCTTCTTCCTAGCAAAGGCAAGGTCTCTCCAACAGGAGGTTCCAATGACCCACAATGGGGCACAATTCATTAGGGAAGAGCTACAATTATATAAATCAACGTGACAGAGGAGGAAGTCCGGCTGAACCCGGTGGGAGACACAGGTATAAAATACAGGTATAAAATTTCTTACAATATGAAATGAATATAAAACACATTTGTTCCACCCTGTGCAGGCTCACCTGTCTTTGGTGGCTCACACCATATAATCATCAATTATGCTGACAAGTTTGCCTCCAAATCGTTTCAGCCTCAGTTACTCAGGCATCTCAGAAGTGAGAGCCGTAGCCCTCCGAGGAGGAGAATGAGGAGGGAGCTTGGCTTCCAGGAAAAGAGAACATATGGAATTATTTGGGGGAGAGAGTATGTGAGGAAGCATGCAAGCGTGCAAGCGGAAATTTGTTCAAGGGTAGAGATCCAACTTGGTTATGACTTATACTGGGAGGGACTATTTGAGAAGAGCTCATGAATTTCAAAAAGATCTTGTTTTTAACAAAACTGGCTGTTGTAAAACCAGCATTCCAGATCATTCGATAAAGTTAACCGTTCTATGTGACCTTTGCACGCTGAGCAAAACAGTATGCACCACTGGGCAAAAATCACATCACCGTCAATCAGGAGACCTGGGCTGCAAACATAGTTGTAACACTTGACTGCCTTTGGGGATACTGAACAAGTGACTCTCTTTTCTTCCCTTGCAAGGGGTGTGTGATAGTCTTCATGACCCATGGTGGCATCTCCAGCCTGCCCACCGTAAAGTCAATTTGAGCTTTACCTCATTTTCCCAAGTTTAGGAGATGAGTCATTCACACTTATCCTAGATTTTAGTTATCAAAGCACATTATTTGTGCCTATACAAGATTAGAGATTACCAAAATGCATCGGATGAACTCAACTCAATGGCATCCTGCCAAAGTTTGCATGAAAGGAACAGTAATAGAACCACCCACACTGCCCAGGGAAGCAGCTTTTCTCCTGAGTCCAAAAAACAGTTAGTGGTTAAAAATCAGAATATCGAAGCTTTGATGTATTTCCTTCTAAGAGAATTTCTTCACACAGGAAACACCCACGCCATTGGGAAAGATACAGCCAACACTTACGTGTACAATAATTTCTAGACTTTAGGATTTCAGCAGCCAGGAAACATAAATGCATCAACACAGATCCAACTTTTTATGGTGCTAAGTTACGATGCTTAAAACAAAACCAAAACAGATCACCTACACTATCACTGTTTTTAGAGAAGTATGATAAAAGTATGAGTATTTTAACACCAAAAAATGGGAGGAAAATAATATCAGAAAAAAAGGACGGTTCTTCCCCCAAAAGTAAACTTAAAAATCTTCTCTCTCTTTCTCTCTCGCTCACATACTCACCTACACCCCATCCCCCCATCACCACCCCCACTACATTGACCTTGCTTTACCCATTATCTGTGGATGCCACTTTGGACTGGTTGACCCAGGTCAGTGGATTGGGCTTTGGGGACCACAGCTCTAGGAGGGAGGTGTTAGGTATCATTAACAGAGTACATGTTTTACAGGTCACTATGTCTGATGAGCCATAGATGCTAAGGGACAATGTTCAACTGTTGTGATTGTTTTCAACTTTGGGCTGGGGGGGTGGGCAGTCATCATTCCACCAAACCAGGGTTTTGTATTCATTCTGGAGTCTCTTATGAGACGAAGGAGGAGAACAGAGACAGACTCACGTGTTTTAAAAAGTAGGAGGAATTAAGCACACAAAGATTCAGCTGTCATGATTTTATCTTTGGGTTGTAGGTATAAAATTTCTTACAATATGAAATGAATATAAAACTCAAAAGTACTAAATGGAATAATAAAATTGTTCAACAGCCTCTTACTGTGGGTAACTTAGGAGGCACTTTAAGAACATGCAGATATAATTTGGAAAGAAAACTCTAATGATTCATAAAATTACCACTGTTCCCATGTAACTGAAAACAATAGAGCCTACTGCAAAATAGAGACAGAGCATTCAAATCATTTTAATGGTTTCTCATTTTTTTTCTTTTAAACTCTCTGCTCCTTTTATCACTAAGATTTTTTTTTTTAATGAAAAGTGGAATGTCCCTGCTGCCCATTTTCTTCTTTTATTGTTTCCCTTTTGTTCTAAAAATGAGGGCAAAATTGAATGCTTAGATCACTAGAGATTTCCAGATGGTCAGACAAATGAGTACGGGGCTCCTAGGCTTGCGTTTTTCATAGATATGGACATGTATCTCTCACTCGGTCTCCATGGCTCTTGTTCAATACAAATTTGATTTAGCCTAAGTACCTTCAGTATGTGACAAGCAAATTTCTACCTAGAATGAGGGGCAAAATTGGTTTCATTGCTTAAATTAAAATGGGAAATATCTATGCATTATAAAGTATCCCTTAATTTTCTTGGTTTGTATATCTAAAATAAAATAGAAAACGTTTATATTTAAACACTTTAATCTTTGCAGATTATTGTGAAATGTAACTGTTTTTCTTCCTATTTGTCTCCCTTCCTGATCGCCACCTTTTCTCCAGGTTATTTCATTAACACTTTTCCTAGTTCCCTGGAGCTACTAATCCTGTGTTATAACCCCAGGCCATTCTTCCTCTTCTTTTATTCTGTGTTTCTTTTGCTATTCTCCTTTCTGTCTTAAACTTTCTACCACACAATAAGCCTGTGGGTAAGGGCTGGATAGCAACTGGAACTGTTTATTCTCTTAAATAAATACGCATGTATTTCTTATGATATGCCAGGCATTATTCTAGGTGCTTTTAAAATTATTAACTCATTTCATCACCGTAGTAACTCTATGAGACAGATAGTACTATGATCTCCACTTGACAGATGATGAAACTGAGGCATAAAGCTCAGGGTAACACAACTAGTGAATGGTGGAGCCAGACCCGAGGCCAGTCAGTCTGCCATCGGAGCCCTTGCTCTTAAGAAGAATAAGGAGAAGTAGAAGGGGAAGGGAGCTGGAAAACAGAGGGAGAATGAGAGAAATGAACAACTGATTCACTGGGAATGAGAAGGATGCAGGGAAGGGCAGCTTAAAAGTAGCTATGGAGTCACTGTAGAAATCTGGGCTTGATGTTCGCAGGACTCTGGAGCAGAGACACGTGTGGCAGGCATGACCATGCTAGTGGAAGAGTGTTGCCATCTTGAAGATAAATGGTAACTGAAGTGGCTCAAGATCCTCAGTGACTGGAACGCCGGCAGCAGTAGACTAGAGCAGCCTGACTGGTCACGTGCTGGTAAATGGTTAGCACCCTGCTCTTCAGGGAGCTGAGGGAGTCCCAATTTGTAATATTTGCTGGTTTCCATTTGTAAACACTCCCACCACGGCCGATTTCAAATTGCCAGTGTGATGTCACCGAACTCGGAGGTGGGAAGAGATGCACAGTAACACCCCTGGTGATATAGTGTTGCTGCCATCAGCTACGATAGGCGCAAAAAACTAATAACAGAGATACTAGTAAAATGTAAAATAATCAAGAAGTGTTGAGTTTGAGTAGTTATTACCTGCGTTTTTAATAGTATAGAATTTACTTTTTAATAATGGCTGTGTTTAATAACTGGCTTACAAGATTTCTGAAAATTTAACAGCCAACTCTCTGGAGCCTATGGGAGCCAGCCCCTGCACGTCACTGAGCGTGACCACCCAAACACATCCATCCTCAAATAAGCGGGTGGATCGTGATCTGGAGACTTGACCTTCACAATGTCCCAAATTTGCCACACCAGGAAATAAATGCAGGAAGAGGGAAACAAACAAAATGAAAGAGCTTTTGAAAAACCAAATAGCCACTCTAATCTGATGAAAGGAGACAGAGGCCAGTGTGAACAAGGGAGTCTGAGAAGGTAAGTTCAGAGAAGGCCTGAGCCTACGTTCTCTAACATGTCATAGGTCATGAGTAGCAAACAAAAGACCATGGTGGAAACCTGCCACCCAGCCTCACACTCTCTAAGTGAGGTCCTGCATCTTCATTCTCTGTTCTACGTAGACGCGTTATTCGCGGGAAACAGACGTAAAGGAGGAGTAGACTAGGACATTCATGAAATGATAGGCCTTAGGTAAGCAATAATGCTAAACTGTATAAAAAGAAGATTCAGGAACATCATGAATCCTATTTTAGTATTAGAATCTATATATGGCATTGAGAAAAATGTAAAGCTCTGATACAGAGAGAAGAAAAAGTCAAAGATCACAGGGAACTAGCAATCTTTGGAGAAAGCCAGTCTGTTTCACTGACCAAGGTTTCCCCACAGTCAAGCACAGTGTAGTACAGTTGTATTCAGTAATTTTTTTTTTCTCTAAATGAATTTCCATCCTATCTGTTCCACAAGGTGACTGTCTTTGAAATTCTTATCATTTGAATACAAAGCGATGCTTGTGTGTGTGTGAAAACCGTCTGCTTTTTTCTTTGTTACTCAAGATTCTAGTAATATTTGAAAATTCATGAGCTTACAAAAGAATGCACATTTAAAATGTTGACCTCCAGCTCTTCATATAACCTTACTAGGTGTAGTATGACAGAATTTTATGTATAAAGTACTTACCAAATGCTTGTCGAATTGGAAGATTAGTGTAAGATCCATCTCATTACTCCAAACTGCCAAATAATGGGCTGTTTTGCTAACTGACACCTGAACATATAATTATAACTGGCAACCCTACATAGCAGAGCAGCTTAGGTCAAAAAATCAGCTAGCTTCCAGATCCCGAGTGGCAAACTGCGGACTGAATTGGAAGTTGGTTAACACAGTTCTCAGTTTTATAATTGCTAAGAGGAAGCACAGCTGTGAGCCCCAGGTTGGCTTTGGTAAAGCCAATATTGAGATTAAGGCCCTTTCGGTTTTACTGAATACTGTGTTTTTCCTCCCCCAGTGTCCCCTTACTCAAGCGATAAGATTTTCCTGCCATAAAATTCTAGTTTAGAGAAGAGATCCTACCTTCTTGCTAGAGTTGATGTGGTACAGCTTGGATACAGAAAAATAGAATAACTGTGTTTAATGAAGAAACTTTATCAACTTCTTTTTCCAAAACAATCATTTAGTGAATATTGTTGAGCATCGACCATAAGGAAGACACTATGCTAAGGAGATACGCACATAGAAAGGGAGCGGGGGAGACTAACCTTTATTAAATACCTCCTGTATGCCAGGGATTATGCTAAGCAGGGCCACATGTTTCATCTCATTGAGTCTTCACAGACCTCATATCACAGAAAAGACAGGGAGCTTCAGAAAGGTGAAGTTCCTTTGCCCAAGATAGCAAAGGGTGAGGCCCAGAGCTGCCCTCAGACTGGTCCTACTCCCAAGCCCAGGCCCTTTCCATTATACCACATGGCAACTTAATCATAAATTAGGCAAGGCCCCGGCAGGAAACAGACTACAATTTAGTTTTAAGCTTCTTGAGGAGGATGTAAAAGATATATACACACAGGCTGAGCGACTCATAAGAGGGATATAGGAGTGCTGTTCATCACAGCCTGAGATGCTCTGGAAAGGTTTTACACACAAGTTAGCATCTGAGCTGGGCCTCCAGGGAAGGTAGGTAGAAAAGGCAGACCTTAACCGTATGGGGAGGGAGGAAAGGAGGGGTCTGGGTGTTCCATCTTCCTCCAGTTGCCTGAGAGGAGAAGCAGGGCAGAGCCTTATGAGTAGAGGCATAGGAACAGGCATGAGAAAGATGTACTCAGGGGAGAATTCACTTCTGGGTAAAGAAAGCAGATTGAACACGTACACATCTATTCTCTCTCCCTCCCAAAAGCTCAATGAAATGACAGTAAGGAGATTATTTTCGTCCAAGACACAAGCCTACAAGGATAAAGAAAATAGGAGGGAGAAGACAAAAGCAATGCAATATTAGAAGCTGGAAAGCAGACCAGAATGGTAAATGCTTCCAACAGACTCAAGAAAGTGGAATCTTACGTCAGTAGTAGGAAAAGGTGAGAAACAATCCACTCTCTACTGCAAGTTCCCGACAGCCCCAGGTGCATCTGGTCATGAGGGCAAAATAGAAGGAGTGACTAATGTAAGGGTTAGTTGAAAGTCTATTTAAGAAAGTAGTCAGATCCACAGATTTCCCCTCGCCCCCCACTGGGTAATTGTCTATCCTCCACTCTGATAAAAATCTGAAGGTTTATTCCTTGAAAAGAGTAAAACAGAAGGTCTCTGGACTCAGAGACAGGATGACAATTAAAGATGGAAAAAACAGGGGAAGTAAGTGAATTTCTGCATATCAGATGCCAAGAATTCCCAGTCCTCTTCCATCCTCTTCCCATTTGGTTCTCTGGATGCTGGCAGTGAGGCCTTCAGACAGCAGATCAGAGAATCTTTCTCTGTGGAGTCCGGTCCAAGAGAAATGACCTAAAGATACTGTCATTGGAAGTGTCCCAAACAAATGGCCCAGTCAAATCTTCAGGGTTCTATGACCCCAGCCCAAGCCAGGAAGTGAGATTAGAAGAATAAATAAAAGCTAAAGAGCTCTAACCCTTAATATTTGAGAAACAGAAAGGATCTCTTTGAACCAAACTCTTTTACTAAATAGAGTTTAAAGTACTTCAATTTACTTATAAAAGGAAATTCTTGTTTTTTACCTTCTGTGTTCTTGGCAATTATCTGATTACCAAATTGATGAAATAAGCTCCAATTCATGCTGCTTTGAATGAGAAGGCCATTAGCACACATGCTTTCAAGATCCCTGGGAACTATACAGTCAGATAACACACCGAGTGCAGTGCACAAAGTTATAATCTTCCTTTAATTGAGTTAATCAATACACTTTTGCCCAGGTTCTACTGAAAGGACCTGGTCTCTTTTAGTATGGACATCCAACTCTGAGGTTTCTAAAAATTAGTCTTTGGCAGGTTTAGGTAAGTGATTAGAGTTTTCCACTGCTATCGTACAGGTCAGACCATGTATCACGTTTAAGTGCATGTGGCAATAATCTTCTGAGAGACTAATTTCTGTGTTAACTGTCACAGGAAACTTTAGAGGGGGGCACTCTAAGAATATTTTTCTCCTTTTCTGCTCCCACTTGTAAAAGAATAACCGGATCTTTGGTTCCCTGGGAAAGGATTAATAGCTGCCTTTTGCTTCAAGGAATTCCCGAAAAGAAAAATCTGCCATCCGGGTCTCTGGGAAACGGAGCTAGACTGCCTCAGTGGGAAAGGGAAGGAGGTTTTGCATGCTTTGGAAGGACTGGGCCAGTGATGGTAATGACAATAACAGTGAACTTTCACTGAGTTCTGACCGGTGCCTTAAAAAGCGTTCAAATTAATATGTAAGTGAGAAATTTACATAGTAATTTACTTAATCCTCGTAACAACCCTGTGAAGAAGGTACCGTAACTGCCATTTTATGAAGGAGAAAACTGAGGCACAGAGAGGGTAGGAACTGTGCCCAAGGCCACACAGCTAGTAAGTGGCAGAACCAGGACTTGAACCCAAGCAGTCTGGCTCAGAGCGCACTGGCTGCGTCACTCACAGTGGAGCCCTGGAGTCTGGGAACGCCTGGCCTGGGGGGCCGTAGCTTCCATAAATGGCAGAAGCTGCTGCTATACAGTGCCCTGACAGGCAGCAGGATCACTGATGACACGGAACCCAAGATTTTGCTATAGACTTGAGAGTCCCAGGACAAGGTCCAATGGTTGAATGTGCTTGGCACAGGTAGAGAGATTGCAGGGCACAGAAGAGCCAAACGTTTTCAAATCAGCTATAGGAACTTGCAAACGAGCCTCTCAGCAAAGACTAGGATGGACAAAATTCATTTCTGTAGACATAACACGCACATTTCTCTCTTCATTAGAGAAAGCCGCACGATCCTTGCAAAGCTCTAAAACTCAAAGTTTCAGAGCACACATGGGCTCTCCGATCCAGAGATGAACCAAAATGAGTTCTACTTTGGAGGAAAGAGGATAAATAATTAAATTGGAAGGTGCTCGTCAGAGCTGAGACTTAGTGGAAGAAGGAAGTGGCAACGGCCCAGATGAACCGACCCCACTGCCCACCCCATACCTCCTCACCAAGAATGGTACAGTGGTCTCATCAGCATGGCCTTTCTAGCTGGCGTTACCTCTTGCCTTCTTCCCCCATGATCCACGGCTGTACTGAACTATACGCCCCCTGCCACATCAGGGCCTTAGGGCCTCCTCTTCCCAATACCTGAAATGGCCACCCCTCCTTTCTCTGCTTGGTACTCCCCTACTCAATCTGCACGTTCAAATGTCAGCCCTCTGGCGAAGCCTTTCCTGACTCTTTCTGAGTTGGTCCTTCATTCCTTTGTGCTCCCACAGTGCTTTGGACAAACCGTGACCGTAGAATTGCTTGTCTGCCTATCTCCCAACCATTTCAACAAAACTAGACCCTGAGACACACGAGGCCCTGCATATACTCAGTGGCTAGTCAGCTTCGGGCCCCCACTAGCCCAATGCCTGAGGGAGGCAGTAGAGGTCCTAGAGCCAGAGGCAAGAGTTGGAAAGACCAGGATGCAGCCCCGACTCTGCCAGTGACTTGCCCTGTGACCTCAAGAAGTCACTTAATTTCTCTCCAGCTCATCACTGTTGCAAAGATTAAATGAGATCACATCTATGAAAAGCATACTGCTCAAGAGTCCCCTCTTCATAAATGACAGTATAATGAATGTAATTTTGCTGAGAAGAGATTGAGAAATAAATATATTCTTTATTAAGAAAATACACACAGCCAAATAGATGTCTCCAAGTTCACAATGAGTGGCCAATAACAGAGGTACTGTAACGGAGCAACTAACTAGGATACGAGTATTTCTGTAGAGGAATGAATAAAAATAAACATGAAAATGCAAAACATGGGAAGGTAATCTGGTCCAATTATATGTTGGGAATATTAACATAAAAGAACTGTTCATACACTGAATTTATATACATTTCTAAGTAAACTACATGAGAGGACTCTCAAGGTTTTCATCATAAACAAACTACCGTTTATGTTTTCACCTCTTTGTTTCAATGCATTGCCAAAGAATTTCTTAATCTTCATTTCTACAAATATAAGGTTTCCATTTTTTTAAGGGAATGAAAACAAGAAATTTACTAAAAATAGAAATCTTAGCAATCATCTCAAATCTGTTTGGGCAAATGAAATTAGTCAAGATAATAACTTTGTCCCGTGAAATTTATCTAGGAAAAATGTTGAAGTATTATATAACGGTAAACATCTTTCAAATTACATCCATAATAATCCTTCACTATTCACTTTCATTTTTCAGGAAAAGTTTCTCAAAATCCTAATTCCTAACAGGTGGTTTACTTATTTCAAAATAATATTTAATAAAACAAAATTTCCATACAACCATATACTTTATATAATTTATACAATTTCTTACACTCCCAGCTCTGATGCTTTTTAAAAAATATATTCATACATTTCTGTCCATTGGAGAAGACTCCACAGGTCTTAATGTAACTCCATAATGACTCATTACAAATTAATGACTCATTACAAATTAATGTTTCATCACTATTAATATCGACCTTTCGGTTTAGCAATAAAGCCATGTCTTTAAAGGCTAGCAAGGCAGGCAAAGCAGTTTGCACCCCATTTAAATGTTTCCAAACCAGCATGTCACTTTATGATTTTCTAAAGTTTTTCTTATGGAGACTAGCAGCTATTAAATTTCAATACTTTGAGTAAAAAATAGCAGTAGATTCTTATTGTTCTCAGTTTCTGCAACTGCTAATTTGCTGCTTCTTAAAATAATGTGAACCAGAAAATCAGATAGACAAACTTTTCTAGAATAAATAGGCTTTGACTAAGGGTGTATGGGTAAAGCACATGGGCTTTAGTACCTAGCTTTATTATGACTGCTGTTTATGTAACTCGGAAGCTTTCGATTTTGCTTATACTAACCAACTTTTGGTACTTAATTTTCTTAATCAGTCAAGTACTTGAAGGAGACAAAATGCAAGAGCATCGCTATCCTTGTCAACAACAATAATTCAGGTGTGCAAAAAGTACATGAGAACTTCGATAAATAAGATAGGATTTATGACAGAGATATATTTTTCATATACTTGTGTTAAAATTTAAGTTTCTTGAAAGCAAAGCCTGGTCCTATCCATTTTTTATTTTAAAGACTCTGTTTTTTGTAAAATTAATTAATTATTTATTTTTGGCTGCATTGGGTCTTCGCTGCTGTGCGCGGGCTTTCTCTAGTTGTGGCGAGCAGGGCCTAGTCTTCATTGCAGTGCACGGGCTTCTCACTGTGGTGGCTTCTCTTGTTGCAGAGCACGGGCTCCAGGCTCATGGGCTTCAGTAGTTGTGGCACGTGGGCTTAGTTGCTCCATGGCATGTGGGATCTTCCCGGACCAGGGTTCGAACCTGTGTCTCCTGCATTGGCAGGCAGATTCTTAACTTATGTATAGTTATTTGGCTCAATACTGTGTCTGTCAGATTCATCCATGCTGTGGTATTTAGCAAGAGTCTGTTCTTTTTCATTGCATTATATTGTTCCATTAAATAGACATACCATAAATTATCTAGTCTATTGTTTATAGATATTGGGTTGTTTCGAGTTTGGCTATGAACATTCTAGTTCATGCCTTTTGATGAGCATATGTACTTAGTTTTTTTTTTTTTTTAATAAATTTATTTACTTATTTATTTATTTATTTTTGGTTGTGCTGGGTCTTTGTTTATGTGCGAGGGCCTTCCCCAGTTGCGGCAAGCGGGGGCCACTGGGCCTCTCACTATCGCGGCCTCTCTCGTCGCGGAGCACAGGCTCCAGACGCGCAGGCTCAGCAGTTGTGGCTCATGGGCCCAGTCGCTCCGCGGCATGCGGGATCCCCCCAGACCAGGGCTCGAACCCGTGTCCCCTGCATGGGCAGGCAGACTCCCAACCACTGCGCCACCAGGGAAGCCCTGTACATAGTTTTATTGGGTTTATACCTAGGAGTGGAACTGCTGGGTAACAGGATATTTATTTATATGATCATCTTTAACAGATACTGCCAAAGAGTTTCCAAAGTAGTTGTGCCAATTTGTACTCCTACTAGCAGTGTGTGAGAATTCTAGTTCCTCCATCCTTACTGCACTCAGTATGACAGTGTTTTTTAAGCCATTTTGTTATATGGGCAGTGGTATCTCAATATGGTATTTTATATTTCCCTTAAGAATAATGATGCTGAACATCTTTTCATATGTTTATTGGAAAAGCTTATTTTCATAAGTGCCTATTCAAGTCTCTTGCCCATTTTTTATTGGCTTGTCCATCTTTTTCTTACTAGTTTGTAGAAGTTCTGTATATATTCTGGACATGTATCTTTTGCTGGAAGTGTGTAGTACAAATAGCTTCTCTCACTCTATAGCTTGATTTTCTTTACTCCTTTAAAGGTGTCTTTTGATGAACAGAAGATCTTAATGAAGCTCAAAATTATCCATCTTTTCTTTCATCACTGTGCTTTTTATGTCTTGTTTAAGAAATCTTTGTCTAAGTCGTGAAGATATTCACCTACAAAAGCCTTATTTTTAAATTCCAGTTGGATATCTAGTTGATCCAGCACCAACTACTGAGAGGATCACCCTTCCCCCATAGCCCTGCAATGGCACTTTTGTCATAAATCAGGTGTTGGTCTGTTTTTGACCCTCTATTTTGCTTCACTGGTTTCTCTTTAATGTAAAAAAATTGTGCTGATCTCCTCCTGGTGTTATTTGTAAACACTTTCAATATTCATTGATAAAGAAAATATCTAATGAGCCAAAGATACTATGAATTCAGTAATGCTTATAGATCATATTATATTGTTATAATAGTTTTTACCTGTATTGACAAATAGTCCATTTATGTCTGAGATGTAATTATTCAGATTCATGATCCTTGCAAAAACTTAGAAACCCTCAGCCTGGTAAATGCTGCCTTAGAAGTTAATTTTTAAAAGCTTTTACTCACAAATCTTTGCCCTAATATAACTTCTCACCATTAACATAAATCTATCACCACCACCAAGTGTAAAAAGAAACATGTATGTGTGTATACATCTATCTATCTTTAGTTTAAAAAGCAACCTGGACTTCTTGTGGAGATGCTTGAAAACCTTAGGAGCAACCATCAGTTTCTCAGCTGAAAGCAATGATTTAGCTTACCGAAAGGTCACCTTTTGTGCCGGAACTAGGATTTCAGTTACTTACTCAATCAATCAGCTGAGTAACCCAAGAAATAAAATGGCTCAGTTAATGCAGTCTCCAGGAATAAAGCTCTTTTTAACGAAGCAGGACAGAGGAAAAAAAAAAAAGGATAAAGAAAACTAAAGATATGAACCATGTGGGCCAGTGTTGGTGTGTGCCTTATGGCTGTATCGGAATGTTTCTAAAGTTATGCAAACAACAGCTGATCAAGTATCCTGTTTCGTGACCTTGCCTCCTCTACCCCTCATTATCTTGATATGCGAGCTACCTCCCTCTAAACCAGTGTTTCTCAAAGTGTGGTCCAGAAACTTCATCAGTATCACCCTGGAGTGCTTGTTAAAGTTGTGGATTCTTGAGACCCACTCTGGATCTAGAGAATCAGAATCTGTGTGGTGGGGCCCAAGAATTTCAATTTTAAAACAAGGTCCACAGGCAATTTTGTGCACCCAAATTTGAGAACCACTGTTTCTGGTCCTGTTGTAGCTTTTTCTCAGTTCCTGAAAACCACTGAGGATCTCTTCTACAGCTTAGTGCCTACCCTGCCTGAGCATAGGTCTGCTTTAAAGGAATCTTCCCTTCTCATACCTCAATTCCTTTTTTGACTTGAGAATAGATGGAGAGAATTACTTTCAGCTAAAGAGAATTAGGGGTTGCTTTGTGAAGGAGATGGCAGTTAAGCTAGTAATATTTGGATAGTTGGAGATGGATGGAAGGACATTCCCAGTAGAGAGAACTGAAGGAATAAGAATGTAAAAGCAAGAATGCTCTCACCACGCATGGGTGACAGGGAGCAGCTGAGTTGAATTATTTCTAGTTATATAGTATAGAGAAAGAAACATATACATGTTGACATCATGTGTACTATGCATATAATACATTTAGGTAGATCATGAAATTATATGTATGTGGAGACTTTTTAAAAAGTTTATAGTGTTTCGTATAGGGTATTATTATTGCATGGACCTAAAAAATTTAAATTCCAGCTCTGAAACCTGGAAATAAAAGAGGAAGAAGAGAAACAACATCCATAAGCACTTAAGTATTTTGGCTCTATACTAGACACTTTACTATTTGATCTTCAATTCACCATTTCTCTGAAATATATTTTCCTTCGTATGAAACCAAAACTAGTAGACATTAAGGTATTTGTCCCCGCATAGCCGCTATAAGGGCAGGAGTGGGGGAGGTATGGGGGAGGGGGGGAGACTTGCTTTTAATTTGTTTTGTATGGTTCCTTCTTCTCTCTCACAAATTGCCAGAATTAAAGTTTTTCATTGTAAGTGGCAGGTTTTTGGAATGAGGAATTGCTGGCTCTTCTACTTCCTTCCTCGGAACTTGTAGTTTGATGATCTCTCATGCTCCGTCAGCGTGACTATATCATATGTTGAAAGGCTGAGGAAAATGAGGCTTAGAAAGGGACAGCGAGCTGTCCAACGTGAGCCCGTCTGTGTAACCAGATGTTCCCCTCGTGGAGCAGTCCTGAGGCATATTTCTGACTCACACAGCTAACAGCTTAGAGTTGGGCTCCTCTCAAGGACATATGGGCACTGGTCTACAAGCTTTGGATTTTTGTCAAAGGGAAAAACGTATCTATGATGCCGTTGGCCTTCAGAATTCTGTCTAAAAAGCCAGCACTGCATAGGGCGAACCACGTGAAATTGCCAATATCTGACCTTGTGTGACCTACAAAAGAGGTGATTTCATAACCTGACAGAAGCATTCCAGATGTGTTCTAAGGAATGTGTTTTCTAGTCGGCTTCTGGCTCTGCTTTCTAGACGATAATACAACTATTTGTTACAAAATTTCTTACATTTTGAAAAGTTTCAGCATACAAAACAATGGCAACACTATTACATTTGTAAGCGTTCAGAGCAATTTTCATCTAGCATCTTATTTTATCGTCACAATCCTGTACACCAAAGGCACACAAAAAAAATCCCATTCTTTTTCAACTCTTAAAACTCCTTCATGAATCTCTTGGGTTAAGCCATTTGTTCTATCTCTGGAAGGATTCTGTGGCTTCATCCTCTAAAAAAAAAAAAAAAAAGCCAACCAAACTCCCCTAAGTGATGGAGGATGGCAGGAAAGCAGCTCACTAGTCCTTGTCTTCAGTATGACATCCTTCCGGCACTGACAACTGGAAGTCACTACCCTGTGAATAAGCCCATTTAGGTCTCCAACGCCAGCTGCAAGTAGGAGATTAAAGTAAATAGAAAACCAGGCGCTGCTGCAGTTCCAGTGTGGGTACCGGATCCAAGAGATACTCATCCATTGACCAAACAGCAGCACTTTCAAACCCGGTGGGAACCTGTGGCTCCCTGCTGAGAAACAGAAATTAACTTTGCAAGCAGATAATTCGTCTTTAGATGGTTGTCATATTCAGAAGCGCTCTTCGAGAGAGGTGGTGGGAGCAGTGGGAGGGAAGCTCCTGACAACATAGCCGCATCTAAAAAAAAGCTTATCAGGGAGCCAGGTGGCACTGAAGATTGATGTAGGAAGTCTTGCTACCTTTGGGATGTATGCTTGAAATGCAGCAGCAGCTGGGGTGCCATTTACCTCTAAAAGCAGCTGGGGTGCGGGAGAGGACAGCACAAACAATGGGTATAGATTTAACTCAACTGAAAAGGATCAATGAGACAAGTGGAATAAGGTCTTTGAGAAACAAACTGGTGCCACTGGGTGGGGTTTTGCAAGGCTTCGGGGGAACAAGCGTCAAGGACCCAGAGAATGCCAAAGGTGGTAGCAAAGCGAACTGCTGGAGTGGATGGCTCTTCCAAAATAAGCAATTGGAATTTGAAACGCACCCTGGGATTGGACAGCAAGCTGCAACAAGATGTCACTTGCTGTTCAGAACAGATGAAGCATAGAGATGCCTAAGATGGTGACACTATTGTGACTAACTTGAAAATAATTTAATATTTACAGGGTTTGGAAAGTGCCATGGAGTAAAAATATAGGGAAACTCTCTGATGTTTGTGAACTGAGCAGAATACCATCCCATTTCAGAATCCACATTTCTTGAGCACCTGCACAATGCCCAGTCCCTACCCTCAGGGAGCTTCCAAGATGTGTGATTCCGAAAGGCACTCAGCACGTCTTTACCAGAGCCATCTGGCAAATAAAATGAGGTCTGTTTAGTCTCAAGGTATTAGAGGACAATCATCCAGGTAGATCAAGTGGAGATATTATTTTTAAAAGGCTCTATTTCCCCACTGCATTTCTGGCTTTAGATAAGAACTGATCAAGCAAGGAACTTGAATCAAGAGGTGTTAAGGAGCCTGGAGATGCAGAAGGGAAGCAGCGTTCTGTGTTTCACACAATTTACATTAATTGGCCATTGCCCTACCAATTCAAATGTTTGGTTATTTTTATAAATACGAGTGATACTTATAAGGTACAACAGCATAAAGGTATAGCCGATGATAAAAATCATGCATTTATTCATTCAACAGACTTTTTCCGAGCTACTACATGTTAGATACCCAACTAGGAGATGCACATGCAGTGAGAAGACAATCTCTACATTCAAGGAATTCACAGACTTGTGGGTGACAGAGAAGTAAATAAGCCATTACAAACAGGTGCTGTCACACTGTTGGTAAATGGCAGTGCCAGGAATACACCTGGGCAGTGTGCCCCAGGTGCTCAACCTATATCATGCTCTCACAACTCTAAGTCGCTACATCATCACACATATATTTTCTCATTTACAGTTGCACCAATAACTTAAATCTGTATAGCGCTTACATACACAATGCACTTTTATATGCATTACTCATTTAATCCCCAAGCTGATGCTATAAGGGTCAAGTTAGTATTATTTCCATTTTGTAGATCAGGAAACAAAGGCTTAAGGAAGTTAGGCTTCCTGTCAAAGGCCATACAGCTAGTGAGTGGCAGGTCTGGGATCCGACCCCATGTCTAATTCTAAAGATCATGTTTTTTAACTATACGGGCCAGATTCTTAAAAATCAATATTCATGTACGGTTTCCCTCTATGAAGTGCTTTTGCATGTTCTAGATCATTTAATCTTCCAGACAACACTGTAAGGTAAATATCTCAGATTACAGGCAAGGAAATTGAAGCTCAGAGATGTTAAGGGATAGGATTTGTTTACACAGCTAATAAGTGGTAAAGCTAAAGGCTTACAAGAAGGTGCCAGACTCCAAGTCGATGCTTTTCCCACTAGAGTCTACACATGTGATAACCGTTCACCAACATTGTTGAGTGTGAAGGGAAATGCTTTGACTGGCAGACAGAAAACAGGGAGCTGATTTAATGCCTACTTTCCTGGTGCTTCCACCCTCTCCCCAAAGAAAAAGGTATAAACTCTGCTTTTCAGAATCGTTCATCATTCTGCATTAGGGTGAGTACTATTACATCACCACTTGGGCACTTGGTGCAGAGAAAATGAACTTGGAGATTTGAAGGTGACAGGCTAAAACATGTATCCCAGGGCCCTAGACACAAAGCTCCTATCTCCTTGTGCTGGTATCTTGAGAATCGAGACCAAGAGTCAGTCCTGCTTGCTCGATAAGTCAAAGACATGGGTGTGGGTGTTGTTTAATCTTCTTTTCATATCTTACTAGGCAGAAGAAATCTTTTAGGGTACCTGCTGTAGAGGAGCATGTTAAAATTCACAGGCGAAACTAAGTTGGTTTTCTGGCTTAGATTACTAGATTATTCCAGAAAGGCCTGAGAAGGGTTGAGAGAGGAGTATAAAGTGGTAGAATGACTCTCCACTAAATGCCTGGGAAAAGTTGAACATGAGAAGCAACTGTCCACTTCTCTTTGCTGGTAAAAGGAGCTGATTTGCTAGTGCCTTGGTAATAGGAGTGGGGGGCTGGGGCATTTACAAGTTCATCATCAGCTAGAGGGCAGGGCCGTGTTATCTCCTTCCTTCAAAGGAGAAAGACGTGGGGACATTACGAGAGTCACAAGAAGTAGGGAAAATATACTGCACAAGTCTCTAGCTGATGGTCTAGATCATAAGCCTTCTTCCTTTTTTAATTAATGCCACCAGGCAAGTTTTTTGGGTTTTTTTTGTTTTTTTTAATTTGTTTCTAGGGAGTAAAGGAAAGGGATAGTGAGTGAGGAGGATACATCCAAAAAGAAATGGCTAAGAGGGACTATGGGAAGGTAGGGGTGAGGTGGGAGTTAAGAGGGCTCACAAGTTTCATATGCCTCAGGGTCCCACACAGTCTCTCCGTCTTGCTGATGGCTGTGCTTGTGTTTTAAAAATAAAATATCTGCTGAGTGGATTAAAGGAGTGAATTGAATTCCCGAGGCTCTGATTACCTTTCCCTCTGCCAGTTGTTATCAGCAACGATCAGTAAGACTGTCAGATCTGATGTAAACTTTTTCCCTCTTGCACTCTCTTTAGCTTTAGAGCATATGAAGTACAGGATTAACTTTTTTTTTTTCTTTTGAACAGTTGAGCCCAGGAGGAGAACGTGCTGGAAAAACACCTCGTAACCAGAAAACCAATAAGGGGGGCATGTGTGTGTAAGGGCTGCTGTCCTCAGAGTCTCCAAAGGCACTTCCCTCCATGAGTCCCAGGTCTCCACGTGCCCTGTGTCCACACTCAGCTCTACCCGCACTCACCCTGAGAAACAGGAAGCAGGACCACCAGCGTCTAAGAGAGGCAGGTGTGAACTGACACGGCTGGTCTGCCTTTAGGAGGCCTCTCCCCGCAGTCAAATGGGATGGACCGTTTCACACACACGCTCCCCTAGGAACACTCCTGGTGAGGGCTGTTTCTTCCATGTGTACCACATCTTCTCGAGGTTCAACACTCCGCCTCCACTAGGCAAATGTACACAGTGTACCCACCAGGGACTGGGGACTGTCAGGACTTGAGAATGAGAACCTCTGTGCTCACAGACAAGTCAGGAAAAGACTGCAGCTGGAGGCTGAGCTCTCTCCGAGGAGGAGGAGCAAAGCCTGGGGCTGGGAAGAGCGTGTAATTCACACATTCTGCTTGGCTAATATGAACCGACAGGTTCTTCTGAGGTTAAACCTGGTTAGAAGAGGTGGGGAGTATTAGAACAGGATCTCTGTGCCCTCCAGAGATGAATACAAACATAAGCACATGGTAAGAGTTCAATAAATGCTTGTTGAACTGGATCAAATGGAATCAGGATGTCCGGGGAGTAGCAACAGGTGTGAATGCTTTGCTGGGCCTCAGGTACGCCTAAGCCTGATGCTAAGCATCTTAGATGTTCGGGCAAAGAAAGATTTTCTTTCCCCACAAAAGGGAGGGGATGATTATCAAAACAAACTTGACAAAAGCAATAGTATGAAGAAAGAAGCAGACGGCAACAGAACCCAGCTAGCTATATGGAGCAGGGGTTCTGGCTGGTGACTAAGCACGCAGTTATCTTTGGTGTCACGCTAAAGGATGGCATTGTTCCCAATACCTTGATTGCCTAACACACAGCCAAATTGCACTTTAACAGGCACTCATCTACCTTAGGCTAGAATCATTTACTGGATTCTGAACATCAGGAGAAAAAGACAGGTAATTGACTAAATCTAGCTTCTGGTAACTTAACCACCTCTTGGATATCCCAGGCCTTTCAGGAGGACTTAAGAGCAAAGATACTAGATTGTCTTTTAATTTATTTGTTTACTGTTACATTTTGTGTTCTTAACAAATCATTGGTCCCTAGGTCAATATGAGAGTACTCAATAAATCTAAACTTATTTTGTGTGAAGTCATGTTGGGCATGGACTTTGGGCAACAACAGATGTTGCTATTCCTGTCTCTTAGAAAGAATGCTTTTCTCAAAGAAGACTCTAAGAGTTTTGCTTGCTCCCTAATCTTCATTCCAAAGACCAGAGTCAGAAAATGCTGAGGGTTTTTTTTTGATTTTGGGGTTTTTTTTAGTGAGAGAGAATGTACTTTAGAAAGAACTGATTAAATTTCATCACTTCGCTGTACAGTAGAAACTAACACAACACTGTAAAACAACTATACCCCAGTAAAAAAATAAATAAATTAAAAATAAAATTTAAAAAATTTCAGTCATCTTTGGGTTACGAGCATTTAGAAAAGGAAATGTTATCTAAGAGTTATCAGGCATTCACTAAGGTGTTATGTAAATTTTCTTTTCTTATAGGATTACTAGACTGAGTGATCTGTATGTCTTCAGTTATCTTGAGGTCTATCCTTTTGGTAAAAATATGGGGTGGAAGACAGTTCGTGGAGTCAATTATTAGCAGGCAGTTGAAAAGCTATACTGAGAAATGGTTGCTTAGTGGATTCCGAAAGGACATCCATAACAGATTATGGTCCTTGGAAATAACCCGTACAATAATTTTATCGATAACTTTGAGTAAAGGCATGTAAGATTTACTTATTAAATTTAAGAAAAACAGAAAACTGAGACTGCTGTTATTACTACTGATGACAAACACAGAATTCAACGTCTTCCTGATAAGCAGGAACCAAATCTATGAAATTTAAGACCGACAAATATTTTTCATTTAGATTCCAAATTACTGGCTTTGTTATTAGCATAAGAAAAAAATAAAGACCTGAGGATTTTATCAAAAATCAATGGGAATTAGAAATTTGATCAGATTCTTAGAAAAATAACAGCAACAACCAAAAATTGTGGGCTGGATTAACAGCAGTAAAATGTCCTATCAAAAAAGTATTTGTTGGGACTTCTCTGGTGGCGCAGTGGTTAAGAATCTGCCTGCCAATGCAGGGGACACGGGTTCAATACCTGGTCCGGGAAGATCCCACATGCCGTGGAGCAACTAAGCCCGTGTGCCACAACTACTGAGCCTGTGCTCTAGAGCCCGCAAGCCACAACTACTGAGCCCGTGTGCCACAACTACTGAAGCCCGCGCACCTAGAGCCCGCGCTCCACAACAAGAGAAGCCACCACAATGAGAAGCCCGCGCACCGCAACGAAGAGTAGCCCCCACTCGCCGCAACTAGAGAAAGCCTGCACACAGCAACGAAGACCCAATGCAGCCAAAAATAAATACATTAATTTTTTTAAAAAAAATTAGTATTTGTTGACTAAAAAGTTAAACATTTGTGCTTGGCAGACACAGCACTGCATTTATTTCTAGGTATCGCATTTTGAGAGACATTGGACGTTATCCAGAGGAGAGTAATCAGGATGGTGAGAATTCTAGAAAATTCTTTATATGAGGAAGAGTTGAATAAACTAGAACTGTTCAACTTAAAGAAGAGGAGGCTAACAGGAGACGTGATAGTTATCTTGCAGAAAGGAAGCAAACTTGTTTTGCCAATATTTCAAATGGCAAAACTAGAAGTAACGGACAATTTACAACAGATTTTTGGTTCAATTATAAGGAGGAACTTTGTTTTAAAAACAAAGAAAGGAAAGGAGGCCAGAAATGGAGTGGTGAGTTTCCTGCTAAGGTTGGCATTCAGCAGAGGCCGCATGTCCACCTAGCAGGGGTGATGCAAAATGGATTCTGACATGGCGGTGGGAGTCGGGAGAGGCAGCCTAGGTATCTTTTAACGGATCTCAGTTCTCAACATTACATGATTCTGTAAGTCTGTTCATTTGTGAGCGTGATATTTCCCAAAGAGTACTCCTTCAAACATCAGGTCCTTGTGATAAAACTCTTGTGAAAAAAATTCATTGGGAAATAGTATATACTGTGTCCCGCTCTGCAATGTGCTATTACAAAATTTTGATTTAATGTTAAACTAATTTTTTCCCAAGCCCATTTTACCTTGGAACCAGTTCTCACACAATACCTATTAATATCCCATAGAACTGGATCCTGTGGAACACATTTTGGGAAATGTTAGCCGACACTGTAAGAGTGTATTATTTTCACCTTAGAATACCTTAAAGTGCAAAGATATTAGAATTTCTATGTCTGGTCAACCTAGCTTTAGGTTGAAAATATGGAAGTTATGCAGCATCAGGAGAAAATATTATAATTTTCTGCAAGTTTATAAAGAGAAGTAATGTACATATCACAGGAACTGGTAGTGTTCTGTTGATTTAGAAGAACACAAACAGATCAAAGAAATTGACATGCTACTGAAAAATAGTTCCTGAACATATTTATATAATGAGTTATTTCTTTGAACAATATGCCCATGAATAACTCACATACCTTTAGTTACAAGATATTGAAAACATTAATATTTCATATGCTGAGGTGCCTAGAGTGAACATTCATAGTAAGTATATTGTCAAAGCTGGCCAAAACCAAGAAAATAAAATGTGGTTTTTAGAAAAAGAAACCCTTTTCTTTTGTTTCATGGTGTATTAATTTGGTGAGAATGCAAACGATTGGAATAATTTATTCAGTCAACAAATACCTGAGAACCTACTATGTACTAGGCATTAGCGATGCAATGGTGAGCAAAGCAAGACACTGTATGTGCTTTCAGGAACTCATTATTTAGGGAAGAAGGAAGACAAATAAACCATTATGATACATTGTGCTAAGAATAGTGATGGGCTGGAGCTGACTCGTTTTGGCTCATAAGAGTGAATCGTTAAATTTTTACTACTTTGGCCAAGGAGTTGTTAAACCCAGGCATTACTAAACACACATATTATTGCTATTATCCATGCTCTTGAGGTCATTTGTGTCCATTGTATCCGTACAGTAAAAATTCTATACAATGGTGTTCATTTCTTTTCAGCACTGCATTCAGTACCAAGTTGGTAGATTAAAATTGGCCAGGGTTAACTCCTGGGCATATATCGGGACAAAACTATAATTTGAAAAGATACACGCACCCCAATGTTGGTGGGAATGCAAACTGATGCAGCCACTATGGAAAACAGTACGGAGTTTCCTCAAAAAACTAAAATTAGAGTTGTCATATGATTCAGCAATCCCACTCTTGGGCAAATACCTGGATAAAACTATAATTCAAAAAGATACATGTACCCCTATGTTCACAGCAGCACTATTCACAATAGCCAAAACATGGAAACAACCTAAATGTACATCAACAGAGGAATGGATAAAGAAGATGTGGTATATATATACAATGGAATATTACTCAGCCATAAAAAAGAATGAAATAACGCCATTTGCAGCAACGTGGATGGACACAGAGATTATCATACTAAGTGAAGTAAGCCAGAAAGAGGAAGACAAATACCATATGATATCACTTGTATGTGGAATCTAAAATATGACACAAATGAACCTACCTATGAAACAGACACAGACTCAGACATAGAGAACAGACTTGTGGTTGCCAATGGGGAGCAGGTGTGGGGGAGGGATGGACTGGGAGTTTGGCACTAGCAGATGCAAACTACTATATACAGAATGGATAAACAACAAGGTTCTACTGTATAGCATGGGGAACTATATTCAATATCCTGTGGTAAACCATAATGGAAAAGAATACAAAAAAGAAGGTATATATATATATATATATATATGTATGACTGAATCACTTTGCTATACAGCAGAAATTAACATAACATTGTAAATCAACTATACTTCAGTTTTTAAAAAATGGCCAGGGTAGGGATAGCTACACCATGGAAATTAACAAAACTACAAATCAGGGCTTCATTTATGGATCTCCCTCCCACTCCCCACTTTTTTTCCCAGAGGGCTGCTTGTTAAATAGTTACCAGGACACCACTGTATAAAAACTACTTTCAAGTCCCCAAGGTTCAGATTAAAATAGATGAGACCTCCATTAAAAGGAAAAAGCTACCAAACAAGGTTTTTGAATCCTGGTATGCTTAGCTTCTGAAAGGCTCTCCTATACCAAAAAAAATTTACTTTTCCCTGAACATACTTCCACTCAACGAACATATATTAAACATCACATGTAAGACATTAAGGGGTTAAGAAAATGCCAGGTATACTTTTGAGGACAGTCACCAGTCTAATTAGAAACTTTATGTTATACAGAATATACCATTCTATCTAAGATACAATTATCTTCTACTGTTGTCCCTTATGAGACATGTTTACAAGCTAGCTGTATTAGTGTAAAAAATACGGAAACTGGGGAAGTTTCAACATAATGTTCCTTGAGTCTAGCAAATCCTACCTGGAAAGTTTAAAATTTTCACATGAGATTTATCTGGAGAAAACTCTAATTTGAAAAGGTACATGCACCCCAATGTTCACAGCAGCACTATTTACAATAGCCAAGACATGGAAACAACCTAACTGTCCATTGACAGATGAATGGGAAAAGATGTGGTATATATACATGATGGAATATTACTCAGCCATAAAAAAATGAAATAATGCCATTTGCAGCAACATGGATGGATCTAGAGATTATCATACTAAATGAAGTAAGTCAGACAGGTAAAGACAAATATATGATATCACTTATATGTGGAATCTAAAAAAAATGATACAAATGAACTTATTTACAAAACAGAAACAGGCTCACAGATCTAGAAAACAAATTTATGGTTACCAAAGGCAAAAGGGGTGGGGAAGGATAAACTAGGAGTTTGGGATTAGCAGATACAAACTACTATATATAAAAATAGAAAAACAACAAGGACCTACTGTATAGCACATGGAACTATGTTCAATATTTTGTAGTAATCTATCTGAAAAAGAACATATATATAAGTATAACTGAATCACTTTGCTGTACACCAGAAACTAACACAACATTGTAAATCAGCTATATTTCAATAAAAAAGATTTTTTTTTTCACGTGAGAACACTTAGATGGGAGACCATCCATAATACTGATCACCCCACTGACTGCCAGGGTTGATGTAAAAGACATCAGAGACCACGAGGGCGTCATCTCCCCTCTCCTATATGATCTTCCTGAAGCTGGGTACTCAGGCAAAAAGGGCCATTTCTGATTTCTTCCCTTTGCTACGGTGATACGTTGCTAGGGTTTCAAACTAGGATCATAAGCCTATGAACATCTCCAGGTGCAGTCTATGTCCCAGTGTGGACTCTCGGACGACTTGTAGGGGTTTTGCTCCCAAACCGTAAGTTCCAAGGTACTGTAATACAGTTGTGAGAAATAATAAGTGAATCCTAATCCTCTGCTCCTCCAGGAAGACTACCCTTGCTAATGTTAATAATAGTCATCAGGAAAAAAGGCTATGTTTACCGTAATTCATAGTGAATAAAATCTTATTCATCCATATTACCCCATCTACCTTTCTACGGGAGGCATGACAAGTGCTAGTTCTACAAATTTTACAAATAAATATACAAGTGATGAGACCCACTTAAGACCACATTGTGATGATAAAGGTTTTAAGCCTCATGTGAAAACCCAGCTCAAAATCCAGCAATCTTGCCACTCTGTCAGGGGTCAGTGGTCTAAACTATGGTCTGTGGCACACATTTAGCCTGCCACCTATTTTTTAAACAAAATTTTATTGGCACTGAGCCACATGCGTTCATTTATGTACTATCTGTCCATGGCTACTTTCCTACTACAAAGGCAGAAGAGCGTGGACACTTTCAGTCCAACCTATAGTGGAGTGATCCAGAGGTATTGGGTACCGGACAGGGGCTCTCCAGGCCCAGGGTACCAGCAGGGGATGCATGTCACCTACACATCAACCACAACTCAGCTAAGGGTGGTAGGAAGACTGGGCTTACAAGGTACTTGACTAACTTCAGGTTGACCTTTGATTTCTATTATCAGCATTTTGAGGTTTACACAAAACTAAAGAAAAGAACTGAATAAAAAGATAGAACTGAAGGCTTAAAAGATTAAATGAAAGCCTAAGGTAATGAAGCAAGCAGGTGACAGGACTAGAAATGGATTTTATGAAATTCCAGTCTCAGCTTTCTTCTTGCGTTGTCTTTTTTCAAATTTCCTTTCACTTTATCCCCTATTTCTTTGCTTCATTGAAGACCAACTACACAGATATTGAATAAGTGTGCTGTCTTACTATTTTTTGCTATACATTACATTTTTCCCTGCGTGTTTACGTGTGTTCTATGGGGACGTGTGTTCTATGGGGGGAGCAAGGGGCAATTATCATAGAATTCATAGCAAAGTCTGTTGGTTTACTATGGTGAACAAACGCCTGCCTTTTATGTTCTTTTAAATCCTATAAGGCTGACAAGTCCGGCCAGTCAACCAGAGACACTCCATTCCTCCACCACCACCACCACTCCACCCCCCGAAAAAAAGAAGAGTGCAGTGTCAGCACCCTGACACCACTGCAGCAAAGACCAGATTACCGAGGCCTGTGTTCATGACGTGATTATAAAAATGGACGTTTAATCTGTTAAAGGAAGCAAAGCTTCCTTTACACCTCACTGCATGGCAACACAAAGTGTGGAGTTTTGTTTCATCCAAGCTCCAAACTGGTACTAAGAAAGATTCGATCTGTTGGGTGACAGGGGGATGACGTGGGTGGGATGTGTGTTAGGTGTCTGTGTCAGGGAGAAAGTCCACCAAGCCCTACCAAGGGGTTTTGACTTTCCAAGGGAATCAGACACCAGACGGTTTGGGACGAGTCTAAGCCACAGATCTCTTGAGTCCGTACAACGGGAAGAGGCTATATTACTAACCCAGCTATCTGTCTCTGCTGGTTGCCCACATCGCGGCCTCAATGCATTTTGACTGAATGGTATGGTCCCAGTGGGCCATTTGCCATACGATGACCCAGGCAACAGGATGTGCATGGACGATGCAAATGCAGCACTCGCACTAGAAGAACAACATAAAGCATATGCCTACCTAGTGAGAGTAGGCCTCCACATCATCTTTCTAAATAGGTAACAGTTCATTCACTCTATTTCATACAGACAAAATGCACAAGCAATAAAAAGCTAAGTTCCCATGACGCACAGTCTACTTATACAAATTTCAATTTCAAGATATACGTTTGAATTTACAGTCTTGAGTTGATGAAAGGCCCCCTAAGTTAGAAAAAAAAGAAAGAAACCCATATGAGAAAGAACCAAATCTATTACAATCAAAGTAGAAAATCTAGTGTGGTTTTAATGTAAACACAGATATTTTCAGGAGTTAGTTTCGAGAGGGCCGATAATGAACTTTTTTAGTCAAAAATGGGCTTCTGAAAGGGATTTTAAGTTCGGTTGTAAAAACTGAGCGGAATCTGAGGAAAAGGATAAAGCAATGCTATTATACGTATAGAAGCACGGCAGAGAGGTACGGCCAAGGACATGGAGAAGACAAGTGAGCATTAGGGACTGTGTGTATTCAAACTGATAAGAAAGGAATGTGTGGTATAGTGAAGAATTGGCCAAATAAACTGGTTAGCTAAAAATGTAAAAGGGAGTGTGTGTGTGCGTGTGTGTGTGTGTGTGTGTGTGTGTGTATATATATATATATATATATATATATATATATATATATATATATATATAGTTTGAGGTGATTATTGGAATTAATGGAGGTATGAAGATAGGCAACTGAGCAGTTTCTTGGTAGGATGGTTGTGATATCCTTACCTGAAGAAGTAGTTATGAATAACAACCTTTGTGTAGAGTAAGAATGGGCCTAAGAGGAGAGAAAGCTATAGCAGGAAAGGCCTCGCCAATCGTGGATAGTATATTCCTTATCTCAACAAAGGCCATCTTTCTAGTCAACAAATTAAAAAATGTGGGATCACGGTAGACCCTGACCTTCCATCCTCAACTGAATCAGTGGCCGTGTGATTCTATTGCCTAATCTCCTTCCTGGTCTTCCATTTCCTACAGCCTAATTTCGGGGATTGATCTTCTCTTTAAAAATCTCTTTTATTGTAAAAAATATATATATATTTCACAATAACATATATATAAGAATTTTTATAATATGTATGTACACCTTAACCAATAATCATAACGCAAACACCCAATGGAATCACAAACCTGGTAAAGAAACAAAACCTTCCAGAACACCAAGCACTCCCCACCCCAATCAAAACCTTCTCCCTTCCCATCTGAGGTATCTTTTTTTTTGCTATTCTTTATGACTGTACCTGTTAAATATGTATCCCTAAACTGTACAGTACCATTTTGCCTGTTATGAATAGAATCATAATTTACAGTCTTTTGGATCTTAATTTTTTTGAACATTATTTTGTTAGATTCATCCAGGCTATGTATACCACGCAGTTCATTCATTTTCATTGCTGTACAGAATTCCATTACAGGCATACACGACAACGTATCGATATCTATTTCCCTTACTGTGCTGTTCTATTTGATGCCTCCATATCTTTGCTAATGCTTTTTCCTCTATTTCAAAAGTTCTCCCACCTTTCTATATTCAGCTTAAGTATCATATCCTTTATGAAATCTTTGTTGAATGACCACTCTTTCTCCTGAACTCCCAATGTTCCAGGTGCATATGTAGATCATGGCAGATGTAACACTGATTTGGTAATACGTCTGCCGCTTCTATTAAACAGTAAACTTGAAGGCAGGTGTAGCTGCGTCTTACACAAAGCTGAATGCTGAGTATACACATGAAGCATGTTGGCTAAATATGTGAAAGAATAGTTAGATAACTTTCAAGTATAGCACTTCATGTGCTCCACATCAACAAACAGATTAAAAAGGTGAATCAAATACACTGGCCTGAGGTTCATAAGTTTGGATTCTAATCTTCCCATAAAGCACCAGTCACTATAAAATTGGGGTACTGGCAAAAGTCCTCCATGGTTGATATCCTAAAACTCAACAGTACTCTTAAATGATTACCAGCTTTGCTCTTCATTCTTTGTTGATTTCTAACTCTTGTGTCCATTTCTCCACTACCAGCAGACAAATAGGCAAGTGCTAACCAACCTTGCCAAGGAAAATCCAGTGAAAATGAATTTATTAAGAGCATACATTTTTCACCAGAGCACAATTTTCAAAGCAATGTGCTGCACTGTCATCTCATTACAGTAATTTCAACACTTGCTCCTATTAACTTATTAAAAAACATTTTCAATCATTTTCTTCATTGCAGGCACAACAAACTATCTCATCACCCAAATATGGATCACTGCCAAATGATATGGCAAGGGATGTGATAAAAGAAACACATACGCAGGAAAGAGTCATAGTTCAGAAAAAGGTACACATATAACAATATATAACTGCAAACCACTGCTTGCCAAATTGGAAGTGGTTTTTTAAAATTGTTACCATTATGCCACAACAGTGCTAAAACATTATGCCTCTCACCTTATTCTAAGTCCTCTAGAGGGAAAAGATATCTTTATTTGGCTTTTTTTTTTTTTTTTTCATAATATCTTGGTAGAGCACAAATTAACTTCTAACCATTTTATATATGTTCCTAACACTGTAAAACAATCCTATTCAAACATGTGGATGAAAGCCTTCAAGTTTTAAAAATATATATACGTCATTTCAAACACACTGTCTAAAGCAGGGGTTGGCAAACTACAGTCTGCAAGCCAAATCCAGCTGTTGCATTTTCTGGTAAGTAAGGTTTTATTGGAATACAGCCATGCTCATTTATTTACATATTGTCTAGGGTTGCTTTTATACTACAATGGTACGATTGTTCAAACAGAGACCATATGGCTCACATACCCCCATGAAAATATTTACTATCTGGCCCTTTACAGAAAAAAGCTTATTGATCCCTGGTTCATAGCCTTGCTGCTCAAAGCATGGTTAATGCACCAGCAGCATCAACATTCCTTGAATGCTTATTCAAAATGCAGAATCTCAGGTCTCAACCAGACTACCTGAATCAGAATATGCATTTAAAAAAGATCCCTGGTGATTAACATGAATATTAAAATTTTAGAAGCACTGGTCTAAAGAACACAGTCCTAAAGAAATAAAATTACAAAAAAGAGGCGGGCTTACTATTAGAGTCACAGCACTTTATTACTAGACAATAGAGGGGAGGGCAGCTTGCAAAGATTTTTATAAAGATAAAGAGAAGGAAAAAGGAGGTAGGTTGTAAATTATGGAAAGCATCAATATTGCATATGAAGGGGAGAGATTTCTAGCATCAGTTTATACCCCTATAGAAGATGGGACAAGAGCAAACTACTTTACCCCAGATGGTTAGGTTTTTCTAATAAAAGAACCATTACTGCTGAAAGCAGGTCTAGGCGCCATGTTACTCTCCCTAGTGCAAAAACAAGTAAATAAGAAACAAATTTGCTGATTCTGACCAAGTCCATTTTGTCGTCATATACATTTCCTTTTTAAATACTCCATTTTCCCTGTGTAACAGGAAAATTGTTTTTCCAATAGGGCAAATGGATTATGATTTGCTCCCTGAAAATAAATGTTATAAAATCCACTCTAAATTTCTATTTTATCATGTGTTATTTGTGTTCCATTTGTAACAGGCTATATGCTGTCATTTTGGGTTTACTTTATCCAACACTATGAGCAACTGACAAGAGATGAATACCATTTCCTCTTAAAAGTTCCAAAGCCTGATCCATCACTGTGTTTATTCCTATATTCTTGAAAGGGCAAGTTTCACCGTATCCAAACTACGCACTTCCAAAGAGAAAGAACAATATATAGAGAAGCACGAGAACCATTTTGTGACCTTTCCTTCTAGTCGATGGACAGCAAAATTCAGCCTTGTGAAAAACACATGTTAGAATCAGAATCCTCACTGGAAAAGCAGCTCCATGAGCTAGCAAAAAGATGTCAGGCAGTAACTTGAGAGGGAAAGTTACTGCTCCTTTGATAACAACTTTCAGTTGCTTAAAGACTGTTACCTTCTGCCCCCAAACACACCCTGCTTTGGGCACACTGGACTTAGCAGGTAGAAAATACATTTTTTTTAAAAAAAGGAATCCTTTGTTTAAGAGCTTTGAGGCTGGACCATCTTTGATTTCAGAGGCGACAAACTGACTTCTGTCACAGAAAATTTATACCTTTTACTACCTCCCAATCTTCCAATTAAATCTTACAAAGAAGGAACGTGGCTGCTACTTTATGGTCTTTTTTCAGAGCATCATGGGATGTTATAGCTAGAAGGACATTCTGAAGAGGCACAATATCCTTTATTTAGATGAGAAATTGAGGCCCAGAGAGGTCACTGCCCAAAGTCACAAGTTGGGTGTCACATCACCACGATATCCACTCCCGCAGCACTTTTCATTTAAGTCTTTGTACCTCTTAATGCTTACACCAGTCCAGTGCCTGGTATACAGCAGGCATTCAGAAATTGTTTGTTCAGCTGAATAAATATCCCTGAATTCCAGTCCAAAGTTTTTTCCACTGTACCATGCTTGTTCATGTTTAACAATGGATTAATCTCTTTTATCTTCCAAAAGAATCAGAAGTCACATTTCAAATTATGCTTTTACACAGATATCATGAAATCTTTAAAAGGTGGGGTGGCAAAGAAATTAGAGGCTAGAGCATGACAGACATTTTACAACCTTCAGATGCCAACAGCAGGGGCCCCACCTGACTCCACCCCCTTCCCCCATAGTATAATGGCAATTATATTCCAGGGTGAATAATAGAATTATCTAAATGAAACCAGGAAGGCTAAAAAAAAAAAAAAAAGCATACATCATAAAAGGATTAGCTGCTCAAGGACTTGGAGTTGGGGGAAGCAGGAAGATGGATCCAGGCTGACAATTTCATAAAGTAGCCATCAATTATTTAAATCATTGTGACTTTTCAGACAGCATTCTGGACAGCAAGAGAAAAAAAAAACACTCTGAAATTCTGAAAACCATAAATTAGGAGAGAGATGCTTGTTATTTGGTTTTGGAGTGAAACGTGCTCTGCCTTTAGAGGAAGGAGCAAAAGGAAAAGTAAAGTCATCCTAAATCGGAGGTGGTTCAAGATGATACTTTTCTGGAAGTTCAGCAGAACAAAGTATTTTTCTTATAGTACAAATATTGATGCTGTTAAAAATCCAGTGTAAATAAATTATTCAGTACATGAAAGGGTAGCAAGCTTTAAATAATACTGCAGGTAGACAAGAAAGAGAAGTGGGTCAGCAGGAGAGAGAACTGGATTCTACTGCTAGAGTTGCCATTTATTAGACGTGTTTCCTAAGAAAAGACACTAAACCTGTTGAGCTTGACTTCACTCAGAGTTGGATTAAAATTCTAGCTCTAAAATTCTACTGTAGTCTAGTCTTTACATGACAGAGAATACCAACATTAGCTGGTTAACCACACACAATCAGTCATTTACCAAACAGAGTTACGACTTACAAAGAATATTTGTCCCCTGCACGTGAGTTTGGTTACAACATTCCTTGTTTGTTTTGTTATATGTTTGTCATCTAAGTAAACCAGCCTATGCCTATTATGTCCAGGACCTGAAAGAAATACGGAAGTAGAATTCAAATAAACCTAAAATTTTGGCCAGTACTTTAACTATTTGCATTTGCTAAACTAGCTCTAAAGCAATTGATTATTTCTAGCCAGGTACAAGGTCTGCAATAGGGTTAGTATTCATGAGGTCAACCTGGTCAGTAGTTTCATAAGCTTATTACCTTGGTTTTCCCTCGATATACCTAGTTGAGAAAGAGTAAAAATAGCTTTTAATCCAGTCACTTATGATTATTTCTATACAACTACTCTATAAGGAAGCAGACATTATAAATATATTACTAATCACATAAATAATGACTGCATTATAGACAAATATAAGTACTACAGCAAGATTTTTAAAAATACAGTTACCCAGAGACTAATTAAAAACATTCACCAACTAAATTGTAACATTATAAATTACAACTTATCTCTGATTGTTGTTTTGTTTTTCACTTAAGGAGAAATCTTTAATTTTCTCTTATTTATGTTCTATGCGTCGAAAAGTTTCTGATCACTTGCAGCTTGCAAACTTCTTGTTATCCAGGGTGCTGGAGAAAGTTCTTTGTGTATTTACAATTTGGCCCCTCTACCTACACTCCTTCCTAGTAATTCCTCTAGAAATGAAGAGGACTTGCTCATCGAATCAAGCCTCTGAGCTTGTGTTATATTTTACTAAAATGCAGGTCACTATACATTCAAGAAGGGTGTGCACGGACCAATTCTTGTGCATTCCATCTCCCAGGCAGTAAACACTCTTTCTCCACCTTCTTCACCACTGACTGGTGAATAAGTCAGGCTCCAAATGGCTCAGTAGAGCCAGCCAGCTAACATTCAAACGTGCACAAGCAGGAAACAAGGGTCCTCCTCATGGCCCTCTGGCATCTCTTCCTGGAAGCTGAACACAAAAGCTCTTCGTGAAAGCACAGACTTAGCTCTTGACAAAGCAGGATTTCATTTGCCATGCGGCTAGTTCCTTTGGGTTTAGCTCTTTCTATAAGAAATCTCTGGGGGAGGAACCTCAAATCCCAGAATAAATTTACTTGTTTTTAACTCTGAAGGACTTGGTGAAAGAATTATATCTGTTCCTTCGTCCTATTAATCCCAGATTTCCAGACAATTAAAAATCCCTATGCCTTTTTTCTCTTTCTTCTCCTGGGTAAGAGCTGTTTTTTCACCCTTAAGTGGATTTTCTCCCCTACTATTAAGTTGTGAAGGAGTCTGCCACCAGTGAATTCCTATGACTCTCCTTTTTTTTTTTTAATAGTTTTTTGGGGTATTTTTGGTTATTTATTTATTTATTTTTGGCTGTGTTGGGTCTTCCTTCGTTGCTGCACGTGGGCTTTCTCTAGTTGCAGCGAGTGGGGGCTCCTCTTCGGTGTGGTGCACGGGCTTCTCACTGCGGTGGCTTCTCTTGTTGTGGAGCACGGGCTCTAGGGGCACGGGCTTCAGTAGTTGTGGCTCACAGGCTCAGTAGTTGTGGCTCACAGGCTCTAGAGCGCAGGCTCAGTAGTTGCGGCACACAGGCTTAGTTGCTTTGCGGCACGTGGGATCTTCCCGGACCAGGGATCGAACCCGTGTCCCCTGCATTGGCAGGCGGATTCTTAACCACTGCGCCACCAGGGAAGCCCTATGAGACTCTTTTTTCAGACAGAATATTTTGGGCCACCTGACTCATGGTCTTCACTGTAGCTGTAGCATAATGTCTTCAGCAAGCTGGTTTTATTATTTTTTTTGGTGGTGGGGGGAGAGAGGGGTGGAGCTGGAGGGAGGGTGTTTTCCTGGAAAAGAATGCTAAGTTGTTGTTTTTTTTTTTTTAATGGAACTTGAATAAGTTTTAAAATAGAACCTAAGAGTAAATTTAAGTATTTTTTACTTTTGCCTTTTTCTTAGATTCAACAGTTTACTTATATTCATACGTTTATTAAAGCACTTACCACATCATGTACTTGTTAATTTGTGAGTCTGTCCTCACCACCGTCCACAGCCCCCCTCATCTGCACAACTTCTCTACACAGTTAAAAACAATATCCAACTGATCTGCAAACTTATCACCACACAAAAACCTGTATGTGGATGTTCATAGCAGCTTTACTTGTAATGGAAGCAACCAAGATATCCTTCAATAGGTGAAGGGATAAACAAACTGTGGTATTTCTGTATCATATACCACATGCATAATCCATACCATGGAGTATTACTCAGTGATCAAAAGAAATGAGCTGTCAAGCCATGAAAAGCCATGAATGTTACTCAGTGCTAATTTAAAGAAGCCAGTCTGAAAAAGCTAAATACTGCATGGGGCCAATTATATGATTTCTGGAAGATGCAAAACTATGGAGACGGTAAAACGATTAGTGATTGTCAGAGGCATCGGGAGAGGGGACAAATGCTGAGTAGATGAAATATAGGGAATTTGGGGGGGGTGGTAAAAATCATTTTGGTGATACTCTAACGGTAAATACATGACATTATGCGTTTGTCAAAACCCACAGAACTTTAAAGCACAAAGAATGAACCTTAATACATGCAAATTTGAAAAAATTCATTTAGGAGGTTAAGGGATCCCAGGATGAAGCGCGGAATGTGATAAAACCATGTAACTTTATCACAAATGTATAAAATAACCCTCTTGAAAGGAAGGTGGGAGAAAAAAGTGCTGACCCACGTAATTCTGGAAATTAGTAGAGTTCATAAAACTACAGGCAAAAGGAACTGCACATAAGGACTGTGCTTGGTTGATAAAGGTGTTTCCCACAGGGCGTGGATTATCGATTCTGATATTGCTGTGCACGTAAGCTGGGATCGAACAGTTAGGGAAACGGACTAGGGGTGGTAGGAGCCAGGTTCTTCCACTGTTGGAGAGGAAGGCCACAGATAAGCAAGAGGAAGAGGCTAGAACGATCTGTACGGCAACGCATTTGAGTCAGAGCCATCAGTATTACCTCAGCTTTAGCTTAATAAGTGGCCACATACAGAAATATATATATAGATAGGGATATATACACGGGTTAGTACACACACAGATTTTCTTTCTCTGTCAGCTGAGAGGGCCTAGAAGTAATGATGCCCAAGCAGCAGCAAGCATATCAAATCCCCAGATCTTGGTTGCCAATACTATCCTCTCTAATAACAGGAATCGGAGCTTCTTGGAAAAATGTCTGATTCTAGAACTGGGGCAGGAAATAGAAAGATGGAGGTTGGAGCATCTGGGAGTGCCAGAAAATAAGTGCTAAAAAAAAAAAAAAAAAAAAAAATCACAAAGATGGTGACACAGGCACTTCCAATGGCCAAAGCTGGAACAACTTGAGCAAGAAAATAAAGATAGTATTGGATTATAATCTACTGTATACAATAAAAATCCATGAGTTCGTACTGACATATATAAATGATTGAATAAATACAAAAAATGGGAGGAAAGAGACAAATCTTTCAGGCAGAAGCATTCCAAATAATTTATGCAGATACTCTATCCTCAAGGAGGTGTAGCGTAACTCCCCACTTCTTTTTTTTCTCTCCCCACCCCTGAGTGTGTGTGCTGTGCATAATGAATTCCTTCCAAAGAGTAGACTATGGAAAGCAGAGGAAAAGAGTGACTTCCTAGTGGAGAAATCTGACAAAACACAGCCTCGGCCAGGCAATCAAGGTTAACAGTGACAGTGATAAGCCAAGCTGATAGCATACACACCTGATGTGACATGATGAGAAAGGCGCTTTACCTCTGTGGTCTTCCTCCCCAAAACACATATCCCTAGTCAAATTATGAGAAAAACATCAGACTAATCGATATTGCAGGACATTCTACAACATATCTAACCTGCTGTCAATGTCATTTAAAAAAAAGAAAGTCTGAGAAACTGTTACAGCCAAGAGGAGCCAAAAGAGACAATGAAACATAATGTGGTATCCTGGATGGAGTCCGGGAACAGAAGACATTTAGGTGAAAAACAAGGCAACCTGAATAAAGCACGGACTTTAATTAATAGGAATGTGTCAATATTGGTTCATTAATTGTAACAAATTCACCATACTAATATAAGATACTAATAAGAAGGGAAACTGGGTATGGGGTGTATGGGAACTGTACCATCTTTGCCACTTTTCTGTAAATCTCAAACCTTTCTAAAATAAAATGTTTATTTAAAGAACCCTAAAATTTAAAGCTACTTTCCTTGGCAAACAACATAGGTTTACTTCTATATACCCTGTACCTAACTGTAAGCCAGAGGCCATACTTTAACATAACTGCTGGCAATTTCCATTTAACTCATTCAAGCAATGAGTGCCTACTATGTGTCAGAGATTTCTTTTGGCTCTAAAGTAAAACTTGGAAAGGATGGAAGAAAAAGGGATACTTCTTGTTCAAGAGGTAAGAAATCTGCATACTGTCCAGCCCTCTCTCGCTCAGGCAAGCTGCTCATTCTGGGCAAAGCCTTGGAAGCCAGGGGCAAACACAGCAAGCAAGGTCACCAGAGCACTTCTGCAAGCACCTGATAGGCACCCTTGACCTTGGAACGACCAAGGGGAGAACAAATTAAAAAACGCTTTGTGGAATAAGAAAGAAGCAGCAATTAAGCTCCTGTGGTTGAAATGGGGCAAAGAGAGGTAGTGTGTGTTCGATGAGGAGAGTACAGAATGGCTCTCGTTGAAGTGCAGTTACCCGAATTTGACTTTGTGGCTATTTGCAAGTGAATACCCAGGGTATTCTGGACTCCAAAGATATGACCATCCATCATGGGAATAGCTGTAACTATGGAGGGAAAAAAAGCAGATAAAAATGAAGAAGACAAAGAAAGGGAAACTAGAAGCCTAGATGGATTTTTTTTTTTCCTCCTCAAAAGGCTGTATTTCCAATATGTACAATCCAAAAAAGACATAATGACATAGATAACCCGTTAATGAGTTAGCTGCGTGTTGCCTTCTCCCCAAAGCAGGACTTTAACTGACAGAGCTCCTGTGTGTCTAAAAAGGTCATAAGTGAGAAAGGTACAGTCCAATCTTTAAACAAATATGAACATGCTGCAGCCAAATGGCTGCTCTTGCAGACAGAGGTGATGAAAGACCCCATCCAGTGGCTGCCGGTGAGGGCTCGGAGAGGAAAACCTGATGACGATCTATGAGCACAACACTTATCCCAGAAAGTAAGCCCATGTGGTGTGTTTGGCCAATCATGACAATCAATCAGAAGAATGACTTCAAATCGGAGCAAAAGGTTGGGGTCACCAAACCTCAGGCAGCCATGAGGTTACTACCTGAAGCTTCTGTCTGGAGAGAAGTACTCACCGGAAACTGTCTTCCTTTCAGAGCTGGATTACTGGACCCCTGCCTTGGCTGGCCTCTCTGACCCCAGGCTCTCTGCCCTCTAATCTTGTCTGTGAACTACCAAAGCCCACTCTCCCTGTGTTTTGGAACTTCAAAAAAAAAAAAAGAGCATCGATTAGAGTGTACCCTTTCGCGGCTCTGTTAGAAAGGAAACAATTCCGCCAAAGTTTAAGACCTCCATGGGAGTCCTGTGCCCTGTGAACCTTACTTCTCACTCTCCATTCCTTCACTCACCTAGACTAATCCCATCATCTCATGAACAATCCTTTGGTGTCTTCACTTACGTTATGTTCCTTGTTTGGGTCACTTTCTACCCCACCTTCTCCATTTCTACATATCCTACAATGTCCCAGTTCAGGACCCACCTCTTGGCTAAAGTTTCTTGAATCCTCCGGCCCTCAGCTGAATCCTCAACTCTTAAACTGCAAATCTTCTGAACCATCACAGTCAGTGTTCAGGTACCAAAGGTCCTCTACTGTTCTCACATTCACAGGTGTGAGGAATTCTGATTCCCCAACTAAACCAGAAGCTCCCGAGAAGTGGGAGCCATGCTTTAAACTTCTTCTGTCTCTCCACATCTTCTTGTCCAGTGATAGCACAAAGCAGTTGTGTAATGAGCAAACATATATCATTTAGTTGCATTAGAATTTCAACAGTGGAAACTATTCAACTGTGTCGTGTCACTCTTGCTATAGTTGATGTGTCAGATTTTCACCAGCCCGTCTTAGTGTTTAAGCTAAGATAAAGTACACCCAAGGTTGTGAGTAGGACAGGATCCTTGAAAAGCACGAAGAAAAACATCTGCTTTATTTGAACAGTTCATTTTAAAGGGCCATTTAACTTGCAAGCTTAGAGAGTCTTCTTTCTCCCTCTTCCTTTTCTCACTAGAACATCTCTAAGGAAGAGCTGCACTATCCAGACAGGGCAAAAATGACTTAGGATAAGAACCTCAAAAATTCCCCAAGAACAGCAGTTCTCTGTCTACACTCATCCAGCTCCCACCAGTAATCTTGCCAGATCAGCAGTTCTGCTGCTCTCAAGAATGAGAACTATCATTTGCTTGGGCTGTCAAGCCAGCCTTTTCTCCCTTCTTGGTATCTTTTGATGGGATGCTTTTCCTCTTCTCTTGTATTTAATGAAAAGAAATAAATCTGAGAATGCCTTTGTTAGCAAGTAAAGTCAAATCTATTTCAGGCAAAGGCAGCTCTCCAAAGATCTGAGCGACAGAGTAGTTAATGTAGTTCAGCCCCCGTCAGCAGATCTGTCAGAAGTCATTACCTTCTCTCCTGCTTATCCACCAAGGAGTGGACCGAGGCAAGATCAAAACAGACGGCAGCCAATCAAACGTCTCAAAATACTTACCCCAAATAAGCCCTGTTACATAGAACAGTCTAGGTGACAACCAAGATGGCCATCGGTGCCTGCCTTTACTTAGAAAGTAAATTCAGAATCCTCCTTTAAAACCCAAGGCTTATCCCTATATTGATGTCATTCTGAAACAGCCTGGTGCTCAGACAAGTTTCTTAGTACCAAGCAAAGCTGGTAAACAAGTGTCACTAACTGTAATTACTTTCTCATTCAGCAGTCCCTCATGACTCCTCTATCCATGTGGATAAGCCCTTCCAGCCTGTTGGTTTTAAACTGACCTCATAACCCAGATATAATAAATGAACTCTTGAAAAGTTGCATCTAAATTAAAATCTGTCCCAAACACATTATGAGAATTGATGGATTGCTGAAGAAGACATCTGGAATTTTAACGGACTTCAAAAAATAAAGACTTCAGATAATTAATGATTCTTATACAATATATGGGGTTGGCTGCAGACGATTTTCTGCAGACAAAAGAAAAATAATTTCTTCGTTTCGAGCCCCTCTGGGCCTTCTCCAAAAGCTTAGCTGGCTATACTGTATAGAAGTCAGTTGAAATATATATGTTTTCACACACACACACTTTTTCTCCCCTCCTCTTCTTGATTTGCAAAAGGCTGCTGATAGAAGCCTAGTTAACCAGGGACTTTCTAAGAAAACCAGCCAACCAGACAAGGTCCTATTTCTTCTCCATCCGGAGATAAGACTATAAAGGTATTTGTAAAATTCAAGTTGATCATATTATGTGCTTATTCTGCCTGTAAATAAAAATCATCTCTCATTTGCTCACTTCACAGCCTTTTTCATCAACAGTTATGAGGGCAAGTTCCCTGGGAGCATCATGTCAGTAAAGGCAGTACTTACAGATTAATCACAAGCATGAGTTGGTCAATTGCCTGTTTCATGACACCATTTAAAGGAAACGTCAGAATGGGTACTTTTAGAAATGGAACACTCTTAACAAAGCAACTACTTTCCCACTTAATTTATTTCCCTTTATGTTCAGATTTCCTAAGTAAGATATTAAAAACCATGGTAAAGTGCTTAGGGAATGATTGGGAATTCATTTCTGGGATGGCTGAAAAAGAATTCAAATTACCAGGTTTGGTTATGCTATGAAACCAATTCAGAAAAGTGTTAACTGTAGAATCCGGATGGTGAGTGTGCGGGTGTTTTTTTTCCAGTCTTTTTAGATGTTTCAAATATTCTCACGATAAACTGTGGGAAAAAAATTGCCAGATTCTTATGTCGGTTGTCTAATCATGTATGGAACAAACTACTGGTAAAAACTAGTGAAGCCTTTCATTTAATAGGAAATATTTTTCATTTCTGTAGGTGTAAGCATCATTCCCTTTAATGCTAATGGATTTTCTGAATGATCATGTGGGTGTGTGGACCAATAATAATAACAATTATGAGACAACAACTCAATATGTAGAGCAGTTCAGAAAGCCCTGCTGAATACATGATCTCATTGTACTCCTCACCTTAATCTTATGAGGTTGTTTGAGCTAGCATCATTCTCATTCTATAGGAGGGACGTGAAGCTCAGGGAAGGTAAGTGGCTTGGGCTTGTGTAAGGTCACTGGACTAACAAGGAGACCAGATCCCCATTTTATATGCTTTTCCCACCATGCCATGATGAAATTTACATTTCCTGAATGACTATGAAGAATCACAACAAAAATTCTACAAAAAATAACAAGTATTAAACTAGTAATAGAATTAATCATACAAAAATAACACAACTTGATAAGACAATCTGAAGACACAGATGAATGTTATGAGATTCCCAAAGTCCCCGTTAGTACTGAAAGATTTAATTTGCTCAGCTGTCTCAGAAGTGGACAGGTGAGTGTTGAAAGCCATAGTGACAATCTGAACAACCAAAGACAAGAACAAAGGCATCTTCTACTGCATCTTCCTGGATAAAACCTGAAGCAGCCACTAGTTGATTGGTTACTCGAGGCCTTCATGTGTCATGAAGAACCCAAACAATATTGCTGGTGAATATTTTACTTTTATCTTACCTTTATTAAGTAAAATTCAAAGAAAATCAAACCCCCACACTGTGTTAGTATTTCTTTCGGTTTAGATAAACACTGAAGAATCAGATTAGACCCCAAGGCATCTTGGTTCTAAGACTTATTTTAGCACGGTGAGACCATTAGCACCAACTCTCAGAGCTTACAGAGGAGAAAAAAAAAAAATGAATTGATCAGCTCTCTTTTCCATTTAACGATTTTCATGATGACTTCCTACAGACCTTAAATGGGACTAATCTATTTAGGCTAATAAAAGCTAAATCTATTCTGCACCATGGAGTGCAGTGGTAACAACTGGCCACAATGCAAATACCACTCAAATCCAACATTCTTCATATTAACATAATTTGATATGATGAAACCATATGCTATTGCTGCTGGCCACACTTCCCTGGGAAACCAACAAGAGGTTACCGGCAGTACCCTGGCTTAGCTGGGGAAATAACAGGCCTGGGCATCAGTGTAATTATCTCTGGCACATCATTACACTGCAAGCAGCTGTGTCGACCAACTTTCAGCAAGGCTTAACCAGAGCTCCCGCGATCACTCAACCCACCAAAAACTTCCATTTGGAACCTTCCTGACACCTAGAGTTCAGACCACCTTGGCCCTATTGCCTTAACAGCAATACTTCTACACTGCTTCCTCCCAGAGGGTTTTCAAGGAAAATATAGCAAGTTGAATATGTTGCATTCTACATAATTTGCTTCCAATTATTAGCTGTAGTGGGATGAATAGTGTCCTCCCAACATTCCACACACAATCTCAGAATGTGACCTTACTTGAAAATAGGGTCTTTGTAGATATAATTAAGGTTAGGGTTGAGGTGAGATCATGCTGGATTAAGGTGAGCCCTAAATCCAATGACAATGTCCTTATAAGAGCCAGAAAAGGAAAAATGGAGAACATGGGAGAAGCCCATGTTAGGATGGAGGCAGAGATCGGAGCTAGGCTTCCAGAAGTCAAGAAGTACCAGGACCACCAGAAGATGCAAGAAGCAAGGAAGGGTCTTCCTCTAGAGCCTTTGGAGGGAATGTGGCTCCTGGCCTCCATAACTATGAGAACATCAATTTCTGTTTTTTTAAGCCACCTAGTTTGTGGTAATTTGTTATGTCTGCCCTAGGAAACGAACATAGTAGCTTTAATGGTCATAAATACCGCATGCTGCTTCTGCTGCTAACAAATGACCAGTGGGCAAATCCAGGAAAAAGAGAAAGGAAGTGAAACAATACCATCTCCTGCTGTCACTCTAGGGTAGTGGAAACAGAAGTTATAGGTGGGTGCTAGAGCACAAAGAACAGGAGTGAGTAAACAGCAAGTTAGTGATAAGAGGAGATGCAGGCTGAAATCTACAAAGAGACGGCAGGGATGGAGAGCAACAGTCAGTACAAATCAGAAGTCTATGAACGTGAGAGTTAAGGAGCAGGCAGGTAGCCGGTAACAGAGCAGTCAATGCTGAAGTCCAGGTATCTGTGACACGGGAAAGGAAGGTGATATGTTTTACCACCATTACTCCACCCACACCTTAGAAATGATGCCTGTGTTCCTAGGACACAGATTCTATTATTCTTGTTTTATAGAGGAGGAAATAGGTACAGAGAGGTTAGCAATTTGGTCCTGACCACAAAATTATCCATTGAAATGTCTGGGATTTCAATCTATTTGTATCTGATTCTAAGACTTATGGATCAAGCTTGATTCAAAGTATTAAACAGAGCCCTCTGTTACAAACCTAACTGCATTAAAGAATGCCTCAATTATAATTTTTTTCTACTTCCTCTCAGGGCAATAATTGATTCTGTGGAGTAGAAAGATCCAGGCCAGCGGCACTAATTCTGGCCGCATATGTTGGGATCACCTGGGCAGCTTATAACACCTGGATGCCCAGGCCCCACCCCTGACCAACTGAACCAAGTCTCTGGGATGGGATCTAGGTGTGTTCAGAAAGCTCCTGGCTGATTCCAGTGGGTATTGTTGTTGAGAACCACACCCCTCCAGGTAGCCGGGGAAAGCACGGGAGGACGAGGAAGAGATGAGTGTGGGGTTTGCAGGCCGCCTCGAACCATCTGACTTCTCAGATGTGCTCTGACACATACTGGGGCAATGAGGAAAATGAAAATATGCTTTAAGTGTTTCAAGATTGCCTAAAATTTTTGACTTGCACAGCTTATGTTTTTTTTCTTTCCTCCAATGATGGGGGAACATAAGCCAAAGCATTAGGAAAGCTGTCTCTGTCTCACGTTGCCCTACATGAGCCAGAAAACGTAGTCTCATCCTGTGTCTAGAAAGAACTTTGCAAAATTCAGCAACGTGCTAGACTAGGAAGCAGCTTCTGCTGCTGCTGCAAATATTGTTTTTACAATTTCTGTGCCTGCATGAAACAAAGCTGAATAGCTCTTTGAAGTTAACTACTGTTGTTTGTCTCAAGGCTAAGAGTCCACAGCGTTAGAGCCCCATTTCCTAACCTCCAGCTGGAAACGCTGGTATTAAGACGATGCTTCTAAAAGTTCTGTCTCTATTAAAATCAACTAGAGGGCTGGTTAGACCAGAGATTCCTGCGCCCCACCCCAGAGGGGAGTGAGGCTCAGGAATCTGCACTTCTCACAAGCTCAGGTGCCAGTTCACGGCTCACACTTCGTGTTGCACTGGTACAAGGCAGTGCTTCTCAAAATCGAATGTACGTACAAATCACCCGGGGAGGCCGTACATATGCAGATTCGGACTCAGAGGTCTGATGCTCCTGTCCACAGGCCACTAAGTAACAAGGATACCGGGTATTCCATTGGGAGGTAGGGGAAACCACTTTACTTGTATTTTTTGTTCATACAGATAGATGCCCATTCAGCTGTGTGATAGGTAAGGGATTAAAAAACTTAAGCATTAGTCGCCCCTCCCCTTTTTTGGGTGGAGACACTAAAGAAGAATAAATTACATCCCCCAAACAGTGATAAAATAGGGAACTGAGGGAATTTTTCCTGATGTCTGATAAATGAACAGTTGGTAGATGCCTGTTACATATAAGGCATGACGGAGTACCCACTTCAAATAATCCATTGTTTCCATAGCTCCAGGTCCAGAATGCCAGAAGATCTGACTCAAGAGAAATGAGGAATTTCTCTTAATGGATTTCTTTAATTTGAATCAGTATACTTTGTCTTGCAATGGATGGAGGCCATTTTGCAGAAAAAGTGATGGTAATAGAGGACTCGCAGATGGTGAGAGCATGAAGTACAGTCCATCCTGCTTCCATCTGAGAGCATCAGAGGCATAAGAACTGTGACATTTTAATTTAAAGACTGTCACGAATCTTAAACCCAAGACCATGAATCTTACACCATGGGGGCAAAACACGCACACACATGCCCTTGTACTAAGGAAGTCATCATTCATTCATTCATTTTCATTCACTCAGCCATTTATTCAACATTGCCTTCTCTATAGCAGGCATGGTTGCAGGAGCTGGGGATTTAGGAGGGAACCATCTGTAACAAATATCCGAGCTATTCCATCTGTTGGAAAGTGGTTTAGACACTGAGGCAAGAAAGATGGTTGGTTTTACACTTTTACTCCTGCGAGGCAATATACGGATTTAGAGCAGTACATCTCTGACTATGGTGAGAGTCTGGTGCTAAACTCTCCCCCCATCTCCCAAGTCTGTCGCAGATGGATACTTTTATAAAATAAGTTAAAATGAATTACTAGAAAAAAGAAATTTTTAAAAACCCGGTGATAAAAACACAAGTCCCAATTTTTTACTGTTAGGTTCAACAGACAATGTCAAATTGAAAAAAAAAAAAAAAAGTGTCTAAATGCTTACTCTCATAGCAGACTAGTAACAGATAGGTTAGAGCACGGGATCCAGGGTTAGGTCGCCTGGGTTTGAATTACAGTTCTAGCGTTGCTAGCTAGGTGACTATGGATGGGCAAGTTATTTAATTTCATTGTTTCTCAGTTTCCTCCTTATAATAAGAATGCCACCTTCACAAAGTTGCTGTCAATGCATATAAAACATTTACAAGTCAATACGTATAAAGCACTCAATAGTGTCTGGCTCACAGTAGATGTATTAAAGTGTTAGTTGTCACCATTACTACTACTTACTATTATGAATGCTATCATTACCACCATTAGACTTCCACTGTTGCTACTAGTACCATGCTGCTCTATCACTTTGGGCATCTGCACAGTTGTTTCACCTATAAAATGGTGCTTGTAATTTCTTCCTTCCTATTTCCTTCCTTCCTTCCTTCCCTCCTATGAACTCTGTGCCTAGAAAGTAAAACTACCAATGCAAAACTACGTTATCGCCCAAGTAAATGCCCCCTTATAACCGACTGTCTATCCTGACCAATGCCATTTCAAAGAGGAAAGGACAAAGTGTCCTGGGGTTTTCTGCGTCTGCACATCATCGAATAGATGGAAGCAGCACCGAGACAGCTGTCTGTCCGCTCTCTCTGGAGAATCCAGTTGGGCTGATGCTTCATGACACTGGGTGCTGCCTCCGGGGAAAGGCACGATCCTTTCCACTCTGTGACCAAACAACAGTCTAGCAGAGGGAATGACTTTGAAGGACATGTAATTGAATACTTAATCCGCCTGCATTTTTCACACATGCATATATTTCTTCAAGCTCCCTTCTTAACAATCGTTTTGTATTCTCAGCTAAAATTGTTGAGAATGATTTCTCCATTATTTTTCTTTAGTTACGTATAATTAGCTGAGAATAAAAATATCAAGGTGACACTGAAACACATTTAAGAAACATTGAAATTTGAGCATGGGAAATTATGTTTGAAAACAATTTACAATCATTATAAAGCAAGAGACTTTCTCAAGATGGGAAAGGAAAATAACCACCTCCTCACTTGCTTTTTTAACCTCATAACTGAGAATATTAAACAAATTTACTGATATGGTCTAACTAATTTGCATTCTCATAAAATTTTTATGAAGAAAGAGAGGACAACAAAATAACCAAATAAGAAAGCAGGTGTTTGGGCTCTGTAAACATATTTGGAGATTGATAACTTGCATGGCCTTAGTTTTAAGATTTATTCACTTATGTATAACTATCATATCTCGACAAGGTCAAAGAGAGAAGAGGTAAAGTTGGAGTTCTTACATAGCCTCAGAACGGAGTAACTGACTTAAAGAACAAGAGGCGTAGTAACAGGTACAAATGGCTGGTGACGAGGTCAGGAGTAACTTGACAAGCACATCGGTAGGCTGCTCAGAGGTGCCATTTAGCCAGCAGTGTGTGGCCCTGACATGGCCCAGACTGTAGTCAACTAGCGGAGTTTTAATCTGTCTTTGTTACTCAAGTTGAAAATCATCATGTTTAATGAGCCAGCATCTTTAGTTCCCAGATTCACTCTGTAGTGCATTATTTCTTTTAAATTTAGTACACTAAGCATATTAAAGTTGCTCTGTACAGCATACGGCATGACACTTGAGGGATATACATACTGAGAGGTTTTCTGATGGAGAGGATGTTAATGATATTGCCAGACATAATAAATGTACACAAGTTTTTGTCACCCTCTCTTTCTCATCTTCGCACTCTGACTCTGCAGTTAAGACTCTCAAAATTTATTCACTGTGTCCATCCACCCATCCATCCATCCACCCACCCACCCACTGACACACATAAACATCCATTCAACAAACTATCGAGTGTCTTCCTACTGCCTGATACTGTACTATACTTTTGGAACTTAATTTCTAGTGGGAAAAGATAGGAAATCAACAAGCTAGAAAATAAATGATTATAGTTGTGCTAAGAAGGAAAAAAATTAAAATGTTAAAATAGTGACTAACTGGGGAGATCTATTCATGATCCTAGCAAAAAACAGAATTCCATTCAGATGACTAACTGAAGAAATATTAATGAAGAGATGACTGACAGAGGTACGGGCAGCACTGAAAGAAGCAACAAGGCATGCTGAGGCACCCAGAGACCAGTAACAGCAGAATGCTATCATCAAGGGCCAAGGAGGAGAGATGGTATTGCCAGCGTCCAGTGAGAGGTGAAGCCATACAGGAAGTGTCGCCTGGCAGCACCTCTGGTCACAGAGGGAGGTACCCAAAGCCAAAACTATGATCCAAAGTGGAGAGGAAGGAGATAAGAACCCAACCTCTTTCTCCTTTTACCCTCCAATCTCCTGCTGGTGCTTCCTATTGGCAGAACCTGATCACGAGTCACTTGGCAAGGGAGTTTTGGTGATGCAGTTCATAGAGTTTGGCTTCAGTGTTGAGAATACATAGATTAGGAGTAGGAGGTGGGGGGGGAATGGAGAATAACCAAGGAAGGAGACCTACTTAGGTAGGATAGTTAGGAAAAGCTTCCCTGTGGAAGTGACATTTGAACTGGCACCAAGAGAAGTTGCCAGCCATGCAAAGAGCCAGTGGAAGAGTCATCCAGCAGAGGGATGTGATGAGTGAGCACATGCCTTTGCTATTCTCCCTTCTCTGCATCCCATACTCAGTACAGATCCTCACCAGGAACACATCTAACATAAACTCAGGCAATGCAAATGAACATGTTCCTGGGTGTGATGTTATTGTTCAAGTTCTGGTAGAAGTGAATGCCTCTATTCTATTTTCTCAATACCATAGAAGAACTTGCTTATAAAAAAAGAATGCTCATAATGAGGACATTTCCCTATGAAAGGGCCAGTATTTCTATTAATTCTAATGTACAAAGAAGGAAGAACCAAGGAAGACATATATAAAAGCAGGTAAAGGCAGGCAACTGAAGCAACTATATATATATATATATCACTTATAGAACTTCTCTTTGAAGATCTCAAGGCTTCTACATTTTGAGATATCCTCATATCATGCAACTTACATAAAACTATGCTATTGTACCCATCGTTCTCTTAAATGAAGAAACACTATAAAGACTCAATTACAATGTAATAATAATTAACGTATAGCCAGAATTGAAATTCATAGTAATTTTCTTTTAGTTTTATATTTACCTCTAAGTCACTGGCTTAAAGCATATAAAACAAACACCTCAAGTCTAATAATCCATACATCTGACAAATTATCTTACTTCTGTTGCCCAGAAGCCATTCCTTTATACAATGAAAGTTGAAAGTAAAATTTTCATATTAAGATGATCATCACTTAAATTAATAAATGATCTGACTTTTAAAAGCCAGTTTTTTGGGTGGGTTCAAATTCACTGTGAGCTAGCCAAGTTATATACGGTAAGTCAGCCCTCAAATGGTACAGAGGGTTTGCTGTTGGTAACTGAGGTTAGGCAGAATAACTTCCTCCTATCAATCCTTCTACTCCAGGATGCATTCACCATTGGAAAGAGAGTTCTTTTCATGGACAAAGTCCAGGCCAATAATGAGGAGTTGCCTGCATGTTAATGAGACTCACCATCTCCCATATTCAAAGCTAACCACTTTTTTCTTAAAGATCTTCAGGAATTTCCATTATCTCTACACTAGTCCTTAATTTCCCTGGTGCCTGTTTAATTTATTTCCTCTTGTTTCGTCCCTGATGAATATGGAAACAGATGGTAACTCTTCTCCTTCTTTTTTCAATTTGTGACTCTTGCCAAGTCAATGAAAACTGCAGATAAAAATAGGAAGTTCAAAGGATGTGATTACCTGTAGGAGAGGCCGTTGCACCCCCAGCACTTTCATGGTGTCTGCGTTAGCTAGGATCTTCAGGGGGTCAGACGTTTTCGTGACTCCTTCAATCTCCTTGTTGATCTCAGCCAAGACCTGATTGAGGAAGATGTTTTTGATGTACACGGTGAGAAACTCTCGAAGAGGACACTGTTTGGCTGGGCCAAGTCCCAGGGCGTGCTCTACCTCCTGAATGAATCTGGAAGACAAACAGAGCACAGCCACTGTTAAATGTTATCGGAAAGATGGCTACAGAAATATGACCAAACACACATGGGTATCTCTGGCTTTTGCTGCTTCCATGGAGAGATGTGGGGAAATTACCAGAATTCTAAACAAGAGCAGGTCACTTTATTATCCATCTACATATGAATTTTCTTCTAACACAAGTTATTTCACTTATTCAATAGAAATAGGATGAAACAGAAACAAAAATTCCACACTAGGGGGAAAAAAGGAAAGACAAAAATATTTTTTATTAACTCAAGAAGGAAATAAGAATATAAGAAGCAAAAGAAAGCATGATAAACAAAAAAACAAATTATGATGCAAAGCAAAAAGTACACCCCAAATACTGCATATTTCTTATTAGGATCTTTATACGTGTAGATAGAACTTTTAAAAAGAGAGAAAAAGAAAGGATAGTATCTAAATTTATGATGCTGTTGGGAGGTTATGAAAGGAAACAGGATGGGAGGTGGGGGCAAAGGAGAACTTTAACCTTATTTGTAATGATCAATTTCCTTTATTAAAAACACTTAAAGCATATATAGCAGAATGTTACCTGTCAAAACTCAGAGATGAGTATGCAGACATTTGTTATGTTATTTTTTGTACTTTTCTACACTGGCAGCTCCTGCTTTCATGGTTCTGATACGCACAAATGGAAGTTACTAAAGTTTAGTGAATAACACCAGTACAACAAGATTTGAATTCCAGTTACCACAGTATGTTAACTGTGAGTAATGGCACGAAATACAAACTCTAGGGCTTCAATCTAGAAATCTCTATGTAAATAATTAATGTTTATCATAATCAATGATCAAACATGTCACTTCTTCAAAGTCAATCAGTGATTGGCCACTGCATGTCCGTTACGCAGTTTATGGACAGACAGCAAAGTGTGTAGCTGTGTTGTCTCCTTGTCTCTCAGTGATAAACCCATGTGACAGTTTACAAAAATGGATAACTGAAAAAAGGAATTGGCCCAAACACCTAAAAGTACAGGGGAAAAAAAAAAAACTGAAAGTAACACTGGGAGCGAAATTTGAATTGAATGTAAATGGATTTATAGAAGAAATAACTGACCCTGGGAACATCGACACTGGCCCCATTTGAGAGGTATCTGCAGCCAGAGTAAAGGTGAACTTACTGACCTTAAAAGAGAAAATGGCTGTGATAAAAGAGATGAAGACATCCCAGAGGAAGGGATGTCAGCAAAAAAATGTTACCTTAAAAGAACACTTGGAGATGTTTCATGACATTGAAAAGCAAAGAACAAAATGCTGGCAACTGATCTAAACTGAGAAGGAAGTATGACATTTCACCAACGCACAGAAAAGATGCTCACTGTGTATCATAAAGTACCCAAAAAGAAGAAGGTGGCGAGCACTGTTCAAATTACTCTTGGTAAAATTTACAAAGAAAACATTTTAATTCTCAGTGTTTCTAATGTTACAGTGTATGAATACATATTAGTTTTATTTTTCATTTCTGTATATATTTGTAACTGACAGTAGAGAATTTTTAATGTTTTCACAAAAAATTTTAAAGTCATGAAACAATTGTGATTTTCACCACTGATTAATATTGCTTTGCATGGTGAGTTTTACAGTTCCACAATGCTTGGCAAAGTAAGAGTGGCCTCGTACTTTAAATTTTTCTCAAAAGTGTAGAAGCAAAATAAAATGAAACCAAATCACATGAAATAAAGACAAAAAAATGAATGACTAACTGGGAATATATATGTGCAACTTATGTCACAGATGACAGGTAGTAAAAAAAACCAAAGAACATAGTAGAAAAATGATCAAAAGACATAAAACGACAATTTACAGTAAGTGACCACTAAACACACCAAAAATTTTAACTTCATTCATAATGAGAAAAATGGAAAGTAAACTATACTGAGATACCATTTTTTTGGTAATTAATGTATTTTTATTTTTTATTTATTTATTTATTTTTAACATCTTTATTGGAGTATAATTGCTTTACAATGGTGTGTTAGTTTCTGCTTTATAACAAAGTAAATCAGCTATACATATACATATATCCCCATATCTCTTCCCTCTTGTGTCTCCCTCCCTCCCACCCTCCCTACCCCACCCCTCTAGGTGGTCACAAAGCACCGAGCTGATCTCCCTGTGCTATGCGGCTGCTTCCCACTAGCTGTCTATTTTACATTTGGTAGTGTATATATGTCCATGCCACTCTCTCACTTCGTCCCAGCTTACCCTTCCCCCTCCCCGTGTCCTCAAGTCTATTCTCTACGTCTGCATCTTTATTCCTGTCCTGCCCCTAGGTTCTTCAGAACCAATTTTTCTTTTTTTAGATTCCGTACATACGTGTTAGCATACGGTATTTGTTTTTCTCTTTCTGACTTACTTCACTCTGTATGACAGACTCTAGGTGCATCCACCTCACTACAAATAACTCAATTTCATTTCTTTTTATGGCTGAGTAATATTCCATCGTGAGATACCATTTTTTATACCCATGCATCAGCCAGATTCCAAAAGTTTGAAAACACACTTTCGGTTTAAGTGTGGACAAAGAGTCATTCTCATATATTGCTGATGAGAGTGAAAAATGTTACAACCCTTCTGAAGGGCAAATTGGCACTGTCATCCAAAATTACAAATGCATTTCCTTTGACCCAGAAATCCCACTTCTGGGAAATTCTTCCAACAGCTGTTATCTAAATATGGATGAGATCATCTATGTACAGGGTACAGAGATCAGTGTAGCACTGCTTTTATGGCAAAAGACTGGAAACAATGCAAAAAATCCATCAATGAGAGATCAGTTAAATAAACTATGGTGAATCTACACATTTTGCAATACTGTGGAAGCTTTTGATGCACCAACATGAAAAGATCTTTAGGATATATACTGTTAAGTGAGAAAAGCAAGGTATTTAGCAGTGTTCATATTTACTATACTGACCTGCACATAAGAATTATATAACCTCATTTATTTAATTTATTATAAAGACATCCTGGAGGGATTCACAAAAAAACTGGTAAAAGTGAGTACCTACAGGAAGCAGGGATGGTGGTGGGGCCTGGCAGAGGACTGGGAATCTACTTTTCAATTTTAACTTTTTATAATCATTTGATTGTTTTAAAAACTGTGAATATATTAGCTACTCAAATAAAATTAAATTAGATAATGTAAAAACTACCAACATTTATCAAAGACTATATTTCATAAATTGCTTTCCAATTAGACCACATTTAAAGTTTGGTGTATAAATGTTCCTTAAGTTTAGCCGTTTAACCTAATGAAGAGTTTCCTTTACTTAATAAATAAATACATCATGGTTATTCTTCCATATCACCAGTGAAACATTCCATTAACCTCTGCGGCATGTGGTGGGCGGGGTGAGGGGAAGGAAGGAGAACACAGGGGATTATCACAGTCACCCAGGAAAGTAGAAATTGAGAAGCCATGACAAACAGCAATGAGGTTTCTTAATTGATGTAATCAACATGGAAAGGGAAATAAAAGCCTGACCCAAAACAAGATATAAGTCTTTAAGAAGAGAATGAGTAGAAGAAGCCACGAAAAAAACGAAGAAATAAAGAGTACATAGTTAACCATGGCTATAATTTTAAGATCTCCAAATACCACGTCGTGCTATGTTGGCTCCTGATCTCATCTAACCCCCAGAGAAACCATCCACCCAGGGGCATCTTGGTCCCCTTGGGCTGACTCTGAAAGACAACCACTGTTATTAATTTAATAACAAGTAAATATACCAATCATCAGAAACCCTATTTATTCTTTTCAATGGGACTTAGAAGAAGAGTTTTCTGAGCAGAAGTACTTCTTGCATTTCCAAAATCTTTACCAGTTATTAGGAGGAGATTTTTGCTAGTTAACCTGCTCCTAAACAAAGTGACAGAGGCTCTAAATTATCTACTGTTTCTTTTTTCCTAGTCTCTTATTTGTCTTTGGTGCCCCTAAAACATGAAACTGCTCTGAGCAGCACGGATGGAGGCGCTCCCATTACTTTCAGCTGAATGATCTCTTTCGAATACAAATCATTTATTCCCTAAAGCACATACATCAGTCTAAAATGACACATTCAGGTTGATGGTGCCATCTCTAACTCGAGGGGACCCATTCAACATGTTTCCAAATCTGCTTTGGGAGCTGTGAGGGTCCTCACTGTTCGGAAGGCATAAAACACGCGGAAGAGAATGAAAGAGAAAAATTAGGGCTGTCTCACCAGCCTCTTCTTTACTCTGGAAAAAATGAGAAGCGATCACATTAAATGGCAAAATGCCCTTTCTTGGGCAGGAAGGACGCAGAATAAGAACTTTCCTAGGCATCCAGGAGGCGAATCACACTCACAGTCACTGCAGAGAGGAAAGGTTTAGGGAAGTGGAGTGGCCAAGGGCAAGACACGTAAAGTAGGGATTCCTGGGTCTGGATCTTGAATGTATAGTCTTGGGCAGGTTACTTAGCCTCTCTTCATCTTATTTGTGTATTCTGTAAAAATGGATATAACACGCAGGATTTGTTTTGATGATTAAATAAGGAAATGAAAGTTAAGCGCTCAGCACAGAGGTTGACATAAAGTTAACTGCTAATTAAGTGGTGGCCGCTGCTGTTTGTATAATTACTATCGGTACATAAATCCTGATGCGGCTGGAGACTAGAGCAAAGTGTGACGTGTTTTGTGATTTTTTTCACTTGCTCCTTTACTTTCCCGTGCAATTATTCGTAACTGGCAATATGGGCCATTAGATTATTACTTTGACTATTTCAGCAACACATGGATGTAGGAATGACCAAAACCCCACGTGGCCAGGGGTCAAGTGTAAATTTCTCACTGATGTATCCTCAGTGCCTAATACTAGTCTACGGCTGGTACACAGTAGGTTCTCAGGAAATAACTGGTGAATGAAGTGTTGAATAAAATTAATAGCTCCTTTAATTTCAACCCATAGTTCCTAAAACTAGGGCGTGACCTCTTCGATAAATAATGCCCTTCTCCCAAGGATGTGGACTGGAGGTCCAAATAAAAGATTCATAGAAAAAGAAAGAAAGAAAATTATCCCATATCTCCACCACAGATGCCTTGGACTGAAAGAGTATTCTCTAGTCCTTGCCCACCTTCTCACAGTGTTTTCGGCTATATGCAATATGGTTGTTCACAGTACTTCATATTTGCCCTCTCACAGAGGATAATACTCATAATTGTAAGATTCATTCCATCAATACATTATTAACCCAAACATCTATTAGGAAACATTAATGCTGCTTCCTGGTTTTATTACAGATAATCCTACAGTGCACATCTTCATTTTGCTTCTGTTGAATTATTTCTACAAGTTAAAATACTGGGAGTAGCTCCTCATCATTTTTCACGGGCTAGTCTACATTTTATTTCCCCCGGATTCCCAAAGTTTGCTGCATGGATCCATTCACCTATTAAGAACCGTAAAAGTAATCTGTTGAATGGGAGACAGGAGAGTCAGTCACGGGTATAGAGAAGATTCATCAAAAAGCCCTGTTTTTCCAACAGTGTTCCTAATCAGCTTTATGGAAGTAAGAAAACATTGAATTTTGAACAGTGGAAAGAATCTCATTAGGAAAGAAAACACTTCAAAGTTAAGATGGAACACAGATGGAACCCTGTCAAAAGGGTATTATCTAATCTTATGAAGTGCTTTCACACTAGGGATTTTCCATCCTTGTAAATGATGAGAAGGCAAACACAAAGCGCAGGTACATCTGTGTATGTGGAAAGAGAGAGAATGAGAATCAAAGAGGGGGATCTACATAATGCTATAGGAGGAGTATCTAATTACAGGATTTTGAAGAAACTTATTCAGATCAGGCTCCCAAACCTCAAGCTGTAGAGTAGGATAAACCAAAAAACACATAAAGAGTGTAGGCAACCTATTTTTACTGCCTTTGAAAGTCTACAGCATGGATCTTATTTCCTAAATTCTAATGTTGCCATTTGTAAATATTTCACCAAAGATTTTATTTTCAGATTATCATCGACCAGTGGGCCTCCAAAAATCTGTACATATGCAGTACCTGTATTTTAAATTTACTCTTCCTTATAGCAAGTATGTGTCCTTTGGAATGCATACATGAACACACAGTACCCACACCTGACCCAGTATTTTCAAAATTTTTATACTGATTTGATTTCTATCCAGGAAAATTATACTAATTAAAATTTCATTCAAGCTTCCCGAGCCCATTCCTTAACCCAGACTCCTCATCACAAATTCCATCTTATTGTAAAGCTCCATTTCTTCCATTTCATCTCAGCCAACAATTATGGCTGCCACCAGCTGAAAGTATTCTTGAACACAGAGGACCTGTACTGTATTTTAAAAGTTGCAATGAAAGCAATATTCAGTTGAATGAAAATACTTGCTCACAGTGTATAAGTATTCCTTATATTCACAGCCTAGTAGTTTAAAAAATTCTACGGCCAACATTATCAGTAATGGGACAAACTGACATCATGTGCCATATGGCATGATGCAGAGAAGAATACAGCATCACTTCTCTGATATTCTTGCCAAAAATGCATAACCTGAATCCAATCGGGGAAATAAAGTCTTTCCATAGAACCAAAATACAAAATCAAAGGTACAAATTTCAGAAAACTCAAATTCAGAATTCTGGCTTTTGGAGTACAAGGAATTCATTCATGGCTCTCCCACAAACAATGTCACTGTTTTTTGGTAATTCTTTTTTTTTTTTTTTCTTCAGTGATATCTATTATACTAAGGCTTTATTTATTTATTTATTTTTAATAGATCTTTATTGGAGCATAATTGCTTCACAATACTGTGTTAGTTTCTGTTGTACAACAAAGCGCATCAGCCATATGCATACACATGTCCCCGTATCCTCTCCCTCTTGAGCCTCCCTTCCATCCTCCCTATCCCATCCCTCTAGGTCATCGCAAAGCAAAGAGCCGATCTCCCTGTGCTATGCTGCTGCTTCCCACCAGCCAACTATTTTACATTCGGTAGTGTATATATGTCGATGCTACTCTCACTTCGCCCCAGCTTTGTCCTCCCACCCCATGTCCTCAAGTCCATTCTCTATCTCTACCTCTTTATTCCTGCCCTGTAACTAGGTTCACCAGTACCATTTGTTTTTTTTTTTAGATTCCATATATATGCATTAGCATATGGTATTTGTTTTTCTCTTTCTGACTTACTTCACTCTGTATGACAGACTCTAGGTCCATCCACCTCACTACAAATAACTCAATTTCATTTTTTTTCATGGCTGAGTAATATTCCATTGTATATATGTGCCATATCTTCTTTATCCATTCATCTGTCGATGGACATTTAGGTTGGTTCCATATCCTGGCTATTGTAAATAGTGCTGCAATGAACACTGTGGTACATGTCTCTTTTTGAATTATGGTTTTCTCAGGGTATATGCCCAGTAGTGGGATTGCTGGGTCATATGGTAGTTCTATTTTTAGTTTTTTAAGGAACCTCCATACTGTTCTCCATAGTGGTTGTATTAATTTACACTCCCACCAACAGTGCAGGAGGGTTCCCTTTTCACCACACCCTTTCCAGCATTTATTGTTTCTAGATTTTTTGATAATGGCCATTCTGACCGGCATGAGGTGATACCTCATTGTAGTTTTCATTTGCATTTCTCTAATAATTAGTGATGTTGAGCATCTTTTCATGTGCCTCTTGGCCATCTGTATGTCTTCCTTGGTGAAATGTCTATTTAGGTCTTCTGCCCATTTTTTAACTGGATTGTTTGTTTTTTTGATATTGAGCTGCATGAGTTGTTTATATATTTTGGAGATTAATCCTTTGTCTGTTGTTTCATTTGCAAATATTTTCTCCCATTCTGAGGGTTCTCTTTTTGTCTTGTTTATGGTTTCCTTTGCTGGGCCAAAGCTTTTAAGTTTAATTAAGTCCCATTTGTTTATTTTTGCTTTTATTTCCGTTACTCTAGGAGGTGGGTCAAAAAAGATCTTGCTGTGGATTATGCCAAAGAGTGTTTTTCCTATGTTTTCCTCTAAGAGTTTTATAGTGTCTGGTCTTATATTTAAGTCTTTAATCCAATTTGAGTTTATTTTTGTGTATGGTGTTAGGGAGTGTTCTAATTTCATTCTTTTACATGTAGCTGTCCAGTTTTCCTAACACCACTTATTGAAGACGCTGTCTTTTCTCCATTGTACGTTCTTGTCTCCTCTGTCATAAATTAGGTGACCAAGTGTGCATGGGTTTATCTCTGGGCTTTCTATTCTGTTCCATTGATCTATATTTCTGTTTTTGTGCCAGTACCACACTGTCTTGATTACTACAGCTTTGTGGTATAGTTTGAAGTTGGGGAGCCTGATTCCTCGAGCTCTGTTTTTCTTTCTCAGGATTGCTTTGGCTATTTGGGGTCTTTTGTGCTTCCATACGAATTGTAAAATTTTTTGTTCTAATTCTGTGAAGAGTGCCATTGGTAGTTTGATAGGGATTGCATTGAATCTGTAGATTGCTTTGGGTAGTATAGTCATTTTCACAATATTGATTCTTCCAATCCAAGAACATGGTATATTTCTCCATCTGTTTATGTCATCTTTGATTTCTTTCACCAGTGTTTTATAGTTTTCTGAGTACAAGTCTTTTGCCTCCTTAGGCAGGTTTATTCCTAGGTATTTTATTCTTTTTGTTGCAGTGGTAAATGGGAGTGTTTCCTTAATTTCTCTTTCTGAATTCTGTTTTTGATGTATACTTTTGTATATAATGTATATCATTATATAAAATATTTTAAACATAAAATATTTTAATTCTTTTCACTTCGATTATTCCTGATTTTGTCATATCACCACACACATGTTTTGGTAGTTTGGGCTGAATCATGTACACAAAATATTTACCTGATAGGCCTGGGATTTTTCTCCTGATCCCATGTATTAGAACCAGTAAATATGTGTGATTTATCCCTCTGACCTCCTACATTCTGCAGAATCTTGCAATATATCATTTCCACTAAAGTAACTTCTAATCCAGTCTTGCCTCTCTGCAGAGATGTACCATGCTTACCTCCACCGAGAAGCTCCGAATCTCTTCTACTGTATAATGGCTTTAAAGACATTTTTAAAAATCTGAACCATCTCTTCCCTTCATTTAGTTCAAGGTTTCTATGTGAAAAGTTATGAGACATTTACAGGCCTGTAGAAGCCCTGCTTAAGTTGTCAAGCATATTCAAAAGTAAGTCCCCATGTCATCATTCTCATGGTCAAGTTTAATATATGCACATTTAATAATGTCCCAGGACACAGATATTTATAAATATCTACATTAAAAACTTAATTAGCAATAAACAGTGATGCACTATTTATGACAGAGACACGAATAAATAATTTTGTGCTTTAAAAGCCAGAATTCTGAATTTGAATTTTCTGAAACTGATTTTGTGTTTTGGTTTTATGGAAAGATTGCAAACAACAGCACTAACCACCACCCTATAGCCTGAATGACACATTAGTTATGAGGAGACAAAAAAATGCGCATTTTCCCTCAAATCCAATAAACAAATAATCTTCAGAGTCAGAAGGAGAATGAAACACTGACTGCCAAATGCAGACGTTTTCTGGAGAAATATGGGCCCATGTGAAAAGATGCCAAGCAGCCCTAATAAGAGTCCTATGTGCTCTTCCTACACATCACTCTAAGGGAAATAGTGGGCTTTTATGAGAATGCAGAACTCTCAAAATCCCTACCATGCTTAACTGGTATGAAAAAAATCAATCTACAGCCCAGAGTAAAATCCATTCTCGGACACAAGCCCATCCTTGCACAAAGAACTATGTCCAGTTAGCTGTACTCAGGTAAATGGGCCTTTGGAATCAAACTCAAGTGAGGCCAGGCAAAGGCTGGACACAACTCAGTGCAAAAAGCAGCTGCCCAGCAAGTATGGCTCCTTTACAACATATTTCTTACTTAGTCAATTACTCTCAGATATGACATTTAAGGCACAGAGCAAACTGAAAATAACTTGGGCCAAGAAAGAAAGAAGCCTCAGAGGAACTGACTGGAGATATATTCAACTGACTCGGATTATCTGACTCGAAAAAGATCATTTAGAAATGATTTACAAGGGACTCATTCAGAAACAGCAGCAACAGGCATATTTAAGACCATAAATCAGTGGAACATGAAAACCGAAGAAAAATCCATAAAGGTTAATGCACTTTGGAGCACATTTGCCTCTTAATTCATGGGAGTAAGTCACCGGCACATCAGGAAGAGTCTCCCCCAACAGTCTGTAATTGTTCATGCTGAGTGTAACTACTTTCTGTGACTTTTGTATCTGAAGATTTTCTGGGTAAAAGTGCAAAATAAGCTCATCATCGCAGAGCCCAATCATGGCCTCAGTCCATACCCCTAGGAGACAATTTGCTGAACTAATGAAATAAAAAGGGATTTGGGTGCTCTATTTGTAACGAGTGAAATTCATGCTTAGGACTAGAGAAAAGAGGTAAAAATCATTAAGTAAAGGGAGAAAAGAATATTATCTACAAAATTTGAGCTCTGCAGGCTTGTAAACAAATTTAACTTTAAAAAATCTTACCATGAGTATATTGCAAGTGATTTGTGACTACATTTAAGTGTTCCCTCCAGACTGAAAAGCACTTTAGGTAGAATGAAGTAAGCCTCTTTATAATGACAGCTGTTTATAGTTTTTAAGCATATAATTTGGAAATTGAAATAACCCAAATGCTAACTCTTAATATTAAGCAATCTTTTTTTAAACAAAAAAATCATGTAAATAAGGACTACTGATATAAAACTCAGATAAAATGATAATCCTGCTTCTTCCAATAGGCCTAGAATTCTGTTTTTATGCTTTTCATTTATCTTATTTACAGTAAAATAACCTTTCCTTTGTATTTTTTAATGGAAGATAAGGCTGTCAGGAAAATTTTCAAGAAAAAAATCTCAACTTATTACAAAATGTCTATCATATCACCTGGAAACTTATGTGTAACATATTAAATATACTTTATTTTAGGTGGTTCATATCAGTCTGGCAAATTTCCTCCCTGTTGCTACGTGAGTAGAAGCAGTATTAATAACTGATTACATCTATTGAGTTCTCACCATGTCCTAACTGAAGAGCTTTATATGGATTATTTTAGGTAGTTCTCGCAATAATTCCCTGAAGTCTGCCCTATTATAATAATATCTGTATCTTACATATGATCCATGCAGGACTTCACTCTATCCATCGTACTCTTCTAACATTACTGTCTCCCGGATGTTTGCCCCTGGGGTTAGAACTCTTGAGGAGGGCTGGTGAGGGGAACACAATCAATAGAATCCATGCAGAGAACCCTACTAGCGTGTGTGTTGATGTAGTGGAACCTTGTGTGGATTGAGAGGACCATAATATTGCTAAATACAAATATTTGAGTATACCAAATTATTTCTCTTGAAATATAATAAATCTGATCTCCAGTCGTAACTTCTTTCCCCAAGCTCCTAACCTGCGTTTTTAATCACCTGTTAGATACTTTCTCTGGGTATCCTCTTGTTAACTCAAACAATGTCCAAAATGGAACTTTAGAGCCGCCCTCCCATTATTTCAATCCTCCCTTTCTGTGTTCTCTATTTTTGCACCATCCTCATTCAGTTACCCAGTCTTCTTGCTACTCATGCAAGACGCTTCCAGGCTTAGAGACGTTTTCTTTATATTATCTCTTGATTCACTTCTTTATTCCTTCACTTATTTCAGCAATATCTATGGAGTGTCTACCTTATGCCATGTACTGTTATAGGGGATAAAGCATCCACAGTGAAAGCATCCTGCCCAGGGGCTGTTGTGCCCGTAGCACATGATATGAATGGTACCACCTCAAAGAGTTCCATGCCAGAGCCTGAGAAAACATCCCTGTGTCTCCGTTTGTAACAGCTGTCACCATACTTTAGCCTTTCATTAAATTAGATGATGTAGATGAATGGATGGAATTTGATATAAGGTAATTTATTTCCCAGGCCTCCCTAAAACAATCTCCTAACTGGTTTTTCCATTTTTCATCCCTTCTTCCTTCAATGTATCTAACATACAGCTACTATATTAATTTCACTAAAGCACAGATTATATAACTACTTGCAGTTTCACGAACATGCCCTGCTTTCTTACCTCCAGGTCTCTGCCCATGGTGGTCCATTTGCCAAAACACTCCGCCCATACCTCTTTTTTCCAAATATCATTTGCTCTACAGCCACTAGCTCAGATATTACTTTCTCCAGGACGACCTGTCCCTCAAGTCTAGGTTGAATGCCTTTCACTTTGCCCCCCATAGCACCCTAGGTCCACAGAATATTCCTGTTGAGGTGTCTGTATTCCCTCCTAGTTTGTAAACATCCTGAGGATAGGGGATGTGTCTTGTTCCTGTAGATAGTGTTTAGTACCTAGTAGGTAATCAAGAAATAAGTAACGTATTTCCACTTCCAGTCATTAGCAAACTTTGTTTTCTGTGTCTTCTCCACATTTAAAAAAAATTCCATGTCTTTTTCATGATGTCCATGTGCTCTACTTCTAGTTCATCCAGGCATTTTCTATATTGTGACAAATAAGCTAGAGTGGATGTTTAAAAAACTGTCATTTTCACTATAACCTCCCTTCAAGGACCCATTCAAAGCTCACTCAACTCGAAGTTTTCCCTGATCTGTCTCTTTTTTTTTTTAGTATAAATTTATTTATTTTTGGCTGCGTTGGGTCTTCATTGCCGTGCATGGGCTTTCTCTAGTTGTGGTGAGCGGGGGCTACTCTTCGTTGCGGTGTGTGGGCTTCTCATTGCAGTGGCTTCTCTTGTTGCAGAGCACAGGCTCTAGGCGTGCGGGCTTCAGTAGTTGTGGCACGCGGGCTCAGTAGTTGTGGCTCGCAGGCTCTAGAACACAGGCTCAGTAGTTGTGGCGCACGGACTTTGTTGCTCCGCGGCATGTGCAACCTTCCTGGACCAGGGATGGAACCCGTGTCCCCTGCATTGGCAGGTGGATTCTTAACCACTGCGCCACCAGGGAAGTCCCAGCTTATGATTATTTCATATCTCACTCTTAGGTTTATCATCACTTGATTAACTGCCAACCTGAATGCAAAGTGCTCTAAGAAAAAGTACCTGGAAAATAGTGAGTGATCCCCTAGCCAAAAATTATGATATATGTGAGTCACAGACATTGCCTGCCTAAACTTTTCTACTTTTATCTCCTTTATTCACAGACTTGATTGTTTCAATTAAGTCATGCTCTTCTTCTCATAACACTGTTGGTTCCGTCCTCTGCTCCCACGTCCCCACTTTTCCAGACCAATATCTATAATTATCTTGCAAATATTCACAAAGTTATTTTCTGTAATGGTTCAAAGTTCTCCTCAAATTTACCTCCTACAGAGCTCTTTCCTATTTGGAAGAAATTATGTGCTTTCTAGAGTCTCACTTTTGGTCATTTATAGTCATATCACACTGTTAGGGTTTCAACATGATAAAATGGGCTGTAGTAATATCAACTTAATATTGAAAGTGAACTAAGCTAAACATTTTTAAGCCATCTCAGCTGGCGTTCTACTATTACTGTCCTACTTTCCTGCCAGAGGCCTCAGAGTCACTTCCTTCTTTATAGTTTCATAAACAGGTCCACTTACTGGAGGAATTAAAGACTTTATCATTCCTACTGTCCTATTTTATTCAAGTTTTCATATCCTCTGTAAGGCTAAATCAGAATTTAAAATTCTGCTCACAAATATGAGATGCAGAAAAGCATAGATTATTACATTTATATGTAAAACAATACAGAAAAAATAGAGCCTTTTGTCTGCAGATTATTTGTAGGTTAATATCTATCAATTGTAGAGGCATTAAAATGATGGAATACACAACATTTCTGAAGAAAAACTAGACCCTACAGAAGGATTTTGATTACAATATTATCAGTTCCTGCAGAACTGATATTTCTCTGGACTATGCTGATGACAAACATCTAAAACACACAGAAGATAAAAGACCCGTCCAATAGTCAGTGTCTGCAATCAGATTACTCTGTTCACTGAGTTATACTCTTGGGCTGATTATTGCTACTAATTGTAGCTGAATATACCAGAGACAGAAAAAGCCTATGGAGGTAGTTTGAACATTAAGGAAAAAAAAAAAAGCCAACGTCTGCCCTGGTTTCATCTGAGAAATGCTTCCTGTTTTCAAAGCAATGGAAAAAATGTAATGAAAATATGATTTATCAACGCAAAAATATGCAGTACATCTTATGGAAAAATTTATTTCAGAAAACTACTTTGTTTCATATTAAACTTTTGAAAAAATATCTAGTCCATTAGATTGGCTGCAAATTCCCTCGGCTGTGTGTGTGTGTGTGTGTGTCTGTGTGTATGTAATTTGCTGAAGGTCACACTGCTATCAAGTTTTAAGATTGTGTCTTGTACCTAGATCTGGCTCCTAATTAGTTCACCATTCTTTTCTTCTATATCATATCCTAAAAATGGCAAAACCCATATGCATGGAAATTCAGAAGAAAGTAAAATAACTGGTCACAGATTCAATGATTTTAGAAAATTTCCCAATGTGCTCATTTCCAAAGATGGAAAGGCATATTTTTCACAACTTAGTTTTAGATATTTTGGTAAGTTTTAAAAACATTGGCGAAGTCAAATACATACAACTTGGTTGGAAAAATGAATGGGCAAAATACATGTATTAAAAAGGAGAGACATGACAGGAACCTCTATAGGAAAGGATTCCAGAATGCGTTGTGACATGGCACCAGTGCCATACACAGGCCTGAGGAGCTGCGAGAGATCTGGAATTTTATGAGACTCAATCACAATGTTAGGCTAAGCACAAAATCTGTATCTTTTGCCTCGTGGTTCAATGTTCTATTTTTCAATGACAAAAGTGAAAGAGTAATTAGACTATGTGGGTTTCTCTTTAACCTGGTTGGCCATTTCTCCTCACAGCACAATTACCCTGCTAATGAGATTAAATTTGGTTTAACTAGGGGATTATTCTATAGCAGAGCCCTCTGATGGCTCCAGTTTCCCAAAGGACCCATCGTTTTGAGGTTGCACCCATCTAACATTCATTGGCCTTAATGAAAACCAGATGGAAGAATCGGGCAGGCACAGTTGCGAAAAAACACAAGGGCTTTTGTTTATATTGAAAAAGAGCCTCATTTAGTCAATCTGAATCTTCCTAATACCCAGTCAAATATTTATTAATGAGTATCAGCGCAGCAAGCCAGAAAGTCTTATTTGCATTAATTTAAACCATAAATAATTGAAGGTAGATTTCATTCCTTAAGTCATGGTTTCAGAAAAAAAAATCCTCAATAGCATGCTAAATAAAAAGAGACCATTAGTGAAGTAAAATGGATTAAAAGTTGAGGGTGGTACATGTTTTGCCTACCCTTGGTCTACATGGATTGCTTCTCAATAATATATAAATCATAATCCTGTTATATGCACCTCAATAGAGGGGACCCAATGAGAAACAGGATTATAATTATAGGGAATAGATCTGTGCTGTCAGGCTGGATCGAAAATCAGTTCTGAGCAGATGTGGGTATCCATTTCTTCACTCACCAAACATTTAGTGTGCTTACTGTACAACAGGACCCGGCTGACAAGAATGAAAAATGGACAAAACATAGAACCTGCTCTTAAGAGAGCTCAGGCTGAGGCAATGCTGAATCCAAACTGTAATTAACACCGACGTGGGAACATGAAATAAAATTAAAGGATTGCAATCAGCATTCAGAGAGACAGAGTAGAGGGGAGAGGTGGACTGCATAGCATAGAAAATATCAGAGTGTATTACATATATTAATGGTAAACACTGATTTGTGTAATCTTTATTTTACATATATGTATATGTGTGTATTTATTTATTTAGTTTTTTTTTAACACCCACATGTAGGAGTGTACCAGATCCTGATGTACAAAATACAATTTTTACTGTGAAAAGAAGTATGTAAGACACTGATCCAGAGAGTAAAGAACTTAAGAATTATACTCTAGACAGGCTAACATCACTCAGTGTACCAACCACTTCGTAATTTGTTTACATACCTTATCCCCCTATGTGACTCTAGGTTCTCTGAGGTAGGATATTGGTCTCTATCACTGCATTCCCCTCAGTGCCTAGCATAGCATATGGGCAGAAGCTCAGTGTAAACTTTCCCACATAAAGTGGTGAATGAAACCAGCTCTGAAAATGGCCACAATACAAGCCAGCCAACTTAGGTCTGTGATTAACTGAGCATATGTGAAGAAAATGTATATTCATTTGCTACTGGCCAGTGTTTATGATCATTCTATGCTTGTATCTTCTCTACCCATGACAATTAGATCTAACTTCATTTGTGCAAGCTCTAATTAATTCATAGTTCTTCCTTTAGGAAGCATTCAGAAATTACAAACAATATTGCTGCTAAGACAAATTGTGCCTCTTATTAGCTGGGTAGGCAGTGGTGTAGGGGGAGGGAAGTAGGCCTATTGATTATTCATAAAGAGCAAATATGACATACTCAACCAACTAGAGAACATAAGCACGAGGGGATGGTAGTAAATAATGTCTATCTCATAGCCAACAAGACGAAAAGCATTGCCAAATACAGTCCATGCCTCTCATCTCATTGCTACCCTTGGAAATTAGCATAGGAATAAATAGCATTGTTAAGAAAGCAGTAACAAGTAGAAAGAGAGCCACCTTCATGCTCTCGAGGCACCCTGGCCCCACGTGCCATGCCTTCATCATCTGCCCTCACTATGTTAAAGGATCCGATGGGCATCTGCCATGCAGGTCGTGGCTCTTGGCCAGTTGTCATGTAACAATTCTTATTTGCATTTGAAAAAAATATAAGCTTGATCAACTTTGACTGTAATACTGAGCCATTCTATTCCCCAAGGTAATTTTTGTAAGTTACAACACTGGAAAGGAACAAAAGCATGAGCGATCTTTAAAATTTTGTATCTTTCTCTCTGACTTGAGAAGTTGTGCATGATTGACACTTTGTAGTATTTTTACCAGAGGATAGAAGATGCCTGCCTGTTAGGTCTCCACACTGGGAAAAAGAAGTTTTCATTAGATGTCAACATTGTCAGTTACTTGGGTCACCTAATCCTTGAAAGCAATGACCAGGAGATGCCCATGAAATGTTGAACTTGAAATGAATGAACTTTTTTTGACTACTGTTCCCCTAAGACTGTTTGAAGTTCTGAAACAAAAGGAAGAAAATCGTATCATCAGAGGACTGAAAATTCAGTGCAGGAATATTACTTAATATGACTATTTTTTAATACTGTCTTATGAGGAAAATAAAAGAGATGTTATTAAAACAGCAAAACTTTTAAAGTTGTGCCTCTTTCATTCAGAGCATTATAAAGAGAACCAAAGTGATTATTTTAGGTCTTGAAGAAGAGAGAGAAGACTCCTTTCCTCTTTGATCAGCTAATTTTCTAGTAGAAGGTACTGTCATAAAAATGCAGAAGGAATCAGAATAATTAGAAACTGGATCACTGAAGGATGTATTTATTTTCAAATGCACAAAGTAATACATATATCTACCTGTCTAATCTAAATATGATTTTAAGAGAAGCCAAAAGGGATGAAAACTAAATAATAACCATAATGTTTCAAATCTGTTTTCAGAATTTGAGTCACTTTCATGTTCATTACCTAATTTTATGCCACCAACATAGTGTAACACTGGAACAGTTATCTGGGGAAGTAATGTGCTTGACTGCGAGTTTGAGTGTAGAGAGGGAGGAAAGAATGTAAGATGGATGGATGGATGGATGGATGAAGTACATTCCAAAAAGCTATAGCTAGCTGATTCAATAATTTCTTTGTACTTAACCTACTCTTTGGAATGTACATCGTTCCCTTTAATGAGATCAAGTAAGGAGAAAAGGCAACAAAATCATCTCCGAACAGGTCCCATCTCTATGACTGGTCTATAGTTCTGGTCTATACCCTCTTCTAGACTCTCACAACTGTCTCTGAATCAGTCTTTCCCAGCCCCACTTCACTATCCACCCTACGCTCCACCACCAGATCACTCTACGTTAAAGATTCCTTTCACAGTGATATTCCATTTCTCAAAAACGTTCAATGGCTTTGACTTCCATCACATGAATCTCAAATTCTCTCTGGTTTTCAGGGTTGTCCTACCATCTGGCCCCATTACGTTCCCACATCTCTGCAGTATATTCATTTGCTCATTATTTCATAAGAACCCAAAATTATTCCTGCCCTGGACTTTTCACTTATGTTTTTCCACTCATTCAGAGCACACTTCATTTCAGTGAAGTTTCAGAATACCCGTATTCAATATATATGAAATCAACAATACACGGGTTGAGAGAGAGGGCAACGTAAATACTGTGAGGCATTCAGCCTGCCGTTCTGCTTGATGAGAATAGGCCCCAGGATAAGCAGGACAGGGAGACACGGATCCAGGTCTCTCAATCCGACTCAGCTCCCGGTTCTTTTGGTGTCAGCATCTAGCCACTCCGGGTGTGACTCTGTAATCTGGTATTTTAAAATATGTATTTTTAATACACTATGATGCCTATTACTCATAAGGTGAATACTTCCTTTGGAGCTTAACCGAAGAGGAAAAAAAGACCTGGAGAAAAACCTAGCTGCATTGTCTTTACCATGTTGAGAGACGGTAGTTAATCTCTAACTTGCTAAGTGGTTTTCATAGGTAATCATGATGATATCCGACTTTCCCCTTAGGTGCAGGAGTAGATGCTAACACCCATAGATAATTGAAACTCCATGATATAGCCTACCTAAATTCCACCTGTCTTCTAAAAGCTTAGCTTCGGGCCTGTTGTCTCCAGGCTGCATTAATCTCCCTCTCTTCCCTAGCTTTCACAGACAAAGGAACACAATTATGTGTTTATACCTCATCTTTCACTGTCTGCTGTTATTTCTCATGTAATCATCTCTTCCCAACTACATTTTCATTTCTCTGAGTACAGAGACAGTGCTTTTATTTTTTTCTCTATTTCTCATGGTTCCTAACACAATGTGCCACTCATGTTAAGAACTCCATGGTATGATCTTTTGGACAACATCATACACAGAGTTGGGGTCAGACACGCCCAGGTTGGAACCTCAGCTCTCCACAGGTATTTAACCGGAGGACTTCCCTGACCCCCATGCCCCCAGACCCCTAATCTACAAAATGGGGAAACAATACCTCCTTATTGTAAAGTTGCCAGTGATGTATGTATTGAACTAAGGCCTAATACTCACCTTATAATGCATATAAGCAAAGTACCTGAAATATAGTAGCACTCATTATATGGTAGGTAATGCTCCTAACAATTAATTTATTTGTTCACTTGTTTGCAAATGTGCCTATCAAATAAATGATAGAGTATTTGTATCATGAAAATTTGGCCATCACTGAGTCTCTTTAAGTAGGACTTCCTTTGAAACTTTTAAGAACTCAGTTTACAATGATGGAGCTTTCTAGAGTTCACTCAGAGCTTACTAACCATATCCATGTCTGTATACTGTTTAGAGTTGACAACACCCTTTCATACACATTATCAGTCTTTCCTAACTTGCAAACAAGAAACGCCGGAGACCTTTTTCACGCAAAGGAAACCGGCAGCACCTCGTGTCTATGGACAATACCCTTCAGATGTACTCCGGGTCTCTGACAGCGCTGGCCCCTCTATCTGGGCCGCTCTTCCTCCAGTCACACAACTCTCTCCCTCACTTCAGCCAGGTCTCTGCACACATGTCCTCTTCTGAAGAGGTTCAAGGAAGGCCTGACATCTAAAACAGTTTCCCAACCCCTGTCTCCTTCAATTGCCTCTTTTTTCTTTTTTTTTTTTTTCAGAACTTATCGTAATTGGATACCATATATATCTACTTCCTTATTTGCTTATTCTCCTTTTGTCTCACTGCAATGTAAGCCCCAGGAGGGCATGAAGTTAGGTTGGTTTACAGGTAGATACAAAGAACTATGTGAGCGGAAAAAATGTTGTCTGCTGTATCAGTAAACAAAGGATTTGCAGCCATCAAGCCACTACATTACAGCAGCCCCGACGGTGAGCCCTGAGGAGACTCAGGATGGAAACAGGATGCCCCCCAACTAGCAGTCGGCCACTCCAGCCACCCCAACGATTGTACCCTGAGGAGACTCAGGATGAGAAACCATGGGACGCTGGCCCCAGATAGCTGATTTCAATGAGCCCAGACTCTTGCATCTTCCTGTACGTAGAAAAGCGCTAAATTCCTTAACTTGAGATGTCTGGTTTTCTTTAATTAACGGTAACCTTTTGATGTTTTGACTATCCTGGCTCCTCTCTTACCTCTTCAGGACAGTCGCTCAGAGCTATCTGAGAGGCTATGTCCCGGGCCTAAGTCCTCAGCAAATCTGCCAAATAAAACGTAATTCTCAACTTTTCGGTCATGCATTATTTTTGACAACCAGAAAACTGCATAAGATACCGCAGGTGCTCAACACATACTTGTTGAATAAATGGAAACTCGCTGGGTTCTTGTCTAGTTCTAGCTGTGGACTCCAAGGACCAGAAACTCTAGGAGGTGATGGTTCCCCCTGAACCGATCAGCGAATGAATGGAAGCACTATCTCGACCACTTCTCCCCACCCCCATCAGAGCCATACCACCCAGTTGTTCCGAGAAGAATAAAGCTGCAGAGCTTATCTGCTGCCCTACTCTCACACTTAGCCCATCCTACGTGTCCCCTGACCTTCAGTGGTGCCAGGCAGTAAAACGGGAATCTGGGAAAGAAAAACAGCGCTTACGTAACATGGTGCTCTAGACCTTGTCACCTTTCTTTCATGACTCTTTAAGACTATTGTTTGATTATCATACCTGAAACGTAAGGAAAGAGCACGGGGCTAATGACATTCCCTGGGCAGAATACCTTAAATTTTTTTTTGGAAAATTATCACCAGTAGCACATTCTTGCATGTTCCAATCCTGCAGCTCTCAATCTGGCCCCCTGTAAAAAGTAACATATGCTCATAATAAATCTTTAAAATGACTCTATTAATAGAGTGGCTGCAGTGACAGTTTTATAAATGGGCCCCATCTTTATGTAAACTCTGTTTTATTAGATTGCATTATAATGATTTGCACTAAGAATATAGAGATGAATTCTGAGAGCAGGAACTCCAAATGCTCCTAAGCCAGTCAGGGGTTTCAAAGCCCATGAATTCTGTGTGGCGGACTGTGCATTCCGGGAACAACAGACATCATCAGATTAGTTTTGCTACAGCTGTATGCTTCTCCGCCTGCTTTTTCCAATCAGATAATGACAGTCTCATAACTGGCTTTGTGTCTGTCAATCCAATTACTTCCTATTTGGGATGTGCTGACACTCCATTAAGTCGGCAGACAGACGGCAGTGTCTTTCATTACCCTCCGGCTGAATAATTAGCTTCCTCCGTACGTAACTAGGGAAGGAGCCCATCTATACAAAGTCAGGTGTCTTCCAAATAAAACCAAAGACACAGATCACTGAAAATAATCTTGTTAGCCTAATGTTATGTCAACGCCATGCATAAAATAGGCAAAGCCATCTAGGTTACCCTTCAGCCAACTTAGGAGCCTATCTGGGCAGCCTTGATCGGGAGGGGGGGCTTTGGTCATATTTCCACTAGAGCCTTTCCCCCCCAGAAATCGGACTGGTATCCACTCCAGGAAAAATACCACTTTAGTCTGGAATCCAAATGAGATCCCAGGGATCCCACCATTTCGTCACCTTTGGGAAAGCTAAACTGTTCTTTCATCTGACCTGATTTCATTAAGAAATTAAAGGAGTATGACACTCATTAAAATAAGCTGCCTATGGAGAAAGTTAAGTAGAATTTAACCTAAAACTTTTAAGGCTGAGGACTGGGTAGCTGCAGTAAATTAAAATACAATTATAAGAATTTTAACGAAGTTATCTTATAAATCTTCATAGGATGCATACAGTACTATTAAGAAAAAGAAATTTTAAAGGAAGAACCATCACGTATCTTCCATATTCTGCACTTTATCTACCATAATGATCAGCATTTAACAGGTGTCCCATAAACTCTCTGTGTATCAACTTAAGGATGTTATAAAGAAGTTGTTAATACTCATGATAATTTTCAAAAGGAAAAATCTGATGTAGTTGGTGAAATTAATGCCCCGAAATATCATGAGAGTTTACTACTAAGAACCCACATGGTTGACAAAAAGAGACCCTTTTCCAATCCTCTTCCCTCTTGGAGCAGCTATGACACAAAACTCTCACTATCATGGTCAAATTCTAACTAGATATTTGGCATTTCACACCTTCAGTGGGTTAGAACCCCAGGAATGAAAAAGGGAAATTAATATGGAGACAGCATGATGTCATGGAAAGAACATGGCCTGGGAATCCAGAGACCTGGATGCCCAATTTATGACTGTGGAACCCTGGGCCTCAGTTTACCGATGAGATGAACGTCACAGACTCTTCGCATATGGCCCCCACCTTACAAGAGTCAACATGGAATGATGGCGTGATTTGGCCCTTTCCTCAGCTTTCCTAGAACCTAAGAGTAATTCCCTCAGGGCCCTAAAAGGGACCTGGAATATCACTGCTATCTCATTATGAATATTCATTTCCAAAGGCCACAAAGACTAATAAACTCCCAGCTTCAGGGAACAGTGGGTCAACGTACTAAAAAAGCACTAAAAGCAAGGAGACATTAATGTGTTGAATCACTAAAGCCGACAACTTTATAGCCCTTTAATGAGGATTATATTTTTTCCTGGTTGTGGAAACAACCATGGTTGTGGCTAAAGGGAAAGGCAGGCCCATTAACCATTGTTCTCCCCTTTCTAAGTGTCTTCATTCCTTATTTATTGAGGGTAATAGTTATATTCAACAATAGTTATAGATGAACTTGCTTGTGTAATACTGATTGTTTTTTTTAAGTTCTTTGAATACACAGTCTCTTTGATTGAACACCTGAAGCACTCACAATGAGTAGCTACTGTGGAAAAACAGAGGGATTAAGAGTGATTAGACTGGGAAATGCTCAGTCAATGGAGCCAAAGAGCTCTGATATTGAAGAAGCGAAGGTGATCAGTGGCAGTTGGTTGTGACACATTCAGGCTGTTATCAACAGCCTGGACGGTGCCCAAGGACACTAATGTAATGATGGAAGGAACACCTGGGCTGGAAGCGTTGAAACCTGAATGAGTTAAATTCAAGGTAGTGCCCCTCAGGTGCTAAGAGATGGAATAACATAGTGACTAAAGTTAGGTATCAAGAAAAAGGTGGTTTAATTTTGAGACTTTACAAACACTAAAAATTACGTAAGAATTCCGAAGCAAGAAGAGAGAGGCTCTGCCGCCAGGCTCCCTAGGGAGGCCAGGGAACGTCAAGGTCTTTAGTAAGGGTGACAAGGGGCTAGGCTGCCAAGGGTTTTCTGAAGTAATTCACCACTTAAAATGGGAGAGAAACACTTAGTCTACGACTCATCTGGACAGCAAAGGTGAAAATACCACCCTAAGTACTGAAGTCACCTGAATGTATATGAGATGGTATCTCTAAAGGGTACTGACATATTTTTACAGGTAAAGAAGAAAAAGGGTGGGGGTGGGATGGGAGAGAACGCCTCAAGAAAGCCATGTCCACTTTCACCTTTCTGGCGCCAGTCCTGTGGCTGTTCCGAAGGTGAGAACCCTCTGGAAAGACAACTCCCCACATCTGGCGCTCTCTATACTAAGGAGGCCCCCCTCCAGACCTACTCAGAGAACCTGAAGTTGACTATTCCTTCTGATACCTCCTCCTGGAGAGCTAGAAACACATATTATTTTTATACACTTTTTTTCAGAGCAGCAAAATTGTCTCAGTTTTTACAGCTCCATTTCCATTTGGGAACAAAAATGCACATTCTATAGTAGCTCCACTTATAGCTTCATCATAGCATAGTAACTTACGGTTTTGTTCCTGTGAACAATTTTCTTCTATAGCAGTGTTTTTTTTTTTCATTTTCCATATTTTCAAAAAAATGAAAATGCCTTAGTTGTAAATAAAATAATCACACTTTCTATGGACAATCTGAAAGGTACCCTTTTGGGTATTTTAAATGATGAACTGTTATAGGCTGTTTAATTCTGATCTGAGTAGAAGCAAATGTGAAAGCCCCAAAGAGAACATCCAAAACTACGGGAGGGACAAAAGGAACGGCAGCAGATTCCCTCAGCCAGGGTCCTTAACCTGGGGTTTGTGAATCGCCCGATGCTGTGTAAAACTGCACAGGTCTGGGCATACAAGTATTTCTCCAGGGTCCACAGCTGTCACCAGATTCTCTAAGGTAGCTGTAACCACCACTTCCCAAATTCCCTAAACCACAAAATTCCCCTAAATAGAGTCTCATCTGCATGGAAAAAAACAATGTTCAATCTAGTTTCCATGCATCATACATAAGAGTAAGGAAGTAACCAGAGGTAAGTTTTATTTAGAGCCACAGATGTTTGCTTTCTGCATCTTAGACAACATTTTTATTTCATAAAGATGAAACATATAAAGAAACCTAATCAGTTTTAGAAAATATAGTTGGTGGTGGGACCACTGTGTGGACCGGAGCTCTGGATTCTAACCCTGGTTCTGCAGCCACCTTGCTGCTCAGCTCGGAGCAAAGCCAATGAACTTTTCCGGGCCCTGGCTCAGAACTACGGGAAGCAGTTAACCCACCCAAAACTTAATTTACTAACTCGCTCTCACTGAGATTGTTTTGAAATATTTTTACTAACCAAACTGCATTCATTAAACAATAATTTGTTTCTCCTTTTAAAAATTAATCCAAATTTATATAACTGCCAACAGAGCTTCTGATCAGTGCTTCGACCCCTTTGTCTAACCATGCAACCAACAAATATTTATTAAGTCCCTAGCATGTGTGAAGCCCTATTTGGGAAGCTAAGTACACATAACTGAACTAGGGTAGACCCAGCCTCCACTTCTATGGGGCCTACAGTAAGCGCTACATCTTGAGCTGATACAACACCAGCCAGAATATAAATAAACCTATTTGTAATCTTGCAGCCATATCATGCATGCATCCACACTCACGAATACACTGAAGATAACTTGTGAAGCTTATCACCAACTTCACAGACTTCGAGGAGCCGAGAATCCAGGACAGTCAGCTGCTGAATGAGATCAGCCGTCAGCTTCCTGCTAGCTCTAAAACGTTAAGATCTTACCATCCTAAGTGGAGAAGACAGGACCCATAGCTCAATACCAGTCCCTGACTATCCAGCCCTAATAAAAATGATTCTTCAATAATTAAAACATTCCCACATCTCCCCAATCTACATAAATGTCTTCCTTCACTAAAACCTAATTATGTCTATAACTAAAGTAGATATTTATAATGATAATTCAATTTATGTAATGTACATCTTCCTCCATGCTTCAGAGAGTTGAGTTTAAATGCCCTTTTTGATTACTAATTATTTTCTAAGTGAGTTAATGCTTGTGAAAGCTATTGGGACCACATGCTGGAGGATGAATGTTCTGTTTATTTGACAAGCAGGTTCCACAGAGCCCCCCATAGCGTGCACCATGAAGCTCTACCCGCAAATCTCAAGCTGGAAAGGCTCCTTTTGTGAAGCTGAAGAACGTTTCAGTCATGATCTCTTCCCTTCAGTTACTGGCTAGTTGTAAATCTTAAGTAAAAGAATAACCCAGCTCTGGTAATAGGGGATAAATTATATGAAGAATTTGCCTAATCATTTATTTCAAATGGTATGCATGTGGCCACTCAGAAAATAAAAATTATGTAAAACAGGGCTAACACGTGATAAAGGCAAAGAGCTTCTACCTATTTTCTACCAGTTGTGTAAGTTCTATCACTTTGGTGCAATCTGAGGTGTTATCGTCATCACCTCCACAGCCCCGGGAAATCGAAGCATGGCTTTTTGCATCATTTGTTTCAGCCTACTCAGTGCTGAGCAACTTGTATAAGTGCCCCCGGTGGGATGGGCAGAGGCTTTAGTAGCTTCAAGCTTTAGGACTACTAGGCAACCTTAGCTTACCTAAGGGTAAAGACATCTCTCAGACTTTTCCAGTGAAAATCAATTCATCAAACCCCTTTCCGGTCTACACTCCACTGCATGCTCTATTGCTCCTAAGAAAGCTTGATCCTCCTCCACCTGGGGTAACTGCAGTTCGCTCAGCAAGCACTGATTCATTGCCCATATTGCGGACCGTAAAGTAGGCTGACTCTTACTTCTGCTGGGAAGATCACGTTGTGTGAGACATGTGCTCATCCCTTACCAGGCTGGAGGCAGCTCTGGCCTTCCTCAGGAGCCACCTCGCGCTAATGGCGTCGGGTGGGTTACATGAGAATATGTATTTCTCCTAATTATGTTGTCAGTGGGCTGAAGAGCTTGCTGTCCAGAAAACGTAGCAAGTTCCTGGACCCTTTAAACTAGATGATCAATATGTTGGCTACATCTAAGATGAAGAGTTAGAAACAAAATATGGTAATACGGTTGTGATGGTTCAAATGCACAAGCTTACACATAAAAGCTTTCACTACTTTCAACAACAGTGTATTCTTAGAAACTGAAATATCAACAGAAAGAAAGTCTTTTCTCATTACTCTCCACAACTGACATCAAAATAACATTTTCCCTTTGAAATGGATAGACTTAGACTGATTAGTAGACCTGCAATTATTATAATGGTAACACAATCCTATAACCAAAGTAAATAACTGAAGTATGGAGTTTCTGTAATTTGACCATGGCTAGATCTAGGTCAACACTGGGCCTAGAACCCAGGACTTTCAAATCCTCTTCTGGTCTTCTTTCCAATACACTGCTTTGTTTTGCTTTATTATTAAATGGTAATCCCATATTGTTAGTGTGGCTGACTATAAAATTATATTAGAAAGTTTGCTGGAAATTAATAATTGAACAAATTAAGAGATGCAAAAGAAAAATATGTGCCATTTTGTGTCTGGGTGGGGTGAGGTAGGGAGACGTGGCATAGAACTGAATCAAGGTCAGCAAAATACAAAGTGGCACAAGGTAGAGAGTTTCTATATAGCCTTAAGCGTGAGGAAAATGAGGTCTCAACCCAGTGTTCCAGAACTTTTCAAATAATTTCCTCCCTTCCTTCCTTCCTTCCTCCAAAGTACCTTTAATCAAGATATAATTCACATACCATACAATTCACCCATTTAAAGTTTATAATCCAATGGGTTTTAGTATATTCACAGAGCTGTGCTGCCATCACCATAATCAACTTTAGAACATTTTCATCACCTCCAAAAGAACCCCACACCCATTAGCAGTGATTCTCCATTTCCCCACAACTCCATCCCACCTCCAGGCCTAGGCCACCACCAATCTACTTCCTGTTTCTATACATTTGTCAGTTCCAGGCTTTTCATATAAATGGAATCATACAATAGGTGTCTTTGTGACTGGCTTCTTTCACTTAGCATAATGTTTTCAAAGTTCATCCATGTTATGGCATGGATCTGTACTTCATCCTTTTTTATTCAGAATGATATTCCATTAGATGGATATACCGTGTTTTATTTAACCATTCATCAGCTGGTGGATGACCCTTGCTTTTCAATGTGTTAAAAATCCCTCCTCTGGGCTCTTCATTAACTTACAGTCCACATCTAACACTATTTTTTATTTTTCATTCATAATCACTAATGGAATAGTGACTAAGGAAACCAAGGCAATCCAAAAATGAACTGAAAGCCAGATTAAAGATAACTGGAAGGTCATGGATTGGTGTGAATAATAATCCAATCAACCGTAAACCAGAAGTGGAATACCAAAAGAAAGCAACGTGGATCTCAGGAACTAGGCCATACGTTATCTAGGAATGTGCTGGTGTGCAGATTCAGTGGCATCACCACAGAATAGTGACTAAACAGAGACAGCGGGTTTCACAGTGCTTTCATTATGATTTCTCAGTAGGTCATTAGCACAAGGCAATGTCACTGCTGGAGTTACTCACTTGCCAGCTCCTGTGTCTTACACATCTTTGAACCTCCCCAAAAGCCTAGACTAGCATCTGGTCCAACTGGAGTTAACAAATATTTATTAAATGATCACATATTCCAGCTTCAGGGTTTCCTATGAAAATGCCAGAACCTGCCCCTGCGCCGGGATCTCACAGCCAACTTTCTAAGAGACATCTCTTTCAGGTCACTGCAGAGTATGAAGACATTTGATCTGTGGAATTGTACTTAAAATGACTGATTTGTTTTGTGTTGAATAAACATGTGAACCCAATGGCTAAATCAGTTCACAGGTATTTGTTGCATATCTACTATGTGGCAGGTGTTGTTCTAGACACTAAGGGCCCAATGGACAGAGATGCTGATGCAGCTTACATTCTAGTTAGGGGAGACAGACATGACACAGACACGTATCAAGCAGTGACTGATGCTATGAAGTAAAATAAAGGAGACTTGGAAATGCGAAGCGATGAGTGGTTGCTCGTGTACATAAAATAATCAGGCAAAGCCTCTGGAGAAGGTGACATTTTAAACAGAGACAAGAGAGTCAAAAGTGATGCATTTTCTGGTGCTACAGCATTCCAGGATGGGGGAATAGCAAGTGTGACGAGGAAGAACATATTTTTTGCATTTGAAAAACATCAACGGGGCCACTGTGGGTGAAGCAGGAAGAGGGAGAGAGTAACGAAAGATGACACCTGGGAAGCTGGGGTGGGGGGCAAGTTAAGAGAGCTTTAAAGGCGATTGGAGAAAAAAATCCGATTGAATGCCATGATCTACCTTGTGTTTTACCGGGATCACTCGAGTGGCTGCCATGTGGACAACGAAGTTTAGCAAGCAAGAAAAGTAGTAAAAGCTTCAGACAGTAATCTACTGAAACAACGCAGATGAGGGATTACGGTGGCCTGGATCAGAGCGCGAGCAGCGGAGATGGCGTAAAGTAGCTAGATTCTCTATATAGTCTGAAGGCAGAGCACACAAGCTTTGCCAATAACCTGTTGTGTATGCGGCATAAAAGACAGAGAGGTGTCAAGCATGGCATGAAGAGCGGTGGTCTGAGCCAATGGAAGGATGGGGCTGCTGTTTACTGAGATGAGTAAGACAATGAGAGGAACAAGTTTGGGGAGAAATTAAGAGTTTTGTTTTGGACAAATTTAGTTGAAGATGCCAATTAGACATCTAAGTGGAGAGATCAAGTAGGGAGTTGGATATATGAGCCTAGAGTTGAGAGGAGAGACTGGCAGAGCAGATAAAAATTTAGGAAATATTAGTGCATAGTTGGTTTTTAATGGCATGAGGTTAGGAAGTGCATCTGAGAAAAAAGAGGAGAGGTCCAAAGACTGAGCCCTGAGATACCCTAATTTAGAAATGGAAAAGCCACGGAAGGGCCACAGCAGAGAGGGAGAGGAAGAACCTACCAAGAACCTAATAATTATAGTGTTTTGAATATATATGAACTTTATTCCCTTTCCACTAGGATATTCCCTAAAATGGTTAAGAATAAGAGCATTGAGAAGAAGTATCAAGGTCATGCCACTACTATCTCTGTGACCTTGAATCAGTTATTTAACCTCTATGAGCCTGTTGCTTCATCTACCAAACAATATCACATATATGTTGAGGGATTAAATGACAGAGCCCATAACAAGTACTCAGTATAGGACCTGACAGAAAACGCTCAATAAATATTACTTCTCATTATTGTTATCCATGAATCCTTCCTCTTTTATGTCTAAAGCACTTCCCATCTATATACTGATCATTTGCGATTTATTTACAACCTTGAAGTATAATGGTAACTACTTCTGTGTTTATGTCTTACATTGTCAACTAAAGTGTAAGCTATTTGAATTCAGAAACTGGTTCAACTTCTTTATATTCTCCACAATTCAGAGCACAATACTCTGAGCATTGCAGAAGCTTGAATATGTGTGTGTGTGTGTGTGTGTGTGTATACACTAGTGGACTAATTTCATTATTTTACATTTTTGACAGGGCAAAAAAGAAAATAGGTCTTTGGGGTTTTCTTCTCCATTTGCCTGGATACTTGGAAGGGAAAATTTAATATGCAGCAACTAATATGTTCCTTAGAGATCCATAAACCATAGCCAGGATGATGAAGTCATCACTGTTAAATCTTACCTGGCCTTTTGTTGGATGGGGGAAGAAGCGGCAAACAACTGAATAAAGATCAGCAAAATGTAACATGACACCAAATGTAGACCTTCTATGCAGCCTTAAGCCTGAGGAAAAATGCTCTTCTAGATCTAGTGTTCCAAACTTCTCAGGTACTAAAGATGCTCTGAGAGCTTTCACTACATTTCTGCAACGAGTGCTGATCTAAAAGACTCTGACACCTACTTTCTGATTAACTAAAATGAAGCCTCTGGAAACTTCAATAAGAACATGGATGCTTTGAGGATGGCCCACCCAGGCCCTTTCTCAGGGAAGAATCCATCATCCCCAGAAAGATGGACTCTATGAAACTAGTTTTTCTGTTGCATGGCCCTGTCTTTACACAAACTGATTTGTACGGTGTCCAAAGATAGCTGGCAAAATTGGGAGAGGCTGGGTCAAGTCACAAGCACACTGCAGAGGGAAGACACATGGACTCCTCTTGCTCAGGCCCCCAGAGCTGTCCTGGTCTCTGTCCTTCCAACAGAAACCTTGGATTCTATCAGATACTCTACTTTCCTTCCAAAAAGTTTCTTTTTTTTTTTTTTTTTGGTGTTGGTTTCTTTCACTTACAAGTTTTAAAAAACCCATCATTAATATATGTGTATATTGGAAAGACTATGAGATTTGAAGGAAGAAGACTTTTTAGTGTTTCTAAAGGAAAACCAAGAATACAGAACATTTGCTCATTTCCTTCCTCTATCTCTTCCTTTGACCTCTTGATTGGTGATGGAGGTAGTGGCTTTCTCTGGGGCTGAGGATGGAAGAGGCCCGGCAGTTTTGAGAAAGTAAGTATGTGCTTAGGGAAGAAGGAAGAACTATGGGGTGGTATTTGTCCAAGTCATCCCAGTTCCCTCCTCTCTTACCACGCCCCCTATATTCCTCAGTGAACAAAGGATAAAATGCCTAAATTATGACACAGTGTAATAAACCAGACATATGGGAAGGAAAAACTCCAGTGAGAAAATTTTTCAATTCTATAGCAGTGCCACAGAAAATAGTGACTGAAAACCTAAGACTTGGTCAAGTACCTATATTATTTTTTTTTATATTTAAAAGGGAGCATCACAACTGATAACTGAAAAAGATTAATGTACAAGTATAAGCTGGTTTTAGTCACGACACTTCTGACACCCAATGTGTCAGATTTTTTCCAGCTCTCCGGACACCAACTGGATGTCAAATGATTCAATTCTGACACTAACTACCTAGAGTTAGCACAGACCCCACAAGTTAAAGGCTCAGTCCTACAAGACTGCCCCACTTCACACGCCAGTCACAAGCCCCCGGCCTTTGATGCTTTTCACTGACCAGCGAAATCAGGAGCTAGGTTGTGGGAACAAAGACCTCCTTTTTGGGTTTGATAATTTGCTAGAACAGGTCACAGAATCAGGGAAAACAATGAACTGACTAGTTTATTACAAAGCATATTATAGAGGAACAAATGAAAAGGTGCACAGAGTGAGGTCCAGAAGGGTCCCAAACACAGGACCTTCTCTCCCAGTGGAGCTGGGGTACAGCACCCTCCTCACACGTGGGTGTGTTCACTAACCTGGAGGCTCCATGAATCCTGTTTAGTAGTTTTTAAGGAGGTGGGCATGGTTGATAAAATCATTGGCTGTGGGTGATTAACTCAATCTCCAGCCTCCCTTCCCTTTGAGGAGGCCAGGGGAGGGGGTGGGGGGGCTGAAAGTTCCACTAATCATGCCTTGGTCTTTCTGGTCTCCAGACCCCATCCCGAAGCTACCCAGGGGAACCCAACCACCAGTCACCTCATTAGCAAAGAAAAGACACTCTGGGGACTTCCCCGGTGGCGCAGTGGTTAAGAATCCGCCTGCCAATGCAGGGGACACGGGTTCGAGCCCTGGTCCGGGAAGATCCCACATGCCGCGGAGCAACTAAGTCCGTGTGCCACAACTACTGAGCCTGTGCTCTAGAGCCCACAAGCCACAACTACTGAGCCCGCGTGCCACAACTACTGAGCCTACGCTCTAGAGCCTGCAACCCACAGCTACTAAGCCCGCGTGCCACAACTGCTGAAGCCCACGCACCTAGAGCCCGCGCTCCGCGACAAGAGAAGCCACTGGAGTGAGAAGCCCGCGCACTGCAACAAAGAGTAGCCCCCGCTCACCGCAACTAGAGAGAGCCCACCTGCAGCAACAAAGACCCAATGCAGCAAAAAAATAAATAAATAAATTTATTTAAAAAAAAGAAAAGACACCCCGTCATTCCAGAGAGTCCAAGGGTTTTAAGAGCTTTGTGCCAGGAAGCTGGGACAAAGACCAAATAAATATTTCATATAGTAGCACAAGGAATAATACTAGAATTCTAAAAGTTAATTCTAAAAACTGCTTAGCCAAGTAGGCATAGAAGACATAGTTTCATTCTAACAGTGGTGGCATTTTGGGGCTGATCAACAGAGGTTCTTTCTCTAGATCCCCTTTTGCTCTGAGGCAGTAATATGGGGGATGGCTAGCTAGGGTTAGAGAGACAGTAACTGGTGATTTAATTTAGTCAAGTTAGTTGGTCCTATGGGAACTAAACTCACAGCCCTGGTCTCACTCAAACTGGGCTCCAATTAACTACAATATACTATTCTGGGGTCATGTAACTGCTGATAAAAGCTTAGAATTGCACAACTGTTCAGAATGAAAACCAGCAGCCACGCAGTTAACTGCACTGGGGAAAGAAAAAAGCATTTTTTAAAAACTGCCTTCTTTTTTTAAAAGTTAGCCTGAGTGCAGCTGTGATTCTTGAACAACTTGTTCTGAACCACATGGCCTTCCAGCCTCCTATTCTTCCCACTATGTTCCACAGCTTTCCCGAAGCAACTCTTCAGCATACTAAACTTGGGATTCTTTAACAGCAAGTAACACTTTTCTCTCTTTAATGGGATAATTTAGCCTTCTGACTTCCACAGCAGATGCACTTAAGACCTAGTGATGTCATTTAATTACAGACTCTGAAGAAATCTGAAAGCATCATTATAGCTAGCCTGTGCTGGCAGCTCCCTGAGGGAGCCCACCGGCAAAGCCGTGCACAAGAAGAACAGACTCCAGGGAGAAGAAAAGAAGAGAAAAAGGTACAGGTCAAGGCCTGTGCTCCATCACCTGAATACTGACGTCTAAAGGTCTCCATATATCTATCAAGTTAAATGGAGATAAAAATCAGAAAGGCAAAGACCGAGGGTCCAAATTACAAGGCAAATTAATGATCAGGTCAATATACCTACTGAATTATTATTAAGGTGTATTTTTCTCAATTAGAGTGATCAAATTAAGATAGCAAAGGTACATTTTTCTGTCCTCTTAATGGTCTCTCGAAGTCTTAACCACTAGAGTTCAATAACTACTATGTACTTGCACTTGACCTTTTGCCTAGTTAAGAGAGAGATGAAGCAGTGAGAAAGTGCTTTAAGAAAAAAATTAAATGGCATAATTAAAAACTTTATTGATTTGAATTAACATAATAATTGTTAATAATATTTTCATTGAAAACGGAAGGATAGGTAAAATGGATGTTTTAAACTAATGATTGCTATTCTTTAAGAACATAAGGATGGGGATGTGAAGAATTTATCACATTCCTAAGTTGTCCAAAGAAAGCAAACCAAAACAAGTCAAAAATAAATACACATTTCACCTACTGCATGAAACTTTCTCTTGGTACTCACCACCATAAACTAATGATCTGAACAATTAAATTGTATAGGAGAGTTTAGCAAAATTTGAAAACATCATAACCCCAAATCTGTATTAGCTCCTGTTACTGAGAACATATATCACTGGCATATCATAAGCAAAGGAAGAAAAATTAAGCTTTGTTAGTTTGTGAAAATCCGAACCTTCCTCCCTTCCAAATAATTTACAATTTTTAAAACCACCTACGAGCAATGATCCTATACACTAACTCTCCACACAGTCCGCTGAATGCACACTTTATTATGCTACTTAAATGCAAGAGTTCAAGAGCACAGACATGGATGAGTAACTTGGCAAGGTGAATGAGATGAACACCGGCCTTCCGCCACCAGGAGTCATATAAAATTCACCGTTCATAAAAGCAGTTATGTCCTAGGGGAACTGCAAGCAGGATAATGGCCAGGGTCATGGCTTGATATCATGATGTCACACACAGCAGTGCTTCATAGGTAAGCAAAGTCTGCATGGGTATTAGATATGATCCTTTCTTCCATCAGTCAACCACAGATAATCCCTGGTCTCTGGATCTCTTCAGTCAGAGCTGGTCTTGGCAAAGAGTTTAGCAGCTCTGAGACTTAAGAATGCTGTGACGATGTGGAGGTTCTATCTACTCTATGACTGGCCAGGGGCTAAAAAAGTAAAGTTTTCAAGGGATACAGTGGCTCATATCCATGACAGAAGATAAGAGTTACAGAACGTTCTTTAAAAAAAAACTATTTGTGAATACTATGAACTACAAAAATTGCTACATACATTCTATATTTTATTTATTTATTACTAACCTTCATAATATTCCCATGAGATAAACATCCTCATTTTAAAGGTGAAGCACAGTGAAGCAACTTGTCCAAAGTCACTAGGCAAATAAAAATGGCACAGTTGGGATTCAAACCCTCGTCTGTCTTAACACCTGGGTCTCTCCACTCTGTCACCCCCTACTCTCCAATGGCTTGAGCCAGGGACCAGAACAGAGTCCACTGGTGTGTGGCTTTGTAGCCAGAGGGCGGGTCTGTGGAAGGTTATCTTGTCTGTCTGTATACTCCACACGATACCATCAAGTGCTTGACAGCACATTCCTCTCCCCACATGCACAGTATAATTGTAGTTACATATGTACCCGGGGCCGGGGAACATTTAATCTAAACACAATAAGCCCTGGCATTCATTTAACTGGATTTCAGTGACAAAAGAAAGTGTTTCAGGGGACCCATGAAAGTGTGGTTTGCCCCAGGCTCCACTTCTACTATGGATGATGCTTCGAAGAAGTCTCCCATGTTGGGATCATTTTTCTGCCCTGATTTGAAACTTATCCTTTGACAGCTTTCAGCCTGCCTGATGTGAGTCTCATCTGTTCAAGTAGATTACTGCAAATGAGACGCCTTGCCTAGTGAGATCAACATGCAGGGAGCATCAGATAATCTCTAACTGAATTTTGCAACACTTTGATTAATGTTAATGCCCTCAAGGCCCCAAGGATGGGGGCATTTGTGTGATTTGAAATAATCCAACAATTTTATATAAAACCAAGGAGGGATATTTGCTTACTGGTGAGCCTAGAGGCCCAGGTATCTAACTAGTTTGGATCCCAGAATGACTGCATCCCCTCAGAGGTTACATTTATTTTAGTAAACCTAGGTACATATAAATATAACATTTCCTGATGTAGCATTCTGACAAATAACTGCTGATGTCTGGATTGATGACTTCCTCTGAGCTAAGGAAGCTCACATGTTCTCAGCAAAAGCTTAAAAGATGTTACGAACACAGACAATATTGCAACACTTGGCAGCCTTTTCATATTGACCCAACTTCGTTGTATTCTCCCCAAAGATAAATTAGGTGGAAAAACTCATACAGGCTAGGATTACAAAGGAACAATAAAATATATATATATGAGAAGCCACAGGGGAATGAATAAAATTAGAAGAGGTTGATTCTGACACAACAAAAGCTTTTTTGTGTGTTGTCACTCATTAAGTGGCATGTCTGGAAGGAGGTATTCTTTGTGTTTTATAGCTGGTGAAACTAAAGATAAGTTAGACAAGTTGCCCAAAGGAATGAGAGCTGTAAGTTAAGAATACATCTGGGAGTTGAGGTTCTACGTCCCTACCTCTCCATTGATCACAGTCAGGTAATGCCCAGCCCCATATGGGAGACACATGTAGGTAAAGGAGGCCCACTGTAAGACAAATTCTCTGGAGATGTATCAATTTTTCCCACAAGCTTCGGCTATGGGGGTGGCTAGGCTTCCATCATATGGAAAAACACCAGACAGAATCAACAGATTTTAGAACTGAAAAGGGACTCTGCATTCACTGGTATTTCAGTTCTTTTATTTTGCAGATAAAGAAAGCAACCCAGAAAGACTGAGCTATACGCTGGAGGAAACACAGCTAGTAAGTGGCAGAGCTAGATTCCAAACTCGGGTCTACCAACTCCTAGCCCATTTTCAGAGAACATCACCACAGAGTGAACAAACCATCTTAGATTTCAGAACCTACAGAAAGCCGATTTATTTTTATAGTGAATCCAGGAACTCCAAGAATTCTGGTCTAATCTAGAGTTTAATGACCCCCCAGGCTACCAACAAATGAACCAGATAACCTAACACAGCCTTCAAAAGTTTTCAGCTTCCAACAGCCTTTTGCCCAGGCTGTTTTGAATTCTACATTCAGAGAGGGTCTTTTTGCTTCTTGACACTTTATATTTCCCTTATATAAAAAGAAATACTAGCTAAGAGTCATCATTTTCTTTTAGAACCAAAGCGTTAGGGGGAACATACGCAGCATGTTCTACTCTTGTCAGTGTGGCTAAGGCATGGCCAGTGTCGCACGCTTCCAAAAACTAATAGATGATCATCTGCTCATTTTAGCGATGTCATATGTGGAGTCAGCATGAAGCAAGGCATATTCCAGTCAGAGCAATCTTCAGAGGCTCAAGGCTTCAGTGCTTCACACTGCAGGGGGCGAAAGTTAATAATTCCTAGTTTTAAAAATACCAACATGCTAGCAGGGGCTGTGGCAGCCGTGGAAGTGCTCCACTTAGCTCTCCCTCTAAGGGAATGTGCTGTGGGGAACAGAGCTGACTGTCAGTCTCCAGACCCTCTGGGTGTTCACGGCGGCCACGTTCTCCAGAGTTGCTCCCAGCCAGTGAGTGAGCATGGCAGGCATACCTGAACCGGGCCCTTGCGACCCAGTGTGGGATTCCTTACGACACTACTCTGCTCCAAAAAGAAGAAAAAGACATTGCTCTTGGGGATTATTAACAACAATTCTGGTAGATTCCCAGTAAAGCTGGGGGAGTTGCTAAGTCCAATCAAGAAGTTGACTCTATTAACATAAAAGGGCAGTTTGAAAAATATATATATATGTATATATAAAGGAAGAAACTTGTTTGGTGACAAGCTCCTAAACCAATTTATGAGCTCCCAAATCCAACATATCTCAGAGGCTGCTGATACCATTAACGCTTCCCTTTTCCATAGTTACGAAAACAGAACAAATCAAAAAAGCTCTCATTGACTTGGTAACACTGTCAAAGCGCTAAAAGTGTGGCTTTTTTAGTTCGTAAAAAGGAATCATAGGAAGAAGATATTATTTCAAATATAAAGAAAATGAAGGATTTTGGGGGGAAAGCATGTTAACTGTGAATGTTAAGGCATTTAGGGTACTGCTTGATGACTAGAAATAGAAACATAACGAGTTGTAAAAAAAAACCTGTAGTGCCCCATTACTTTTATGATAATATCACTTGTCAAACAAAACCCATCCTTCCGGCATCCAACTCCTGCTCTTCCAACCTACCAGAACACACCGCGCTCTGCTTCCCCAGTAGATCATCAGGGTAAGTCCTCCAACCTAGACACCAAGAAATCTAACTGAAATTTCCCAAATGATCCAAAGACCTAGTGAGTTCTGAAAAGTTTCAAGGAACAGAGTTTCTAAGATATTTGTACCTTCTTTTTTCCCTCCACTTTGCTTTTTATTGTATCATAAATCCACACCTTCTCACCCAGCACTACAGCAAAAATAAGAGTTAGCGGTATTGAGAAAGCCATTTAAGGAAAAAAAAAAAAACCCTCATTTTTATGGACAAGGGCATTAAATGCATAGTATTTAAACCTCTCACTTAGACAATGAAGATGGCAAGTAGACATAAATTTTACAGTATCTAAAAGCAAAACCCTGGGGCCTACCAAAACAAAATTACCTTTCTAATGCAACTTTGCAATGGAAATTTAAACTCCAAAGGTAATTTTGCATCCAGGGTACTTATGGATATATGAATTACACTCAAAGAAATGACTCAATACAATTTGTTTGATTGCCTTATCATTCCTCCATTATATCAGATCTTCTAAGGCAGCAGAAAAGATCATAAGGATGTCTGAGGATTGTTCATTTGAAGATACAGAGGAGGCCAAATCCTATCGCACCTATTATGGAAAAGAGCCTGACCATGAAATCTTAATTAACACCGTAGCAGTTTACTTAAAAGTCTCTGATGCAGCCCATGCGAGGCTAAATCAGAAGGGAACTGCTGTTGGCATTTTAGAAGAATTAAAAGAAAAAAAATCGACACGGCAGAGGCCACGTTATAGACTAAAGCAATTATTGCTTGGGTATTGTTTCTGCTATGTGATAGAATGAAGGGGAGAACAGCTCTGAATCCTTGGTTAGACTATAATTTTCAGAATTAGTAATGGTGGGATGACAGTAAGTGAACCACAACTTTCTGACTCTATCCGCACCCAAGAAATAGTGGAAAAGTCTTAAATGAGATAATATCTCAAATTAAGTCCTGTTTAAAGTTAATAAGGGAATCATGAGGAACTTGGTTTACATTTTTTCTCATTAATTATCCCCTAAGATCTGAATCAAGAGGCAGGTAGGATTAATGGCAACTTGAGTTAAAACTCTTACTCTATATATTTTGGACCTTTCCTTTGTCTTAATCACAGCATGTCCTAGGAAGAGTGCCTGGAATTCTCATCAATCAAGTACACTTTTATAAGCCTTTCAGGGACACTTTCCTTTTTATAAATAAGTGATAAAATAAAGAATGAATGTTACTAAATATCTAGGCTGCAAATAGCAAAGAGATGCGGGGGAGATTTAGTTCCAGGGAGAACAGAGTATCACCTGGTTAAGGTATGGTACCAAGACAATCTTCATAATGACTCATAATAAAGGTGCTATATATTTCTAGCTATATGCCAGAGACAGTTTTCAGAACTTCACATGTATTAACAAGCTTAATCCTTACAAAAATCGTTTTAAGAAAAGTTCATCATTATCATCCCCATATACCAGATGAGGACTGAAGAACAGAGAGGTTTAGTGACTTGCTCAAGGTCACACAGCTAATAAATGACTAGGCCAGGATTTGAATCTAGACAGGATATTTTTAAGTCTGCATTCTCAACCATATGCCACATCTCTCATCTATACTACTCATTGGCTTCTTATTGCAATTCCAAATCAGGCCATCCCTGATTCCACCAATAATCATAATACTGCCTTATTCTTCAGAATGGCATTCACTAGGAATGTGAGAGCACTTTTCAGCTCTAGAGTAGCAACTTCTCACATGACCCTCTGCAGGAAGTATTTTTACTATACACTGTGGTCCAAAAGGAGACCTTCAGATTGTCTGAATCAAACCTGGATATACAATCAGTAATAAGGCTTTCTGATAATTTCTTCCAAAGATATATCTATAAAAGCAAAGTCAACTGACAAAAAAACAAATCTCAGTAGAAATTCTGATAAGCACTATGTTCAAAGAATTCTCCTTGGGCTTCCCTGGTGGCGCAGTGGTTGAGAGTCTGCCTGCCAGTGCTAGGGGACACGGGTTCGTGCCCTGGTCTGGGAGGATCCCACATGCCGTGGAGCAACTGGGCCCGTGAGCCACAATTACTGAGCCTGCGCGTCTGGAGCCCGTGCTTCGCAGCAGGAGAGGCCGTGACAGTGAGAGGCCCGCACACCGCAATGAAGAGCGGCCCCCGCTTGCCACAACTAGAGAAAGCCCTCGCACAGAAGCGAAGACCCAACACAGCCATAAAAATAAATAAAATAAAAATAAAATTAAAAATTAAAAAAAAAAAGTTCTATTTGTGAATCTAATGAGGTTTAGTGATTGTCCACCCTTGTAAACAGAAATCCCAATAAAAGCTAACATAAACTTTAAAAAAAAAAAAAAAGAATTCTCCTTGATAGGGAACAAGAATCATTAAAGGTCCTAGTAAAATCATTTTAAACCTATCATCTTAGCAGATGAAATATAAAAAAATCAATCACAAAAGAAAATTATAAAAAAATGTCTGAAAATATAAATTAAGTAATTTTTTTGGCCCTCAAGTGGTCCTTTATTTAGAACAAAATTAAAGCTTGTGCTCTTTTTTGTTTTCACTTTAGTTCCTTTCCAGAAGGCTAAAGACGCTTTCCTGTTACAGGACAGTTTTATTTCATATTTTTAATGTGGTAATGAACTACACATAAGTATTCTTAGATACAAAGCAATTAGGAGGACATCAATAAAGCAGGGAACAAATTCATGGCCCATAACTTGGAATAAAGAAACAAAGAAAATCATACTATGTTAAGAACACCCATTTGAAGACCCAAAGCAATAGGCTTCTGGACTTAATCCAAATTATTTGGCATATGAATAGGTTTATTCTGAGCCAAATGTTAGCTCTTGAACATATGATAACTCTTAAGAAATAATATGTTGATGACTTAAGAGGAAACAAATCAAATATGAATTGAGTTTTTCATCAATTACACATGATTTTAAAAATTAGAGAGGAGAGTGAATGAATCTTGTCCATATTCACAAAGGAACCCAATCCATCATTCACATGCTGTAGTCCTTCATTCACAAAGACGTCAATTAGCCTTCTTTGGTGGTCCCTTTTTCCACATAAAGGAATTGAACTTGGGGCAACAGATGCCAAATGTCTGGAACAAGGGACAAGATGTTCGATTAACTCCTGAAAGATGACTGAATAAATTAATATAGAACCGAAACTAATGTACATTTCCTGTCAGTGCAGTTAGTACTGGAAAGGCAGAGGAAGAAGAGCAGCCTGCAAGGAGGATGCTGAATTGTTGCTTTATTGGGCAACAACGTGAAAATACCACCATTTTTATTCTTAGCCACCAAAGGGTGGAATTAGAAAACAGAATGTGACAATACATAAGGAGACAGTAAAAAAAAAAAAAAAAAAGAAATCAAAGAACTCTATCTCCTCAGGCGGCTAACCTATGCCTTAAAATCATACATACTTGCAACTTGAAGTCCTTCTTCCTTTAGCTTTCTAACCTAGCTAGACTTATGTCTCTATTTCGCCCTATTTAAGAGCGCTTTTCATCCATAGAATACACATAAATGTCCAAAGTACCTTAAGTCCACTAAGACCGTAAGCAAAAAGACGATAGATGTATTTCCTTCAAGAGAACTGATGATATAGTTTTCTTCTAGCACTGAGTCTAATTATATACTCCCTAGAAATCCTTTTCTGACGTTTCAAGAATGCCAAATTTCAGTTTTTCTTTTGTGGACACTACAGCATCCCAGATGGTCTATAGCCATGACTTACCTACACTGAGTGAGGGTTCCATACCAGTCCTACTATATCGTATGTATTTATGGACTTAGGACATTCAACAGAAGACTGAATGAATAAGCTTGTGGGATTATGGATGCCTCACAAAAAACATGGACAAGGAAAAGATCTCGTATATTTTCTTAGATATTTTGATGCCTTAACTGTGTCACAGTCCTTTCTATTGTACTAAATCCACAGAAAGCTATAAGGGAGAATATATCGCAGATAACATTAGTGTAGCTATACATATATTCTTCCAGATGCACCTGCTACATATTTGGCAGGTAAAATAAATTTGTCTTCTTGTCTAACTTCATTAAGGATGACAAACTAAAAGACAAGAGTACAAGGACAATGCTCCATTGTGTAGCCAGATTAAGGAAGCTCTGTGTTTGCAGATCACCCTGTGGGATTATCAAATTGACTATTTTACTGAATAGCTTAACAAATGGCTGGAAGTCATTTCTCCATGATGCAGGCTAAGAATGATCAATGTACACTCTTCTAATTTATATATATGCTTAACGTATGGAGGCTGTGCATTTCATCTATGTTGATTTCTATTCCTTTTCCCCAATGGATAGGCATATTGCAGATTAAAGAGATTAAGAAACCTTGGCATGCGACACTACATAGTAAAGAGTTTAGGAGGGAAATGAAATTCCTCACTTCCTACAAGACAAACTAAGAAAAAAAACCATGTAAATATTGTCTACCATTTTTTAAAACTGCCACAATTATGACTCCATAAAGAGTTAAATCTTCTTAAAATCCATAGACCTGGGGTGCTGGGGTAAAGGCACTGCTCCATCTCATTGCCATATATCTGAGTCACTGCTGTAGGTAATAGACTTTAGTCAGGTTAACCATATTTTCATCATTATTTAATCAACTAATAACGGGGTAGGGGTAAGCTGAGTGGAGGATTAGAATCTTCAGGGAAAAATAATCATAAACTTTGAAATGACATCATGAGTTACCCATAAGCCTCAGTGATTCCTGAAATTGGCCCAGGGATGAGATTCAAACAGCCCATTTAATTCACCTAAAAACAGCCCATTTAATTCACCTAAAAACGTCTAATTCACTAAAGCCCACTGGAAATATGAACTCAGAACTACTGTCCATAAGTTAAGGACCATATACTATAATATGCACAAAGAGACTAAGAAGTTACGCTTGAACTAAGTGGATTTTTAAAATTGCTTCTTTCTAAAAAATCAAGTTAAATGTCCTCAAGTTTCTATGCTTAATATCCATGGTCAGTATGCCACTGACTATCAGCAATAGCTTGAGTTAAAACAGCACTGGCATAAGAATAATAGTAATAACTTCAACAGGAGCTAACATTTATTAAATGCTTACTATGTACGGGGCTCTGTCTAAACTAACTTTATATATATATATTATATATATAATGTTTTATAAAAAAATATATAATATTTTATAAATATATATATATATATATATATATATATATAAAATCTCACTATCTTTGATTGCCTTCTTTTTCCAACATCTTTATTCAATGTCATTCTACTTCCTATTGGAACATCTTTAAACCTTTACAAACACTAAGAGTCCACAGCTGGTAAGGGGGCTGCATTCATCTAGAAAGCAAGTGAACCATTATAGTAACACATATGGAATTGGCTAAGCATACACTTTCTGCTCATGCCTAAGAATAATTCAAGATATTAGTCTGGATCTTCAGGGATGTTGATGGTCTGCACCCCTGCAGCCTTCCCAGCTCTGCCCTGGCTGGTTAGCTCATGGGTAGAGAATCATACGATGAGGTCAAGACTGTGTGGCTCAATCTGCTTTCTGATACCACTCAGTATCACACACCATATCCTTAATCCCAGCTACGTGTTTTGAAAATAATGTGTCTTTGATCAGGAGGGGACCTGATGTAAGAGAGAATGGCTTAATATAAACTCAGCCCTATTACTGGGATTGTGGGTGTGGGGAGATTAAAACCTCCACCGCCACAAAACAAAACAAATCTCAAACTGGTAATGGATGGCAGTCCCATCTTCATCGGCACTGCTACCTGCAGTATTGTCCATCTAGGTCGGAAGGGCTGTGGACGGGGTGGTGGTGGAGTTGTGAAGGGACAGCGGGGGCGGCAGCTTTTTTATGTGCGACTATCAGGGCAAGGAAAGGAGAGCCAGCGCCTGCAAGAATTGTATTATCAGCTTACTGCTGACATTTTGACCTCCAAAATGTAAAAGTTAATTAGAACCCACAAAAAAAGCATCCAGGGATTTTAGCAGCTGTGGAAGGCGGCACATTTGGGGATCTGATCTGCCTGGGTAAGCTGCATTTCCCCGGCAGTCATCCAGGGAGCCTGAAAAGCAAAAACAAAACCTGGCAGATGTACAGACGATCAGGCTCTGCTGCAAACCTGCTACGTTAGATCTCTTCTCAAGGGGGATGGACAGGAGGGCAGACGCAGCACGGGGAACAGGAACCTGTACTTTTAAGAAACTCTGTAGGGAGTCTTACTCTGTCGTGTTTGGAAAACACCCCTATAGTCACGTCAGTGATGATACCCCGGGTTGAAAAAGATTGAACTTCCGCACATGACTTGAGCGGCCATGCCTCTAAAATAGGTAACAGAAACGGAGTGCGTAGCTTGTAAAAGAGTGTTGTTTTCAACCAGAAAGGGGCTGAGAGCCTTCTTACGCTTCTTGGCAGGTGTTGATGAGGCCCAGGCATGCACTGGGGAAAGATGACGTGTGAGAAGAGCAATCAGAGGGCAATACAAGATTCCTTGGAGTCCCATAAAGGACCATGGAGTAGCCTCCCCATTTAGGCTCAGTGTAACCCTGAGGTAGCTATTATCCCTATGCTCATTCTACAGATGAGGAAACTCAAGGCCAGAAAAGTCCACTGATTTTCACAGTCACCCAGATAATCAGGCAGGAGGCAGTGCTATACAGGGAAAGGAGCAAGACTCTAGAAGTCAGGAGAAGGAAGTTTCTGCGCAGGCTTGCCATGAAATTGCTTTAGCACTCTGGGCCTCAAATGTCCTTATTTGTAAAGTAAAGGCGTTAGATTAGATCATTTCTAAGGTCCTTTAAAATTTTAACCGTCTATGATTTTAAGCTGTCCCAAGCAGGGTTTCTGCCCCATGGCTTAGTTTCTTTTACATTATATTTGACTGCCATGTTTATAATGATGTTCAGCAAAAGGGGGCATTGAAAGTCTAGGTTAGGTTCTACCGCAGGAGTTATCCAAATTTAAGGTTTATATATGAGAATAAATCATTTTAATTAATGCACAGCAAGCTCTTTAGTAAAGATGGAAGACAGGGGGTTGGGGGGAGCTAGAGGTTTGAACTCAACAGTGAGAAAAATTCTTTGTGTTCTAACACATAAGCTACAATGATAAGTGGCATGTTCCACGAGACCAGGTGTGTTATACGCTGCTATGTGAGATGTTCCTAAATATAACCAGGGCTGCAGTAACAACTCTGTCTGCAAAATGCATGCCCGGCATAGCCTGGGATGCAGAGCACATACTAAGTAGGAAACATAAATGTGCAGAACGGCTGTATAATTGTTGAACTCGTGCCTCATATATTCATAGTTAATTTTGGCAACCGATTTCAGTTATGGGAAGGGGGAAGATGGGGAGGGGGTGACTTCTCCTGTCCTTCAACTTCCCAGAAATGTATTAGAAATGACAGCCTATGATTGCTGCAGACAGTATCTAATTAACTGTCATTATAAAACACATGTCAGAGCCTGGGGCCTATGAGGGATCTGATGTCTAATTTCTCTCTAGAATAATAAGAGTCTCTTTTGAAACAAGCTGGTGAATGAATTTTGTTGTCTTATTAATCAACCGATTTCAATCTGACCCCCTATTTCCCTCCCATACCTTATTCTTTCCTGCTGCATCCCCCTCCCCTAACTACTTTGGAACTCATATTTTAGACAAGTGATGGATTTAAAACAACTTCTGTCACCTTCTGCCTAAGCAATCTCAATAAAGATCCACTGCAGAAATATGATATGGAAATGGAAGCTGTTTGTAAAAACTATTAACTCAATAATGAAACAATTATTCCTGAACAACCATGAAAATTACTTACAAGCCTTATTTTCTCTCATTTTGCCATACCGCAGATTGTGATTCTATTTTCATTCCTATTAATTAGAACAAAGAACTTAATCCTTTTCTCCTTCTATTATGCAAAAACAAGCATGGTTATTAGGGAGCTATCTAGTTACCAATTAACTTTATTTAGGAATGAGTTGCAGAGACGGAATCATTACTGATGTCCTCTAACTAGGGGGGTTAAGACGAAATGCGGCCTGAATCAACACAGAAAGTAAATAATTTCCCTCAGTTCAATATTCCATTCACAAGATTACTCATCTGCTTCCCCAAATGGATCCATGACATTCTGCAACTAAGCAAGGAACATTAACAGATGAGGTCGAATGAAACAAGAAAAAAGACTGTCATTTGACAGAAGTTGTGTGAGATCCTGCATATAACACATCCATGGTAACTCCCACTCACCCCCTACAAAACTGGTACAATGCACATCCACAACCATGGAGAATGTGCTGGGAGAGGAGGCCACATTCTGTACCTGCTTAATATGTGTTACTGATAATGATCAAAGCAGGGTTTTTCAAACTGTATCATAACCAGCATGGAATGGATTGATATCTGAGGGAACAGGACAGAATAAAACAGAAAATATCAGAGTGTATTATATGTGGTCATATTATCATTATATATATGTATGTACATAAGAATGTATGTATGTATGCCTGTATACTGTTGGTTATGCCCAAAATTTTTGAAAATCCTTGGACCAAGGCTAAGAAATTGGTCAACAAATATTCATTAAATACACAGATGACCTCAAAGTAAATTCAAGTGGCCTAATGCTTGTCAGCTACTTAATTTAACTTCAAACTCTACTCATTAGACATATCTGCTCCCATCTTTCTTCAGTGTGGGAATGATCCTAGTGTCAAAGGTCTAAAGATAAACCCATAACTTCTTAAAGTCAGTTCCAACTTCTACTGAAGAATTAGCCGAGATCTAGGACACTGGTAAATGTTGAAAAGCTCCATTATGTGAATTACTGAAATGTAAAATAAGCCATAATATTTTATCTAGGTGATCATAGCAGATAATTATGTTCTATTTTTAAAATGCTATGCTCTTCACTACACAGTCAGAAGCAGTCACTTAATTGTGACAGAGAGCCAATAAAATCCACTAATCTACCTATACAGCAGATATTTACATCTGCCCATCAGAGTACTGATAAGTAATTATCGTACTGAAATTCAAATCTGAATTTTCCTACATTAGCTCTGCTGCAATACCTTGTCCAGAGTCTTACATGGCTCAGGCCTTAGAGGGGGAAACTGGCCCAGAGGTAAAATAAGGCTAATGGACTTTGTGAACTGGATTGCTGTATATAGAGTCCCCTCAGGACAAAATACTTCCTTTGTCCGTACGTCTATCCATCTATCCAACTAGTATTTACTGAGTGATAACTACGGATCAGGCATAATGCTAGGTACTGAGGATATGTAGATAAAACTATGTTTTTGTTCTCCAACAACTTACTATCTAATAGGAGGATATCAATCTGTAAACAAATGAGTGCATGAAATATTAGAGATTCTGTGATGCAAATGTATACCGTGTATGGTGGAGAGGAAAGGAAGGAGCAATTAGTTCTCAGGAAGGGCTAATCAGAAGAGAGCTGACTTTAGGTAGGATGGTTGGAGAAGGCGCGGACATAAAACATTTGGTTATGAGTGAGACACAGAAGTAAAGCAGAGCAAAGCAAAAGAAGACCCTGCAGACCTAGGGTCAGATCTTGCAAGCTTCATTAAAGAGTTTGGACTCTACCCAGAAAGCGGGGATGGGTAGGTAAGGTAACAAAGTAACTGGCTGCGTGCTTTAGAAATATTGCTCTGGGGAGAAAGACTAGAGCCATGACCTAGATGGGTGGGATTGGGGGAGGGAGGTGGGAGGGAGGTCCAAGAGGGACGGGATATAGGTACGCATACAGCTGATTCACTTCACTATCACAGCAGAAACTAACACAGCATTGTAAAGCAATTATACTCCAATAATAATAAAAAAAAAAAGTCATTGACTATGAACCTCTCCATTCAGGGTTTAATCTCCTCAAAATTATGCAATCTATCTCCCTCCTGATACTCTGAGGTTATTTCCTGTCTAGAATTTATCACCAAAGTACCTTACCTAAGACCACCTTTTAAAAAGGAAAAAAAGGTATTCCTCAAGATTTTCCCTCACTTTTAATGTTGGGGTAAAAGAAACTTGATCTGAGAATGTTTATTTCATACATTCATTATACTTCTATATAACCAAAGCACTGTATAGGATATCCAGAAATAAGACACCTACTTTCTAGATAAAAGAAAATTTAGGTTTGGTGCATAGGTGATATTTCTCATCCTCAACGCCCAGCCTAAATGTCTTCTCCACCAGGGAGTACACCCGAATCTCTTGGTAACCTTTTAGGTTGTCTGGAAGATTAATTAAAACGTCTAGCATAGGCTAGGTATATAGTTTGGGCTCCGAAACTGTTGCCTCCTTGTCCTCCTCCCTTGACAAAGGGCTGGGACCATATCTTTATTTCTTAGAGTGCCTAGGAAGAAGCAATATATTAAATATATGCAACATATACTTGATGGCTGAATGGATAAATGAATGAATGATAAACAAATGAAAACAATACATTAACAATAAATCTCCAGTAGCAGAGTTCAACTGCATTAATAGACTCAAGGGAGAAAGACTTTCGGACATGGACATGTCCCTGGACCCCCTCATATCAAATCATGGAGATGACAGTCTCATGTCTTTATGGAAGGACAATCCCTACAGTTAGGGTTATGGCATGGGAAGAGTCAATCATGTGATGTAATTTTGTGGATTTCTTGGAAGTGATGAAACATGTTGCTGATTAGATGGAGAGTCACTGTGAAATATCACGTACAACTGCCTACTGAAGGTGATTTATGAGTTTCAGTCATTACCCACCCTTTCCCCACCAACCACACCACTGTGGTTCTAGAGGGTGCAAACAGCAGCTTCTCTACTTCTGGCTGAGCCTTGGTTCTTTAGAGTCAGTTTCCCACAGGGGCCAGGCATGATGCTTTTATATGTAAAAGATGCTAATCTTTCAGAATTTTCATGAGTAATCAATCAATGTAAGACGTCTTGTTTAACACATTGCTGGAGAAGATGCATTTAGGCTACCTTCTTTAGCAATACAGACATACTACAGGACAGAAGTTTCTATTAGGAGAAAACAAAGAAATTTTTAAGGAGAATTGCTTCCATAGTACCTTCTATACATAATGATAAACTGTTCCATAAAAGGCAAATTCAAAGCTCCTGATGAAAGACAAGCAACATTATTTTTGAGATGTGAAGCTACTGAACCCCTTTGTTCTTTTCAGTTTGGGAACTTATTCTTCAAGATCCTCCTCCCACCATCACACTTCCACGCCTCACCTAAAAATATGGACATTGCAATTGATATACTATTTTATCACCAAGTGGTGGAAGTTGTTTGGGTCATAGTTGCATACAATTCTTAAACATACATAAATCTATCACGAAGCTGCTTAAAAATAAAAGCTAAGTTCTAACTGGTACTTCACTTACAGATTATTCTTGGCTTCAACCCTAGTCCTAGATTAGAATCCCCACTGGTAATGCATCTGGAATTCATTTCTTCACATCAAATCCATGGGAAGGCTTGTCAGTGGCACCAAAACTTATTTCATTGCAGTTTAAAATAAAAATCTACTCAGTTATTCTCAAATTGCATTGGAAACACATTTAATGGCTATTCTTTAATTCATGCTGTTGGAGACAATGTCTAAGAGACTTAGCTGGTAGGATGCTCGCCTTTATTTACACAGGAAATGAGCAGTGAGCCACAGGTTATAGCTATGCTGAGAATAATTTAATTGCCTCTAACATGTTACTTCAATCAATTGTTGCCTTTCCAAAGTATCTTGAAAGATGAGAGAACCCTCTGTCTTGTCCACACAAGTTTTTTAGAGCAGTCTGCACTAGTGGTGGGCACTTCCTCGGCCACCTTAACAGCTGTCACAGAACGTGCTGGCCTGAAAGTGCCAAGTGATCTCTTGACAGTGCGCACGCTCTCTGATGATGCTCCACAGCCGCTGACAGTATCACCTGACACCCCCGTCATGCAGGGAGGAGACACACTGCCCCTCTTCTATTCTTTGCTACTCCTCCCTTTTTCTTCTCCGCTAAATGCTCCTCTTTCATCTCTTCAGCTTCATTTCTTCCATCTAACCTTAAATATAGGTCACCTGCATTTTTTTCACTTTGTATGCCCACCCTCAATAATATCATTTACTGTAGTAGCTACAAGTCATCACTAACACCAACGACTAAATACAAAGTTTATGACCAGTACTTCAGACCCCAAATCTCAACTGCCTGCTGCATCTCCATGAGCATGCTGTAGAGGAAAGTCAAATTCAAAATGGACATGATCACTAGGTCCACTAGCTCCTCTCTCCCAACCCAAACCCTTGCTCTTCCTACTGTATTCCACATCCTGGGTGATGGCATTCCCATTTACCCAGATGCTCAAATTAGAAAACCTGGAAGTCAGCTTTGAGGTGTTTTCTTGCATTTCTCAAATCCATCTCCCCTCTCTGTCCTTGCTTAATTACTGCCACTGCCTTGGTTCAAGTCCTCATCATTCTGGACCCTGTTTACTACTAAAGCATCCAAGCTACAACAAGAGGGAATTTTCCAACACAGAAATCCGATAAGACGACTCCTCTGCTCAAGGCCTTCCCAGGCTCCCCAGGGCTCCGGCACAGCGAGAGCCAGTGCACGCTCCCTGTGGCACGCAAGGCCCTCCGTAACCTGGTGCCAGGTCGTCTCCCATATACACCCTTGTCAGATTCTTTAAGGATTGTATATCTTTGCCCTTGACTTCTGCTCTGCCAGGATTGCCTTCTACTTTTTGGTAAATTCTATTTTCAGTGCCTGAAGCCTCTCTTCCGTGAATCTTTAACTCTATCAAGTCAAGTGACCACTCCGTTCTCGGGGCCTCCACATCTCCATTTACTGTATGGGTCCAAATCCCCTCTGCTAAACCCTTATGACCAGATGTATTTCAGAAATGAGAAGTTCAAAATTTAGAAAAGTTATGCAGGGCATTTACTATCAATTATGTAACAACTCCAAAAGGCCACGTAGAGCCTCGTATCAATTCAGGTCAGGTATTAGTGCTAAATGAGCCTCATGCAAAAAACTTTTCATTTTTCAGAGCTTCTTGGAATTTGGAATTGGGAACTCTTGTACATTCTTCCAAATAGATGTGACCTTCTCAAAGTCAAGAGATATCTTTTTTATTTTTCAAACTCCAATGCCTGGTATAATGTTTGGCTTATTACTAGCAAAAACATCCTTGCTAAATAAATATCTTATTAAGCCTGCATTGGCTTCAGCTTGCTTTTAGTGTTTACAAACAAAAATATTAATAAGCTAGTAAGCAGTATCATAAAAGATCAAATTATGCTTTACATTAAGGACTGTCATGTGGAAAGTCTACTTTAGAAGATCTTAGAAGGATTAAAAAGAGGTAGTAGAGCCTAGTGTTTCAGAGCCTGGGTTCTGGAATCAAACAAGCCTGGGTGTGTATCCCAGCCCTGTCAACTGTAGAATAATAGGCAAGTTCCTTGACTTCTTGAAGTCTTAGTTTCCTAGATAAACGATATCACATAAGAGTCTATGTGACAGGACCACTGTAAAGATGAATGAGCTAACACATGCTAGGTGCTTTGTATAAGTTATGTGATTAAAAAAATAGTTAACTCATGATTATAATAACATTTATAAGATTTTTAATTGAAATAGCTACATGAGGGACCATGTATAGAAGGCTGTACATGTTGATTTTACCAAGCTCATTAAAACAGTGATCTACTCTTTCTAAACATATAATTTGGTTACTTTCTTGATGTCTCATCATCTTGGCACAGGTGGACATATTTAAAATATAGATGATGAGGCCAGCAAAACAAAGGCACTTGCTATAACTATACAGAAAATGATTCTGTTCTGGAAAAAAGGGTGGCAGATATAATCGGAGTGTAAGGCTCCCTGTGGTGATTGCTAATAGTCCTTCAAACGTGGAAGCTAATTCTGAACAAAAATTGGTTCCTTTGGATATTAAACATTCATGATAAAGGGAATAAGGGAAAAGTTCAAAACTGTCTCAGATTTGCTTTGCTATCCTGGAAAGAGGACTGATAGATTGCATTTAGAGATTTCTTTCCTCATTAGAAAATAACCAGAAGTTTCTCTCAAGTAAGTCTTTTTTTCTTAAATGTTAACAATTTCCCTTAATTGTTAATAAAAAGAATAATAAAAAGAAATCATTGGTCTTTCTATCTGCTACGTGGCTCAAGGCACCATGTGTGCAGACAGATTTTAAAATTGGAATAAAAACCAGACACAACCCCAGGACAGGAAGATCTGATGGACCAAAAACGTGCCAGTTCAAAGTCTCTGAGAAAAAACGGTACATTAATTGGGAATGAAACTTTCCACTTGAGTAGCCTAACCACTGGGTAGGTGGTTGGCAAATTCAGCCGCTGTTAAATACCAAAATTTGGCTTTCTTGGCAATGAAAGCCAAATTCTCAGTGTTTACAATCAAACCAACTTATTTTTAAACAACTATGCACCAGGTCTCAGTTCGTCCCTTAATATGCATTCTCACACTTAATTCTCATGACGTTTTGTGGTAAACACTAAAAGTAGACGTGGAAAGTGATGTTCAGATAGGTTAATTAAGTAACTGGCCTGTCTGTGGATCACACAGCCTTGCATGTGGCCGGCTGGTCTCTGGAGTATCAGACAGCAAAGCCCTCGTGTTCTCCACTCGAAGAGAAAGCATATAGGGCCTCCTCCCCCATGTCTTCATCGGCCTAATTCCTCACTGATTCTGAAAGACTCAGTTTAAATGTCACAGCCTCCGATGTGACATCCTCTTTTCTATGTTCCCAAACCCGCTCTCTATATTTCTTGTATAGTACTTAACACAATATTCCAAAATTTTCCATTTACTGATCTGACTTCTTCATGAGACCTAGGCTCTCTGAGAACAGAGGCCTTACTTTTTTCCTCTTGTACACAGTGAAGTGTTTGGTATATGGTAGTCAATCAAACAGTATTTGTTGAATTGAACAGCTATCATAAATTCAGCATCACATTTTAGGGAATTCCTCAGAGTGTTACCATGTAGCTAATAGACACTACCTTCCTGTGAGCCAAATTTCACATGATAACTAAGACTCCCTCTCAAAAAAACACTGCAGTACTTCCATTTTTGCCAATTAAGGTTCATTATCTAGCCTTGGTGATGGTTTCAACTAGATGCTTTACATATGTCGTATCATTTGCCTTTCTCTCTAGCCCTATAAGGCAGAGACACCACTTACAGCCCCATTTCATAAATAAGAAGCCTGAGGCTCAGAAAACTGGCAATTTATCTGAAGAGGCGTGTTTTAAACCCATTTCTGTGTGGAGCCAAACCTAAAGCCCTTGAAATAGAAAAGAAAGTTTTTGATGTGAGTTAGAATCAACACTAAGAGTATACTACAAAACTTTCAAGTTGGTATTTTAGAGAGGAAAACTAGTTTTAAACAAAATGAAAGAAAGGAACAGGTAAGAATCGAGCCCTCTGAATAGGTGGGAGTGTACATGCAAATGAAAAGGGGACAATTACATAATTAAGAGTTCCCAGCTTATCACGAGATAAGTGGTGGAAATTTTTTTAAAAAACATCAAGTGTCTGACAAAGAGTGGGAGGAAGAGGAAACCTATAGAAGAATTGTGAAAATGAGAGGATGAAAAAAATGAAATGGAAAAAACTCAACTCCATTTGGAATCTTATTTTAACTCTAATGAAAGACTTGCAGGCTTGAGAAAGTCTATAAATATACTAAGTATCATGGGTGATCATAACCAAGCGATCTGGGCAATCTGTTATTAAACAAATGCTTCAGAGAATTTGTGTATTAGAAGGAGAAGTGCACTTGTTGGGTCTTTGCGAATCACAGTCAAGTATTAATTCTCCCCCTCTTTCTTCTAGAGTAGGTGATAAGAAGGTTCTGAAGGGCAGGGAAGGTTTTTCTTAAAGGGTGAAAATGTATTCTTCAGTAGATGAACCATACGTAGCATCGGATGGTGGTTTGGGAATGTTGACCATTATACTCTAAAACTGTATGATTTCCAATTACAATTTGATATTAAAACAGCTCTGTTAAATTTTAGCCAGTCCAAATTCCACTGAGGTAGATAAATACTTTCCAACTACCATTCTTATGAAACGTCACTACTATTGTTTTAGAAAGCATATTAAGTTGAAATTTAATTTAAATAGAGAGCGAATTGCTTTCCTTTAAAGAATTATACTGTTCCCTGTGTTAAGCAAATAATAATTGACACGAGTACATACAGTTATAATTAGCAGGGAATTTAATTAAACAAATATGGCAACATAACCAGATGCATGACAAAGTAATAAGCCTTGCCAATGTATTCTTTCCCATTTCATAGTTCTTACATAGTAATTATAAAGCTATCTCTTTTTTTATAAGCACAGAAATTCTAAATATGAGCCTCCTAGAAGCCATATTCAAGTAAAAGAATACAAAGAAAAGAAATCTTACTGAAGGGGGAGCACTGGAGAATGCAAATGATTATTTCACTCAGAACTCCTGATAAAAGTTCAATTGGTTTTAATTCTTTAGCTCTGTCTGAACTTCACCAGACTTCATCCTTACTTCAGCCTTATGGGGTAGTATCCCTAACCTGGGCAGAGACAGAATTATTACCTATTTTTAAAAGCCTGATTTTACATAATCTCCTAGAGTAAGTTCTCTGTCCTTCAAAAAGAAAGCAAGTCACCCAGAAATCACATGCCAATGTGAGGCCCAAAACAGTCTCAAAAGAGAGAAGGGGAAATAAATTACAAAAGGGAGAGAAACTATGAATCACAGGTAAAGTCTATAAAGCATACATGCTTACTTAACACTGAAGAAAGAAAAATGATAGGTTAATCTGACATTTTCCTTACAGAAAAGATTATAATACAGAGGAAGATGATTAATGCAGAAAAGAGAAAATGCTATACAAAGATCTTAAAATACATTCCCTTTTTTATCTTATACTTACAAAACCACGATGCTTTCAGTGATTAAGAAACAAATGATTTGCCCATGGTAAAAGAGCACATCTAGAGAGACACACACAACTTCTAATTCCGTAGTCTATCCTTGTTAAAAGTATTCCATTAATCTTGGGTTTTCAAAATGAGAATAAGCCATTTTAAAATCCTATCTCTTCTGCATACAAAAAGATTCACCTATTCAGCTTCCAAAATTTTACCTAGCACAGGTTACATGTAAACCAGTAATAAATTCAATCAAGAGGCAGGTGCCTCATGACTATATCTGTTAGACATCTCTTCCATCTAAATACTAAGTCCTGAAATCAAGGAGAAAAAATAGTGATCCTAATTAGATATAACATCCAGTTAAAGTGTTAACTCTCCCAAAACAACAGGATAGGCTCATTTTACAGGGAAAAAAAACCCCAGACAAAAAACCCCCAAAACTTATGTTCATAGTGTAACATAAAGACAGCAGCCAATAGCCTAACAAGTCCCACCTACCTTGATGTAAGACTTCATAGGTTATAAAGTTTTCACATATTTTACCTTATCTGATGATCATAACAACTGCAATTACCTAGTGATTAGTATCTGTTTTTAATAATGCAGCATCTGAGATTGGAGAGGTTAAATGTTCTGCTCAAGATCACCTACCTAACAAATGGCATACCCGGGATTCGAAACCAGATCTTTGGGTTTTGAATTTATTGTCTTTCCCACCACTTTGCAGATGTCACACAAAGAAGAAAGGCCTGTATACATGTATACTAAATCTCAACAATCCAGATTAGCAAAAGCTTGATCAATATCAAGCTACTCCCGGCTGGGTGGGAAGAGCAGTGAACTTCTCTTTATCTTTCAGGCAATCTGGGGTCTGCCCGAGCTCTGTCACCCCTACTAGCCGTGGGACGTTCACAGAGTTAACAGCCAATCTATCCATCAGTTCACTCTTTTGTAAAAAGAGAAGAGCTCTGAAGTCTATTTCCAGTTCTACATTCTAGGAAGACATTGGCAATTGGCTAATACTAGAGTCAACCTCTTTTCCTTTTAACTCTGGCAATAGCACATTTTATCAAGGGAGACTCATAGCAAATCTTTCAAAGTAGGCTCTTAAGCACCCTTAAACTCTCACATACGCTAGAAAATACAAGGCTTTTTATGAGTTTCATGAGTCTGTTTCAGATACTTTAGAAGAAAGAGCGTTATCCAAGCTAATTAAATCATTTCATCGTGTGGATCTAAGCAACTGTTGGGATTTTTCCAAAAATGCTCCTTAGGGTATCTTCTGCTTACATTTTGTTCAAAATTTCAGAGGTAAATATCAACAGAAAATGCTAATCTGGGGCTTCCCTGGTGGCGCAGTGGTTAAGAATTTGCCTGCCAATGCAGGGGACACGGGTTAGAGCCCTGGTCTGGGAAAATCCCACATGCCGCGGAGCAACTGATCCCATGTGCCACAACTACTGAGCCTGCGCTCTAGAGCCCGCAAGCCACAACTACTGAGCCCGTGAGCCACAGCTACTGAAGCCCGCGCGCCTAGAGCCCATGCTCCGCAATAAGAGAAGCCACCGCAATGAGAAGCCCACGCACTGCAACGAAGAGTAGACCCCGCTCAACGCAACTAGAGAAAGCCAGAGTGCAGCAATGAAGACCCAACGCAGCCAAAAATAAATAAGTAAATAAAAATAAATCTGTTAAAAAAAAATGCTTATCTTCCTTTAAGACTTCTTAATTAGGGAAGGTTGAAGCCCTAGTAGATTTATCATTAATACTAAATTCTTAAATTATCAGTTTGTTTCCTCTCTCCCTGACTGCGGATAGGCTGATGCATGCAAATTTTGGTGCAGGGTTGTGAATTTGCTGTCTCGTTTTTTGCCATCAAGTTGTATTGGGTACAACAACAAGCTGGGTATTCCGGGTCAAATAATGGTAATGGAAAATCCAAAAGATGATACGGCACTCTTTATTCTGTTACCATTTTGTTGTATCAAATATTTCTCAGAGTAAAGAGACCATTTCCTAGGCCTTGGAAACATTTTTGTCACACACAACTTTCTGTCATCTAGGAAAAAAGACTTCCCTTAAATCAGCCTTATAAAACATTAGACACATCGTGTGACATTCAAACTTTTTAAGGAAAGACAGTTTTGTGTCAACTGGAGATGAGAGAGGAATGAAAGCCAGGAGATCCAGGTCCTGCCTTTGCTACCAATGTCTTTCCTAAATGAGGCCTAGAATAGTGCAAGGTCAAACCAGCTGGGCAGAAGGGACGTCCCTGGAGGCGGAAAGAAGAACCGCAGGTGTGGGGTACCTCAGCAAGAGAGGTACCAGCAGCAGAGACTTGTCCTGGGAGACACTGGATTCTAAGATTCAAAGGGGACAGGTTGCCAGTGATTGTATAGCCCTCTCTCCCCTCTTCTCCCCCTTCTCTAAGAACTGACATTTTATTAAAAGAAAATATTGAGATGGTATATATCTTTCCATAGCCCATCACTAAAACAATATTTTGAAAGAGTTTGTGTTAGAGTATTACACATATTCAAATGTAGTTACTGTACAAAGATACTACAAAACTAACAAGAACAGGGCCTTCTCAGTGCCTCCACTGTACACATCTGCTTTGACTCAATACCGTGTGCTGTGTCCACAGGCTCGTGGAAGAGCCTCACTGCACAGAACTGAGCATTACAGTCGGATGTGTAGAAACAGAGGTTACCTCCCAGTGATCTTTCCTGTAAGGGATTTGACTTGTCCTGACATTTTCATCTTTGCTCAGACTGGTGCCGACTTAGACAGGCAATGATTCACGCTAACCTGTACCCTGCTTCTTCTCATTTTGATTTCTGTGTCATATTCCTCATGAAAAGAAAGAGGATACTTCGAGACTGAACTGGAAAGCAGAAGAAGGTTACCACGACCGTCCCACTTTACCTTCCTTCTACTGTGCTCCTTCCTCCCTTCCCCTGCCCCCACCCCACCCCCAAAGTTCAAGGGCTGATGCGCCCTTTCTCTTCACTCCTCTGCCTCATCCTCATCAGAACTCCAACTCAGCAAGGCCCTTCTTTTGCTTGCTGTCACGGTGAAAAGGGGTCAATGACTCAGTGATTCTAGGCTGTAAGTATCTGATGACAACTTTATGTGTAGCATTAAACAGTGCTGGTAAAGACAGAGGTAAGTGGCTCTGGAGTCATTCTACCTGACTAGTTGTGTGTGTGACCATAAAATGTTATGTAATCCTGTTAAGCTTATATTTCTTCATCTGTAAAATGAGGAAGCTCATAGAATTGCTGTATTTAAATGAGATAATGCATGTAGAACCACTGTGGATCTGTATGTGGGACACAGTAAATACCCAGGGAAGCTTAGATACTACGTTATTACATCATTAATGTTATCATCATCATCTCATCATCATTTATTAGCCTCTCCCAGAGAGCCAACAGAATTTTAAAAGAAGATTGCTTAGAGAAATAATATCTTAATCCAATATTCTATGAAAAAAAAGTTCTGTGGTCACATACATTTGGGAAGTGCCGGTGTAACAAAACTAAATGGATTTTTTTTCTTACTATGGGACTTTTTAGAATCTTTACTGTTCTAAGAAGTAATGAACTACCTAGAATGGGATTAATAACAGTATTTTCCAATCTTATTCTTATTGGCTTATGGAACTCTTTACTTGCCCAGAACATCTTTCAACATCTTGCAAAACAAGATAATTCTCCAGAACACAATTTAGGGAAAAGTGCCCTAACCCAGAAGATTTTAACGGAATAATTTCAGGCACGTTATGAGCTGGAGGGAGGGATTTATGTCATGAGGAGCAATTCCTGAATCCCACAAAATTTCATCATGTTTAAAACTGCCCACCCTATGAGTATGCTACTGGCTCTTTTCCTTGTTTTTCCTCACCCTCCAGAAATACCTCCAAACTTCAACATTTATTCCTTAAGTACTTGAAACTGCCAACGCACTTTAAGTCTTGATTTTCCCTAATGAACAACATGATCTTTCTGCTCTATAATCTGAAGGTTGAAAAGGCACAATGTATCCCAGAAAAAAAAATACTATATATAGTAGTTTGATTATCAAATTGCAAGGATTAATAAAGAATCCTTTGGGTATCTGGGAAGAAACATTAATGCTACATTATACACACACACACACAAACACACACCACACCTTTCAGTGTATAACTATATAACATTGTATACCATTAGAACTTTATACCATGTTCTGTTTAATTTATTAAAAATGTATACACATGGGCTTCCCTGGTGGCGCAGTGGTTGAGAATCTGCCTGCCAATGCAGGGGACACGGGTTCGAGCCCTGGTGTGGGAAGATCCCACATGCCGCAGAGCAACTGGGCCCGTGAGCCACAACTACTGAGCCTGCGCGTCTGGAGCCTGTGCTCCGCAACAAGAGAGGCCGCGATAGTGAGAGGCCCGCGCACCGCGATGAAGAGTGGCCCCCGCTTGCCACAACTAGAGAAAGCCCTCGCACAGAAACGAAGACCCAACACAGCCAAAAAAAAAAAAAAAAATGCTGGGAGTTATCACCATCATTTAAAAAAAAAGTATATACATACATAACATGGGGCAAAAAGGAAAGAATATGTGTTCATCCCCAATGCTCCCACTGGCTTTGTAACATGTTTCACTACAGAAGCTCCCTCAGCCTAAGTGTGCCTGTTGGTTCACGTCTGCCTCTTCTGCAGAGCGGGACACACCCACAGGTACAGAATCCTGGCCTTTTCATCTTTGTACCCCTAGCGCCCGACACGGGGCCTTCAATAAGTATCCACTCCACTCAATGGATAAATTATGCATTGATTTAATCATTTTATACTAACTTCATGACGTTCTGCCTGGGTCAGAGTCATAAGTGGTACCATTAAAGATATTTCCTAAATAGCTCAGTAATTCAGAATTTGCCTGACTGAACAGAAAATAAAAGCAACCTGAAAAGCAATCTTTCCTGAACCTGTCTGCGTAAGAGAGCAGGCTCTGGAGCCAGAAAGCCCAACCTCTGACCCCTGCTTCATCACTTACCCTGCTGTGCCAGGCAAGTTATTTAAAATATTTAAGACTCAGTCTCCTCAAAATGAGAATAAAAACAGTACTGTAGTAACCGGAGTTCTCCAGAGAGACAGAACCAATAGGATGTGATATAGATGGGACTGAGGACTTAGGAAGAGGCATTCACAAGCAAATTGGTCTGAGGTCACTGAACAAATATTTAGCTAGAAAGCAGATCCTTGAATACCTGGTCTTTACCAGATCTGCAGTATTCCAAGAATGTTCATATAAACGACTTTCCCACACATTACACAAGACATCTCATTACAGGATTATTGTTCTTTTTTTTAAATCACACAATGGAATTACGTGGCAAAAAAAAAAGCCTCCCTTAGAAGAATCCATCAAGTAGTTTTGACTCCAAAATCTCTCAGGAAAAGAGCTGTCTGTTGATAGTCTTCTTTCCCATCTCAACCTGGGCATTTCCAAAGCTGAAGCATCCTCATGACACTCCTTTAAACATCTGAATCACAGAGTGAACAGAGTCTACATCTTTAAAAACTGAGATGCTTCATATTTTTTACTAAAATTGCTTTCTTCCCCTATCTTCTTTAGCTCAGCAGAAAAATCCCAAGCAATTTAACTAGAGCCACAAAATGCAACTTATGTTCAATGGCTTACCTTCAACATTACATCACTTCCCCACTATAATCACATTTTAAAGTGAGGATCCACTAGCTTCACACAGAAGGAGATGATGTTGGAAGAAAGAGTGGCCTCATCTGTATTAAGGCTGGATGTTAGTATCCGCTTACGCTCTCGTTCCATACAGAAAACAAAATCTTGAACAACCAACTTCACAGATAGATTTTCTAATAATGTACAGTGAAGCTAGGGGATATATTTAGTCCATCAGCACACATTTTAAAAAAGCAGCCAGACAGTGGTGATCTTGCCCATTGTTCCCTCTCATTCTAGAAGCCTGAATTCAGTATTTCCATGTATAGCTCTAAGAGTCACCATTTTTTACTACAGTAACAGCGATTCTCCTGAATTAAACAATTAGATCACACCCAAATACTTTAAACTCATTTTGGTCAATGTTTTTATGTAACTTTACAATGTGTTTTATACATGCTTTTCAGAATTTCTTTCCATTTTCTGCTTTCTGGGTTACACAATACTAGAGAAAAATCAACCACATCATTTCTCCTACTTCTTGGATATGAAATACTTTCTGAATTCTATGTCATTTCCATATATATTTTTTTCTTTCCTTTGCTTAGAGCAAAAGATTCTTGGTTCCTAGATGATGAAACATTTTATGTGTTTGCGCATAGTGGCATTTTTTAATGGAGAGGATCCAAAGCTTTCACCATATTCTTAACGGAGTGTAAGACACAAAAAAACTAAAGAATTACCAGTGCTATAGAGGTTTATTACATTAAAAGAGTCGTAGAGTCAGAGACTGGTTATCATGTAAAAGGACTTCGAGATAATCTCAGAGACAACAGAGACAATCAAGATCAATACCTTCATTCTACAGGGGGGATAATGGAAGTTCAGAGGGGTTAAGTAAATTTCAAAGAAGTTTTTAAAAAAAACTTACATTAAAAAAAAAAAAAAAAAAGAAAGCCTGCACTCTAGAGCCCACGAGCCACAACTACTGAGCCCACCACACCTAGAGCCCGTGCTCCGCAACAAGAGGAGCCACCGCAATGAGAAGCCCGTGCACCGCAACGAAGAGTAGCCCCTGCTCGCCGCAACTAGAGAAAGCCCGCGCACAGCAACAAAGACCCAATGCAGCCAAAAATAAATAAATAATTAAAAAAAGAATTACAGTAGTTTGTAGTAGTAGTATCTTCATATTAGTCTCCCTTTCCTCTGACCATTCCTTAAGTGGGATATATCCTAAGGTGTCACCCAGTAATTTTCTTAATTAACAAACTCCCTAGTCCATTCAACTACTGTCATGGCTTTAATTACCACACAAATACCACTAACTCCTTTACATGTTAAGTTACTGCAAGGTAACTAACTAATGCATCCTTCCAGATATTTCATCAGGACCAAATGCCACAAGTTCAAACCTAAACTTAACATTTTTCCCCAGAAACCTGCTCCTGCTCTCAAGGTCTCTATTTCAGAGAAAGGCACCGTCATATCCCCAGCTGCCCAAGGCAGAACTGGCATCCTGGCCTCCTCCTTCTCTTTCACCTCCAACAGCCTCTTCAAAATCTGTCAATTCTGCCGCCAAGATTTCCTCACTCTAGTCTTACTGAAACAATCTTATTTTAAGACCCCATCATTTCTCAACCAAACTATTATAATAAGCTGTTCTCACTGTCTTCAGCTTTGCCTGGTTCAAAATATCCTTGACGCCACTGACACATTACTGTGGGCATTGAAGATGTGAGGACTAAATGAGTTAGTACATGTGAAGAGCGTAGAGTCAAGCTGGTACACTGTAATAACTCATCTCCTCCTCACTTTCCTCCACGTTTTTAAGTTCAAATCTGATCCAATTATTCTTCTGATCTGAACTCCTTCAATACTCCCCAACTCACAAAGTCTAAAATTATTAGCCCCAAACACAAGAAACCCTCAGGTTCCAGCCTGGGCCCACCTCTTCAGCTGCACATTCACCGTGCCTCCACATACCCCCAGCTCTCCAGGTGCAGTGAGCAACTTGTAGTTTAGCCAACGTGTGAGCATCTTTCCAACTTTATGCAATCCACATGTTAAATTCTCAGGCTAGAATGTGCTTCTTTCCTTGTTCACCTGCAGAAATCTCTGTCATCCTTTAAGATTCAACATAAATAGTTGCTATGGTCTGAATGCTTGTGTTTCCCCAACATTCGTATGTTGAAATCCCAGTTCCAAAGGTGATGGTATGAGCAGGTGGGGACTTTGGGAGGTGATTAGGTCAAAAACAGTACTAGTGCTCTTATAAAAGAAATCCCACAGAGCTCCCTGTCCCTTCCATCATGTGAGGACACAACAAGAAGTCTGCAACCTGGAAGAAAAGGCCTCACCCAAACACGCTGGCACCCTGATCTCAGACTTCCAGCCTTGAGAACCATAAGAAATAAAATTCTGTTGTTTATAAACTGCCCAGTGTGGTATTTTGTTACAGCAACCTAAATGAACCAAGACAGTGGTGTAATGGTCATAGAGCCTTTCTGGACCTTCTCAGACATAGGTCATTTAATCCTTCCATTGCATCTCTGCAGCATGAATGACATCTTGCTGTACCTATTACATATCTCATTTCTAGAGTTTTTGTTTGCTGTTTAGATGTAATCTAAGCTCACCCCTGAATGTTTGTTAATATAATCCTTTACTTAAAAACATCTTGTTAAGTATCTACCAAGTATCATATGCTTGGGTATGCTAGTGATACAGCAGTAAGTTCCAGGACTGCCTCAGTGAGATTGCCACTGCCACTGTAATCTGAAGACTACAGAACTGGTGGTTATTTCAGCTTCTTGGTGTTCATATTACCACTAGATGAAAGTTTCCTATATTCATAAGTTTAAGCTGAAAAGATACAGAACACACAAAGCAGATTCAGAACACACAAAGCACATTCTAAAGAGATTAAGTTCTTTGATCTTTGAAAGAGATGGTCAACACGGTAGAGAAAAACATCAAGAGTATTCTGCAGGATAGGGATAAGAGGACTGGTGTCAGAGAAGCAGAAGGGACCAAATCTCAGGGAAAAGAAGCAGGCTTCACCTATTTGGGGCAGCATTAGCAAAACATGGGGCCAGATGCAGGCAATTATGTGCAATAATGTCTGACAAAGCAAGTTGAGAGTTCAAAGGTTGAGACAAATTGGAAAACTGAGACTCTGATGAAAGATATGCAAAATCTCGTAAGGCCAGCAAAGCATGGCCTATTTATAGCTCACCTTCCATGGAAACATCCATTAAGCTAACATTTATTTGCTGAGCAAAGCTGTTCATGACTTCTCTCAGTCTCTCTCCCCCATGAAAAACATTAAAAATACTTGGATGACTTCTGCTATAGACTGAATATTTGTGGCCTCCTAAAATTCATATGCTAAAACCTAATCCCCAATGTGATGGTATTTGGAGGTGAGGCTTTTGGGAGGTGATTAGGTCATAAGGGTAGAACCCTCATGAGTGGGATTAGTGCCCGTACAAAAGACCCCCCAGAAAGCTCCCTTACTCCTTCTGCCATGTGAGGATAGATGGTCATCTGTGAACTAGGAAGCAGGCTCTCACCAGACACTGAATCTGCCAGTGCCTTGATCTTGGAGTTCCCAGCCTCCAAAACTGTGAGAAATAAATTTCTGTTGTTTAAGCCACTCAGTCTATGGTACTTTGTGTAGCAGCCCGAACAAACTAAAATAGCTTCTCACTGTTTCTACCCTGTCATACTCCTATGGCATTCTGTACTCACTCTTTTTTTTTTTGTTTTTAAACAGTGGTCATGCTTGTAACTACTTGTTTCATATCCACTTTTCCCACTAGATTGTAGGCATCCTAAGAGCAGAGACCATGTCCATGTTGATGTCCCTAGCATTTGCATGGTGCTCACCACAAAGTGATTGCTCAATACCTATTCTGAACGAATGAATGAAAGAATGCACAAACCAAAGAATGTACAAATGAAATAACAAACAACACCCCAGAAAGAGAGGTGCCACTGGTCCCATTCTATTATGAGAATATCATCACTCTGAAAAGTTAGATGATCTGACCAAACTCAGAGATGGTGAGCAGCAAAGCCAGCTGTAAACCCAGAACGATTCAGTTTCTACCACCCATGCCCCTTCCTCTTGATCACACAACTTTCCTTAGGTAGCAGTGCAATAAGAGAAAGCAAATGAATTAGCTAAATTCCTAAGCATTGTAGAGACATAAATGAGTCCCCTGGAAAAGGAACACTAACTGGAAGAAAAGATTTTAGATACTGGTCTTAAAGAAAATAAATTAGAAAATTCAGGAGATATAACAGAGTAGCCATTCCAAGTGAAAGGAAGAGTATACAAGAGAGCAGCGTCAGCTCTCTTGAAACAAGTTAAAATAGAAAATCAGATGTAAGTATTTTGCAGTTGTGTTTTAAGACAACATGTAAAAACCAGCATGACAAAAAGCTGTATATGAAACTGTGGTTTTGATGAAAATGAAGAACAACAAAGAACCAACAAACACTCAGACCAAGATTCTGTTACATATGGAGTTATTTGCTCACTTACATCATCTACCTAACTTTTGCTTTCCTGCTTTAATTCAGTCCCTGAAAACCAATTATACTTGAATGGAATGGAAACCAAGCAGTTTCTTAGAAGATCTAACACCCTCTCACATGCTGACAAATCAAATTTGGTTGGAGGCAAAGCAGCAGGGAAATTTCCAACTATTTTGGGCTGTGTGTTTTCTCAGGTCTTTCCCTTGCTAGCCCTTCTCACCCCGGATATCTGACTAATTGGAACTCTAGATTTCAAGCAGAAGTCTTGAGCTGTGATTTGGTACACCTGCTTAGAAATGTGACTAGAGTTTCAAAGGATTCAATTGTAACATTTGGGAATGGTGAACACTAGTGCAACTACAAATAACTACCAGGGAAACGCTATTACATGTCACTTTGTTGCGAAAGAAGAAAGACAGGATACAACTTCATGGAAGCAATTAAAAGTGCCTTTGTGACCGTGAAATGCACTGGCCTTCCAAATATTTTTATGGTCTTCAACGGAAACAAGAGATTCAAAGGATTTGGTAAACCAGGTGAGGGGAGAAAGCACTTTCTGTGAGATGCTCCTTCTCCTCAAGGTTAATACACGTCTGGGTATGAAATACACATGACTTCTCTCCAAGTGATCTGCCTCCTGCATTTTAGGAAATTTTACATTCTCCAATAATTGATTTTCTGAAGTCTTCTCATTGACGAAGTTCAAAACAAGTTTATAATCCCCTCACACATCCACTACCCATCTCTCAGGTCCTACACTGTCTTATTTTAAAACTGGACTCTCCACAAAATGAAGTACCAGAGGCACTTCTGCTTTACATATGAGATTCATTCCAGAAGAAGCCAGTGGTCTGCCAATGATGCTCTGGGTCTCCATCCTGGGAAATGCATACAAAATCAAAATAGCCAAAGACTTCCTGAGAAACTGGAGTTCAATGGACACATTAGAAAAAGTGTTTTAGGCCAATGATTCTTAAACATATTGGGGTCTAAATATGCTTGAAACATAAAACACATTTCCATCAACCACTAATAACAATGGCTCAAAATTAAGGACATAGAGAATCCAGAATCTTGGGGGAAACGAGACAATGGACGCGGATGCAGGACAGAAATAGAAGCCCATGTAATTCGAATCTCCAGATAACTGTAATATAAAATCTACCTTCTTTGCTGATGACTAGAAAATCACAACATTAGGCCTTCACTTTAGGAAGTAGCTTTCCTTCACTGCAGATAAATTTCCAGCAATCTCATTTCAGTCTCAGACGTGTGTCTGTTTAGTATTCATGGCACTAAAATCCACTGGCAAAGAAAAAGCCAACCAACCTCTATGAAGGACAATGGGGGAAGGGAGAGAGTATATTAAACAAGTGGCTAGAACTCATCTTTTAGTGAATCTCAAGGTACTATAAAAGGAGACTCAATTTAGTATGAAAACAAATTGGTCACTGATTTGATGTTAAAATACTAGTTCACACTGGATCCTGCTCAGTGCTTGAACTAGGGAATTTTAGACATAATATTAACCCTGTGAAGTCTCACCAGCTTAGAATTACGTATGACTGAACACTCAAAACAAGTTATAGTTTTAGAGTTCTTCAGTCTGATTATACATAAAGCTTTTTAATATAGGCCATCATCCATCAGGACCCAGAGACATGAGTAAAATTGTAAAGTAGGCCATCTGGGGAAATCTCTCCCCTTTCCATCACCTCTTTGGCCTGCACTGAAGTCTATAAGCTAGGGCAGGGAGTCCGGAAAAAGAACAAAAAACAAATTTAAATTTTGGAAGCATTCTCACCTTTCCCTAACTGATAAAGGTGGTTTACTGTGCTTAGATTGTTTGTGCAAACAATGTGGTTCATGCTGAACACCTGCTTTCTTTCTTGCAGTCTGGGATTTTGGGTGCTAGGCAAAGGGTGCCTACATGACCAGGTGGCTAGTCCCTGACCTTGGGCACTGAATCTCTCATACATGTTGCTGCATTTCTGTTGCTGTGAGAAGAAGGTGCCCTGAGTGATCTCATGGGGGACAGAGAGCATAAGGAAGCCAGTCCATGAATTCCTGAAGACCATTTGTGCCTTTTTCCCTTATCAGCCAGTTGTGTATCCCGACTACATCACTATAATAAATCTTAGCCATAGGTACGACTCTATGCCAACTTCCATGAGTCCTACTGAATCTTTAAACATAGGAGTGACCTTGGGGACTCCCAATGGAACGATGTAATGACTTCCCAATCCAGGATTTCATGTGATTCCTCTTGAGACAGGGATTCATTAATTGGTAGGTTTCACATTGCCTCTCCTGAAGCTTGTCATAGATTAGTTATAAAGTATACCAATGAAAAGAATCATTGTAAGTTTCTAGGACCTGAGGTCTTCCTTCAAAAGTGTACCATTTTTAACAAGTACCCTTCTGAAGAAAATATCCTCAGGCTCATTATCTAATCCAAAGTATTAATTCTGGGGTAGAAATCTAAGGCCAGGCAGAAAGATGTTACTTTAATAACTGATCAGTGCAAGAAGTATTTGGGGGGGAATTCCCTGGCGGTTCAGTGGTTAGGACTCTGCTCTTTCACTTCCTAGGGCACAGGTTCAATCCCTGGTAGGGGAACTAAGATCCTGCAAGCTGCATGGCATGGCCAAAAAAAAAAAAAGGATTTGGGGGAAATACAGGCTTTGTAGTACTTCAGCTCATACTACAACAGCAGTTCCTAGATCTGTAAATAGGGTTGGCCTACCACAAAGGGAAGGTTTAAAGGACATACCCATAGGAAGAGAAAATCTACTGGTTTCCTAGCCTCTTTGTTTAGATTCGTCTTTTTCAGTATGAAAACAGGAAGCAAAAAGCTAACGAGCCATTCTAAGTCTGAAAGACTAAATTTTCAATCAGGATGTAGCTGTTGCAATTATGTGGTGATGGCTGATAGGCAAGAAAATAATTAATATTCTCCCTCGTTGCTGGCTTTTCTTGCTGAATTATACAGATTTTAGACACTGCCTCAGAATAGGAACAATTATGTTGAGCTGGGGGGGAAGGGGAGTAAAGAAGAGGCTAAGTTAGGCTGCTTGCTCTGTCTGATCCTGTGAAGGGTAAGACAGCTCAAATCATCTTTACTTTTGAACAGAGTAACTCAATACATAAGGGTCTAGAAAGATACATCATCATTTTGCCAACATACATTTCAATGTATGTGAATTTCAAAACCAATTCACAAATTATTTCATTTGACCCTCAGAGCATACCAATATCCTGTGTGATTTTAAATAAATCATGTTACTACTAATCCTCTTAGAGTTATTACAAGTTAAACATGTCAAATTTATTTCATATAAGAAAAACAAAATAATAACAGCAATATAAATCACCACTACCTCTGCCATTAAGAGCAACATAGGGACTTCCCTGGTGGGTCAGTGGTTAAGAATCCGCCTGCCAATGCAGGGGATACGGGTTCGAGCCCTGGTCTGGGTAGATCCCACATGCTGTGAAGCAACTAAGCCCGTGTGCCACAACTACTGAGCCTGCGCTCTAGAGCCCGTGAGCCACAACTACTGAGCCCGTGTGCCACAACTACTGAGCCCGCGTGCCACAACTACTGAAGTCCGCGTGCCTAGAGCCAGTGCTCCGCAACAAGAGAAGCCACGGCAATGAGAAGTCCGTGCACCGCAACAAAGAGTAGCCTCCGCTCGCCACAACTAGAGAAAGCCCACGCATAGCAAAGAAGACCCAACGCAGCCAAAAGTAAATAAATTAATTTTTAAAAAAAGAGCAACATAGCACTTAGCATTTATTCTTTCTACTAAGTATACAGCTGTCTTGATATTCTGGCCTAAGTTACTTTCAATAGTAACTGCTTCTAGGTGTGTTCACCGCAATGCACTCCAATATTATATAATAATTTTAAAAGAATAGGTCTTAATGTACAGCAATAATAGTAGTTTAGAAAACTGAATCAGTAGCAATTTGGAGTCAATCTAACTTAAGGGCTCAGAGGAGAGAAGTCTCAGATCTTCAGAGCAACAAAATGCTAGGGGAGAATTCACTACACGCATCTAATTTATATTACTTCTACCACAGATTTGGAGATGCAGGTACTTTTCTCAGTGCTTCTTGAAACAACATTATCTTTTGTCTTGATATATGAGTCCTAACCCTTCCCAGATGTAGATGTACTGGGGTAATGTCTGTCTTCTGAACCTCTGACTCTCTCTCCTCAACCTATTTTCTCCTCTCCTTCCCTTATTCTCCTTTGTTTTGTCTTTCTCCAAAGTGCTTCAGTGAGACCCTCTTTAGAAAAGAGAAAATTGTGTCCTGACTTATAAGAACCATGGTAAAATTTATTGCCATCAGCCTGGCAGTTGAATGAGGAATTATGGGAAAGATGAGATGCATCTCTGTGACTGTGAAATTTTTAAGCAACAGATGAAAAGATTTCACCATTCTGTTTGAATTCTCTCTGTATGAAACTGTGTCTATTGTTACAATCTGATTTCACTGAAGTTTCCTCTTCAAAAATGAACACGGAATTTTAGAGCAACCAGAGAACCTTCCGGACCTCAACACTGAATGCCAAGGCCAAGTTTTACTGGAAAGCAAAATATCTGGCACAGAAAAAAGTACTTCCCCTCACTGGCACATTGGCATGTAATTCAGCCTCTGGCAGAGGTGTGCTGTGGCTTAGTGGGTCAAAAAGATACTAGGTAGCAACTCTAGCATTGGGAAAATTTATGATGAGTAAACAACTGAAGGAATCTGTGACTTACTTAGTCAGGCTACCATTTTTTGAGTTAAAAATTGGAATAATATTTCTTCATCTACAATAAGGTTTTAAGGTAATACTTAACTAACAAAATAACTGAAGCTCTCTATATAACTTGGAACTGGCAGCAATCCTAATTAAAAAAGAGCTGTAGTATGTTTAAAACAAAATCCTGCATTGGTGCTCACTGCTTCGGCCTTTTCTTATCTCGGCAAAAGGAGGCCAGCCAGGGTGAGCCTTTAATCCAGACTCCAACTATGGTTGCAGACTCCTGGGCAGATGGCGGGTTAGTGCAAGTGATCTCGGAATCCTAATGCACACCAGATATCATGGCTAAATAAAAAATAGGTCTTGCAAAGATTAAAAAAAAAAAACCAGTAGAAAATTAACTACCTAGGATTTTTCTAGATTGATTAAAAAGCTAAAAAAAAACAAAATCAAAAAGCTAACATAGATTCAAAGGAGGGCCTCTGGAGTGTGGAGTCCTGGAGGTTGGACCTGTGTGGCTGACGGGGTCTTGGTGCTCTGGCCGGGTGTCAGGTCTGTGGCTCTGAGGTGGGAGAGGTGAGTTCAGGACATTGGTCCACCAGAGACCTCCCGGCTCCACATAATATCAAATGGCGAAAGCTCTCCCAGAGATCTCCATCTCAACGTTAAGACCCAGCTCCACTCAATGAACAGCAAGATACAGTGCTGGACACCCTATGCCAAATAACTAGCAAGAGAGGAACACAACCCCACCCAGCAACAGAGAGGCTGCCTAAAATCATAATAAGGTCACAGACAGACTAAAACACACCACTGGACACAGACCTGCCCACAAGAAAGACAAGATCCAGCCTCATCCTCAGGAACACATCAGTCCCCTCCACCAGGAAGCCCACACAAGCCACTGAACCAACCGTAGCCACTGGGGGCAGACACCAAAAACAACAGGAACTACGAAACTGCAGCCTGTAAAAAGGAGACCCCAAACACAGTAATTTAAGCAAAATGAGAAGACAGAGAAACACACAGCAGATGAAGGAGCAAGGTAAAAACCCACCAGACCAAACAAATGAAGACGAAATAGGCAGTCTACCTGAAAAAGAATTCATAGTAATGATAGTAAAGATGATCCAAAATCTTGGAAACAGAATGGAGAATATACAAGAAATGTTTAACAAGGACCTAGGAGAACTAAAGAGCAAACAAACAATGATGAATAACACAATAAATGAAATTAAAAATTCTCTAGAAGGAATCAATAGCAGAATAACTGAGGCAGAAGAACGGATAAGTGACCTGGAAGATAAAACAGTGGAAATAACTACCCCAGAGCAGAATAAAGAAAAAAGAATGAAAAGAATTGAGGACAGTCTCAGAGACCTCTGGGACAACATTAAACGCACCAACAATCGAATTATAGTGGTCCCAGAAGAAGAAGAGAAAAAGAAAGGGACTAAGAAAATATTTGAAGAGATTATAGTTGGAAACTTCCCTAATATGGGAAAGGGAATAGTTAATGAAGTCGAGGAACTGCAGAGAGCCCCATACAGGATAAATCTAAGGAAAAACACACCAAGATACATATTAATCAAACTATCAAAAATTAAATACACACGGGTTCGAGCCCTGGTCTGGGAAGATCCCACATGCCGCAGGGCAACTAGGCCCGTGATCCACAATTACTGAGCCTGCACGTCTGGAGCCTGTGCTCCACAACGAGAGGGGCCGCAATGGTGGGAGGCCCGCGCACCGCGATGAAGGGTGGCCCCCGCTTGCCGTAACTGGAGAGAGCCCTCGCACAGAAACGAAGACCCAACAAAGCCATAAATGAATAAATATATAAATAAATAAAATTTAAAAAAAAATTAAATACAAAGAAAAAATATTAAAAGCAGCAAGGGAAAAACAACAAATAACATACAAGGGACTCCCTATAACATTATCAGCTGATCTTTCAGCAGAAACTGTACAAGCCAAAGGCAGTGGCAGGACACATTTAAAGTGATGAAAGGGAAAAACCTACAACCAAGATTACTCTACCCAGCAAGGATCTCATTCAGATTTGACGGAGAAATTAAAACCTTTACAGACAAGCAAAAGCTAAGAGAATTCAGCACCACCAAACCAGCTTTACAACAAATGTTAAAGGAACTTCTCTAGGCAGGAAACACAAGAGAAGGAAAAGACCTACAATAACAAACCCAAAACAATTAAGAAAATGGTAATAGGAACATACATATCGATAATCACCTTAAATGTAAATGGATTAAATGCTCCCACCAAAAGACAAAGACTGGCTGAATGGATACAAAAACAAGACCTATATATGCTGTCTACAAGAGACCCACTTCAGACCTAGGGACACATACAGAATGAAAGTCAGGGGATGGAAAAAGATATTCCATGCAAATGGAAATCAAAAGAAAGCTGGAGTAGCAATTCTCATATCAGACAAAATAGACTTTAAAATAAAGACTATTACAAGAGACAAGAAGGACATTATGTAACGATAAAGGGATCAATCCAAGAAGAAGATATAACAATAGTAAATATTTATGCACCCAACATAGGAGCACCTCAATACATAAGGCAAATGCTAAGAGCCATAAAAGGGGAAACCGACAGTAACACAATCATAGTAGGGGACTTTAACACCCCACTTTCACCAATGGACAGATCATCCAAAATGAAAATAAATAAGGAAACATAAGCTTTAAATGACACATTAAACGAGATGGACTTAATTGATATCTATAGGACATTCCATCCCAAAACAACAGAATACACTTTCTTCTCAAGTGCTCATGGAACATTCTCCAGGATAGACCATATCTTGGGTCACAAATCAAGCCTTGGTAAATTTAAGAAAATGGAAATTGTATCAAGTATCTTTTCCGAGCACAACACTATGAGACTAGATATCAATTACAGGAAAAAATCTGTGAAAAATACAAACACATGTAGGCTAAATAATACACTACTTAATAACCAAGAGATCACTGAAGAAATCAAAAAGAGGAAATAAAAAAATACCTAGAAACAAATGACAATGAAAACACGATGACCCAAACCTACGGGATGCAGCAAAAGCAGTTCTAAGAGGGAAGTTTACAGCAATACAGCCCTACCTCAAGAAACAAGAAACGTCTCAAATAAACTACCTACCCTTACATGTAAAGCAACTAGAGAAAGAAGAACAAAAAACCCTCAAAGTTAGCAGGAGAGAAATCATAAAGATCAGATCAGAAATAAATGAAAAAGAAACGAAGGAAACAATATCAAAGATCAATAAAACTAAAAGCTGGTTCTTTGATAAGATAAACAAAATTGATAAACTATTAGCCAGATTCATCAGAAAAAAAGGGAAAAGACTCAAATCAATAGAATTAGCAATGAAAAAGGAGAAGTAACAACTGACACTGCAGAAATACAAAGGATCATGAGAGATTACAACAAACAACTCTATGCCAATAAAATGGACAACCTGGAAGAAATGGACAAATTCTTAGAAAAGCACAACCTTCCGAGACTGAACCAGGAAGAAATAGAAAATATAAACAGACCAATCACAAGCACTGAAACTGAGACTGTGATTAAAAATCTTCCAACAGGGCTTACCTGGTGGCGCAGTGGTTGGGAGTCCGTGTGCCACTGCAGGGGACACGGGTTCTATCCCTGGTCCGGGAGCATCCCACATGCTGCGGAGCAACTAGGCCCATGCGCCACAACTACTGAGCCTGCGCGCCTAGAGCCTGCACTCCGCAATGAAGAGTAGCCCCCACTCGCAGCAAGTAAAGAAAGCTCACGAGCAACAACGAAGACCCAATGCAGCCAAAAATAAAATAAATAAATTTATAAAATGAAAAAAAAAAAGAAATTCTTCATATTTACCTCCCTCCCTCCAACCTGTCCCAGTTCTTGGGGTTTTCCTTATAAAAAAAAAAAATCTTCCAACAAACAAAAGTCCAGGACCAGATGGCTTCACAGGCGAATTCTATCAAACATCTAGAAAAGAGCTAAAACCTATCCTTCTCAAACTCGTCCAAAGTATAGCAGAGGGAGGAACACTCCCAAACACATTCTACGAGGCCACCATCACCCTGACACCAAAAACAAAGAAAGATGTCACAAAGAAAGAAAACTACAGGCCAATATCACTGATGAACATGGATGCAAAAATCCTCAAGAAAATACTAGCAAACAGAATCCAACAGCACATTAAAAGGATAATACACCATGATCAAATGGGGTTTATCCCAGGAATGCAAGGATTCTTCAATATACACAAATCAATCAATGTCATAAACCATATTAACAAATTGAAGGAGAAAAATCATATGATCATCTCAATAGATGCAGAAAAAGCTTTCAACAAAATTCAACACACATTTATGATAAAAATCCTCCAGAAAGTAGGCATAGAGGGAACTTACCTCAACATAATAAAGGCCATATATGACAAACCCACAGCCAACATCGTTCTCAATGGTGAAAAACTGAAACCATTTCCACTAAGATCAGGAACAAGACAAGGCTGTCCACTCTCACCACTATTATTCAACATAGTTTTGGAAGTTTTAGCCGCAGCAATCAGAGAAGAAAAAGAAATAAAAGGAATCCAAATCAGGAAAGAAGTAAAGTTGTCACTGTTTGCAGATGATATGATGACATGATACTATACATAGAGAATCCTAAAGATGCTACCAGAACACTACTAGAGCTAATCATTGAATTTGGTAAAGTATCAGGATACAAAATTAATGCACAGAAATCTCTTGCATTCGTATACACTAATGATGAAAATTCTGAAAGAGAAATTAAGGAAACACTCCCATTTACCACTGCAACCAAAAGAATAAAATACCTAGGAATAAACCTACCTAAGGAGACAAAAGACCTGTATGCAGAAAACTATTAGACATGGATGAAAGAAATTAAAGATGACACAAACAGTTGGAGAGATATACCATGTTCTTGGATTGGAAGAATCAACCTTGTGAAAATGACTATACTACCCAAAGCAATCTACAGATTCAATGCAATCCCTATCAAACTACCAATGGCATTTTTCACAGAACTAGAACAAAAAATTTCACAATTTGTATGGAAACACAAAAGACCCTGAATAGCCAAAGCAATCTTGAGAAAGAAAAAAGGAGCTGGAGGAATCAGCCTCCCTGACTTCAGACTATACTACAAAGCTACAGTAATCAAGACAGTATGGTACTGGCACAAAAAACAGAAATATAGGTCAATGGAACAGGATAGAAAGCCCAGAGAGAAACCCACACACCTATGGTCAACTAATCTATGACAAAGGAGGCAAGGATATACAATGGAGAAAAGACAGTCTCTTCAATAAGTGGTGCTGGGAAAACTGGACAGCTACATGTAAAAGAATGAAATTAGAACACTCCCTAACACCATACACAAAAATAAACTCAAAATGGATTCGAGACCTGAATATAAGACCAGGCACTATAAAACTCTTAGAGGAAAACATAGGAATAACATTCTTTGTCATAAATCACAGCAAGATCTTTTTTGACCCACCTCCTAGAGAAATGGAAATAAAAACAAAAATAAATGGGACCTAATGAAACTTAAATCCTTTTGCACAGTAAAGGAAACCATAAATAAGATGAAAAGACAACCCTCAGAATGAGAGAAAATATTTGCAAACGAAGCAACTGACAAAGGATTCATCTGCAAAATATACAAGGTGCTCATGCAGCTCAATATCAAAAAAATAAACCACCCAATCCAAAATGGGCAGAAGATCTAAATAGACATTTCTCCAAAGAAGATATACAGACTGCCAACAAACGCATGAAAGGATGCTCAACATCACTAATCATTACAGAAATGCAAATCAAAACTACAATTAGGTTTCACCTCATATCAGTCAGAAGGGCCATCATCAAAAAATTTACAAACAATAAATGTTGGAGAGGGTGTGGAGAAAAGGGAAGCCTCTTGCACTGTTGGTGGGAATGTAAATTGATACAGCCACTATAGAGAACAGTATGGAGGTTCCTTAAAAAACTAAAAATAGAACTACCATATGACCCAGCAATGCCACTACTGGGCATATACCCTGAGAAAACCATAATTCAAAAAGAGTCATGTACCACAATGTTCACTGCAGCTCTATTTACAATAGCCAGGACATGGAAGCAACCTAAGTGTCCATCGACAGATGAATGGATAAAGAAGATGTGGCACATATATACGATGGAATATTACTCAGCCATAAAAAGAAACGAAATTGTGTTACTTGTAGTGAGGTGGATGGACATAGAGTCTGTCATACAGAGTGAAGTAAGTCAGAAAGAGAAAAACAAATACCGTATGCTAACACATATATATGGAATCTACAAAAAAAAAAAAAAAAAAAAAAGGTTTCTGAAGAACCTAGGGGCCAGACAGGAATAAAGATGCAGACGTAGAGAATGGACTTGAGGAGATGGGGAGGGGGAAGTGTAACCTGGGACAAAGTGAGAGAGTGGCATGGACTTACATATACTATCAAATGTAAAACAGATAGCTAGTGGGAAGCAGCTGCACAGCATAGGGAGATGAGCTCAGTGCTTTGTGACCACCTAGAGGGTTGGGATAGGGAGGCTGGGAGGGAGACGCAAGAGGGAGGAGATATGGGGATATATGTATATGTATAGCTGATTCACTTTGTTAAAAAGCGGAAACTAACACACCATTGTAAAGCAATTATACTTCAATACAGATGTTAAAAAAAACCTAAAATAAATAAAGGCTGTGAGTTGGAATGACCACATCAAAAAAAAAAAAAAAAGTAAACATGTAATGTGAGAAACATTTTCTTACTATTTGCTACCTTACCATGAACTACAGAGCAATAATATGCCTTTAGGAGAGCTGACATAATGTTTTTAAAGTAGCAATTTTTTCCTATTATAGCAGTTAGAAATTTTTTCTTTTTTATTAATTGAATGAAAGATTCTTTAAATTCTACCACGCTTTACAATTTTCAAAAGTGTCACACACATGATTTCATAGAATCCCATCATAACCCTTTTTCCCCTGACCCTATATCACCCCTCCCCCTCTCCTCTCCCCGCTAGTAGCCACTAGTTTGTTCTCTAGTATATCTATGAGTCTGCTTCTTTTCTGTTTTATTCACTAGTTTGTTGCATTTTTAGACAGAAATTTTCTATTAACATAATTAAAAAACAGAAAAGAAAGAAGTAAACATATTCATTCAACAAATATTTGTTGAAGGGATATATTCTCTGCCAGATATGTGGCACTGGACATGGGCTAGACAATGGTGGAAAAGACCAGCTTGAATCCTTTCTCATAAAACTTCCATTTGAGAGGGAGACAATCAAAACCAAGTAAAGAGATCAATAAAATAATTCTGTACTGTGATAAGTACCTCAAATTTACAAAAATAAATAGATAAAGATTAACAGGAGGCAACAGTTCTAAAACAAACCACAATTTTGGTCTATTTTATTCTGGTGTCCTTAAAAATGTTTAAGTGTTTGTTAATAGTTGTAATCATAGAACACTTTATACCCTATTTCTTTCATTTAAAGTTCTCTCATGAACATTTTCTATATCATTAAACATGCCATATGAATATAAATGTAGTAATAGTTTTTATTATTAAATATGCTAACGTTTACAGGGCACTGTATACAAGGCACTTTCTATATGCTAGCTCATTTAATCTTCATAACAAGCCTATAAGATAGGTTCTTCTACTATCCTCATTTTATAGATAAAAAATTAGACAGTAAGTTTAACTAACTTATTAAAGATTACATAGTTAATTTAAAGCACTATCTAAGATTCAAGCCAGGCAGTTGGACTCACATCTAAGCTCCTATTACAGAATTAAACTACACTGTCGCAATGGCTGCATAATATTCCACCACTCTTATTTGGCACTTGGTGCTCAAACTTTTTGTAGGGTAAAAATGAAAACAAGGTAAAAAAAATACGGAGTGACAATGGAAGCAACAAGTAGAGAAAAAAAAAAGCAGAGAGGTAGAAAAAAGTTTTCGTTGGGATGTCTAAATAAAATGGGTCAGGAGGGAAGAGGAAAATAAGCTTTCGAAAATTATCCCCTAGGCAAATTTCTAAAAATATTTAATACAGAAGTGGTTGTGTATTCAGAATCACTTTTTTTAAAGTAAAGGAACAGGGACTTCCCTGGTGCTCCAGTGGGTAAGACTCCACGCTCCCAATGCAGGGGACCTGGGTTCGATCCCTGGTCAGGGAACTAGATCCGGCATGCCACAACTAAGAGTTCACATGCCACAACTAAGAAGTCCAAGTGCTACAACTAAAAGATCCCGCATGCCGCAACTAAGACCCAGCACAACCTAAATAAATAAATATTTAAACTAAAGGAACAAATGTTTATTATGTATTACTTTCACGGTGAAAGCATCAGCTAGAACCTTCCCAACATTTGAGATGGTGGGCGATATGCCGGAAAGAATTCAGCCATCAAACGTGCCCAAGTTTAGCTGCATTCGCAATTCCTTGGCCTCAGCTAATCCAAAGGGTACACAGAATCTTCTGAGGGCCTTCACACAATCTCATAAATGTGACAGACCCAAATCAACAATCAGCACTGGTTTTACTTGCTGTAAGTTCTATTATACATGTAGCAGAGATTCACATATGCAAAGGCAACAGTGGTGGAATAATATACAACCACTTGTAATATTAACAACTATTAATAATAATTCACACCAAAGCTCTAGTTCCACCTGTGACTCCTCATCTTACTGTTCAATGCCCTTGGGTGTATATGTTTTATTCAGTACTCTTCCATCCCCACACCCTAGCATCACTATCATTAATTAGATTTGCATTTATTGAGTAAAGATCATACTTCACACATTTCATCTTCCCCTAGACAGTCTTTTTTTTTTTAAGCTTCAAGTAAAAGTGATCCTCTTTTAATAGAGTAAAGCGCTTGTGCTTTGAAATCAGACTGTCCTGGATTCAAATCTTGGCTCCATCACTCACTTCTGATTTACAAACCTAGGTGTTGGGGTGGGGTGGGGCTGTGTGCAGAAAGGCTATTATATTATTTCCTGTACCCAGGGAGTCTTCTGTAATGCTCTGTACATAGCAGATGCTCAATAAATATCTGCATATTATATTCCCCCATATCTAAATTTTCTCTGTATATTTAACCAGATCTAATTCTCTTCTACGTTTTTTTTTTTTTCTTTTTGCCTCTAGGAAATATATACCTGGCAGATGTTTAACACAGCTACGTATCAGCAGTGAATGAAGTGATGTTGGTACATAATTTGGTACTAAAGTTTATAAAGTGCTTTGAGCTGACAGAAATAGTGCAAATGAAGACTGTAAATGGACATAAAACATGAAATATCTGTCTCACTAACCTATCGTTTCTCCTTAGATTTCTCTCTCTCAAACTAGGAATTCCTCTGTTTTTTTCCTTCCCCTAAAAGGCAGACATACCAACCTTATACGCAGCAGTCAGAAACAGGGTGGCTCTGATTTATTTAGGACTTCCAGCATCAAGGCACAAAAATGTCAAAGTAGCTCTAAACCAAAGATTAGGCTCACTCACCTAATGTGGACAGCTTGTTCATTAAGGCCCGGTAAATGGACACTGATACCTGTCAATGATGACCACAAGGAGCCATGGCCGAATTATGGCAGCCATACGGTTTTGAGCTGTTTCATGGTTTTGTAAAGGATGGGATCTAATTTCCAAAAAGATCCCATTTCTGAGAGAAGTTCATCCACTACCTTCCTCTGGAGCTTTGATACATGACATGTCACAGTGCTTCTGAGTGGGCTTCTGCCAGTGGTGCAAAAACTGATGACATGAAACAGGTACCAACAATGGCACAGCTGCTAATGGGTGCATTTAAATCAACGTCTATTCTTCCCATGCCATCAGGCAAAGCCCCTTTTACTGCTCTAAAACAAATACAGCTTAATTTTATTTCCTGCCTGGCTTTGTATAATCTTGACATGTCCTCAGTCAAACACGACCCAGTCCTTCAATCAGGCCCTATTTTTCTGGAGATGGGAAAACTAGAGGAAGCTAAAGTAATTATGGAAAACTCATAAGCAGCAGCTTTAGCCTAATTACCTTGACTTTCTTTTTTAATTTTTCTATTGATTGTCTCTTGTTAATATACAAGTATTGACCAAGCGGGTAGAGCCTGGTGCTACTGTGATAAGAACAGATGCCGTTGGGAAGCAAAATGTAATTAGGAGACCCAATATTTCTGCTCTTCTTCTTCACACACGTACAGCACAGACTTTGGATGGAGACCCTCTTAAGAATCACCAGCAGCATCTACAAAGCCAGAATCTTTGTTTGATGCCTTTGCTGTCTGTTGCGCCTTTGCCACCAGGGGGCAGCTGGGAAAAAGAAAAACAACCTCTTTTTCTTTGTTCCTCTTCTAATGTTAAAATAATATATTTCCCTTATTTTCAGCACATAATCTACTAGAACTCCCAGGTCAACAACTCCAGGGGGACAAGCAACCCAGGAATGAAGGTGACATCCTTTGGAGATGCATGTGTTGTCTTTTAAATGCTGTTGTATTGAAAGTTTCGACTTGAAAACACCTAAGTAATATTGGGTGAGCTGCCCTGAATATTAATGTATCATTGACAACTGCTTTTATCAGTTCCTGATTCCTTTGTCAGGGAGAAATGTGAAGTTTTCTTGCTGTAGAATATGAAACTCATTTAAAAAATAATTATTTCTCAAGCACTTTACACTTTTCAATTTCTCATATATCTAAGTTTTCAAGAACATTAATAATGCGTTGTAGGTTGAAAGTCTTAAATTGCTATTGAGGTCTACCTCAATATAAGCAAACACAATTTAGTAACATTGTGTGGAAATCAGTTTTCTTAGGAGATAAGAAAACCCTGATATATCAGGGCGTCGTGTTGCATTCTGCTTTATTTCATCTTTTAAAGCAACTCTACGAGAAAATCAATAAAGCAGGAGCAGTTAGCAATGCTAAAAGTAATCAGAAATATCTAAAAGGGGCAATTCTCAAAAAATAAACTTTGGTCACAAATTCTATTACATATTCCAAAAGGAAAGAAGCATTCTTAAAGAAGGACTGGAAATAGCCGTAACAACCAAGTGAGCAGTGCAAAATCCAAGAAGCATGGGGGAAAGTGATAGGAGAAGGCAGCCAATCTCCAAGTGATAGGAGAAGGATCCAAAGGAAAAAATGAATGAAAGAATCATTAGACTAAGGAAGAGGGTTAAGGACTGACTAGTTTCATGGCTATCGAGAGGTGACTGTTGTTAAATACAACAGCATTTAAAAGACAACACACGCATCTTCAAAGTATGTCACCTTCATTCCTGGGTTACTTGTCCCCCTGGAGTTGTTGGTACACAACTGAAATGGTGCACTCAACAGCAGAAGCAGTAGCAGAAGTAGCAGAAATAGTTTAGTCCCCATCAAGCATATTACAATAACAACGAAGGTACATCAACCATAAAGTAACAAGTTTACAGACTTTGGGGGACAGTTCGTGAAAGGGCAAATGGATTTTTAGTAAAATAACTTCATCAGCCTCTGAGGGCATCACTGTCATCAGCAAGTCACAGGCATAAATATATAATCAATCCAGATCAACAAGGGGCAAGCAATTCATTGGAAGGTGCTGGGAAACAAAGTCATACTACAGTCTGTACAACTGTAGTATGTTATCTGATGCATAACAACATCAGATAATATCACAGACATTCATCCGGGACATACGTTTCAAACATGCTTTACTGAAAGATCGGTTCAGGTACCTTACGTAATATTTAAGATTCAGAAACGAAAGCTGAAAAATAGCTTTAGGATTTTGAATTAATGAATTCCAACGAGTAATACTGTAATCTGCATATAGCGGGATCAGAACACTTAGACAATGTTTCAGCAGGTCAGGATATATTTTCTGAGTGCCTGCTATGTCCCAGACAGTGGAATTCAAAGGCAGATAGGACCTGGTCTTTCTTTCTACAAAGGTCATTGTCTAGTGGAGAGAAACACTCCAACAATTATGATAGAGAGTGATAGGAATGATAATTATCTTAGGAACAAGATGTTAACTAAGCCAGCCAAAGAAAATAAGGGGGAGGCTTCATTTTTTAAAAATGTTATATTTAAGGCACATCTTTAAATGTATTTGAAATGACCATAAGAACAGCAGGACTGTAAAGAGAGCAGTGTGTGGAGAGGGACAAACCAGTGTTGACAAGGGAAAGCCTGTATTTAGAAAGACAAGGGTGGGAAGAGATAAAGACACTGCTGGGAAGCTACTATTAAGACAAAGGGAAAGGCAGACAAAACGAAAGAAAAATGCAGAGTCATCTTCCAGAAACTGTCTTATTGACAACCTAGTCAAGGTACAATGGAAACAGCTATGGATTTGTTGTCACGTGACTTGGACTAAAGTCCCAGCTCCACTATTTACTATGTATGTGACTGTTTCAACCAGGATTCTTTCAGCTACAAGTAAGAGAAAACTGGCTAAAAGTGGTAAACAGGGTTTTACTGTAAGAAACAGAAACCAGTGTAGTTATTTTAAGCAGAAAGGGAGAAATTTGGTACTTGCGGTATCACAGGAAGGGATGGCGGAGCTGGATTGAAGCTGTGTTTCCAGGAATAATTTGAAAATAACACTAAACAACTGACCCCACCAGGAACTACTAAACCTGTCCCTATTAGGAAAGTGAGGAATTAAGAGGCTGCCCAGGCTACAATCACCTCTTGATAGCCATGAAACTAGTCAGTGATTTTTAACATTGTTGCAAAAATACCAACATCTCCATTCTTGCTCCCAGAAAACAGCCAAGCCACAAAAAATAACCTTCACCTCAGTTTCCCCTTCCAAATGTCACATGAATGCACCTAATAGGAAGAACCTAATTCATCCCCTGAATTCTGAGGCAGGGAGATCAGAAATGCACTCCTGAGGGCACACCAAGCAGAGCTGGGAATGTTTTCTGAGTGCCAAACCACCAGCTTCACAAGTAGATTAAACAATAAAAATAACGACTGGCATTCAGGACAAGAATTCCAAAGGCAGGGCATTTTCAGAATTAGTTAATTCAGTGTCTTTACAATATCATTAAGGACTCAGGGTCTTTGCATTTTTCTATTCTTTAGCATCAGAGGCTTGTCCCTTTTTGATGGCAAAATGGCTGCCACAGGTAACACATGCACATTGGACACTGTTGACGGAAACAAATGGGCTTATTTCTTTCTATTATCTTTCAATCAAACAGAACCTTTCCCCAGATGCCTCCGCAGACTTTCTCTCAGACTTTCTGAACAGAACTGTATTATTTATCCCATGGCTCAGACCATCACTGGTGAAAGAAACAGCATTAACATGACTGGCCTATAGATAAATCATGATGTACCCTGAGGGGCAGGAAAAAAAGACCCTTCCCTGAGCATGTGGCCTTGCAAGAGAAGAAAAATTAGCATTTGACAGCTAGCAAGAAGGAGGGTAGGCAATCCTGAGGTGCAGCAAGCTGTTTATCTCCAACTCTCATTGTCTTACTTTCCTCAATTCTAACACAAGGATGTTAATATCTGCCTCCTCATCTAACAGGGCCATCATTTCTATGGTACCCTACGCCTATGATCCAAGAGGGCCATCATTCCTGGAAGATCACATGAAGTGGCATATGTAAAACCTCTGCAGACAATGTGATAGGCTATCATCATTAGCACATGGGGGAGTGAAAAAGGAGACTTTTGTTCTCAGAAAGTACCACCCTGTCTGGATAGCGTTAATTGAAAGGGCAAATAATTGTCTTGAGGAAAAGCAGTTTGCTGAGATGAGTGTTCTCCAAGCATTTTATACTGTCATTACGGAAAAGAGGGTTGGATTCTATCTAAAGGAAGACAATCAATAAACCATGAAACTGCCCAACAGTACTGGAGTGCTTCCAGAGACAGAACTTTTTTGCTGTTTTTACAAGAGATTGTCTTGAGCAGTGTCGCTCGGTTGATGAAGCAACCATGTTTATGAAGCATGTTAAGCATTAACCCAGCAGGTAATAATGGATCAAGAGCCTGAAGTTGAGAGGACAGGGCTTATTATTAATGCACATGCTAATATCCATGCAGGTTTGATATATAAAATTTGTGGATAATTGCAAATTTCAAAGTCCTAGAGTTTTCAAAGGGTCATACCTGTTGCTTAAAGGGTACAAGCTAATGCATATCAATTCCTCCTATCAAGTTCAAGCTATTTTTTGTACACTCAGTGGAATTTCATTTCCTATGGTTGGATGAGGGTAGCAAGGATTACTGTCTATTAATATGCTCATAGTATCCTTCTGCTTGCGAAAGTTAATTCACTGAATCGAATTACACTATAATATGAAATATTATTATAGAATTGATCTCATAAATTGATGGAACTTTTCAAAGGAATTTCCCTTAATAGTCTCATTATTTACTCTTAATTTTACTACATCAGAGTCCTACACCCTCAAATACAATGAGCCATTATATAGGATTCTCGGCCCCACAGTAACATTAAAGATGCAATTATATACACTGGCTATGCCTAGAATTTTGTCATACAGATGTTACGAGGTGAGAAGAAGTTTGACCTGTAGAATATTACCCTCCTGAAATGATAGAGAAGTTGTACAGGAAGGCTAATTTCTTATATGGTAGCTGTGTAATGAGCCAACTTGGCTAGGCTAACCTGCATTTCTCTGAATTCCCTTCCCTATGTGTTTCTGGTTAAAATGGGCTACAAGGGACATTCTTGCTTGAGATTTGAGGGGTGGAAGTGAAGCAGTATTCACTGTGTCTTATAGATTCAAGAGGTTGGGCTCTTAATGCTGATGCTGGTTCAACCCCTTGGCATGGGACACTGTTGGGCCCACAACTCCTCCACCTTCCCCTTGGACCCTCGTACAGCTTCTTTGACTCCTGTGCCAGGTGTGTCTTTAGCTCAGTGATGAAGGGGGCACCTTCTCCTGTAGGACACTCACATCATCAGAGTTGGAGACAGTGAGAACTCACAAATTCCAGCCTATTCTCGTAAGTTCCAGCTTGTCCACATTATCCCTTACTTTATAACCCTCTCTCCTCCTTCCTATCTGCCCTGCAGACTTCAAATTACAGTAAGAGTTGTAAAGAAACTGTTTAACCAGAGCCCACAACTGCATAAGATCAAGTCCCTGTAACAAATTTTTTATTACATGTGTGTTTTTATATAATACACACACATACCTACACATGCTTCTGCTTTTCTGATTGAACACCAGTAATTTAATGCCATAATTAATTTGTTGGAATATCATTTCATGGCATACTGTGCATAAAGATCTTTATTTTGAAGAGAAATGACTAAAGGTAAGCTTTTTTTTTCTTAAGTTCCTACAATCCAGTAGTTGACAGATGTGTGGAACCATCCAGAAATGAAGACCTAAGGCTTAAAGAGGCAAGAAAGATTACTACACATTTAAGAGAGATTTCCATTTGAAAAAGTTCAAAACTAAGTTTTAGCATTAAAAGCTAAACCTCATTATCTGCTAAATTTTGCTTTCAAAACTTCCTATTCTCCCATCATTCTAGAAAGCTTTGGCATTGCTATATTTGAAATGTTGATTTTTTCAAAACACACACATTAGAGAAAATGATAAAATGAAAATAGCATTAACAATATGTTAAATATATAGATCTCTATAAGGGGGATTAAGAGCAGCATCTATTGTGCAAAGGGATCAAGTAACAAAAGTCTTCTAAAGAAAAATTAGCTAACACTCATATATATGGTTCTACAATGAAATTTCACTAAAAGCACAAGCCTATTTTATGAGTTTTAGATGTAATATTTTACCTCAGTAACTATTCTATAGGAAAACTCTATGATCACCTCCTTTGTACTGATGAGGAAACTACGACAAGAGCAAGAACTTTCCTAGGATCCCCTAATAGGAAAGTAGCAGGACGAGGCATTTTGCCAACTCCTGAACTCATACTCTCAGCCAAAATGTCATGCTACAATTTTTTAAATTTATACAAAATGTTTAGAAATAGAAATACTGCTTATAATAATCAATTACTCAACATATAATGCCTCTCATTCTCAATGCCTTACTCAGATTCCCTAACTAAACCATCTAGTTTAGTTTTCTCTGATCAGAATGTAAGCTTCCTGAGGCCGAGTCCCTACCTTCAAGACACTTCGAGACATTTCAGAGTAACATGCATATAGACATGCCTTTTATGAATCAGTGGTTTGTGGTATTTAAGTGCCAACCGGTATAAGCCTTTTGATGGCATATACTGTATCTTCTACTTCCTTGCATCCTCTCAACTACACACAGTGCTTTACTCTTCAAAGAGCGGATACTCAATGAAGCCCTATTAATTTTAATAGTCAACTGCTTTTTAATCCAGCAACGTAAGGCTGAAAACGAAGACAAAAACATATTTTTTCACTGAAAAAAATCTATAAAAATGATATACAGACTCATTCACCAAATTGCTTAACTCTACAACAGAGGTGTCCTATGTTGAAGCTTAAAGGTCATTTCAGAACAAATCCAAGAAAGTATCATAAACAATAGCTAGAAGATGTATAGAACTTGTTTTTGTTACTCAAGGAAGCGATACAGATTCAAAATAATAAAGACTGCAAAAGGGTTTTGATAAATTAAAAGTACACATTCATCATCGAGAAAAAAAGACAAGGTAGGTTGATGTCTCGAAGTTCAATGTTGTCCTTTCACAAAATGTCTTTTGTTGCCCTGTTAGAAAATGCATAGTCCTGTACTACAATGGGTATTCTTAAAAGATAGGAGAGTCAGGTCTCAGAGGACCACATGTAGTTTGCATTTATATTATTCTGTATAGTCTAGATGGCACTTTTAGATCTCAGGTTTTGTTTCAGTCTTCATCTGGACCAGGTAGTTTTGTTCTCTTCCCCACCTACAAACTGTCAAAACAAGCCATATATTTCATAAATGTGTTCCACATATAAAAAGGAAAACTAGTCCAGAGCGTTTTCATCTCAGTTACGGGGGAAGAATTCAGACGGAATGGAAGTAACAACGTGGAGATGGAAGGCAACTTGCAGGCAGGCTGGCTCAGATGGTGCCTAAGCTCCTTTCTGCAGTATCCCTGGAGACATAAGTAACATTATCTTCAAACCAGAAGAAGCTAATAGTTAAGAAAATTTCTAATAATTACTACTTTAAAAAAAGATTTTAAGTCATGTTCTACTACAATGATGTTCTCAAAACACCAAAACTGCATATCCAAAATTATCTACGCGAAACAGGTCATAGTGACTGGAACAGCACAGCTTTCGCAGAAATGCAGAGCCTGTAGTTAATCTCTGCCGAATGCCTTGTAGCAGGAAGCTCAAATAACAAGAAGTTATCAGTTTGTCATTCCATCATCCACACCTTCAAGTATAAAGCTCATTCTGCTAAGAATTCTTCTTGTCTTGTAAAATGTTGCACTAAGCATTATACTGTTTCCCAGTAATGCTAACCACAAAGGTAATGATGCTGTACATTTAATTTTTCCAGCCTTCATGTGTCTGGCAGCATTACAAATGAGTCATTAACAGTCTCAAATAGACTGACATTATTGTTCGCTACTGCTGAGAAATCTCATTTCTTTCAAGACAGCAGGAGGACAGTTTGGGTTTGATAATGGTGACGCCCAGAAAGCACGCAGAGTTAAAAGAATCTAAAACTATACTAGTCCAACCTTCTAGGTTATTTATTTTGTCACTGAACTCAAAGCCTGAATGGCATATTTCATCAAAAGGTCCAGGCTGGGAAGACAGGCTCCAGCCTACAGAAAACATGGCACTTGTCTCTAACAACAACAACAGATTTGAAAAACCTCATCTTTCCCTGGCATGGTTCAAAATACAGAACAATTTGCTAGACAAAGGCCCAGGGTGTGCCATGCATTGTAACTGGCCAGAAGGCATCTTCGAAGGTACAAACACACTCTGGTTAAATTATATCCAAGCAACCAGAAACCTTAAGCTACTTAGATCCGTGTTGACTTTGGAAGTCAAATAACATGAGAAGAATCCACACAGCCTAGAACTTTTATGGCAAAAATCCTCCTTCCTAAGGGCTTCAGAAAAACTTAGTAAGCTTCATAAGGTAGAACATTTATACAAGAAAAGGACTGTCAGAAAAAAGCTTAGCGGTGAGGGAACAGCAAACAGCCCAGTTTAGCTGAAGCATATAATCTTGTGGAAGAGAAATGGGGATAGACTGAAAATGCTGGCAGGGATCTATTATCAAATGCCTAGAATTTCTTGATAATTGTATTCAATTACAGTCAATAAAGATCCGTAGAAGGTTTAAAAGATAGTGAAAGGATTGGAACTGAGCCTGAAAATGAAAATAACAGCACTGAGTAGGACACAGGAAAGACCAGCTAATGGACTATTGTAATTGTCCATATGCAGCCAGAACAAGATTAATGACTGTGGAAATAATAAAAGAATAGCAAACCAAAGAGCAGGTCCTAGAATAAAATCTATAGGATTTAGATGATAATTGGTAGTGGCAAAAAGAAAGATAAAATTGAAGATAAATATTATGCTTGTGGCATACATGGCTGAAAAAACAGAAGCTAGAAAGAAAAAGAACAATTCCAGCAAGATGAAAAGCTCTTCTTTGGACATGAGTGACAATGGCATATGTAGCTAAAGATGTCTAGAAGGCAGTTTATAATGAGGATTCTGGATTTAGGGAGAGAAAGTAGAGTAATATTACATAAATATAATGGTAAAGCAAGGATATAAGATCTCTGGTCTAGATTATATAGACTACAAGACCTATTTAGGTTAATACTTCAGGAATAGGAAAGAGAAAGAGGAGGCAAAAGAGGACAGAGAAAATGAGCAGTCACAAAGGTAGGAGATAAATACAGGGCACAGTTCCAACCATGAATATTCATGAGCTTAAGGAAAAGGTTTTTACCTATCTTGAACTAATAAGACAAGGAGAAAACATTGGAGAGAGAACCTGTTGGATTTAACAATTAGGGGGTTATCAGAGTGATCATTAAGACCAGTGGTTCTCAACCCTGGCAGAATCAGAATCTTCCGGGAAGATTTTTAAAAATATCAATAGGGAAGCATATCACTGACGAATTAAATCAGAAATAGTCAGGGTGGTTCCCAGACATTTGTAGTTTTTAAAAGCCATCCAAGATGATTCAAATGCAGCCAGGTTTGAAAACCCCTGTTGTAGACAAAATGATGAAGTAAGAATACATGAAAAGAAAGAGGAGGAGGAGGAAGAGAAGGAGGAAGAGGAAGAGGAAAAGGAAGGGGAAGGGAAAGCGGAAGAGGAGGGAGAAAGAGAAAAGAATAGAGTTGGTGGGTGGTAGAGAAAAGGAGCACAGTCTACTCTATGGATAAACTTGGTGTAGAAAGGAGGGCAGTGTTTTGAGAAGATCTCAAGTCGGGAGGTTTCCTGATAAGGAGAGACTGAGCATGTTTGTAGGTAGAGGGAATGAGACCAGTAGATGTAGAGAAAATAAACATCCTATGGGCATGGAGAGAGGGTTGGGCTGGGGTGCAAAGGGAACAATAAAGCAAGATTCTGGAAAATATGAAGAGAGGAAACAATTAAAAGCACAAATGGAGAGCTAAACTTAGTGGCAAAAGAATATTTATTTCTCATAGAAAGGAATAAAGGAAGAGAAGTAAGAGGAAGATAAAGAGAAAATTTTAAGGTAGAGTGGAGCAGGGCCATGCTAAGAGAATCCTCTTCAGATGGTCTCAACGGGAAGATTAATAGGGGAGGATTTGGGGTTTCAAGAAGTAGAGAAGGACCACAACATCCCAAAAGGTAAAGCACTTAAGATCCCATTTAACTGAGGCAGGTAAACAATCTTCGAATGTAACTAACCAGATTTCTTATGAGAAAAGCCAGGAAGATGACTGGATTACATGGAGAGGACTCAGATAAACTTGTGAATTGTCAACAGGGCTCGAATTAGAAGTCAGACACCAACTGCTGTGCAAAAAAAAGGAAAAAGACTGAATGAACCAAAGTTTCAACTGATATCTACATTAAGTCTCAAGAAAGTTAAAGATCTGATCAAACTTGGGCGTGATGAGTGGCTTTAAAGCAGTTGACTAACACTAACCTATACTTCTACCTTCAAGAAATACTGACAATGGGCTTCCCTGGTGGCGCAGTGGTTGAGAATCTGCCTGCCAATGCAGGGGACACGGGTTCGAGCCCTGGTCTGGGAAGATCCCACATGCCACGGAGCAACTGGGTCCGTGAGCCACAATTACTGAGCCTGCGCGTCTGGAGCCTGTGCTCCGCAACAAGAGAGGCCGCGATGGTGAGAGGCCCGCGCACCGCGATGAAGAGTGGTCCCCACTTGCCGCAACTAGAGAAAGCCCTCGCACAGAAACGAAGACTCAACACAGTCATAAATAAATAAATAAAAGAACGTGAATTTCTAAAAAAAAAAAAAAAAAAAAGAAAAAGAAATACTGACAATGAATTGAGAATCACAATTCGTTAAATCCCTTAAAATTTCAAAAAGTTGCATGAAATCAATACAGGAAAATTAGAATGTCAAGGAATCTCTGCATTTCTAGAAGGCATACAGAAACTAAAAGAAACTAGAAGACAGAACTCTAAATACAATTTTTCCAATAAATGGAGTCTACCAAAAACAATCAGAGATGATCTAAAGTTTCAACCTGATACCTATGTTGAAAAAAAAAAAGGAGAACTATCATGAGATAAGTGAACTTCAAAGATTCCACTTACATTCTGCCGGGTCCTGTTTAAATAAAATGGAAAACCAATTTATGACCCATCGCCATCTCCCTGCTTAATGTGATAATGACTGCACAGGCTTAAAAGGTTTAATTTTAAATTCTTTCTAGTACTTGGGATGTTCCCATCAATAATTTGAGTTTTTAAGTGTCACCAACTCTCACCCTGGGCTGCTAACGGAAGCTGTCCCCATGATACAATGAAGCTCTCCCGTGGATAACAAACAACCTACCTGTACAAATTTGATCTGCCATGGCCGCTATTGTCTAGTGCTTGGCAAATGGTTTGTATAAAAATCCATATATTGAGTTGAGCAGAAATGAAATAAAGTCTGAGAAGTGACAGAATGTCAATTATGGAGTTGGTAAAATAGCCCTTTTAAAAAGTTGTTAACTTCGGCACTTTTTTGACTCTACAAATTTTATTTAAATATCATATTGCTCTGTCACAAGCCACGTCTTGAAAAATAGCAAAAACTATTTGGTGAAGAGGAGAAATATAATTCTCTTAGGCAATTATTTCTCAGGACTTCACTAAAAATGAGTTAAAATTTGTATTTTAAATTCTATCTACATGACATGTTTAAAATAGAGGGCAAATAAGCAACAATACCTGCCCCCTCTTATCAAATAACAGGTTACTTGTCTCTGTCATTTGCACAGTATCTTGGGGAATTAGAAGAGTCTCAACAGATCACTACAATACATCTACAGATATATGGTGGTTTCCAAACACTGAAAAGGAAGTCACCATACACTTATAAAAATTAAAGCTTAGGGGGAATTCCCTGGCAGTACAGGGTTAGGGCTCCACGCTTCCACTGCAGGTGGCATGGGTCTGATCCCTGGTCAGGGAACTAAGACCCCGCAAAAGTGCATGGCGCAGCCAAAAAAATAAATAAATTTTTTAAAAAAAATTTAAAGCTTAGGGACAATAATAATTAAAAAATGACATTCACATTTGTCAAACGTAATGACAAAACCTCAATGTAGGATACGTAGACTTGGCAAAGAAAGGCAATAAGAGGAAAACACTCAGGTACATGGAATAACAACATACAAATTAACATGCAAAATGTGAGCTCTGATTTGCAGAATACTTTGATATAATTAACTCCTTGGTTCCTTACAAGTTATGCTAAGAGGTAGATAAAGCAAGCTTTTATTTTTATTTTTTTGAGTTTATTCCAATACTTTATTTTTTTTAACTTTTATATTGGAGTATACTAGATTAACAATGTTGTGTTAGTTTCAGGTGTACAAAAAAGTGATTCAGTTATACATATACATGTATCTATTCATTTTCAAATTCTTTTCCCAATTAAGTTGTTACAGAATACTGAGCAGAGTTCCAGGGTGCTATACAGTAGGTCCTTGTTGGTTATTCGATTTAAATATAGTAGTGTGTACATGTCAATCCCAAACTCCCTAACTATCCCTCCCCCCGACCCCATCTCAATACTTTATTATTTTTTTAACATCTTTATTGGAGTATAATTGATTTACAATGGTGTGTTGGTTTCTGCTTTATAACAAAGTGAATCAGCTATACATACACATATATCCCCATATCTCCTCCTTCTTGCTTCTCCCTCCCAGCCTCCCTATACCACCCCTCTAGGTGGTCACAAAGCACCCAGCTGATCTCCCTGTGCTATGCGGCTGCTTCCCACTAGCTATCTATTTTACATTTGGTAGTACATATAAGTCCATGCCACTCTCTCACTCGTCCCAGCTTACCCTTCCCCCTTCCCATGTCCTCAAGTCCATTCTCTACGTCTGTGTCTTTATTCCTGTCCTGCCCCTAGGTTCTTCAGAAACCTTTTTTTTTTTTTTAGATTCCATATATATGTGTTAGCATACGGTATTTGTTTTTCTCTTTCTGACTTACTTCACTCTGTATAACAGACTCTAGGTCCATTCACCTCACTACAAACAACTCAACTGCGTTTCTTTTTATGGCTGAGTAATATTCCATTGTATATATGTGTCACATCTTCTTTATCCATTCATTTGTCGATGGACACTTAGGTTGCTTCCATGTCCTGGCTATTGTAAATAGAGCTGCAATGAACATTGTGGTACATGACTCTTTTTGAATTATGGTTTTCTCAGGGTATATGCCCAGTAGTGGGATTGCTGGGTCTTATGGTACCTCTAGTTTTAGTTTTTTAAGGAACCTCCATACTGGTCTCTATAGTGGCTGTATCAACTTACTTTCCCACCAACAGTGCGAGAGGGTTCCCTTTTCTCCACACCCTCTCCAGCATTTATTCTTTGTACGTTTTTTGATAATGGCCATTCTGACTGGTGTGAGGTGATACCTCATTGTAGTTTTGATTTGCATTTCTCTAATGATTAATGATGTTGAGCATTCTTTCATGTGTTTGTTGGCAATCTGTATATCTTCTTTGGAGAAATGTCTATTTAGGTCTTCTGCCCATTTTTGGATTGGGTTGTTTCTTTTTTTGATATTGAGCTGCATGAGCTGCTTATAAATTTTGGAGATTAATCCTTTGTCAGGTGCTTCATTTGCAAATATTTTCTCCCATTCTAAGGGTTGCCTTATTGTCTTGTTTATGGTTTCCTTTGTGGTGCAAAAGCTTTTAAGTTTCATTAAGTCCCATTTGTTTATTTTTGTTTTTATTTCCATTTCTCTAGGAGGCGGGTCAAAAAGTATCTTGCTGTGATTTATATCATAGAGTGTTCTGCTATGCTTTGCTCGAAGAGTTTTATAGTGTCTGGCCTTACATTTAGGTCTTTAATCCATTATGAGTTTATTTTTGTGTATGGTGTTAGGGAGTATTCTAATTTCACTCTTTTATGTGTAGCTGTCCAGTTTTCCCAGCACCACTTATTGAAGAGGCTGTCTTTTCTCCATTGTATATTCTTGCCTCCTTTATGGTCATCATAAAATGACCATATGTGCATGGGTTTATCTCTGGGCTTTCTATCCTGTTCCATTGATCTGTATTTCTGTTTTTGGGCCAGTACCATACTGTCTTGATTACTGTAGCTTTGTAGTATAGTCTGAAGCCCGGGAGCCTGATTCCTCCAGCTACCTTTTTCTTTCTCCAGATTGCTTTGGCTATTAGGGGTCTTTTGTGTTTCCATAAAAATTGTGAAATTTTTTGTTCTATTTCTGTGAAAAATGCCAGTGGTAGTTTGATAGGGATTGCATTGAATCTGTAGATTGCTTTGGGTAGTACAGTCATTTTCACAATGTTGATTTTTGCAGTCCAAGAACATGGTATATCTCTCCATCTGTTTGTATCATCTTTAATTTCTTTCATCAGTGTCTTATAGTTTTCTGCACACAAGTCTTTTGTCTCCTTAGGTAGGTTTATTCCTAGGTATTTTATTCTTTTTGTTGCAGCGGTAAATGGGAGTGTTTCCTTAATTTCTCTTTCAGATTTTTCATCATCAGTGTGAAGGAATGCAAGAGATTTCTCTGCACTAATTTTGTATCCTGCTACTTTACCAAATTCATTGATTAGCTCTAATAGTTTTCCAGTAGCATCTTTAGGATTCTCTATGTATAGTATCATGTCATCTGCAAACAGTGACAGACTTACTTCTTCTTTTCTGATTTGGATTCCTTTTATTTCTTTTTCTTCTCTGACTGCTATCGCTAAAACTTCCAAAACCATGTTGAATAATAGTGGTGAGAGTGGACATCCTTGTCTTGTTCCTGATCTTAGAGGAAATGGTTTCAGTTTTTCACCATTGAGAATGATGTTGGCTGTGGGTTTGTCATATATGGCCTTTATTATGTTGAAGTAAGTTCCCTCTATGCCTACTTTCTGGAGGATTTTTATCATAAAGGGTGTTGAATTTTGTCAAAAGCTTTTTCTGCATCTCTTTAGATGATCATATGGTTTTTCTCCTTCAATTTGTTAATATGGTTTATGACATTGACTGATTTGCATATGTTGAAGAGTCCTTGCATTACTGGGATAAACCCCACTTGATCATGGTGTATGATCCTTTTAATGTGCTGTTGGATTCTGTTTGCTAGTATATTGTTGAGGATTTTTGCATCTGTGTTCATCAGTGATATTGGCTTGTAGTTTTCTTTCTTTGTGATATCTTTGTCTGGTTTTGATATCAGGGTGATGGTGGCCTCGTAGAATGAGCTTGGCAGTGTTCCTTCCTCTGCTATATTTTGGAAGAGTTTGAGAAGGAGAGGTTTTAGCTCTTTTCTAAATGTTTGACAGAATTTGCCTGTAAGCCATCTGGTCCTGGGCTTTTGTTTGTTGGAAGATTTTTAATCACAGTCTCAATTTCAGTGCTTGTGATTGGTCTGTTTATATTTTCTATTTCTTCCAGGTTCAGTCTCAGAAGGTTTTGCTTTCCTAAGAATGTGGCCATTTATTCCAGGTTGTCCATTTTATTGGCATATACTTGTTTGTAGTCATCTCTCATGATCCTTTGTATTTCTGTAGTGTCAGTTGTTACTTCTCCTTTTTCATTTCTAATCCTATTGATTTGAGTCTTCTCCTTTTTTTTCTTCATGAGTCTGGCTAACGGTTTATCAATTTTGTTTATCTTCTCAAAGAACCAGCTTTTAGTTTAATTGATCTTTGCTATTGTTTTCTTCATTTCCTTTTCATTTATTTCTGATCTGAACTTTATTATTTCTTTCCTTCTGCTAACTTTGGGGTTTTTTGTTCTTCTTTCTCTAGTTGCTTTACATGTAAGGGTAGGTTGTTTATTTGTGATGTTTCTTGTTTCTTGAGGTAGGACTGTATTGCTATAAGCTTCCCTCTTAGAACTGCTTTTGCTGCATCCCATAGGTTTTGGGTTGTCGTGTTTTCATTGTCATTTGTTTCTAGGTATTTTCTGATTTCCTCTTTGATTTCTTCAGTGATCTCTTGATTACTTAGTAGTGTATTGCTTAGCCTCCATGTGTTTGTGTTTTTCACAGATTTTTTCCTGTAATTGATATCTAGTCTCATAGCGTTGTGCTTGGAAAAGATACTTGATACAATTTCCATTTTCTTAAATTTACCAAGGCTTGATTTGTGACCTAAGATATGATCTATCCTGGAGAATGTTCCATGAGCACTTGAGAAGAAAGTGTATTCTGTTGTTTTTGGATGAAATGTCCTATAAATATCAATTAAATCCATCTTGTTTAATGTGTCATTTAAAGGTTGTGTTTCCTTATTTACTTTCATTTTGGATGATCTGTCCATTGGTGAAAGTGAAAGTGTGATGTTAAAGTCCCCTACTATGATTGTGTTACTGTCGATTTCCCCTTTTATGGCTGTTAGCATTTGCCTTATGTATTGAGGTGCTCCTATGTTGGGTGCATAAATATTTACAATTGTTATATCTCCTTCTTGGATTGATCTCTTGATCATTATGTAATGTCCTTCTTTGTCTCCTGTAATAGTCTTTATTTTAATGTCTATTTTGTCTGGTATGAGAACTGATACTCCAGCTTTCTTCTGATTTTCATTTGCATGGAATATCTTTTTTCATCCTTTACTTTCATTCTGTATCTGTCCCTAGGTCTGAAGTGGGTCTCTTGTAGAAAGCATATATACAGGTTTTGTTTTTGTATCCATTCAGCCAGTCTATGTCTTTTCGCTAGAGCATTTAATCCATTTACTTTTAAGGTAATTATCGATATGTATGTTCGTATTACCATTTTCTTAATTGTTTTGGGTTTGTTATTCTAGGTATTTTCCTTCTCTTGTGTTTCCTGCTTAGAGAAGTTCCTTTAGCATTTGTTGTAAAGCTGGTTTGGTGGTGCTGAATTCTCATAGCTTTTGCTTGTCTTTAAAGGTTTTAATTTCTCCGTCAAATCTGAATGAGACCCTTGCTGGGTAGAGTAATGTTGGTTGTAGGTTTTTCCCTTTCATCACTTTAAATATGTCCTGCCACTCCCTTCTGTCTTGCAGAGTTTCTGCTGAAAGATCAGCTGTTAACCTTATGGGGATTCCCTTGTATGTTATTTGTTGTCTTTCCCTTGCTGCTTTTAATATTTTTTCTTTGTATTTAATTTTTGATAGTTTGATTAATATGTGTGTTGGCATGTGTTTCCTTGGATTTATCCTTTATGGGACTCTCTGCACTTCCTGGACTTGCTTAACTATTTCCTTTCCCATATAAGGGAATTTTTCAATTATAATCTTTTCAAGTATTTTCTCAGTCCCTTTCTTTTTCTCTTCTTCTTCTGGGACCCCTATAATTCGAATGTTGGTGCATTTAATGTTGTCCCAGAGGTCTCTGAGACTGTCCTCAATTCTTTTCATTCTTGTTTCTTTATTCTGCTCTGCAGTAGTTATTTCCACTATTTTATCTTCCAGGTCACTTATCCGTTCTGCTGCCTCAGTTATTCTGTTATTGATTCCTTTTAGAGAATTTTAAATTTCATTTATTGTGTTGTTCATCACTGTTTGTTTGCTCTTTAGTTCTTCTAGGTCCTTGTTAAACATTTCTTGTATTTTCTCCATTGTATTTCCAAGATTTTGGATCATTTTTACTATCATTACTCTGAATTCTTTTTCAGGTAGACTGCCTATTTCCTCTTCATTTGTTTGGTCTCGTGGGTTTTTACTTTGCTCTTTCATCTGCTGTGTGTTTCTCTGTCTTCTCATTTTGCTTAAATTACTGTGTTTGGGGTCTCTTTTTCACAGGCTGCAGGTTCGTAGTTCCCATTGTTTTTGGTGTCTGCCCCCAGTGGCTAAGGTTGGTTCAGTGGGTTGAGTAGGCTTCCTGGTGGAGGGGACTGGTGCCTGTGTTCTGGACGATGAGGCTGGATCTTGTCTTTCTGGTGGGCAGGACCGTGTCCAGTGGTGTGTTTTGGGGTGTCTGTAACCTTATTATGATTTTAGGCAGCCTCTCTGTTGATGGGTGGGGTTGTGTTCCTGTCTTGCTAGTTGTTTGGCATAGGGTGTCCAGCACTGTAGCTTGCTATTCATTGAGTGGAGCTGGGTCTTAGCGTTGAGATGGAGATCTCTGGGAGAGCTTTCACTGTTTGATATTACGTGGAGCCAGGAGGTCTCTGGTGGACCAATGTTCTGAACTTGGCTCTCCCACCTCAGAGGCACAGGCCTGACTCCCAGTCAGAGCACCAATACCCTGTCAGCCACACGGCTGGAAGGCTTTGGAGTTTCATGAAAACAGTCCTCGCTTCTAATACTTTAAATCTGACTCGATCTCACTGTGCAGTATACCACGAATAACTCTATGCCCAGAAAATGGACAACCTGGTAATCCCCAGCTCCTTCCAAATCTCTTAAAGGTGTTGGTCATTTTGCAGTCCTCAGAACAAATGGAGCACACATTTTAGATGGAGAATTCCAAAGCAAGCTTTTTTACAGTTCAGAGAACTCTGGCTCAGAGAGGCTGAGTAACTTGCCCAGAGGCAACTAGAGTAAGTGCTGGAGCCAGGATTCAAACTGAAGTCTTAGTTAACATGCCAAATCCATGCTAGTCCACGATACCAGTGAGTGCTCTATTTCCTAGACAAATTACTATTTTATCTCTTTATCCTCTTTCTCTGCTGTTTTGCAATTTAAGTAGTCCAAGAAGTTTATGATTTTTTTTTAATTGTATCAGTCCAGTTAGCACCTATTACTTTATAAAGAGTCCAAGGATAAAGGACATTTTAAAATTTATGTCCCACATAAAGAAAAGCAATAAAAAGGGGAATGAGGGGAGTTAATGTTTAGTGGGCAGGATCTCAGTTTGGGAAGAGGAAAAAGTTCTGGATTTGGACAGTGGTAATGGCTACAAAACAATGTGAATGTACTTAATTAGTATCACTGAACTGTACACTTAAAAATGGTTAAGATGGCAAATTTAAGTTATGTATATTTTGTCACAATAATGAAAATAATAAAACATTTCTAAAATGACACTTACACTCTTTGATTAAATTGCTGTAAGAAAAGTAAATAACTATAGGATGAAATCTACTACTGTTTTTCTTTATCTATGTTAAATATGCTGCTCTTCTATTTAAGTGTGACCCATACTTTAAGTAAAATCTGAAGTAAAAAGAAAAAACTAAATCTCATTTCTCATTTGAACTAGATTCGCTTTGTAATGATTATCAAGTAAGTCTTGTGAAGTCAAATGAAATCTAAGAGAGAAAAGGAGAATATTTAATCTTACTAAAGGCTTATGTCTTTCATAGCATTAACATGAAATGACTAAAGCTCACCATAATCTGTTAATGTGAGTTAATCCATACAAAACAGGGAAAAAAGCAAGAAAGCACATAATTCTAAATCATTTAATATTCAATATTGGTATTTTTGGACACTTCTTCCAAAATGTTTTGGATTGTAAGCTCCATGAGCATAAGGACTGGTCTTCTTATTCTTTTCTGCATGTTCAGAATTTAGCAAATAACAAAATAAACAAGGTACAAGGATATATTGTACAGCACAGGGAATATAGCCAATATTTTATAATAACTATAAATGGAGTATAAGGTTTAAAAATTGTGAATCACTATGTTGTACACCTGAAACATATATCATAAATCAACTAAACTTCAATAAATTTCTTAAAAGTTTTAATAAATAAAAGAATTTAGCAAAGAACAGTAGGAAGAGAGGGAGGGAAGAGAGGGGAGAGAAGGAAAACTAATGGTTTATAAACACATCCAAACAAGTATCCAGAAAACTTGGGATATGCCAAATCTAAAATACGTGGTAGTTCACCAAGTTGACTTGATTATATCAAAAAGCTGGGTTTTTTACCTTGGAGCCATGCTCAGCAGATATGGCACCATTAATAACATCTTAGCTATCTATCATTTGTCTGAAAGGAAGAATGGAAATTTAGAACATTTCAGTAAAGGGTCATCATAGGCAAGTAATCCTAAAACTCTGTACTTGGGGATTCTTCTTGCTAACCTTTAGGATTTCCCCTATAAGAACTTTGTCCAGGTAGAGAATATAATTTCAAACCCATTTAACAAGATTCCCATTATTGTCACCAATAATTGTTACCCTGTTTCCAATCATCTCATTTGTAGTATAAAGGTCAGAAAGAAGGTCACTAAAAAGATGCTTTATCTGCCTTTAAGATCTATAGAGTATTTTTTTTTCTTTTTTCAATTTCTCTTGCTTTATGGATGTTAGAAATAGCAGCACTCTTAGAATAACAAAATCAAAGGCATGCTGTTATTTGGTCAAAAGCCTACATCATGTATTCCCTTCACTTAAACCTAAGAAAAGTAATCACAATAGTCAATGATTATTCATTTGAATGCTATAACATTTAATTTCTAGAGGTCAATTACTTTATATCTTCCCCTGGGAGGTTTCCAGATTAAGATTTAATTAATCTTATTCCTTCGATCAAGAGACTAAGCTATTTTAGACCCAGAAAAGGAAGTTTTCTTAGTCTTCTGTAGTAAGGGGAGAGCCTATCTCCTGAATTCATGAGAGTATTTAGAAAAGGAGAATCATAAAAGTTGATTTTGTTTCAATTCTTTAAAAAATTTTTTTAATAAAAAACATGAGTATGAAGCTTAGAAAAAGAAGACTTGTTAAGTCATATATAAGAATCTATAGCTAACGAAAAATAACATAAGGAAAGTTTGCATAAATCTTACTGCACCCCAAGGGCCCAGGAAGATACCCTGCAGGTAAGCACTCCCTTCCAGGCAGGCCAGATAACATCATTTCAATAGGAAGCACGATGAGTCCTTTTCACGACTCCCTAATATGCAGGGAACTGACATTAATGTCTCCTCCTAGCTAAATAAGTATTTACCTCGACGTATCTTCTATATATTTCTCTCTTCCCCATTCCTTCATACAACAGTTTGCAAGATTTGTCAATTCCAAATCCACTGATTAGTGATGAACAAGCAAACAGTAGTGCTTTAACAATTATGCAATACACTACTGCAATTACTGTCTTTTAAAAATAATATTTGTTTTTAATGGCATAGCATACATTTACTCAATAGAGAGTAACCAAGCCACCTGTCAATCATTCCCACATTTCTTTTTATAGCCTGCCCCAAGTTTGTAGTTAGAAATGAAGTTTTTTTGCATTTATTATCTGTAACTTTTCTTGAAACTAATTCTAAGGAAAAATAAAGGGAGAAAATTCATCAATAACCAACATTATCTGAGAAACTACAGGGTTTACGGAACTATGTTCTTGTCATCCAAATATCTGAAGGATTGTTTTGTGGAAGAGGGATTAGACTATTTTCCTTAAAAACCCAAAGGCTAGAACTGCCATGGGCAGGTAAGGTTTTTAGGAGACAGAGTGTTTGCACTAAAAAGCTTTTTAAAAGGCAATTTCACTGAATGATGAAGTAAGTTTCCTCAAAAGGTTGAGAGTTCGTATTAATAAAGGTCTAAACATTGGAATGGACAAAATTCAAGATAAAGGGATACTATAGAGAAGATCATGTCTTAGAATATCCTCAAGGTTCTTAATAAAATGGCCTGTACATAAAAGTCATTCTTATTATTGTTATAAGCTAAGTAAAAAGAGGGTTAAGAGCCCAGAAGGAGTTTATAGAATAGACAAATTTTACACCATGTTATAGGGGGACATAATGTAGGTTACAAACAGCTAGAAGGCAATGAAGTAAGGAAAGTTTGCACCTAATAATATCAAGACAAACTGTCAGAAAATACAACCATTTTTTTCCAAAGACAGAAAACCCAGCTCAAATCTGACAAGGGAAGGTACTCTTTGGTTCATTCAATATAGTCAAGAAGGTTTGAGACAGTATATAGCTTCCAATGTCATCTACGTCCTGAAATAAAAAGCTATCTTCAATAAACACTATGTGGCAACATCAATGGAAAGTCTCAGTAAAACTTTCCCCAGTACATATTGTGGCAGAAACAATTCTTTCAAGACAACTCCCTAGCAAACAGTTATTTTGGGGAAAGAGCAACTATGCTTCTTACTGCTGAAGCTTCACAAAGCCACTAAGCAAAGGTTTAGCTCCCCATGTCACTTTCCCTTTCTCCACCTGATGCACTACCATATATTTTCAACATAACACTTTAAGGTCTAATTAAAAAGTTATAAGTATTGACTTGAGCTGCAGCTCCTTCTCATTCAGAGATGTTCTGTTGATTAACAAGAAAAGTAGCATTTGGGGACAAAGAATCGGATATTCACATGTTGTTATCACGTTAATAAACTGTCAAGTGGCAAATATTTAAAGGAATTTCAACAAAGATTGTAAAAAAAAAAAAAAAAAAAAAAAAAAGACAGACAGAGAGAAAGAATTCACCTGTAATTAACTTAAGGCATAAAAGTTAATGCTTAATCCTTTCCATGTAAATAATTCAAGAGGAAGTATATACAAGAGAAAGTGATAAACTTTCATTGAGGTAACAACAGCAATCTTTTGATGATTTTTCGTTGCACAAACGTATTTGTTAAATTGTTTCCACTGAAAAAAATTAGCTTTAATCTGACAAAATGTAAATGCAATAAATGTATAAATTTAATACAACCATCTCATTTAATTCTCAAGAAACTTTATTTATCTAAATTTACAGGTGCAGAAATGGAGCCTGCAAGAGTTTTAGTTACTTAGCAAAGTCATAAGCCAGTCATGGAAGAGCTGGTAATTTAAAACAAGTCTGTTTTATACCATTCTTATAATCAGTCTACTCTAGTGCCATGCTCCTGCTTACAGGGAATCTAAAATATCATATGGGAATTAAAACAAACAACTGGAATCAAATGTAAAGCAGAAGGAATGTAAGTAAAGCCATGACAAAGATTTAAGAATGGGTGAGAAGGAACTTCCCTGGTGGTCCAGTGGTAAAGAATCTGCATGACAATGCAGGGGACATGGGTTTGACCCCTGGTCAGGGAACTAAGATTCCACATGCTGCGGGGCAACTAAGCCCACGTGCCACAACTACTGAGCTCGCGTGCCTCAACTAGAGCACCCGCGTGCCACAAACTACAAAGCCCACGTGCTCTGGACCCCGCGTGCCACAACTATAGAGCCCACGTGCTCTGGAGCCTGCGCGTCACCACTAGAGAAGAGAAAACCCGCACACCACAACTACAGAGAAGCCCATGTGCCACAACGAAAGATCCTACATGCCTCTACAAAGATCCTGCATGCCGCAACTAAGACCAGATGCAGCTAAAGATAAATAAATAAATGAATAAATAAATAAATAATAAATCTTAAAAAAAAAAAAGGGTGAGAAGAGAGAGATGGAGGAAGGGGGAAGTATTCATGGAGAAGAGGATATTGGAGTTGGCCCCTAAAAGACTGCCAAGATTTCAACAGGTAAGGAGGGACAGAATGGCATTCCAAACATAAAGGAATTTGGACAGAATGAGTAAATAAGGAAATGTAAAATTGCAGGGATTACTGGAGACCTGTAAAGTGATGTGCAGCTTGGCTCACAGCCATATTAAAATATAAATTCCTGGTCAAGGACTTGGACTTGATTTGTGTCGGCAAAGGGGAGCCATTAAAGGCTTCTGAACAGAGGGCTTGTATGTTACAACTCAACAGCTGTCAGTATAGAGTGTGGCCAATGATTCCTTGACTCCACAAATAAATACGTGTCTACTATGCCCCAAGAGCATTTGATAAGTATTGATGGATCTCTCTTTGACATGTTTTTATTTGGTTGCTAGGACAATCATTTCTAGTGTTTAGACCCATCCCACCATCTACTTTGCTGGGTTCTCCTTATCTGTTTTACCTCTACACACTGGAGAATGCCAGGGATCAGTCCTCAGACATTTTCTCTTCTTTGTCAGACTCTCACTCCAGAAGACCTTGTTCATATCCATTATAAGGTTTAATACCATTATTTTTGATGACTATCAAATTGATCTCTGCAGTCCATCTCTCTCCTCAACCCTAGATACCCCTTGGATGCCTACCAAACATCTAAAACTTAACAAGGCCAAGTTGAACTGGGTTTCTCCTCCCAAATCTGCTCTTATCTGAGTCTTCTCCATCTTAGTAAATGGCAACTCGATTTTACCAAATGCAGATGACACTTTCAAGTTATCTGAGTCTTCTCTTTCACACTTCTCATGCAGTCTGCTAATAAACCCTGTCAACTCTACCTTTGAAGTACAGCTTAATCCAAGTCACTACCATCTCCTGTCCACATCAGGGGTTGGCAAACTACAGCCCAGGGGCCAATGACTTAGTAGTAAATAAAGTTTTATTGAAACATACCCATTCTAGTTCATTCATATATTTTTTTAAATAATATTTTAAATAAACTTATTTATTTATTTTTAGCTGCACTGGGTCTTCGCTGCTGCACGTGGGCTCTCCCCAGTTACGTCGAGAGGGGGCTACTCTCATTGTGGTGCATGGGCTTCTCACCACGATGGCTTCTCTTGTTGCAGAGCACGGGCTCCAGGCGCGTGGGCTTCAGTAATTGTGGCACGCGGGCTCAGCAGTTGTGGTGCACGTGCTCAGCTGCTCCACAGGATGTGGGAACTTCCCGGACCAGGGCTTGAACCCATGTCCCCTGCATTGGCAGGTGGATTCTCAACCACTGCATCACCAGGCAAGCCCTCATTTATATATTGTCTATGCTGCTTTCATGCTCCAATGATGCACTTGAGTAGTTGTAACAGAGACTGAATGACCTGCAAAACCTAAAGTATTTGCTAATTCCCGGTCTGGATTATTACAATAGCTTCTAAGGTCTTCTCCCTGCTTCTGTCCTTCTGCCTCCCCATACTCCATTCTCCACAAAGCAACCAGTGAAAATTTAAAATCCTGCTGTCCAATATGCTAGCCACTAAGCACATGTTGCTATTCAAATTAAAATGTTATTAAACAAAAAATTCCGTTCCTTAGGTACATGAGCCCCAGTTCAAGTGCTCAATAGCCACAAGTGGTTAGTGGCTACCTTACTGAACGCTGCAGATTTAAAAAAAAAATTAATTTATTTATTTTTGGCTGCGTTGGGTCTTTGTTGCTGCACGCGGGCTTTCTCTAGTTGTGGCGAGTAGGGGCTACTCTTTGTTGCGGTGCGCGGGCTTCTCATTGCAGTGGCTTCTCTTGTTGCAGAACACAGGCTCTAGGCATGCGGGCTTCAGTAGTTGTGGCACGCAGGCTCAGTAGTTGTGGCTCGTGGGCTTAGTTGCTCCGTGGCATGTGGGATCTTCCCAGACCAGGGCTCGAATCCGTGTCCCCTGCATTGGCAGGCGGATTCTTAACCACTGCACCACCAGGGAAGCCCAACATTGCAGATTTTTGAACATTCCCATCATCACATAAAATTCTGTTGTTCAGCATTGCCTTAAATTCTAAGGTCATTTCCCTCTACTTCTCTAAACCCTCCAGTAACTTCTTTTTTTATTAAATGTCAAAGTCTTGGCTAAGGCCTACTAAGATCATCTCCTACCCCCAGTGCCCCACCACTTCTCTGTCCCCATCTCCTCTCACTCTCTGCCTCACTGTGCTCTAATCATATGGGTCTTCACAGTGCCATGCAAGTGCCAAGCATGCACTCGTCTCAGGCACTCTGCACCCAGTGTTCCCTCTGTCTAAACATCTGTCTCCAAGTATCTGCAGGAATCATACCCTCACTTCCCTTGGCCTCTGATCTGACAGCACTTTCACAGAGATCCCTTTCCTAACTAGCCCATTAGTCCACTTTAACTGTCCTTATGGCATGTGTCACGGCTGACCTATTATATCTATATTTTATTATATCTTTATTATATCTATATTTCCCCACTAGAGTATGAGATCCAAAAAGCAGGAATTTTATCTGTTTTGATCTCTGACGTATCCCCAGAGCCTAGAACAATGCCAGCTACACAGTAGGAACTCAATAAATATTTACTGAATGAATGAATGAGTGAATGAATAAACGGGAACACCCTGCAGAAGAGGCTCCAGAAGAATTCAGATGTAAGAGGTTCTGCTTTGAAATCTGCCTCACTGACCTATCTTCCGGATGTGGGTTTAAAATTTTGCCTTTAATATGATACCACTTATATGTGGGATCTGAAATGTAATACAAGTGAACTTACAAAATAGAAACAAACTCACAGACATAGAAAACAAACTTATGATTACCTAAGGGGAAAGGGGGTGGGGGAGGGATAAATTAGGAGTTTGGGATTAGCAGATACAAACTACTATATAAATAAACAACAAGTCCTACTGTATAGCAAAAAGAACTATATTCAATATCCTGTAATTAACCATAATGGAAAAGAATATGAAAAAAAATATATATATAACTGAATCACTTTGCTGTATACCAGAAACTAACACATTGTAAATCAATTATATTTCATTTTAAAAAAATTTTTAAAATTTTGTCTTTTACTTCCACCAAACCTTAGTTTTGCTGAGGTCTCTTTTCAGCTGACTTTGGAATAATTGTTAAAGTGAAATTTTCTCAACAGGTCCAATTGAGTCCTCTCTGCCCCAAGCTGTTCAACAAGAAAGGCTGAAAGACTGGAAATATCAGCCTGGGAAAACCAGATCTGACTTAGCAGCCCAAGGCCTCAGATTAAATTTACCAGCCCAAGGGCAAAACATAGCATTGCTAAATCTGCCAGCCTGAGGTTCATTATTAATCATGATAATGGGGTTTTCAATTCTTACATAAATTAGATTGGCACGACTAGTGATTACATGTAAGATTTTTTTGTTTATATAAGTCAGGGCTTTGTTAATTTTGAATAAGTCATTATGGAAAGAAAGTAAACTTCTTTAGTAGTTCAAGATATTATTATTATATTATTAGCCATCAAGTCATACGGCTGCCCAGAGGGAGACACTATTTCTCTTGTTTTAAGCTGTGTTCTGTTTCTCCACCCTAACCAACTCCTCCTAGGATTTAATGAAGGAAACACATAAGGGGTGGAAAGGTGAATGAAACTGCTCAAGATTTAGTGAAAGCTGCTACAGGGCCAGTTGGTACCAGCTGCAGCAGGGCTGACTTTGTTACGGACCACCTGGCCTCTTCTCCTTTCTTTTCTGTCCTATCAGACTTTTTTTTTAATTTTTTATTTATTTATTTATTTTATTTATGGCTGTGTTGGGTCTTCGTTTCTGTGCGAGGGCTTTCTCTAGTTGCGGCAAGCGAGGGCCACTCTTCACCGCAGTGCGCGGGCCTCTCACTATCGTGGCCCCTCTTGTTGCGGAGCACAGGCTCCAGACGCGCAGGCTCAGTAGTTGTGGCTCACGGGCCCAGTTGCTCCGCGGCATGTGGGATCCTCCCAGACCAGGGCTCGAACCCGTGTCCCTTGCATTAGCAGGCAGATTCTCAACCACTGCTCCACCAGAGAAGCCCGACTTTTTTTTTTTTAATTTAAATTTTTATTTTATATTGGAGTATGGTTCATTTACGATATTGCATTAGTTTCAGGTGTACAGCAACGTGATTCAGTTATATACATAAATATATCCATTCTTTTTCAGATTCTTTTCCCAAAGAAGTTATTACAGAATATTAAGTAGAGTTTCCTGTGGTATACAGTAGGTCCTTGTTGATTATCTATTTAATATATAGTAGTGTGTATATGTTAATCTCAAACTCCTGATTTACCCCCCCCCACCTTTCCTAAAACAGACTTTTTATTTTTGCCAAAAACCCCAATTCAGCTACTTTAATGGGCAACAGATAAGTAGCACAAATATATTCGCTCATCTGACAGCTTTCATCTTGCTAATCTGAAACGAATGAATTCCAAAGCAGGTAAATAATTTAAGATTACTAATGTAAACAGAGAAGTAACATTTCACTTATAAATAATACTCATAAGGAAAGGAATCTTTATTCTCTGAGGCATACGCATAAAAGCAAATCTATGAGATGATCATTGACCTAGGAAAAGGTTAAGAACAGCTTAAATAATAAATGCAGAAGTAGAATTCAGACTGACATAAATTTATTTTTCCTGCTACTGCTTCCATATGGCAATAATCCAATCTGAGAAGCTGAATTCATGTGGTCAGGGCATAACTCAAAAGCCTGCTTGTTTAAAAATTCAACAATTTAGGGTAGTTGGGAGTAATGATATTATACACCACTCTGCATTTTGAATGGCAGGGAAATTTTACATTGATTTTCACAGGAGAAACTTAAATGAACACTCTAGTAAAAATTAATGGATTATTTTCCCTTTCCCAGTGACCTTTAAAATGCTTAGAATTCAAGGTGATGTACCTAACAGTTATCACTTCCGCTTACTGCACCAGTTATATTATATCAAAGACCTAAAGTTTCAATAATGTTTCCAAATTGGCTACTGATAGAGACATATAATTGCTCAAAGCAGAATCTAACAATAGCCAGCTTCCTTTTCCTTGTGAAAAGGATACATTTATTTCTTTTTTATCATTCCTCATTCTGCAGAATCTTGATTTTTTCCTAAAGGAGAAAGAAATTAACTATTTTCCTTCATTGAAAGAGCCTCTGATTTCCCCCCTGAAACCTAGATAAAGGTAGAAGCAACAGGAATTTAATGAACTCAGGTAAAGCAGCTGATTATGTGTGGCCAAAGAAACTGTTTTTCTCTAGTTTTTTGGTCTTAACCTCTCAAAATCAAAGTGCATTATCCGTAGATGTCTAACATTTCATGGCAATGCAACAATGATTTTAACGCAAGTCTCAAATGGGATAATAGGTAAAGCCTGTTTAGAAAGAAATCTTGAAGTTACATTTTCTATCTTGAGTTCCGCCCTCTTCTTTTGGGCCAGAACTCACACGAAGTTGCCAATTTCACCAGATGCATAACTTCATCTCTGTATCTTACTTCCAAATCAGTATGTTCAAACTCTACTCTGTCAAGAAGTAGAAGGGTCTGAGTTTTTACCCTACTCACAAGCTAAGGAGTTAGCAGTCACAGTTTCAAGGATGCTGGCACAAGAAAAAAGCTCCGTGGGTCAGAGACAAAGTGCATTTCATTCCTTTCAGCAATAATAGGAGCCAGAGTATCATCACTTCTTTGTTCAGGTTCCTTGAGGCCCAACTGCCAGGGAGCCATGTGATGAGGGTCAACTAAGTACGTGACACATAGCAGGTTACAGGACAAGAGGGGAATCCTGAGGTCCTTTATAATGGGCTGCAAGCAAACCTGCCTAATCTTTGCGCCCTGGAGGGAGACATTACTTTTGATACTGGACAGTAAACAACCTTGCCCTTTGCTCCAGAGGAATAATCCACTACTTCTTCTTCCAAGGCTGTTCACTGTACAACTTTCCTTGAGAAGATAATCCCCCCAAAAAAGGGCGCCATGCTATTCTGTCCACAAGATGTGAAGAAACAAAAGAAACCCATGGAAAACTGTCCCCCAACAAACATCTTACCATGTATACCTTCCCAGTGCTTACAAGTAAAAGAGACACTCGACTCAGTAGGAGGTCAAAAAAAAGACCTGGCTGACTACAAAGGTTCAAAAATTTCCTCCATCTTACATTCAGCATCATATTATGTCTGCTGCTTTCTGTTTCTAAAGCTTACAATGGCCTATATCCGATGTGATAAAAATCTGGTCTCTGACATAGTAACAAAATTAGGAATAGGAATGAGACCTCTTGACTTTCAATCGTATCAATGTTTGTGCTACACCACACTGCCTCTGTATTAAAAGAGATTCTCGGGCTTCCCTGGTGGCGCAGTGGTTGAGAATCTGCCTGCCAATGCAGGGGACACGGGTTCGAGCCCTGGTCTGGGAAGATCCCACATGCCACGGAGCGACTGGGCCCGTGAGCCGCAATTGCTGAGCCTGCGCGTCTGGAGCCTGTGCTCCGCAGCCAGAGAGGCCGCGATAGTGAGAGGCCCGTGCACCGCGATGAAGAGTGGCCCCTACTTGCCGCAACTAGAGAGAGCCCTCGCACAGAAACGAAGACCCAACACAGCCATAAATAAATAAATAAAATAAATAAAAAATTAAAAAAAAAAAAAAAGAGATTCTCTATTTTATTAATGGTTCCAATTAGCAGTTTTGATTCCTAGCTCTTTCCCTAAGGATATTATATGAGCCCCAAATAGGTAACACTCAGAAAGTATGCTTGATGATGTTTCAAAGTATTTTTCTCTATAATAAGCTCCTAAGAGTATGGAAAATAGTAAACTGCAAGGTGACGCCACTGCTGATAAATGTGCAAAATATGGTTGTTTTTCTTAATCTTAATGAAAAAATGGAAATGAAGCTCCACATTTTCCCACGTCTACCCCAAACCAAGGCCAGTCCATTAATTTAGTGACAAGAAGAATGAGGTCTCTGAATTTCAAGTTCTCCATTTCCCCTTAATTGGATGTAGATGGTAAATGCAAGGGCATGTCTACCAGAAGCAAAAGGAACAGAACAAAACACCAACCCTAACATCAAACACCACTCAGCTGCATATTTACTTTGGAAAATTGAAGGGTCCTATCTAATGCTAAGTTCTATTTTAGCCCCAAATTATTCCTTCTTAAAATTATCAGATAAATTTAAGCCCTGACCAACACTGCATGTTTTGAATGGCAGTCAAGTCAATCTCAAGTTACCCATCCCCTTGCTGGAAAGTTCATTTTTCACATCTCCAAGCGGTCTATGTTCTGTTTATCTACCACAGAAATATTGTTTGGTAAACACCACAGCTGGGCTGCCATAAGGAGGCAGGGTAAGAAAAATACCGTTCTGACTCTCTTAAAAGTTCTTTTTCTCTGATATTTTAACAGAAAACCACTGAGGCAGGAGTGCAAAATTTACTACATTGTCAGAGATTACTAGTTTTACAACTCGAAATATCCCCAAGTAACTATTTCTCTTCGTTTTACATGAATAAGAAAATAAAATACCTCCAAATTCAGACCCTAAGGTGGGCTGGTTTGTGCATCACAGTTTCCTTGCGAAAGTGGTCATTTCCGTATTGACGGTTGTGCCTTGAAATCTCATTGTTAGGATGGCTCACGGGCAACACTCAGGAGACAAGTCCCTGCATTAGTTGCATATTTAGCAGACTTAATTATTAAAATTCTGAAGTATCTGTATTATATTTCAACCTATCATTTATTAGCAAAATAGGTGTTATACACATTTTTACAGCGAAAGAAACTAAGACTCAGAGATCTTAAGTGAGTGGCCCAAGGCCCAGAAATAATCCTTTACTGGTGACGTAAAGACCATCCTAGGCATGAGTTAGGAAATGGAGATACAGGGAGAACAAGAGAGACACAGTCCTTGCCCCAAGAGGCCCACGGTCCACTGGTGGTGATGGGGGAAGACACGTTAGGCAATCATGCTCCATCAGTCACAGTCTCATACGGTAAAGGCCAATAATTCTGAACTCCATTGCAACCCATCATTTCATTCATTCATTTATCCATCATTTCTTGTTCACTTTCTATCAAGCACTACACTAGACAGGGTTGGAAAACAGAATGCTAAACTGCAAACTTTTATAAAACTCCGGCTTATTACATTAAAAATAATTATTTCTTGAAAAGGGGAGCATCATTTCTCAGGCTGTCAACTCAATTTAGTGAGAAATCACCAAAATCCACTTCAAAGAAATGCCTTTTATATTTATTGTCTTAGAGTGTTTTTTATCTGTTACTACAATCCTATTAAAAATAACTTAGATGACTTTTTAAACCCTTTGTTTTTAAAATGCTAAGCTTCAAACTCTGCACGCAAAGAACAGCAGCAGATGGACACGGGTTTGAAGGCATATTGCAACTAAGATTACAACTAACCGGAAGAAGGCTGATGGTAAACCAACCGGAAGTCAAAGTTCACACAACTCAAATCTGCAGCTTCCTGGAAAATAAATTCCTTCTAACCTATAAGGTCTTCCTGCTTTCAGTTTCTTTACCTTTTACTATACCTGGAATGCCTACCACCACATTATTTTTCTGAAAAATTCCTCGACATTATCATGGTTTGACAAGAAAATCTCCAGCGGCTCCAAACTGACTGGAAGATGGTTCTTTAACTTGCATTAAGGGCCCTCCACAAATTCAGTCCTATTCTCCCCAAAATGAGCCCTTTCCCGGACAAAACTGGTCCGCCCACTGTCCCCAGAACATGCCTACTCCCATACAAACATTCTCAGTATTTCCTTCCTTGGAGGATAGTTATCCTTCCTTTTCAGCTAATGTTCACTGAACACTTACTAGGTGTTAAATGTCTATTTTATTTAAGTCTCATTACAATACTATGAAGAATGAATTATTATTATCCTAATTTCACATTTCAGCATATTGAGGCTTAGAGAGGTTAAGAACCTACGGTCACATAGCCAGTAAGTGGGCAAGCAGGGATTTGAATTGAGGTCTTTACTTTTCGGCCCCAAACTATCAACTACTGTGGTGCGATGAGCAGGATTATCTGATGGTGGCCCCAGCGCTCACGCAGTGTCACCTGGAAGACAAACTAGCTGGGGCAAGTGAACACCTTTTTCCCAGCAGAAGGGACTGTACTTCAGATCAGTTATCCACAGCCCTGGTGGCTTCCTCCCTCAGAAGAGGAAACTGAAACTTCCCATGGGTTTGAAAGCATCTAGTCCAGCAGATGGACTTAGACAACTCCTGTAGACAGCTGGGACATCAAACTCAACTGTCTGGAACCAAGCAGCCTAAGTATTCCTCCAATGCCAAGGCTGCTTTCTCATTCTCGCCCTACGGTAAGGCAGAATGACAAGAGAACTCAAACCCACACTGCAGGCTTACAAAGCCCAAACCCGGTATACATCTCTGTGGCACGATGGGAGAAGTGGGGGAACTGTGTCATCCTTTTTTCTCGTCCTGACTTAGCCGTGCAAGTTTTCTATTTCCCTAGTAAAACCTATTCCTTAACCCATGCTGGGTGAGGTTGCACAATCAGTCTTGAACCTTGCCTGGCACATAATTAATGAAGACCTAGATGGAAACCACTAGACACAAGCACCACCTATGATGCCTTCTGGCATAAATCTTACCCACTCCTTCAAAGCTGAGCTGAAGTCCCATTTCTTCTGTGAAGAAGTGCCTGATTCTCCTTAGTGAAGGGGGGGATCCTTGGGCCTCCAAGAATCCTATAGCAGAGGTTATCCTTTGGTCTCTGTACAAAGCACACCTTTGATATGTATGTTATTAGTTATGACATCTTTTTCACAAACTCAGGCAGACCTCAGAGATACTAGAGGTTCAGTTCCAGACCACCACAATAAAGTAAGTGCCACAGTAAAGTGAGTCTCATGGATTTTTTGGTTTCCCGGGGCATATAAACTTTATGTTTACACTATACTGTACTCTAGTAAGCGTGCAATAGCATTATGTCTTAAAAAACAATGTACATACCTTAATTAAAAAACACTTCATTGCCAAAAGAAAAAGAATGCTAAGCATCATCTGAGCCTTCAGCTAGTTGTAATCTATTTCGCTATAGTAGCATCAAAGATCACTGACCACACATCACCATAATGAATGGATAATAAATATAGCAAGAAATACTGAAAGAAGACACAGAGACATGAAGTGAGTGAGCAAATGTTGTTGGGAAAATGGTGCCAATAGACTTGTTAGATGCAGGGTTGGCACAAACCTTCAATTTGTAAAAAACACAGTATCTGCAAAGCATAATAAAACAAGGTATGCTTGTGTGCATTTAGATTCCAATGAAATTGTAACCTTTTCCCAAAGGAGGGGGAGGGGACCTATATATTTAGTACCTTCAACGGGCCCAGTGGCAACCCTATATACAACAGGGATTTAATGTTTATTTGCTGATTGTGCGTGCATGTGTGTGTGTGTGTAACTATGTTTTGTTCTTCAGAAGGCAACATTTCATTCACTCATTAGATAGATATGAGCACCTACTATATGCCAAGCACTGTGTTGGGCACTGGATTTACAAAGATACTGTTCTGGCACAGGGAGCTCATAATCTAGCAGAAAGATGGCTATATGAACGATGTGTAATAATAAAATTACACAAAACCATGGGGTGGAGTGGGGAGCAGAACGTGCAGAGCTTCACTGACGGGTTGAGGAAGGGGCGCACGTGCAGAACATTCACATTTTAGTAGGGTCTTGATGAGTAAACCAGACTAAAAAGCAGCAAGCTTCTACAACCGAATGAGAGAAACATAGCAACTCTTTAGTTATTAAATGAATAATACTCATTTAAAAGGAGAGGATCCCTATCATTTGTAAAATTATAAAGCTCACCTAATGATCACAAGTTCTTTCACCAGTTATTAACCTTGAATTACACACAAAAAAGGGTAATTTAACTGATTTCATTCTTTGGCAGCAGTCACCCGAAAGGATAAGAAAGAGCAGTGAAACTTTCAGAAGTTCTAATAATTCATCGTTGTCTGGACTTTTTTCTTTTTTCTTCTGTGTGTGTGTGTGTTTTTAAGAGTAAAGTTGAATCTGTGGGAAATATCAAGTAGAATTACTTGCTAACAAGATTAACAAAAATGTTAAGTGAATGAAAAAATAATTTGTTTCTCTGTTTATATCTGAGTCTAAGAAACACAGAGCTGGTGTAAATTATAGGCAATTGAAGAAATATACTTTTAAAGAATTTCTAAAACTAATGTAAAACAAACTCTTTAATTATAAAAACACTCTAGAACAAAGCTCCAATTTGGGGGTATTTTCATTTTTATATCTCATGACAGGAGTCCAGATCTATATTAAAAATCGTTTTAAGTCTTCAAGTCAAATAGCCATGGCCAGATGTGAAAAGTGCATACAGTTGTCCCCAGAATTCGTCCCTTGGATACTTGGTTCTGATACAGAATCCATGGATGCTCAAGTTCCTTATATAAAATGGCATAGTATTTGCATACATCCTACCCACATCCTCCCATACACTTTAAATCATCTCTGGATTACTTATAATACTAATACAGTATAAATGCTATGTAAATACAATGTAAATGCTATGCAAATACTTGCCAAGTATGGCAAATTCAAGTTTTGCTTTTTGGAAATTTCTGGAAATTTTTTTTCTTTTTCTGAAAATTTTTAATCCATGGTTAGTTGAATCCATGGATGTGGAGGGCTGACTGTACTTTTTCTGAGAACAGGGAGAATTTCTCACACAGATCCTTCTCAACCTGTGTTCTCCTCTCTCAAAATTTTCTAAATCCATGTTTGTAAACAGGTTGTGTTCACATGTAAGTCTCTGCCATACAGAAGTATTTCAAGCTCTATAACAAGCCCTTGCAACTGTTCAATTTGTTTTTCCCACCATGTTGAAAGCCCTTTGATGGTAAGAGTCCCGTGTCAACTTTTTCATGGCTATGTCCCCAGCACTCTGTAGCGCTCTGCACACAGTAAGTATTCAATAAATATTTGCTGAATGAATCACTAAATGAATAGAATACATCTAGAAAAAGAGTATTTAACAAGTATCATGCTAGAACGAACTTCTCTGAGGGTAGTAGTAGAGTAACAGTCTTTGAGAACTTGTCTATAATATTTTCAAGCAGAAAAAAATTTCTTGATTGGCATATGGTATGCTTTCTACTATACAAATGTGACTCAAGGCAATGCTAATTGCTTTAATGATTCTGCATCACCTATAAATGGTTCTCCCCATCTGAACAGGAGTAGTATGCATATTGGATAGTAACTTTCCTATGAAGAAATATGCTTTCTAGAGAGAGAATAAGAGTTACCATGAGAAGTAAACTTCCTAGTTTCATGTGTCTACACTGAAAATACCCTTTCCTCCCCAAGTTCAATAATTAAAGGCACTGGCACCCTAGCACCCTCCCTTTTCTTCCCCTCCTCATGCTCTCTCTCTCTCTGAATGTCCCTAACGGTGAAGAGAAAACAAACAAGCAAGCAATGTCTCGTGAAACAACACGCAAAATGAAGAAGTAAGAAGGGGTCATCTTCGAATTCAACAAAATTAATTAGGACTCAAAGTCCCTAAGAAGCAGCTTAAGAAGTAAGAGAAAAATACTGATTACAAAAGAAGACCAGGGATAGGTCAAACATCTTTTAAAGTCCCTACAATACTCAGTCAAAATATAGGGGTCTTCATGTTTAAGACTCTAAATTACTCCAACTTTTTAGAATTTTTAACCTTGGATATCTCCTGTTTATTGAACTCCAATATTACTACCTCCCACCCACCCCACCCCCCAAAAGTCATTAGAAAACACTAATGATTTCAATGACTACTCCAGGGTCGGAGGGAAATGGTTAGAGACCAGATCCATCTTTGCAGTCTCAGGTGAAGAAAGACCATTTCCATCTGGGAGTGTTCAGGGGTGGCAGCAAGAAACCAGAGGACAATGAGACCTCTGAAGTCCTCAAATTACTGTTTTGGCACTTCAGCGCCTCGAAGACCCAGCACAATGTTACCCATAATTGTTATTCTCTGCCTTCTAGTCTTCCTCTAGCTCTAAAACCCAGTAAGAAACTGTTGCTCTTTTGTGAAGATCATGATAATTTTCGGAAAAAAAGTCCAAAATGGAGAAAAAAAATAATGGAATCAGAAGGTTTATACCAGAAAATTTGGAGATCAATGGATACAACCTACCCCATTCTACGGAAGAGAAAATGAGGCCCAGAGATGGGATGCCTTGCTCAAGATGATGCAGCGACACAGCAGAGGCTTAAGTCCAGAGTCATTTATTCCTTTCTAGTCCAGAATTATTTTTTTTATTATATTATGACAGTGATTATGATATGAATGGGAAAGAGAGCTAGAGTTGGGTTCCGAAGATGAGGATGCTAATCCTGGCTAAACCTTAGGTAAGTCACTTCCCCTCTAGATCATTTCCACTCTGTCAGATGCTAGCTAACTGACAAGAGTTATTTCCTAAAGTAACACTATATATTTGACTGTACAATACAGACCATCCAAGACGATCTAGCTAATGGTATGCTTTCAGCAGCAAGCGAACACAACAGTACAACAGACAATCTATCTTCTCATACAGCAAGAAGTCCAAAGGCAGGAGTGCATCAGGAATGGGAAAATCAAGGCTCTTGCCCCTGTTGTCTGTGATTCTCTTGGCTCTTCCCTCCTTCACTGTCAACTTGTCCTTAGGTTACCTTCCCTAAAAATTGCAAAAGAGAGAAAAACCTCTCTCCCAACTGTGGAATAAAAATCCTTCCTTTCAGTCAGATTGGGCCAGAAAATAATTCGAAATTTATCCTCTTCTTCACTAGCTGAGCTCTTAAGAGCACCTAAACAAGCAGTGTTAGAAGTATTCAAGGGCCATTATGATGGCCCTAATTATAAGTATGTACACCCCAGGCTGACAGTCTGAGTTCCTGAAAATGTAGGGGGTCTATCGGTATCTAGCTGAGTCTATTTTCCCTATAAACATCCATGAATTGCTTAATACCATGTACTTTTATGAGACACTCAGAAGTGATCATGTATATCTTATCAGTGGGTTTCAGTCTGTGCATCCTGCTACAAAAATCCATGAAACCCGCAACTTTGAGTTTCACTAAATCCGTTTCTCTCTCATTTCAGCCTGAGCATTGCAATCTAACTCTATAGGTAGCAAATTGAAATGTTTAGTGGCCCCTTGCAGACAGATTGAATCTGAAAAGAATACGGCAATAAGAAAGAAGCAAGACATCAATATCTTACAGTAAAGCTCTTGCCAACGACAGTGATGATGTAGGTGAATGACTGAGCATTTGTTAAACTTCTACCATCGTGAAAATAACCTATTATTTTCCTGGTTGTGCACTGAAATGTCTCCATCACCAACAGAACAAGTCAGTTAAAAATGATACAGTTTTTTTTCTATCACTGTTGTTCTATGCAGACAATGTGGCATATTGTACTCCCACCCCCTGAACTCCACTTTACCAATAGTGTGCTTAATTTACCCCTCTCCTTCCTTCATTTTGTAACATGTTCGATATACTGGTGGTGATGGCTTTTCCTTTTTATTTTTTATTTTTCTTGGCTGTTAAAATACAACCTCATAGAGATTAATTTTAAACCTAACATGACATGATTGTCTGACTGAGGATTGTTTATAAAAAATAAAATAAAAAGAATGGGGCAGTCATGTCAAAGTAAAACAAAGGAAAAGGAAATTAGTAGCAGCTGCACTGCAATACACTTCTTTGTCACTCTGACTGACTGCACAATAAAAAATAGTTGAAGTTACAGGATAGGTCTCACATAGTAGCATTTTGTATCTGCACCTACCAATTTATATCCCAAAGAGTTTCCATGTCTAAATCATCGCACCCATACAAACAGGAGCCACAGCAGCTGCACTGACCCAGGACTGGAAGCAAGAGAGAAGCCACAGGAAGGTGCCTAAAAGATCAGACGATAAGCATATCCCCAAGGTCTGCCCCAACCTTCGAGGTGAGCCCCACCGCTACCTGTGCTGTTTCTGCTGAGCTTCTCCCCAAGTGCTGTGGACTAACGGCTTGTGTCCCCCCAAAGATTGTATGTTGAAGTCCTGATAACCCCCAATGTTACGGTATTTGGAGGTGGGAAATTTAGTAGGTAATTAGGTCACAAAGGTGGAAACTTCATGAATGGGATTAGTGCCCTTATACAATGGGCACTGTATCTTGTGAAGATATAGCAAGAAGGTGGCCCCCTGCAATCATCAAACATGACCTCATCAGACACTGATCTGCTGATACCCTGATCTTGGATTTCCAGCTTCCAGAACTGTGAGAAATAAATTTCTCTTGTTTAAGCCACCCAGTCAATTGTATTTTTGTTACACCAGCCAGGACTAAGACATCAAATATTCTGTCCTAAATGCCTGACTATAACCACATGCAATGTTTTATTAAATTCACAAGTTCTTTTATGGATAATATAAATTTCTCAACATTCACAGGCAAAGTACTAAGAATCTAAAAGTAAATGCTCTTGTTCATCTGCCATTTGATGCTAAGAGGATAATGGTGACCAAATTGAATATGCCATGATAATAAGTCTGTAATAATAACAATAACATCAACAATCATAATAACAGTCCATTTAATGCACAGAGTGTTTACCATGGGCCAGGTACTCGTCTAAGTGCTTTACTCACAAAATTCCTATGAAGTGGGTTCTATCGATATCCCCATTTAACTGATGAGGAAACTGAGTCAATGAGAGATTAAGTCATCCGTCCAAGGTTTTGTAGCTAGGAAGAGATCTGCACCAAGGCTATCTGTTTACAGAGCCAGAAGTTTCTTCACTACTACACTAAAATCTCATACTTCCCTAAGAATGAAATAGAAAACAAATTATGATAGTGATGATTCCATCACAGGAAATCTTCAAAACAATACTAAACTCATATAGGCAATGATTAGATATAATACCCAAGCTACTAGTCTGAGGTTTGGCCAAACACACATTAAATACGATTATGCCTCCTTCTATTAAGCCAGACGTAATCAAAACCTTAATCAGACAAGAAACAAGGTGTCTTCACAACTTGGCAAATAACAACTCTAACCTGCTGGGGCAGAGCCTGGTGACAGGCCACTGCTGATAATCAGCAGAACTTTGCCCTGTGGCTTAATCAGTAACGTGTGAAACTGTCTTCCCCCCTTTATATTTTTATTTTTTTTCCTCTTGATGTCATCTCCTGAATACTATTCCTGCCCAAAATCCATATACCTCTATAGCACCCCCCACCAATGTCAGCCTTGGCAGACACTGCCTAATTATAACTGGCTGTCCCTTGCTATTACACCGACTACACGATTAAAGAGGAAATTGCTTATCAGAATCACCACTCTGAAGATACGGCCCATTAAGAATCTTCCTGTTGTTACTGAGGGGAAAGCAGTCACTTGTGCTACCAGATCAGACTAAACATAACAGATGTAATTTCCTTTGAAGAGGTAATCAAGCCTGATACTACAAAATGACTTCTCTGAAAAAAAGCAACTGAAAGATGAGCAAACTTACAGGTTCTAACGTTACTAAATGCTGACATTTGGTAACGTATTCTCATAAAGAGTGTGACCATGGGTGATGGTATAGTAGTGGAGCTATGGGGTGAAGGGGTCAGACAGAGCAAGGTTTAACTACTGTTACCAACTCCTGTTGCTTACTGGTTGTGTATCTTGAACAACTTACTGGGACTCAGTTTCTTCACCTTCAAATTGGAAATAATGGTAATAACATAGGTTGCTATGGGACTTTTGTGAGAATATATAAAGCACCTAGTACAGTGCCTGTAATAATATAAAACCTTCTCCCCCACCAGAATTTAAGCTCCAAGATGGCAGAGATTCTTGTCTGTTTCTCTCCAGAGCAAAATAAATGCTCAATAAACATTTAATGAATAATAAAAGAATAAACATATTGATTCCTTCTTTCCTTTTAGCCATGTTGATTAATGTCAATTCCTTTTTTTCAGTGATGTACAAAGAAATGTTCTTATTAGGAATAGGTAAGTTGCTGAATCCAATCAGTATGTCCCCATGAAGCCATCCAAAATCTTTGTTCTTTCCCAAATTTAGCATTGAAAACTAAAGAAGAGTTTGTGATAATAAATGCCTTAAACTCTTCATTAATTTTAGTCTCCTAAGTCACAAAGAATTCCTTTTTCCTGTATTGACCACCAGTCTACTTTTTTTGTCTTCTTCTTATGATGATAATTCTTGTACATTGGGAAATTCACCTGCATTGTAACAGAAGAACTAACAGATCTCCAGTGAGAAGTAGGATTGTCTTAACTGACAGCTGTGTGGCCTTCCCCTAAAACTTCTGTGAGACTGAAGGTTTTCATTAGGTTCTATCTTAAGGATTTCAAAAAATCATTTTGTAAATAACATGAACTATAAAGCATCACACAAATTTCAGCTATTATTTCTATTATTCCATTACCTAAGTAACTGCCCATTGTCACTTAAGATAATCGGGACTAGTCCAGAAAATGGTGGAGGAGTAAGACGTGAAGATCACCTTCCTCCCCACAAATACATCAGAAATACATCTACATGTGGAACAACTCCTACAGAACACCTACTGAACGCTGGCAGAAGACCTCAGACTTCCCAAAAGGCAAGAAACTCCCCTACCTGGGTAGGGCAAAAGAAAAAAGAAGAAACAGAGACAAAAGAATAGGGACGGGACCTGCACTTCTGGGAGGAGGCTGTGAAGGAGGAAAAGTCTCCACACACTAGGAAGCCCCTTCACTGGTGGAGACAGGGGTGGCGTGGGGGAAGCTTCAGAGCCACGGAGGAGAGCGCAGCCACAGGGGTGCGGAGGGCAAAGCGGAGAGATTCCCACACGGAGGATCGGTGCCGACCAGCACTCACCAGCCTGAGAGGCTTGTCTGCTCAACCACCAGGGTGGCTGGGGGCTGGGAGCTGAGGCTCGGGCTTTGGAGGTCGGATCCCAGGGAGAGGACTGGGGCTGGTTGTGTGAACACAGCCAGAAGGGGGCTAGTGCGCCACAGCTAGCCAGGAGGGAATCCAGGAAAAAGTCTGGAACTGCCTAACAGGCAAGAGACAATTGTTTCGGGGTGCAGGGAGAGGAGATTCCTTCCCTGTCTGCCCACAGAAGGCAGAGCACCGCCTAAATGAGCTCCAGAGACGGGTGCGAGCCACAGCTATCAGCGCAGGCACCAGAGATGGGCATGAAACGCTAACGTGGCTGCTGCAGCCACCAAAAACTCTGTGTGCGAGCACAGGTCACTATTCAGACCCCAGCCACTGGGAGCCTGTGCAGCCCGCCACTGCCAGGGTCCAGTGATCCAAGGACAACTTCCCCTGGAGAATACATGGCACGCCTCAGGCTGTTGCAATGACATGCTGGCCTCTGCCGCCGCAGGCTTGCCTCGCATTCCATTTATAACTACCCTACCCCTCCCTCACCCCAACATGAGTGAGACAGAGCCCCCTAATCAGCCGCTGCTTTAACCCCCTCCTGTCAAGGAGGGAACAGAAGCCTGAGGGCAACCTACACGCAGAGGAGGGGCCAAAACCAAAGCTGAACCCCAGGAGCTGTGTGAACAAAGAAGAGAAAGGGAAATCTCTCTGTGTAGGCTCAGGAGCAGCGGATTAAATCCCCACAATCAACTTGAGGTATGCTGCATCTGGGGAAAACCTGAATAGACAACAAATCAACCCAAAATTGATGCAGTGGAATTTGGGAGAAACTGTAGGCTTGGGGTTTGCTGTCTGCAACTGACTTGTTTCTGATTTTTATGTTTATCTCAGTATACTTTTTAGTGCTTGTTATCACTGGTGGATTTGTTTATTGGTTTGGTTGCTCTCTTTTTTTTTTTTTTTACTACTTTAAACTTTTTTTATTTTAATAATTAAAATAATTTTTAATTTAAATTATTTAATTTTATTTATTTATTTTTTTCTTTCCTTCTTTTCTCCCTTTTCTTCTGAGATCTGTGGCTGAGATGGTATTACTGCTCTGGCCTCGTGTCAGGCCTGAGCCTCTGGGGTGGGAGAGCCGAGTTCAGGACATTGGACCACTAGAGACCTCCTGGCCCCATGTAATATCAATCGGAGAGAGCTCTCCCAGAGATCTCTGTTTCTATGATAAGACCCAGCTCCACCCAACAGCCAGCAAGCTCCACTGTTGGACACCCCATGCCAAACAACTAGCAAGACAAGAGCACAACCCCACCCATTAGCAGAGAGGCTGCCTAAAAACATACTAAGTCCACAAACACCCCAAAACACACCACCAGATGCAGCGCTGCCAACCAGAAAGACAAGATCCAGTCCGACCCATCAGAACACAGGTACCAGGCCCCGCCACAAGCCACTGAATCAACCTTACCCACTGGGGGCAGACACCAAAAACAACAGGAACTATGAACCTGCAGCCTGTGAAAAGGAGACCCCAAACACAGTAAGTTAAGCAAAATGGGAAGACAGAAAAATATGCAGCAGATGAAAGAGAAAGGTAAAAACACGGCAGACAAAGCAAATGAAGAGGAAATAGGCAGTCTACCTAAAAAGGAATCCAGAGTAATGATAGTAAAAATGATCCAAAATCTTGTAAATAGAATGGAGAAAATACAAAAAAAGTTTAACAAGGACCTAGAAGAACTAAAGAGCAAATAAAAATGATGAACAACACAATAAATGAATTAAAAATTCTCTACAAGGAATCAATAGCAGAATAACTGAGGCAGAAGAACACGTAAGTGACCGGGAAGATAAAATAGTGGAAATAACTACTGCAGAGCAGAATAAAGAAAAAAGAACGAAAAGACATGAGGACAGCCCCAGAGACCTCTGGGACAACATTAAACGTACCAACATTTGAATCATAGGGATCCCAGAAGAAGAAGAGAAAAAGAAAGCTTCTGAGAAAATATTTGAAGACATTATACTTGAAAACTTCCTTAACTTGGGAAACGAAACAGTCAATCAAGTCCAGGAAGCACAGAGAGTCCCATACAGGATAAATGCAAGGAGAAACATGCCAAGACACATATTATTCAAACTATCAAAAATTAAATACAAAGAAAAAATATTAAAAGCAGCAAGGGAAAAACAACAAATAACATACAAGGGAATCCCCATAAGGTTAACAGCTGATCTTTCAGCAGAAACTTTGCAAGCCAGAAGGGAATGGCAGGACACATTTAAAGTGACAAAAGGGAAAAAGCTACAACCAAGATTACTCTACCCAGCAAGGATCTCATTCAGATTTGACGGAGAAATTAAAACCTTTACAGACAAGAAAAAGCTAAGAGAATTCAGCACCACCAAACCACCTCTACAACAAATGCTCAAGGAACTTCTCTAAGTGGGAAACACAAGAGAAGAAAAGGACCTACAAAAACAAACCCAAAACAATTAAGAAAATGGTCACAGGAACAAACATATCAATAATTACCTTAAACGTGAATGGATTAAATGCTCCAACCAAAAGACACAGGCTTGCTGAATGGATACAAAAACAAGACCCATATATATGCTGTCTACAAGAGACCCACTTCAGACATAGGGACACATACAGACTGAAAGTGAGGGGATGGAAAAAAATATTCCATGCAAATGGAAATCAAAAGAAAGCTGGAGTAGCAATGCTCTTATCAGATAAAATAGACTTTAAAATAAAGAATGTTACAAGAGACAAGGAAGGACACTATGTAATGATCAAGGGATCAATCCAAGAACAAGAGATAACAATTATAAATATATATGCGCCCAACACAGGAGCACCTCAATACAAAAGGCAACTGCTAACAGCTATAAAAGAGGAAATCGACAGTAACACAGTAGTAGTTGGGGACTTTAATACCTCACATACACCAAAGGACAGATCATCCTAACAGAAAATTAATAAGGAAACACAAGCTTTAAATGACACAATAGACCAGATAGATTTAATTGATATTTATAGGACGCTCTATCCAAAAACAGCACATTACACTTTCTTCTCAAGTGTGCACGGAACATTCTCCAGGATACATCACATCTTGGGTCACAAATCAAGCCTCAGTAAATTTAAGAAAATTGAAATCATATCAAGCATCTTTTCTGAACACAACGCTGTGAGACTGGAAATCAATTAGAGAAAAAAACGTAAAAACACAAACACATGGAGGCTAAACAATACGTTACTAAATAACCAAGAGATCACTGAAGAAATCAAAGAGGAAATCAAAAAATACCTAGAGACAAATGACAATGAAAACACGATGATCCAAAACCTATGGGATGCAGCAAAAGCAGTTCAAAAGCAGTTATAGCTATACAAGCCTACCTCAAGAACAAGAAAACTTTCAAATAAACAATCTAACCTTACACCTAAAGGAACTAGAGAAAGAAGAACAAACAAAACCCAAAGTTAGCAGAAGGAAAGAAATCATAAAGATCAGAGAAGAAATAAATGAAATAGAAGCAAAGAAAACAATAGCAAAGATCAATAAAACTAAAAGCTGGTTCTTTGACAACATAAACAAAATTGATAAACCATTAACCAGACTCATCAAGAAAAAGAGGGAGAGGACTCAAATCAATAAAATTAGAAATGAAAAGGGAGAAGTTACAAGACACCACAGAAATACAAAGCAACTTAAGAGACTACTACAAGCAACTCTATGCCAATAAAATGGACAACCTAGAAGAAATGGACAAATTCTTAGAAAGGTATAACTTTCCAAGACTGATCCAGGAAGAAATAGAAAATATGAACAGACCAATCAGAAGTAATGAAATTGAAAGTGTGATTAAAAATCCTCCAACAAACAGAAGTGCAGGACCAGATGGCCTCAAAGGTGAATTCTCTCAAACATTAGAGAAGAGCTAACACCCATCCTTATCGAACTCTTCCAAAATACTGCAGACAAAGGAAAACTCCAAAACTCATTCTATGAGGCCACCATCACCCTGATACCAAAACCAGAAAAACATACTACAAAAATAGAAAATTACAGACCATTATCACTGATGAATATAGATGCAAAAATCCTCAACAAAATACTAGCAAACAGAATCCAAAACACATTAAAAGGATCATACACCATGATCAACTGGGATTTATCCCAGGGGTTCAAGTATTCTTAAATATAGGCAAATCAATCAGTGATACACCATATTAACAAATTGAAGAATAAAAACCATATGATCATCTCAATAGATGCAGAAAAAGCTTCTGACAAAATTCAACACCCATTTATGATAAAAACTCTCCAGAAAGTGGGCACAGAGGGAACCTACTTCAACATAATAAAGGCCATATACAACAAACCCACTGCAAACATCATTCTCAATGGTGAAAAACTGAAAGCATTTCCTCTAAGATCAGGAACAAGACAAGGATGTCCACTCCAACCACTATTATTCAACATAGTTTTGGAAGTCCTAGCCACGGCAATCAGAGAAGAAAAAGAAATAAAAGGAATACAAATCGGAAAAGAAGAAGTAAAACTGTCACTGTTTGCAGATGATATGATAGTATACATAGAGAATGCTAAAGATGCCACCAGAAAACTACTAGAGCTAATCAATGAATTTGGTAAAGTTACAGGATACAAAATTAATGCACAGTAATCTCTTCCATTCCTATATACTAATGATGAAAAATCTGAAAGAGAAATTAAGGAAACACTCCCATTTACCACTGCAACAAAAAGAATACAATACCTAGGAATAAACCTACCTAAGGTGACAAAAGGCCTGTATGTAGAAAACTATAAGACACGGATGAAAGAAATTAAAGATGATACCAACAGATGGAGAGATATATCATGTTCTTAGATTGGAAGAATCAATACTGTGAAAATGACTATGCTACCCAAAGCAATCTACAGATTCAATGCAATCCCTATCAAATTACTTTACAGAACTAGAACAAAAAATCTTAAAATTTGTATGGAGACACAAAATACCCCGAATAGCCAAAGTAGTCTTGAGGGAAAAAAACGGAGCTGGAGGAATCAGACTCTCTGACTTCAGACTATACTACAAAGCAACAATAATCAAGACAATATGGTACTGGCACAAAAACAGAAATATAGATCAATGGAACAGGATAGAAAGCCCAGAGAGAAACCCACGAATCTATGAGAAAGGAGGCAAGGATATTCAATGGAGAAAAGACAGTCTCTTCAATAAGTGGTGCTGGGAAAACAGGACAGCTACATGTAAAAGAATGAAATTACAACACTCCCTAACACCATACACAAAAATAAACTCAAAATAGATTTGAGACCTAAATATAAGACCAGGCACTATAAAACTCTTAGAGGAAAACATAGGAATAACATTCTTTGTCATAAATCACAGCAAGATCTTTTTTGACCCACCTCCTAGAGTAACGGAAATAAAAACAAAAATAAATGGGACCTAATGAAACTTAAATCCTTTTGCACAGTAAAGGAAACCATAAATAAGATGAAAAGGCAACCCTCAGAATGAGAGAAAATATTTGCAAACGAAGCAACTGACAAAGGTTTCATCTGCAAAATATGCAAGGTGCTCATGCAGCTCAATATCAAAAAAACAAACCACCCAATCCCCAAATGGGCAGAAGATCTAAATAGACATTTCTCCGAAGAAGATATACAGATTGCCAACAAACGCACGAAAGGATGCTCAACATCATTAATCATTAGAGAAATGCAAATCAAAACTACAATTAGGTATCACCTCATACCAGTCAGAATAGCCATCATCAAAAAATTTACAAACAATAAATGTTGGAGAGGGTGTGGAGAAAAGGGAACCCTCTTGCACTGTTGGTGGGAATGTAAATTGATACAGTCACTATAGAGAACAGTATGGAGGTTCCTTAAAAACTAAAAGTAGAACTATCATATGACCCAGCAATGCCACTACTGGGCATAGATCCTGAGAAAACCATAATTCAAAAAGAGTCATGTACCAAAATGTTCACTGCAGCACTATTTACAATACCCAGGTCATGGAAGCAACCTAAGTGTCCATTGACAGATGAATGGATAAAGAAGATGTGGCACATATATACAATGCAATATTACTCAGCCATAAAAAGAAACGAAATTGAGTTATTTATAGTGAGGTGGGTGGACCTAGTGTCTGTCATACAGAGTGAAGTTAAGTCAGAAAGTGAAAAACAAATACCATATGCTAACACATATATATGGAATAAAAAAAAAAAAAAGGTTCTGATGAACCTAGGGGCAGGACAGGAATAAAGATGCAGACGTAGAGGATGGACTTGAGGACACGGGGATGGGGAAGGGTAAGGTGGGACGAAGTGAAAGAGTAGAATTGACATATACACAGTACCAAATGTAAAACAGATAGCTAGTAGGAAGCAGCTGCATAGCATGGGGAGATCAGCTCGGTGCTCTGTGACCACCTAGAGGGGTGGGACAGGGAGGGTGGGAGGGAGATGCAAGAGGGAGGGGATATGGGGATATATGTATACATATAGCTGATTCACCTTGTTATACAGCAGAAACCAACACAACATTGTAAAGCCATTATACTCCAATAAAGATGTTTAAAGAAAAAAAAGGAGAATCTGAATTCCAGGTTGTCAAATCTGTCAGAAACAAAAATGATAGCAAATATTTTTCAGAAATAAGAATTTGGGAGTTGAGAAAAAAATAAGAGGTTTCTATAATCTACTTTACAAGAAGAAAGTATTAAATTAATTGGTATTTTGTTTTCAACTTTATTTTTCTTTGTTTCTATTTACAATAGATTTTCTTTTGTCATTTTCTTAATTAATCACTGGTGTGTGTAAGTTGAATTCCATAATTTTACCAGTAAAAGCTTCAATGCAAACCCTTCAAAGCACCTCACAATTAATTATGTGCTAAAATAAATCTCTTGGCTTCAATTTTACATTGGGTTATTTATTTATTTATCTATTATTTTTGGCTGTGTTGGGTCTTCACTGCTGCGTACAGGCTTTTTCTAGTTGCGGCGAGTGGGGCTTAGTCTTCGTTGCTGTGTAGAGGCTTCTCATTGCAGTGGCTTCTCTTATTGCGGATCATGGGGTCTAGGCACACGGGCTTCAGTAGTTGTGGCTCGCGGACTCGGTAGTTGTGACTCACGGGCTCTGGAGCACAGGCTCAGTAGTTGTGGCACATGGGCTTAGTTGCTCCGCGGCATGTGGGATCTTCCCAGACCAGGGGTCAAACCCGTGTCCCCTGCATTGGCAGGCAGATTCTTAACCACTGCACCACCAGGGAAGCCCTACACTGGTTTTTAAAAAAGAAAGAAGAGGCAAGGAATGGCCACTGAATGTGTACACACACAAAATATTGTAAGAACTCTGGTTTACCAGGAATGGAGAGAGTGAAAGCTTGAGATATGAAAGCAATTCCAGTGTCATGGACTGAATGTATATACCTCCCCAAATTCATATGTGAAGCCTTAACCCCCAATGTGATGGTATTTGGAAGGGGGGGCCTTTGGGCCGTAATTAGGTTTATAGTAGGTTTAGATGAGGTCCTAGAGGTAGAGCCCCCCTGATGGGATTAGTGTCCTTATAAGAAAAGGAAGAGCCATCAGAGCTTCTTCTCTCTACTGAGGACACAGTAGAGAGAGACAGCAAAAAGAGGACACAGCAAAAAGAGAACCAAATCTATAAGCCAGGAAGAGGGAACTCACCAGAACCTAACTAAGCTGGCACCCTGATCTTGGACTTCGGCCTCCAGAAATAAATTTCTGTTGATTAAGCCACCCAGTTTATGGTATTTTATTATGGAGGTCCTAGCTAAGACAACCCCTTCATACTCTGTCTCTATATTCAGATTAATTGGGCCTGAGAGTCTGCAGATGCAATCTCTTTGCAGAAGCAAACAACTCTGCACCTGCCCTCACAGAAAGCCGGTCCCAGACCTCCACACAAGGAATGTTAATGAAGCTTCCCATCCCTGCAAGGAGGCTTTTCCTCCCCAATCTGAGAAGGAATCAGCAAGGTCTCGACATTTCTGTGATCCTTATCCCCAATCTGAATTTGAAAAATGTTGCTCTGTCAGCAAAGAAAGAAAAACAATACAGGCATCTCTTTTCCCTGCATCCACAAATACTTAGGAAGCTGTCTTTTTTTCTAAACTGTGTTTCTTTTTGGCCTTCAGTAGTAAAGAAGCAGTGATTACTGGAGAGGCTGTTAAACGATCTATGATTTCATCCTAACTTCATCATCCTCTCCATCCCCATCCTCCTCGCAGCTCATCCTGGTGTCCACAGTGATAAGCATCAAGCTCTGTGCCACCCTGCACAGGAGCCACAAGCCACACGTAGCTAGTAAGCACTTCAAACGTGGAGAGTCCAAACTGAGATGTGCTTTAAGTGTAAAGTACACAGTTCTAAGATTCAGTATGAAAAAAAGAATGTAAAATATATTAATAATTTTTCTGTGGATTATGGGTTGAAATGATATTTTGGAGGTCTTGGGTGAAATAAAATATATTACTAAAACTTATCTGTTTCTCTATACTTTTTAAAAATATGATACATATTATATTTCTATTGAAAATAAGTTACATTTGTGGGTCATATTTCTTTTGGAGAGTGCTGATCTGTACATTCATTAGTCAACCAAAGCCATGTCTAAACTTGACATTCATTAGTCAACCAAATCCATGTCCAAAGTGTATATGTGTATAAATGTAAATAGAAATACAAATACAAATATATGTGTGTGTTAATCACCTTTGTAGTATGCTTTTGTAAATGATAAACAAAGTTTGTAAATTCCTATAAAGTAGAAGGAAGGTAACATGCTGGAAAATGTTGAACCAGATGTTTTCATCATAATAATTTTATCACATTAAAGCTAATGGAACTAATCAAATTAAAAGGTATACACACATATATATTTTTTCATACACACAGATCTGCATACACACATGCACATGGTGGTCATAAAAGTGGCATTAATTCTAAATAGTTGGTAGGAAAATCCATTCATACACCAATAGAAAGGACAAGTGACTACTACACTTTTATTTAAAATTAAGCTTGATCATTTCTAAAGTTATAAATGCACTGGAACTTCTAGCTAAATGCTGCCTAGTAGAAAATATAATACACAAATAAAAATCACACACAATCAGCACAGCAAAGCCTCAGTGGCAGCAAACTCTTTACCAGTGCCTAAAAAGTGCTTTGATTATTAGCTTTTGATCTTGTTTAATGGTGTTAATATTCTCCTTCATTAAAACCTTTAAGGTGATATTATGCTTCAACTCAGCTCCAATTCAAATTATCCCATCTCAGACTGTGAATTATGCAATTCTATTACACTCTGCACAGAACTTTTTGAGGATGTGTAACAGCTATTCAGGTAATGGAAAATTTCTAAAGTCTAGGACTACATTTTAATTTTAATTACTCAGGGAAAAATTCAACTTGGAAAATTAAGACCTTCTAGGGATTTTTAACCCTTTGGTGTAATACCACTTGCAAATTCAAGATACTATTTATTTTCACTGACATATATCTCTGCATTCTGATTCTCCAATCTACTGCTTACCTGGCCCTTTCTGTTTATTTCACCAGGTAAGAATATGCTGTAAGATAATTGCTATTTTTAATAAACGTAGGAGAATTTAAACATCCAAGTAAGTGTTAGTCTTTCCAAAGTACTTGCCAATGGATGTTAGATATTTACTTCAGAGATGCTGTCACTGTTAAAAATATTCTAGAATTCTATTTTAGGAACTGCCTTAAATAAATTAAATGGTAACTTTTCTTTGTCTGGTATAGAATTTTTGACCATTTAAAATCATTCAAACCTCAGCCTAATGAGTGAAGCAGTAAACAAATTAGGGACTATCATTTGCTGTTTACAAAATATATTTATTAAAAATATAGGGACTTCCCTGGTGGCACAGTGGTTAAGAATTGGCCTGCCAATGCAGGGCACACGTGTTCGAGCCCTGGTCAGGAAAGATCCCACATGCCATGGAGCAACTAAGCCCATGCATCACAACTACTGAGCCTGCGCTCTAGAGCCCGCGAGCTACAACTACTGAACCCATGTACCACAACTACCGAAGCCCAGTGCCTAGAACCCGTGCTCCACAACAAGAGAAGCCACCGCAATGAGAAGCCCGCGCACCGCAACGAAGAGTAGTCCCCCGCTCATCACAAGTAGAGAAAGCCCGCGCGCAGCAACAAAGACCCAATGCAGCCAAAAATAAATAAATAAATAGATAAATTTTAAAAATACATATACACACATAAAATATATATAAGTATATATAAAAAATATATATATAAAACAATTGTACTTAATTTTGGGGTCCTTAAATTTGCTCTAAGGTAATTCCAAAGGAAGATTGTTTTCTTTTAATGTTTGTAACAATGGCAGCATTTTTATATTAAAAAAAAAAACTCCTAAAGTAAGTATTTTTATGGATAAAATTCAATTAGATTATCAAATCTGGAATATTTTAAAAATCAGTCTATTATCATGTTTCTAACATGTTGACTCAAAAATCAATTGCAATGACAAGTCTACCCTACTTCCTTTTACATTCCTAGCTCAGAATCATAGAATTAGTCATATTAGGTATGACCTTCATTTCCTCTTAAGTAAACAGAGAGATGGAGCTGACCAAGGTCACAAAGACAGAAGATGGTGGAGTCTGGTGTCCTGAGTTACACTCCTTTCACACTAATTCACATCTAGAGCTCTCCCTTCCCTTCCAAATTCAGACAGACCCAATATTCTCCTTCTGAAATTCACAGTATTTCTTTTGTGTGGATGTTTTATTCCAGGCCACATTTAACCAAATTAAGCTACTTTTTCCCCTGGGGAAACTATAAGAACACAATTGTCCCTCTACTATTATGAATTCCACGTAGTGCTAGCATTAATACTCCCTTGCACTGATTACCCTAACGGGTTCTTTTTCTCTACAACCAGGGCTTTGGATTCTCTCCCCAAATCTACAATCTCTATTAGCTTTCTGAGGTTTCCTTCTCAAATTACAATATAACTACCTCTAACTGCCCTGTTGCAATTAAACTTTAATTCATATTAAGCCTAGGATTTGAATTCGATCAAGTTAAATTTTCTAACAACAGATACTATTAAGTTAATATTTAATATTGGAGAAGGGTTTTTTTTTCCTCTATCAACTAACAAACTAAAACAGAGAGTGGTCCCTGAAATGTTCCCTGGACCACAGTGGATACCTGAGTCTCCAGATAAAAAACAATTACCAAGCCAACCTCTTTCAGGCAATAAAACATAAATTCAGTAAAATAAACACATGTGGACTGTCTATTATTACTGTTATAATATGATTTGACACATGCATCTTGGTCAGGACTTATTAGGAAAATAATGACTATAGGCTCAAAATCACGAATCCAAAGGTTGAGTATTTGACCATGTGTCTCCCCAGGGATTCCCCTTTGCCAATGAATAAATGGAAACAATTTCCCGCAATTTTGGAATATGTCAAAGCTCATGGAGTAAATCAGAGACAAATCCAGGAAAAGAGTCCATAACCAATATCTTTCAATTCCTTTTGTTCACATACAAAGTCAAGATGACTTTGACATAAAGAACTTGAATCAACATCATACAGAATTCATTTACTGCAGCTTTTCTAAATTGTATCTTTCAAAAAAAGTCTCTTAAAAGAAGAGTAATTTTAAAAGAGGAGGTTCTGTTAACATATGACTTTGGAAAACACTCCATGTTATAGCAATCTCTTTGGCAATATACACTTCAGCACATTATAGTTCAGAAGAGTCCTGAAGTTTAAAAACAAAACAAACAAAAACCTCTTAAATTTTATTTAACCAAGGATTTTTTTCCTCCTATAATTCCATTTTCTCCCTTACTGGCCATGACTCCAGTTATATTTCCTAGGGCACTAGTGTCCTGGGGAGCACAGTTTGGCAAATGCTGATGTTTAAAAGTATATAGGATTGAAAGAGAAATGAACATAGTACCAGATTAAATTTAAGGAACATTCTGTATGACTTTAGCAGCTATTTAGCTACCCTGGACCTCAGTTTTCCTAAAAATAAGAGTCGTAATGTATCTAACAACTATACAATGCAAAATTAATTGCTCTAATATATTTTCCATTTCAAAGGCAAATCATAAACTTTATTCCTTAAACCAAAATCCAACATTAATGAATGTGTAATGCTTCAGACTCTGCTGGAGCTTCTAGAGATGGTCCTTACATGAAAAAGCTCACATTTAGTTGAGAAGGCATACACTTAGGTAAATCATTACAGGGAGCTGTAGAGGAACAAATACTGATTCAGCCTAAAAAGGGTCAGGCACAGAAAGCTCTACCGAGCAGTGGACCTGAGGGATGAATATCAATTTGTTCCAAGGGCTAAAGGTGAAGGGCATCCCAAACAGAGAGGAGTTTAAGAATATGAATCTTTAAACAGCCTAAACGTAAATGTATTCCTCTGTAAATACATTTCACGCTAGCCTCTTCCATGTATGTTCTAATTTCACCCTTCCAAATATTTATATCCTATCTATCACTGTTGATACTAAACAATAACAGCACTTTTAAAAAGCAACCTTGGGTTAGTGCACAGTTTTATAGAAATAATACATGCATGGCATAAGAACTGATAAAGCACATGCCTACGTTTATTGACTAATTTATTAATAATGGCCCGATTTTTAGTTTCCATATTACAGACACACAACACACACAAGTAAATTAACCATCAACCTCTAAACTTTAACATTCTTTGCAAAATCTCAATACATGGCCTCAAAAACCATCAAGAGAGAAAAACAATGGTCAATATATGTGACATAAGAAAAAACAAGACATTAGATCCTGGTGCAGAGTAATTGCCCACTGAATATTGGTAGCTCTTTTCATAAGCTTAAGAGATAGTCTGCAGTGCTAAAAATAAAGTTGTATAATATCTCTATGCATCTTAAGTCTCAACTCAAATGTGAAGCCACTCCTTGAAACTAGACACAATGATTTTAAAAAATAGCCTAAGGCTTTGTTTTGCCCCATGGAGAGGCACTGATACACAGAGCAAGAGGGAAAAAAAAGAAAGCATAGGTTACAAATATAAACTTAATCTTTTTTTTCATAGAGCATTTGAGCTTTTTTATGATGCATTAAACTTATTTGCATTTTTCCTTTGTTCTTAGAACACAAAGGCAGTTAGCACAACACTTTATTTTTTTTTTTTGGCCACACCATGGGGCATGTGGGATCTTAGTTCCCAGACCAAGGATGGAACCTGAGCCCCCTGCAGTGGAAGCATGGAGTCTTAACCACTGGACCGCCAGGGAAGTCCCAGCACAATACATTTTTAAAACAGCTAATTTCAGTTTTACGGTATAGCTTGTTATCGTGAGGGAAAAGAAGGCAGGCTCCTGATTGGCTAAGCTCTGGTTTCTGAACCTTACTTTGCCATCAACTAGATGTGTGACCTTACGTTTTTATAACCTTTAGTGATCTATGGGGGAAGAAAGGGAATAATAATATTTACTTCACAGAGTTATCTTAAGAGTTAAATGAAATATCTTTGTGAAAGTGTCTTCCCATTCCTTAAGCTTAAAAATAAGCCACTTCACCTCCCCATTTGATTTCTTTTGTTTCCATGAATGAGAACAAAGATAAGAACAACAGAAACAAAGATAATGACAAAATATAAGGAAGCCTAACCAGTCTAGGGAAAGGACCATCTTTTCATCTCTCAAACTCTGAGGGTACATTAAAATTACCCTGGGAGCTTCCCAGGTCCCAGGCCTTAACTTATAGTATCAGGCTCACCAGGAATGGAGCCCAGGAATGTGCACTGGTTTTAAAGTTCCTCGGTAATTCTGACACAGCCAACTCCAGACCTGTGCTTAGAAAAAATTTCCTAAAGCAGGTAACAGTCCTAGCACAAAGTTGGTACTCAATAAATGTTTATTAAATAAATACATTACATGTGATTGACTGAACCATTTGTGACATCATTTAAAAAGAATTTCTGAACACTACACTAATAATGTCCCAGGCACAGGATGCTGACAAATAACAAGTTTTGCCTTCAGAGTTTAATAAGGGAGGCTGACATGTAAACAAATAAAATAAAATTGTGATAAATGCAACAACAGAAACACAGCAAAAAGGAGACTGGGATTAATGTGCTGCTCTAAAGTAGCTACTTTCAAGAAACCAATAGATTATGTTACTTCAATGTCAACAACAACAAAACCTAAAAGATTATATAGAAAAGAGACCAAATTTAAGGGGGACTATCAATTGGTTTTGCATTTATAATGTCATGCTTTTAAATGCTCCTTGATCAATAGTACATTTTAGTCTTAACCTAAGAAACAGTACAAATGTGGAAAATGCCCGAGCCATATTTATGTGTTAATCTTCATATAAGACAGTATTATTTCAAGCAATCCCTAATACAGCTGCATTTCAGTATAATAAATGAATCTGGGGGGCTTCCCTGGTGATGCAGTGGTTAAGAATCTGCCTGCAAGTGCAGGGGACATGGGTTCGAGCCCTGGTCCAGGAAGATCCCACATGCTGTGGAGCAACTAAGCCCATGAGCCACAACTACTGAGCCTGCGCTCTAGAGCCCACGAGCCACAACTACTGAGCCCACGTGCCACAACTACTGAAGCCCACGCACCTAGAGCCCATGCTCCGCAACAAGAGTAGCCACCGCAATGAGAAGCCTGCGCACCGCAACAAAGAGTAGCCCCCACTCACTGCAACTAGAGCAAGCCCGTGCGCAGCAACAAAGACCCACTGTAGACAAAAATAAATGAATTTATAAAAAAATAAAATATAAATGAATCTGGACAGTGCTTTGGCTTTTGTTTTTTTGTTTTTTTTTTTTGGCTGTGTTGGGTCTTCATTGCTATGCACGGGCTTTCTCTAGTTGTGGCGAGCGGGGGCTACTCTTCGTTGAAGTGCGCGGGCTTCTCATCGCGGTGCCTTCTCTTGTTGCAGAGCATGGGCTCTATGCACGTGGGCTTCAGTAGTTGTGGCACGTGGGCTTCAGTAGTTGTGGCTCATGGGCTCAGTAGTTGTGGCTCGCAGGCTCTAGAGCACAGGCTCAGTAGTTGTGGTGCACAGGCTTAGTTGCTCCACGGCATGTGGAATCTTCCCAGACCAGGGCTCGAACCCGTGTCCCCTGCATTGGCAGGTGGATTCTTAACCACTGCACCACCAGGGAAGTCCAGGCCTTTGGCTTTTACCATAATAGGATTTGATGCATGCAACATAATTGTTCAGATAAGCATAATTCAGATACCTCTAGAATTGCATGTCAAACTTTTAAAATGCTGAGACAACTTAATGGACATCACTAATAATGAAGACTAGAAATGCTGCTGTCACTAACAGCGTAACAATTATCAACACAGGCTTATTTAAGCTGTTAATGGCTTGGTTTTGTCCCAGCCACTAAATAATGATTATAGCAGTAAGTCTTCTCAAAGTTGATAGGTTAGTTGGGCGGAGGCTCAACTCTTAAGGGTAACAGGGTCCCTGTCTTGAAGTAGCTTATAAATGTAATGGGGAGAGACAGATTAACGAACAAGTCAGGTAAAGTGTCCCTGGGGAGGAAATGCTGAAATTAAGAATTTAAGGTGCTGAGGTGGGGAAGGGCTTGGCATGTATGAGAAACTGAAAGGAGGCCAGTGTGGTTAGAGCACAGCTATGGTAAACCATTTATAACATGTGATACAAGGATTCACATGAGTGATACGTATGGGCATCTCTGCACCGACCCCTGGAAAGCTCAGACACACATAATGGTCTGCCTGTGACCAGCAGACTAACACCAAGACTGGTTCTACCTGAATTTTTGAGCCACAGTTTCCTTCATTTTCCTATTTCTCATACATTATTAAGTTGAGCTTACGTACTTGTATCTTTATAAGCCACCTTAAATCCTTTGTGTAAAAGGACAGACTATAAACGTATGAATCTGTTCAGTGAGATGAAGCATTTTATTCACCAGAATTCCTTCAAGACAAGGCCTACAGCTGAGAAGGACAGGCATCCAAGGAGGCAGAGTTTGCCTGGGCAGTGAGAGGAGGAAGAAGAAGGCAATGAGAAATAGCACAGCAAGACGGGGCCTGTGGACACGTGTTTAGCAGCTCTTGAGACTCTTAACCTTGGGGTTTGGAAAAGCTACATGCAGGAGGTCCTTTTTTTTTTGGTAACACAAGACCTTTTTATTTATTTTATTTTATTATTATTATTTTTTAACATCTTTATTGGAGTATAATTGCTTTACAATGGTGTGTTAGTTTCTGCTGTATAACAACAAAGTGAATCAGCTATACTTTATACATATATCCCCGTATCTCATCCCTCTTGCAGGAGATCTTAACAAAGTTTTGCTGCAAGATGAATTTTCAACAGTGATTTCTCTCCTCTTCAAGAAAACTGGCGGTAAAGATCTTCATTAATGCACAGGTCTCATGGTTAAACTGGTATAGTAAGACTGGGGCATGAGACTGCCCAGGTTTCTGTATTTCATATGTGGTAGAATAGAGAGACGCAAGAGGAACTGGTTGAACACTAAAGAAGGAAGCTTAAACTGATCAGGGAAAGTATTTCAGCAGGGTCACAATCACACTACTATAAGATTTACTTACCAAGAGGTTGCTGATATGTTGGCTAGTTTACTGAGAGACTGAAACACAGTTTCAAGACTGGATTTCTTTTCCAAACTATTTGACTTATGTCAATAAATCTGGAGATGAGAAGGACTGGGTTGCATATGAATAAACCATTTAGATAAATAATAACAGAACAAAATATACATAAGGAAAGAGGGCATTTGAACAATTTCAACGTATACACAGAAAACTGCGAATGCTTAACTGGTAGAGGAGATACCACTGACATCTTTTGGTTTCTCAAGTATTCAGAGTGTAATAAAAATGTCAAAACTTTCACACAGGAACCAATGAAGCATCGCCTGACAAAGAAAAATGGGCCTGGACTGGACCAGGGGGCTATGCCTTCTGAAATGTTTAAAATGACAGACAAGCTAAATTACATTTAAAGGTTTTATTTTTCTAAGGCAGACAAACTACATTTTTACTGATACTGAAAGATCATTTACTTGTTTAAAAAAATATATTCAGGCCTTGTTTTTCTTGTCCTAGAGCTTCCCATACCATTTATAACAGAGAATACTAATGACTAATAAAATTGGGCACCATTTCTTTTCTTAGCAGTCCCAAAGGAGCAATAATCACCACTGTACTGCCATTTCCAATGTAAAGTAAAATCACTAATCCACTGGGACTCAAAGTAAAAAGCTGCAAGATACTGTTTTATGCTGCCACTTTTTTCAATATATATTTTCATTTTGTGGAAGACTTCTACTTCATTAAACATATACATTGATCAAAGGAAAAATGCATGTAGATATGTACATAATATAATGCCCGTTCTATACATTGTGTGCCTACACACAGAATTCCATTTTTAGCTGGCTTCACAAAATGGTCAGCTTTTTCTGAGTTAATCTCGCTGTAAAATGTACTACCTTCTTCCTGATTTTGGTGAAGATCCCTATAAAATTATGCAAAGGCTTCAGGACATTTCTATTTGCATTACAGGGTGTCTAAATCATGCTTCTAACTCTGAGTTCAATGGCACGTAAAGTGATGCTAAATAGTTCTACTCTGGACAAACTATTTTAAGAGTGCTTTAAGGCAAATATAGATATCCTTTAAGCCTACTCTTAAAAATTTTACATATGAGACTTCCCTGGTGGCACAGTGGTTAAGAATCTGCCTGCCAATGCAGGGGACACGGGTTCGAGCCCTGGTCCGGGAAGATCCCACATGTCACGGAGCAACTAAGCCAGTGTGCCACAACTACTGAGCCTGCGCTCTAGAGCCCTTGAGCCACAACTACTGAGCCCATGAGCCACAACTACTGAGCCCATGTGCCACAACTACTGAAGCCCGCACGCATAGAGCCTGTGCTCCACAACAAGAAAAGCCACCGCAATGAGAAGCCCGCACACCACAACAAAGAGTAGCCCCCGCTCACTGAGACTAGAGAAAGCCCGTACGTATCAACGAGGACCCAACACAGCCAAAAATAAATTAAAAAATAAATTTATTAAAAAAAATTTACATATGCCTGTACACACAGTTTGCTGGATTCATACACTAGTATCTTAAGATGTAATTAAAATACTTATGTTAAATAAATACCCTTATCCAACAAGTTTTTTTTTAAAGTCATATTTCATGGCAACTAATTAATAAATAGTTAAGATAAAATAATGCACAACTGCTTGAATGTATATTAAGGCCAGATTGAAAAATTTAACTAGTTTAGAGAAAGGTTAGTACTTGTAATAACAGTCAGATCCTGAGGTGTGGGGAACAAAGGTGCTAAGAGGCAACAGAGAGAGAGGGGCAAGTACCAATATAGAAATTTAGAACTCAAAATATATGGAACAATAAGGACACCAGAAAAACTCAACTGTTAAACTTAATATGATTCCAAAGCATAACTACTCTTTGCCTAGAGAGTTATCAAAAATGTAGGAGCCCAGTCAAATCTCAGTTTGTGCCAGCTGATTAGATGGAAATCATACTCTGCTGACTGTACACAGCTGCATGTATTAATTATAATTAGCTCAAGTAACTGCCACAGTCACTGAGGACATCTGCTCCACATACAGTATCTGTTGATGGAGTCAGCCTAGAGACCTTGTTCTACTGCAAGACTCCATCCTATCAAGCTATAGCTAATTGTACCAAGGGTAAACATCTTATCCAATGGCAGCCAATCCAAAGGCTGGCTATAAGCCAAGCTCAAATTCCTACTCTCAGTAAGTTGAAATTGAAATGAGGTAGTTAGGGGGAGGGGACAAAAAAAAGGGCAACTAAAGGATTACAATGTAGAGATATATTGGAAATGTCATGATGAGTAAGTTGAATTTTTAAAACTACAATGAGGGAAAAGCAAGCATGAAAGTTAGTTGAGTAATTTACTGGGAGACGATATTTGTGCGCCAGCTAGCATTCAGATTCCGCTGTCTCTTTTTGCTCAGCTTTACAATGTTTACTGTCATTCTCATTTCCCCTGCATTTTTTAATAACTTCCAAGTACATCACATACATGCCATAACACCTGCAATAACCTGAATGAGTCTCCATTCTTTGCAAAGAAAAGATCCAACTAAAAGACTGAGCAAAAGTTTTGCCAATGGATTTTAAAACTGAGTTAAATCTTTAAGTAAGCTGTCCTCTCCCTCACTCGTTCTTATCCATTTGACCAGATTACCCTTGGAGAGAAGAATGAAGATGGTGGTAACAGCCTCACAACCAGCATTCTTCATAATTTTATAATCAGTAACTTCTTCACTTCCCACCTATCTCTCCACAGTCTCTCCTCCCCAGACCCACACACTTCCCTTCTCTTTCCCATTCAGACTCACTTAGAAGACTTCACTTACTGTTGACAAATCACAGTGATTACCAGGTGTTTGAGAAATAAAATGTAGTCATCTTCAACAAGATGTTGCAGACTATTTGTCACTACTGATATTCAGAAGATCAGAAGATTTTAAGAATATAAAGATTTTTCAATGGTATCACTAATAATATAAAAGCTCAAATTCCACTGTGCTCATTGTCAACCAACATATCCCATTTCTAACAATTCCAAGACTTCAGCCATAATGTTTCATATCTCCTATTTCACTTCCTCCACTCTTCCTCTCCATCCACCACCACTACCAAGGCTCAAAATCTCCCAATCAAGTAGAACTGATTTTATGCCATGTCTGCTTTTATCTTTTTCCTATGTGATAAACCATTCACTTAAACCAAAAGGTAAATAGGATTTCCTTAATCTCTATCCTCCAAATCCTTGCAGACTAAATATGTACTAAATATATACTTCAAGGAGATGTCACATAGCTTCCTATTACTACCATTCATTAAATCCTCATATTCTTGGTCAAATTTTTATTATATAATATTCGAATATAATACTTACAAAAAAGTGTAAAGAATAATGAATACCCATGTAGTTGCTACCCAGCTGAAAAAATAAAACAGTACAGAGTTAAAGCGTTGAGTGTAATTACACTCCTTTTCCTTCTCCACTCCCACACCCAGAAGTAACCATTATACGGACTTTAATGTTTACCATTCAAAATGTCTTTATATTTTATATATGTATGTATTGCTAAAGAGCACAAAGACATATCCACTTGTACAGTTTCTTATGTTTTTCAACTTTATATAAATGCCATTGCACCATATTCTTCTTTACGTTTGGGAGATTGATTCACCTCTATATATAAAGCTCCCATTAATTCCTTCTTACCGCTGGATAGAATGGGTAGCTTTTTATTGCTGTAACATATCAATGTATTTATCAATCCTTCTGCCAATGAATGATTAGGATGTCTCCAGTTTTTTGCTATACCAACTAACGTAGGTTGTACTCCACTGGTAAGTAATCTATCTGTCTGCTTTTAATATCTTATCTTTGGCTTTGGTGTTCTACAGTTTTATTTTGCTGCATGAAGGCATGGGTTCCTTCTATCTTTCCTGCTTGAAATTCATTATACTTCTGGGATCCAAGGATGTATGTCATTTATCAATTCTGGAAATTTCTCAACTTCTATTTCCTTAGATATTGCCTCTTTCCCATTCTTTCTGTTATCTTCATTTGAAATTTCTTTCAGATATATGTTAGAACTTCTTATCTTATCCGTTCCATTTACCTATTGCTAAGTAAGAAACCACACCAAAACTTAGTAACCACCACCATTCTGTGGTTCAGCCATTCATAGGGCAGAGCAGAGATGCACCGTGTTTGTTCCAGGATGTCTGGCACCTTAGCTGGGAATACTCAAACAACTAGTAGTGATCCAAAGAGTTGGGACTGAACTCTCTATATGGTTTGGGATTCCTCAAAACATTGCAGCCACAGGGGAGCTGGATTTGTTTCCTGTCAGGGTTCCAAGAACAATTATTTCAGCAAACAAGGTAGAAGCTATATAGCCTTTTAGGACTTAAGCCTCTGAAATTACATAACAGGATTTATGCCACACACTCAGTTCAATCAGTCACAAGCCTGCCCTGTTTCAAGGGTATGGACTCCATCTCAAGATAGGAGTAGCCCAAAATATACAAACAGCTCATGGAGCTCAATATCAAAAAAACAAACAATCCAGTTGAAAAATGGGCTGAAGACCTAAATAGACATTTCACCAAGGAAGACATAGAGATGGCCAAAAGGCACATGAAAAGATGCTCAACATCTCTAATTATCAGAGAAATGCAGATCAAAATTACAATGAGGTATCACCTCACACCGGTCAGAATGGCCATTATCAAAAAATCTAGAAACAATAAATGCTGGAGAGGGTGTGGTGAAAAGGGAACCCTCCCTGCACTGTTGGTGGGAATGTAAATTGATACAGCCACTATGGAGAACAGTATGGAGGTTCCTTAAAAAACTAAAAACAGAACTACCATATGACCCAGCAATCCCACTACTGGGCATATACCCTGAGAAAACCATAATTCAAAAAGAGATATGTACCGCAATGTTCACTGCAGCACTATTTACAATAGCCAGGACATGGTACCAACCTAAATGTCCATTGACAGATGAATGGATAAAGAAGATGTGGCACATATATACAATGGAATATTACTCAGCCATAAAAAGAAACGAAATTGAGTTATTTGTAGTGAGGTGGATGGACCTAGAGTCTGTCATACAGAGTGAAGTAAGTCAGAAAGAGAAAAACAAATACCGTATGCTAACACATATATATGGAATCTAAAAAACAAAAACAAAAACAAAAAACGCTTCTGAAGAACCTAGGGGCAGGACAGGAATAAAGACACAGACGTAGAGAATGGACTTGAGGACATGGGGTGGGAGGGGGAAGCTGGGGCGAAGTGAGAGTAGCATCGACATATATACACTACCGAATGTAAAAGAGTTGGCTGGTGGGAAGCAGCAGCATAACACAGAGAGATCGGCTCGGTGCTTTGCGATGACCTAGAGGGAGGATGGGAGGGAGGCTCAAGAGGGAGGGGATATGGGGACATGTGTATGCATATGGCTGATTCGCTTTGTTGTACAACAGACACTAACACAGTATTGTAAAGCAATTATACTCCAGTAAAGATCTATTAAAAAAAAAAAAGATAGGAGTAGCATCAAAGAATCTGTGGTCCTTTGTAAAAGGGCCACAGCATCCTACATATTTTAACTTTCTTTCCTATTTTCTACATCTTTTGTCTTTATACATTGCATTTAAGTAATTTCTTCAGATGTTTTAAATAGTTTGCTAATTATCTAGAGTGTGTCTAATCTAATATTTAAACCATAAATTAAATTCTTAATGCAAAGATTAAAATTTCATCCTTAGAAATCTATTTGGTTCTTTGTTAAGACTGCCTAGTCTTTTTCTGAGAGCATCTTGTTCTGTTATCATGTTTTTGATGCGAATTTTATTTTTTAAACGTTTGAAACATACCCTTTTTATATTCTACAATTAGTAATTCCACTTCTAAAGTTACTGGGAACTAATTCAACTGCTTATTATCTCTGCTTGACTCCAGCTCATGGTTACTTATTTCTTGGGGTTGTGAACTCATGCACTAGGAAATTTTATCCATGGGAAGAACCAAGGCCTAAATTAGGCATATTCCTGTAGAGAAGAATTGTTTGCTCTGCCAGGACAAATTTTTTTGTCATCTTCCTTTGCTGATGAGTGGATTTTTTCTACTTTACCCTTTTACTGAAGGTGTAACCCATCAAAAATTCTAGGCTTTATATGGTGATTTTAATTCTAAATCCCCTCTTGTATAGGGCCAAGGTCCTGTCTCCAGAAGTGATGCAGCTGTTAAAACTCAAGCCTCTTGGTTAGTGAGACTGACAAATGCCCCCAAGGCAGCTGCAATATCAGTATCAGCTTACTGTTCTGGTTCTTCAGTTTTCTCTTTATTTTCACCCCCAAGGGACCTCTTACTCTCTAACAAGGTCAGAAACACCTTTAAAAGAAAGTTTATTACACTATATCCAGCTTTTCTAACTGCTTTGTACTGGCAAATTTTCCAGAGTTTTTAGCCTTCAACCTTGCCAGAAATCAAAGTCCCTTTATTTTATTTTTATGTGGTCATTGCTAATATTTTTTCTCCCCCATTTCCTTTGACCTAGAACCCACACATTTGTCACATATCGTGTGAAATCTTTTTACTTCATCAAACCCAATTATTACAAAGGTGATGTAATTTGGGATTTTTAAAATTACCAATCCTTAAATTGAAAATCAAATAAAAATATGGTAATTTTGTATTAAAATTATTTGTCTTTAAAAGCATATCATATAGAATGGATAAACAACAAGGCCCTACTATATAGCACAGGGAACGATATTCAATATCCTGTGATAAACCATAATGGAAAAGAATATAAAAAAGAATGTATACATATGTATAACTGAATCACTCTGCTGTACAGCAGAAATTAATACAACATTGTAAATGTAAACTTGTATCAAGTTTACATTTAGTGTAGTTAAACCATAACTTTGCATCATTTACAAAGTTACAAGAGTGCATTAAAACTCAAAGAATAAAGTTTTCTGGCATTTAAAATAAATTTTAAATTAATGAATGTAAATTTAATACATCATCACGAAAGATGAATACTTTATCTTTCATTTGTAAAACACTGTTTCATAGTTTACATGTAGTCGTGCCAAAAGGCAGAAGGATGATATGACATTTAGAGACATCTTTTCTGAGCTACAACTTCCTGATGTGTGCTAAGTAGTATGCACTAGTTAAGGTTTGTTAAAGCATTTAATTGGATAAATCATACATGTTAATACTGGCAGAATAATACATCTTTAAAATAGCAAGTACGATTTGTTGACTTTCTAAATGATCTAGTACAGCTTGCTATACATGTATAAACAAACTTGACTGTGCATTGTGATCATTTGCTTAATATGCTATGTTTCAATAAAAGGGGAAATTTCTATTTTCTAGGTATTTTATTTTACATCCTTAGATGTATAGGTAAAATATTCACCAGTTTTTCATATCTTGATGTTAATATTTATTACCTGATTTTTATTTCCACATGAAAAAATAGTGTCATACAAGTGACAACAATTTTAACAAAACTGGCAAAATTCCTTTCCTTGGTTCAAAAATGCCTAAAAATCTCATGTGAATTCCCCAAAGTTGGGTAAAAGAGACAGTATGTTGTGTAGACCACAAAACTACACTAGGAGTAGGGCCTTTAAATTAGGATTTTGCTGGAAATTATTTTTACAAATTCTAACCTTAAACAATACTTAATGATCAGTGAAAGAATAATAATCACTATGTTTTCTTTGATTCAAAAGCTACAGATATTAGTTCTAATGGCTCAGATGACCAAATTATAAACCACTCATTCTTCTACTGCCAGTCTCTGAACAGTTTAATATATACGTACATTAGATCATGAGCCCTATCATATGAACAAATGCTGGATATGAAATCAGCACACTGTGAGTGAAATTAACAAGTCAGATATAGAATAAGCTGCAAACTTGATACTGATCAATTATGCCCCAAGCAGAGCAATCAAGGAGTGCTATCTTTGAAAGTAAGCCTGTCGACCTGAAAGAATGAGAAACAACACTCCCGGTGATTTTACTCCTTCTAATCTGTCTGATAACACTAACAAAATGTGTCAGCTGGAATGAGCCACGTAATATAAACACAGGGAATGAGAAGTGAGGCCCCACAAAGACAGGCAGAAAAGAAGAGGAGAGATGACAATCAAAAGAGTCACAGTGCTCAGAAAATCAAGGTGGGAAGGGCGGTCTTTCAAAGGGGCTCTCATACTTTCTCCCCCTTTCATAGAATGACAAAGTCTCTGCAAGATCAGAACACCAACTCGTTTAAAGAAAAGCATTTCATGGTGTTCAGTGCAGAGGGGAAATCCATACAGCCTCTTGCCATCTGGGGACCAACTCCTTTCCTTCAAAAGCACGTAATGGTGCTTGAGAAAATAAGTGAGCTCCAGGACCCCGCAGGTGTAGCTTCTGAATCATTTTGACTGAGAGCCTCAGACCCTATGTGGTGGTAAAAGGGTTTGATCATAAACACTACTTTATATCTGGTACAGGACTAGTACGCAATGAAATGATAACATGTGCATGAGAAAGGTGGCTTAGGAAATTGTTCAGTGTATACACCTCTTCCATCATGCCACCCGTGGCTACCAGGGTGTTTCTTTAGTAAACATTATGGTATGAACCTAGTAGCATACGAATTCTTAGTAGGGCAAAATGGTTGGTTTGTGTATTTTAAGACTTTGAGCTTTACCTCTGTGACTCAACTTCTTCATCTACAAAACGAGTATAGTTAACAGTGTCTGCCTCATGGGTCATAAGTTTTAGGTGTAAGGATTAAACAAATGAATATATGTAAAGTGATTAAAACAGTGCTAGATTTATACCATTCCGTAGTTGTTAGCTATTCCAATGGCATTATTATCTTTACCATGCTTAACAGACTTATTTCTATATCATTTATCCAACTTGTCAATTTTCACATTTTTTATGAGCTTCCATCTCAACCATTTGGATATAACATCCCTCCCAGATAGGAAATGGAAAAGTATGTGTTACAATACATGTGCATATTTAAAAATAAACAGATTAATAAAATTTTTAATTATACAGATGACATAGATTTTCTCTATTATATACAACTGAATATAGTACCCAGCATATCACTTCTTTTGAATAAAGTTGTTATACACCTGTATGATACTTCTCATGTACTAGACTTTTAACATTTTATTTTGAAATAACTGTACACTTAGAGAAGAGTTGCAAAGACAATATAGAGAGTTCCTGTATACCCTTATTTAACCATTGTGTAATTACCAAAACTAAAAAGTCCATCTTTGTATAATACAATACTATAATCTATAGACTTTATTCTGATTTCCCCAGTTTTTCCACGAATATCCTCTTTCTGTTCCAGGGTCTAGTCCTCGATGTTTCATTGAATTTAGTTGTCAGGTCTTAGTCTCCTCCAATCTACGATAGTTCCTTGGTCTTTGTCTTTCATGATTTCAAAACTTTTGCAGTGTACGTGCTGGTTATTTTGTTTCTTTGATGTTTTCCCAGGATTAGACCGTGGTTATGGATTTTTGGAGAGGATACCACAGAGGTGAAGTGCCCTTTTCATCTTACCACATCAGGGGATACATGATATCAATATGCCTTATTACCAGTGCTGTAAACACTGATCACCTGCAAGGCGGTGTCTATCAAGTTTCCTCACCATAAAATTATTTTTTCCCTTTCCAGATACCCTGGTTGTTAGAAGTGAGTCACTATGTCCAGGGCACACTCTAGGGCAAGGGAATTGGCTTTGCTTCCTACTGGAGGGAAGAGTATCAAAGAATTTGTGGATCTATGTTAAAACTGTTGCAGGAGAATGGGGCACAAGAGGATGGTCATGTCCCAGGTCTCCGGTGAGTCCCTGGGACAGGCTGCCAAGTGACGGTCCTTGCCTCTGTGCAGGAACGAATTCAAGAGTGAGCCACAGAAAATGAAAGCAGGTTTATTTAGAGATACGCATTCCATAGGCAGAATGGGGTCATCTCAGAAAGTGAGAGCAGCCCCCAAATAAGGGGTGGTTAGTTTTTATGGGCTGGGTAATTTCATAGGCTAACAAGTGGGAGAATTATTCCAAATATTTTGGGGAAGGGTCAGGGATTTCCAGGAATTGGGCCACCCTCCACTTTTTGACCTTTTCTGGTCAGCCTAGGAACTGTCATGGCACCTTTGGGTGTGTCATTTAACATACGCTAATGTATTACAATAAATGTATAATGAGGCTCAATGTCTACTGAAAGTTGAATCTTCTGCCACCTTGGGCCTAATGGGTTCTAACTAGTTTTCATCCTATCCTGTTTTTCTCAACAGCTATGTCATGCTTTAATGGTTGTGCCCTGCCCTGTTCTCTCTTGTCTCAAAACCACCACAGTAATTAATAAATACTTCGGGAGAGATATTTCGAGGCTATACAAATAACCTGTGTCTGTAATTTAGGTGTTTTCAAAAGCCATTTTTACATATATCATTTTCTTTGCCCTTCACAAGAATTCCTTACCTTATGAAGACATAAGCTGAGCCTGAAAAAGATGGACTCGGTTCACTATAAGGAAAGGGTAAAATAAATTCCCAAGTTCTTGATAAGACTGTAAATCTACATGGCAGTGCCAATTCTATTGCTCAGTATCAGCACTGGAAGATTTCACTGTCCAAACAGCACATGGGGGCAAAAGTAGGCAAGCCCACTCACTGGGATTAACTCCCTTTACTGCACACTAAATAAATTTGAATAATAGAAAGTAAAGCAGGGCAGAAATAGACACACAAATGTAGAGAACAAACATATGGACACCAAGGGAGGGAAACTGGCGGGGGTGGTGGTGGTGGTGGGATGAATTGGGAGATTGGGACTGACATATATACACTAATATGTATAAAATGGATAACTAATAGGAACCTGCTGTATAAAAAAATAAATAAAATTCAAATATTCAAAGAAAACAAAAAAAAAAGAAAGTAAAGAAGAGGGCTGGGGGCTTCCCTCGTGGTGCAGTGGTTAAGAATCTGCCTGCCAATGCAGGGGACACGGGTTCGAGCCCTGATCTGGGAAGATCCCACATTCCGCGGAGCAACTAAGCCCGTGAGCCACAACTACTGAGCCTGCGCGTCTGGAGCCTGTGCTCCGCAACAGGAGAGGCCGCGACAGTGAGAGGCCCGCGCACCGCGATGAAGAGTGGCCCCCGCTCGCCGCAGCTAGAGAAAGCCCTCGCACAGAAACGAAGACCCAACACAGCCAAAAACAAATAAATAAATAAATTAAAAAAAAAAAAAAAAGAAGAAGAGGGCTGGGCTGGAGACAATTAAATGTTTGATAACAGAGCTATGTGTACACAAAATCGCCATTCCCCTTCTAAATTGAAAGTATTGCTTACTGACTTTAGAATGTCTACTTGATTCTCTTTTGCAATAAACTAGACTCTGAACAACCTAATCAGTTCTTCATAGATATCTGAATCCCAATGGGGGATATAGTTTAGACTGAATCCTAAGATAGAGTTTTAGATAAACCTGTTTTCTAACTATTGAATCAAACTTCATTCATTCTTTCATAACAATTTTAGAAAATATCTTTAGTTAACACTGTTCATACCTGAAAGTTTGTAACGCTGAAATTCTAAACAAAAAAGAAAGCCTAGATAGAATACTTTACAACTTCTAGGTAATATTTATAAAGCACTTTTACATATATTTCCTCATTGCATCCTTTCAACCATCTTGAGATCAACAGAAAAAAATGACCTTATTTCCATTTTCCAGATGATACTTCTAAGGTTTTAAGTCAGTTTCTGGTAGCATAAGGACTTGAAACTAGATAGAACTATATTATGCTGTAATTCTACATTTGCTCTACACTGATGGGTATTCACTCTTTTTATTTATATCTGAATTTGCCTGAGCATACCTGGATGTATCAGATCATTTCTTTTAGAAAAAATGCATTCTTGGATTCTATGTCAGAGCTAGTGAAACTTTTTTAAATCACATTTTTTTCAAATCATAGAACATATGTTCATCTGATTAAAACAGAAAATACAGAAAAAAATTAAAAAGAAGGAAAAATAATACCCAGGGATAACTATGTTTGTTATTTGTTATATTACCTCCTAGTAATATTTACATAGTTAAGATCATACCGTGTCTATAATCACAAATTCACTTGAAACATATATACTTTTTCCTAATAAAGGCTCTTCATGGACATTTGTTAGTGTTTACCACTAATAAGAATAGCAAAAAGCTATATGATGTTTATGTGCCAGTCACTGTTCTAAGTGCGTGGCAGTTATATGAACGTATGTAGTCTTTATCTCAGCCCTATGAGCTAGGTATTATTATCTCCATTTTAAAGAACAGAAAACTGACTTCATGGCTGTAAAACAGAACACTATCTGAAAATACCATAATTTAGTTAGCCTTCCCACTATTCCCTGATGTTCAGGTTGTTCACAATTTATAAAACATGGTTAATGTTAAGTTCTGACCCTGCATGTACTATTAACATAAATGTGTGCTGCTTTGGCTGAAACTGTGGATTAAGTAAACTAAGAAGTGAAACATACTCTTTTTATTAGATACTGCTGAGTAAGTGGTACCAAAATAAAAGGTAATAAAAAGGCAAGGCAGCCTTTATATTTTCAAATATCTTGGCTTGCCTAAAACACTGATTGTAAGTCTCATGGCCAGAAACCCACTGAATCACATTTTTGCCTGAAAAACAGTCATTATTGGTGATATCACCTTCCCTCCATGATCAAAACATCTGGTGGTATGGTTTAGGTAAAGGAAATTGTGACATGGCAAAGCAAAATTACTCACGTATCATCAGTTAAAAAAAAGCCAGCTGGATCAGAAAAATCACCTGTCTATCTTAAAACTAAATAAAACGTTCTAAAGTCCTTCAGAAATGTTTCTCTAAACTACAGTGGGAGGACCTAAGTCCATATACTAACAATACTGAATGTAAGCTAAGGCCCAGTGAATGGGCACGCTTGCCTTGCTATTGCCAGTCTGGAATTGTTTATAGGGATAAGGCAGTTGTCCTATTTTGTCATAAACACAGATTTTTTTCTCACTACAGATACAGAGAGAACATTTATTTTTAACTGAAAAGAAAAGTTTCCCTTCAAAGCAAGTTTCCATCATTCAAAAAGATATCTGGTGCTGAAATGCCCTTTACCTGCTTTATTTACATGAGAAACATGGCAGAAAGAGTCTTGCTCTCCACCATCTAATTTCTCTAAGCTACAGCCATTGATTCTTTGTAAGTTTATTTATTCAAAACAACAGCACAAACAATTCTTTTTTCTTGGGTCAGCAGCTTACTGAATGAACATCAATCATCAAAGGAGACGGGGCTGAAAGGAAGATGGAAGCCCATTTTCTCAGAGATTGATTTTTTAAAGCCAAAACACACAGGCATAAGCAGGAGGCTATTTACCATCAAAAAGGTTCAACTTGAAAGTCACAGCTAAAAACCAGGCACTCACAGGACTGCCCAGTTTCCTTGAAATCTTAGAGAAGTTTTTAAAATCACATATTTCTTTTATGATGGCCTGTGAGAGTTTGATTACTTCACCATACAGAACCCACCTGAATAGCTTAAAACGAGGGGAGGGGAGGTTCCGAAGGAGAGAGAAGTGGATCAATGTTGGTGTTTATTATAATGATTTTCTAACGGCTTTCTCTACTCTCTTTACTTATGCTGATGTATTTAGAGTGGGGAAAGTTCATCAAAGACCTCTTTGATTAGAAGCTTAAATGTATTTAAATAACTATCTTTTGCATGTTTTAGAGGTGATTTGCTCCATAGGTCCTAGCAAAATTATTCTTTGAAAACCTTGATTTGCTTCTTGCTAGGAATTCTGCTCAATTATTTTTCCTTGCAAGATGGAGGTAGAGAGTTCTTGCCTGAAAATGAAGTCAGAAGGGTCAGTATTCCTGAGACTAAGAACTGCAAAAAGTAATTGGTTTATATCCATTTTACACCCAGTCGTGTCAGAGGAATGTGTTTCCTTCCTATAGCTTTTCTGGAGATTTATGTAAGGTAAGGAATGCATTAGACCAAGCATGTATAAACTATTGGCCTCCTATTTCAGTAGAATGTGCTATATTCTTTATTTTAGATCTTTTTAAACATTTGCCATATTGTTAAATCAATTTTAGGAGAAAATGTGAGGTTTTGAGTCCAGGATACAAGCAAATAAAGATGAAAGAAAAATCTCATATGCCTGGGTTGGCTGGCTGAAAGGACCCTGTGTTATCACTATTTTCTCTCAAACTGAGACAAAATTTATTTCAGTTAAGAATTTGATATCAAAGCCATCAATCACCCTCTTGTCTGAGAATGAAGTGGGAACATCCATTTGCTCTCCAGATGTAAAACAAAGATTTTTAACCTCTAATTCACAGGGATTACACTTAGAAATAAAGGTCACTCCTTGGAAGGGAGAAAATTAATTCATTTATTCATTACATCAATATGAAGGACTTTTACCTAATTTTTAAAAAACCCCACTACTTAACAATGAGATATGATTTGTTAACCATTCTAAGCTTTCTTTTCACTCCCACACTTAGATCATAGACAAATTAGCAAACTAATGTTGTAAGGCATATATTATCATCTACAGCCATTTTGAGTAGTCTTTTAGCATCAACATTCTACAGGATGTTCTGCACTGAGAAAATGAAACATGTAGGAGAAAATAAAGGCCTGCCACAAAGAACGACCGGCAGTTTCAACTGCTTATAAAGCATTATAGTTAATATAATGTCTATATTCTGTGAGGATTAGTGCAACTCAAGTGAAGCTACAAACACTCCCCAGGGCCAGCTCTGGGGCATGCATGACACAGCAGCCTCAGTAGGAGCGCTGGGAACATCAGGCCGAAGGCTCTGCTCTCAGTGGCTGTGTGGTGGCCATCTGCAGTGAGAATAAAGCTCAGAGGCCTTCAGAGGGAGAGGGATATATTAGAACACAATCAGCTATGAGAAGCAGAACTTAAAGACAACACTTTGTGAAAATGCTTTGAGACTGTGTAAAAGCATGATTTGGAACAAAGGTGGCAAAAGGAAGAAAAAGGCTTTGTAAAATTCTAAAACCAAAATGTTCTAAGTGGTGTATTCACATGCAGTATGATGGTCCATCTCCAAAAGAACAATTTATGGGAGAGAAGCATCAGACTTCCAGGGACAGTAGGTGAAAACATGTCCTGCTTGTCCAAGGTTGGGAGCATTGAAAAAAAAAATACTCCAAGGCAAGGGCCTAAGTTATTAACATGTAATAGATAGGAGGTATTTTAAACAAAAGTCCTGAGGTTAGTTTGAACATATAAAGAATAACCAGAATGATATAAAAATAGATATCCAAGTGAAAGAAGTAACTTCAGATCAACCAAGCAGGAAGAGTGGGTAGAAGTTATCAAGAGCTGGTTTGGTGACACAATGTGAAAATTTCAAAGGGGAAAAAAACAAAAGGAGAATGAGATCAGGTGTGGGATGAAATTTATGACCTCCCCCCCAAAATTTTTTTTCAAAATAAACATAACCTTGAGAAATCAGTCACTTTAATAAAGGGGTCAGCATGAGGGAAACAGTTGGGAGTAAACTGCATTAAATTATTTCCCTGTGAGTGAACACACAGAGTAATAAGCTGTGAAGAGCGTAATTCTGTACTTACATCGTGTTTTGCAAGCAAAGTGGGAAATTGAGAATTACTGAACCTTGCTTAAGTTCTTATCCAAATGAGTGTTTCAATTAGTTAACTAAGATTCCATCTAGTTTTAGAACCGGAGTTAGTATGTAGAATAAAGCGGCCCATCTATGTTGCTACAAAATGGCCCAGCGAATTTGTTATACGTGGGATTAAATCTAACCAAAGAAGCCTATTTGTATTTATACAGCAATATTATTTAGGTAAGATCTTTTAGGTTCCTCCACGTATACATAACAGCTTTACTGAGATATAATTTCCACACCATTAAGTTCACCCTTATTTTAAGGTTATTCTTAACTTGAACAAAACAGGAGAAAACAGAGCCTTATTAAAACAGTCAATGAAAGTTTAAGAGTACAATTATAGTGATGCATTTTAAGCAGAGTATACTGTTGAACACATAATAGAACATTAAATAAACATTCTAATTCACTAAGTGATGAAGGCTCTCTAAGAAGTACCTACCAGTGAAAGAAACAAACAAAATACACAAAATCTTTAAGTTAAAACTAACAAGAAAAAAACAAACAAACCCAAAAAACCAAAGCATTCTATTTTGATGCTATTCAGCAGAAAGGGAAGGATTTAAGAGTGACTGTTTCCTTGGGTGGCTTTGGAGTGGGAAAAAAGGAACAGAGCTTTCATTTATCTTTGTAACCATCAAGGTGCTTAGCACAGTTTTTTGCACACAGTGATGACTTAAATATTTGCTAAATTAAACTGAAGAATGAAGGAAGCTGGGATATAGAAAGAAAGCAAAAGCCAAAGTAAAGGCCAGAAAAAAGCAAACTTTCACACACAAGCCTGTAATCCCAAATTGAAGCTTTGGAATTTCATTCTTATGGTTGATAACTTGGATGACAGTCATTTTTTTTTTTTTTAATTGCATGCAATACACTTGACATCCGAAAATTTCTACTACATATCCCTTGTGGGGAGTCAGGATGGAGCTGAGAAAGACGAGAAGTGTCTACTGATGAAACCGTGGAACAAATCTAGCCCAGTGAGTCATCTGGATAGGGTACTCTGATCTGTGGATCTGGTAGCAGGCTCGCGCAATGACAAAGACATGGGGATTTGTCATCTGTTCCCATAAACAGCAACGCACCTTAACTGTAACAAAGATGTCAATAAGAATCTTGTAATTCTTTTCTCTAGAACTTAAAAATGAGGAATAAGGGAAACACTAAGAATTACCAAACTAATTAGTTTTGTGTCATGCATAGGAAATAAGGAGTTCAAATAAAACAGAATGATATTCTATAAGGATAAGACAAATATTATCAATATGAAGAAGAATTACCATCAAAAAAAAGGAGGCAAGAAGGCCAAACCTTGGAGATCGATCACTTCGATCTCATTCATTGATCATTTCGATCTCATTCCCTCTGTCTCTGTTTCTCTCTCTCACACACACACAGACACACACGTTTACTATATTTTTGTACCCTCAAATGACAACTGTATATGAATTTTCAAAAAGCTTTCTATAATTATGCATAAGAACTTCTGACTGCAAATAAAAGGTCTTAATCATAGACAATCTTTTCACTAGTGAAAATTATCAGGAAAACAGGAAAGTAAATAGTTCAAGGGCATACATGCTTGGGTATCAGATAGATATTTAGCACCCTGTAAATTACTATATTTACTTAAAAAAAGAAAAGTAAGGCAACCTTGGGGAAAAAGGAGAAGGTGATAGTTAATAAATGCCTTATGGGAAATTAATAAACCACAGAAAGCACAGTACCCTCGCCTTCACTTTGTCTAGATCACATCCCATCATGAATGCTGTATTCAGTCCTGTTCCTATACATGAAGAGGGACGATACTTTACTGAAAAAGAACCAAAGAAGGGCAATCCAACTATGTAAAAGAAAGAACTGTTAAAATTAGGACTATTTAGCCTGGACATTATGCTAATGTGACATATATTTAATGGCTGTCACAGAAGGATTAGATCTATTCTATGGTGCTCTCCAAAATATGTATAACTAGATCTTGCACTTCTTTAAAAAATAAAATTCTGAGCACATTCTAAATGCAATGTACTATGCTGTGCTAGGTGAGGCAGAAGATACAAAGGTGATCAGACAAGAATCCTGTTCTTAAAGAGCATACAGTCTAGAAAGTAAATTAAGATACAAAGTTAGAGTATGAGTAACATCTTGTATCTGAAACAGTGCCTGGTGTATAATGGGCACTCAATAAATATTTTTTTTTTTTGAATGAATTGCAACTCTCATCCCACACTGATCTTGTGACCCTCTGCTTGACTAAGTTGCATTAGCGGATCTGACTCATGTGCTTCGACAAAGCTGCAGGCTCATGGAGTAGGCAACCTTCCCAATGTCACTCTTCTTTATTCATGAGACAGGTATAGATAATGCACAAGGCAGAAACTCTCAAGTGCCAGAGAAGAGAACCAAATAGTGCTATGTGAATTTAGAGGTTGAAATTAGAAGTAAAAATTACAAGGAGGCAGATTTCATCTCCATCTAATAATTGAAACTGTCCAAAAAAGGAACAATTATTGAACTCCTGGCTTCCCAAATCAAAATTGTGCCTTCTGAAGGCTCTCATCAGAGGGCCCACTCCTACCCTGTTATCTGAAAACACAGTCCAGGGCTATTTATCTTAGCAGGGCCATCAGGAATACAGTCTGCTCTAAATCAAATAGTCTACAAAGTAGGATGATGTATTCACACTGGAAGTAGACAACTAGTAAATCAGCCCTCAGAATCTTTCAGAATAAAGTCAACTCTCCCCTGATCGAGAACCACAGGCTTACACACAGCCTATGGTGTATTTCCATAATACACTGCCTGGTTGTTATGGGTAACCTGGGGTTTTCTAAGGTGGTTTAACCTATCCTTAAATAGAACTATGAAGACAAAAAGCCTTCATAGATTGATATGCTATTACATACATGTACAAATATACCATTCTAGTTGATGCTAAATAAATTTTTATCTAGAGAAGCAACATTGGATCATAGAGACAGATCAGTATGAACTCTCTTGACTATCATATGATAAACAATAAAATTATGACTTTAGCAAATGACTTGGGATGAAATGAAAAAATCCTTTAATATTTATTTTTGTAAAAAAGGTAAGCTTGCAGTTGATTCCTCCGTTTGGTGTTGACTCTGCTTATCATTTGCTAGTAGCAAAACACAATCACCAAATCACTTGTCTATGACTCTATTACCATAAAGATAAACCTAAGCATATCCCTCTACCATCCATTTATTTCTTAATAAATACTCAATAAAATAAAATTTAATTATATTGATTTTTAAAGATTGAAAAATAAAAATGCAATATAAACAACACTAAGTATTTCGTGTTTATTGAGTTGTATGTACTCTACTTTGCAATACCTCACTTTATTCAGCACCCTTCTTTTAAAGACGTTAAAAGTTTTAAGTAATTTACTTTCAAGAAAAAGCCCTAGCAATGTATCATGAGGTGAACTGGCATGACCACGGGGAATCAAAATGGAGGCACACTCAAACCAGTAGTGAGTGACTGGAGCTAATAGTTCAATAGGAGCCTTGACTGTGTAAACACTTTTGGGAACTTATAATTTAAAGCAGAATTATCAAGCTGGCAACCTATGAACCCAAACCAGAGTGCTGACATATTTGGTATGAGACTACAGTATTTAACTTTAAAACATTAGATGACAATTGAATATATGAGGATTTCACATGAAAATCAAACATTAGCTGGACCTGAGTACAGGCTGGCCCCTTAAGATGCAACAAGGGTCCTCCAGTGTGCCTAAGTCATTCATTTATAAATCAAGCTCCCACTGGTGTGTAAATTTGCAACCCTTTATTTCAAGGAACGAATGTCTAAAGAAGGAAATAAAAACAAAGATAATACAAAAATAACCTGAATAATCTTGGAATATATACACATTTAAACACAGTTTTGAGTATTTATGAGTTAACTCTTTCTGGACTTCAATCATGAAATAGAATAGCTCTACTGACCAATGACCATGCTGAGGGTCTGCCTTGCAGATATTTCATTTATGAATAACTGACAGGGTCATCTTAAAAACCTCCAAATTAATAACAAATTGATAATGAAAGAATTGTGAAACAATGTCCCCCGTCCCCACCCTCCCCCCAAAGTCCAAGAGTTTTCCATGGATGAAGCTGGAGGAAAACACTAACCTAACATTTATTTAGCTCAAGAAATCAGGTGTTATACACTTTTAAGAACAGTTTCTTACTTGAATTGCTAATTTGGAGTTGATATCTTCTAAAATGTTGCTAATATGACTGAGTCTTTTCCCTCTCCCAGTCTCATTACATTCAGATGCCAGTACTAAGCATAATGTTAAGCACTGTAATTCTGCCTTTATTAGATTCAGGTATATAAATGGCATCCCAGTGAGCATGGTGAATTTTGATCATTATTTCTCCACTCAAGTTGTGTTCATCTTCCTGCTGAAAGAATGATCACTGAGTTTTACCACAAGCCCAAGGGACCCATTATTTATTATATTACTTTTTATGGTGTGGAGTAAATAAATAGCATTAAAGCACTAAATTCATTCACAGAGATGAACTGTATTAATAAACTGGAGAAATTCTTTAAATCAAGCCTAAGCTGCTAATAGGCTCTTCATAAAAATGCAGAAAACATTCATTGTAATATGGCAGCAATAAACGGAGGCAGCTGGGTTAACAAATAAGTATTAGAAGGCAAACATTTTAGGCGAGGCACATAAATGGCATACAACCGAATCATGAGGTTAAACACACAAACCTCACTTAATAATCTGTCATTTTCATGTAACTGGATTGTAAAAATTCATACTGTAATGTAATTATCATAATAGAAGAATTCAAAATAAACTAAATGTATGAATGTGTGAAGAATTCAGCAACCCTGACCCCTCCTAAGATGTCCCTTAATTACCGTACATTTTGTCTTATTCGGCTTGTCTTCTATTAAAAGCCCATTCGGCAGGGAATGTGTGTGCATTTGTCTTTTGTAGTATATATAATCCACTCTCATTTCCATCTCTGATTTCTAGGGTCTCATGCAATTGCTGTAAAAGATTTTCTAGCCACCGATCCTTTGGGATTTTCTTTCCCCATCCCTCATGTGACTTAATCATTTCAGGCAAGCTACGACTCTGCATTTTTCCCTTGGCAGATTTAAACTCAGAGCTTGAGAGTGACACAAATTCCTTGCCCCCCTTGGACTTCACTACAGAGGGTCAGTGTGGGTCTCAAGATTCCGGCCCCTTACTACCTTAGCATCTGTTCCTCCTTATACAATGCTGCACCAACACTACCCGCGTGGCTGTATTTTAACAATAGGAATGATAATGAATTTTCTGTGCCAATTATAACATTCATTCAGTATTATAAGGTGGTACAATACAGATATAAAGAAAAAAGAAAATGAGTATTAACAACAAAGTATCATAATAAGTATTTAAAATCATACTGAAGAGGATTACCATAGAAACTATAATCAACATATAAAAGGTGGCAAGGAGAAAGGCATGCCTGTTGTCTCTTTGTTTCTTTGAGATTTCTAAGCCAATCAGAGATGATGGGGAGCAGTATAACACACACAGAATGGAACAGAAGGCAGAGCCAGGTGTACAGAATAGAGGCAGAGGTCTGAACACAGGGGAGAACTTCCAAATGGAGGCATATTAGAGTACAGCAAGACAAAGCAATGATGTGTGTGGCTAGCTAGACCAAGTAACAATCTGAGTCAGGGCACAGGAACAATGAATGGAACTTTTCAAAATAAAGGAATAAATGGAGAAAAGACCAAGGAAAAAACACACACAAGAGAAAAGGCAGGAGAGACAAAGCCAATTGTCAATAGTCAGAGTCTACAAGAACTAAAAGGGAAACTGAGAAAAGAAAAAAAAATTATATGTAAGTATCACAGGAGTCAATTTAATAAGCCATATCAATGTTTCAGGGATTTGGGGTAAAATCATCTGCTTCCTTCCAGCCATACCCAGTAACTTCTTCATTTGACCCTAAAAGTTGGTGCAAACCAAGTGTACACACAGCGAGAGAGAAAGTCTAGGGCCAGATATTTGGTTCTCTCATGTCAACTGCTAAGATAAGAGGTGCTGACGCTGTCTCTATCCCAGCTTCTCCAAAATCATGTCCTGTTAAAACTAGGGAGGGTGAGATGGTGGAAAGTACTAGTGAGAAAGAAGTAATGAGCACAGTTTGGGATTTCCAAAAGGTAATAGTTCTAAGATTTCAGTGCACTGACATTAAATTAGGGAGCATATCTCCTGCAAATAAGTTTGTAAAAGCTGACTGAGTGATCCATTCATTTGTTCATTCTTCTTCATTTGGGAATTATAAGGCAATAACAACATGCTAGGCTTGGAGATAAGGACTTGTCTCTCTAAAGACTGCTTAAGTGACTCACTATGATTGAGGGTGACGGACAGCTCAGCAGCATTTGACCCAGTGGCTCACTCTCCTCAAAACACTTTCCTCTCTTGGCTTCCTGGAAACCACTTTCTGTTCGCCTTTTGCTTCCTTACCATCTGTTCCTTTTTGAACGTCCTTTGCTGGCAGCTCTGTATCTACCTAACCTCTCTGCACTGTAGGTCTTGATCCTCCGACATCTTTTCTGCTTTACCTATGCTCCCTCCGAGCAGATCTTATCCAGTCTCATGGCCTTACGCAGCACTGAAATGTTGATGACTCAAATTTCTATTTACTGTCTTCCATGCTGACCAATACAGTAGCCTGAACCACCTGTGGCAGTTCAAATTTTAATTTAAATTCATTAAAATTAAGTAAAATAATAAATCAGTTCCTCAGTTGCACTAGCCACATTTTAAGTGCTCAGTAGGCACCCACGGCTAGTGGCTACCATATTGGAGAGTGAAGTTATAAAACATTTCTATCATAACAAAAAGTCCTATTGGACAATACTGGTCTAGTTCTCACTTTCAGACTTTCCAGTCATGTATTCAACTGATTACTCAACATATTCACTTGGCTATCGGACATCTCAAATTTAGCATTTCCAAAACTGAACTCGATCTTACTCTCCAACTAGCTCTTCCAACAGTCTTCACTCTCTTTGGAGAGCACATCTTCTTCCTTCTTGTTGCTTAGGCCAAAAATCTTTGAGATATGCTTGACTCCTCTTTTTGTTCATACCCATATTCAACCCATTGGCAAATTTTCATAAGACATCCAGAATATAACCACCTCTCAACTCCACAGCTGTCAACCTAGTTCATTCAGATCATCACCTCTCAGCTGAATGATTGCAATGGCTTTCTACTCTCTGCTACTACTTTTGCCCCCTATGGATATTCTTCGTATGGCAGACAAAGCAGTACTTTTAGAAAAGTTAAATGAGATTATGACATTCATCTATTCAAAACTCTCCAACAGCTTTCCAACCCACTCAGGATAAAATCTGAAGTCCTGACCACCATCTACAAGGCCTGAAGTAATTTTGTCCCCAGCACCTCTCTGCCCTCAGCTTTGACAAAGTCCTTTCCTTGCTCACTTGTCCTCAGCTACTCTGGTCTCAGGGTTTTTGTGCTTACTCTTTCCTTTGCCTAGAATGCTTTTCTCCCAGATATCTCATGGTTTGTTGCTGAATTTCACTCCAGTCTTTGCTTGGACATGTTCTCTGAGCACCCAGTGGAAAACAGCATGCTATTTTACTCTTTCTTACCCTACTTTTCTTGACAATACTTACCACATCTGGGGTATTTTATATTGGTTTATTGTCTGACTTCTCCCACTAGAATATAAGCTCCATGAGAGCAGGGACTTTTTTTTTCCATTGCTTGGCAAATGATAGGAGCTAAACAAATATTTGTAAAATAAAAACGAAAAATTCTATCATTGTGATAAATGCCCTAACAGAGGAATGTAGAAATAGAATGTTCTCCAGATCCATCAACTCAGTCTACCAGTTGGGATGACCTAAATCAGGCAAATACTATTCACAAATAGAAAGACTCACGTACAAACAAACATTCAAGAGAGTGTCCCACTAATAACAAGTTACATGTGAGGAAGAAGAGACACAGAGGGAATCAAGAAAAGAAAGAAGAAAATTCCAGGGGCTCCTGTTCCTGACAGAGGCAAAGCGGTCTTGCAAGCTGGGTGGCTCAACAAATACCCTCCAGCCAGACTGTGCTGTGGTTATCCTGTCTGCTTGTTAGCAGCAGGCCAAGAGCACAGAGTTCAGGAATGGAATCAAACTAAAACAATCCAAACATTTGCTGGGCAGCTAGTAAATGCCAGGACCTTTCCCGTATATCATTTTAAGTTGACACTTATAATAACACTGCCAGCTCGTTGTTATTTGCTCCATTTTACAGGTGAGGAAACAAGCTGAGGTGATTAAAGAATTTGCCCCAAGTCACAAAGCTCGCCAGGTGAGAATTTTAACCTAAATGTGACTCCAAAGACTCTGAAAATGGTGGTAAAGTAATACATCTACTGAGGGCAGAGTTCCAAGTAACAAGGTAGGAACCAACCTTTGAACCAGACGCTAAAATCACCAACAAGCATCCACTCAAATCAGTTATTTGCAATTTTAATGCTCATCACTAAAACCGATCGTGAACTGTACTACCAAAAGTTGAGATAACTAATCTCCAGAAAGTTACCAAAATTTCATCAGAAACTTCAGCCTTAAAAATAAAATGAGCTTTCTAACTACTCCCCTCCCCCAATCTCATAGCTACAAAGCCAAATTAGGTAAAACACAAAACAAAAATCCCAAAACCTATATGAAAATAAAATGTTTCCATAAACAAACATAATAAGAAAAAGAACACTCTTCAGAGTCCTTTTGGGTGTTCCTCAGAAACGAGAATCTTCTCTCTAGACCTTCAAAAAGCTTCAGTGAATCAAGGCACTCTCATGGCATTCTTCTCAAACTCCTCTGAAGAATTTTATCTTGTGTGTCAGTCCCTCTATCCTCCCTCTCTTTTCAACCATCCTCTTTTACCTCAAACACACGCAATTACATTTTACTGGAAATTTCTCTCTTTTAAAAGTAAAAATATTTAGAAGATTCAGGGTAAAGGAACATACTTGCTTGTGTGTTAAACACAGGCCAACCAGTGAACACGGTTCTTCATTTGGTGTGCTGTTTGAATGTTTCCTAAAATCCAGTTTTCCACATTAAATTGTCCAGGATTTGTGTCTATATCACAAATTCTTTTTTTTATGATTTTTTAAAATTAATTAATTTATTTATTACTTATTTTTGGCTGCATTAGGTCTTCGTTGCTGCACGCGGGCTTTCTCTAGTTGCGGCGAGCGGGGGCTACTCTTTGTTGTGGTGCGTGGGCTTCTCATTGCAGTGGCTTCTCTTGTTGTGGAGCATGGGCTCTAGGCGCACAGGCTTCAGTAGTTGTGGCACACGGGCTCCGTAGTTGTGGCTCGTGGGCTCTAGAGCGCAGGCTCAGTCGTTGTGGCGCAGGGGCTTAGTTGCTCCGCGGCATGTGGGATCTTCCCGGACCAGGGCTTGAACCCGTGTCCCCTGCACTGGCAGGCAGGTTCATAACCGCTGCGCCACCAGGGAAGCCCTCTATCACAAATTCTGATTCATCAGAACAGCACTGAGGGCTTCCCTTCAACCCTCCGCCCCCATGTGCACACAGGTGCCCCAGCTGTTTGTCTCTCTACACCCCATATTAACCTCTCTCCCCACCTCAACACCAGCCTCCCCCGGCACGGTGATGTGGGAATCCAGCCCTGTATTCAGGAAGCCTTGTTACTGACACACCCCAGCTGGGGTGCCACAGAAGCGCCTGTTCCACAGCCACTGCCAGAAACATCCTGTTGCACCTCCTTGCACCGTTGCAGACTCTGTAACCCCAGAGGCAAGTCGAGTTTGCTCCTCACCTCTTCCCTCCAGTCATGGCCTCCTTGAGTAAGGGGGGAATCTGTTTTGACCCATGGGAGTGCCAATGTGCAAGAGAAAGATAAATGCCCTCTCACCCAAAGAAAGGGGGTTCACCCAACATGCCTTAATAACTAAGAAGGGCAAGAAGATAGAGTTGGGTACAAAGAGAGAGGCAAAATGGAGAATGAACGATTCCTTTGTGCCTATCAAGAAGGGGCCCACATATTCCCTCCCAAGCCATAAAGGCATTTCTGAAATGCATTTATGATAAAAAGCAAGGCCTTCTTACAACTTACTTTCCATTCATACATTTAATGGGTTTCACTGCCCTCCCTATATTTATTGCACTTCCTCTGACATAAAAAACCACTCCGAATAACCCACACAGGGCTTCTGTAGTAGATCAGGTTTAATAGCGAGTCACTATAGTATGTATTTGTGGAGGAGGGAGGAGGAGCCTCACCAGTGCCAAAAACACAACATGGTTATTTAGGCAAAACACCCTAAACATTATGACGGAGTAGGCAGCACATGAGATGACAAAGCTATAAAGTAAAAGGCGAATAGCTGACTGATTCAGGTATTTTGTGGGAAAACATTAAAAAAAGCAGTTTATTGTAAAGGCTATTTTTAGCCTATTTGATTGCAAAGTCTAGTTAGGCAGGAGTTTGTACCAAATGTACTGGTTGTTGGAGTTCCAAGTATGTGAAGTAGAAAACTTCTGATCAGGTGTCATCGGAGGCACAGCGTGGCGTAATGGAAGAGCCAGGAGACTTGGGTTTTTTTTTTTCTAGGCTCTGCTTTTCACTAGTTCTATTATCCCAGGTCAGTCACAAAGCCTTTCTATACTAGCTTCAGTCTCCTCTCAAGTTGAATACAGGGGCTAGACTAGGTGATTGCTAATCTTTTAAGAGTCAATTTCCTGCGTAAAAATACCTTCTGCAGATCATGCCTAAGTGTGAGCAGTGCGGAGGCAGTCTGCTTCTCTTCCACAGGCTGCTGTTCAATTTGGGGGAAAAAACAGCTTTAAAGAGTAACCAGATTACAACCTCAACAGCTGTTCTGGGAAAGCGGGACTGCCTGCCCGTGCTCACTTCTAGTGCTGTCTGGCAAGTGGATAGTGAAAAATGGCCATGTCACTCGTTCTTTAAGATGTGTCCTAGAGAATACTAGCTTCAAAATAGATTTCTTGAGTAACGCATTTATCGTTCCCATAAGCTTAGAAAATGTCACATATGCTATTTGCCTCTGGAAATTCACAGTGAACCAGTATAGTAAAGGCTCTGAAAAGTTCTGCAATAAAGAGTTCCTCGTTTTAAAATCAAGCGAACAAAAAGTATATTACAGTTGTATGGCAGTAAAAAGGATCAACTAGAATAGAGCTTCTTAGGAACAAGAACTGTGTCTAACACCTTTCTAGCCATGGCCCTTGGCACAATAGCTGATATATGACAATGTTCACATTTTTTGAAAAACTGGAAAAACCTGGAGCTTGGAAATATGGCTAATGTTTTTTATTAGGTCTTGTCTAGCTAAAGTAAAAAGTAAAATGCATTAAGAAAATACAAATGTAAAAGTAAAATATACAGCAACAATAGTTTTTCATGAGGACAAAAAAGTAAAATAGAGCCAATAGGTTCCATGGAATACCTTCCTCAAGCAATAAGGGGGAAAGCCAGAAACAAAATATACTGCACAGGGCTTATGAAAGTATTATGTTCCACAGGGGCTCAATAAACATTAGCTGATGTTTCCCAGCAGTGTCCGTAACTTATTTATCTAGCCACTTAGGTTCTCAATGCCTTGATTTCCCTGTCTACAAAATAAATAAATATTTACTGTAAAATAAAAACAGCAATCTATACTCACTGAGGACTTAGGAGGCTTAATTTATGCTTCAGAAGCATTTGGCAAAAGGCAGATGATGGATGGGAGTGTCAATCACCATCACCATCACAACTGCTATTGCGGTAAACAGGTTAGAAAGGCAGCGTGTCAGCTCGCCTGGCTCCTGTGCTTCCAGTTGTGGGAGAGGTGTCCTTTTTATAAAACCACACACTGCTCAGGTTCTTAGGGCATAGAGAGAAAGATAAGAATTGCTAAGTCAATAAAGCTGGATATAGCTAAATTCCAATGATTTAAATCTATGACAAATATTTTTACCCAAACACTACATATAAATTATTTCCTAGAAGAACCAACATATAATAGCTTAAAAAATTTTTAAAGGTATAGGTCAAGGCTTTGAACACAGAGTTGAGACAGGAAAAAAAAAAATCGCTGATTAGGATCTTGACTGTACACCACGGGTTCCTAATCCATCAGTGTGTAAGTTACTTAAGAACAGAGATTGTGGCAATCACTCTTACAACCCTAGTGATTGGCAGAGTGTCTGGAATACATCAGGCACTGAGGAAAGGTTGAATGGAAGAATGGATGAATGCCCATGCCTCAGTGTTTTATTAAGCAATAATCAAAATCTCACCAGCTATGTAAAGGCTCTCAATAATGATTCAGTTGTTTGTAAAATGCTTTAAAGAAAAATTCTTAAATTTTACTATCCCCATTAGCATAAGCCTGAAAGGTAGGGGAAGAGAGGGGAAAAAAGACAGCATCTATATATTCTACAAAATGTCCACCAGCTTAATATATGACATGGCTATCAATCTGTACACCAGTCACCCCAATCCATTCTGAAGAAAAATCATTGCTTCCACCATAATACACTAAAACACATTTATAAATGTTAATAAAATTTTTAAAAGGTCAGGTCACTACTTCCTGTAACATATGTCAGGGGGAACCTAATACATCCCAGTATCAGGTCATTGGCAGGACAACTATGACATTAAAGAATGGAGAAAATGAAATTTTTTCTCTTTTAAAATTACTTAACTGGCACATCCATCTGTTCCCCCCTTGGCTGCCTGGTATGGAGCAAGCATTGTAACAGGAAATTTATTGAAAAATACCATTAAATCAATATGGCAGAGCGCTCTACTTTATATGGGGCTATAAAAGTCATGGGTGTGGGAAAGCTGAAGGAAACAAATTGGCACTGAAAATAAGAACAGAAACGTTTTTAAAAAGTAAATGCATTCCTAGAATTTACAAAGTTAGTAGATCAGGTAGCAAAACCGGTGTCTTGAAATTTGCCGTGTAATCTTTTCTTCTTAGGCTAAAATTAGAGCTAGTCCTCTTACTCAAGAATCTAGCTTGAAAATGACAAACAAAAGTAAGGGTTCTGGCTGAATTATCAGAAGTTACTTTGGAAGGAGTAATAAAACTGGATTTATAGAAAAGAGTCATAGCAGGGTTTTATTTAGTAACAAATGGAGATGTTATTTTTTGGTAGATCATCCATGAGATTCAGAGGTGAGGAATGAAATGTGTTATCAAATAATTCTGCAGTAGAGCAAAATGTGTTCTGAATATCTGAGAAGCAAATGCTGAAAATACAGTATGTGTACATCATACTGACATTCTGAATAGATTTTTTTTTTTAAAAAGTCCTAGACCAGGCCTGACTATTCTATATATATATATATATAAATAAATTACATATATGTATATATGTAAAACCTATGGTTTCTAAGAGTTGCACATAAAATATTTATATTTATATATCCCAATTACCTAAAGTATAGAATATACTAGAAACATTCCTTTGGGAAGCCTTAGAATAATTTAGTTCTACAATTAAAAGGAGTCTTGGAGATCAACTGGTCTAGTATCCACATTGGCATTATTAACTTAGATGTTTACAGTAGTTTATAATGCATATTTATCCATATATGTATTTGATCCTCATAAGAATCATGTGCAATAGAAAAAGTCAACTAATTTACACCAGATCACTCAGCTAACCATGTGCAAGTCCAACCGGGAGGAGAAGGACACATAAGGAAATGAGCTCCTTGCTTAAATTAGAAATAGGAAAGAAATGCACAGAAAATGAAATCAACCCGTGTGGATCACTATGATAAAGGTATAAGTGTCTACGAATAAAAACAACAAGCAGCGAAAAAACTCAATTTAACAATTTGCATGATAATGCACATGCCTCAGAAAAGGAAACAAATGAATTATATCAGGTTGCTACTGGGAATAAAGGGCAGTACATTTCTATTTAATACAGCAGGGAGTCCCCCATCACTGCACAACGGCCTATGTACCTTTTATGGTCAAGATGCATGTGCTTACAAAAAGGAAAAACAAAGAGACACCATGAAAATCACTTTGAACTTGGCCTGCAGATTGTTTCTCTGCATCTTTGGATGTGGTTTTGTTTTGTTTTTTTCATTACCATTATCAAATAGAAGGAAAAATCCCCAACTTGCATGGCAGCTGAGCCTACAGAGACGCATTTTGTCACAGGCCATTAATGTTCATCATTACATAGCTTAATGCAGTTGTCTGTTCCCTTTAGTGAACTCTGCATAGATTTATCTTTGACTAATGCAGCAGAGGCTAAGGGAAACTACAAAGGTCTCCAGATTTGTTTGCCTTTATGGGATAGCATTTTGAAAACATTCTGGGCCAAAGGGACTCTACAGAATTGGAGATGGTAATATGTCTTTCCCCCATCCCACTGGCTCTAATAGGTAATGGCTGTTCACAGGGATAAAGATCTGGGTACTCAGAGGCACCTTTGTTCAGAGGTAGAAAATTGTCCTTTTGGGACTGGAGCTCAGAAATCAGGAGAAAAACTGTATTCAGAGACACACATTTTCTTACATACTCTGATTCCACAACTCTATCTTAGGCTCTGAAACTTCATTCATTCATTCCAACAAACATTAACTGAGAGCTAGTATGTGTCAGGCACCATTCTAGGTGACAGGGCAATAACAGTGAACAAAAGAGACAAAAATCCTTGCCCTTGCACAATTTACATTCTTAGTGGGAGGAGACAGGCAATAAACCAGATAAAAGATACAGTACATAGATAGTGATAAGGGAAATGAAGAGCAAAAAGTAGAGCACAGTACAATTTTAAACAGGATAGCCAGGGAGGGCTTCACTGGGATGGTAACATCTGAGAAGAGCTCCAATGGTATGAAGATGGTGACTCACATGAATGGCTGGTGGAGGAACAGTAGTGCAAATGTGCTACTGTTCAAAGGTTCAAGGAAAAGTTCAAGGAGACCAGTGCGGCTAGAGGGAGTGATCTACAGAGAGGGCTGTAGAAAACGTGCTCAGCATCAACTGGTAGGGGCAGATTATGTAGGGTCTTGTCAGCCATTGTAAAGAATCCTGGTTTTTATTCTGCATGAATTTCTATTGCAGAGTTTTGAGCCAAAAGTGACTTACATTTTAACAGGATCACTATGGCTAAAAGGGAGGAGAGCAAGAGATCAAGCACGAGACCAGTTAGGAGCCTACTTCACTAATCTCGGCAAGAGATGATGGTGGCATGGACCAGGGTAACTCACGATGGTGGCAAACAATGGTTAGATTCTGGGTAATTTTAGGGAAAACCAATAGGATATGCTGATGGATGGCTTCTGGGTGTGAAAGAAAGACATGACTCCTAGATTTTTGGTCTGAACAACTGAAAGAATGGTGTTGCCATTTATCTAAGTGGGGAAGACTAAGGGGCAGCAGTTGGTGAACAGATGGTGTGAAATGTTGGGATCTCAGTTTTGGACATGTTAAAGCTGCGATTCCCATATGACACAGAAACAGAAATGTCAAGTAAGCTAAAAACATAATAAGGCTGGAGTTCACTGGAGCAGCCCAGGCTGGAGATATAAATTTGGGAGTCAACAGCTTGATATGGTATTTTAAGCTCTAGGAGGAGATGAGATCCACAAGGGAAATGAGTGTAGACCAAAAAGAGAAGGTGGCCAAGGACTAAAGCCCGGGTACCCTAGGCTAAGAGGTCAGGTGGGTGAGGAAGAAACTCACGAGGAGCCAGTGAGGTGAGAGGAACACCAGAAGGGTGCATTGTCCTGGGAGAGAAGCCAGGAAAGTATTCTGAGGAGGAAGCAGCAATAGCCGCATCAGATATATGGACAGGTTTAGTAACACGTCAAAGCAGCTGGCCACAACAGTGGAGGCACTTTGTCCTAACCAGCAGGAAAAGTGTAGATCAGGAGAGAATGCACAGAAATGGAAAACTGAGGGTTATATTTGTCCCATGCTATCCCTTTTTCGATTTCAATTTCTCTATTACAAAAAAAAAAAGAGGAAATTAAGAGCCTTACACATGTCATATTTTATTTTTGAGAATTGAGCATGTCTGTGAAACGTTTTGAGGACTTAGTAAAAGGCATAGGAAATCTCACTCTAAATAGAGTCCACTAATACATTTAGCACATCACCTGTTGCCATCTTGTATCCAACTCCTTAGTAAGTCTTCCTGAGCAAGATTAAAAAAAGAAAGAAAGAAAGAAAAAAAATTCTGGTATTATTCTGCTTTCTCAGTAAGGCAGACAGACATCATGTTACTTTTTCCCCCTTTGTTTTATATATGTACTTACTAATTCATTTTGAAGGAGAGAAGGAATGGGACAAAGAAATGAAGGAAGTGTCACACAGGCTCTCATTTGCTAAAAAATGTTCAAAACTATTATCCTAGACTAAATATCTGAGGACAATCACTGAGTAAACTAATCCAACCCTTCAAAAATGAATGGCATATTGAGATAGGATTGAATGCCCTACTCAGAACTGCTCGAGGCAAAGTTCCCAAAGACACATAATCTCTATATCTAATAATTTCTCTTTCTTCTTTTTGATTTCTCTGCAGCTTTTTAAAATAATTCTCTTCTCCTCTAAACATTCTTGCATGGTTTCCATAACTGGCTTTGTCCTTTGCTGTCTGATCACTTCTCTCATCCTCTGAATGTTCTAAGATTAAACTGACCTCAGCTTTCAACTATCTTCAAGGCTTAAAAATCACCTCTATGCAGAGTACCACAGGGATTAAATACCTTGGATTTAAACATCACCAAGATTTCTGTTTGAATCTCACTGTAAAAATTACTAGTTGTGTGACCTACAGCAAACTACAAAAATCTTTTCTGTGCCAGTTTCCACATCTGTAAAATGTGGGTATTAGTATGACCTGCTTCAGAAAGTTTTTGTGAAGTTCTCGTGGAGGTTAGATGAGCTAATCCATGAAAGGTTCGTCACTGAGACTGGCACAAACTGAGCATGCAAAAACTGTTGGCTATCACTGTGACTCCCAAATACAAATTCCCAGCTCCAGCCTCTTTTGGTTTCAAGTTTAATTTCTGTTGCCAACTGGAAGTAGTCATTTGACTCCCTCAAACTCTTTGTGAACCAAAGACAAAATAATTAAGATCTACTGTTGCATCATTAGTGATTCAATTATAGCAAACCATTCTATAAACGTTAGCCTTGGAGAGTGATGACTAAAATGGTCTTTCAGTAATGGAAATGGAACTTGAAATAGTTAAGAAGATCTACAAGGTGTTTCACAATCTCTTTAGCCTCTGCCTCATACAACTATATTACTCCATCTTCTTTGCCTCTGGTCAAGATTCATTCTTACAGCTTTTATTAACAGTACATTTATTTACTCAATCATCTCCATCCATGTCAAGGATCACTGGTCTAGAAAATGTCATATGGAACTTCGGAACCCCATGTTTCCAAGGCATTTTCCTTTTCTGAGAAACTTGTATATAGTAATATCTTTTAAGTAACAAATCATTTCCATTTCAAACATTTTATCTTATTATTCTAAGAATTGTTTTGGAGGTAATACTAACAGAACACTTAGCACCCATACCTGTCCCTTTCTCATCTATTAGAACATTCTAAAGTATGTTGGCACACCAAATTCCTGATGAACTGGTAGCTCACTGTGTATTTTTTAATGGATCCTCTGTAGTTCTGGTCAAAACATAAACCACCCAATAATCTACTTTTAAATATAACTTCTCACTGCCATCAAAATTCTCTTTTACTTCACAAATATATAGCTCCTAACCATAAACAGCTAATAAAATATATCCATGGGACCAGTAAAATGTGTATTTTACAACTTCTGTGTGAGCTTTCCACATTCTTTGTAGCTATAATCTCTCTACTTTTGTCCAGAGTAAGGGGGCAGAATGCCACCACGGCTCAGGTTTTGGAGGTAGTTACTAAATTGTATAGAATTCCTCCTGTATTGCTCAATGACCAAACGCAGTAAGATGGGTCTATGGTTCACTGATTTTGTGCTTCTTTCCCACCAACAGCAGCTCTTAAAGTAGTAATTCTCAGTGCCTCACTGTGTGAGGCCACAGCTGCTCTGCAAACATGGAGCAACAGAGACTTGAGAACACACACGTGAATTGGGCTGACCTCCGTTCTCCCTCGCTGGGATGCTCCTGAAGCCCTCTCCCCTACAGCAATCTCAGGTGCCCCTCCTAACCACGCCCCCCCCCCAACCCCACAAATAGCCTGGCTGGGTTGAATGGTGCACTGGGAAGCAAAGGAAAATTCATGCCAGACAAATGTGAGCTCAAATCTATAATGTACCACGTGGTACTGTGTTCGATGACCTTGAGCCAATCACTCTGCCTCTTTCTCAGATTCCTGATTTTTCAAATCAAATGACTGTTATGAGATTTAAGACAAGATGTGAAAAGTAGCTGGTACACACCAGGAACTTAAAAAAATGAATCACGGCAGTCCCCTCCCTGCAGGCTGTGTGGCCAGCTTCCGCAGGTGGCAGCACAGCCCTGCTCATCTACTCTTCCCATCAAATTCTGCACTCAACTTCAATGAGGTGCTTACTGTGTATCCCCACAGAATAAAACTGGAACTGCGTCTCCGCATAAAGCAATCAGAAGGAACAAAGTTAAGAGAAGAAGAAGAAAAAAGAAACAGGAAAACGCTAAATCGCCCTCAAAGGTTTAATATTCTTCTGATTGGATGCTTTTAGAATTTGCAGAGTTCCACCAGGCCCATTCAGTAGGGAATTTATCTTTTCCATGGCTTATAGAGATCAACACAAAACAAAAACAACAGGCATTAAAGTGCTACATGCCTTTTATCAAGAGGTCTTTCACATAATACGGCAGAAACATTATCTTAGAGGGACAGGCATCTTTACGATCATTCCTGCTCCCCTTCCGTTTATTCTTTTTAAAAAATTATTGTAGTAAACATAGGCACACAGCTGTCTGTCTCTGTCTCCCTGTTCCCCTTCACCCTAGCTCACAGGCAGTAGTTTTCCCATATTCACCTTTGCTTGGAAAATACTCTGTAAAGAAATGACTAGAAACAAATTAGTCATTCTGCAGTTTATTGATTAAGCCACACTAAATCAGGGTCACACCGGGTGTGCTTTGGGGAAGGGAAGCAATCAATTCAAGGCTGCGAAAAAAATTAATGAAAACATGTGCAGAAGTTTCAGTCCATTTTTACCTCGTTTTGAACATTCAGGCTGTGAGTCCTGAACATATTGCCCAAGGGCAATAACAAACCCTACAATTGGAAAAGGGAAAGCATGTTATTAACTACATGATACTGAAGGTGGGTAGCAGACAGGTGTTAGCTTCTTGAGTTTTTGAGAAATGTATGCTAGGAAAAGAAGACTTATCCAGAGAGGAAGACAGTTCAGTCATACTTTATTACTTATTTCTGGAAAAATCCATGTAAATGAAAGCTGCAAAACAGGTAAATGGCCATTTCCCCATTTAAAGTAAAGCAAAGAGGGTTTCTCAGGAACCAAATTTGTAGAATGCTCATACAATAAAAAGAACACGAAAGTGACTGCTAGCTTTCCTTAATGTAGCACCAAACGGTAAGTCAGTGAGAGCACGTGATCTTATTAGGTTACAATCTTCAGGGTGTGTGTGGGAACCACCTAGAGAGCCTATTTAACACGCGGATCCCCCATGCCATGCCCAGAGTTCCGAGTTAGCAGGTCCAAAGTAAGGACCAAGAATCCACATTTTTAATAAGCTCCTCTGCTGATTTGGATGCAGGTGATTCTTGGGAAGTCACTTTGACAAACACTGTAAAAGTATGAAATACAACCAAAATAAGCAATAATTTTGCTTTGGAAAAAAAAAAAGAGACAGAAATTCAAATAACAATACAAAAGCATCATTTCCTCCTGGAACAAGGCTAGATCACAAGGCTCTTTGAGCATCCTTAATATTTATTCACTTAGCGAATGAATGAGTAAATATCCTCATAGTTAGGTAATAGTTACCATTTATTGAGTACTTATGTAACCCTCAACAACTTTGTGAAATAGAAAGATAAAGAAACCAAGATTAAACAACCTGCCCAATGTCACACAATCAAAAAAATTGTGGCGCGAAGTCTACCCTACACCACAGTCTCAGTTCCTATGCACTATGAAGAGTCAATGGCTAATGGTTTGAGGGCAGTTTTCCTAAGAGGGGAGAGCATAGTTGCTTCCGTCCTGGAGAAACCAGCCCCGATAATGGCCTTTTGCCCCATGTATCTTAATCAGAAAAAAAGCTTCCCAGAATTCTAGACACAGGACAGATGAAGGTAATTTTTGACCCGCTGGGATTCTGTAAAGCCCTAGAAATATACTGAGAGGGGTCATGTGGCCTGTGAACACCTGGTTGCACGTTCAAGCCACAGTCATGGAAGAGCAAGGGCTAACGACCAAACAAGTTCATACCAGCACAATCTGGTGACGGTAATATGGAATCCCTGAACTTGACAGTCAATGTTGTAGACCCACAGAGTCTTCACAGACGTGTGTGGATCTCTCCATCTCTCTCACTGCCTTTTGCACGTGCCCTACTCTCTGATAGGAAAGTCCCCCCCACCCCAACTCCTAAGTACAATTCATCCTCCAGGTCTTAGTTAGGACATTTCTTCTTTTAGGAGAACTTCCCTGACTCTCAAAGAGGGGCGGGAGTGTTAGGCACGTCTGATTTATTCATATTGGCTTGCATAGGCCCAAGCACATGCACTGGTCTCTCTGAAGCAGTTCAAAGTGCCTAAAGGCAAAGACCATGACTTGATTTCTTCTGAAAGCTCAGACCAGTGCAAACCATTAAAAGATGCATTAAAAACCCCACACATCTCTTGGTTTCAAGTTTTTCCATGGAGGCTCAGTACCATTCAGTTATCCCCAAACACTGATTCCACACTTAACCAAGGCAGGGTCCACACTGATATCTCAAATAATAGTGCCAACTCTTGTTAGATGAGAGGAAACTAACAAAACACACTCCTCCACAATATGCTCAGGAAATTGAAGATCATTTCTGCTTATAACTGTAATTTATATTAAAAGTATAATGACCCTCTATAGTGAAAATATATTTTCAAATTTGGAACATCATTGAAATTCAATTGTGTTTGTCAAGCGGGTTGGGATAGATTTATATAGAACATCCAGTGATGTTTAAGATCCATGCGTAAAAAAAAAAAAAATGCTCTCAGTAACAAAATTCTAGAAACTTCTTAATAGCTATGAACGGCAGTCTCTTCTTAGGGGTGAATGTTAATTATGAGCAGAAAGAAATTGATGTCAGTGACTCTTTTGCTGGACTTCATTATCATTAAGTTAATAAGAAGACAGATGTGATCAGCAGATATGCAGTTGTGATCTATGCAGTTGGCATGGCTTATATTTTTGTTTTTGTTTCTTTTAAGCATGTCTCAGTTCCTAGAAGAAATGTCATTTTTTTAATAGATCTTTATTGGAGTATAATTGCTTCATAATACTGTTAGTTTCTGTTGTACAACAAAGCGCATCAGCCATATGCATACACGTCCCCATCTCCCCTCCCTCTTGAGCCTCCCTCCCATCCTCCCTATCCCAACCCTCTAGGTCATCGCAAAGCACTGAGCCGATCTCCCTGTGCTATGCTGCTGCTTCCCACCAGCCAACTATTTTACATTCGGTAGTGTATGTATGTCGATGCTACTCTCACTTCGCCCCAGCTTCCCCCTCCCACCCTGTGTCCTCAAGTCCATTCTCTATGTCTACATCTTTTTTCCTGCCCTGCAACTAGGTTCATCAGTACCATTTTTTTTTTTACATTCCGTATATATGCATTAGCATACAGTATTTGTTTTTCTCTTTCTGACTTACTTCACTCTGTATGACAGACTCTAGGTCCATCCACCACCTTACTACAAATGACTCAAAGAAATGTCATTTTAATATCTGCCACTTCTTATGGTCCCTTTGGCTGTCTTCGTATCTTCATGGCACATGTTAAGTTATATGAATGAGCTTTTTTTCCCCCCTAAATGTCAGTTGTTATTTGAAATACTCTTCTGAATTCTTTTCAAGTCCCCAAATCAGAAATTCTCCACCCACCCCCCACCACGATTTAATTCCTAAACCTGGAAATCAAAAGTAAAACACAGGTAAATATTATATAAACTTTGAAAGAAATCACTAAAACAACTGTACTACATAATTTTACAGTATTCTAGTTGGTGTTAATTAATTGGGACATCTTATAGAGAGAGTCATGCCTGATTCAATTAGTTCAAGTAACTGTAATTCTTGTTATTTTTGGAAATATTTTCTACTAAAGGTGGAAACATTTTTAAACAGGTAGCTATCTAGCGGCTGCCTATCTTTTTATTCCATAAGGTTCACTATAGCCCTCACAATGAATTTGTTTAATGTAAATGTGTCTGTAGAGAGTAATTCCATCTATATTCTGCTATCATTTCATTTGCAACATTATTTTAATTAATGGGCCATTCATCATTTTACTAGATCTTTTTTGTATTTCAGGGGGTTACTGTACCTTCTTAGTATATGTATTTGGGATTTAAAAATAATTCTCACTATTCCAGTTACATACTTTGGATACTTTTCTACTTTTTCCAATCCCTAATTTCACTACTGTCTCTGCATAGGGAGAAAAGAAAGTAGCATATTCTATGTACTAATATGAAAGCCCCCAGAATGTTATCTTTGTCACTAAAGCTTAAAATTCAGCCCTTAATAATTTAAGTATAGGCAATCTTTCTCCAACTCCTTCCATACTTCAATATAGGAGCCATATGTCCTATTACTTTACCATGAATAAGCCCCAAGCAACAGGAAAAAGAAAGAGTTGCTGGTCCCAGTACAGAGATAAGAAGAAAGGGGCAGATATTCCACACATTCCCCCTACCCCACCTCAGTTTGCTTTAGATAACCAACAGCCTCCAAATGCTAAGGCCTCTCAGACCATTAAAAATGGTAATCCATTTAAACTAACAATTTTCAGTTTCTATGACAACAACCTCTACAAATATCATTTATCCAGACCTTACTGTGTTTCAAGTACAACTCTAAGTAATTTACGTACACTGGCTTGTTTTCTAACAATCCCACTAAGCTAATGGCATTATTCCTATTTTACAAATAAAGAAACTGACACTTACTGACGTTCAGTAACTAAAATGGGAATGGAACTTAGATGGCTTGACTCCAACACCTGAATCTCAACAGTATTTCTGCCTTCAGGGCTAAACTCACTCACAGCTCTCAGAATTCTAATGAACTTAAGGCCCTCCTGTAAATTCCTACTAAGGCATATTCATTCTTCCATGCGGGCTTGATTTTTTATAAACCCTTATTCACGCATGCATAGAACCAGTGCTGGAATGACAGAGATCGCCCAGTGCACTACTCGATTTCTTATTAAGAAAAAACTCCATATACTAGAAACCCTATTTTATGAGTCCCAAACGGGAAAAAAAAAACACATGTTATCTACGAGGAAATTCATCTCTTCCCATGACTGCCTATACCTTTCCCGACTAGATTCTTAACTACCTCCTATTCACCCTGGCCTAACAAAATTGAATTCCTCCAGCCCTGAATCCTCTTCTGCCCAGGGCACTATGATGCCTTTACTCTCACCCCACGCCAGTATAAAGACAAGAGCTCAGAACAGAGAACACCCCGACTCTCACGTATTTCTAGTTTGTTCACTTCAAGTTCTGTGCAGTTCAGAAACACGGCAGTTGTTTCGAGAGTGACAACAGAAGAATGCTCAGAAAGTTGGGCTTCCTTATTCTTATCTGTCAGAAGAGAGGAAAATGGAGCTATAGAGGGAAGAAAATTCAGCTACACAGGGAGAGGTATGTGCTGAGATTTGGAGAGTTTACAAGCAATGAGGGGATGTTGGCAAAGCTGAAGACCCTGGGGGGGTTGGGGGGAAAGATTAGAGAAGGTATTTGCCCTGTTATCCTGCCAGAGGGGAATGAAAGTTCTAAAAGGTAAATGAATTGCTACGTTTGTGTGCAAACGAAAAACAGTGCCAAAATAGTACAGAGCAGCCTTGTACACCCTTCGAAAAATGACTTTGAGACACAATTTTACAAATGAAAGGGCATGCTGGTATTAGTGGGCATTTTCAACTGTGACAGGCAAATACATTGAGAAACATTTGATCCTGGTAAAGTGCAGAGTCTTGCCTTGGACTTTAGGAAAAAAAAAGCTTCTGAAAGCTGGGTTATGGTTTTGGATTCCAAACCAATTCCATGTAATAGAGAATCTGAAAGTATAGTATCTACCTACAAATATAAAACATTATTATTGTTAATATTAATGTTTTCCTTCCTCTCTGAAGTTTCCATAGAAGACACCCTCGGGCCTGTCCAAATCTACAGGAAACACTACGTACAACTGGTCCATGATAGATGCAAATATATCACTTCAGGTTTCACCACTCTTAAAGGACACAATCTCAGTTCCTCATTTCGCTCTCTTCCTAAAATTTACTCTAATTAGAAAATTAGAAAATAGTAAGCACTGTTATTTATAGTTTTAAATTTGTCAAGTTTCTTTGCCCTGGAGACTTTTACTCCTTGTTTTTCTTCTTTTCAACCAGGAAAAGCAGGGTTACTGTTTAAGTCCGAAAAGGGTCCACTTTCATATAGGGCCTGGCCTGTGAGTTTTTAAGATAATGTCACAAAAGCTATTTTTATCTTTATATCTGTAAGTGAAAATGAGGATTATGAATGAGAGTTTGGAGGACGGAGGGACAGTCAAAATTCTAATTAAAAAAAGTAAAAATAGGCAATTGCTCTGAGGCCGACAGACAAAGAGGCACTGAAGGCCATTGGTCCTGGGGCTGCTTTTCCCTTGTCGGCCGCCACCCTGTCTCCACTTCTCTCGCTACGTCTCCTCCCTGAACCCTCTCTCACTCTTCCCCCACTGTTCCCCCTTCTCTCTGGATCCATGTCACTCTTTTGTTTCTCTTTAATTTCCCTTTGTTACTTTCCACTCCTCCCTTTGCTCCATTCCCTCTAAGTGGCTTATTTGCAACTGCGATGTTTTGGGGTTTTTTTTTAAACAATTGTTGTGTTTATTAAAAAAGTGCTACAATCTCTATATTACGTTAAAGACAAATTTAATAGCTTATATTTCTCTACGAACAAAAAAAGAGAGAAAAAACTTCATTTTACCCATATGTAGCCTTCAATTTCTTTGGGAGTAATCAGAAGAAGAAACTCTCCACCATGTCCCACTTATCTTCATTAAAAACACACTGTACCTTTAGGCTGTTTGTGAATGTAGTCACAATTCACTCCCTCCCCACACATATATATTTCACAAAATACATCCTTATATTCTGAGTACTTCTGCTGGTAGTTTTTCATCTACACTGAGACTATTAACTGTGGATGTCATAGGGAGAATGGCAGTTATAAACCATCACCATTATAGCCAAATTGCCTAGAAAAGGAAACCAACCAGTTTTTCTGTTTATCTCTAAGCTAATAACGAGAATCGATTTACCAAATAGTATCTGCCTACTAGAGTTTTGGAGTTACAAAGTAAGGTCCTTGTGGGCAATTCTGGTATCAGATAGAAGTCCTCAGAGTACTATTTAAAATCATCCTATTCAGTGAACAAGCAATCTGTATCTTCATATTATGGTTTAATGCTATGAGGCTAAATCATACTATAAGTGATCCAAAGCCTATTTCTATTAGAGTCAACAATCCCTTTCTTATGATAATGCAATAATTTTTCAGACTAATGAATCATGATGTTTTTCTGAAAATGTTCAATTCAAAACAAACACAGAATCTGTAGTGCTAAGAGACTATAGGTGTTGATTTTTTAATCATTTTGTTTTGATTTTTAATTTTTGGAAGATATATCATCCTTTTCCTCAACATTTATTCAAGTTTGAATGAAAAGTTCCTGCTTCAGTTCAGAGTTTTGATCTTCTTGGCCTTGATGTGTTCCTTGGCCGAAACCCTAATGAGACTAAGTCTCCACGCACGCTGTCAATCATCGACATCAAATGCTGGGAGTGAGGAGAAAGTGACTTTTTATTTCACAACTCTGAGGCCCTCTTTGGGGAGAAAAAGGGGGAAATGTGGTGAATGACTTCCTTTACTTTTCCTTCTTTCTCACATGGGGAGTACTTAGGACATATTCAAAGAAATTTTTATGGTCATCATAATTGAATCAGCAAAGAAACACCATCTCTCTTTTTTTTCTTGCTTTGGGGACACATAAGAAATGTCCACTCCAGAAATCAAATGGACCAATCTCAATACTAAGAAAGATTTATTCGTAAGCTAAAATGAGAAACTTCTTCCTACCGTAGGATAAAATAACATAGAAAATAAGAATATGTCTCCTGGCTTTTCTCCCTCTTTGAATTTCTTGTACTACAGCTATTTTACATATTAGAGTCAATTCCCCCAAACAGTAAATATCCAGCAGGGTAGGTTACTGATTATATTTATGATAAGAAAACTATTCCCGACTTGGGGTCCAACACTGTATCAGAAGTCGGCCAGAATTATTAGTATAAAATCTTAATATAAGACTCACTTCCCTGTTCCAAGGCATAATTATTGTAGTAAGGGACCTTGAAATGGCCACTCCATTAGTTTTAAGTGGTATTAATTAGGATTTATAATTTAGATCCTGTGTAACACACAGACACAAACATGGACCGGGTAAAGTTTTGGCTCTTTCTCTAAGAAATTACCAATTTGAAGATTAAAAATATGACTAAGTAGTCTTAAAGGGCATATTTTTCATTCTAGAAAGGACATAAGCAACCTCAAGTTGCTGCCAGTGTGAGGAACAACTGAGTTTAAAGCTCCATTTCACAAATTAAATTCTGGCTGCATTTTAACTTCAAGACTTTTTTTTCCTTCACAGTGCCAGAAATACATTCCAGAGCCAATGTTCTCAAGTGAAAACATACAGTATTTAGACAAGCAGTAATCCGCTAGTAATGTTTCCACATAATTATTTCACACACGATTGCTAACCATGCCACGTGAGGGAAATCTCTAAACTAGGGAACATATATTGGCCATAAAATTAAATTATCAAACTGATAAATAAAGGAAAAATGGTCCAATAAAAGACTCATTCTAAGCTGGTTCAGAGTATTAAAAAAGTCTGCTTTAGATACTTACAAAAGGGTAGCAATCTGGAACATTACCAAATCTTAGAAATATAAACACTTCCTTTCTCTTATCCCTGAAATGTGTAGCTAAAATTATTTTTCCCCAAAGTAGTGATATAATATGCAATAATTCCCCAGTCACTTACTATCATAACCTCTAAGGACTAAGATCTTAAAAAATTACTTAATGAGGTCAGTTCCAATAGTTTCCCCACCAAACCACATTCTCGATCTTAATACCCTCTCATGCCACTAATGGGCAGCGAGGGAGGTAGGTTAGAGCAACACCAGAGCTTCTGAGGGCATCCTGTTGCTGAGAAGCAAGACATTACATTCAAAGCACCTCCACTTCCCACCTCTTGCTCAAAAGGAAAGGCACAGAAGGTGGTGATTCACAGTTATTAGTGAGGTTCACACAGTGGAAAGCCAAGAGAAACACTCAGAGCAGGCACACCTCTCCCTGCCTTCTTCAGAAACACAAATGAGCATGGAAGAAGTCAAGTTATAAATAATCTTTAGTGGTAAAAGAGTAATGCTTCACACATGGCAGGATCTGGCAGAGCATGTATTGGAGCCAGCTCGTGAAATGCTTAGCTATCAAATTAATTCCAGTTGGCTGGATATGAACCCTGTCACATATATTGAAAACTAGATGAAACATAACTAAACATAATGATAAAGAGCAATGAAAGTGGCGCTGGAAAAGTAATCATGAAGCTTCAGGCTTGTTTAATGATTTTGTCAATATCTGGAGAGGAGGAATTCCAGGGAACCAGAAGAAACCTCAGGGGGATTTTTGCAAACATTAGGAAGACATTATACAAAGGGCTTGCAATATCAGTATTTTTAAAAAGGAGAGAGGGTACTATTTTAAAATAATAAGCTCAAGAAAATGCTAAGCTAAATTTTAAACCTTAAAATTGTTTTCCTTTATGAGTGGTATACTGAGACTTACCACACGACAAAAAAAGTCCGCTCAATATTCATTGTAATCCACCACAGAGAAAAATCACTCATCTCTTTCTCTTCCTGATATTTAAGGCAGGCGATGGAAAGCACAGGTATATTAAGAGAAATGAATTAAGAAAAATTAAATACTTCTACTGCTTTCCTTTCAGAAATTGTTTCTGGCATTGTTTCCCCACAACTTCCAGTTTTTAACCGCTCCTCAAGCAAAATACAGTTGACTTTTGAACAACCCGGGTTTGAACGGTGCGGGTCCACTTACACGTGGATGTTTTTCAACAGTAAATACTACAGTACTAAATGGTCTGAGGATGGCTGGATCCCAGGAGGCAGAGGAACCTGGATACAGAGGGCTGACTATAAGTTATAGGCGGATTAAACTCCACATTGTTGAAGGGTCAGCTGTGTTCAACCAGCTGTTCACATTCTTTTTAGAAAAGTATAAACACTAAATGAACGAGTGAATTTTAAAAATCTGAAGAAGAATGGATATATGTGTATGTATAACGGAATCATTTTGCTGTATACCTGAAACTAACACAACATTGTAAATCAACCATACTCCAATATAAAATAAAAATTAAATTTTTAAAAATTAATAAAGTTTCTGAATCAAACTGCTAATCATTTCCTCAGACTTTTCCAAATAAACATATAGATGTGTCGACTCTTCCTCACGTGAGAGTTAGGGTTAGCAAGATGATACACACAAATGGTCTGGGTATGTTAGAATTGTTTTCCTCTCCTCTTATGGCTGTTACTCTATCATTCTGCTTTAAAATAAGGAACAAGGAATGTATCATATACATTAAGAGATATATGCGTTTAAAGTCAATTTGTAATAGCAATATGAAGACTAGAATATTTGAGAATATGATACTTGTCATATCTCACTGAAAAAAACAAGAGCTCACAATGGCAGGAGTCACTGGAGAAATAATGTAATGCCACGAAATACATGGAAATGCATGCTTTCCAGAAGATAATGCCAATAGAGAATGTTCATAAGAAGCTATTCCTGTAAGTAGCGCAAGGGTTCTTCAAAGTTTTCATTTCACTTCATATCAAGATTCAAAGCTAATAGGGAGATCACAATGTTCTATTCTAAAAATACCCAAGTGCTAATTCTTTCTTGCAATAAAGACATCCCTAATCTGTGTACAGAAATTTTCTTTCACATAAATTAAATTTTATTTTAAATATGCTTGAAAATTTACCTTGGGTAAATTTATATAATAAAAATTCTTAAGTTACGTAAATAATTACACCTAATTAACCAGTTAAATTCGTAGTTTTCTTCTAAGTCAGCCCAACTATTTTCAGATGCTTATCTTTTAGAAGCAAAACTAAGAGAAGGGTATGGTGATGAGACTAGACCACCATGACAAAGTACTCTGAGGTTCTGCTCTTTACCTGCCCTACAATGTCTCTGGGACCCAGAGCTAGTCATATTGCATCTTTTACTCTTCATTTTTTTTTAACAGAAAAATCCTTTTTTCTAAGGCAGCAGGAGAATTATGGTTATGAACTACTTCCGTGGAAGAGTCCTAGAACCTGAGAAACCTCCTATTTTCAGGGTTTTGAATAGAGGCACACCCTTGAAATACAGAGTAGGAGGTAAGGGCTCTGGGGTACTTTTGCCTAGGCTTTAATCCTGGCCCTTCTATTTGCAATAGGGTGATAATCTTGGTCAAAACACATCAACTCTCCAGGCCTCAGGTTCCTTACCTATAAAATAAGGATAATAATAATCCCTACCACATAGAGTTGCAGTGAAGAATGAATTAGCTATACAGGTTAAAGCATTTAAAACATAGCTGGGTATATCACTAGGGCTCAATAATTTTAGTTATTTTTATTATTATTTACTTGAGACCTTTACGATACACAAGCAGATTGCAAAAGTGATACCCAGAATGTATGCTTAGATGATCAATTTCATCCCACATTACCCTAACATTCCTAGAATTCAGAATGTTTCAAAGCTATTATTTACTCTTTTATATATAACCTGAAATACAAGGATCCAAGATGTATACTCATTATTCTTTCTGGGTACAAGTAGGAAACGATATTAGTGTTCCAGAAATGCAATGCTTGCATGGCATCCAACTTTTGGTGACAAACTGGATGTGAGCAATGCTGGCAAAATCACTAGGACTGCATCAATAAACTGACTGCTTAGGACTTCAGTAATAGTTTTCTTGGAGTTTGCTGTGATAACGAGCGTAGACAGCATTGATCCATTAAGGACAACGCCTGCTGCCTTAATGCGTTCCCTCAAGTAATTCAATCATGTTTGTTTGGGAGAGACTTTGAGTCATCTTAGGGACAGTCAAACACCACCTTTCTCAGGATATGCTAATATATTTAAATTACAGAGGAGCGTCCTGATTGCATTAGAAATGCATCCATCTTCCCCTTCTTGTCTGCCCAGAGGGCATGCCACAGGCTTCATCACAACCACATGCAAACTTCTTCTAAGCTGGGGTTGCTAATTATATTTAGAAGAGCAACTGGTTTCTTTCTCAGTAGTTATTCACTATCCACCAAATAATATCTGAAACAAGTGTAGCACATATAAACATGTTTCATCCAACTCCCAGGCAAATCCCTATGTGGATGTTTAATACAAGAATGGGTTTGGTAGAGAGTCTACAAGACTGAGAAGAAACTAAAAGGAAAAATAAATTGAAAATTTAGAAATATCAAGGCCTATTTTTCAGAGAAAGTAGAAAAAAGGAAATGAGATATAACTAATATTTGGAAGAAAAAATATCTAGTTCCCAGCAGTGCAGTTCAGTTAAATTGCTAGAAAGGTTTCAAAATGGCAGCAGAGGCTTCCTTCCTCTCCCCAGTCCAAACTATGAATAAAACTTCCTGCAGACTCTCCAAAGCCTATAACAAAATGCTCCTAACATTTACATCTGTGATGGTTTTTCTCCTCGAGAGAAGAGAAAATATGGGGAAATAAAAATTTTGACAGCCTTGGTGATGTTCAGTAAGTTGGAAGGATGTTTGCAAACTTCAAACCTGAGTGACTTGTTGTCGCACCTTTTCTGACAGGCGACGTTAAACAAATGTCTCACATAGGAAGTACCTCTGGTGTGTGTGCTTGGGTTTGGGGAGGGGAGGAGAGAAAGCGCTTTATGTGCTGTCATGGGAAATTATCGGTCTACCTTAAGGAGTTTTACAGATGATCACTTTAAATCAAACACAGGCAGCCTCTCAGCTAACAAAAGCACTAAAGATAGCAAAAGAGGTGACTTTCTCTTTGCTTCATCCTCATCTCTATAATGACCTAAATAAGAGTAAGTTCTCCTTAAATAACTTCACCACAAAACACATTTGGAAATTTTATAATTTATCTATTTGGATATCAAATAGATATCCAAGCAAAGATCTTAAGTTTGAATACAATGCAACTCCCTTTCTCATCCCTATTCTTCTCCTTCTTCCCAAACATCACTAGTAATTGTAGATGTTACCATTTTCCCATGATAAGGTAGTTATTTTTCTATTCTAACATTTTCACTGGGTGTGGGTATATTAATTTCAAAATAAGACTGTGCCCTGCCCTGAGCCATCCCAAGATGATGTGTTAAGTGCTATAATGAAAATATGTCTAAAGCAAGATAACTGAAAAAATTCAAAAGGAAATCTCAAAAAATTCAAAAGGAAAATCAACTCACATCTTGCAAGGACGGGTGAGTGTAAGACCAGTAAAAGTTGATAGAGAAGACCAGACATGACTGAATCTGAAACAATAAAGTGTATGCCAGATAATGAAAATGAGTAGAAGGTTGGCATGGGTGGGTAGATTTTGGATAGAAATAAATAAATGTGGGTAATAGCATGACAGACCTAGGAAAAGGAAAGGTCTAGTGAGGGTCTAAAGTATACAAGGTGAGTGTAAGAGCTGTATGGATACGGTCAAGAAGGACTTATACTCTACAAAAAGTCATTCCGACTGCAGTAGCAGACAACAGGAAATCACAAAGAAGAGGGAAGCAGCACAATCATTCTGGTAGAGGTATGAAAGACAGATTAGAGAAGTTTAAGTTTAGAGTAATGGGAACCAATTAGAAAGCTGAGAGAGTAAAGCAATGGCAACAGGTATGGGAAGGAGAGAACGGATATGAGACAATTATGAAGCAGAATTGACAAAAAATGAATGACAGTGCATGAGTCAGGTAAGGAGGATAAGAGCTTTCTAAGTGGATGCCAAGATTTTTTTGGTCTGGATCACCAAAGAGCTGGAGGCATCCATCTCTCAGGACAGGCAATAAAGGAAGATTAGAAGCAGAAGAAGATTTGGCGTAGGATGTAGGTATGCATAGGGGAGTAGAGGCTGGGGATGGAAAATTTAGACAGATAATTATTATTAGTTCAGTTTTAGACCTGAACCTGCTTCCCGGACCTTTGGAGACAGTTCAGTTTGGAGATACCATTTTGAAAGTTATAGCTAAAAATACTGAATGGGTGAGATAATGGCAGAGTAAGCAAAAAAGAGTCTAGGAAGGCTCTGTGAAGAACATGTGTTGAGTGAGCAGGTAGAGAGAAGAGAAACTTAACAAGCCTGAGAACGAATGATCTGAAGAGGAACAAGAGGCCAGAGACAGTGGTGACAGAGAAGCAAAGAAGGAAAAGGTTGAAATACAAAAGCAGGATCAGTTGTGTAAAATAGTAATGAAATCAGGTAAGACAAGGCTGAAAAATGCCCTTGAGATTTGGCATTGAGAAGGTGACGGGTCTGGGTCAAGAGTGTGCAAATGAATGGGCGGGGAGGGAAGGAAATGAAGGGCACAGCATATACTTGAACAGCTTAGTAGTAAGGAAACAGGAAACTTAAGTGATAGGTTGGGGATGGGGGCAGGGGTGTGTGTGATATGCAGGATTAAGAGAAGAGATTTTGTAAAATGGGAGAGGTTGAGCATACTTATGGGTCCCAGGGAAGGAGCCAGTAGGGAGGAAACGACTGAAGACAGAGAAGTTATAGGAGCTAACAAAAAGAACAAGATCCCAGAGGGCATGGAGGGAAATGGGACTAAGACTAGAGGAGAAACTGCCTCTGAAGAAGGAAGGGCCACACAAAGAGACATACCTCTACAACAAATAAATGCCTAAGAGTAAACAGGAAAAATTAAGGAAATTTAGCACTGGTGGGATAATGGACTTCTTTGTCATGGATCTTCTTCTATTCTCAAATTACTACAATGCTTTAATAAGGAACAAAGGCAAGGACAATGTCTGGCACACATTAATCGCTCAATAAATATTTGTTGAAAAATAGCAGTAAATGAATAAAAAGTAATTAACAGAAAAATATGATTAAATTGAAGAATTTTCCATGAAATTTCAGTTTAAGTACATTCAACTCCTAGTGAATGTCGGAGTTGCATCTTGAAAAATCAACACGTCCATCAAAAATATGTAAAAGAGAAAATGTAATGAATTAAGGCTTATAAAGCAGAGGGCTCCCAACTTTCAGAGAAGGATGTTGGGTCCTTTTTATTCTTCAGTGAAATCCTCATTTCAATTTTCTTGAAAGCTTCAAAATAAGAAAGAAGTGTAGATTCACTCAGATGCATTTCTGAGCATTGATGCACCTCTATCAAACCCACTCAGCATTTCTAATTTCACTTTAAAGAATCGATTTAGTAGCCTCTTTTCATACAATTTTCTTTGCTATTCTTATTTCCACTCTGACATTTAAAAAATAAATAAAATATGCAAACGAGATATTGATGGCTTTGCTGATGCCAGCACCCCAAGCACACTGGGCACAGCAAGAGAGCTGCCCATGGGTGGTAGGCATCTCTGCTGACAGGGAGTTCTCGTGGCCACAGGAGAGGCTGCAGATGGATTAAAACTCAGAAAACAAAGTGGCTATGACAAACGTGACTGGACAGAATATACTATAGTCTAATAACCAAGTAGCTAAAGTGAAGGCAATGAATAATGGTAATTAACAGTAAGCTCAAGATAGTATAAAGAGGTTAAAAACACGTATCTTTTAAGAAGCAAGAATTAAAATGCAAGACTCCAAGACCTACTAAAAGAATACTTAATATCCATCAAGTTTATTTTGTGCTTTTAAAACCTGCCTGCCCACTTACCAATGACTCATTTGCTCAAAACATTTTTACTGACTGTCCGTTATGGACCAGAACCACATGATTTACCTCCTCACTACAATTATGGTAGAGCCTCTCAGCTGGGCCTCGGCCTGCTCATTGCTTGCTGTGATATTCCTACGTATTAATATTTGCCTAAGAATGCTGACTTAAGTTGCCAACTATCTTTCTTTGAGAGAGATAATTCTTAATTCTGAGGTCATATGACTTTTTACTTTTCTTAGTGTTGAAATTCTTGTTCTTTATTAAAACTGGCAAATTATGTTGGTTCCAATTATTTTTTCACTGACTGATTCATAAATCCCAAACTCTGGGAAATACAGAGTCAATTAATTTTATCTTCCCGGGCTTTTACTTCCAAGGACACAGTATATATTCATTATCTAAGTAGTCTGGCTTCTGGGCACCCTGGCTCACCACCTAGCCCACCTAGCTAGACCACGCCCTAGCTGTCCCCACAATCTCTTACTTGCATGGGTGGCTCCTTGGTCCCACAAGATAGGAAAGCAAAAGATTTCTTGAAAAGTTGTTTTGAAGGAGTTTAAATTGTAGGCAGGTCTTCGGACCATAAAATCCTAAAAAGTTCTCATTTACTCCAAAACAATAATTAAATATTGTGTTTTTATAACTGCAAATTTCAGTGGTATACTGATACAGTGACTGACATAAAGAAACCAACTACTGCTACTACTTCCAAAGACATGGTAACTGACACAGACATAATGTTACACCAAAGAAGCCAGACACCAAAGAGGACTTACTGTAGTGTTCCATTCAGATGAAGTTCAAGCACAGGCAAAACCCATCTATCTACAACCAAAGAAATAAGAACAATGACTACCTATGAGGGATGGCTATCAACTGTCAATAGGAGGAAATCTTCTGGGGCACTGTAAATGATCTATATCAGTGTTTCATATATTGACCTGGGTCGTGGTTACATTTGGGACACATATGTAAAAATGCATACAAATATATGAAAATATGTATGTAAGGATTTGGACACATTAATGTATTAGGTTGGCCAAAAAGTTCGTTCTGGTTTTCTGTAAGATGTTCAGAAAAACCTGAACGAACTTTTCGGCCAACCCAATATGTCATATCCCAATAAGAATGAAAAAAATAAAAAATAAAAGAAGATTAGTTTTCAAAATATTTACAGATTTTGAATTCAAAGAGCCCAATTAAGTAAAATACTTCAATATTCTTTCACTAAGTAGCAATATCCTAGAAACTTTCTGGCATTACACTTTTTTCTTTTTGCTATGTGTCACATACTTTCTTACCTATTTACAAGGTGGTAGCTTACAGGAATAGGCTTTAAAGAATACTCAATGAGTTTAATAATAATAAGCACTAAGTAATTAAAATTCTCCCAGAAGTACTGAAAAATACTCACTCGAGGACATCAAAAACTCCAGTATCCATTTCAGTTGCAAAAGAAAAGAAAGGACAAACCCAGCATTTCCAAGTTCAAAACCAATGCTCTTACCAAAACATTAAATTAAGGTAATTAAAAATTAAACCTTCTCTTATGGTACTTCCATCTCAATTCTTTAAATCTGGTTGTTCTTGCTTCTCTTGCTTGAATCAAAGAACACTCTTTTCTCACTTATTAAATAACAAAGTCTCAAAAAAATACTGTGCTTAGTTTGAGGTTTCTTTTTGTTTGTTTGTTTTTAACTACAAAAGGAAAATTAAAAGGGTTTCTTGACCATGAAATGGAAAATATTTCACTTGCTGTACAACGTGTTTAAAAAAAAATTGTAGGCAGTATTAATAATTAAATGTTCAAATGACAATTACTGAATGTAAGAAAGTTGATAATGACCAAGCAAGAGCCCTATAACAAAGTATGCAAAGCAGAAATAAGAGAACAAAATGGATGCGGGGAGGGGGTGTTTTCTGAGAAGCAAAGGGAAGGGTAAAATAATCTTCCAAATGATACAGAGAAACAGTGTATAGCCAACACCCAGAAGGAATATAAATTATTAAAGGAAGAGACCACATTTTTCCTCTAGGTATTCCTATGTTATTTTTGATACCAAATTACATTATCAATTTAGGTTTCAAAATCAAATGTAAATGGGCCTCCGGCTGGACGGAAACATATTTCACTGAATGCTGAATAAGCATATTTTGGCTACTGCAGTCCAAGACAAATACATGTTCAGAATACATAAAAAGCAACACACAAATTATGCAAACATTTTGCTCTGAAAAGAATCTCCTCTACAGTCTTTCATATGTACGCTTCCAATAATTTTAATTGATCATTAGAAAATTTAATTGATAATGAGAAGAAAATCTGCAACTAGAATATCAGCTTAAATCTAGGTCAACATCATGGCAGCAGTCATGATGATTTTAGGTTTACTTGAAAATATAGTTTTAGTCCCATATGAGCTTTACAGCAGAAGCAAGCATGCCTTCTTTTTGCCTTAAGAGTCACTGTAAGGGTTAACTTATAATCACATGTACCAGTTACTGGCACAAGAAAAAAAAAAAAAGGAAAATACAAAAACAGGAGCAGAGAAGAAAAAAAGACAGACAGTAGAAGGAACTCCATTGTAGAGAGGGGCGCAGTTTCTCTAATAATTGCTCTATGTACAGTCAGGGTCTGAGTGTCTCTCTTACTGTGTGTCGGAAAGAAGAAAGTCAAAGCTGTAATGACACAGCCTTGGTCAACTATAATGCCTTGACCTGGTCAGTGATAATCATGAGCACTAAACTGAAACATAAAAAAGGAACCCAAATGAGCAGGATTGGAAGAAACACCTCCAACCAGAGTTCTGAAGCTGCATAGTATATTATAAAGAGGTCCAATGTTGACCTCACAATTCAGCATCTTGTTAACTGCATCTTTTGATTAAGCATCTCTAGGAACAATACTGTCTTCCAAGGAAAACTTTCCTATTTTTGAATGGCCTTATTCATTAGAAAATTCTCATTATGTAGAGTCAAATCTCTTTACCATCCAACCAACTAACTAGCTTAGATTTAGATTTAGAAAACAGATTTAGATTTAGAAAACAACAAAAAACCGCTTTATTTCTTTTAAGTGGCACATATATTTGAAATTAGATATCAAATCCTCTGTTTTTCACTAAGATTTTCAGTTCTTCCTACTGTTTCTCATAAGGACCGGCCTACACTTTTCTGCTAACTAGACTGGCCTGTCTTACCTCTCTTGACATTGTTGCTGAAATGTGCATTGACATGTGGGCTGGAACTGTGACAGACTCTTCAGTTTACTCCATTAATATAAAATTGCCAGTTAGTTGCAATCAGTGTTCAGGCATATATCACACAACATATTTTGAAAATACAAAAGAGAAAGCTTAGAAAAAAAATTTATAATCTCCAAACATTACTTAGTTTGAAGACTAAAAGCATTTAACATTTATTATATAAATTCCAAAGCAGTGACTCAAATGTGGGGTTTGAAATCTAAATATACTGCCACTCAAGTGTTTCACTGGCCTTCACAGGTCAAACAGTCTGAAAAGATAGCAATATTTTTCATAATTCTGAGGACAAGGAAAAAACCATTGTGTTTCATAAAAATGCAATAAGACAGCAAAATTTCCTCCCATGCGTGAATAATGTATGACCTACAATGTTATTTGCTAGGCTGTCTAATCACCAGCATCTTTCAAAATGTCTATATAAGCTTTAGCTCATTAAGAACAAACATGTATCGGTATAAAAATATCACATACCTGTGAACACTCAGAATAATATTCTGCCAAATGCCAATGCACACATCAAACTGACATGGGTGGGCCAACTTTTGTGCATTTCTCAAGGATAAAAAATATTGGGAAAAGAAATACAGAATTACTTCACTCTATGACATTCACGCTAACTCCAATAATCAAACACACACGCACGCTATCTACCTATCGATCTGTCTACCTATCTATCGATTTATCATCTACCTATCTATTGATCTGTCTACCTATCTATCAATCTATCTAACTTTCTAATATCAAGAAAGAATCCAGGGGCTATGGTACCCTTGTAAATAAAGTTAAAAAAAAAATCTAACAGAAACAGAAGAAGCTACATAAGAAAGCTTTTAAAGCAAGGTTTCTTCTGTTAGAAAAGGTTTTATAATCTTGAAAAGGGCTTCTATAATTCATGAAAGAATAATAAGGCAAAACTATTTTAGGCAACCATAAGCTTAGAAAAGGTGAAAGGAAAAAGTATCTGTTTCTACTATATAACTGCTATCAATAAAAACAAAATATGAGGGGGCTTCCCTGGTGGCGCAGCGGTTGAGAATCTGCCTGCCAATGCAGGGGACACGGGTTCGAGCCCTGGTCTGGGAAGATCCCACATGCCGCGGAGCGACAAGGCCCGTGAGCCACAATTGCTGAGCCTGCGCGTCTGGAGCCCGTGCTCCGCAACAAGAGAGGCCGCGATAGTTAGAGGCCCGCGCACCGCGATGAAAAGTGGCCCCCACTTGCCGCAACTAGAGAAAGCCCTCGCACAGAAACGAAGACCCAACACAACCATAAAATAAATAAATAAATTAATTAATTAAAAAAAAAAAAAAACAACAAAAAAACAAAATATGAGGCTAAGTTAAAAGAGTTGTAGTTTAGGATTAATGCTATAAAAAAAACCAAATTTCTAAATTCACCTTAACATTTCTATATTTTATCCTTTAACAAACACTTTATAGTTACAACAGAGGTAAATCAATGATAAAAAATGTATACCATTTTTAGGTACAAAAGAAATATTGATCTATTTCAATATCATTACTAAAAAAATTTCCCTTTATATTTTTATTCAGATCTGATAAATTCACTTCAAATCAACAAATATTTGCTAAGCACTTCTATAAGTTACCTATTAATTCTTTAAACAAATATTTACTGTGTACCCCATTCATATAGAAGATAAATCTGAACCACCACTCCCTTAATTGTGGAAGTAGTGCTAGGAAAAGATTTGAGAAAGGAAAGATCATGAAGGGCAGAAATCCAGGATATTATAGGAAAGCAGACTCGGAGTTCTGAAGACCTAAAACAGTCTTACCAAAGTAATTCACTTATAAGCAAGTTAGTACCAGAAAAAGTTGAAAAGACCTTTTGTGCTAGAGCATGTTTAGACTAATAATGTATATAATTCATAGCTAAGTAATTATTCCTGAATTATTTTCTATAAAAAACAGATTTGTTGGCAAAGCTTATTACAAAAAACAAAACAAAACAAACCACAGGCCTTCTGCAAAGCAGCCCATCAAACCATACTACTTCCTTAAGAGAAAACAACAATTTATAGTTCAGCTGCAACTACTGAAAAACTCTCATGTATCTGGAATGTCACACAGGATAAGTCCTTCATAACATGTTGATAGACTAACGGCATAACAACATTTGCTCAGTATCTCTGGATAATACTGTCAAATTTGGCTATACATCAGAGATTTATTTTCCATTTCAGGAGATGTAATTGTTAGGAGGGACAAAGGACTTTCACTATACCAAACAGAGGAGTGTTAATGGCTTCATCCTTAAAAAGAGGGGTTCCTGAGTGTCCAAACTACAGTAAGATGAAGTCTTAGAAAATAGTTTTTACCGATAGCCATTCTCTCAGGCTTTGAAACAGTTCCCTATACTGCTGCTAACTGGCAGCTTCTACAGCTGACAAGATTAACTTTTAGAAGGTCTTCTTCTCCATAATTATGGACAAATATGATTAGACGGTATGATTACAAGTACTTGTTGTTCCTACTGCTGTTTGCCCGAAGAAAGGCACACAGACAACTAGAGAGATACTGTCTATCACCAAAGCCCATGTGACCAGGAAAGTTTCATATCCCTAACTGACCTAAATGCCAGCCTACTCCTTACTGACCAATAAATACTTTTGGTTCTACCCAGGAAGTGTTTCACTGCTGCCTGATTTAATGAAGTGTGGGTGAAAATAAATAGTGAAAAATGCTCACAGCCTGGATACTGAATATTCCAGTTGTGTTCAACAGAGGAAGCGTCAGTGACATTTTTGCAGCTTTAAATACCATCACCATCCACCAGGTCTCCAGCCTGCTACCGCTGCCAAGTCACCCCAAGACTGCAAACATCTGTTCTTTCAATTATCTCATAAGAAAGTACTTCAGAAATGCAAAGCGCTCATTATTCTAAAGAGCCAAACGCCTTTTAAAAGCTGGTTGAAGCAAATAAGCAAAAGAAACAATGCACTGTCATTTGGACTTTTCAAATTTTAAATGTCAGGCCTTTGGAGTCCCTAAATATTATAAAAGCATTTCCCCATCACAAAATCACAAAACTTTAAAGACAGAAAACAAAATCCAGACCAACCAACTCCTCTATTTTATAGCTACAGAAAACTAAGACACACAGTGATTTGGCCAACATCAAAAACTAAAAAGTGGTCGATCACTTGTATCCTCTACTCCGCCCACTTTCAGTGGTCTATCTTCTCTATCATGCAATATACATAACTCCTTTCCATTCAAACAATGACTCCAGTGCTAAAAGAATGATTAAATAAAGCATTTAATAAATTAACTTCCCGAGTTCATTCTAATTGCAAAATTTAATGTACATTCTCTGCAGTAGATAATTAAGGTTAAATGAGATCATGATGGTGAGACCCTAATCCAATAGGGCTAGTGTCCTTGTTAGAAGGGGAAGAGGCTATGTGAGGAAACAGTGAGAAGACTTCTTCGGACTCCTGTGTTCTCACTGCTGACTTGTCCTGGCTCTAAACACTTGGAATTTTTGCTTCTCAAACCCTGATGGGCTGCATTAAATCCCACCACCTTTCTTTGATGACTTCACCTTTAAAACTCAAAGCCTGCAGATATGAGATGGTGAGTACAACAGTCAAATACATGACTTTGTTTTCATTAGCAACACATTAGTAACAGTCCCCACTAATGTGCCTAATTGTTCCAGAATGCATGCAATAATAAATGCATACCGTAAAAAGGGAGAGAGAGGTAAAGCTTTAGACTGTTTTCTAAATACTTCAGTTAGATGCTGCAATCATTTAGATTTTTAAGGTAATAATTCTGTTTTCACCCATTTTTTGCTATATGAAAGAACTGTATTAACAAATGTAAGACGCAAATAATATTTTTAGATTTTTAGAGAATAAAGAATAATAATAAATAAAAAAATAGGGAAAAATAAATTCTCACTCCCTTCCCTCCCCACAGAATCCCCAAATATAGCAGCCACAGAGTAATTTCAAAGTTCCTGAAATGGCTAGATTACATATTAATTGTAACTAAAAAATATTACTCTATATCAAACTGTGGTTGATACCTCAATAAAATGCACACTTTATTGGTAAAGGTTTATTTACATTTAGATCATGGTTAATAATAACCATGATGTAATTATTCAAAAATAGAAATTTTTGAAAAAAAAATCTGAATGTATATCAGACCTAGACAAAAGAAAGGAAATATGACATTAAAATTTCAACATTAATGTTGAATTAATCTTCCTTCTGTTCCCCCAGTTCAAGACCTTTAAAATAAAACCCATTTATTACAGTGAATCCATCCATTCCTCTTAAGTGTTTCCAGAGAAACTAAAAAATAACAAATAAGTCAGTGGGAGCGGGGGGTAGGGGAGCAGGTATTAGTCCTACCATTTTCTAGGTCTATATTTTTGTCAAAGTATTTCAGAATCTACCTAGGTATGGCTAGAAATCTTTTTATTTCAATACGCTTTTGTTCATTTTAGACCCACAGGAAGAAAAATTGATTAGATGACCTGTTATCATTAAAAGCTTACATTAAGGGTTTAATTGCACACAATGTCTTGTTAGGCTGAGTATAGCAAGCAAGATAAAGATTACTGTACCTCATCTTTCTAAAACTTCACTCTCTAAGAGACAAACTGCTGGTTTCTTAACTAGAAAGAGAAAATAGTAAGGAAAAGCATTAAATAAACAAGTCAAGGGGCCAGCAGAGTTCATGGGTAGTGAACCAATTGGGAGTCAGTATATTAGCCTCCAGAACCTGGTATGGTTTCCTAGTGTTGAGACTGCAGTGGTTATGAGAAAAGTACAAGAGTAAGTTTGCAAGGTTACCAGATCTGGGACCTTGTACGATGATTTTATAGGAGGACAGTATAAACAACTGCTAAGAATATATAAAACAGCATAATGGGAATCTGCTATGTGGTCTTCTTAGCAGGATGATTCAGTTTCCAATACTGAAAACCTTTAGGCTGCAAAGAAGGACTTCCAGTTGAATAAAAATTATGAAGAGAATATTTTAAATAAATGAAGTGTAGAAAAGCCATATGCAAAGTTTCAGGAAGACAGAGTACAAGAGTTGCTAGTCAAAGGGGAAGAGCAACAATGAAAAATGAAGGACCCACACACTTGGGAGGGTTTCTCCCTTCCAATAAAAAACACTTGAGTTTACCAAGAGATAGTGTAAGAAAACAGTGACATACTATTTAAACAGGTGTTGGCTTGTGATAAAAGCCAACTTGTGATAAGCCCCTTCTAAACTTACTCTTTGAATATGATGTAAGTTATAAATAAAGATTATTATAATCAATTAGAGAAAGAAAAATTGGGATGGAAAAATAATGTGAGTCACTCCATACAAGTAGAAACACATGAGGAGGCAAACTGGGTAACAGGATATGTAATTGCTCAATAATGTGAAAATGGTTTCAAGAGAAGCTGTACCAATTTACACACTGTGTATAAGAGATCCCATTGATCCACATCCTCTTCAATAATTGGTGTTTTCAAGCTTGTTAATTTTTGCCACTCACACAGCTACCAAGTGAGTACCTTTAGGCAAGGGTTTGATCTTATTATTATTATTATTTTTTTGGTTCCACAGGACCTGGCATAGAATCAGAGTCCAATAAATAACCTGTGAGTCAAACTGAGGTAAAGGAACCTAGATTTGAACCTAGATAACTTGTTGTGGTTTCCATTTTTAATTTCAAAATTTGTGCTCTTTCTCCATCTTTCAGTTCTTCTACACTCTCTCTCCCACTATGTTATATTGCCTTTGAAATAACAAAATGCTAAATCACATTCACTTTGAACTAGCATGGAAAAAAAATAAATAAGCAAGGGGCATTCTGAAGGATAGAAAATGGTATCTATACATATTTTATATAAAGAATCTCATAAAAATAAAAGAGACTATTTCTAAACAAGAGTCCACATCTAATTCAGAGAAAAGAACACATCATAAGCATTTAATAAACACTTCAAAAAACTGTTGATTATGAATAACTGAATGACTATAGGAGAAATGAGAAATGTTTTATGATAACTGTAAAAATGAAATAGTATGATAATGAACGCTGATTCTTCTCATTACCAAAACTAAACTTCTAAACTTTATTTATTTGTTTATTTATTCAATTTTTTGGCTGTGCTGTGTGGTTTGCAGGATCTTAGTTCCCCGACCAGGGACTGAATCCGGGCCATGGCAGTGAAAGCCCAGAATCCTAACCACTAGGCCACCAGAAAACTCTCATAAACTTCTAATCTTTAGAAGAAACAATAAATCCAATAATCAGCCAATGCTGAAGTGTAAAAACTAAAAATAAATTTAAAAAAAACTAACAACACTGAAAGATCTTAGTCATTTGAAGTTCCATAATCCCATTATGAGCATTCAGGTGAGGCTCTATAATGGGTCTGAGAAGTAAGGTTAAAATCTGACCCAAAGGCTAATTTAAAGTCTATAATGATCACCTGCTTAGGAAGGAATTGCTTCACCTTGTAGACCACATAATAGTCTTGTGACTTCCTCAACTATTTGCATTATGCCACAAAACTTTCTCCAGTTCTCATCAATAATAAATTAAAATACTGAATGAAAGTAGAGACCAAACTAGTGAGTAAAACTAGTAGGAGTATTATCAAGCCTTAAAACAACTCTCCAGGGAAGCAGCATAAATAGTAAAAAATAATTGTCAAGAATACATTAAACTCTATCAGTATTTTACCAGAAATGCATTATATTAAGTGTGAAATAAGTATGTATTTTTTCCATTCTCCTAACTTCGCATTTAAAAAGACAAAATAAGTTTATGGGAAAAAAAATCTCTTGAAAAGTGGTTACTGACAACACTGCTAAAGAAACTTCTAAAGGATTTCTTCCAGAGTTAAAAACAAATGTAAACATAAGGATTCCATTTATTGAAGCCATAGCATAACTTGGCAGTAAATTATGGCGTTAAATCTAGGTTAGAAGATGCCTATAATGATTAAGCTATCTTTCCATTTTCCTAACAATTAGCAACACTAAGTAGAAATCAATTGTAATTGGAAAAGAGAGTAAGTACCAAACTAATTACTGAAGTCAGCTGATATATATGATAGTTGTTAGTTAATTTAGAAATCCTAAATGTTGTAATTTACTTATTATATATTCATATATATACACATATATAATGAATTATATATATAAATTCATTGATTTATATATATAAATTGATATATACATATAAATCAACTAAATTTACAGAGGAATAGTTTTAATTCTCTTAATTCCATGATTCTTAACTCACATGAATTTACTTGCTGCTAAAACTTTTTTTTTTTTTTTAAGGTTAGTGATGTTTCTTCAAAAATCTCTTATTTTTAATTGTGTGAAAGTCAGGTATTTTTGTAGTTCAACTTACATATTTGTGCTTTCACATTTAAAATTAATTGGGTAAAATACTCCAGTATAATTTTTTAAACTGGTTACCTAAATAAGAGATTTGAATTAAACTAGTTCTAATGATGTCAATTTAGTAAGTGTTGGTTAATGAGAAGGTAGGATAATTCCAGCAATAAACCGTTTCTGTTTTGGAAAAGTATATACAGTGTTATCTCTGGCCAGTTCAGTAGCATTTGTTTAACTGTTATACCAAATGCCTCAAATATTACAGGAGTTACCTGAGAAAGTTAAGGTGATGATCTGAGGTACCTAACTTTTAGTGAGCCCAAGAGTTTCTGGTCCACTGTATGAATATACAGCAAAACTAAACACTGGCTCATTATAGAGAAAACATACAATTAATATTATATTGTATATCTGTGTCCCCAAAGTACTCTTTTTTGCTGTACTCAAAAACATGTAATTTGGGCTTCCCTGGTGGTGCAGTGATTAAGAATCCGCCTGCCAATGCAGGGGACACGGGTTCGAGCCCTGGTCGGGGAAGATCCCACATGCTGTGGAGCAACTAAGCCTGTGCACCACAACTACTGAGCCTGCGCTCTAGAGCCCACGAGCCACAACTACTGAGCTCATGCGCCTAGAGTCCGTGCTCCGCAACAAGAGAAGCCACCACAATGAGAAGCCCACGCATCACAACTAAGAGTAGCCCCCGCTCGCCGCAACTAGAGAAAGCCTGTGCGCAGCAACAAAGACCCAACACAGCCATAAATAATTTAAAAAAAAACACACACACAACATGTAATTTACCATTTCTTAACCTTTTTCAGGTGTACAGTACAGAAGTGTGAACTATATGCACATTATTGTGTAACATCTGTAGGACTTCCTCATCTTATAAAACTGAAACTTTAGATCCACTGAATAACCACACCCCTTCCCTGCGCCCCCCGCAAAAGTACCTTTTTAAAGGTATTTAGGGCTTAGAAGTTTTTTAAATGGAAGTATCACAGATTCTCATTTTCTTAAATCATAGTATCACAACAAACTGAGCATTTTAATAGATTTCATTCTACTCACTAACAAGCTTTATCCTTCAATATATAAAACCACATATTTGATTGATACAATGTCTTTCAGTTTTTGTAAATCATATTTGTTCAGAGACCTGCCAGTTCTCAAAGGATATCTGAGTCATTAGTTTAAAACAGACAGATCATGGTGCTGCTATTTTTTCCTGTAAAGGGCAAGTAAATAGTTTAGGCTGTGTGAGGTATATGGATTCTGCTGCAAACATTCAACTCTGCAACTAGAGCCCCCAGACTGTTATGGGCAATACATAAATGGATGAACCTGACTCTGGCAATAAACTTTATTTACAAAAACAAGGGACAGGCTAGATTTCTCCTGTGCGCCATAGTTCGCCAACCCCTGAAATAGTTAAGGGATAGAGACAAGGAACAGGACAGGGAGTAGTTAAGAAAGAAAATCAAGTAAATGTATTTATGAAGAATTACTCCCGAGACCAAGTAGCTACTTAGTAGGGTTGACATTAATTTTCTATTGATGCACTTTGATTGTGAGGTCCTATAAAATGGAAAAAGTTCTTTTTATGACTTGTTTCAATGCTGACTGACCTACTGGCATTCAGTACGTTAGCATAAATAATGAAAATATTGATCTTCAGTAAGTACATAGGATTTGACTTACCTTAATAATGGATGGAATATGACAGTAATATTTCTGGCTCCAGGTTTGCAGACAAATTTTGTTCCTCCACCTTCAATTAAGTTGTCATCAGGACCCCCTTTCAGAAAAAAAATAAAAGAGAGATTAGCTTATCAGAACTTTTACAAAGAAATAAGCCTATCAGAAGTATGGTACACTATCACAAGGAAGATCATTTTTGAAAACAGCTGCCTTTAATATTTACAAAATTATTTTATTTTGAATGACTTGATCCAGTCTTCCTCATTAAATAAGCAATGGATTCGCATTTTCACTCTGGAGTGAGAACATGGAAGCACAGTAAGAATAACTGTATAAAGAAACAATGCAAGGGTACAACCCAGTTAAAGTTAAAATTTTGATCTCTAATCACCAGGGTCAACCTTGTACAGCATGGCACATGAAAACTTCAGGGGAATGAAGAAGTGCCATTCAGGCTTGTCTAGGGCTCAGAAGGTTGGAGCAGAGGCCCATATGAACCTAACCAAGCATATTTCATCAAATCTAAGACCCCACTAATTGTAAGATACACTATTGTTGTAAGTAACACTAAGAAAAAAGATCCTGCTAACTAAAGTATACAATGCTTCCTTATTATTTGGAATCTTCTTTTTTTTCTCTTATTGAAAAGTTCTTTACAGTTTAAATACACAGAACTAGGTTAAATAATTCATAAATAAGTAAATGTAAGGATTTATTAAGGTTTTTAAGATAAAGAGATATTTAGCCAAAATCTCTCATACACATATAATAAGGAAACATAAGAAAAGTGAGTTGGTTAAGGTATTCTTAAAACTATTCAATATTCAGAGTCCAGCTCTTCTGAATGGCTCAGAGTGGTCACTATCTTTGTTTTCTAAACAGTTTCACTAAGTGGATTTCTTGAAGGAGTACAGCCAGTATTTTACTCCAAGCTGCTGATACCAATTCTGCAAGGTTTAATGTTGACATGTTCTTGATACTATTAGAAGGTTTAGAGAGAAGGTGTACTTACAGCAACCAAGATTAATACTCTTTCGTCAAATGGTCCTTAAGAGGTTCACTAATTGAAATACTGAAGGGTCATGATGTGAAGACTAACTGCTCAGCTCACAAGTACTGAGGCAAAAACAACTCATTATGACTATCTTCCGGTCGATAGCCATTAAGATGTCACTGATTTAAGATATATCCTAATTTCAGAGTTTAGAACGTGACAAATGTACATCCTGGGGTGTTGGGAGAAATGTTCCCCCACCCCCACTTCATGTTTCTATGCATTAGGATGAAGCTCAATTAAAGTAATCCCTGGCCTCTGTCCATCTTTTACCCACTCAAGGGAAGTGAACTAACTTCTTTGGTAAATTGAGAAGAAAAAGCTGGGCATGCAGAGCTCAGCAATCCCCTTATTCCACTTTAGAAACCAGAATGCCTGTACAAAGTCAGCGTTGTCTCACTAAGTTTAGCAGTGAAGGTCCTACCTTGTCAGAGAAGGATAAAGTGGTCCAGTACCTTCTATAAGTGAGTAAGTAAATTTGTCTGATTTTGATGTTCAGTCAGCAAACTCATTTGGCTCTCTTAACTCTCTTAGGCTACATCTTTCAGTCTAGCTTATATCAACATAAAAGTGGTATTTCATCTTCCATTTACTTACTTATATTATTTCATAATAGTGTCAGAACTCTGACAGGAAAGGTAGATGCTATTTAATAGACTTTCTCAAAACCCTAACAATCTACACTTACAATACTGCATTTATTTTTGCTAACTTAAAGTTTCTTTTTAATTATAGTTCTCTGCATGATACCAAACATAAACCTCACCTGATATATTATCTGCCTTAATGGTCTCTGAGGTATCCTGGAAATTGACTGATAAAAACATGTGAAGCTTTGGAAATCCATAGCCTGGATCATCAAGACTTCCCAGAGGCACCAGAGTCTAGACAAATCCCATTTGGATCAGTTGTTTCCACCAACTAATCAAAGGATGGCTTTTCTTAAGAAAAACAGAGACTGTAATGGCATGTACAGCTCTAGATTCAAAATCATGAGCTGTTTGTTCTCACTTGGAAAAAAATCCTCTTGTATTATTATATTTGCATTGGAGATGTCAGTGTTCTGCTAAGTCAGTGATTTTGCTCAGTTAAAAGAAAAGCAAAAGGAGAGCATCAACACTACAACAGGAACTACTCCTTTAATAAAAATCTTCCCCAAAAGGTCACATGGCATGGTTACAAACAAACAAAAAATAAAGAATAAAAATATCTTCTTCACTAACACTTCTCTTTCTAAGATCGTAAAATCGAGTCAGAATTGAATCACCAAGGAAACGTGCACATGTGTCGAAGAAATCAGGTTATATTCTGCACTCCAGGAACAACATAAATGACTTCCTACAAAATAAATAAATCTACACACAAAAAATAATGCACTAATCTACTCAATATGAGCATATCTTTAAAGGACAAATATGAGTTGGACTGCATGATCTCTAATAGTTTCTAAAAATCCTGAAGTTTTCTGATTTTAGATACTCAATAATTAAATACAGGCCTGATTACCCCAGCTCCAAACTAGCATCTTCATGCACACTGAACACACTGCATGCATGACCACCTCAATGCCTTTGTCCACACTGGGCTCTATCTGGGGAGACCTCTCCCCTCCTACCATTCCTTTAGGGCCCAGGTCTAGACCTAAACTGTCAAGTGCCCCTCTCCCAATGTCCAAAACTCCATTAACAGTGACTTTATAAAATAAACCATATAACCTTAACATAGGTCTCTTCTGTTACTGTCACTTGTTTTCTAGTTCTTATGTAACCTTTTCCCCACTTGGAATGTAACATCCCAGAAAGTACTTATAAAAAATATATATTTGGTGAATGAATGAAGGAAGAAACGATGACCTAACCCAGTAGAATGTTATTAGAATTAGATGAGAAACTATATGTGCAAGTCCTTGGTGAACTGCCAAGAACCTAACAAATGTCAGCAATGCTCTCTGTATCCCTAAAGGCTTACAGCTAGTAGGTGTGCTTCATCAACTTTTGTTGATGACAATCATATGGGGAACACAGATAACAAAAAATAAAGATGCAATACCAAAAATAAGGCACAACAGCCACTAGAAATGTCAGTGGGAGGAAGATTTGGCTGTGAAAATAAAGGCATGATGACAACGCATCAAGCTAGAAACTAATAGTTTCATTTGTTCTAAATCCGTGTTAGCTACATAAAGGCTATTACCGATTCACACAGTAGGGTTAAACTAATTAAAAAGTAAAGATTGGGCAGACTTGTTAAAAAAAAAAAGAAAAGAAAGAAAAATTCCCCTCCCTACCTCAACCTGCAACCAAAATTCCATCTACAGGAATGCTTGTATGCTTTTCCAAGCCCATTACCAAGTGCCATCAACACTGCATTTGATGTGATTTCCTCTTCACAGACTACAAGTCCAAATCTAGCTTACTAAATTACTAATAAACAGCACCAACCCAGTGAAAATAGTCCTGAAAATAAAGCTGTCAGGACCACAAGTAAAGGTCATGGCCAAAGACTGCATGGTCTGCGAGTCTCCATCCTCTGAGGTTTATTCTAGCTTTTCAATATTCTGCATGAGGAACAAAACTCGCCCCTCCTCACACGCCTTCCGTTAATCAAGTAATCTGGGAGCTGCCGTCGTGAATGTTCTTAGGGAACATGTTGCTCAGTCCTGAGAAGAGCAGGGGATGGGCAGGTGCATGTCCCTCCCCTTCATTCATTATGCTCACTGTCTAATCCCTGCTGTCCCAGGCCAGGTGTCAGGCACCAGAGAAAATGCTGAATGATGATGGATGGCTGGAAAGAAAGGGGAACCGACAGCCATGTTACAAGTAGAATATATATTGTGCAGAAAGGAGGGGACAAAATGCCCCAGTCATATTTCCTGGTCCTAACAAGGAGGACAATGGCTGATGGGCTCCCTCAGGTGACTGGCAAAAGGCACCAGGGCCACCCAGTGACTGCGGGGATGACAGCATCTTAGTGCGTGCAGGCTAGACCCTTCTTTTAGAATTTATTTACTTATAAGTCATTAGCTCCTAAACTTACATATTCCTTGATTCTTCCCAGCTAGAATTTGATGTAGTTTATAATGAACATAGTCATGTTAATAAAACACACAAAAAACCCAAAAGTCTCAGAAAGAAATGGAAAGGAATGTTCTCCCTGAGAGGACTACATACCGTACAGTGGGAAGAATGAAAAAGATTTGTGTCAGATCCCGGATCTCTACTTATTAGTAGTATAAGTATGATAAAAATATTTAAATTCTCTGAGTCTCAACTTTCCCATTTATAAAACACAGATTGCAATAAACTCTTTCAGAGACTTGTGGTGATGTTAAGGTAAGATAACGTACTCCAGGGCATTCAGTACAGAATTTGACACATGGTACATCTCAAATAAATGACTGTCTACTTTTCCCTTTAGAATTCCCAAGCAGTTAAGGATCTAAATGATCACACACACACACACACACACACACACACACACACACACACATATCATTGGAACATAAACTGAAAAAACAAAAGGTTCATATTCAAAAAATGTTATCCTTGCTACTTTAGGCAACATCGTACTAGTCAATATCATTAGTGAGACCAATTAAAACACTTTTGTCTTATTTTAGGGTCAACAGAATTGCAGTGAAATTTTAAAAAATTGCTGAGAATACTTGGAGCCTGACAACAGGAAATTAGTCTTTCTCTTAATTTTTCAGTTAAAAATAATCAATATTAAATGTATAGATGTTAAAATTATGCATGCTCTGTGCCAAGAGCTTAGATGAAAATAGTATAGAATTTGATGGCCATTTTTGTTGAACCACAGAAAGCAGTATGCCTCATCTGACATTTATAATGTGCTCTGGATGTAAAGTTGGCCTTTCCACATAAAAAAGAACCACAGTGAAGGTAAACTTTTCTTTTTTTTTTTAACATCTTTAATGGAGTATAATTAAAGTGGAGTATAATTAAATGGAGTATTAAATTAGGAGTGTGGGATTAACAGATACACATTACTATGTATAAAATAGGTAAACAGCAAGGACCTACTGTATAGCACAAGGGACTATACTCAGCTTGTAATACCTATAATAGAAAAGAATCTGAAAAAGAATATATATATATAACTGAATCACTTTGTTGTACACTTCAAACTAACACAACATTGTAAATTATTTATACTTTAATCAAAAAAAAAAAAGTTCACCTTCACTGTGGTTCTTTTTTATGTGGAAAACCATAATTCAAAGAGTCATGTACCGCAGTGTTCATTGCAGCACTATTTACAATAGCCAGAACATGGAAGCAACCTAAGTGTCCATCGACAGATGAATGGATAAAGAAGATGTGGCACATATATACAATGGAATATTACTCAGCCATAAAAAGAAACGAAATTGGACTTCCCTGGTGGTGAGGTGGTTAAAAATCCGCCTGCCAATGCAGGGGACATGGGTTCGAGCCCTGGTCCAGGAAGATCTCGCATGCCATAGAGCAACTAAGCCTGTGCGCCACAACTACTGATCCTGCGCTCTAGAGCCCGCGTGCCACAACTACTGAAGCCTGCGCACCTAGAGCCCATGCTCCACAACAAGAGAAGCCGCCACAATGAGAACCCCATGCACCACAACAAAGAGTAGCCCCTGCTCGCTGCAACTAGAGAAAGCCCGTGCGCAGCAACAAAGAGCCAACGAAACTAAAAATAAATAAATAAAAATAAATAAATTTAAAAAAAAAAAAAGAAGAAGAAAACAAAGACAAAATACTTATTCTTACCCTCAAATGACTTAACTGTTACAGACAAGTCAAGCAAATCAGGGTTGGTGATGATATTCTACTGCTATTGGATCTGGGAAGAAAATCCAGGCAACAAGCCCCTTTGAGGAAAGGATCATCTTTTGGACTCAACTCTTACCTAGTGTATAACTATTATCAACAATAATTTTCACATACTGTTGTTCATAGATATAACTCTTGTGCCTAGAATAATTTCTGGAACATAATAAGCACTTGGCAAATGTTTATTAAATAAATATATGAATAAGCATGGATAGCACAGGGAACTATATTCAATATATTATAATAACCTATAATGGAAAATAATCTGAATCCATATGTATATAACTGAATCACTTTGCTATATGCCTACAACTAACACAATATTGTAAATCAACTATACTTCTTAAAAAAATACATGAAGCTGGGACGAAGTGAGAGAGTGGCATGGACTTATATATACTACCAAATGTAAAATAGATACCTAGTGGGAAGCAGCCGCATAGCCCAGGGAGATCAGCTCGGTGCTTTGTGACCACCTAGCGGGTGGGATAGGGAGGGTGGGAGGGAAGCGCAAGAGGGAAGAGATACGGGGATACATGTATATGTACAGCTGAATCACTTTGTTATAAAGCAGAAACTAACACACCATTGTAAGGCAACTGTACTCCAATAAAGATGTTTAAAAAAATAATAAAAAAAATTTTTAAATACATGAATAAGCAAATGAACAAACAGAAAATGATAAAGAATATCTCTTTTAGACCAATGAATTCTAAGTACAAACCACACAGGACCAAGCAGTTGTATTTTGCATAGTTTGCTCACTGAGGAATCCATGTTTCAATAAAGTGTTGAAAATGTATATTGATTAAGATATTATTTGTAGAAGACAATCTTCCAAATAGAAACAAATTAGTTATTCCCACTATAAGTAAATGACTTGCCTATATTTCAATGCTCAATTATATTTTATTCCTGGATAGCCTAATGTTGTATAATTAAGACAGGTGTAAAGTATTACACAGGGAGTAAGAAGAAGGTTAAGAGGGGGGAAGGGGACTGATATTTATTAAACATTGACTAAGAAACTGGTGTTTGTATTCACTTAATCCTAATAATATCCCTGTAATATTATTACCTAACACAGATGAGGAAATGGAGACTTGTGAGGGACTTAGGGGGATGTGTCTTGCTCAAGGTCCCACACATGGTAGGTTCAGTATTCAAACAATTTTTTCCCAACTGTATATACTACAATGTGCTTAATATCATTTTATGGTCCCAAGAAATTCATAGGTTGAATCAAATGATGTAGATGATGGGTGATAGAGGAAATTTCTAAAATAGGGAGCAGTTAAGCCCTGATTTTACCGTGGTTTGACACGTAAAATGCACTTTCCATGTAATCAACACTAAATACCACGGTTGGTTATCCAAGTCAAGGCACACAAAGCCTCTTTGACCAAAAATGTAAGTGAAGCTTAAGAAAAACAACATTCTATGGATAAAACCCTCATGCAGAGAATGTTTCTGGAGGAAACACATTTAATGGTCCAACTGAGGCCAAAAATAACACTTTCTAATACAGTCCCAGCAGCAAGAAGCAGAATTCTACTTTTCCTCCTTTCTCCAGACTTGCCAGTAGAGGATATAAGGGCCCCTCTAAACCCAGTCTACTGGTGAGGACTCCTTGGAGGTCCAGGAACATGAAGGTAGAAAAACAAGGGTTGGGACCTTCAGGGACGGAACTTGGATAGTCTGCCTGTATTAATACCTAAAACACTGATATAAGCTGATTTTTTTTTTCTGTTTCTCCTTTTAAGTAAAAAAATCGAATAGCCCTTCTTTGCTTCTTCTTTTACTGTTACTACAGGTCGGTTCTACATGTCTATTCTTTTGAGGCCCATACAGTGTTTTACGGTTTTTTACTTTAGTAACAAAGGAAAAAGGAAAGATGAGGAAAAATGATTGGAAGTTTGGGACTGACATGTACACACTGCTGTATTTAAAACAGATAACCAACAAGGAGAGCACAGGGAACTCTGCTCAATAGTCTGTAATAACCTAAATGGGAATGGAATTTGAAAAAGAATAGATACATGTATACGTATAACTGAATCACTTTCCTGTACACTGGAAACTAACACAACATTGTCAACTATACTCCACTATAAAATAAAAATTTAAAAAATAGACAAAATACAGTGATACTATCATCACAAAAAAATGTTTTGAAAAGTCTCAAAGGTCTCACAATAAAATAAGCAGTTCTAGTATGTAAATTTAGTTAATTTTTTCTTTTAACATAAAACCTTGTATTTCTTTTTCTTTTCAGCTTTATTGAGGTATAATAATTAACAAAACTCTAAGATATTTTAAGTTTACATTGTGATAGTTTGATACACATACCCACTGTGAAAGGATTCCTCCCCATCCAAAGTAACACAGCCATAGCTTCATATTTTTTGTAAGAACATTCAAGTTTCATTCTCTTAGCAAACTGCAATTATATCATACTCTTGTCTCTAATAATGTCCTCTGTAATTCTTGAAAATACTGAAGCATGAATTTTGGGCTCATAACTTAATATGAACCCATAACTTAATATGAACATGGCAAACCCTGTGAGAAAAGCAAATGATGCCGGTGGGTTCTTTTGGTACTCAAAAATTATAATAAAATAGGGATGACATGCATCACTCAAGATACCATTATTCCCTGTCATAAGCATTGTCAGTCATTGACAACCGAACCAGAATCCTTCGGTGTTCTAAGCAGCCACAACAGTTGTTAGGAGTTGAAACTTACCAACCCTTTGAACAAGAAAAACCATGTCTCTTGCTCAACATTCTACACTCATCAAATCCAAAACCAAACCAAAACAATCAAATAAACAAAACGCTCTCCTGGACATTGTCAGAGTACTTTTATTATACAAAATGGGTCTCTTAGGGGTGGCATGAAAAAGCAAAGAATTAGGAGTTCCTGATGAGTAAATTCATGCTCAATTTCCTTAGTGGGGTGGAGGCTTAAGGTGAGTGGGGCTGAAATGAGCTAATCTTTGAAAGGAATGGGAGAAAAAAAATATTGATGAAGGAGTCCTTGATAATCCTATACTGCTGAGGGCCCAGGTGAGATGAAATAACTGGAATTTACAGCAACAGCATATAATATGGAACATTCTAGAGCAGAAATAAGTGTGGAGAAGAGAGACTTTGAGAGCCAGAGTTAAGGATTTACCAGCTGGATGTGTGAGAAGGCAATGGGAAAAAAAGAGTTGAAGGTTCTGGTAAGAAAAACAATTCAGGTGATTAACCACAGATGGGTCAAGGCTTGATAAGAAAAGAAAGGAAATTTGAAAGAAACTTGAATAAAGAATATGGTGGAAGCAGACACTTGAGGGTCTCTATAAGGTCAAAGGACATTCGAGGCTGAAGTGAGAGGGAGAGATTTGAAAGGAACAGGAGGCCATAGAGAGGGACATACTGAGAATTGTTTCTGTCCTCACTTTCCCTGCGGTCACAAACACAGGAAGCCCTCCCCTGAATTAGAAATGGGGTGGTGAATGTGGGGGGCCGTTAAGTTTGATGTTTGGTAGTTAAAGAATTAGGCAGCCGCAAAGTTTGGGAGTCGGGGTAAGACTGAGTAACGAAAGAAAGAAAGGAAATCCCACGGATCTGAGCCCAGAGGGAAAAGGGAAGTTCCTTTTCGTTCTCCCTGGAGTCACTCATAGATATAAGGTATAATGTAGGGAAAGACCATCTAAATTAGGGACTGTCCAGTGATGGATCATTGTGAGAAGGACAAACCGCATGTGTCTTGAAGCATAAAGAACAGTAGAGTATGTGCACATGCAGTATCTTATTTTTTGGAAATTTCAACGTGAGCAGGCTGCTAGGAAGCAAATAACTCATCTGAGTTTTGTTTCAAGTAAGACAATCTCTCCTACATTTTCGGTTAAAGACCATGAATAATTCTTAAAAAGAAATAAAAATCGTATCTTGTAGTTCAAGAACTGAATACATTCTAGCTCCTAAGTAACAAGTGAAATTTATAACAATCTATTATTTTGGGGGTGATCTCTTGGTTTAAAAAAGAGAAGGAAAAAAAAAAAAAAAACAGTTCCTTAATTATCTTCCTAACGAATGAGAAGAGGTTTTGGAGGATGGGATGACAAGAAACAAAGAAAAATGAAGCAACAATTTTTAAGGTTAATAAGAGCTCATCCTGAGCTATCTGTAAAATGTTCACCTGGAGCTCTTCATGAGCATAAGTCAAAAAAAGTTCCGTTAGTAACAGTACTGACAGTTTCTGTAATGGAGTCTATGATGGCATGCTCTGTGAAGAGCATAGCGTGAAGTATGACCAATTACCAAAGGACCCAAAGTCACTGCATGCAGATTTTTAAATGGTTGATCAATAAGGCACAAGGGAACTCTGACCACTGTTGAGGAGCATTCCTACCTTAGTGACACTATCCTCCAACTCACTTTATTTTAAGGCTACATCAGGAGACTGCATTGATCCTCTTTTCTCTTTCCACTCTTTAACAGATGCCCTAGTTTTAATTATCTTCAATCTATTAAATTTATTTTAGTGGCTAGTTGGGCATATCTAGCTCAGAGATTCTCATATATGTAAGCTGGAGTCTGCAACCTTACTTATCGTGTGCCTGGTTTCCTAGCATAATGTTTTCAAAGTTCATCCATGTTGTAGCATTTATCAGTATAGTACTTCATTTCTTTTTATGGCTGAATAAAATTCCAATGTATGTATACACCACACTTATCTATTTACCAGGTGATAAAACATTTGGGTAGTTCCACCTTTTGGCTATTATGAACAATGCTACTATGAACACCCACGTATAAGTTTTGTGTGGACATATGTTTCCTCTTCCATATATACCTAGAATTTGCACTGCTGGGTCATATGCTAAATCGATGTTTAACATTTTGAGGAACTAGCAGACTGTTTTCCAAAAAGTCTATGCCCTAATGCTCATTACTATTTTTAAATAACTAATTATTTAAAATAAAATCTGAACGTGGGGGGGATGGGGTGCTGCAATGGTCAGCACACAGAGGAAGTATAAGTATCTTGTTCTCCAGAAGAACCCTCTCCCACCAGCCCTAGACCCCGCCCCCTGACTCCTGTAGGGGTGGCCCTGTCTGTTTCCATCATTAAGGAAGCATTACCAGGTGTCACAGGTGGTGGCTAGGACAGAAGCATTTGGGCATTGGTACAGCTGGGTAACTATCTGTACTATTTGTACTGTTTCAACTAAGTGTCTGTGCTGGTTCATCACCCACGATTAAAACAGACAATAAGGTTTCTCTCCTCACTCAAGTTTCAGGTTGCAGAAGATCCTACTGTTTGCTCAGTCGTCCTTGTTAAAATAAAGCAAGTGATACGAAGGACGACAGAATGCAGTGAGGTTCTCTAATCAGATGAGCCCATCTCAGTGCTGACCTAACACGTATGTCTGACCAGTCAGGAGCCTTCTGATGATGTCTTGTCAGCTGAGTGGTAGATTTATGGTGCGAATAAGCATCAAGCTGAAAACACACTGAGACCATCAATCTTATTTTGCCTGTGAAATGGCCTACGGTGGAGTCCAGGCCACTGGAAATGCTTAGCGCAGAAATAGTTCATTTGGAAGAAATGCTATTGTTAAATGCTGTCATTGTCTTCACACTCAGAGATATGCTTAAATCTAAGTACTCCCAAAGTTTGAAAGGAATTATTCTGAAGGGCTTGATGTGACAGGTACAAAGAATAATAACCCCAAATGACTTTGAGAAGTAAGAGAGATAAAGGTCTCTTCAAATACAAATTAAGGGTCAAAATACAAGTGGCAAAACATGGTAGCATTTAGCTCACTGACAAGGATAATCAGTGCTGGCATCCAAACAGAAACAACATTATTTCATGGCTCACTGGAAGCATCTGGATTACTGAAGCACGGGTGGCTTCAAATAACTTTACCAATCACTGTTTAGGTTTAATCAGCAATAGTCAACGTTCCAGGCACTCCAGGCAACAATTCTTGCAATATTCTCACTGAATCAAAACTGGTCTTCCAAGTCAGCTAAACATGAGCAGTGACATGATCAACACTCAGAATTAGAGCTGGCAGAGTCATGTTTTTTGTCTGTTGCTGTATAAATAGAGCACAATATAGGACTGTGCACACCCAATGTTCAGCCAATAATTGATAAAAAACAATCAGTGTTTTACAACCTATTTAGACTCTCCATTCCTTGCAGATCTCAATGTCCAATATACTTTTTTACCATAATGGAATACGAGATTGATTAAAAAATGAAATACAGTCCTTGCTTTCATCTACAACTGAAATAATGACGATTATTTTTAAAAATGAGCCTGTTATGTTTGAAATCTTGACCTCTGTCCTTCATTAAATGCAGTAAGTTCAATGTCAGCCAACCACCAAAAAGACGTGAACTTGTAGTGAATTTTTACAATCATATTTGCTCCACATTTTTCTGGCAAACATATCTTGGACTTATTCTCAAATTTTAAATTTTCCATTTGATCAGTTGTGATTGTTGAAAAGCACATACCCTAAGTGTTAATATTTTACACACTACTTGATCCCAAAATTTCTAGGAATTTCCTCCTAGGCTCAATAGAAAATAATATCATGGGTAAACTTAAGATTTGACAAACAAGGATGTTTATCACAGAACACTATATTAAACTTTAAAAAAAAATCACTTAAAATGCAAAATAGAGAACTGATTACAAAGATACACACAAATATGCATATATATAATTGATATAAACATTTACAGACATAGCTATCTATTACTGGAATATGTATGATGCAGCTATTAAAAACATACAGATACTGCAATACGGCAAGAAAAAGATCTAAAAAGCAGGAGCCTATTATGGCAAAAAGTTATTAATTAAAGTAATATTGTGAGATAAGCCTGTATTATGTGTCTCATAATTGCAATACTGGAAGTCTTTGCTGATCTGATTCTTTTTGGCTCTCAACTCTGCTGAATCTTGTTCCTGGATCTTTTTTTCCTGTATATGTTGTGTATTGTGTGTGTGTGTGCGCATGTTTCATAAGATCATTCCCTTAGAAATTTACCCTGAGCAATTCTCTGAGGCCTGGTTAGAAGGTATGTTCCACTAGAAAACATTAGTGATAGCTTCTACTAGTTTACCCAAGGGAACTACCAACCTGGAACCCATTTTATTTTATTTTATTTTATTTTATTTAACATCTTTATTGGAGTATAATTGCCTTACAATGGTGTGTGGAACCCATTTTAAACTAACTTCTCACTTTGAAATTTTCTCACATCACCCAGAGGATGTATATTTTAGCAACAAAACTGGTTTCTCTAGCAATTTTCCCTCCCTTCAGCCTATGCCAATGTAACCAACTTTCTTTCAGTCCTTTACAGGAGGTGGAGAGATTATGGGAAAGGAATGGTATTTCTAGACGATCCATGTACTCTAGGTGGAGTTTGGGGGTATGTTCTACTAGATTCCCTGAGTTGGGTAAGTTCTGGGTTTTGTTTCTCTTCTGTGCCTTGCAAGTTCACTTGGGTTTGGCGAATACCCTCAGAATGAAAACTAACCTTGATAGGTATACTTTCTCTATTATCTCTCTGCAGTCCTTTTATTTTTTTTGCTTCAATTATCCTAACTTTCTTGCCAGCTCATCAAAGCAACTTAACACCTTCTAAGTGTTTTATCCAACATTTAAAATTTTTTCATGGGAAGTTCAGGGAAGGTACCAGTCATTCTGCTAGAAAGAGAAGTCTCCACACAATCTACTCTTTACAGAACAGTCTGCAAATAACTTCCCCTCTGAATTCAGTTACTCCAGAGAAAGTACCTTTGGAGTCTATTCAGATATCCCTAGCTCCTGGCTGTTTGTTTTTAATCAATTTTCATAGTTATCCTAAGATAAAAATTACAAGTAATACAAGAAGAACAAAAACAGAATAAAAACAATAAATATAGCTCCGGCCTTAAATGTTACCAGTTAACTTTATATAGTGAAATATAACAACATATAATAAAATGCAATTTGATATAGTAAATTATAAGACCAGATAAGGAGAATGAAGTTCTCTTTCCAACTTTGATATCAAGTAATTATATGGCAGTAAGTTGCTTAACCTCTCTGAGCTTTCTATTTCTCATCAATAAAATAAGGAGAATGAACCACATAGTTTAGTCTTGAAAAAACCCTTCCATCTATGAATTTTTATTTTCTAGATTATAAAATTTCCTTTACAACATATTCTACGCATTGGTTTTTTTACATTTTATGATACTGTATAACATGCATACCTTTATCAAGTAGAAACTTATGCCAATTATTATAATCACTGAGGTATCATACGCAATAATTCTAAATGAAAATGAACTGTATTTTTGCTTTAGGATATTAGTCACGCTTCAGGAAAAAATAATTAGTATCATTTTGGGCTGACATTTTTATACCATCTAATTATGACTATCCTATGCTCTTTTTCTTTTATAGGAAGCTTCTTAGATTCTGCCTTGATTACCACAAGAATTCCCCAATGCAGAGAAATAAAATGGGCAAAATTCATGGCATGTCTGTGCAATTTTAACCTAAAACCTTTCTCAATTTTTCACCCCAAAGCAGGTATCAGAACTTTAATCACTATAATCAACGGTTTTCAGAAAAGCAATTCTGATGGAAACATATTTAACAGGAAAACACTTCTAATTGAATTCAAGCTATAACAGGAATTACAGCATTTTTGTGCCTAGGAGTGAGCTCATGGTGATATAAACCTAACTAAAAGACATAGTTCATGACACCAAGAAGCTCATGTTATGACTGGGTTATAAAAAAGAATACACCAAAAGTTAGAGACAAAGATATTATAAAATACACCAAAAGAATGAAAAACTAGCATTCCAAAAAGAAACAACTATTGCTGTTGAGTTTGTAAACCAATTTACAGAAACATAATAAAACTCAGGGAAGATATGTGAAGTTGCAGTTGTTTGGCAGAGAAAATATGATATTGTTCCTCTGTAAAGTAGCATGTTATTAATAATACGAGAAAACAGATTGGCAAAGATAACACGTAATATAGAACTCCTAATATTGGTATTCAATAAATACTCCATTTGGCTGATCAAAAATAGTGACTCAATCACATAACAAAGGACCTACTTATCAACATTTTCTAAATACATCATATAAAATTATTGCTACAACCTCTTCTTGGAAAAGTACTTTTCTTTGGTATTTCTTTAAAGACTGGTGAATCTGCTTTTTAAATGTTGTTTTTCAGAAGTCTAAAATATAGACAAGGCTTTTATTAAAATAAAATGCACAAAAGAATGACTTGTCAATGCACAAAAGAATGACTTGTCCCTCAGGAGGGAGCAGAGAGGCAGAGGTTACTAACAAAAAAGCTCTGAAGACATGAGACAAAGCGACTTAGGTCTAGAAGCAGATGGTCCACGGACACAGCTTCAGTGTAAACATTTTTTTATCTTAACAGTCAAGCACCACTCCAGCAATAGAGAACTAAAGAGAGACTAGAACAAAAAAAATGGGAGGTGTATTAAATTCAAATCCATTCAACAAGTATTTATTAAGTACCAACCATGTACAGGCACCAGATGAGGTCCTGGCAATAGTAAGAGTATCATCAACCTTTGGCTGCTCATGTCGAAAACCCTGGAGTCATCCTCTCGCTTCTATTTTGTTCACGCCTCTCATCCAAGCCATCAGCCAATCCTGGCCGTTCGTCCTTCAAAACAATGAGTCCCAGCACTTCTCACCTCCCTCACTGCTACTACTTTAGACTAAGCCACCACCATCTCTGTCCTGATTACTGGTCTCCTAACTGGTCTCCTTGCCTCCATCCTTGCCCCCTTTCAGGAGATTCTCAACATTCAAGCCAGGATGAGCCTGTTAAAATACAAGGTCAATCCAGTTACTCCTCTCTCTAGAATGCTTCCTATCTCATTTGAAGTAAAAGCCCAATTCCTTACAATGACACAGAAGACTCTCTACTATCTGCCCCTGCACTTTTCTGGGTTCATCTCCCACTATTCCTTCCATGTCCCAGTCTGCTCCAGTCACACGGCCCGTCTTACTGTTTGTGAACACACCACATATGCATCTTCCTCAGGGCCTCTGTCCATCCTGTTCCTTCCACCGGGCAACACTCTTCCCAGATCTATATAGCTCATTCCCTCAGCTCCGTCAGGCCTTTACTCAACTACTTCCTTCCGAGGAAGCCCTTCCCCAGCATGCAAAACGAAAGTAAAATAAAATATGAATTAATTTAAGCAATGAATTTAGTCAGTAGAAGGCACATATTTCTATATACCAGCAACTATAAGCCTATAAAAAACTAAGTTGCTGAAATCTGGCCATGGTGATATAAATCTGAGGACGATACTACACAAGGAATGCCTACTAAAATGACACACTCACACAAGCACACAACTGAAGCATACATATAAAAAATTGAAACCATGTATATATAAATGTCTAAGCCAGCTTTCTCCTAACTTTCTAGCCTCAGTATTTTCCCATGTCATTAAATATTCTTCAAGAACATGATTATTAAAGACTGCATAACATTGTAGGGATGCAACAAACATTCACCCTTCAACAATTAGTAGAAAGCCTGCTGCATGCCAGGCACTGTGGTAGGTGCTGCGAAAAAAGAGTGATCAAAAAAGATATACAGCCCATGCCCTTATGGATTTAACCATGGGGTTATCAGATAGACATTAAGCTACCACACAAATAAATATGTAATTACCAATTGTCTTCTATGTTATGAGGTTGGAACAGAGTGGCAGGAGAGACCATGATACCTATAATATGTCAATAATCTCTATAATATCTATTAGGGGCTAATTTACTTCAAGGTCAGATGGAGTGACATTTACATAAAGCCTGAAAGATGAGTAGGAGCTGGTCTGTAAAGAGCAGGGGAAGGAGTGTTCTAAGCAGCGGGAAGAGCACGTGCAAAGGCCCTGAGGCAAGAGCTCAGCACATGCAAGGCACTGAGAGCACTGAGCCCAGTGTCAGAAGGCTAGTGAGGAAGAAGAGTAACACAGAGGGAGAAGGAGGCAGAGTCAGATCACACAGGGCCTGGTAGGTCATGCTAAGAAAAAGAGAGTTTTTTAAATTCTAAGCATAATGTGAAGCTGTTAAAGATTTGGAGCTGGAGACTGATGTGATTTAATGCAAATATAAGAAGATCAGGGTTTTTAAAACCCAGATTAATCTCTAACACAACCCTCTCCTTAATTTTTATCCTGACATAGTCTTGCTTCAAATTGCCTCTTATATCTTCTCCAAAGCAAATTGAAGTCTCCTTCAATTCTCTCTGCCAAGCAGCACAGAGTCTGCAGCTCCTGGGACCACCATCAACCAAGCTAAGGGCGACAAAACCTCTGGCCACCCGCCCACAGCCTCCCGCACCCCTCATTCCTACGTCATTCATCAATCTCCTTCGACAGTAACTGTCTATTACCCGCCTACTCTCCTCCTAATATTCTGAATTCCCTTGCTCCTGATTCAGATCCTACTTTTCTCCAATCTCCAAAACTCCTCACTGTTACCCCTGGTCTTCTACCATGAACACCATTTCTTCACAGGTCTCTGAAGTGTTGGTTATTTCTTCTCTCACAGGCAGGAGAATTGGTGCTCTAGACTGTGTGGTCCCCCAAATCAGCTTCCAGACCACTGCACCTCCAGCACTTGAATAATAACTTCTTAAAACTTCTGACACTTCTGGGACTTCCCTGGTGGCACTGTGGTTGGGAATCCGCCTCCCAATGCAGGGGACACGGGTTCAATCCCTCATCCAGGAAGATCCCACATGCCACGGAGCAAATAAGCCCGTGCACCACAACTACTGAGCCTGCGCTCTAGAGCCCGTGAGCCACAACTACTGAGCCCGTGTGCCACAACTACTGAGCCCGTGTGCCACAACTACTGAAGACCACGTGCCTACAGCCCATGCTCCACAACAAGAGAAGCCACCGCAATGAGAAGCCCGCGCACTGCAACGAAGAGTAGCCCCTGCTCGCCACAACCAGAGGAAGCCCACGTGCAGCAACAAAGACCCAACACAGCCAAAAAAAAAAAATTAAAAAAAAAATTCTGACACTTCGGGGCCCATCCCACTGTGCTGGGTCACACTACCCTATCTTCTTTCGCTACCATTTAAGAATTTTGGCTCATGATTCATGATCTACTTCTTCCCTGAAGTTCTTCCAATATACAGGATGATCATCTCAACATTCACATTCACAGCCCATCAAAAACAGGGGCCACGGAGAAGTGTGACACTCTCATCTCCAATGACCTCCTTCATTCTCCCTCAGCCACTGCGGTTAACACAGATGTCACTATCGAGCAGACAGGCTCCAGCTGTCAGCTACCTTAGGTCTGCCATTTTGGAGCCTCTCCTCTGGACGCCCACATCCAGTGACCGAGCTAAGCAAGAATATAAAATCCCAGCTATTTCAGCTCAAGGCAAGACAACTCTCAGGGGCAAAATTCACCCCATCGATCCCTGCTGTGTTGGCTGAGGCTCTGAGGAGCCTCCAGCTTCACTTTTCTCTCCGCTAAATCCTAATTCCGCCCCAGACACTTTCACAGGCGATGACTCCCATAAGATATCTTGCACCTTTGACTCTGTCTCAGTATCTGCTTCTGGAGAAGCCCACCTGCAACAGCTGCCCACTCCCTCAGTCCCCACCCAGACTCATCACCATCTATTACAGCTCTAACTATAAATTTCTCACTCTGCTCACACATTCTTTAACTCCATCACGACTTCCAATCTAGAGGCCCTTTATCTTTCTCCCATTTCATCACCTTTTTTAATCTTTCACTTTCCTCCTTATTCAACCAAGATCTCATGATGCATAATACAAGGACCACTCTTGCTAATGCCATCACTCAATCAATCTTCTGTCTTTTCATAAAACCAGGCTGATAAAAGCCAACCATGGAGAAGCCTGATTACCTGCCATCTCTGGGTTTTCACCAACCACTGCCACGGAGAGACACCAAATGAGGTATATTGGCTAACAAAAATGGGCCCTTCAACACTGCTTAGCAAGTCAACTACATTTTTTTTCTGGATAATTCATCTCCCCCTGTCCACAACAATCATATCAACCCTTCCCCACTCTCAAACCGTTCAACCCACTACTTTCTCCCTCACTCTTACCAGATGACCCTGCTTTTTATTTAATTGAGAAAGTAGATAAACAACTTGGACATCCTTCATCTTCTCTTTTCCAGAAAAACAAATGTTCCTACGTCTATAAGCCACTCTACTTCTTCTAAGCATTTCAGAGTTCTCCCAACCTAAAGCTAACACTAAGAGTCCTAGAACACTTTTAAGTTTATTACGTAAGTGAAAATGCAGGCGTACTCAAAATAACCAAAGTGAATTGATAGTACACATTAAATTCTGACAGAAATTCAATATTATTTAACGAGGTGTGACAATAAAGTAATAAGACAACTTCCATAAATAAGATTTTTTTCAAAATTTATTTTCTTATTGTTTATAAAACTAACAATAAATTATTTCTAAATTTTAAAATGTGAAAAGAATGGAAAGCATAATAAGAGAATACAAAATATGTGTGTGTGTATGCACGTGTGTGTGAGACAGAGAGAGAGGGAGAGGGGTTGGGGGGAGATCCGGTGAGATCTAAAGACTGTAAAATGTTTATTATATACATATTTATATAATACAGCCAGGTGATTCCGCCTAGGGGAAGGCATCTTTGCCCTATGACATGAATCTCAATGAAAGCTGTATCTCTACAAGAAGGAAAGTATTAACACCAAATCTTTTATTTCTTGAAGATTCTACCTCTAAATAATTGGCTGGTGAATCATCTTTCAGAGAAGCAGGAACACAGTGATGACTCTACCGTGGTGAGGTCACAAAAGCCTTTCAGAATCTGGACTGAACTACGGACCTTCTCAGAAAAAAATGCACATACACATGGAGACAAAATTTTACAAATAATTCCAGGGGGTACACAGACAGCCTCAAGACCAGAGACCCCAGGTGTAACAGAATTAGTCGAGTTTCTAGAATGAGAAAGATCTTGATTCAAATTCCAATTCCACTACTCCTCTCTCTGTGTCTGTCCTTGGTCAAGGCATTTCAACTTTTCCAACTTCTATTTACTTATCTATAAACAGCATAATAATACATTCCTTGCCCTCAAGGACTTATGATAAAGAATAAAAATTATGTGTGTGAAGCTCTTTGTAAAATTTTTGTAAAGCACAGTGTAAATGATAGTTATTGTAGCATGGAATCAGTTACGTGTTTTGCTAATCCCCACGACGAAGAAGCTCCAAGAGTCAAATACTCAGAGGAAAGCAGGTTCAAGTCATAGTTTTATTCTCAGGTATTTAAAAAAAAAGGCAGGGGGTAGAAGAAACGGGAAATGTTTAGGTTAGAGGAATGGGAGTGTGGGGAGGAACATGCCTGTTGCCTTCAGATATGTGAAGTGCTACATGATGAAAAAGGATATAAAATTATATTCAGTGGTCCTAGAGACAGTATTAGGACAAATAGAAACATGACGTCTTGCGTTATCCTGATGGAAGATTATGCGTTTTCTGTTGATGAATTCTGGATACTTTTCGTCGAGTGCTGCTTTCCGTTGGTCTAATTGGAAGCAGTACTTGTTGGAATTAATCGTTTGGTTTTCCGGAAGGGGCTCATAATAGAGGACTCCCTTCCAATCCCACCACGTACACAACATCACCTTCTTTGGATGAAGACCGACTGGCCATTGGCGTGGTTGGTGGTGGTTCATTTCGCTTGCCCCATGATCTCTTCCGTTCCACATTATTGTACAGTATCCACTTTTCATCGCCCGTCACAATTTGTTTTAAAAACGAAACGTTTACGTTTCAGTAGAAAATAGCATGCGGAAACATGGTCAAGGTTTTTTTTCGCTTAACTTATGTGGAACCCAAACATCAAAGTGATTCACATAACCAAGCTGGTGCAAATGATTTTCAGCGCTTGATTTGGATATTTTGAGTCTGTCGGCTATCTCCCGCGTGGTATAACATTGATTGTTCTCAATTATTGTTTTGATTTGATCGCTATCAACTTTAACTGGTCTACCCAATCCTGGAGCATCGTCCAGTGAGAAATCTCCAGCACAAAACTTCGCAAACCACTTCTGACACGTTCGATCAGTCAAAGCACCTTCTCCATACACTGCACAAATCTTTTTGTGCGCTTCAGTTGCGTTTTTAACCTTTCTTGAAATAATAATGCATAATATGCCGAAAATGTTGCTTTTTTTCTTCCACCTTCAATATTAAAATGGTTACACAAAAATTCAACAATTTTGATAAGTCTTTTTGTAAAATGCAAGCTGATATGACAGCTGTCACATACAATCTAACAAAATTGTTTTGAATGAAGTTAAAGACAACTAAGTGCTACTAGAGCCATCTTACAGAAAAAAAAAGAACGAACCTTTTGGTCCACCCGATATCTCTCCTCAGCTGACTTCTACACATTCCCTATGCTTACCACAACAGACAGAGAGTAGAGCAATTGCTACAGCAATTGCTATCAGAAAATTATTAATAGTTTCCAACTCACAGCAGGCACAATATACACATATAAGTGCAATATGCTAAATTCACAAAAGTGAAAAACCCATTTGGTATAAATTTCTGAACCAAAATCTTGAACAACTATAAGTTCAACTTAAGTATGGAAATATTTCATACCTAAAATAATATGAAGGAGTTCTGTATTTTTATATTGGATTTCATAGAATAAAAATGATTTCTTTTCTACCACATCCTTTTAATTGGTAAACCCTAAATGAGGCAAAATATATAATTTTGAGTTAGAGTTCCCAGAATTTCCACGGAGCGCAGGACAATACTAAACACTTGTCAGAATTGTAGATATTTAACGAGTAAGTACACTTAGTGTTTAAAGATGCATATTCAGGCATGCAGGAGTAAAATGACATGATGTCTGGGAATTGCTTGTAAATACTTCAGCAAAGAATTAAAAAGAAAAATATAACAGGAGTTGAAGAAAATAAAGTAAACCATGATAACTGTTGAATGTGGATGATGATTATACATAGAAGTCATATATACATACATATATGTATAATGTGTGTATACATACACACACAGTACATATACACACACATACACACACACACATTTCCCCAACTTTTGAGTTTGTTAGAAATTCTCCTCCCCCCCCAAAAAATAAAAAAAGCTGCCAGAAGTACACTACAGATGGTCCCTGACGTAAAATGGTTTGACTTACGTGATTTTTTGACTATGATGGTGCGAAAGCAACAGGCGTTCAATAGCAGCCGTACTTCAACTTTAATTTTGACCTTTTCCTGGGCTAGCTATATGCAGTACGATGCTCCCTTGTGATGCCCAGCAGAGGCAGTAAGCCACAGCTCCCAGTCGGCCACACCATCACAAGGTAAACAGCCAACACACAACCATCCTGTACCCAGACAACCATTCTGTTTCTCACTTTTAGTTCAGTATTCAATAAATTACATGAGATAGTCAACACTTTATTATAATACAGCCTTTCTGTTAGATGATTTTGTCTGTCAGCTCAGGTTAAGTGTTCTGAGCATGCTTAAGGTAGGCAGCCCAAGCCGTGATGTTCTGTAGGTTAGGTGTATTAAATTCATTTTCCACGTACAATATTTTCAACTCACGATGGATTTATAGGGATGTAACCCCATCATAAGTCGAGGAAGATTTATAGGTATATTTAACACAGAAAATGTTTATTTTCCCTGGATCCACTAGAGTTAGTAAACTCCCTCCTAAATCCAGTTTCAGCATGTCTGAATACTACATACGTATTTATTATTATTAACAATTGAAGGATAATAACACAATTTAACTACTCAAGCCAAAACTGTGGACAGTACCCTCCAATTCAAAAGTGCTTACTTAAAGCCACAAGACCGTCCCAGGGTTCTTTTCTAACCTTGCACAAATATCTTCACTGTATTCACAATATTAATTGTTCTATTACAGGAGACTCCCTCGAGGTAAACACCTGCCTTTAGTCATTTTAGATCTCTTTTGTTGAGTGCTGGCCTGGCAAATAGTACACACTCAGGAAGCCATGATTTAGGCAAAGTAGAGGCTTGATAGCAAGACACAATGTGTAACATCAGAAGCATTAAGTTTAACAAGAGTTGTTTCAGGGGTGGCATTCAATGGTCTCAAAGATACCCAGCTAAAGAAACAACCTGACTTAACGTATGCTTCCAGTACCCCTCCAAATTATAAGGCAGGCTGAAAGCAAAATATCACAATTGGGTACAATTTTGTTGCAAGTTTAGCATAACTGGAGAAAAGTTTTACAATTCTGGGCCCAGAACAAATGATGGTTCTGCCAAGCTAATCTTATGTATCCCATATTTTATGATTTTATTTCATCTTTATTCTCATTGTGTTTTCAGACAGTTAACTAACTATATTGCTCTCTCTCTCTCCCCAGGAACTGTGACCATCTTGAAGGCAAGGTCTTTTTATCTCCTAGTTAAGTGTTCAGTAGTTGATGAACACAATAAATATAACACCATTTTGAGAATGCAGAAAGCAATGACCACAAACTCAAACGACGTTATCAAACATACTGTTAACCTAGACATCTTTGAGGAATATAAGAGAATTCCTGTCTTTTGCCTCCATTTACCCAACCAAAAACCAATCCCAGTCTCCGATTAAACTGTTCTATATTAAAGATCTAGAATCTAGCTTAAAACAAACTCCCAGGAAAATTCTGCTATGAAACTTTGAACATCTTCAAGTTGGAGCGTATTCTACTAAAAACATCTTACCAAAATAAATCAAAGGAAAATTTCCTGACTCCACTTAACTTAAAAAGTCAGTAAAAGATGACTTAAAATTTCTTAAAATCATTCATTTGTGCTTGCTCCCCCTGCCCCACATCCTTACCTGGCAAATAATAAATTCAAACTTCAGAGCCATGCTTGTTTGCTTTCCTAAAATCTATCTTGATACTTAAGTTGTATGTAGTTTTATGAAATGGCCCATTTTCTATCACTCTGTGAACAAAAGAGATGGCCATACAGCTACATTCCAAGCATAAAGCGAGTTCACAAACACTGATGCAAATCTGTCCATTATGAACATTTGCATTTCTACTGTTAATGCTTTTTATGAGAAGCCTATAAAGTGATCATAGTTTCTGATCTTCTTAAAGCACAATAGAGAAGGAAATATTAGAATGATCAGAGAGAATGCTTGTGGTAATACAATTTCACTCTGATCTCTTTCATGTACAACTCCTCGGAGATCCTGAAGGCTCCTCTTGGCGCACTGTAATTATTTATTTACTAAATTTCTGAGCTTGGTGCCATGAAATGGATTTAAATATTGTTATGCAGATGATGCTTAGGTACAACGTCCTTTTGATGCTGCTTAATCTATTTTTACTCCCAGTACTATCTTGTCTAAGATTCAACACCATGTGCATTGAAATAAGTTGTTCTTCAATGTTTCAAAACCTGATTTATTAGTTGTTCGCATTCCGTCTGCCTCCGAAAACTGCAATGTGCCTTTACTTTCGCTGACTGCACAAAAGGTTGAGGCTCAGTTTTCCTCCACTTTATCATCTGATCAGCGTATCTGACACATGTGTTAAGCTCTCCTTTCAACTATATAAATCACTTAGAATTCACACTTTTTTTTTTTTTCAAGATCACGCCAGTACAGCAGGAGCTTGACTAATGCATTTGTCATCTTCCATATTTACTAATGTTTCAAAAAACTGGTCTCAAGAAACTGTCCGTGCTATTGTAAAAAACACTGAAGCCAGGCTGAAACACCGACGCTTGCCCAAACTGGGAAAACAAATTATTATTAGCAAATACAGACTGCATGATCCACAGCTAGGAAAGAAAAGGGACCAATGCTAGGGTCTGTAAATAACTACAACAAGAAATAATAACAGATGGAATAATCTGAGGGTGTGAGAATTTTTAAGGAGAAGAGAAAGAAAATGGTCTGGAAGAGGCAAGGAAGACACCTATCACATCTATGTGACAGAAAAGAGCCACCATTTAAAACAGCAAGTAGGGGAAGTAGGCTTTCAAGGGTGAGAAGGGTTTTAGTTCTAATTGCTCTAGGAAGAAGGTTAAAAGAACACTCAATAAAGACACCTGAGATATGAAGGATGTGCAATGATGAGACGGGTAAATTCATTGGACGGAGGAGGGAAACAGAGATGTATAGAGTGGTATTGGGGATAAGGGGCCTGAGAATGTCAGACAACTGGGGACCCTGGGCTCGCTGTGGTAACTGACATGAATGAGATACTGGGCGTGACGAGATGGACAGACTGCAGAGATGAGGCGCTAAGAGCTGTGGGGGATTAAGGGCCATGGGAACGAACAGGAATTTACACAGTTATGAGGCCCTCACCTTCACTCTTTCGATGGTGGTATGGAAGCTAACCTCGTGAAATGGTCTTAAGTCAATGAACAATTCTCAATCCTCATCTTTCTTATTGGCTCTAGCAGCATCAATTGGCTCAATTAACCATTCCTTTCTTGAAAGAATTTCTTCACTTAGCTTCCAGGACCTTGATTCTCCTTCTTACCCAGTAGTCAGTCCTCCATTTTCTTGCTGATTCCTCCTCATCTTCCTGATCTTATATCACTTGACTACCCCAGGGCTCAACCCTTGAACCCTTTCTCTGCTCTAGATACATGCCACAGAAGATTTCATTTAACCTGGTGGCTTTAAATAACATCTATATGCCAATGACGCCTCAATTCCTATCTCCAGTCCAGACCTCTCTCCTGAACTCCAGACTGGTATGTCCAAGTGACTCCTCGGTACCTCCACTGGAATGCTAATAGGAATGACTCAAATTTAATACATCCAAAACCAAGCTCGGACCAACCTCCCATTCCCTACTTGCTCCTCCAACAGTCTTCCTTATCTCAGTAAAAAAGAATAAAGTACTGACTCAGGCTACAATGTGGATGAACCGGAAAAACGTGATGCTAAGTGACAGAAACAAACACAAAAGGCCACATATTGTATAGTTTCATTGATACTGAATGTCGAGACTAAGCAAATCCACAGAGACAGAAAACAGATTAGTGGTTAGCAGGGGCTGAGGGAAGGAGGGATGCAGAGTGACTGCTGATAGACAGGAATTTCTTTTTTCGGGTGATAACAATGTTCTGGAACTAGACAGTGGTGATGGTTGCACAACTCTGTGAACACACTAAAAATCACTGAATTGTACACTGTAAAACTGAATATTATGGTATGTGAATTTTATCTCAATAAACACATTTAAAATAAAATAAAAATAATAAAAGATTACAGGAACTTTGCTTTGTTTGCTCTTATCTTATCTCAAGCACCTATAAGAACATCTGACAATAGTTGGTATTCAGAAAATATCTGCTGAGCAACTGATGAATCAGTCTCTAAAGTTCATGCACATATATATACACCGACTACTATTTTGCTGTTCTCTCTTCTTCATACATCAATATCTAATGATGTGTGAAAGAGGAGCAGATGTAAGACCAAATGTCCATTGATCTATCTTGAAATCAGCCCTAAAAGTTAATGGAAATATGAAAAAAGGGCTAAATAAGAAGTACCAAGTGTGCCAATTCTTTAAGTTCAGAACTCTCTCAAGTTAAGGTAACTTTGATTATTCAGGTATCTGTACAACACTGAATTAAAGGTTTAAAATAATTTTCTGTAGAGCACAAAGGGTAAATTCTAAATCAATCCACAGGTAGCTATTACAAAACAGTTTTGTGTACAGGACAGTGAGAGAAAACAAAAGTCTAAGATATGGTATCATCAAGGAATGTATAACCTACATGGGTAGAAAATAAATATCCAAGTCCTAAAACTTCCAAAGACGAAAGAACGGCAAATAAAAGAATAAAATTTGGTAGCAACTGAAAAAGAATCTCATATCCAATATTCTTAATTTTTAAAATCTGGCGTTTTTTCCCAATGTGGAAAACAACTTATCATCAACTGGGATAGCAATAGATAGTCACTAATTATTTTTGTTTAGATGACTATGACTCCACAGTACATCTTAAAACCTAGGAAAACACATTTCTTGACAGTCACACGCACTTATTATATATTTTTTCTGCACACATAAGAAAGGAGCTCATTTTCCACTTCCCATTAGTAGGCAAAGAGATCACTCCTAATAGCACGGGGTTCCCAAGTGCTCCACTGCCTGCGGCGCTCATGCCAAGGCACAGAACGCTCCTCTCAAGAAGAAAGGCCCAGCTGAAGCTGAAGTATCTGATTGTCTAGATTTCACCCCGCCATATCCTATTCCTCAGCCTGTTCACCCATAATCTCTTTCAGATGGGCTTCTCTCCCTTCTCATCATGGCAGCATTGTTTCGTCTGAAATTCAATCACAGATGAATTAGACTTTAGGAAACATTCCCATTCCAGCTCTACAGTCACACCAGAAACCCTAGACCCCATGTTAATTTTGTTACAGCTTTTCGTTCTCGCATCTCAATGCAAAATCACTTTCCCCTGGACAATGTTACTGATATTGGCAAGAGAGCACAGGGGCTGCCACACAACTCAAGCCTCAGCAGACCAGGGAAAACTCAACCCTCAGCGGACATTAGTAATCATGGGAAAAGAGCCAGAACTTTAATCACAATTCTTTCAAAAACAGCCAGGGATTTCAAAATGCTATTATTCTAGGATATGACCCTAATACAGTGCTTAATCAAAGCCACTGTCAGGACAAGAATAACCTGCAGACTTTAATAAAAACCAATTTCATAAAAATCAGTGTGTCGGCATCATGCTGGACCCAATTTAGCAAAATTCTAAAAAGTTTACATCTATACACATTCTATAGATAAGATTTGTTTATGATACCCTAGTGCACTTCTATACTTGCAACTGTGTATTTATACAAATACACACACGCGCACATCCACATATACACTGCCATTTAGGCACAGAGTCACAATTAGGGTTACACAGTCAACAAAAGCAATGCAAAATGTGAACCTGGGTAATTGGCAACCAGCTGGACAGGCAGGTGCAGGATCTGGATTGAATTGCCCTCATGTCCCGGAGATGATCTACAGGCTTTCTTCAAACCGGAAATTTGGGACAGAGCATTTTTGGTGCCAAGGCTCTGTTGGCAAGAGACACAAGTCCCAGATGTTCACAAAGCTACAAAGCTTGACTTAACTCTGCCACCAGCTCTATTTTTAGGCTGCGTCCTGGTGAAATGGCAAAGGCCATGATCGTACCTTAAGATACAGCAGCTGCCACGACTGCTCCTGTAGAGAGCACAGCAGAGCTGTTCTTTGTCATAGGAAAGAAAAGAGAAGCGGGGCACTGCTAGCCCATCCTGCCTCCTATAGTCTAGGGCTTTTCTCTTCTCCCTAACGAGGAGAAAACTGGGAAAAGTAGCAGGGAGTAAGGGGGCATGCAGAGGAAGAGAGAGGTTGCACTGAAATGTTTTGTATATTTATAAAGAGGAGCTCCACCAGGGAATGATTATACATACACACACACACACACACACACAAAATGGTGGAATATACGTACAACAATTCAGAGTGGTTTATAATCTATTAGAATCGAAGGGAATGTGTTCACTCTTAATTCTTAAAAAACATAGGCCCATATGTGTGTATGTACATACACACATACATATATGCATATATATATGCACACATATACACATACAGACATCTCCAACACTTCCACAGACTGCCTTCTATCACGAGATATTTCCACCAGATCGTTCTACTAATAAAAGGGGAGGGGCTTCCCTGGTGGCGCAGTGGTTAAGAATCTGCCTGCCAATGCAGGGGACACGGGTTCGAGCCCTGGTCTGGGAAGATCCCACATGCCGCGGAGCGGCTGGGCCCGTGAGCCACAACTACTGAGCTGTGCGTCTGGAGCCTGTGCTCCGCAACAAGAGAGGTCGCGATAGTTAGAGGCCCGCGCACCGCGACGAAGAGTGGCCCCCGCTCGCCACAGCTGGAGAAAGCCCTCGCACAGAAACGAAGACCCAACACAGCCAAAAATAAATAAATAAATAAATAAATTTCTTTTAAAAAAAGGGGAGAGATTCCTCTGAATAGAAATAATGTAACTATGAGTGAATATTCCAGTCCAGTGACACCAACAGACATCAAAATTAAGCATTTCGATGAACTAAAAAACCAATCTGAGATTTTTTTACCACTGAAAAAACACCCCAATCACAAAGAGGCCTATGATCAAAAAAGAAAAGAACATGCCAAATAAATTATTTCTTAATTCAAAAACAAAAGCAGCATATCAACAAGGGAGAGGTTGGACAAGGGAGTCTACATCTGTCACATTTCTATTCACTGTTACCAGGACAATCTTTAGGGGATTAGTCCCAGGATCCGTGATTCACAGCAAACCTGCTTTCAAATGTATATTGACAATATTTAATTATATACTTTCTTGGCATAATCTGTATGTAGTTGATGTTTCTATAGAAGCTAAGAAAAAGGCTATTTCGCAAATGTCTATTCCTATCTGACCAGACGAAGGTTCGAAATATTAATAAGTCAACCCGATGATTAAGCTAAGACCCTTCACTGGTTGGAGATACAGATGCACTTCTGGCCCACAACGGGCTGTGGAGGAACAAAGGGACAAGATGGCAAAGTTGTAAAGATGCTTATTTTCTTCTGAATCAGACTCCATTTTTTTTTGTTTTTTCGCTTCTGTCTCCTGAATTATGAATTCTTGGAACATTGGAGGGACACACATGTAAATACTGAAATATTTTCTAAATGATTTTCTAATTATCTGCCTTTTTGGAAAATTTACAACATTGATTCTCTCCATTAGTGCAGATAATAGAGGGTACACAGCACCTAGATGATTGGACAAGTGGGAAACTACAGCACCCTAGTTTCACTGAAGAAGAAAACAAGTCTACACAAATAACAATACTTTAAAATAACATAGTTGCTAAATGTCCAAATTGCTTTTGCAATCACACTCGCATCTGAGCCTCACAGTAGTGTGTTACTAAAGCAATTGATGAGAAAATCAAGATACCAAAGGGTGTAGCACCTTGCCCAAGATCCCTACAGATGGTTAGTGGTTTAAAACAAACAAAACTGCTAGGCAATGCAAGGAATGTTCTCAAAAGTCAAGGGAGCTGTCTAGTTTCCAATATCTGTCCTATAATTAACTAGTAATGTGATATTTAGGGGAAATAATGTCAAGTTGGAAATGGATAACTAACAAGAACCTGATATATTAAATAAATTAATTAAATTAAATTAAAAAAAAATGTCAAGTTGGACATGAATTTGTACTTTGTAGAGTAAGAATCATACCACGTTTTCTCCAAATATCTCATCACAGATACCAAAACAAATGAAATAATAAATAAGAGGTAGGCTTTTGGACACAAGAGAGTCCACATAATTTCAACATTTAACATCAATCTGGTTCCCCTTTAAAGTTTCTGGAAACTCTTAGATTCTAAAATTCCTCTCTCAGTTCAGGCTGTGATAGTTTTGCCTCAATGACACCCAGAATGGTCAATATGACTATCTTTGGTTTGAGGATAGTCTCTTAATCACTATCCCCCAACTCTACTTGTTGGAAAAATATTACTTATTTTTTATCTCATGTACAGCTAGGCATCACAGGAACTTTTTTGATAAATGCATTTTAAGAAATTATTAAATTCTACTACATCTTTATGTAACCACATAAAATGTGGATTCTGACAGGAAATTAAAATGCATTTATTCTTGTTTTAATATTTAATCAGAATAAAACAAAACCGGTTTATTTTTGTTTGCTTAATAATTTATTTTGTATATTGTTTTTAAGATGTATATTTTACTATGTTTGCTCTAATATGCTTGCTCATCTATTATAGAAACACACTGTTACAAGAATTTTGGAAAAGTGAGGTATAGGAGTTGTGACAAGTGGATGTAGAAAGAAAAGAATTGTCTTTTAAAGCCAATCCTTCAATGTGTGGGAAACACAGAACTGAAGAATCTAAAACCAGGAGGGCTGCCTATAATTCAAGAGCTTCCATCCGTAAAGATCTTCTCTGATTATATAGATCTGACCACTGAACTTCATCAGCTATTCTTCTCAATCCTGACTCCCAAAGATGAGCTGATTCCCGTTATATAATTACATACACATTAGTAATTCAAGGAGCAAGATGGCCTATGGCTGAAAGATTTCTAGCTGGATTATCTCAGGCTCTGAAGGTTATGCCTGCTGGGTAAGGATCACCAGAGTTAATTTCAGATAGTGAACTGGAGATACCCAGGCTAAGGAAGAAATGCCAGCGTCTACAACCAGAACAATAAAGCAGCATCTCCAAGCTTGCCTTGACACATCTCTCCTTGCCTAGATGTTATACATTCTCCTGCTTCACTTGTACAATACTTACCTATAGCACAGAAGTGGTGATTGTTTAGAAAAAGTGGTACTTTTTCTCTCCTGTGTTTCACAACAAACGAAGGCTGAGAAGAATTACTGAGACCAAACTGAGAGACTTTCCTAATTATTTGAAGATGTAAACCCTTTGATTAATATCTATGTAGTAGTTGGATGGAACTTTCAAGGCCTCATTTTTTCCTAATTTTTTGAAGATGTAATGCCTTTGATTAATATCTACGATTTTTGAAGGACTCTCTAGGAAATCTCAAGTGTGTACATTCCTGCATGCAATATAGTGGCTGAAAGGGAATGCTTTCCAAAGGCTTCTTAGGCTGCAAAGAACTCAAGTCCAGATCTTGATATACTTTCGTTTGGCCAAAGAATAATCCCACTAGGTGAATTTTACAGTTTGGAATGGGAAAAATGCAAAAACTGGTTAGCACACTCAACAGACCCAAGAGACTCAAATTATTTTCTCAGGATACAACGTCACTGCCACACATCTTTGTATCTGAATCCATCTTGTTGCCACAGCCCAGGGCAAATGAAAGCAAACGAGCCAATTCTCAAACCTATATTCATTAAATCCTCCAAAACCAAGTGTCATCTTTCATAATCCAGTCAGCTGCCAGTTCTGTCCAGCAGTGTACAGAACTAAAAGAACTCATGTCTGCAAACAGTTAAATAAGCCCCTTAACAAATTCATATCAGCAACTTAGTTCTAGAAGGCGTACTTTTCAAACAAATATATACAGTGTTAAAAATGAAGGAAAAGAGGCAATGTTGCTAGGAAATAATGACTATATATTTTTTAAATTAGTAATTAAAATGGAATTACATCAAAGTAGCTGAAATGGGAGCAGAAAAGTGCTAGGCCTTCATTTCCTTTTTATTTGGACCTCTTATTTTATATAAAACAAATAGAAGAGAATGGCAAAAAAAAGGCAATCTTTGTTACTGTTTTACTTAATGGCTAATAAATGATTATTCTCCCACACAGAAAACCATAAATAAGCAAGCCAGAAATACTGAGACAAATGGCATTTTGTTTGTGTTTTAGGATGCTATTTAATATTTTAAAAGGATGGAGTGGGAAGGGTCAGGTAAGGAAAGAGAGAAAAGAAAATCATTCATTTTGTGTATGTGGTATGTAATTTCCTTTCTGGATTGAACTGAGGATCTGGATCTCATCAATCTAAATGCTGCCACATGGCCCAGTTCCTAATGATTGGTCTATTACACTATAGTTGGATTTATTTGAACAATTAAATGGCTTGTCCAAAACAGAAGGCATTACCTGCCTTCCAGTAGATAAAATACACTAATTCCCTTAGGGGATGAATATAGGGCAAGAACACAAAGAAGTGTGCCTAACAATGGTAAAAATGTCAGGAAACAGAAAATGTCAAATCCCCAAGGGAAAAACAAGCTCAAACTCTGGTTGGAGTTCAGGTACCACTTTTCTGTGTGATTAAATTATACTCTACAGTCCACTTGAGGGGAAAACAACGGCTCCAACTAATCAAAGTGTAGTGTTTGGTGAATTCTCTTTTTTCAGAGTTCAAAACAAAAGCAAAAGCAACAACATAGCTTTCATGTCATTGTTGGCAGGAAATTTAACTCTTCTCAGGATAACTTTTCTTTGGAAAAAACTGAATCAGAAATGAGAGTTGCACATTTCTGAGTCCCTCTTTCTCATTCCAATTTCCTGCCTGGTAGGCTGGAAGCTAAAGAAATATGGAGGACAAATTTAACTGTTAATTACATATTCAAGCCATCAACTGATTTTGCTGATGGGTTCAAACAACGATGCTAAAACTTGGACATTTTACTTGATGATTTTTGTTCAGTCTGACCTGTAAACACCTTGTAAAAGACAAATGATTTGAATAAAATTGTCTGCAGACTCCTCACCTTTCCAAGGCCAGTCTAGTTCAGTTTCAGCGTGAGCACTGGAGTTTCACTTAGTTCTCAGTGCAGGCAATTTCCCCTAAGAGGTCCAATTTTCATTATGAAACTCAAAGGCACTGCCATCCTCATTCAAAGTCTCCAAAGCACCATAAATAACGCCTGATGGAGGCAACTAGTCTTTATTCTTCTGGTTGATTTTGCAATCTTAAGTGTCTGGCCTAATAAAGGTTAGATGAAACAAGTATTAAATATTTAACTTTCATGGAATCCCATCAACCTCCTCTTGGATATGAAGGCCTTGCCTTTTGCACCACTTCCAGTTATATTTTGATATTGCATCAATTCCTTGTCAGGATGATATATTTTCACTGCAATAAAAGTGGGGTGAGGAAAAAAGAGAGCTAATACAAATGTATTCCTCAGTGCAAGGAGGCTGGTAATGGAGCTGGGGTCTAAACACACACTTCTAGGCAAACAACAATGCGTCATAGACTAAGTACGAGGATTTCGTCAAGTGTTTCAGGATTTCTAAAGAGAAAACTTCTCAGAGAGGCCTTCCCCAGCTACCCTAGCTAAAATTTCCACCTTCCCCGTTGATATTTCATGTCTCCCTTTTCTTTAATTTTCCTCCTTCACATTTATCATTATTAAAACATTATACATTTCTTATGTTGTTTACCATCCATCTCCTCTTCTAGAACATACGTTCCACCACGGAAGGGATTTTTGTCCGTTCTGTTCACTGCAGCATCCTCGCTGCCCAGAGAAGTGCCAAAGAAACTATTTGTTGAATGAATAAATGAATGAAATGAAATGACCCAGAGGGACAAAGATCAGAAATATTAACTACTGTGCTTCACTTTATTAATTAAACCCACACAACAGCCTATTTTACAAATCAGGAATTTGAAATTCAGAAAAATAAGTTGTTCAAAGTTACTCAGATAGTTGGTAGCTGCACAAGGCTTTATACAAAGTTCTTTATGCAGCACCACACTGCCTCCTCTTCAAAGAAGAAATGAGACTTGAATTGCTGAGTTGGGCCTTTGTGTGAGTGAGGAGTGAAGGTGGTAATGGAAACAGCATAAGAAAAGGCAGGAATGAAAATTCAGGAGCACCAAATATTGCAGAATGGCAAAAACCTAGAATTTATGCTGAGATTTATATTCAAAAAGATAAATTAGAGATAGACTCTGCAGGGCCTTAAATGTCAGGACCTGTCTTTTTACAAATGAACACTTCCAAACTTTATTTTTCTTAAACAGTAGAGCTTTTCTTTGTCATTTGAAAGCTTATATAGAAATCTGACATATTAAGTAGATAAAAGTCTGAGAGAAAATTCTAGAGACAAGAAGGTAGGTTAAGAGAAAACTGCAATAGACTACCAACAAAGGCCTGAAAAACAATGATGCAAGTGGAAAAAAATAACAAATGCCAGATTTGAAGAGTATTGTAAAAGAAAAAAAAAAAAAAAGAACTTGGCGACAGATTAGGCAAAGATAATTGCCAGAGAGGACTAGCAATTTTGGATTCCAACTACATTGAGAATGCTGTTATCTTGAGAGAAAAAGGAAATTTAGGAAGAAGGGGGTTTTGAGGACTCTGACTTTAGGTGAGTGTGGTCTCCATATATCCCTTCATGTCGAGGCCCCCAAGGTTCTGTTCCCCAATTCTTTGTTGTTCTTCTCCTCTCCCTGAACAATCAAATACACAATCACGGTATCAACTACCACCTGAATACTAATAACACCCAAACACATGTATGGTCCTGACCTCTCTCCCAAGCTCCAGATTTCACCTGAGTACCTCATACATTTCAAATTCAACAATCTGAACTCATCTCTACATCTGGCCTTCTTCTGTCAAAGCTAAACCTTCTACTACCCAATTTCCCATGCCAATGGTCATCTCACACTTCTCCCTGTCCTTTATACCTTACCTTCTCCTTCCTCCACCCAATCAGTCAAGAGGGAGTGAAGATGTATTTTCAATTTTACTGTACCCTTTTCTGCATTATTTGAGTCTATACAGTAAGTATATGTAACTCACATAGCTTAAAATCCATACATTTAACAGAAAATAACGTGTTGATGAAGATGTAGAGAAATCGGAACCTGTGTGTGCTACTGATGAGAATGTAAAATGAAAAACAATATAGTGATTCCTCAACAAATTAAAAATAGAATAACCATATGACCCAGTAATTCCTCTTTTGGTATATATCCAAAAGAACTGAAAGCAAGGTCTCAAAGAGATATATGTACAACGATGTTCACAGCAGCATTATTCACAATATCCATATATTATTACTTACATAGCTAAAAGCAGGAAGCAACTCAAATATCCACCAGATGATTGAACGGGTAAACAAAATGTGGCATATACATACAATGGAACATAATGCAGGTTTAAAAAGGGAGAAAATTCTGACACATGCTACATGAATGAAACTTGAGGAACTATCCTAAGTGAAATAAGCCAGTCACAAAAAGACAAGTATTATATTATCCCACTTATAGAGACTAGTCAAATTCACAGAGACAGAAGGTAGAATGGTGGTTGCCAGTGGCAGGGAGAGGGGGTAATAGGGTGTTACTGTTTAATAGGTACAGAGTTTCAGTTGGGGAAGATGAAAAATTTCAAGAGATGGATGGTGGTGAATGTACTTAATAACACTGTACTATACGCTGGTTAAGATGATAAATTTTATGTGTATTTTACCACAATTAAAAAATTTTAAATTAAGTCAATGAAGCAATTCAAGAGACCCCAACTACCTAGTAATGATAAATAGTAGTGCTTAAAAAAAAAAAAAGAGTACTTAAGCACCAAAAGATATTCATACTATGTCTATGCCTTATTCTATAATCAAGAATGGTCTTTTCTTATGCAAAGAAATGATGCATTACAAGAATAAACAAATTATTTACTGTCAGGTACTACATTTCCATTTCAGAAACAAAAAGCCAACTTATTATACTCTATGCTAAAGCATCCCTTCACTGTTAATCAAGTTTAAATAAAACTCTTTATGGATGGCTGGAGACCTAAAAGTGAAGTATCAGTATACCATTAATATTTTAATTGAACCATGAATATTCATAGCCATTTATTTATTTAAAGAACAAGATAACTAAATTATTCTAATATGCAAATTTCAGTCCTGACAAGGTATCTTACCTTCATCTACATTACAAAAACCAGTGCGTTTGAGCCCATTCATTATTTATGTAATCCTAGAGTTTTCCGGGTTATTATGAGCTATTGAACATAAGCAGCATTTTCTCAGATGAGGACAGAGTACTTGTGGTGTTCCAAAGTCATTTTGCCCTAAGCCGCCTGGAAGAGTTGTATTTGCTTTTTTCATGACTCCAGACTAATTTCAGCGCCACCCCCAACACCTGTTCTTCACTACAAGCCCAAGGGAACAAGGAGAAGGCAATGTTATTAAAGATTTGTTTCTTTGGTTTCTTTCAATGACCTGGGAAACTCCAGCTCTAACATTGCAAAGAATGTTTAGAACTTTGACAGCTACACCAACGGTCTTATAAAACTAATAGTTCATCACTTCACTTTTCAATTATAAAAAAATATATGCAAGCTGACTGATAATCCCCCAAAGTGAAGCAACTCATTTTGATGCAAAGGTACACATAACCTATTAATCCAAGGAGCTACCCAAAGTACCTCACCATATCAGGATTATATGTATTTTATTTTATTTTTTTTTATTTTTTATTTTTTTTTTATTTTTTTATTTTTTGGATTATATGTATTTTAAATCATCTTTTTATTTCAAGTGAGCCAAGATGATAAGAAATATAATGGCTATGAGAAATTCTAGTTCTAATTTTGAGATACAAAAATATATCCCAAGTTAAAAAACCATGTGACTGGAGAATAAGAAGTCAGATGTTTAGTCGCCCAATAAATAATTAGCAACGTGGGAACAGGATTCAAGGATCTGGGGCATCAAGTAATGTAAAGAGAGTCCTTTCTATGGCTAAGAATGGCAAGGTAAATCATGAAAATTCCACTAAGTATTTGATGAGAGGTGAAACTGAGTTCAAAGGGAGAAATATGGCCAAAAGGGGGGATGATACAGAACCACAGCCTTCCTTTTCTTTGAATCCCATGTTACAATCCCATTATGAAAGATAAATACTACAATTTCAACAAATTAAGGCAATATAAGAATAACAATATCACATGTATATACTGTGTTGGGAGAATCTGTACCTATTGGGGGGATTACAAAAGGATCATCTGTACTATTCTGAAAATCTATAATTGCTACCATGCTCATTTGTTTCCAATTATGAACACATACTTTTATGATTTGATTGTGCTAGTATTTCACTATGCAATAATGTCCTTCCAAATAAACCAGATGGATCCATCTTAGTTTCTTCTTCCTATAGTCTGGTTTTTTTTTTTCCTTTTTTTGGCCGCGTGGCTTGTGGGATCTTAGTTCCCTGACTAGGGATTGAACCTGGGCCCCCAGCAGTGGAAGCACGGAGTCCTAACCATTGGACCACCAGGGAATTCCCTTGGATTTCACACACACACACACATTTTCTGGGGGGAAGTCAGCAACTTCTTGACTTTTACAGGCAACTCATCCAGACTGCAAGTGCGGTAGGAAGCAGCACGATTAGAAGCAAGAGTACTGAGTAAAAACAAGGATATCTGGGTTCTTCTACAGACACAATGACTTAAGTTGTTGGGCAATCTTAAACCAGTCACTTAACTTTGGGGCGGGGGGGGGGGGGGGGGCTCAGTTATCTCCTCTATAATGTAGACTAGACTTTGTCCAAGAGACCTTCTAACTTTATAATAATCATTGGAATAATTTGTAGGAACAGTTGGCTTAGGAACAGTTACAAGGTGATCCAGGAAATTACAAAGTGGCATTTTTGTAGTTCAAAAATTTTTCATAAAGAAAAATATTATTAAAGGGGAAAAAAAGACAAATACAAGTTTCTTACTTCATCATTTATATCCTAGCTTCCTAAACTCTGATGAATGCATTAAGTAGACTGAATATTTAAGGGTGAGTGGAAGTAACATATTTTACTTTTCTAATCTAAAATATTATCCAAGCTTTAACAAAGATGTGTCCCAGCTCCATCATCTGTATAATTTATTCTTTTTGATTATGTTTACCTTTAAATTACATTGTGAAAGAGACTGCCAAGTCCAACCTTCTATGCCTACAAGTATGTGAGCATCTTCCATTTATTAACAAATGAAAATATATATCCAACCTGGAGCATATTATCTTTTTCTCTCTCATTCATGCACTCACATGCACACAAATAGTGAATAATAGAACCAGAAAGTAAAAAAAACAAATTAAGGTAATTTACCTTAGCATCTTTTTAGAAGCAGAAATAAATGTCTGTTATCAGCATCACAAGAATTAGGTGTTACAAGAAGACTGTTGTACAATGCCAATAATTACACAAAGGCTGAATTAATAATTAACATGACTATGGATATTTTAAAGGTCATCCTCTTATTTGTCATCGCTGAAGTTAAACGCATGGATTAATTTGCCCTAAACCTCAAGGACCTCAATAAGCACTTGCTGTGTGATGAAAGGGCTCTGTGGGTGCTAAGGCCTCAGTTACCTCTCCAACAGGACACTGCAGTCCAACATTCTGTCTCCATGTTGGTAACCAGTCTTCACTGAGACGGTTTCACGGTCTCATTTCTCACTTGTGAATGTTTATTTTTCTACTGAGACTGCGTAAGATCACCTCTAATGTTATCAGGGTGGTGACTTTTCCTTCCCCTTAAGAAACCATCTTTATAGAGCTGGGATTATTGGGATCCCCTCCTTTGCTCATTTTGATTTTGCTGGTTGTAACTAAACTGGTCAAAGTAAGAGAATGTTTTCAATAATTCAAGCTCAACGAACAGATGCCCCCTATAAATGGGTTAAACGAGTTTTTTAAAAAGGCACAGGAATATACTACATAATGGTAATTTGACTGTGACGGAGACAACAGATTAAAATTAAAGAGACAAGCCAACCAATCACTTTTCTTAAGGTGTGATCTGCCAATTATCTCAACCAACACAGACCCTAATATTATCATTCTAGGCCATATGTGTAATTCTCAGGCAAAAAATAAATCTTTTAACAAGTCTGTGAGAACTGTTGGCACCCATTCATGCCAGCCTGCACTAACATCTTGAGAATTTTCTCTACTCCAAAAAAATATATAATGAGGGGTAATGAGGGGGGAGTAGAAGAGGTGGGAGAGAACCTCGCCATAAATGTGATATAGTGTTAGGTTGAAAAAAGAGGTAAAGATCCAAGTGATTCTTTTTAAATTTGCTAATAGATAGTAAGAAAAACGCTGGCAGTGCTCACCACTCACAAGCTGAAGGAGTGTACGGAGGCCCAGAACACTTTCCATATTCACTGTGCCCATCTGTCAGCAACCCAGTCACCGAACAGAACGGGCAATTACCAAAGCCCTTTTCAGTTATAATCTGTCAACCACATCTAGTCTTCCTGCCAAAAGAAATCAGAACTGAGGAATGCAGAAACAGACTGGCCTTATGGGACTGAGGAGAAGTTCATTTAAGATGAACCTGGAGGTGAAGAAAGGGAGGGGGAACATTAGAGGACTGTTATAACCCCTCCCCACAATATGTCTGAACTGTACACCACTGGGCATCAAAGCAGTGTGGAAGGAGAGAGGCACCACTATGATATAAACCCACTTTGCTCTACTGTGCTTATTGCAACTTTAAATTCAAGAAATTGTCTACTCATTCCCAGAGCTTATTCTTTCTGACACTGAACATACAAGATGGACCTCTCTCTACAGCCGTCCCATTCCTATACCCTACCACCAAAGCAGTAAAATTTTAAAATCGAGGAAACTATCAATTCACATAAACATGTATGAAATGTTTTCAACATCTAAAGCAGTATTGTATGTGCTATGGCTCCACAACTATCTCTGAAGGTGAAGGGGACCTCTTCTTACAGTTAATGCTCTACTACAAGTCAACACCTCTCCTGTCCACTTTGTGATCAAGCTTTCCAGTCGAGATGTAAATAATGTGCCCTGAAAACACAGCGCACAGAATGGATCAGAATTAGAGAGAACAGTAGGTGTACAGTAATGTGGGTGTGAGGTGATGAAGACTCGGACAAGGTGGGAAGAGTGAGATTGGGAAGCCGCAAGAGGTAAATCTAAAGCAAAGAGGAAATGACAAGATTTGGTGACAGGTTAGATCTAGGAGATAAAAGAAATGTAGTACCTCTGAAAGTACATATAATGAATACATACTAACTTCCTTTTGGGGGGGGAAAAAAAATCACTTTAAAACTTCTTAGGCTGAGAATTTTGCACATCTCTTTCTTTTCAACAAATGTGTATGATCATAAATATAATTATTTGATTTTTGGTGAGCACTTCACTGACCTACGATACGTTTGAATATAATACTCTTATAATATTCCTTCTAAAAACTTGCTTCTAACAGATTTGTTATCACCACTGAAGACAAAAGATAATATTTCAATTTCAAGAGGCTCCAAACCTTCAACAAATAGCATCTCCGCAGATGACATCTTTTCAGATGCATTTGGGTGCAAAGGCCAGAGGCAACGTTCTAATAAGAAGAAAAGAAGAGCGGCCAGCATGAGACAAGAGTACGATATTAACAAGAGTTAGGACTTGGCTATTTCAGAGAAGCCGTGGTTATGCTAAACACGAGCCTCATCTTTCATGCATGTGAAGAGCAGACACTTCAGGAGAAAGGCAGTGAGCAGCAGTGGCAGGTCAGCAACGCTTTTACACAAACTGACTGACAACAGAAAGAGCGAGAGCCCTGACCTTAATTATCCTTCAGAAAAAATCGCCACCTTACTTAGTACTAAAACCAGAGCAATCCACAAATATTTTTATTCAGTGTCTATAAGTGAGAGTAACGATAAGGTTATTTTAAAATGCCTGCTTTCAAGGAGCTTACAATCTAGTTCAAACGATTATAATCTAAATTGAGTGTAATTCTCTCCCTAAATATATCTTTAAAAGCATATGTGTGTGCATGCATTGGTGTATGTGTATATAAATATTTAAATACTGTAGTTGTATACGGTTTTTATCTATGTAAAAATTGTTTATATAATCATATATATGACTGTATATAATTATATACATATGTATACACACACATGCAGACACACACACACTGTGGTGCATTCAGGAGCCAGAGGTACCTCTTCACATGCTACACACTTTCTACTTATTCACATCAGACACTGATTATAAATAATAATGTATAATCACCCACACTATTAATGAGAGCAGTAGCTTATTAGAAGTCTTACCTAATAGCCAATGATATTAAGAAGTACTTTGAAAACACAAAATGTCTTACATGTGCTACATAATAACTCCAATAATTATAACATGTAACCAAAGGTATTTTAAAATTTTCCAAGGCTGAAGAATAGCTTCTCACAGCAGAAGTAAAGTCCCCAGCATCTTTAATTCATAATTAACACAGGAACATACAACCCTGAAGGCTACAAATCAAAACCCAGGTTGGCAGTTAAAGGCCCAGCTCTAAGTCCATGAAGTTCTACAGGACTGTGTGCTTTGGGGTGCATTACCACACTTTCCTGGGTTCCTAATTCCCCACTTATTAGAGTTGCCTCTGATGATTCCTCAACTGGATGCGCCCAAGTAGAGGACCAGGGGTGAAGACTTGGCAGAGGATAAGGCAAGCACCACCCTATCTCCACTGTCTGTCACTGAAACTGGTCCTTCCTCCACTTTTCTAAGTAGCTCCATGGCTTATATGGACTGGTGCCAAAAAACCCCCAAAAAACTGGATTCCTATTTTTCTCTGTCCATAACTAGTCAATTCCCCTCTCCAGATCTCAGTTTAGAGACACTTTAAAAATGAGGTTCCTTCCAGCTCTAACATTCTCTGTAAACTTTTGAGTATTATATACATCAAAGACTAGTACTGGCTTTCTTTTATTAATCAGAAGCTCTAAAATCAACATATTAACTATATTCAAGATCTAATGTTCATGTATTATGACAGCCATATATGACCACACTCTTGTCTTCACAATTAGTATAGTTTTTTTTTTTAATAAATTTATTTATTTATTTATTTTTGGCTGCATTGGGTCTTCATTGTTGTGCACGAGCTTTCTCTTGTTGCAGAGCACAGGCTCTAGGCGCATGGGCTTCAGCAGCTGTGGCTCGCGGGCTCTAGAGCGCAGGCTCAGTAGTTGTGGCGCATGGGCTTAGTTGTTCCACGGCATGTGGGATCTTCCCGGACCAGGGCCCGAACCCGTGTTCCCTGCATTAGCAGGCAGATTCTTAACCAATGCGCCACCAGGGCAGTCCCAAGTATAGTTTCAAATTACCCTACATATAGTAAGTGCTTTATCATATGGTCATATCCTTAAATATTATCTTACAGTCTGGCTAGGGCTTCATGGTAAATGGAAGATATCTAACTGGAAAACTCAAAAATAACAGACTGTTTCCCCAAAACATTCCCCATCTTCATAGTGAAGAAGTGAGTTTATTAAATTGGAAATTTTCTAGTAGTTATGAATAGGAGGTGGGGTCGCAAGCCATTTTCGGTCACTATAGATCATATTCAGATATCACTAATCTTGGATTATTCATCAGCAATCAAAAGCATGCTGTTTCAGTGGGATGGCATTTAGAGATGTCCCCAAAGTTTCCCCAGACTCCCAACGGCTATTCAAATCAGTAATATATCTTCCCTAAAGTTTACTATTTTATTTTACTAAAAGTGATTTTTGTATGCCAGAAGGAATTCCTTTTATTTTTTGTTTGTACTTCATTCTGCCATAACTTTTCAATGGCTAGAAATCTCTCATATACATACACAGAAACTATCAATTCCTTTTGTTTATGTTGTTCAAAGTAAAACGATCATCTAAGCAACTTGGTTGTTTATTATTCTTGATTTATTGCTATTTTTATATTGAGTAAGCTTGTACAAGCTTTTTTCCCGATGCTTATTGATTTTTTAGTTCCAGTTGTCTTTTCCAGGCAGGTTCATGTTTGAGCCTATTCAATTATTCACTGCTATGATTCAGATTTACTGTTTGCATCGCTGCAAATTTGGAACAGAAATTTAGACAGCATTCTAGACAAGAATTTAGGCTTTAATGATGGGGAAACAAAAGAAAATAGACTGGAATGTTGTGTTAAAATACCTTTAAGCACAAACAAGTATGACCATTTGAATAACTGCCTGGTTGCTTTAATACCTCCTGAAAAAGTCTTCATTCGTAAATACTACTGCCTTTTCCATTAGATTCTCTCCATCAACTTCTAGTTCATTTTCAACCAATGGCTCATTAACATAGAAAATCTCCACAACTACTTTTTTCGGTGCATCCTAGTTTTTCACTGAATTTCCTTCTAAAGGTATTAACTTTTATGAGTAATGTCTACACTCACTGGCTCCCTTCTGTCTGTTGACACTGGTCTGTATGGAACATCAAAGGGCTTATCTGGTCACTATTCTGAGTCACGCTTGTCTCTTGTGAACCGTTACATGACGCAGAGCCACAAAAGTAATCACTTAATGATCCCTGTAATATTGTACCTTAATTGTTGATATATTTAAGTTGGATCTTCCATAAGTTACTTAAAGGCAGGGTTCTGAAACGATTCTAAATTCTACTGTCTACGCGGGAAAGGCCACCTGGGATACTCAATAGGATAACGATTGGAAAGTGCAGAGAAAACAGTTTTTAAATTAGCACCTCTAAATAGTTTCAAATTAAATCATTTTTAAACATTAGTTATCATAATCTTATTTCTTTTAATTCCCTATTTAAAGGTGGCTTATGCTGGGCAATTTTACTTTGGTGATTAACAAGCCTATGTCCCGTGAAGCAGAGAATCATGCCTATTTTAGCTGCTTCCTAAATCTTGTTCCCAACCACTAGGTGGAATCAGCCACTTCACTTTCCACGACATGGAAACTATACACCAAAAAGGTGCTGAGGAGTAAGTAAAAGTCCTGGTTTCATCACTTCCTAGAAGGGAGACATGGCTGTGTAACATCTATGTCCTCCAGCTTCATGCAGGATGCAGACCACCCATCTCATGGGGTGGCACAAGCACCATCTTCATCTGAGTGGATACTTACTTAAAATGTAGATTCTTAGGCCCAGATACCAGACCTGCCGAAGCAGAATCTGAGGGTGGAGATAAAGAACCTGTATTTTTTTTTTTTTTTACTAAGTATCACTTGGGGTGCACTGAAAATCGAGAACCACTATGGCAAAGAAGCAACACGTGCTGAAAAACACCAATAAAGCAACTCAGAGAACTTGACTGTTAATCACATCTCTGCCACCAAATGGGCCGGTACACTCAGAAAAAAAACCTGCTTTAGGTTATACTCTCATAAACTCTAAAATGTGGCCAAAGTGGATGATCATTAACTGCTGAGGCTGGAAGACCTCAGACTCCCAATCCCCAGTCTAAAGAGACCTGGCAACCTAGTATGAAAAGTCTGCAGAGGTTCTAAATACATGAGGTCATCAGTACTCACACAGTGCCATCTACTACACATTTCATACTGGGACTAGTAACTTGACTTCTATAGACCAAATCTGAACTGTCAAATATTTCCACTTAATCCACAGAGGCCTTTCCTGCCAGCTCACAATTCAAATTCAGCAACATTGCCATCTTGGTACAGAGGAGTTATACAACTATTTGATATTTTATTGGATTTTGTCACTATCTTATAAAAATGAGTGGTGAAAAGAAAAAATTGTGTACACTGGTGATCAGCATAGGTCTCATAAACAAATTCGAGTTGAGATAGAGATGTAAAACATTAGTTGTGCAAATCTCTAACAGCTGCCACACGTACGCAGGGAGAAGCCCGGAAACTTGAGGATTCATTGACAAAGGAAAAGAACAGTATTAATCTTCACGCGTGAAATGCAGAAGACTGCCAAAAAACTGAAGAGTTATTGGATATTTTATACTTCTTTTGGCTCTCTGGGAACAAAACTTAATGCCCACCATAATTTCTGTGTGTGTGTGCACACATATATACACACACACACACATATATATTTGAAATATAATCCACATATATTTTGGGGTTTTCCCCCCCAATACTGAATCTTCCTCATTCTTTATTCTCTTATTAACACTGAGTTAATGCATGTTTAACTACAAAGTTATCTATCTCTACTCTACTTTGAAAACAATTTGGTATCTTCTCCAGTTGAAAATAACTACCTACTGGTGCCTGATATCAGATTTCATTCACTTTTCTGAAGCTTATGTCATTTCTTCCTACTTTCAAAACTTAAGCTGTTCTCTTATCTCTTATGCCCTTTAGACGTATCTCATATCTTTGTTGTTCCCTTCATTCAAGTCCTGTAGAGCGACTGAAAACCCACTACTTGCTTTCATCAATTGTACCAAGTGTTAAATATTTCCTCACATGATTAAGCTTCTTTTTCTTTATCACGTCACAAGTCATTCTATCACCTTTCTACTTATCCAAGGCTCTATCTTATTATACCTTGGCCTTTTAAAAACTCTTTATTAATTATTCCTGGTTCTCAAAGGGAGTTCCAAAATCATAAAGTTGGTATGTTATTGTTCTTACATTGCCATCCTCTCCATCTTGAAAACTGGCTCTCTCAAGTTAGTTTCCCTAGTCCTCTCGATTAATTTTTTTTTCCTACACAAAAAAAATCACTGGGGATGCCAGACTTATTATAAATGTGAATCATATCATCAATCTATTCACACCATACACTGAACACTCTTATAACTCAGACTGTACCTGTTCTTCTAAATCAAATTTGCAATAAGCATCTTATAAATATAAATTGTTTTAAGACACTAATCACTTAAAAATTAGTATGGCTTACACATTTCCTTATGAATCCTGTCCTTTCTTATACACACTTAATCACTCTTCTTTTTTGCATTCCCAAACATCTCTACCATTATATTATACCTGTCATGCTTTTTTATGTGTAATTTGTTTTGGCAATCCTATCTACTCTACTAAGCGATAAGATGCCCTATAAGAGGGTATCTAGCAAAGTTCCTTGCACATAAATGGAACTCAAAATAAATTAGTTGATTAGTGAGGTCAAAGCAGAAGTCAAGATGCTCTCATAATTTATATTTAATTTCCAAATGCATTAAAAATTTTAATGTAAAAAATTATAAAATTAATGAAAGAAATCATGAGAAAATTCCTTATATTATAACCATATAGTGCATATATATAATTTATATTACATAATTTATAATATGAATTCCTCATATTGTAACCTTATAAGCCAGTAGAAGTCTTTTATAGCTGTGTCACAAAGAACCCATAAGAGAAAAGCTTAATATATTAAACAAAATAAAAATCAAATATTTCTGATGACAAAAACTATGGTAAGGAAAGTCAAAAGATAACTGGAAAAAAAAAATTGGAAACTCATATCTCAAAGTCCTAAATTACCTGATAAAGAATTCCTACAAATCAATAAAAAGGAGAAAATGATGCAATTAAAAATTATTCAAAATACAATGAACAGTTCACAAAAAAAGAAATACAGAAAGTTCTTAAACGTATGAAAAAAAGTGTTGAACTTCACAAGAAAAAGTCAAATTCAGGGCTTCCCTGGTGGCGCAGTGGTTAAGAATCCAATGCAGGGAACACGGGCTTGAGCACTGGTCCAGGAAGATCCCACATGCTGCGCAGCAACTAAGCCCGTGCACTACAACTACTTAGCCTGTGTTCTAGAGCCCGCAAGCCACAACTACTGAAGCCCATGCACCTAGAGCCCGTACTCCACAAAGACCCAATGCAGCAATAAATAAATAAGAAAGGAAGGAAGGAAGAAAGGAAGGAAGGAAAGAAAGAAAGAAAGAAGGAAAGAAAGGAGGAGTCAAATTCAAACTAAAACAAAACACTTTTTTACATATCAGAATCGGAATGAATCAAGAGTTTGGTAATATAATGTGCTGATAAGAATGTGAAGAAATAGCATCAAACAGAGCTTAGGTAAAGTTTAAATTGGCTGCTGCCACAATAGATGGGCATACTGCCACTACAGTGGGCATTATAGCAGTGTCCGTCAAAATCACAAATGTATATACCAACTGACCCACAAACTCCACTTCCAGGAATTTATCTTTCAGATATATTCACACATGTGCAAAAGGACATTCATATTGCAGCTCTGCTTGTGATAGCAAAGGATTAGAAACAAGTTGAATGCCCATTAATAGGGGATTAGTTACATAAATTATGATACATCAATACAATGAAATACTCTTTCATCATAAAAAAGAATAAGAAAGAAAACCCCATGATATACTAAATTAAAAGAAAACCAATGTTCAGAACAGTATTTACAATGTGGTATCATTTACGTAAAGTAAGAGAGAAAAGAATATAAATATATTTGCTTATTTATGCAAAAAGTATTTTTGAAACGAAACAGAAGAAGCTTATGATACCAGTTGCCTGTGAGAAAGCTGACAGGGTGGTTGGGGTTAAAGGTTGCAGGGAGATGTTCACCATATACATTTTTAAACTTTGTAATTCTGAGGCATGTGAATTTATTACCTATTTACATTGACTTTTTAAAAATAGAAGTTTTTTTTTTTTAAGGTAGCACAGTATATCAAAAGGTTCAAAAGAAAGAGGAAAAAAAGTCAAGTGACTTTAGTCTCACATCAGCACTTTAAAAAAAATGCACAAATATGTAAAAACTTTTCCATTTTTCCTTGACATTCTGTATGATTCTGTATATAAGCCGAGGTTTGTTGTTTAAAATATTTTAAACCTTTAGTCTAACATAAACCCATAAAAACATAATCTTCCAATATAACAAGATTACCTACAGCTAACCCTAAAATCTTTAAAACATAGTTTATTGAAAATGTTTGCCAATGGCAGTCATTCTTCATTCTTTCCACAAGTATTTACTGAGTACCTATTATATGGAAGACACTGTTCTAGATAGTAAGAATAAAACAGAAGAAACTAAGCATGGTTCCTGCACTTGTGGAGCTAATCTGGTGGGTAATAAACCAAGTAACTAAGTTTAAATATGCATCTTTAATCAATGCATATAGATTATGAAAACTAAACAAAAACTTGATTTCTGGTCAAGTTGGTCAAGAAAACTAAACAAAACTTGATTCTGAGGATTTATTAGCAATAGCTTAAGAATTTATCCACCAAATTGAAGATCTGAGTTTTGTTAATCCTAACCCCGTTTTAGCCGATCTTTAAGTGTTGACTACATGCTAAGCCATGCTGTATGTGTACTCTCATGCATCATGCTCACAAGCACCCTATGAGATAGTATTTCCACTATACAGATGAGAAACTGAATCTTGGAAGGGTCAAATTACTGTAACTCTAAAGCTCATGAAACAACTACTCTCACGTACTGCCTCTTGTGTGAGTAATTTCTGGTCTCTGACTTAAAGAGAAACTATAACGTACAGATGAGTTTAAAGTTTGGCCCTTGGCCCTCTCACTCCAAATCCAAAATATAATTCCTGGCATTAAAAGGCTATAAATCTGAAATTCATGAAGATATGGCTAAATTAAAATCATGCTAAAAAAAGATGGAATCTATTATCTTCAGTTCATTTAGGCCAATGCATTTACATACCTGCATAAATGATGACTTCATATTCCTTATTTTAAAAAATTACACAATGTATCTATAGCCCCCACTGAATTGTCACTATTTAGATACTAACATTACTGCATTCTATCTTTGATATCTATCCTTTGCGCTCGCAGGGAACTTTATCTATATCTTGTGCTACAGTTATTTAAAAACAATTGTCAGCACAGTCCTCAGTGTCACCCAAGGCAGTACTGAGAGGTTCTCAAAGTGTGGTCCTGAACCAGCAGCAGCTGTATCATCTGGGAGGGAACTCATTTAACATGCAAATTCCCAGACCCAAAGAGACTAGAGTTGCCAGATTGAGCAACATCAAAACAAATGAGATGCCCAGTTAAATTCAAATTTCAGATAAACAACGTATTTCTTTTTCAGTGTAAGCATGTTCCAAATACCACATGTGACATACTTTAAATATCAGCTGCTGTGTATCTGAAATTCAAATTGAACTGGGTATCCTATATTTTATCTGGCAACTCTACACCAGATTTAAAACCTATTCAAAAACTTTGACGGTGGACCCCAGCAATCAGTTCTGAAATGTCCTCAAGGTTAATTCTGATGCATGCTTGAAGTTTGAGAACCACTGGCTCAGACTTAACTCCCTCCCTGAGCCATTTCTAACCAAGTCTGTGTCTAAGTTATAACTCCTTTGGGAGGCCAGCATCTGTTAACAGCCAACATTTTCATTGAACAATATGGCCCAGGCACCATTTTAAGTACTTTCTTAAGGCCCATAAACAACCCCATGCGGTAACTACTATTATTAACTATTATCATTTCACAGATGAGAAAAGTAAGAAGAAAAGAGGTTAAGCCCAGGATCCAGCAGGCTTCTTGGGAGAGCCCACCCAGTTTATGATCTTCCCTATCGACTACCACGCATGCCCAATCCTTGAGATTAGCTTCTCCCTTGGCTCCTAATTAGCTCCCCTTTGCTATGGTTCTGAATGGGAAAAGTCTTTCCCAGGGTCACTAACTGGGATTCTAATTCAAACTAAAAATGGTACAACTGGGCACCCCAATACTACTACTCAGATTAGAGATTTCTATTGCAAGTCCCCACTCACCAGATCAGAACCCTGGGTTATCTGTAGTTGGCTGGGTGAAACTTGAGTTCATGGAACTCCTTGAATACTGCAATTCAGACAGCTAGAACTGACCTTAGCAACCTCAGCTCACAGGCCTCAACTTGCAGTCCCATAACAACCTGGCTCAGCCCTAGGTTAGGATGTAATTCTACTCTCAGTGACTTGCTATAATATCTCTTTCCTCTTTGTCCTCACATTACATGTCAAAAGCCTAACATAGTACAAACCTCGAAACATTATTAAATGAATAGTGAAAATCATCCTGTCTCCTACAAGTCACTCACCAAAACTCAGCATTTTGACTGGTCCTGACCTTCAAAATGGGTCATGAAAAGTTGGTTTAGTATAAGGTACAGCTCAAAGTATAACAAAAAGTAACTAAAACATCTTTATTACATCTTTATTACATTAATTTCTTATTTAAAATAAATGGAGAAAGAGGGCAAAAAGGTGGGCAAATGATCTTTCAATAAAACTCAATTTGAATCATACCCAAATCAACAAAAATAAAACGAATTTTCAGAACCTTCATTTTTTTTTCTCACAGTCTCTTTCAATTTCATATGCCATGAAAAATGACCACTAATGCCAGAGTGTGACAACCCACCAGTACAAATCAAACAACTGAAATATAACTCCATTCTATAGAATTATGCCCCCCAAAAGTAACTCAGAAGGAAAATTCAGACAGACAAAGTGGCTGATGTCAAAAGACAGTGATTTCAATGTGCAATTAATTCAATACCTGGCAATTTTGCAGAAACAAATTTCTGTCATCACCCAGTTTTGCATTCATGTTGAAAGTATAAGCAAGTGTATTTGAACCACTGTGTCTTAAGGCCGTATTTTGCAAGGTCTTCATCTACTATAGGAGTTGCCTCATTTTTTTTTGCCACCTACTTTTACCAAATCCATTTCCATGAAAATACAGACAAGACAAACCACGCACATACCAGACACTTCCCATTCAAACCACACACAACTAGGCTCCAGCTGGTGCAGATCCAATTCAACTGTTCACCGGGGTTTGGAGAAAAAGGCTTTTAACAGATCAGTGCACTGGTCTTTAGGTTCGTAAAAAGAACTAAAGCCTCTTAATTTTTCTACACAAGCAAACCCATGTGACCCAGGCAACGGGAGAAAAGAGGAAACAGAGTGACATGTGAAATGAAGGATCAGCGGAGGAATAAAACTAGAAACCTCCCAGCCAAGAGCAGCTACAAGGCCATTAAGCTCAATGCTTACAGATGTTCATGTGTTCATGAGAGAGAATTTGGCCAGGTTTGACTTGCTTTTTAAAAACATACACTTCTTTGGCTTACAAAAAAAAAAAAAAAAAGCCCCATTTCGTTCTGGACATGTTAATAACTAAAAAACACAGTTTTCCTTCCAACACTTCGGTCTCTTCCAATTTCATATGCCATTAAAAATGACCACTACTGCCAGTGTGACGACCCGCCAGGACGGATCAAGCAGCTGAAATACAGCACGTAGCCGCCTGAACTCCGACCGCAGACTGTCCTCCTTGGCCTGCAACGGCCAATTCAAATTTTCTTTTTTGAAGTGACACTGAATGACCAAAATGATTTCATCCTCTTTCCATGACTTCGTGAGTCGCCAGTCTATCCCAGCAGACCAGCACATTCCTAAGGAGTCTTTCTATTATTAAAGTTAATTAGTCAAGTATTCAGTTTGGCCACAGGGGGGCTAGCGATACAAAAATGTGATGACTCGGACTAAAAATTAAAAGCTTTTATTAAGAGGCACGAGGATTACTAAGGACACATTAAGATCCTTTTACGTTAGATTTCATAAGTAACAAGGTCCCAGTATGATACATGAACCCATAATGCATTAGTTGTATCATTAGAAACTACAATGACCCAATGCCCTCAAACCTTCTTTCAATTTATTGCCTTAGTACAAAACAAGACTATTTCAGCTGTGCTTATCTGAAACTAATTGCAATTTTCCAGCTCTTCACACACTTATGAAAACAGCTATGGCTAAAATAAAGCTAATATTTTTCATAGGTAAGAAAGAACTCTCTGTTTGTCAGGGATCTGTCATAACTGCTGACGCAATGAGACCTAATAACAAGGACAAGTCTGGAAGCGCCAGATGAGTGGGATTTAGAGGAGCACGTGAACCAGCAGTTCACAAGGCAGCAGTTTCAGGAGGCAAAGGAACCTATTCACGTAGAACTCAGGCAACAGAGAAGCACCATGAGTGTCTAGTCTAGAGGTCAGCGTGGCCTTCTTATCATCGGAGCAGAAAGCCAGCCCCGGGCCTGGGCAGTCCAGAACAGGACGGCAAAGTTGACGGAGAGAGCGAAAGCACCCTTCGCACAAGTTCCACTATTTCTTCACGGTAAAAAGGATATGGACAAACGCAAACAGAGTCACCACTCCAACTAATGAGGAATGGCCGAGGCCATCCAATATTAAAGAGTCAAAGAATAACATTTAAAACTGATGGAAATGAAACGTAAATAATTTCTAGGGTTTCCGAGACTCTGTCCTGCATTGTACGGGTGACAGGCAAGCAGGAAAAATGGCTTCTTAGAAAACCTTGACTTTGCTGTGCCAACTGGATACCCCCCCTCCCCAAGGTGGTGCTGGAGGCCTGGGCAGTATGCCTCCTTGTAATGGAAAATGTCTTGTGGTGATAGGCCCAGTGGAGCAATCACCCTTCCAGGGAAGGGGGAATGAATCACACCTTGAGTCTACCCCTGGGCTCAGGGAACCCCAGGCACCCTCTCAACAACCCTCCCTCCCAGCATTTAAACTTTGTGCCTTTGACCACCTCCTAGGTCTGAAGATATTTTATGCAAAGAGTTCTTGGGCCCCTGAAGTCAAGGATGGGGGTGCTGACACCTTGGCTTCTGGGACCCTGTCCTCTCCTTGCTCAGCAACCCCTCCAGTTTAGGTCGGGCGAACAGAGGCAGGAGTGGCAGCTGTCCCCTCTCCCCGGGGATACGCAACCCTTAGCGATTGCCTCAGAGCCCCCTCCCAGCCAGCGGGGAGATGGACCCCTCCCTTGCTCAGTGCCTCCTGGGCGGGGCCCTCACCCCAGGGGGTCTACACATGCATTTGGTAAGCCCACCCCTCCCATGTTGCATGCAGGCTATACTCTAGAGGCAAAGTATAGCCCTTCCCCCCTGTAGCCTCTGCCTTGCCTCCCCCTGCTGGAGTGGTGGGGGGATGACTGAAGTGTCAGCCTAGGTGGATTTTGTGGAGGTGGGAACAGGGCATTAAGACTCTAAAGCAGTAGACAATCCCCAGATACCATCGGTAGATTTGGAACTGCATTTATTTTTTATTTTATATGCATATCTTTTAGGGCTGTAGATTTACTTTCCTAATTTGTTTTCCATACCTTATTCCTGAGCACAAAATGATAATAATTGATTTATACGTCACCTTTTTAACTTTTCAAAACCCTTTAATAACTATTGGCATTTTCCTCACCCCTTTGCTGGTAGCGTTATCTTTTCTGACAGACCAGAGGCCGAGAGAATTCGAGTGTGAGCTAGGACTAGAGAAACTTGGACCTCCCACCGTGAGGCTGGGAGGCAGAAGTTTGGCTGAACGAGTGTTAGTTTACAAGGGGAGGGCGAGGGCCGGGGTGGGGGACACTTAAAACCTGCAGTTACTGAATCCCTTCTCCAGGCCGGGTCCTGCCTCAACCACAGGGGAGCTGGCCCTGCTCTGTCATTAGGCCTTGTGGGTAAGGGAGTGTGATCTAAATCCTCACCTCCCTCTTTTTTCTTTTCTTTTTGTTTGGATGTTTTCACGGGTCTCACTGATACCAAAGGGAAAGAATCTTCATTAAAGTCCATATTTCTTCTAAAAGAAAACCTTGAGGGAAGAAAATGAATTAAGGGGTATAGGGAAATACCGGTTAAAGAAGATACAGAGGAACAATCATCTATGGTACAAAACTGGGTTTATACAACTTAAAATATTTTCAAGGGTGATTTTTCACCTTATTTGCAAAGACAGATGGTGTTGAATGGCTACCCAAGGCCAATCCAACCCCACTTCCCAAAACAGAGACTAAAGTGCCAAATGCTTCCTTTTGTCAACCTTATCTGCATGGAGGAATGGTCATGTCACCAGACATAAGCCGAGGTGACCGGAAAAACCTTTCATGTTTCTGACTAGAGGACAAAATCACACACCCCATCCCTTACCCTCCTGCCTCAAGCACGAATATAATGACTGTCACTGCAGCAGCCATCTTTTTACCACCAGACAAAAGGCGAAAGAATTGTATAGAATCAGCTCTGATTTCATTGAGTCATTGAACCAACTGCCAATCTTCAGACTTCTTATGTAAATAATAATAAATTCCTGCTGTAAACAGGTTTCCTGTCACTTACAAGTGAATGCATTCCTAACTGACATTTGCTGTATCCTAAAATTTTAACCCCTGTGGAAGATGCAGTCCCATCATGTCTCTCAATGTAAATAGTTATCCTTGACTGACAGGATTGTAGGAAATCTTTATTTACTTCCTTCACTCACATGTGTTGTCTAAATTATTAGTATTCTATTAAGCATTATTTGGTTAAGCGCAAATTAGGAATGAATATTCAGTTGACACTAATACAGCCATGTAACATAGTTTAACATAAAAGAAAGGTAGGAAAAAAAAAATAAAAAGATTCCAGTCTCACAATAAGAAGCCAATTCTCAGCTTATAAATCTATGAATTCAATATATTCCCATCAAAAGACGATGGGCTGTGTAATAGAACTTGACATGCTGATTCTAAATTTCATCTGGAAGAATAAATACCAGCCAGTAGTATTTTTTAAAGAAAAAAATATATGTACAAGAAGTACTTGTCCTACAGTTTTCTAAGGACTATAGCACACAGCATTGAAATCGGAATAGGCATGGGTAAACAGCTAAATTATCATTTCTACAGAGCCCAGAACCAGACCCATATACCTAAGAGCAGGCATCTAAGGAAGTATTAACCTTTTACTAGTCACTGCACCTTTTTCCATATAGTTCTGGCGGGACTGGCTGTGTTTCTGTATGACTTCATTTCCAGGACACAATGAAGGGCAGCTGACCCAAATTGAGATTTTTGGACTAGAGACCAAAAGAGTCAATCTCTTTCCGGGCAGCTGAGAAGCTCAGGAACCAGTTATAAAAAGACAGTCTACAGAGAGAAAGAAGAATAAAGTCAATTTGTAGAGACAAGAAGAGATGAGAAATGAACAGAAAGAGAATGAGAACCTGATGGCATTTGAGTCACTGGTCATAGTTGTTCCCAAGGCTCAGCCACATTTCCTGTTCTGGGGTTCTGAGAGAAAGCCCACTCTCCTAAATAACTACCCCTTTTCTCTTAAGCTCACTAAGCTGGCTCCTTTTCCTCTGAAATCAAGAAACCCTAATTATGCATGTGGGGACTAGTATACATTTCAAATCACTGGAGAAAGGCCGGGATTGACCAATAAAAGGCGGGTGGGTCACTGATTACACATCTGAAAAAATTAAGTTCTATGTCATATTTACACAAAAATAAATTCCATATGTATTAAAGACCTAGATACGATAGGGAAAAATTGAACGATGGAAAGACTTAGGTATAATAAGGAAAAATTTAACTATGGAGTATAGAAAAAAAAAGTGTTTGTTCTTTTTTTAATATTGAGGTAGGGAAAGTTTATTTAAACAAAATTAAAAATTAAGAAGCTGCAAAGAAAAAAAAGACAATAACTGACAAAAAAATTTAAACTTTTGCATAATGACAGATACTATAAAGGACTAAAAAGTGAGCAGCACACTGGAAGAAAATGATTTTGCCACACTTAAGAAAGTGTATATGTAATATATACAAATTAACAAGAAGTACGGAAAAATCGTCAAGGGATAAGAACAGGCACTTTGGAAAGAAAAAATAGAAATAGAAACATACAGCAAACGCAAACCAAAGTTTGCAGTAATTGGCTTAACTGCTTAAAATCATAGATCTGATAAGCATTTTACATAATTACTGTATATTATATTTCTCCTCCTAAGCCCTTTAGTCTTAAAACAGTACAGAGGGCCAATGAAGCTGGTCATATGATACCCTTGGAGGTACCATAGCTGAGTGCAGACTTTCCTTCTTCTGTCCCTCACGTTTCTCTTGGAGACAGTCATCAGCAGCATTCCCCTTCTGAGCAACTGAAAGTTTATGAGATGATTTGAAGAAGTATCAATAGTGTTAACCGCCAAATATCTTAAACAATCAGGATTCCATTAAACAAAATTTATATCTCATATCTCTTCAATGAGCATAACCACAGCCTAAGGGGACTATCAGAAAAACATAATATATATTTATTAATTCCTTTAAAATTGAAAAAAGAAAAAAAGGAATAGAATTTAAAGAATATGTATAACATTTGTTTGTAATTGCCAAGATTATTGTTCTACCATTAAAGGGAAGAGGGGTTAGCTTAAACACATTTTTCCCATTAAATTAGTCAATGTTTTACTCCCCGAAAATGCCTCAGGTATTTCATGAACTTAAAAGAGAGCATTATTCATACATTTAATTGAAGAAATTGATTATTATGAAGTTGTACCTAGAAAATGAATGCAAATTAAAATATGCAGTAACTCCTTTAATTTCAAGTTATATCTGAACTCTAAGGAGCCACAACTCTAATGCTGTTATTAGATTTTCCTTTTATACATTTCCTGGGAATTACATTTATAACAGATTCCAGGGCAAAAATGTTTTTACTAAAAAAAGAAAAAAGAGAACCTAAATGCCAGCTAGCATTTCCTTTCAGGAAGCATTTCACTGTGGGTGTTTTAACAGATATATTTTGGCTTTGATCAAGGAATAAAAAGCAGATGAATTAACAAACATATGACAGAGGTCAGAAACAATGCGTGAGGGGAAAACACTTATCATTCTAATTCCCCACGCATGTGCTCTTTTAAGTACAATGAAGAATGAACTGTTGGATTTAGACAGTTAGTGTCAGGAGAATTTTCTCTACTATTCAGAGCTCCGTGAAAATCATGCAAGTTTTATGCACCACACACCTGTATCTCAACATTCTGACAGGTTCTAAGAGTATGAATCTAACTCTATTTATTCAAAATAAAATTCAATTTTTTTAAAAGTTCATGAAAAATGGAAAGTTTTGATTTTAAAATCAAATCATTAGCACTGGGCTCATGAAATCCCTAGGCCATTTACAAAATGCATATGGCATGTATCAGACAACGGGCAAAGAACCAATATGCAACCTAAGATTTCTGTGTTTGTTTTACTTGGGAAGGAAGAGAGAGGCTAGGTGGTATTTAAAGGAATGTGATGACTATAGCATTCTAAGAAAGTCAGGCTGAATAAAAGCCGTATTATTTATGTTGAACATGGGTATCTGTCTCCATGGTCAAACACCCCAGTTAACTGTTTTAGGTTAGCTACTCTCTTCTGAAGAGATAGATGACCAACACTGAGGTAGAGGCACTTAGAAACTCCAAAGGAGGCCCACCCTCTATCAATCTAACAACATACTCCCTTTCTCTGACTTAACTTCATTCACACTCATTCACTCCCTTGCTGCTGAAACAGAGGGAAGCTGGACGTGTCTAAGAAAGCCCTGGGCAGGGAAGCTGATCCAGTCCTTGGGTATCAGGAAGGTTTCCTTGCTGGCTTGGCCCCTTTCCTTCTCACTTCTGCATCACTGCAGATTCCCCCAAGACCAAGACCAAGACCTCAGTCCTCTGCTCTTGATCCCCCTCTCTTTCAGCATTTCACTCGTCATTTCCACCAATACCCACAAAAAATACTCCATTAGTGCCTTATCTCCCTCGTGTACAGCCCCACAACTCTTCCCAAAGTGGTTAATTCCTATCATAATACTCCCTTTGTAGGTCTCCACCATCCAAGCAGAAATGCTTCTCTTACGCACAAATTCACCCCCACCGTGGTACTTAACTTTGTTTCTTTAAAACGCTGACATGATATATCTCATTAAATGTAAAGCTGGGGGCTTCCCTGGTGGCGCAGTGGTTGGGAATCTGCCTGCCAATGCAGGGGACACGGGTTCGAGCCCTGGTCTGGGAGGATCCCACATGCCACGGAGCAACTGGGTCCGTGAGCCACAACTACTGAGCCTGCGCATCTGGAGCCTGTGCTCCGCAACAAGAGAGGCCACGATAGTGAGAGGCCCGCGCACCGCGATGAAGAGTGGCCCCCACTTGCCACAACTAGAGAAAGCCCTCGCACAGAAACAAAGACCCAACACAGCCAAAAATAAATAAATAAATAAATAAAAATTTAAAAAATAAAATGTAAAGTTGGGACTTGACTTTTTCTTCCTGGGCAGCATGGGAGTCATGAATTTGGCGGCGACACGGGATTGAAGATGGAGGTGAACTGTGGGGAGCTAGTCTTCTTAAAATGGGGAGAAAAAGGGACGGGAAAAGTAGGGCAAGAAATCTCCTTTCAAAATAACAAGAATTAACTCTAGATACGTAGACGTAGGGAAATTCCATTTAGGATAAGAATCAGCAACAGGAAACAGCCAGAGGGACTATTTGTACTGAAATACAAGCCAATAACTTGAGCCAAGCTAACAGCAAATGACTGCAGTGGCAACTGCTGGCTGCAGATAATTAGTTTAGAACCTATTTGAACATGAATATTTTATCATGCGGCACAAAACTCGTTATGGAGAAGAATTAGAGAGCCAGGACGTCTGAAGGCTCTGGAGAGGTGATCTGTCAGGTCCCAGTAAAGAGCCCTCCAAGAGAAAGCAGGTTTAGTAATTCAGCAAGACTGGGTTTCACTAAAGTTACAACAATCCATTAAGAACATACCTGGCGACAAGTTGAAGAGCACAGGTACCAAGCTACACTGCAACAACTTAACTATGGGCAACACCTGACAGGAAAAATGAAGTCCATGAAAAATCATGGGATTAGCATTTTCTCAGTGATGCACACACCCCACTTCTGTCAGAAACAACCTAATCTGGCCAATTCCATCATAAGAGCATAACTACCTTATATAGTTACATATAAAAGGTGAATATTCAAAATTCTGAAAGTTCAAAAACGCAATTTTCATGCTATAAAGGAGTATGCCGAACTGGAATTTTTACTTCAAAAAGTTGCATGTGGACTGTATGTTAGAATAGCTAACCATCATTGTTAAGAATCTTATTTGCATTATTTCATTTAATCCTCAGAATTACTTATGAGGTAGGTACCACTATTGTCTGTATTTTGTAGATGATAAAATAGCAAAAAGATGCTGAAGTAAACTTGTTTAAAATCATGCAGCTGAAGAAGCACAGCCCAAGTTTAAACCCAGGCAGTCTGATTCCAAAGTCTGTGCTCTTTCTCTCTGTATGTACCTCAAGTGACCCCCAGGCTTCTAAATATAAGCCTAGATTCTTAGAGGGGCAACATTAATGTCTTTGAATTTTAGTAAAAAAATAAATAACTAAATAAAAACAGGGGCACATAGGCATTATTCAAAAATATTACTATTATAAAGAAATGTAGCTTAAAAAGAATAAAGTTAGAGGTTATCTTTGAAGATGAGACTTGAAATGTCTTACTTGGGAAAACAGTTAACACATGGCTAATGTACTATACTCAGTGACCAGCAATGAAAAATGGCATTTTAATGATTGCTAGTTTTACAATCTATTTATATGCCTCAGTCTATACACAGAAGAGCCACATCTAACACAGTCCCTTAGGCTGATGGGGATTCAATAAATACTTGTTCATTGTTATTTAGATAAATAACTTGCCCAGACCATTCTGTGTTATAGGAATTAATCCATACCCAAGGGGCATTACGGGCTAGATTCAATTTTTCCAATAATTTTACTTTTTAAAAAAAATTTATTTATTTTTGGTTGCATTGGGTCCTCGTTGCTGCACACGGGCTTTCTCTTAGTTGCAGCGAGCGGGGGCTACTCTTCATTGCTGTGGGCAGGCTTCTCATTGCGGTGGCTTCTCTTGTTGCGGAACATGGGCTCTAGGCATGAGGGCTTCAATAGCTGTGGCACGCGGGCTGAGTAGCTGTGGCTCACAGGCTTAGTTGCTCTGCGGCATGTGGGATCTTCCCGGACCAGGGCTCAAACCCATGTCCCCTGCATTGGCAGGCGGATTCTTAACCACTGTACCACCAGAGAAATCCCTATCCAATCCGCTGCTTTCCCAAATATTTTTTCATCCATAGCAGTCTTGGAGGTTTCTATATATTTCATGACATACTGCTGTGCCTAAGGGGAATTAGAAGATGAGGAATCTTATGATTGTTAATCCATCTTTTGATTCTACACACACTTCCTGCATGTAAGTTGCAAGGCAAAGGGTTTTAAAAAATTAGTAAGACATGATTCCTGCCCATTAGGGTTTCTCACAGTTGACTTGTGGAAAGAAATAGACAAATAAAAAATTGTAATATAATGTGATGATTGCTAATGTATAAGGAGCTAATGGAATAGGGAAGAGAAGACATTAAACTGTGTCTGAGAGATCAGGTGGAACTCTATTGATAAAAAGTGACATGCAGGATGCTCACCTGTAGCATGACAGGCAGGCCTAGGAAAAGAGCACGTTCAGGTACAGTAATGAAGAGATGACAATGGACACAAAACCCAAAAGCTGAAATGAGCCCTGTGATTGGAATTCTGGTTCATGGTAATTTTGTTAGAGGAAAAACAGTCAATTTGGTTGCATGGTTTGAAGCATAGATCATGCAGGTCAGTGTAGATACTGGCCTAGCACTGGACGAAGGCTGGAGGACAGAAGCAATGAAATTCTCTACTGGAGATCAATTTATTTTGAAATTGACAAAGATGATAACAATTCTATTTTTGGTGTAAAGAGCTTAGGAACCTAGCATTTAAACATATTTTTCATGAATCTTATTACTCAAACCTTATTAACAATAAAGACTTCTAGAGAACAGTATTAATTGATTGGGAACTAAAACTTAAAATTTGATCAAGCTGCAATAATACAGTCTCTGAGCATTTTACAGCTTTCAGGAAAAGGCCTGGGCTGCATTCCTATAGACATTACCACTTAGCCTGGGATAAAGTATTACTTAAGAAAGGCTAGAGATTATCGTACTAAGTGAAGTCAGACAAAGACAGACAAATACCATATGATATCACTTATATGTAGAATCTAAAACGATGATACAAATGAACTTATTTACAAAACAGAAACAAATTCACAGACATAGAAAACAAACTTCTGGTTACCAAAGGGAAAAGGTGGGGGGGGGAAGGATAAATTAGGAGTTTCGGATTAACATACACACACTACTATATATAAAATAGATAATTAACAAGGACCTAATGTATAGCACAGGGTACTCCACTCAATATTCTCTAATAACATATATGGGAAAAAAAATCTGAAAAAGAATTCATGTATATGTATAACTGAATTACTTTGCTGTACACCTGAAACTAACACAACATTGTAAATCAACTATACTCCAAAATAAAATAAAAATTAAATTTAAAAAAAGATAACCTGTGAAATTTTTCAATATACAAAATGAATTTTTACTTTCAGACAGCTCACCTCTGTATTCTTCTAAACAGCATGTTTCCTAAAGAATTTACATAAGATTTATTTAAAATTTGTATTATATATATAATATAAAATGGGAATATTTATAGATCTACATGCAATCCACTTATTAGGTAAAGGAAAATTTAAGCACCATAGAAGAGACATGGGAGGGGGCAGGAGGCACTGGGGGGTGACATGCTACACGACAGATAAAAACCTACCAGAACTTCTAATTTTCCAACAGCAAGATAAAACCTGAGATCACCTCTCACTGTGTTGGGAACAACAGAAAATCAGACTGGGCCATACTGCCTCCCATCCCTTATTCCTGGTTCCCATTATCTATGTCATTTCTAGAAAAGAAAATTTGGGTCTGGTAAAGTGGGGGAAATAATTAAAGGTAGAAAATCATATTTGAGATGGACCTTGAAAGACAGACCAGATTTTACTGAGTAGATACAAATTGGGTTTGGAAGGGAGAAAAGGATTCTAGGTAGAAGTAATAGCACATTCAAAGGCACACAGGTGGCAAGTAGGGAATATGAAGCACAGCAAGTAGTTCAGGGAATGGAGTGGGAGGAAAAAGGATAAGAAGAAAACAACAGCTGGCAGAGTAGACAGGTAGCACAGTAAAGAAGTCTTGAAAAGGAAAGTAACATATTTGGAATAATATTTCAGGACAACTCAACACATTCTATAAAAGCCAGAGATAGCAAATTTATTTAGTGGATAATTAAACATAATCCCAATGTGAGGTAGGCAGAGGCTTGAATTAATTGAGGCACTGGGAATGAAAAAAATAAATGACAGGCACATGGTAATATAATAGTATCTTTTATATGCACCTCACACTTCATAAAATACTTTATATCCAGTATCTTATTTGATTCTTATAATAATCCTGTAAAGTAAGTAGGATATAAAATGCTGCCCCTACTTTATCAGTCAAGAATCAGTGCCTGAGATACTGTAACTTGCCCAATGTTACCTACCCGCTGGTCAATGGCAAGAGTAGTATTAGAGCTCAGTGCATGTTAATCCAATATCCTTCAACCACGCAAAAAGCTAATAGATCAGACATGAGGAAGGGTAAATTCTGCTCCTTCCTTTCATAGTTCAAACACATTTTGTTCAAATATTTAATAAAAAATTTTAAAGAGATGAATAAACATAGCACATTAACTTAAGATGTGCCTTGATCTCAGAAACATTTAAATATGAAAAACATGATTTTTTATTATAAAGAAAAGGTGGTGTTTAGTACTTTGTACCAGACACTGTGAAACATTCACGCAGGCTGATTGGGTTGGCTGTGTTGATTAGTTGTGTAGGATCACAAGTTGGGGGAACTCTCCCTCCTCCCCACCCCCAATCCAAGCCACCACTGAGATTCAGCAAAAGGAACCTACAGTAACTGTCCAATCTGCCACATGTTCCTAGGAGGTGGCTGTGGTGGAAAGGAGGCAATGCCTAATGTATCTGGCTTCTGAAATAATTTCAATTATCAATAATTATGCCTCGGGGGACTTCCCTGGTGGTGCAGTGGTTAACAATCCACCTGCCAACGCAGGGGACATGGGTTGATCCCTGGTCCAGGAAGTTCCCACATGCTGCGGAGCAACTAAGCCCATGCACCACAACTACTGAGCCTACGCTGTAGAGCCCGCGAGCCACAACTACTGAGCCCACGCGACACAACTACTGAAGCCCATGTGCCTAGAGCCCATGCTCCACAACAACAGAAGCCACAGCAATGAGAAGCCCACGCACCACGACGAAGAGCAGCCCCGCTCGCCACAACTAGAGAAAGCCCGCACGCAGCAAAGAAGACCCAACGCAGCCAAAAATAAATAAATAAATATATTTAACAAAATAAAAAATAAAATAATTATGCCTCGGGGCTTCCCTGGTGGCACAGTGGATAAGAATCCACCTGCAAATGCAGGGGACACGGGTTCGATCCCTGGTCCAGGAAGATCCCACATGCCGTGGAGCAACTAAGCCCGTGCGCCACAACTACTGAGCCTGCGCTCTAGAGCCTGCAAGCCACAGCTACTGAGCCCACATGCCGCAACTACTGAAGACCGCGTGCCTAGAGCCCATGCTCCGCAACAAGAGAAACCACCACAATGAGAAGCCCGCGCACCACAACAAACAGTGGCCCCCACTCACCGCAACTAGAGAAAGCCTGCACGCAGCAACAAAGACCCAAAGCAGCCAAAAAAATTTTTTTAAAAAAGATTATGCCTCAACTTCCCTAACATGTGGGTGTCAATAAAATACGTCTGGTTAAAAGTTTCCAATGTTCACTACCCTGTAAACAAGAAGTACCTTTTTGTTTTTACACAACAGTAGCACAAAGACATCTTCAACGATTTCTGCCCTAATAAAACAGCTGCTTTGAAGAGAAGCTAAAACATTTAAAATGCATTGTAAAACAGTGCTAGCTGACACTTAAACCAATAACTCTGTCTGAAACTTAGAGAAGCATTTTTGAGGTCTGAAAACCATGGTTCAAAGGAGCCATGTTTTGTTCTTTGTTTTTTAGGTTTTTTTTTTACATTTCTGAAATCAAAGGTTCTTAATGATATAAAACAACTGCAATACCATGCAGTCAGAAAGCAACCAATTTTATTACTTTTTATATGCAATCAAAATGCCAAATGCCATTCACAATACCATTATTCCTGAACCATGAAAATATATTTAAATTCATTATGACTTTTAAAGATGCCCCAAATGATCTAATTCTATCTTCAAATGAAGACTCAATAAAATAAAAAAATTAACTTCCCTCTCCACTCCACAAGTCAGAAATGGATACACTGCTCCCCGCTGTTAATGAGGTGACAGAAAGACTACTGCTATAGTACTAATGCACTCATTTAATGATTTTTTTTCCCCTGGGTAATTACTATAATAACAGTAACTCATCCCAAACTTCAGCATTTTAACACTGGCATATTATTTCCATTTCCATATTTAGTTTGCTTACCTCTTGGACAAATTTAAATGAATGAAAATCAGCTAGATTACAGGTGGTAAAAAGCCCAAAAGAAACACCATATGGAGATTTCATATGCTTTGGCACTATATCAGCATGTGACAGAATCCTGGAATGTAACTTCAGAATAACTGACATTCTCTTGTATCAACTCTCTGTACTGGTGCTCTAGTACATTCACATTTAAACCTTGTGCTAACATATTCTATGTCAAACTACTGAATACAGTAAATCAAAATGCACAGCAGTTACTTTTCTCCTTCCAAAAAAAGCAAACAGAGCAATTTCAAAACAACTAAAATTACAAAAACATTATCTCCCTATACTCTAGAGCAGAAAATTACAAGATGAAACTTCCCTTCTGAAGAAAAACCTGGCAAAAAAAAAAATTAAATGGGAAAGCAGTGAGTAGCTACAGCAGTACAGTTGATGGCAGCTGTGCAACTGAAAAGTCTGCAAAGTAGAGGCATTTCTCACATAGCAAGAGTCTTTCATAACCTATAACTCAGGAACAGACTGATGAATTAGGAACCATGCTTTGCACCACACTATTCATTATAAAATTATCAGGAACCACTTCTGTGATAGGGTAATGTATCAGTCATGGTTTAACCAGAGAAACAGAACTAGTAGGAGATACAGATTAAGAGATTACAAGGAACTGGGAACCAGCTAGGGAAGTCCGAGATCCATAGGGCAGGCACTAACCCTCAGGCAGGGGCTGAAGTTGTTGCCACAGATAGACTTTCTCCTTCAAGGAAGCTGCAACTCTGCCTTTAAGACCTTTTGCTGGTAGAATCAGGCCCATCCAGATATCTAGGATAATCTCCCACCCAAAGTCACCTGATTACAGGCTTTAATCATATCTACAAAAGACCTTTACAGCAACACCTAGATTAGTGTTTTATTGAATTGATTAAGGACTGTAGCCTACCTAAATTGACACATCAAAAAGAGCATCCCAGGTAATTATTTGGAATCTGGCACCATGCCCTCATTTGTGGGGTTAGACAACAGTAGACGGCATTCCTGCAGCTGTATCTCAGCTAAGTTTGGGTGCTTATGCTTTCTTTTTTTTATATATAATTCATAAAAATGTGTGATAAAGCACAAAAACTCTTAAACTAATGATGCTGCTGGTGGTAATAAAAAATAGGAAGGTTGACCAGAGGACAAACAGCAGAAGCAAGAAGAACTACAATCCTGCAGCCTGTGGAACAAAGACCACATTCACAGAAAGATAGACAAGATGAAAAGGCAGAGGGCTATGTACCAGATGAAGGAACAAGATAAAACACCAGAAAAACAACTAAATGCAGTGGAGATAGGCAACCTTCCAGAAAAAGAATTCAGAATAATGATAGTGAAGATGATCCAGGACCTCGGAATAAGAATGGAGGCAAAGATCAAGAAGATGCAAGAAATGTTTAACAAAGACCTAGAAGGATTACAGAACAAACAAACAGAGATGAACAATACAATAATTGAAAAGAAAACTACACTAGAAGGAATCAATAGCAGAATAACTGAGGCAAAAGAACGGATAAGTGACCTGGAAGACAGAATGGTGGAATTCACTGTTGCAGAACAGAATAAAGAAAAAAGAATGAAAAGAAATGAAGACAGCCTAAGAGACCTCTGGAACAACATTAAACGCAACAACATTCGCACTATAGGGGTCCCAGAAGGAGAAGAGAGAGAGAAAGGACCAGAGAAAATATTTGAAGAGATTATAGTCGAAAACTTCCCTAACATGGGAAAGGAAATAGCCACCCAAGTCCAGGAAGCACTAAGAGTCCCATACAGGAAACACCCAAGGAGAAACACGCCAAGACACATAGTAATCAAATTGGCAAAATTTAAAGACAAAGAAAACTTACTGAAAGCAGCAAGGGAAAAACGACAAATAACATACAAGGGAACTCCCATAAGGTTAACAGCTGATTTCTCAGCAGAAACTCTACAAGCCAGAAGGGAGTGGCATGATATACTTAAAGTGATGAAAGGGAAGAACCTACAACCAAGATTACTCTACCCGGCAAGGATCTCATTCAGATTTGATGGAGAAATCAAAAGCTTTACAGACAAGCAAAAGCTAAGAGAATTCAGCACCACCAAACCAGCTCTACAACAAATGCTAAAGGAACTTCTCTAAGTGGGAACCACAAGAGAAGAAAAGGACCTACAAAAACAAACCCAAAACAATTAAGAAAATGGTCACAGGAACACACATATCGATAATTACCTTAAACGTGGATGGATTAAATGCTCCAACCAAAAGACACAGGCTTGCTGAATGGATACAAAAGCAAGACCCATATATATGTTGTCTACAAGAGACCCACTTCAGAACTAGGGATACATACAGACTGAAAGTGAGGGGATGGAAAAAGATACTCCATGCAAATGGAAATCAAAAGAAAGCTGGAGTAGCAATACTCATATCAGATAAAATAGACTTTAAAATAAAGAATGTTACAAGAGACAAGGAAGGACACTACATAATGATCAAGGGATCAATCCAAGAAGAAGATATAACAATTATAAATATATATGCACCCAACATAGGAGCACCTCAATACATAAGGCAACTGCTAACAGCTATAAAAGAGGACATCGACAGTAACACAATAATACTGGGGGACTTTAACACCGCACTTACACCAATGGACAGATCATTCAAAATGAAAATAAATAAGGAAACAGAAGCTTTAAATGACACAGTAGACCACATAGATTTAATTGATATTTATAGGACACTCCATCCAAAAACAGAAGATTACACTTTCTTCTCAAGTGCGCACAGAACTTCTCCAGGATAGATCACATCTTGGGTCACAAATCAAGCCTCAGTGAATTTAAGAAAATTGAAATCATATCAAGCATCTTTTCTGACCACAACGCTACGAGATTAGAAATGAATTACAGGGGAAAAAACATAAAAAACACAAACACATGGAGGCTAAACAATACGTTACTAAATAACCAAGAGATCGCTGAAGAAATCAAAGAGGAAATCAAAAAATACCTAGAGACAAATGACAATGAAAACACGACAATCCAACACCTATGGGATGCAGCAAAAGCAGTTCTAAGAGGGAAATTTATAGCTATACAAGCCTACCTCAAGAAACAAGAAAAATCTCAAATAAATAATCTAACCTTACACTTAAAGGAATTAGAGAAAGAAGAACAAACAATCCCCAAAGTTCGCAGAAGGAAAGAAATCATAAAGATCAGAGCAGAAATAAATGAAATAGAAACAAAGAAAACAATAGCAAAGATCAATAAAACTAAAATCTGGTTCTTTGAGAAGATAAACAAAATTGATAAACCATTAGCCAGACTCATCAAGAAAAAGAGGGAGAGGACTCAAATCAATAAAATTAGAAATAAAAAAGGAGAAGTTACAACAGACACTACAGAAATACAAAGCATCCTAAGAGACTACTACAAGCAACTCTATGCCAATAAAATGGACAACCTGGAAGAAATGGACAAATTCTTAGAAAGGTATAACCTTCCAAGACTGAAGCAGGAAGAAATAGAAAATATGAACTGACCAACAACAAGTAATGAAATTGAAACTGTGATTAAAAATATTCCAACAAACAAAAGTCCAGGGCCAGATGGCTTCACAGGGGAATTCTATCAAACATTCAGAGAAGAGCTAACACCCATCCTTCTCAAACTTTTCCAAAACACTGCAGAGGAAGGAACACTCCCAAACTCATTCTATGAGGCCACCATCACCCTGATACCAAAACCAAACAAAGATACTACAAAAAAGAAAATTACAGACCAATATCACTGATGAATATAGATGCAAAAATCCTCAACAAAATACTAGCAAACAGAATCCAACAACACAATAAAAGGATCATACACCATGATCAAGTGGGATTTATCCCAGGGATGCAAGGATTCTTCAATATACACAAATCAATCAATGTGATAAACCATATTAACAAATTGAAGAATAAAAACCATATGATCATCTCAATAGATGCAGAAAAAGCTTTGACAAAATTCAACACCCATTTATGATAAAAACTCTCCAGAAAGTGGGCATAGAGGGAACCTACCTCAACATAATAAAGGCCATATATGACAAACCCACAGTAAACATCATTCTCAGTGGTGAAAAACTGAAAGCATTTCCTCTAAGATCAGGAACAAGACAAGGATGTCCACTCTCACCACTATTATTCATCATAGTTTTGGAAGTCCCAGCCTTGGCAATCAGAGAAGAAAAAGAAAGAAAAGGAATACAAATTGGAAAAGAAGAGGTAAAACTGTCACTGTTTGCAGATGACATGATACTATACATAGAGAATCCTAAAGATGCCTCCAGAAAACTACTAGAGCTAATCAATGAATTTGGTAAAGTTGCAGGATACAAAATTAATGCACAGAAATCTCTTGCATTCCTAAACACTAATGATGAAATATCTGAAAGAGAAATTAAGGAAACACTCCCATTTACCACTGCAACAAAAAGAATAAAATACCTAGGAATAAACCTACCTAGGGAGACAAAAGGCCTGTATGCAGAAAACTATAAGACACTGATGAAAGAAATTAAAGATGATACCAACAGATGGAGAGATATACCATGTTCTTGGATTGGAAGAATCAATATTGTGAAAATGACTATACTGCCCAAAGCAATCTACAGAGTCAATGCAATCCCTATCAAATTACCAATGGCATTTTTTACAGAACTAGAACAAAAAATCTTAAAATTTGTATGGAGACACAAAAGACCACGAATAGCCAAAGCAGTCTTGAGGGAAAAAAACGGAGCTGGACGAATCAGACTCCGTGACTTCAGACTATACTACAAAGCTACGGTAATCAAGACAATATGGTACTGGCACAAAAACAGAAGCACAGATCAATGGAACAAGATAGAAAGCCCAGAGGTAAACCCACGCACCTATGGTCAGCTAATCTATGACAAAAGAGGCAAGGATATACAATGGAGAAAAGACAGTCTGTTCAATAAGTGGTGCTGGGAAAACTGGACAGCTACATGTAAAAGAATGAAATTAGAACACTCCCTAACACTATACACAAAAATAAACTCAAAATGGATTAGAGACCTAAATGTAAGACTGGACACTATAAAACTCTTAGAGGAAAACATAGGAAGAACACTCTTTGACATAAATCACAGCAAGATCTTTTTTGATCCACTTCCTAGAGTAATGGAAATAAAAACAAAAATAAACAAATGGGGCCTAATGAAACTTCAAAGTTTTTGCACAGCAAAGGAAACCATAAACAGGACGAAAAGACAATCCTCAGAATGGGAGAAAATATCTGCAAACGAATCAACGGACAAAGGATTAATCTCCAAAATATATAAACAGTTCATGCAGCTCAATATTAAAGAAACAAACAACCCAATCCAAAAATGGGCAGAAGACCTAAATAGACGTTTCTCCAAAGAAGACATACAGATGGCCAAGAAGCACATGAAAAGCTGCTCAACTCACTAATTATTAGAGAAATGCAAATCAAAACTACAATGAGGTATCACCTCACACTTGTTAGAATGGGCTTCATCAGAAAATCTACAAACAAGAAATGCTGGAGAGGGTGTGGAGAAAAGAGAACCCTCTTGCACTGTTGGTTGGAATGTAAACTGATACAGCCACTATGGAGAACAGTATGGAGGTTCCTTAAAGAACTAAAAATAGAATTACCATATGATCCAGCAATCTCACTACTGGGCATATACCCAGAGAAAACCACAATTCAAAAAGACACATGCACCCCAATGTTCATTGCAGCACTATTTACAATAGCCAGGTCATGGAAGCAACCTAAATGCCCACCGACATGACGAATGGATAAAGAAGATGTGGTACATATATACAATGGAATATTACTCCGCCATAAAAAGGAACAAAATTGGGTCATTTGTTGAGACGTGGATGGATCTAGAGACTGTCATACAGAGTGAAGTAAGTCAGAAAGAGAAAAACAAACAAATATCGTATATTAACACATATATGTGGAACCTAGAAAAATGTTACAGATGAACCGTTTTTTAAGGCAGAAATTGAGATACAGATCTAGAGAACAAATGTGTGGACACCAAGGGGGGACAGCCGCTAGGGGGTGGGCGTGGTGGTGTGATGAATTGGGCGATTGGGACTGACATGTATACATTGATGTGTATAAAATTAATGAGTAATAAGAAAAAAAAAAAATAATAGGAAGGTCATTACTCTTGCCCAAAAACTAGATGTCATTCAACACAAGATTTGCTCAGTGATATAAGTTTAATAATCTCAAACTTAGAACTCTATTTTTTTTAATTAATTAATTAATTAATTAATTAACTTATTTCTTGGCTGCATTGGATCTTCGTTGCTGCACGCAGGCTTCCTCTAGTTGCAGCGAGCAGGGGCTACTCTTCGTTGTGGTGTGCGGGCTTCTCATTGTGGTGACTTCTCTTTGTTGCAGAGCATGGGCTCTAGGCACGTGGGCTTCAGTAGTTGTGGCACACGGGCTTAGTTGCTCCGCGGCACATGGAATCTTCTAGGACCAGGGATTGAACCCGTATCCCCTGCACTGGCAGGCGGATTCTTAACCATTGTGCCACCAGGGAAGTCCTAGAACTCTATTTTTTAAAAAACCTTTATCATTTAAATTCATGCAGGAAAAATAACTATTATCATAAATGATGACCATAAATATATAATAAAACAAGCCTAAAAAGGGCCTGGTACTTAATCCAACTGAACACGGTACATCCTGCTATGAAAGGGGTTGGGTCTAGAGTTAAAGATTCTTGTTTAGGGAGCACATACTATGGGTCTGGCATTCTGCATGATGCTGGGGTCACAGTGGTACACCAGGGAGACATGGTGCCTGCCCTCAGAAAGCTTATTTGGTAAATATGAATAGTTTACTACTTAACATCTCTTCCTTACCAGGGTAGGGTTGTTTAATACCTAACAAAAGTGACAAGAATTTCCTTAAAAAAACATGGCTTCAATTCAAATATGAAAATGTCGTACAACATACTTCATAAAAGTTTTGATTCACAAGAAAAAGTCAGTTGAGATACAAAATTCATTGGTTTCTTACCACGTATGGCTAGTGGAAAATACAATACACAAATATTTCAAAATTAAAACCGTCAAGGAACAGATATGACAGAAGAAACATGAATTCTAACAAACAGTACACCAGATGACAAAGTCATGTTAGTGGGCAGAAAAGGTTACTAGACTATTATGTAATGGAAATCCAGGATGAAAACTGTGTTCCAGACTTCAGCAAAACATCTGCCAAAATTTCCTGTTCTGGCCTTGGTTAAAATATACATATAAATATAAGCAGAACAGTAATGTACTTAGGTAGTTTAATTAAAGTACAACACCAAAAGAGACATAAGTGAATAAATGTCAACCTAAGGTTCTTTAGTGTCAAACAAGCGTTCTGCCTTTGCTCTTGTTTTTGGTCAACTTTTTTTTTCCCCCAATAATATGCAAGAAAAATACAGCCAAAATGCAAATCCTATTCATGCAGGTCATGAGCTTGGGAGGACAGAATTAGAATTACCAAAGATCATCACAGTCTAGAGCTATGCACCCAAGCTAAGATGAAGAAAATTTAAAGAATAAAGACCAAGTTGTAAAAGAGAGCAGAAAAATCAGCCATGTGAATATCGAGTGGTATTGAGAAAAGGCAAACTTATAAGGACAGAAAGGCTGCCAGAAGCTGAGAGTAAGGAAAGAGACTGACTATTAAGGGGCACTAGGGAACTGCTGGGAATGACGGAAATGTTCTACATATGGATTGTGGTGATGATTACGTGATTGTATGCATTTGCCAAAACTCATCAAATTGTCCACCTAAAAAGAGTGAATTTTACTGTATATATCTCAATAAATTTGACCTTAAAAATAATAAAGCAGACAAATATAGCTTTAAAATAGCACCAGTGAAGAACCTGTTACAGCAAAAATAGAAATGAGACTTTTCTGATAAACAAGGAAAATAAGGAAACAATGAACAGGCTGGGGAAACAACATAAACAGGCCTGAAAGAGTTAAGCAATCTTGGTTATTCTTCAGCTGTTACTACTAACAAACACTTGTAGCTAGACTTGTCCTTCACAGAGCTGACTACTCTCTGACCCCATATGAATTACCCTTTGAACCTGGCATTTCTTCTCCCCCTACACTCCCTTGTAGCACTCTTTATTTCAGAAAGAAGGTCACAGCTGATAACTTCAGGGACACCAGACCGGGTTGCTGAGATGCCTGATGCCAGCTCTGGCCATGAATTTGCAGAAGAAAAGAAGTGCAAGACCTTCATCACTTTTGATCCTTATCATATGCCTCAGACTGCGAGACCCACATATAAAATCTTCTCCGATTCCCCAAAGAGGGGGGAACGGTTCTTGAGGCATTAGCCTACTGTGCCTTCCCTTTGCCTGGCAAAGAAAATTAAAAGCCTCTCTCTATTTCTTATCTTCCAATTCTCTGTCTCCGTATTTTTATTCAGCATCGGTGCACAGGAGCCAGATTTGGCAACAAACCCTTAACAGTTAATATGAATCAACAGAGTGACTAGCTCTAAAATATATCTAGAGTAATATTAGATTACATTAGCAGATGTACAGTATCAAGAACAAGAAAAGTAAATCGTCCAACTCTCCTCTGGACAGGGGCAAATCTTACCTGGCAAAGAGTTTTTTTTTTTTTAAAGAGCGACTTGAACCAACAGAAATAGTCAAGAATGTCAAACAGAACGTCAAGGGCACTGGAAACCCAGAAATATAAACTGGAAGCTGAGGGCTTTCACCTGAAAAAGAAGAGGCTCATTGGGACCATGCTGGTAACCCTCATGCATCACAAGGCTGCCATGAGAGACTGGGATGAGACATTCTCTGAGGCTAGAGGGGGTCAAAGCAGGACCAGTACATTTAAGCAACAGAGACTGGAAAACTCCTTGAAGAAGTAATGCAGACAGAATTCAAGCATCAGAAGAGTAGTCAAACAAGATGGCTTTTAAGACCCTTCAATATTTATTGAAAATAGTTCAAGTGAGTGATGAAAAAAGTCTGAACTGGGGAACCTGTAGCAAATATGGAAAGGAAGATTAAAAAAACTGCTTGAATGTAAAATCTAAATGATTCTATGACTATGAGAATGTGAAAAAACAAGAGAAAGGGAAGGTAAATCAAGTTATGATATCTAACAGGAAAAATGAAAGAACCTAATAGGTATTAAATGGCTATTTGGTATCAAGTGCTGTCCTAGGTATTTTACACACATTTAATCCTCAGGATAACCCACCAAAGTAGGTATTATTACAAGTCCATCTTTAGAAAAGAGGAATTGAGGCTCAGAGAAGTTGAACAACTTGCTCAACATCTAGAAACTGGAGGAGCTAGGATTCTTACTTGCATTTGACTCAAACGCCCACACCATGTCCACTGAACACCAATGTAAGTCCCAGAGGTAGAACTTAGTTATCTGGAAAATTAACTTTTGAGAGATACTTTGTTTCTTAATGATGCTACAAATGAGGCATTATGATACTTTTTTCTCCATAAAGCAGGAGTCCTGACCTAAAGTGTAGAAGAGGGGAAATCTCTCATTTCTGTGTATCTGGCAGAGACATAACTGTCACACAAAGAATAGTTTAAGTAGCCTTTTTTGCATTAACTTTTCAAACATCAAGCATATGTACAGATCCCTTGACTTTTAAAAGCCCAAACTGAAATAGAATTAAAAACAATAATAATAATAATCAGAACAAAAGGTAAAGAGTTACCCTCCTACTCATTCAAACCTTATCTCCCTCTTAATTTGATGTATGAGATACAAAGCTCTGAAGCATGCTGACCAGGAAAAAGAAGGAAGGAAATCTACAAATGGAAGATAACAAGGTCCCCCCCCCCACTCCGGCAGCCAATCAACCCAGCACATCAATATCCTGTTGCTGTAGAAACAACATGAAAGGTTACTGCTTTAATTCCCTTGATTTGGTTAAACCTCACATTTGACAAAATACCATCTAACAAACTTATTAGCATGGTCCTGGAGATCAAGAATAGAGGAAAGAGAGGAAAATGACAGTGTAGAGGTTCTAAAATTTCAGTTAAAATGTAGAAGAAAAAGGAATTAGACACTGTGGGATGACCTAATTTAATTTGTTATAGGACCTGATAAAAATGGGTTCTAAAGTCCTTGATCCTGACTGACAAAGAAAAGACAATTTCAAAACAAAGATACCTGAATCACATAGAGAAGTAAGGTAAATCAGTGTCCTACTGGGAAAACAAATGAATGGCGGAAGTTACTGTAAAAGTCACTTTTCCAACAGGAATTGTACTAGATTTCAATTTAACTTGATCTTTAAATGATTAGGGAACTAGAAGGAAGACAGATAAAACAATGAAAACATTAGTCCTAGACATGCTGCGAATATGAAGATTTTAAAATTTATTTTAGAGCTAAAAAAGGAATCAAAGCACAATTACCTGGTAAAAATTTACCTTAAGCATGTATTTTTCAGTCTATGTGGGTATAATTTTTAAGTTTGGTTGCAGGCATAGATGATGAAGACTCCTTTGTTCTCTTCAGGAAATATGTACTGAGTTCTTAACACTTTCATTTTCCCAGAGCACAATTATTTGGATGCTAAAAGCCAGGCAAAAAGTATAGGTATATAATAATAATCAAAATGTAGCCCCTAGCCTTTACTACTTAACTTTGTTCAGAAAGGTATAATTCAAAATTTTCTAAGTAATGCTATTTCTTGGAGAAATAAGATAAACCTAATTTCATTTACAGGCTAACTAAAGACTGAGGGTCCATTTATCATTTTTTAAATGCTGCTGGCTAGCAGGTAAGATTAGTTTCTGTCACTCACAGCACTGTCAAGATGACTCAATATGATAGCAAAGTCAATTTTTGTGGCCATATTTGAACAAATAATAAATGTTCCCATAGAGGCTTCAGTTTGAGGATCTCAAAGAATTTGACTGATATAGAGGATAAACGACAAGCACACTTCTAGCAGGAGGTTCATTTTATAATCTCATCCTACTCTTCTCTAAAGAAGATCTAGAAGCCACTAAAATTATTAAAGCCTGGATAAAAGCAGTATAGAAATAAAGCTTAAAGGAAGTGAGATTATTGTAGCTGAAGAAAAGACAGCATAAGGATAATCTAATAATAGTTATTAAATATAGGAAAGCTTATTGTATAAAGGATAGGTGAAGCTGCTCAGGCAAGCAACTCAAGCAAAAATGGGAATGAAGGAATCACCTAAAGAAAGGAACTCGCCCACAGTATAATCATTAGCTACTGAAAGTTATAAAAATAATCCTCTGAAAATTAACACTAGGGAACAGCAAGTAAATAACATCTTGGGTGGAATCAACAGAATTAATTAAATTATATCTGGATAGTCAAGCTAATCTACTGAGATTCCAAAAAAAAAAAAAAATACTGAATTAAATAGAAACAATAAATTAAATAGAAACATAAAAAGCTGCTTTAGGGAAAAATCTTAAACCATTTAGATTATGTTAGGATACGCAATTTACATACAAAGTGAACTTTGGAAGAGTTACAAAAAATCTGATTGCCTGCTTAAGTCATTACCAAAGAGAACTAAATATCGAAAAAACAGACTGCAAAGCCAACCAAGAGTTCAAGGACAAATCTAAAAAGCTCAAGTTTCCCAAAACACTCAAGCTGTTATGTCTGTGGTCTAACTAAAAAGAAGGAAAAATTTATTTTTATAACTTTGGTCATTTTATGGCTCTCGATTGGCATATTTCTATTTTAAACACACATAATATTATTAATATTTTTAATCTCAATTTTATTTCTGAATCCATCAACCAGTTTGAGAAAAACAATTCAAATTTTTCTGAATACATACAAGAAAAATAAAACTGGTACTGATAATCAGGCAGAATTTAATGTCATTCATTAAATCAGTTTCAAACCATTTCAAAACATTTTGTGGACACTTTTAAATAGGCATTCTCTGGCTATCCTCAAAAAAAACAAGAGATAACAAGTGTTGTCGAGGATATGAAGAAACGCAAACACTTGTGCACTGTCGGTAGGAATGTCAATTGCTGCAGCCACTGTATAGAAAACCATATGGAGACTCCTCAAAAAATTAAAAGTAGAAATACTATATGATCCAGCAATTCCTCTTCTGGGTATATATAAAAAGAAAATAAAAACAGGAGAGCAAAGAGATAAATGTACTCCCAAGTTCATTGCAGCATTATTCACAATGTCTAAGACAGGGAAACAGCCTCAGTATCCCTCAACAGATTAATGGATAAAAAAAGATGAATGGATTAAGAAGATGTGAGGGGTGTGTATACATGTGTGTGTACATGTATACACATAAACACACACATACACAATGGAATATAATTCAGTCATGAGAAAGAAGGAAATCCTGCCATTTGCAACAACGTGAATAGACCTACGCGAAGTGAGATAAGTCAAACAGAATGTGGAATCTAACAAGGCCAAACTTGTAAAAACCTTGAGTAGACTGCTGATTACCAGAGGCTGGGAGTGGAGAATTTGGGGAGATGCTGTGTAAGGATCTAGTAGATAAGTCCTAGATCTAATGCACACCGTAGTGATTTAGTCAACAATACTGTGGTGGTAATCATATTGCAATACATTAACACAGCAGACCAACAGGTTGTACACCTTAAACTTACAGAATGTTGTATGCCAATTATATCTCAATAATAAAAAGGAAAAAATAAATAAATGGGTATTCTCTAAGCAACATATTATCTCAAAGTAATTTTAAAAATAAGTTTATAACTGAGGCCTCCAGCTAGCAGCCATACTCTCTAGCCCCAGTCAAGTCTTAGATGACAACAGTCCTGACCAGTATCTTAATTATAATGTCATGAGGGGTGAGGAGCCAGAACCATCTAGCTAAGCCACTCCTGAATTCCTGACTCATAGCGAGGTAATAAATGCTTGTTGTTTTAAGCTCCCCTCCTCCAAAAAAAAATTATAAAATGCACTTACACTGTGTATTAAGAGACAAAGTGATATGAGAGTTCAGGACCTTGGATTCTCCTAGGAATCAGAAGGGCATGAGCACCACAAGAGAGCCCTGAGCCTCTGCTTTTCTCACTGGTAGCCCTTCACTCACATGATGCAAAAATAATGCCTGACAAAATTTCTTTCCCCCAAATTACTCCCAATGCTACCTAGAATTTTTTACTCTATCATACTGCTGAAACACCCACCAAGTAAAGGCCCAAGAACAAAGATAATTATTCTTTCAAATACAAATATACCTGGGTGGATGACTCATACCTAAAAAAACCTATTTATGGGGCATGATGTACCATTATTCCTAAGTGTTTATGGCCAATAGCTTTCAAATTTATTAGAGAGATGCTAGCCAGTAGTGCCAAAAACTGGAGTAGATTAACAGTGATGGACATTCAGACATGGAAAATTAACGCAAGTGTCGTTTGGGCAGAGATTCTTAGAGATGGCATACCTAACTTAGGCTTCCTGGGTAGTACACAAATTCTCAATTGTTTGAAAAAGTGGGGAGAATCATTTCCGAAAAGCAAATAAAGACTACAATCAGGGCTACCCTGGTGGCGCAGTGGTTGAAAATCTGCCTGCCAATGCAGGGGACACGGGTTCGAGCCCTGGTCTGGGAAGATCCCACATGCCGCGGAGCAACTAGGCCCGTGAGCCACAACTACTGAGCCTGCGTGTCTGGAGCCTGTGCTCCGCAACAAGAGAGGCCGCGATAGTGAGAGGCCCGCGCACCGCGATGAAGAGTGCCCCCGCTTGCCGCAACTGGAGAAAGCCCTCGCACAGAAATGGAGACCCAACACAGCCATGAATAAATAAATAAATAAATAAATAAATAAATAAATAAGTAAGTAAGTAAATAAATAAATAAATAAAAATAAAATTTTAAAAAGACTACAATCAGCTTAATCAAGCCTAATTATTTCATGTAGACACAAACATTCAAAAGATGAGCTGTGATTTTCCTTAATGTTATCTATTTTAATGTGAAAACTTTCATGTTCCTAGAATTAAAAATATAAATGTTAGTAATGTCAGAGAAAGGGAAATAGCTAGAGAGAAGTGTAAAAATAGCCCACACATCAAGGGATTCCAAATTTCAAAACAATATTTTTTTTAAGTTTTTTGATGAGAAGTAAATGGAAAATAAATAAACTGATTTCTGCAACAAAGTCTTTCTCTACTTTATCATGGGAAGCTATCAGCTTTGCAAGCGAAACTGCCCAAGTCCATCAGGTCAATATATTGTCCCATGACATGCAAATTGATAACTGCTGGCAGGAACCTTGCAGAATAAGAGACCCAAAGGTTTTGAATAAAGAAGAAACAGTAATTTACCAGAAAAACACACACATACAGATATACAATGAGCTATGCATTAGTAAATGAAAGCATAGGTTTGGAAATTATGTTTGTAAATTTGAAAGTAAATAAAAAGGCAACTTAGCAATTTAGCAATTGGTTATAAAAATGAAGCCAGGCATGGAAAACTTATTAATGTTCTTTTAATAGTTTTCTGAGGTAACAAGAACTATGATGGGGTAATCAGATGGAGTTACCCTGGTTTTTAATATGTTTTCTTCTCCTGGGCACCCAGTACCATATGTTCCTAAAAAATTTCCATTAGTGGCTCACTGACAAATGGGATAGAAACAGTATTCTAAGGCTGGAGTTCGAAGGAAAAAAGAAATCCAATGGCAACATTTAGATGATGTGTGGTTTACCACAGATTACATAATGAGAAAAAGTGGCCATCAGGATAAAATTGCAGCTCCTGTAAGCAATTGCATTAGTGAGGCAGGTGCTACATAAATGATAACAAGTAATGGTAATAGTAATAACAAAAAATGCCTTATGTTTATCTAATGCCTTCCTTCTAAAATACTGAAAACTACTGACAGGAAATGGCTAACCACTCCTCCCAGGTTTTGGAGGTTGCTGGTAGTGATTATTTTTAAATAGCTGAATTATAGAAAGGTTTATCGAAGAACCATAAAGCAAGAAGGGACTCTGAGAGATTATCTACAGCAAATCCACAGCCTCTAAAGCAGATGTGCCCCTCAGCATGCCTCCTTAGAACTTTCTGGGAAAGAGTCTATAAATTCTCAGGTCTAGGGATTCATACTTCACTGAGTGATGAACTTCTTCCAGACAGACAACTGAAAATTCCCATATCCATGACAGGATCTAGGGAAAGTTTTCCTGCTTATGAAACCATATTATAATTTCCTTTCCTATACAGAAAACTATGTCACACACAAAAAAGGAAAAACTCCCAATTATTAAATTGTCACAACTTACACAGATATTATGGTTGGCTTTTAGAGAGAACCTATGTCTGAGACAAATGGCTTTTTCTAGTATTGATTAACGGGTACTATGAGAGCCTGTCTTCCCTTAAGTCAGCAAAGAATAGAATGCAACTGAGACCCGGAACTCTGTTATGAATGAGTTAAGTTCATTTTAAAGTTCAGACATTGGCAGCTATGCAAAATGGAAAAATACAGCCCAGGAGGTAAGGTTAAGGACAAAATGAGATACAGGAGAGATAGCTATTTGCATCAGATACCAGCTGACAACAATAGAAGAAAAAAGTCTCTTACCTAATCAAAGCATCACAAGTGCTTGAAGTAGGTCAGAATGAAGAATGGTGTGATCCCCATTTCCATGCAGAGTAGGACACTCTGCCACTGCCTTCTTTCCCACTCTTTGCAATTATAAGATGATGAAGTGAGTGTGTATGTATAAATATAAGATTGTTCTTTCCAGAAGTAATGGAGTAAAGCAAACCATGACTACAAGGTACATGGGTAAAAGGTAAACACAATTAAGTAAACATTTCCGGAATAGAGGATAACAGAGCAGTATTGGTTTATATTAAAAATGTACTGGATTAAAAAAAAAAAAAGTACTGGATAAAGAACACTAAAAGAAGAGAAAAACATACACATGCAGCAATTTCACTGAGACAAGTGTGGCAATGTGACCCTTTCCTGATACATATATTATATATCCCTAAAGAAAATTTAAGTTCCTTGAGAGCATGGACACAATTTTTTAACATATATTATAAATTCGATCATAGAAAAAAGAAGGAAAAAAGGACCAAGCGTAAAAGATGTTAAGGAGAGGGAAGGAGATCTTTACTAAGCTATGGATGAGGAGAAAACCGTTTAACAGGAAGTAGGGGAAAACAACTCTATTCCAGCTAAACAGTTTGGTAGGGTTCTTCCATGAAGGATGATCCATCCATTATCATCCTTTACGGAAGAACAAAAAAAAAACACAGCAACGGGGAATTCTGAGAATTCACAATCTGTGCTAAGTGAAAGACTGCACTTATTTTCCAGCTCTTGTACCACAGTGCAAAAGGATTTGGATTCGGACTCAAAAGATCTAGGTCTGAATTTTAGGTCTGCTGCTTACTAGTTACACGACCTTGGACAAGTTACCCAACCTCTGAACCCAGTAGCCTCATCTAGTAAAAGTACTCTTATGGTCTGTCCGTCACAACAAATTATGTGAAAAAAGCAGGGAAAGTTCTTGTAGTTGTTGGTACCAAAGAAAGGAAACATTTATTTATAAAAGAAAACAAAATGAACCAAAAGAATGGCCTATTGTGATAAATATGTAAAACTTTTTATAATTACACCTTCAAAACAGTTCACAATTATACTTGAGTACTGATATATCTTAAGTATGGACTCTATTTCCACAGATTTTTAAAAATTTTTTATTCTATATTGAAGTATAGCCTATTAACAATGTTGTGATAGTTTCAGGTGCACAGCAAAGCGACTCAGCCATACATATACATGTAACCATTCTCCCCCAAACTTCCCTCCCATCCAGGCTGCCACAAAACATAGAGCAGAGTTCCCTGTACTATACAGTAGGTCCTTGTTGGTTATCCATTTTAAATATAGCAGTGTGTACATGTCAATCCCAAACTCCCAAACTATCCCTTCTCCCTATCCTTCCCCGCTGGTAACCATAAGTTTGTTCTCTAAATCTCCACAGATGTTTTGAGAAAAGTAAACTGAAGAGTTGTACAGCACCATTATTCTGCTTGAAGACAGTATTAATATCCCCATGTTGAATTACTTTCAGAGGAACATGGAGGAAAAAATTCAACATGACATTCTATTAGATCTACCTGCTAAGCGTGCAAGGATCATGGTAGCTGATTCATTAGGAAACAAAGAATCTGACTAGTAGGGACACTTTTCTCTTGGTAAGAAAATGAACAAAATAGAGCACAGGTGGTATTCTATTTCCACAGATAATGTAGACTTAAAAAGATACAGTACACGAAGAGGGACATGTCCTAGTTTGCCCCTGCCTAATTCCTGACTACTAATACGTCGATGTGATGGCAAGAGTTCAAGTACTCATCTTGGACAGAGAGGAGACATTAGGAACGGAGCACACGCGATGAAACTTTAATAAGAAAGCGCCTGGGCCCCTGAGGACATCATGGATCAAGGCCACCATGCCAGGACTTCACTGCCAGACTTTTATGTGAAAGAGAAATAAAATTCTATCTTGTTTACACCACTGTTATGTTGAGTCTCTGTTACCTATAACCAAACCTACTCCTACAGCCAAGAGAAAGATGTTTGGCAGGAAGTCTGTCAACTTGATAAGAAGAGTTTTAAAATGGACTGACAGTAAAATAAAGAAGTAAGCTCAGATAAAATAGTTAAGTAACATGGGAGACAAAAGGTGACTGGGAAAAGTAGTATAATGAAGTAATACTTCGCTGAAATAAAAAAGCTGGTTAGAAACAATACTGATGACCCTATTTGTCTAAGATAATGACCAGACAGCATAGTCAAAGCAATCTCCCAAGTCGATAAGTGTGATCTCCTAAGAATCACTAACACTTTGGGGTTGTAAACAGAGAGAGAAAGACAAAGGGAGGGGGTTGAAGAGAGAAAGTAATAGAGGGAGAGGGGGAGGAAGGGAGGGAAATATCTAGTAAAAAGTATAGGAAACAGTATTGCATATAAAAGAAAATTATAACTTATTGAACACTCACTCTGAGTAAGGGACCGGTAGCCATTTCTCTTCAGTTGCCCTATATAATCCTCACAACAACCCAACTAATCCTTATTATTATAGATCAGGACAGTGTGGCTGGAAAAAGTCAGTAACTGAAAAAGCTAGTAAGTGGAGAAGCAAGAATCCTAATACAGAGGTCTTTGTCTCAAAAGCCCACAAGTTTCCATTCCATGATGTTGCTGCCTCAAAGTTCTATTTCTGAACAAAACTAACTAGACTCAAAATAGAAGTAAAACACCCAATTTGGCATAACAGACAAGAGAAATAAATGTAATAGCACTCTATTAATCTGAGGCACAGATTAATTAATTGAAGACAGTATTAATGTCTTCAATGGGAAAGAAATAGTGTGATAGTAACAGAAATTTTGGGAAAAAATGAGTATGTTCAGTTTATAACAGCAACAAAATATATGCTGGAAATCCTTAAACATGCACTCACTAATCTCAGAAAAAGATAACAGCATGTTTAGAAGATAGATATATACGATTCCAGGGCTAGAGTCTACAAAAGAAAATAAAAATCTACTAAAAAGTAAAAATAATTTTTTCATCAGATGAAAGAATTGATGTGACGTTACAGATATGCATTACACTGGCTTCCATAAAATAGTACCAGAGTCCTGATCCCCATGCTGTCCTGAGTTTGAATGCAAATCCTACAGTCCTCTGAGAGAATGCTGGTGTAAACGCTGCTGTCATCCTTGCTTTCTACCATGTTTCCAATGTTAGTGCTCATCCTAAGTGAAGTCAGGATTCACAATGGCTGCGGTCACTCACATAGGACTGTCAGCATCAAGGTATGACGCATTTTTCTTAAATGCAATCCTTAGAACACTATTTGGGATAAACATGAAAAGCTATCCCAACTACCTCATCGTTTTCCAGTTTCCATCCCCAAGGATAGTATATTTTCAGTCAAGCAGTTCTTCAGCTGGATATGAATGACTCAGTGAGACCAAAGGTAACTATGCTGTTTCTGTTGGCTGACTTGAAATTGCAAGGGAAGCCATCCTCAAGGTCTGTTTATTTCCTTCCTTTGTTTGATTCAGTCTGATTGACTTTGAATGCTAATGTAACACTACTTCTCTGTGTGTGTGTATGCTAGGGTATATACATGTTAAAGTAATTCAATACTACAAGGTTAAACTGCAGAGAAAACATTTCTCAGCCCTTGATTAAGGCCTGCATTAAACCATCAGACCCCGTCACAAGCCTTGCTGATGAGTAGCTATTTGGACACACACAGAGCTGTGATTTCCATCCACTTTACTAATCAGCAAGTTCAAATTCGCTGTTAATGTGACACTGATGAACAGGAATGATGCTAATGTGACAGTGATGAACAGAAATGACAGCTCAGGGATGATTAAAATTAGCTAAGGCTCTTCGACCCAGGACAAAATGAAGGGGCTTTGGAAACAATTGCAGCCAAACGTGCATCTCTGAAACAGATAGGGAACACCAAAAACATATGTTTACTGATTACACATAAATTTGAGCAAGTACACACTGCAACGTGACATCGTTTAAAATGTAGGCAGTCATTATTCAAGTCCTACACTAAATCAAAACTGACAATAAAAACATGAATATACAGAACAAAAGTGCTGAGCAAAACAAAAATGTCAAAAGGTAGAGGGTATGGTTTGATTATGAAAATACAGGGCATACTAGAAACACAAACCAAGCGCTTACTGGAGCTGAAATAAAATTCTCTGGTCTATGCTAATTTGGGAAAAGCATTCTCAAATGCAATGTGGACTTCACGCACTTATCATTCTCAAAGGCCTGGAGTTAGGTATCTCATCCACAGCCTTCAGGACAATGACCTCACCCTCCTTACCTTCCCTTTTCTCACCATGTACTCCCCTACCACTAGGCCAAATCAGTATATATGGGAAAACTGAACTGGATTTTTAAGAGTCAAAATGTACTCCTGGCAAAACTGAAGGAACTAGTAAGGTATGTCTATTTCCCAATAGTCTTCTTAATCCATCCACCAATGTTTCTAGCAGCACAGTATAGCTTCAAAAAAAGCAAAACTAAACCAGATCTACACAGAGATGGAGAGTCAGCTGTGGCACTACTACAGCTTTTTATGGCAAGAAGCTGACCATAAGTAATCCACTCTGTACAGGCTACCCCCAGAGCTAGAGTAGAATAGGATACAGATGTCTTTTTTTTTTTTTTTTAAGTAAAAGTCCATTAATACATTCTGCCACTGTAAAATTCTAAATAAAGTAACCAGATTCTCATGTTGACAGCATCGAATTTAATTCCTAAAGACAGATTTACTCAAAACATAACCTGCACCAATGAGACATTCGAAAAGGGCTGGCATTCCCAAGCTACAATGCCCTGGCATAGGCCCTCATTCTAGCCCTCAGGATCAAGAAGTATTTCAACACAAACATTCATATATACGAGGTTCTACAAAGAAAAAATAAGTATATTATTTGCCAAAAACATGAGTCTCAGAATTCTAATAATATTTAGTTCAGGTTTTGTACAATGTTAATATTGCTATCAATTGAAATAGTCTACTGATAAACACTAAACAGAAATGGTTAAGTGACCTTCTAAGAGTCCAAAAATCTATAGATAAACCAGACACATCTTACAAGCATTTCTGAAAAGAGGTAACAAAGGAGATCAAAGAATAAGATACACTGCTTAGAGCTTCTGTAATCAGATACTGAAAGTCAATCAACACAGGCAAATCTTTAATTACTGTATTCCCAGTGGCAATCATTGACAGGGCTGCTTCTGGGTCATACTTCATCCATGTAATTTCACCCTGAAATCTCCGAGAAGAGACTATTTTCAGAGAGAATCCCTCATTTTAAACTCTAACTATAATAACATTACTCCTTTTTTAGTAAACAGTCTTTTCTCACGCATAATATAATTGTCCAAATTATCCTTTATTAGAATTCCTTCTCAAAATCAAATTTTCTGAAATTATCTGAATTACCTTATTGCTTCTAAATAAGTCAATTACATAGGCCTGCAAACAAATTTATATTGGAGTAAATAATTCATTTTTTCCCTTCTGCTAAGGTTCAAAATCAAACACGGTTTCCAAACCTAAGAACAGACGATGCCAATTTATGTCTTAGCCACACCAAAGTCCCATTTACTTCTAAAAGAAAAGTATATCAAATACAGGCTTTCTCCTAGGTCAATGTTTTCTTCTAGTTTGGGGCTTTGTTTTCTGGCATTAACTTATGACCATAGCATCATGTATGAAAAGCACTCAGCACTCAGGAAAACTAATTACCTACTAAACTAAGCTCCACCTCCTGGTCAGTGTGCTTGGTTTCTCGGCTCTTCTCCGTTTACAGTGGGAGAAGGCAACTGATACTCACTTCCTAAGAGGGCTTTCCCTGAAGCAATTTATCCTAAATCTTGTCATTTTGTACCCATTCCTCCTTTTATTTTTCTAAAATACTGAATTATGATGGGGCATATGCTAATGAATATAGTTAAAGAGTCAAGTTTAGGCTAAGAGAGTGAAAAAGTTCATAGAACTTAGGGCTCCCCAAAATGAGAAATAATAAATACTGGGTACTGGTACTGCCTGCCAGGCCTCTATTGCTCAAAACTAATTTCTAAAAAGTGAGTCTAAGGGGTTTTCTTTGTTGTTGTTGTTTTGGATTAAAAAACTATCACATTATTAAAAGTCACGTTCACTGAAAAGAAGCAGTACAACTGAATTCTCAACTGCAACTCCAAGAAGGATCCGTATCCTGAGGACTAGTACATTTTTCACATGAAAAAAAAATTTTTTCATGTCTTTTTTCTTATTGAGGTTGGTAGACCTGCTCTCAAGCCTTGCCTTGGTCTCAAAAGAAGTGGTGGTGCCACATGCCCTGACAATAGTCTTTCTTGGTTTTATTACAATGTTCCTTTGTCTCCCCTCCAACTTTCAGCTACTTTTCAAATTTAACAAAAGAATACAAATTTAGTTAATGAATCTGTAGTTAGAAGCCAGGTAGACTATACTATAAATCAAAAACGCTAAACATGAAATGGTTTATCACATTAAAACTGATTAAAGATAAAACAAAAAAATGTTTTTTAAAATCTGACTAAAGAAGCATGGATACTCTCCAACGTGGATGGTTAAGATTCCATAAAACTAAGTCCCATTTGTTTACTTTTGTTTTTATTTTCATTACTCTCGGAGGTGGATCAAAAAAGGTCCTGCTACGATTTATGTCAGAGAGTGTTCTGCCTATGTTTTCCTCCAAGAGTTTTACATTTAGCTCTTTAATCCATTTGAGTTTATTTTTGTGTATGGTGTTAGAGAATGTTCTAAATGTAAAAGCTTTTGCACAACAAAGGAAACCATCAACAAAACGAAAAGGAAACCCACAGAATGGGAGAAAATATTTGCAAACAAAGCAACCAACAGGGATTACTCTCCAAAATAAACAAACAACTCATGCAGCTCAATATCAAAAAAACAAACAACCCAATCAAAAAATGAGCCAAAGATCTAGACATTTCTCCAAAGAAGACATACGGATGGCCAAGAGGCACATGAAAAAATGTTCAACATCACCAGTTATTAGAGAAATGCAAATCAAAACTACAATGAGGTATCACCTCAAACCGGTCAGAATGGCCATCATCAAAAAATCTACAAACAATAGGGACTTCCCTGGTGGCACAGTGGTTAAGAATCCGCCTGCCAAAGCAGGGGACACAGGTTCGAGCCCTAGTCCAGGAAGATCTCACATGCTGCAGAGCAACTACGCCCGTGAGCCACAACTACTGAGCCCACGTGCCACAACTACTGAAGCCCATGCGCCTAGAGCCCATGCTCCGCAACAAGAGAAGCCACTGCAATGAGAAGCCCGCCCCTGACAATGAAGAGTAGCCCACGCTCGCAGCAACTAGAGAAAGCCTGTGCACAGCAAGAAAGACCCAAAGCAGCCAAATAAATAAATAAATAGATTTATTTTTTAAAAATCTGCAAACAGTAAATGCTGGAGAGGCTATGAGGAAAAGGGAACCCTCCTACACGGTTGGTGGAAATGTAAATTGGTACAGCCACTATGGAGAACAGTATGGAGATTCCTTAAAAAACTAAAAATAGAGCTACCATATGACCCAGCAATCCCACTCCTGGGCATATATCCAGAGAAAACCATAATTCGAAAGGATACATGCACCCCTATATTCACTGCAGCACTATTTACAATAGCCAGGACACAGAAGCAACCTAAATGTCCATCAGCGGAGGAATGGATAAAGACGATGTGGTACATATATACCACGGAATATTACTCAGCCATAAAAAAGCACGAAATAATGCCAATTGCAGCAACATGGATGGACCTAGATATCGTCATACTGAGTGAAGTAAGTCAGAGAAAGACAAATATCATATGATATCACTAATATGTGGAATCTAAAAAATTGGTATAAATGAACCTATTTACAAAAGAGAAATTGAGTCACAGATGCAGAAAACAAACTTATGGTTACCAAGGGGGGAAGGGGGAAGGGATAAACTGGTAGATTGGGATTGATGCATACACACTACTATATATAAAAGATAACTAATAAGAACCTACTGTATAGCCCAGGGAACTCTATTCGGTGCTCTGTAACGACCTATACGGGAATGGAGTCTAGAAGAGAGTGGATGTGTGTATATGGATGGCTGATTCACTTTGCTGTACAGCAGAAACTAACACAACATTGTAAATCAACTATCCTCAATTTAAAAAAATTTTTTTAAAAAGATTCCATAAAACAGCAATGGCAGAATCTGTGGTTCAGGAATGAACTTGGGAAAGACCATATAAGTGCATTTACAGTCAATAAAATAAAATAAAGATATCTTCTCATATAAAGATAACATAAGCTATATATTTAAAGGACATGAATAACAATGGATATCATACTACTAATTTTAATTAAAATCTTTTCCTAACTAGAAATTTCCGTTTTCCTACAGTTTTGCTTTGCTACAGAAAATATGTACATTAAGAGGTATCTGCATGTATATGGATACTAAGAACTGTCTATTACTCCACCCAAATGTTCAGTGATTACAGTCTCTACTAGATCCTGCCTCCTTGAGTCTTGCCATGATGGATGTCAGAAAAGTCACATATCTTATTGTGCTTTAGGAAAAAAGATCAGGGTAAGCCCCTCCACTACACTCAAGGTTATGCAGTTAACATGCCAAAGCACTTGACATCATTCCTGGCTTACTCACAGATGCTGTGGCATGAGAAAGTGAATCAGATTCACATCCTTCATCTCCTTTTACCTTTGACAAAGCTGTGTATGTGTCAAACCTACAGCCTTTCTCTGTCACTGCTTTTAACTTTTTTGTTTTCTAAACCCCCAGTTCCCTCCATTTATACCCAACTACTGGGACTTAGAAATCATATAACCAACTTTCTTGGATTAATCAAAAGTATACAAAGTAAACATACATGTACTTTAATTTCTCTTTATGAGATTAGTATTCAAGGAGGCACAAACATACCTCCATTTTCTTAATATTTCTATTTCGTCGATGGCAAAAGAAAATATGCAGGCTTTCAAATCATTTACCTTTTTCTAGGCTATGATATCACCCCACTCTCATGTTTGAAACTGCCACTTCTTGGCAAGGTAGCATAAACTGACATAGTGAGTTCTGGAATCTGATAGCAGCTCTCCCCGGACTGTATACTTGCAGGTTATGTTGGCCACACTGTTTAAGTGCTTTGGCCCACATTTTCCACATCTATTCCTATACTTCTAGAGGATTAAGTGAAATAATGCATGTACAAGGCTAGCACATTGTAAACTCCAATATATGTTAGCAGAGAAGTTGAAATGTTTCTTTCCAATCACAAAGGAAGCTCCAGATTACTATTCCTGGTCATCCCTGCCAATTTCATTGGCAAAGACCGAATAATCCTCCAAATAGAAAAATGATGATCTACATATGAATCTGAATCTCCAGATAAAAGTGGTATTTTTAACATACTTTCTCTAGTTGTCTTTATTTTTGTTCTGAATAGATAATCATGTCTCATAAGTAAACAACGATGCCACATGGAAAATGAACATGGGCATTTGAATTTACGTATAACTCACCAAAAGTTTGCATAAGTAGTAGAGAGAAAAAATACAGAGTCAGAAAGTCACAGGTTTGAATCCTTGCTCCACAATTTACTAACTGAGTTATTTCATTTTTGATGTTTAGTGCTCCATCTACAAAATGGGATGATAAGACTTAAAACTCATGGATTTATTGCCACAGTCAAGTGAAGTGATATGACTGAAGCACCTGGCACAAAATAAGCTTACAAAATGTAAGCTCCCTCTCCTGATAAGCATGATGAATTTAAATTGCAACCCCTTCCCCAGCAAAGTTGCCTTTCATCCCCAAGGGAGCAAGGATGTTTGAGTGGTAGGGCATTATTTGTGGAAATCTGTTCTTAATATTCTTCTAGTTACATAAACAATTATGTACTAATTACACTGGGGCTTTATTTTTTGAAATAAAAGGTACAACATACACCATAAACACAATAAAAATCCAAAGAAGAGGAAGAGAGATAATAAGGGAACAGCTGGTATAAACTGTGCACATCATTCAAAGAGGTAATGGGGCCAGTAGAGTTTTTCAATAAAAGCAAAGAGAACACTAGGTGGTAAGGAAATGGATACTTTAGATGTGAGGAAGCAAAACATATTCCCTACTCTTCAGGATGCCAGGGGAGGCTTGGATAACATCTCCTGTCTTTTTTTTTTTTTTTTTTTTTTTTTATTTATGGCTGTGTTGGGTCTTCGTTTCTGTGGGAGGGCTTTCTCCAGTTGTGGCAAGCGGGGGCCACTCTTCATCGCGGTGCGCGGGCCTCTCACTGTCGCGGCCTCTCTTGTTGCGGAGCACAGGCTCCAGACGCGCAGGCTCAGTAATTGTGGCTCACGGGCCCAGTTGCTCCGCGGCATGTGGGATCCCGCCAGACCAGAGCTCGAACCCGTGTCCCCTGCATTGGCAGGCAGACTCTCAACCACTGCGCCACCAGGGAAGCCCCATCTCCTGTCTTAATAAGCTATACTCCATTCCCAGCTGTTCATAACAATGACAGAGTTCACTGCTGCAGAGAATCCATATACAAAAACTCCATAGTTCCTAGAGCCAGAGGTGCAGGGCAAATGCTAAATCATACATCTGTTGGTGCTTGGATGTATAAATGAAGAGGGGTTAAAAAAAAAAAAAAAAAACACCTTGCACATCCAGGATCTTCCTTCTCCAATAACTGTCAAACTTATGTATATTTTCTAATCTCTTTTTTTGTTGTTGGCTCTGAGCACTTTTTAAAACATCAATCAACTTTATTTTTTAGGGCAGTTTTAGGCTTACAGAAAACTAAATAGTATGAAGAGTACCCATATATCCTCTCAAGCTGAGCATTTTTAAGGGTCCTGGCTCATTTAAAATATTAAATGGTCACCCAGAATTTGAATGAACCAGTAAATAAAATGACCAAAGAAGAGAATTTGAGACCCTATTTAGATCTGCATAAACCAAGTGATGGTGACAAACAACCTAAAACCAATATAATGATCAGTCACCAGAAAAAAAAAAAAAAGTACACCTGCAGATTTAACCAAACCTAAACAGGGCATCACTAAAGCCAAACTCAAAATCACAGTAATGAATAAAACATTTAAAGTGTATTTGTGGACTTCCCTGGTAGCACAGTGGTTAAGAATCCGCCTGCCAATGCAGGGGACATGGGTTCGAACCCTGGTCCACGAAGATCCCACTTACTGTGGAGCAACTAAGCCCGTGCGCCACAACTACTGAGCCCGTAACTCTAGAGCCCGGAAGCTACAACTACTGAGCCCATGCGCTGCAAGTGAGCCCGCGTGCTGCAACTACTGAAGCCTGCACGCCTAGAGCCCATGCTCCACAACAAGAGAAGCCACTGCAATGAGAAGCCTGCGCACCACAATGAAGAGTAGTCCCCGCTCGCCGCAACTAGAGAAAGGCTGCACATAGCAACGAAGACCCAGTGCAGCCAAAAAAAAAATGTATTTGTAACAATCAGAATTTTCACAGCCAGTTAACAACATTAACATCTCCTTAACCTCCATATTTGCTAAGACTGTAAGTTAACATTTCATAATGGACCTTTCTCCAATCTAAAGGACTCTGAATGTTCCTGAGATCAAGGCTCAGAGCATCTTATATGTTTATTAGACAGCTTCTTTTAACTATGGAACTGATTCCTCTCGTTTTTAATAAGAGGAGGTGTTCTATTGGGTCACGCAGATAGATTAAGCAAAAGATTATTTGGAAAGTCATCACTACTGTTAGGAAACAATTACAAGGATAATAAAGTGCAGAGGTTCTCCAAGTGTGGTACCTAACTTGTTAGAAATGCAAATTTTGGGGTCCCACTCCTGACTGGATAATGAATCAGAAACCTTGGGGGGGTGGGAGGTACACACCCAGTAGCCTGTGTTTTTAACAAGCCCTCCAGGTGATTTTGATGCAAATAAAGTTTGAGAATGATATATTCAAGGATGCTTGATCATGGGGAAAAAAAAAAAAGGAAATGAGAAATGAACAGTAAATATGTGTTCCCACCACTTTTTTTTCCTTTTTTTTCCCTGAAAACAGGAAAGAATTTTGATTATTTTTAGAAAAATGTCATATTTCATTTAGGAATTTGATGACTGTCTTGTAGGGCTTGCTACAGTGGCCTACACAATAGAACACTTTCAACTACTGCCATTTTTCTCAATTGGATGCAATTCACATTTTTCAGGCATCCCAAAATGAAATGAAACCCTTTGCTTTACCTACATACAATTTTTCCCTTGTATACAATCTGAAATTTATACTAACTAGGGTTTTTAACTTATCTTTTTTCTTTAGTTTTCCAGAGGCTTTCCAACCTTTCCAAAATACCTTCCACTATACTGCCTAAATCTTCTCATTCCTTTACCTATAGCTCTGGATATAATACAGCAGACATTTCTAAGGAAGATCTGAGATAATGGTCTCTACTTGTATGTTTGGAGCCCTTAGTTAACAACATAAAAGGCCCCAACGATCACATGACTTAAATACGTGTTATTTACTTCAAATCAACTAGTTCTATGCAAGAAAAATCCGGTCGATAGGATTGGTTATTATGGCTAGTTCCCTGTAACTTTGCTCCCTTGTTTACTGTCTTCTCAATCTATTTCCCATTATTAAGTCTCTCCAGTAAAATTAGTTATATTCTTACTGCTGATTCTACCTAATGTGTCTGGAGAAGTGAAATGCCTTTGTGAACTGATGTGCTCAAGTAGGTAGTCACTATACATTTGTTTGCTGCACCAAGCTATAGCCCAGTAAACTCCTCTCTTGAGAAATAGAGACCAATGAGAAAAGTTTTATAGAATCTTAGATCATGTGTTTAAAAAAATTCCCTGCAAATCAGTTTGGTCTTTCCTCTTAGTCCAGTGAATCATTGGTTTATTTCAGGTGACTGAACTTCTACCACAAACAAATTCCTAACCTGGCATCAACTTAAATACAGGAGAAGTGTTCAACATTTATAAATGAGATTAACTTATTTGAGCAAATTGGAAAGAAAAAAGAGTAGGGACTCTGTCAGACTGATTTGTGCTTTGGTCTACACCATCCCAAAAAAATAAGAAATTTCTCAACAGTTTGGGTAGTAAAATGGTATTGGTCTCTCAAGTGAAGAAAGAGCCAATTATCGGGGAAAGGAAAATAATGCACCAAACATATGTCTCTTCTGGCAGAAGAAGCTAAAGAGACTGAAGTCTTAGCAGCATTATGGGCCTCATCTGCTAATGTGTAAGAAGTCAGTCCTTCAGGAATAAGAGGCAGATAACAGTCTCTCTCTGGAATACTAGCTCAGGAAGAGTACTGATCAGACAGGCAGGAATCCCTTTAGAAAAGGAGAGGTCTTCATCTGAGGTCCACGGATAGAATTCAAGGAGTATAATGACCTTGGATGGGGAAAACATATCTGTAACTTACTAACTGCTAACTGATATTTAGCATTTTCTTCAAGTATGATTTTAGGCAATAACTAAAATAATATGAACATATATGTAACACTGTCACCAATAGAAATCAATATTTCCATATCATATTACAGTTGTTGCAAGTAGTTAAAAATTACACTAATGCTCATAACTGCTTTGAAATTACAGTGTTATTAGACGTGCCATTAGATATTGTTATTTATTACAACTATTTCAATATAGTTGGTTCCTTTTGTGCTTCTATGCAATTTTAAGGCACTTATCTCATTCTAAGAAGGGGTTCATGATTCAAAAAAGGCAAAGAATTCTACTTTAAAAAGAAGGAAGTAGTATGGAGAAGAGAGAATACTCCCAAGTAGTCCCAGAAATTCCAGCATAAACCCCATCATGAGGAACAACTTTCCAAGAAAAAACAGATGCATATTGTTCTCTTCTGAAATCCACAAACACGTTAGGAAACAATACCAGCTTATTATTCTCACTTGGAAACTACAATAAAACCTTTAAAAGGTTGAGATGTTTTATTTACTCTAAAGAGAAATAAGTTTCACCAATCCGTTTGACCTTTATTAACCTAGCAACGGTGGTTGTTCTGGGAAAGGAAAAGGCAGCTCAGGGAGAACTCAGCTAACTCGTCATCAGGAGCCACATTTTCCTCTGTCCAAAATACTATCTACAGTACCACTGAAGTGACACTATCAGGCACTCCAAATATGGCCCTTATGGTATGCAAGGAGAAACTAGCATATAACCTGTGGAGGACAAGTAAACTGGCTAAATGTCACACTTAAAAGATGGAACAGGTCAAAGCTCTCTGTTTGTATAAAAAGGATTTCAAATGCCTGACAACAGAATAACTTTCTGAAATCCTAAACAGGAGATTAAAACAACCGCAAACCAAGATCTGTATAATTATCAAATACGTTTTGATAGTTCAATCACCATGCATAAGGGATATTCCTGAAATAGTGGTTTGTAAGTAAGATACTTTCAATATACTAAGAAAGAGGTCGTTATCGAAAGGAATCTTGCAGTAAGATTTGAGTGGTCTGGGACCATGCTTAGGAAAAAAATGACACTAAACTATCTCAACATTGCATGGATCTACCCAAACTAACTTATAGGGAGCTGTTAACCATTAATATATTTAAATCCTTACTGAATTCAAGATGTAGCATCTGCTTTAACAGAGGTATGCAAGAGCTAACTATCGCCTCCCATTTATGTTACGAGATTCTAAACTTTCAACTTTTCTTTCTGGCATGATGTTTTCCTCTAAACTATCCCCAAAATGGGCAGTCTCAGGCAATGAGTGCATAAGAAGTTGTGGCACATTATAGTTACTAGCTGGAATTTTAACTAAGGGTAAATAACAATTATCACTACGATGAAGCTTTAGAAGTATTCCTGTGTGGCGTCAGGCAAAAGCAAGACACAAAGTGGAAAGTGAAACCCCAGTAGGCAACCTGACTTGGCTCAGAAATGAAATGCTACAGACCCCAGTTTATGAATGGTACAGTTTATGAAAAGAGTTGAGAACAAAACATTTGACCATGGCTTTCATATGGCCGTGTCAGAGATCTTGGGCAGACAAGCTCCTGTTTTTACTCTAGTCACTCATAAAATGAAACTACTTAAAATCATGTATGTGCAAGGCCCTTACACAGGGATATATCCGGGACAGATTCTGTGCATTTAAAATGCTCGGCAGCTGAAAAGACACACCTTTTCCCTCTTTGAACAGTGAACTTTCTATTTTCTACAGTACTGTGCCACCTAAATTTTTTTTTTTAAATCTGCACACACAATTATGATTCAGTTGAAAACAAAGATAGTGCCACTATAATTGTGCCCAATGAGCCCAAAATATTAAACTTTTATTTTCAAGTATGGTTTTCATTACTCCCTCCTCCAATGCGGTATATATGATAATGTATTGTTTGTTATTCAGAGGGGAAGAGTTCCATATAAAATGAATGACTTCAATTGCCTTATAAATAAAACATAGATAGATGTCTTGGTAAAATAAATTGAAGGAGCATTTCTATTTGATCACTCCATCATCTTACTGTCTTTATCTACAAGCAGAAGTTGTTGTTTCCTGAAATTCCTTATATGTAAAGTCCATAATGGCTGAAACTCAAACAAATCACACATATTAGGCACCTCAGAGAGACTCAAAACACATTAAAGGCAAGAAACTCAGAAAAGATAATGGTGGCCCACACCTGTAGATTGGGGGATTGTTTGTATGTTTGTTTTGGGAAAGCTTTTGCTAGCTTGACTATTTTAAAAATTAAGCTGTAACACATTAGTAAAGGTTGATACTAAACTCCATTTTCACTTCTTAAAATTTACTAAAATGGCTGAAGAGGATGAATAGTAGTCCTGATGAAATGTCTTTGCTGATTTTGATTTAATAAATAGGATCATTAGATAAACTATTTAAATCCATTTTTAAGGAAAGCTGAATCCACACCATTATTATTGCATTGTTAAAGTTACAAATACTATATGAAACAGAACTGGAATGAACAACAAATAATAAACACAGTATATTTTGCTCTGGGGTGTAATTCTACGTTATCCTTCATTTTTCCCATTACTATTGAAATACCTTGGGGGCAATACAAATTTCTAAAACTATAGAAATAAATAAGGAACGCTGACTGTTTCAGAGAAAGTATTTTTACATAGAAATGACAAAAACTATTTTCATTGAGAAAATCATGAAAGAAAAAGCTTTCTTCTCATGTGCAGAGTGATTTACAAACAAAATCTTAATTACAATCATCATGAAAGATGAGGTAAAATAAAAATCATTTAATTTCTAAGGATTTCAAATTTTCATCTAGTGTTTTCCATAGCATAAACAACTCTGGAAGAATGATTAAAATAACAATAGTAAGTGTATTCAATGCAATAAAAGTTAAAGCCTGATTCATAAAAATGTCACTGTGCAGACTTATAAACATTGTTATTTCCAGTAGCCAATATTATTAAGGTGGCTCAGTTTACCATCCAAATCATGTAATGAGCACATACTAGCCCTGAAGGGTCAACATTCCACATAAAATCCTTTATTTTATACACCATCACCAACAGTAATCATCCTGCATCTGAAGCTTATTTCCCATCATACTAGGGCTATCTTCAACACATACTTGGTTAATTTTTATGGCTAAGTGGAGAAAGGCACAAATGAAACTCAAAAACTTCCCTCTCTTGCTGAGCTTGTGGTGGGGAGGGAAAGAGAGTGAGAAAGGGGGGAAGACAAGAAGCAGGGACAGACAGAGAAAAAGATAAAGGAAAAAAAGGAGAGAGGTGAAGTAAGACAGGAGGAATGAAGGTAGGACTTTCGGAACTAAAAGGGAGAAGAATTAGCAAGAGCAACAGAAACATCGCCCATAATTAATTCATGTAAACTAATAACTTGTGCTATTTGCATTTAAAATGTAACTTCAATAACCATTCTTCTTCATTGGACTATATGTTTTATCTTTTTTAAACATTCTGCACCAAATATTGTATTTGGTGCAAATAAAATTTGTACAATATTTTAACTGAGCACTGTTTTCCCCTTTTCTCAAAGCTGCTTCATCAATTGACAATTTCATCTGTCAACATTTCACATCTCAGTAAAACAAGGGCCCTGAAATCCAATTCCTTCACACTCAGATGCTACTGAATTCCTTCTATGGGCTAGATTCTGTGCTTGTCCCTGAAAACATCAAAATGAGTAAGTTACCCCCACTGAATAAGACACACACAAAAACGTTAATAAAAAAGAATTTGCTAAGTATATTAAGAGACATCCACAGGTCTTCTGGTGCATCCAAAACAAGCTTGTATCTGGTTAAGAATGAAATTTTGCCATTTGTGACAACATGGATGGACCTGGAGGGTACTATGCTTAGTGAAATAGGTCAGAGAGAAAGAAAAATACTGTATGTTTTCACTTGTATGTGGAATCTGAAAAATAAAACAAATGAACATATGTAATAAAACAGAAACAGACTCACAAAGAACAAACTAGTGGTTACCAGAGGGTGAAGGGAGGGGCAAAATAGGTGAAGGGGATTAAGAGGTACAAACTACTAGGTATAAATAAGTTACAAGGATGTAATGTGCAGCATAGGGTACACAGTCAATTTTTTATAATAACTTTGTATGGAATATAATCTATTAAAATATGAAATTACTATGTTATATACCTGAAACTAATACCGTAAGTCAACTTTACTTCAATAAACATAAACAAGTAAAATAGATATAAACTCAGTTTCTCAAATATTCTGAACTAGCTTTACCATTCTGCTGGTTTCCAATGAATTAAATAAATCTTTCACATATGTTCATTTAAAAATTAAAATTAAAAATAAATACAGTGTTAAGCTGTTGGGAAAAAACGCTTTAGCCTTTCTGACAGTTTTAATTTATTTTATTTATTATGGTGATGGTTGTACAGCTGTGCATATCCTAAAAACCACTGAATTGTACATTTTAAATGGGTGATTTGTATGGTCATGTGAATTATACCTCAATAAAGCTGTGTTTTAAAAAGTAACAGAAAAAAGATGCAAAATATCAAAACAAAAACAAAAAAAGCTCCCTAAAACCTTCTAGTGTTCATATAGTTGCTGAGACTGTCATATGACCCATGTTAGAGACAATAATTGCAGTAGTGATGCATCAAAATCCTTCCAGTATTTTATTTTTTTTAAACTTCCAGTATTTTTAAAACACTGCCATTGAGCAACGATTCAATTCAAAGATGTATTGATGAGATGTCAATTAACATCGAAGACAAATTTTCTATCCAGACTGATGAAACCACAGTTACTGACAATAAGGTCCTTCAATGGCATATTTTCATTATTTTGATCATGATTTTAAACTGTAAGAAGACATGCTGTTGGCAAATTCTTTAGCAACTGGCTGTAGTAGAGCACCTATTTTTGCTACTATAAAAACCTGCCTTGATGAAAAACAAGTCCCACTGGAAAATTCAGTGTCCTGTGCTACTGATGGAGCAACCTCCACGGTCGGAAGATGTAAAGATCTTATTGCCTGCCTAAAGAAAGTACATTCTGAAGTTCTTACAACACACTGTATTGTGCGTCGATATTAACCAACTGCAAAAAGATATTCATCCAGTTCTTTATCCCTCTCACAGTATAATAATTAAAACCAACAGTAATATAAAGTCATACCACAAAAAAATGAGCAGCTAGTAATCACAGTAAACTATCTTTAGAGATGTATACTAAAGAAACAACACGCTCTAAAAAATTTATTCTTTTGACAGTGTAATAAGAACTAGAATTTAATACTTGGTTTATCAATCTGAACTTCTCAATAATAAAGAATAAAGTAGTGATGGCAAAAAATAAGTTTGGAATATTCTTAGTATACAACATCAGAGAAAATTTTCTTATACGCAGAGAATATATTGAGTAATTTACCATAGTATAATGACCATAAAATACTGAGTCAAAAATAATCCACAACCTCCTGGGGCACCCAAATTTTTCTCATTATAGTGCCAGGTTCTTAGCACCCTTAAGTCTAAGTCCTCACTTTCACTGCTATCTAATCAACTCAAAAATGTTAACCTGTACCTTGTTACATAGTTTTGCATTTTTCATTACCCTTCTTTTAAGAACTCCGATGCATCTTGTTGCCTCCATGGACAGTTTATAAATCTAGACTAGGTAGCCTCTCATTAATAATTTAGATACTGAAGGAGTTATCTGGTGCTGCACAGAAGTACCTTGTTGTCAAATTTTCTAGAACATTCATTGTAAAAGTGAATTTATATGAAGGAAAAAATAGCTACTTGTTTTAAATATAGGGATGCTCCTCTGAGTTGAATGTTAGAACTAAGTCAATCAAATTGAATTCCACATTAGTAAGAAATCATTATCAATATCATTAATACATGTAAATCACCTAGAGCAATGTCTGGATATAAGAGGCGCTTAATAAAGGTTATGTATCACACTACATACATAAATTAACAGGCATGATATGGGACACTGGGTCAGCCACAAATGTGCCAGAAAAACACCATTCAATGCAACAACCAATTGTGTCCCCTGCCCAATTACTGCCCAGCAATTTGGAGAACAAAAAGAGCTCACATATACCCAGCAATTTCATGAATCCAGATAATAATCAAGAATTGGAAGTAAACCAAAAAGGCTGCTCAAGGGACAAGGTAGATGTTACAAATTTCATAAGCCTTACTCCTCACCTCAGGTCTATTTATTTCTACTTTACAGAGAGCAACACAGTCTTATATCCAATTTCTATGTCTAAAGAAAAGAATGAGAACAAAGATGACTAGAAGGAAGTAAGCTAAGAGCAGAAGAAAATATTGACAATAAGGAAAGAAAAAGAAAGGGAAGGGGAAGCGGAGGGGAAAAGGAAGGGGTGAAAATTAAATTAAACTAAACTAAATTAAATTAAATACCAAGAACACAAAGAGCCAGGATGCTGGATGATTTGGATCAAGGACAAACAGACCTAAACCTCTGTACAGTATTCTGTTTGAACTTCATAATGATGATTTGAATTTATCAATAAAAGTTATCTTATATTTAAAATATTCTCTTCAAGAAGACAAGACAGACATGAAATATTGTAGAAAGCTTTTTTTTTTTTGGAAAAGGGTAAAATTTTAAATATAAAAATAATACCAAACACAGGGCTAAAAGCTGCCAATACTTTCTCTTCAATTCTAACTGCCTCCCTAATTAAAATATGTATTTGCACACTGCAATTTAGAACTATAAGATGGTTCTGACCTGCCAATCCATGTGAACAACCAAACATAACAACTACCGCATCACCAGGAGTATCATAATACAGTCACTACAGCTTCTGCTGTGATTAGTACCACTCTGTCCATAATGCACTTAACAAACTTTGATGACAACACTAATTAGTCATTTGCAGCCCTGTAGGTTGCATTATCACCACCCACAGTGCATTACTGAAAATCACTATAACTGTGTGATTCATTTTAACGTATGCTTTTAAAACAATGTTATTGCTTGTATGCCTCCAGTGTTTAGATTTCTCAGTAAATAATCTCTTATAGTACTTCATTTAATCCTCATAGCAATTCCACAAGACTATATCATCACCTTTTAGAGATGAGGAAATCACATCTCTTAGAGATGAGCAGTTAGGCAACTTACCTGAGGTCACCAAGCTATTAAGTGGAGGAGCTAAGGCTCAAAGCCAGGTGCAACAAAGCCTTGCAGATCAACGTTCAGAGCAGCAGTATTCAAAAGAGCCAAACAGTGGAAATAATCCAAATGTCCATCACTGATGAACAAAATGCAGTATAACCATGTAACAGAATGTTATTCATCAATATGAACTATTGATGTATGATATGACACAGGTGAACCTCAAAAAATTAGGCTTACTAAAAGAGGCCAGATACAAAAGACCACGTAATTGTAGGATTCTATTTATATGACATGTCCCAAAAGGCAAACCTATAGAGACAGAAAGTAAATCAGTGATTGAAGTTGGGGTAAGTATTTACTGTGAACAGACACAAGGGATCTTATTGGGGTGATAAATAATGTTCTAAAATTGGACTGTGATAATGTTTGTACAACTCAGTAAATTCATCAAAAATACTAAATTGTACACCTAAAATGGGTGAATTTTATGTTATTTTAATTATGCCTCAATAAAGTTGTTACAAATAAAACAGGTGTATCTGACTCTGAAAGCATGCTATTTCACCAGGAGGAAAGAAGAGGTGTAAGATGACAGGGATCTAGTCATTCATGTGGGATAATTTATAATGAATTTACAGGGTCAACACTGAAACTACCTCATAGGTTTTAAAGATAAGCCCTTCTTTAAAAAGAGAGGAAATGCCACCTCCGACATTAACTGCAAGGTTTACTTGCAAATAGCAAAAAATCCAAGTAAATTGCTTAAGCAAAACAGAGGTTTATTTCTCTCTCCAATCTAAATGTACACAGTCCAGGGCTGGAACGCTGACTCAGGGTCATCAGGGACGGAGGCTCCTTCCTGCTCAACCAGCATTAGTGCTTGGCCCCCAATGTCAAGGTGGCCTCAATCCTGGATGGCTGTTGAAACTTCAGCTACCACACCCAAACTTCAAGCAGAGAGAAAGAAGAAGGGTTTATAAATGGGAAAGTCCCAGCTGAGTCAGCTCCTCTTAAGGAGTTAGTTGTCGCAAAAGCCCTATCCAACTACCTCTGCTTATATTTCATTGGTCACACCCACTTGCAAAGGACAGTTGGAGATATGTTTTTTAAGCTACGAACACTACCATCTAGAATACAACCAGAAAGGGGACTTTTTTTTTTTTAGAAAAAGGAGGAGAAGCAGGCAGGTAAATGTATTCTGACTAAGCAACCAGCAGGTTCTGCTAGATTCCCTTTAAAATTGCTCAAGACCAAAAATAATCAAAAGAAAGTATGGAATAAAAACTCAACACTAATACACAACTAAACACCTAGCACAAAGACAGTATCTTTGTATAGTATTTTATTCTTCTCAAGAATGTGGTGTTCCTATTATAAGCATCTAAACTGACTATTCATTTTTAATACAAAATTAGAGTCTGCAATCTCTACTGGAATAACAGTTTGAAAGCTAGTCCTTCATCCTTTCCCGAAACATTCTCCCATCTCCAGCTCTGCAATTCATGCATAAACCCAAATGAACGAGACTTGCACAAACACCCAATTATAGAGCCTGGTAATTGTTAATTTGTTACTATAGCTACAGGTTTTATGTCATTTGATGGGAATGTCTCTTTTCAAATTGCTCTAGGCCCAGGGGAAAAAGTATAAGGTTGATGATCTCTTAATGCACGTGCATAATTCTATTAGGTTTGATCTTCTCCAGGGAAAATAAGATAATTCCTAAGTACTATGGTATTAAAGAGGCAACAAAAGTAGCTGGTCATAGACAATGGGGCTATCCTGATTAGCACCATCTTTTATGGTTTTATTACCAGGTTTGGAGGGGAGGTTCTCAAAATGAGTTCCCTGGACCATCAGCATCACATAAGAACATATTAGAAATGCAAACTCTCAGACTCCACCCCAGACCTACTGAATCAGAAACTCAGGAAATGGGGTACAGCAGTCCCTGTTTCAATAAATCCTCCAGGCTTTCTGATGAACCCTAAAGTTGAAAAACACTGTCTCAGGATACACCCCATATTGCACTTCTTTCGCTGAAAATACGTAAGTTTTCAAGGACAAATAAGAGATGTCATTACACATTCAATTAGGTACCTCTGTGGCCATGGATAAAATAACTGTATTTGTTGATTTCGGATTTTAAGAGGAGAGGAATTATAATGTCCTACTTTATACCTTAGTTTGTATCTTACTACTAGCTGCTGGTGATGGGGAAAAAGTCACGTAGTCATGCTAGAATTCTTTCCAGCCATGCTCAGCTATGGAGATAAGCCACCATGGTGGTAACCGTTCATAGAGGTCTTGAGGAATAGAACACTGGAGTGATTCTGGTGCCTTTTACAGGAAAGACCACAGGTTAGGCCACATATTGCTAGACAAAATAGCTATGCCCTATTGGCATGCCAAACGTATCTTTTCTTGAGAGCACATCTAAACAGAGCGAGATTCTGATTTCTGGTTCTGCTGTGGTACAACCCACAGCAAGTTATTGGACATCTGTTCTTCCCTTCTAAAAAGTGCAGATGCCCACGCACAATCTATCCAGAAGGGATACTGTGATGATCACAGTCTACAAAGCAAACTAAGTTTAGGAAGAAAAACTGGAGCCAAGTTGCTACTTAGTAATGAAAAGCTTGAAACATTAATTAGAAGACAACAGAATCTTGATATTTTATGTTAAAATTTTTTTAGACTGCTAAGTAAGCTGAATACTCAAACTAATTGAGGATGTTCATTATTCCTTATTTAATGTTCTTGTAAGTTGAGTAAAAGTTTATAAGGACTTGAGACATTAGAATAGATTACCCAGTGAAAACTGTAACAGCTACTTACTTAAGAATCTTTTAAAAATATCTATCCACCCATCTGAAAGAAGTCATAGCATCAAAAATATTGCTAGTTTAGGGAGTTTAAAATTATTTTTAGAAAAATAATCCTTTCCCCCCAAATTAAACGTTACCTAAGTGTCAGACTATGGAAGAAAAAAAGTATTTATAATCTAGAACATACAAAAAGTATCTAAAAATCATTAAAGAGAAGTAAAAACAGACAACCCAATAAAAAGTAGGAAAGGGATTAAGATCAAAGAGTTTTCAACTCTATAATAATAATAGTAATTCAGTGAAAAAACTACATTGTCAAATAAACGTAGAAAAAGATATTAAACCTGGCTAGAAAGCAGGTATACACTCCAGTCAAGTTTTGTCAAAATTGATAATATCAAGCGATGTCAAAGATGTACAGAAATGGACTTCTGAAGGGAGTGTGAACTGGTAAATTTTTTGGAAAGTAGTTTATTTTTTTAATTAATTTTTTTGGAGTATAGTTGCTTTACAATGTTGTTAATTTCTACTGTAGAGCAAAGTGAATCAGTCATACACACACACACACACACACACACACACACACACACATACACACACACCCTCTTTTTTGGATTTCCTACCAATTTAGGTCACCACAGAGAATTGAATAGAGTTCCCTGAGCTATACAATAGGTTCTCATTAGTTATTTATTTTATCTATTTTATAGTGTATATGTGTCAATCTCAATCTCCCAATTCATCCCACCCCCACCAAATGTAGTTTAGTAGTCTACACAAATTCTTATTTTCATATTCAAATTCTGAAGAGACTTATCCTCTTACCCAAGAGCTCCTCTTCTAAATACCTATTTTAAAGTACTCAAAAGTGTTCATAAAAGTGTTCACTACAACATTTTTGAAATAGCAATTTGGAAAATATGTGTATGTGACATCACCTGATACATATTATAAACACAGAGAACAGGAACTAGCAGGATACACACTAAATTCCTTACAGCGGATTGTCTGGGCAGGTGAAGAGGAGAGGGTAAACGGTTTTACTAATGTTTACAACAATTTCATGTATAAAATTCAGTCAACATGAACAACAATTTCATGTATAGAATTCAAAACACACAGAATTTTACAGAGGAACACTTGAAAGAAAAAAAATCTTACACTGAATCCAAACATATAAAATAAAAAAGCAAAGACCTTAAGCCTCCCTGATTGGAGGTTTCAAGGGAGGACTGGGAATCTTGACTGGTCAATTTCCTAAACCTTTCCGGGCATCTAAGTGTTCTAGAACAAACACAGTTTTAAAACCACTAAACTCTATTAACTCAGAAGATACTTCCTATTCCCACAGTAGAATATAATGTTTTGAGGGATTTAATATCACTAAAACCATCCAAATTTCATTTCCACACATGACTATATTTAGATTACTCAATCACTACCATGGAGTTTTACCTTCAACTTAAATCAATCATACATAAATATCAAGAAATGTGTCTTCCTAATCCATTTAGATATTCTAAGATGTAACCTGTCATCCAATTGCCAAATATAATGCAACTATCAAGTAAGTCAACTTCTATGGAATAAGTATTTTTGAAAATATTTCTTCAGCATTATCTCCCATTTCAAAGAAACTCTATTTGAGGAAGACCATCTGCAAGTATGTAGACATTCATTGAACACACAAAGAAGAGACTTGTTCATTCATCCTGTACTAAATGCCACTGATGGGCAACGACTGCATGGTGAGTAAGCAGGAGACTTCAGCAGTGGTTAATGGCAATTAAGTTGAACACAACCATAAAAACATAGCAATTAGGACCCCCTGAGAGGGACGTGGGAAGTCATCCAAGCTACTAATCATTTATAACAGTTTTTACATTATTTAAGGGAATCCAGCTACAGAACCTCAAGCTTTTGTTATTATACTATCAAGCTTTTGTTATTATACCGTCAAGCAATTAGAGAGAAATCTGAAAACATTAATGTGATTTGCAATAGCACTAAATTCTTAAAAGAATCAGAGTGAGTCTGGAGTCCTCTCAGGAACATGGGAGGTTTTGCAATTACCTGGGCCTCAAAGAAGTTTCATAAAAGAGATGGAGAGAAATTCTTGGTGTTACCTGTTAGAAAAATTTTCATGGCTCTGGTTCATTTCATGTCATCAGAACAAAACATTTAAAGACGTGATGGCATTATTTATCCAAAGATTGTATTTCACTGACCATTATCACAGTGGTTGCAAAAGTCATACAATTCTAACTTAGAAACCTGCATTCAAGAGCAGACTATTAAATCATTAAAATAAACCCACAGCTTTGGATATATCGGGCTCACAGACAAAGGTATAATTATTGAAACTGACAAAAAGGTTTTGTCAGAAAACCTTTTTGTAGAAGCAAAAGCAAACATTTGATTATGGTTATTGGGAATCATTAAGACCTCATCTATGTGAGTTTTTTAAAAAGCTGATGGAGGAAGATTTTTATACTTATAAACCTTAGTTATCTGTTTGCCCACCCTCTCCCTAACTTATTCAAGACACTCCTCATGTCTCACGAGCTGTGCTTCTTCAACCAAGACTTAGTCCTGAGCTCTCCTGTGCATTTATCCCTACTTTTCTAAAAAGCTCAGCAACGCCGGAGTTTCCGTCTACCACACAAATGACTCAGATACTTCAATTCCTGATCTAATCTCTCCCAATCCATTGCTTTGAACCCTGAGGTTTCAGCCTTTCATTTCACTGGCCAACACCAACCCTCATGTTCATAAAAACCTAATTTCATAAATTAGATTGATCAAGATCCTAAGAAAATGGATTTCTTTTCCCTACTATTTCTGCTAGAATAGGATATCCTTACCAAATCAAGTATTTCAATGGGAAATGGGATTAAAGAAGATCAGAAACTCAATAACAATGTAATTTTCCCAGTACAAATTTCAATAATTAGGTATTTACACATTTAACAGTTAAATATTAGGCGTACATGTATAATCATATAAACATACGTGAGTCAATCACTATTAAAGACTGTATCATACTTAAAGTAAAAGCCTTCTTTTCTAATCATCGCCAGCAAAGATTTTTAAGTATTCTTCCAAGTCCATCGTTCACCACTATATACACGGAACACATAGCAAGCCAAACAAAGCAGAAATGTTGCCAGTAGAACAGCTGACACCCTCACCCCACCCCTGGGAATTCCAGAATGTAATAAGGTTATTACCAATTGTAAGCCTCTTAAAGCAAATCAAGTTCCTTAAATAATTGATTGAGCTATATCAGACTATAGTTTTTAAAAACTTAACATTAGAGGAAAAACCCTAGAATCCTCTTGGTTTTTCTACTCCACTAAACAATAATCCTTGCTTTCTTTAAAATGATTCATATTAAATTACTATGCTTTTCTTGATTAATTTTCCCAATTTTTATAAATTCACTTATTTCTGCCTACCTTTGATATTTAAACATTTGAATATAGGTATGTATGTATTTAATTCACACTTGTTACAAAAGGATATCATTTTATGTGCTTTTATTGAAGTTATTTGATTGTTTTCTTCTATAGATAATAAGGCTAAGTTGGGAACTGTATTTTTATATGTACATGTGAATGTGCGTACACACATACATGTGATAATAGTATTTTACAAACCTAATGAAAACTAGGCAACTTCTCCCCCCCGCACACAAATCTGCACACATTGATGGGGTCACTGATTCCCTGTAAGCCACCCATGCACCCTTCCCCCAAACCCATGCATCTGCTAATTCATCTGCTTGAATCCCTATGTTATGGATTTGGAAATGTAGAAACATTTTCCAACAAAACAACAACAAAAGGTCTATAAACATAACACTATAAATTCTTCAGCAAATATTTATTAGACACCAAAAAAGCATATAATCATCAACATCCAAGCACGTGAAGATCAGCATTGAGGCTGACCGCTACAAATCTGACAAGACCAACCCTTCAGCCTCTGACTGGCAGTTCTTCCTCCACCTCTCCCCAAGATTAAACTGCAGCCAATTGTCATCCAGCCAGTGATGGATGCTCTTCACCAAAAAAGGAAGGAGGATTAAGCAAAACTACAGATAAAGCTGAGGGTCCATAGTGGGATTGCAAGAGTGATAGACGAGATCAACAAATCATGTTCCCAAATCAGAGATGCTTTAGAGGGAAAAATGTAATGACAGAAATCACTGATTATACAGATGTCACATGGTCTCCTCCATGCATGGTCAGCACAGTCCAGAAACTGCTTATGAAGCTGTTTTTAAAAACAACCCTCAAGAGTCTAACAGAAGCTCCTACCCTTTATGGAAATAGAAAAATCAAATCTGGGAGAACATGAGATAAACCAGATTCACACAGGCTTGTCCACAAATCTTAACCCCCAACCTCCATTCCCTGGCCTAGGAAGGGACCCCTTCACCTGTGTTCATCTTAGCACTGGAAGGCAATGGTTGCCCTGATGTCAGTACGCAGGCAGTCCATAAATAGTACATATCAACAGCTTCAGGTACACAGAGCACCATCATAAGCACAAAAAAAGTGAAGAGAAGGACTGGTGATTTTAAAATACTGACAAGGTCCCTTTACTTAGGAGTCTTAGAAACTAATGGATGAAGAAGGGAAAGACAGAAAGCTACCCTGGCAGAGTGAGCTAACACAAAAGATGCGTTGCTCCTCTATTTCTCAACTGAAATTAGATGTCTAAATTAAGAGAAGGTGAAAAGTATTTTCCAGAATGAATGAATTTTCATTGTGTTCTATCTCCTTAGGGAGCACCAATTATGCTGATGACAGCATCCACTTCGTTTTACAGGAGGTCTAGGGTTGCCTTACTTCTTACCACAGACACCTAATCTTGACAAAGGTCACTTACCATTAAATGGTAATCTATGTCTTGAGATAACTCACTACCTCGAATATGTCTCAAGTGATTTAAAATAATTAAAAACACCAATGAAAATAAATAGACTCCAAAAACAGCAAACCACCATTTAGAAAAGAAACTTCCTTTTCTAATGAAAGAAATTTTGGTTTGTCTCCTAACATACAAACATTTTAAATATTTGTTCAGCCACTGAACATCTGAAAGAAATTTACTGGAGAAAGATTGAATAATAAGTAATAATACAGGAACAAAATATATTGCTGTGTTTCTAAAACATATTCCAAGCAAACATTTATAATAGATACTTTGCATAGCAAATAAGGCCACTAAAGAATCAGGCATTTCAGGTTCTTGCATTTTCAGATTTTTTGTTCTTCCACTTCTCTGAATTTTCCATTGCCTTAATAGCAATCTCAGAATTAAAATCAAAAGACAATTTTTTTTACATATAATTTCACACTTTCCCACCCCCGCTTTGCTGTCAAGTATCTGACCCTGGTTTGATAATCTCATTTCCTGAGAATCAAAAAGCTGGAAATTTAAGCTTCCTAGAGTGTTAATTGTAGCCCTGCTCCATTGCTAATCAAAAAATTGGATGTTTTGCATGAAAATGCTTCTCTAATTAATTCTCAGTCATAAATAGCCCTGGTTTTAATAACCCCTCCTTGATTGGATAGCCTTTGAAGAGACAGTGCAGCTAATCCGCTAAACTAGAAAAAACACACGCAGAGGAAATGATAAGTGGGCTTACAAGGTATGAACTAGATGATTGCATTAATACTGTCAAACCAAAAAAGTGAGTCTCCTTTCCAGGCCTTTCATGCCTCACCCTGCACCCCAAGTACGATAAACCATGAAACTAGGAATCATGAACAAAGGCAACTGCAAAGAGGTCAGACACCAAAAGTCAAATCTTTTCACCTTCCTTCCATAAAACAGCTATTCCTATCATTTTTGTAAAACAGGTTTCCCTTGACATTTTTCTTCCTAGAAACTGGAGATCCAGCAGTCCACTTGTCACGTTGCCTATTTTAATAAGCCAGCGTTTTTGCTTCCACCTTTCCCTCTGCTTCTGACTGACAATATATTATCATACATCTCAAAGAGGTGCTGAACTGAATTTTCATTATCCCAAATGTCAAGATTCGTTTTTGTCATCAGAGAACACAGCTGGTCTACACCAGCAGCCCTTTGAGTAATTCAAATGGAACAAGTCACCTATACATAACTTCATTTTCCCTAGACTAGGTCTTGCATTCTGCAAGTTTTAATTTACAGCTTGTCAGTTTAAGATACCATTTGCTGCCATGGTGGCACGCAAAGAAAAACAGAAAGTCTTAATTAGCAGCACTTTGCATTAGTCCTATGATTACTAATAAGGCAACAATTGGGAATTTTTAGCTTCAGAGCATGACTTATTTAGAACTCACTCACTACTGTTTAATAATATTACACAAACGTTCAGAAGATGCCGGAACTATATAGATACACAATAATCAGTACTTTTAGTAAGCACTGTTTTTAACATATGAATGAATATAAATATACATGGCTCTACAGTTGACTTGTAAAATAGTTATGTCTATTTTCTCTATACTTAAAAATGCCATAGAGGTAAATATTTTAAAAGTTATTTCAAAAGAAATAACAGAACAACAGGTCTGGACTAGTTATTAGCAACAAGAGAAAAAAGATTCGAGATGGATTCTAATTTGAATTTAGAATGTTCAAATCCACAGCTACACAATACATCAATAAGCTATTACATTAAAAATCTACAAGCCACCACAGTAAAACACCATTATACACTTATTTGAAAGTCTGAAATTAAAAAGACTGGCAAATCCAAGGTTGGCATACACTGCTGGTAGGAATATAAAATGCCATACTCGCTTTAGAAAACTGGCATTTTCTTAAAAAGTTAAACACACACCTACCATATGATCTAGCAATCCCACGCTCAAGTATTCCCAAGAGAATTGAAAATATACATCTCACACAAAGACTTATCCATGAAAGTTTACAGCAGCATTATTTACAACAACCCAAAACTGGAAACAACTGAAACATACATCAACAGCTGGAAGGATAAACAATGTGATATACCCATACCTACTGTGTATATCCGTACCATAGAGTACTACTCAGCAATAAAAAGGTACAAACTACTGATATATGCAACAATATGAATGACAAAGTTATTATATTGAATGAAAGAAGCCAGACACAAAATGGTATACTGTATGATTCCATTCATATAAGATACAGAAATTGCAAGCTAATCTCTTGACATAAATCATTTCAGTAGCTGCCTGAGGCTGGGAATTGAGGGAGAAACAGACTACAAAAGGGCACAAAGAAACTTTTGAGGGATGAAAATGTCCCGTATCCGTGTACACACCCATCAAAACTCATCAAGTTGTTCATTTTAAATGAATGTAGCTTACTGTATGTAAATTATCTCAATAAAGTAGAGAAAGGCACAAGCCATTTCAAATGCAAGTTATTTTGCAAACCTTATATAATGAAACTCTATTAACTGTTCATCTCTATCATTTATTGGTTTTGCGACTTTGTTCAGGTTACTTAACTTCTATAAGCTGTGGTTTCTTAGCCATAAAAAATTAGAAAACAAGGCCTACTTGACAAAATGATTATGAGAATCAAGTGATAATTATGTATATACTCAAAAATGCCATCTCAATAACTTCACTCTCTTCTCTCAAATAATATTAGTTTCCCTTATCTCCCTTCTTAATATAATCTATGATATATTTGCTCATCTCTCAAGTATTATTAACATACTGGAAAAAGCTCTAAACTTGGAGAGAAAAGACCTAAGCTTCTGTCTAGTTCACCATTTGGTTAATGTGTAACACTGAACTTCTTTTCATTTTTAAAAAGCCTGAATAATTATTGGGAACTTACTATATGCCGGACACTGGACTAGGAACTTGGTATGTAAGGTAAACACAACTGACAAGGTTCCTGCCTGTGTGGAACTTTAAATGAATAAGTACACATTTCAAACAAACAACAACGAGTAATTAGCTGAATAACTATAAGCGTGCCATGTGCTACAAATAAGGAACCTAACCTTGTCTGGGAAAATTTAAACAAACAAAACAAAAAAGCTTCCTGAAGGAAGTAATAGTTAAGAAGATGAAAGAAGATACTCCATGCAAAATTTTTTAGAATACTGATTTACACATGGTAAAAACTTAATAAGTATTATATAAAAATATTTTTATAAAGCAAAGAAGTACCTTAAAGATGACAACTATTTATCAAGGAGAAGGAGAAGATAGGGGCAAACCAATTCCAAGTAAGGAGGCCTCAAGGCCTGAATGAGCTTGGCAAGTTCTGAGAAGTCCAGTAGAAGGTCATGAGAAGTCCAACAAGAAGGCCACGGTGAGAAAAAGGGGACAAGAAGAGGCTGTGTGTAACTGGTGGTCAAATTATACAGAACCTTATTAGGCATATTAAGGACATGGGGTTTAGTACAAGGGACATAAGAAATCACTGAATACTTTTAAATCACTCTGGTTCCAGTATAGCCAGTGGTTTGGAAGAATTTAAGGCCGAGGCAGTAACAACCAAGAGGTGATAGCAGTTAGAACCTGGGTAAGGCAAGAGCCATTTATAAAAACAGTAGACAGCTTTATCACAGTAGATGGGTTTAGGAGGCAGTATCAGTAGGGTCTGGTAACAAACTGTGTAGTACAAAGGTGGAAGACAAGAATGACTTCTGAGTTTAGCAACTGGTAAGTCAACAATGCCATTTAATGAAATCAGGTACACTGAAAGAAGAGCAGGCTTGGGGGTGATGGGGAGAAGGGGAGATCATGAGTTTGATTTGGACATGTTCAGTGTCTGGTGCACATGAGACAGCCCAGACAGGTAACAGGTTCTGTACAGCTTGCCTTAGAGGGTTATCATGATGATGTTTTTTATTGTACATATAAAGTATTATAAAAATGTTTTAACCTCATCTCATACTGTAAAGTCTACAGAAACATATTAGACCTCCATCCTTTCTCAAAGTCCCTCTCAGCTTCTAAGTTAAAGTCACAGAGACCTGGAGGAGCAGGGAATAACTGCAAGACTGACAGCTCAATTAAATTTGGGGTCAGAAGAAAAAAGGTGGTTCTTTTCCTAGCTTACAGTAAGGGAACTAGTTTAGCAACTTGCATCCATTTGTCTAAGGAATGTTTGGAAGTCTAAAAGGAAGAATCCTGAAGTATCAAGACTGGGTAGTATATTAATTTTCTATTGATGTGTAACAACTTACCATAAATTTAGCAGTTTAAAACAACAACCACTGATTAGCTCACAATTTCTGTGAGTTAAGAGTCCAGGCATGTGTTAGCTGGGTCCTGTGCTCAGGGTCTCACTAGGCTGAATACTAGGTGCTAGCCAGGGTTGCAAACTTATCTGAGGCTTGGGGTCTTCTTCCGAGCTCATTCAGGTTGTTGGCAGAATCCAGTTCTTTGTGGTTGTAGGACTGAAGTCCTCGTTTTCCTGCTGTCTGTTGGACAGGGGTCACTCTCAGCTCTTAGAAACCATCTCAGGTCCTTCACATGGTCCACTCTTCTCACAAGAATTACTTCTTCAAGGCTAGTGTCTGTACTGCTTCTTGTCTCTTTTAAAGACTCACTTGATTAAGTCAGGCCCACCAAGGGTAATCTCCCTTTTGATTAACTCAAAGATAAATCATTAGGAACTTTAATCCTACCTGCAAAATCCCATTACAGGTGCAGTATGATATAACCTAATCATGGGAATGATACTCTATCATATTCACAGATCTGGCCCACACACAAGAGGAGGAATTCTAAAGGTCACGGGTCACTGGGATCAATTTAGAGTTCTGCCTACCACCAGTGAGAATATCAATAAGATACATGTAATAAAGATATAATTCAAAATAGAAAGCCACTGACCAAAAAAAAAAAAAAAAAAGGGCAAAGAGAGAAGAGAGGAGATATCTTTATATTCCATCAAGTGATGACAGGTTAATAGGTGATTTTTAACAAGAAAGGCCACCCAAGAATTCTGGGTAAGACCATATATACACAATCAGGACTTCCTAGGAAGAACACAGGGTCACATTACTATGAAAAGCTGTAGTACTATAAATCAGTGAATCGGGAAATAGCCTGTAAACTGAATACTCATATCCAGAAGTAGGGAGACCTGAGAGATTTTTTTTGTTTTTTTTAATAAAGTAGACTACACATCCACCAGAAAAGAGAAAACTTAACAGGCTGATAAAATCACATTAGTGAGAATGTAGAATAATGAAATTCTCATAGAATTTCTCAATAATTTCTGTAACTGTAAAATGCCTGTTAGTATCTTCTAAAGGTAAACACGTGCTTAGCTCATGACCCAGCGATTCCACTCCTATATTAATTCCCAAGAGAAACGAGTGCATATGTACAAAATTCTTCATAGCATATTTATGTATCATAGCCCCAAAGTGGAAATGACAAATGTCTATTTAACAGGGGGAATGAATAATTTGCCCTACAATCATACAATGGAATATATAGCAATAAAAAACAAATTATACCTTCAATAACATGAATGAATCTCCAGACATGTTGAGCAAAAGAAGCCAGATACATAAGACATTGTATGATTCTATTTGTACAGAGTTAAATAGGCAAGACCAAGTGACAGCATTAGTATGAGAATTATCGTTACCTTGAGGGGGGTGAGGCTGACTGGGAAATGACATGAGAAAATCTTTTCGGTGCTGGTTACCTGATTTACATATATATGCAAAATTTTAGATGTATATTCAAGATAAGCACACTTCACACACTTCATTGTAGGTATATTCTACCTCAATAAAAAGTAAAATAAAATGGCAATAATAAAGAAAATAAGGTAGAAAAAAAGGAAGAACAGAAAGGATTCAGTTCCTAGGCTCATATGTTAGAGAAAATTTCTATTTATATAATTCATATCATTACTTCTAAAAACATTTAAGGCAGCGACAAATTTCAAAGTGTAAAATAAAGCAATTATGGCTAAAGACTAAGCAAACAGCATCTAAAATTGAGCTAATTATTCCCCTTGGGGCATTATATTTGCCTAAAATTGTCCTAGAAGTGAAGGTTAAAAAAAAGAACCATACTGACTGATTTGGGGATAACAAAGGATTTCAATTCCTTAGGAAATAAGACCAAATTCTGTATCTATTCTGAGGAAACTACATCTACTAAGTTAATCGGAGTACATAGCTTTGAAATGATCATAGTCAACAGCTCAAATTAGATGCTAAAAGAATTTCTGTAGCAAAAGATCTTCTCTTGAAAAATTTTTTTAAATGACTCATGAAATATTTAAGAGGAGTTAGAATTATTGATTCCAACAGATTCCAAAAAGAGTCACAGAATCTACAAAGGGTAGATAATCATAAACGAGTGAATGATTTGTCCCGTCCACAGCCTCGCTTTGTTTGACCAGTCCTCTTTCCGTAGCCACGCTGTGGAGAATAATGTCCACACACAGTTCATTGCTCACCTTCCAGGCTAAGTCAAAAGTTCCCCTTGCAGATTAGCTGTAATTGTTTTTGTTTTCTTACTTCATTTCAGTCATACATCGTTTGTTGTTTTTAAGAATTTATGTTGTTTTCAATAGATCATTTCAATTTATTTCCCTTTATGGTACTAATTTGAGCTCTCTGCTACCTCTAGGATTTTTTAGTTTAAAAGTTAGAGTATACCTACTTTTATTTTTCATTTTCGCAAGTAGCAAGGAAATGATTTAAAACTGGAGGAAAGAGGAAGACAAAACAACAAGGTATATAAAACACTGCCAAATGCTCAGATGTAGTTAATTCATAAATAGAAGTCATGTCCATTCCACTTTAGCCTCCTCCTTTTTTTTTGCCATATACTAATCATTCTAAATTATTTGTGTAGTAAAGTTCAGAGTTAGTGTGACAAGATCAAAATAACTTTGAAGAGAAATGGCTACTTTCATTATTGCCATGAATATTTATCTCTGGGGAGGATATAACTGGAAAGAGCAGATCACTACAGAGTCACTAAGTGCTGCCCTTGTGGTTAGAGATATATGTAAATTCCACCCAGACTACTGCAGTGGATGCCACTAAACATTATAAGATTGGGAGGATCACTGAAGTAAACATGGTTTCTCAACCCTCTAACTAAAAGGACTTTTGTCAAAGAAAACAGAAAAGAAGCAAAAGAGTTTCTAAGGACCATTATAGGAGATTCTACTTAAGTTTATTTGTCCATTAGCATGCTTATTCATTAATTTTAAAAGAATTTACTGAGTGTCTCCTATGTGTGAAGAATGATGCTAAGTGCTGGGGGGGGGGGTCTGGCGGGGGGCAGTCACAAAGAAATTAACATTTATTCAGTACTTAGTACGTTCTAAACACTTTACACATATTAACTCATTTCATCCTCACTATGGCCCTAAGAGATAGGTATATTATATTCACAGTTTATAGAAAATGAAACTGACACACAAAGGGGTTAATTTGCCCAGTCACCCAGATAGGAAACCTGGCTGCAGAGACCACACTCTGAACTACTAAGTAGTCCTCAGACCCAGAACAGAGAGTGACTGATTGGCTGAGACTCAAGAATCTAGAGCTTTGGACAGAATGAGAGTCAGAGAGAACACTGAGCTTCTCTTTACAATTGAGAAAACTGGTAAAGTGACTTGTACAAAATCAAAAAGCAAGTTATTACAAAAGATGGATGGTAGCTTGATTTTAATAATAATAAAAATACAGGAGACACCTAGAAATAAAAATTAAAGAATTCATATTCTTCAGAGACTTATTAGGGCACTAAAGTTAACAGATAGTCAAATCCTAGAAAGGAGAAAGCAGTATTTGCAATTTAAAAATAGAAAGAGGAGGAGGGAGGGGAAAAAACTCTAACTCCAATACTCTGCACTTAGGAAGGGGAATGGTAATGCGTAATCGAACATTGCGGAATGCCTTAATCATGAGGGAGTTGACAATAGATTAATTCAATTAGTTAGTTTAGCTAATGTTAGATTATATAGATCTAAACAAAACTAGAAGAGAAACATGAAAATATATATTTTAAAAAGCTATCTTCGCCACTAACACTCCATAAAAACTACTTCTCTTCTTGTATTTCCTATCTTAAAACAAATAACATCATGATCTACCCAAGTCACCAGATTGGAAAACTGGGAACCAAGCCTATCTCTTGCTCAATCTCCACACAGAATGAGTCATTGTGTCCAACTGACTCTACCTCGAAATTAGCTTTTGGATCTATTCCCACCTCTCCATCCTCACTGCTATTACCCTCCTAAAAAGCTGGCATACTCTTCTATAAGATTTCACCTGAAACAACAATACAATTTGCCTTCTTGTCTCCAACCTCACTGCATTGATTCTCCTCCGCAAGGCACCAGAATACTTTTACTAAAATACAGATTTGATTATGTGACTCTCCTGCTTTAAATCCTTAGAGGATTCCTTAACATTCACAGGACAGAAACCATGCCTTCTTGCTGTTATAACAGGTCCCTTGAGATCTGCCCACCCGTCTCCCTTGATTGGGTCCAATATTCCCACAAGGCAATACCTACAGTTAGTTCCCTGAAGCTCTCACACAGCTGTGTGTTTCACATCCTCTCCCTACTTGCAGTGAGTGCCCTTCCCCTGGTCAGTATGGTTAACTCATCTTTCCAATTTCAATATAATGATTCCTCCTTTGTAACAGCTTCTATGACTCCCTCGGGAATGTTGTGTTTTCTCCTCCATGCTCCCCAAGGTACTTCTAACGTTTATTAAAACTGTCTCTGTTTGCATGTCTTGCCTTCCATGGCACCTAGAACTCTCCCATATGTAAATGTTCCAGGAGCAGTGCCTAGAATATGGTTGGCCTAGAAATGTTGATTGTATGTTGTCAACTCCAATACATCAATTACAAGAACCTTAAGAAAGAGGCAGGGTAAGTATCGCTACTTTCACTACACCAGCTGAGTAATCTGGGGCTCAGAAAGGTAAAGTGACTTGCCTAGTAAAAGCAAGATGAGTAATAGGTACTCCTCCCGCTAAACCACAAAGCTCCCCTAGCTACTCAAAGCACAAACAGCCGCACCAATATTCCACATATGAACCTCACTAACCAACTAAACAGGGATGTATAAACGAGTTAACTGGTGCTGAAATCAGGCATTAATGTGCAAACAAACAGGGACTTATTTGAGCTAAGTGGGCATGAATATGCAAGTGAACTGGCTGCAGTTCAGTAGATGTCATCACAACTCTAGGAATGAACATCCTATATTATGACTATTACAGTATTCATGTAGCATTCATACAGACTACCATAAATTACTGTAATACGGGATTTTCAAGTTTAAAACTGTGGTGAAGCCAAAAGTAACTTGATGCATATTTTCATCCACACCACAATTACAAGCTGGAAATCCAACGTGAGCACACAGAACTCTGCCATCTCCATACAGAAGCAAGCTGCCATTTGCAGCCTACGCTGAACAAGGGACTTTGGAATTAGGTTGGGCTGGTCCTTCGCGACCCAAACGCTGCCAATATCCCAAGTCGAAGCTACCATGAATGGTCTGATTTTGATACTGCTACCATAGTTGCATTTAAAACAGTTATTTTTCCTATAGGATTTTTAATAATAAAGTGGCAAGGCTATACTGCTTGAACACTGCTCAGAAAATCCAGTGTGTGATTATATGTAGCTTTTGCTCTAGTATAATCATCTTTTATATTCCTATCATCACCAATACACCATTGGTTCCTATCAATTCTTCATCTCTTAACTGTTATGATGCACAATGGCCAAAGCCATTCACAACAGCTTTGGTGTCCTTTCTGTCATCTCTGGTTCCCAAAAGTAACAAATTATAATCAGTAGAGGTCAGTATACATGAACTGATTTCCTTAATTAACAGAAGAAGTTACATCCAATTCATGTTATGAAACAAGAAAAGCCTATACTCTCACACCTGCATGCATTTATCCCTCCATGCCCACTGCCTGAAATGCCCACCCCTTCTCTCTTTATCTGGAAAGCTTCCTTTCATCCCTTATAAGCAGCTCAAACCTTAAATACTTATGAAAGCCTCCCTGCCTTTCCCAGAACTTGTACACACATCTCAGTTACATATATATACAACTCCATCATAGCACATATCACAGGGCTGTGACCACTTACTTGTATGCTGAATTAATTAGAACATAAGTAGGGCTGCAAGTAATAAGAGAATCAAACTACTAGTGACTTAAACAAGACAGTTTCTTCCTCTCTCACAGAGAAGTCTGGGATGGGATGGGATGGTGGCTCTGGTCATCAGACTGTGACACTCCACGGTCCCAGAAACCCAAGCTCCCTGTATCCCATTGCTCTACCATCCCTACAGTTCGGCCTCACCTGCGCGGTCTAAGATGACTCCCCACCATGCTTCATTCACACTGTGTGTACGAACATCTTCACACAGCACACAGGTGCCGGGCTGGGAGAGAAGGAGAGCCTTCCCTTTAAATGTAAGACCTGAAGTTATGCATATCACTTTCACTCACATTCTACTGGTTAGAATTATGTGTCCACGGCTGGCTGCAAGGAAAGCTTAGATATGTTTATATTTTGGGGTGGCCATGTGTCCGGCTAAAAATCAGGGGCTCTGTTAATATAGAACAAATGCTGGGAGACAAGTGCCAGTCCCTCTGTGACACATTCATGGTCCCTTTCTATTCTTCTGACTTTCAAAGGCAAACATCAAAACTTGGTTCTGTTCATTACTGTATCCTAAAGGCCAAGTGAAGTGTCCAGTACGAATACACGTGATAAATCTGTACCGATTCAATAAACAACCAGAATTCCTAGAAAATACAGGAAAGAAAAGTAGAATAGCTGTTGACCTCGCTTAATGCTAGGTTCTGACACCCAGATGGAGGATGAGGGAGAGGAAGGTGTGGGTCAGTGGGGAGGGAGCCCTCCTGACCCTGAGGTTATCTTCTCATGAACTCCTTAAGGTACAGGACTAGTTCAGTAATCATTCACAGCTTCGGCAGGGACACGGAGTGTCAGTGGAATGCTGCAGGCCCAAGAACCAATCCAGCGGTCACAGAAAACTCCAAATTTGGTTTAGACTTCTAAACAGGGGCATTACACTACATATATGGTTTTGTCTCTGGACACTTAGAGGCCCTTTTAAAAATTATTATATTTCTACTTTTTATAAAATGTATTATATATATGAGTATCTATGACATTTGTATGGTTTTAAGAATAATAAAACAAGCAATACCACTTCCATCACTTAGCTTAAGAAACACAACACCACCATTATCCCCTTCAAGCCCCATGTGCCCCTCTCTTTGATCATATCCTCCTCCATCCTCTCCGGAGAAGATCCCTTTCCTGAGTTTTATATTTATGCCCCCATCTTACCTTTCTCACATTTTCATCATATAAGGAAGTACACCTCAAGAAGATACTATTCAGTTCTGACTGCTTCTGATCTTCATGTAGATGGAACTAGACTATATATATTCCTATGTGATTGCTTTGGAGACTCAACCAAGCTAATGTATAGCAGAGTTCATTCATTTTTGCTGTTATAAAGTATTCCATCATGTGGAATCATGGCTATACTGATTTATAATTCCTTTTTCCTGTCTATGGCATTTGAGTTGTTTCCAGTTTTCTGTTATTCAAACAATGCTGCAGACTTGTCCATAGGTTTTGCCTTTCACATCTGAGTTCTAACCCATCAAAAATTTATTTTCCTAAATGATATGAGGTTCAAATCTAATGTCTTTTTTTCTTTATGGATAATCAACTGTCTTAACACCCATTATTGATTAGTCTGTCCTATCCCTACAAATCTGTAATGTCATCTCTCTCCCAATATCAAGTTTTCCTTTGCGTAGGAGTCTGCTTCTGGGAGTCTGTAGTTTTGTAATGGTGCCCTGGTGCCACACAGAGGAAGGGGAAAGGAGCAGATGGGGTGGGGGGGGCGTCTAAGCAGGTGGGGCTCTGAGCCCTCAACCCCACTTAGTCAAACCATTTGAACTATGAAATAAGACTTGAACAGAAGACAGGTTCTATGACTGAAAAATGAGTTTAAAAGCACTAGATTATATGAGTTCTAAAGCACAGTCTACCATTAAAATCTACTTTTTCATTTTCTAGACATCATACTATGTGCATGTTTACATCAATTTCTTCTGAATTTTGTTAACAGATCACTTTAGATAAGGTAATCTCTAACTATTAGCCTTCCTGAAGGACCCAACCTTCATTTTGAAAATGTAAAATTACCTTATGAATCGTGTCTTACTGGGACAATGATAAATTTGTTATGTAGCATTCTCACTAGTTTCTAATAATTACTTTCCTCACTACATACTATAAATGTTTGTGGTCTTCTCTATCTTCTAAAAGAGCTCAGGTCAGAATTATTAGTTGCATCATATAAACTACTAGGGTTGCCAAAATGTAACTTCTTATGGTCCTAGACAAAGTCTAAGAAAATAAGGAATAATAGCAAAAGCTATCATCTTCACATTATTAAAAAATTAATGTGAAACAAATGATGAAAAATATAAGAGAAGCTAACATTCAAAATTCTCTGTTACATCATGTTAGAAGTTTCTGGGTTTTTTTCATACTTTGGTTTAAAAAAAAACTTTCAATTGAAGTATAATATAGATAGACATGCATACGTATCACTTTTAAAACTCAAATATATATCTCATTTAGCAGCATTCCCTCTTCTCCCCTATCTCTGTATGGATGAATGAATAAATGGGTAGAACAAAGTTTTTTAAAAATAACATGATATAGCATCAACTAGTTCTGCACAATGACCAAGGGTCATTTCTCAAGAGTGAGGCTCTTAGACTTTACTAAATAAGGCTTTGTGATGGCCACTTTGCACTCTCATGATCCATTTTCTCATGACCTTCCACATGGTTCAGCTAACAGTGGTTTGTCCACTGGGTAGAAAGGGTGTTTTATGAACTAGACTTATTCAGAAAATAAATCCATTTTATATAAACTAAATCCACAAAAGAACATTTTTTAATAAAATAAACATCTATTTGGCATAGATTAAGACTAAGGGCTGGTACGCTCAATAACAATTGTGGCATAGGAACACTTTTATTTCCTACATGATTTGAAATAACACATTTGTCCGTTCATGACCTGAGGAAAGTATATTTATTACTTACTACTTCTTAGGAAAAGATAAAGAAATTAGCACTTATAAAAATATTATAATTTCTTATTAAGACATATCTTACATATAAGTTATGATCTGTCTTTTTAAAAAGCAAGAATATAAATATACAAAAGGAGAGGGAATCAATCTTCATACACTATTTTACAACCTAAAACAGAAGAGATAACTGTAAGAGATTAAGGTTATTTTGAAATAATTATGTGCAATTTTAACCCCCCAAAAAAAGTACTTTTTTCCCCATGTCGCTTGCATATTCTTACTCAGTTATTAACAAAGTCATTAAGCAAAATTTTAAAGACTACAAAGAATTTTCTAATCAAATTTCACGAATATAAAGCTTTACAAGTGCTTCTTATATATAAGGCGGTGGAACAAAAGGGTGGTATGTGTCTAAAATTGCTGTACCTCACTTCAGCCAAAATGTCCCTGAAAATGTGTGCATAAGTGAAATCTTGCTTTAAATGCTCCATTATAGAACAGCTTGCTACTTAGGAGACTCCTATACTAAATCCTCCTATAATAAATCCTTCTGTAAAAAGGATAATCAACTCATGCTTAATCTATTTCAAATATTGCCTTACCTTAAGGGAAGGCACCTCCAAGCAGATTAATTACATACGATACTATTAAGTATTCACAACCCCAGTTACCAACAACCCATTAGAGAGAAAAACTCAGAAAATTCAGGTCAGGTCAGTATAAGAGCCCAGTTTTCCCTGATGTCAGTACTTCCATATTTACTATGTAAAGCAAATCCTCTTAGAGAAGTCAATTCTCAAGTGGTTGTAGCTTTACAGACTATTTCAAGTGGTTGGAGCTTTACAGACTATTTCAATGTCAGGGCCATAGAAATGCCACTCATTTAACTAATGGGAATAAAAATGGCACTCTTAAAGGTAATATGATTGAGTACAAACAGAAATACTAAGTAGCCCCAAGACAGAGAAGAAACTGTAATCAAAACTGAGTATACATTTCTACTTGGATTGGTGACAATTAACGTACTCTACCTATTAGTGAGTTTGATCATCTTTAAAAATGAGCAAAGACAAAGTACAGAACTCTTAGTCTGTTTATTAAAGCTCCCACTAGCGTTTCTCAAATAAGTAGGATTGTACATGCAAATAAGGAGATATGGAGGAAAAAGGCCTCCTTCATCATATATTTTCTAGTGCCTAATTCAAGCCAAGTATCGTCCTAGGCACTGGAACGCATTAGTGAGTAACACTTGCATTCTGTGTAGAAAATTAACAAGTTGACAAGATGTACATATTTTTTTAAGTATTATGAGGAAAATAAAAAACATGCTGAGGTTAAGAATGATAAGATGTGGGGAGGGGAGATAGGATGCTGGAAGAGATCAGGAAACAATAATGAGATTTGGGCAGGAGACCTAGATCTGCAAGTCATCTGCACCTGGCCCCAGGCAAAGCTTGGTTTTGGATGAGATCATCAGGGGAGAGTGTACAGAGGGAACACAGGAAAGCTTTCAGGACCAAACCATGAGACACTGCAAGGAGCCCTTGAGAAGGCTCAGAAAGAACATGAGAAAGAGAAAAGGAAAACAGTTGCTGAACGAGCAATTGAGATGAACACACAAAAGCAAACACTGAATCTGCCAAGATGGAGGTCACCGGTGACCCTGAGGTGAGCCGACCTAGAGAAACAGTAAGAGTGAATGGGAAGAGAAAATGAGAAATAAAGAGAGGGATGCAGCTCTCCTCATTCCACAATGATAAACTTATTTTAAAGCACCATTTTAATTTCAATCAATTATAGCTATTCTAATTTTTCCAGAGTTTTGATATCTAATTTTAGAGTCACAATATCCCCCCCTAAAAGAGTTAGAACTGATAACAGCTCTATTTTTCAAATGAGAAAACCGAGGCACAGGGGATTAACCAAAGACCTTGTTTTGGTCATGGGCAGCAGTTAAGTATTTTGACTTTTTTTTTCAACCCTCATGAGACAATGTGTTCATCAGTTACCTTATTCTCCTGAAGAATCACATATTAAAACTCAGACACTAGACTCCCACTCCCTCTTGCGAGACCACCAGAATCACAACTAACTGCTGAACAACCATTGACAGGAAGACAATGGAACTAATCACCAAAAAAGATACCCCACACCCAAAGACAAAGGAGAAGCCACAATGAGATGGTAGGAGGGGCACAGTCACAATAAAATCAAATCCCGTAACTGCTGGGTGGGTGACTCACAAACGGGAGAACACATACCACAGAAGTCCACCCACTGGAGTGAAGGTTCTGAGCCCCAAGTCAGGCTTCCCAACCTGGGAGTCCGGCAACAGGAGGAGGAATTTCTAGAGAATCAGATTCTGAGGCTAGCGGGATATGACTGCAGGACTTTGACAGGACTGGGGGAAACAGAGACCCCACTCTTGGAAGGCACATACAAAGTAGTGTGTGCATCGGGACCCAGGGGAAGGAGAAGTGCCCCCATAGGAGACTGAACCAGACCTACCTGCTAGTGTTGGAGGGTCTCCTGCAGAGGGAGGGGGTGGCTCTGTCTCACCGAGAGGACAAGGACACTGGCAGCAGAAGTTCTGGGAAGTACTCCTTGCCATGACCTCTCCCAGAGCCCACCAATAGCCCCAACAAAGAGCCCTGGTGGGCTCCAGTGTTGGGTCGCCTCAGGCCAAACAACCAACAGGGAGGGAACCAAACCCCATCCATCAGCAGACAAGCAGATTAAAGTTCTACTGAGCTCTGCCCAACAGAGCAACAGCCAGCTCTACCCACCACCAGTCTCTCCCATCAGGAAACTTACACAAGCCTCTTAGATAACCTCATCCACCAGAGGGCAGACAGTAGAAGCAAGAAAAACTACAGTCTGCAGGCTGTGGGAAAAAAACCACATTCACAGAAAGATAGACAAGATGAAAAGGCATAGGGCTATGTACCAGATGAAGGAACAAGATAAAACCCCAGAAAAACAACTAAATGAAGTAGAGATAGGCAACCTTCCAGAAAAAGAATTCACAATAATGATAGTGAAGATGATCCAGGACCTCGGAAAAACAATGGAGGCAAAGATCGAGAAGATGCCAAGAAATGTTTAACAAAGACCTACAAGAATTACAGAACAAACAGAGATGAACAATACAATAACTGAAATGAAAACTACACTAGAAGGAATCAATAGCAGAATAAGTGAGGCAGAAGAACGGATAAGTGACCTGGAAGACAGAATGGTGGAATTCACTGCCGTGGAACAGACTAAAGAAAAAAGAATGAAAAGAAATGAAGACAGCCTAAGAGACCTCTGAGACAAAATTAAACACAACATTCGCATTATAGGGGTCCCAGAAGGAGAAGAGAAAGAGAAAGGACCCAAGAAAATATGTGAAGAAATTATAGTCGAAAACTTCCCTAACAAGGGAAAAGAAATAGCCACCCAAGTCCAGGAAGTGCAGAGAGTCCCAGTCAGGATAAACCCAAGGAGAAACACGCCGAGACACACAGTAATCAAACTGGCAAAAATTAAAGACAAAGAAAAATTACCGAAAGCAACAACGGAAAAATGACAAATAACATACAAGGGAACTCCCATAAGGTTAACAGCTGATTTCTCAGCAGAAACTCTACAAGCCAGAAGGGAGTGGCATGACATATTTAAAGTGATGAAAGGGAAGAACCTACAACCACGATTACCCGGCAAGGATCTCATTCAGATTCGATGGAGAAATCAAAAGCTTTACAAACAAGCAAAAGCTAAGGGAATTCAGCACCACCAAATCAGCTCTAAAACAAATGCTAAAGGAACTTCTCTAAGTGGGAAACACAAGAGAAGAAAAGGATCTACAAAAACAAACCAAAAACAATTAAGAAAATGGTAATAGGAACATACATATCGATAATTACCTTAAACATGAATGTATTAAATGTTCCAACCAAAAGACACAGGCTCGCTGAATGGATACAAAAACAAGACCCATATGTATGCTGTCTACAAAAGACCCACTTCAGACCTGGTGACACATACAGACTGAAAGTGAGGGGATGGAAAAAGATATTCCATGAAAATGGAAATCAAAAGAAAGCTGGAGTAGCAATACTCATATCAGATAAAATAGACTTTAAAATAAAGAATGTTGCATGAGACAAGGAAGGACACTACATAATGATCAAGGGATCAATCCAAAAGAAGATATAACAATTATAAATATATGTGCACCCAACATAGGAGCACCTCAATACATAAGGCAACTGCTAACAGCTATAAAAGAGGAAATCGACAGTAACACAATAATAGTGGGGGACTTTAACACCTCACTTACACCAATGGACAGATCACCCAAACAGAAAATTAATAAGGAAACACAAGCTTTAAATGACACAATACACCAGATAGATTTAATTGATATTGATAGGACATTCCATCCAAAAACAGCAGGAATATCACATCTTGGGTCACAAATCAAGCCTCAGTAAATTTAAGAAAACTGAAATCATATCAAGCATCTTTTCTGACCACAACGCTATGAGATTAGAAATCAATTACAGGGAAAACAACGTAAAAAACACAAAAACATGGAGGCTAAACAATACATTAAATAACCAAGAGATCACTGAAGAAATCAAAGTGGAAAATAAAAATACCTAGAGACAAATGACAACGAAAACACGATGATCCAAAACCTATGGGATGCAGCAAAAGCAGTTCTAAGATGGAAGTTTACAGCTGTACAAGCCTACCTCAAGAAACAACAAAAATCTCAAATAAACAATCTAACCTTACACCTAAAGAAACTAGAGAAAGAAGAACAAACAAAACCCAAAGTTAGTAGAAGGAAAGAAATCTTAAAGGTCAGAGCAGAAATAAATGAAATAGAAACAAAGAAAACAATAGCAAAGGTCAATAAAACTAAAAGCTGGTTCTCTGAAAAGATAAACAAAATTGATAAACCATTAGCCAGACTCATCAAGAAAAAGAGGAGAGGACTCAAATCAATAAAATTACAAATGAAAAAGGAGAAGTTACAACAGACACCACAGAAATACAAAGCATCCTAAGAGACTACTACAAGCAACTTTATGCCAATAAAATAGACAACCTGGAAGAAATGGACAAATTCTTACAAAGGTATAACCTTCCAAGACTGAACCAGGAAGAAATACAAAATATGAACAGACCAATCACAAGTAATGAAACTGAAACTGTGATTAAAAATCTTCCAACAAACAGAAGTCCAGAACCAGATGGCTTCACAGGTAAATTCTATCAAACATTTAGAGAAGAGCTAACATCCACCCTTCTCAAACTCTTCCCAAAAACTGCAGAGGAAGGAACACTCCAAACTCATTCCATGAGGCCACCATCACCCTGATACCAAAACCAGACAAAGATACTACAAAAAAAGAAAATTACAGACCAATGCCACTGATGAATATAGATACAAAAATCCTCAACAAAACACTAGCAAACAGAATCCAACAACACATTAAAAGGATCATACACCACGATCAAGTGGGATTTATCCCAGGGATGCAAGGATTCTTCAATATACGCAAATCAATCAATGTGATACACCATATTAACAAATTGAAGAATAAAAACCATATGATCATCTCAATAGATGCAGAAAAAGCTTTTGACAAAATTCAACACCCATTAATGACAAAAACTCTCCAGAAAGTGGGCATAGAGGGAACCTACCTCAACATAATGAACACCATATACGACAAACCCACAGCAAACATCATTCTCAATGGTGAAAAACGGAAACCATTTCCTCTAAGATCAGGAACAAGACAAGGATGTCCACTCTCACCACTATTATTCAACATAGTTTTGGAAATCCTAGCCACGGCAATCAGAGATGAAAAAGAAATAAAAGGAATACAAATTGGAAAAGAAAAAGTAAAACTGTCACTGTTTGCAGATGACATGATACTATACATAGAGAATCCTAAAGATGCCACCAGAAAACTACTAGAGCTAATCAATGAATTTGGTAAAGTTGCAGGATACAAAGTTAATGCACAGAAATCTCTTGCATTCCTATACACCAATGATGAAAAATCTGAAAGAGAAATTAAGGAAACACTCCCATTTACCACTGCAACAAAAAGAATAAAATACCTAGGAATAAACCTACCTAGGGAGACAAAAGACCTATATGCAGAAAACTATAAGACACTGATGAAAGAAATTAAAGATGATACCAACAGATGGAGAGATATACCATGTTCTTGGATTGGAAGAATCAATATTGCGAAAATGAATACACTACCCAAAGCAGTCTACAGATTCAATGTAATCCCTATCAAAGTACCAATGGCATTTTTTACAGAACTAGAACAAAAAGTCTTAAAATTTGTATGGAGATACAAAAGACCCCAAATAGCCAAAGCAGTCTTGAGGGAAAAAAACGGAGCTGGAGGAATCAGACTCCCTGACTTCAGACTATACTATAAAGCTACAGTAATCAAGACAATATGGTACTGGCACAAAAACAGAAATATAGATCAATGGAACAGGATAGAAAGCCCAGAGATAAACCCACGCACCTATGGTCAACTAATCTATGACAAAGGAGGCAAAGATATACAATGGAGAAAAGACAGTCTCTTCAATAAGTGGTGCTGGGAAAACTGGACAGCTACATGTAAAAGAATGAAATTAGAACACTCCCTAACACCATACACAAAAATAAACTCAAAATGGATTAGAGACCTAAATGTAAGATCGGACACTATAAAACTCTTAGAGGAAAACATAGGAAGAACTCTTTGACCTAAATCACAGCAAGATCTTTTTTGATCCACCTCCTAGAGTAATGGAAATAAAAACAAAAATAAACAAATGGGACCTAATGAAACTTCAAAGCTTTACTACAGCAAAGGAAACCACAAACAAGATGAAAAGACAACCCTCAGAATGGGAAAAAATATTTGCAAACGAATCAATGGACAAAGGACTAATCTCCAAAATATATAAACAGCTCATGCAGCTCAATATTAAAAAAACAAACAACCCAATCCAAAAATGGGCAGAAGACCTAAACAGACATTTCTCTGAAGAAAACATACAGATGGCCAAGCAGCACATGAAAAGCTACTCAACATCACTAATTATTAGAGAAATGCAAATCAAAACTACAATGAGGTATCACCTCACACCAGTCAGAATGGGCATCATCAGAAAATCTACAAACAACAAATGCTGGAGAGGGTGTGGAGAAAAGGGAACCCTCTTGCACTGTTGGTGGGAATATAAATTGATACAGCCACTATGGAGAACAGTATGGAGGTTCCTTAACAAACTAAAAACAGAATTATCATATGACCCAGCAATCCCACTGCTGGGCATATACCCAGAGAAAACCATAATTCAAAAAGACACATGCACCCCAATGTTCATTGCAGCACTATTTACAATAGCCAGGACATGGAAGCAACCTAAATGCCCATCGACAGACGAATGGATAAAGAAGATGTGGTACATAATACAATGGAATATTACTCAGCCATAAAAAGGAACGAAATTGGGTCATTTGTTGAGACGTGGATGGATCTAGAGACTGTCATACAGAGTGAAGTAAGTCAGAAAGAGAAAAACAAATATCGTATATTAATGCATATCTGTGGAACCTAGAAAAATGGTACAGATGAACCAGTTTGCAGTGCAGAAACTGAGACACAGATGTAGAGAACAAACGTATGGACACCAAGGCGGGAAAGCGAGGGGTTGGGGAGGGGTGTGTGTGTGATGAACTGGGAGATTGGGATTGACATGTATACACTGATGTGTATAAAATGGATGACTAATAAGAACCTGCTGTATAAAAAAATAAATAAAATAAAATTCAAAAAAAACCCAAAACTCAGACACTGTATTCAAGCTAAATGTTCTTTAAAATGAGTACCTTTCTATGCTACCACATGACTGTGTGAGCAGTACAATGAAGCAGTGGAGGGGCTCAGAACAACAGGACATCCATGATTAATGCAGACACATGCCCAAGTCTGACTTCCAGCTGTTGCCCTGCACACTTGGGAACAGCACCCCGACGTCCTCAGCCCAGCTGCCCACAGCACATGATGTAATGAACCACCTGTACCCTGACAGTTAGAGCCAACTGAGATGGGTTGATGATACCAAAGAAATCTCATGTTTTCATTCTTTTTTCCCCCTTGTGTGTTGTTAATTTGAACATTTTTTAATTGCATGATGAATAAGAAATGTTGGCAGGAGCTTAACTTTTGTCAGATGTGAGCCTTTTAATGTTACTTTGATGGTCTATCTTTACCACTCTCCTACCACAGAAAGATGAGCTGACCTCACGAACCAAACCACTGGGAAGCGAAGCCTGCAGCTTCGTGGCTCTAAGAGAAGACACGAAAATCTCCTGCCAGTCTCTTATGATGTGACTGAACTATTTAACTATGCCTTTTCAGGATAAGGTGAAATGCAGATCTCACTGTGGTCCTCGGACCAGCCAGATTAATAGAATAACTGAAAAAGAATGACCGTTTTTAATGGAAAAAAGATGTGATTCCCCCACCAGCTCCTTTTTTCCTGCTGCAATATTAAAAGCATTCATCAGAGAAACTTTGGTTCCTAAATGAAACTCCATCAAACTTGCACAAAAACTGGTCAGCTGATACAGCCTCTCACCAAGCACGTGATGTGTCAGCTCAATTAATTTTAATGGTTATTATGAACATGATATGTTTGCTAGCTACTTTCTCCCCTCTAACCAGAGATAAATGCTCCTATTTTGCTCAACACTGGTAAGTACAATAGACTGTTGCTTGAAAGTTCCATATTTCAACTAACTTTTTGAAGGATGGGAAAGTTCCTAGTTAGATTATGATGATTCTTCGATTAACCATTCTCACAGAATGAAAGTCCTCTGTAACTTAGTTGGATTTTTCAATGTTTTTCAATTATATACAGCAATGTTGTCCTAGGCCAGACAGCTCAAGGGCAACATTTCTATTTAATAAAGCCATGTATAACTGCAAAGAACAAAAATGTATCTACGTATAGGCTCTACTTCGGCTTAAACTTAAAAGCTAATGCAAACCTATGAAGCTGATAATGGCTGTCAGTGGCCCCATCTCCTTTGGGGCTGCCTTCCTAACCTCTCACTAATAAGCTGTCCATCCTACTTTAGACCTCTGCTGTTCTCATTCCTTCTGTCAGTGAGTCAATCAGTATTTACGAACATTTACTATACCAGGCACCGTACTAAGCACAGGGAATAAAACAGTATGTCCCTCATGGAGCTTATAGCTCTGTGGCGGACTCAAACAAGTGCGCAAATCCACAATATAGTGCGGAAAATGATATAAGAAAGGGAACAGTAAAGATGTGAGCACACAGCAGGGGCCACGAGCCCAGAGAGAGAGAGAAGGAAAGAGAGACAGAGAGTGTGTGCTTTGTTTTTTTTTTTTGGAGGGGGGTACGGTAGGGAGAGGAGACACTAGTAGGGAGGGCTCATCACAGTAACAAACTGAAGTTGGAAAGCTGAGCAGGGATTAGCCCAACGAGGAGACAAACAGAATGTATACGAAAACTCTTAAGTGACAAAACTAGTGATAACATTTGGAGAGAAGGAGGAAGGCATAACATTTACTACATGTCAGGTACTTTTCTCAGCACTTTTCATAGCTTACTCACCTAACGTTCACAACAACCTCATGGGGCAGGCACTGTTTAGAGATACGCCCATTTAGAGATAAGGAGGCACAGAGCTTCTGAAGCTAGCAAAGGGGGAGCTAGATTTTAAACGTAGGCAGTATGAGCCCAGAACCCTCTACTCTTCTCTGATTGGCTGTACTGTCTGTCTCTCAAGAGGTCATGGACCACGGGTGGGGGTGGGGATGGGGCACAGCGAGAGCAGAGCACACACCGTGTGCTCACTCACTGCGCTCGCTGTCTACTAAAAAGGAGAAGCTGGTATCTGTCATTTATCCTCATTCAGTAACGATGCTTGAAGACGAGTGAATGACAAGTTGCACTGCTGTCCCATTAGTTACATGGTCTACCTTTTCATCTCTAAGTGTCAAGTGAAAAGCTTTACTGCGGTGCAGGCTGTCTGCTGCAAGTCGGGGAGGCTGTGTATACGTATGTAGGGACGGGGCTGTTCTCTGTACTTTCTACTCAGTTCTTCTGTGAACCTAAAACTGCTCTAAAAAATTAAAATTTTTAATTAATAAAAATGAAGTGATCAGGATTCAAGCTAAAACAGAAGAAGAAAGGCTCTGGGTGTCCTCACTAAACGAATTTCATATACTAGAAGCCAGATGGAGAGAAATTTTGGAGGTAAACTTAAACTACTCCTTAGGTCAATTCTGAATTTATAAGTAGGACACTGTGATGGAAGGTGGAGATATGGAAGAGCTCTCCAAACCTAGGTAATCTTCTACGCCCCCTAAGTGTCAGTGCAAGTATGATCAGTCCTACAAGAATGTGTGTTCCAAAACTATCATTTCCGTCCAAGCCTTGCAATCCACCCTATGCTGCAGAAGCCCAGGTCACCCTCCTCCCTCCCTCCTTGTCTGACTGACCAGACAGTGGCTCACTCCTTCATTTGTTCCAAACCTAACTACTCTCTGTACTCCTCCACTTCAAGACTCCAAGACACACACTTCATGTTTTCTAGAACATACAGCAATACTTTAATATTAAATAAAATGCTTGTAAGCTAATTTCCTTTCCTTATATCCGCAAATGTATTTCTAGGCTTTTAATTCTGGTAACTGTATGTCTGAGCTGGGGAATTATTACCGTGATATAACTATGAGACAGCATAGCAGCGTCTTTGGAAAAATTTACAGGTATTTACTGATAGATTAATAATGAAGGTGAAGGTAGGAATGACTAGTCTTTTAACTCTAGAAAGGCTGGCTAGTTGCTTCCTGATATTCTGATGTAGAATTATGATGAGTCTTAAAAACTAAATATTTAATTGTGTAGGCTGGTCACTACAAAATATTCCAAGTGCCTGCAATGCATCAGAGACAGTGAAAGTGTTCTTCTCCATCCCTCATGGAGAAAGCCCATAGTTCTAAAATAATTTAAAGAATCTCTCCCCTCTCAACTCCTCTAGCAATTTTATCCATACCATCCACTTAGTTGTTACCACTGACTGCCTTATATTGTGATTGATATTCATTCCTTACTTTCATAACTGGATCTTAAGGTTTTTATCTTTTATTTCCATGTACTCAACAACTTCCATCCCTTCCAGTGCTTGGATGCCTTGCACTTAGCAGACCTTCACAAATCTTTCTTAATTGATCACATTTACCATGATTAGCATCCATTTGGTCACAGGAAAAAATGTTATTAGTGTGATTTTTTTTATTTAAATAAATTTACTTATAATTTATTTTCTTAATTATTTTCTTCTTCAGATTCCAACTTTCTAGTAACCACACATGAACATCAAATATCCTGCGTATCAAAGTTAGGTTGATCAGAACGTACTGTTTAAAGGCATCCTTCTTCCCTTTAAATAACGACAGAGGCTGCATCTGTATTTTTCCAAATCTCAAGTACTCCTGCCATATTCCAGAAGGTACTGAAAACAATAATTAAAATAACAGTGGCAGCCACAGAAGACTGGCATTCCCCTAGACGGTGACTGGAATCATGTCTGCCATCTTTAAGCAAAAAGGAACTGCCCTCATTTCTTTTTACATTGAGTTCCCACTTGAATGGTAGCAGGTCTATAAATCCTGTGGCCATAGTAATAGTTTTAGCTGCTTGGCAGCTGATGCTGGGAAATGATAGAAGAAACAGATTACCAAGTCTTTCCATCTTTGCTATCTTGAAAGAATCCTGTGAATGCAGACCTCAAATTCACATGCTATAAACACTTCAGATCTTCCTCCAGAAAACTAATTTTTCCGGAGAAGGTCGATTACCCACCTTGAAGCTCTCCACTCCGACTGTACAGCTCCCTTCTCTGTTCTCGCAAATAGGCACTCATACTGATGGCATGGGAGGATGATTCGAACCTGCAACGAAATGCAGCGTAAACAAACATTTAGGTAGTAACCAAACAGGTGGTGTCCAGCTCTGTATATTCCGACAGTATTCTACTCCAGCCCGTGTGACGCTCCCTAGTGTTCCACGACCAAGACGTTCTGGCTGTTCCAGGCCAGGGCAGGCTGCCATAGACCTTGATTTGTGGATGATATTCCTGCCTAAACCTTCCTCCATGACAGTATTTGGATCTTCTGCTCCTTCTCTATTTCAACTGATACACTCGATCTTGAAACATTCTTTTGCCTCCAGATCCCTTGCCAGGATCCCTACACACACAGCAACAGCAGTACCCTCTAAAGGCATTCTGATTTTGCTCCTAGGCAGCTCAAAAGACATCAGTGTCTGCCAGCTGCCACCACAGAAATATGGGCTCCTCAGAGCTGACCGCCGGCCTTTCTAACTCCCCCAGTGAGAGGACTAGCACAAAAGGCTGTGAGAAATGATGTTAAATAACTACACCAGAGAAACAAGGCATCTATGGTCTCTCCTTAAAAGTCCTCAAAAACAATATACTTTCTAAACGGCTGCCAGGATTCTTACCGGCCACCTGTAATTCTTAGAAGGATTTCTCCTGTCAGCCTGTTATCCTGACAGAAAATCTCAGGTTTGAAATGCAATTTCTTACCACATCAAAGGATTTACGGTTTGATACAGTCATAATTTTACCTGTTTTTTTTTTTTTGGTTGTTGTTGTATTTTACCACATAAAATACTTTCAAAAATACCAAGCTACAAAATGTTGTTCACACCTCCCCAGGGACTGCTTCAGAGGTTAGAAACATGGGGGATGGGTTCGTGATATAGAACATGGTTTTAAAAGCTAACACAATGACTACAAAATAGAAAAAACAACAACAACAAATCACAGTCTTAAAAGTAACTTGCAGGTAAGGAAGAACAACAACAACAACAAAAACAGGTAAAACTATGACTGTATCATCAAACTGTAAATTCTTTGATGTGCTAAGAAATTCCATTTCAAACCTGAGATTTTCAAAGTCAGGATAACAGGCTGACAGGAGAAATCCTTCTAAGAATTACAGCCACTAAGGGGTAAACAGCAACACAGTGAAAGAGCAACAGTGATAACGGGATAGGTTTCTGGCCACAAGGAAGGAGCACCAACGTTTTTCTTAATTATGCCTTCTTTATCGGTTCTTTGACAAGGAAGATGAATACCAAGATGAATGTCAGTCTGAGGGAAACAGCTGAGTTACTTGATCCTTTCTCTGCACCCTGCCAAGAACTAAGAGGGCACAAACAGCCAGAAGAAAGGCAAAGTGTGCAGTACTTCAAAAGTGTCACCTGCCAGTCAAGTGCTGACGAGAAGCCACTGACCTCCAAAAAGCAGGCTGACAGCTATTGATCAGAAACGGCAAGGGAAAAAATAAACTCTTGAGCAAAGAACAGAGAGGCACACCATATACAATAAGAAAGAACTTAAACACACTTAATTAACCTTGGCTAGGGACAATTAAAGAGAGTAATAAGGTTCTTCACAGATGTGACAGAAACAGATGACAGCTTGCCAAAATCTGAATCCTTTATGACCTGATGCATTTTCACTACTCAGGAATCCTTTTTGTGTTTGCAACAAGTCACAGATGGATATGATTTTACAGTAAAAGAGGCATGAGGGATTAGCCAGTCTCACCTCCTCACTTTACAGCCAAAGGCACTGAGGCCACTGAGACAAGAGAACTGCCCTGACTCACATGGCTCATTAATGGTGGAACCAAAACTAGAAATGGGCAAATTTCTAAGAATGGCCTAATTCTGTGCAGGTGATGAGTTTTTATTACTATGTAATAATAACAAATGTGTAACGATTACTTAAGTAATCGTTCACTTATTCATTTCCAGTAACTTATGTTTTCCTACACCACAATTTCAGGATTGGCTACATGTCTGAAAATGTTTACGTGGTCTGAGGTTGCAAGTTAGGGGTGAGGGCTGACAGCATGAAATCTAAACACCCCGAAACCTGCTTTCTGCAATAGGCGTAGACTGAGAACGGTCAGTTGAGCTTGAAGAGGGGTGGGTAGGACGGGAAGGGGCGGAGGGAGGAAGGGAGGGGAGAGGGGAAAGAAAAGGCCTAACAGCAGGCCTTAGGCAGTATCTGAGGCAGTCTTAGTTGCCTCCATCAAACACCTTTCCTCCCACTATCTATCTTGTTCGCTGGCACAGGCCCGATTCTATCTGGGCGTCTGCGTCCTTGCTCCCTCTCACTCGGCAGGGTGCTCAGAAGGGGCCCCCTTCTCCAGCTGCAGACCTATCACTGGAGATGAACTCTGATTGGTTTAAGACTGTCACCATGGTCTGCTTCCCCTTGCCAGTGACTGCTTTAGGAATGGGCCTCAGACCCAGGTCCTATTAGTTTTCTTGAGAAAAACTTGCAGAGGGGCTTTGTGACTGGCAAAAAAGATTAACAGATGGATAATTAATCATTAATAAAAACGGATTTGTAATGATATAGCCATTCTGGAACACAGTACGGCAGTGTCTTACACAGTTAAACATAGTCCTACCATATGATCTAGTAATCATGCTCCTGGGTATTTATCCAAATGAGTCGAATACTGACACTGACACAAAAACCTGCGCATGAATGCTTATCGCTGCTTTATTCATAACTGCCAGAAGCTGGAAGCAATCAAGATGTCTTTCAATAGCTGAATGGAAAAACAACTGTGGTACATCCACACAAGTAGTATGATTTAGCGATACAAAGGATGCCACAAAAAGCCACAGAAAGACATGGATGAACCTTAAATGCATACTGCTAAGTGAAAGAAGCCAGTCTGAAAAAGCTACGTACTGTATGATTCTAACTTTAAGACATTCTGGAAAGGGCAAACTATAGAGATAGTAAAAAAGATCAGTCATTTCAAGGGGGTAAGGAAAAGGAGGAGGAATGAATAAGTGGAAAATCGGATGTTTAGGGCAGTGAAACTATTCTGTAAGATATTATAATGGTGGATATATGACATTGTGCATTTCTCCAAACCCACAGAACTATACAAAGAGTGAACCCTAACATAAACAATGGACTTTAACTAATAACGATGTATCAATATGGATTCATCAATTGTAACTAATATGCCACACTAATAATAAGAGGAGAAACTATGGTGTTAATAAAGAGGAGAAACTATGGTGTAAAGGGACATAAGGGAAATCTCTGTACTGTCAGCTTAATTTTTCTGTAAACCTAAAATGGATAAAAATAAAGCTTACTAATTAAAAAAAAGAGAGAGATTTGCAGGATGAATCGCACACTATTTCCTGGGCACCACCATTTTTATTGGAGTGGGACTGAATGCAGAGAAGTTGAAAGGGCTGAGTCCTTGATGATACTGTACTGGTGAATTACAGAATCCTCTATATTTATTCTTATGTGTGAGATAATAACTTTCTTACAGGTTATTCTATTCATTTGGGGTTCCATGCTACTTGCAGACTAAAGCCTTTTAACTGATACTGCATCCAACCTCTGAATAAAACTGTTTAAAAAAAAAAAAAAAGAGAACGAATTCAATAAACAGAATGGATTTCATTCCAGTGTGGGCACAGTAAATCTCCTCTCCTCTAGACCACAAGATAAATGAACTGTTGAAACTTTCCTTAATGATTAAGAACTCTATGAATCCTTGACAGAAAACAAATCTCAAAAGTGCATCAACAGAAGATACTGGACTTTCAAATATTTAAAAAGAAGAAATTCAGAATACTGGGATGATACTTATGTAGTCACTTTACATGCTTAGATTTACAGATACAACTTCTTAAATATCTATTAATTCCTTAGAAGAACATAGGTCTGGCAAGATTTAAATCCTATTTCTACCACTTGTTAGCCGTGTGAATTTGCATAATTTCCTTAACCTCTTGTGCCTTGATTTTTAAAAAAAATTTTTAAAAACAAATTTTATTTTGGAATCATTAAGTTTATAGAAAAGATGCAAAATAGTACAGAGAGTTCCTGTATACCTTTCACCCAAATCTCTCCCTAATGTTAATGTCTTACATAATCGTGGTACATTTTGTTGCATCTAAGTAATTAACATTGGTATGACACAAAACTACAGACTTTATTTGGACTTCACAAAATTTTCCACTAATATCCTTTTTCTGTTCCAGGATACCACATTGCATTTAGATCACACGTAATTCTGATAAATAGATTGGGGTTTCCAATAAACTTTCTCTGTGCCATGTATGTGATCCAATAATCCCCTCTGACGAGTGCTGAGGAGAGAAAGTCATTGACCATGAGAATAAACAATACCCAATACCGCATAGGTAGTGTTTGGTAGCCTTTGATTCCCAAGGCACTGTTAACTCAGTGGAAGAGTTGGCTTTGCTCCCAGGAGGGTAGTGTGAAGTTTCCTGAGAAGTTTAAGAGCTGATCCTGATTGAGAGTCCCTTCCTAACCTCCACTAATACCATGTGCTCATCTCATACATTTTACTACATGGAACTGTCACCAACTATTTACTTGTCTGTCTTCTTTTCTGAATTATATGTTTCTGTGCATGCGCCTCAATTTTTTTTACCGTGTAATAGAGGATGAAAAATAGAACCCACGCCCATTAGAGTGTTAGAATGAATAAATACATGAGACAATCCATGAAAGTGGCTTTATGCCTTGGCTAGCACTTAGTAAGGACTCAGTAAGCATTAACCACTACCCTGCTGCCCAAATTTGGTATAATCTGAATCAAATTATGTTTGATTGAGATTCTTCTGAGAAACTCATTTACCACAGTGCCTGGTACATAGTAAGCACTCAAGCAATGGTAGCTGTTATCGTTATTATTATTAATGTTAATAATAATATTAACTGTTACCTGTTACCAAGTGACATACACTTAGGATACATGGCCAGGTGAGGGTAGCTAATCGTAATTTGAAAAAAAGAATTTCCACATTGTTCTTTTACTAAATCAAGTAAAACCCAATACTACTTAGGTAGAGAGATTTGCGTGACTATATTAACAAAGGTTGTTTCTTGGCACTTGGGGCTTTCCAAAGGCTGAAATATTTCATTTCCTTTCATTTCATATAAAATTCCAAGGGGAGAATTTCATTTCTCTTCATTTTATATGACTCCCCAGAAACAAATTCCAGAATTTTTTTTATTAAAAGTTCTAGAGGGGCTTCCCTGGTGGCGCAGTGGTTGAGAGTCTGCCTGCTGGTGCAGGGGACACGGGTTCGAGCCCTGGTCTGGGAAGATCCCACATGCCGCGGAGCAGCTGGGCCCATGAGCCACAACTGCTGAGCCTGCGCGTCTGGAGCCTGTGCTCCGCAACAAGAGAGGCCGCGATAGTGAGAGGCCTGCGCATTGCGATGAAGAGTGGCCCCCGCTTGCCGCAACTAGAGAAAGCCCTCGTGCAGAAACGAAGACCCAACACAGCCATGAATGGATAAATAAACAAATACTTTAAAAAAAAAAAAAGGAAAAAAAATATATATATATACTTTAAAAAAAAAAAGAAAAAAAAAGTTCTAGATAGTCCAGTAACCATATTCCAAAATAGTCACCTCCCTTACAGAAAACGGAAGTACACAAAGTTGAATATATAGTCACTTCCTATCAATTATTTCAAATCAACTTTAAATGAGTGAAGTAATGGCTGTCAATAAAGTAGAAAACCGTTCAACTGGGATCTAACACATCTTGACACCTATCTTACCAGCAGGGAGATACTTACTTGAAAAGAGAATTTTTGGGCCTTTGAGGTTTCTTCTTGGCAAAAAAGGCTGCACACTCGCGCCCAGTGCTGGCATAACTTAGTTGAGCTGAGGGTTCAGAGGCTGCACGAGTATTTTTCATATCCAAGTACTCAGTCAACAGCATCTGTACAAGCAGACAAACAGCTTAACACACACATTTATGACGTGCTATTAAGAAAAAGCAATTTTAAAACCATGAAGACCTAATTCTAAAACCTCCTTGACATTCAGAAGGATATTAACCTAGCTATTCATATTTCTAGCTGTAGACCTAAGGGAAGATTCATTGTAGCCAGAAAGTCAGCAATTTGCTACCTACTCCTAAAACTGGGAACGGTGTATAGTGAGCATTTGCACATGGGGGTAAAGGGAACATTTTTATTGAGGGTCTACTATGTGTCAGGCACTGGGCTGGGTGAGTTAATCAATATACTGCTTTAGTCATAATTTAATCCTCATTATTCCAAATTGCAACAGCAGCAGCTGCGATGCCGTAACATTTACTGAGGGCTTACTATATTGCAGGCAAGGGGCTAATCCATTTAGATGTTTTACCTCATTGAAAGCACAAAATTTCATCAGGAAGATCAGTTCTCAGATTATAGACAAGGAACTGGACCAGTACTCTAACAAACCGGCCAGCCAGGTTAGCGAGCCCACAGCAGACTAAGTGGTCCTCACCTGCAAATAATTTCTAGGGCCCACTACTCATCTTCAGAGTTTCAAAGCAACAAAAGCAACAGCTTTTTTGATCACTGCTGCCAGCAGATCCTGCTTATAAAAATCAATCCACTTTAGAGCCTCAGGGGTTTGGGGGCCTGGGCTAGAATCAGTTGTACTATTTCTAAGACAAGTATAGAAAGTGCCCACTGTTGTAAAAGAAAACAGCAGATCTGGAACAGAAATCACCACGGTTCCTAAAGATTATCTAACCTGGGACTAAAGTGTATCAACTCAACTCATTTCTATAATCACTTGCCACGTTTAAAATTTTAAGATAACCAAGTGGTATACAGTACATGTAGACAAACAATTCTACACATGACTGATGTGAAAGCTTTTCAGAATCAGGGTCCCATATAACTATTATTCTTGCATATATGTATATGATCATTCATCCATTCAACAGAGATGTGAGGGCCATATCAAGCATTATTATCAAAACATTTATGAAGCACACCTGTGACTATATTGCTCCAAGTAAGTTTTAAAGCCAATTATGTCTATAAGCACATACACATTACTGAGTACTTATCAAGTATCAGACATTTTAAAAACATGACCTTACTCAATCCTCAAATCTATGAAGTAAGTATTACTAATTGTAATTTAGAGATGAAGAAACTGAGAATTACCGGTATTAAGAAACTAGCCTATATGCATGTCTGGAAGCAGGAGCTAATGGGAAATCTCTGTACTCTCCCCCTCAATTTTGCTTTGAACCTTAAAATGCTCTTTAAAAAAAACTCCAAAAATGGAGGGAGGGAGGGAGGGGGAAGGGGAGGGGGGAGGGGGAGGGAGGGACTAGCCTAAGGCCTTATAATTACAGAATAACAGGCCAGGATTTCAACTCAGGTTTAGCTGACTCCACAGTCTGTTCTCTTCCCCATGACACTCCATTCTCACTAAGAGCATAAAAACTATCAATGAGAATGACCATGGGTGGCAGTAAATGGACTTTATTTCATTTTCTGTACAATAAAGAGTTCGCTGGGAAAGCATAAAACATGTTAAGAGATTGGTCAATGTTTTTTTATTTATTTACAAGGCCACTGGAGTATTACTCAGCAAACTGATGAAGTAATATAATGACAAGTACTATCTCTGTTACTATATCACTGAAACTGCACAATAATCAGGGAGAATACTGAACTGGGTCTCTACTTTAGTAACAATTCCAGTGATGGACTCAATTATTTTGTAGATTTGGCACTGATGTTAATAAAGTTTGCAGGAATCTGTGATCAAAAGAAGGCTAGTAAATCAGAAAAGAATTTCAAATTGTTGATATCTTTCAAATCTCAACACAGAAAGATGTCTACAAATGCCCTGGTTTCACTCAAATGGTGGCTATTACACCAATATGACAGAATTATGTTTCTACCGAAGCTTGAAGACACACTACACCAAGTAATTCTGTCGAGGTAATTATTGTCCTAAAATTCAATGACTGTCCTTTTACAATAAAATATTGACTGACCAGGACTTAGCTAAGCAGCATCCTTAAATCCAGGTATTTTACGATCACTGTTCCTTTTTCTCCACATCAATGAAGTCCCCTTAATTATCAGCTCTCAGGATTCTTAGTCTATTTCAATTCACCAGCTTCTCCCTTTCTATCTACACAAATGTACTATTTCTACTCTCTCCATAAAAATCTTGCTTTGGTCCTCACGATCTATAATCTTATTTCCTTTTTATCTTTAGGTTCTAAACTTTAAAAAGCAGCCTCCACATATATTATTTCTCTTACCATGATGTGGTTTTTATCCCTCATTTCTCTCTCAAGCTCCAGTCCCACATCTGTGACCGCATGCCTGACCTATTCACCTATTTCACTGATAAAATCAACCCTAAATTCTGAAACCTAAATCATCTTGCCATAAAATCAGTAATTCCTTCTGCCAACTTTGTTTTTTAGTATTTTCTTATTCTCACTGATCTCCAGGTTTAAAACTTCAGAACTGTCTTTAATACCTTTCCTTATTCTTTGTATCCACAAAGGAGTTAGTGTTCAAGTTCATTAATCACTCTATCTCAACTCTATGAGTTTCCCCTTCTGGTCTATTCTGACAGCCACCACCTTAGTTCACCTCACACAGTTTTCCTCATTTAGTTTTCTGCCTCGCATCTCTTACTCTTCCAATCTTCCTACATCCTCAACAGAGTGATCTTCCTAAAACACAGCTGCTCCAAAAAAAGGGTACAAATGAATTTATCTACAAAATAGTTACAGATGTAGAAAACAAACTTATGGTTACTAGGGGGTAAGGGGGGGAGGATAAATCGGGAGATTGGGATTGGCATATACACACTACTATATATAAAATAGATAGCTAATAAGGATAGATATAATAGATAACTAATAAGGGCCTACTGTATAAGGGAACTCTTCTCTATACTGTGTAATGGCCTATATGGGAAAAGAATCTAAAAAACAGTGGATATCTTGATATGTATATGTATAACAGCTTCACTTCACTGTACACCTAAAAGTAACACAACATTGTAAATCAACTACACTCCAATAAAAAGTAAAAGCAAGAAACAAACAAAATAAAAAACACAGTTGCTGCTACCATCACAAGGCTCCTCATCACCTACAACTATCTGACCTCAATACTCCAATCATATCTTATTCTCCCTAACATGAACCCAACACTCCAATCAAGATCACCTAGTTAACTCCCCCTTGAATATGCCGGGGCCCCCTCATTTCTGGAAGGCCTACCCTAGATTACCCTCTCTCCTAACAGACCCTTCCAAAAAAACAGTTCCAGTGTTCCCTCTTCAACCACTCCTTTCCCAGACCACTCTAAGTCAGCTGACCCCTTTTCTGAGCTCCTCAAGTATCCACTTTACACATCATTAAAAAAAAGTATTCATCCCAAACTGCCTAAGACTATTAGCTATTATTTAATGAAAAGACACCTCACCATTGATAAACATGAGGATTTTTTATATTCCTTAAAGCATTGTATTTCTTCATTTCCACCACAGAGCCATGCAACATATCAGTGAATCAAAAAAAATAGGGAACCACTGAATTTTAAAAAGCATGTGATAAGAAGCCTTGATGTATATATCGTTATATGCAAATTAGAGACAGTCTCCAAAGTAGAAAGAGTCCAGAGTACAAAAATCTACCCTGTGAGTAAAGTAAAAAAGGGATAGCTGCAATTTTAACCACAGGTTTTGCGATATTTGTTTCCTTCATTGTGTTTGCCTCTTTTTCCTAATAACATTCACCACCAGTTGAAAAATACTGCTTTAAAACAGGTAAAGTTTTATGTTGACACTCAAATTGATAAAAGTGCATTTTTTAATATCTCAAAGAACAAATAAGCCCCTACTTCTAAGATGCCTGAAATGTGTTTGAATTACACTAAATCTTCTACTACAAAGTCTTGACACAAACACCAGATGCCTGGTATTAAAATATAACCATATCATTTCTTGGTGATTCTACATCATTGTGGATAACGTACGGCATCTTCCAAATTGTACAGAAATATCCTAAGCACTCACGGATGAGTTCAAATTTCCATTTTTATGAAAAGAAATAAGCTATACAGCTTGTCTTTTGCCTGGGGGAAATCACCCAAGATTGGAATTCTGGGGCAAAGGGCATTACATATAATAACAAATACATTCTGCCTACAGAAAATCTGTAGAAGATAATCCCGTGTGTGTTCTTGCTGCCTCTAAATTCCTTCCTATCTCATTCATTTCTTTCTCTTTTTAAGTACCAGGAATTGCTATTTCTTGTTGATCAAGAGTTCAAAAAATTAAAAGTCATAGTTTATTTGTGTTTTAAGTTTAACTTAAAAGGTATTTGTAAAACTGAAGACAAGAAACATGAAAACACAGTTGAAAAGCACCTGAAAACTCTATATACACCAGTGATATCATGATTCACTGTGTTTTTTGAGTATCTGGTATGTTAGATGGTTCTGTGGCAGAAGCAAAGAAATATGACGCTTTAATAGAGCATACAAATTGGAGTGGTTAGGCATCTCTTCTGCTATAAGACTGATTAGCAGTTGCTAAGATGCTAGTCAGTAATCCCATGATATATAAAGCAGGGCCAAGATTTTGAGATTTATAACATGTTCTAACATTGGTAATATCATTCTGAATGGACCCCTCATTTACCATTTAATCCTCTTTATTTAACATATTGCCTATGGCTGCTTGTGGTTATACACATAGAATTTTCTAAAAATAAACGTGCGATTTACAGACTTAGAATTAACACATCTCCTGTCTTCAGCCTCTGCATTTATCCAGGTAGCTACTCACTGAAACACCCAGATCCTTCTAGATACTTAATGTGGTAGATCCTTTTTAGTATCTTCCCAGCTTACAAAATCTTCGTCTCATCTAAGGACGGTTCCCCAACCACACAATGGACTTGGGTAGCCAGGCCTGGGATCCCACCGTCTAGGTCAGAGCCTACTTCACCAGGGAAACAGCCAACCCTCAATTAGCCAATCAGATTCTCTTTCCCAGGACTGTGTTAGTGGGATATGGTCTGTGCTCGTCAATGTAAGTGAGGAGATGTAAATACTTTGGGGCAACCACCTTTTACCATGTGGATGAAAAATCAAAGACAGCCAATGTGCAGAGAGAGAATAAAGAATGAACCAGATAACCAGAGAGAAAAAGGAGACCCACAGGAGAGAGATTCAAAGGTTGCAACCTTAAGTTATCCATAGTGCAAAGGTCTCAAATCCAGTTGCTGATAAGGTCTTAGATTTTCTACCCTTGGGTTCTACAATATATCCTTACAGCCTTTAGTATGTTTTCCTTATTTTTTCCTTATGATAACTTGAATGAGTTTTTGTTTCTTCACTAAGCTATCTATGGATAAACAATTATATACTAATATGCATCCAGTGACAGTTATATCACAAATAGTATTTTTGTAAAACACTGGTATCTTATAAAAACGGGAGTAGTGGTTTGCACAGATTTCAATCTCTGCAACTAGGAAACCAATTCTCCTGACTACTACCTTCAAATGTTTGATGATTTACAGCAAAGCCATACTGTGTATGTGTCCCCCTACCCGCACCCACCCCCCACCGTGAATCTGAGAACTAGACTGCTTCATGACGGGAGTAAGTCTAAGGTGAAAAAAAATTCCCTTGAGCTCCCAATATGAAGTAAGGCTCAACTTTCTTGTGCAATATCTTGACTGTGCCTACAATAAATATTGTAATTTTTAATAATTTGCTCTTTTAAAATACAGATGCCCAGGAGTTTTTGTTCCAGGAACAGCAAAGTAGCTTCCTTGGACTATCCCTCATACTGATGATAATTATAACAGCTGAAAAAACATATTAAAAAAATAAGAATTTGAAGGCCCTGGAGAGGAGCCAAATTAGGCAGAAACTGGTGGCTATGATCCCTGAGAGAAGAAAGGAAGCACACTAGTTCCTCTGGATTTTTCCCAGAGAACCCCTTCCAGCATCCATGGAGCAAGAGTAGAACCAAGCAGAAACCAGTCTCACTGGATGGAGGAGGTAAGGCCTAGCAAAGGGAGACCAGGAGGTCCAGAATTTGAAAAGAGAAATCCAGAGGTGGAGGAGGAGCAAAATCAGGGTAATATACGCCTCAAACTATCACCTTGATTCCAGAAAATATTCAATAGTAACACTGAAACAAAGTAACAATATTTTCTAAAACTAGGACCACCATTTAAAATTACTACAAACTATCAGATTTCCCCTGTAAGGTTGCTAATGGATGAAATATGAGTGACAAAGAAAAAACAAAAGAAGTCATCTTTTGAAAATAGCAGTCTCATTTCCCCATTGTATAAGGACTAAAGTATTCTGCAGTAAGAAAACCAAAAGAAAAATAAACAGTCATTCTGCAAATGGAATGGCTGCCTGCTTCATTATACTCATTATCAATGGCAATTGTATCATGAAAACTACTATGTATGGTCATGTGAATAGTTCCTTAGTGTTCAAAGTAAAACAGATGAAAAAATTCCAAGACTACACAAGTATTTCCTGGTCCTCTGTCAAAGCCCTGACAAGCAGAGTCTCAAAGAGCTCACATTTACCTCCCCCCACACCCCCAACAGAAGAGCTTTTAACAAAGAAACCCCAGTTTTAGATAGCTTTCAAAAGAAAGTTTTCATTTATTTTAAATTAAACGTATTTACTTAATACGTAAAATATGCAAGGTATTATCCTGGATATAAGAACAAGACTAAAAAAAAAATCCTTCCCTAATATTAAAACAAGTGAATTTTACTATATATAAATTAAAAATTTAAGTGAATTAAAAGCCAAATCAATCAATCCATCAATCCTTCCCTCAATGTGCTTATAGAGACAAACATGAATGACTACAAAACATGGGAGAAGGTGGGAAGCATCAGGTCAAAGAAACTGCTGTGAGCATTTATAGAAGGACAAGATTGATCCCAAGTAGGACAATAAAAAAGAGTTTCAAGATCATAGGACATAAATAAAATCTTATAATGTGTAAAAGGCCAAAAAAATGGCAGAAAGAACAGAATAAATAAACGGTGCTGGGGAAATTCCGGGTGTCTTCAGTGAACTGCAAATAGTTCAGGTAACATAAAAATGAAGTCTGAGAGGTAAGCCTGGAAAGGTGGTAAATACACAAATTTCTCAGGGCCTCTAACACCAGGCTCAGGTACTGAAGTCAAGTACAGAATGAGGAGGGCAGTAAAAAGCTTTCAATAGGTAAATAAAATGTTGATAAACACACTGTAAATAAATCAATCTGCTGGCATATACAATAATAGATTAGAAGGCAATGGGATTTGGGGAAAAATGAATGATTAAGGTAATAAGATAAAGGGAGGGGGACAAGAAAAAAAACTACCATGATAGTTGAAATTAAAAAAAAAAAAAAAGGATTTTAAACTAAAGTAGTGGTAATGAGATTTTACAATTAGGGATACATTTGTGAGTTGACGCAGAGGAAAAAAATGAAAAAATTTAAGCAGGTATTCTACGAAGGAAAGAAGAGAAATTTTAAAATGCTAAAAGATTGCACATGTGAGGGACTAAAACACTGTGGTTCAAGAACAATGATCAGGAATGCAGGAAAAATGAGTTTGATAGGGACAATAAATTTAGTTTGGAATATAATCCCTTGTGAAGCATATGAATATTCATGCATACCCTCAAATACATAATTGTGAAAGGGGAAATAATGTTGATGAGATTTTCATGATTTATACACTAATTAACTTCCATTAGGACTGTTAAGTGTTTTTCTACAAGTTCTCTGAAGGATACAGTGAAGGACATATATCTTCGAATATTTGTAATCTGATTTTATCCCATAATATTTTTAAAACAGCTTTGTTGAGGTACAATTTATATACCATAAAATTCACCTAATGTCGTGTACGGCTGAACAGCTTTTAAGTAAATGTATACAGTTGTGCAACCATCACTACAATCATTGTAGAACACCTCTAACACTTCAGAAAGTTCCCTTCTGATGTTACCTGCAGGTTTTTCACAGGGACTTTTATCAGACAGAGAAAGTTCCTTTCTAGTTCTAGTTTGCTGAAGGTTTTTGCTTTTGTTTTGTTTTCTTAGTCATCAATGGGGTCAAGTGCTTTCCTGTGTCTATTGAGATAATTATGAAGCTTTTTCCTTTATTCTATGAATATGGTATATTACATTCATTGATTTTTTTTTTATAAATCCCACTTAATTGTGGTATGTAACACATACCACATACATTCATACATGTGGTATGAATCCACACGTTGATGGATTCAATTTACTAGTATTTCGTTTGAGATTTTTGCATCTATGTTGACGAAGGACATTGCTCTATAGTTTCCTCTGCTATCTCGAATTTTTATCAGGGTAATAATGGACTCATAGATGTGTTGAAAAGTGTTTCTCACCTCTGTTTTCTGAAAGAGTTTGCAAAGGATTGGTATTATTACTTCTTCAAATGTTTAATAAAACATTTGTGTACTTATGTATGTGTAAGAAATTTTTAAATTATTTAATTTATAGGCATAATTTGAAGATATTGTGGGTTCGGTTCCAGACCATTCCAATAAAGTGAGTATCGTAATAAAGCGAGTCACATGAATATTTTTGGTTTCACAGCACATGTAAAATCTATGTTTACACTATACATGTGCAAGAGCATTATGTCTGAAAAAATGTACATACCCTAATTTAAAAATAATGCTGTTGAACACACAGCACTGATAGACTTGCTCAACACAGGGTTGCCACAAACCTCCAATTTTTAAAAAATGCAGTATCTGCAAAGCTCAACCAAGCAAACTGCAACAAAATGAGGTATGCCTGTATTTGTTACAGGACAATTTAGATTTTCTATTTCTTCTTGAACCAGTTTTGGTATTTTGTTTCTTTCTAGGAATTTGTCCACTTCGTCTAAGTGGTCTAACTGGCATAATTGTGGTCTCATTGGCATAAAGTTAGTCATTATAATCTTTTTAACATCTATATGGTCTACAGTGATGTCTCCTCTTTCATTCCTGATTTCGGCATTTTTTGAGATTTCTCTCCTTTTTAATTTATCAGTCTAGCTAAAGATTTATCAATTTTTGATCTTTTCAAAGAATCAACTTTTAGTTTCATTACTTTTTGGTATTGTTCCTCTGATTTTTATTTGATTTTTCACTCTAATCTTTAACATTTTTTCCTTCTGCTTGCTTTGGGTTTGATATTTGCCCCCCCCCCCCTTTTTCTAGCTCTTAGGGTGGAAACTTTGATTGTTGATCTTAGGTCTTTCTTCTTACACCCATGGTGTATTCAGAAGTTTGTTGTTTTACTTCCAAGTATTTGAGAAGTGCCAAAATTTCTTCCTGTTGTTTATTTAATTCTGTTATGTATGGAGAACATACTTTGTGTGATTTCAATCCTTTTAAATGTATTGAGACTTAACTTCATAGTCTACTATATGATCTATCATGGAGTATATTTGACGGACATGAAAGAATCTGTATTCTGATGGTGTTAAGTAGGGTGTACCATCTATGTCACTTTAAGTCATGGTGCTTGATAGTATAGCTCATGTTTTGTATGTTTTCTGTCCAGCTGTTCCACTAATTATTTTAAAGGAGTATTGAAATCTCCAACTATAAGTGTTGAATTTTCCACTTATTTCAATTCTCCGTTTTCCCTCCATGCATTTTGGATCCCACAGTATTTTCATGATTTTTTATTTATAGCTTACCCATAGAAAATAGAATACAACAAGACCATGCCAGGGGAAGACACAGAAGTGGTCTCAATGCCCAAAGGCACATTCCTAACTGCAGCTTCATTCTCTGCCCATTTCACTAAAACGTATTTTAAAGTTCATTCTACATATTTACGCCACTTTCTCCCCTTTTCTCATCAAAGTTGACACAACCTCCATGGTTTTCTTACACCATTACAAAAATGTTAGCTGCTGTTACAGTTTTACTCTGTACTACGACTCACAAGTTTCATCAGAATATATTAATGACTCCTTTTTACCATTACACAGTCTTTCTCAGTCTCCTCAATCCCAATGACCTCTATTACTCTTTGACATTCTTTCTCCATTGGAAATACTCCATCTCCAACGTCCCTAATTCTGAATTCTCCTCTCTGACCACAGTGTTTTAACTCCTCCCAAAAAATACATACACCTCTTCCTTCTTAGTTTGCGCTAAAATTCTAGAAAGACTGGTCTATACATAGGAATCACTTGGAGAGCTATTTTAAAATAAAGATTCATGCACCTCACCTTAGAACTGCAAATTGAGAGGACAAGTCAGAAACACAAAAAGTCTGTGCTTAAAACCAGTTCTACCACTTACTAGCAATGTGACCTTGGCAAGTTACTTAATCTTGCTAAACTGTATCTCCCTCAACTGTGAAATATGGGTAATAGAATCTACTTCACAGAATTAATATGAAAACTAAAATAAACAACATACATAAAATGCTTGGCTCGTAACAGGCTATTATTATCTCTGAGGATAAGGCTCAGAAATTTGTTGTTTTTTTAAAATGCATCCCAGGAACCAGGTAACTAAGATATTACCTCTCTGTGCCTGAGAACCTTGGTTCCTCATCTTTAAAACAGGAATAATATTACCTACTCCCACAGAATTATCATCAGGATTAAATGAGTTAATGCTGTAAATCACTTTGAACATAACCTGGGGCATAGCAAACACTTTATAAATGTTATTAAATAAATAAATAAATATAATTATCTCTATATCCTCATCATCTTCTCACTGATATCATTCTTCTCCTTCTTCTTTCCTCCTCCCCGTCTCTCTCCAGTAAAGATCTCAATCTCTAAATTCAGGTTCCTGCTAATATTCATCTCTAAACTTTTGAAATTTTTTCTTTCACTTCCCTGAGATTGACTACCACATTTTTCTTCTTAACTATCTGAAGTTCAATATCCTTACTCTTACTCTTGTTCTTTTCCATTTTAGTCATATCTTCATTTCAGATGATTCCCAAATCTCCCTCTACCATCATACTTTCTCCCAAGTGCCAGAGGTGCACTGTCATTGCCTGCAAGAGTGTCTTATCACAGTAAGAAAGTGAAAACAGCACAACAGATATTGAGAGTATGGGGCATGGGGTCAACAAACATCCTGACCAAGCAAACTCTTTATTATCACCTCTCTTCAAAAGGAGGAAGAGGGGGAAAGAAGGAAGAAACAAAGGTCTTCTTAGTTTCTCTCTTTGTTAACACCACTGTCATTTCTCTGACCTCCCAGGATCACAATCTGTAGTTAGCTGACTCTTCTCAGGCTTGTTCTCCAAATCAACTGCGAAGTCCTATCTTATACCACACATCTTATGTCCATTTCCTCTTTTAAACGTTTTCATTCCTACCCTCATGTATTTAAATCTGATCCTCATTATCCTTCACACAGCTTAGTACAACAGTCTCCCAACTGCTCATCCCGCCTTACACCTCTCATGACAATCTATCCCACAACCCACTACACTCACTAACATAGAGCCCAATGCCATCATTCTTCTGCTCAAATCCTTCAATGGTGCCCTCCTTGCAAGCAAAATAAACCTGTATATCCTCCTGTCATTCAGCACCTTCCACAACCCAACTGACTTCGGCAGCCTTATTTCCTCTTAGTTGTTTTTACATAATTACCATTTAGTTAACCTAGATAATTTCCTGTTCCATAAATAAATCCCAAGGGTTTTTGTCATGTCTGAGTTTATCCTTTCTTCCCCCTGCTTGTAACTACCTCTATCATTAATCAAGCATGGGAGAATGAGTTCAAGAAAGTGAATTTAAGTATTAACTTGACTGATTTTTAACAAATTACACGTTCACCATCCAGATGTTACTAATCACAACCCACATGCCCAATGGAGATGTCAACCCCATGCACGAGGAAGCAGAGGCTGGTGTTACACCTTGAAAGTTTCATCTTCTTATGGTGCTATCTCTATCTTCTTTTCTCCCACAGTGGTCTTTTATGTTACTTACCCTTAGTCTTATGATAACAACTAGCTGCCTCTATCTTCACAACAGATATAAATGTGTAACATGTGCTGGCAGGTAGAACAGACTTTTCTTATCCTCTTTACTACCTGAAGGTCAATATTCCATCAGTAGGCTTACAGACAAATTGAGACAATCAGACAATCAGGGAGCATATCTCTAAAAGATGCTGGCTTTTTTTCTGGTTTTCACATCTTTACCATACTCATTTTAGATTAACACCAGACATTAATAATTCGTATCTCACAGTGGGGGAAAAAAGAACATGTGTGAAAATTGTGGGGGGGAAAAAAAAAAGCTTCTGATTGATCCAGCTCATATTTTACCATTATATGTGTGTATGTATATATATTTAACTTTTCCTCTGTTTATCTCCTAAACTCCCAACAGAGAGAATAAACATGAATAAGCACATTGTGTAAACAAGCCACGGTCCCTACCTTCTGGGAGGTTATCATCTATCTTAACTGTTAACTATGGTATCTCACTCTCATTAAAACCCACACTGTAGTTTGTATCTCTCAAGGATTTTATCTTGTGGTTATTTGCCTTCTCTCCTGCCTCTCAGTGCAAGCCATGCCTTTTCTTTGTGTCTCTGTTAACATCTAGCACAGTGTCTTGAACAAAGTAGATGCTCCCTAGTAGGTTACCTAAATTGAAAGTAAGATGCTTGAAAGGGCAGCTACTTATTGACGTCTTACATTCACAGACAAGCTCCCTGGAGTAGAACTATAACACCCATGGTGAAACTTCAGGCTTTTTGAGGTACATTAATTTACTCACATCACAGGAATACCATTTATTAAATTTCTGCTCCAGTGAGATAAGTGCTACCCTAATGACCTGAAAGAGTTAATGCATCTTGGAAAAGACCCAAATTGCTCTCTGGAGACAGTTTATTCAATTAAGTGGCTACAACCCAGAATTTTCAATTAGCAGTTCAGTTACTAGAGACTCCTTCATACTGGTTATCTCTTATCTGTGAACATTGACACACCTACAAAAAAACAATGTTTGCTTATAGTTCATTCAAAATGGATTATTTAGGAATAACAAGTGCAGATTCAGACTTGATTAACATTTATTTTGTACCTACTGAGTGCCAGGAACTATGTTAAGTACATTTCCCTTAGGATTTGAGGGGAATATTGTTAAGACTGGGAGATAATGAGATTTAGAGGCACTGAGAATACAAAGCACAAGGACAAAGCAGGTCCTTTCTTTAAGGAGTCCACAAAGAAGATTTCAACTGAATTCATCTAAGGCTCTTCAGAATCTGGTTTCTGTCTATCTGATCACATTTTACACCCCTCTGTACAAATTGTGTATATGGTAAATTCAGTAAGGTACTCACTGTTGGCATACATGCCTGTTATACCTACCTAGAATGATCTGCCCACTCGCCTGAAGTCTAGCCTTCCTTAAAGAGCCAGCTCCTACCAAATACACAAAACCGTCCCTGACCAATCTATCTTAAGTCATCTCTCTAAATTCCTACAGGACCCACAGTTGATTACCCAGATTTGGCAATTAATCATATACTGCTGGATATTTAACTTTACCTCTACTTATCTCAAACTCCCAATATGACTTGATGAGAAGGCACTTTGTCTAATACTTCCCTGTATTACCACAGATTCATGCCACATTGGAATAACTTAACTAAAATCCTTTAAAGCTGAAGGAGCAACTTAATATCACTCATTTCTATACTTAACTCTTGCATCTACAATAAAGATTCCATCTATAAAATAAGCAAAATTCTTCTATCTGAAAATGATGAAATTATATATATAATATATTATATAATATAATTATATATAAAATTATAATTATAATTATATATATAATTATATTATATTATATTATGTTAATAAATTATATAATATATAATGTTTTTAATATTATATAACTTATAATTTATAATTTATATATATATTATATAATTTATAATTTATATATAATTTGTAATATATAAATTATATTATATATTATATATATAAAGTATATTATATTATATATATTATATTATATTGTATATAATAAATAAATATAAAAATTATATTATATTATATATATAAATATATAATTATAATTATGTAATATATATATATATATATATTTCCCTTAAGTAAGATACTAAACTGATTAAAAAAAAAAAAAACTGTTGACAGTTTGGTTAAACAAAAGTAATCCTGTTTTATCAGTTTTGTGGCCTGAAAACAAATTTCCAAATCCATAAGAGGCCTGTGATTATTATATGCTATTTCTACTGAAATATTTTATGTTAATTCAAAACATGGGACTAAGCCATTTCATTTACCTACTACATTTGAGGTTAGCCTATAATTTAAAAGATTAACCAATTAACTGCACTGCTGGTTTAAGTATGATTAAACTTAAGTAAGTTTATAGTAAACATAGAAACGCTAGGGTCCAAAAACGGAGAACTACTTCATCGATATTTCTGGCATCGAATTTAATTATTTCAGATCAATTTTTCTATTTAAATTTATTTTTCCCACATACTACTTTGTTTTATTTTTATCTTTTATTTAAAAGCACTATATGCTCATAAAAATTTTACCTGGTATGGAAACATGTAAAGATTCAAGTATTCTTTAATAATACTGTTGTATACAATATATTTTAAAGATTTGCCTTTGTTGATACTTTCATTATTTTCTCCTGTCATTCCTCTAAATGCTAATAAGCAGTGTTCTGCACAAAGTACCTATGAAATGCATTATATGCATCGATCAGAGAGCCCAATTCTACAGGCAAGTGAATAAAACCTGCCAGATTGTCAGCATATGGTCCAATAGGATCCTTTGGGCTTTTAACTATTTACTTCCAATTTTCCATACATCATAGCACATCTCAATTTGTTGATTATGCTACACTGACCTGCTCCAACACATTTACCTCTTCCCTTCTGTCCCCACAACCCAAGGGCAATATCTGAATAGCTGAAACGCCTGAAAGTTTAGAAAGAAGTTGCATACCTGAAAAATTTCTCTCTCCAAAGTGTACATCTTTTAATTTTAACTCTCAAAAAGACTACCACACTCCGTAGAAGAATGCAATTTAAAAAAATGCATATACTCTATGCTTTCACTTATATATGGAATCTAAATATAAAACAAATGAGTAAATATAACAAACAGAAACAGAATCACATATACAGAGAACAGACTGGTGGTTGCCAGAAGGGAGGGGATGAGGGGCAGGAGCAAAATGGGTAAGCGGGATTAAGAGGTACAAACTACTAGGTATAAAATAGGTAAGTTACAAGGATGTAATGTACAGCACAGGGTATATAGCCAGTATTTTATAATAACTTTACATGGAGTATAATCTATAAAAATATCAAATTACTATGTTGTACACCTGAAGCTAACATAATATTGTAAGTCAACTATATACTTCAAAAAAAAATGCAACGTGAGTCAGCTCTACCCACCACTAGAGCCTCCCATCAAGGCTCTTAGATAGCCTCAACAACCAGAGGACAGACAGCAGAAGCAAGAAAAGCTATAATCCTGCAGCCTGTGGAACAAAAACCACAGTCACAGAAAGATAGACAAGATGAAAAGGCAGAGGGCTACATACCAGATGAAGGAACAAGATAAAACCCCAGAAAAACAACTAAATGAAGTGGAGATAGCCAATCTTCCAGAAAAAGAATTCAGAATAATGATAGTGAAGATGATCCAGGACCTCAGAGTAAGAATGGAGGCAAAGATGGAGAAGATGCAAGAAATGTTTAACAAAGACCTAGAAGAATTAAAGAACAAACAAACAGAGATGAACAATACAATAACTGAAACTAAAAATACATTAGAAGGAATCAATAGCAGAATAACTGAGGCAGAAGAACGGATAAGTGACCTGGAAGACAGAATGGTGGAATTCACTGCTGCGGAACAGACTAAAGAAAAAAGAATGCAAAGAAATGAAGACAGCCTAAGAGACCTCTGGAACAACATTAAACGCAACAACATTTGCATTATAAGGGGTCCCAGAAGGAGAAGAGAGAGAGAAAGGACCAGAGAAAATATTTGAAGAGATTATAATTGAAAACTTCCCTAACATAGGAAAGGAAATAGCCACCCAAGTCCAGGAAGTGCAGAGAGTCCCATACAGGATAAACCCAAGGAAAAACACGCCGAGACACATAGTAATCAAAGTGGCAAAAATTAAAGACAAAGAAAAATTATTGAAAGCAGCAAGGGAAAAACGACAAATAACATACAAGGGAACTCCCATAAGGTTAACAGCTGATTTCTCAGCAGAAACTCTACAAGCCAGAAGGGAGTGGCATGATATACTTAAAGTGATGAAAGGGAAGAATCTACAACCAAGATTACTCTACCCGGCAAGGATCTTATTCAGATTTGATGGAGAAATCAAAAGCTTTACAGATAAGCAAAAGCTAAGAGAATTCAGCACCACCAAACCAGCTCTACAACAAATGCTAAAGGAACTTCTCTAAGTGGGAAACACAAGAGAAGAAAAGGACCTACAAAAACAAACCCAAAACAATTAAGAAAATGCTCATAGGAACATACATATCAATAATTACCTTAAACATGAATGGATTAAATGCTCCAACCAAAAGACACAGGCTTGCTGAATGGATACAAAGACAAGACCCATATATATGCTGTCTACAAGAGACCCAATTCAGACCTAGGGACACAAATAGACTGAAAGTGAGGGGATGGAAAAAGATATTCCATGCAAATGGAAATCAAAAGAAAGCTGGAGTAGCTATATTTATATCAGATAAAATAGACTTTAAAATAAAGAATGTTACAAGAGACAAGGAAGGACACTACATAATGATCAAGGGATCAATCCAAGGAGAAGATATAACAATTATAAATATATATGCACCCAACATAGGAGCACCTCAATACATAAGGCAACTGCTAACAGCTATAAAAGAGGAAATTGACAGTAACACAATAATATTGGGGGACTTTAACACCTCACTTACACCAATGGACAGATCATCCAAAATGAAAATAAATAAGGAAACAGAAGCTTTAAATGACACAATAGACCAGATAGATTTAATTGATATTCATAGGACATTCCATCCAAAAACAGCAGATTACACTTTCTTCTCAAGTGCGCACGGAACATTCTCCAGGATAGATGACATCTTGGGTCACCAATCAAGCCTCAGTAAATTTAAGAAAATTGAAATCGTATCAAGCATCTTTTCTGACCACAGTGCTATGAGATTAGAAATGAATTACAGGGAAAAAAACGTAAAATACACAAACACATGGAGGCTAAACAATACGTTACTAAATAACCAAGAGATCACTGAAGAAATCAAAGAGGAAATCAAAAAATACCTAGAGACAAATGACAATGAAAACGACGATCCAAAACCTATGGGATGCAGCAAAAGCAGTTCTAAGAGGGGAATTAATAACAATACAATCCTACTTCAAGAAACAAGAAAATTCACAAATAAACAACTTAACCTTACACGTAAAGGAACTAGAGAAAGAAGAACAAACAAAACCCAAAGTTAGCAGAAGGAAAGAAATCATAAAGATCAGAGCAGAAATAAATGAAATAGAAACAAAGAAAACAACAGCAAAGATCAATAAAACTAAACCCTGGTTCTTTGAGAAGATAAACAAAATTGATAAACCATTAGCCAGACTCATCAAGAAAGAGGGAGAGGACTCAAATCAATAAAATTAGAAATGAAAAAGGAGAAGTTACAACAGACACCACAGAAATACAAAGCATCCTAAGAGACTACTACAAGCAACTCTATGCCAATAAAATGGACAACCTGGAAGAAATGGACAAATTCTTAGAAAAGTATAACCTTCCAAGACTGAACCAGGAAGAAACAGAAAATATGAACAGACCAATCACAAGTAATGAAATTGAAACTGTGATTAAAAATCTTCCAACAAACAGAAGTCCAGGACCAGATGGCTTCACAGGTGAATTCTATCAAACATTTAGAGAAGAGCTAACACCCATCCTTCTCAAACTCTTCCAAAAAATTGCAGAGGAAGGAACAGTCCCAAACTCATTCTATGAGGCCACCATCACCCTGATACCAAAACCAGACAAAGATACTACAAAAAAAGAAAATTACAGACCAATATCACTGATGAATATAGATGCAAAAATCCTCAACAAAATACTGGCAAACAGAATCCAACGACTCATTAAAAGGATCATACACCACGATCAAGTGGGATTTATCCCAGGGATGCAAGGATTCTTCAATATATGCAAATCAATCAATGTGATACACCATATTAACAAACTGAAGAATAAAAACCATATGATCATCTCGATAGATGCAGAAAAAGCTTTTGACAAAATTCAACACCCATTTATGATAAAAACTCTCCAGAAAGTGGGCATAGAGGGAACCTACCTCAACATAATAAAGGCCATATACAACAAACCCACAGAAAAAAAAAATTCAACGTGGTAGGATGATTAACCTGACTCCTTACACCCTGAGAATGAATGTTTGTAAACATGACTTCAGAACATCAGAGGGAGGGAGGAGCCTGGCTCTCCTAGTTATGCAAATTGCTACAGCTCCACCTAATTTATCCTTGGCCCTATTCTACCACTGGGTAACAAGCTCATACCATATAGCAAGTCATAGGAAAGAAAAAGACAGCATGCTATCTAAATACCAACCACGTTAACTCAGAAGCAATACAGTACAATTCATGTACCTCATGTTCTCTGCTAATTGCTTAAGACATCCAGCTATGGAGAAGACAGCAACAGTAGCCAGGCCCTAGTCTTCTGTAAATGCCAGCTCTTAATAACAAACTCCAAAAAGGTCTTAATCGCATTTACCAAGAGCTCATGAACTTTAAAATTTGTTAATCAGATTTCCATGTAAATGGAATGACGATTAAAGGTTAAGTACAGATTTCTGAAATTTCAGAAGCTAGAATATATTGCCCTTCACAGGGGAAATAAAAAAAAAAAAACAAAAAACGATCAGTCTTGACAGGAACTAAACATCTTAATTAAACGTGCAGAAGTACCATGCTTATTTTTACGTGAAGTTCTATTTTCAAATGTCAAAGTTAATCATGCACTTGACTAAAAACGTGCAATATTCACTCCGCCAGAGAAGAACTGCCTTAGTATTCTTTTCTGAGACAACATCTGCAGGTCTCCAAAAATTTCTCTGGTGTCCCCTCAGACCTGATCCCTGCCTGTGCTGTGTGAAAACCTGAGAATCACAGTGAAATGCCTTCTACAGAGAGATCTTAATTGCTCTCCATATAAGGAGTAATCAAAAGCCACACATTTTCAGTCAAGACGGCTTCATATTTATGTGGCTCAGGAGGAACACGAGGTGCTTCCTCCATAAATTTGCTGCACCTGTGTCCCTGGACTGACATGTTGACAAATGAACATGACATCTCCTCACACTCCAATAAGAATTTATGATTCTCTGAAAGAATATATTTGATCAATTACAGTGTCATCACAGTTGAAAGCAAAACCACGTCTTTGGAGTGCACTTCACTGAATTTGTGAGTGTTTGTATTCTGCAATAGGATAAATGGCAGATCCCAAACCGCAGATCAGGTCCTCATTCCAGCTTTAATACTCAATCTCAGATTCTCCAGCTTAAGAGGAGCTGGGTACAACCACCGCTGAGTACGATAATGACTAAGATAAACAGCTATGTAGTGCTCTAGACAAAATATCTGCAGAACTCAAAACTGTAAATCATTTATAGTGTACTACCTAGCCAGTAAAAATAATTATTCTTTAATCTAGGTACACATTTAGGGAAGGAAAAATATCCCTTCTGCAATCCAACTCTTTTTCTGCTTTTGTCTCTGATTATACTTCTAATTCTCCCTTCTTTTATTCCTTCTAAACGTCTGAGAAAAGTTCAGTGTTTGCTCAATACAAAGTACCTACAACACACTTAAAAGGAAAAGCATGGGTTCTTAGTGTTACTACCAGAGCTACAGCTACCAGTGCTGTTAGAAGTATTTCTAATAATCGTAGTATCAGGATTACTTTTCCCTAAAGAACAAACCAAAACTCGTGCATTTTTTTAAAAATCCGTAAGTGAAAATGTAACACAATATACTGGTTAGCCAATTTAAGGTGAAAAAGAGAGGAAGCAGAGAAGAATTTTTAAACGGCTATTTTGGAAAATGCTTCTGCTAAATTATGAGGTCCTTTTAGCAGCATCTGTAGTTGCCTCTCGAGGGCTGGAACAACAATGGGATACACCAACTTTGAACTAGAAAGGGCTCCCTCTTCCAGGGGATAGTTTCAGAATTTTACATTTGACTCAATCCACCTAGTGTAAGACTTTTAATAAGCAATCTGATTGAGAAAATGACCCCACTCAATATGGGGAGCTCTAAGCTGCAGGAAGGTAGGTGTGCTGAGCTACCACACTTGTTTCTTGCTAGTGCCCCTTTGTCACCAACAGCACACAGTAAGGCACCTGATTAAGAGTTACATTAGTCTGTGAGAATTTCAGTAGAAGTGTCATTTCCCCCAAAGGAGCATACACTGAGTCTTACTGTGTATGTGCATAAGTGTGTGCATGTGTGTGTGTACATGTGCACACGATGAATAGCAACTGAATTAATGTTTTTTATGAAGATGAAAACCGTAAGCCTGGCCTCATTAGTACCCTGTTCTCCTAAAGTAGTTTTACCAAACAAGATAATCAGGACAGGGCATCAATAAAGACAGAACACAAAATTCCTGGGAACTGGTCTTTAAAACAACCCCATACAACCATTATAACCACCACAGGCCTCTCGTCAGACTGACTTCTCCAGTGTCTCACAAAATCAGTTAAGCTCATTCCAATAGCTATGCCTATATTCATAGAATTCTACTAATTTGAAAACCCATCTCATTCCCCTCTACTACATCAAATTCAACCACCTCTCAAGGCCCAGCACAAACATCAACTTTTCACTGATATTTCTATTCATTCAACAAACATTTCTAAGTGCAAGGCACTGTACATACACAGATGCATAAGACAGTTTATGCCCCAAAGTAGTTCGTAGCATTGCTCAATGGTCTTCCATTCCTTTGAACTACAGCATTTAGTTTCTCTGTTGGCTTACACAAATAATTCTGTAAATAAAATTAACCTTTAAAATATTATAAACATGACACCAAAGTATATATTCAAAAAAGTACCACTAAAGCAGAAGAGCTTCCAGCCACTGACTCAACTCTTATCTTTGTTCTCCATATTCTCTGGCTTGTTGCTGTAATTTCCTTTATTAGATAGTATTGATGAGTGCCTTCTATGTGCTAGGCACTAACGTAAGTACCTTCATTTGTCACCTCACTGGCTATGTGGAGTGACCCATTTCTCCACATCACCTATCATGTTTTTCAACCATGGGCTCTGATACCTGATTCTATACTGGTAGCAGCTGCAGCCCAATAGTAAGCTCTGAGAACTGGAGAAGGCACATCTATCTACCTTCAAGTACAAGATGATTATCTGCACCATCCAGAGCAGCTCGTGGAGCTCAACTGATGATGTCTCCTAAGTTTTCTCTTATCAGAGACACTGATTAGACAGAATAGAAACTAGTTTGCTATTATTACCCAATTTACCAGAGTAACTCCACCGGAAGTTCCTCTCCCTCCTGAGGGTGTTCAATTACATGATCACATGAATGTAAATGATGATGGTGTGCTCCATAAAGGCAACAGAACTTATCATTCCTGAGAGTGATGTACTTCCAGGTGGGGAAGATATAATAATTAGTGACTATTTTGTTGGCCTTGGAACAGCTATTCTTTCTTCTGGACCCATGAAGCCATTATCTAAACATTTTCTAGCCGCATGTTGACCCCTCTGGAATCTGGTGACCCATATGAATACGGTGATTCTAGGATTCCGTTACAGTAACTCGTTAATGACCATGTATAGGCTGAAATACAGTAGCTTTCATTTCCTTTACATTTACCTTCAACTGAAAAACACATATTTCCCATTAAATAATAGCTTCCATGGAAAAAGGCAGAATACACCTAGACTGAATACAGCATGTAGCACAGCAACCAAAGACGTTCTGATTTAGCCCAACATGGAAGGAAACAGACTGCTCACAAAATTAATTTCTTATAATTTACATTCTCAGAGAATGAAGCTATTATAATCAATAATTCTCAGATTAATAAATAATATAGGTTATGATTTGGGACATGATAGGCACAGCAAGAACTGCACCGCGTATGTTTCAGGGAATTCTGTTACTTTTGCTGCTTGAAACGACGCAAGGACCATAAGTAGATCATTCAACTTATAAGTCAAAATAGCAGTAAGGTAAAACTCATAAATCTATAGAGTGTCAATTATGCATATTATACATGCAGTTTTTTTTTTTACCATCTTTATTGGAGTATAATTGCTTTACAATGGTGTGTTAGTTTCTGCTTTATAACAAAGTGAATCAGTTATACATATACATATGTCCCCATATCTCTTCCCTCTTGCATCTCCCTCCCTCCCACCCTCCCTATTCCACCCCTCTAGGTGGTCACCAAGCACCGAGCTGATCTCCCTGTGCTATGTGGCTGCTTCCCACTAGCTATCTATTTTAAGTTTGGTAGTGTATATATGTCCATGACACTCTCTCACTTTGTCCCAGCTTAGCCTTCACCCTCCCCGGATCCTCAAGTCCACTCTCTAGTAAGTCTGCACCTTTATTCCCATCTTGCCCCTAGGTTCTTCATGACCATTTTTTTTTTTTAGATTCCATATATATGTGTTAGCATACGGTATTTGTTTTTCTCTTTCTGACTTACTTCACTCTGTATGACAGACTCTAGGTCCATCCACCTCACTACAAATATCTCAATTTTGTTTCTTTTTATGGCTGAGTAATTATTCCATTCTATTTATGTGCCACATCTTCTTTATCCATTCATCTGTTGATGGACACTTTGGTTGCTTCCATGTCCTGACTATTGTAAATAGAGCTGCAATGAACATTTTGGTACGTGACTCTTTTTGAATTATGGTTTTCTCAGGGTATATGTCCAGTAGTGGGATTGCTGGGTCGTATGGTAGTTCTACTTTTAGTTTTTTAAGGAACGTCCATACTGTTCTCCATAGTGGCTGTATCAATTTACATTCCCACCAACAGTGCAAGAGTGTTCCCTTTTCTCCACACCCTCTCCAGCATTTATTGTTTGCAGATTTTTTAACGATGGCCATTCTGACTGGTGTGAGATGATATCGCACTGTAGTTTTGATTTGCATTTCTCTAATGATTAGTGATGTTGAGCATCCTTTCATGTGTTTGTTGGCAATCTGTATATCTTCTTTGGAGAAATGTCTATTTAGGTTTTCTGCCCATTTTTGGATTGGGTTGTTTGTTTTTTTAATGCTGAGCTGCACGAGCTGCTTGTAAATTTTGGAGATCAATCCTTTGTCAGTTGCTTCATTTGCAAACATTTTCTCCCATTCTGAGGGCAGTCTTTTCGTCTTGTTTATGGTTTCCTTTGCTGTGCAAAAGCTTTCAAGTTTCAGTGGGTCCCATTTGTTTATTTTTGTTTTTATTTCCATTTCGCTAGGAGCTGGGTCAAAAAAGATCTTGCTGTGATTTATGTTATAGAGTGTTCTGCCTATGTTTTCCCCTAAGAGTTTGATGGTGTCTGGCCTTACATTTAGGTCTTTAATCCATTTTGAGTTTATTTTTGTGTATGGTGTTAGGGAGTGTTCTAATTTCATTCTTTAACATGTAGCTGTCCAGTTTTCCCAGCACCACTTATTGAAGAGACTCTCTTTCCTCCACTGTATATTCTTGCCTCCTTTATCAAAGATAAGGTGACCATATGTGCGTGGGTTTATCTCTGGGCTTTCTATCCTGTTCCATTGATCTATATTTCTGTTTCTGTGCCAGTACCATACTCTTGATTGCTGTAGCTTTGTAGTATAGTCTGAACTCAGGGAGCCTGATTCCTCCAGCTCCGTTTTTCTTTCTCAAGATTGCTTTGGCTATTTGGGGTCTTTTGTGTTTCCATACAAATTGTGAAATTTTTTGTTCTAGTTCTGTGAAAAATGCCATTGGTAGTTTGATAGGGATTGCACTGAATCTGTAGATTGCTTTGGGTAGTAGAGTCACTTTCACAATGTTTATTCTTCCAATCCAAGAACATGGTATCTCTCTCCATCTATTTGTATCATCTTTAATTTCTTTCATCAGTGTCTTATAATTTTCTGCATACAGGTCTTTTGTCTCCTTAGGTAGGTTTATTCCTAGATATTTTATTCTTTTTGTTGCAGTTGTAAATGGGAGTGTTTTCTTAATTTCACTTTCATATTTTTCATCATTAGTGTATAGGAATGCAAGAGATTTCTGTGCATTAATTTTGTATCCTGCTACTTTACCAAATTCATTGATTAGCTCTAGTAGTTTTCTGGTAGCATCTTTAGGATTCTCTATGTATAGTATCGTATCATCTGCAAACACTGACAGCTTTACTTCTTCTTTTCCGATTTGGATTCCTTTTATTTCTTTTTCTTCTCTGATTGCTGTGGCTAAAACTTCCAAAACTATGTTGAATAATAGTGGTGAGAGTGGGCAACCTTGTCTTGTTCCTGATCTCAGTTTCAGTTTTTCACCATTGAGGATGATGCTGGCTGTGGGTTTGTCATATATGGCCTTTATTATGTTGAGGAAAGTTCCCTCTATGTCTACTTTCTGGAGGGTTTTTATCATAAATGGGTGTTGAATTTTGTCAAAAGCTTTTTCTGCATCTATTGAGATGATCATATGGTTTTTCTCCTTCAGTTTGTTAATATGGTGTATCACGTTGATTGATTTGTGTATACTGAAGAATCCTTGCATTCCTGGGATAAACCCCACTTGATCATAGCGTATGATCCTTTTAATGTGCTGTTGGATTCTGTTTGCTAGTATTTTGTTGAGGATTTTTGCATCTATGTTAATCAGTGATACTGGCCTGTAGTTTTCTTTCTTTGTGACATCTTTACCTGGTTTTGGTATCAGAGTGATGGTGGCCTCGTAGAATAAGTTTGGGAGTGTTCCTCCTGCTGGTATATTTTGGAAGAGTTTGAGAAGGACAGCTGTTAGCTCTTCTCTAAATGGTTGATAGAATTTGCCTGTGAAGCCATCTGGTCCTGGGCTTTTGTTGGTTGGAAGATTTTTAATCACAGTTTCCATTTCAGTGCTTGTGATTGGTCTGTTCATATGTTCTATTTCTTGCTGGTTCAGTCTCAGAAGGTTGTGCATTTCTACGAATTTGCATTTCTTCCAGGTTGTCCATTTTATTGGCATACACTTGCTTGTAGTAATCTCTCATGATCTTTTGTATTTCTGCAGTGTCAGTTGTTATTTCTCCTTTTTCATTTCTAATTCTATTGATTTGAGTCTTCTCCCTTTTTTTCTTAATAAGTCTGGCTAATGGTTTATCAATTTTGTTTATCTTCTCAAGGAACCAGCTTTTAGTTTTATTGATCTTCGCTATCGTTTCCTTCATTTCGTTTTCATGTATTTCTGATCTGATCTTTATGATTTCTTTCCTTCTGCTTTTGAGATTTTTTTGTTCTTCTTTCTCCAATTGCTTTAGGTGTAAGGTTAGGTTGTTTATTTGAGATGTTTCTTGTTTCTTAAGTTAGAATTGTATTGCTATAAACTTCCCTCTTAGAACTGCTTTTGCTGCATCCCATAGGTTTTGGATCATAGTGTTTTCATTGTCATTTGTTTCTACGTATTTTTTGATTTCCTGTTTGATTTCTTCAGTGATCTCTTGGTTATTAAGTAGTGTGTTGTTTAGCCTCCATGTGTTTGTATTTCTTACAGAATTTTTCCTGTAATTGATATCTAGTCTTATAGCATTGTGGTCAGAATAGATACTTGATACAATGTCAATTTTCTTAAATTTACCAAGGCTTGATTTGTGACCCAAGATATGATCCTGGAGAATGTTCCATGAGCACTGGAGAAGAATGTGCATTCTGTTGTTTTTGGATGGAATGTCCTATAAATATCAATTAAGTCCATCTTGTTAATGTATCATTTAAAGCTTGTGTTTCCTTATTTATTTTCATTTTGGATGATCTGTCCATTGGTGAAAGTGGGATGTTAAAGTCCCCTACTATGACTGTGTTACTGTTGATTTCCCCTTTGATGGCTGTTAGTATTTGCCTTATGTATTGAGGTGCTCCTATGTTGGGTGCATAAATATTTACAATTGTTATATCTTCTTGTTGGATTGAGCCCTTGATCATTATGTAGGGTCCTTCTTTGTCTCTTGTAATAGTCTTTGTTTTAAAGTCTATTTTGTCTGATATGAGAATTGCTACTCCAGCTTTCTTTTGATGTCCATTTGCATGGAATATCTTCTTCCATCCCCTCACTTTCAGTCTGTATGTGTCCCTAGGTCTGAAGTGGGTCTCTTGCAGACAGCATATATACGGGTCTTGTTTTTGTATCCATTCAGCCAATCTATGCCTTTTGGTTGGAGCATTTAATCCATTTACACTTAAGGTAATTATAGATATGTATGTTCCTATTACCATTTTCTTAATTGTTTTGGGTTTGCTTTTGTAGGTCTTTTCCTTCTCTGGTGTTTCCTGCCTAGGAAAGTTCCTTTAGCATTTGTTGTAAAGCTGGTTTGGTGGTGCTGAATTCTCTTAGCTTTTGCTTGTCTGTAAAGGTTTGAATTTCTCTGTCAAATCTGAATGAGATCCTTGCTGGGTAGAGTAATCTTTGTTGTAGGTTTTTCTCCTTCCTCACTTTAAATATGTCCTGCCACTCCCTTCTGGCTTGCAGTTTCTGCTGAAAGATCAGCTGTTAACCTTATGGGGATTCCCTTATGTGTGATTTGTTGTTTTTCCCTTGCTGCTTTTAATATTTGTTCTTTGTATTTAATTTTTGATAGTTTGATTAATATGTGTCTTGGCATGTTTCTCCTTGCATTTATCCTGTATGGGACTCTCTGTGCTTCCTGCACTTAATTAACTATTTCCTTTCCCATATTAGGGAAGCTTTCAACTATAATCTCTTCCACTATTTTCTCAGTCCCTTTCTTTTTCTCTTCTTCTTCTGGGACCCCTATAATTCACATGTTGGTGCATTTAATTTTGTCCCAGAGGTCTCTGAGACTGTCCTCAATTCTTTTCATTCTTTTTTTCTTTATTCTGCTCTGCAGCAGAATAAAGTTATTTCCACTATTTTATCTTCCAGGTCACTTATCCGTTCTTCTGCCTCAGTTATTCTGCTATTGATCCCTTCTAGAGAATTTTTAATTTCATTTATTGTGTTGTTCATCATTGTTTGTTTGCTCTTTAGTTCTTCTAGGTCCTTGTTAAACGTTTCTTGTATTTTCTCCATTCTATTTCCAAGATTTTGGGTCATCTTTACTATCATTATTCTGAATTCTTTTTCAGGTAGACTGCCTATTGCCTCTTCATTTGTTAGGTCTGGTGGGTTTTTGCCTTGCTCCTTCATCTGCTGTGTGTTTCTCTGTCTTCTCATTTTGCTTAACTTACTGTGTTTGGGGTCTCCTTTTCGCAGGCTGCAGGTTCGTAGTTCCCGTTGTTTTTGGTGTCTGTCCCCAGTGGCTACGGCTGGTTCAGTGGGTTCTGTAGGCGTCCTGGTGGAGGGGAGTAGTGCCTGTGTTCTGGTGGATGAGGTTGGATCTTCTCTTTCTGTTGGGCAGGTCCACGTCTGGTGGTGTGTTTTGGGGTGTCTGTGGCCTTATTATGATTTTAGGCAGCCTCTGTGCTAATGGATGGGGTTGTGTTTCTGTCTTGCTAGTTGTTTGGCATAGGGTGTCCAGCACTGTAACTTGCTGGTCGTTGAGTGGAGTTGGGTCTTGGCATTGAGATGGAGATCTCCGGGAGATTTTCACTGTTTGATATTATGTGGAGCTGGGAGGTCTCTTGTGGACCAGTGTCCTGAACTTGGCTCTCCCACCTCAGAGGCACAGCCCTGATGCCTGGATGGAGCACCAAGAGCCTGTCCTCCACATGGCTCAGAATAAAAGGGAAGAAAAAAGAAAGAAAGAAGATAAAATAAAGTAAAATAAAATAAAGTTATTAAAATAAAAAATAATTATTAAGAAAAAAAATTTTTAAGTAATAAAAAAAACCCAAAAACCCCAACAGACAGAACCCTAGGACAAATGGTAAAAGCAAAGCTATACAGACAAAATCTCACACAGAAGCATACACATACACATTCACCGAAAGAGAAAAAGGGGAAAAAATATATATATCTTTGTTCCCAAAGTCCACCTCCTCAATTTGGGATGATTCATTGTCTATTCAGGTATTACAATTCCACACAGGCAGCGTATATCAAGTTGATTGTGGAGATTTGATCCGCTGCTCCTGAGGCTGCTGGGAGAGACTTCCCTTTCTCTTCTTTGTTCGCACAGCTACCGGGGTTCAGCTTTGGATTTGGATCCACCTCTGCGTGTAGGTTGCCTGAAGGCGTCTGTTCTTCGCTCAGACAGGACGGGGTTAAAGGAGCAGCTGCTGCGGGGGCTCTGGCTCACTCAGGCCGGGGGAAGGGAGGGGTCCGGATGCGGGGCGAGCCTGCGGCGGCAGAGCCCAGCATGATGTTGCACCAGCCTGAGGCGCACCGTGTGTTCTCCCGGGTAAGTTGTCCGTGGATCACGGGACCCTGGCAGTGGTGGGCTGCACAGGCTCCCGGGAGGGGCAGTGTGGACAGTGACCTGGGCTCGCACACAGGCTTCTTGGTGGCGGCAGCTGCAGCCTTAGCGTCTCATGCCTGCCTCTGGGGTCCGCGCTGATAGCTGTGGCTCGCACCTATCTCTGGAGCTCGTTTAGGCGGTGCTCTTAATCCCCTCTCCTCGTGCACCAGGAAACAGAGGCAAGAAAAAGTCTCTTGCCTCTTCCGCAGCTCCAGACCTTTTCCCGGACGACCTCCCGGCTAGCTGTGGCGCACTAACCCCTTCAGGCTGTGTTCACGCCGCCAACCCCAGTCCTCTCCCTGTGATCCGACCGAAGGCCGAGCCTCAGCTCCCAGCCCCGGCCCGCCCCGGCGGGTGAGCAGACAAGCCTCTCGGGGTGGTGAGTGCTGCTCGGCGCCGAGCCTCTGTGCAGGAATCTCTCCGCTTTGCCCTCCGCACCCCTGTGGCTGCGCTCTCCTCTGTGGCTCCGAAGCTTCCCCCCTCTGCCACCCGCAGTCTCCGCCCGTGAAGGGGCTTCCTAGTGTCTGGAAACCTTTCCTCCCTCACAGCTCCCTCCCACTAGCCCAGGTCCCGTCCCTATTCTCTTGTCTCTGTTTTTTCTTTTTTCTTTTGCCCTATCCAGGTACGTGGGGAGTTTCTTGCCTTTTGGGAGGTCTGACGTCTTCTGTCAGCGTTCAGTGGGTGTTCTATAGGAGCAGTTACACGTGTAGGTGTATTTCTGTTGTATCTGTGGGGAGGAAGGTGATCTCCACGTCTTACTCTTCCGCCCTCTTGAAGCTCTCCCCGCTATGCATGCAGTTTTAAAGGTGCAGTCAGCACTCTCCTACCCAGTCACCAGCTCAGCCTTATCTATCGATACTGGTTCACATATATATCTACCACTTGAATTTTCAGACTCATCAACTCTGAAAGAGCTTTCATAAAAGCCTAAAACTCTCCATAATAAAAAGGTTCTACAGGTAACAACTTTAGGAAATAAAGATTATTATTTTGTCTCATGTGTCAACAATACTTGAACTAAAAATCAATGATACGAATCTAGATGGTGGTATTCCTAAGCTTTGTCATAGATGAGCTGAAAGTTGCCAAGATAAAAATTCTATTAAATAATAATCACATATTGCCACCTTAGAAATATGCTCTATTCTTAGCAGGGAAGGAGTTTGGTGTTTCATAACCTTCAGCCTAACAACAAGCCAAAGCAAACCTTCTTAAGGAATAAAGGTAGTTTTGGAGAAATAATTAAAAACATAACACAAAACATAAAAACAAGGGGTTGTTTTAGTACAGAAGAAATTTCCTTTTAGAAATGAATTAAGGAAAACACCTTATCTATTTGGAAACTGAATATTCAGAATGTTTTCAGTCCAGTTATGTGTGAATAGGACTAAAAAAGTAATAGTAGCCTGTCTCTAGTTTTCTTTAAGATTGACATTTAAAAGCAGCCTGAACCACACAATTCAGAACTTAATCATATATTGCCTTGAAATGTCAGTGCTGTTAAAAATAACATTAGTTTGATCTCAACTAGGACGCAATCTAAGAACAAACATTGTCTTATACTTTTTCTTTATCTCCTGCATTACCTATAGAGGTTGCTCAATTCAAGTGACACGAATAAAGCACTTTTTACAAAGAAAGGAAATCATCCTGCTTTCAAAATAAAGTTGTGCGTTTAACATACAACTCTTAACTGTATAAGAGTTACATACTGTAAAGAAAACTTCTTAAAGCAAAATATACCCTCTTTGCTAAAACAGCTAATTACCAAGAGATGATGCTTTTAGTATATAGAATATTCTCTTTAAAACATGTTTTTAAAATTACTTATATGTTTATGATAAATTTTCCTTAGAAAATTTTGTTAAAATAAATAGGAAAAAAATTAAGGAGGTTCTCTGGATGCTTCATTAATAAGTAACCCAAAAGTTAATCACTAATTTCAGATCAATAACTTTTTAATTAAGTGAAAATATCAAGCTTGAAATTTTCAATACAGATTTTTAAAGGATTAAAAATCTATACATTATTTTCTAAGAGCAAATGTAAAGAGAAAAGGGAAAGATTTCTTTTGACAATACCTTGAAAACAACATAAAGTAAATGCAATTCCAATATCATAAGTAGCATCAGTGTTCCATGCTATCAATTATCACCCAGAATTTTTACTATGGAACTTTCTACTATATTCCACAATGAATCTGGTCAACCAATGTTATTAAAATCATTGAGCACTATTGTAAGAAGAAATATATCTGCTTTCATATAAAATGATTTCTATAACCCTGCTGTCTTATTTATAATTCACAGTGATTTTTATACTCTCACAGCCTACTACAGATTTTTCTTAGTGATTTATGTTAGGCTCTTTTAAAGCCTCGTTCATATTTATGGTTTATTCTCCTCCCAGAAAAGATCCATTCCATGTATATGTGTCATGATAAACTTACAGGCTGACAGAGGGTAGACACACATGGAGTTTACATAATGGAAAGGAAATTGATAAACAATCAGTGATGCCATTATAAGGTACTTTTCACATAGAAAAAGACAGAAGATGGACTAGAGAATTGAACTAAGCTCACGTGACAGAATTTTAAACTGACGTATATTTCAAAATGTCCATATATTGCTCATTTGCTCGGAGTAAACACAAAGGTTAGTACCTCACATATGTTACATTTTGTTGGCTATTCTGTCATTATTGCTAAGAACATGTTTCCACAGTATGCATTTGTTAGACTGTCAGCTGCTGTCAACAGCCCTTAATGGTGGAGAATCAAAGCAACCTACTTGAAAATAAATTTTATAGAGGAAAAACCCCTCTTATCTAGAATCAATGAGCATTAGCTACTCTGGACACAGGAGATGGGCAGAGTGGAGTATGAAGAAGGCGGTGGTTGAGGTTGGCAAGATGACTCTTGGCCCCTCTCTACGCCTGGGCTTTGCCACTGTTCTGCCTCTTTAGTCACCAGCTTTCCCCTCAGACACAACATGTGTTGCTTCTCGTCACCATACATAACACTTCCCTGTATTTCTTAGATTCTATAATACATATTTTCTCACATTTTAACATATCTAAAATAATTATATCTTAAAAAATAGTTATCAACAGTTGTTTTACAATAGATGTACACATTGAAGGTACTTTTCCTTTTTTCCCTAATCTTAAACTTCTTAATGTTTTAGATAAAGGAAATGAAATATTCACTAATACTGCTGCTATAGGGACTATTTCTTTTTTTTTTTTAATTATTTATTTATTTATTTATTTTTGGCTGTGTTGGGTCTTTGTTGCTGCGTGCAGCCTTTCTCTAGTTGCTGCGAGCGGGGTCTACTCTTCTTTGTGGTGCGTGGGCCTCTCATTGCGGTGGTTTCTCTCGTTGTGGAGCACAGGCTCTAGGAGCGCGGGCTTCAGTAGCTGTGGCTCTCGGGCACTAGAGCACAGGCTCTGTAGTTGTGGCACACGGGCTTAGTTGCTCCGCAGCATGTGGGATCTTCCTGGACCAGGGTTCGAACCCGTGTTCCCTGCCTTGGCGGCAGACTCCCAACCACTGTGCCACCAGGGAAGCCCATATAGGGACTATTTCTAATCTAAGCTTTATCCCTCTTCCCTCCTCACTGCTTTTCTTCTTTATTTTATTTTATTCTGTCTTCAGCTGTTTCTTTCACGTGAAAAGCTGGGCTGTTCAACAAATCACAGTGCACTGGACTGAATAATTAGAGCTTCACCTCTTCTCAGTAGTAGGAGGAAAACGTTTAAAAGCGACACGATAATGTGAATATACTTAACACTACTGAGTTGTACACTTAAAAATGGTTAAGATGGTAAATTTTATGTTATGTGTTTTTATCACATTTGAAAAAAATTCTTAAAAAGTTAAAGTAAGGAAACAGGTCATTCTGGAATCATCCCAGTATACAGCCGTCTTCTTGACTCAAAATCATTGACCTCTTTTCACCAGGTCCATCAGGTATGGGCTGAGCAGGTCTAGCTGATAACACGCTGTAAGCTAGCAGCATGCTGGAGACCTTACTCAAAACAGGTCAGAAGTGGTGCTCCGTTTCACATTCTCTCCTTAGCGTGGCAGCTCACTGATGGGCAGCCACCGTCTCGAATCCATCAGTAAACCCCTTTAACTCTGCCTCTGACTCAAAGTTTTTAAATAATATACGCTTGGAGATATACAAATATACAAACAGGAAAATCTACAAATAGGGAAAAAAAAGTGAAATTTTTTAATACTATTCGTCTATCAAATGAATGAAAGAAAAATTCATTTGGTCAAGAATGCAAGAAAAAATGTCTTATATTAATAAATAAAATATTAGTAAATTACCTAAATTAATAGTTATATTAATCTGTGTTTAAAATAGACATTTAAAATCCCATTTCAAGCTGAAGAAAGTAAGATTAAAAGATGATCTCGCCCTAAGTTACAAGTCAACAGGAAATCTATAAGTAGAAATGACAAACCAACATCAGACTTTCAAGTTAAAATGTAAAGACGGTATTTGGCCAGTAGTACCCCACACAATCTCTCCCACATACTCATTAAAATACCTATGAGTGCAAAAGAAGACAAAAAACAACTCACAATGCCAAAACTCTGAACCCACACACAACTACTACCAGAATCTTTAAAGAATTTCCACTAAATACAGGTTCGTGGAATAGGGATTAAAACCTACACCTTTTTGGTTTAAACTTAATAGTAACCGCTGCACCAGTGGAAGGAAATTGAGTCTGCTCACGTGTAAATAGGTACAGAAAGCCTTTCCCACTCTCCCACTGTCTGTACTCTCCAAACCAAACAAAACTGGGCAACCATTCACTATAACATAGATGCTGGCTTGAGAGGCAGCTAGCCCTCCTGCTTACCACCTGACACAAACACTTCTTATCCAATATCCACTGGAAACAGCACTTCAAATTCATCAATATGCTACAAAGTAGAACAAGACTGGCAATGGAGCTCTGACAAATAGAATCTTCTTATGTAAAAGACTGTAGATAAAGACAAAAATAATCATGGAAGATGCACTTATGTTTATTATAATGTGTTGTCTATTTTCTATGTACCAGGGAGTCAGGTAGTAATGGAGGATGAAGATTCCATCTCAAGGAAATAGATTTGCATTATATGAAAACTAGGAACTGAGTTGGCAGACATACACATGAAATTGACTTCTAGCAATAAAACTCAGAAAATGATTTCATTAGTACCCAAATGTTTAAGTAATAGGTTAAGAAGCAGTCTTCATATTGGAATAGTCGGCAAAAATTGGGTCTAGGGGAACTTCCTCTCATTTGAGAATGAGTAAACAGGTAAAAGAAAAAAGAAAAAGTGAGGAAGAGATACAGTTCAAGAAACTAGAAACAAGAAAGTTTCAATAAATTCTGGCATCTTCAAGTAGCATGTAAGAAGAACACATGGCCTCTTGCAATAGTACAAGAAATCATTAAAGAGAAAAAAGGCTGAAAAGACACCAGGATAAAATAAAAACACAGGAAAGATGAAGAAAACTACAAAGAAAATAAAACATCATAGCAGAAGAGAGAGCTATAATAAAAGGACAAAGGTTATCAGTGATATTCCATCAAGTACAATCAGAGGTATAAAAAACAAACTTGAGAAGTACTTCCAAATGAAGAGGGGAAAACAACAACAAAGGTGGAAAAGGTTGAGAACAGATGATATGGAGATTTGAGAACAAGGTTTTAATCCAAGAATTTAGAAACAACATTTTTTTAAAAAGATATATGTGTACACGCACACACACGCACGCACGCACGCACACACACACACACCCTGAAGTATATTTTCTTGTTTTGGGGGAAAAAATACCACGAGTAAAACAAAAGTTTACCACATTTGGGGGAGGGGGAGCGATGAAATGACCTTTTTCTAGATAGACCTAATTAGTGAGGCAAATGAAAAAAAAAAATAGGTAGAACTAAGAACTTACAAAAAGAACAAAAATCAGGATAGCTTTATACCTTCTGCAACACTACATGACAGAGAAGACTATGGAACAATGTCTACAGATTTTTAAGGGAAAAGTGCATGCCAAAAATAAATTTTTCTCACGTTTAAGAAATCTCAGAAGACATAACCTGTGAGAGTTCAGAAAATAAGGCACCATTGTTCTCGGGAATATATTAGTTTCTTAGGGCAGCAGTAACAAATTACCCAAATAGGGTGGTTTAAAACAACAGTAATTATTCTCTCACAGTTCTGGAGGCCAGAAGTTTGAAATCAAGGTGTTGGTAGGCCATGCTCTTTCTGAAAATTCTGGAGGAGGATCCTTCCTTGCCACTTCCTAGTTTCTGGTGGTTGCTTGTAGATGAATCACCTCAATCTCTGCTTCCATCATCACACGGCACTCTCCTTGCATGTCTTTTCCCCCTTCTTATAAGAACACTAGTCTTTAGATTAGTCTGGGCCCACTCTGATACAGTATGACCTCATCTTAACCTGATTATATCTGCAAAGAGCCTATTTCCAAATAAGGTTACATTTACTGGTACTGGAGGTTAGGACTTCAACGTATGTTTTTGGGGGTACACAATTCTATCCATTATTGTGGGACAGTTTTAAGACATACTTTAGGCCCAACTTTAGGTTGAGTTTTCCCAGCCCCAGTGTTAGTAACCCAACTGGACTACGTGTAGCAGGGTGCATTGTGCAGTTCAAGGGCAAAGCGCAGCCAGAGAATGCTTACCACACCTGTGCCTTTCCTCTTCTGCCCTTCACCCAGAACCACTTATTTTGAACCCCAGTCAAAATATTTTAGTTATCAAATTACCCAAAGATTCTACAATCTTTGACATAAGATAGTAACAGCGTTATTCTTTCTACCGTTAATTAATGGTAGCTCAACTATTTTAGACACATTCAGGACAATATTCCAGGAGAACTACCAAAATGAAAATTGTATTTTCTCTATAAAAGTGAATAATTACATAGAGTAACATATTAGCCTTCTTTTTTTTTCATTAACTTTTCTCTCAACTAGGTCTTGTGACTATGCCTATATTAGGTATGCCTAAAAATAATTAGGATATCAGGAATTCCCTGGCAGTTCAGTGGTTAGGACTCGCCGCTTTCACTGCCGTGACTAGGGTTCAATCCCTGGTCAGGGAACTAAGATCTCACAAGCCATGCGGCACGGCCAAAAAAATAATAATACAGTAAGTCCCCTACATACGAACCTTCAAGTTGAGAACTTTCAAAGATGCAAATGTGCGTTTGCATGTCCAGTCATGTAAGTTAGTTCACGTCTGGTGTACGTTATCACGTGTGTGCATCATCTACAAGCGGTTGTGCTTTTGTGTACTTTACTGTACAGTACTGTATAGAGTGCAGTAGTGCAGTATCTTTATTTCAAGCCCAGGATATCCAGAAGCAAGCATAAAAGCAGCAGTGATGTAGCTGGTACTGCTAAGAAGTGCCAAGCAATAGCAATGGAAACAAAAGTGAAAATAATTGAGAGAGTGAAGCAAGGCAAGAAAGATGGTAGACGTTGTTCGTAATGAAGACCTGATGGAACTGGAGGCCCAGAGAGAGGATGAAGAGAGACAAGAGGAAGAAGTAACTGAAGAACTGAAGAGATTCACAATGCAGGAAATGACAAGGGGGTTTTCTTTATTTGAGGAGGCGCTGTTAATTTTTGAGGCATAGGACCCAAATGTAGAATGGTACACGAAGGTTGTAGCAGCCGTTCAGAATGCAATCCAGTGCTACCGTGTCATCTATGACGAGAAGAAAAGAGCTACTACCCAGATATCACTGGATCGTTTTTCCAAGAGGGTAGATAGAATTGAATCCAGCAAGGAACCAGAACTTGTGCCATCAATGTCACGCATGAGTGAAATTGCAGCCTGCCCTCCATCTCCTATTGGGGATGATCCTTCAGCTCTACCATCTCCTACCTCCTCTCCCTCCTCCAGTCAGTAACTCTTTGTGCCTGTTCACTCAACACCAGCCCCTGTATGCCAGCTGTTGTACTGTACTACTTTTCAAGGTACTGTACTGTAAGACTAAAAATGTTTTATTTTTTGTGTTTGTTTTTTATGTATTATTTGTGTGAAAACGATTATAAACCTATTACAGCACAGTACTATATAGCCAATTGTGTTAGTTGGGTACCTAGGCTAACTCTGTTGGACTTACGAACAAATTGGACTTAACAAACGCACTCTCAGAACGGAATTCATGCATATGTAGGGGACTTACTGTAATAATAACAATTAAGGATATGAACTCAACTATGCTTTTAAAAATCAAAAGTAAATAAATATAAGTGAAAGTTAAAATTTACCCCTGGGATGTAGGATTTGGGTGATTTTTAAATTTTCTACTTTATGTTTTCTCCATTTTCTAAGCATGTCTATAATGCATATGCAACTACTTTTATAAACTGAATAAAGTGGCTTATATAAATAATTGCATAGATTTTTGCATTCCCAATATGATGACAATTTTGTGATTTTTTTTTTGGCTGCATTGGGTCTTCATTGTTGCACGTGGGTTTTCTCTAGTTGTGGCGAGAGGAGGCTACTCTTCATTGTGGTGCGTGGGCTTCTTATTGCGGAGGCTTCTCTTGTTGCGGAGCGTGGGCTCTAGGCGCGCAGGCCTCAGTAGTTGTGGCACGTGGGCTCAGTAGTTGTGGCTCACGGGCTCTAGGCGCGCAGGCCTCAGTAGTTGTGGCACACGGGCTTAGTTGTTCCATGGCATGTGGAATCTTCCTGGACCAGGGCTTGAACTCGTGTCCCCTGCATTGGCAGGCGGATTCTTAACCACTGCACCACCAGGGAAGCCAATTTTGTGATTTTTAATAAAGCAAACATTTAGAGAATAAAGTCCACTAAAATGTAACACCAGTTATTTCTAGGTGCTGGGAACATGGAAAAGTTAACTTTCCTTCTTCTATTTTTATGAATTTCCCAAATTTTCTATAATGGTCATGCCTTATTCTTACAACAGGAAATAATAGTGTAAGAGAAAAGGGGGGAATCCGGGTGGACTCTGCGGAAATCACAGAGAGCGAACCAACCTTCCTTTCTCGTCTGTAAGATCTATATATCCTAGTAGGGAAAAAAGCAAGCAAAAGTCCTTGATTGCCTAAAACAATGTGTAGTGAAAAAGGATCAACACTGATGTTTTCATGCCTCAATATGCTTTAGAAAATGATATATCTTCTAGAACATAATAGTGCAGAGCCAAAATACATCTGAACCCAAGAAATGATGAAATGCTGGGTGGACCTGGCTAGTCTCACTTAAAAATGGAAACATAAGCTACCAAAGCAAAATGAAAATGATTTTTCCCCTTTAATACTTGACTCGTGGTTAAAAATCCAACATTAAACCTACCAGAATGTCCCTGTGTTTTCGAAGGGATAAATAAACATACGGAAATGTAACTGCAGCCTAAGGAGGGCAGGTGGCAAATAAAGTGTCAGAAACAGGTTTAGAAATTTATAAGTTGAGGCTGAGTTGTAGGCTGATTCCCACTGCCAAAACATGAAGTTTACCACTTGACGGTTTGTCACTCTACATCCTCAAAAATAGTCCCAAATCAAGTATATTATCACTATTCATGTGAAAAAAGTAGGGGTGGTCCTTAGTCTTCTCAGTTCCTGCTGGGTTCAGAGATCTAGTCCATGGCTTCTGACATTATCTGTGAGGATGGATCAGTTTTGATACTTTCTCAAAACACAGAAAGAGTAAAATTTTAGAAAGACAAATGTGAACAAAACCTAAGCTCCAATTTTATTTTTATTATTCAACAGACATAAAATTACTTTGTCCAATCACTAAGAACTTCTAAATGTTTAATCTCAATCTCTGTACTTATGACGGCGAGTATAGAGCCCAGTGAGTATACTGGCTGGTGTGACCAGGTTAATACCAGGTTAGTAGCGCTAATCTGGTCAAGCAAGAAACTGGCATCTAGTCACTAGTTAATAGTGAGCACATGAGAGAAGAAGCCATCTTCATTTCACAGACAAACCTGCTTTAAAAAGCTGGGGGTAACCATTCAAAACACAAACAAATCACCAGAGGGAATTTTACAACACGAAGAATGGAGCAAAAATTACAAAAGCTTATCTCTCCATCCTAAAATCTGGACAAAGTCCCCTTTTAAATGAGAAGACAGTTTGTATTGACAGTCTTGGATTGTAATTATACTGGGCTGGAAGAAGAAAAGAGTCGGTCCAGCTTCACTGGTCTCATGTACCTGCAGAGAGAATGCCAACGCCAAAGAAACAGAATGTGTGATGCCTTCAAACTCACAGAGGCTGAAAACAGTTAGAGTGAGAGTAAGGGCTCTCTACCTGAGACTTTACTGGAAAGAAAAGAGAGGCCTTCCTTATCAATGTCGCTACAAAGTGTCCCGGTTGACTCGGTAATCTCTTAGAGTTAAAGAGACAATACATCTGATGTCAACACAGCTCCTGGGCAGGCAGTTGGTACAGGCCAGCGGCTCACAACGACAGCTGCATGGTAGAATCACCTGGGGAGTGTAAAACAACGATCACCGTCCAGGCCTCCAGTACAGAGCCTGGGCGTAGTGGGTTTTGTTTTGTTTTAACTGCTTAAGGTGATTCTGATGTGCAGGCAAGGCTGAGAACCACTGAGGTAGCGGAAAGAGCCCAGGCACAGACATTAAAGCCGTGGATTCTACGGCTGCCCTTAAAAACTTTCAGTTGTGCTGCTCTGTACAAGTCACCTGGTATTCCAAAGCCTCACTCTGTACAATTGTAAGGAGTGTCGGAACGCCGGATGTGTGTTAGCTGTAAAGCACTTTCCACGTGTTTCAGCAATCCTTTTACAAATACAATATTTACCAAGAGAGCGATTCCGGGGACTCTTAATAAATCTGAAGATCAGAAACCTATGACTGCATATGCACACTTGAGTAGATTCTATAATGAGTTTAGAAAAATTTCAATTTATCAGAAGTTGAAAACGTTGAGAAATGCTGTCTCTTAGAATCAAGTACATGGTAGAAGGAACTTAGCAATCACTATACATATGATCCAGAAATATGGAAAAAAATATGCACATACAAAATCATATTCATGCTCCCAAAGTTCTGCCTAATTAAAAAAAAAAAGTGTCCTATTTAAAATAAGAATTCTATACGCACACAGTTTATCTCCAGGCAAATATACATGATTAAAAAGAGCCCCACAGAAGTGTGAATAGATCTCACCCAGTCCTGTAACTTTAAAATACAATCTCTCAGCCCAGATCTCTCCCCTGAGCACCCAGAAGCATAATGCCCACCTGCTAGCTCTGTATCTCATGTCTCACAGGCACCACAAACAATATGGCCAAATAAAGCCCTAACTCTCCTCTCCCTTTCCCCAGTCTTAATGTGGCTCCTTCTCATCATTCAGGACTGAACTCAGATGTCATCTCTTCAAAGAGAGCTTGCTGACCACCTAGCTTGAAGAAGACACCTCCAGAACAAATCACACCCTACAGCACTGGTCCCTTAATGCTTCCTTTTCATAGGAACACATCAGGAAGGAAATCATCGTTCGTATGTACGTATGTATACATGACTTTACTGCCTCCATCCCCCCTCTAGGATGTAAGCTCCATGGAAGAAGGAACTCTTCTCTGTCCCAACAACTATGTTGTTCACTGCCATGGTCCCAACACTAAAACATTACCTAATACAAAGCCAGTCCTCAATAAATATGACTCTCCAACTAACTGTGCCTAAATAGAGGCAAATGGAAGGAGAAAGATTCAAGAAGGTTAGCAGAAAAGGAATAAACTACTCACAGATGGTCAGGCTCTTTTAAAGAGTTCTTTTTTTCACACCTGAGACCCCCATGTACCCCTATATAAAGATACTCATTTTGGTGCAAAAAACTTATTCAGACTAATTGCTATTCTCTACTCTAATCCTTCCTTTTCTGGTCTCCTGGAGCCTATTACACCGGCTCTCATCCAGAATCATCCTTGCCCCTTCGGAGTAAAAACTCCCTTGGTCAGCCAGCTTGACTCTGTAATTTGGCTCTTCCTGAAGACAGTGCTCAGCTTGAACCCTTGGCCAACCACAGCTAGTGAGTGAACTACACCCCACTCTGATGCGGACCTGGTTCTCAGCATACCTTTTTGGCCTGAATATCAGTACACCCAAGTCTCCTGGGAGCAAGAGAACAGAACGTGATCATAATTCCCCGAACCACACGGCTCCTGCGGTCTATCGTTTGTCACCAGTCCTGGCACAATGGCCAACATAAGGGAAACACTCCACCCCAAGCTTTTGTTGTCTGGGCACCATCCTTATTGCAGGGGTTTCTTGTTTGCTTTCTGTGCACAGAAGACAACACCTCACTTAACCACCTTCCACTCTGAGGGGGCATTTTCCAGCTGCCCTTTCTGGGAATATAATTTTGAGAGCCAGGGATGAAGCCCCAGGGCCCTTAGGTACTATGCTTGGTTCTGGGCCCTCATCACAGCCAAGAAGACAGGGAAACTTTCCCTAAAGGCCACTGTTACCACCCACGGACATCCCCCAACAGAGGGCAAGCCCACAGGCAGGCAGCTGAATCTGTAGAGCAGCAAAGAGAAGCACTCATCCAGAGTAGCTGCTGCATTCTGCACCCTGGTGCTTGCCCACGGGAAGGGACACAGAGAAGTTTTTAGTACTTGAGTTTCCATCACTGGAATGAAGTGACAACAGACTGTAGGGCAACTGCACTTCACAGACCAGGTCCTTACCTACGGGCCTGATTTCTTTTTTTTTTTTTTTTAATAAATTTATTTATTTAATTTATTTATTTTTGGCTGCATTGGGTCTTCATGGTTGCGCGCAGGCTTTCTCTAGTTGCGGAGAGCGGGAGCTACTCTTCGTTGCGGTGCACGGGCTTCTCATTGCAGTGGCTTCTCTTGTTGCGGAGCACGGGCTCTAGGCGCATGGGCTTCAGTAGTTGTGGCACGCGGGCTCTAGAGCGTAGGCTCAGTAGTTGTGGTGCATGGGCTTATTAGTTGCTCTGCGGCATGTGGGATCTTCCCAGACCAGGGCTTGAACCTGTGTCCACTGCACTGGCAGCTCCTGCATTGGCAGGTGGATTCTTAACCACTGCGCCACCAGGGAAGCCCTACAGGTCTGATTTCTGATTCCATCCAAGGCTACCCGGCTGCTCTCTGGTAAAGAAACCAGCAATGAGCTCACATTCTACACTGCACAGGAGAGACTCTGCCAAGAGGTCGGTATGTCTGCTGTTCATCTTTCCCCTTGCACTGGGCCTCTCCTGCTAGGACTTCCTGGAAAGCCATCCTTCTGCTTCTAGCACTACTTACATTTCCCGCACCAGGTCTAGCCTCCACAATCATTCCATGCTTGGGATTCTGGACAATGCATCACCTCTGGAAGAACTTAAAACTCACTCCATGCCTTTCACAGCAGCTAGCCCTCTCACAAGCCCCCCATTCCACAGACACGCACTTGGTATGATAGATTACATTACCATTATCCACCTCCTCTGATCAATGGTGCTCACCCTTATCTTTCACTGCCTTATCAAGCTTCACTACAAGCTTCCTATTGGACTGTCAGCACCTCAGACTCAAATGGGCTTAGAACAAATCCATCTTCTCTTTATTACAAACAGTACCACCATTCTTTCAGTTACACAAAACTGATTCCTCGGTCAACTTTAATTTATTCCTTTCCTCCCTGTCTGGCCAATCTTCGAGTCCCCCAAATGCCTTCTCCTTGTAGTCAAAATCCATTTACCCCTAACCCCTCCATATTTCACTTCATTTAGTTTTCTCTTCTGTCTCCTCAATCATAAACCAACCCCTCCTTCTCTACTAGCTTCTCTCCTTCAGCTAACAAATAAGCTCAAATACCACTCCTTTTAAGCTCCCCTTGAGTCCCTTCCCCATCTCCACTAGACTGAGCAATCCCCCTCTGTTTCCACAGCACTTCAGCACAGTTCTATCCTTAAGCACATCATGTTATCACAATTTACATGTCTGACTGCCCACTAGTGAGGGCTGTTTGAAGCAGAGATTCCAGCTTTTTCCACTGTAAATCTCTGAAGTATAATAAATTTCAATAAATGTTTACTAAGTGGATAACTTCTCCCTGTATTCCTTTCTTTCTACTCTCACTGTCCTTATTCTGTCCCTCCTCGTCTCATGCTAGACTTTCAAAAGGGTCTTTTCAATTGGCCTTGAGCGATCCCCTCCAACTCATCAGAAAACTACATCCAGCACACATCCTTTCTAACACAATAATTTCATAATATCAATTCCAGTATTTAAAACACACACACACAAAACACACACACACAAAAAAAACAAAAAAAATCTCCAATGCTTCCCACTGCTTATGGCAAGCCTTGTCAGCAGGTTGATCATTAGAAATTAAGAGATCTGGAAGACCGGGTAGTTGGGATTTCATTTCACAGCTTTCCAAGATTACTTACAAAAGGAGAACTCTGCCAGCAGTACTGTACTCTCCTCCAGGCTGTTCAGGGCCTCCCATCTCAAGAGGGACTAATATCTATTAGTATGTATGTTGTGTTTGCATACGTGCACATACCTACACAGACACACATACCACACACACAAAGCCTTAACGATTTTAGTCAGAATGAGCCCCACTGTGCCATTCACCATCCCTATCCCTTAGAGAATGACTGGGGTCTTACAGGGAGTGATAAATGCCTCATTAAGATGTTAAAAACTCTTGCTCCATAAAATATAAAACTGAACATTTTTAGCTGGGATTTCTAGACCCTCCATGATTCAGCCCCAACCTACCTGGACAGGATCTTCCTCGCATGCATGTCTCATGCACAGCCTCCGTGCTAGTCCATTCAGTACAGTCCCTCCCCCACACACTCCCCATACTTTCCTGCCTCTACCTTTCTCTGGTACCGCTTCCCAGATCTTACTTGCTTACTCATCCGTAATACCACTTCTAGCTTGAAGCATCTTCCAATAACTCAGTGATCTCTCCTTCCCTTTAACTCCCCTGGTACCTGGAGTCCATCTCATTTATCTGGCAGTTACCTCTAGCTGTTAAAGTTACAACTTTTGAAATGGAAGATTTTAACCAGAATCTCCCAGTAGTACTAAAATATCTCCATAGTCAAGTGATGAATATTGATGACCAAATGTAGCATGAGGAGTTAATGCTAAGGCTAAAAGTGCTTGAAAGGAAGAGGGAATTGAATGGGCAGCCAGGGGTAGAGTTAAAGGTGAGAATAACAACAGAGTGAGAGCCTTCATAAGAGTACAGAGTTGATTCTAGTACTTTCCTCTGTATCTGTTAATATGTCATCCAGGAACAGTAAGACTCAGTGAAAACATGAAGAGAAATAAGATGGCCCTTGCAGTTTCCAGGAACTACAATAATTTTTTGAAAAGTCTAAAAGGTAGTTGATGTGACCTATGCAAGACCCTAGCCTGGAAATAGTTAAAGTTTATGGGGCTGGGAGAGGGTGGCCAGTAAGTGATTATTCTATTGGATCACTACACGTGCTTTTAAAAATGCTTTTAAATGAACACATTTAATTAAAAGGAAAAAATAAAGAGGGTGTAATTCGCTAGAAGCGTTGTGTTAACCTGAGTTTGGTTTCTCTGAGCTGTCTGAACTGAGCGATAGATGGAAGACTTGCCCACTGAGTTACAGTCACCCTGATTACTTTATTGTTAGAAATCTCTAAACACTCCACAATTCAATAGGGAGGCAAATCCAGGGGAAACACAAGAGAAGTCAACTGGGCTGAGGGACTGATAGACTCCCACTGCATCTTTGCTTCTTTTGTGTTACACACTTTATGTCTTTTAATAAGTCCTGACACATCCATGAGTGTCAGGCCAGTGATACATTTATTTTTTTTTTTGGTCCCAGTTAATCATGTGTCAGGAGTTAGAAGGTAGCTTCATGTAGTATCACTGTCCTCATAAATACAAACACACACACAAACGCATAGGCAGTATCTCATTGGTTGTATGATGCATATTATTTCACAGTTTAACATTGCTCAAATTGAGAGGGGTCTTATACATGATGACATATTACAACTGATGAAACAGGGTACATTTCCTCTAAACTTGATTATAAGACCTTAAAGGCGTAGGGGCACAACAGATTCAAACACTGACTGAAATGAACATTAGCAAGCTCAGCCAATCCACCTCCTTTCATAAGACACACACACATAGTCAGAAGGAAAAATAAACCTAGAATCCAAATCTCCTGATTCCCAGTTATTGCTCTTATGTTCTATAAGCCCCTTAGCAAAAAATAGTGATGAATTGACTCAATGTTACATGTAAACAAGAGGAAATCAAGAAAGTTTTTGAGATGAGGAAGACAGGAAGAAAACAATTCAATATACTATAAGCATTGCAAGATCAAGGACAAAGTCCATTTTGCTTATTATGATATTCTGAGTGCCCAGCACAGTGCCTTGCAGATAGTAGATATTTTATAAGTTAATTTCTGGATGAATGTTCTGAGATGAAAAATCTGGCTGTTGAACTTAAGGTAATTAGCAGGCGGTAGCTGTAGTACACAGCAGTGTAGTCAGAGGACCACGTTATCAGAACCTCTTGGATGCCTGTTCAAAATGAAGATATCTAGGCTCTTCACAGGCTAGATGAATTAGAATTTCTGGGTTGGGGCCCCAGGAATCTGGACTTTTAAGGAGCAATCCATGGTGATCCTCATGGCCATTAAAGTTTAAGAACCAGAGTGTAAGAGAAAATAATGACCTGCACTGGAGGCAATGGAAAGAAAGGAGAAAAGATCACAGAAAATAAAAACTTAAATCTAAAGAACATCGGTCTTTAGAGAAAGAAGAGACAGAACTTGGGCGATGGAAGGAAAAACAAGGGAAAGATGGTTATAAGCTAATGTAAGAACCATTTAAATATAAATGTACAAACATTAAAGAATCAGGAACTCTGAGGAGCCCTGGGATGAAGGATTAATTCCATCAGTGCGCAAGAGGCCAGGAGTACCGTATGAGACATCATTCGGATAATTAAATAATTAACACACGTAGGATTAAAATTCCTCTTGGGGAAACCAATAATGAACAAGAAACACCTTATGTAGTTTCACAAATGACTCTTCAAATATCTACAGACAAAGACAGATCTGAACTAAATATGGGGAAAAGTGAAAAGTATCTTGTTACAGTCAGCTAAAACTTACGGAAGAGAGTTGGAGGTAGCAAATTCATTCATGCTACTCAAATAAGCCAGACATGAGAAGACAAACTTTTAAAATTATCAAGGGGGGAAAAAGAGGAGGAAAAGAAAAATGCTGCTAAAAACAGAGTGGGGTATGGAATTAATGAAGACTAAACTAGCTCAGAAACTGAAGTTATTCTTTTTAATTTGTCTTTGACAAGAAAAATGAAGAAGACATATTTGTATAATTAAAAAGAATGAAGACTTTGCAAAAATGCGACTGACAAAAAGCAGATGGGGAACACTTAACAAAACTGAACTAATTCCAATCAGTAGGCCCGGATGATGGGAAGCTAAGCCTCTTAAGGGAATTCACTCACACACTTGAGAAGTCATTTACAATCATTATGGAATTATCACAGAAAAATGGGGAAATAGAAGATGTGAAGGGGGGAAAAATTAGATAATGAAATACCTATCAATCTTAAAATGGTTACAAAGAGACATTATGGAAAATGTTAGTGGTAAATGAGTCACAGGTATGAAATGTAAAGTTGTGGGGAATACAGTCAGTCACCATGTAAAATCTAGTATGGTGACGTACTGGACCTAGACTTGTCCTGGTGATCATTTTGAAATGTATAGGAGTATCAAATCAGTATGTTGTGTAACAGGAACTAACACCGTGTTGGAGGTCAATTATACTTCAAAAACAAACAAACTCATAGAAAAAGGGATCAGATTTGTGGTTACCAGAGGCGGGGAGTTGGGGGGAGGGGGAATTGCATGAAGGTGGTCAAAAGGCACAAACTGCCCGATATAAGATAAAGAAGTACTAGGGATGTAATGTACAACATGATAAATATAATTAACACTGCACTATGTTATACGTGAAAGTGGTTAGGAGAGTATAAATCATAAGAGTTATCAACACAAGGAAAAAATTTTTTTCTATTTCTTTAATTTTGTATCTATATGAGATGATGGATGGTCACTCAAATTACTGTGAGAATTTCATAATGTATGTAAGTGAAATCATTAAGCTGAACACCTTAAACTTACACAGTGCTGTATTTCAATTATACTTCAATAAACTGAAAATAAATAGGAAGAAAGAAAGAGGAAAGAAAGAAAGAGAAAGAGAGAGAGAAAGAAAGAGAGAGAGAAAGAAAGAAGGAAGGAAGGAAGGAAGGAAGGAAAGGGAAAGAGACAGAGAGAAAGAAAAAGTGAGTGGTAAAATCAATGCTCTTAGGGCCTGAACCAAGATGGCGGAGTAGTAGGATGCGCTCTCACTCCCTCTTGTGAGAACACCAGAATCACAACTATCTGCTGGACAATCATTGACAGGAAGACACTGGAACTCACCAAAAAAGATACCCCACATCCAAAGACAAAGGAGAAGCCACAATGAGACCGTACGAGGGGCGCAATCACAGTAAAATCAAATCCCATAACTGCAGGGTGGGTGATTCACAGACTGGAGAACACTTGTACCACAGAAGTCCACCCACTGGAGTGAAGGTTCTGAGTCCCAGGTCAGGCTTCCCGACCTGGGGGTCCGGCAACGGAAGGAGGAATTCCTAGAGAATCAGACTTTGAAGGTTAGTGGGATTTGATTGCAGGACTTCAACAGGACTAGGGGAAACACAGACTCCACACTTGGAAGGCACACACAAAATAGTGTGTGCATCGGGATCCAGGGGAAGGAGCAGTGACCCCAGGGGAGGCTGAACCAGACCTACCTGCTAGTGGTGGAGGGCCTCGTGCAGAGGTGGAGGGTGGCTGTGGCTCACTGCGGGGACAAGGACACGGGCAGCAGAAGTTGTGGGAAGTAAATCTTGGTGTGAACCCTCCCAGAGTCTGCCATTAGCCCCACCAAAGAGCCCAGGTAGGCTCCAGTGTTGGGTTGTCTCAGGCCAAACAACCAACAGGGAGGGAACCCAGCCCCACCCATCAGCAGTCAAGCAGATTAAAGTCTTACTGAGTTCTGCCCACCAGAGAAACAGTCAGCTCTACCCACCACCAGTCCCTCCCATCAGGAAACTTGCACAAGCCTCTTAGATAGCCTCATCCACCAGAGGGCAGACAGCAGAAGCAAGAAGAACTACAATCCTGCAGCCTGTGGAACAAAAACCACATTCACAGAAAGACAGACAAGATGAAAAGGCAGAGGGCTATGTACCAGATGAAGGAACAAGATAAAACACCAGAAAAACAACTAAATGAAGTGGAGATAGGCAACCTTCCAGGAAAAGAATTCAGAATAATGATAGTGACGATGATCCAGGACCTTGGAAAAAGAATGGAGGCAAAGATCGAGAAGATGCAAGAAATGCTTAGCAAAGACCTAAAAGAATTAAAGAACAAACAAACAGAGATGAACAATACAATAACTGTAATGAAAACAACACTAGAAGGAATCAATAGCAGAATAAGCGAGGCAGAAGAACGGATAAGTGACCTGGAAGACAGAATGGTGGAATTCACTGCTGCTGAAAAGAAGAAAGAAAAAAGAATGAAAAGAAATGAAGACAGCCTAAGAGACCACTGGGACAACATTAAACGCAATGACATTCGCATTATAAGGGGTCTCAGGAGAAGAGAGAGAGAAAGGACCAGAGAAAATATTTGAAGAGATTATACTCAAAAACTTCCCTAACATGGGAAAGGAAATAGCAACCCAAGTCCAGGAAGCGCAGAGTCCCATGCGGGATAAACCCAAGGAGAAACACGCCGAGACACATAGTAATCAAACTGGCAAAAATTAAAGACAACGAAAAATTATTGAAAGCAGCAAGGGAAAAATGACAAAAAACATACAAGGGAGCTCCCATAAGGTTAACAGCTGATTTCTCAGCAGAAACTCTACAAGCCAGAAACGAGTGGCATGATACACTTAAAGTGATGAAAGGGAAGAACCTACAACCAAGATTACTCTACCCGGCAAGGATCTCATTCAGATTTGATGGAGAAATCAAAAGCTTTACAGACAAGCAAAAGCTAAGAGAATTCAGCACCACCAAACAAGCTCTACAACAAATGCTAAAGGAACTTCTTTAAGTGGGAAACACAAGACAAGAAGAGGACCTACAAAAACAAACCCAAAACAATTAAGAAAATGGTCATAGGAACATACATATCGATAATTACCTTAAACGTGAATGGATTAAATGCTCCAACCAAAAGACACAGGCTTGCTGAATGGGTACAAAAACAAGACCCATATATATGCCGTCTACAAGAGACCCACTTCAGACCTAGGGACACATACAGACTGAAAGTGAGGGGATGGAAAAAGATATTCCATGCAAATGGAATTCAAAGAAAGCTGGAGTAGCAATACTCATATTAGATAAAATAGACTTTAAAATAAAAAATGTTACAAGAGACAAGGAAGGACACTACATAATGATCAAGGGATCAATCCAAGAAGATATAACAATTATAAATATATATGCACCCAACATAGGAGCACCTCAATACATAAGGCAACTGCTAACAGCTATAAAAGAGGAAATCGAGAGTAACACAGTAGTAGTGGGGGACTTTAACACCTCACTTACACCAATGGACGATCATCCAAATTGAAAATAAATAAGGAAACAGAAGCTTTAAATGACACAATAGACGAGACAGATTTAATTGATATTTATAGGACATTCCATCCAAAAACAGCAGATTACACTTTCTTCTCAAGTGCGCACGGAACATTCTCCAGGATAGATCACACCTTGGGTCACAAATCAAGCCTCAGTAAACTTAAGAAAATTGAAATCATAGCAAGCATCTTTTCTGACCACAACGCTATAAGATTAGAAATGAATTACAGGGAAAAAACGTAAAAAACACAAACACATGGAGGTTAAACAATACGTTACTAAATAACCAAGAGATCACTGAAGAAATCAAAGAGGAAATCAAAAGATACCTAGAGACAAATGACAATGAAAACACGACGATCCAAAACCTATGGGATGCAGCAACAGCAGTTCTAAGAGGGAACTTTATAGCTATACAAGCCTACCTCAAGAAACAACAATAATCTCAAATAAATAATCTAACCTTACACCTAAAGGAACTAGAGAAAGAACAACAAACAAAACCCAAAGTTCACAGAAGGAAAGAAATCATAAAGATCAGAGCAGAAATAAATGAAATAGAAACAAAGAAAACAATAGCAAAGATCAATAAAACTAAAAGCTGGTTCTTTGAGAAGATAAACAAAATTGATAAGCCATTAGCCAGACTCATCACGAAAAAAAGGGAGAAGGTTCAAATCAATAGAATTAGAAATGAAAAAGGAGAAATAAGAACTGACACTTCAGAAATACAAAAGATCATGAGAGATTACTACAAGCAACTGTACGCCAATAAAATGGACAACCTGGAAGAAATGGACAAATTCTTACAAAGGTAGAACCTTCCAAGACGGAACCAGGAAGAAACAGAAAATATGAACTGACCAATCACAAGTAATGAAATTGAAACTGTGATTAAAAATCTTCCAACAAACAAAAGTCCAGGACCAGATGGCTTCACAGGTGAATTCTATCAAACATTTAGAGAAGAGCTAACACCCATCCTTCTCAAACTCTTCCAAAAAATTGCAAAGGAAGGAACACTCCCAAACTGATTCTATGAGGCCACCATCACACTGATACCAAAACCAGACAAAGACACTACAAAAAAAGAAAACTACAGACCAATGTCACTGATGAATATAGATGCAAAAATCCTCAACAAAATACTAGCAAACAGAATCCAACGACACATTAAAGGGATCATACACCATGATCAAGTGATTTATCCCAGGGATGCAAGGACTCTTCAATATACACAAATCAATCAATGTGATACACCATATTAACAAACTGAAGAAGATAAACCATACGATCATCTCAATAGATGCAGAAAAAGCTTCTGACAAAATTCAACACCCATTTATGATAAAAACTCTCCAGAAAGTGGGCATAAAGGGAACCTACCTCAACATAGTAAAGGCCATATATGACAAACCCACAGCAAACATCATTCTCAATGGTGAAAAACTGAAAGCATTTCCTCTAAGATCAAGAAAAAGACAAGGATGTCCACTCTCCCCACTATTATTCAACATAGTTTTGGAAGTCCTAGCCACGGCAATCAGAGAAGAAAAAGAAAGAAAAGGAATACAAATTGGAAAATAAGAAGTAAAACTGTCACTGTTTGCAGATGACATACTATACATAGAGAATCCTAAGGATGCCACCAGAAAACTACTAGAGCTAATCAATGAATTTGGTAAAGTTGCAGGATACAAAATTAATGCACAGAAATCTCTTGCATTCCTATACACTAATGATGAAAAATCTGAAAGAGAAATTAAGGAAACACTCCCATTTACCACTGCAACAAAAAGAATAAAATACCTAGGAATAAACCTACCTAGGGAGACAAAAGACCTGTATGAAGAAAATTATAAGACACTGATGAAAGAAATTAAAGATGATACCAACAGATAGAGAGATATACCATGTTCTTGGACTGGAAGAATCAATATTGTGAAAATGACTATACTACCCAAAGCAATCTACAGATTCAATGCAATCCCTATCAAATTACCAATGGCATTTTTTATGGAACTAGAACAAAAAATCTTAAAATTTGTATGGAGACACAAAAGACCGCAAATAGCCAAAGCAGTCTTGAGGGAAAAAAACAGAGCTGGACGAATCAGACTCCCTGACCTCAGACTATATTACAAAGCTGCAGTAATCAAGACAATATGGTACTGGCACAAAAACAGAAACATAGATCAATGCAACAGGATAGAAAGCCCAGAGATAAACCCACGCACCTATGGTCAACTAATCTATGACAAAGGAGGCAAGGATATACAATGGAGAAAAGACAGTCTCTTCAATAAGTGGTGCTGGGAAAACTGGACAGCTACATGTAAAAGAATGAAATTAGAACACTCCCTAACACCATACACAAAAATAAACTCAAAATGGATTAGAGACCTAAATGTTAAGACCGGACACTATAAAACTCTTAGAGGAAAACACAGGAAGAACACTCTTTAACATAAATCACAGCAAGATGTTTTTTGATCCACCTCCTAGAGTAATGGAAATAAAAATAAACAAATGGGACCTAATGAAACTTCAAAGCTTTTGCAAAGCAAAGGAAACCACAAACAAGATGAAAAGACAACCCTCAGAATGGGAGAAAATATTTGCAAACGAATCAACGGACAAAGGATTAATCTCCAAAATATATAAACAGCTCATGCAGCTCAATATTAAAAAAACAAACAACCTAATCCAAAAATGGGCAGAAGACCTAAATAGACATTTCTCCAAAGAAAACATACAGATGGCCAAGAAGCACATGAAAAGCTGCTCAACATCACTAATTATTAGAGAAATGCAAATCAAAACTACAATGAGGTGTCACCTCACACCGGCTAGAATGGGCATCATCAGAAAATCTACAAACAACAAATGCTGGAGAGGGTGTGGAGAAAAGGGAACCCTCTTGCACTGTTGGTGGGAATGTAAATTGATAGAGCCACTATGGAGAACAGTATGGAGGTTCCTTAACAAACTAAAAACAGAATTACCATATGATCCAGCAATCCCACTACTGGGCATATACCTAGAGAAAACCATAATTCAAAAAGACACATGGGGCTTCCCTGGTGGCGCAGTGGTTGAGAATCTGCCTGCTAATTCAGGGGACACAGGTTCAAGCCCTGGTTTGGGAAGATCCCACGTGCCGCGGAGCAACTAGGCCCGTGAGCCATAACTACTGAGCCTGCGCGTCTGGAGCCTGTGCTCCGCAACAAGAGAGGCCGCGACAATGAGAGGCCTGCACACCGCGATGAAGAGCGGCCCCCGCTTGCCACAACTAGAGAAAGCCCTTGCACAGAAACGAAGACCCAACACAGCGAAAAATAAATAAATAAATTAATAATAATTTAAAAAAAAAGACACACGCACCCCAATGTTCATTGCAGCACTATTTACGATAGCCAGGTCATGGAAGCAACCTAAATGCCCATCGACAGACGAATGGATAAAGAAGATGTCGTACACATATACAACGGAATATTACTCAGCCATAAAAAGGAACGAAATTGAGTCATTTGTTGAGACATGGATGGATGTAGAGACTGTCATACAGAGTGAAGCAAGTCAGAAAGAGAAAAACAAATATCGTATATTAACGCATATATGTGGAACCTAGAAAAACGGTACAGATGCACTGGTTTGCAGGGCAGAAATTGAGACACAGATGTAGAGAACAAACGTGTGGACACCAAGGGGGGAAAGCTGCGTGGGGGTGGGGATGGTGGTGTGATGAATTGGGCGATTGGGATTGACATGTATACACTGATGTGTATAAAACTGGTGACTAATAAGGAACTGCTGTATATAAAAAAAAAAAAAATCAGTGACCTTTTCTCCCATACAGATTGTGAGCTCCGTGAGGCCAGAGACACTCTTCCTCACTATCCAACATTAGCACCAAGTTTGCAGCAAACAGCAAGTGACCACCAGATAACTGAACATGTATACATTTAAAGAGCTAGAAAGTGAATGCTACCAAACTTTTCCATTTCTTCTGAGCAGAAAACTGTACCACAGAGAAAGGTTATAGCTCATTTTTCTCTCACGTATGAAATAATATAATAGCAAAAGGTAAAATACTTGAACATCTGGTGGGTAATTAAATCATCAACCATAATCAGAATAAAAACCTAAAAACTCTAGTAACACAAACATAGTAGATTTGAGAAACACAAAATGAAAGCCAAAAAAGGACAACGTATACCATAAATTTGAGCAAATATTCTCAGTACGTTCTTTAAAAAGAAATCCTCTAATGTATTTGGAGGACATGCTAAGTTTAAAGAGAAATCAAATATAAACAGAAATCCTAAAAACTACCTTTATTATGATCATTATATAATTTAATGATTCATGGGAGCTCCTCACACACATATTCCAACACAACCCCCAGCCACAAACACTCAAATCTATTTTTATTAATTTATCCTCAATTTATAGACAGGGCAGACAGGCAAATTTACATAGAGGCATAGGTTTTCAGGAGGTTGACACTAAATTAAAGAGATCTCAATTATAAACATAAGCCAAAAAAACTATCTGCTGCATTTCCTACAAGCTAAATTAAAAGGGGAGGGAGACTTCATTGTGGGGTCTCCTTTTGTACAGCATAGTGCATTCCATGTCGTACATGTTAATAACTACACACTGATTAAACAGAACTGAAAGCCACTGAACTCACATACAAAGGCTGTTTACTTCACAGGTCAGTCCTAGTCCTCTTATCAGGTTGCTAAAACTGACCTCTACGGCCTTAGTAAAGAAGGATTAGGCCAGAAGACTATCTCGTAAGGTTGGAATGATATTAGGCTTTTTTTTTTTTTTTTAATTGGCCACAGTGCCTTCTCTCAGGAAAAAGAAAACAAAGAAGAGAAAAAGGAAAAGGGTACTGGTCTTGATTATGGGGAAAGTGTGTTTCATCATTTATGAGTCTTAATGCCACATGAGGAGTAACAGAGAATGACTCAAAGGTAATATCATTTATATGCGTAACAAAAGCTCTGGCCTAAAGAGGGCAGTGAGAGTCAAATTCGGGATCTTCTCATCAGAAGGCCAAACTCAGGATGGATAGATGGGCAAGTACAGACCTGCCAGTTGAGGAAGTTAAAAGGACAAGGAAGGCCCAGACCACTCTAGGTCTGACCAGTTCATATCCAGTTTGTCTGGATGCAAAAAGAAAAAAAATTTCAAAAACAATCAAGCTGATATAAGAGCACCATCCTCTTAAAACAACTGTCAAGAATAAATTGTCTCCTTTTAACAACACATGAAAACACGCTGCTTAAGATAATTCAAACACTTATGCTACCCTTAGGGATAAAAGATCAACAAGAACAAATTAAGACATAGTTTCCATACCTTGGCTATTGTGAATAACATGGCAACCTAAGTGTCCATCAATGGATGAATGGATAAGAAAGATGTGGTATGTATGTGTATATATCACCTGTTTTAAGTATCATTTTTTTTTTAACAGATCTTCACTGGAGTATAGTTGCTTCATAATACTGTGTTAGTTTCTGTTGCACAAAAAAGTGAGTCAGCCATATGCATACATATATCCCCATATCCCCTCCCTCTTGAGCCTCCCTCCCATCCTCCCTAGCCCACCCCTCTAGGTCATCGCAAAGCACCAAGCTGATCTCCCTGTGCTATGCTGCTGCTTCCCACTAGCTATCTATTTCACATTTGGTAGTGTATATATGTCCATGCTACTCTCATTTCGCCCCAGCTCTCCCCTCCCCCCACCCCAGGTCCTCAGGTCCATTCTCTACATCTATGTCTTTATTCCTGCCCTGCCACTAGGTTCATCAGTACCATTTTTTTTTTTTTACATTCCATATATATGTGTCAGTATGTGGTATTTATTTTTCTCTTTCTAACTTACTTCACTCTGTATGACAGACTCTAGGTCCATCCATCTCACTACAAAGAGTTCAATTTCATTTCTTTTTATGGCTGAGTAATATTCCATTGTATATATGTGCCACATCTTTTTTATCCATTCATCTGTCGATGGATATTTAGGTTGTTTCCATGTTGGCTATTGTAAATAGTGCTGCAATGAACATAAGGGTACACGTCTCTTTTTGAATTATGGTTTTCTCAGGGTATACATCCAGTAATGGGATTGCTGGGCCATATGGTAGTTCTATTTTTTAGTTTTTTAAGGAACCTCCATACTGTTCTCCATAGTGGTTGTATCAACTTACATTCCCACCAACAGTGCAGGAGGGTTCCTTTTTCACCACATCCTTTCTAGCATTTACTGTTTGCAGATTTTTTGATGATGGCCATTCTGACCAGTGTGAAGTGATGCCATTGTTAGCCTAATAATATCTAATTTATCTGGCAACCTAGACCACTGAGAACTTAATAGGAAAGAAAAAGGGACATATCGACGGCCAAAATTTACCTATGTTACAAAATTCAAAGTTACGAACTCAACCACTTGATGCCACTTGATGCCAGAGAGTGCTGTTTACTTATTCTACACACAATTCTAACCACCTTGCTTCCTGCCTTTGCAGTTTATACCACAGTAGTTGGGCAACTCAGAAGGCAAGAGGAACCTGTCTGAGACACACGATAAACAGCTAGATGTGATAACCTACAACCACACAGCAAGGGAAAAAAAGACAGATGGCATGAAAAGCAGACAAGGAGATAGAAAGACATGGAAGTCTGGGTCTGATTCAAAGTGGGGGCAACACCACACCTTACTCCAAAGGCGAGAAGGTGACCACTGACACACCATAACAGAGTCAATAAGGGGCAGGTCTGCAGAGTTCAAACACAGCATCACTTAACCAGGTTCAAAATCATGGCCTTCAATCATCAAGAAAAGTCCCAATGTGTTCAGGATTTTGTGACAAAAGGGACTGAAGGAGTTCAGAGCACGTCACCCCAAAATATGCCACTCTGGCATATTAACTTCTTTTGAGTCAAAGGCATTAAAAAAACAGCAAATGTAAGAAAAACACTTGGATCTTCCTTCTTTTTCTTAAAAGCAAGAGATGAAATTCCTATATGAAAGATATCCTCTCTATACCAGAAGGAAAGTAGCATTCTTATCATGAAGGACGAGAAGTTGAGACGCAAGGGATTCTATACAAACAGACCTTGTTAAAATAATTCTTATTGGGAATTCCCTGGCTGCCCAATGGTTAGGACTCAGCACTTTCACTGCTGGGGCCTGGGTTTGATCCCTGGTCAGGGCTCTAAGATCCCATAAGCCGTGCAGCGCGGCCGGGGGTGGGGCGGGGGAGAAAATTCTTATCTTCCTTTGGCCTCCTCACATAGTTGAGTCACTTTTCCATAATGGCCTCTCTTCGTTCAACCTAATATTAGAAAGCAAATAGGTTTTGCCATGTCTACGAGTCTTCATTTCCTTATGAGGGTTCCCTTATTGCATAAAACTAACTTTAAACAAATTTGGATGTTTTTCTCCTATAATCTGTCTCTGTCAGTTTAATGTTCAGACCCACTCAGGGACCCTAAAGGAAAGGAAAACTTTTTCCTCCCCTACAGACCCAATTTGAGAAATGTATTATACAAACTTTTCCGTTTAAAAATGTTAAAATACAACCTTTGGTGCTTTAAAGGGGTGAAATTTTGTTTTCTGAAAAATTAAGCTACATTGAAAATCAGATTCCTAAGCAGTGCTAAATAAATTGGGCATTACCAATCTTCTTTTTAAAGAAAATATGATTCAGTAGTTAGGAGTTTACTTACAATATAAAGGAATCAGTCTTCATCAGAACAAAGATAGCCATTTAAGCAGAAAAGGAATAAGGATAAAGCTTTAATTGCAAAAACAAAGAGCCATATGGATCTGTCTATTATGAACAGCACAATCCTGAGGTCTGTGAAAAGGCACCTCATTTCAGTCCTGGCACACGAGCCTTAAAAAATGGTTAAACAAGCTCAAAGCATCTTTGAAGCAACATCAATGGTGCACTGGGTTTCTGATTTTTTCTGCACTGAATTAAAAGTTAATAAATGTTCCAGGCAGTTCCTCTGCCTTCCTTAATCCACAACCCCAGCCAAACTCTAGGAAATAAAAGCAGCCGGAACCATCACTTACAGTCTAGAGGGTTTGCAAAATGACATGGTGGGGGAGCTTTGAAGTTTGTAATAATAGAAAGAGAAATATACCATGAATGCCAGAGGGGGGAGCTCAGAGCAAAGGGAAAGATCCTGTTTATAATAGGCAAGAAAGGGAAATTCTGAAACCCTTCTGAGCTTTTTACACAATATCCTTTTTTCTCTTTTTTTCAGTGTTCTCTTTTGAAGGATGAGTTCCAATACCCTTTGAAATAAACAATCTTTTTTCCCCCCTTTTTTTTCTAGGTAGAGGGAAAATAAATAAAAGTACTGCTGAGGGTAATGGGTTTAAACAATGGACAGGTGTCTGAAACTCTGCTTTAGGGAAGTCTTCTGCACACAGCCTCCCCTCTCTAATCAGTTTTGTTTGCAAATGAACCTACACAGTAGGATTGGCATCTAATGATGCTGGAGGCACAGTGAAAGAATTAGCCCAAGACCATTATTTTAAAGAGGTGTTAGGCCTCCTCCAGATTCCTTTATATGTTTACTTCTAAAGACAAAATGGAATTTTAATAGGCTCTTTCCATAATTAAAGAGACTATCTTTGTGTATTCACTGCCCTTTTAACCACTAAGGAAATACAAACAAGAAAGGAGCCACTGGCCATTATCTTTTCCTAGAAACAGCTTCCAAGTATAGACAGGTTTGCATAGACAGCCAGGGTCAACCAGAGCCCTTCTTCCAGATCTGAATTGTCAGCATTCCTTTTAACTGAGCTTTTAATCCTGAACAGAGACAAAAATGGCATTAAAATAGGTACAATCAAACAATAAAGTGTTCTGATTCTACAGGGAAAGTTAAGGTTCCCAAATCAGTGCCCAAAGAAAATATTTAAAAGAAATCAGCATCTCTTTGTATCTGTTAGTTACTGCCACAATAATACTGAGTAACAAACCACCTCAAAACGTAGTAAGCTTGCTCACATATATGCTGGTTGTCTGGGATTCAGCAAAAGACCTAGTCCAAATGCACAAGCACAGTTCAAGCCTTTGCTAGTGGTATATATCTGTGAATGTTGCATTGCCCACGGTAAGCCACATGTTTAACCCCAATATCAACGATAGCAGGAAGCATATTGGTCTCATAGAGGCAGGGCTGCATGGTGGTGGAGCAGGCTGGGAATGAATATTTGCTGAACAATAATCCAATCTACCACATCCTCAGATTCAGGCCGCTAGACATTTTTTTGTTTACCCACACCTGGCATCCTGCTGGTATCCTGCTGTTAATGGAATACAAAGGTCTTGTCACTTACACCATCTAGATAAAAGAGACCTTATTTTATAAGCTTAGCATTTAGAGGACTATTAGAAAGTAAGAATTAAACATGAAAAAAAAAAACTTTAAAATTGGGATTATATTGTATTTCTGAGTATAAATGGACATGATTAAAAGCTTTATTAGCACCTCAGTAATCTGTTGACTAATAAATTGTCCACCTTACATCAGCATCAACTATCTTTTATTCAGTATTAACTTTGCATAGAAATAGCCTGCTAGGCAGCAAAATCACAAAGCAAAGAGAAGGCAGAAAAGATTTCCAACTTTGATAACGTAAGTAGTAGTGGTGGTATTGACAGAAACTGGCAGAGAATGGAAAGCACTTGACAGATTTACAGCAGCTCTATGAACAAGTCTTTACAGGAAACAACATTTGAAGATGATTTTTAAAGGCTCCGATTATCCACATACATTTAAGAGTTAACTTGTCAACCACCTAACCAGTTAAATCCTACTGGAAACAAGATGTGGGGTGGAGACAGCTGGGGTAGGAGGGTAGGAGCGTGTGCTGTATGTATATATGTACACATATGTATGCATATAGCAAAACTGTATTAAAGCAATCCAAGGAACCCCAGGTTCAGATTCCACTGACAACTACTGAATGCTTACTATGTGTTTCACAGAGTATCTCAACAAATACAAATCTACGTTGTAAGGAATTATTATTATCCACATTTTACAAATGAGTAAAGTTAGCCTTGGTGAAGTTCTGTGATTTAAAGATTGCACAACTAGTTAGCCATAGAACCAAAATTTGAATATAAATCTTCTAAATAAAAGCCTGGGTCTTTCTCCCTACCACCCCATGCTAATCCAAAAAAAAAAAAAAAATCCTTTATTTCTTACCTTAGCAAGAAGGACATTTCTTTTATATTCTCTTACCCTTAACTCCCAATAGTACAGGGATGTAGTAGATCAGAAATACAATTAGGCCCTTAATAGCCTTATGATCCTCCCTATGATATGTCCCACAGATCTGGACAAATATGACCGAAATTCATAATAATCTACTAAACCTGTTACTTTAATACCAGGTATCAATCAGCTGATGAAAAGTTTCAAAAAGGGGTTAATCTCAATACCTTCAAATGTCTTGATAGTCTGTTTCCTGGAATGAGTTGTAACTAAAGTAATTGAACCAACTGTTTCCCATAAGGCCTTATAAAATAAAGGCTTTGTCAAAGGAGGTGTAATACATATTTTTTGCCTTCAAATGTCCTAGATTTCTACCTACAGCCTACAGCCTTTGCACAGTGATTCTCGACTTCATTATGGGTCCAGTCTATAAACCTATCCATCAGGGCACACAATTCCACTTAACATGCAAATGTGGCTCCAAGAGCATTGCCTCCAGTAGAGGCTAATCTAGGCTTACTTACGCTAAGTTACATTTAATTTATACGTATATTACTCTGGAAGAGCAGAGTATGGAGGAAAGACTGATAAAATGGATTCTTCCATCCACAAGGGTGATTAAGAAAGAAAGGAATACTAGTAAATAGATTGCAAATCTGCAGTAACTTGTCTCACTTTCAGATAATTAGTTGTGAATTTTTAAGGCAAGTGACTCACAAGGGAGGGGACAAATTTATTGTCTTCCACAATCTAATAATCCTGGCAGCTATGAAAGTTATCTATTTATTGATGGGCAACTGTAATTTATCTTCCCTAGGTAAAATGCAGTTATTTAAATGTTTCTCTCCTTTTATGAATGCTGGCCTCAGCAGCAAACATGTAAATGACTTCACAAGAACAAAAACACTCACTAAACGTCAATAAATCCCCAAAGCAAAGCTGTAAAACTGTCAGAAAATGCTGTACCAGGTCAGCAGTGGACCACCAAACTCAGGAAGAACTGTGAATTCAAGACGATTGTGATGGTAAGATACTGGCGAGAAAGTATTCTAGCCACTGCCCTGCCGTTAAGACTGTGACCTCTAGGAAGTCACCTGACTTCTCTGAGCATCATTTTTCTCATTAAAACACAGAGGTATTTGAAAAGATTCATTCATTCAGAAACATATACTGAGCACCTAGTATTTTAGAGCACTGACCTCAGAGGAGTGGATACAGCAGGGAGCAAAATGCCTGACCTCAGGGACCTTCTATTTCAGTGGGAAGATGAATCCATTAGAATCCCTCGAGCCCTAAAATTCTATTACCTTTCAAAACTTCAGGTAATAACTCATTCCAGTAAACATGATGTCCAGAAGGGCAGGAAACAAAGCACAGATAAACTTATTTATTTATTTTTTAATATATTTATTTATTTATTTATTTTTGGCTGTGTTGGGTCTTCGTTGCTGCGCACAGGCTTTCTCTAGTTGCGGCAACCGGGGGCTACTCTTCGTTGTGGTGCATGGGCTTCTCATTGCGGTGGCTTCTCTTGTTGCGGAGCATAGGCTCTAGGCGTGCGGGCTCAGTAGTTGTGGCTCACAGGCTCTAGAGCGCAGGCTCAGTAGCTGTGGCGCACAGGCTTACTTCCTCCATGGCATGTGGGATCTCCCCGGACCAGGGCTCAAACCCGTGTCCCCTGCATTGGCAGGTGGATTCTTAACCACTGTGCTACCAGGGAAGTCCCAATAAACTTATTTTTAACAGTATGTCACTTAATTTCAAATAGCATAACCAATATAGTGGGAATATAAAATTGTGCAGCCAACTGGAAAACAGTTCGGCAGTTCCTCAAAAAGTTAAAAATAGACTTGCCATATGACCCAAAACTTCCAGTCCTAGGTATATTGAAATTGTAAATATACCTACATGCAAAACCATGTACGTGAATGCTCACAGCAGCATTATTCATAACAGCTAAAAAGTGGAAACAACCTAGATGTCCATCAACCGATGAACGGAAAAATCAAATGACCATATGACGGGATACTATTAGGCAATCAAAAGGTATGAAGTGCTGATACATGATATAACATGCATGAACCTTGTAAACACTACACTAAGTGAAAGAAGTCAGCCACAAAAGATCACGTCTTATACTACTCCATTTATATGAAATGTCCAAAATTGATCAATCCATAGAGACAGAAAGTAGACAAAAGCCGAGAAGGAAGAAGGGAAGTGACTACTAATGGTGGGTTACTGCCAATGACCAAGTTCCCTTTGGGGATGATGAACAATGTTCTGAAATTAGGTAGCGATAACAGATACACAACCTTATGAGTATACTAAAAATTACTGAATTTACACTTCAAAATGGTGAATTTTACGGTATGTGAAATATATCTCAATTTTTTAGTCTGGAAAATTTTTTTAATTATGGAAAACATATTGGGCTCAATATCTAATAAAATCACTTACCTTAGCAAAACTAGGAAAATGGCTTATTGAAATAGAAAGTAGAAGATGTGCTTTAAAAATACTTAGTGAAATATTTTAAATATTCAGATTATGATTTCAAAGTAAATTTCATTATTTTAGGTCCAAGGCAAAAACACTGTTAAAGTAGATTCAAAGACATGAAAAGTCATGTTTCTATCAATTCTTTCTCTAATATTCTAAGACTCCATTGTTCCAGTACCCTTGCACCAACTAAATCATTATACTTTTTCTTTCTCCTTCATCACTGTTTTTCTTAATCCATATTATTAATTACCTCAATCCCCATTCCCAAGTCGTCTCTGTCTTGGTTCATACATTCCCTGCCTCTTCAGACTTTCCAAGGCATCAATAGTTCTACCATCCCCCTTAATCAGCTTTTGACTCATATCAAGTCAGGGTTCTCAGATACACACATCTGTATAACATTCATAAGGTAACTTTTGGTTAGTGAAGAGGAGGAAAACACAAAAATTAAGAAGATATTCATTGTAAGCAATTTTATCAAAATTAACTTTAAATCCTGGTATAACCCAATTCAGAACTAAATATACACAACAAGCACCAATAAAATGGTTGTGGAGTAACAAGAAAACACACTTATGTAGAATGTAGCTGAAGGAACCTGGAAGTTATGTTAAACAAGTCTTAAAGCCACAACTATTAAATCACTTTCCTGATTTATAATTTCTACAGCAGCAAATTTCTGAACATTAAGTTTGTGCATACTTAGGCAAACCTATAGAAGCTTCAGGGATTTTTAGAAGAACCGTATGAGTGCCTACATAATAAATATAAAATATTAGCACAGAGTACTATTTGTTCTGAGTTGCTTCTTCCTAAGGTATGTACTCCAGTTCCTGGCACAGGCTATGGCTGCTTAGAATAACAAATGGCATTTAGATGTCAATGAAGAACAAAGTCAAGGGTGAAGGACATGTTAGTAATTCTCTGAGAAGTCCCAGAGGGAGAAACTTCCTAAAGCTCAGTTTGGTTGGCCCTGACCAGAAACTCACCTGCGGTTGAGAAATTTACATTCTACTACACAAGACTACAGAAGGCATAGCTGCTCCTCACATCAGACCAAGGAATTAAAATTGGAAATTTTTAAATTAAGACATTCTCTATCCTGAGGTTTAATAATCCGTAGACATACAAATCACTGTCAAGTATGATACAGCAATTCTGAGTACTGCATTTTAAACTTCCATTAGGCTGGAGCACTTTCACCATGATCCTATCAGTCATAAGTTGAGAAGTTAAATACCCTATTTCTCAAACTCTTGAAAGCATCACAGACTGAAAGCAAATAATTTGCAAACACAAGGTGGTTATGTCTCTCATCCTTTTCTGTAATAAGGAAATCGATTCTCTCCTCAAAATCTACCAACTGATTTTTCTCTTTCTTTTAATCAGGATTATTAAAGGTAGTATAATTTCTCTACCCGGGAATCTCAATCTGAAAGGAGGAAAAGCCGAACACTGTATCCCCACGGTGTGTATGTGTGTACTGCCCTCACCCCTCATCCACCAGAAACACAGTAAGAAAATATTTGGCCACCAGCCTTTTGAACCCTAATCTCTACCATGGCAATCGATGGAGAGGACTGGCCAAGAGAGTCCCCTAAGGCAAGATCCTAATTTCCAGAGTTCAGTTGTTCAACCTTCCTACGGCCACCCCCATGTTCTCCTGCACCCTAACCCACATGTAACCACTAGATGGCAAAATGAGGTTGAAGAGTAACTGACACAAACTAATCCCAGATACAAAATGCTGTTTTCCCTTTTGATTAGATGTTAAAATTCCTTCTCCCGCAAAAAATTAAAGCAAAAGTCCATTTCCACTCTACTTCCTGTTTTGTGAACAGCAGGTGATTAACCACAATGTTTTGCATGCTGTAAGATAATAATTTCCAATTATGTCAAAATGTCAGGGCTGTTGATGAAAATGCACAGAGGTGAGCAAAATGCCTGAGACTTAGCATACAGAGAGTAAACAAAATAGTGACATAGTAGGGGGGAGACTCATCCTCTTGAGGGAGGCACTCCATGGATAAGCCTAGCCTGGAAAGTTGGCTAGAAAAACAATTACTCCTTATCCCAACCAAAATGTTCCTTGGCTTATGAGGCATCCGATACACAATCCAAGTTCATGACCCACAAGAACTGATTATCTTGAAAGAATGAAAGAACTCACCTCATCACCTCTGATGTACCTCAAGGAGCACGGAGAGGCACAGCGGGATGCAGGGGGTTCTTTGGAGTGTGTGGAGCACTAGGCAGAGTTTAGGGCCATCTTTTCAAAATGAACCCAACCACTCGTTAGCAGAAAGGGCAGAGACCCACACCATGGACCACACTGTCAATATGAAATGCTCAGTTCCCTGTGTTGCTTTAAGAGAGGAAACGTCTGAAGTTTACCAAGAAGCTGACATCAAAAACGTGCATGAAAGTCAATCTGGACTGAATGACATGAGTGCAATAATTCAGTTCAATAATAAGAACCTCTATATTACATAAGGAAGCTGATGATGGCAGCCACTTGTTTAAGGCAGGAAACAAACACAAATAATTAACAGTTCTTTCTTCACCATGTGCACACAAATACTGTCTTTAGAATTGCCTTTGGCAAGGCAATGATAGCAAGTCAAAGTAACGGTTTCCACAATTTCTATAAAGTATTTCTGAAAGAAAGGCAAAGGGAACCAAGTATTTTTCATTTTCCACGGGAAAAGTAGCAGAAAATTGAGCCATGTAAATAAACTTACGATAAACATCCAAACAGATACTATTATTATCCCACACTTCATAAGCAACAGTTATTTGCATGTAATTAACTTGCTTACTTCTGGTGCCTCAGACAATGTAATATGCTTATCAGCTTCGTTTCTAAACAATAAGGGTTTAACTCTTCCTTTTATATTTATAAGAAAATATTTATCTTGCTCTTTCCTTGACAGATTCACAGCCATCTGCAGGCATAACACACAGAACTGCTTCTGTGGCGGTTACAGACATAACCCCCAACTGGGGCATGATGTCACCAACTTTAAAGTAAACGTGGAATTAACCAAGGTTGAATTCATTTAACAACTCTACTATCCGGGCAGGCATGTTGACCAGTGATATGTTCTGTGTGAAAAGCGTTACCAGAAACAGAAAAAACATCTAAGGGAAAGGGGCAGGGGAGGGCCACAATCAACACTAAACCCAACTACTAAATCCTGTCCTCCAGGGAAAGGGCAACTCCCTACCAATGTCCCCCAGTCCTCTGCAGCTTCCATGGCTGCTCAGCTCACTATCTTCAAAGCCTTTCTCCCTAGAGACCCATAACTAGAATCCATGGAGCACATTCCCCTCCCCCAAAGGGTACCATGACAGTGTGTTGCCCCACTCCTGAGCTCTGGCCTTGGGAAAACAGCATTGCTTCCTACACCGGAACTGCTGCCACCACTGACTTAGTTTGCAGCTGTGAGAACTCCTCTAACCTTGTCTGTGCATTGGCCAACCTAATTACTAGAAGCTTCGTTCCCCAAGAATTTTGGTAGTCATTTGCCACGTCATGGGTTCAAGATGATAAATGTCCCACCTATTGATCCCTCCCTTATTCTTCTCTTTTCTTGTTTTAAGGTTAGCTTCTGACAGAAGATAAGAAATAAGAGTCAAGGTGATCACGTTTTTTAAGGAGTATTGACTGACTATATTCATAGTGCTAAACCTTACGTCAAATATACAATATTCTAAAGAGCCAAAAAATTATGTTACTTATAATATTTCTGGCATATCTCTGTATGAGTACTACTTGTAGAGTGCAGGATTATGCAAATAAATAATAAATATCCATTCATTCAATAATGACTAAGTGCCTACTATGTCCAAGGACAGTGCTAGGTACAAGGTACATAGTGAAAATAAGGTAACCACATGGTTCTCATTTTCAATGAACTTAATATCTAGCAGAGAAGAAACTGACAAATGTATACAAATGTGTACACATGTACACACATGTATGAGTGCACACATGCACATGTGCACATACACACACACAATTTGAAAATGAGAAAAATGATGTAAAGGTAGGATAAAGAGTGCTATAATATAAGAAAACTATGGATGGCTTATCTAAGACAAGAAAAAAAGATAAGATAGAATATCTAAGCCAGTATTAGTTTTTACCTGTTGTTCCACTCCTCTGTATTATGAAGTCTCCAGAACAATTTTAGAATTAATCTCTAGAAGAATTCTCACTTCAAAGAAAATTACTTAGCTCCTCCTTGGGTTATTCCATTTGTTCTATTACTTTCCCTAATGATATTTTCAAAATAAGACTAATTAGTTCCTTTTATTTGAAAAATGTAAGCATTTCCCACAATTTCTTTAGTAAGAAAGATAAAGCTTCACATATTTCTCTAAAATTGTTTCTAACTACAGATTTTTTTTTCTATCATTATAAGGAATGAGATTCCTAGTTTTTTTTTTAATTGCTCCTAAGTCCCCAGGGGACTTTCCACCAATGAACACTTTAATCATCTTTCTCTAAGTTGAATGTCATTCTGAACTGGGTCATTTTGAAGAACTGCATAAGCCAGTAAAACATACAACCTATATAACCTCCATGTTAAGAAAATGTGGTTCTAAAATCAGCCCAATGCAGTTTAACTATAATTTCACTGGCTTCCATCTAATTTAAGCATCATTTTATTATGTAATACTAGCTATAGGCAACACAGAACTCTTATATTGGGTAACCTTTTTATTATGCAATGCAAGCTGTATAAGTACCCTTTTTATTACATAATGTAAGCTATAGGGAACACAGAGTTCTTATATTAAGTACCATTTTTTAGTATATAACACAAACTATATAAGCACCCTTTTATACACAATGCAAACTATAGAGAACACAGAACCTCTAAGACCAACCTTAAATATGGAAATGTTCAAATCACCCCAGGTAAGGGTGACTTAGTTATCTCAGGAGAGCAAATAACTTCACCAAGTTGTTTTTGTTTTTGACCTCAGAGCTGAGCTTCTGTTTTGACTTGCTTTCAGTTTTGCATACATCATTGTAATTCCTGCCACCTACTTTATTTAATAAAGAAAGGCATACGTGGCCCGACTGCCTGGCCTGCTTACAGGGCTCAGAGGCACAGGCAAAAACGATAAGTCCAGAAGCATGAGTCAGGACCTGAGCATCAGTCAGCGTCAGTTACTTCCAAAAAAATGAAATTTTTAAATGGCCTTAAGTAAGGCTATCAAGCAACAGATAAAGATCACCTCATGTAAGTTGCACATAGTACTTATTTCTTACTTCTGCCTAATATTATAGGTGGTCATTTACATGTCCATCTCCATCAGTAAATTAAAAACTGACTGAAGGCAACGATCATATTTCTTCATCTCACATCTCTAAAGTATCCTGAAAAAAATATTCAATGACTATTCAATAAATTAAGGAATATAATTGTCCTTTGAAAATGAACTATGTAGACATGAGGGGAGAAAAAGAAAGGAGTAGTTAAGGAATTTTTTTTTTAAATGTTTAAGTACCGTATTTATTGGGCTCTCATTTCAGCTCTCTAGCTGAAAGTAACAGAAAACAACTCAAAATATCTTAAACAAATAAGAGAGGAATTTATCATATAAATTTAGAGGTGTCTCCTGCACCTCTAAGGGGGAGAGGGGAGGGGAGGGGGGACTGAGGAAAGGAAAAGCACTTGATGACATTAAAATTAAAAAAAAAAAAAAAAAAAGACTGGAAGCAGCCTCTTTCCCGTGGGTCCTCTGAGGTAAACCCAGCCCTGGCCAACCCCTGGCCTGCAGCCTGGTAAGACACCCTGACAGAGTAGCCAGCTAAGCTGCCAGGACTGCGGACCCACAGAAACCGGCAGATAATAAATGTGTGTGCTGCTTCACATCACTAAGTTTGTGGTAATCTGTAAGGCAACCATAGAAAACCAATACAATAGGTCTGGGTTGGGGCCTGAGACCTGAGACTCCCCACTCTGAATAGCAGTAGTACTCATCTGACACCAACACATGCTGTCCTCCATTTGGGTTGACCTTTCAAGTTGCTCTTGCCCCAGTCAGACTACAAGATTCTTAAAACACCAACCGTGTTCACCAAGGCTCCCAGGACAGTACTCAATAAACACTTGAGTATTGGCTGTGTCTGATCATGCCACTGTATCCTTCTTGGTATCAGTCATTCAGACTTTAGTTTCCTTTTTAAATCTGCTTCACATCAAAACACCTTAGACAGGTGGTAAATTTCTTTACTGTTGGTTCTTAGAACTTACTTTAAAAAAAAAAATTAACTGATATATAACTCATATTATATATTATATTAGTTTGAGGTGTACAATACGACTGACTCTCTCTCTCTCTCTCTCTCTATATAAAGAAAATCACCACAGTACGTCTACTTAACATCCACCACCACACAGTTACAATTTTTGTGTCTGTGATGAGAAATTTTAAGATCTACTCTCTTAACAACTTTAAAATATACAATACAGTATTATTAGCTATATACTCCCACGCTGTACGTTATATCCCAAGACTTATTTACTTTATAATCGGAAGATTGTACTTTTTGACCATCTCACCTATAAAACCTAATTCTTTCAATGATGAATACCAACTTGAAAAACTGGAGAATTTCAAACTTGCCTCTGTAAGTAAGCCTTTTATCTGTTCTATGCTATGAGCCTCCTTTCCTGTTGTTTCTTGGCATTTTCCCAGTCCTACTGACCATACATCAGCTCATCTGTCCCTGTACTGTTATTCCATAATCACCAACATTTTCACTAGATGATTCCTCTGATGTCCCTCAAATTAAAACCTCCTTGTAATTTTCTTGAAGTCACTACCCTACCTTCTTTAATTCTGCCTAGACATCCTGCTACTTGAAATGAGTTATTCAGGAGTCTCTTCTCTCTCTTCTTCTGCCCAACACTCCTTGAATTCACTCATACCAGGAAGATTATATTGAACCACTTTCCATATCGAATATCACTTCTAAACATAGTCAAGGATGACCTTTTCTCAACACTGAAAACATCTATCATCCTTACAGTACTTCCCCATAAGTGTTCATTCTTGTTTCATTTTTAATTAAAATTTTAAAAGCTTCTCATGTATGAGGGCTTTATCTAATCCCATATCCTACCTAAGAGTTTGCTATAAAATAGCTAGGCAATCAATTACAATGGTCTCCCAGCCCCAGAGTACATTCACCTTATATCTAACAATAATCATAGTAAACCTAACAGTAGTTTTAGGTAGTGAGTACATATCGTGATTCAAAGTAGGATAAAAGAAAATGTAGAATCCCAGGAGTGATGGCTATAACAGAAGTTCAGGAAGTGGATCACACATATTTAGAAAAGTTTTAACCAAAGATTCTGTTGTGGCTCCTTGAAGATTGTAGCCTCCATCCTTACCCCAAAAGAATCAATGTATGGACCCATTTTTTCTCACCAGGGCTTCACCAACTTGTGTAAATTTTAGATATTCTTCTCAGTAATTTCTAACACGTTTTTCAAGAATACTGACTTTAATTCAATAGTATCTTTGCAGTACGACATGAAAGTAAGAGACAGATTATTCAGTGTTCTCTAGAAACCAACACACAAACAAAGCAAGCAAAAAGAGCTAACTGGCCAACCTTATGCTCCAAGATACTTTTCCATTCCTTTCACATTCAGATCAAGCAAGAGAAACTACAGTAATCAATACTAACATTCTAGACACTAATGTACCACATCAAAAAAAAGTGTTGAGTTTGGGATCCTACAAGATTACAGCCTACAGCTTATACAATGTTAAACACTGAGCCAAGAAAGAAACCAATACATGAATTCTGTGTGAATTAGTTGTCCCTTGTCCTGGACTTCATGGTACATTTGATGACATTCTCTCCATGAAATGAGTAAAACTGATAAAACTACTAAAAGGAGATGAAAGGGGGGTGAGAAAAGTTAGGAAACAAGAATTCGTAATAAAAATGGGAAAAATTTAGTTAGTAATAGTATAGGCTTCACTCAAAATCAAAAATTCACCTCTCGATTGATGCCAGTGAAAAGAAAATCAGGCAAAAACTGGAAATGTATTTAAAACATTCATGTATCACATGTGCAATCCACAAATAAATTTACAACTCCTCGGTTTTTATTTCAAAGAAGTTAATTCACTCTAAAATGAAAATTTTTTTGACTATCTCCATTATCTTTATTTTTATTTTTTTTAACATCTTTATTGAAGTATAATTGCTTTACAATGGTGTGTTAGTTTCTGCTTTATAACAAAGTGAATCAGTTATACATATACATATGTTCCCATATCTCTTCCCTCTTGCATCTCCCTCCCTCCCACCCTCCCCATCCCACCCCTCTAGGTGGTCACAAAGCACCGAGCTGATCTCCCTGTGCTATGCGGCTGCTTCCCATTAGCTATCTATTTTACATTTGGTAGTGTATATATGTCCATGACACTCTCTTACCCTGTCACATCTCACCCCTCCCCCTCCCCATATCCTCAAGTCCATTCTCTAGTAGGTCTGTGTCTTTATTCCCATCTTGCCACTAGGTTCTTCATGGCCTTTTTTTTTTTTCCCCCTTAGATTCCATACATATGTGTTAGCATACTGTATTTGTTTTTCTCTTTCTGACTGACTTCACTCTGTATGACAGACTCTAACTCCATCCACCTCATTACAAATACCTCCATTTCATTTCTTTTTATGGCTGAGTAATATTCCATTGTATATATGTGCCACATCTTCTTTATCCATTCATCCAATGATGGACACTTAGGTTGCTTCCATGTCCTGGCTATCGTAAATAGAGCTGCAATGAACATTTTGGTACATGACTCTTTTTGAACTATGGTTTTCTCAGGGTATATGCCCAGTAGTGGGATTGCTGGGTCGTATGGTAGTTCTATTTGTAGTTTTTTAAGGAACCTCCATACTGTTCTCCATAGTGGCTGTATCAATTTACATTCCCACCAACAGTGCAAGAGTGTTCCCTTTTCTCCACACCCTCTCCAGCATTTATTGTTTCTAGATTTTTTGATGATGGCCATTCTGAATGGTGTGAGATGATATCTCATTGTAGTTTTGATTTGCATTTCTCTAATGATTAATGATGTTGAGCATTCTTTCATGTGTCTGTTGGCAATCTGTATATCTTCTTTGGAGGAATGTCTATTTAGGTCTTCTGCCTATTTTTGGATTGGGTTGTTCGTTTTTTTGTTATTGAGCTGCATGAGCTGCTTGTAAATCTTGGAGATTAATCCTTTGTCAGTTGCTTCATTTGCAAATATTTTCTCCCATTCTGAGGGTTGTCTTTTGGTCTTGTTTATGGTTTCCTTTGCTGTGCAAAAGCTTTTAAGTTTCATTAGGTCCCATTTGTTTATTTGTGTTTTTATTTCCATTTCTCTAGGAGCTGGGTCAAAAAGAATCTTGCTGTGATTTACCTCATAGAGTGTTCTGCCTATGTTTTCCTCTAAGAGTTTGATAGTGTCTGGCCTTACACTTAGGTCTTTAATCCATTTTGAGTTTATAAAATGAAATTTTAAGTGAGAGTAAAAACACATGGAGCCCAAAGGTACTGGTACTGGTTAAGATAGGCTGGTTGAGCATGACTGCAAGTAATGGGAGATATAATTGATGAAACCATGATGTTAATGTTAAAAATAAAGAGGCAGAAAAAAATGCAGCAACTATGGCATGGATGTTTCCCAACTGTCTTAGATCTTTGGCTCTTTTCTGGCTGCAACGGACATCCAATCTAGCTTGGCCTCCTGGTCACTACTTATTTTTCTGCTCTTAACTACAAACCAGATCTTCTTACCCCACCAACCTTTTGATCATAAAATCTTTACAACACCTTCAGTGTTAAAAAGGTTTTTAGCTGACATGCAGTCAGACCTTCCATCTTCACATCCTGCCCCCTCTCTCTCTCTGAATCCTTCCCCTGACAGGAAACTCCCTCTCTCCCAAAATAGTGTATTACAATATTGGATGGCTTATTATTGGTAAGCACTTTTACTGGGCAGGAATCTTACATCAACTCTTTAGCCTGAGTTTAGTCCTCTAATAAAATAGAATTACAAGAATTACTGGGCTTCCCTGGTGGCGCAGTGGTTGAGAATCTGCCTGCCATTGCAGGGGACAAGGGTTCGAGTCCTGGTCTGGGAAGATCCCACATGCCGCGGAGCAACTAAGCCCGTGCGCCAAGACTAGTGAGCCTGCGCGTCTGGAGCCTGTGCTCCGCAACAAGAGAGGCCGCGATAGTGAAAGGCCCGTGCACCGCAATGAAGAGTGGCCCCCGCCCGCCGCAACTAGAGAAAGCCCTCGTACAGCAACAAAGACCCAACACAGCCAAAAATAAATAAATAAATAAATAAAAATTTTTTAAAAAATTACTTATCTATATGGGAACTGTTCAAATGTTTAAAAGGAAATGACTGTCTCCACCAAATCTTTCATTTGCAGCCCTGTGAATCCCTTCCCTTATATTACACACTGTGTATGCTTTTCTTCAATCTCAGCTTCCAAAGCATAAAAATCACACATTCGCAAAGGCCTCGTCATTCATACTGTCTAAATTCAAGTGAGCTCTCAGTGTGACCAGACGATGCATTTAGTCACCTGCCTTTTATATCTTCACTCATACAAAGATGTTCCCAAGGCTCTTCCTCTCTAATAGCCCACAGCACTGCCTCCAACAGCGCAGGACCCCGCTGACTCCACGGAGGGCACTGACCACCCCGCTCACCCCATGGAGGGCACTGACCGTGCACTACCATCATTCCTCCTCCCCTCCAACACTGGCTTCTGCTCCCTCTCTCCATCCCTCCCTCTTTAAAAACTGAACGCTGCCAACCTTTCAGAGTCTTCCAGATTGGTTTTCCTCAATTTTTTCCTCTCAAATATCTGGGAGAGGAGGGGCCATGAGGAAATACTTAACATTCATGGACCATGAGTTAGGTGCTTTGCGTGCACTTTGTACACACTTTCCTCAACCATTCCATCTTTTTGAAGGTTTTCCCATAAGGTGTCTCCATGCTGAATAAAGTCGCTCCTTTTAAAATTAAGGTATATTATTCATGCATCTACCATATGCAAAATACTGTGGTTGGCAGTGGTATAAAGATGAATAACCCATTATTCCCTCACCCAAAGGATCTTACGAGTTAGAAAGAGAAAGAGCCATATATGCAAATAATATAATGTTTTTAACAAAGGAGAAAGGAGAGAAGATATGAATAAAGTAGCAGTCACTCTCGAGTTTCTAAATCAGAACAGTGTTGCTGCAGTGGCAGTTAGAAATTCCAAGCTGTTCACATGAATCATGGTCAAGTACTGTATCAAGCTTGATGCACAGGCTAAATAAAGTTCTTTGATCCATCTTTCCTTTTAAGCTATTGCCTTACTGCTCTCCTTCAATTCACTGGCAACCTTCTTAATGTGTTTTACTCTATCTCACATACCACATACTGGCTTCCCTTCTACAATTTAAATTTGAACCTCACTTCTAAAGTCAAAACTCCATCCTCTGAGAATATTAATGAGCTGATTACCAAATAAAAGGTTTTGTTGTTTTTATACAACAAGACCACATTCCCTCCCTTTCGGCAACATCTGACATTGTTGACAACCCTTACTTGGTATCTATACTAATATATGACTCTTCAACTTATACCTTTTCGACCAATCTTTATTTCCTGTTTCTCCTATCTCACCAAAATGGAAGCATGAACCAAAGCATTCCTGGGATTTCCATTTTCTTATTCTTCCTCAGAAGAATTTTCTGCTCTCACCACATCAACTATCCTTTTGCTATAGTTGCCTGTATATACAAATATAGAGAGATGCAGGTTTTATATATTTATATATATATATATATATATACAAAAATAAAGAAAATGTAACAGACACCTATGTATCTACCATGCTTTAACAAATGCTAATATTTGCCTTACTTGTGTCATGCCTTTCTTTTTTTTCATTATTTAAGAGGTAAAATGATAAAAATATATAGCTAAAGTCCACTCTCCCATCTCTTCCCATTTTTTATACTTTGATTATACATATATGTATTGAGAAACAATACATACTAATGTTCTGTATGCTTTAAAAACTTGTACACAATGTTCATAGCAGCATTCAAAATAGCCAGAAAGTGGAAATACTCCAAACGCCCATCAAGAGATGAATGGATAAAATGCGGCATATCCATACAATGGAACAGTATTTGCAATTAAAAGAAATGAAGGACTGATACCTGCTACACCATGGTTGAACCTTGAAAACATGTTCTATCTGAAAGAAGCCAGTCACACACCATACAACTCCATTTACATGAAATGTCCAGAACAGACAAATCTATAAAGACAGAAAGTAGATTAATGTTGCCTAGGACTGGAGAAGATGGGAGACTTGTTGGGGGGGGGGGGGGGGGGGACTGGCAGCTAAGGGTTTCTTTTAAGGGTAATGAAAATGCTCTAAAATTGATTGTAGTGATAGATGCACAACTCTGAATATACTAAAAGCCATTAAACTTTAAATAGGTGAATTGGATGATATGTACATTAGTATCTTAATATGGCTGGTTTATCATTATATATATAAACACAGTATACATATATTAGGTTACAATTATATTACATACATTACATCTACTTATAATAGTTATATTATATTACACATATATATTATAGTCTCTTAAAACTTATTCGCTTAGTACTATATTTATTTAAACTTAGTACAACTAGTTTATCTTAACTGCTCCAGTGCATGGGGAGATAAATTACACTACATTTATCACCTCCTGTACTTTTTTTTCTATTTCAAGTATTGCTACAATGAATATCCTTGTACATGTCTCCTTGTTTTACACGTGACAACTTTCTGAACCCTAAAAGTAGAATGGCTGAGTTGCGAAATACGCACATCTTCAACTGTACCAGGTATTTCCAAATTGATCACTAAAAATAAAACAGCAATTTATTCCCAGCAGTCATATACAAGAGTTTCTGTTTCTTCCCATCCTTGCCAGCACTCGGTGTTAGCAAGCTTATTAGGTTTTGCCAATCAATAGGTGTAAAATGGAATCTCACCAGGGTTTTACTTTTCATTTCCCTGATTATTAGTAAAGTTGAGCATCTTTCCTAATTGGCCATTCAGTCTTCTTCCTCTGTGAATTGCCTAGTCATATCCTTTGCCCATTTTCTATTGAGCAGTTTGTCTTTTTCTTATTGATTTGTATGACTGCTGCTGAACTCTGGATACTTATCTTTCATCACATAGAAGAGTTGCAAATATATATTCCCATTCTATGGTCTGTCCTTTCATCTTGTTTTTAATACCTTTTGTTAGTGAAGATTTTTATGTTAATGTATTCCAAAATGGCAGTCTTTTCTTTTCGGGCTTGTGGTTTTTGTGTCTTGTTTAAGGAATTCTTCCCTATCACAATATCATGGAAATATGCATTGTGTGTTTCCCCTAGGAAAATTTTAGAGTTTTTCTTTTCACATTTAGACTTATAACTCATTTGGCATTTATTTTTCTGTACAGTATGAGGTGGGTGTTTAATTTTAATTTTTTCATATACATAGCCAACTGCTCTAGAGTCCTTTATCATCTATCAAATCCATCCTTACCACTGCTAATCAGTAACTGATACATTACTTTCAAATCTATATTACCTAACTATTTTATAGCCACTATTTTATAGCTTATGTAATAACTGATTCAGGCAAAAATCAACAATGATTCGGTAACAGACTGTTAAGAAGATAAGCAAATAGTCTCTAAGTACCACTTTATAGATTGCTTATTAATTATAAAGGAGATCTGCCCCAAAATACAGAGTTGGAATAAATACTTTAATCAAGTGATCAAATTCAGCATCACCAATAACAGAATAAAGAAATATATACTTCCTGCAGTGACAAAATGGAAAGTACACAACACCTCCTATGTAGTACTCTTGCCAAAATTTGCCAAACTGAATCTCATCAGGAGGAATTAACTGGACAAATCCAGATGTAGAGCATTCTAACAAAACAACTGGACTGGACTCTTTAAAATATCAGTAAAAACAAAAAAGGTAAAAGGACTACTCTAGATTAGCATGACAAACCAAAATTTAATACACAACCCTTGGGTGGGTCCCAAATTATTCTTTTTTTTTTTTTTTTATACAGTAGGTTCTTATTAGTCATCAGTTTTATACACATCAGTGTATATATGTCAATCCCAATCGCCCAATTCATCACACCACCACCACCACCCCACTGCCGTTTTCCCCCCTTGGTGTCCATACGTTTGTTCTCTACATCTGTGTCTCAATTTCTGCCCTGCAAACCGGTTCATCTGTACAATTTTTCTAAGTTCCACATATATGCGTTAATATATGATACTTATTTTGCTCTTTCTGACTTACTTCACTCTGTATGACAGTCTCTAGATCCATCCACGTCTCAACAAATGACCCAATTCTGTTCCTTTCTATGGCTGAGTAATATTCCATCGTATATATGTACCACATCTTCTTTATCCATTCGTCTGTCGATGGGCATTTAGGTTGCTTCCATGACCTGGCTATTGTAAATAGTGCTGCAATGAACATTGGGGTGCATGTGTGTTTTTGAATTATGGTTTTCTCGGGTACATGCCCAGTAGTGGGACTGCTGGATCATATGGTAATTCTATTTTTAGATTTTTAAGGAACCTCCATACTGTTCTCCATAGTGGCTGTATCAATTTACATTCTCACCAACAGTGCAAGAGGGTTCCCCTTTCTCCACACCCTCTCCAGCATTTCTTGTTTGTAGATTTTCTGATGATGCCCATTCTAACTGGTGTGAGGTAATACCTCACTGTACTTTTGATTTGCATTTCTCTAATATTTAGTGATGTTAAGAAGCTTTTCATGTGCTTCCTGGTCATCTGTATGTCTTCTTTGGAGAAATGTCTATTTAGGTCTCCTGCCCATTTTTGGATTGGGTTGTGTGTTTCTTTTAATATTGAGCTGAATGAGCTGTTTATATATTTTGCAGATTAATCCTTTGTCCGTTGATTCGTTTGCAAATATTTTCTCCCATTCTGAGGGTTGTCTTTTCGTCTTGTTTATGGTTTCCTTTGTTGTGCAAAAGATTTGAAGCTTCATTAGGTCCCATTTGTTTATTTTTATTTCCATTACTCTAGGAGGTGGATCAAAAAATATCTTCCTGTGATTTATGTCAAAGAGTGTTCTTCCTATGTTTTCCTCTAAGAGTACAGGGTCCGGTCTTACATTTAGGTCTCTAATCCATTTTGAGTTTATTTTTGTGTATGGTGTTAGGGAGTGTTCTAATTTCATTCTTTTACATATAGCTGTCCAGTTTTCCCAGCACCACTTATTGAAGAGACTGTCTTTTCTCCATTGTATATCCTTGCCTCCTTTGTCATAGATCAGCTGACCATAGGTGCGTGGGTTTATCTCTGGGCTTTCTATCCTGTTCCATTGATCTATATTTGTTTTTGTGCCAGTACCATATTGTCTTGATTACTGTAGCTCTGTAGTATAGTCTGAAGTCAGGGAGTCTGATTCCTCCAGCTCTGCTTTTTTCCCTCAAGACAGCTTTGGTTATTTGGGGTCTTTTGTGTCTCCATACAAATTTTAAGATTTTTTGTTCTAGTCCTGTAAAAAATGCCATTGGTAATTTGAGGAGTCTGGCTAATGGTTTACCAATTTTGTTTATCTTCTCAAAGAACCAGCTTTTAGTTTTATTGATCTTTGCTATCGTTTTCTTTGTTTCTATTTCCTTTATTTCTGCTCTGATCTTTATGATTTCTTTCCTTCTGTTAACTTTGGGTTTTGTTCGTCCTTCTTTCTCTAGTTCCTTTAGGCGTAAGGTTAGATTGTGTATTTGAGATTTTTCTTGTTTCTTGAGGTAGGCTTGTATTGCTATACACTTCCCTCTTAGAACTGCTTTTGCTGCATCCCATAGGTTTTGGATCGTCGTGTTTTCATTGTCATTTGTCTCTAGGTATTTTTTGATTTCCTCTTTGATTTCTTCAGTGATCTCTTGGGTATTTAGTAACGTATTGTTTAGCTTCCATGTGTTTGTGTTTTTTACATTTTTTCCCTGTAATTCATTTCTAATCTCATAGCACTGTGGTCAGAAAAGATGCTTGATATGATTTCAATTTTCTTAAATTTACTAAGGCTTGATTTGTGACCCAAGATGTGATCTATCCTGGAGAATGTTCCGTGCGCACTTGAGAAGAAAGTGTAATCTGCTGTTTTTGGATGGAATGTCCTATGAATATCAATTAAATCTATCTGGTCTATTGTGTCATTTAAAGCTTCTGTTTCCTTATTTTTTTTCATTTTGGACGATCTGTCCACTGGTGTAGGTGAGGTGTTAAAGTCCCCCACTATTACTGTGTTACTGTCGATTTCCTCTTTTATAGCTGTTAGCAGTTGCCTTATGTATTGAGGTGCTCCTATGTTGGGTGCATATATATTTATAAGTGTTATATCTTCTTCTTGGATTGATCCCTTGATCATTATGTAGTGTCCTTACTGGTCTCTTGTAACATTATTTTAAAGTTTATTTTGTCTGATATGAGTATCGCTACTGCAGCTTTCTTTTGATTTCCATTTGCATGGAATATCTTTTTCCATCCCCTCACTTTCAGTCTGTATGTGTCCCTAGGTCTAAAGTGGGTCTCCTGTAGACAGCATATATATGGGTCTTGTCTTTGTATCCATTCAGCAAGCCTGTGTCTTTTGGTTGGAGCATTTAATCCATTCACGTTTAAGGTAATTATTGATATGTATGTTCCTATGAGCATTTTCTTAATTGTTTTGGGTTTGTTTTTGTAGGTCCTCTTCTTCTCTTGTGTTTCCCACTTAAAGAAGTTCCTTTAGCATTTGTTGTAGAGCTGGTTTGGTGGTGCTAATTTCTCTTAGCTTTTGCTTGTCTGTAAAGCTTTTGATTTCTCCATCAAATCTGAATGAGATCCTTGCCGGGTAGAGTAATCTTGGTTGTTGGTTCTCCCCTTTCATCACTTTAAGTATATCATGCTACTCCCTTCTGGCTTGTAGAGTTTCTGCTGAGAAATCAGCTGTTAACCTTATGGGAGTTCCCTTGTATGTTATTTGTCATTTTTCCCTTGCTGCTTTCAATAATTTTTCTTTGTCTTTAATCTTTGCCAATTTGATTACTATGTGTCTCGGCGTGTTTCTCCTTGGGTTTATCCTGTATGGGACTCTCTGCGCTTCCTGGAGTTGGGTGGCTATTTGTTTTCCCATGTTAGCGAAGTTTTCGACTATAATCTCTTCAAATATTTTTTCAGGTCCTTTCTCTCTCTCTTCTCCTTCTGGGACCCCTATAATGCGAATGTTGTTGTGTTTAATGTTGTCCCAATGGTCTCTTAGGCTGTCTTCATTTCTTTGCATTCTTTTTTCTTTAGTCTGTTCCACAGCAGTGAATTCCACCATTCTGTCTTCCAGGTCACTTATCCGTTCTTCTGCCTCAGTTATTCTGCTATTGATTCCTTCTAGTGTCGTTTTCATTTCAGTTATTGTATTGTTCATCTCTGTTTGTTTGTTCTTTAATTCTTCTAGGTCTTTGCTAAACATTTCTTGCATCTTCTCGATCTTTGCCTCCATTCTTTTTCCAAGGTGCTGGATCATCTTCACTATCATTATTTTGAATTCTTTTTCTGGAAGGTTGCCTAACTCCACTTCATTTAGTTGTTTTTCTGGGGTTTTATGTTGTTCTTTCATCTGGTACATAGCCCTCTGCCTTTTCATTTTGTCTATCTTTCTGTGAATGTGGTGTTTGTTCCACAGGCTGCAGGACTGTAGTTCTTGCTTCTCCCAAATTATTCTTTAAAGCACAAAGCAAAAGATATTTTTGGATAATTGGAGAAATTTGAATATGGACTGTATATTAAATATGATTGTATCAATATTAAATTGTGTGTGATAATGGTACTAAAGCTATGTAAAAGAATGCTCTTATTGTACGAAGATATAGGCTAATATATTTATGAGTAAAGTGTGATGTGTGCTATGTCATGTGTGTTATAAATACACACAAATATTTGTACAGTTTTGTACAGATGTGTGTATACATATGATATATAATATGTATACATTCACAGAGAGAGAGAGAGATTAAATACTGGGAAATGTTAAGAAGTGGCAAATCTAGGTGAAGCGTATATTAGGTTTTTTTTTTTTTCATATATTAGTTTTTATTTTACTATTCTTTCAGTAGTTTTCAATGTTTGAAATTTTTCCCCAGAAAAAGCTGGGGGTAAAAGTTATATTGCCTCTCCTGACTTACGTCTTGAACTACTGCTGCCTTTTGGACATTTCATCTTAGATGCTGATTGTTATTTTAATATTAACCTAAGATACATTTTCCATATAGCCTCTCTTTCTGACTTTCCTACTTCTAGTAAGTTCTTTTAGCATCACTTTCCCTATTATTTAGACTCAAAATACTGTAGTCAACTTGCAGGATACTCTTAGGTTGATAATTAATAAATACTACAATAATTACTTACTGAAACCAATTTTACTCATTATTACAATTATAGTTGAAAAATTATTCCTCCCAAATAAACCAGTGAGTAGAGAAAGAATGTATAAGTCTGTGAGGGAATAAGCTTATAAATCTGTGAAGGATAAGGTAAGTCACAGGAGAACTTTTAAAGAAAGCTAATCCAAAGACATTCCTCAGCAGAGAGTGAACTGACTTGTTCCAATTTCCAACCTCTTAGAACAAGAAAACCATCACTGGCAAGACATCTTGGAGCCACAGGGTATAGGTGATAAGGTATCAGGGATTCTACTGACCCAACGCCCTTGGGTGCAAGTCATCGACCTGCAAAGCAGATCTCTAAACCTGCCAAGCAAGTGATGATGTAACATGGAGCATCTGCGCATGCACCCCGGCACTGTGCAGTATCCCCAGATTCTGGGAACCTCTCAGGGCTACAACCAAGCTGCCCTGACTTCAGGAGAATCTGATCACAGTTGGCACAACACAGAATCTTTCCTCAACCTGCTTTCAATGAACATTTATTGAGTGCCCGTGATGTGCCATACACACCATTCTGCATAATGAGAGGTAAAACATAAACACAACATGGGCCCTGGGTCCAAGAAGGTCACAATGAAAATGGTTAAGAAAATACAAAATTACCACAGAGTATAAGTTAGAGAAACAGAAATGTACACAATATACAGACCAGGAAGTCGATCATTGTTTTTAAGGAATAGGTTATCCACACAGGGACTCTGAAGGTTTCCCAGGTGGACCAGAGCACCACCAGGGCACATCAGCAAGAGTAAAAAGCACGTACACAGGCAAAGAAGCATGAAAAACATGAAATGTTCTGGCCTGTTGCATGCACTGTAGGAGGATAAAGGGTAGAAGGTGAGAGGGAAGCACCACAACAGAGGAGAAGCTCGTGACCACCACGCAAAGAAGATCATGAAAGGCAAAGCTGAAAGGTTTCTAGCCAAGAGTCAACTATGTGTGCAGAAGAAGGGGTGTGTGAGTGTGTCTGTGTACATGACAGTAGTGAAGTGACTGTGATTAGTACATCTATTCAAAGGAAGTAGCACTTACTAAGCACCAAAATATGTGCCTGTCATTAACTCACTTAATCCTCTCAATAGTTTCATTATATCTATATTAATTCCCTCACTTTAAAAAGCAGAAATCTAAGCCTTAAAGAGACTAAGTAATGTCTCAAGGACACACAGCTGGTAAGCAGCAAAGCTCCATTTCTCTCCCCCGATTTCATTAGTACCTATTAACTATTGCTTCATTCAATCTCTCAGAATTATTACTCCAGACTCTCCCCTGTGTGACCCATGTGGAAGCCAGATCAAACATCCTAATACGCTGCTTTCAACTTATCACTTCTGTGCTCAAATCATCTCAGTGATCCCTTACTAACTATAGGAAAACATCCGAATTCTAAAATTTAATCTCTATCCTCCAAATTCCCAAACTGGGATCCCCAGAAAACAGATCCTCTGGGACACAGTTTAGAGTATGGAACATTCAATAAGGAGTACTCTTGGGATGAACACCCACAGCTTCCTTTCAGATAAGTAATGGAAGCCAGATGGAGCAGAGGAAGATGTCAAGCCACAAAAAAGGCCAAATGACAGCATCAGCTGACACTGGGGGGAGCTATGGAGGTAGGATGGCCCTTCAGTGTCGTCCAGAATTGGGCTGAGACGGCCTGGCCTTTCTACTCTCTCACTGCTCAGTCAATGTAAGCCAAGCCAAGATGAGGCATCTTGGGTGATGTGGCCCAGACTTCTGAAGGGGCTGATAGCTACAGTCCTGGGCACCAACATATCTGGTCTGATCTACAATACAATTATGAACAGTCCCCTATTTAAAACTTTTCAAAGGCTCCACTGCCCTTCCAACAAAGTCCAAGCTCATTAAGTATGGCCCACAAGTCCCAATGGGGAAACCAGGGTTTATAAAAATTAAGTCACTTGTACAAAATCCCAGAGCCAGCCGAAGTGGCTAAACAAAGTCAAGCTTCAATCTGACATCAAAGTCACTTCTAAAGTATCCATAAAATGCCAGTGTGAGGGTATGGAAGGAGATTCAAGCTCGGGATGTCTAAAGAAAGACTATCTACAGCAACATTTTCCTAAGGGCAGTTTTACCACCTATCTAGGTCCCAACAAAACATAACTATTAAATAGAGTGAATTAAGAATGCTCCCTGATAACTCCTTTGGAGGTAAGCACTAAGCAAAAAGACAAGGAATTTGATTTTGAAAAGGCCAAATTACCAGTCTCGGCATAACCTCCACTGAAGCTTGTAAGTCCAAAGAAAATTCAATGAGCTGTGCAAAAGGAAAATAGTTGAACTCAATAGAAGGAATCATTCTGAAATGAGCCTTCAGTAGATGGAGCTCTCCCCTCTGAACTGATGCTGAACCACAGAGCAGGGAAATCTGAAGAGCTGGAAATACAGTCATTCAGACAAAGGTTCTGAACATTTGCACTGATTAAAATGCCCATCACCCTTCTCCTAAGAGCACTGGCATTAACCCTGGTGTGCCAGCCACATTTCAACCTTGAATAATGTTGTTATTAAACATGAACTGAGCACCAATAATGCCTTCAGCACCTCTAAGAAAGAGACAGAGTCCCTGCCTAGTACTTCACCATCAAACAAGTGTTTTGAGAAAGACAGCAGAATGACTGTAACCCACTTCTGGATTTTATTGTCATGGGGTAAAAAAAGAAACCCTCAAAATTTATCTCTCCCCTTAAATTTTAACAAAATTTGGGAGTTTGTTTACAGAAAAATGCCCTTTATAATTGTTTCTTTTTTCTTATGGTTGCTGTTGTCATATAAATTAGGCTTATGACCAGGCTCTGCTTTAATTAAGAGGATATTTGATTCTACATGTTGGTTTGGGATTAACATATAATTGTGAGGTTGCAGAATTGGGCTATCCTTAGATGCTAAAAAGCCTTGTACCTGAATATAGAAAAAGAATTAGACACTACCCCCAAATAAAGATGGAAATATTAAAATATCCAAAAACATTCCAACAAAAATATGTCTAATCCTCCAAACACCCCCACCGCAGCACACCACGTTTTTATCGGCTAACTAATGCCGGCCCACCAACTGCTGGCCAAAAAAAAGCTGAATTCTGAAGTACTCAGCAAGTATGAATCACAAATACTGCACAGCCCAGAAACTCTTACAAGGCTTACGATTAGATTGCCTGCTGCAGAGCAGGACTAACTTTGACCAGCAGCCAAGTAACAACCTCAAAAACAATACACCCTACAAACAAGCTCTGTAAAAGACAGGTGATTATTATTTAATGATTCACTTTAAGATGTGGGGTCTTACCTGTTCCTTGCAAAGGCCATACTTAGAAGTAAACTGTATTATTAGAGAGGAACAAAAAACTTGCAACTCAACATGAAGGAAAAAAACTGTTTTGTTATCATGATTTACTTTGACTTTTAGAAGGCCAAAGACAGCAGGTAAAAACACACATTCAAGTATTTCAGTATAAACAACACTGCATGAGTTCCAAATAAACTATCATGGTCCACTTGACATTGGGACACAGCTTTTCCTAAGCCAGCACGCTTTTGTGACCTTGAAGATAAGTCTCTCATAATCCGATCATAATTTTCACCTAGAGGTGCCTTCACTGGAGTATTTGATGTTGGGATTTCTGTTCAAACGACTTTGAGAATGTCAATTCATGTTTAAATGAAATGTAAAGACCAAGAAATTGTTCCACTTTTGCTGATACTGAGTCCTGAAAACATTAAATCAACAGATACACAATCTGTGATAACATCTACTTAGAATTCTGCGAGTGTAAGGATGTGCTAAATGTACTGGCCGAGGTCAGGAAAAGCACAGGAAAAGGGAAATGTCTTTAAAATGCATAAATAAAAATATTTCTATTTAACAATAAAAATTCTCAAGTTTATTTCTTTTTTTTATAACATCTTTATTGGAGTATAATTGCTTTACAATGTTGTATTAGTTTCTGCTGTATAACAATGTGAATCAGCTATACGTATACATATATCCCCATATCCCCTCTCTCTTGCGTCTCCCTCCTACCCTCCCTATTCCACCCCTCTAGGTGGTCACAAAGCACTGAGCTGATCTCCCTGTGCTATGCGGCTGCTTCCCACTAGCTATCTATTTTACATTTAGTAGTGTATATATGTCAGTGCCACTCTCTCACGTCGGCCCAGCCTACCCTTCCCCCTCCCCATGTCCTCAAGTCCATTCTCTATGTCTGCGTCTTTATTCGTGTCTTGCCAATAGGTTCATCAGAACCATTTTTTTTATATTCCATATATGTGTGTTAATATAGGGTATTTGTTTTTCTTTTTCTAACTTATTTCACTCTGTATGACAAGCTCTAGGTCCATCCACCTCACTACAAATAACTCAATTTCGTTTCTTTTATGGCTGAGTAATATTCCATTGTATATATAGGCCACATCTTCTTTATCCATTCATCTGTCAATGGACACTTAGGTTGCTTCCATGTCCTGGCTATTGTAAATAGTGCCGCAGTGAACACTGTGATGCATGTCTCTTTTTGAATTATGGTTTTCTTAGGGTATATGCCCAGTAGTGGGATTGCTGGGTCGTATGGTAGTTCTATTTTTAGTTTTTTAAGGAACCTCCATACTGTTCTCCATAGTGGCTGTATCAGTTTACATTCCCACCAACAGTGCAAGAGGGTTCCCGTTTCTCCACACCCTCTCCAGCATTTATTCTTTGTAGATTTTCTGATGATGGCCATTCTGACCAGTGTGAGGTGATACCTCATTGTAGTTTTGATTTGCATTTCTCTAATGATTAGTGATGTTGAGCATCCTTTCATGTGTTTGTTGGCAATCTGTATATCTTCTTTGGAGAAATGTCTATTTAGGTCTTCTGTCCATTTTTGGATTGGGTTCTTTGTTTTTTTGATATTAAGCTGCATGAGCTGCTTGTAAATTTTGGAGGTTAAGCCTTTGTCAGTTGCTTCATTTGCAAATATTTTCTCCCATTCTGAGGGTTGTCTTTTCGTCTTGTTTATGGTTTCCTTTGCTGTGCAAAAGCTTTGAAGTTTCATTAGGTCCCATTTGTTTATATTTGTTTTTATTTCCATTTCTCTAGGAGGTGGGTCAAAAAGGATCTTGCTGTGATTTATATCATAGAGTGTTCTGCCTATATTTTCCTCTAAGAGTTTGATAGTGTCTGGCCTTACACTTAGGTCTTTAATCCATTTTGAGTTTATTTTTGTGTATGGTGTTAGGGAGTGTTCTAATTTCATTCATTTACATGTAGCTGTCCAGCTTTCCCAGCACCACTTATTGAAGAGGCTGCCTTTTCTCCATCGTATATCCTTGCCTCCTTTATCAAAGATAAGGTGACCATATGGGCGTGGGTTTATCTCTGGGCTCTCTATCCTGTTCCATTGATCTATATTTCTGTTTTTGTGCCAGTACCATACTGTCTTGATTACTATAGCTTTGTAGTATAGTCTGAAGTCTAGGAGCCTGATTCCTCCAGCTCCGTTTTTCTTTCTCAAGATTGCTTTGGCTATCCGGGGTCTTTTGTGTTTCCGTACAAATTGTGAAATTTTTTGTTCTAGTTCTGTGAAAAATGCATTGGTAGTTTGATAGGGATTGCATTGAATCTGTAGATTGCTTTGGGTAGTATAGTCATTTTCACAATGTTGATTCTTCCAATCCAAGAACATGGTATACCTCTCCATCTGTTTGTATAATCTTTGAGGAATTCTCAAGTTTATTTCTAATGACATCACAAACTATTAAAGACAGTGCTTTAATAGGTAAAGTGATTCAATGAGGATCTACAATCTATAGATGGTTGAAAGATGCTTTGACTTCTTTATGTTTGGTTAATATTTAATAAACTATTTAAGGCCCTTTCCTTTCTGTCCAGAAATGACTTTACAGATGTAAGACATGAAGTTTAACTGTTTTTTATAAAAGAGGATACGAGTTTACACTAATATACACACATTCGTTTGCCAAGTTCCTTTTGATATAAAAGATGGATATCTTTAAGATGGCTGACCATAACTTATTCATACAGATAAGTAATTTATAATCTATAGCCAAAATAAAAAACAAAGTTAACTGACCCAAAGATAGCTAGTATTTGTAACTTCAGCCTCTTAAGATCATAGCCCCATTCAATGTAATACCAGTCCTAAACTTTAGTAAAACAGGATGAGAGATGTTGACCCAGCACAATTTAAATGATCTAGAGCTATAGACGCTAATGTAGGTTTCAAACAACAAATTTTAGTACCATCTTTAGGGGACTTTTTTTTTCTTTTTTTTTTTTATTGGAGTATAATTGCTTTACAATGTTGTGTTAGTTTCTGCTGTACAATGGAGTGAATCAGCTATATGTATACACATATCCCCTCCCACTTGGACCTCCCCCCCACCACCCAACCCACCCATCTAGGTCATCACAGAGCACCGAGCTGAGCTCCCTGTGCTATACAGCAGGTTCCCACTAGCTATCTATTTTACACATGGTAGTGTATTTATGTCAAACCTAACCTCCCTTTTGGGGACTTTTGATGTACCTATCCAAACAAAATACAAAATAAGACAGTTGACAGATCCCCACATATGCACAATGTGAAACACGTACAGAGCCACACGCAAAGAAATTCACACAAGTACAGACATACATTCATCACTCTTAAGGTGTTTTTGATAACCCTAAGCAAAACTCTAATTTCCCTAATATAATGCTTTTTTCTCTAATACAATGCTTTCTTCTCTGCTTCCCCTGATATCCTATAAGATATAAGTCCGGATAAGAAGAGCATGAGCTACCTTGAAACACATGCCCAACACATTATGATGATTCCTGCAGGCTAGCTGTATGATGCTCACGGACATAAAGCCATTTAAAAAGTACACTCACTGTGTACTGGCTCGGCAGGATGGGCTGTCTGGAGGTAAGGAAGAAATGAGAAGGTGATAAGCAGGCAGGCCCAGGTAAAATATCATTTCATTTCTTAGCCCCGAAAAGAGACTCCCTGCAAATCTATATGCTTAGTCTCTATGTCTGTATTTGTAAAACAAGGCAAATAACTCTGAATGTTCTCTTAAGAAAATCATACAGATAGACTAATTTACAATGATACAGAACCAGGAAAAGGCAAAATTCTTTTAAAATGTTAACTGACATCACGTTTAGCGGCAAGTGACATCCAATAATTTCTAGTTCTTTCCTTCAATTCCCCACTCTAGCCCTGTAAGCCTAAATAACCCAGAGCTATGAAGAGCCAAGTAATATTTCCAACACTTATCAAGCTGGCCAAAAGTAACATTCTTCAGAATACCAGATCCCTGGGGTAATTAAAACAGAGAGAAAAGAAAGGAGGAATTAAATGAATGACCACAGCCTGCCAAATGAATAAGGCTGAAAAAGGCTAGTTGGTGATAGATATGTTCCACAGTAAGAAAAGTTGAGCAGGGGTCAGGATGAGGATAGAAGAAAGCACACCCACTACTCTGAGCTAGTGATCTCAAAAGGTAATAATGGAAATGCTCAGAAAAGCCAAAGCAAATCAACTCCTCTGGCCATTTCTGGAAACATTTTGAACATAAACAAAGAAATGTAGCCTCCAGCATCTTCTGCCTCTCAGAGCTGGTGACACTCCACATGACTGCTTTGAGAGGACGGGGTAAGCACCGTGCTGAGCTGCAGCACGGAGCACAGACATTACATGCATCTCTCCCCTCGTGTGTGCAGCAGGCAGGTTGTGCACAGGGAATGAATTAAGTGAGAGTAAACCAAATACTCCTAAAATTCTGGTATTTTTAGGCCATCAAAATGGTAGCTCTGTAGCAGGAAAACAAAACCTCAATAAAGTGGCAATAAAACTTGATCATTCTGTTACTGTATTTTAGCTAAACACATAAATTTGCTAGTTGATTGTACAATCCCTGATGAGCAATGCAGAGGCACAGCCTGTGAGTAAGAAGGACAATGATTTATCTATATACTAACCTACTGGGAGGTTTATCTGATTTTGATTACACTTCTCTTTTTATGCAGTCACTCAAAATAGCTCCAGCAACAGAAAACTGTCTACATAAGATGGTCCCAACACAGGCTATGTATGGTGCTTCAGAAAGGGCTTTTGGTCTTATAAATAAAGTGTTAAATATTAAAATATGCCAAGGTAAGTAAGAAGAATCATTGATACCTGTTTGACCACCTCCTCCTAGCCCCACAGTCCCAGAACCCATGGCTAGTGTCACCATTCTATGAAAACATATAGAATTCACAAATGGTAGACTGAAAAGAACATAGGAAGCAATCTAACATTCCAACAGACTATTTAGACTTTGGTGTCAGACTAATTCAGGTTCAAACCCAATTCTTGCCACTTGTCAGCCAGGCAGTAAAACATGGACAGAACACTGAAATGTAGGTAAAATGAGATCATCACAGAGCTTAGAACAAACGAAACCTTAAGTAAGGAATGCCACCACTACACCACCACCACCTACATCATCACCATCAACACCTCTACCATTACCACACCAACTCCATCATCACTACCAATACCTACATCATAACTGCGTAATTACTGAGAAGACAAAAAAAAATTAAATGAAACCAAGTATACATTTAGAAATCAATTATTAAGAGTGATCAAACATCCTACTCAACTCACTTAGTAGGATTATTGCTAAAACTGGACTCAGTAAAGAGAAACACAGAAGCCCGAGGTCAAAGCCTAGTCGAGAAGAGGGGTAGAGGAACCGAACTAAAGTTTGGTCGAGGAGAGAGTCTTTGTCAAATCCAAGGGTAAACAATCCCAGAGTGAGGGCAAGAGTAGTTGTCCTAATAAAGAACTTGAGGCTCACTGCACACACACTGGGACATGCATATTGGCAGCAATGGACTGTTCCCTCTCACTCTCTGTCCAAGTTCAAGATTATAATACCACTTTACATTCCTATGGCATATGACATTTAATGAACCATGGATACATTCATTTTTATCAATTGGTACTGTCAATTGATAAATGGCTGTTGCCTAAATGAAGACTTTCTTTACAAGCACATACAAAACTAATTTAAACTAAAGTGAACTATGAAAACTGTATTTTATTTATATGCTAGAATTCTAATAATAGGTTTCCTTCTCTGAAGCTCCTTCTAGCTATAAGAACTTCACCCTTTGTATTTTATCAATACAGTAAAGAAACTACAGGAGGCGAAAAGAATCAAAAGAAATTTCAAGAAATACATACCCTCTTTTTACCACTAAATTAAAAATACAATCCTAGAAAACATTAAGGGTAAAACCATGTTTTTATTGTTTTAAAGCAAGAGAGACCCGGGACTTCCCTGGCAGTTCAATGGTTAAGACTCCATGCTTCCACTGCAGGGGGCCCAGGTTCAATATCTGGTCGGGATCCTACCTATTGCACAGTGCGGCCAAAAAAAAGAGAGAGACCCCCAACAGGTAATACAATGGACACAAATTTAGTTACATTAGTCCACAATGCTCAAAAATTACTAAGCATTGGAACATGTGCCATAAATACAAAAAAAAAAAAAAAAAAAGTATTTTTCAAACCAGGATCTTGCTAGGGTTCTGTGGAGGTACTTGCACCGTAGCGCATGGAGGCATTACAGATCATGCAAGAAAATAGCATGGGATTTGGAATCAGAGTCTCTCCTGGGGTCAAGTTTACTTTTTCCCCTGGGTAGCCATGGAACTTTGTGTCCATTACTCTCAGCTTCAGTTTCTTCATCTGTGATGTAGGAATAAAAGGAGATAACGCACATCAAAGAGCTTTGCAAGCAGTAAATCACTATTCAGGTATTACCTATACTGAGAACACCAAAGCAGACTCACGTTCGAGATGTTTTTCTAAGTCTTGACATGTTTTGTCTTTAAGATAATATGTATCTTGCTTACAACCTCAGCATCTTTCTCTTTAAGATAATATGTATCTTGCCTACAACCTCAGCATCTAACACAGTGTCTTGCCCACAGTAGGCACACAAATATTTGCTAAGTTGAAGTGGATGGATTGATGGGTAGATGGATGGATGGACGCAATTTCTCTTTTGCTTGCTCTAAATTTATAATCCTATTACCATCTTAGGGTACTGCATTTGTCCCAAAAGGCAAACAAAAATCACATTCAGAAAACAGGAGATTGTAATATTAACATTTATTAGTAATACTTATATTATTTTACCATGATCTGAAGAAACCACAAAAAGGAGAATGAATTTTATTTTTTACATTTTCCACAACCTCTCTATACCTTCTCAAATATGTGTTATTGGTCTTATGATTATTATTCCAGATCTTTTCCCTCTTCCTTCATGTTTAATACAGGTCACGGCCTATATACTAACATAAAATTATAAATTTTATTGACATTTGTTCTACATACCTCATTAGAACTTTACTACCAAATCAGCATTGTATGATGTTTATAAACATAAAGTTTCCATAGACTCAAAAACATTGTAAATTCTGCCTTAGACAAAATAAAGATACAATACCTAACTTCTGACTTTTTCACTCAGTCTCTTATTCAATAAATACTTCTATGAACCAGGCACTAAGAATACAGCTGTGAATCTTTTCAACTAATGACGCTGGGAATACTGGATATCCACAAGCAAAAGAACGAAGTTAAACCCTTACCTAACACCATATACAAAAATTAATTAAAACTAGATTAAAGACCTAAACATATAAACCTAAAACTATAAACCTTTTAGAAAAAAACACAGGGCAAAAGTTTTACCACATTGGATTTAGCAATTTAGCATTCTTGCACATGACACCAAAAGCACAGGCAGCAATAAATAGGCAAGCTGGACTTCATGAAAATTTGAAAAGTACGTGTGTCAAAAAACAATTATCAATGGAGTAAACAGGCAACCTAAGGAAAGGGAGAAAATATTTGCAAATCATCTATCTGATAAGGGATTAATATCCAGAATATATGGAGAACTCCTAAAGCTCAACAACAAAACAACAAACAACCTGATTCAAAAATGGGCAAAGGACTTGAATAGTTATTTCTCCAAAAAAGATACACAAGTAGTCAATAATATTGCACATGAAAAGATGCTCAACATCACTGATCATTAGGGAAATGGAAATGATATACCACCTCACACTTGTTAGGATGGCTACTATTAACACACACACACACACACTCACACACAAACACACACAGAGGACAAAACAAGTGTTGGTAAGGATGTGGAGACATTGGAACTCTTACACAATGTTCAGGGGAATGTAAAATGGTACAGCCACTGCACCAAAAAATTAAAAATAGAAATTACTTTATGAGCCAGCAATTCCACTTCTAGGTATATACTCAAAAGAATTAAAAGCAGGGTCTCAAAGAGATATTTATACACTCGTGTTCAGAGCAGCATTATTCACAATAGTGAAAACATGGAAGCAATCCAAGGGCCCACTGACAGATGAATGGATAAGCAAAATGCAGTATATGCATACAGTGGAATAATATTAAGCCATAAAAAGGAAGGGAGTTTTGATATATGTTACATCATGGATGAACCTTGAATACATTATGCTAAGTGAAAAAAACCAATCACAAATACTATATGATTTCACTTATATGAGGTACTTAGAGCATTCAGAATTAGAGAAAGAAAGCAGAATGATGGTTTTCAAGGGCTGTGGGGAGGGGGGAATACGGAGTTATTGTTTAATGAGTACAGAGTTTCAGTTTTACAAGGGTTATCGAGATAGATGGTGGTAATGGTTTCACAATATTTTGAATGTATTTAATACCACTGAACTGTACACTTAAAAATGGTTAAGATGATATATTTTGTGTGTATTTTGCCACAATTTTTAAAAATTGAAAAAAAAATATATAGCTGAACAGGAAAGTACACAGGGCTTTAGAGAAGTCCACAACAGAGGTACGTAATCCTTCTTTGGAGGTCCCAGAAAGGTTGACATCAAAATTGAGAAATGAAAGATAAATGATAGTTACCCAGGGAAGGAAAGTTGAGAAAAAGTATCTTAGGCAGAGGGTAAGTTAAGGGCAAAAGTTTGGGGGCAGGAAAGAATAGGACCCCAACAAATAACTCAAGTGAGATGTAAAAGCTGCCAAGGCCAAACTCAAGGAAGGCCTTATAAGCCATGCCAAGGAGTCTGGACTTAATCTTCAGAGCTGGGACATTAAGGAACATAAAATGAGAGTAAATCAGGCTAGAAGATCAGTTTACAGAATGGTACAGTGACCTGGGGCTAGTAAATGCTGTCCTGACCTAAAGCTGTAGACTTGCAATGAGAGAGAAATTAGAGGGTTTTAGAGATGTGAATGTGGTGGAATTATTAAACTTTAGTGATCAATGTAGGATGTTTTTAAAAGATGTGGAGCATCTGGAATGGTAATATTCAGAAGTCACTAAGGTGGAGAACATAGCTGGCTTAGCACCTAGCACTGAGTTAAGCAAAGACACAGGACTCAATAAATAATGTTGGCATCACCATAATGGCCAGTCACTACCACAGGCCAAATTCATTTCTACTAATGTGGACAACCCACAGAGAAGTTCAGAGCTTGAGTTCTAGGTCAAATGTGATGCCCAGCCAGCAGTCCTTCCACAAATGCGGTGGGATCACAGGAATTAGGGGAAAAGGATACTGAAGAGGCAGGAGTAGTGACCACAGTTCTTTATAGACTTTAAACAGCTCCCAATCTCTCAAGATGGGAAATGCTAAAGGATGACATGCATGTGGTTCCCATGAATAAAAAGATTTCTCCCTTTCTTTCAAGAAATATTAGTGTCTTGCCACTCAAAAAAAGTGTGGTCCACACAGCACTGCCATCACCCGAGAGCATGTTAGAAATGTAAATTATCTAGCCGCACCACAGAACTACTGAACAAAAGTCTACATTTAAAGAAGACCAACAGGTCATTTATATGCATGAAAGCTTGAGAAGCACTGAATTAGGGATCTGTCCACAACTCACCTCCCTAAAGCTAAAATAAACACATCAGCCTAGTTGCCCCCAAAACTGAAGGAGTAACTCAACAACAGCCTTCACATTTTGCAGCTTACAAAGCAGTACACACTGGTACTTAATGGCAATTAGCACGAGTCAGAAAGTAACTACAGGGTATATGCCCAGTAGCAGGATTGCTGGGTCGTATGGTAGTTCTATTTTTAGTTTTATAAGGAACCTCCATACTGTTCTCCATAGTGGCTGTATCAATTTACATTCCCACCAACAGTGCAAGAGAGTTCCCTTTTCTCCACACCCTCTCCAGCATCTATTCTTTGTAGACTCTTTGATGCTGGCCATTCTGACCGGTGTGAGGTGATACCTCATTGTAGTTTTGGTTTGCATTTCTCTAATGATTAGTGATGTTGAGCATCCTCTCATGTGTTCGTTGGCAATCTGTATATCTTCTTTGGAGAAATGTCTATTTAGGTCTTCTACCCATATACCTGATTCACTCTGCTATACAGCAGAAACTAACACACCACTGTACAGCAATTATACTCCAACAAAGATGTTAAAAAAGGACTTCCCTGGTGGCACAGTGGTTAAGAATCTGCCTGCCGGGCTTCCCTGGTGGCGCAGTGGTTAGGAATCCGCCTGCCAATGCAGGGGACACGGATTCATGCCCCGGTCCGGGAAGATCCCACATGCCGCGGAGCAACTAAGCCCGTGAGCCACAACTACTGAGCCTGCGTGTCTGGAGCCTGTGCTCCGCAACAATAGAGGCCGCGACAGTGAGAGGCCCGCGCACCGCGATGAGGAGTGGCCCCCGCTCTCCGCAACTGGAGAAAGCCCTCGCACAGAAAAACGAAGACCCAACACAGCCATAAATAAATTAAAAAAAAAAAGAATCTGCCTGCCAATGCAGGGGACACGGGTTCGAGCCCTGGTCCGGGAAGATCCCACATGCCGCGGAGCAACTAAGCCCATGCGCCACAACTACTGAGCCTGTGCTCTAGAGCCCACGAGCCACAACTACTGAGGCCCACATACCTAGAACCTGTGCTCTGCAACAAGAGAAGCCACCGCAATGAGAAGCCCGCGCACCGCAATTACGAGTAGCCCCCACTCGCCGCAACTAGAGAAAGCCCGTGCACCACAACTAGAGAAAGCCCGTGCACAGCAACAAAGACCCGATGCAGCCAAAATATAAATAAATTAAATAAATAAATAAATTTATTTTTAAAAAAGATGTTAAAAAAAAAGTACAGGATTTCCTGCATTCAGTAGGCCAGAATACTTAGGCAAAACAAATATAATTATGATTTCTTCTTGCTTTAAATACTTTCCAGAGAAAAAATTCATTTCCACTACACATGCATTAGGCAGAACAATAGATAATTTACATTCTTATAACTCATCCCCAGTTTTCTAGTTTCCCAAAGGGCTTTGCAAAGTCCTTAATTATATGCTAGTCTGGAACAACTATTTCATTAGCTAATTTTCTGCCCACCCCCTTTTGTCAGGTGAAACTGTTACCACAGCTCTCAGTGGAGGCACAGTTACTGTGTTTTGGATAGTGATTTGCCTTAAAAGGGGTAATTAATATTCCTGTTCCAAAATAAACACCACCTCTATTAACAATAATGCATTCAGGAATAGATTAAAAGGTTGAAGAAGCTAAACTTACATCAAAATTTAGACCAAAAAAAAAATATTCATGCAAAAATCACTGTATACACTATTTAATACCTTGTTATTTAAAAAAAATCTTCAATTAAAAAGACTCGCACCGATGATTTATCCTCTAATTACTAAACAACACAAAACACTGTCCATCTATGACAGACCAAATTTTTGGGTAGCTAAACTCACTGAGAGGTTAAAAAACTGACTGAAGGGACAGAGAAGAAAACAGATACTTCCCTATATTTGGATCAATATTAATACAAAAGTCACTACGAAGAGGCTCCATCTCTTCAGACTGCCCAATAATCAAACGTGCACTTGGCATCAAGGAACAATATCGTATACAAACAGCAATGGTAACTGGGATTCTTAGGCACATCCTAGAGGGGTGTGAAAAGTCATGGCAACAATTCCAGTTGGTTAAAAGAACTTGAAAGACATTTTTATAACTTGTACTGCTTCCTGAACAACTTGGTGAAGAGTTTCAAAACCTGACTTCAGCCATGAACCTCTGGCTACAAACAGCTCAAGTCACCAGGCCAAGGTCTCACACTTTTCATTTTCTCTGTCCTGTTTTCATGTATGTTTTAATTCCGGCATCTGTTCTTCCTTCCTTCTTTCTTATTCCCCTAGCACACAATGCATGTTCCAGAATACCCACTAATCTACCAATCTGTATACCCCATCTATCTCTATACTCATCCTCTCATTATCTAGTTTTATTAACCCATCATGTCAACACAAAACAGGAACAAGACGGGTGATGGAAAGAAAGGAGGGCCCGAGACAAACCTTAGATAGTTGTTATGACCAACAAGCGCTAAAACTAGGAGAAAGAGGTCAAGAGAACTTCCTCAAAGAGATCTGGTTTTGGTTGCTAAAATGATGAAATGAGAAACCATGAACTAGACTCAATGCTCTGACATTGACATGCTGCCGTAAACAAGGAAAGCAAAAATTCCTAAGAAAAAAGTGGAGAGAACATTGTTAAACCTCAATCTTCAGTCAGTACAGTGACTCCTCAACAATAGATTACATACAAATATCAGAAATTTATTAAAGGGCTGCCCCAGTTTAACTAATGCCAAGTGAGCAGAGGGGCAGAGTGAGCAACCCATCAAACCTAGTAAAGAGATGTATCTATAGTAGGTGATTGGTAAGTATCTAAGAAAATCTAAAGTCTCTATTCTTTAGGTCCAAGATCTTCAAGTAGCTGGATTTACAAATTTCAGGACTAAGCCTACTCCAAGGTCTCATCATGTCATGTCTGATCAACCCTAATAGCCGTCTAACTGCTTCTCCTGCCTCCAGTCTCCCCATTTTTCTCCAGGCTGCTCGCATGTCTTTAGTGCCACTAACCGCTGCCCCTGCAGCCCCAACTGTCTTGAATGTACACTCAAAATGCATATAAAAGCACTATTATGCCTAACACATAAATGATATTCAGTAAGTGTCTGTTACTACGAATCCTTAGCTGACATTCAAGATCCTCAAAAATCTGGCCCCTACTCACCTCTCAAATTTGAACGCTGACTATGCCCTTATAGGAATCATCTACTGCAAACAAAGGGGGATACTGACTCACTGTAACCAGCAATGCCACACGCAAGATATCTCTATTTTCCCTGCTTGGAATATATGCCACTCTACCCTCCTGCTTTTTCCGTCTCTTCACTCACTCCTACTCTACTGTACAAGCTCTCTATCCCCAGGAGCAGTCCGGCTCTAATCCCACCTCTAAAAGGGCTCAACTTCACTCCTGGGATGTCCAAGAGCTTATTTTCTCTACACCACGCATGTGCTGTGCATCTCTTTCTGTGAATATTAAGCGCTACTTTAAACTGGTGAGATAAAATTTTTGGAACGTATAATGATGAGTTTCATAACTGAAGCAACATCTCAGCATGAAAACTCATTGTGCCCAAAATTCCAACTATACTGATCTTTATGTCTCTAGGCTGTAAGAGAGAACCTTGCCCTCAAATGAACAAGTAATGAGAGCTTCAGAGTCCCTGACAGTGTCTTATTTCTTGACCTCAGTGTTGATTACATGGGTATGCTCAGTTTGTAAAAACATGTGAAAAATATACACTTATGACATGTATATTCTTGTATTTATAAAAAAATACAAAATAAGCAGGTGGAGAAGGTGAAAGAAGATTAAAAGAGAAAAACCTAAGATATATAATCTGTACAAAGGAAATAAATTCATTCTCAAATATTGGCCTGGCAGCCATGTCAGTAGTCCCAGGCACCTAGTTATCGCCAAGGGTATTGAAGAATGCTTACCTTTAGTGGTTTAAAAGCTATTAATCACTTTTACCCTTTTAACAAGGTGTAGCTCAGCTGAAATAAAAACTATAAACTAAAAATGTCAACATTTCAGAGGATAATACCATCATAATTTATAGAAATACCAGGAGGACCAGCTAATTACATGAATAAAGCACTTTGGAAATGTAAATGGTATACAAATTCTAAATGATGATGATAATGATGGTTGAGTTATCTGTATTTTTACCCTTATAAATGTAATTTAAAAATAATAAGCACTTACATACCGCTTTACATTCTCTAATCAGCTTAGAGATACTAATCAAGTCACAGGTCATCCTCTGAAATACATGCAAATAATTCCATACAGAGAAAATGGAAGCGAAGTCACTAAGTTAGGCTCACACTGAAAGGAACTAAAGGGAATCCAACTCTCTTTTGTCCCTAGGACTTCAGTTGAGAAGGTGGAACATGAGGAAATAAACAAAAGAGGACAACAAAAACTCAACTTTGTTTTGCTTTTAGCTCCCTTTTTAATACTGGCTTCAAGAAAGAAAGCATTATTGGGGAATGTCTGGAAAGGAAATGTTATTAAGATGACGATCTGGCCCCACTATGTTTTAGTCCACATAGTGACTAAAGCACACATGTAAATAAAGCAAATGTGGAGTGACTGTAAAATAAAGAAAAAGGTTCACATGCAAGTGTACAAGGTCACTGAGATGCGGGATCAAAAGCAATTGTCTGTAACCATACTAGAGAAATGCTGATATTACCCTATTTCCTTATAGCACCATGTACACACATGTATCCTTTCACTTATACTGGAGTTGATTGAAAATGGCACCCAAGCTTAACTATGAACTAAAGCGAGGAGATAGCTTGAGCTATGTGAAATAAAACTTAACCTGGGAGGTTATAGCCCATATGTACTTATGACATTCAGGTCCATCCATCTTGTAGAAGATTCCCAGGACTTTATGTGTGGGAGTTCTGCCCTGGAAGGTCTGTCCAATTGTCTCTACAACTATTTTTTTCAGATTATAACAAGCATGTTAAGCCTAATACGTGGTAAGATACCATAATAAAGGGAAGGAGACAAAGCCATAAAGGTTTATATAATTTTTGAAAACAATGGAGACAACATATCATGGTGGTTAAGTGTTTAACTGGGATTAGACAAAGCTGAGTTTAAATCTCTGCATCACCACTTAATGGCTGGGCAAGTCACTTAGCCTCTTTAAATCTCACTTTTGTCACCTCAAGAGAAAGAATAATAATGGCATTATCAATGTGGGGATTAAATTGGATAATGTGTATAAACTATAAACATGTGGTAAATGCTCAGTAAATGTCAACTGTAATTTATACACTTTTTCATTATTAATGGAGAAAATAGTTTAGAGGGAAGAGAATGGTGTATCTACACTAGAGGAACGGCAAGTACAAATGCTCAGAGGTAAAAGAGGATGAATTATGAATACTGAAAGATAAGTGAAGATGGCAGTGTGGGAAGACGCCAAGTTAGCATCTCCCCACAACTAGCGCACCTGTTGGCCGCTGGTGGGGAACCCTAATGCCCAAGGTGACGGGAGGAACCCCCAAGTGAACTGGTAGGACGTGGGGGGACGGAGGGGGGAGGAGAAGTGGAGGCCAGACAGGATTGGTGCCCTGGAGGCCGGGGATATCAGGAGAGGCAAGCGGGAGAGACCCTCAGGGAAGAAGGGGAGAGGAGCGGAGGGCAACTGCCTGGCCCACTTGGGCCAGGGAGCCTGCTGAGCTCCCAGGCCAGTACCCTCCCCCTCCAAAGCCCCATCCAGGACACGTGGGTTCTGGGAGCATAAGAGGGAGGCCGGGGAGATCAGGAGAGGCAGGCAAGAGGAGCCATCCGGGGGGAGCGGGAGAGGAGCGGAGGGCAACTGCCCCACCCACCTGGGCAAGGGGAGCCTGCTGAGCTCCCAGGCCGATCCCCTGCCCTCCAAGGCCCCACCTCTTCCAGGCTGCGTGGGTCCTTGGGGGCATAGGAGGGAGGCCAGGAAGACGAGGAGAGGCAGGCGGGAGGGGCCCTCCCAGAGGAGGAGAGGAGCAGAGGGCAACTGCCCCACCCACTCGGACCCAGGGAGCCTGCTGAGCTAGAAGGCCAGTTCCCTGCCCTCCAAGGTCCCCCCCCTCCCCCCCAACCACATTGGTCCTGGGGGGCATAGGAGGGAGGCCAGGGAGATCAGAAGAGGCAGGGAGGAGGGGCCATCCGGGACCGGAGGAGCAGGAGAGGAGAGGAGGGGGTTTGCCTGGCCCACTCGAGCCCCAGAAGCCTGCTGGGCTCCCAGCTGAGGGGTAGGGGGCACATCTGGGTCCCTTCTGTTCCTTGAGCCTAAGCCCCACCCCTCGTAGCCCCCAGGACCTTTTCCAGCCCTGTGGGTCCTAAACATAGGCCGTGCACACCACCGAAACCTCACCCTTGCTTAGGCCCCACCCTCCACAGCCAAGATCTTCCCCACAACTTTTTTTTCTTTGTTTCTTTCTTTTTTTTTTTTCTTTTCCCTCCTCCTGTTTTTTACTATTGTGGTACTGATGTACCTTCTGGTTGTTGATTCATTTATAGTTTTATTTTTCTATTCTTTCTAAAATATCTGTTTGTTTCCCAGTCTAATTTTGTTTTTTACTTTGTTATTGTTCTCTTTTTTTCCTCTTTTTTTTTTTTTTTTTGCCACCCCACACAGCTTGCAGGATCTTGGTTCATGAGCCGGGGGTTGGGCCAAAGCTCCGGCAGTAGGAACTTGAGTCCAAACCACTGGACTAACAAGAGAACCTCAGACCCCAGGGAATATTCATCAGAGTGAGGTCTCAGGGAGGTCCTTATCTCAGCACCAAGACCCAGCTCTACCCAACAGCTTACAAACTCCAGTGTTGGAAACCTCAGGCCAAACAACCGGTAAGACAGGAACAAAATCCCACTCATTAAAAAAAAAAAAGACAGAAAAAAATGTCACAGATGTAGAAGCAAGGTAAAAACCTAACAGACCAAATAAATGAAGAGGAAATAGGCAACGTACCTGAAAAAGAATTCAGAGTAATGATAGTAAAGATGATCCAGAATCTCGAAAATAAAATAGAGGAACTGACTGAGAAAATACAAGAAAAGTTTAACAAAGACCTAGAAGAACTAAAGAACAAACAGAGATGAACAACACAATAACTGAAATGAAAAATACACTACAAGGAATCAATAACAGAATAAATGAGGCAGAAGAACGAATAAGTGAGCTGGAAGACAAAATGGTGGAAAAAACTGCCGAGAGGCAGAAAAAAGAAAAAAGAATGAAAAGAATTGAAGACAATCTCAGAGATCTCTGGGACAACACTAAATGCACCAACATTAGAATTATAGGGGTCCCAGAAGAAGAAGAGAAAAAGAGAGGGTCTGAGAAAATATTTGAAGAGACTATAGTCAAAAACTTCCCTAACATGGGAAAGGAAATAGTCACTCAAGTCCAGGAAACATAGCAAGTCCCATACAGGATAAACCCTAGGAAAAACACACCAAGACACATATTAATCAAACTAACAAAAATTAAATTCAAAGAAAAAATATTAAAAGCAGCAAGGGAAAAACAAAAAATAACATATAAAGGAATCCCCATAAGGTTATCAGCTGATTTTTCAGCAGAAACTCTGCAGGCCAGAAGGGAGTGGCAGGATATACTTAAAGTGATGAAAGAGAAAAACCTACAACCAAGATTACTCTAACCAGAAAGGAGCTCATTCAGATTCAATGGAGAAATCAAAAGCTTTTCAAACAAGCAATAGCTAAGAGAATTCAGCACCACCAAACCAGCTTTACAACAAATGCTAAAGAAACTTCTCTAGGCAGGAAACAGAAGAGAAGAAAAAGACCCACAAAAACAAACCCAAAACAATTAGGAAAATGGTAATAGGAACATACGTATCGATAATAACCTTGAACGTAAATGTATTAAATGCCCCAACCAAAAGACAAAGACTGGATGAAGGGATCAAAAACAAGACCCATATATATGCTGTCTGCAAGAGACCCACTTCAGACCTAGGGACACATACAGACTGAAAGTAAAGGGATTGAAATCAAAAGAAAGCTGGAGTAGCAATACTCATATCAGATAAAATAGACTTTTAAAATAAAGACTGTTACAAGAGATAAGGAGGGACACTACATAATGATCAAAGGATCAATCCAAAAAGAAGATATAACAATTATAAATGTCATAGGAGCACCTCAATACATAAGGCAAATACTAACAACCATGAAAAGAGAAATCGACAGTAACACAATAATAGCAGGGGACTTTAACACCCCAGTTACACCAATGGACAGATCATCCAAACAGAAAATAAATAAGGAAACACAAGCTTTAAATGACACAAAAGACCAGATAGATTTAATTGATATTTATAGAACATTCCACCCAAAAGTGGCAGAATACACCTTCTTCTCAAGTGCACATGGAACATTCTCCAGGACAGATCACATCTTGGGTCACAAATCAAGTCTCGGAAAATTTAAGAAAACTGAAATCGTATGAAGCATCTTTTCTGACCACAACGCTATGAGATTGGAAATCAATTACAGGAAAAAAACTGTAAAAAACACAAATATATGGAGGCTAAACAGTGCACTACTAAATAACCAAGAGATCACTGAAGAAATCAAAGAAATTAACAAATACATAGAAACAAATGACAATGAAAACACGACAACCCAAAACCTATGGGACGCAGCAAAAGCAGTTCTAAGAAGGAAGTTTATAGCAATTCAATCTCACCTCAAGAAACAAGAAAAATCTCAAATAAACAATCTAACCCTACACTTAAAACAACTAGAGAAAGAAGAACAAAGAAAACCTGAAGTCAGTAGAAGGAAAGAAATCATAAAGATCAGAGCAGAAATAAATGAAATAGAAACGAAGAAAACAATAGCAAAGATCAATAAAACTAAAAGCTGGTTCTTTGAGAAGATAAACAAAATTGATAAACCTTTAGCCAGACTCATCAAGAAAAAAAGGGAGGACGCAAATCAATAAAATTAGGAATGAAAAAGAAGAAATCACAACTGACACTGCAGAAATACAAAGGATTATAAGAGACTACTACAAACAACTATATGCCAATAAAATGGACAACCATGAAGAAATGGACAAATTCTTGGCAAGGTACAATTTTCCAAGACTGAACCACGAAGAATTAGAAAATATAAACAGACCTATCACAAGTAATGAAATTGAAACTGTAATTAAAAATCTTCCAACAAGTCCAGGACCAGATGGCTTCACAAGCAAATTCTATCAAACATTTAGAGAAGAGCTAACACAAATCCTTCTCAAACTCTTCCAAAAATTGCAGAGGGAGAAACTCCCAAATTCATTCTATGAAGCCACCATCACCCTGGTACCAAAACCAGAAAAAGATATCACAAAAAAAAGAAAATTATAGACCAATATCACTGATGAACATAGATGCAAAAATCCTGAAGAAAATACTAGCAAACAGAATCCAACAACACATTAAAAGGGTCATACACCATGATCAAGTGGGACTTATCCCAGGGATGCAAGAACTCTTCAATATACACAAACCAATCAATGTGATACACCACATTAATAAATTAGGTGATAAAAACCATATGATCATCGCAATAGATGCAGAAAAAGCTTTTGACAAAATTCAACACCCATTTACGATAAAAACTCTCCAGAAAGTGGGCATAGAGGGAACCTACCTCAACATAATAAAGGCCATATATGACAAACCCACAGCAAGCATCATACTCAATGGTGAAAAACTGAAAGCATTTCCACTAAGATCAGCAACAAGACAAGAAAGTCCACTCTCGCCACTATTATTCAACATAGTTTTGGAAGTCCTAGCCACGGCAATCAGAGAAGGAAAAGAAATAAAAGGAATACAAACTGGAAAGGAAGAAGTAAAACTGTCACTGTTTGCAGATGACATGATACTATACATAGAAAATCCTAAAGATGCCACCAGAAAACTACCAGAACTAATCAATGAATTTGGTAAGGTTGCAGGATACAAAATTAATACACAGAAATCTCTGGCATTCTTATACACCAACAATGAAAAATCAGAAAGAGAAATTAAGGAAACACTCCCATTTACCACTGCAACAAAAAGAATAAAATACCTAGGAATAAACCTGCCTAAGGAGGTAAAAGACTTGTACTCAGAAAACTATAAAACACTGATGAAAGAAATCAAAGACGACATAAACAGTCGGAGAGGTATACCATGTTCTTCGATTGGAAGAATCAATATTGTGAAAATGACTATACTACCCAAAGCAATCCACAGACTCAATACAATCCCTATCAAACTACCAATGGCATTTTTCAGGTTTTTATTTTAAAGAAAAAGGCATGGCTCTTCATGGCACATGCTTTCCCATCTGTCTAGTCCTCTGATTAATGATCCCAGGAGATGAACAACACCTCTTCACATATACTGGAAGGGTGTTTATATGTAGGTAGAAGAAAATTATAAGAGTATTTTATATTAAAAATGCAAGCTTTCTTTCAAGTGAGCATTTTAAATATCCCTATTTCACTTTAGGAATTTCACCTTTACCCTTCCACAAATAAATGGATTTTTCATCATCTCCAACTGCTACCAGGTTTTAAAAAAACAAACAAACAGGCGAAAGTACTGCTCTTTGACCAGCAACAATAATATAAAGACTTGGTGACCATGGCAAAATTATACTAATTACTACAGACTAGCTGGGCATCTTCAAATTGAGTCTCTCAGAAGTACTTTACTGCCATAAACTGACTCAATTATGGCAATTTTAATTTCATATTCTTGTAGTTCCTTTTCTCCATTTTCTTCCTCTTGTAACTTTGCTGGTCTTTAAAAAGGGCACTGTCACCTTTGGTCAGATCTTTTTTAATGCTAGATTTGTAACATTCTCTTGAAGCTTGAAATTAAAATTTCTTTCTCCTACCAATTTAGTCCCTTCCCACTTGGCAAACATCTTTTTTGATTCTTGCATCTCTAATGGAGCTGAAAATTAATATGACTTTTTTGCTTAATTCTTTGATTATGCAAAAGAATCATCAATGAAGTTAGCATGGTTCTTTCTGTATAGTAGCCCAGAGTTATCATAAAAGCCTTACCTTACATTTCTATAGCACCTCATCTCCCAGAGGACCACAGGACACTTCACAAACTACACTCAGAGGACACACCTCCACACTGCTCACTGGCAGCTGTCCCTAGGTGAAATGCATGCTCTGATTAATAGTATTTACTCAAAAGAATACCATAATAGCAGCTTTAATGATTCTAAAGAAAGACTTAACACTCAAAGAAGGTAATTACACACAAAAGATATTACTGAAAGAAGTGGAGTTAATTTACAGCAAATGTTGTTCACTTATAGCAAGATATGAAAGAAAACTTTCTTAATAAGGATAAGAAAATCAAAATGAAAAATCAAACTGTAAAATCTTTTCTTCCAAAGAACTAAGGGCAGTTTTTGGATAGTTTTGGCTTAAACTACCATCAAATTTGTCACCATTCTTCCAAAAGTACTGTCACACCCACAATAAAAATGATGCCCATGAGCAAACATTGTTATCTAGTAACAAAACCATGATAGTCTCAATTATTACCAGTTTCTTGCCAACATTATTTCATGCCCCTTACTTGGAACCCCAAGCTAATCTGTCTGGCCAGCAGAAACCCTGGGGATGATTTAACTGCCATCCAGTGTAAGAGAGGATGAACTGGTCTCCTGGGAATGCAGCAGCCTTTCAAATCGTCACCGTAACAAAGTTTTATGAGCCCTTTGCTACATGGCTTTTAAACCTACAAAGTTCATCACATTTACAAAGCATTTAAAATGCAATCCTAAATCAACCAATCAACAGATATGTAATTGGGTACCTACTACTCATTCATTCAAGAAATACAAATTAGCTGCATACTGCACATAAGAAGCAGTGCCAAATTCTGAGGTGGGCCTCAGGGGGGGGGCACAATTAATAAATAATAGTCCCATCCCTTCTCTCAAAAGGCTTAGAGACTAGTTGAGAAAAAGGAATTAAAAACTGAAGGTGGGAAAGCACTGTGAGAAACTCAATGACGTGTAGGAAATGGTCTTCCAGAGGACTTTTATCTGATTGAGAAAGAAAGATGTAGATTCAGAAGAGAAACGATATATTGGGTTGGCCAAAAAGTTCATTCAGGTTTCTGTGAGACGGTACGGGAAAACCCGAATGAACTTTTTAGCCAAACCAATAACTACAAGACATGTGGAATGAGTAGTAAAACAAGAAGAGCAGTGAGTTTTTGAAAGGAAATGCTCAGTGAATGCCTCCAGAGGAGATAAGATAGAGCAGACTGGAGTACATTAGAGAAGGTATTCAGGGATGGGGGCAAAGACAGTGGGAAAGATGTGCAGTATCAACAAGTACTAGTGTGAGAAAGGACAATGTCATATTTGGAGGACAAAGAGAAAAACTAATTTAATTAGAACACAGCATTTCTAAAGGAAGAGAGTAAACTAAATGGAAAAATAGGCTTTGTCCAAATTGTGGAAGCATTTGAATGACAAACTAAGAAAAAAAAAAAAAGATTTATCCAACAACCTAATTAATACAGGGAAACATAGACCATTTGTAATAAACTTAAATTTCAATTTGCATTTCCAATTTACTTCTTTGATTATATAATGATGTTACTACAAAGACTGGCACATACATCACCACCATATCATAAGGAGTCAAGCTGTTCTTCAGGAGCCCTTAATCATCCAAAATCTTGAAATTATCACATTTTTACAAGACAAAGGAAGAGTCCACAGTCACCTAGCCTGCTGAATATCCTTTTGCCTTATATGAAAATCCTAGGAGGAACAGGAAGGATAGAACTGGTGTTCACTCCTGCAAGCTCTTCTACTCCCAGAGCACCCCAGGGAGGCCACCTTGCAACCCTACTGGGTTATTAGGTGTCTTTGAAGAAGACCACCATAATAATCCACACACACAGCAGCCCACTCTATCAAAAGTATCCGCCTTCAGTAAGGGACCCTACTGACCCTACTGGTGCTGTATCCCAAACAGAGGGGAGTAATTCTGTAAGATGAGGGTGGGTTGTTGCCAGGTCAACCTCAGGGCAATGAATCTCCAGTTTAGCTTATGTCAATCAGCAGAGCATCTAAAATGTGCCCGGGTGGAGAAAAACAAGAGGTGGTATTTCTTTCTGATCACAGCAGGTGAACAGATCATCAACCAGGGCCCAGAATCAGAGAAGAAAGAAAGAAAAAAGCCTGTGGGGATATTCAGTCTATTTCCCGACTGATACACATTCAATTCTGTCAGGATCAAATGGCCAATGAAATTCAACCCCACTTTCCTAAGGGACTATCCTACGACCCACCAGTTTTCACTGTAGAAATATTCCCTGACATTTCAGTTTACATTCTGTATTTCTTGATTTCTTTCTGCTGTGCTCATCTTACTATTGTGGAAAGTAAACCATCCCTTTATTTCATATTTGAATTTTAAAAAATTACTGTAAAGTCTCACCCCCACTGTTCCCAAGTTTATCATCTGCATTTGAATTTCCACTAAAAAGCACCTGACCTACATTATCCATTATGATTCTCGTATTCCTTTTCCCACTAGAGCAGACACTGCTATACTCGTTGATCACCTGATAAAAACACGGTTGACAATAAACAAGTAGTTAATTTTACTTTGGAGCCCTTTTTGATGATCTGCTCTCTGTGAAAATGCTTGAGTAAACCCCAAAAGTGCTCTGTATTAAACCAATGCCAATTACTGAGGAGTCATAACTCTGAGTGACTAACTTTACAACGACGCTATTTCTTCAGTGTCATCCTATCTCTGAAAAGGTTAACATCTCTTTGCTTCCGTGCTTGTTCCTCAACAGGCCAGTTCTCCAAAAAGCACTGAAACTTGCCTCATCTTGAGTCCTTCATCACTGCAGATGCTCGGCTTGGGACTCCCACCCATTTGTCTTTCTTTCTGGTGTACACGTGCCTGACACTCAAGGCAGCAACCCAGATGCTGCCTCCCCAGAACCAGGGAGACAGGGATGATCATCCCCGGCTCCATGAGGACATGCTGTTTCGTGCAGCACGGCCAAAAATAGTGCTGGCCTTTTTCATTGCCATATCATGCTGCTAGCACATACCTAATGTGCTGGCATTTATCACCCCCGTGAGACTGGCTACTTCGTGCTGAGCATCCGTCATCTGCTGTAGTTCACTGCACGGCAGCCCTCGTTTTCCTTAGATGGAATCATATCGAAGCGGTGAATTTTGTTGTCATTGTTCACTTTGTATTTTTTTAAATCCTTCAAAGCTTTTAGGTAGCTAATCAAAAAAGGTTCATGCCACCCACTACCGTGTCACTTTGGCAACACCAACAAATACTTCTGGGAAGACCAGAACTGCTAAAAAATAAATAAATAAATCTGCACCTTTGAATGCTAGAAAATTTGCTATATAATCTTAAGGATAAAAGAATTAAAATAATTTTGAAGAAAATTCCCCTGCGAAGGGCCCAGGTTTTTTCAACACCTGATTGTATTACAGGTATAGATTTGGCAGCAAAACTACAATCTAAAAGTGTACATAAAACATAGGTGGTGAATGAGATGCTGTTAAACAGTTTGAGAGAGATCTCTGAGTAACAGTTTCTTAAGATCCTTTAAGTTAGGAGAGACTTTTTTATGACTATATAAAATTTCTGTGGCTTCCCATTAACCACATTCCCTGGAGTTCTAGTGGCTATGAGAGAAGAAACAGGAGAGCATATCAGGAAACTCCTGGTGCCACCATCACTGACAAGTTCTCCGTCATGATTTGGCCACGGTGTAAGCTAATACAGGGACTGTGAGGGAAATAAACCTCAAATCACCTCAACTCCAAGGTCTTTTGCTAATGGCTGGCCCAATGTATTTTTGCCCTGCTTGCTCTGCTTCTTCACTTCCTTTGAGGCTCACTTCCGTATCTGTTAAAACAGGCTTTTATTCCCTCTCCAAGGTGTCTGTCCACATCCCCTAAGGAATGGTCAGCTCCTGAAAGCCACCATCCCTAACCTGAACAGCACTTGGGTCCTGCTCACAAATTTGCTGCCATATCACCCACATATAATGGAAAAATGCAGAAGCAAAGAAAGGCAAAGCATGGCATCACTATAAGAAGCGCCAGGCTCTAGAGACTATAAAATATGTTGCTTGTGGCAACAATGGAGAGCTGATTAAGTTGATGGACTACTGAAGGAAAGTAGCCCTCACTTCACTTTTACACTCATGAGTTTCTGAGCTGGTCCATTTGTATAGCTTCAGCTATTACCCTCAGGCAGATAGATGATCCCTAAATTTCTATCTCTTGCCCTAACCTCTCCCCTAGCCTCCAGTGTTCCATCTCTAGCTGCCTGTAACACAATTCTATGGTGATATTCTGCCAATACCTCAAATTTAACAGGCACAAAGCACCATCTTCCTGATCCTAATAACTACGCAGGCTCAAAACTTCACCCTGACTTACGGCTCTCCATTTATTAGAGTAAATGGTAAAAGGTTCTGAAAATTCATTCTTCTTTCAAACTCTCTCTAATCTCAGTCCTCTTTCTTTTCACTGCCCCTGCCCTAGTCTAGCCCTTCCTTCCTGTACTGATTGAACTTGACTTCTAATTGGTATCTCTCCATCCACTTCCTTCTCCACCAATTCATTCTGTACACTGTTGCCAGATTAAACATCCTAAAAATATTACCTTCACCATTTCACTCTTCTACTGAAAAAGCCTAACAGCTACTATCATCTGTGAAGTAATCATGCCCTCCCCAAAACAATTTAAATCTGATTAAGCCTCTTGGCCTAAGTTAGGGACATCGATAAACAGCAAATGACTCAATGGGGAAGCAATCAACAAAAGCCAGAATGTGGGAAATTACTATAGGACAAATGGTCTGGCTTCTTCAGTAAATAAATTTCAAGAGGTAAAAATGAGATGCAGGGGAACTTACACATTAAAATAGTTTTAAGAAACTTACCAAACACACTGAAATATTTAAACCTTATTTGAATCCTGATTCAGACAAACTGTAAAAAATACACAATTATGACATTTGAGACAACTGGAAATGTGAACCCTGACTGGATATTTCACAGTAAGAAAACTATGCTTTTAGGTATGATCACGGTTTTTAAAAGGAGACCTTATCTTTCAGAGATTCACATTGGAATACAGATGAAACAATATGCTCTCTAGGATTTTTTTTTAAATAAGGGAAAGGGAAAGGGAAAGGGAAAGGGAAATGGGCAGGGGTAGAAACAAGACAACAGTACTATAAATTGGTAACATCAGAAAGTGAATTTGGACAATGGGTGCATGGGGGTTCATTATACATTTCTATGTATTTCTGAACACGTTTGAAATTTTCCGTAATAAAATAAAAAGCAAAAACAAAAAACCGTAACGGCAGCCCACAACCAAAAGAGGCAAGCCCAATCTCTTATTCAAAGATCTCCCTGGCACCCAAAATTATTCAATCTTATTTTGGTAACACTTCCCCCCCCAAAAAAAAGCTAACCAAAAAAACCTCCATTCTTCCCAACTCTCTATAATACTACATGTATTACGTATTCAACCCTAACCACGTTAGGGTGTGCCAAGTCTCTCCTTGTCCATGAACTCAAATGCTTTAACCCATTCTGACCTTGTTCTTCTATGATCTCCTCTGAAATATTTCCCTGGGACCATAAACAGCCCTGTATTATTGTTGGTTATGTTTTTGTCTTAACTCCCTGCAAGGTTAAAATAATTTCATAAATTTTTTACATATACATCATAAAAAAGAAATACCTTTTCCCCTTAGTTAAAAACAACAAATTTCCATTAATATAAATCTGAAAAACTCATACAGGTAATAAATAGGGGTGGGGAGAGAAGAAACAAAGAAAACAACTCTTTTCTTAATAAAAAGACAATCACTAAGATTCTGATATAACTGTTTCCAGTCCAAAAACTTCTTGAATGAAAAAATGTATTTTTCAATGTTCTCAACTACTCAAGTCAGAAATAGGAATTACCTATGTTTGCTGTCTTTGGGCTGCTAACTCTAAATAAAGTTGAATCAAAATCTCTAAATGGAGATTAATTACAGCACAGTCATTTGGTTTTTCTTTTCCCTTTAACGTGTGCGTATATTAAAGCATTTCCCATCTTTATGGCACTTCAACATGCTATCATCGTTTGCTATACGTCATAGAATACACACTCCCTCCTAAACATGCCACAGTGATGCATCTTTCTAAATAAAACTAAACTCACTTTTTGTAAATTTCTCCCACCCCTTAAAACTGTCTTCTAATAGTCTTGGTTTTAATATGACCAAGCCTGTAATACTTGCTCATCGTAGCTCTGAACCAGATTGTGCATTAGAATCAGTTGGAATCCGACTGAAAGAGGCTTTTCAGATGTGGCATCCACAGGTAATTCTGACTGGGAGGAAGGGAGGAAGAAAGGAAGGCTCAATGACAACTAATAGCTGTGACTACCAAAATATTCAGAACATTCAGATGATCTAATCTGAAGCCACTGCAAAAACATAAATGAAATAATTTTCTTGTCCCTATAGGGTAAAGCAAAGGCTTAAACCAATTTTAGTGCATTTAACACAATATCTGGCATTTTAGAACTGGAAAACCCAAATCTCTATTCAGTGACTGCTATTCTTTGAAACATGAAATCCTCAATTTTCACAATTTGAAAATATGTATACATATATAGGTGTAAATATACTACTTTATATACATACACTTAGTAAAATGCCTAGTGAAACGTATTCCTCAACACAGAGTCTTTATTTTAAAATTATGAGAACTAAGATCATTTCAACTAAATGAATCAACTAAAAGTATCACAGATTCTCAAGTGAAATGTCAAGACGTCAAAATCCAAGCCAGAGCAGGCGTGTAAATCACTGACTTAAACATTTAAAAAGAAAGCTAGTGGGGCTACCCTGCTGGCGCAGTGGCTAAGAATCTGCCTGCCAATGCAGGGGACACGGGTTCGAGCCCTGGTCCAGGAAGATTCCCACATGCCGTGGAGCAACTAAGCCCATGTGCCACAACTACTGAGCCTGTGCTCTAGAGCCCGCAAGCCACAACTACTGAGCCTGTGTGCCACAATTACTGAAGCCCGCGTGCCTAGAGCCCATGCTCCGCAACAAGAGAAGCCACCGCAGTAAGAAGCCCCCGCACTGCAAGGAAGAGTAGCCCCTGCTTGCCGCAACTAGAGAAAGCCTGCGCGCAGCAACAGAGACCCAGTGCAGCCAAAAATAAAAACTAATAATAATGATAATAAAATAAAATAAATTTATAAATTAAAAAAAAGAAAGAAAGCTCGGGCAAGCTGAGTTCTACATTTGACTCTTTGGTGCTATAACCATGATTTAAAACTCTTTATCTCAGTTTCTCCAGCTCTAAAATGGGAACAATATGACAAATGGTAAAAACAGAAAGGACAAAGGGATTCATAAGATGCAAGAAATCATCTTAGTGCTTGAGTCTAAAGTGACAGATAAGTGAAATTACTTAAGAATTTCATAAACTCACTTGAACCAAGTAATTCCATGAAAGAGCTGTATTTTCCTAAATGTATTTTAAATGGTCTTTGTTTTAATATGATTGAAATGGTAAGATTTGTTGAGCCTGATAATCATTTAAATATTCTCTAACCAATTAAGATCAATAGGCAAGGGGCTTCCCTGGTGGTGCAGTGGTTAAGAATCCGCTGCCAATGCAGGGGACACGGGTTCGAGCCCTGGTCCAAGAAGATCCCACATGCTGCAGAGCAACTAAGCCCGTGCGCCACAACTACTGAGCCTGCACTCTAGAGCCCGTGAGCCACAGCGACTGAGCCCGTGTGCCACAACTACTGAAGCCCACGTGCCTAGAGCCCGTGCTCCGCAACAAGAGAAGCCACCACAATGAGAAGCCTGCGCACCGTAACAAAGAGTAGCCCCCGCTCACCACAACTAGAGAAAGCCCGCGCGCAGCAACAAAGACCCAATGCAGCCAAAAATTTTTTAAAAATAAATACATTAAAATAAGAAAAAAAAAAAGATCAGTAGGCAAGAATAAAATCTTGATCTTTATCTTGTGACAAAGACCCAGCAACAATAATCTAATGCCAGTGTCTGATGGATTATTCTAAAAGCAAACTTACAAACCTTACAATGTTGTGGTGGAGTAAAGATTGCCAAGAATTCCTTGCTACTCTTCCCACTGAATGGACTCTATTTCCCCTCCACTTTGACCAACAGAATGTGGCAGATATGACACCATGTAATATACAAGGCAGGGCCTTAAGGGGTCATCAGCCTCCACCTTTACCTTTTTGAATGCTCCGGACTGGAAGCCAGCATTCATGTAAGAAGTCCAACTACCCTGAGACTGTCATGCTATGAGGTCCTACGGAGAGAGACAGAAAGCTTCTAACCCAGCCCAGCCTTTAGCTGAAGTAGCCAAGTGAATGTTCTCAGTTGACGCCATGTAAAGTAGAAGCACCACCCAGCTGAGCCCTGAGTGAACTTCTGACTCACAAAACTGAGAGCAAATAGAAGCCATGAAGTTTGAGTAATGTGGTACGCAGCAACAGACAATCAAGCCACAAGAACCATAACTATACTCAAGAATTCAGGCATACTCTCAAATCACTTCCACAATCAGAACAGGTTTAAGGGAAAGAAAGTTTTTTTTAAAAGTACCATCAATTCAGGAAGATATCATCATTGTTGCTCTAAAATCTTCTCAGGTAGGCAAGAGCAGTATCAGTGAAGCAATGCCAGTTGCTTTAATTTCACTCAAATCATATAATCACACTATCCCACCTATTATCATTAATCATCACCACTTATTATGGCCTCTTGGTTACTAGCAACCCCCTTGCTTGGGCCCAGGTGCACCAAACCTTGATAAGCACACAGCCTCCTTAAGGACTAAGGCCGTTTAAATCACCAGGAGCAGTACAAATCTGCCTTGGCTTTCAATGGTCCACCCTCCAGTATCTCAGACAAAACCAGGCAAAGAGAGGGACTTCCCTGGTGGCGCAGTGGTTAAAAATCCTCCCGCCAATGCAGGGGACACGGGTTCGAGCCCTGGTCCGGGAAGATCCCACATGCCGCGGAGCAACTAAGCCCGTGCGTCACAACTACTGAGCCTGCTCTCTAGAGCCCGCAAGCCACAACTACTGAGCCCGTCACCGCCACAAAAGAAGACACCGCAGTGAGAAGCCCACGCACTGCAACAAAGAGTAGCCCCCGCTCGCCACAACTAGAGAAAGCCCGCGCGCAGCAACGAAGACCCAACACAGCCAAAAATAAATAAAATAAAATAATTCTTTTTAAAAAACACAAACAGACAAAGAGAAAAGCTTTGGAGGTGGTGGACTGTAAGGAAGCCCTGTCATTTCTACCCTTGGGTCCTCTAGACCAAGACCCAATCAGACCCAAGCAGATACTTCCTGGGCAATTAGAAATTTAAGGAGAGCAGACCAAATCCACCTAATTCTGGGGCATCAGCCACCAAGCTACTATTTTTTGAAGTTTGGCCCAGTGTATTAAGATATCCATGACATTCACCACAACTTTCACTGGGCCTCAGACACCCTAGCACTCTGACTTGTGCAACTGCCACACGTGCATGGGGAGCCAGAGGACTCTCCTTGGCTGCCCATCATTTCCTGCTTTAAGTAGTGAACATAAAACAACCTACGGAGAGTCCTGGTGCTATAGAAGCTGACTTCAATTTAGAGGACGATTTCTACTTTAACTTTCACGTGCTCACTTAATTCTATGCATTGGGCAGCATACTATCCATTGACCAGACAGAACAAAAATTCGAGGAGCAAGCACCTTCCTGGAGACTCAGTGGCCTGGCCGACAACATGACTTTAATATGTCACCCAAAACAGAGGCTATCAAAAAGTGTTAAAGGTTGAGAAATGAAGAAAAACTATTTCTGCGAGAATAATCGCACAAGTTATCTGGCCTAGAATACAGCAAAAAAAGCTAGTTTTACTTTGAGGAATGGAATCCTCAGCTAACCAAAATATCACATGAAACAAAAGCTAAGAATAACCTAGTTTCAGACCTGAATTCAAAATAGAAATTGCATTTGTCTCCTTGAAAAACTCCTCTAGGTCATGGATCAGTACCAATAAGATTCGTGGATTTTCTTACCTGACAGCAAACTTCAAGTTCTCTCTGCATGAGGTTAATTTTATCACTATTGAGACATTTAAGTGGCAGTTAACACAAGTAGAATGATTTTCCATTCTGTCTCTGTTAAGCTCCAGAAAGAGAGATCAGGGCACTAAAAAGTGAAGTGACTCATGGTGTCACTGTCAGTGGTTCAACAGTGTAATTACAACCCACATCTGTAGAACACTACTTAGCACACTCGGGGTTACACACTTAAGCCGACAATGGCTAAACCGGCAGTTTGGTTTTGAAAAGAGATGTGAATAAAAAAATGAGACTTTTTTCAGAATCATAACACCTGAAAGATAGGTTTGTTCAAAGTGATCCTCTTATTTCCTCTGTTATGTTAAATCCCACAGGAAATGGAGTATTTTGTGTTTCTAGTGTACCTCGGTCTTAACACACTTGAAAATGTGCAGCCAACGGTATGACAGGCATGTCACCAAGCAGGTGACATTTCGGAAGGTGCTGTTGCTACTCAGAAGGGCAAAAACATGTATTTCTATTATCACAGTTCTAAAGAGTGTGTAAAACTGAAAAGGGAGCTCAATGGTGTGTGGTCACAGGGATGACACCAGGAGAAAACTCTGACACCCTGTTACTATGATAGCGACAGCCGTGTCTCCACACACGGCTGTCTCCAGACACAAACACGCCGAGACAAATGAGCCTTCCAACTACAGGATGGATTCTGCCTGCCAGGGACAGCCCAGGTTCCAGCGGAGAAAAGCTGCCGAAGTCTCTACGTGGTCAAAAATTATTTTCTTTTCCAAGATTTAGTAAACAAAAGAGCATTTCCATTTTTCAGCAAGAAACATTTTCGATTCAAAGAAACACTGAAATTTGAAGTCTAAACACCTGTAACTCCATTCATCATATGATCCCATCGCCTTCATACATGCTGGTACATGCTAACTGCAGGCGTCTATTGTTCTCAACTATGTCTGTTCTCCAGAAATGATTTTAACCTAAAGAGCATTCCACCAACAAGTATCAGAAAACTAAATTGGCCCTAAGCATAAAACTCTGCATGCAAACTTAAACCAAAAGTCCTCTTTTCTAAGCCCTCCATGTTGGCAAATATTCTCCTGTGCTACTTCCCATGCCAGCTGGCTAACACTGAAGTAAAAACACACACTCTTGCCCGCTCCCCTCACTTCACCAGAGTGAGTTCTCTGACTATCTTGTGTTCAGCTTTATTCCCGAATACTTAGCACATAGTTGGCCCCAATAACTTAACACTAAAACATCACTAAAATATCTGTCATACTGGAAACCAGCATGACAAGTTGACTACGAGGTTTTATAGATTTTCTAAAAGACTCCCTAAAGGTTTACAAATCCTTCCCTCTTCTTTGTATTCCTCTAACATGCTCCATGAAAGCCTGTCATTTATTCTACTATTAGACAATATCTCAAGTAATATAACCCACAGACTCTCCAGTAGCCTACACAATAGTTTCCTTGCCTTAGTCTCCAGCCTCTACACCCAATCCTTTTCAGTGCTACCATATTAATCCTACTTCATCTCACCACATGCCAATCCAAATCCAAAATGGCCCAGTATCACCTAAAACAAAGGTCCTCAAAACTTGAGCGTGCATATGAATCACCTGAAGGGCTTATTAAAATACAGATTGTATGGCCTCACTCCTTGAGTTTCTGAATCAGTAACTATGAAGTAGGAACACAAATTTGCTTTTTTAACATGCTCCTAGGTAACACTAATGCTGCTGGTCCAGGAAACATACTTTGAGAACCACTGACCCAAAGCAACAGTTCCCAATTACAGGATCCCAAACAAACTATCAGAACCATCTTAGGAGCTAAAAAACAAACAAACAACAACAGCAACAAAAAACCCACAAAATCCAGTCCTTATCCACAGTGATCCTTAATCAGAAGGTCAAGGATGGGACTAGGAATCAATCCAGAGGTAAATCTAATGCACACTCAGCTTCAGGAGCCATTAGCCTAAAGACAAATCACAATCCCCTTAGATGACACTTAAGGGCTTCCACAACCTGAACCCAAACCTACCTATCTGAACTTATCTTCTAGTTCACAAAATAACCCTCAGTTACAGCTAAACCGTTCTTTTCTTACTTATCCCTGAATGTCCTTGTCCATTCATTCCTTCTGTGCCACTTACCAGTATCTCACTTGCCATTCCAGCTGTCTGGAGTGCCATTTGATCTTCTCTACCTCTGCAAAACCTCCAAGGATCAGCTCTTCGACAATCTTGAACACCTTTTTTGGTCCATTTAACATGTTTCAGGATGATTATATGACACACTGTGCCAACTACCATTCTTACATTTAGCAACATTAGTCCATTTGTGTGTCTGTGCCACTGCATATCCAGTTTATTGATGGGTATATAACCTAATATTACACTGTAAGAAATCTGTAAGTAAGCTGTAACCTGAAAGAATTTTTGAAGGAACTAGAAAATACAGAAAACTAAAACCGATTTAAAAATTGTATAACAATTTTTATTACATAATAGTAATCATTTAAAATATGTAGATGACCTCTTACTTTAAAATGCTTTATTCTTAAATCTGTGGATTAATAAAGATGAGTACAATAGGGAGCTAAGAAACAATCAACCAGAGATTAATTCAAGTCATGACTAATATTCTTCCACAACATGTCTAAGAAAACATAAATTGGGGGCAGAAAAGTAGAAAAGTAAGAGGAGGAGAAAAATGGAGGAAAAGAAAGGAAAAAAGCAAAGACCACTGTCATACCTTGACCTCAAAACAATTAAACATAATACATGAAATGAAATGTTATTTCTACATTAGACCCATCACCTTGTACTATTAGATCAGTTTTAGTTTTATGTTCTTTATCTGTCAAATAGCTTATACCAACAGTACATGTACACATTAACATGAAATAGCAACAGTATTGCCAAGTGTATGATTTGGGGACTACAAGTTACTCAGAGATTTAACACACAATTGATGCCTCTTTAGTGTCTTAAATACATCTTAAGGGTGAAGGGAGTGGGGAATGGGAAGTGATTTCTAATGGATACAAACAGGGACTTCCCTGGTGGCGTGGTGGATAAGACTCCATGCTCCTAATGCAGGGGGACCGGGTTCGATCCTTGGTCAGAGAACTAGATCCCACATGCATGCCACAACTAAGAGTTCGCATGCCACAACTAGGGAGCCCACATGCCGCGACTAAGGAGCCAGCGAGCCACAACTAGGACCCAACACAACCAAATAAATAAATATTTAATAGAAACAAACAAGGTTTTTTTTTAGGGTGATGAAAATGTTATAAAATCATATCATGGTGATGGTTGCACAACTCCATAAATATACTAAAAAGCATTGAAATCTATACCTTAAACAGGTAAACCTTTTGGCAGGTACATTAAGTCTCAATAAAGCTCTTTAAATAAACAAATGAATAACTCATTCCATAATATAGAAGACAGGATCCCCAATCATCTTTTGAAATGACATGTGTGAAAGGTATAACTGATTTAATAAGCCAGAAACATACTTTCAATCATTTTTTCATTTCAAGTTAATGTCTGATGGAACTTAAAATTCCTTAGTTTATTATAAACATTTTTAATATGAGATAATGGGTTTTCTTTTCAAAAGTGTAGGAATTATATACATTTGACAAATCCAAAGTAAGTAGGGCTAAGTAAGGCATATCTTACTTTGTTCATAACCATAATTAATTCTTCATAATAGTACTATAAATAGGATCCTAGTAGATTCAAAAGTTGTTTTAAATTTAGAACATTAGTCCTATTCAAATATCAGATATCAAAAACTTATTCACAAAGCATTTTATAACCTTGTGACAATAGGATTACATAGTCTATAACATACTTCCTAGGGCTTAATGTATTCAGGTTTTAAATGCCATAAGTACTATGATACAAATAATTCCATTTGATAATATATTCTAATACTGTCCAATACATTTGCATAACACAAATATTTTTATTAGTATTTCATGGTACATCTCTTTCCATTCATATACTTTTAATTTGTCTGTATCTTTATGTTTAAAATCTCTTAAGCCCAAAATGAGGAACTTGAATTAAAAGATGGGGATATACTCTTCAAAATGCCACTGCTATAATAAAAGGTAAAGAAAGGCTATGGAAATGTTCAAGCTTAAAGGAAACTAAAGAGGCATGAAAAGCAGATACAGTATCTAATGCTAGACTGGATTCTCTACTGGAGGAGCAAAAAAAACCCAAAACTGCCCTAAAAAACATTACTGGGTCAATCGACAAAACTAGAATATAGAAAATAGATAACAGAGAAAACACACACAAGTACATATATACATAGAGAAAACAATTGATAAAGTGACAAAATGCTAACAATAGTTGAAATTGAATTAAGGGTTATATGGGCACCCTTTGTACTATTCTTACAGCCTTTCTAAAAGTTTGAAGTTATTTTAAAATTTTTTAAAAAACAACATAAAACGTATCTCTTGTAAACAGTATGGTTGGGTTTTTCTTTTTTTTAAACCAATCTGACAAACTCTGCCTTTAAATTGAAGTATCTAGTCCATTTACATTTAATGTAATTATTTATATGGGCAGTATAAGTCTAACATGTTGCTATTTGTTTTCTATTCATCCTGTCTTTGTTTTGTTCTTTATCTTTTCTTTCTTCATTGTTCTTTTTTCTTCCTTCATTGTTCTTTTTTCTTCCTTTCCTGCTTTTTTCTTTTGGATTAATCAAATATTTGTTCACTATTCAGTTTTATGCCCTTTACTGGCTTTTCAGCTATACATCTATTTTACAATTTAATGTTTGCTCTAGGGATTATAATATGTATCCTTAACTTACCACAGTTTACCTTAAACATTGTACCTCTTCATGTATAATGTAAGAAACTTACAGCAGTAGAGTTTCATTTACCCTATTCCCATCTTTTGTGCAATTATTGTCATACATTTTACTTTGAAATATATTATAAAACCCACATACATTACTATTGGTTTTGCTTTAAACAAAAATTAAGAAATGAGAAAAATATATTTTATTTTTACCCACATATTTACCACTTCCGGCCTTCTTTATATTTTCCTGTAGATGAGTTACCACCTGGTATTGTTTTCCTTTAGCCTGAAAAACTTTCTTTAACATTTCTTTAAGTGCAGGTCCAGTGAAAACAAATTCTTTCAGCTTTAGTTAATGTGAAAATGTCACTATTTCACCTTCATTTCAAATGATTTTTTTTTGGTGAATATAAAATTCTAGATTGACAATTTTTGTATTTTCCAGCACTTTCAAGATGACATACATTGATTTCCAGCTTGTATTGTTTCTGATGAGACATTAGTGAAAATTTTTATCACTGGTTCCCTGTAGGCAATGTACTTTTTTTCCTCTGGCTATCTTTAAGATTTTTTTCTTTGCTTTTCAGCTACCTGATGATAATGTGTCTAGATATGGTTTTCTTTGTGTTAAACTTCCTTGGATTTGTTGAACTTCTTGATCTGCGGGTCTATGTTTTTCAACAAATTTAGAAATTTTGGGTCATTGTTTCTTCCAACAATTAACTGCCCCAATCTCTCTCCCTGCTCTGCCTCTGTACTTCCAACCACACAAATGTTAGACAGCATGATACTGTCCCACAGGACATTATGGCTTTGCTTATTTTTCTTTTCAGTCTATTTTCTCCCTGTACTTTAGTTTAGATTGGTTTTGATTGATTTTTCTTTAAGTTTTCTGATCCTTTCTTCTACAGCATGCAATCTGTTGTTAAATCCATCTGGTAAATTTTTCATTTCAGATATTAATTTTCATCAAATTTTTAAAATTCTGGTTATTAGTCACATTTTTCTGCTTTTTTGCAAGTATAATAATTGTATGCTGCACAATGTGGATGCTTCATTATTGAGATACTAGATTACATTACTTTATTTACAGGTGGATCAGACTAATACTGTAGAGACTTGGTTTGGGGCTTTGTTACATGAAATTACAGTATCACGTACACTATGGCTAGAACAGCCCAATTCCTGAAACATCTGAGGTCACATATGAAAGCACAGGATGTTCACCAAGTTCTCCCCACACTGGCTGGTCTGAACTCCACCGTTTCTGAGCATTTGGCAACTTCTGCAATTTCCATTCAGCTCACAGTCCCACAGTAGCTATTTTCTGCCTTGGAGTGGGTGAAACTTCACATCTGACCAAAGGCTCGACAATACTCTTTTCAGATTTCTGGGGCTCCTTCTCTCTGCAATTCCCTCTCCTTCAGTATCCTAACCCACAAACCGCAGCTGCCTCCGCACCCCTGAACCCTGAACTCTGCTTCATCTACTACTTAGAGCCTGCTGATGTATGTTCACTTTCCTATGTCATAGTTTGAAAGTGTCCCCAGAGAAGAAGCTGGGATGAATGTGAAAGTGACCTCATGTACTCTCTTCTCTCAACTGACCATGCCGATTGCCTGAGTCCATCCAGTTTTCAAGTTACTTATGGTAGGAGGTAACCACATCATGGACAGAACCAGAAGTCCTTAATTCTAACTATTTTTGAAATAGCTTTAAAATCTATTATCTTATTTCATCCTTAAAATAAACATGTAACCTGAAAAGCATATGTTTCCATGACAGATTAGCAAACCAAGATATAAAATATTAAATAACCAGTTTCCAAGCAATAAAGATATTTTATTCAACACACAAATATTCATCAAGCACCTACTATGGGCACATGGTAATTGACATAGCAGCAAAACAAATACATGGAATATAGTTGCAACCTATATTCTTTCTACTGAACCATCAATAAAGCACACAGACCATATCCAAAAAATTGTCTAATGAATGAATAACCAGGAATCAATCAATCCACCAAGAGCATGCCTATACTCTCAAAAATAACTACAATTTACATACATGATTTATTTTTTTTCCTGCAAAGAATCCTATTTGCCATGCAAATAATTTCATTTCTACACAGTTATATTTTTCAATTCCCTATATATACTTAATTTTTTTCCTATTAGTAGATACTGTCTAACCAAGTCACTTCTATTTAGCTATGTCAAATTTGCTTCAGCTAGCTCTTAATCGTATTTCTCATTTTCATCTGGCCAAATCAAATATATTTTCCGGGCACATGGAGAGAAAATATAATAAAATTTCTAAATACCACCTCTGCAGCATCATACCAAACAGTAATATCATTCCTCCGATCTTCAACAGATCAATCAAAGTGGTACATTTATACCTTACAGGTTTATCTTCATCTCTTAAAATAAGCTCTTGACCTGTCTTTTACCCCAACATATGCAAGAGCTGACTGTAAGAAAATGGTCATAAACTTAAGCTACATATATGTTTATAAAATAGTGTTTAAGAACATTTTAATATTGATTACATAAACATGTGACTAATTCCAGTGAAGTAAAATACATTACAACAGAAAGCCAGATACTATAGATCCTTGATTGCTACATATTGAGAATCTCCTAATTTTAAAGCCTAGCCAAAAAAAGTTTGTTTAAAAGGTCTTTTGAAAATGATAGAAGTCCATAACATCACCTTTAAATAGGAACACTACATTCTCACTCTGTTTACGATTAAGAGAATATTTTAGGTGGCTGATTTTTTTATGTTCCTACCTGCTATCCTGAATCAAGACGGCACCCCCTGTAAAAGGATCTTACCTGCAGAACATCTTGGATCTTCACCCACACGTCTGCCATGTCATACAATTTGACATCTTCCTGCTGAGTCAGTGGAGTCACAACAGTGTCTTGCAGGTATCCCAGGACTACAGAGTGTGCAGCAGCTACAGCATTAAACTTGTCAAACAGCAACTCCAGCAGTTCTAGAAGTAACCTAGTGAAAAAAATAAACATTTACATACAAACAAACACAAAATGATTGACACTGGCCTGCAAGAAAAACATCAAACTAAAGTGAAGTAGCACACTACCATGTAAACAGCTCACTAAAGTTCAACAGATTTCATTTCAAACAGTTGTCTGATCTAAGTAACTTTTGAAAATTTATCTAAGTGTCAGTTTCCTCTGCTATAAAATGGACATGGTGAAGTCAGAGAGACAAAGACAAGTATTATGTGATCACTTATATGTGGGATCTAAAAAATAATACAAATGAATCTATATACAAAACAGAAACAGACTCACAGATGTAGAAGACAAACTTATAGTTACCAAAGATGGAAGGGAAGGGGGAAGGATAAATTCAGAGTATGGGACTAACAAATGCAAACTACTATACATAAAATAGGTAAGCAACAGAATTTACTATATAGTGCAGGGAACTACATTCCATATCTTATAATAACCTATAATGGAAAATAATCTGAAAAATATATATGTCTAACTGAATCACTTTGCTGCACACCTGAAACTAACATAATATTGTAAATCAACTATACTTCAATTTTAAAAAATGGACATGGTGTAAAACTTTTAAAGACAATTGTAAAGTCCCTAAACCAGGAGTAGCAGCTCAATAAACATTTGTTTCCTTTTTAACATAATTCAGTGATCACTATACTCTCTATTTATATAGGTAGTTTTTCTAAGGAATTCAGGCAATTTTTCAGACAACAGTTTGAATGTTACAGAGAATGTGCTATTCTCTAGCAATAAATTGGGCACTTTGGTAAGGACACTAATCCTTTTAGTCATGGAAAGCTGCGCTTACTCCCATTCAAATGTATGGCCTAACTTGCCTGAAAAAACTACACACCTGCCGAGCAATCTGACTTTCACCACAGGGAGCAGCTTGGACCTCTGCATTATCTCATTTTTCATCTTGAGAGATGGACACATATTATTACATCAATTTTATATACTCAAGGACACAAAATGAGGTTGCAAGGCAGCTGACCCTAGAACAAAAGTTGATTTCCATGTCAGAGCACTGAGCCACCTACCTCTCTCTATAGTTTTACAGTGTAGATATATATTCAGAGATGGCTCAGAGCTTCATGTCATGGATGCAAAGTAATTCCCCCATCACTGAGCCTTACAGCATCACTGATCATTCACACTTGGAATCATCCTTTCCTCCTCTGAAGCTGTATTTTATTCCACTTTTAAGGACCTTATCACATATGGCTCACATATGTGACTCAATCAATGTGGGTCACATTTATTTATATATAGACATTTTACCTCTCTTCCCCATTATTAGCCTTTTAGAGCAGGCACTGCTTTATACATCTCTGTACATGCAGGAGCACTCAGAACAGTGATCAGCAAATATTTGCTGAATGAATTTAATGTGTATACCATGAATGAGTGCAGACAATTTTGGAATGTGACCTTTATTGTATAATCTGTGGCTCTCAGTTCATAGTTCCTAAGTAGACTTATAAACCAACCTGGAAAGTAGAAAAAGCAAAATATCTTGTCAGCAATGTCGATTAACAAGATTTTATTACCATAAATAAGAGGCTATAACTATAATCTCATCAAAACGTATAGCATAATATCTATTCCTATGGCTTCTTTATTGCCCAATTACTGTAATTAATGTGCCAATGTGACAGGCAATAATTATCTTATGATAAAACCCTAATATCTCTGACACTTTGATTTAGACAAGACAGAATCAATAATAATGTACATATTCCTCCAAGTCTAGAATATACATAATCCAGAAATTACACATTGTATTTGTAAATAGGAGCCATTCTACCTTTGAATGATGATTTTTAAAAATCTTTTAAAGGTAAATTCATATTTATACTCACATTTACCTAAAACAATTCTTCACTTTCATCTGAGTTATATAAGAACTACTCAAAATCAGCAGAAAGAGGTACAAAGTACAGGAAGATGTATCTAACTTAACAACTAAAATAGTTAATTCAGTGTAGGTAAATAATCTGTGTAAGACTGGTATCTGGCATCATACAGAGAAAACACCTGATTAAGTAAGGTTCTACTTTTCCAATAAAGATTTATGCTGAGTATGTAAAAGCCTGTGGTTCCCAAATGTCAATCCACAGACCACAATGTATTTTTCAGTGGTAGACAGAAAAATAAGACCATATATTCACGTTTCACAAAGGTAAATTTGTTTGATATTTTTGGTATTCTCTTGGTAAGAAAAATCTGTTATTTTCTTCCATGACTGCAGTTATATTGCCAAATGTCCTTACTTGACAAAATTAAAATGTAGTAACCTTATGCTATACCCCAACATTTCTGGAATGATTTTAATTTTTATTTTATATTGGTGTATAGTTGATTTACAATGTTGTGTTAGTTTCAAGTGTACAGTAAAGTGATTTAGTTATACATATATCTATTCTTTTTCAGATTCTTTTCCCATATAGGTTATTACAGAGTACTGAGGAGAGTTCTCTGTGCTATACTGTAGGTCCCTGTTGATTACCTATTTTATGTATAGCAGTATGTACATGTTAATCCAACCTCCTAATTTATCCCTCTCCCTCACCTTTCCCCTTTGGTAACCACTAGTTTGTTTTCTTTGTGCGTCTTTCTGTTGAAATGATGTCGATTCATGACATTCAGAAGCATAAGGCATGCTGGTATCCAACTTCCCAATGGCATGAAGTTCTAGGTACAGGCCTACAAACCAGCAATAAAGCAGAAAAAACTGGAAGAGGAGTGGCTCCTCTGAATGGAGGGGCTGCTGTCTGGTTATCTCTAGGGCCACTAGACTCCATGACTGCACACACCTCGGCTGCCACTCAAGGACAAGAGCAACTCAGCAACCAGGGGCAGTGCTCTGTTTAGAAAAGAGACCTAAGAGGGAACTGAGGTGTAAAATGAGATCCACGGTATCTTAACAGTATGGAAATAGCAATCCCTGGATAAAATGCAACACACGACCACCTTCTGCCACACCTGGAGGATCAAGACCAAGATAGATGTGTTGTAGTGTGACTGTCAGAGCCATAAGACAGGCTACAGAAGGAAGAAAAAAAGAAGAGCCAGGCCGGAAATCAAGAGACTCTATTTGCCACTCTGCCTACTTTGAAACATCCACCAATTTCAAAGAGAGGGAAGCTCTCCTCTGCCTCACCACAGCACAGTCTCGACAATACTAATAAAACCCGCAGCTCCGACATTAAAACTTAAAACTTCTGTGCTGCAAATGATACCATCAAGAAAGTGAAAAGAAATGGGAGAAAATATTTGCAAATAATTTACCTGATAAAGGATTTGTATCTAGAATACCTCAAGATTTCTTACAACTAGTAACAAGAAGACAACCAAATTTTAAAATGGACAAAGGATTTGAATATGCATTTCTCCAAAGAAGATATATGAATGACCAATAAGCAAACAGAAGATGCTCAACATCTTAGCCATCAGAGAAATGCAAATCAAAACCGGGAGATACCGGTTTTTGGATGGGTATCATCAAAAAGACAGACAATAAAAAGTACTGGTAAAAGGATGTAGAGAAATTTGAACTCTCATACAGCACTGGTGAGAATGTAAAAATGGTACAACTGCTTTGGAAAACAGCTTGGCAGTTCCTCAAAACATTAAACACAGAGTTACCATATGTACCCAGCAATTCCACTCCTAGGTATATACCCAAGAAAAACAAAAACACACATGTGCACAAAAACGTGTACACAAATGCTCACAGCAGCATTATTCATAATAGTAAAATATTAAAATAGTAGTAAAATAGTAATAGTAAAATCATAAAGTGGAAATAATCCAAATGTCCATCAACTAACAAATGGACCAAAAAAACCCAAGGTATATTCATATAATAGAATATTATTTGGCTATAAAAGGAGATGAAGTACTGATACATACTACAACATGAACCTTGAAAACATTATGCAAAGTGAAAAAAGTCACAGAAGACTACTTTGTGACTTTGTGTGATTCTATTTATATGAAAGATCCAGAATAGGCAAATTACACAGATGGAAAATATGTTAGTGGTTCTTAGGTAGGTGGGAATTACCCACTAAAGCATATGGGGTTTGTTTTGTAGGGAGGACAAAAATGTTCTGGAACTACAGAGCAGTGATGGTAGCACACCCTGTGAATACACCAAAAACCACTGTTTCAATGGGTGATTTGTGTAGTATGTGAATTATATCTCAATTTATCTGGTTTTTTTGTTTTGTTTTGTTTTTTAAATCATCAGCTGTGGCTCTGAGTCAGGACAGTGAGGGCCCAACACCTCCCCTGTGGTGAAGTAAAAACATATAGAACAGTGAAAAAAGGAAACTGATGTCTCAAAAAGTGAAGTATTATGAACAATGACTCCTTCAGAATCTTACTACCAGGAGGACATTAGCTTTTCTCTTTTGGTTCACTTGTTTTTTGTTTGTTTTTCCTTCTTACATAAGTAATCGGTAAAGAAACAAAAGATGCACATTCTTTCCCAACATTGATAATTCCTAACCCTGTAATTATGAGAAAATCTCTCAACTTCTTCAAGTGTTCCCATTTGTAAAATCAAAGTATTAATTAATACCTGTTCCAGGAGCCTCACACAACTGATGGATGGATCACATTAGAAAATGGACAGAATTAGTTGAGGTAATGGTACTGTATTAAAGAGAGAGGAGGTTTCAGGATCCCTTTGTCTGGATTTCTGGCTTGAGCAACTCTGAAGACAATGGTTACCCTTCCTGAGAGAGAGAGAAAGAGAGAGTGGGGAGAGGGAGAGAGAATGAGAATGAAGTGAAGACAGAAACTGTTGAAAAGGAGAGCCGTTGGGTTTAGATCTGAAGATGTTAAGTTTAAGGTGTTACATACCGGTCCTTGGTTATGCAAGTCTGGAGCTCAGGAGTGAGACTGATATTGGAAATTTACAAAGTGATAAATATTTGAGAGGATGAGATTACTCAGGGATAATATGCAGAGTAAGACAAGCAAGCCAACATTCCCCAAAATAGCAGCAGTGAAGAGATGTTCAGGAAGTAGCGAGGCAGGAAAACGACGACAGGAAAGAAAATTGTAGAAGACAGTGGAGAAGAGAATAGCAACAGAGCCAAGGCTACATGGCAGCCAGCTGAGGTAAAGACAAAAATGTACAACTCAGGTCCCAGTGACCTTGGCAAGAAGGGTTTCAGGGGAGCACTGGATGCTGAACTCAGCAGTGGGATAAGGAGTGAATGGCTAATAAGGGAAAGAATCCAAGTCAATCACACACTTTGCAAAGGCTGACCATTCCTCACCAACACATGCCCTCCTAAAAAAAGAAAATGAAAAAGCAAGTGACTCTCTCCCAATGCAGCAAGAATAAGAAAGACCAGGAATCACTCACATAAACAAGACATAAAATGCGCTAGTCTGGCCCAATTTAAAGCTACCAGAAATAAACTGAAATATGCTGTTAATATTCACATATACTCGCTGGCTGCCCACCCAGCACTAGATTGAGAAAACAAGTGTTTGCCTTTCACTGCAGACACACTCAGGACAACCTGCACACACAAAGCCCCACAAAAGTCATCCCCTGAACTTGAGGACACAGGGAGGGGGAAGGGTAAGCTGGGACAAAGTAAGAGAGTGGCATGGACTTATGTATACTACCAAACGTAAAATAGATAGCTAGTGGGAAGCAGCCGCATAGCACAGGGAGATCAGCTCTGTGCTTTGTGTCCACCTAGAGGGGTGGGATGGGGAGGGTGGGAGGGAGGGAGATGCAAGAGGGAAGAGATATGGGAACATATGTATACGTATAACTGATTCACTTTGTTATAAAGCAGAAACTAACACACCATTGTAAAGCAATTATACTCCAATAAAGATGTTAAAAAAAAGTCATTCCCCACCATACTCCGCCAACAAAATATTAACTAAATAAAAGAAGAAATAAAACATGACACTGCAACTAGCGCAGTTGCTTAAATCCTGTTAGGATCAAGGTTTTCACCACTGATCCAAAAGACAAAGGAGCAGGCAGAATCATTAAATTACTAGAGATATCTTAAACTGAATTGAATAAGAAAAGGCCTCAGACAGGAATAAGCTTAAGAACCATAGAGATTAGAATTTCAATTAATTGCAATTTCTACCAGTCAGAAGAAAATCGTGTGTGTGAATGCACACACACACACACACACACACACACACACACACACACACAGAGGTTATTTCCAGAGTCACAAAACAGTATGCAATAATATGCAATACAACATCACAGTCATTGAAAGAATACTTCAATCCTGGGATGGCAATGTGGTATAAATGCCGGTATAAAGGACTGGCATTAGAAAGCTGGACTTGGTACCAGCTCTCTGCTGAATAGCCATGGGATTTTCAGTACATAATGGGACTGTTCCAAGTCTCAGGATCCTCAAACACAAATTTCCTCAATTACAATTTCCTAATCACAAACTATGAGAATTAAATTCAATAATATAAGTGAAAGTATACTAAAAAGCAAGCGCAAAACAACAGTAAATTGCTTCCTATACCTTTAACGGTTACCATCTAGAGGGGGAAAAGGGGGGGGGACAAGAGATACTTCAGATGTCCCCATGGTGCAGCTGCATCTCTGTCCTTCCCCGAGCTTAGTGAAGTCCTGCTTGTATTCCGTAAGATACACTAGTATCATCCCAATAGAACCCCTCTTTAATTCTGTTAGTTGGAGGTGGGTTCTGTCACTGCTAACTAAAAGAGGTCTAATTCACAGAATAACAGCCAATTCCTTCATTCCCCTTTCATTCTATAATCCCTCAAAAAAAAAGCAGATGATCACAACGGACTGAGAGAAGTGACAAAAGAGCAACATGCATGGCCTCCTGGGCCAGAGAGTAAGAACACAGTCCCCGTTTATGTGTGGTTATGTACCCACACCTCTCCCCCAACACATGGCCCAATGCCTAGAGTGGAAAAAACAGTTAAGTTGTGTGGGTGCCTGAGTACATATGAGTAAAAGAATGAGCAATTTAGGGTGGCAGTATTTGGAGAAGTCTAGGACTAGAGCCACCAACCTGGGGTCCTCTGCATGGGGCCAGGAGCTAAAGCTGTCATGACGGATAAGAGCCCTTAAACGGTGAGGCTGGAGTGAGATGATGATGACAACGACGAGGACCACAACAAAGACAACGACGTCTTCACAGCCACACTGATGACAACAGGCCAGGCATTGTGTGAAGTGCACACTTTATCCTCGGGAGAACCCTATGACGAAGGTACTACTTTTATCCCCACATTATAGACAAGACAACTAAAGCTCAGAGATAGAGACCAAAGGACTCGATTTTGGAGAATGTTTCTTTTAAAGGATGTTAGGAAAAAAAGTAATTTAAGAGAAGAGGCCAGAGTTATCAGTACTATCAAATGCTACAGAAACCAAAGCTGGAAAGAGCGTCAACAGAACAGTCTATCCTGCCTCTATTTTCTCACTGCCAACCAGTCTACCCCTGGTACTCTACTAAAACAATTCCTGCAAAAGTCTCAAATCATCATTTTGCTCAATCTAAGATATACACACTACTCTATATAAAATAGATAACAAGGACCTACTGTACAGCACAGGGAACTATACTTAATATTTTATAATAACCTATAAGGGAGAAGAATCTGAAAAAGAATAGATACATACACATGTATAACTGAATCACTCTGCTGTACACCTGAAACTTAACACAACATTATAAATCGACTATACATCTAAATAAATAAATAAATGAGACCTCTTCAGTCCTTATTCAAGGAGGTGCAGTGCTTGTTTCTACTGACCACTCACTCCTCCTTGAAACACTGCCTTCCACGGGCTCCAACCCTATACTCTTCCACTCTCCTTCCACCTCCCTGGTTGTGCCTTCTCAAGAATCTCTTCCTCAGCCTGTTCCTTAAATGCTGTCAACTCTTCTCAATCCTCATACTCTCTCTGGGTGAGCTCATTCACCACTTATGTCTTCAATCATCCACCCGCTAATGATTCCCAAACTTATCTTCTGTCCAGATGGCTCTCCTGAGCTGTAGACATCAAACCTAACATGTCTTAAATAAAACTCATCATTCTCCTCCCCAAACCTACTTTTCCATTTACCTAAGTCAGTGAACGGTATCACTTACCCCAGAAAATCATCCTCCCCTCCCCTCTTCCTCAAATCCAACCAATTACCAACCTCTTTTATTTCTACCTCTTTACTACCTCTACCGAGGGCCTACTTTAGCCCATTGCCACTGTTACTCTGTTAATGCAGGCCTTATCATCTCTTCCCTGGATTATTAAAACAACCCTTAGAGGAGTCTCCTTTCCTCCAGTCCTTGCCGCTCCCTCTCTAGACTGTAAATTCAATGAGGGTAAGAACTATGTCTGATTTATCACAGTATTCCAGTATTTGTCATAATAGTAAGCATATGACAGGCAATAAATGAGTATTTATTCAAAGAAAGAATGAAACAATGAGCTCCAGCAGATGGGGGAGATAGAGACCGGATTACAGATAACAAGTGGCAAGGAAATACGTATTACTGACTGTAATCTCCTGGAAGGAAATTAGAAGACCACAACAAAAATATTTCACACAAAATTCTCCTCTCAGAAAGATAACCTCATCAACATAAACATGAGAACGAAAAGAAATATAGTTACAAGCTGAAAGATATATATGCAATCAGAGCTAACTTTAATAATACTGTGTTAAAATCTATTTTGTATTAAAAAACATGAAAGAGTCAAGAAGAAGCAAATATTTGTTCTTTAAACATACTTCCGATTACCTGGCCGGTTTTAAAAACAGTCTTCTTATAAATACAAGCAAAATGTTACCTATTCTCCCAGATAGCCTACTAACTTCCCACCCATAGCTACCCCTATGTATCTCATCTTGGAGTGCCACCATGAAAAAAGGCAGAGGATTAAGGAGAAGAAAATGTTAAGGAATAGTCACAGTTGCACAAGTCAAGAAATGTCTATGGTATAAAGCTGTATCATCAAGCTGTGAAAAATGTTCAATATGTAAGGTGAGATTCAACTATCTGAATCTAAATTTAACATCCAGGAAACCTTGAATTAGTCATTTGGCTGGAAAATCCATGTTAGCAGCCAAGAAGCTGCCTTACTTGGTCACGAAGTAAAGATACACACACAAGGTAGAAAATCAGTTCTGTTCTACTACTTATCTGCTGAGACCTTAATATCAGGGTTCTGCATTTTCCCACTGACAGACAAAGGCATTAACCACAGAATATTTATTTCCCTACTTCTATGTTCTAAAAGATAAGAAAATACTGAACTCTGAGCTTAGGTTTTATATGAAAAATTAAAAGAAACTGATCATCAATTATTTCATATCAAAATGGTCTTAGTTTTACACTCCTGTATCTCACATACACATTTTCATAATAAGCTTGGCTGAGCTAATATTTTTCATTTCAAACAGGACATAGATGCCATTTAATCTTCAAGGTTACCTAATACCTACTTCTAAGGGATAGAGATTAGTTTCACCACTTTTATTAATAACAATCTTCATGTAAAGAGCAGTTACTATTTGAGGAGTGCTGACTAATTCTCCATCTGCACTATGAAAAGAACAGGAAAAAACTATTAGCAATATAGAATGAAACACAGTAAAAATAAAAAGAACTGGTCCTGGCTCTAGTAATTGCCTTCCTGTGTCACTTCCCCACTTGTCAAGTCAGCCTCCCATGCTCAGTTTCTGAATTCTTAGTAGATGACCTCGAATGAACTTCTAGTTCTAACGTGTGGCAAATAAGGGACTGAAATTAGAAAATAAACCCAGGCCCTTTTTCTTTGAATTAAAGTATTAGTATCATTCTTTCAAAAGCCTTTCCCAGGACAGTCTCCTCAACAAAAGATGATGAAAAAACTGAATAGTCATATGCAAAAGAAAGAAACTGGAACACTCTCTTACACCATACACAAAAATCAACTCAAAATGAATTAAAGACTTGAACTTAGAACTGAAACCATATAACTCTTGCATGAAAACACAGGAATAAGAGCCTTGACATTAGCCTTGGCAATGACTCTTTGGATGTGACACCAAAAGCAAAGATAAACAAGTAGAGAACCACATCAAATTAAAAGCTTCTGCACAGCAAAGGACACCATCAACAGAATGAAAAGCAACCTACGAATGGGAGAAAATATTTGCAAACCATACATCTGATAAAAAGTTAATATCCCAAATGTATAAAGAACTCACACAACTCAAAAACAACAACACAAAACACAATCCAATTAATGGGCAGAGAAACTGAATAGACATTTTTCCAAAGACACACAAATGACCAAAAGGTACACAAAATGGTGCTCAACATCACTAATCATCAGGGAAATGCAAATCAGACCATAAGGAGCTATCACCACACACCTGATAGAAGGGCTATCATCAAAAAGACAAGAGACCCTGGTGGCTGCCAGGGGCTATGGAAAACGGGAGATGGTGGTCAAGGAGTACCACCTTCAAGTTATAAGATGAATAAGATCTGAGGAGCTAAGGTAAAGCATAGTGATTATAGTTAATACTGTATTACATACTTGAAAGTTACTAAGACAGTACATCTTAAAAGTTATCACCACAAAAAAGAAATGGTAATTATGTGATGTGATGCAGGTGTTAGCCAATGCTAGGGTGGTCATCATTTTGTAATATTTAAGTATACCAAATCAACACATTGTACACCTTAAACCTACACAATGTTATGTCAGTTATTATCTCAATAAAGCTAGGGGGAAGAAAAGCCTTTTTCACCCATTTGAAAAATCATATTTCATCATAATGGAACATTGCAAAATTTATCCACAAATCCACTTCCCAAAGACAAGAAAAGTTATGATTTTAGGTGTATATTCTTAGTACTTAGTTGTATACTGGTCTTAGTACAAGAACGTACAACGTTTCTAGGGGAACTGTTTACGTGCCTCTAAGTCATCAGTCTGATTCTCAAGTGAGTCAATTAAGACTCATTTACTCTGTGGCGGCTGATCACACCTCTTAACATGTCCAGCTATCGCTGAGAGGCCTGCCATTGATCACAGCGGGGCTGGGGGTGGGGACCGTACGGGTGCGGGAATGGATGTGTCAGCGCAAATACCGCCCTTCTCCTGAGGAAGAACAAAATCAGGCCCAGGAAATGAGTTAGGACCGTCATCTTTACATAAGCCAGAAAGCAAACTTCCATGGCGGATACAGACAACTTATCCTCTTAATTCCACCACCAACCAGCTTTGTGAAACTGTCAAATTATTGCAGCTTTCCCACTTCCCTGGGTAGATCTGGGATTAATAATAAGGCCCCTACCTGCAATGAGGCCAACAGTAAGTCTCACTCAGGTGAGATGCCAGATGGCAGACTGCTTTGCAAAACATAAATGCTACAAAACTACAGGACTCCATGATGTCTGTGATGTTATAAAGAGTGTTCTCAAATTTTAGCATGTGTAGAATCATCTAGAGACTCCTGTGGGCCCTGCACTCAGGGATTCCAATTTAATCACCCCTCCCCAAGGGATAATTTGCATTTCTAACTTTCAAGTGACATTGGTATTGCTGGTCCTTAGACCCCACTCTGTAGTGCTGAGATTTTTTTTTAAATAAAAATCGTTTCCTCTAATTTTAAAATTGTCTTCTTTGCATTTTTCTTATTTGTTCATTCATTAAACTTCCTGGGCACTTAGTATGTGCCCAGCCCTAAATCAGGCTGCAAACACAAAGTTAACCCCCCTGTTAAAAACTTACAGCCCAATCTGATTAGAGAACATAATGATGATATGGGCCAGGAGCTAGAGGAGCCCAGAAAAATAAAGTACAGCCTAAGATACACACAAAGGTGCTCTAATCATATCTGACCTCACTCCTAAACATCACCAAGGGAAGAATTTCATTGGACACACTTTTTTTTTTTTTTAAGCAGCAAACAGCTCAGCTTTATATTGAATGTGTTATTAAAGAGGTTTAGTCAAAAAGAGCAAAGCCCACGTCATCGTCAGACTCTTCAGATTTTCTTTGCTTCCACCTTCTTCTCCTCAGCTGGGGCGGCAGTGGTGGAGGGGGCAGGACCTCCTGCTGGTGGTCGGAGGTCACCTGCCCCGCCCCGCAGATGAGGCTCCCGATGCTGACACCGGCCACGGCCTTTGCAAACAAGCCCGGCCAAAAAGGTTCAACATTTACACCGGCTGCTTTAATGAGGGCATTGATCTGATCCTCCGTGACCGTCACCTCATCGTCGTGCAGGATGAGGGCCGAGTAGAAGCAGGCGAGCTCCGAGACGGAGGCCACGGTGCGGGCGAGCGCTAGGCAGGGGCTGCCGGGCGCGGGGCTGGTCGCCGGGTGAAGTGAGGGCCTCACCCCAACGCGGCCTTAGCTTCCTCGGAAGGACGGAGCAGCTCAGCGGTAGCTGAGGGAAGCTGACACACGTTTTTGTTTGTGTGTTTTTGCTATGAGAAAGATTCGGTGCCGGTTTGAGTGTGGAGTATCTCTGGATTATGACACCAACAAGCACACAGAAAATGAAAAGCTCTAAGGCAGCTCCTACTATCTGCCAAATAAAGAAGTGGCCTTGATGCAACACGAAGGCAGACACCTAAATAACGTTATCAGTAACCTAAAATGTAGATTTTATCCGTCATTTCCTTAACTGGCCCCATCTCTAATATGAACCTCCTACAGCATGCAAAACAAGAGAAATAAAAAGCATATATATATATTTTTTACCCTGACAAATATAAAACAAAGATTTAAGAAATGTAACACTGAGTAAGACCTCTAGCGCATTCAGCCAAGCTCCCTTTCTCCAGGGACTATAGCCAAAGGACAACATAAGGATCAGAAAGACAGCTGTCCAACTGCACGTTTACCAAAGAGCTATGAACATTACCCACATTATTAATTCACCTGATATGCTAAGAAGCTATCATCTATCGCTTACATGGGGAATCTAAAAAAAAAAAAAAAAAAAATGATACAAATGAACTTATTTACAGAACAGAAACAGAGTCACAGACTTAGAGAATGAACTTATGATTACCAGGGAGAAGGTGGGGGGGAGGGATAGTTAGGGAGTTTGGGATTGACATGTACACACTGCTATATTTAAAATAGATAACCAACAAGGACCTACTGTATAGCACAGGGAACTCTGCTCAATATTCTGTAACAACTAATTGAGAAAAGAATTTGAAAATGAAAAGATACGTGTACATGTATAACTGAATCACCTTGTTGTACACCTGAAACTAACACAACATTGTTAATCAACTATACTCCAATATAAAATAAAATGCCAAAAAAAAAAAGAAGCTATCATCAATTAATTTAAGTCTTACAAGAAAGTATGTAGATTTGGGACCAGTACTACCTTCCATGGTAATGAATTGTACATTTTAGTTAACAAATGGTGTAATAAGCCCCATATGTAAAGAAGTAATTCCTTTCATTTGTTCTAAAAATATTTTAGTAAAGCTGCAGGGGATTATATTCTAGTTGAGGAATAGTGGAATTTCTTCCATATGTCCCTGGTTCATCCTATTCATACTCTTCAGTATTTAATAGTTGGGTGTATTTAGAGCATGTTCTCACTGATACATGTAATCAAAAGTAGAGATTTAATCAAATGGAATCATAATCACTGAAGTTAAATTTACTTGCTTTCCGCTTACTTTGATTCGAATTAACTACTCATCTAAATTACATCGAGGCCCTTCCTGATTCCAAGCATGTCCAGGTGCTACACGCAGTGCTTGGGAATGGCTACAAGAAGCCACAAGGACAAATGCTTGACCTTGCTTCAAAGCTGCTCTTAAATGATTTTTCTGTAAAATAAAATGACCAATTCCACCAAATCCTACATTTCAGATACTTAGGCGAAGAGTAACTAATAGAGGAAGAAGAGATGAAAGGAAATGCTACTTATTTGAAAAAGAAATACATGCCTCACTCTAGCCATAGATATAAAGAAATCATGAGAAATATTTGTTACTCTTTCCATAAACACTGTACTTGTACCACAAAACTAAACTTGGGGCTTGAGCCTTTTGACTGTCTCATAGATAAAACCACTCTGTATGACTGGCCTATTACAACGGTATGCCCTCATTTCAAGTTCTGGACTCTGAATTTTTAAAGTACATTTCTCTAACTTTTAGAGCAATAATTCAATGTATCTCTACAAATCTACAGCCTGCAGAGACTGAGAAATTGGGGGGGGGGGGAGTGGGGAGTTTTAGGAAATGAGGCAAATACCAACTATGAAGAAAAACATGACTATAAAGTGGATGATTCAATGTTAGAATTATTCAGCAAGTATTCATCTAACACTGACAATCAATTACATGACAGACACTTAGGAGGCAGAAACGAAAAGGGTATACAGTCCATTACAATACAACGTAATAAGTGTTACGACTGTTTAAAAGTAGCATGGCCACTCCTTCAGATTCCAGATCAAAAATATAAAGACTAGAAGAAAGTTTGGGAAATTTTATTTATAATCTAAGAGTGAAGAAGACCTAAGTTCTGACACAAAACCCAGACGCTTTAAAAGAAAACATTGATAAATACAATCTCATAAAAATAAAAACAATGTATACATAATCAGACATCATAAAGTCAAAAGAGAAAGAAGCTGGAGGGAAATTAGAATATAAATCCCAAAGAACTAATTTTCTTGATATATAAAAAGTTCCTGTTAATCAACAGAAAGACAAACATACCAGAAAAATAGGTGTTCACTATTTTTCAGTAAGGAAATAAAATATTATTTGACCACTGTACTATAGAAAATTTCAACTTTTAAACAAGTCGGCTTTTAGGATAGGATAATGAACCATCCTGTACCTATCACGCTGATTCACTAAGTATCATTTATCACTAATCTTGTTTTACCTATATCCACACTCACCCTCAACCCAGATTATTTTGAAGTAATATATCCATATATAACATAGATATCATAACAATGAATTACTTTTTACACAAATAAGAAGTTTAACCTCACTCAAATTTTCTCTAAAAAATACAAATAAAAACCACCTTGGAAATACCATTTTTCACCAATCAGACCTCACTCAAATTTTCTCTAAAAAATACAAATAAAAACCACCTTGGAAATACCATTTTTCACCAATCAGATTGACAAAGATAAAAACATTTTGATAATATAATCTGTTTACTAGAGACTACAGGAACTCTCAAACATTATTGATGACATGAAAACTTGGTATTATCTCTAAGAAAAACACACTTGGCAATAATGATCATAATCTAATAAACCACAAAAATCTAATCAACCAGCAAAGAACTCTGAAAATGGCACATCAAGAATCGGACGCTCTCCTTCTCACATCTTATATGTCAACGTCAAGGTCACTGCACAACTAGAAGAGTAACTAGTAGGTGCTATCAAATGAATGGAGCTTGATAACCACAACTTGTATAAAACAACAGTAAAAGCTGCCTTACTTTATTATGTAAAAGACACACACATACATCCCCCCAGACACAAGACACAGCCTAATGCCCACCTACCCAGACGAGATTAGGTCCCCATGGTTATATGCTCTCATGGCACATTTTGCTTTTCCTCTGCAGCACTTATCACAGTTTGTAATAATACACTTATCTAAAGGTTCTCTTATTAATGCCCTTCTTCCCCTCTAGACTTTAAACTCCATAAGGACAGGGATCATGTCGTATTTGTGTGGCATTTGAGCCCAGTTCCTGGTCCATGACAGATATTCAATATAAGTGGAATTCATTCTTTCATTCAAAATATATTTATTATGGGTCTGGTGGGCTCTGTGCCTACATTCTGGAGATACGGTGCTGAACAAGGTAAACTAGTTCTCTCTTCTCTTGAAGCTTCCATTCTAGGAGTAGTCAGAAAATAACCAAACACACACACACACACACACACACACACACACACACACACACACACACACTCACATACACACCCTAAAAAGTAACTTAATGAACATGATCCAGTTGGTCTGCAAACACGTACTATGTTTTTCCACGCTAATACCCCCACAATCAGCATTTCCATTTGTAATGATTTCTTTTGATTAAAATAACTTGAGTAATGCTTTAAATTAATTCTTAAATAATGAATTTATTTTTCACTATAACTTAATAACAGTTGCAAAATAAAGGGGGGGGGGCCTATAACCTTACTATCCAAACACAACTACTTTTAGCATTAAAGCATATTTCTTTCCCGTTTCTTCCATGAATTTTTCCTCAATATAACAGTGAGCACAGAATATGCAGTGTTCTCTGCTTTTTATATCAGACGCTTAATCTTCCCTCATTCATAACAGAGATCAAGGAACATCACAAAATGGTCTCCTTCCAAAAAGGGAAAAGGTCTCCCAGGCAGCCACTGTCCACTCATTCAATCCTCTCTGCCCTCGTCCAGACCAGTAGTCTCACCAAAGTGGGGCGGGCCCCCAGCACCTCCCCAGTCTGCTTCCACTTTGAAACGGGACCATTTTCAAAGAGGTCAAGTAGCTGTTACACACACGCCAATCCTTCTCTTTTCCCACGTTCTTCTCTCTCCCATATCCTTGACAAGGTATCACACCTTTGAGAAGATTTTGTTCCATGTATTTTTCACGCTTTTCTTATTTGCTAAATAATAAAGGACTTCCTCCAGCTTTTTTGAACAAAAATGAAAATGCCCATGAGCTAGATTTTGGGAAAGAACCAATAGCTAGGCAGCAGGAGTTGAAGAAACTGGTTATGAGCTGCACAGGCTGCAGACCACACAAGCCATCTGATACTGAAGACACTGCCTGCCTTTCTGAGGAAATTATGGGTAGCAGGTGGTTCTGGGAGATTTCAAAAGCCCTTGTTACCCTAATGTTTATCAACTTGGCAACAACAGTAGTTGAAAATTTTCCTTTCATAGTAAACAGAGGTTTACAGACATTAGATAATGAATGAACAGGAAGACAAAATATTTCTCCTATAAATAGACAATAGATAGGTTGGGGGATCAAGGATAAAATAAAATAATAAGTGGGTGACTAAAGTGATTTTTGAAAACTGTCTGTGAAAGTATTCTGGCTCTGCAGGAAGTGAAAGCAAAACAGAGTTCACTACTCTGGTTCCTACTACTTTTCTAGCAAAATAACACACAACATTAATTCTCTTTACATAAAGACGAATGAAAACAGGCCTGCAATGCATCACAACCAGAATATATTTAAGAAGATGATGCTGAATAATGAGACTTTTAGGGAAAGTTACAATTCTGGTACCTAGCCTCAGAGTAGCATTTATATGCTAACGATTTGGAATAGGTTATTTCATGGGGGGTGGGGGGGGCGGGTAGTGAGGGAGAAAATCATTTTGTGGAAGAAGGATTCATGGTTCTTTTTGCCTATGCTCCAACTTCCTTTAAGGAAAACAGACTCTTACACCTTTAACATAAGATTCCTTGAATGGTAAAAGATAATATTAATAATAATGTAAAGTATTATGACTTTACTTCTCTCTAAAATAATGCCACTCTAAACTTCTAAACCTCTAGAAGCAACAATGCAATCACTTTTGAATGAAGTTTCCCAGGTAATTAATTCTTGAGGAGTTTTAAAGCATTTGTTGGCACACAGCTACTATAGACTAGCTCCAAATTATCAGCCATTTGGAACACCAACCCAAGAATTTAATCTTTGATTTTCGAAAAGAGTGGTTCCAAATATTAGCTTACTCTGTACTATTTAATCTAATAATAAGGAGTTTGGGCCCAAAATTTCAGATTTGTACATTTTATAAAATGGGATCATGTTATAGGCATGAAATCAAGACAAATAGCTTGTTCACTTGCCGGTGTCCAATATATCCTACCTACAAAAGCCTTTAGAATACTGACAAAAAACGAAACTTAAAGAGGGAAAAATACCCTCCTGCTGCCTCATTCTTCATAGAGAAACATTTATTATTTCCTGGGGTAGTATGCTGAATTTCCACTTCTGTTGCTGTAATTTCCACTTGTGAATTTTGAAAGGTGCCGAAGGAACGGAAGAGGAAGAGGTCAAAATCCTAGGAAAGACACACTGCTGTTAAGGGGACTGTAATGAGAACTACAGAACAGTTATTGATCCGTGCCCTTTTCGTTTTATTTCCAATATACACTATAGTCATGCTATTTCCCTATGAAAGTTCACTGTATTCATCTAGGGACTTGCAGCAACTGGGCAAACAGCAAATCAGAATTCTGGAGTGTTCATTAGTAAGGAGGCAAAAGGTCTACACGAAAATCCAGGCACCAGGCAAAGAAAGAAGAAAAGCACAGTTCAGTTTAGAACCATTCCCAGCTTCTCTGGATCATAGTGTGAGTGATCAACGAACATGAAAGTTGAGAAAGGAACCAAGAATAAATAAATTTATGTATCCACACACACACACAAATGCATGTAGTGGTACCTACTGGCACTGCTCTACCAAGCTCTAACCATATAACCTCATCTAACACGAGCAACCCTGTAAGACAGGTATTGTTTTCCTCAGTTACAGAGCTGAAATTCAAAGTCAGGTCTGCTCAGCTCCAAAACCCATGCTCCTCAAAACATGTGCTTTGAAATACTCTGTGGCATAAGAGGGGTGGAGAATGTTTTCTTCACCAAATGTACTTCTGAATGAAGTTTACAAGGGCATTAATTTTTGAAGACTTCTAAAGTATAATTAAGATCACTATTATTTAGAAAAACAAAAGAATATATAGAAAATGTAAACAATACATTAATTTCTTCAAAGTTTTAGAGTGGGGAACTCCATACTAAGCTATTATTATTTCTCCTTAATTTTGCTTATCTTCTTTAAAAAAAAAAAAAAAAAAAATTTAAGTCCTAAGTACAAACAGTAGAATTTCCTTCACGACGTGTCAACAAGATTATGAACTCTGTCTAACACACACTATCTCACACCTCCCAGGAACACACATTATTTGAGTAACTCAGAAGAAATGCCCTACTTTGCCCTCTGTTCTCAGATAAAATTGTAGTTTCCGTTGGCCTTTTCCCTTCAAACGACAAATTCCTGCCTTGCCCATATCTGGCGTACATGGAGGTTTGGGGAATAGAACAGAGAAAGGGAAGGAGGGAACAAAGATCCATATAGAGTGAATCTTGGATTTTCTAGGAAAGCCTCAATTTGAAATATCTTCTCCCACCATCAGATGACATTAGACTAGTGTGCCCTAAGCTCTGGTTTCGCAGACATGAGCTCCCAGTGTATCACAGTGAAGACAGAGTTAGGATCAGAGGACAATTTCAGTTTTCCCCTTATGAAACAAGAATTATGAAATCCAAACCTTATTAGTTGTTTTAAGTACATAAAGGAATTCCTGAGACTGATTTGCCTATTGGCAAATATCACTACACGTTAAAGAAGAAAGCATGGGACAGAGGAAATACCATGGACTTGCATTCAGCTCGAAGGCCAGACACTTGTTCTGTGACCTTGAGCTAATTACTTCCACTCTGAACCCCAGTTTCCTTAACTATAAAATGTGGATACTAAGTAATCAGCTCAAAAAGTTGTAGTGAGAATTAAATAATATACATAAGTTGCCTTGAATACAGTTAAGTGCTTAAGAAATATTCGATAATTACTACATTCTTTCATTTGAGTATGGACAACATGCTTTAAAACTTCTCAACTACCTCAAAAACCAGCTGAACTATGCCTCTTCAAGCTGTTTTCACCAATCTGAGTTTGTACGGGCCGTAGTATACAAAGTTCAAGAAACAACATCAACCTAAGATATTTACTTACCCCACCCACCCTAGAAAAGGTACAGTAAATACAATTATCAAAAACACAAACCATGGGACTTCCCTGGTGGCACAATGGTTAAGAATCCGCCTGCCAACGCAGGGGACACAGGTTGGATCCCTGGTCCGGGAAGATCCCACATCCGCGGAGCAACTAAGCCTGTGCGCCACAACTACTGAGCCCGCACACCACAACTACTGAAGCCCACATGCCTTAGAGCCCAGCATGCCGCAACTACTGAGCCCACACGCCACAACTACTGAGCCCACACGCCACAACTACTGAAGCCCGTGCACTCCAGGGCCCACGGGATGCAACTACTGAGCCCACGTGCCTAGACTCCACACTCCGCAACAACAGAAGCCACCGCAATGAGAAGCCCGTGCACTGCAACAAAGAGCAGCCTCTGCTCGCCTAAACTAGAGAAAGCCCGCACGCAGCAGTTAAGACCCAACGCAGCCAAAAAACAAAAAACAAAAAAAACACACACACAAACCACACCCCCACCTACCTTGGTTGGTTCTCAGCCGTGAGGTTCTCTCCCCTCTGATAACCACTGTCAGCCACCTGGGTTGTAGACCTCTTCACAATTTGCTTCAGCTCCTGCTCCAAGCGTTCTTTGATCGCCTTAACTGTCTCTGGGATCTTCTTCAGTTTGGCCAGCCCCTTGATGAGGATGCCCATAAAAAGGGTGCTGTTCTCCTCTGGATCCAACTCCAAATCCTCCTTGATGTCCTGAAGGTTTATCTCCTTCACTGTAAAAAATTAATAAATAGCCACAGATTCTATCACCAAATAGAAAAACAGAATGGGTCTAAAAAATGCAATCATTCCCTTAAAGGAATCAGAGAGGTTTTTCAATTAAATTTGAAATTAAATTATACTTACACAGTAACTATCTAAGAATCACACACATACAAAAAAACAGTTATGTTCCTCATATTATACCCGTCAATTAATAAGAGAGAGAAGCAATTAAAAGTAAGCAAATCTCCACAGAAATTTTTCCATAGACTACCACTTCTACAATGAGTCATTTATTAACATTCACTGCTTATAAAATGCCATACTTGGTGCTGCAGGAGAATTCCAAAGAGCCAGACCATAGTCTAAAATTCCTATTTATTAGTTAAAGATAAGTAGCTTGATAAAAAGACATTATACATACATGTGGAAAAGAAAAGGTAAATAAGGTAAAATTATAACCAATAAGAGAGATGAAGAAAAAGAAAGGAAAAATAATATGTACAAGTGAGACAAGACTGAGGAAAAGAGTAATGAAGAGTATTTCATAAATACCAAAGAACAACATTCTATTTTTCTTTAAAAACATGTCCACCAAAACATCATTATCTATTGAAGACAGGTCTTGCTAAACCATGGAAGTTTTCTGAGTAGTATTATATGTCAAAAGTCTCTGCAGATGTTTAGACTACAGCTTTCATCCAAGCCATCTGGTTTCGGAATGAAAGAAACAGCTTCTAACGGTGGTTCTTAACCCCTGCGAGAGTTGGGGAGAGGGCAGAACTGGGATCTGAGACTTCCGTCACCTACTGAAAACCATAGGCCTTTCCCTCAAACTAACATGGATATACACAAAACTTCTCATATGACTTCAGGGGTTTCCACAACTACCAAAAGAACTACAGGTTGAAAACCTCTGGCCCCAAAATAATTCTCTCATTTTACAAATGGCTGGATTAAGATAGACAAAAGCCAAAGTGAATACAAGCCTGAAGATGGACCCTAACGAAGTTGTACCCAACCTCCCCTCTCCTCCACTCCTCTGAACAACTGAAAGGTTTTTAAAATGTGATATTCTGAAAGAACATATACATTCTTTAGTAGATTCAAGCTCAACTATACTACACAAACCACTCCAAGTTGTTTAACACCACTGGAGTGTTTTGAAATCTACTTATTTAAGGAAGAATGAAAATATCCCAGTATATGCAATAAGTCCTTCTAACCACTATATAAAGTCTCTGAAACCTCTGCTTCAGATGACGTGTAGGCTATTCTCAATCTCTTTTTTGCTCGCAACTCATAAAATGCACTTAAGTACAGACATTTAATGTTCATTTAATGACACCCATGATATAATTACTTACACAAATTTGTTCTTAAGTGAATAAGTCCTCTACAGATTTATGCATAATTCTGCTGCCTTACTTCAACTCACTAGACCCCTGAAACCCACAAGAGAGAAACACACAGAATGACCAAATCCATATGGTTTCCTTCACAGTGTAAAGGGCATTTGATGATACCATATTTAATTTTAAATATCTTAATAGTAGCAAATTGGGCGTAGAACCAAGAAGGCTTAAAGCCTCTAAACTGACATGACAATTCTGAAGGCAAGTCGAAAAAAGTCATTGATATTTCCAGACGTGACATTCCAATAACAGACATTTTAGTTACTGGTTTTGTTTTACACATGAAGAGCTAGACACCTCAGGCCATAGAATCACTCCATGCTGCAAAACCAACCTCAACAGCAGCAAAGTACTTAGCAGCCAGGGAGCCATCTAAATTCAGCATGGCAGAGGGGGAAAATGAAACACAACTATAAGCAGAGCTTTAGGCAGGCAAGAAAGTAACAGAAATTAAGCTGGGACAAAAATGATCTTCACAAAAGAGCACATATGAATCACAGACAGGACACATGCAAAGGGCCACCTCAACATCTCAGGCACCTGCTGCAAGAGTGCTTGGGTAATGAGGTACATGTAGTTGAAATCAATAAGCCCCTAGATAAAGTGGCGTACAGCTACTTATATGCACACTAATATGATAGCCTATTAAAAAATAACAAATAAGCAAGGTATGAAAAATAAAATATCACAGCCCCAAATGGCACATTTGTTTACAACCGTATCTTTCTGTTTGTCTCCCAAAATCTCCTAGAACATAAACACTGAACAGAGCCAGTATTAATTAATTTATATTACCTACTTCACTTACACCAGCTGAAAATTAAAAGGCAATTTAAAAAAATAATGTAGAGCTGAGGCTCGGGCTTCGGAGTTCAGATCCCAGGGAGAAGACTGGGGTTGGCTGCGTGAACTCAGCCTGAAGGGGGCTAGTGCACCACAGCTAACCAGGAGGGAGCCCGGGAAAAAGTCTGGAAGTGCCTAGGAGTCAAGACACCATTGTTGCGGGGTGGGCGAGGAGAGGGGATTCAGAGCACCACCTAAACGAACTTCAGAGACGGGCTCAAGCCGCAGGTATCAGACTGTACACCAGAGACGGGCACGAAATGCTAAGGCTGCTACTGCAGCCACCAAGAAGCCTGCATGCAAGCACAGGTCACTACCCACACCTCCCCTCCTGGGAGCCTGTGCAGCCCGCCACTGCCAGGGTCCCATGATCCAGGGACAACTTCCCCGGTAGAACACATGGCACGCCTCAGGCTTGTACAATGTCATGCTGGCCTCTGCCGCCGCAGACTTGCCCCGCATTCCGTACCCCTCCCTCCCCCCGGCCTGAGTGAGCGAGAGCCCCCGAATCAGCCGCTCCTTTAACCCCCTCCTGTCTGGGTGAAGAACACATGCCAGAGGGCGACCTACATGCAGAGGCGGGGCCAAATCCAAAGCTGAACCCCAGGAGCTGTGTGAACAAAGAAGAGAAAGGTAAATCTCTCCCAGCAGCCTCAGGAGGAGCGGATTACATATCCATGATCAACTTGACGTACCTTGCATCTGTGGAATACCTGAATAGACAACAAATCATCCCAAAATTGAGGCAGTGGACTTCAGGAGCAATTGTAGACTTAGGGTTTGCTGTATGCGACTTACTAGTTTCCGATTTTTATGTTTAACTTAGTATAGTATTTAGCACCCGTTATCATTGGTGGATTTGTTTATTAGTTTGGTTGCTCTATTTTTTATTACTTTTTTAATTTTTTAATTTTAATAATATTTTTTTATTTTTTATTTTTTATTTTAATAACTTAATTTATTTTATTTTTCCCTATCTTTCTTTTTTTTCTCCCTTTTCCTCTGAGCTGTGTGGTTGATAGGGTCTTCACGCTCCAGCGGGGTGTCAGGCCTGAGCCTCTGAGGTGGAAGAGCCGAGTTCAGGACACTGGACCACCAGAGACCTCCCGGCTCCATGTAATATCAATAGGGGAGAGCTCTCCCAGAGATCTCCGTCTCAATGCTAAGATCCATCTCCACTCAACGACCAGCAGACTACAGTGCTGGACACCCCATGCCAAACAACTAGCAAGACAGGAACACAACCCCAACCATTAGCAGAAAGGCTGCCTAAAATCAAAATAAGTTCACAGACACCCCAAAACACAGCACCTGACGCGGTCCTGCCCACCAGAAAGACAAGATCCAGCCTCATGCACCAGAACACAGGCACCAGTCCCCTCCACCAAGAAGCCTACACAACCCACTGAACCAACCTTACCCACAGGGGCAGACACCAAAAAATGGGAAGTACAAACCTGCAGCCTGCGAAAAGGAGACCCCAAACACAGTACATTAAGCAAAATGAGAAGACAGAAAAACACACAGCAGATGACGGAGCAAGGTAAAAGCCAACCAGACCAAACAAATGAAGAGGAAATAGGCAGCCTACCTGAATAAGAATTCAGAGTAATTACAGTAAAAATGATCCAAAATCTTGGAACTAGAATGAAGAAAATACAAGAACCGTTTAACAAGGACCTAGAAGAGCTAAACAGCAAACAATGATGAACAACACAATAAATGAAACTAAAAATTCTCTAGAAGGGATCAATAGCAGAATAACTGAGGTAGAAGTACGGATAAGTGACCTGGAAGATAAAATAGTGGAAATAACTAATGCAGAGCAGAATAAAGAAAAAAGAATGAAAACAATTGAGGACAGTCTCAGAGACCTATGGGATTTTAAACGCACCAACATTTGAATTATAGGGGTCCCAGAAGAAGAAGAGAAAAAGAAAGGGACTGAGAAAACATTTGAAGGGATTATAGTTGAAAACGTCCCTAATATGAGAAAGGAAGTAGTCAATCAAGTCCAGGAAGCACAGAGTCCCATACAGGATAAATCCAAGGAGAAACACACTAACACACATATTAATCAAACTATCAAAAATTAAATACAAAGAAAAAATATTAAAAGCAGCAAGGGAAAACAACAAATAACATACAAGGGAATCCCCAGAAGGCTAACAGCTGATCTTTCAGCAGAAACTCTGCAAGCCAGAAGGGAGTGGCAGGATATATTTAAAGTGATGAAAGGGAAAAACCTACAACCAAGATTACTCTACCCAGCAAGGATTTCATTCAGATTCGACGGAGAAATTCAAACCCTTACAGACAAGCAAAAGCTAAGAGAATTCAGCACCACCAAACCAGCTTTAAAACAAATGCTAAAGAAACTGTTCTAGGCAGGAAACACAAGAGAAGGAAAAGACCTACAAAAACAAACCCAAAACAATTAAGAAAATGGTAAAAGAAACATACATATCTATAATTACCTTAAGTGTAAGTGGATTAAATGCTCCAACCAAAACACACAGACTGGCTGAATGGATACAAAAACAAGACCCGTATATATGCTGTCTACAAGAGACCCACTTCAGACCTAGGGACACATACAGACTGAAAGTGAGGGGATGGAAAAAGATATTCCATGCAAATGGGAATCAAAACAAAGCTGGAGTAGCAATTCTCATATCAGACAAAATAGACTTTAAAATAAAGACTACTACAAGAGACAAAGAAGGACACTACATAATGATCAAGGCATCAATCCAAGAAGAAGATAAAACAACTGCAAAATATTTATGCACCCAACATAGGAGCACCTCAATACACAAGGCAAATGCTAACAGCCATAAAAGGGGAAATCGACAGTAACACAATAATAGCAGGGGACTTTAACACCCCACTTTCACCAATGGACAGATCATCCAAAATGTAAATAAATAAGTAAACACAAGCTTTAAATGACACATTAAACAAGGTGGACTTAACTGATATTTATAGGACATTCCATCCAAAAACAACAGAACACACTTTCTTCTTAAGTACTCATGGAACATTCTCCAGGATAGATCATATCTTGGGTCACAAATCAAGCCTTGGTAAATTTAAGAAAATTGAAATCATATCAACTATCTTTTCCGACCACAACGCTATGAGATCTAGATATCAGTTACAGGACCACCTCACACCAGTTAGAATGGGCATCATCAGAAAATCTACAAACAACAAATGCTGGAGACGGTGTGCAGAAAAGGGAACCCTCTTGCACTGTTGGTGGAAATGTAAATTGATACAGCCACTATGAAGAACAGTATGGAGGTTCCTTAAAAAACTAAAAATAGGGCTTCCCTGGTGGCACAGTGGTTGAGAATCTGCCTGCCAATGCAGGGGACACAGGTTCGAGCCCTGGTCTGGGAAGATCCCACATGCCGCGGAGCAACTAGGCCCATGAGCCACAACTACTGAGCCTGCACGTCTGGAGGCTGTGCTCCACAACAAGAGAGGCCGCGATAGTGAGAGGCCCACACACCGCGATGAAGAGTGGTCCCCGCTTGCCGCAACTGGAGAAAGCCCTCGCACAGAAACGAAGACCCAACACAGCCATAAATAAATAAATAAATAAATAAATAAATAAATTTTTAAAAAAACATAGCTAGTGGAAAGCAGCCACACAGCACAGGGCGATCAGCTAGGTGCTTTATCACCACCTAGAGGGGTGGGATAGGGAGGGTGGGAGGAAGACCCAAGAGGGAGGGGATATTGGGATATATGTGTATGTATAGGTGATTCACTTGGTTATACAGCAGAAACTAACACAACACTTTAAAGCAATTATACTCCAATAAAGATGTTAAAAAGAAGAAGAATATAATCAACCATGAAGAACCTTGGGGCAGGACAGGAATAAAGACGCAGTCTGTGGTCTGATAACCACAAAAAGCCTGTGAGGTCAGATAGAATTATTGGTGTTTTAAGGAAAAAGCCTTGTATAAAAATAATTTAGCTGAAATTCAGTAAGGCCTCACACAACCATTAGCACAAAATATACATCTTTCCAAACTAATAAACCCTAAATCATTCTCTTGTATGTATCTCTATTGTTATACTAGGTACTCAACGTGTAGGTTTTAGAACACTTTAAAATTATACTTTACTTCCTTTCCCAATTCTCTTATTTTTTTAAATAAGTTTGTTTATTTATTTATTTATTTATTTTCGCTGCCTTGGGTTTTCTTTGCTGTGCCCAGCTTTCTCTAGTTGCAGCGAGTGGGGATTACTCTTCGTTGCAGTGCATGGCCTTCTCATTGTGGTGGCTTCTCTTGTTGCGGAGCACAGGCTCTAGGCGCGCAGGCTTCAGTAGCTGTGGCATGCAGGCTTTAGAGCGCAGGTTCACTAGTTGTGGCGCACGGGCTTAGTTGCTCTATGGCATGTAGGATCTTCTCAGACCAGGGCTCTAACCTGTGTCCCCTGCATTGTCAGGCAGATTCTTAACCACTGCACCACCAGGGAAGTCCCTCCCAATTCTCTTTTTTATTTTTGCTGAGGACCTTATCAAGTGACAATTTCTTCAACTTGGTTTTGAAGATTTTCACTGACAGGACAGTGCTAAATGTTAACATTTAGCACTGTTAAGACTCTGATGTTTTTAACCAATTATTTCTACTAAAATGCTATTGGTCCCAATTGTTTCTTTTATACACACACACGTATTCCTAGACAGATGAACAGATACATCAGACAGATAAGGCAGACAGATCGGTATATATCTGTACAGACATATATGCCTAAGTGGATATAAACCATGTCCATGTGGAACCATGGAAGGAGGGTTTAACTAGGACACTTTGGTAGTCATGAAAGGATTAAGTAGATGCTATCTAATGTCTTTTCAAGCTCTGTAATTCCCTGATTCCATTAACTAGGGTTTAACTCTGGATATCTCTAGCTCCAAGGCTTATAGTTAATTATGTATACCTATATTATAAAAGCCCATTTCATAACAGATAAGCAAGGTGA